>NC_140579.1:1064248466-1066770966 GCF_964204655.1 Triturus cristatus | reverse complement strand
AATCCCTACAGAAACACTGAAAAATTATCAGGAAGGGGAGATCCTCTTCCTATGCAAAAGTATTACATGGAGAGCAAAGAACATACATGACAGATTGAAAGGAATAGCCAGTGAATTGGGAATTGACATGGACAAGGTAAAAGCTTTACAAAAGCCTTACCGAGTGGATTTTACAGATAAGGACATTGAGAATTTGAACAATGCAGGCCGAACAGGGCAGATCAAGGATATGATTGCTTTGCTAAGAAAATGGGGAGATGTAGAAAGATGGAAAGACAGATGGTACCGAAAGCGAGAGGATGGGGCAGATAGAACTTACTCGACATTTCCTCTGAAAGAAAAGGAGAAAGCAGTAACAGCCTACCCGCTGAGGGAGATTCCAGGAGGTGGGTATGTACATGTCCCATGGACCAGACAGGATATTTTATCATTTACAAATGATTTCCCTCGACTAAGGGAAAAGCCTGTCGAGTGGTATAGACAGGTCGACAGATTTGTGAAGTTGTCAAAAGTGCTGTGGATTGACCTAAATAGTCTGTTTGATATAATTGTACCAGCAGACCTGTGGGCAGAATGCAAAATAGTCATAGACTGGCCCACTAAGGAATACCTGAGAGATCCAAAGACAGGTGCTCCAGACCCGGAGGTAATGAAGAAGTATGAGCAGGTTATGGCCTTCTTGAAAAATAAGGTACCCCCCAAGGAAACCGATTGGGTTAAAATAGATCGAACACATCAAGAATTGAAAGAATCAGTCCATGCATATTATGAAAGATTAATATTAGCTTTCAAACAGTTCAGTGGAGATGAACATCTGGGTGACAAGGACCTGAGCCATTTCGTATATAGATTTGTGTACGGTTTGCGGCCGGAAATCAGTGAAATGATAAGGCAGCATACCGTAGACTGGCAGAGCAAGAAGATTGATGAGATTCTGAGACATGCAAAATACTTCAGTAATGAGATTGAGGCAAAGCAGAGGAAGCTAAAAGAAAAGGCAATGTGGGCACAGGTGAAAGTTGCAGAAAGACAGGAAGCTCAGTTGGTTGAACAGGCAAATAACCCAGGAAATAAACCCAGGTTTGGTCCAGGAAAAGGGAAAGGAAACATTGAAGAAGCAAAGAAGAAGTTCCCATGCCACAACTGTGGAAAATTGGGGCACTGGAAATCCGAGTGTAAGAATCCACCGTCTACTAATGATGATAATCCATCATTGAATTCACAGGTGTAGAGTGAGGGGTGTGGTCAGCATCGGCAACAGCAGAAGGCTGATAAGCAGCAGAATCAGGTGCCAAAACCACCCTTGCCACAGAGAAGAGGATCCCAGAAGTACAGCCAAGAGTCGGGGTTCTACGATGAAGAGCAGGTAATCAAACCAAAACGCGCAAGCGCTGTTTCTCAGTACTGGCTGAAAAATGAGGGAAGCGACTCCGAGGGAGACTTCTGACGATGCCGAAGAGAGGAGGAGGAGTGCGTACTTGGCGCAACTCTAGAAATAGACCAGGCAGGGCCTTTTGTAGATGGGAAAATTAATGGTGAAAGTGTTACTTTCCTAGTTGACACAGGGGCCACGAGATCAACTGTCAGGTCAGCTGATATAAAGAATCTTCCTCTCTCGGACGAAGCAATCCAAGTGGTTGGTGTGTCCAACACACAGATTAAAACTCTACTTACTGAACCAGTAAGGGTTAGAATAGGGAAATTTTCAGACATGTACCGATTTGTGGTGTGTGACACAAGTCCTGTGAACTTGCTAGGCAGGGACCTGCTGTGCAAGATGAATTGCACTATTTTCTGTACTCCAGATGGAATAACCTTTGAGACACCAGATGAGGATGTTCTATACAGAATGACCATGGATAACAGGGAATGTGAGGCTCTGGGAACATATGCAATATTTAATCCAGATGCATTACCCCCAGAATTGAAACAGACAGTGAAAGCAGCAGTTTGGGATTTTACTGGAGAAGATGTGGGTCTGATGAGAAATGTAGATCCAGTAAAGATTACTGTAAAAGAGGGAGTGGCTTACCCAAACATACCGCAATACAGACTGACACCTGAAATAATTGAAGGAATAACACCCATAATTGAGAAGATGATTCAGCAGAGGGTGTTAAGAGAAATATTGAGCAGCCCATGTAATTCACCAATAATGGGACTGAAGAAACCTAATGGAAAGTTCAGAATAGTACAGGATTTGAGAAAAATTAACAAGATTGTTGTGTCATGTTGTCCCATTGTGCCAAATCCATCAATGATTTTGTATCAGATTCCCCATGATGCAGAATGGTATACTGTAATTGATTGGTGTCATGCTTTCTTTTCAATCCCATTGCATCATGACAGCCAGCCAATATTTTCTTTTAGATTTGGAGAGCGGATTTTGGCATGGTGCCGAATTCCACAGGGGTATACAGAGAGACCCTCAATATTTAATCAATTGCTGAAGAAATCTCTGGAAAGTCTAACAATGCCTGAAAATTCAGCCCTGGTCCAGTATATTGATGACCTGCTTGTGGTATCAAAAACCCGTGAAGCCTGTGAAGTAGACACCATAGCTTTACTGAATCACTTGGCAGATGGAGGATTAAGCCAAATTGCAATTCTGCAAGAAAGAAGTCCAGTACTTGGGACATAACATTGAGAAAGGTCTGAGAAAAGTGACCATTGACAGGATTAAAATCATTAGAGGGATGAGAGCCCCAATGACACAGAGAGAAGTGAGAATGTTCCTGGGAATGGTGGGTTACTGTCGTCAGTGGATAAGTAACTTTTCCCTGATTGCCAAACCATTGATTAAATTGACCAAAAGTGAGGTGAAAGACCCATTAGAACTAAACCCAGAAGAAATGGCTGCGTTCAGAGAGCTAAAAGACAGACTATGTGAAGCTCCTGCCTTAGGAATGCCCGATTATGAAAAAGAATTCGAGTTGTATTGTAGTGAGAGAAATGGATGTGCACTTTCAGTGTTAATCCAGAAACATGGACGCCTGAGAAGGCCAATTGCCAATTTCTCAGCAACACTTGACCCAGTAGCTGTGGGTTTACCAGGTTGCCTGAAAGCAGTAGCGGCTACCTGTAAGAGTCTGGAACAAAGTGAGGGAATCATAATGAGATATCCTGTAAGGGTATTTGTACCTCATGATGTGGCAATCCTTTTAACAAGGAGCCGGACACAGTTCACGTCTCATAGTCGGCTGACTAAATATGAGAAAGTCATTCTTGGTGCGACAAATGTGACTCTGGAGAGATGTGTGAATGTGAATCCAGCGACACTGTTGCCTGATGCTGAATGTGTGGGAGTAAGGAATGAAGTTGATCATGACTGCCTGGATGTACTTGATTACTGTACAAAGCCAAGGCCAGACATAAGAGATCTGCCACTGCATGAGAGTGATCATGTGTTGTTTGTGGATGGATCTTGCTTAAGAACGGATGAAGGAACACTGAGTGCTGCATATGCTGTGTGTACAGTTTCAGGAGTTGTTGAAGCATCACCTTTGAAAGGAGTTAAATCCGCTCAGGTGGCAGAATTGGTGGCCTTAACAAAAGCCTGCAAAATTGGGAGAAGTGTGAGAGTGACTGTGATGACTGACAGCCAGTATGGCTTCGGAGTTGTCCATGATTTTGGCCAGCTATGGCTACAAAGAGGTTTCCTGACCTCAAGTGGAACTCCCATAAAGAATGCTGAAGTGGTTGGAAAATTGCTAGAGGCGATACAGCTGCCTAAAGAACTAGCAGTTGTAAAATGTGCTGCTCATGGTCAAGGTGATGATTTTGTTACTGTGGGAAATAAATTCGCCAATGACATAGCACAATACTGTGCAAGAAACAATCATTCTATTAATCGGAGTAAAGAAAGAGAAATATTTTCTTGTTCCTTGATGTTTACTAATGAAGTGGGAACATGGGAGGAGGTGAAACAATTGCAGGATGAGGCGGGAGACGAGGAAATGAAAGATTGGGTGAAAGCAGGTTGTGCACCTAGAGAAAATGATCATGTGTGGGTCTATAGAGATGGAAGACCAGTCATGCCAAATAGCATGCTATCAACAATGGCAAGGATGTATCATGGCCAAGGACACCTGGGGAGGGATGCTATGATAAGAGCCTTTAAGCAAACCTGGTACAGTCCAAAGTTCAGGCTGATAGCAGAAAGTCTCTGTCAGAGATGTCTGATATGTCAGCAATTCAATCCTGGAAAGAAAACAGTGGTGAGCCTAGGAACAATAGGCAGAGAGGGAGGACCCTTCACAAGAATGCAGATTGACTTCATTGAAATGCCCCCAGTCAACAGATTGAGATATGTCCTGGTGGTGGTCTGTTTGTTCTCAAGGTGGGTGGAGGCATATCCAACAAGAAGAAATGATGGGATAACAGTGGCCAAATTACTGTTGAGAGAGTTTATCCCAAGGTATGGGTTCCCAGTAACCATTGAATCAGACAGAGGAGGACATTTTTATAATGAAATCATGGGTCTAATCTGTGAAGCATTGAGTGTACAGCAGAAGCTACATTGTGCTTACCGACCAGAGGCTTCTGGTGTGGTTGAACAAATGAATGGTACCATCAAAAACAGAATTGGCAAAATGTGCTTAGCCACAGGAATGAAATGGCCCGATGTCTTGCCTCTAGTCCTGATGACCATTAGGTCTACTCCAGACAGAACAACAGGTTTGAGTCCACATGAAATTATCATGGGACGTGCTATGAGGCATGCCTTTGTACCAGTCAACAAGCTGATAACTATAACTGATGACATGATTTTGGATTACTGTAAAGGCCTGGCTGACGCAGTTCATTCTGTGTTTCACCAGGTTGGAGAAGACGCCACCACACTTGAGAAGAAACCAGCCCATGATCTAAGCCCAGGGGACTGGGTAAGGATAAAAGTCCACAGAAGAAGGAATTGCCTGGTTCCTAGGTGGAGAAGGCCAAGACAAGCCATTCTGACCACAACGACTGCTGTGAAGTGTGCTGGAGTGAAAAATTGGATACATGCAAGCCACACACTGAGAGTTCCAAATCCAAGAGATGGTACTGGAAAAGAATACTTTGAAGAATCAGATTCCAGTGATGATGCAGACAGTGAGACAGTAAGAAGGAAAAAGAATCCTGAAAGTGGGGAAAGTGAGGCAAGGGAAATTTTCATCCCACCAGAAGAGGTTCTGAAAAGAACAGAGCAAACCACAGAGACGAGTTTAGATTCTGAAGAAGTACCTGAGGTTCCACTTAACAGTGACCAACACAAAAAGAAAGAAAGGAAAGAAAAGAACATTCCAACAGAAGTGATACCTGAATCAAATGAGGAAATTGGACAAGTTCCGCCTGAGATAAACATAGAAAAAGAAGGGACAGACAGAGACAGAGAGGGACAGATTGCGGAAAAATCCCGAGGAGGTGTAGGGAACATCAACAACAAGCTAGGTGAAGGGACAAGTAGACAGCAAGAAGATTGCGTGTCGGAGACCCGAGGAGGGACAGAAGTAGGGAAATCTCAATTGGTGGAAAAAGAGACTGTTGGGGAAAAGAAAACTGTTAATGAACAAGAGGCAACTGAGACAGAGTGTGATGAAAGTGACGCTGAGATACATGGAGGACGAGATCTGAGAAAGAGAACTTGGCTTGGAGAAAGAAACAATAAAGAAGGAAAACAAAAGAGAAATGCTAAAGGAGATCTTTGGCCGAATAAGATAAAGAGACTGAGGTATAGACTGACACGAGTTAACTCTTCGAAAGCTGAACAAGTGAACGAAGTGTCAAGTCAAAATCCAACCAAAGAAGAAGAAAGAAAGATACCTGAGAGAACTAAAAGAATAAGAAAACCAAACCAGAGGTACAAGTCACCGGAATGGACGTATGTGGCACTGCCTGAACAAGGAGGAGAGGCAGACAGTCAAGGAAGTCCAGAGGAGGCTTTACTGAAAGAGGTTGCTGAAGAAGAAGCTGTGGGAATCCTGAGAGTTATCTTGTCCGACATTGGAGAAGAGACGGATGTTCAGGACCTGATACAGTCTGATGATGATGAAGAGACAGTGAAAAGTGATGAAAATCCAAATTGAGTAAATCCAAGGAAAATCACTTGGAAGGGAAAAGAAAAGAAGCAATATTGAAACTAGTAGATTGTAAAAATCTGTTGGGTACTTGCTGCCCTTAAAGTTCGGTAGAGGAGTAGAAGAGGTAGAAGAGGCTAAGTCAAAAGACACGGTCAAATTAACAAAATGGCTAACACTGAGAATAATAAAAGTAGATGTACCTTTCTGAAAAGATGGTGCAAGATGTGCTGCTGCTGTACAGGTTTACTAATGCTGCTTTGGAGCGTACTTGCTCTATTGATTTCATTTAGAGTCACTATGGACACTTTAGAAGGTCATACTGAGAACAGAACTAATATAGGGAAGAATTCACCGAAGATAGTACCAACTAGAACTAGCAATGTACATATACATAAGGATAGGTCAATTAATGATTTTTCTAGCAATGTTTTTTCTAAATTGTTGTATGAGTACGTAAAGACAATGGAAGTAAGTGATTGCTACGTTTGCATGCAATTACCTGCCTCTGTTTCGGAAGGAGTGACTTATCATCATCTTCCGGCTATGTATGGAATTTCTTGTAGTGTGCTAATTAGTATATTTTACCAATTAGGGAAATTAGATTATAATATGTCTAATGTAGATAATATTCTTGGGCAACTGCCTATGAATAAAGCACTGAATCCAGCAAAAGAAGCTAACACTTTAGGTGAGATTTTTTTAGAAACCAAAGAATTAACCTTAGAATATGTTTTTAGAAACAATTTAACTTGCAGTTTGAAGGGAGAAGAGAAGAATTTTCTAGACATGGTTGAGAGAAGAAGGTTGAACATGCACAAGAAAGCAGAAGGGCATAAAATGAGTGACACAATGTGGGATATTGAGAAAGAAAAGGAGTTGAAAAATGGAGCCAGTCCAACTATGGCTATAGATGCCCCCCAGAAAGGCAAACTGTGCATTACAAGGAAGAGATCCCAGTATGATTATTACTTCATAGGGACTAGTGAGTGCCATGATACATACTTTATTGCAACCGGATGGGGATTTAGAGGAGGAGAAGATCCAGTTTTTCCGGGAGTGTATTATATTTGTGGGAACAAGGCTTATTACCGTTTGCCTGACCATTGGTTTGGTACATGTTATGTTGGCCTGGTCTTTCCAAAGATTTTTCACATGGATAGAGTAGATGATGCTGAACATTCTAACACATTAACACGCTATAGAAGAGAAACATGGACAGAAATTGTAGGAGATATTTTTGGAGCTTTAATTCCAGCAGTGGGAATTTCTTTGAATGCATTTGGCATTCGGAAGCTGTCAACAGTGGTGGATCGCTTGTCAACAAGCACCGCTGGAGGCTTTCTTTTGGTAAATACAGAAATGGTTGCTTTGCGTGCTATGGTGATGTAAAATCGACTTGCCCTTGACATTCTTTTGGCAAAAGAGGGTGGAGTCTGTGGAATGCTGAAAGTTCAACATTGTTGCACTTACATTCCTGACGAAAGTAAAGATCTAAAAGTTTATATCAAAAATATTACTGATTTGCATGAAGAATTAGTACCACTGGAAGCTGAACGTATCTGGACTAGAATGGCTAAGAAGATGATTGCTATTAAGAATTTTATAGCTAAAATAGGTAGTACTATTTTTGGTAAGATATTATTTCCATTAACCTGTGTAATTGTTGCATTATTGATCCTTAGATGAGGGTGTATGTGTTGTAGGTATAGAAGAAATAAAAAGAAAATCACAAAAGAAAATGTTAAAAGGAGACAAAAGAAACCAGAAAGAGATCCACAAGAAATAGAATTAGAAGAGCTAAGAGAAAGCATGTATATAGAAACCAAGAGAGAAGATGAGTTGGAAACAAGGGTTTGAAAAATGAACAAGAAAATATTTTGAATTTCTTCCAAAAGGGGGAAATTAAATTGATTTTTGGGGTTTTTGATTTTGTGGTGATAAGATATCACCAAAGGGGGATTGATGGAGCAGGGTTTTTACTTTAAACCCGAATACCTATTTCATTTTCGCATGTTATAATTAAAAGTACTACTGATTAATTATTAATTATTAAAAGTTTGTCAAGTCTTGTCTAACCAACCTTATTAACAAGAGAATTACACGTGGGAATGCTATTGCATGGCTAAAATAATAAGTGAACTAAGTTGGTGAGCAAACTGACAGAAATAGATGTTGCTTATGTAATGTTATTGTGTTTTGCGCTTATAATTAATATGCATTAATGGCTTCTGATGTCGCAAATGGCTAGATAAATACACACACATAAGGGTATTAGCAGGGGAATAACACTGTATAGTCATTTCCGTGCAGTAATTCTGTTTTATGTCTACTTTCACTTAAGTTGACTAATGTGGCCTACCAGAAAATGGCTACCATCCGCAGCCTGAATTCGAGTAGATGGAAATTTTGCAAAGAGGCTTTGCGCTGCCTGTGACCTTGCACTTCTGATGAACTGAAAAGCCATGATCATGACGACAAGTCCAGGAAGTCTGCCAAATACCCCTGGAAATGGAGTTTGTTACAATCTCGAAATATTGAATTTATGAACTTGTAATGATCCCTCAATTGGATACAAATTTATCCAGTAGAGACATCCGTAAAAGTAACGAATTAGCTATGGACTAATAATTTCTATTCAGAATTTGAAGTTAACAATACATGAGAAAATTTCTTAATGTAACAAGACGACATCTTTTCCTGCTAAACGGATGAGGATTGTAACATTTCGTGATGTAATTTTGGTATAAATATTAGTAGACTAGAGAGGTCTAGCGCCACTCCTTCCCGAACTGATGATCCGAGGTCCCTATGCTGACGGAGAGGACGGTGACTCTACATGACGGCAGGAAACTCTGTTTCTTCTACTGAGGACCGGTTCTGACTTAGGATCTGACATTTAGACAGAATAGGTAAATATGAGAGAAATGAAATTGCATTTAATTGGCTTTTCTTACAATTTTAGATAAACAAATAATTCTGTTTGAATCTCTGTGTCGGGTGGTTATTTCTGGTCATGTTTATTGAATTTATTTGCGAATTCTTTAAAATGTTTTCGCTAGATTTTTAAGCAACTAAGTAGATGCCATTGACCTCAAAGTACATGCAGATTGGATAGGTATCTGAAAGTGTTTCCCCTTATACATGGCACGGATAAGAGTGGTAGGATGAATGTTGGTGTAATGGGCCCCACCAGCGTGTGAGGTGTGTGTGCGTGTGTGACTGTGAGATCACTCCGTCCGTGAAAGTAGAGGGGATTCGGAAGCTCCAATCTGCACCACTTGCAGAAACAAAATGATGGTACAACTGCAGCTAGGATCACCATTTCTGTTGCCCTGCGGGTCCAGTCTTCCTTGGACTCCAGGCGTGGAAGTTGACATCAATGTCTCTCTATGTCCAGTTCTCTGTAACGACGCAGGTGGAGTGATGGGGAATCTGGTAGATGTCACGCTTTCACCAATTAGTCCTGGTTGTTGTTGCATCTTCACAAAGGCAGCATTGCTTCTCTCTACAGAATGGCGGAATAGTTGCAAACATCCCTCTTCACTAGGATGCCCCTTTTGCAGGTGCTCCCCTCTCACAGAATGTCCCAGAGGCCCTCTTCACCAGGCTTCCACTGGACTGGATGTACACCACACTCTCGGTACGTGGAGGCAGCGTTATGAGTCCCACCTTCAAGTCCTTCGGTCCACCTAAAGGGTAGTTGTTTTCGATTAGGATTACTCCTGCCACTTAGCAAGAGATCTTTGTCTTTCAAGGTCCTGCAAAAGAGCGGCTGTAGATTCATCTCTCATGGTGGGACCCGCTCCCCTGGTGTCCCCGAGACCTTTGTCCCTTGGATCTCCACGGTCTGGTAAGGAGTGGTCAGATCCTCTTCTTCAGGACGTCCAAGCACTCTCGCCATCCAGTCTCCTGTTCGACCTCAAAGGTGGGTGTCACAAATGGTCCGGCTGGCTCACCTCTGCTGTCACCAGGTTTGCTCAGCGTTCGAAGTCTCATGGATAGCTAGGTTCTCCAGGTGTCACCGATGTTCTCCAGGTACTGTGCTCCATGCCCGATGTTCTTGCACTCGGTCACCTCTACCTTCTGGTGTGCGAGTTGTCAGATAACACACTTCTCTCTTTTTCTCGAAAGAACACTTTCCTCCTTCTTGTTCTTTCACTTCGCGACATGGTCTAGTCCCATCAGGTCTTGCACTTCTTCTCGGACCAGGCCTCTCCATGTGACGTGCACTTCACACGGGTCTCCATCCTACCCCTAGGACAATGCATACTCTTCTTTCGGTGACCAGACCTGTCATCGCAACCTTCTTGCTTTCACTCTTTCTTGTACTTTTCTATCTTGACTTCTGGTCAATCTTGTCAGACCTCTTGGTCATCTTCTCCGTGACCTTCTGGAAGGTCATCTTCTCTGTAACCTTTTGGCAGGTCATCTTCTCCGTGACCTTCTTGCAGCTCATCTTCTCCATGACCCTCTGGCAGGTCTTCTTCTCCGTGACCTTCTGACAGGTCATCTTCTCTGTGACCTTCTGGCAGTTCATCTTCTCCGTGACCCTCTGGCAGGTCATCTTCTCCGTGACCCTCTGGCAGGACTTCTTCTCAGACCTCTGGGAGGTCACCTTTGCTGACCTCTTGCAGGTCCTCTTCGCTGACCTCTGGCAGGTCCCCTTCGCTGACCCCTTGAAGGTCCTCTTCACTGACTTGTCGCTCTCGGGCTTCAGCCCGTATAGTCAGTGTCTCGGGTACAATCTTCGATGCACCTCTCTCGTTGCACCCTCAATCCTTCATCTGATGGTACTTGTGTGTCGGGCGGCTTGTGCACTTACTTCTTCCACTTACGGTGGCATCCTTTCACCACTGGGCACGAATGCAGCGCACCTTCTTG
Source organism: Triturus cristatus (assembly GCF_964204655.1). Lineage (NCBI taxonomy): Eukaryota > Metazoa > Chordata > Amphibia > Caudata > Salamandridae > Triturus > Triturus cristatus. The sequence goes on along the minus strand of NC_140579.1, from coordinate 1,066,760,026 downwards.
TTTTCTCCAGGGACTTGCTGCTTAGGGCTGTTGTCCTGTACCACACACTCTCCTGGTGGCGTAACTTCCTGTGTCCTTGCTGCTGCAGTGACCACCTGTGGGCACCAGGTGTCACTATTCTCTCCTTCACAGTCTCTGGCAGCCTTTTTGCTTATAGTTCTTCAGTGCTCACTTGCTAACTAGCCCACCAGGTACCTCCAGTATGCTTCAGTGAAGCAAGAGCAGGTTTCCCTGCTCTCGCTTCAATGAAGCAAAGCAGTTTGCAATGGCAGGGTGGGAGCCGCGCGGCCCCCTCCCACTTAATTTTAAGCCCCGGGGGGTGGTGGTCCCCGGGGCTTGGGGGTCCGTAATGGACCCCCTATTTTAAATAATTAGTGCCCCGGGGAGGTGGCGGTCCCCGGGCGTGTGGGGGGGGCTCGAGCCCCCCTCACTTTTTTTTTTCTAAACAAACATGCCCCGGGGGTGGCGGTCCCCGGGGCTGCGGGGGGCCATGAGCCCCCAGCATACATTAAATTAAAGCCCCGGGGTGGCGGTCCCCAGGGCTTGGGGGGGCCTTTGAGCCCCCCCACCCATTTATAATGAAGCCTCAGGGGGTGGCGGTCCCCGGGGCAGTGTGGGGGGGATTGGGACCCCCCCACACTTTTTAAAAAAACTTATGCCCCCGGGATTTGGCCCCCGGGGGCAAAATAGAATATTCAGCGCGGGAGGCCGCGCTGAATTTTTTTTTTTTTCGGCCGAAATTCGCGCTGGGTGCGCGAATCTCGCCAATTTTTTTTTTTTAATTCTTTTTTGGGATCTGGGGTCCTTTTGGGACCCCCTGAGCAGACCTAGGGGGTCAGGGTGTTTCTACCCTGCCCCCTTGTCATGTTTTTCGCATTTGTTTTTTAGGTTTCTTGTGCCTCGGTTCTACCGAGGCACAAGATGGTTGCCAACACTTCCTGATCTGGAGTGTTGACAGCCAATTAGCATTCAGCTCGTGCACGTCAGGGTGCGCGCTGGGTGCGGGTAGGGTCCGCGGATCCTCCTCGGCCATAGATATATATGTACTTTTAACAGTAATTTTCTCAGGAACTACTGAACGGATTTACACCATTTAAGCAAAAGGCATGAGTCTGAACTGAGGACTACCTTTTTGCCAAATTTGATGTAATTCCGTTCAGCAGTTCGGGCTGTAGCTGCGACAACAGGTCCTATGGGAAATTGCATGGGGAAAACGTGTTTTGGGACCCCCCTTTTTTCTCAGCCCCCGCTTGATGAATCACCGCAAAACTTTCAGGGTAGGAGCGGAGCGAAGCTGGCCAAAAGTTTAGAAAATTTCGCGAAGATTCGTCAATTAGCGCCAACGTTATTCCAAATAGAATGTTGCGGATTTCCTATGGAAAATAGGTCCTAACTATAACTATCTACTAGCGACCGCCAGTAGATAATATATATATATATATATATATATTCACTTAAAAAACCATAGGTTTCACACATGTTATAGTTAGCTGGACATTTCACTCGTGAAAAACCATTGAAATTTCCCCGTTATAGTTAGTGCAGGCAACTATAACTCACGCGACCGCAATCCTCTGCTAATGACGTCAGATATTACATCACTGTATTTAGACACTTATTTACCCATGTCTTCTTCCATTAATTTTTAGCTATACATATATTACAAATATTTTTTTTTTCAGAAAGACACATATGTCATCAGTGATGTAATATCTGACGTCATCAGCAGAGGATTGCGGTCGCGTGAGTTATAGTTGCCTGCACTAACTATAATGGGGGAATTTCAATGGTTTTTCACAAGTGAAATGTCCAGCTAACTATAACATGTGTGAAACCTATGGTTTTTAAAGTGAATTTGCAAGGTTTTTTAAATGCTAATTCCTAACTATAACGTGTGTGAAACCTATGGTTTTTTCAGTGAATTTGTACGTTTTTTTAAATGCTAAGTTATGTATTTTTTAAGGTTTTTCACCGTGCGCGCGCAGTGGGCGCACGGTGCGCTTCGTGCACCGCGCGCCCACGTTACTCAGTTCGCGGAATTTTTCCGTTTCTACCGTACGCGCACGTTACGCGTTCTCCGCGATTTTTCGCAAAAAAATTAAAGGAAATTTTGGCCCTTGGGGGTCCTTCTGGGACCCCCTGACAAAGGCTAGGGGGTCAGGAACTGTCCACCCTGCCCCCTTTTCACGTTCTCCACCTTTGTTTTTCACCCCCTCAGACTGCGAGAGACAAAATGGCGGCCGACACTTCCTGGTTTCGACCGATTCGAATGTTTACTAAGATCTAACAACCAATCAGAATCGCGCTCACGCACGGCAGCCTGCGCATACGGTAAGTTTTCCCGTACGCGCACGGTGCGCGCTTATAGATATATACATGCTTTTAAATGCTATTTTCTCAGGAAATACTGAACAGATTTACACCAGACCTGCAAAAGGCACATCCCTGACCTGAGGACTACCTCTCTGCCAAATTTCAAGTAATTCTGTTCAGCCGTTCGGGCTGTAGCTTGGACTAAAGGTCCTATGGAAAAATGCATGGGGAAAACGCGTTTTGGGACCCCTCCTTTTTCTCAGCCCCCGCTTGACGAATCCCCCCCGAGACTTTCAGGGAAGGAGCGGAGCGGAGCGCCCCACCTATTTTGAAAATTTCGCGAGGATTCGTCAATCGGCGCCAAAGTTATTCCAAATAGAATGTTGCGGATTTCCTATGGAAACACGATCCTAACTATAACTATCTACTGGCGACCGCCAGTAGATAATATATATATATATATATATATATATATATATATATATATATATATATATTCACTGAAAAAACCATAGGTTTCACACACGTTATAGGTAGGAATTAGCATTTAAAAAACCTTGCAAATTCACTGAAAAACCATAGGTTTCGCACATGTTATAGTTAGCTGGACATTTCACTCGTACAAAACCATTGAAATTCCCCCGTTATAGTTAGTTCAGCTAACTATAACTCGCACGACCGCAATCCACTGCTGATGACGTCACATATTACATCACTCATGACATGGTCAGTGACATCACTCATGACATCACTGATGACATCTCAAATGACATCACTGATGACATCACTGATGACATCATCCAGTGAATATGTGTCTTTCTGAAAAATAAATATTTTTTATATATGTATATCTAAAGGTTAATGGAGGAATAAATGGGTAAATAAGTGTCTAAATGGATGGGGTTTTTTGTAAAATTAATTGTATAACTGACTTATTAACAGTATCTTAGTAAATACAAGTATTAGTGAGTAATGTTTAAATATTTAAATATCTGTATCAGTGTCTCACTTTGTGTATAAGTGGCTGCATGGGTTGGTGAGTAGCTACATGAGTGTGTATATGGGTTATTAGTTCGTTTTCAGAGTATCAGTATGAGTGTCTGTATGGTTCAGTGGGGGATGTTACTTAGCGTATGGATGCATGAATGAGTGACTCACTGTTTGTATGTGTTTTGAAGACAGTATGTGAGCAGGACAGTATGGGTGGATGAGTGTGTGTATGGGTGAGTAAGAGAGTGAATGACTGTCTCAATAGTGTCTTTATGAGTAAGTCCATATGTTTTGAACTAGTATATGTGAGTATTGATGTATATAAGGGAGGATATATGAGAGTGAGAGATTGGAAGAGTTCCTGTATAAATAAGTATGTGTTTCTATAAGTGATTGTTTAAGAGAGTAAGTATGTGTACGTTTCTGTAGAAGTAAGTGTAGTGGTGTGTGTATAGCTGTATATGCAAGTAAATGGATTTTTATTTGCATGTGTGAGTATGTGTGTGAGTAACTCTATGTATGAGTGTAGGTGTGTAACAGGATGTATAGGTGTATGAGTACATATGATGACTGAGTACATGTATGAGTGACTATATAGTAGTGTTGATGAATGAGTAGATGCGTATGTAGATTTTGGAATTACTGAATAGGTTGTTCTAACTGGTATTGGTATCTCTATAGTTTTCAAAACTTTAGTTTGTACTTTTCAATGTGTGTATCAAAGTTTATATTCGGATAAGAGGAGGTCTGCCACTCTTACACAAGGATGATGTCATCAGTGATGTCATTTGAGATGTCATCAGTGATGTCATCAATGATGTCACTGACCATGTCATGAGTGATGTAATATGTGACGTCATCAGCAGTGGATTGCGGTCGCACGAGTTATAGTTAGCTTAACTAACTATAACGGGGGAATTTCAATGGTTTTGACGAGTGAAATGTCCAGCTAACTATAACATGTGTGAAACCTATGGTTTTTTCAGTGAATTTGGAAGGTTTTTTAAATGCTAATTCCTAACTATAACGTGTGTGAAACCTATGGTTTTTTCAGTGAATTTGCAAGGTTTTTTAAATGCTAATTCCTAACTATAACGTGTGTGAAACCTATGGTTTTTTAAGTGAATTTGCAAGGTTTTTTAAATGCTAATTTCTAACTATAACATGTGTGAAACCTATGGTTTTTTTAGTGAATTTGTGAGGTTTTTTAAATGCTAATTCATCTATGTATTATTATATTTTTTATATATTTATTTTACAATAAACTACCTATGTATATAGTTATAGATTGACTGTATCCTGTAATATGGAATGGCAGAGCTCTTTGTTTTTTTAATTTGGATAAAGTTGAACAGCATAGTTAATATCTTCTATAAACTTATAAACAGTTTAAAAAATGTTTTATTTTTTTTAAGGGTTTTTCACGGTGCGCGCACGGGCAATTTTTTTTATTAAAGGAAATGTTTTTATTTTATTTACGAGGTCCTTTAGGGACCCCCTGAGAAGGTCTAGGGGGTCAGGGAGTGTCTTCCCTGCCTCCTTTTCATGTTTTAGAAATCGGGTTAAAAGTAATTCCTTTCTGATGCGTGCGTGCACCGTGGGCGCATGCGTGCGAGCACCGTGCGCGCACCGGCAATTTTTTTTATTAACCGAAATGTTTTTGGGGATTTACGAGGTCCTTTAGGGACCCCCTGAGAAGGTCTAGGGGGCCAGGGAGTGTCTTCCCTGCCTCCTTTTCATGTTTTAGAAATCGGGTTAAAAGTAATTCATTTCTAATGCGTGCGTGCACCGTGCGCGCATGCGTGCGAGCACCGTGCGTGCACGGTGCGCGCATACGTGTGAGCACCGGGCGCGCACGGCAAGTCATGTGATTACGAAACAACACTTTTCATTGGTTCATAGTAGTTTCTGTTCCAGAATCTTCAAACACCACACCCACTCCCCTCACTATTTCTTCTTATTTCCTGGAACAAGGAGCTGAACAGCTACTCGAGTGAAATCTTACTTGAAAATGGCAGAACAGCAGTCAACTTCAGGGAGTGAGGAGGAGACCTTTGTGGAACCACCAGGGAAGAGCAAACAAAAACACTCTTTCATCTGGAATTACTTCACCTTTCCAGAGGGCCAAAAGAAGGTCAATGCGCTGAAGGTGACATGCACTATTTGCGGAAGTGTCTTATCTAGAGGAGATCCCAGCAAGAAATACTCCTTTAGTATTTATTCAATGCTGAGGCACTTCAAGACAGTGCATCCTGTACGTTATGCTCGAGAAACAACTAGAGCCCTAAGGGACAACCCTCCACCTGCTCAGCCGAGCACATCATCTGCGGCCGCAGATTCGCCGTGTACCAGGCCACTGGACATCCGCCCCCTTTTCCAGAAGGTGCACATACATTGCAATGTGTGCAATGCTGTTCTTTGCTACGGTGAGAGCAGTATAAACTTGATTGAAAACAGAATACAGCAGCACACATGCTCCAGCCCATATTTTTTTCCTTTTTTTTGTTTTGTTCCTGTTGAACAGTTTTTCATTACCAGTTTTTTTGTTGGTGCTCTAAAAAAATTAAAAAAAATACAAAATTGTTAAAAAACTAAAAAAAAATACAAAACAAAAAAGACAAAAAAAACAGTTCTTTTCAGAACTCACTTCACTTCTCCAAGAAGAGCTATATTCCTAATATACTGTGTTGTAATTTTATTGAATGAATGTGTAGTGTATACATGAATGATTGAAATGACTGAGTGAAGAGGAGGAAAGGACAGACAGAATGAGTGAGAACAGGAAAGTATGATCAGTCATGAAAGGGAAGTGAAAGACTGACTGCAACAAAAGGACTAAGGGTAGAGGATACAGGTAAGAAGAGTGAATGAGTAAGGGAATGGCAGTGAATAATGGAGAGTGATGGAGGGGGAGTGAGAAAAGGGGAGTAAGGGACGGAGATAGGAAAAGGGAGTAACAGATGAAGCGGATGAAGTACAGCAGGGTAAAGGGATTGAAAGTAAGAGAAGTGGAGTGATGGTGAGATAAGGGGTATGAGGATTAGAAAAGGGGTAAGGGAAAGTGACAGATGGGGAGTGAGGGGATGGAGGGATTTAGGAAACTGGAGTGAGAGAAAGGGAGTCAGGATTTCAATGAGCAAAGGAGAGTGAGGGAGAGTGAAGGAAAGAATGCAAAAAGATGAAGGGGTGTGAGATACAGACAGGAGGAAGTGAAGTAGGAGAATAGGAGTGCCTATGAGTAAAGGATAGTGACAGTTAGGGAAGGTGAGGGAAGGAGAATGACGGAGAAGGTTAAAAAATTACCATAGATGGAAAATGAGTGATGGAGAGAGGAGGAGTGGTAGAAACAGAGATGTTAAGGAAATTAAGGGTAAGACAGACAAAGGGAGAGAGACAGAAACAGAGACAGAGAGCAAGGAACTGAGAAGGAGTAAGGCAGTTAGAATGACTGAGATATATTGAGACAGGGAGAGAAACAAGGTTGAAAAAATAGTGATGGAGGCAGTAAACCTAGGGGAGTAGTAGAGAAGGAGTGAGGGAGTTACGAAAGAGCAGTAAAGGAAGAAGAGAGAGGGAAGGGGAATGAGAAAAGCAGAGTGAGGAGAAGTGAAGAAAAGGGAGCATGAAAGTGAAGGGGTGAGAAATACAGATATTTTAAACTTACCTGACCAACAAAATAACTTAATTAAAAATAAATGTTTTTTTTTTATTACAAGAAAAATGGATTCAATTTCCTAAATTTTCTTTCTAGATCTGAAAAACAAGTACAAAAGTAGTAATATTTAACAATACATTTTAGAATACAGTACACATATTTTCATATTTAACAAAGTAATTTTTTGCCCTTTTTTTGCTGTTTTCAGAATATATTGAATTTCACTGAAAATAGTGATATCAATTGCATTCATCACTTAACAACGGGCAAAAAAATAAACAATCTGAAAGATTGTTAAAAAAAGCCCTGAATCTATCCTCAGTAAAACATACCTTGACAGAAAAGTAACATATATATTAAAATATCTTCTAAGAACAATAACTATTTGCAATAAATAACGTCTGTAAATCTTGTTGCTTAAGCACATACACCAAAATAATATCTGTCAAAGAAGTCCACAATAGAAACATTTACCATTCCATGAGGCCAAATGGTAATTTTTAAATCCTTTTTAGGTGAAATATCCAATGGTAATCCTATAAAATCAAAATAATGGTTTCTTCAGATGCTGCAATTTGTATCTAAAATTTTGGTTTCAGACAAATTAAGTAGGAATTTGGTCATTCTGCAGGCAAACGTTGCTTGAAAATCAATTGAGAATCATGACACAGTGTCCAGCCTTTTTCACATTTTAGATAAACTGTGTAATGACCAGAAGTTATAGAAGGTCCATCATGGAAAATTATTGCAACTGCAACAAAAGTCTTTCCTGATATTGATAATTGATTTCCTACAAACTTCTTTATTAAAGTGTCCAATTTTGTTCCATCAACTCTACAACTTTGCATCATTAAAATTATATACTGTCCATATTTCTTTAAAAATAACGTTGATAACATTTCTGATTTACATTGAGAACATTTCATGTTGTGATTTGCATCTTTGACTAATTTACTAAAAGTCACTGATTTACTCTCTGGTAATGTTAAATGTATGAACCTTTCAGAATCAACATTAGTGCTGCATGTGTTCATACAGATTTCACAACAATGTTCCCATTTATAAGAGAGACCAAACACATTTTCTATTTCTACCCCTTCATCTTCCAGTACCATAAGCATATACATTAAGAATTCCTGTGAATCTTGCGGGACATTTTGTGTAAACTGTGTACATCCAGAACATACATCTAAAAGATTTCTAACATCAGAAGCACTTTCTATTTTAGTTGTATCATTACTCAACTTCTCATAAAGGAAACTCAGCAGAGAACAAAATCTTTTTCATGATTTAGTATTATCTGCTCTTGCAAACTTTCAAGATAAAATACAACATTCAGCACTACATTAGCGTAGCAGTTGACACCAGAGCTATTTTCAAAATTACAACCAACAACCTCTTCAACATTGTCCTTATTCTTTTTGCTTGCAATCACATCACTCACCTTTTGTTTTCTCTTCTGTACATCCTCATTACAGATATTCTCAATTCTCCTTTTCCGACAAACAACACGTTTTTCAAACCCAGGATACTGACCTAAATGAGGAGCATAGCTTCTTCTTAATCTATTATACTCCTTTACACAATTTGCATCAGCACTAACTTTTGAGTCATCAAAGTCTATCATGAATAAACCAGATAATTTTTTCACTCGTGACAAAGCAACATATGCCATACCTTCTTTAAACACACTAGATCCAATGTTTACAAAAGCACTATCTACAGTTAATCCTTGAGATTTGTGAATAGTTACAGCATATGCTAGAGAAAACGGAAACTGCTTCCTACGTACATATAAGTCTTTCACAAGCAAAAAACTAACTGAACAACGACTAATGTCTTTAACCTCTTCAATCTGATCAAATTTTATTTTTAAAAATTCAATTCCATCTTTTTTCTGGTAATTAACAAAACCCACAACTTTACCCATAGCTCCATTCACTAAACCTTTTTCTACATTCAAATTACGTCTTAAAATTACTCGACAGTTCATACGTACATAAAGATTCTTTTCTAAACCAGCTGTTTTCGATATGTTTTTCTCTAGAGAATCCAATCTAATTTTCAATTTGCCTGTCAATATAATAGTTATTCCTTCATGCTGTCTTTTATCCACGGCTTCCATTTTCATAATCTCTTCATTTTCCAATTTCCAAAGTTCTTCATTGAATATAGAGCATTCATGTAGTGTTGGCATTAAGCAGATTACAGTATTTTTTTCTGCAATTTCCTTGTATATTTTCTCTGGAACTATTTGTTCTGTTGGAAACAAATTACATAGCAATCGACTCTGTAAAGCTTTTCTGCCATGTTCTGTGAGTAGTCCAATTCTGATATCTTTGAGAATACTTGCATAATCATCATCCATTTGCTTGCCGCATATTGGTAATGAGTTCTTTGTACTCAAAGTATGACCAAATATTCACATTACCTATACTTCCTAATTACTTTTTCGTGTCTTCATGTGCAAGAGTATTAAATACTGGTTGTCCTTTAACTGGAGTGAGCTGCAGTAGATCCCCAAAAACTATAACATGTTTTCCTCCAAATAACACGTCATAGTCTGTCTTTAGAATTTGCTGCATTCTTAAATGCACAAAGGCAAGCATTAAGTTTGATACCATGCTTACCTCATCAATAATGAGAACTTTCATTTTCTTTAACACTCTTGAAACTTCAAAACATGCTTCTCCTGTTAGCTTGTGGTATTCTATTTTGTTCTCATGCTCTACTGGTAACATTAGCAAACGATGTAAGGTAATTCCTTTTATGTTATATGCTGCTAACCCAGTTGGAGCAGTAACAACACAAGACAAAGTTGAATCAGTTTTTTTCTGTAGATAGCTTCTAATTACTTTAATTAAGAAACTTTTTCCAGTTCCAGTTGTCCACTCACATACATTCTGATTGGTTCAAATGATGTGCATGAGCACTCTTTATTTTCATGTAGTAATCCATGATCAATTTGTTTTGTGACTTCTTCATAAATTTGTTGTTGTTCATCATTCAGTTGTTGTTCCAAATTTGGTAAGTCTATTAAATCTTCCTGAGCTTGATTCATAGCTGTTTCCACTTCAGTCATGGCTATTGCAGCTTCATTTTCTATGATTGGTTGTCCTAGGGGATCTTGACTAACCGTACCAGAAGTTTGACTGTCTTGAGAACTGTCTCTAGCTACTTCAGCTGCAATTGTAGCTTCTTGTTCAATTTCTTCATTTAACATTTGTACATAATTTGTGAAAGTACTGCATTCTATGCTATCTTTACATGCATTAAAGGAATCTTCATACCTCTGAAAATCCCCAAGTAATTAATCCTCTCAACGCCATGGTTTAAACAGCTGTAAAAGTGCTAAGTAGTAAAATTCCTTTCTGTCAGTAGTGTCGCAACTCAGCTTCCTGTGATTAATCAAACTTCCTTTTGTTTGTTTCACCAAACATCCTTCCTCACCAATGACTTTATATTTTGCATTGTTGATGTCTTCTGTGGCATTCCGTGTAAAAATGTAGTTCTGCAGCACTTCATAGAGACACATGTTCTCAAGATGATGACTTCTGTTTGGGTAATATGTGTCCAACATATTTGTTTTCAAAATGTCTGTACTTTCTGGTTCGTTCTCTGCTAAATATTCAATTTCTTGAATAGATATCAGTACCCGATTTCGCATTCCTGCAAGGCCTAAACTTACCCAAATTATTCTTTTGGATTTGGAGTACAGACTTGCAGATGATAACCTATCTGAGCATTCGTATTATGACCCAATTTCTCGATGCGATAACATCTTTAAACTGAAACTGTATAACTTTTTACTGACAGTCTTCTCGTGAGAAATCTCTTCCCATATTTCTTTCAATTCCGTTTTCTCAGATTTAGTGATGTAAGATGTGACATACCGAGCAACAGCAATAGAATTGTCAGCTACATACTGAATATCCATGTTAGCATTCCACATGGATAAAATGACTGGATTGTAGTCATTTATATATTTTGACTCTTCTTTTCTTCTTAGGTTGTAGGTATTTTTCGGAGATTTTCTTGTAATGGTATGTCGCACAGCTGACATAAAACTGTTTACTCTTCCGTTTGAAAGAACAGGTCGTGGAAATCCAAATCGACATTTTGTGTAGAATTTATCTTTACTCTTGTACTTTCGTTGACAGTATTTTCCACACCGATGACTTTGGAAATGTAAAACTTGCTCTTTTAAGTTTTTTGCTTCTGTGCTTTTAGGTATAGCACATGTTGCATATTCTTCAATGAAAGATAAAACTGCATCGTCAGAATCTGTTCCAAATTTTGGGGCATCCTTGATCCACAACAGCATATGAATATGAGGAGCACCTCTTGCTTGGTACTCTTTTCTCCAAAAGAGATCCACAACTTCTCCAAGAGGTGGATTTTTTTTATTGCAGATGAAGGACATCATAGCCTCAAATCTATGATTGAAATATCTGCAAACATTAACCGGATCCAATGAGCACAATTCTCCTGCTGTCTTGTATTGGATGTTTTCAATATTTGAATTTGCCTCTCGAAGAAAATCCAGTAAATCATCCCAAGCGTACTCAGCACAGCTTAGGGTAAGGAACCATGTAGGAGTTCCTAAATTCCGTAACATACATTTCAATTCTCCATGGCGTCGGTACCAATATTCATTGGTTCCACGCTGACAAGCCATCAGATTAATCAATTGAGATTCCAAATGATCATCTCGCTGTTGCACTTTGTTCATAAAATCCTTTGCAGACACATTATGTAGATGTACTCCAGTTTTTAAAATGTGATTTACTGCATAAGATAGTGCAGACAAGTCACTTTCAAATAAAAGATGGAACAAATAAGGAATACTTTGACAAAATCTTGGATCTTCTGCATATAATCTTGTAGTCCGTTACTCAGAAGCAGGAATCTGTACTGGACGTTCATCATATCGTCCACCTTTTCCTGTAGGAAACAGCTGGGGAAAACAACGAGCTTCCAAGCTCTCCTCCCATACACTCACGGGAGTTCCTTTTGCTTTTTTCATCTGAAACAGATCAATAGTGTTTCCCATAACTTCTTTAGAATGAAGAGGATGTATGCTGAAATGTTCATAAATTTCTTCAATTCAAATTCAAATGATCTTTATTCGGATATATTTAAAAACATCCATAAAAGTACATATAAATCTCAACATTCATCCCTATAAACAATAGGAAATACATCAAATAGCTATAATATGTGCAAAGGGGCCAATATTGGTGCAAATAGCAATGTGCAAATAATACAAAGATACTTCAGGCTTAACAAACCATGATCATTTCACTCAACATCAGACAGCAGAAGATAAAAATCAATTAGCTCTAAAAATTACATCCATTAAAAATATGTATAAAACATGATAATCATCCAAATGAACGATAAAAACGAACATTATTAATCATAACATGTATAGAGGAACACCCATTGTGCAAAGATGCAATGTGCAAATAATGCAACCTATCCGGCCATATTCATTAAAATATGCAAACACCCATTGTGCAAAAATGCAGTGTGCAAATAATGCAAAATAGTAATGCAACCTATCAGGCCGTGTTCATTGAGGCGCGGGAACGAACAGCAGTTTGGAGAAAACGACTAACTCTAAAGATTACATCGTCAGTGCTTAACATCAGTAAATCTCTGAAAGCTGCGTTAAAATCCGTCAAGGCACTGACTCTAAAATAGGGGATTAGGAAGTGTTTTGTATATTTTACATAAAAACCACAAAACAATGTAAAATGTAGCAAAGTTTGTTTTCCACCTTGGTTACAGGGACAGTTTAAATTTCCCAAATTATGGATATAGCCTAAGGGGAAACAAAGTAAATTTACCACACTTCCATCCCTGAACCGAAACAGCAAGCTCCTATTCCATCTACCCAGTTTCTTACGCAAGTAACCGTGGGGCATATTATGTGGCCTACCACAAGGTTCTTGAATGGGGATGTACCTAAGGATAGCTGGCTTTACAAATTCAATGTTTTCTCTATTCGCTCGGTACAGGTCATATAAAGCCCTTTTTACTATATTCTTATGCGAGCAGTCTATTGTTTGGGGTGCTAAAAAAAGGTGCCCCATTTCCACGCTTACTAAACTCTTCTGTACCGCCTTAAGCCAAGGAATATGATTAGCCCGCTCACTTTTTAGGCAGTCTGAAATGATATCACGGGTCAAGGAGGCAGCAGGGTTTCGCCAAATTTTTAACCAAAACAGAGCGGGTCTTGATTTTATAAAATCCTCTATATAGGGGAGATTCAATTCTCTGTGGCACACATAGGAGGGGGCAGAAATGACCCCCCAAGGCCTTCCTACAGAATGTACTCTCTTCTGTCTGTATATTAGTGCAGTTCGAATATCCCCATACCTCGGCACCATAAGTTCCTGTAGGTAGGCACTGGGTCTTATAAATTTGTAAGAGTGGTAAAATGACCTCAGCATGCTTTGGTTGACGTAAGGTAATTATAGAATTGATGGCTTTGCCCAGTTTATTCCTCCCTCTGGAAACAGGATCCAAAATCAGAAAACAACAGGCCTAAATAAGGAAAAGTGCAAGTGCTATTTAAAACATTATTCCCTGACATAATATGGCGAATTTTGTGTTTCCTTGGGCCGCAAGACATTATGTAGGATTTTTTAAAATTTGTACATAAGTCGAGATCGGCCATATAAGAAACAAAGCCTGAGATTAAAGTGCGCAGTACATTGGGTGTTCGACCTATGAGGACCGCATCGTCCGCATAGAGAAGTGCAGGAAGAGGATTACCGTTGACGAGCGGGACATCGGTAGTTAGTTTGCCCAAAGATGTGCTTAATTCATTTATGTATAAAATAAAAAGCAGGGGGGCTAGAACACAACCTTGTCTTACCCCTCTGCCAATTAAAATCTCGCCCGAAACCTCACCATCATTATTAATTCGAACACGAGCTTTTAAATCACTATGTAAATGGGCCAAAAAGTGGACCAAAGGTTCATCTAAGCCGTATCTCAGCAGGGCTGTCCATAAACGGGAACGGTTAACAAAATCAAAAGCAGAACTTAAATCCATAAAACCTAAATATAGTGGAGATTTTTTAGCTACAGTATATTTAGCTAATACTAAATTTAGGTTTAAGCATTGCTCCACCGTCCCTACGTTACTTCTAAAGCCTAACTGGCATGGATGTAAAATCGTGTTTTCTTCAGCCCAATTACTGATATTGTTAAAAATGACCCTTCCCAAAATCTTCAGTGTATTATCAATTAATGATATTGGGCGATAGCTGCCAGGGTCAAGTCTACTACCTTTTTTAAAAATAGGTACAATAGTGCTGTTAGACCAGGAATCAGGCAATGAGGTATTTGATAGATTATTAAAAACATTGCACAATAGGGGTGACCAGAAGTCAGGCTCTGATTTAATTAGGTCAATGGATAATCCATCAGGGCCCGGAGCTTTGTTCCCTGCGCTTTGAAAAATTGCATCCTCCACCTCCATTATAGAAATATTCGGTAACTTGAGTGGCTGAGGATTTGCCATAAAAGGGGTCGGTGCCATATAAATGTTTGAAAAGTGCTCCACCCACACATCCCCTAATATACTACAGTTTATGGGGGTGATGTTGGAGCCGATCAATCTCAGGTGCTTAACCTCGCTCCAAAACCCAGCGACATCCTTCGTTGCTGCTGTGCGAACAAGGGATTCCCAATGGATTTTTAAAAGCTCTTCAGATCGTGATTTTAAGGTATGTTTATATCTAGACCTCAAGGTCCTCACCAGTAACTGATCTGGTGGATCAGCTTTAAGGGCAGCTCTTAATTCCCTATTTGCTTTGGAGCAAGAATTATCAAACCATCTTGGGTTTTTGTTGATATTAGTTGAAGCTGGCTTTGATATCTCCTTTTTTATGGTCTTACACAGCCCCGTGAATGCTTCCACAATAGCATGTCCGGGGCTATCAGAGGATAGACAGATAGATACTAATAAGGGATGAGATTTTATAACACGAGCTAACACCCCCTTATTATCAATCCCCTTCCAGACCACCCTAAGTTTATCTGTCGACACAGCTAGATTTTTAGCCCCTATTTCTCTCCGTTTCGTCTTTTTATTAATAAATTTAAAACAGGATAAGATCGGATGGTGGTCACTATATACAGTCCTAACAACTGTGGCCTCTAATAAAAGATCCACGAGCGGGGAGGTTATAAATACATAGTCAATTGTGGATGCACTCCCACGCCCGACATAGGTGGCCACGGGACATTTATTTACGGCAGTATTTGCCTTATCCATAACATTAACTAGGTCCCGTGTGGCCAAGTGGTTAGACAGTTCTTCACCTCTTTTACAGGGAGGGGTTTGACGGTGAATGTGTGCATTAAAGTCTCCTCCTAAACATATCCCGTCAAGTTTACCATACTTTTGACCATCCGTAATATCGTCAATAAAATCAAACAACTTTATAAAATTCATATTAGGATGTGTTTTAAAATCATTGTTATAAAAATTAATTAAACATATTCTAATTCTGCTGATGTAAAGTAATGCCTGAAAACTCATATTGTTTGTTTCCAACAGTTCAATTTTGACATCTGCACCAATTTTAGCCCAGATGGATAGTCCCCCACTGGGTCTACCCATAGCCGGGGTTGGTACAATTTGATTAAAACAACTGTATCCATCAAAAAGTAGAGGGCTGGTGCACCAAGTTTCTTGAAACATCAAGATGTCAAATTTAGAGACCCAATCCACCCAGTCCCTGATTGTTACTTTCGCATTGAGACCTGCTATATTCCAACCCAGGATTGTCAAGTTATGGTTAGGTGTTAACAAGGTAATGTCATAGCTGTTACCTTTAGGGTGGGATAGCAGTGTGGGCACCTTGGTGTCATTAAAGGTCTCTATGATTGGGTGGATAGTTAATTCCCCCGCTAGACCGGGTGTATTGGAATAATTCCTGCTTGCTGAATCTGAGAGAATAGTTGATGGTCAGTCCAAGGTGCCCAAGTCAGACAATGCGCTAAACCTATTATACAGAGGAAAAGGTGGTAAAACAGGGCTGGGTGGTCTAGGGTGGGGTCTATAGAAGTAGCTCAGTGGCAGAGAGGTTATGACAGTAGCAGGGGGAAAATACATGTTAATACTGCCAAGGATAAATTTAACTGTGGAGGGATTTCTAAAGTTAATGACAATGCAATCCCCTTCTATGTTCTTAGATAATGGCCCAACCCAGCTCACCCGTCGAACGGACAAGATTTCTCTCGAAATGTTAGGACCTACCCCTTTGTGTTTAGATAGCCAATCTATACACTTGTTGTTTAGCTGAATCCATGACTCACTCTGTCCCTCCCTTAACTGAGGTACGCCTGCCAGGATTATAACATAAGGGCAGGCGTCGGGGGGCAGATGAAGGACAGGCCCCGGGTGTATAGTTGGCCTAGTAACGATGGTTTGGCCCTTGTCTACTCCAGTATTAATAGGTACCTCCAACCTTGTAGGGGGCAAAGTGGGGGCGTCCTTTAACGTATTAGTTGCCGTACTAGTGGGGCGAACTAGTTCCGTTACTCCAACCAGGGTATGCTGGGGGGACTTTACAGTGTGATTGCTCCCTTCATTAACACCTTTAGATAGGGTGTTAGGTGTGGTTGCGCTATTTGAACTATTGGACCCTCTACCTAAAATGCCCTTATTAACGGCTTCCAACTCTTTCAGAAGGCGATCTCCCCTCATTAGATCAAGGCTAATTGCCCCTTTCCTTTTAGCATCTTCATTTTTTATCAGAGTTTCTATTCGATCTAATCTTTTAAAAATATTATTAAACTGTTTGATCATTTGACATTCTAACTGTTTAAAAATAGTGTCCACAATGGTTTCCATAAAGTTCACATTTGGCTTTTTAAATGTGGTACTTTCAATAACAGGATCAGTCTGTGTACATGAGCAGTTATAACCATTTCTTGAGGGAACAATGTCCGAGGGTCCTTCAACAGATTGCACTTGTTCAGTCATAACGCTACTGCCCCCTCATATTTTTTGCTTCCCTCTAGTCCACATACTCTGCAGAGTTGGTTGGCTTTTATTACATGTAGGTTGTTTCCTTTTGTTGGTTAATGGTTTTGAAGAGCCTCTTTTTCTTTTTTCCCCAACAGTTTTGGTATTCGGGGATAGAGGAGGGATGGGGGCATGCGCAGTAGGATCGGGCTGTGAGTCAATGGTAATTGTACCACTTTTTCCCCCAGAAGAGATAGGTGGTAGATTAGACAAATTGGGTTTGGCAACTGTGACCACGGGGGATAAAGGTAAAGTGTACTCTATGCTTAAGTCCCGGGGCTCTGGATGTACACGTAAATGCTCCAAGGACATCCGTCTCTCAGTACTCGCTATTTCATTGGCAACCATATTAAATGTGTTATCCAACATGCTTTCTAGGGATAGCGGTATTGTAGAGTGGACCATAGCCGATTTACTGATTGTATTTGCAGTGCATTTCCCCCTGATAGACATGTCGCCTCTCTCACCTTACTTTACAGCTTAGAGGGGTGGACCGCCCGACCACCGATGACCTCTGAGGGCCACAGAGGGCCCGCCCTTTGCCCGGGCTTAGCCCGGCACGTCCCGCGAAGCGGTCCGCTGGGCAAGTTATAGGCGCCTCCTGGCGCTGGCGCTGGGTGTCACTAGCGTGCCGCCGCTGAGGCAGCCGGGATTTGGAGTCCCGGGGCGGCGGCGACGCGGCAAGTTCGATTTTCTGGACTCGGGCACCCCCTTGACTCTTGGCGGTGGCGGCGTGGACCAAGATGCCACAATTCAGGTAGGTAGGTGCTGCTGTGCTTTGCTCCCCCCGCTCCGCCGTCCGCTGGGCAAGTTATAGACGCCTGCTGGCGCTGGCGCTGGGTGTCACTAGCGCGCTGCCGCTGAGGCAGCCGGGATTTGGAGTCCCGGGGTGGCGGCGATGCGGCAAGTTCGATTTTCTGGACTCGGGCACCCCCTTGACTCTTGGCGGTGGCGGCGTGGACCAAGATGCCACAATTCAGGTAGGTAGGTGCTGCTGTGCTTTGCTCATAAATTTCTTCTTCTTTTGACTTATCCACTTTTTCAATTTGCCAAGTTGGTATTCCTGTGTCTGCTAGTAAAACTTCTTCATCTTCATCCATATAAATTGATTGATAGTACTTATTATTTCTTTTCAAATATAAATTTGCTCTTTGTACTTTTCGTACATCTACTAGCTCCTGCCAAATTTTCTTATTCTTTGTAGGTACACCATTAACCAGAATAACTAATGGTTCAGTTTCCAAACTATCTGCATCAATTGTTTCAATATTTTTTTTCAAATCTAATGGCAAATAGACAACTCTTCCTTTTAAACCTCTTTGTAAATCCGAAGGAGGTAATTTGCCTGTTTTGGGCTCCATACGAACTATAGTCTGGAACGGATGGACACATTGAATGAGTATAGACTCATACGTATTTAAATCACTAAGTTCTGCAGGAATATCAACCAATTCTAAATTATTATGTACAGCTCTAGCTGGCATTTTATTTTCTTCTAACTTGTTATAACAGTATTTACAAATACGCTGATCTTCACCCAAATCAAAACAATTTTCCAGAAACAAATATGTAGCAAAATCCTTCCACTCATAATTATTTTCTTTGTCACTTTTTTTATAGAGATCAACATTCCTTGTTTGAGTTTTATAATGGCTTCTCCGGCAACAAATACAAGTAATATTTGGTCTTTCATTAGAGATGATAGTAAATTTTGTCATTTGGGGCCTTATGTAGGTAGCCCACTTCACTTCATAAATACCGAATTTTACCGATTCGGTATTTATGAAGTGGTAAATGTTATGTAGATAATAATTCGGTAATTATTACCGAATCGGTAAAATTCGGTATTTTAGAACCGGTATTTACCGATTCGGTAATAATGCATCCCTTGAAGCCAGTTACCATTACCGAATCGGTAAATACCGATTCGGTAATGGGGGGAGCACAATCAAGGGTGGCAGGGTGTCACAGTGACACCCTGTTGCACCCCTGATTCCTGCATGTGTGCACATGTGGCACACATACATGCCCTAAGGGCATGTATGTCTGCCACATTGCACACTTAAACATGCACAAAAATACTTTTTTTCACATATTCGTCATTTACCACCAACTTTTAGTTGGTGGTAAATAACGAATCCCCACAACACCCACACACTCCCCCTACATAGCATTACAGGATTCGGTATTTACCGAATCGGTAAAATTACCGATTCGGTAATTTTACTGATTCGGTAAATACCGAATCCTGTAATGTGCCCCCTACATTGCAAAAGCCTAAATACCGGTCGGTAACGGTATAATTACCGAAAATCGTCCGTTACCGACCGGTATTAGGCTACGTACATATGGCCCTTGATCTTCAAAATTTTTACTAACAGTGGGTTCTACATTCTCTTCCACATTTTCTTCAATAACTGTGTCATTTCCTGCACTTTCTTGTTCTGGACCAAAGTAACAAAACTGAATATCATCAGTAACCTTCTCTACATCTGATACAGATCCATGCAACAGAGCACTATTCAACTCATTTAACTTTAGTGCTGGACTTTTAGCAAAATACAATCTTCTCACAAACTTTCTCATTTCAGTATGATGTACTGCCAGCATCCTAAAATGGTGAAAAACACTTTGACAAACTTTCCTAGAAAGACAAGCCAGAGAATGTCCTTGCAAACCAGAATTCTTTCTCACTCTGCATGGATCTAGTCTTTGAAGCACCTTAATCTTCTGTTTAACCCTTTTTATACTATATTCTCTTAGAAAGTCACGTAATTTATCAATAGATTCTTGTCGTACAGTACAAATACTACTACAATTCCAAGTGTACACTGGGGCTTTAGGACGTTTCCCCATAACCTCATCAGCTAACACTTCTTCCTCATTTCTTGGAACCATTTTCTCCTTTTCCATTACACAACCATCTTTAACTTCATAACTTCGACTACTGGTGTCAACTGCATGCAGCAAACTATTACTTCGAAGATAACTCTCTTCATTACAAAATGGTTCAGTACTTGAACTATGCTTCCATTCTCCTAAGAACACATTACAAAAGTTTTTTTTTTTCACTACTCTTTTCCTTTTCCTTTTTGACTTCATTACATTGACTATTTTATCTAATGTACGGATCCTGTTCAAAATTAAAATGAATAGTTTTCTTTTTAATTCCAAAGCCTTTGCAACAATTGATTTAATATGTTTCTTGTTCTTATAAAATATTGCTTTCTTCCTATATTTTTTCACATCCTTTAGCAAATTGAACACCACTCTTCTCTGAAACATTTTTTTACGAATGTTTTGAAATTCTGTTTTTCTTTTTAAGTCATTCTTTCTTGCTTCTGATTTTACATTAGCATTTAGTAATTTCTTTCTATTGTCTTGTTGTTTTCTTCTTGAAACACTATTTGCAGTGGATATACTTTCTACATTTTTTCTATGTTTGAGGATATTTTTTAAAAAATCCTTAGTCTGCTTACCAAAAGACTTTTTCTTTTTTCCAACATGAGGTTCTTCAACTAATTTCTGTTGTCCAGTTGTCTTCAAATATAGATGTTTTTGCTGTTCTTTTCTCTTTCTTGATTTTATAGGCATGTTTAATTTATTTCTGTGTTGTTCAGCAATCACTAAAGGAAACTAAAAAAAAAATACCTTTATGTAATTTAAATATATTACTATATTTTTTTTGAGCTTTTCAAATCCTATTATATGAGCTGCCCCTTTCCTACGAGTGCAAGTCTTACAGAAGAAGAGCAACACAAATTAAATCTCTGACAACAATTCCTGTGTGCAGACAGACTCATGGTGTGATTCTAGGCAGAAAACGATATTTGATTGGCAATTTCAAAGCACATTTACTACTGTGGTAGAGCAAGTCATAATTACTGTAACAGCCTGACACATTTTCCTTATAGTTTAGAGAGGCAGAAAAGAGCACATGTCCTAACAGCTACTTGAGACCATGAGCATGTGGAACCTGGGTGAGTGATTAGACTAGAGCAAAGGAAATGAGCCTTGGTGATGTTGAATGTGTTAGCGTTACACACTGCTATCTGAAATACCACACAGTGCTGAATAGTAAGCATGGGAATGCAGGAGAAGCAGCTGCCTGTGTGCTAAGAGTGTGTTTCTGGAGACTGTGTATTGTCAGGTGCAAGAGAGATCTGCATGGACGCTTGCACAACTGCATGAAGACTGCAGAGATGTATGTAAGATCACCTGTGGTAAGGGTTAATTGGGCTTATGAACATGTAGGAACTACCTCACGCATTGCAGGAGTGGAAGGAAAATCTACCCTGTTGTTTTCAAATGTGTTAGCATTTGCCTCTCATCTGTGAGATGGTGATGTGTGCTTTAACCATCACAGTTCAAGAAAACAAGCTGCCCCTTTCCTACGAGTGCAAGTCTTACAGAACAAGAGCAACACAAATTAAATCTCTGACAACAATTCCTGTGTGCACACAGACTCATGGTGTGATTCTAGGCAGAAAACGATATTTGATTGGCAATTTCAAAGCACATTTACTACTGTGGTAGAGCAAGTGATAATTACAGTAACAGCCTGACACATTTTCCTTATACTTTAGAGAGGCAGAAAAGAGCACATGTCCTAACAGCTACTTGAGACCATGAGCATGTGGAACCTGGGTGAGTGATTAGACTAGAGCAAAGGAAATGAGCCTTGGTGATGTTGAATGTGTTAGCGTTACACACTGCTATCTGAAATACCACACAGTGCTGAATAGTAAGCATGGGAGTGCAGGAGAAGCAGCTGTCTGTGTGCTAAGAGTGTGTTTCTGGAGACTGTGTATTGTCAGGTGCAAGAGAGATCTGCATGGACGCTTGCACAACTGCATGAAGACTGCACAGATGTATGTAAGATCACCTGTGGTAAGGGTTAATTGGAGTTTTGAACATGTAGGAACTACCTCACCCATTGCAGGAGTGGAAGGAAAATCTACCCTGTTGTTTTCAAATGTGTTAGCATTTGCCTCTCATCTGTGAGATGGTGATGTGTGCTGAATGCTAACCATCACAGTTCAAGAAAACAAGCTGCCCCTTTCCTACGAGTGCAAGTCTTACAGAACAAGAGCAACACAAATTAAATCTCTGACAATTCCTGTGTGCACACAGACTCATGGTGTGATTCTAGGCAGAAAATGATATTTGATTGGCAATTTCAAAGCACATTTACTACTGTGGTAGAGCAAGTGATAATTACTGTAACAGCCTGACACATTTTCCTTATAGTTTAGAGAGGCAGAAAAGAGCACATGTCCTAACAGCTACTTGAGACCATGAGCATGTGGAACCTAGGTGAGTGATTAGACTAGAGCAAAGGAAATGAGCCTTGGTGATGTTGAATGTGTTAGCGTTACACACTGCTATCTGAAATACCACACAGTGCTGAATAGTAAGCATGGGAGTGCAGGAGAAGCAGCTGCCTGTGTGCTAAGAGTGTGTTTCTGGAGACTGTGTATTGTCAGGTGCAAGAGAGATCTGCATGGACGCTTACACAACTGCATGAAGACTGCAGAGATGTATGTAAGATCACCTGTGGCAAGGGTTAATTGGAGTTTTGAACATGTAGGAACTACCTCATCTATTGCAGGAGTGGAAGGAAAATCTACCCTGTTGTTTTCAAATGTGTTACCATTTGCCTCGCATCTGTGAGATAGTGATTTGTGCTGAATGCTATCCATCACAGTTCAAGAAAACAAGCTGCCCCTTTCCTACGAGTGCAAGTCTTACAGAACAAGAGCAACACAAATTAATTCTCTGACAACAATTCCTGTGTGCACACAGACTCATGATGTGATTCTAGGCACAAAACAGTATTCCTGGGTGATACCAGTACACCTTAACTTATGGTGAAGACATACTCCATAATATCTTACAAGTTCAAGGCAGTTAAATATCTTCCAAAACATAAAATGTAAAACACAACTTTAAAAGAAGAAACAAATTTCTATTATTTATATCAAAATACACCACATACATCCCCTCTCAAATTCATAACTCACCTTTAAAAGTAGTTAGTTGAGAAAGAAATGTGCCACTCACACGGCAGATTATCAGAGCCAGAATCTCTGAGCTGTACTCCTCTCACCAAAACCACTAAATGGCAAACTTTCCCTCTCTTTTTTCACACATATACATGTTAACTTCAAATCACATTGCTTCCCACATTTTTTTTTAATGGAAACACACATTTCTACTGGTTGCAAATTTCAACCCTTTCCAAATGATTCCTACCCCCAACATGACTTCTGCCTGCTACCATAGCAACAGATCATGGAACACTGGTGTGAGCAGAGAGGTCAGAAGTTCAGCACACAATGTTTCTAATCCAAAGAGCAAGAGTGCTTGACTTTTCAAACCTAACAGCATATCCAAAGTAATCTTCTGTGGGAACACATTTTTCTGAACCAATACAAAACATGCTTTTAAAAATTTAAACATACAGCCTAGTTTTTAGTGTTGAATGGTCTGAAACAGCCAATGAGCTCTTTTTATTAAAAAAAATATGTAAGCCTCCATTTTACAACTATCTTTCTTTTCATATTGCCATTCTACTGAAAGACACCTTCTGAGTGCATCCAGATCTCCTTGAAAGATGTTCACAGTGTGGATTGTAGGTCATAGCTATGTCTACTGGAGTGAAAAGTATGCAGAAAAAAGAGGTATTGTGAAAGACCTTGCTTTGCCAAATGTAGACATTAAATGGATTGGTCAGAGAGGGTTAAAGTGGCACCAATTAATGCCTTTGGTGAAATCCTTTCTACATCTCCCACAGCCTGACCTTATAATTGTGCACTGTGGTGGAAATGACCTAGGCACTTTAACTGGGGTAGGTCTGGAAATGCTTGTTAAGGACACCTTTGTGCAATTGATGTCACTTTTTCCACAAACTACCTTTGTATATTCTAATATATGCCAAAGGCAAAAGTGGAACTGGTCCAACCAATATTGTCCGCAGTTTGAGAAAGCAAAAAAGCACGTCAATAAGTCTGTTTCTGCTTTCCTCAGAGACTATGGTATGGGTTCTATATACCACAACAACTTGCGTTACAACATGCAAGGCATTTATAGAGGGGACGGTGTTCATTTCACAGATGAAGGGAACAGAGTCTTCCTCTTGAACTTTAGACTCTGCATCGGTACTTACTTGTAGGTACAAAAAAACACTCAATGAACACAACGGCTCTTTTTAGAGCCAACCAACATCTAAACACTTAAACTTGATTTTCGATTCTATTTTTTTATGAATTTTTTGCACCGCGCAATATTTATAATTGTTTTTTTTTTTTTGGACCTTAGGGGTCTGTCATGGTCCCCCTGAGAAGGCCTATGGGGTCAGGGACTCTCTACCCTGCCCCCTTTTCACGTTCTCCACTTGTGTTTTTAGCTCTCTTCTGCCTCTAAAACTCAAAATGGCGGCTGAAGGTTGCGCGCACCATGCGTGCACCCCGCGATTTTTTGAAAAAAAAAATGTTTTTTTCACCCTTCGGGGTCCTTCAGGGACCCCCTGACAAAGGCTAGGGGGTCAGGAACTCTCTATCCTGCCCCCTTTTCACATTCTCCACCTTTCTTTTTCACTGCCACACACAAAATGGCGTCCGACACTTCCTGATTTCGACCGATTCGAATGTTGACTGACATCTAACCACCAATCAGAATTACGCTCGCGCACATTTGGTGCGCGCATATAGATATTTATGTACTTTTAACTGCAATTTTCTCAGGAACTACTGAACAGATTGACACCATATATGCAAAAGGCACATGCCTGACCTGAGGACTACCACTTTGCCAAATTTCAAGTAATTCTGTTCAGCCGTTCGGGCTGTACCTTCGACTAAAGGTCCTATGGGAAAATGCATGGGGAAAACGCGTTTTGGGACCCCCCTTTTTTCTCAGCCCCCGCTTGACGAATCACCCCAAGACTTTCACTACAGTTGGGACATAGGCACATACTATAGTCCAACTCTGCCCTTCTAGTGTGCCACAGATTGAAAGGTATCTTCCTAGACTCAGCTGCTGTGGAAAAGATGATAACCCAGCACACCTCAGATTAGTCCAATGCGTAAATGCTGTCTTCAGGTGCTCCTTCACCCAGTATTCAGCTGACAAAACTGACAACTGCAACTCATTGCAGGCAAAGTTCGTTCATACAATTGGGGAAAGGCATATTGTAGACCGTAGTTTCTAATAAGAAAAAGAAAATGCCCAGTTGATGATTACTTTCTGTTTTTATTCTTCATTACATCACATATCAAAGCTGCACCCAATGCGTTTTGTCCATATCCACAAACAGAACTCCTTTAGGGCAAATAATCATGTAATTTCTCATCGCAGCTCCAATATATCATCCACTGCTTCCATATATTATCAGCTTGGGGTAAAAATCTCACATGATAATGAGGCCGTGTATTCCACATGATGCCACTCACACTCCCAACATAGGGAAGACAGCCTGTCGGCCTCTACTTCTAAAATAACCAACGGGAAGGGTCGGTGCAGTGGGATTGCTACTCCGCGTGAACCAGGTGCAAAACCTGCATAATAGACCCTAATGTAGCCGTGACAACTGAGGAAAGTGTAACTGGTCTCTAACATGTGAGTTTTTTGCAGTGGAAGGATTTTAGGGGATAGTCTCTTCACATATTCCAGCACCACTCCTCTCTCAAATTTATTGCTTAGGCTATTAACATTGTAAAGTCAGAGTCTCTAATTCAGTGTGTCATGTTGAATAAACCCTTTGTAGGCCTGACATAGCCCCCATGCTCTGCCCATGTGGTGTTGTGATAATAACCCTAGAACCCCTATCCCAACTGCCCCCACCCTACATTTTTAGAACATGAAGCATCTGCCCCCTCAGAAAAAACAAACTGAAAATAGTAATTCCGTCAAAAACCCCAAAATGGAAAGTTATAGTGGAAATGCAAATTACACTTGAGGTATGTTCAGCTCCGTTCTCCACACTTCACAAGGACTAAGTGAGTTCAGCCAGTAAATACTAGAGTAAAGCCCAGGGCGGCGCACTAGGCGCTCCTCACAAAGAGTCAAGGCAGTTGTGAGCTGTGTGTTTCCTCATCGCTGGTCCTTGCTATTGGCAAATCCCCAGTTCGGCCAGAGTGTCTCTTACAGAAGCCCGGTCTTTTCAGATTTCTGTTGTTGGTATTGCGATTAAATAGCTTGGACTTCCCTTCTTAGCTTCAGCCAGCTGCCGGCGACTGAGCCCTGCGGCGCAGGCTCGTGGTCCCCTCTCCTCCACCCAGACCCAGAGCAGCTTTGGGTTATCAAAGAAGAAGGATTTCCCTTGGAACATCACCTTCAAATGGGTGTCATGGAGCAGCGTATACTGGAAAAGCATCGCCATAAGTTTCTGTTTTACTTTGAAAAATGATTTCCATTGCTGCTGCACTTTGGCAGCATAGTTAGGGAAAATCATAACCTTTTGAGAGGCACAGCAGAGGTCGGGGTTTGGCGAGCCGCCAGAAGGATGATATCGCTGTCCACATAATTAAGATGTCTGAGGATCACCGGCCGTGGCAGGGCAACTGAAGATGTTTTGGGGTCAGCGCCCTGTGAGTTCTCTCCAGTACAAAGAAGCTTAAGTAGTCCTCCACAGGGATGGGGGGAGGATAAGTATGCCCACCGAAATGAGGGCCGGAGCGCCACCTCGGACCGAGATCCCTTCCGTAATGCCACAGGGAGCATGTCAGAAGACCTACTCATGGCTAGCCAGCAAGTGCCTCAGGGCCCAGTGGGCAAAGTGGTGCAGCGTGAGATAGTGCACCCCAGGGTAGAAGGAGAGCAGGACGGTGGTGAAACCGCCTCCAACAATGACAGGGCGCTTTTAGGAGCAAGATAGCATGGAGGAACACGTGACCCCCCCCCCAATCAAAGGGTTATAGCACTCGCACTCTGCAGCCCACCAATGGTAGCAGGTATAGGCACCGCTGCTGGCAGGCCAGGTGGCTCACCCAGTTCAGGACAGACACCTCTCACTCTCCACCTTGACAGTAATCTCTAGTGCAAGTCCCAGGGACTCCACCTACATAACTGCAGCTCTTCTGTGTCTCCTTATGGGTGGTGCACACCGCCAGTGACCAGGCTAGCCCAGTCGTAGGCTGCGCCACCACCAACTGTCTCCTCTGCAGAGAGCTCCTGGGATTGCTGGAGTGGGTTTTTCTTTAAAAATTGTATACCCTCTCCATTTTTCATGTTTAGATTAAAATGAATTATGAATTAATAGCAATTGTACTAATTGTTTGCTGTGTGAATTGACCAACATTACTAATATAAGAAATACACGTAGGAATTGCATTTGTATGGCCTAATTAATGACGTAAACTAATTTCGTATGCATATTAATAATAGACAATCAGAAATTGCATCATTATATGTTGCTTTCGTGATGTATTCGTGATGTGTGCTTTATTAATGTGAATATAACCTGCATTAAGTGTCGCTTCTGCTAGATAAATACACACACATATGGGTATTAGTAAGAGGATAGCAGATTATTAGTCATTACCATGTATTAATTACATTTTTGTGTTTCTTTGCTTAAGTTGACCATTTGGTGGCCACAAAATGGCCGACATCCCTATCAGACGAAATTGACTTCAGTTGTGAGCATCTCTGGGTGAAGTGCGCATGCGTCGCCATCAGCTGCAGTAGCCTTTGGACGATCCTAACTCAACTGTGCCACCCAAGGACACACCGGGCTTTCGGCCAGCTGCTCTGAAAGAAACAATGAAAAGATACTATTGCGTGGATTGGAACTATATCTAAAGACACATTATATGTATGGGAAAGAAGTCGAACTTTTTCCAACGGACCAATTAGATTCATTCAAAATATCATTTGTTACACTTTGGAATGTAAATTTTACTATAAAAATGGTAGATTAGAGAGGTTGGTATGCGAGACCCTTCAGAAGATTTTCGATTTCCTGACGTTATGCTGATGGAGAGGACGGTGACACTGCAGGACAGCTGTTTCCTAAGACTATGACAGTATGAACTGATGACCAAGATTTTGACTTAGAGGGCGACTTTTAGCCAGAATGTTATGTTATGTTATGTTACATACATTTGTAATGCGCACTGCTGCCCCAGCAAAGGGGCGTCCAGGCGCCCGGCAGGTAAAAATGCAACACCACAGGAAACACAACAGAAAAGAGGAAAGAGAGTTTATTAAAACAAAAAGGTTTTTAAGGCCTTACGAAAAACTAAAAGATCATCTAGCAGGCACAACTCTACGGGAAGGGAGTTCCAGAGCTCGGCTGCTCTGACCCGGAAAGAACGGCCACCAGCCCGACCCAGCCTGTATCGGGGAATCACAGTGAGTGCCTGACCCAAGGATCTCAGGGGCCGAGTAGGCACATACCAGGACAAAAGATCCGCAAGAATAGAAGGGCCTGCCCCCCTCAGAATCTTGAACGCCATGCACAGCACTTTAAACTGAATTCTGGCCCGGATAGGCAGCCAGTGCAGTGATCTCAATGTGCTGGAGGCAGAGCAAGAACGGGGTAGGCCAACAATAGCTCTCGCCGCAGAGTTCTGGACACGTTGGAGGCGGGTGACCTCAGCCACGTTGGACCCTACCAGAAGAGAGCTGGCATAGTCCAGGCGAGATAACACTGTCGCCTGGACAATCAGCTGCCTGGTGCGATGGTCAAAGAACTTCAAAACAGGGCGAAGTGACCGTAAGATACCAAAGCAACAGGCCGCGATTTTCTTCGTGTGGCCAACGTAGCTGAGGGAGGGATCCATCCATACTCCTAAGTTCTTTAATTCCGTGACCGGAAGGGGGGCCGGCCCCAGCTCCATAGGCCACCACCTGTCCCCCCATAGCTCCGATCTCTTACCTACGATCATGATCTCTGTTTTCTTGGCGTTGAGCTGGAGACAGTTGTTCCTCATCCAGCTCGCCACCGCCCTAAGTCCACTCTGAAACCTGGGGGCATCCCGGTCGGCATCCCCGCTGATCGTAACCGCTAGCTGAGTGTCGTCAGCATATGAGACCATAGTCATGCCCCATTGCTTAACGACCTCAGCCAGCGGTCTCACGTAGAGATTAAACAACGTGGGGCTCAGCGAGGATCCTTGCGGCACCCCCTGTTTCAAAGGATGGAATTGGGACTGGAACGGTGGGACGGCAACGCTAAAGAAACGATCGTCTAGAAAAGACCGGAACCACTGGAGGGCAGGTCCACCCAGCCCAATCTCCTCCAGGCGATGCAACAGGATAGGATGCGAAACAGTATCAAACGCGGCGCTCAAGTCCAATAAGACGAGCGCTGCTGTCTGTCCCGCATCCATCACCGTGCGAAGATGTTCGGCCATGGAGAGGAGGGCGGTCTCCGTGCTGTGTCCAGCACGGAACCCATTCTGGGTGGGATCCAAGATGTTAGCATGGATAAGGTGGGCAGAAAGAACTTTGTTGACATGGGCCTCCAACACTTTAGTCGGCCACGGAAGTAAGGAGATGGGCCTATAGTTTTCAGGTTTATCTGGATCCAGGGACGGCTTCTTCAAGATGGGAGAAACCACTGCCCGCTTCCAGCTAGCGGGTACCGTGCTTGATTCCAACGAGATGTTAATCAGGGAGTGAACCACGGCCCGTCCCACAAACGACTGCTCTCTAAAAAGAGTCGCAGTAAGGGGATCAGCGGGGGACCCTGATTTGACCTGCAGAGCCAGGAGGTCAAACCCCTCTGATGTCAGCGGGGGCAGCACGTGCAAGGTGGTACCACCATAGATGTTGATCGGAGGCTCTGCCGGAGGCCCTGTACAAGGGAACGTCCGATAAATGTTTTCGACCTTTTCCAGGAAAAATCGAGCAAGAGCCTCACAGTGAGAGGTGGAACCAGTCGTCGTGATACAGGCACGCTTTGCCAAAAGGTCCTTCATCACTTTAAAGATGGTTTTAGAGGGGTTGGAGCTGTTGCCAAATTCAGTAGCGTAGTAAGCTTCCCGAGCTTGGCAAACAGCCCGATGGTAAGCTTTGACGGAGGCGAGATAAAAAGCTTTCTTCCCGCTATCGTACGCCTTCCGCCAAGCCCTCTCTGCTCGCCTACAACCACCCTTGAGAGTACGTAAGGCACCATCGTACCACGGACTGGAGTCCCTGGAGCTGACTTTACAAGCGGCAATAGGGATAAGGGCGTCAAGCGCCTTGGAGATCCAGGAGCAGAACTTCTCGTAACCTGAATCAACCAGCATCGCAGGTTCTAAAGGCTCCTCGGCGAGGACACGATGTAAGTCCTCCAGCCGTAATTTACTCCATTGCCGCCTAGTAACCAGCTTTGCCGGGGGAACAATAACCATTCCCGGCAAAGGGGTGCAGATGGTAACCAAAGAGTGGTCCGTCCAGCCAAGAGGTGTAACGGCGGAGACAACAGCGTCTGCCAAATTGGTGAAAAAAGGATCTAAGGTGTGGCCGCCTGAATGGGTAGACTGACGAACCATTTGCACCAGTTGAAGGGCCTCCAGGTCGGCAAGAATACCGCTAACCGAGGGGGAGGTAAGGTTCTCAAGATGTAAGTTGAGGTCACCCAAAATCGAGAAATTAGAACAACCTACCACCAAGGAACTAACCACGTCGGGGAAGGCCGCTCTAAACGCCACATCACTCCCAGGGGGGCGATAAACCACCATCCCCGAGAGTGTAAAATGTGGGGTGACCGAGATCTTAAACACCGCACTTTCACATCCCGGAATGGTCAGACCAGACCAGCTGCCAGTGAGGCCAGGTCGCAAGGCCAGCGCAATACCCCCTCCCCTAGTAGATCGGTTAAGGGTGAAAACCGAAAAATCTGAGGGAAATGCCAAGTTGATAATGGCCACATCGTCATCCTTCAACCACGTCTCGGTGATGGCTGCGATGTCCGGTGCCTCTTCCTGTATCAGGTCAAACACGGCCTGATAATGCAGCACCAGAGACCTGGCATTCAGGCTGAAGATGCGAAGGGAATGCTTGGCGCGGATCTTACTGGGGGCAACCGTAGAATATCCGTGTGCGCTCAGGGTAGGGGAATCTAAAGACCACCTACCACACGCACAGTGAAAGGGGCCCACTAGTGGGTGTATAGGGGGAAGGGTACAACTCACGATTGAACGACCAATACCCCGCAAAGTGTCGCCGGAATACACCAGCATGGTAACGAGAGCCGAACCCGAGACCAACTCTCAAGAACCCCGCTGCGCCCTGCGCGCCCTTAGCGCGGACGGGCGCAGACGGGCAGGACTCAGGCACGACTCCGGCTAAGCGACGGCGTCCCACTGCGCGTACCCGCGGCGCGGGAAAGGACGACTTTAAATAGGCGTTCCTTTGAGCCGAGCGAGCGTCAATACGCTCCAAGATGGCGCCCGCAAACAAATATTAAAGCCCAAAGCAAGATGGCGCCTAAAGCAGCAACCCCGAACCACCCACGGAACCCGGACCCGCCAAGTGACGGTAACTATGATGATCTATTTGCTTGATTAAACCAGAGACTCGAATTTCAATTATTTAGATAAAATTTAAGATTCATTACAAGAACTGTGTTGGGTCGTTATTATTTGAGAAAATGTATTTATATAAATGATGTTATAGATTTTGTTATCACTCCAACCTGCAGCTAGTAGATCCATGGCCTATTCATGGGAGGAGTACTAAAGGTGAAGTTTAGATCTTTATGAATAGGGATATGTGAGTACTCTCTTCCATTACAGTGAGTGGAACAATCACCTATTTGAAACAGGTTATTAGAAGGATGTATGTTGGGGTTATGGGCCCCACCAGCGAATGTAGTAATTGTGTGTGATCTATGATCTGTGACGAAGGGAGGGATTTTGCATTCCGCGCTGCATCAGTTTTTCTTGGTAGCAGAGATATGGTTTACTACTGTTTTGGTTCAGTGATCATTGCTTGTAAATAGCTTATTGATTATTGATTGGTATTGATTTATGTACTAACACTATATGTTGAGTTGCGCTGAGTTATATGTTGTTAGCACGGCTTCTGGGATGTAGGAAGTCGGAAGTTTGTAACAGTTCCGTAGCAGACCAGAGGTAAGCGCTGCTTTTGTGAAAGACGGAATTGTTGTTGCTCTGTAGGTACACAGGGGAAACGTGTGACAAGTGAAGTCGCACGGCGCATTGTCTGGGTTCGATTTGGCGGCATCATTGTGTGTTGCCATTAGAAATATTCTCGGTGTGAGAGAAGTGTGTATGAAAGCGAAGGTTACCTGTGAAATTTTGGTCTTTAAGTACCAGGAAACCAATTGGCATACCGATAACGCTTATCACTGAAAAGGTAGCAGGTGTTCTCTGAGCTTGTTAGAAGGACAAAGTAGAGGGAAGCGCTGCTTTGTTAACGCGTGTCATAATTCTGTAGTAGGACAGACTATTCGCTGTTCTCGGGAAAGACAGGATTCTGTGTGTATGTACTACATTTCCTTGTGTGAACGAGTGTAAATGTAAAAGCATTCGGGTTGATTGCGAAACTCTAGGTTTATTTCTAAAATGCCAGAGAAACAATTAGCTAATGCTTGCTAGAAGGGTGAAGTAGAGGGATGTGCTACTTTATCAACGGAAGTAACGATTCCGTAGTAGGGCAGAGGTAAGCGCTGCTCTCGGGAAAGACGGAATTCTCGTGAGAAAGGTCTATTGCTATTCTTTGGTTAGCGAAGCAGACAATGGAGATGTTTCAGTGTTGTTACTAATAGAATTGTAAAAGTTGCAGTAAGAGTTCACGGAGCGGTCTTGTAAAGGAGGGGTAGACAGGAGCAGAGCTGCCGCAGCGGCTGCTGACGTCAGTACGACCGCGCTGGGATTGGACAGTTGATCAGAAGTGTAAAACACTCCGGCTTGGTGCATTAGTGTAATGCCGCGCTAGGATTGGAGAAGAAACAGGGTGACGTAAACGCTCCCTATTGGTGCGTTAGTGTGAGTCGCGCTGGGATTTGAGGACTGTCACTGTCACAGAGAAAGTACAGAGTGACGTAGACGCTCTTGATTGGTGCGTTAGCATGAAGTCGCGCTGTGAGTGGACAGAATAGCGGTACAGTTGAACAAGACTAACGATACACAGAAACTAAGAAAATGTATTACCAGCCACCAGATAGGGAAAATAAATCCTGGTTTGGTAAAGTTAAAAGGTGGTTCAAGAAGGATAAACAGGTCAAAACTAGGGAAGGACAGTTAATTCCTCCACCGAAAACCCCCGCAGCTTTAATGATTGCGAAATATGGATATCATACTTGTATTTGGGTAGATAATTGGGTAAAATATACCAAGGACGATGGAGTCCTGGCATTTCCAGAACATGGTTCCTTTAATTTGGCTGTTTTAAGTAATTTGCGCCAGAAAATGATGTATTTAGAACCAAGACCTAGACCGACGCAGTTTGAGGCATTGACAGAGTGGGAAGACGAAGCACATGAGCGAGAAAAGCAAAGGAATGGTAGAAGTTACAGATATTTGTTTGGCAGGTCATATGGACATGAAACGCATGATGATCGAATGAAAAGATGGAGGAATGCAAGTATGACTGAGGGTATGTTTCCTGTAAGAGCGGTAGGAGAGAATGAAGGTAGAAAATGTGTGGAAAAAAGGAATAATGTGGAATCAAGAAGTTACGGAGCAAATGATTCGGATGATGATGTGTTGGATGATGTGTTTTATAAAAATCCACCGCCGTACCGATCAGAACCAGAAATGCTGACACCAAATGCCCCAATGAGAGAAACATTACAAATTATCAAGACTGAGACTATGTCACCAGATTTAGAAAAAAGAAACTCCACCAGAGGGGTAGAAAAGAGATCGGAGAATAAAATAGATAGCGAAAATTCAGCGGAATTGGCCAAAACAACTCTAGAATTAACAGAGAAAATAAGAGAATTAACTAAGAATCTAGAAGCTGTAACAGTTCCAGTGACTATAGGTCCAGTAATGCCCATTTTTGAGAAGCAAAAGGATAGCGAACATTGTTTGACGGTACCATACCGGAACAATAATGTGGTTGAGGGTCAAGAACGGAGTCAAATTGAAAATCCATGGGGACCGACAGTAAATATGTTTGAACCACATGCTTCAAATAATCCCTTTATAAATCAGAATTCTGCTGAAAGGAGTAGAACGACAGTAGAAACTTTGTTGGAACCCCAGAGAAATCCAGAGCAGAGTAGCCTAGAGAACCTGGTAGGACCATCTGTGGAACAACTGAGTGAATGGTTAAAAGGGTTGCAGAGACCAGATAAAGATTCCCAGTCAATAGATGTGGCTAAATTACGGATGGTATTGGAAGAATTGATTGTAGGGACTATTCCGGTAGAAAAATTAAAGTTTTATCAGGATGAGGAGCTGTTATTCCTGTGCAAAAGTGTGACATGGAGAGCGAGGAATCTGCATGAAAGACTAGGAGAAGTTGAGAATGAAATGGGTATAGATATTGATAAGGTAAAAGCCTTACAGAAACCCTATCGAGTTGATTTTACTGAAAAAGACATTGAAAATCTGAACACCACAGGACAGATAGGTCAGATTAAGGACATAATCATTGTATTGAGAAAATGGGGAGATGTGGATAAATGGAGAAGTAAATGGTCTAGAAAACGTAATGATGCCTCAGACAGGACAGTTTCGGCTTTCCCTGTTAGAGAAAAAGAAAAGGTAGTGACTGAATACCCAATGAGGGAGATCCCAGGAGGAGGATATGTACATGTCCCATGGACAAGACAGGACTATTTGTCATTTACGAATGATTTTCCTCGATTACGCGAAAAGCCCGTCGAGTGGTACAGGCAGGTAGACAGATTTGTAAAATTGTCAAAAGTACTGTGGATAGATTTGAATAGTCTGTTCGATATAATAGTACCGGCAGATTTGTGGACAGAGTGTAAGCTGATGATCAGCTGGCCAACCCAGGAGTATCCTAGGGATCCTAAGACAGGAGCCCCGGACCCTGAGGTAATGAAAAAGTATGAACAGGTTATGGTATTTTTGAAAAACAAAGTGCCCCCTAAAGAGACAGATTGGGTAAAGATTGATCGAACACATCAGGAAGCAAAGGAATCAGTACATGCATACTATGAGAGACTAATTCAAGCTTTTAAGCAGTTCAGTGGAGATGAGATCCTGAGTGATAAGGATTTGAGTCATTTCGTATACAGATTTGTATATGGTTTACACCCAGAAATTGGTGACATGATAAAGCAGCATACAGTTGATTGGCAGAATAAGAAAATAGATGAAGTACTGAGACATGCTAAATATTTCAGTGATGAAATTGAGGCTAAACAGCGAAAATTAAAAGAAAAGGCAATGTGGGCACAAGTAAAGGTAGCTGAAAGGCAGGAAGCTCAGTTGGTCGAACAAGCAAATAACCCAGGAATCAAACCGAGATTTGGTCCAGGAAAAGGGAAAGGTAATATAGAAGAAGCTAAAAAGAAGTTCCCATGCCATAATTGCGGTAGGTTAAGGCATTGGAAATCCGAGTGTAAATACCCTCCAAATACTAATAATTAAAATGCATCATTGAATCCGCAGGTGCAGAATGAGGTGAGTGGTCAACTGCAGCAACAGTAGTAGGTGGTTACTTCACAGAATCAGGTGCCAAAACCACCTTTTCCGCAGAGCAGAAACACTTAAAAGTACAGTAATGAATCGGGATTCTACAATGAAGAACAGGTAAATAAACCGCCGCGTGCTCGCGCCGTTTCACAGTATTGGCTGCAACGCGATGAGAGTGACTCTGAGGAAAGCTATTGACGGTGCCGAAAGGAGGAAGAAGAGTGCTTACTTGGCGCAACTCTAGAAGTAGACCAGACAGGGCCATTTATAGATGGGAAGGTTAATGATGAAAATATTACTTTCCTAGTGGATACTGGTGCTACTCGATCAACTGTTAGATCAGCTGATGATAAGAATCTTCCTCTTTCGGATGAATCAATCCAAGTGGTTGGTGTGTCCAACAGACAGTTAAAAACGTTTTTGACAGAACCAGTGAAAGTTAGTATAGGGAAATTTACAGAGATGCACCGCTTTGTTGTGTGTGACACCAGTCCGGTGAATTTATTAGGTAGGGACCTATTGTGCAAGATGAATTGCACTATATTCTGTACTCCAGATGGAATAGCATTTGAAACACCAGATCCGGATGTGCTATATAAAATGACTATAGCTAACTGAGACTTATGCAATATTCAACCCTGATGAATTACCTAAAGAACTAAAACAGTCAGTGAAAGCAGAAGTGTGGGATTTTACTGGAGAAGATGTAGGGTTAATGAGAAACGTAGATCCAGTCAGAATAACTGTGAAGGAAGGAATAAGCTATCCAAATGTCCCTCAGTACAGATTGACACCGGAGATAATTGAAGGGGTTACTCCAATAATTGAGAAAATGATCAAGCAAGGAATTTTGAGAGAAATTATGAGTAGTCCATGTAATTCACCGATAAAGGGACTGAAAAAGCCTAATGGGAAATTCAGGATAGTGCAAGATTTGAGAAAGGTAAACAAAATTGTGGTATCATGCTGTCCTATTGTGCCAAACCCATCAGTAATTCTGTACCAGATTCCTCATGATGCGGAATGGTATACAGTGAGTGATTTATGTCATGCATTCTTCTCTATCCCATTGCACCACAACAGTCAGCCAATTTTTGCATTTCGGTTTGGAGAGCGGATTTTGGCATGGTGCCAAATCCCACAGGGGTATACAGAGAGCCCCTCAATATTCGATCAATTGTTGAAGAAATCTTTGGAAAGTCTGCAAATGCCTGAAAGTTCAGTACTAGTGCAATATATCGACGACCTTTTGGTGGCGTCAAAAACACGTGAAGCTTGCGAGGTAGACACAATAGCACTACTGAATCATTTGGCAGACGGAGGATTGAAATTGTCACCAGCAAAATTACAGTATTGTAAGAAAGAAGTACAATATTTGGGACATAGAACTGAGAAAGGGCTGAGAAGAATAACAATAGACAGAATCAGAATTATAAAAGGAATGAGAGCCCCCATGACCCAAAGAGAGGTGAGAATGTTTCTGGGAATGGCGGGGTACTGCCGTCAGTGGATTAGCAACTTTTCCCTGATTGCAAAACCCTTGGTACGACTAACAAGGAGTGATGTAAAAGATCCCCTTGAACTGAACAAGGAAGAATTGGCAGCATTCAAAAGATTGAAAGAGGGTTTGTGTGAAGCACCAGCACTGGGTATGCCTGACTATGAGAAAGAGTTTGAGTTATATTGCAGTGAGAGAAATGGATGTGCACTCTCTGTGTTGATCCAGAAGCATGGAAGGTTGAGGAGACCAATTGCATATTGTTCCTCAATGCTTGACCCAGTGGCTGCAGCTTTACCTGGGTGTCTGAAAGCAGTAGCTGCAACATGTCGAAGTTTGGAGCAGAGTGAAGGTATTGTGATGGGGTATCCATCGAAAGTGTTTGTAGCTCATGATGTGGCGATTCTTTTAACAAGGAGTCGTACTCAGTATATGACACATAGTCGGCTGACTAAGTATGAGAAGGTCATATTAGGTGCAACAAATGTGAGTCTTGCGAGATGTGTGAATGTGAATCCTGCAACGTTGTTACCTGATGTTGAGAATGTGGAAGTGAGAGATGAAGCAGATCATGATTGTTTGGATGTGCTTGAGTATTGCATAAAGCCACGACCAGATATAAAAGATGTACCTCTGCCAGAAAGTGATTTTGTGTTGTTTGTGGATGG
Organism: Triturus cristatus; assembly: GCF_964204655.1. Taxonomy (NCBI): domain Eukaryota; kingdom Metazoa; phylum Chordata; class Amphibia; order Caudata; family Salamandridae; genus Triturus; species Triturus cristatus. The sequence goes on along the minus strand of NC_140579.1, from coordinate 1,066,722,279 downwards.
GTCATGTTTGAGAACAGATGAAGGAGTGCTAAGCGCAGCATATGCAGTATGCACGGTTGCAGCAGTAATGGAAGCATCTTATTTGAAAGGAGTGAGGTCAGCCCAAGTAGCTGAACTTGTTGCTCTAACCAAAGCATGTAAAATTGGGAAAAGTGTGAGAGTGACTGTGATAACTGACAGCCAGTATGGCTTTGGGGTCGTCCATGATTTCGGCCAGTTTTGGCTGCAAAGAGGTTTCCTGACCTTGAGTGGAACCCCTATAAAGAATGCTGAAGTGGTTGGAAAGCTGATTGAGGCGATACAGCTGCCTAAACAATTGGCTGTGGTAAAATGTGCTGCCCATAGTCAAGGTAGTGATTACATCACTACTGGAAATAGGTATGCGAATGATATGGCACAGTATTGTGCACGGAACCAGAATTCGGTCAATCGGGCCAAGGAGAGAGAAATGTCTTCTTGCTCAGTAATGTTTACTAACGCAGAAGGAATTTGGGAAGAAGTGAGACAATTGCAGGAAGAGTCAGGAGATGAGGAAATTAAACAATGGATAAAAGCAGGGTGTGCACCAAGAGAGAAGGACCATGTGTGGGTCTATCGAGATGGAAGACCAGTAATGCCTGATAGCATGATCTCTACCATGGCACGGATGTATCATGGCCAGGGACACATAGGGAGAGACGCCATGATAAGGTCTTTTAAGCAGACCTGGTACAATCCAAAATTCAGACTTGTAGCAGAAAGCCTATGTCAGAGATGCCTAATATGTCAGCAATACAATCCTGGGAGAAAGACAGTGGTGAGTCTAGGAACCATAAGCCGAGAAGGTGGACCTTTTACCAGAATGCAGGTTGACTTCATTGAAATGCCTCTGTGTAACAGACTGAGGTATGTTCTGGTTGTAGTTTGCCTGTTCTCCAGGTGGGTGGAAGCATTCCCAACAAGAAGAAATGATGGGATGACAGTGGCAAAGCTACTCTTGAGAGAATTCATCCCCAGGTTTGGGTTCCCAGTGACTCTTGAATCAGACAGAGGAGGACATTTTCATAACGAGATTGTAAAATTGATTTGTGAAGCATTGAATGTACAACAGAAATTACATTGTGCCTACCGACCACCTGGTGTGGTTGAACAGATGAATGGTATATTCAAAAACAGAATTGGGAAAATGTGTTTAGCCACTGGTATGAAATGGCCTGATGTCTTGCCTCTTGTTTAATGACCATTAGAGCAACACCAGACAAAGCCACAGGGATAAGTCCTCATGAAATAGTCATGGGACGAGCGATGAGGCATGTTTACATTCCAGTCAACAAGCTGATGACAATAACTGATGACATGGTGTTGGAATACTGTAAAGGCCTGGCTGACGCAGTTCATTCTGTGTTTCATCAGGTTGGAGCGGATGCCACCCCCCTTGAAAGGAAGCCAGCCCATGATCTGAGCCCAGGAGACTGGGTAAGGATAAAAGTCCACAGAAGAAGAAATTGTTTGGTTCCAAGGTGGGGAAAACCAAGACAAGTCATTCTGACCACAACAACAGCTGTGAAGTGTGCTGGAGTGAAAAATTGGATCCATGCCAGCCATTTTTTGAGGATACCAAATCCAGTTGACGGCAAAGGAAAAGAGGACTATGACGAATCAGAGTCAAGTACTGAATCAGATAACGAAGAGCCAAGAACACAAGAAAATCCTGAAAGGGGGGAAAAAGAACCTGATCAAATGTTAGTCCCCAGAAGTATCTCTCTGAGAAGACGATTGCAGATTTCTGATATCAGTTCAGATTCTGAAGACGAACAAGGGAGACAAGGTCCCAGAAAAGAACACAGAAAGAAAAAAGGAAAAGACAACGAAGAAGCAGTAAAAGAAATCCGAGAAAAGGACGTTTCAGATGAAAAACCAAGAGAAATTCCACCCGAAATAATAGATCAAAGTGAAACAGGGACAGGTACAGAGAGAGAGGGACAGATTGCGGAAGACCCCCGAGGAGGTGTAGGGAACTGCAACATCCAGCTAAGTGAAGGGACAAGTAGCCAGCAGGAAGATTGCGTGTCGGAGACCCGAGGAGGGACAGAAGTAGGGAAAACAGTGGTGGAAAAAGAAGTTGTCGAAAAGAAAAAGCAAGTTGAGACAGAACCTGAAGAGAGTGAAAATGAGATACCAGAAGGACGAGTTCTAAGAAAAAGAGCTTGGAGAGAGGAAAAGAATAATAAAGTAAACAGAAAAGAGTCAAAAAGGATGAAGTGTGGCCAAACAAAATAAAGAGATTGAGATATCGGCTGACACGAGTGAAATCACCAAGAGCAGATCAGGTGAATGAAGTGACAAGCCAAGACAAATCAAAAGAAGAAGAGACTAATCTAGAAGTGGGAAAAAGAACAAGGAAACCCAACCAAAAGTATAAGTCACCGGAATGGACATACGTGGCACTGCCTGAAACGGAAGAAGAGGTAGATAGTCAAGGAAATCCAGAGGAGGCTGTACTGAAAGTGGTTGAAGAAGAGGAAGAAGCAGGAATCGTGAGAGTTATCTTATACGACATGGGAGAAGAAGAAACGGAAGATCAGGAAATTCTGTATTTGGATGAACTGAAAGAAGTGAAAAACGATGAAATGCCAAACTGAGAAAATCTAGAAAACTACTGATGAAGAAGTAACAATTGAATCAAACGATAGATACTGGTAGAACTAAGTAGGGCCTTAGAGGCCTAATATTAGAGAACTAGTTGCGAAATAAAAGAGGCTAAGTCAAAAGACACAGCCCAAATTAACAAGATGGCGAACATAGATAATAGTAAAAGTAGATGTACATTCATGAAGAGATGGTGTAAAATGTATTGTTGTTGTACAGGATTATTAATGCTTCTATGGAGCATACTTGCTCTGCTGATTTCTTTTAAGGTCACTATAGCTACATTAGAAGGGCACACTGAAAACATTACTAACATAAAGAAGATTTCAAAAGTAGTTCCGACTAGAATAGATAATAATTATTTACATAAGAATAGGTCTATTAATGATTTTTCAAATAATGTGTTTTCAAAGTTATTGTATGAATATGTAAAGACCATGGACGTAAGGGACTGCTACGTATGTATGCAGTTACCTGCATCTGTGTCAGAGGGAGTGACTTATCATCACCTTCCAACAACGTATGGAATAGCATGTAGTATGATAGCAAGCTTATTTTATGAGACAGGTAAATTAGAATATTATTTTTCAGATCTAGATAATTTTTTTGCGCAAGTACCTGCTAATAACAAACTAAACAAAGTAAGAACTGCTAAGGTATTAGGCGAATTTTTCTTAGTAACTAAAGAGCTAACATTAGAATATATATATTTAAAAATAATTTGACATGCAGTTTGAAGAATGAAGAAAAGACATTCCTAGACATGGTCGAGGAAAGGAGATTGAAAATTAAAAGAAAGGGATCTGAAGGAAAAGGGGAGAAAACAGTCTGGGATGTAGAAATGGAAAAACATATGAAGGGAGAGTCTAATCCAACTTTGGCTCTAGATTGACCCCAGAAAGGGAAACTGTGTATAAGAAGAAATCAAACGGCGTACGACAATCATTTCGTAGGGAATAGTGAGTGCCATGATACATACCGAATCATAGGTGGATGGGGATTTAAAGGTGGAAGAGAGCCAGTTTTTCCTGGACTTTATTATATCTGTGGGAACAGGGCATATTATCGATTGCCAGACCATTGGTATGGCACATGTTACGTAGGCCTGGTCTTTCCAAAAATCTTTCACATGGATAGAGGTAAAGATGGTGTACATAGTTTAGGTAATCAATTAACACGTAGTAAAAGAGAATTTGTAGGGGACATTTTTGGAGCATTGATACCAGCAGTGGGAATATCTCTGAATGCGAACAATGTGAGAAGATTATCAACAGTAGTAGATCGCTTGTCAACAAGCACCGCTGGAGGATTCTTATTGTTTAATACTGAAATGGTTGCCATGCGTGCTATGGTAATGCAAAATCGACTTGCCCTTGATATCTTATTGGCAAAAGAGGGTGGAGTCTGTGGAATGCTGATAGTTCAACATTGTTGCACTTACATTCCAGACGAAAGCAAAGATCTAAAAGTTTACATTAAAAATATTACTGAATTGCATGATGAAATCGTACCACTGGAGGTTGAAGGTGTTTGGGAAAAGATTGGGAAGAAAATTGCTGCTATTAAAAATGTCTTAGTAAAAATAGGTAGTACAGTTATAGGTAAAATATTATTCCCATTAACTTGTGTGATTTTCGTGTTACTAATATTAAAATTAGGATGTATGTGTTGTAAAAACAAGAAAACAAAGAATAAAATAAAAAGAGAAAAACTAAAAAGAAAAAAGGATCCAGAAAGAGACTTAACAGAGATAACTTTAGAAGAATGGAAAGAAAGTTTGTATAAAAAGGCAAAAAGAGATGAAGAAGAAACTGAATTATAATTAAGAGCAAGAATACATTTCAATTTTCCGTAAAAGGGTGAATACATTTAGTGTTGTGGTGGTGATAAAATCACCAAAGGGGGGATTGCTGGAGTGGGGTTTTCTTTAAAAATTGTATACCCTCTCCATTTTTCATGTTTAGATTAAAATGAATAATGAATTAATAGCAATTGTACTAATTGTTTGCTGTGTGAATTGACCAACATTACTAATATAAGAAATACACGTGGGAATTGCATTTGTATGGCCTAATTAATGACGTAAACTAATTTCATATGCATATTAATAATAGACAATCAAAAATTGCATGATTATATGTTGCTTTCGTGATGTATTCGTGATGTGTGCTTTATTAATGTGAATATAACCTGCATTAAGTGTTGCTTCTGCTAGATAAATACACACACATATGGGTATTAGTAAGGGGATAGCAGATTATTAGTCATTACCATGTATTAATTACATTTTTGTGTTTCTTTGCCTAAGTTGACCATTTGGTGGCCACAAAATGGTCGACATCCCTATCAGACGAAATTGACTTCAGTTGTGAGCATCTCTGGGTGAAGTGCGCATGCGTCGCCATCAGCTGCAGTAGCCTTTGGACGACCCTAACTCAACTGTGCCACCCAAGGACACACCGGGCTTTCGGCCAGCTGCTCTGAAAGAAACAATGAAAAGATACTATTGCGTGGATTGGAACTATATCTAAAGACACATTATATGTATGGGAAAGAAGTCAAACTTTTTCCAACGGACCAATTAGATTCGTTCAAAATATCATTTGTTACACACTTTGGAATGTAAATTTTACTATAAAAATGGTAGATTAGAGAGGATGGTATGCGAGACCCTTCAGAAGATTTTCGATTTCCTGACGTTATGCTGACGGAGAGGACGGTGACACTGCAGGAAAGCTGTTTCCTAAGACTCTGACAGTATGAACTGATGACCAAGATTTTGACTTAGAGGGCGACTTTTAGCCAGAATAGGTAACTATGATGATCTATTTGCTTGATTAAACCAGAGACTCGAATTTCAATTATTTAGATAAAATTTAAGATTCATTACAAGAACTGTGTTGGGTCGTTATTATTTGAGACAATGTATTTATATAAATGATGTTATAGATTTTGTTATCACTCCAACCTGCAGCTAGTAGATCCATGGCCTATTCATGGGAGGAGTACTAAAGGTGAAGTTTAGATCTTTATGAATAGGGATATGTGAGTACTCTCTTCCATTACAGCGAGTGGAACAATCACCTCCTTGAAACAGGTTATTAGAAGGATGTATGTTGGTGTTATGGGCCCCACCAGCGAATGTAGTAATTGTGTGTGATCTATGATCTGTGACGAAGGGAGGGATTTTGCATTCCGCGCTGCATCAGGATTTCTCACCCCCCAGAACTGCGCCTGTGTTGGGCTGTTTCAGTCCTGGGTTTGTAAATGTTGGGAGGATTGGGAAAAATGTTTTTTTAAGGGCAGTGGAAGAGCTGAATCAAGCAACACCATTACAATTTCAATTTAATCCAATGTTTGCGCGTTCACTTGATTTCATTATGTTTTAGTTTTGCTTACCCAAAATTGTTGTGCTCTAATTTTTTTATTAAATAGCAATCAAACTGTGTCAAAAAAATCCAAAAATATTTCAATTACAGTTTCAAAATTATATTAACTTTGAACTCGAATATTGCAATTGTTTCTTTCATTTATTAAAAAATCAGAGCAATGTATCAAAAACCAACGATGTTGATGGATAAACATGCAACTTTTTCATCAGCTTCTTTTTTATGGTGGCTAAAGTACGTGAAATCAATTTCTCATGAATGAACTCCTTCCAAGGAGCAAAATGTCATTTTGCACCTAGGGCAGTGGTCTTCAAAATTTTAATTCCTTGGCCCCCCCCCATGGAAATAAAAAATCATTGGGGGCTTCTCCACCTCAATATTTTCACAATTATTCTATTAAACTGGCAATGTTTAAATACCTTTTTTAAACATTGTGTTTAGGTTCTGTACCATTTTAAAAATGCAATCGAATGCATGATTGCCAAACATAATATCCTGGTAAGGCCTGCGTTACTAAAGTGTAAAAATATTAACGGTGTGATTATTAGACATGGAGGTGGGGGGTTTGAATAATATTTGGAGTCCCTTCTCTTTTGACACCTTCTCCCAGCCAGGATATAAATTTCAAATGATATTAATGATGGCCCATTGCAGAGCAGCTTACTGTCGCTCATTTTTTCCAAACAAACAAAGTGCTGCTATCAGAATAATCATTGTTTTGGCCAGAGCCTGATGTCCCCCATCCCCTGTGATCACTTTAGGCCTCCCTAGGGGAGCCCTCATCTGAGTTTGAAGACCCCTGAACTAGGGTAATCTAAACAGGTAACAGCTTCCTATGACTGGGAGCCTATCAGGGCATAAATACTTTTAGTCAGACCTTGGCTTCTTATAATATTTTTCCATTTTTTGTCTCCTATTGTGAACTACAGGAAAACACGCTCAGCATGAGGTTGGTGACTAAGAATGACTCCGTGATCACCTGCATCAGCAGTGCCAGCTCACTACCTGCTGATGCCTCTGTGTTTGGTCTTGATGTTAGTTCAGCGACGGAAATCCGTTACTTTGTTGCTGTGGGACTAAGTATCACTTTTTTGGTAGGGATTATTGGTAACCTGCTCATGGCCCTAGTACTAGTCAAAAGCCTGCAAAGCAGCAACAACCCTGTCTCCACCATGACCTCCACCTTTATGGTCAACGTCACTGTCTCTGACCTGCTCTTTCTCCTGTACAATGTCCCGGTCATGCTCCTCAGCTTCATCTTTGGGGACTGGGTGAGAGGCCCTTTCGTCTGTGTCAGCAGCCAGAGTATGTCCATGTTGACCATGTTCTGCAGCTTCTACAGCATGGTGGCAACCTCGGTTCTGCGGTATGTGGCAGTGGTGCACCCAGCTTGCGACTTGTCATACTCAAGAAGTCAAAGGTTTGGTTTGATTACCCTTATGTGGATTCTGGGCTTCCTGGTTTCCATCCCCAGTTGGCTCCACCAAGGGGTTGCTGACGTTGGCTACAGCAGGTACTGCATCTTCTGCATGACTGAATTTCAGACTTTTCTATACTTTGTCTTGTTTGGTGGTGTGGCATTCCTTCCCGCCATGCTAGTAATGGCCATATGCTACTGGGAGATCATTCGCTTCCTTTGGGGGTGGCATATCAGTGGGGCTCACAATGACCTTGGGCCCCACCGCAAGAACAAGAAGGTAACTGCCACAATTCTCACCATTGTGACTGCTTTCATAGTGATGTGGATCCCATACCGGGTGGTGACCTTTCTCATGGCCAAGCACAGTCTATCACCAAAAGCCTTGTTGTTTGTGGTGTCCAGTTTGGCCACTTTGTTGGCTTACTCAAACTGCTGCACCAGTCCGCTCATTTACTTTGCCTTCTCTGAACAGGTTCGTCTTGAACTAAGTAAACTTTTCAGAAGGCGTCAGAAGGGCAAGCTGGCAAGGCAAATATACCAGATCCACATAGCCCTGCATGCCATGGTCAGTGGACGAATTTGACATTTGAGACTTGAAAAAGATTGTACCAATCAACCAGGAGGGCATCCTATGAGAGAATATGTTAAAAGTAACAGTGGATTCTCTAAAGGAGTAATGCTTGCTGTGCTTGAGTACTTGAAATGGATGGATGGATGGATGGACAGTTACATGAATACATTCATGGGTTTAATTTATAGCACCTCAAAAGGAGTTAAGCATTATCTGTCTTCATCTGATACCAAAGAAACAAGCAACATCCCAACATCCAAAAGAACATCCCCTCTTGCATACTGGCACAAATGTCTTGTCATGTTAAAGTAGTAGCAGGAGTTATCATCAAAGAAACTCTGAAGGATGGAAATTGAGATACTTTTAACTGAGAGACGCACAGCTCCCTTTATTTATGTTTACAATGTATGATTTTATATTAATGCAAATCCTTAATTGTGGTCAGCAATACATTTGTAGTAACATGAACCACATACTCTCAAATGTTGACAGAGAATCTTTTTGTTCTAGCAAAGAGGGCCTATCTAACTCTACTAGCTTACTGACCTCCTCTAGACAGACCAAAAAATCAAGCTTTGACATGGACTTTATATTTTATCAGTGCTTTTCCAATTTCAATGCCTATCAGAACGAAGACAATTTGACCGTGAGTAGGTGGCCAAAAGGCATCTTAAACATGTGTTGGGGAATTCCTGAAATGTGAGAAAGGGATGGTGAGTCTGGCTTAACACTTCTGCTCTAATGAAGACATCCTTCAGTGTAGCCTGATACACTTCTTCATTAAATATATGTGTGACCTCCAACACAGGTTGGTGACATTGAGAGTGCATGTTACTATTATTGAGCTATGGGAGCCTCTTTTTCAACTGCAGCGCTCCAAATAATATTGATGCTTGCAACCCCGTGATTAAACCAGTGTTACCCCTGACCTTTCAATAATGCGCTGCCAGATCCTGTTTGTCTTAGAGGTTTGTTGTCCTTGTGTTAATCATTGTTAATTAACATGCTGCAGCCTCGACTTTTCAATAAAGATTAGTTAATAGAAAGGTACGGTGGCCTGTCATCAGTGTAGAATGTTCTGTGAAGGTACTTCCAGTGAGAAATGATAATGAGCAGTTGTACAGTGAGCTGATGAGCATTGGATGACAAACTTTGACCAAGTGATGGATCCTCAAAAGGCCCTTTCATGCTCTCATTATGAGTTATTTCTTGGCTATACTTAAGATCATGTCCAGCAATTTCATAAGTGCTGTAAGCAGCTTAAATAAGCTTTACAAAACACGTAAACAGCAGAAAACAATGAACACCATAATAATTTGCTTAAAAACACTTGATACAATAATTCAATTATTTTACAGGTTTATATTTACTTATTAAACTGACAACAACATAGCATGAACTATTGATGGAACTTGTATGTGAACATGGCACTAAATATTGATAGGTGTACATGTAAATTTAAGAGGATACTTCCTTAAACATTTCCTCGTCAGATAAACATTTTGGACAAATAAGTGAAATATTTTCCCACAAAACCATTCCAGCAAAACCAAATCTAAAAACATGCCCTTCCAAGCCCCAGCCACCAATTGAACAGGAAGTTTGTGATATCACCAAGGATTTATGTCCCCGTCGATCAGATATTTCAAAGTCATAGTCCTGTCAAAGTGGTGTGTTAGAAGGAGCAGAAGAATGTCTAGTTTTGGAGGTAACTTGTGCTGCTCAAGGAGGCAGATTATGAAAAGGATTATCAAGAATTAGCAACCCAAATAAATCCATGGTAGTGTGAACCTTTGTTGCCAAGGGTTCACACCAAAGGGTTCTAACCCCCTTTCTAAAACTTCCTCAAAATACATTGGACTTTATTCACAATGATTTATTCCTGTAGTACTCCTGGCTTACTCATGAATTCCATGAGTAAATCGGGAGTAAGACAGAAGTACTCCTGGCTTACTCCTGAAATTCAGAAACAAACCAGGAGTTCTACAAGAGAAAGCCACACCTACTTCTTACAAGTCCTTTGTGAATGGGTCCTCTTGTTTTAAAACATAGTATTCACAGTAAGATATTTGGACGTAATATTAAGCACTATATAAAGAGCTGAAGGAAGTATTCAACAAAGCAATACCATTCTCATGTACTAGCAAAGAGGTGTCATCAAACGTTCTTTGCGTGAGAGGTACAGCTGCTTCACAAACCAACACCGTTTTGAATATGTGTTTCATTTGATTCCACAGCTAAATGGCATCACCACTATCAATCTTTGTTGTGGCTCTTTCATCCACACAGAGCTTGAGAAATGTCCTATATTGTGTAGATTCAATCCTACCATTGTGCAAACCAAGGAGCTACTTACACAATATACCATTCACTTCTAGATGGAGCTTCACAGACAGCGCTCTCATACCTATCTACAGAAAACGTAGCTGTGAGTGAGTGGCAGTATTGGTGCAAGTCAAGCTAATTTAAATATCAAGGTTAAGGTCAAAGGAAAAGAAAACACTGGTCTGACATGGTATCACTTCTCAATTCAAATGGAAGACATTTGGGGGCAGGTTGAGCAATATGATGAGATGAGCAAGCAATAGTCTGGAACCAGACCTTGTAATAATAGAGAACATGGCCTCTTTACACACTGCACTGTCCTGGATTGTGGCTTGATTATCAAAATGAGTTTTCGAATTGGTATATCGAAAAACAAATCTTTAAACATTAGCAACAACTAACGGAAGGCAGGACAAAAGAAAAGTAAATACAGTGTTCAACCAATCAATAAAACAACCAAAAGTAAAAAGAAAACACTATTTAAGACTAACAAACATTCTCTAATTATCAACAGCACTGGTCAAGATAGTAGACATAATTTGAATATCTAAAAAATATTTCACACATTTTATAAAAAAAATTCTGTTAAAAATTAAGCTTATTGAAAACTTGGAGTATGTGACATTACAACGCATGCCATTACATAGCATGTCATTGCAACGCCAACTTTGACATCGACTTTCAGTCAGGGGAGCGCTGGAAGTTGGAATAGAATAATTTTCTATTCCAACACCAGTGTGTGCAACAGTAGGGAAGGTGTTGGAGTTAAATCCAACACCTACTCACCGCAGCACACCTTCTTCATTGCAACGCCATGCGATGTAATGGCATGCGTTGTAACGGCTGCGTAGTAAAGGCTGTTTCCCGAAAACTTGCAATGCAAAAGGAAGTAGGTCAATGATTCATTATCACTCCTTCAAAAGGAAAACTAAAGATTTAATGTAAGTGAACAATCCAATTTGCTAATTTTGTCTAATGTGGCAACATGCCCCGGGCTGATATTTATTAGCGAGATCATTCTATCATAATCAAATAAAGCATCATAAAAAAATCTTAGCTATAAAAAGTGAGGTATAGACGGAATGACATATAGCTTTCAGGTAATCAAATCAGCAGAATATGCTATCTATTCTACTTCAGAAGAATGTTATTTTTTTACGAGCGGTAACAGTAGTCAGAGGGTCAAAAAATCTACAGGCAAACCTAAAATGTTTCACGAAGTGTATTTCCCTCCACTTGGTTTAATTAGATTGTGATTAGCCATGCAGGTAGAGTTTTAACCTATAAATGAGAAATGGAAAAATACCAATTTAATATTGCCTTTAAGGCAGCAGCCCACAGTGATTCCTGACTCATCTTGAGACTCAAGAGGTGTCGAATTTCACAGATCTAGAACTCTGTACCAAAAGGAGCCTTATAGTCAATCAATAGCAACATGATCAACAGAGACTCTACTAGGGCAACCACATGCGAGAATTGGCAGAGTTTCAGCACAATAGGCTTTTATAAATACACATAATTAACAGCCTCTATAGAGCAGATGAAAGCACAATTCATTTGCTCTTACAGTCATGTAATGATCGCCAAGCTAGTTTGTCATTGAACAGAATTCCCTTATAGTGATATGTGGAAACGGAGTCCGGGCATTTATAAGCCCATTACCGATTACCCTTGAATGAGGACTAGTCAAAAGGCAAATATTGTGATTTATCTTGATTGACTTGGAAATAGTGGAAAGATACTCGTATGTAGTTATGTATGGATGTGGTATCTGTAAAGTGCTAACTTGCCAAAAGACACAGGAGTGCTTTTCAAAGTAAAAGGCACATATACATACTAATCTGTTTGGAGAGGAAATTGCATTCTGAGAGTGTAGGTGGACTATTACTTTATCGTGATGTCGTTTTCTTTTAACTTATAAAGGGATGTGGTGTCAGGATCTTTGAGAACTGGTATGGTTTCTCAGGATTGTTTGTGTTATCTCTCTCCCCAATGTTGGCAAGCATTGAATAATGTCTATGACGTTTTGTTAACTGATGCCGTCCCTTCTGCCCTGAATATGAAAATTGTAACTCTGTACTCAGCCCTTATCATCTGGACGTAGTAGCATTTCCCATTCCTAGCACAAATGGACTTTCTCACTCTCCATTTCACTGGCTACCCCCACTTATATGCATGCATATGTTTACACAGATGATGTACTTTCCAGTGGGTGATTTTTGTTTTCTGAATACGTGCAAACATCTGACCTTACTCCTGGTGCAAGTGTCTGTTCAATGCCTCTAAATATCAAGTCAGTTCCTGACAATACCTTCCCCAAAAGGGTTCCTCCTCCGAACTTCTTGACGAGCTGGTTTCCAAAGCAATTGCCTATGGAAAGCCCTGACCAAATGTGGAGCTCTGACACAGTGGGTTGCCATGATCACTCAGACGGATAATTTCTATTCCATACCATCAAATACTGTAACTAGCCTACAGTTGTCGAGAGTCCATCAATTCCTCCACTTCTTATTAAGGAGACCTATATATCATTGCATGGGCTGGGAGACTGGAAGTTGGATCATGGGTCTTTTATTTTGAATGCATGAAACATGGACAGCAGGGTGAATACACCAGTGTAAGAGGAGTGCCAGCTTGGCTGCCCTCAAACCTGTAAACGTAGATGAGAACTGGGAAGACAAAACGTTCTTGAATAAATCCATGGTAGCTCACCACCATAATACAGGCCAGGTTTAGTAAACGTCTTAGAAGCTGCCTTCTCCTTCTATAAATGTTGAATAGCTGACTTTTGAGTCCCCTGGAGGTTCTGCAGAAGGGCTTGGACAGTGCTATAGTCTGAAGGAGCAAAAGCTTCAGGCCAGATTCTGGTTTCATACCCATAGGGAATACCCAAGTGCCAAATGCAGATAGTTGTTATATGCAAATTCAGCCACAGGTATCCACTGCAACCATTCTGTCTGATACTCCATAAGATAGCATTGTAGATAATGGTCTAAGGTTTGGTTGAGCCACCCATGCTGGCCATCTGTTTGTGGGTGATTACTGGTAGAAGTACACAGGCAAGTACCCAATGTTAGTTAGAACTCTTTCCAGAACTTAGTGATAAATTGAGCCTCCTAATCTGTTACATTTCCTCTGGGCAGCCCATACAACCTAAATATATCTGTGAGCAAGAACTCTGCTAATTCAGGAGTCGTGGGCACTTTCTTTAAATGGATAAAATGAGTAGACTTGGATATGAAGCAGTCTATTATTACTGGAAAGACAATGTGTTTATTACATGTGGGTAGATCAACACAGTCAATCAAGATCTGCTACCATGAGTGCAGATGATTGGGTATGGGTTGCAAACAGCCCAGTGGTATGGTCTGCTAGTTCGTAGCCTAAAAACAGGTTACATATACTCTCACATAGGTTTCAATGTGTTGTAACATCTGAGGCTGCCACAAATGATGCCTTGCCAATTCTTGTCTTGAGTCTTACATATGCATCTGTGGCCTGCTACAGGAATGTTATGACACCAGCACAGTATCTTTTATTGAGACAAAAAGTTGATTGTTGTGTGTTAAGTAATCCTCTTAACATCATCTCCTTTGCTGATGTTCTTCAATTCACTTATTCCCTTTAATGGATTCCTATTGTCATTGAATCTGTCTTTACAGGGTTTCACCTTCATTGTTGGCTGCAGCTTGTAACATAAGAATGGTAGGGGATTTGGCTGTTGGAACTGATTAATAGATTTCCTGAACAAAGCATCAGTCTTCTCATGGTGATTTTCGGGATACTAAGAAATAACTGTAATGAAAACAAGAAGAGAAAGATACCCAAACAGTATGGTGGGGATTCATACACTTTAAAGATTTGAAATATCCCAAGTTTTTATGATCTGTCCAATCTTTGATTGGAAAAGATGCCCCCTACCAATAATGCCATCAATGGCAAAACTTTTTGCAAATGGCCTATAAGTCTCAGATATAAATGGTGTAGTTGTGTTCAACTGCTGTTAAGGTGTGTGAAAAATAGGCTACCGAATGTAACTTATTGGTCAATCGATTTCACTGCTAAAAAGTCTGTCCATATAGCGAAAGATGAAACATTGGTTTCCACTATGAAAGGCAAGGAATGATCTGCAACCTGAAGAACGGGTAGTAAAAATAAAGGCTTCTTTGAAGTGGGTGAGGGTCTTTTTAGCTTGTTTCCCCAGCGGAAAGGAACTCCATTCTTCATGAACTGTAATATAGGGAGAAATAAAGTGGAAACGTCATCAATAAATTCCAGATCGAAGTTAGCAAATCCTGTGAGTTTCTGGATTTCTTTGATGGTGGTATGGGTGCACTAGTCCCTTACTGTTTAAACTTGTTATCATTCAAGTGTATCACTCTTGCAGATAGGTGGAAACTAAGACATGCAACTTTTTTGTCTTCAAAGATCTGGTTTCAATCCTTGGCATAGAAGGAATATGTCCTTAAATGCCCCAAGACAATTTTCATGTGATTTTGATGTTTTACTAAGGAGGATACAAATACTACATTCATTCACATAGATTAAACGAAAACAGTCTAATATATCTTGGAACATGTAATTTATAAAATGCTGGAAGGCAGCTGGGGCATTGCATCAACTGAAGAGCTTAATTAAATATTTGAACAATCCATATCATAAGCGCTAGACAAAGGGGTTCTAGGGGTGCTGCAACATCCCCAAAATATTCATTCTGGAGTTCAGAGGGTGAATGAGTAATTGAGATGCCTGTAAATTTTCTTTTCATTTTGTCACATTTACTGTGCCTTCAAAGACAGTGGTCAAACACTAGACATCTTCTGACAAATTGATGCTTATTATTTTAACATTGAGATAGGTGTTTACTTTTCTTTCTCTGACTGCAAAGCTAGGGGATTTAGTCAAGTGAACTAACTGACTATCTTACTGGGACACAGGGAGTTTGAACAGAAAGTCTGTAAGGTGTCTGCTTTTTCTTACAAACAACAACATTTAAATACCTGAAATTTAACTGTAAGCATATTTCAAAATATATCAGCAATAAAGAAAGCACAAAGCAGGAACATTTTTGCAATTTGTGAAGCGAACAATGATTTTAATATGATCAAACTAAATCAAGACACCTTACTTGGTAATATGCAAATGATAAAACGTTTTAAAAACTCAATTTCCACACATTATAATTGGTGCACTATAAAGTTTTATCAGTAAAACTGCATGTTGGTGCACATTTTGTGGCCATTTCAATGGAAAATAGTCTGTCTATAAATGAGTGTGCTACCACACAATGCTTTAGTGATAGATTTACAGCAATGCACTTTAAAATGCACCACCTGCTATATACCACACCCTTACCGCTCTTCTGCTGAGTGGGCGTGGCTCTTTTTCTATACTTGTCGATTGTGTGACTCTTGGATTTTTCACAATCCCTAAGACTTCAATGATGTTACATTGATGGCAGCACCCCTAGTTTGAAAAGTGTTCTAGCAGCACTAGTCCATACCAAATGTTGAAGGCTGTCTTTCATTTGTTTACCTTTTGGATGTGGAAAAGAATACCAGCCCCTCTAAAATTGAGTTTCATAAATACATAAGTTAATTTGGTGGAATAAAAATCAACCACAAAAAGTAAGGGTTTTGGATACCAATCTGGCCCAGCTCTCCGTAATCGAAGAACAGGTGATATTCTCCTCATGGTTTTGGCTTAAATAATATGGACTCCTCGGACATAGATGTCAAGTGGCAAATAAATCCTTTTTTAGGTCTCGGCTAGCGAAGGCTGCGCTTGTGCAGTCTCGCTCGCGAGAGATAATGACTTGGAGAAGAGGGACTTGATCCCGCCCCTCTTCTCCCCTGTTCTCCATTGGCTGGGCTCTTGAATGCTGGCCAGCCATTGGAGAAGAGGTCCGTCACTCCGAACAGGCCCCGTCCTTTTCGGATTCGGGGGCGTGTTTTTTTCAACTTTTCTAATTATCTCCTCCAGCCAATGGCAAGATGAGAGAAAAGCAAAACACGCCCCCGAATCCGGAAACGCCGCTGCCTTTCTCCGAGGCATTTCTGCTTCGCCTCGGAGAAAGGCGGCGGCGCTGGGACTGATTTCTTCAAACAGGCATCCCCTCTCCTCGCTGCTTCCGTCCCTGGCCGGTCTGTTTTCGTGTCACTTAAGTCTTTTAAATGGTGCCGGTATAGTTTATGAGCACGTTAGCATACTGGCTGGCCCTGAAGGGCCTTGCATGCACGGAAAGCCAGCACTTTATGATGCCTCAAGAACTGGTATGTTAACTTTCTTGCTAAAAAGCGAAGTGCGGATTTTGTGTAAAAAGCGAAGTTCGGATTTTGGCTATTACTATCCCATCCAAAAGTTTGTTCCTTGGCTTCGCACGAAATTGAACAACAATTACACTTGGGGAAACGAAACACAACTCGGCTGATGCTATCAGACCGGTAGGAGTATAACGCGAGATGATTCGACCCCCCAGTGGAACCCGCTAGGAAAACCTCCTCGCTGACAGATGGCCATGGCTTACTCGACCTGTGTGGCGGTGTGTCTGTACGTGCTGCTGCCACCGCATGCATGCGCACCCACGTAAACTACTTTTCAGGCTTTTTACATCTCAATCAAGACAGTTAAACGCCAAACAAGTTCTAGGTGGTTGGGGGGTTTCTTGATACTTAGGGCTAGTACGCTTTCACTCCACGTTTGAAGACAAGCTTTTTCTTTCCGGAATTCCACTGTTCTGAATAAAGTCAGTACATTGAATTGTTTTCCCAGAGTTCCACTGTTGGGAATTAACGCGGTAAACTGAATGTTTTTACCAGGGAACAATTGCTCTGAACAGTAATTTGGTATTTTCCAGCATATCGCGTGCAAACAATCTTACGAAATTCCCAGAGCACTGAATTGTAGCTGCGTTATATAGCATGCCATCTCCGCTGGCCACCATACTCTGCCGGGGGCGGGGAGAGAATTTTGCCACGGTCCCTCGGAAGCTGTATTTTACTAGTAAACAGGAAGTGGTGCAGGAGCTCTGTCTGTGCGTGTAGGCTGCCGAAGAGGAAGTAAGTGGATACAACGCTGGTGTTGCTTGTGTCCAGTCACCAGGTGCTGCGGACGAAGAGCGTATCTTTAACATTTAGCGGGGCAGATGCCATGTCCACGTCCCTCAGAGAGGAGATGGTGGTAGCTTAACCAGTTAATACCCTTTACTCAATCTGGATATATAATTTTGTTGTAGTTTTACATAGCGTCCACTTCCTGTGATTCTGGGCAAATCGCTTAATCTCCCCGTGCCTGAATGTGTAATGTAAATACGGTGCTATGTAAAGCGCTCCAATACCTTCGAGTTCGCGCTATATAAATATACAAAAATAAATAAATAGCGCAAACTTTACCCGGAGGTGTTGGAGTGCTTTAGATGAGCACCAACCAGTTACATCACACGAGGAAACGTACTGTTTTGTCTTCTGTGCGCTTCCACTAAATCATTACTGGATTCCGAGCCCCAGCCCGCTTCATTATTGTAAGCTCGGGACCCCTGTTTTAAGCAATTTCTATGATTTGTTTGAACCTCAAAACAATATACAAAAACATATATACACCAAACAAACACTCAAATATTTAGTTTACTTTACGATCAAACATAAACAAGTTTTCCCGTTTCAATTTAGCTTTTTTATTTGTTTATACTTGATTCATTTTAACCTATTTAATTTTAATATTATTTAATTTTGCTACAGTCCTTGAGTAGGACTTGGAAATTATCACAATTCAAACACTTAGGGAACAAGTATGCTAACGTGCTCATAAACTGGATCACCCGCCCAAAAATGAATATGAGCATTAGGCAGCGCATACAGCGAGGGTGGACCACTGCCGCTTACTGCTGTGGCATGGCTGAAGCCACAGTAAAGGCAGTGGCACCAGGCAGGCAGCAGCAGCGAGTGAAGTCTGAACTTGCCACTTCATTAGGAGGGGGTGCCCTGCTGTTCCACCTCGCCCGGGACTGTTTTCCCTCTAAAGTTCTAGTTTGTCTTCAGTCAGCGTGAGGGCTCCCCTCCCACCTAGACCGAGCCCCCATGGGAGGGGGTAGGGGGGAGACACTAATTACAACAATTCCTACCCTGCCTAAAGAACAAAGGAGGGGCCCCTGAATACTAGAATAAAGAGTGCAGGGGAGGACTCGAAGTCCCAGACATCAATGCGGTAGGAGTCGCCGACACCGCCAACATTGCACCCAACGTCCGGAGGCACCCATTTACAGCCGCGGGACACCCGCTGCACGGGACACCGCTAACAGTGCAGGGGCTGGACTCGAAGCCCCAGAAATCAGTGCGGCAGGAGCTGCCCACACCGCTGACTATGCACCCAGCGCCTGGAGGCACCTATTTACATCCGCGGGAATCTGGCTACACGGGACACCACAGACAGTGCAGGGGCAGGACTCAAAGCCAAAGACATCTGCGCCACAGGAGCAGCCCACAACACCAACGTTGCACCCAGCACAAGGAGGTGCCTATTTACAGCCGCCGGGTATCCCGCTGCGCAAGACGTACACGGGAAGTGCCTGGGCAAAGACCTTTCTAATCAATTCTCTAAGGGGCTGCAATATAACTGCCACTTTCACAAGCTGATATCTGTTAGTGGATGTGGAGCCCTTAGTAATCAGATTGTGCCAGTGTGCAGATCTTTAATTCGGAATCTTTTTTAGTATTGACCAAAGGTCCATTCCACCGAATAGGGAGGTGGGTGGGTGAGTGAGGAATCTGTGTTTAGATAGAAAATACACCAGAAAGAGCATTACCGCAGTTGAGTAACTTTTCTTCTGATGGATACTTTTGTTACTGTTAATAATTTTGTTAATGTTAATAATTTTATAAAGCTCACAAATACCAATTGGCGCTTTGACGTTAATGTCAAATGTGGTGACAGAACAAATGCATGGAACTGAGTTTTAAACAAAGGAGCAGAAAAGCCAAGTTTTCAGTTGTTTCCTAAACCTTAGAAAATCTTGCTGAGCTCAAAGATAGTTAGGCATTAAGTTTCACCATATACAGGTAGAATGGGAACAAGCATTTACAATGCAACGGTCTCGGCATTGTTAAAGTTAGAGCTATTGGCATTGCTCATGACATTATTTTTGTTTATGTTTTTGTTTTTAAAACATGTAGAGAAACGGCATTGTTGTTTACAATGTCAATAGCTTAATCAGTGTGTGTGTAGGTGGCTCTGTGTGTGGGTGCAAATGCAATAGGTCTCGCATTTGAGAGTGATTAAGCTATTGACATTGTAAATAACAATGCCGTTTCTTTAAATGTTTTAAAAACAAAAACATAAACAAAAATAATGTCATGAGCAATGCCAATAGCTCTAACTTTACCAATGCCGAGACCATTGTATTGTAAATGCTTGTTCAATTCTTCTTTAGATAATCCTTAAGGATTTAATATTCTTGAGGACTTAAGGGATAGATTCTCCCACATGGCATATTATTGTTTACTTGTCAACTGTACAGCCATGTAGTCTGTGAGGTGGCAATGTGTCTGCTTCCTCAATGATAGGAGAACCGCAGAAAGAAAAGGAAGGGCATCCTCCGTATCGTGGTTTATTTCCCAAGGAACTGAGTAAAATGGAAAAAATCGCAAAAGTTCTGGGACCGCCAAATGGATGCGAGCTGGAGCAACATGGAGCAAGGTAAAAAAGCATTGTAATTGTCAATGTGTTCAAAATGAGCATCAGACCAACAACAATTTTATCCAGAGTTAAGATGATGTCTGCTTGGTAAAGGTGTTAAGAATGCCACAGCCCACAGGGGAAACTGGTGCAATAGATTGTAAAGTTAATCCTGCAATTTCGCTGAACAAACATTCCTAGAGTTAAATGATTGTATACAACTCTAAAAAAGAGTCCTGCGGCAGGAAAAGGAGTTCAGGGCAAGGCAGTGTCTGGGTAACGTCTGGGTCTGAGGTGTTGACTAAAATAATAAGTAGCATAACACCATTAATAAATGAATTAGCCTAGAATCCAACATATACATCCTATAAGTATATTAATTATCTTACTGCATCTTACATCTTGTTTTTGATGCCCTAAGTGTGATGGGTATGCCCAGGTGTGGATTCCATCCACACTGTGCCAGTGGAACCAAGCTATACAGGACTGATGAGCCCTAGAAAAGGTGATACCGGTCCTGGGCTGCTTCTGTTCCAGTTCAGGGAGGACGTGGCCTGGCAGTTCAGGCTGGACTGTTTCTTTTGAGCAGAGTTAAGTCTGATTTGCATTGAGTTCCAACTGAGGTAGCAAAATGTGCAAAATAACAACAGACTGGGATGCGGCCCGAGTAATTACAGTGAATATGATCATTTCATGTATTCTACCCATCACTTTTTTGTATACTTAAGTCTAAAAAAACATGTGCTTCCATTGCATCATGTGGGCCTCCAAAACATTTCTCCAACGTGCCCATGACAGCCTCCAAAATGTAGTAGGATTCAGCTGCCCTTTCTCCTACAGGTACTCTATACCCCTGATTTCACACTATATAAGAATAAAAATGTATTGTTTGTTTTCGGCACATGTAGATCCTTTATACCAATATGCTTCCAAGATTTATTGCAAAATCTTCATTCCTCTTTTCTGAGTCCATGGTGGCCCTCCAGAAGACTGCAACTGCTGTGTTACTGTATGATGGCCAGCGAAAGTACCCATTGATAGTGTGCTATGTAAAAGAGATGCTCAACAGAGTTGCATCTGGTATGGTGGCTCAAAAGACTAATGCATTCATTGAATCCATGTTCACATGTTGAAATACAAGTAGATTCACTCACCTTTAATCCTTCTGAGGTGAATAAATCAAGTTCCGCTGAGTTGGAGTAACAAGAAAAATCAGTCATTTGCTATTACTGCCAAGTGACCCACTGAGGAACAGCATGCACTCCACAAACATGCCTACAATATGGTTGCGGCTACAGTGGTTAATGAGTCCTGTCCAAATAAAAATAAATACATAAATAAAACAAAGGAATTATCACAATTTTGAACCTTTATTATCACTTAATTGACTTCTAGGTTTCCACGTAAGCCTCTACCAATTGCTCCAGGCAAAACGAGCTTCCAGTTGAGATAAGGTCCTGTAAATAGCTGGACTCATGTCTGGTTGCCCTTGTCTCATAAGTCTATTGCTCAATGTTACCTTATTATCTTTGCAGGTCTGCCATAATGGACAGCCTATATACTACTCTTGCTGAGCAGCATGAGAAAGGCTTGTCTTTGTTGTTAATAGGGGGACATACAGCAGGTTAGGTCCTAGTCTGATCCATAGGAGAGTACAGATAATATGCCAACAGTTCGGTCCTCTGGCAGAAAATAAATACTTACCAATTGCTCTAACTCAGATCTTTAACAGTGCAGCTGTATCTTGAAGAAAAATAGATTAGGATTGAGCTTAAATATAATGGTGCCACTTTCATAATGTATTTACTTATTACTCAAGAAAGTTTACAGATGTGAGTTGCAGGACAGGGATTCACAAAGGAGTGTGGGGACCAGAGGTGTAGTGATGTAAAGAAAAAACAATCTTAAGTGACATTAGAGGATGATGTTGAAACAGAGCCTATGTGAATGTGTCAAGGGGGTATTAGTGATAACGTAAAATGGGCAAATAGTCTCAGGGAATCCTCTCAATAGATTGCCTGTGAGTGAGATGATGACCTTGGGGAAAAAGGTAGACATGGGCCACTTGACAGTAGTTTTGAGGTGCTTAACAGTCACTTAAAAGCTAAAGTAGTAAGGTTGTCTGAATATATTATTTTACTAAGGCCATAAGAGGACAAAATGTACACTCCTATCCCTTCCTAAAATCTCCTAAAGTAATTTGCTAATATGTATACATTTACAAGTGTGTCTAATATGTTTGGCAGACTACGAAATTAAGCAGATAGCCACTGCATTGTATGATCCACAATGTAAAAGACAAGTAGAACGTTTTAACAAGTTTGTAAAGACTGCTGTGCATGAGATGTGGAAAAATATAATAATGGGCAATGGGCATACAGAATTACACTGAGAAGAACCCCTTCAAATTGGTTAGGGGTAGATAAGTAGTTTTGGAATTGGGTCCCTGGTGGCTTAAGAAGAAGATTGCTGTGTGAGGAAGAATGCAGTGAAGAGTGGAAATTGTTCTGGAGTACAGCAAATGTCGGTGCTACAACATGAATAGTTATAAACCAAGTTTGCTTAAAGTACAGATGGTGAAGGTATGTTGACAGGTTTAATGGTGAAAGATAAACCAGGGCATAGTAAACCTTATCCAGGATTGATAGATGTGTTAAAGGAATTGTGAGGAAATATAGAAGGTGTTTGAATGTTAAACAGTTAGCAAAATGTACGACTCCATGTTCCAATCCATGATGGTGGACCATGCAAAGAGGTACTTCACAGACAATGAGGGCATGGCAACGGACGCAACAGTCAAGTGTGATGCTTGCAGAGTGGTACTCCGTGGCCTATGCATATGGAGTTAAGCAGATGCGGCATAAGGAATTTATGTAGAAGGGGGAAGAATATGCACACCAGAAAAACAATCTCTGGCTGATGCTCAGGCCACACATCAGCTGACGGGTTTGAACAGATTGCCAAGCAGTTCAGAGTATAGTGAGTCAATTAGACTACCGTAACTGGGAAGCCGTGAGGGCGACTGCTTGCCTGGCTCTTAAGATCTGATTGTCCAAGGGATGCCGATAGGCGCAATCCGAGATGACAGAGGGACGACTGTCAACACCCATACAGAAATCAATGAAGTGTTATACTCATACTATGGTACAAAATATACCCAACACAAGATGAGTGGTGCTCAGAAACTCATTTTTTTAGACAGAGTAGAGCTTCCATTCATTAGTGAGCTCCAGAGAACATAACTGGAGAAACTGATCACTGTCCAAGAGGTACAAATAGCAATAACACAAATGACAAGAGGTAAAACGCTGCAACCTGACGGTTTCCTGTGGAACTCTTTGTAGCATATGCCCAGGGACTTGAACCCAGAATGTCCTGGGATCCCGTCACGTCCTGGTATCCCAGGACATCACGTCCTGGGAACCCACTACCGTCGAATTAATCGCCGCGACCATGAAGAAAACCCACTCGGAAGCCCCAACGGACCCCTGCCCACCGCATCTATTCCACAGGGCCACAGCCGTCATCGCACCCGATCTAGGGCAAACCATCAATGCCTCCCTCAGATCAGGCATCTGCCCAGACGACTAGAAATGGGCAGAGGTAAAACCCCTCCTCAAGAAACCAACGGCCGACCCTACGGACCTGAAAAAGTACCAGCCCATCTCTCTCCTCCCCTTCGTGGCCAAATTCACTGAGAGAATCGTAAACACCCAGCTGACCGCCTTCATAGAAGAGAACTCCATCCTGGACGCCTCCCAGTCTGGATTCCGCAACCACCACAGCACCGAGACCGCCCTCCTCGCCGCCACCGACGACATCCGCATGCTACTGGATCAGGGACACACCACGGCCCTCATCCTTCTAGACCTCTCCGCAGCTTTCGACACCGTCTCACATCGCACGCTCGCAGTCAGACTTCATGACATGGGAATACAAAGAGCCGCCCTCAACTGGATCTAATCCTTCCTCTCCGACAGAACCCAGAGGGTCCGACTCCCTCCCTTCCTCTCCAAACCCACGGAAATCAGCTGCAGAGTACCCCAGGGATCATCACTAAGCCCCACGCTCTTCAACGTCTCCATGGCCACCCTCACCGCCATCGTCAGACAGCATGGGCTCAGCATCGTATCCTATGCCGACGACACCCAGCTCATCCTCTCGCTCACGAAGAATTCCTAAGACACCAGACTCTGCTTCCAGGAAGGAATGAAGAACGTGGCAGCCTGGATGAAGGACAGCTGCCTGAAGCTAAACTCAGAGAAAACCGAGGTCCTCATCCTCGGACACTGTACCACCGCCTGGGACAACACCTGCTGGCCCTCCACCCTCAGGATCCCACCCACCCCTACAGACCATGCTCGGAACCTCAGCATCATCCTTGACTCCTCCCTCTACATGAACCGCCAGATCAACGCCGTCGCCTCCACCACCTTCAACTGCCTTCGCATTCTCCTTAAGACCTTCAAATGGATCCCCCCAACTGCAGAAGGACCGTCACCCACGCACTCATATCCAGCAGACTGGATTACGGCAACGCCCTCTATGCCGGAATCAACAAAACTCTTCTACACAAACTCCAAACCATCCAGAACGCCGCGGTGTGAGAAGTTGGCCTGGCATATGCTGGTCACTAGTTATAGTGGCCACCTTGCACCAGTCCAATTCGACTCTTATGGTAGATAGGTTTAAGACAACCTTTTAAAGAAAGCTATCCTAGTGGTAGCTGTGGAGAGCAGCCTTCATGCTAAGTCTCTGAGGAATGTAAAGCAGCTTGTTTTACCATATAATCTCTTGAATTACCAAATGAAAAGGACACCACACAGGTATATATATCAAATATATATGTATTTATTCTTAGATACACTCTACTAATCTCTTTATGAGATTAGAACCCAGATACACATTCAAATGTCAACACTTCTCAATAAATTAAGCACAAATATGGCTGGAGCCCTAGGGGCGCACCAGACCATATACTAAGAAAATGGTTTAACAAACTTGACTTGCAAAATGAAAAGGCCTAGGGCCTTGGGAATCGCTGGGGCTTCACTTCTGCAGTGTTAGCAGGTAAGTAATCAGCCCACGGGAGACACGTGCAGTGTCTAAACACAGCCGCGGGTTTTCTATTGGTTTCAATGGCAGAAGTCGTATTTTAAAGTTTTAGGGCACTTCGAAGAAGTCAACAAGCAAGCCACTTACAGGGTAAGTATTTCGAGGGCCAACACACACTTGGGTACTGGAGTGCAGAAGTTACTTCACCCCGGAAGCCGGGTGCATAGGTGTCTTTTGGTGTCGGGTCGCGATGCTGTTTTCAATGGAGATCACTGAAGACTTGCTGCTTGAGACGACTGAAGAGGTGTCCGCTGGAATCCGAAGATGGATTGAAGTTGAAGAGAACCTGAAAATTGAGGAGACAGTGCTCAAAGTCACTTGCCAGTGACCGGTGGCCAGCAGGATGGATGACCACTGATGTCGCGTCATTTTAGGTCGTCGATGGTGATTTGTCTCTTCGCTCACGAGGTCCAAGAGAGATCGACGATGACCAGCAGCTGGATTCTGAGGGTCCCACAATGTCTGCAGCTGATGACGGTATCGGCAACCGCATTGGCACCAACAAACCTTGGCAACTGCAAGTCTTGTGTGGAATGAAGATTGACGGTGATGCAGACCTGCAAGGTCTGATGGACTTACCCAGCAAGAGTAAGTGAGGGCAGGCCCGGAGCAA
The DNA here is from genome assembly GCF_964204655.1 of Triturus cristatus. Taxonomy (NCBI): domain Eukaryota; kingdom Metazoa; phylum Chordata; class Amphibia; order Caudata; family Salamandridae; genus Triturus; species Triturus cristatus. The sequence goes on along the minus strand of NC_140579.1, from coordinate 1,066,696,549 downwards.
CCAGGAGAGCCCTTGAAGTTGATGAGAAAGTCTTCGGGTGAGTCACTAGCCAACGGGCAAGTAACCGCAAAGATGCCTTTGCAGGAAAAGTTCCACAGGAGCCCACGGTCACTCGGGATGGGGTAGGCCACTGATTTTCGGTACCAGACCTGCTAGGGACTTGGACTACAGATGGTCTAAAGCACAAGTTCATAGAACGTTGTTTAGGGTTTGCACTCAAAATCAGTGCACGGTTCCCTGGTATTGCTGTTCCTCGTCACTCGTTGGGTCCAGATGCCACAGCTTCGCTAGGGACTCAAAATGGCCATCGAGAGGTCAGGAAATCTACTTCAGGGGAAGCAGGGACTTCGGACTCCGGCGGGAGCGGTGAAGTTTGCAACTGTTGATCAAAGTTACTGGTGCCTGCCAAGCAGGGGAGTCACTCCTTGACTCCAAGGGAGATTCTTCAGTCTTCCAGAGATAGTGGAACGTCGAAGGGCCAGGATTCTTCTTTGTAGAGCGTCGTCCAGGGTTAATCTGAATTGCATTGGCAATGCTTGGTATCTTATAGTGAAGACAGGGTAGGGACTAGCTCTATGACCACTCCTCTAGGAGGGTCAGGGTAGTGGGTGGTTACACCCACTTCCCTTTGTCCAGTTTCGCGCCACAGCAGGGGCAGGTAGACCCTGAACCGGTTTGAGCTGGCATAGGCACAGAGGAGCCTACTGCTCCCCTAGTGCAGGACTTCAAAGCACTCTAAGAGTGCACCCACCCAGCTCCAATGGGAGGTGGTGACACCTCCCTGTGACAGGATACCCTTTGTTGGGCCTCCTCCACTGCGAGGTTCGGTCAGCAGCAGGAGGGCAGCCCAGTGTCTGTGCTGGTGGCATCCATTTTGTGATGCCAGGGCTCTAGAAGATTTCTACAGTTTAGTACAGTGGGTACATGTCGTCCCCTCTAGAAGGGTGGGATCATACTCCCACACCAGTTACTGGTGTGGGGGTATGATTCCAAGTTGTTTGACACCAAACACGACATGTTTTGATGCAGTAATTCCAAAGTTAGCATTTACCGCGAGGTTATAATGCACTTAAGAGTATATGGTTGAACCGCATCCACAAACAGCAGCAGAGAATAGACTCTGCCAGCTGCAGAGGGGTCCTGCTCATGCAGAAGCACCCCCTCACATAGTAAACCAAGCACCCTGCCCTCAGTATTGTTAGGGCCTGCAAGAGGGGTGACTGATAGGTTTATATGTGTGTGTATGGTGAGATATAGGAACCTATACCTCAGTGAGGAGTGCTAACACTACCTCACACAGGCTGCAGTAGCAGGCCTGTGGTGTCAGATTGTAAATGCTTCCCAGGAGTGGCATAATACATGCTGCAGCCCCTGGTAGGCCTTTGAAGTACCAATGCCCTGGGTACCTAAGGTACCATATACTAGGGGCTCATAAGGTACGACAGTATCCAATCACTAGTGCATCTAATATGCACACCAAGTTGTTTAGAGAGATCAGTGAGACTGGGGCCCTGATTAGCAGGGACCCAGCCAGACTATAGCCAGAAACCAGTGTATACATCAGAAAAAAAGTGGGGGCAACATAAGAGCAGATCCTACTCTCCTACACAACCCCCCCCCCAAACGCAGGGACATTGAACTAACCTTGACCAGTTGAGTCTTCATGTTCTAAGTGGAAATACCTCGAGAGTCCATCTGCATTGGCATGTTGGGTCCCAGGTCTATGTTCCACCGTATAGTCCATCCCCTGTAGGGAAATGGACCACCTGAGCAGTTTAGGATTTTCACCTTTCATCTGTTTGAGCCAAAGGAGGGGCTTATGGTCAGTATGAACTATGAAGTGAGTGCCAAACAAGTATGGCCTCAGCTTCTTCAGGGCCCACACCACAGCAAAGGCCTCCCTCTCAATAGCTGACCAACGTTTCTCTCTAGGGGTCAGCCTTCTGCTTATGAAAGCTACTGGCTGGTGTTGACCTTCAACATTAAGTTGAGACAGTACAGCTCCCACACCCAGCTCTGAAGCATCTGTTTGAACAATGAACTTCTTTTTGTAATCTGGACTCTGTAAGATGGGGGCAGTGCACATTGCCTGCTTGAGGTCATCAAATGCCTTTTGACAGCTAGCTGTCCACTGAACCTTTTTTGTCATTTTCTTGGAGGTCAGATCATTTAAGGGAGTCACTATAGATCCATATCCCTTAACAAACCTCCTGTAATACCCAGTCAGGTCCAAGAAGGCTCTCACCTGTGTCTGGGTGGTTGGAGCTACCCATTCCATTATTGTCTGGATCTTGCTCTGCAATGGTTGAACCTGGCCTCCACCTACAAGTTGGCCCAGGTACACAACCTGACTCTGCCCTATCTGGCACTTAGTGGCCTTGATAGTGAGGCCTGCTTTCTGCAGGGCCTCCAGTACATTCCTCAGGTGGACCAGGTTATCCTGCCAGGTGGAACTAAAGACAGCAATATCATCAAGATAAGCTGAGCAATAGGTTTCCATACCAGTCAGAACTTTATTCACCAACCTCTGAAATGTGGCAGGGGCATTCTTCAAACCAAAGGGCATTACCACAAAGTGATAGTGCCCACCAGGGGTCGAAAATGCTGTTTTAGCCGTGGCATCATCAGCTAACTTGATTTGCCAATAGCCTGATGTAAGGTCAAATGTACTAAGATACTTGGCTGAGGCCAAAGTGTCTATTAGTTCATCTGCCCCTGGTATTGGGTAGGCATCAGTCCTGGTGACTGCATTGAGGCCCCTGTAGTCAACACAAAACCTTATCTCTTTCTTACCACCCTGGGTGTGAGGTTTTGGGACAAGGACTACTGAGCTAGCCCAAGGGCTATCTGAGGGCTCAATAACACCTAGCTCCAACATTTTCTGGACTTCAGTCCTGATACAATCCCTGACATGGTCAGGTTGCCTGTAGATTTTACTCTTTACCGGCAGACTGTCTCCAGTGTCCACCTCATGGGTGCACCAGGAAGTCTGACTTGGGGTCAGGCTAAACATATGTCTAAACTGATATAGCACTTGTCTACATTCAGTATGTTGATGTTCAGTGAGGCTGCTTGCCAAAGCAACACCATCAACTGACCCATCATCAGGGTTCTGTGAGAGCAGGTCAGGGAGAGGGTCACTCTCCTCCTCCTGGTCCTCATCAGTTGCCATGAGCAAGCTCATGTCAGCCCTGTCCACATATGCCTTAAGTCTGTTGACATGGAGCACCCTAAGGGGACTCCTGGGAGTGCCAAGATCTACCAAGTAGGTGACCTCTCCCTTTTTCTCAACAATTGTATGGGGGCCACTCCATTTGTCCTGGAGAGCTGCTGGGGCCACAGGCTCCAACACCCACACTTTCTGGCCTGGCTGGTAAACAGTCAGGACAGCCTTTTGGTCATGCCAAGCTTTTTGGAGTTCTTGGCTTGACTCAAGGTTGTTATTGGCCTTCTTCATATACTCTGCCATCCTGGAGCGGAGACCAAGTACATAGTCCATTACATCCTGTTTGGGAGGTTTGAGAGGTAACTCCCATCCCTCCTTCACCAGACATAATGGTCCTCTAACAGGGTGCCCAAACAGAAGTTCAAAAGGGCTGTAGCCAACCCCCTTCTTTGGGACCTCCCTGTATGCAAACAGAAGGCAGGGAAGTAAAAGGTCCCATTTTCGCCTAAGCTTTTCTGGGAGTCCTTTAATCATTCCCTTTAGGGTTTTGTTGAATCTCTCAACTAACCCATTGCATTGTGGGTGATAGGGAGTGGTGAATTTGTTGTTTACACCACACTCCTTCCACATTGCAGTTAGATATCCTGACATAAAGTTAGAATCTCTGTCAGAGATTACCTCCTTAGGGAAACCCACTCTGGAGAAAACTCCAATGAGGGCTCTTGCTACCACAGGAGCTGTGGGAGTCCTTAGGGGTATAGCTTCTGGATACCTGGTGGCATGATCCACTACCACCAGTATAAATCTGTGCCCAGATGCAGTTGGTGGGTCAAGGGGACCAACAATGTCAATCCCTACCCTTTCAAAGGGAACCCCCACCACAGGTAGTGGTATCAGGGGGGCTTTAGTGGTGCCACCTGTCTTGCCACTGGCCTGACAAGTGACACAAGAGCGACAAAACTCCTTGGTGTCTTCAGACATGTGTGACCAATGAAAATGTGGTACAAGCCTGTCCCAGGTCTTGTTTTGGCCCAAGTGTCCTGCCAAGGGGATATCATGTGCTAGGGTCAAGAGGAACCCCCTAAACTTCTGAGGAATTACCAACCTCCTGGTGGCTCCAGGGGTAGGATCTCTAGCCTCAGAATATAGCAGCCCCTCATCCCAATAAACCCTATGAGACCCACTAGCACTCCCAGCAGCCTCAGCAGCAGCCAGCTGTCTGAGGGGTTCAAGAGTGGGGCAGCACTGTTGCTCTTTGCTCAGATCTTCCCTGGAAGGTCCCCCTGCCCCCAATAACTCAATCTGACCAGGCTCAAGTTCCTCTGGGGCAGTTCCTTCTTCAGGCTCTGCTTCTTCTCCCTCAAGAGGGGAATCTGAGATCTGAGACAGAGGGGAAGGCCCAGCCTTAACCCTACTGCTCCTCCTCTTGGGTAGCACCTGGTCCATAGTTTCAGGATCCAGAGCTGGTTCAGCTTTATGCATTTTGGCTTGTGACCTGGTCACAGCAAATACCTCTGCAGGTATGCCCAACATCTCAACATGAGTCCATAATTCTACTTCAGACCAGGCTGAAGTCTCTAGATCATTGCCCAACAAACATTTGACAGGGAGGTCTGCACTGACTACTACCTTTTTGAGGCCAGTTACCCCTCCCCAGGAGAAATTCACAACTGCCAGGCTATGGTTGGTCCTGGTGTTGCTTGCATTGGTTACCTGGTACATTTCACCCAGGATGATCTTTGTAGGGTCCACTAGGTCCTCTGCCACCATGGTGACACTAGCACCTGTGTCCCTAAATGCCAAAGCCTGTTTGCCATTCATGATAGGCTGCTGTTTGTACTTGCCCAGATTACTGGGGCTCACTAGGAAGGACATATCAAGGTCTCCCTCACAAACTAGCAATGCCTGTGTTGGTACTCTGACTAGGCCAGAGTCCACATCAGAACCCAGGGTCAACCCTACTACACCCTTATTCTGAGTATTACCTCCACCAATGACTGCACTAGGGGGAACAGTTGCCTTAGGGGCTGGAGTGGTGGTGGTTTTGTCTTTGGACTTTGTACAGTCAGAAGTCCAGTGCCCTTTCTGTTTCCAGAATTTGCACCAGGGCTTCTTTTGGTCTTTTCCCTTTGCAGGTTGTGACTCCCCACCAGTTGCAGATTTTTGGGGCCCTTGTGAAGACTTCTGGTCTTTAGATTTATCCCCACCTTTATCTGAGCCTTTAGGATCTTGCTTCTTAGTGTCACCACCTTGGTTCTGGTTTTTCTGCCTCACCCTGGTTCTGACCCATTTGTCTGCCTTCTTTCCCAATTCTTGGGGAGAGGTCAGATCAGAGTCCACCAGGTACTGATGCAACAACTGGTTCTGGCAATTATTAAGGATCTGTTCTCTCATTATAAGATTATACAATCCCTTAAAGCCAGTTACTCTACTACCAACCAGCCAACCTTCTAGATCCTTGGTTGCACAATCAACAAAGTCAGTCCAATCCTGAGTCTGTGCTTTCTGGGTGTCTCTGAACTTCAACCTGTACTGTTCAGTTGTTAAGCCAAACCCATCTATCAAAGCACTCTTCAGGGCTTCATAATCATTAGCATCCTCTTCTCTAACAGTGAGGAGCTTGTCTCTACCTTTATCTGAAAAGGAGAGCCACAAGATTGCTGCCCACTGGGTCTGGGGGACCTGTTGAACTTTACAGGCCCTCTCCATAGCAGTTATCCATTTGTGGATATCATCCCCACTCTGGTAGGGAGGAACAACCTTGGATAGGTTCCTATGGTCTGAAATGTAATCTCTGCCTCTAGGGACACTGTTGCTGCCACCAGGGGTATCTAACCCCTCCTTCTTAGAAGCTCTTTGGAGCTCGAAGGCTTTCCTATCTAAGGCCAATTGCTTGGTTCTGAGGGCAAGCCTAGCTTCCTCATACTGGAGCATCTTGAACCTTCTTTCAGAGGAGGACTCCCTGGGATAGGTGGAGTTCCTCTGGTGAACAGATTCTCTTCCAGAGTGGTATGAATGGTCAGAGTCCCTTGAGAGGGACCTATGCCTTTCTCCCACTTTGTCAGCTCTCTTAAGGAGAATTCCTCTGTTCCTTTCAGACCATTCTGGGTCTGGCCCTTCAATCACAGACTCCAGGTCATCTTGATTTTCATCATCAGACCCAGAGCCTATGGCTGACCCACTTCCTGATGCAGACCCACTAGCTCCTAGAGCTTGTTTCAGGTCATCTGCTACTAACAGATCTATCAGGTGTTGTGATGAGGGACTCCTGCCCACCCTCAGTTGTCTTTCAAAGCATAAGGCCTTCAGTTCAGTGTAGGCTATATCTTTGTACTGAGATGGGGTGGACCCACTGGCTCCACCTTGGTGAGACATACTAGTGTTGTGCAGTGTTGTACTACCTACACTAGTTGAGGCCTACTGGACCTAGCTTGAGCTGTAGCAAGGGTGTGCTTATCCCTTCCCAAACAGCTCTAAGTTCAGTAGAACTTATTGATACTAGCTTGACTTTATATGTACCTTGAGTACCTTTAGTGGTTTTCAGTTAGTAATTCAAATAGAGATTTTCTGGTAAAACAATGGCAAGCTGGAATCCCACACGCTGCCCACCAATGTGAGAAGTTGGCCTGGCATATGCTGGTCACTAGTTATAGTGGCCACCTTGCACCAGTCCAATTCGACTCTTATGGTAGATAGGTTTAAGACAACCTTTTAAAGAAAGCTGTGGAGAGCAGCCTTCAGACTAAGTCTCTGAGGAATGTAAAGCAGCTTGTTTTACCTTATAATCTCTTGAATTACCAAATGAAAAGGACACCACACAGGTATAGATATCAAATATATATGTATTTATTCTTAGATACACTCTACTAATCTTGTTATGAGATTAGAACCCAGATACACATTCAAATGTCAACACTTCTCAATAAATTAAGCACAAATATGGCTGGAGCCCGAGAGGCGTACCAGACCATATACTAAGAAAATGGTTTAACAAACTCGACTTGCAAAATGAAAAGGCCTAGGGCCTTGGTAATCGCTGGGGCTTCACTTTTGCAGTGTTAGCAGGTAAGTAATCAGCCCACGGGAGACGCGTGCAGTGTCTAAACACAGCCGCGGGTTTCCTATTGGTTTCAATGGCACAAGTCGCGGTTTGTATTTTAAAGTTTTAGGGCACTTCGAAGAAGTCAACAAGCAAGCAACTTACAGGGTAAGTATTTCGAGGGCCAACACACACTTGGGCACCGGAGTGCACGAGTTACCTCACCCACGAAAGCCGGGTGCATAGGTGTCTTTTGGTGTCGGGTCGCGATGATGTTTTCAATGGAGATCACTGAAGACTTGCTGCTTGAGACGACTGAAGAGGTGTCCGCTGGAATCCGAAGATGGATTGAAGTTGAAGAGGACCTGAAAATTGAGGGGACAGTGTTCAAAGTCACTTGCCAGTGACCGGTGGCCAGCAGGATGGATGACCACTGATGTTGTGTGGTTTCAGGTCGTCGATGGTGATTTGTCTCTTCGCTCACGAGGTCCAGGAGAGATCGACGATGACCAGCAGCTGGATTCGAAGGGTCCCACGACGTCTGCAGCTGATGACGGGGTCAGCAACCGGATTGGCGCCAACAAACCAAGGCAACTGCAAGTCTCGTGTGGAATGAAGATTGACGGTGATGCAGACCAGCAAGGTCTGATGGAGGTACCCAGCAAGGGTAAGTGAGGGCAGGCCCGGAGCAACCAGGAGAGCCCTTGAAGTCGATGAGAAAGTCTTCAGGTGAGTCACTAGCCAACGGGCAAGTAACCACGAAGACGCCTTCGCAGGAAAAGTTCCACAGGAGCCCACGGTCACTCTGGAAGGGGTAGGCTGCTGATTTTCGGTACCAGACCTGCTAGGGACTCGGACTACAGATGGTCTAAAGCACAAGTTTGTAGAACGTTGTTTAGGGTTTGCACTCAAAATCAGTGCACTGTTCCCTGGTATTGCTGTTCCTCGTCACTCGTGGGGTCCAGATGCCACAGCTTCGCTGGGGACTCAAAATGGCCATTGAGAGGTCAGGAAATCTGCTTCAGGGGACGCAGGGATTCGGACTCCGGCAGGAGCGGTGAAGTTTGACTCCAAGGGAGATTCTTCAGTCTTCCAGAGATAGTGGAACGTCGAAGGGCCAGGATTCTTCTTTGTAGAGCGTCGTCCAGGGTTAATCTGAATTGCATTGGCAATGCTTGGTATCTTATAGTGAAGACAAGGGAGGGACTAGCTCTATGACCACTCCTCTAGGAGGGTCAGGGTAGTGGGTGGTTACACCCACTTCCCTTTGTCCAGTTTCGCGCCAGAGCAGGGGCAGGTAGCCCCTGAACCGGTTTGAGCTGGCATATGCACAGAGGAGCCTACTGCTCCCCAAGTGCAGGACTTCAAAGCACTCTAAGAGTGCACCCACCCAGCTCCAATACACTAAATCCTGTCTGGGAGGTGGTGACACCTCCCTGTGACAGGATACCCTTTGTTGGGCTTCTTCCACTGCGAGTTTCGGTCAGAAGCAGGAGGGCAGCCCAGTGTCTGTGCTGGTGGCATCCATTTTGTGATGCCAGGGCTCTAGAAGATTTCTACCCTTTAGTACAGTGGGTACATGTCGTCCACTCTAGAAGGGTGGGATCATACTCCCACACCAGTTACTGGTGTGGGGGTATGATTCCAAGTTGTTTGACATCAAACCCGACATGTTTTGATGCAGTCATTCCAAAGTTAGCATTTACCGCGAGGTTATAATGCACTTAAGAGTATATGGTTTAACCGCATCCACAAATAGCAGCAGAGAATAGACTCTGCCAGCTGAAGAGGGGTCCTGCTCATGCAGAAGCACCCTTCACATAGTAAACTAAGCACCCTGCCCTCAGGATTGTTAGGGCCTGCAAGAGGGCTGACTGATAGGTTTATATGTGTGTGTATAGTGAGATATAGGAACCTATACCTCAGTGAGGAGTGCTAACACTACCTCACACAGGCTGCAGTATCAGGCCTGTGGTGTCAGATTGTGAATGCTTCCCAGGGGTGGCATAATGCATGCTGCAGCCCCTGGTAGGCCTGTGAAGTACCAATGCCCTAGGTACCTAAGGTACCATATACTAGGGGCTCATAAGGTAGCACAGTATCCAATCACTAGTGCATCTAATATGCACACCAAGTTGTTTAAAGAGATCAGTGAGACTGGGGCCCTGATTAGCAGGGACCCAGCCAGACTATAGTCAGTGTATACATCAGAAAAAAAGTGGGGGCAACATAAGTGCAGATCCTACTCTCCTACACGCGGCCAGATTCGTCCTCGGGTCACCACGCCACAAGCACATCACCCAACACCTACGAGGCCTCCATTGGCTCCCCGTCAAAATGAGGGTCACCTTCAAACTCCTCACCCACGCCTACAAATCCCTCAACAACATCCGATCCAAATACCTCAACGAGAGATTATCCTTCCATGTACCCAAGAGGAACATCCGCTCCGCCGACCTCGCCCTGGCAGAGGTTCCCCGCATCAGCAGAAATAGAACCGGTGGGAGAGCTTTCTCCTACATCGCAGCGAAAACCTGGAACGAGCTCCCCGTGAACATCAGACGGTCCCCGACCCTCACGGATGAGTAGCACGCTATATAAACCCCTGATTGATTAATTGATTGAGAATGCTGAGGATATAGCAGGAGGTGAAGCATGTGGGCTGCCTGCAAGCCTCCTTCTGACATATGCTAATTGTCGTCCTCCCAAAAGACGGGAAGAGACCCCCATCTTAGTTTCGTCTTATCGCCCACACTCGCTGATGAATTTGGATCATGAGATATTATGGGAGGTGCTGCCAATCCGATTGATTCCGATTTCCCAGACTATAATACCCCAGGATCAGAATCGCTTTATTCCTGGAAGGAAAACCTATCCCACCCTCTGATGCTTGTTCAGAATCAAGGACTGGTCACAGAGGCACCAGTTGGGACACTGGGTTGCCTCTCTAGATATCGAGAAGTCTTTTGACACCCTGAATTGACCATACTTAACAGAGATTTGACCGAGAGTACTACTGAGTCTAGAGTTCCATCGCTGGGTTCAGCTCTTTTATATGGAACCGATGGCAGAAGTATGCACAGGTGTAAGAATATCTGAAGTGCTACTAATAGACTGGGGTGGAAAAACAACCTTTACAACGTAGTCATTACAAAGCACTACCTTTACAATGCAGTCATTACAACGCAACATCCTTTACATCGCATGCCATTACAACGCAGCCGTTACACCGCATGTCACTACGAAGCATGTCATTACAATGCATTTCACTACAACGCATGCCATTATAATGTATTATAAGGTAAGTATTAGAGAATAGTAATTTTTAACCCTACACTATCCAACACTTACCCTACTGTTGCAGTCACTGGAGTGGGTATAGTATATTTTACCCCTACACTATCCAATACTTACCCTACTGTTGCACTCACTGGAGTGGGTATTATAATTTCTACCCCTACACTATCCAACACTTACCCTACTGTTGCCCTAAAAGTAATATGTGTTGTAATGGTATGCGTTGTAATGGAATGCGTTGTAAATGTTTTTTCTAAAAATGCATTGTGATGGCATGCGTTGTAAATCATGAGTTGTAATGGATGTTGCGATGTAAAAACTGCATTGTAAAGGCATGCGTTGTAAATGTTTGTGTTGTAACGTCATGCATTCGGCTGGGGTACCAGGCAGGGTGCCCCCTCTCACCCATTATCTTAACTCTGGTGATGGAGCCACCGGCTTGTCTCCTGAGAACTTTGGTGGGCAGGGAATGGCATGTGATATCTCTATATGCTGACAACGCCTTGATCTATCTCAACAGGGACACAGGGATGCAATCCGTAACGGTGCTTGCTTTCACTTATGTCACTGCTCCATGACTTTAGCTTGAAGTCAATTCTGATAAGTCCTGTTTATTTCCTTTGGTCCATATACCAGAGGAATGCCTGGTTGGCTTTCCCACAAAGGGTCTAAAACTGAAATTCCGGGCCATCAAATGCTTGGGAATTAACATGTTCCAAAATTAAAAAGATCTGGTCTCAACAGCCTTACTGATGTCCACTCTTGGCCACATAGCAGTAGCCAAAATGTTGGTGCTGCATAGGCTATTGGATTTTTTGCGGCTATGATGGTGGTGCTGATGAAATCATTCTTCAGAGAATTAGTCTCTCCTTACTTCCTTGGTCTGGGGCTTCTGAGGGTAAGTGCTAAGTTGCTTATCAGAACTGGCAGTGTTGGACCTGACAGCCCTAGGGTGGTCTCCCCATCTATTTTTGATTGCGCCTCATTTTTTCCCACCCTCATTTTGATGTTGGACTTAGGTCTCCGGGCGCCTTTTCATTGCCAATCAGTGTTAAGGTGCAGGTGCTCCCTTCTCCCAAGATGGCTGCCACAGGCCCCTGCTACTGCAGAGTGGTCTTCATTAGTAGCACCCTAGCTGCCAGGAGCTGCCTGGGACCCCACAACAATGTTGCAACACCAGCCTGCCTTTTTTGTCCCATAGGTAGAATGGGGAAGCTCCTGGAATGTGCTGGAACCTTCTAGAAGGGAGGTGTGGTTTTACTTTTGCCGCCTTGGCTAGAGGTCACCTTATCTAGGGCTACTTAAGTGAGGGAGGGAACTTTTTCTAGTCAGTTGGCCAGTGGGGTAAAGCAGAGCTGGAGAATCCACGCAGGAGTTTTAGGCGGTAGGGCCTAGCCAGGGACTTATGCCTCTGAGAGTGACAGGATTTAGGTGCTGCCTCTTAAGTGAGTGAGGGATCCTGTAAAGCCCACTGATCTTGCCCAGCAGTAGGAGGACCCAGGGAACCTCTGCCCAGCCTGACTAGGAAGGACCTAGTCGCCAACTCAATCCCTACCCCCCAGGAACAGAACCCCCCAAGAGCGCCAGAGACATCTGCGCCATCAAGAATTCAGGTAGCAACTGAATGCAGAAACTGAATGCTGAGTCCTCATGTCACGACTGCATGCTGAACCTGAATGCAGAAACTGAATGCTGAAACCTCATGTCACGACGACATACTGAAACTGAATGCTGAGACTGCATGCCAGAACTGACAACTGAAACTTCATGCCAAAGCTGATTGCGGAAGTGCTCGGGATCAACCAGGTACCAGCGCTGAGACCCCTGCGCTCCCTGACCTGGCCTGGGATCCCCGGCATCCATCCCCGTTGAGCGCGGAGCTCTCCCGCTTAATTTGACCCCCCCCCTGGAGTGCGGGGACCAGAGCGCGCTCACCGCTGCGGCCCGGAAGCCTGAAGTGTGCATCATCACCCCTCATCGTGTTTTGAGGCCCGTGGAGAAGCCCGGGGCCCCGTCGCTGCCGTCGCAGCTGCTGGGGAAGGTGTGTGGGGCCGTGGCCTGCCCCCGTCGCGGAAGGACCGACTGCGGAGTTTGGAGCTGGTTGGGACGCCTCAAGACGTCGAGATCAAGGTAAGCACGGGAGGCTTCGGCCGAACTCGGTGCGCCCCCTACAGGCCGGGAGCAGCACCGCACCCTGAGACCCTGGTTCCCCTCCGTGGGAGTCCTCCCGTCCCCTCAAGACTTTTGACACCCCGCCGAGGGATTGCCCCTCGTCTCCGAGACTGTCGAGCAGCATTGTGCCCCACGAACTGCACCGAAGTACTTGAAGCTCGATTAATGCGAGTAGCGCTATGTTCGCAGGCTGGGCTCGGAAGCGTTCCATGCTTAATTATTACGAGTAACGCTATGTTTGCAGGCTTTGCTCTGAAGTGCCCGATGCTCCATTATTGCGATTAACGCTATGTTCGCAGGCTTTGCTCGGAAGTGTTTAATGCCTAATTATTACGAGTAACGCTGTGTTGGTAGGCTTTGCTCGGAAGTGTTCGATGTATACTTATTATGAGTAACGCTGTGTTGGTAAGCTTTGCTCCAAAGTGTTCAAGGCTCCATTATTACGAGTAACGCTGTGTTGGTAAGCTTTGCTCTAAAGTGTTCAATGCTCCATTATTACGAGTACCGCTGTGTTGGTAAGCTTTGCTCTAAAGTGTTCAATGCTCCATTATTACGAGTAACGCTGTGTTGGTAGGCTTTGCTCTAAAGCGGTCAAGGCTCCAGTATTACGAGTAACGCTGTGTTCGCAGGCTCTGCTCTGGAGTGTTCGAAGCTCAATTAGTACGAGTAACGCTGTGTCCGCAGGCTCTGCTCACCAGGATTCACGGCGCAATTATCACGAGTAGCGCTGGGCTCTAGAGCGCTGTTCCAGATTGTATCAGGTACTCCCTACAGCACGGTTATGGTTGATGGGTGCAACAAATGCTAATCACTAATGAACTGCATTGACATCTAATGAATTGCATTTACCGTTAATGAATTGCGCTTACATATAATGAGCTGCATTTACATCTGATGAATTGCATTTACATATACTGAACTGTCTTTATACCTGTCTGCTTGGATAAACTTGAGTTATTGCATAAACCCTACAGTGTGGCGTCCCTTATTGTGTGCGTTCCCTGCTTCAGAGGTGGCGTGTGTTGTATGGTCGCTTTACACAGAAGCCTTTGAGGGCCCAGCCGCTCGAGTCACGTTACCCCCTTAGGGCTTGGTGACCCCAGGTCTTACATTGGTGGCAGCGGTGGGATAAGGACCTGTGACCATACAGCACCCTTCCGTGAAGCGGAGGGCGCCACAATTAAACGCCTATTGTTTTAAGCTCTGCAACTGTTATTGCTGCATGTATTGATTCCACTGTCCAGACTGAGGGTGTAAAATCCTGGTTAGCTTGCAACTGTCACCCATATCCTAGAAGTTTCTTCCTTAGTATCTAGGTCCCCACCAGTCACGATGGAGTTCCGGTTAGCTGACCTCGAGGGGTACACTGTAAGGCAACTGAGAGAATTCGGGCAGGGGATGGGGGTGCCTGGGGTGTGGAGGGCCAAAGGACCGGAACTCCGTACCGCCTTAAGGGCATGGGTAGAGGCCCACCCAGATGGGAGAGAGGATGAGGGACAGGAGGAGCCAGATGCACCCCAGGAGGAGAGCGCCCAGGAAGTACTAGACATGCTCAATGTAGATGGGTCTGAAAATGTGCCCCCAGGGAGACGTTCTGGGGCCAGTAGTAGGACAGGGTCTAGTAGGAGCGCGTCTCCAAAGGAGTATGAGGACAGGAGGGAGGAGAGGCAGTTAAAATGGGAGCTAGCGAAATTGGAACATGAGAGAGAGAGAGAGAGAGAAAGAGAAAACAAGAGATGGGCAATGGAGGAAAAGAAGCTGGCGCACGAGCTTCAGCTGAAGGAGTTGGAGCTGCGCGCCCTCCAGATAAATGCGTCCAATAAGGACAATGGTGGCAGCGTACCAAGAGAGTTCCAGGAGTCAAAATGTTATTTACCCAAAGAAGTCATTGCCAGCTACACAGTGTGGGACGATATTGCCAAATGGTTGGAGGCATACAAAGTGGCCTTGACCGCCCTTGGGGTTCCCGAGAGCAATTGGGGAGGGGGCCTGTATCACTATATACCTCCCAATGTCAGGGACACCCTGTTATACTTAGCCAAGGCGGATCAGGTCAGGTATGCCCCCATGAAAGAGGCCTTACTAAAGAAATTTGGTCTCAACCCCGAGAAGTATAGGCAGAAGTTCTGTGGCAGCCATAAGCTGTCCACACAGACGTGGGTGGATTTTTTTGACTATGCCCGTAAGGCACTAGATGGTTGGGTGCGTGGCAGCGAGTTTCAGGACTACCAAGGGTTGTATAATCTTTTTTTAAGGGAGCACCTCTTGGATAAGTGCTTTCCGGAGCTGCGCCAGCATCTGGTGGACCGCAAGTTAACGGATCCCCGTGAGCTTGCGGAGGAGGCAGATATTTGGGTGAGCACCCGGGTGTCTCACAAGGGCCCCGGGGAAGATGGCTCGAAAGGCGGACAGGGTTTCCCCCAGTAGAAAGAGGGGGGAGAAAAAAAGGTGGAGTTCTCGAAAGGTCCCCAAAATAAGTTTGGGAAGGGAGTAGGAACCCCATGGATGGGAGGATATCATGTGTATTGGGAAGATGGCCTCCTATACAGTGAGCCCAAGGTGCCGGTATATGGATCTTCGAGGGCCATAGTGGTCCCCCAATGTTACCGGGCCTTCCTGCTGGAGTTAGCGCACGAGATACCCTTAGCCGGACATCTGGGCCAGGACAAAACCTTTGCGCGGTTGGACCCACATTTTTATTGGCCCAGGATGAGGATTGCCTCAGACACCTTTTGTAAGACCGGTAAGTCTTGTCAGGCAAGTGGCAAGACTGGGACTAAATTGAAGGTCCCGTTGGAACCGCTCCCGGTGGCCGGGACCCCTTTTGAGAGGGTCGGCATAGACATTGTTGGGCCGTTGGACCCTCCGACCGCAGCGGGACACCGGTTCATTCTGGTCTTGGTGGACCACGCCACTAGGTACCCAGAGGCTATCCCTCTGAGGACCATCACTGCACCGGTGGTGGCGCGGGCACTATTGGGGATTTTTACCCGAGTGGGATTCCCCAAGGTCGTGGTGTCGGACAGGGGCACGAATTTCATGTCGGCCTATATGCAGGCCATGTGGAAGGAGTGTGGAGTGAACTACCGGTTCTCCACTCCTTACCACCCCCAGACTAACGGGCTCGTAGAGCGCTTCAACAAAACCTTGAAGGGAATGATCCGGAGCCTGCCAGAGGGCTTGAGGCGTAAATGGGACGTCCTCCTCCCCTGCTTGTTGTTCTCCTACCTGGAGGTACCGCAGAAGGGAGTCGGGTTCAGCCCATTTCAGTTGCTCTATGGCCATCCCGTTAGGGGTCCCCTCAGTTTAGTGAAGGAGGGGTGGGAGAAGACTTCGCAGAAGCTTCCCCGTGACATTGTCAGCTACATGCTGGCATTCCGCAGCCAGATGGCCAAGCTGTGGAAGGCGGCCTCAGAGAACCTAGAGGCTAGCCAGACCGTTATGAAGGAGTGGTACGACCGCAACGCTCGGACGGTCGAGTTGGACGTTGGACAGAAGGTGTGGGTCATGGAACCTGGGGAGCTTTGTGCCCTCCAGGACCGGTGGACTGGTCCATATGACATTGTGGAGCGACGAGGCCAGACCACATACGCAGTGGATCTAAAGACCCCCCGACAGCCCCTGAGGGTATTCCACGTCAACCGCCTGAAGCCGCACCATGATCAGAGCTTGCTCTCCTTATGGTGACGGATGGGAGCGAAGAGGAAGAGAGTGAAGCTCTTCCTGACCTTCTATCGGTACAGGAGAAGGATGGCTCGGTAGAAGGTGTAGTCCTTTCCCCATGCTTGACCCCAGAGCAACAGAGGGACTGCCGCCATGTCCTGGGACAGTTCGCCTCGTTGTTCTCCCTCACGCCTGGAATCACTCATCTGTGTACCCATGATGTGGACACAGGGGACAGCCCCCCGGTGAAGAACAAGTCTTACCGGCTCTCTGACTGAGTGAAGGATAGCATCCAGCGTGAGGTAGCCAAGATGTTGGAGCTGGGGGTGATAGAACCTTCCAGCAGCCCGTGGGCTAGTCCGGTGGTGTTGGTGCCGAAAGAGGGCCCAACGGGGTCCACACCGGAACTTCGGTTTTGTGTGGACTACAGGGGGTTGAACTCTGTCACGAAGACAGATGCTCACCCCATCCCACGAGCGGACGAGCTGGTGGACCGCCTGGGAGCAGCCCGGTACCTCAGCACCATTGATCTGACATCCGGATATTGGCAGATTACCATGGCCGATGGAGCAAGGGAGAAGACAGCATTCTCCACCCCGAGGGCCACTTTCAGTTCCGAGTGATGCCCTTTGGGCTAAAAAATGCTCCGGCCACATTCCAGCGGTTAGTGAATCAGGTACTATCTGGTCTGGAGTCCTTCTCAGCGGCATACCTGAATAACATAGCCGCTCGTAGGCTTTGGTCTTTGCCGCTGGTGTTTGTTCACTGATTGCGAGGTTGCGGAGCAGCAGGACCTTCGTCGCACAATCGTGTGCTACTGACTTTGGGGTTTCTCTAATCAGGACTGCGAGGCCCAGGGAGCATAGCGTGGCCATCATCATCTCCACCTGGCGTCCTCTTCCTGACCCCTCCCCCCCAAGCTTCATCACGCCTCACAACCCCCGCTTCGCGAGTGCCGCTCGTAGGCTTTGGTCTTTGCCGCTGTTGTTTGTTCACTGATTGCGAGGTTGCGGAGCAGCAGGACCTTCGTCGCACAATCGTGTGCTACTGACTTTGGGGTTTCTCTAGTCAGGACTGCGAGGCCCAGGGAGCATAGCGTGGCCATCATCATCTCCACCTGGCGTCCTCTTCCTGACCCCTCCCCCCCAAGCTTCATCACGCCTCGCGGCCCCCGCTTCGCGGGCGCCGCTCGTAGGCTTTGGTCTTTGCCGCTGGTGTTTGTTCACTGATTGCGAGGTTGCAGAGCAGCAGGACCTTCGTCGCACAATCGTGTGCTACTGACTTTGGGGTTTCTCTAATCAGGACTGCGAGGCCCAGGGAGCATAGCGTGGCCATCATCATCTCCACCTGGCGTCCTCTTCCTGACCCCTCCCCCCCAAGCTTCATCACGCCTCGCGCCCCCCGCTTCGCGGGCGCCGCTCGTAGGCTTTGGTCTTTGCCGCTGGTGTTTGTTCACTGATTGCGAGGTTGCGGAGCAGCAGGACCTTCGTCGCACAATCGTGTGCTACTGACTTTGGGGTTTCTCTAATCAGGACTGCGAGGCCCAGGGAGCATAGCGTGGCCATCATCATTTCCACCTGGCGTCCTCTTCCTGACCCCTCCCCCTAATTATTTAAGATACTCCAATACCCGCGTGAGCGGGACGCGAGCGGGGCGCAGGCCGGGGTGAAGACCGGGCAAAGAGCGGGCCATTTGAGGCCGTTCGAGTACGGGCGAGGTAGGGCCAGGGCCAATCCCTCTGGTCTGGCATCGCTCGGCAGTGACTGAACTGAGGTCTGTAGCCCGGATTATGACTGCCAGAGAAACCCGAAGCAAATCTGCGCTGGCCGCTGGTACGGCCACCGGTACTTTGGACATGTACTTCGCTAAGGCAGGTTCTTTACTGATCGATGAAATAACCACCTTAGAGAGGCGCATCTCTCAGGAAATTGATTGGGTCAGGAGATCGTCTCTGGGACCTCTCGCACAGGTCACCTCCCCAGTACAAGTGCCAGAATGTATTGCAACCGATGTGGGGGGGGAACCTGGCATCTCTGAGTCTATTAATTCGATCACATCTATCGCAGACTGTGATATTCCTGCCCCTGTAGAGCTCAGCATACTACCCTTCCCACCATCCAGGATCCCCCCTGCCCCAGCTACCTTCAAAGCAAGTACCACCGCTAAGGTCCCCACCTTGGATAGAAACCATCCATCTACACAGTCAAGGCAGGGGGAACGGGAGGGAGCAATTCCTAAAAGAAAAAGAAGGGCGCAAACTACGGGTGGGCGCAAGCCCAAGATTTCTAAGCATAACCCGAGGGGCGAAGACAATCAACACGCAGTAGCTCGCATGGGGATAGATCCATTACACACCACGGACCATATATCCCCTAGTCACAATGCCACACCGCGAGAGGACGGTTTTTCTCTCTCGGACATTAATTCTCTCATGAAGAAAATGCTTATTCCTCTAGTAGATCGCCTCGCAAACTTGGAAATATCTTTAGCGAATCTTCAAAAGGGAATTGACCAAATAGTGGATGCTTCTAAAATAGCTAGTCAAAATACGAAGCCCACGCAAGTACCTCCAGTTAAGGAAGGCTGCCCCTCACCAAACCTTGCACAAATACATCATCCTATATCATCCATTCCTCACATACCAAATCCGCCGATTCCATCTTGTACTGCAAATTCTGGGCCTCATGGGATGACAGTTGAACCTATATTACGGACACAGGGTAACGGCACAAGACACAGGCCAGTCAACTTACCTCCGGAGGCAGTCCCGTATACAGTCATTCTAGCTGGTATTCCTGAACTAAAACCATCTACTAGTGAACCTGTGGAGGCTTTAAAAAATAAGGTTATCCACTGGCTCTCCACAAATAGACCTCTCCCCGCGGGCATCTATAGTGAGGTCCTCATGGTGAGGAGGGTTCCATGGCTAGGAAATACCAGAAAAACTATCCATGGAGACTGTGTACAGATTAATTTCAGGGACCCCCGCTCAGTCTCCCATATATGCAGCTGGCCTTACAATGCCCTGGGGTCCTCTATCCAATCCCTTACCCTCTCATTCTTCTACCCGTCCATAACCATTGAACAGGATGAGGAAGGATGGGAATTAGTAGGCAGGAGAGGGGGTAGAAGGGGCCTAGGGGAAAGAAGGGAGCACCCCTCTATAGGTTTTCCTCGATTTGATTATCTCCCCACCCACAATAGGTTTAGTACTCTAGATATGGTGGATTGACCAAGAGTGCTGGGGGGAGGTGGTGACCTGAATCAAAATAAGATCAAAATATCTAATAAACAATCAGATATTCCTAAGGAGAATGATTATCTTGAGCACACTCAAGTTAACGAAGAAGGATGCCTAGGGATTATCAGTCCCTTACCCAACATGGCCATGGAGCGGGTTGCCCAAGAAAACTCTGCTTCTAACCCATGGCCGGGGACGAACTTTGGTGCGGTTCCGCACCCAATCCCACAATCCGCGCCAGATAACTCTACCCCCCTCAAGATCCTCTCTTGGAATGTCGCGGGCTTGCTAATAAATTGAATAACCCGACCTGGAGTCCCTTTATTGAGGACAAAGATATATGTCTGCTCCAAGAGACCTGGGCAAGGGAAGATATTACCCATACGGGCTTTGCAACATTCTCAACACATGCAACCTGGGGGGGAAGAGGGCGCCCCTCAGGTGGCCTTGCAATATGGGTGGCTACCGACCTGGGATGCAGGGCTGCTATCCTCCCGCTGAATACGGAAGATATCCTAGTTGTACTGTTGGAATGGCCTAACTCCCAAAGCCTCCTGTTGATAAACGTCTATTCTAGGCCAGTTAACATCACACAGGAGTCGCCTACAATTGCGGAGCTTGTGCTTGCCCTCAATGAAATTCCGGAGGGCACTCCCTTTTTAATAGGAGGCGATTTCAACTGCCACTATGAGCCCCTCTCAGGTACTTTGGAAGGGCTGGCTTCGGAGGAGGACCTCTTGTGGTCTATACCGCCCTCGCAGGCTCCGGCCCCAAGAACATGGTCCCCTCTGGCCCTACAAATCATCTCCCTAACCTTGAAATATGGCCTTCGGGCCTGCAATGGAAGGTTTAAATCCGACATCCCCTCTAGATGCACTTTCAATAGAGTGGGCAGAGAATCACGACTTGACTATGTCCTGGTTCCCCTAACCTCATGGTCGCATATTAGAGACTTCTGGGTAACAGTTAGGGACGATAGTGATCGTAATGCCCTTAAACTAGCTTATGACCATCCTGGGTCTGAGGCCAGGGGGAAACAAAGGGTGTCTCCTGAGGAGAGCCTGGTCCTGGAGAACAATAGGCGTAGACTGAAGTGGGAGCAAATAGTTTCCCACCCCGGGAAGATACCTAAGCTATATGCGCAGGACCCCTTTTGAGAGGGTCGGCATAGACATTGTTGGGCCGTTGGACCCTCCGACCGCAGCGGGACACCGGTTCATTCTGGTCTTGGTGGACCACGCCACTAGGTACCCAGAGGCTATCCCTCTGAGGACCATCACTGCACCGGTGGTGGCGCGGGCACTATTGGGGATTTTTACCTGAGTGGGATTCCCCAAGGTCGTGGTGTCGGACAGGGGTACGAATTTCATGCCGGCCTATATGCAGGCCATGTGGAAGGAGTGTGGAGTGAACTACCGGTTCTCCACTCCTTACCACCCCCAGACTAAGGGGCTCGTAGAGCGCTTCAACAAAACCTTGAAGGGAATGATCCGGAGCCTGCCAGAGGGCTTGAGGCGTAAATGGGACGTCCTCCTCCCCTGCTTGTTGTTCTCCTACCGGGATATACCGCAGAAGGGAGTCGGGTTCAGCCCATTTGAGTTGCTCTATGGCCATCCCGTTAGGGGTCCCCTCAGTTTAGTGAAGGAGGGGTGGGAGAAGACTTCGCAGAAGCTTCCCCGTGACATTGTCAGCTACATGCTGGCGTTCCGCAGCCAGATGGCCAAGCTGTGGAAGGCGGCCTCAGAGAACCTAGAGGCTAGCCAGACCGTTATGAAGGAGTGGTACGACCGCAACGCTCGGACGGTCGAGTTGGACGTTGGACAGAAGGTGTGGGTCATGGAACCTGGGGAGCTTTGTGCCCTCCAGGACCGGTGGACTGGTCCGTATGACATTGTGGAGCGACGAGGCCAGACCACATACGTAGTGGATCTAAAGACCCCCCGACAGCCCCTGAGGGTATTCCACGTCAACCGCCTGAAGCCGCACCATGAGCGATCAGAGCTTGCTCTCCTTATGGTGACGGATGGGAGCGAAGAGGAAGAGAGTGAAGCTCTTCCTGACCTTCTATCGGTACAGGAGAAGGATGGCTCGGTAGAAGGTGTAGTCCTTTCCCCATCCTTGACCCCAGAGCAACAGAGGGACTGCCGCCATGTCCTGGGACAGTTCGCCTCGTTGTTCTCCCTCACGCCTGGAATCACTCATCAGTGTACCCATGATGTGGACACAGGGGACAGCACCCCGGTGAAGAACAAGTCTTACCGGCTCTCTGACCGAGTGAAGGATAGCATCCAGCGTGAGGTAGCCAAGATGTTGGAGCTGTGGGTGATAGAACCTTCCAGCAGCCCGTGGGCTAGTCCGGTGGTGTTGGTGCCGAAAGAGGGCCCAACGGAGTCCACACCGGAAATTCGGTTTTGTGTGGACTACAGGGGGTTGAACTCTGTCACAAAGACAGATGCTCACCCCATCCCACGAGCGGACGAGCTGGTGGACCGGCTGGGAGCAGCCCGGTACCTCAGCACCATTGATCTGACATCCGGATATTGGCAGATTGCCATGGCCGATGGAGCAAGGGAGAAGACAGCATTCTCCACCCCCGAAGGCCACTTTCAGTTCCGAGTGATGCCCTTTGGGCTCAAAAATGCTCCGGCCACATTCCAGCGGTTAGTGGATCAGGTACTATCTGGTCTGGAGTCCTTCTCAGCGGCATACCTGGATAACATAGCCGCTCGTAGGCTTTGGTCTTTGCCGCTGGTGTTTGTTCACTGATTGCGAGGTTGCGGAGCAGCAGGACCTTCGTCGCACAATCGTGTGCTACTGACTTTGGGGTTTCTCTAATCAGGACTGCGAGGCCCAGGGAGCATAGCGTGGCCATCATCATCTCCACCTGGCGTCCTCTTCCTGACCCCTACCCCAAGCTTCATCACGCCTCGCAACCCCCGCTTCGCGGGTGCCGCTCGTAGGCTTTGGTCTTTGCCGCTGGTGTTTGTTCACTGATTGCGAGGTTGCGCGAGCAGCAGGACCTTCGTCGCACAATCGTGTGCTACTGACTTTGGGGTTTCTCTAGTCAGGACTGCGAGGCCCAGGGAGCATAGCGTGGCCATCATCATCTCCACCTGGCGTCCTCTTCCTGACCCCTCCCCCCCAAGCTTCATCACGCCTCGCGGCCCCCGCTTCGCGGGCGCCGCTCGTAGGCTTTGGTCTTTGCCGCTGGTGTTTGTTCACTGATTGCGAGGTTGCGGAGCAGCAGGACCTTCGTCGCACAATCGTGTGCTACTGACTTTGGGGTTTCTCTAATCAGGACTGCGAGGGCCAGGGAGCATAGCGTGGCCATCATCATCTCCACCTGCCGTCCTCTTCCTGACCCCTCCCCCCCAAGCTTCATCACGCCTCGCGGCCCCCGCTTCGCGGGCGCCGCTCGTAGGCTTTGGTCTTTGCCGCTGGTGTTTGTTCACTGATTGCGAGGTTGCGGAGCAGCAGGACCTTCATCGCACAATCGTGTGCTACTGACTTTGGGGTTTCTCTAATCAGGACTGCGAGGCCCAGGGAGCATAGCGTGGCCATCATCATCTCCACCTGGCGTCCTCATCCTGACCCCTCCCCCCCAAGCTTCATCACGCCTCGCGGCCCCCGCTTCGCGGGCGCCGCTCGTAGGCTTTGGTCTTTGCCGCTGGTGTTTGTTCACTGATTGCGAGGTTGCGGAGCAGCAGGACCTTCGTCGCACAATCGTGTGCTACTGACTTTGGGGTTTCTCTAATCAGGACTGCGAGGCCCAGGGAGCATAGCATGGCCATCATCATCTCCACCTGGCGTCCTCTTCCTGACCCCTCTCCCTAATTATTTAAGATACTCCGATACCCGCATGAGCGGGACGCGAGCGGGGCGCAGGCCGGGGTGAAGACCGGGCAAAGAGCGGGCCGTTTGAGGCCGTTCGAGTACGGGCAAGGTAGGGCCAGGGCCAATCCCTCTGGTCTGGCATCGCTCGACAGTGACTGAACTGAGGTCTGTAGCCCGGATTATGACTGCCAGAGAAACCCGAAGCAAATCTGCGCTGGCCGCTGGTACGGCCACCGGTACTTTGGACATGTACTTCGCTAAGGCAGGTTCTTTGCTGATCGATAAGATAACCACCTTAGAGAGGCGCATCTCTCAGGAAATTGATTGGGTCAGGAGATCGTCTCTGGGACCTGTCGCACAGGTCACCTCCCCAGTACAAGTGCCAGAATGTATTGCAACTGATGTGGGGGGGGAACCTGGCATCTCTGAGTCTATGAATTCGATCACATCTATCGCAGACTGTGATATTCCTGCCCCTGTAGAGCTCAGCATACTACCCTTCCCACCATCCAGGATCCCCCCTGCCCAAGCTACCTTTAAAGCAAGTACCACCGCTAAGGTCCCCACCTTGGATAGAAACCATCCATCTACACAGTCAAGGCAGGGGGAACGGGAGGGAGCAATTCCTAAAAGAAAAAGAAGGGCGCAAACTACGGGTGGGCGCAAGCCCAAGATTTCTAAGCATAACCCAAGGGGCGAAGACAATCAACACGCAGTAGCTCGCATGGGGATAGATCCATTACACACCATGGACCATATATCCCCTAGTCACAATGCCACACCGCGAGAGGACGGTTTTTCTCTCTCGGACATTAATTCTCTCATGAAGAAAATGCTTATTCCTCTAGTAGATCGCCTCGCAAACTTGGAAATATCTTTAGCGAATCTTCAAAAGGAAATTGACCAAATAGTGGATGCTTCTAAAATAGCTAGTCAAAATACGAAGCCCACGCAAGTACCTCCAGTTAAGGAAGGCTGCCCCTCACCAAACCTTGCACAAATACATCATCCTATATCATCCATTCCTCACATACCAAATCCGCCGATTCCATCTTGTACTGCAAATTCTGGGCCTCATGGGATGACAGTTGAACCTATATTACGGACACAGGGTAACGGCACAAGACACAGGCCAGTCAACTTACCTCCGGAGGCAGTCCCGTATACAGTCATTCTAGCTGGTATTCCTGAACTAAAACCATCTACGGGTGAACCTGTGGAGGCTTTAAAAAATAAGGTTATCCACTGGCTCTCCACAAATAGACCTCTCCCCGCGGGCATCTATAGTGAGGTCCTCATGGTGAGGAGGGTTCCGTGGCTAGGAAATACCAGAAAAACTATCCATGGAGACTGGGTACAGATTAATTTCAGGGACCCCCGCACAGTCTCCCATATATGCAGCTGGCCTTACAATGCCCTGGGGTCCTCTATCCAATCCCTTACCCTCTCATTCTTCTACCCGTCCATAACCATTGAACAGGATGAGGAAGGATGGGAATTAGTAGGCAGGAGAGGGGGTAGAAGGGGCCTAGGGGAAAGAAGGGAGCACCCCTCTATAGGTTTTCCTCGATTTGATTATCTCCCCACCCACAATAGGTTTAGTACTCTAGATATGGTGGATTGACCAAGAGTGCTGGGGGGAGGTGGTGACCTGAATCAAAATAAGATCAAAATATCTAATAAACAATCAGATATTCCTAAGGAGAATGATTATCTTGAGCACACTCAAGTTAACGAAGAAGGATGCCTAGGGATTATCAGTCCCCTACCCAACATGGCCATGGAGCGGGTTGCCCAAGAAAACTCTGCTTCTAACCCATGGCCGGGGACGAACTTTGGTGCGGTTCCGCACCCAATCCCACAATCCGCGCCAGATAACTCTACCCCCCTCAAGATCCTATCTTGGAATGTCGCGGGCTTGCTAATAAATTGAATAACCCGACCTGGAGTCCCTTTATTGAGGACAAAGATATATGTCTGCTCCAAGAGACCTGGGCAAGGGAAGATATTACCCATACGGGCTTTGCAACATTCTCAACACATGCAACCTGGGGGGGAAGAGGGCGCCCCTCAGGTGGCCTTGCAATATGGGTGGCTACCGACCTGGGATGCAGGGCTGCTATCCTCCCGCTGAATACGGAAGATATCCTAGTTGTACTGTTGGAATGGCCTAACTCCCAAAGCCTCCTGTTGAAAAACGTCTATTCTAGGCCAGTTAACATCACACAGGAGTCGCCTACAATTGCGGAGCTTGTGCTTGCCCTCAATGAAATTCCGGAGGGCACTCCCTTTTAATTAGGAGGCGATTTCAACTGCCACTATGAGCCCCTCTCAGGTACTTTGGAAGGGCTGGCTTCGGAGGAGGACCTCTTGTGGTCTATACCGCCCTCGCAGGCTCCGGCCCCAAGAACATGGTCCCCTCTGGCCCTACAAATCACCTCCCTAACCTTGAAATATGGCCTTCGGGCCTGCAATGGAAGGTTTAAATCCGACATCCCCTCTAGATGCACTTTCAATAGAGTGGGCAGAGAATCACGACTTGACTATGTCCTGTTTCCCCTAACCTCATGGTCGCATATTAGAGACTTCTGGGTAACAGTTAGGGACGATAGTGATCGTAATGCCCTTGAACTAGCTTATGACCATCCTGGGTCTGAGGCCAGGGGGAAACAAAGGGTGTCTCCTGAGGAGAGCCTGGTCCTGGAGAACAATAGGCGTAGACTGAAGTGGGAGCAAATAGTTTCCCACCCCGGGAAGATACCTAAGCTATATGCGCAGGACCCCTTTTGAGAGGGTCGGCATAGACACTGTTGGGCCGTTGGACCCTCCGACCGCAGCGGGACACCGGTTCATTCTGGTCTTGGTGGACCACGCCACTAGGTACCCAGAGGCTATCCCTCTGAGGACCATCACTGCACCGGTGGTGGCGCGGGCACTATTGGGGATGTTTACCCGAGTGGGATTCCCCAAGGTCATGGTGTCGGACAGGGGCACGAATTTCATGCCGGCCTATATGCAGGCCATGTGGAAGGAGTGTGGAGTGAACTACCGGTTCTCCGCTCCTTACCACCCCCAGACTAAGGGGCTCGTAGAGCGCTTCAACAAAACCTTGAAGGGAATGATCCGGAGCCTGCCAGAGGGCTTGAGGCGTAAATGGGACGTCCTCCTCCCCTGCTTGTTGTTCTCCTACCGGGATATACCGCAGAAGGGAGTCGGGTTCAGCCCATTTGAGTTGCTCTATGGCCATCCCGTTAGGGGTCCCCTCAGTTTAGTGAAGGAGGGGTGGGAGAAGACTTCGCAGAAGCTTCCCCGTGACATTGTCAGCTACATGCTGGTGTTCCGCAGCCAGATGGCCAAGCTGTGGAAGGCGGCCTCAGAGAACCTAGAGGCTAGCCAGACCGTTATGAAGGAGTGGTACGACCGCAACGCTCGGACGGTCGAGTTGGACGTTGGACAGAAGGTGTGGGTCATGGAACCTGGGGAGCTTTGTGCCCTCCAGGACCGGTGGACTGGTCCGTATGACATTGTGGAGCGACGAGGCCAGACCACATACGTAGTGGATCTAAAGACCCCCCGACAGCCCCTGAGGGTATTCCACGTCAACCGCCTGAAGCCGCACCTTGAGCGATCAGAGCTTGCTCTCCTTATGGTGACGGATGGGAGCGAAGAGGAAGAGAGTGAAGCTCTTCCTGACCTTCTATCGGTACAGGAGAAGGATGGCTCGGTAGAAGGTGTAGTCCTTTCCCCATCCTTGACCCCAGAGCAACAGAGGGTCTGCCGCCATGTCCTGGGACAGTTCGCCTCGTTGTTCTCCCTCACGCCTGGAATCACTCATCTGTGTACCCATGATGTGGACACAGGGGACAGCACCCCGGTGAAGAACAAGTCTTACCGGCTCTCTGACCGAGTGAAGGATAGCATCCAGCGTGAGGTAGCCAAGATGTTGGAGCTGGGGGTGATAGAACCTTCCAGCAGCCCATGGGCTAGTCCGGTGGTGTTGGTGCCGAAAGAGGGCCCAACGGGGTCCACACCGGAACTTCGGTTTTGTGTGGACTACAGGGGGTTGAACTCTGTCACAAAGACAGATGCTCACCCCATCCCACGAGCGGACGAGCTGGTGGACCGGCTGGGAGCAGCCCGGTACCTCAGCACCATTGATCTGACATCCGGATATTGGCAGATTGCCATGGCCGATGGAGCAAGGGAGAAGACAGCATTCTCCACCCCCGAGGGCCACTTTCAGTTCCAAGTGATGCCCTTTGGGCTCAAAAATGCTCCGGCCACATTCCAGCGGTTAGTGGATCAGGTACTATCTGGTCTGGAGTCC
This sequence comes from Triturus cristatus, assembly GCF_964204655.1. Classification (NCBI taxonomy): domain Eukaryota; kingdom Metazoa; phylum Chordata; class Amphibia; order Caudata; family Salamandridae; genus Triturus; species Triturus cristatus. The sequence goes on along the minus strand of NC_140579.1, from coordinate 1,066,668,810 downwards.
TTCTCAGCGGCATACCTGGATAACATAGCCGCTCGTAGGCTTTGGTCTTTGCCGCTGGTGTTTGTTCACTGATTGCGAGGTTGCGGAGCAGCAGGACCTTCGTCGCACAATCGTGTGCTACTGACTTTGGGGTTTCTCTAATCAGGACTGCGAGGCCCAGGGAGCATAGCGTGGCCATCATCATCTCCACCTGGCGTCCTCTTCCTGACCCCTCCCCCCCAAGCTTCATCACGCCTCGCAACCCCCGCTACGCGGGTCCCGTTCGTAGGCTTTGGTCTTTGCCGCTGGTGTTTGTTCACTGATTGCGAGGTTGCGCGAGCAGCAGGACCTTCGTCGCACAATCGTGTGCTACTGACTTTGGGGTTTCTCTAGTCAGGACTGCGAGGCCCAGGGAGCATAGCGTGGCCATCATCATCTCCACCTGGCGTCCTCTTCCTGACCCCAACCCCCAAGCTTCATCACGCCTCGCGGCCCCCGCTTCGCGGGCGCCGCTCGTAGGCTTTGGTCTTTGCCGCTGGTGTTTGTTCACTGATTGCGAGGTTGCGGAGCAGCAGGACCTTCGTCGCACAATCGTGTGCTACTGACTTTGGGGTTTCTCTAATCAGGACTGCGAGGGCCAGGGAGCATAGCGTGGCCATCATCATCTCCACCTGGCGTCCTCTTCCTGACCCCTCCCCCCCAAGCTTCATCACGCCTCGCGGCCCCCGCTTCGCGGGCGCCGCTCGTAGGCTTTGGTCTTTGCCGCTGGTGTTTGTTCACTGATTGCGAGGTTGCGGAGCAGCAGGACCTTCGTCGCACAATCGTGTGCTACTGACTTTGGGGTTTCTCTAATCAGGACTGCGAGGCCCAGGGAGCATAGCGTGGCCATCATCATCTCCACCTGGCGTCCTCTTCCTGACCCCTCCCCCTAATTATTTAAGATACTCCAATACCCGCGTGAGCGGGACGCGAGCGGGGCGCAGGCCGGGGTGAAGACCGGGCAAAGAGCGGGCCGTTTGAGGCCGTTCGAGTACGGGCAAGGTAGGGCCAGGGCCAATCCCTCTGGTCTGGCATCGCTCGACAGTGACTGAACTGAGGTCTGTAGCCCGGATTATGACTGCCAGAGAAACCCGAAGCAAATCTGCGCTGGCCGCTGGTACGGCCACCGGTACTTTGGACATGTACTTCGCTAAGGCAGGTTCTTTGCTGATCGATGAAATAACCACCTTAGAGAGGCGCATCTCTCAGGAAATTGATTGGGTCAGGAGATCGTCTCTGGGACCTGTCGCACAGGTCACCTCCCCAGTACAAGTGCCAGAATGTATTGCAACTGATGTGGGGGGGGAACCTGGCATCTCTGAGTCTATTAATTCGATCACATCTATCGCAGACTGTGATATTCCTGCCCCTGTAGAGCTCAGCATACTACCCTTCCCACCATCCAGGATCCCCCCTGCCCAAGCTACCTTTAAAGCAAGTACCACCGCTAAGGTCCCCACCTTGGATAGAAACCATCCATCTACACAGTCAAGGCAGGGGGAACGGGAGGGAGCAATTCCTAAAAGAAAAAGAAGGTGCAAACTACGGGTGGGCGCAAGCCCAAGATTTCTAAGCATAACCCGAGGGGCGAAGACAATCAACACGCAGTAGCTCGCATGGGGATAGATCCATTACACACCACGGACCATATATCCCCTAGTCACAATGCCACACCGCGAGAGGACGGTTTTTCTCTCTCGGACATTAATTCTCTCATGAAGAAAATGCTTATTCCTCTAGTAGATCGCCTCGCAAACTTGGAAATATCTTTAGCGAATCTTCAAAAGGAAATTGACCAAATAGTGGATGCTTCTAAAATAGCTAGTCAAAATACGAAGCCCACGCAAGTACCTCCAGTTAAGGAAGGCTGCCCCTCACCAAACCTTGCACAAATACATCATCCTAGATCATCCATTCCTCACATACCAAATCCGCCGATTCCATCTTGTACTGCAAATTCTGGGCCTCATGGGATGACAGTTGAACCTATATTACGGACACAGGGTAACGGCACAAGACACAGGCCAGTCAACTTACCTCCGGAGGCAGTCCCGTATACAGTCATTCTAGCTGGTATTCCTCAACTAAAACCATCTACTAGTGAACCTGTGGAGGCTTTAAAAAATAAGGCTATCCACTGGCTCTCCCCAAATAGACCTCTCCCCGCGGGCATCTATAGTGAGGTCCTCATGGTGAGGAGGGTTCCGTGGCTAGGAAATACCAGAAAAACTATCCATGGAGACTGTGTACTGATTAATTTCAGGGACCCCCGCACAGTCTCCCATATATGCAGCTGGCCTTACAATGCCCTGGGGTCCTCTATCCAATCCCTTACCCTCTCATTCTTCTACCCGTCCATAACCATTGAACAGGATGAGGAAGGATGGGAATTAGTAGGCAGGAGAGGGGGTAGAAGGGGCCTAGGGGAAAGAAGGGAGCACCCCTCTATAGGTTTTCCTCGATTTGATTATCTCCCCACCCACAATAGGTTTAGTACTCTAGATATGGTGGATTGACCAAGAGTGCTGGGGGGAGGTGGTGACCTGAATCAAAATAAGATCAAAATATCTAATAAACAATCAGATATTCCTAAGGAGAATGATTATCTTGAGCACACTCAAGTTAACGAAGAAGGATGCCTAGGGATTATCAGTCCCCTACCCAACATGGCCATGGAGCGGGTTGCCCAAGAAAACTCTGCTTCTAACCCATGGCCGGGGACGAACTTTGGTGCGGTTCCGCACCCAATCCCACAATCCGCGCCAGATAACTCTACCCCCCTCAAGATCCTATCTTGGAATGTCGCGGGCTTGCTAATAAATTGAATAACCCGACCTGGAGTCCCTTTATTGAGGACAAAGATATATGTCTGCTCCAAGAGACCTGGGCAAGGGAAGATATTACCCATACGGGCTTTGCAACATTCTCAACACATGCAACCTGGGGGGGAAGAGGGCGCCCCTCAGGTGGCCTTGCAATATGGGTGGCTACCGACCTGGGATGCAGGGCTGCTATCCTCCCGCTGAATACGGAAGATATCCTAGTTGTACTGTTGGAATGGCCTAACTCCCAAAGCCTCCTGTTGATAAACGTCTATTCTAGGCCAGTTAACATCACACAGGAGTCGCCTACAATTGCGGAGCTTGTGCTTGCCCTCAATGAAATTCCGGAGGGCACTCCCTTTTAATTAGGAGGCGATTTCAACTGCCACTATGAGCCCCTCTCAGGTACTTTGGAAGGGCTGGCTTCGGAGGAGGACCTCTTGTGGTCTATACCGCCCTCGCAGGCTCCGGCCCCAAGAACATGGTCCCCTCTGGCCCTACAAATCACCTCCCTAACCTTGAAATATGGCCTTCGGGCCTGCAATGGAAGGTTTAAATCCGACATCCCCTCTAGATGCACTTTCAATAGAGTGGGCAGAGAATCACGACTTGACTATGTCCTGGTTCCCCTAACCTCATGGTCGCATATTAGAGACTTCTGGGTAACAGTTAGGGACGATAGTGATCGTAATGCCCTTGAACTAGCTTATGACCATCCTGGGTCTGAGGCCAGGGGGAAACAAAGGGTGTCTCCTGAGGAGAGCCTGGTCCTGGAGAACAATAGGCGTAGAGTGAAGTGGGAGCAAATAGTTTCCCACCCCGGGAAGATACCTAAGCTATATGCGCAGGTAATTCCCATATTTGAAAAGGTCCAGGCACTCAAGTTGAAAGACATCACCCAGGACGTACACATGCAACTGGGGCAGATACACGATAATCTTGTCAAATCACTCTCCGAATGTTTAACCAACAAACCAAATATGTTTAATGGAAAAACCGTCGGCCCCCTCTGGTATAACAGTGCCTGCCGTAAGGCAAAAACCGATCTTATGAATTCAATCAAAGAGGGAAAGGGCAACGTGGAAATTAGGGCAAGGAGATCAGCTTATAAGTCTTTGATTTCTAATGCTAAAAGCGAATGGGAGCACGAAAAATGGGTAAAACTTACTACTTCCCTGGCCAGCGGGGACTCGCGCAAATTTTGGCGCTGTGTCAATACAGGTTCGGAGGAGCTGGCCTCTGTCATACAACCTAATATTTCAGCTAAGGTATGGCAAGATCACTTCCAGTCCCTTTACAAATCACCGGAGGATGACAGGGTAAGCTCCACCCAACTGTCGTGTCCCGTTGGGAACGGGGAGTTGTTCACAATAAAGGAGGTACGAGCGGCTGTCGCTGGGCTGGCATCTGGAAAGGCACCAGGCTTGGATGGTATGCCGGGCGACTTATTTAAGCAAGAACCAGATGTTTGGGGGCCCTACCTTATGATTCTCTTTAATGCCATCCTGGGAGGCATGGCTATGCCAGGTACTTGGCTGGGCGCAGAGATTGTCCCAATTTTTAAAAATGGTTCCCCTCTGCTCCCAGCCAACTACAGACCTATTAGCCTTATTGACGTGCCACAGAAGATCTTTGGCAGACTCATGTTAAATCGCCTTCAGGATTGGATTGAATTGAGTGCGATCATGAGCCCATATCAAGCAGGGTTCCGAAGAGGTATTTCCACTACCGACCAAATCTTCCGTTTGAATCTTTTACATTGGAAGACTGTGTTGATTGAGGGCGGCAGCTTATATACAGTTTTCGTGGATTTGCGTGCCGCCTTCGACCTAGTGCCCAGGGACAAATTATGGGCTGTTTTGTTGGACCTCAAGGTTCTCGCTGACATCCTATCAGTCTTGAAGAGATTACACCAGGGAAACTTTGCCAGGGTAAGATGTGGAAGAGGAGGCTCTCTCTCGGACGCCTTCCCCGTTGACACGGGGGTTAGACAGGGATCTGTCCTTGCACCGACCCTTTTCTGCCTCTTTGTCAACGGGGTTATAAACCATCTTAACGAGGTGAGCAATACTGACGCCCCCAAGCTGGATGGCAGCAGGGTCCCCGCTATTATGTTCGCAGACGATACCCTGCTGCTTTCCAAATCCCCCATGGGCTTACAACGGGTCCTGGACGGGTTCACGTGTTTTTGTGTGGACCGCGGATTGGATATTAATGCCACAAAAACCAAGTATATGATCTTCAACCCGGCCTCCACAACGCGTGCGTCCCCCTCTATAGGGTCCTCCAGACTAGAGCGGGTTTACACGTTTGAATATCAGGGGGTAGTAATTAACCAGTCCATGACGTGGGATTCGCATAAAACTAAGGCAAACATGAAATGGACTCAGTTGGTGGGTGGCATTGCCAGGATGACCAAAGGATTGACTTATAAGCCATTCGGCCCCCGCCTACAAATTTATAAAATCCAGGCTAGAGGGGCAGTGACCTATGGAGCTGAAATATGGGGGCATACGCCTGGGCAGAAGCTGCAGGTAACGGAGAACAACTTCCTCAGGCAATTGGCAGCTTTACCAACTAGTACCCCACTTTTGCCACTTAGATTGGATCTGGGCCTAAGACCGATTGCAGAGGAGCTGGGTCTTAAACCCTTAACTTTCTGGTGCAAAATATGGTCTTCGCCGGATCTTTCCAAATACAGTTGCTAGAGATTCTGCGTCTTTCCAAAAATATACAAATCCCATGGCTAAGATATATCAAGCATACTTGCGAGTCATTGGGTAGACCAGAACTGTGGTACGACCCAGCGTCTGCATGTCCCAGGGTCTCACGAAAATTCATCTCGAAGGCTTATTATGAGTATAATTTACGTGCTGCTATCACAAGTCCACGGGAGGGGTCTCAAACTGGTAATTTCCTGGGTTTTAAAGACTCATACCATCTCGAGCTTATATTTGACGACATGGGCCCACCACTAACAAGGAAGCTATATATGCAATGGCGTTATAGCACTCTCCCCCTTAGGGCGCACACGGTTCTTTGGGCACATTTACATCACACAGCCCAATGTCCCGCTTGCGCGCATTTGCGTGAGATGGATTTGCATGTTTTATTTTTTTGCCCACCCTACCAAAGAGCAAGGAATTATTGGCTTCGCCCTCTCCTCAGAAATTTGGGTTTTAGACAGCATGCCCCAGCTTTCAGAATACTGAAAACAGATCTTTCTGCCCCAACTGTATTCGCTGTTGCAAAATTCTTAACATCAATGTGGATTACCCGTATGTATTGTCTTAAGTCATTTCAATTGAATGAATCATCGTGACGATTTTAGTCTAATAGTGTCTCGTCTATCATCAATTGAATTATGCTTGTATATTTTATTGTGTATTATTCTTACTGTATTTGCTTTGTATTCTTTTATGGACCTAGTGACCGAAATAAAGATAAATGATGATGATAACATAGCTGTCTTCAGCAGCACCTGGGAGGACCATCTGCAGCACCTCCAGGAGGTATTGCAGGCGCTGCAACGCGCTGGCCTACCAATTAAAGCCAGCAAGTGCCAGATTGGACAGGGATCTGTCGTGTACCTGGGACACCTGGTGGGCGGAGGTAAGGTGCAACCCCTCAGGCCAAAATAGAGACCATCTTGGCTTGGGAGCCCCCCAAGACCCAAACAGAGGTCCGAGCTTTCCTCTGCCTCACTGGGCATTACCGCCGGTTCGTCAAGGGATATGGTACCATCGTAACCCCCTTGACGGAATTAACCTCGAAGAAGCAGCCTCGCAAGGTTATATGGACAGCTGCTTGCCAGGAGGCATTTGACACGCTGAAACATGCGATGTGTACCGCTCCAGTACTCGCAACGCCAGATTTCAGTAAAGAGTTCATTGTGCAGACAGACGCCTCAGAGCACGGCCATAGGTGCGGTGCTCTCGCAACTCAACGCCGAGGGCCAAGATCAACCAGTGGCCTTCATGTCCAGAAGACTCCTCCCTCGGGAACGGCGATGGAGCACCATTGAGAGAGAAGCCTTCGCGGTGGTCTGGGCCCTGAAGAAGTTGAGGCCATATCTCTTTGGAACTCACTTCCTCATTCAGACCGACAACCGGCCCCTTCGCTGGCTCATGCAGATGAGAGGCGAAAACCCCAAGTTGTTGAGGTGGTCCATTTCCCTACAGGGGATGGACTTTCGGGTGGAACATTGGCCCGGAGTTGACCACGCCAATGCTGGCGGTCTCTCCAGGTTTTTCCGCCTTAGCGATGAGAACTCCCTAGAGGTTGGGTAGCTCTCCTTTCTTTCGGCTGGGGGGGGGACGCGTGTTGGACCTGTCAGCCCTAGGGTGGTCTCCCCATCTATTTTTGATCGCGCCTCATTTTTTTCCACCCTCATTTTGATGTTGGACTTAGGTCTCCGGGCGCCTTTTCATTGCCAATCAGTGTTAAGGTGCAGGTGCTCCCTTCTCCCAAGATGGCTGCCACAGGCCCCTGCTACTGCAGAGTGGTCTTCATTAGTAGCACCCTAGCTGCCAGGAGCTGGCTGGGACCCCACAACAATGTTGCAACACCAGCCCGCCTTTTTTGTCCCATAGGTAGAATGGGGAAGCTCCTGGAATGTGCTGGAACCTTCTAGAAGGGAAGTGTGGTTTTACTTTTGCCGCCTTGGCTAGAGGTCACCTGACCTAGGGCTACTTAAGTGAGGGAGGGAACTTTTTCTAGTCAGTTGGCCAGTGGGGTAAAGCAGAGCTGTAGAATCCACGCAGGAGTTTTAGGCGGTAGGGCCTAGCCAGGGACTTATGCCTCTGAGAGTGACAGGATTTAGGTGCTGCCTCTTAAGTGAGTGAGGGATCCTGTAAAGCCCACTGATCTTGCCCAGCAGTAGGAGGACCCAGGGAACCTCTGCCCAGCCTGACTAGGAAGGACCTAGTCGCCAACTCAATCCCTACCCCCCAGGAACAGAACCTCCCAAAGGCGCCAGAGACATCTGCGCCATCAAGAATTCAGGTAGCAACTGAATGCAGAAACTGAATGCTGAGTCCTCATGTCACGACTGCATGCTGAACCTGAATGCAGTAACTGAATGCTGAAACCTCATGTCACGACGACATACTGAAACTGAATGCTGAGACTGCATGCCAGAACTGACAACTGAAACTTTATGCCAAAGCTGATTGCGGAAGTGCTCGGGATCAACCAAGTACCAGCGCTGAGACCCCTGCGCTCCCTGACCTGGCCTGGGATCCCCGGCATCCATCCCCGTTGAGCGCGGAGATCTCCCGCTTAATTTGACCCCCCCCTTGGAGTGCGGGGACCAGAGCGAGCTCACCGCTGTGGCCCGGAAGCCTGAAGTGTGCATCATCACCCCTCATCGTGTCGAGGCCCGCGGAAAAGCCCGGGGCCCCGTCGCTGCCGTCACAGCTGCTGGGGAAGGTGTGTGGGACCGTGGCCTGCCCCCGTCACGGAAGGACCGACTGCGGAGTTCGGAGCTGGTTGGGACGCCTCAAGACGTCGAGATCAAGGTAAGCCTGGGAGGCTTGGGCCGGACCCGGTGCGCCCCCTACAGGCCGGGAGCAGCACCGCACCCTGAGACCCTGGTTCCCCTCCGTGGGAGTCCCCCCGTCCCCTCAAGACTTTTGACACCCCGCCGAGGGATTGCCCCTCGTCTCCGAGACTGTTGAGCAGCGTTGTGCCCCACGAACTGCACCGAAGTACTTGAAGCTCGATTAATGCGAGTAGCGCTATGTTCGCAGGCTGGGCTCGGAAGCGTTCCATGCTTAATTATTACGAGTAACGCTATGTTTGCAGGCTTTGCTCTGAAGTGCCCGATGCTCCATTATTGCGATTAAGGCTATGTTCGCAGGCTTTGCTCGGAAGTGTTTAATGCCTAATTATTAGAGTAACGCTGTGTTGGTAGGCTTTGCTCGGAAGTGTTCGATGCGTACTTATTACGAGTAACGCTGTGTTGGTAAGCTTTGCTCTAAAGTGTTCAAGGCTCCATTATTACGAGTAACGCTGTGTTGGTAAGCTTTGCTCTAAAGTGTTCAATGCTCCATTATTACGAGTACCGCTGTGTTGGTAAGCTTTGCTCTAAAGTGTTCAATGCTCCATTATTACGAGTAACGCTGTGTTGGTAGGCTTTGCTCTAAAGCGGTCAAGGCTCCAGTATTACGAGTAACGCTGTGTTCGCAGGCTCTGCTCTGGAGTGTTCGAAGCTCAATTAGTACGAGTAATGCTGTGTCCGCAGGCTCTGCTCACCAGGATTCACAGCACAATTATCATGAGTAGCGCTGGGTTCTAGAGCGCTGTTCCAGATTGTATCAGGTACTCCCTACAGCACGGTTATGGTTGATGGGTGCAACGAATGCTAATCGCTAATGAACTGCATTGACATCTAATGAATTGCATTTACCGTTAATGAATGGCGCTTACATATAATGAGCTGCATTTACATCTGATGAATTGCATTTACATATACTGAACTGTCTTTATGCCTATCTGCTTGGATAAACTTGAGTTATTGCATAAACCCTACAGTGTGGCATCCCTTATTGTGTGCGTTCCCTGCTTCAGAGGTGGCGTGTGTTGTATGGTCGCTTTACATAGAAGCCTTTGGGTGCCCAGCCACTCGAGTCACGTTACCCCCTTAGGGCTTGGTGACCCCAGGTCTTACAGGCAGGCAGAATGGGGGTCCTCAGAGAGATACAGACTTGCTTACTAGGCTCATCTGTATCCTCTAAGGCTAACAAACATGATTGCAGATGTGTAGCGCTAGTGCCAGCAAAGCGGTGCAAAGCGATGTCCTGGAAGGCTACGGTGGCCCCGGACCTTGGGGATTAGCTGAGGAATCAGCACAAATGCACTACTGCTGAGATCGATGCACTGTCGGGACCCTAGGCAGGGGGAGGTTTGAGAGCCCAGAACACACAGTGGGAAGGGTTCCTGTAAAAGATAGAAGCCAAGTCAGACACCCGCCCTCCTTGAAGCTGCAGATATGCACTGCATTGGGTTTTGGGGGGGCAGCCGACCTTGGGCGGTGTACCCCCCCGGGGGCAGCCCAAACTTTCTTTGGGCTACTTTTGGCTATTATGTATTGGGCTGGCTGGCGGGTATTTAGCCAGTCATTTTTATGCACACCGGCCACCGTTTTGTGGTAGAGTGACACTGTGGCCGGTGCACTGTAGCTGAGGACAGTTTTACATTTTCTAGTTTGAGTGAAGGTTTTAGGTAATTAGCAGAACAAATGTTGGAGTGGAAAGTAGCCAAAACCATGCACCTGCTTGCGGAGGCAGGCCTCATGGACTTGATTATGCTGAGCACACATTGTAACAGCATGCCTGGAGAAGCGTGCAGCCGACGGGATGGCGACCTGAGTGACTGCACACTCCAATGAGCCGCAAAGGAAGGTAAGCGGCAGGGGCCGCACACGAGCAAGGAAAGCGGGCCACGGTGCAATAAGTGGTGCATACGGTCCAAAGAGCACCATGCGTAAGCCAGCACTGGAGTTTGTAGTCGGCAGAGTGGACGGGGTATCCATGAAGCATGCCATGAGCGGCAGCAATAATGAGCAGATGGAGGAGACGGCAATAATGCCGCCCTCCTCCCCTGACAGGAGCAGGAAGGGAGGATGGTTGGGTAAGTGGGAAGCACCCCAGGACGTGCCCAAAAGTGCTAAAGGAGGATCAGGGGGGATGAGAAGGTGCTGGGCCATTGAGCCCCCCTCACACTGCCACAAATTCAGGAATGGTGGGGTTTGGGGGGCGTAGACGAAGTTGGGGGAAGAGTGTGAGGGGGTCTCACATGGAGATGCAGCCAGCTTTGAGAAGGTTTCAGGAATTAGACTGGGAGGGGAATGGTGTATTTCCCTGGGGGGGGCTGGGTGGTGGATGGGAGGAAATGGGAGGGGGAGGGTGGTGAGGAGAGAGTTGGGGCCAGCAGGAGGCCCATAGATATGGGGCCATCCGGATCATTGGCTGTGGGGGGTGGATAGATAGGGCTCCTGGGTGATGTGGGCAAATTGGTCAGATGAGGCAGGGTGTCGCCATCAGGGGGCACCAAGCTCAACTGGGAGGGAAGGGGAGGAGTGGGATTGGTGTGGGGCTACAGAAAGTGGCGGGGTGGTGAGCCCTGGTATGGCTTTGGTGGTGGCCATGCTGGAGTGGAGAGAGAAGGAGGAAGGGGGGCAGGATGGTGAAAGGGCTGGGTTGGCAGGTTCAGACACCAGTTAAGGTGTACTCTGGGGCGGCTTGAAAAGGGGGGGCACCGGCGCAGCAGGTGGGTACTTGTCAGGGGCAATGTAAGCAGTAGGACGTTAGGACGTTGGGAGGTGCGATGTGATGACGAACACATTGCTCCACGTGCTCAGGGGAGTAAGGGCCGTTGGCTCTGGGTCCCAGGTCAGGGTAAGGAAGAGGAAGGTAGAGATATTAATCCCGGCACACCGGAACTACCCTTTGTTGTGCAGGCTCGTCACGGGCGTGCAGACTTGCTAGAGCATTATGCAGCTCAATGGCGGAGAGAGGAGGAGATGGCAAGTTCTAGTGTGACTAGCCAGATTAAATTGCAATGCCACTGCCATAAGAAGGTCTAGGGTGGCCTCAGCAGTGCAGGAACAAGGACGGCTCATTGCAGCACCCAGGAGTCAGGGCCACCTTACGGACCCAGGATGGGCGGTGGGATGGCTAGGAGGGTGAATCACAGCCCTGTGCCCTCTCACAGTGGCAAAAAGGAACTCTCTGCCTCAGACATGTTGCAGTAGTATGCAAAGGCAGGTATACCCATGGGCATGTGGGACGGCGCTGACCAGCACATGCAGCTGGATTACAATGAAAGGAGTCTCGAAGAAGGTGAATTGGTTGACGATGAGCCCATGGAGGCAGAGGAATGCCGATGGTGGGAAAGCAGTGCATGCGGGGGGGTTCCCCTAATGTAGTGCATAGTGTTTTACAGGAAGGGCCTGTGTCTTGGGAGAACTGGCAAAAGGCGACGGTGAACGTGGAACCCTTGCACATGTTTAGGCAGCTGGATCCAGTGTTGAGGGGCGACAGCGGGTAGGGGAGAAGAGGAATGTGTCCAATGGAGTGGAGGCAGTGGGTTACGGGGATAGTGGTGAGGTCTGGCTGAGAAAAGAGATGTACTTGAAAGACACTGGGGGGAACAGACACACAGCTGCTAGAAGGGATGGCCTCTACATCGGAGGGCAAGTCCAAACAGGAAGAAGGGGACAAAACTATGGGGGATCGGGCACTGGGCACCAGACAGTTCTTGCTATGCCGTAGGTGAACAGCAAAGGAGAGGGAGCGTGGGAGATTAAGGATGTGTGGGGGGCAAGGAGAGTAAGGAATTTAAGATTAGGAAGATCCTGTATATGGGGGTTATGAAACTGTTGGGAGCTCATTTCATGTTAGCTACCAAGGTGAAATTATGGAAAGAGGAGTACGTGGAGATGCTGAAGCTGCTCCACAGGGAGATGAGGGGAAAGAAGGGTTCCAAGCAAGAGGAATATGAGCTGTTCAAGTGGCCCAAGATGCCAGTATTTTGACTTTTTGCCAGCGTGTATTGTGAGAAACACCAGGAACGCCGTGTATCCATATTGAAATATATAAATGTGATCAGGAGGGCTCAGATAAAGTACAAGGGACAAGTGTGGGCTCAATATGATGAGGAGTTCCACAAGTGATTATCATGAGATCTGGAGGACAAGTGGTAAGAGATTGACAATGATTTGTGGCACCAGACGATGGGTCCTGAAACATTTAGAAAAATTATATTTACTGCAAGTGGCCACCCTCTAGTATATCAGCCCTTACGGCAGTGCCCCACCCAAGGTGTTGGGGCGGGAGAAAAACTTCAAGGGGCTGCGCTTGGAATATGCTGGGACTTCAACAAGTGGTAAGTACCAGAGAGTACCATAAGTTCTGCCATGAATACTCCAAGTGTGGAGTGAGACATGCACTTGTGCAGTGCTACGGAGCAAGAGGAGGCATTCCATGCCATCATACAGGGTTGTGGAACAAATACCAGGGGCCAGCCAGAGGACAGCAGGGTAATCAGACGTCGGGGAACTGAGGAGGACGCAGAGCACATGGGAACATGGGAAAGGGCTTATATTCCAAGTAAGGTGGATCGCTTATAATACTGGTTGGCAGCTTATCAGAAAAGAGAAGATGCAGGTTTGTTGAGTGCAGGTTTTTTGGAGGGTTGGAGGCTTGGGTAAGAGGGTCCCAGGTTACATCAGTGGGCAGAAAATTTGAAGAACGTGTGGCCACATAAAACAGGTGATGCGGGAAAAGCTCTGGAAAGAAGTTCAGTAGGGCAGGATGGAGGGCCCTTTCAGTGCATGGCCACTGCGAGATCTGATAATTTCACTTATTGATGTGGTGCCAAAGAAGGAGAGGGGGGAATTTAGGCTAATACAGCACTTGTCATGGCCGGAAGGGAACTCGTCAATGATTATATAGTGGTAGATGTGGCATCAGTGTCGCAGATGTGGCTATGGCATTAGTACAACAGGTTGGTGCAGGAGCATTGATGGCTAAGTGCAGCATCAAGTCGGCTTTCAGGCTTTTAGCCAATATACCCTGAGGACTTCAAGTTGCCGGCGATACAGTTTGAAGAGTCTTGGTATGTGGATAAAGACCTTCTTGTGTGGTGCTCCACTTTATGTGTGCCTTTTCAGCGAATCAGTACTTTCTTGCAATGGGTTTTCACGAAGCACACAGGGTTTGCCACAATTACACTCTACCAGGATGATTTCTTTTTTGTAGGTCAACCTGGTTCTGCAGATTGTCAACAACAGTTGGCAAGTTTCAAAGAGCTCATGGGTGACATCGGGGTGCCGTTAGCAACAGAAAAGTCCGTGCACAGTGCTGTGATTCCTGGGCATTGAGCTTGATTCGGTAGCTATGGAGGCACGCCTCCTGGTGAACATGATGGTGCACATGTGGCTGCTGCTAGGCATGATGCTAGAAAGGCAAAAGTTGAATGTTAGGGAGGTCCAAGTGCTCCTTGGCCATCTAAACTTTGCATGTAGAGTAGTGAGGGTGGGGAGGACATTCTGGAGTGCCTGGGCTTGTCACTAGCGGGCCTGTCGCTGCCTCATCACTACATTAGATTGTCTGCAGGGGTGTAAGAGGTCCTACGCATGTGGTACCGGTTTTTGGAAAACTTCAATGGCATCCCGATGGTAAAACCACAGGATTGGGATGTCCAGATACATTCTGATGCAGCTGGTGGGCTAGGTTTTAATTTGCATTGGCGGGGCAGGTGGTGTGCGGAAGAATGGCAGCGGGAATATAGCAGGTGGGCAGGAGCATAGCTCTCCAGGACTTTTCGCCCCTGGTAGTGGCGGTGACCCTCTAGGGTTGGGAACTGGCTCACAAGAAGGTATTGTTCAGAGTTGATAATATGGTGGTGGTTCATGTGGTCAATGGACAGTCTGCGCAAGATGAACAGGTGCTCAAACTGTTGAGTGTTTTTGTGATGGCTTGCTGGAGACATGATGTGGTCTTTAAGGTTAGGCACATACCAAGGGTTAACAATGACATTGTTGATGCTATCTCTTATTCATAGTGGGAGAGGTTCCATGGGCTGGCCACGGATGCAGACAAGGTTAAGACTCTGATGCTGGTGGCAATGTGGAATATAGGTGAGAAAAAAGGCTTCAGTTGGTGGTAGGGTCTGTGTAAATGAGCCTTTTTAGGGGCCCACCGGTGCAGGTGTTCACCCTTATCTGTCCACGGCTCCTTGAACCAACAAAGAAGAGATTGGCACTGAAGCTGGAATTCAAAATAACAAGTTTATTCACTCATGAGTGAGACCACATCCATACAACACCCTCAAGTGTTTCAGGAGGTAGTGGCTTGATATACAGACCATGGGCCTTTTTACTGAGTTTTCTGCACTGGTAAGCATGTAGTTACACATAGAAGGTACAGGCCTACGCAAGAATAACTACCTACAAACATGGGCAAATTTGGAAATCACTTAGTCAGCAAAGTAGGAGGGGAGACAGAACTGCTTACATCAGTAGGATATGATAGACAGTTACATTCTCAAACAGGTGCATTCTAGCAGCTACAGGCCTTTCTGAGCTCATACATTGCTTTAGCTTAGAATAGAAGGAGTTAACTAAAGCTGATGACACAAGCAGAATAGAAAGACAAGCAACAGTGAAGACCGAAGAATCACATGGCTAACAAAATGGATGCCACAACCAAGATGGCTTCAGCTCATGCTAACAGCAATTATTTTCGATTTCCACAGGTCTATAGCAGAAACTTCTAGGATGGCATATGCACTTGCTTGGCAGGAGTTCATCGCTATTGGAGGGAGGCGACGGTCGAAGGTATGGTACAGGGAAGAGGACATAGTGTAGTATATGCTAATTTTGATTGAGAAGGGTTTGTCCAGAGTAACGGTTACAAGGAATCTGGCAGATATTGCATTTATGGGCAATTTCTTGTGGGGCTATGTGCCATTGGCCAGGGAATTGGGAAAAAGGATGCTCGAGGGTTGCCCTAGAGAGCGGGGGCGTCATCCCCGGGTGAGGAAGGCATTATCGAGGAAACTACTGGGTAAAGTGGTGGGGGCCATGCCAGCTATATGCAGAAGTAGGAAGGAGACAGTTCCGTTCTCAATAATAATAGTGTGGATGTTTTTCTGAGCTTTCAGGGTACCTGCATTATCGGGCAGGGGGGTCATAGGGTTAGTTTATGTACGGTTGAATAAGGGGTAGTTTTAATGTGTCATGTCTTTCCTGTATATCATATATACCATTATTTTCAGGCGCAGTGGCAGGTGTGGAGGCAGTAGGATTATTGATCTGGATAATAGGGCATTCATTAGTAAAATGGGTGAGACAGTATTAATTATAGAAGAGGCAAGGCACCAATCTTGGGCTTGATTGGCCCGGGTCTAAAGTTACTTAGTAAGGGAAAGGTGGTTTGCGGTGGCATGAATTATTGCTATGTCTGAATAAGTTGATGAGAAGGCACATATGTCCGGACATTTTGGGGCTACACTTGGGGGAGAATGACATGGTAGTGAAGAAAGGCCTGGCATTATTGAAGGAGATGAAGAGGGATCTCTTAGAAATTGGAGAGAGTGGGAGGGCACTTTCGTCATATGGACGGAATTTATTTCCAGGAGGCAGTGGAGAGGGGCAGACAGGCCTGCAGCCATCCATAAAGCCAGGCACAAGATCAATAGGGACAGGCACATTTTCTTAAGGAAGAGGGTTTTGGCTGGGTGTAGCATCAGGAATTGAGATGTGATGCTCCGTACTTTTTAAGAGGCTATGGGGTTCACTTATCTAACTATGGAATGGAGTGATACATAATGCAAGTCAAGGAAGCTATAGAAGAAGCACCCAATGGGAGTCTTGAGCAAAGGGGTTCCAGGGGTGGGGGATCAGAAAGCTGAGGTCGTTCTAAGTGGCGGTTGGCTATTTCAGTTGCCATGTTGATAGATTAAGATATTGTTGTGAACATAGGTGAATTAGGACAATGAGGGGGGCAACAAAGTTACACATGGAGGAAGTAATAAGTTAAAAGTTAAGGTTTAGGATACTTAGAAAGTTAGAGGTTAATAGACATAGGCTGAAGTGGAAGGAGGTGAAGGTCAACAGTTTAATAACAGGATAGGCGTTTCAAAGTGCAAGTTAACAAATGTATAGGGGAGGGGCATGATTAAGGGAGTGGGTAATGTCATAGGTAACATAGTTGAATAGTGAGCATTAGCTTTGTACAGCTAAGGCCCAGGTTGGAAATTTGTGATATGCACCTGTTTTCTATAAAGCAGCCTTTTTCATACACTAAAACAGTGAGTTTGTGGTCTGTGCTGCCCCCTCTATGCCAATGGGCTTTGGGGGGCCGCCAACCTTCGGAGGTGTCCCCAAAAGGGTTTTTGGCATATGGATCAGCCCAAGATTTCTTTGGGCTGCTTCTGGGCTATCATGTCTTGGGCTGGCTGGCAGGTATTTAGCCAGGCATTTTATGCGCACTGCCCACTATTTTGGGGTAGAGTGACACGGTGGCCGGTGCGCTGTAGCTGAGGACATTCAACCCCACTCTGCCGGCAGGATGGGCTCATTTTGTTTAGGATATTTGGCCAGAGGTGGTGTTATTGAGCACAGGTGTGCAAGGGGAGATGGCTTGTATATGTTGCCGCTTGAAGCAGGTTCAAGGCAGGTGGCTGGTTCAGTTGCCATGTTGATAGATTAAGATATTGTTGTGAAAATAGCTGAATCACGAATATGGGGGTGGCAATAAAGTTACACATGGAGGAATTAAGAAGTTGAAACATAAGGTTTTGGATACTTAGATAGTTAGAGGTTAATAGACATAGGTTAAAGTGGAAGGGAGTAAAGATCAACCGTTTAATAACAGGATAGGCGTTTCAAAGTGTAAGTTAAAAATGTAAGGGGGAGGGGCATGATTGAGGGAGAGGGTAATGTCATAGGTAATTAGATTGTATGGTGAGGTTTGTTTTTAAAAGGATAAGGCCCAGGGTGGAAATTTGTGATGTGCACCTGTTTACAATATATCAGTCTTTTTCATATATTAGAGCAGCAAGTTTGTGGTTTGTGCTGCTTCCTTTATGCCAATAACATGTGGGGAAGGCAGCTATTGCACCAACAAAGTTGTGGCGGGATAGGAAGGGTGGAAGTGTGCTTATGTTTAGCATGTGGAATCTGTTCTAGTCATGTCCTCTGCTGCCACCCAAGGCGGGCTGGGTTGTCTTGAACCCTCCCATAACTAATGCATCCATAAGGGGCCCAAAGGGGCCCATGAAATAGTCCATGATTGACCAATATTTGCTTTTTCGCTGAATGGCTTTCCTAGGCTCATTTTGGTTTGACTGGTTGTTAGTTAAAACAACTTCTAAATTTTATACCGACTCCTCGGACACAATGATTGGGAAGTGCAATTTCTATATTGTAATTTTATTGAAGTGGCAAGACTGTGAGATGATGGCCATTCCATTACAGTGTTCTGTGCTGCTAAAACTAAAATTGAATAAAGAAGGCAGTTAGCAAAATGTGGGCACGTGTTGGAAGAAAATCGTGTAGCGAAAGCAGCAGCACAGAAAGTAGAGGAACATGTGAGGAGACACACACGCAGAGGAAGCACCTGGAATTCAGACGGTACAGGCACCCAGTTTGTAATTCTACTGTCATAAATAAAACATATTGGGTACCTAGTGCCATTTAATTGAATACAAATGTTACTGCAAGTTCAAGTTTATTGGTAACAACGCTCGGAAGGCTAAGGAGTTAAAATCTGTGTCATTTGTCCTAACCACTCATACTTCAGACATCTATGTCTGTTATTATGTGGGTATGTATGCCACAAACCTAGCCAAAAGGTGGAGTGGACGTTGAACAAATTTGGGCAGAGTTCAATAATACCTGCCTTTTACAGCATCAGAAAAGTACAGGAAATTCATGATATGTGGTAAAATGAAAACAAGCCATCTTTATGACTAGCATTTCAAAAGTTGTCACTAGAAGGCTTTCAAATATAGCACACCCTACAATAGCCATATGTCCTTTAATTTACAACGACCTCGTTGTTACATCTCATACCATTACAACGAAAGTCATTACAATGACTTGCTGTAGTGGGGGTGCAGGGTGTTGGAATAGTATAATTTACTGCTTGCGTTGAAATGGCATGCAATGTAACAACGTGGTCATTGTAATGACCGCGTTTTAATGGCATGCGTTGTTTTGCATGCGGGGTAAACGATGTTTACCATTAAATCATATAGCTGTTTCTTAGAAATGCATAAATACTGACACTGAAATGTGGTCAATGGCCACTGCGTTGCTGTGCATGGCAGCACCAGGGAATTTCGAAGTTATTTCCCAGTAGTGCCACCCAACACGACTATTCGAAATAACACACATTTGTTGTTTGACCTGGCAAACCCAGGTCATACAACCTCTGTGTGTTATTTGGTATAACTGGGATCGTCAGAATAAAAGCTCCTAAAGTATGAATATCTTCCATTTTCAGCAGACCTTAAGTGGATGAAATATATTCCCAGTAAGCAATCTCTGTGTATCTTACATCAGCTGATGAAATTTGTAACTAAGGTGCACGTTGCATGCTTTTTTGTGTTTCATTTAACCCTGGGTGTAGTTCGTGTAGTAGCGCTACTCGTAGCTACGCGAAGTGCACTTCGCACTATGCAAGATACACGTAGCACTACGCGAACTACGTAGTACGCTGTTCGCGATGATTGCACAGTGCCGGATGCTTGTCCGCACTGTGCAATCATTGCAAACGGCATCTTGCACAGTGCAAGTTTTCGTTTTCTGTCACTGGAGTAGATTTTTACTCGAGCGGCAGCTTTCTCAACACGGACCGGTAGTTTCTCATCGTGAGCAGTTGCGAGCATACGCTACCACTCGCAATGAGAAACTTGACCTCCCCGCGTTGAGAATCTCGTCGGGAGGTTTATTTTCCATGCTCGCGATCGGCAACTTGATGTTGCTGATCGAAAACGAGTAAAAAGTCTCGCCGGGATGTCATTTTGCTCGCTCGCGGTCACCAACTTGACGTTGAGGACCCCGAGCAAGCGCAAAATGCCAACTACGCTACGCAATTTTGCACTGTGCTATGTGCAATTCGCGTAGCACAAAGTAGCACACAAACTTCGCGAGCGTAGTATAGTTGTCCACCCAGGGTTAGTTTCTTTCAACAGGTAGACAGAGCTGACATTGTCTGAATATCATTCAACATATACTGGATTAATGTACTGTAGATGGGGGTGTGATACCACACTAATATCAAATTGTGCTTCAGTCCATACACGTGATGTTTAACAATAGCAATACAAGCAGGCACGAGACAGAAGTGGGGGTGAAAGCACACGAAGTACAAGTAACATTTGCACCTATATACACTAAGGACTACTGTATCACAAAGTGACACAAAGTGATGCATTGGTATTTTCTTTTCGCTCAAAAGATATTCTGCTCTGAAAACGTTTTCCATGCAAAAAGCGCTTTGTATTGCTTTGTGTCAAGGAGGCGTTATTAGAACATTACCTGGGGGGCTCAGCACAAACATCCATATGTTTAGCAAGAGCAAGCTCTGCATCAAAAACTAATGACTCGTTCACGCAGGCATTAACAAGGAGAAATATTTTTATTTCTTCCAAAACACACAGCTTGCATGTATGCTGAAGTGCATTACATACGCCCAATACGTGGGATTCTTCAAATGTGCCAGTCATAAGAACTTATTCTGAAAGTGTATGCTTCCAGCATACTCTTATGCTAGACAGAGCCAATGCACCATGTACCATGGTGTGAGGCTATGTGTCACGAAGACAGCTTAATATGAGTGCCTTTACAAGGGTTGGCAGCAGCAACAATCCACTGGAATTAGGTATGGCTCTGCACTGTGTTTTCCTTCTTGTGCAATGTAGTGAAGCACATTTGGCTGCTGAGTTGCTTAAAAAATGGTAAATCGTCCTCTTTTTATCATCCGACCTACAGCTACATCTCAGCTAAGAGGCTGCATGTCACCTCCCTTGCCTCTAAAGCGGAGAAGTATCTCACTGCTGAAGATGCCGTAGTGAGGTGAATGAGCGCTTCAACATGAATGCACAAAAAAAGAAATGTTCCTTTGCAAAGTAAATCTGAGCGGACCTCCCCAGGGTTTTAAGTGGGATGAAAAAAGTAGGGGGTGTCTCAAAGGGCCTTGCTAATGTAATTAAGGGTGTGGCTTAAAAACACGTTCGCTAAAAATCTGTGCTTAGCATAGTGTGCCGCCGACTTGAATTTTGCTGTTTCTGTCATTGCATCCAGATATATGATACAACAAGTAATATCATACGTACAACAAGTCAGGACTATTGGCTTTGTCAATGGCTGTTAGTTGCTAGGATAAATAAGCAGCAACTATGGGTTGTATGTAATATTGAAAAAGCTTCCACTTAAAGCCCTGGTGACACCACAACGGTGTTGCTGCTCCTGAGTTTAAAAAAGAGGAGGGTAATCCAGAGAGAAAATGACTCTCTTTAAAGGATTTCTCTTCCCCTACAACATGACGTCATGCTGTAACTTCTCCACAAGTGAGAAGTGAGCAGTGTGAGGAGCCGCACATCGATGTGCCTGCTGTCACTGCAGTCAGGAAACACACAAACCGCCTGTGCCAGGCCACAAAACAGACCCCTTAGCGTAGGGAAGCAGGGACTCTCACACCTTGGGGGATCGATGTGTCCTTGGCTACCGCTGAGTCCTAGGAAGAGTAATCTTCACACCATGCCCCACCTAGGAGGAAGGAGGGCTCTGCTACTGCTAGCCCTGGACAGGAAGGACTCCCTGCTCTGGGGAGTGCCCGCCTTGTCTCGGACTGGGATGTCAACCTGCGCTGGTGGAACTTGGTGGTCTCAGGTGGCTGTGCCTATGTTGTTAGGCTCAATGCTCCCTCTGGCACACAAGCTCTCAGTGCATGGTAGCTACTGAGTGTGGTGTTGGTTAATTAGCCTAGGGAGGGATAGCCCACTGATGCAACCTATCTTCTCCCAGGCCAAAGTGAGGTAGCCTTCTTAGATTTGGGGACATCTAAATTTCACTCTTTCATTCCAATTATTATTATTTTCTTTTTAAATCTCTTTATTATTTTCCCATTTAGCACATATAATACATTTTATCATCATACATTTCATCAACTTCATTAAGTTCTTAAGCAGCGACTATATAATACAATACATAATCCTTACAGTTATAACATTGAGAATTAATGTTTACAAATTGTCAAGAAATCAAATACCCACAATGCTATTTTGAGCGTATGATATGGTCAATTTTAGCTACTTAGCGATGAGTATAGCCTGCCTTCCACCTAACAACAGGTTCCCATATTTTTAACCCAAGCTGTCTTTTTCTCTTTCCCTTCCTTTCATATATAGGCTTTTCTAAATTGTATACTGCCAAGAGATTAGCCAGCCATGTTTGCCATCCTGGGGGATTCTTATCCAACCAGGCCCTAGCTATCATAAGTCTATAGACTGCTATGGCAATAAACATAAATTCCCTCTGCGGTGTGTCAGAGTCCGGGCTGATCCCCAAAAGAATCCACATTGGCGTAAGTGTAGTTTGTATGCCTAGAGATCTAGTTATAAACGCCTCAATGTCTCTTATTAAGGTGTACAGTTGGGGACAGGACGCGAAAACATGTACAATGTCTGCTCCTACCAAGTTACAGCGAGAACACTGAGTCCCTGTAATACCCCCCCATTTGAGAATTCTGGCAGGCGTAAAATATAAAGAGTATAAAGTCTTATAGTGTTGTGATTGCAAGGGGGCCGAGCAGAGAACTGTATAGCCCAGATCCAATGAATCCTGAAACCAATGCTCTTCACCACTGAGGGTAGCAGCCCACTTCTTACTAAATTTCTCAATGTCGTCTGGTTTCCTCTTAATAAGACTTTTATAGAAACTGCTAATTGTGCAGTCCCCCAGCAACCTAATTTTCTCTAAGATTTCGTTCGCTGTAAACCCTGCTGGTCCCCCTTTTTTATTCTTCAAAAAACTTCTTACTTGAAGAGATTTAAAAAAGCCTTGCCTATCAATACCAAATTTATTTGTTAAATATGTGAACTGCAGCACTCCGTTGGAGTCAAAAATATCTCCAATCTGAGTTATTCCCTTGTTGACCCAGCCCGCCATTGTCCTATCAGCAAATATTGCAGCAGGGAAAGACCTGTTCATATATAGCTTAGTATACCTGTTAAATCTTCCCAGCCCAGCATTCTTTAGGAAGGCTTTCCATACTTTAATGGCCGCGCTGACAGTCTTGAACCTCGTTCTTTTATAATACCCATAGTCGATACAATTAAAAAAACCGTTTTCCGCCTCATCCCCTAGTACAGTGGCGTAAATTTTGGTGGAATCTAGAATAGATCTTGTGTCAGTTCCACCCCCTCCTATCAACCCCTGGATATATTGTAGTGTTGTAGCCCAATAATATAATCTAAAATCCGGTGCACCCCACCCACCCCTTTCTCTAGGAAGAGAAATAAACCTATAGGCCCTCCGTGTCTTCCCTTGGGCCCAAATGAATCTGTTTAGTATTGCCTCCAGCGAATTAAACCACTTAGTTTAAAAAAATAAGGGGATAGTCCTAAAAAAATACAAAAATCTAGGTAGAATTAGCATTTTAATGACGTTAGTGCAGCCAACCAGGGATAAATGCAATTTGTTCAACCTCTCCAAGTCTACTTTTACCTTACTTAGAAGTGGGGTCATATTTCCCTCTACCAGCTTCTCTAAGTCAGCTGTGATTATTACCCCAAGATATACTGCTGAATTAACCACCCTAGGGTCCTGACAGTTAGAGTACCTGTTCTCCACTATTTGGGTCTTCGATCTATTCAGTTTATATCCTGATAATTGACCAAACGTTTGTGTCACTGCCTCCACCTCCGTTATAGCCAACGCGGGGTTAGATGTCAGAATGGCCACGTCGTCAGCGTACGCCAGGGTTTTAACCTCAACAGTATTAAACTTCATGGAAGGGATATTATGGTTAGCTTCTATCCTTCTTAATAGGGGATCTATATATAAAGCAAAAAGAAGGGGGGACAGAGGGCACCCCTGCCTAGTCCCCCTAGTGATCTTAACTGGGTGCGATGATCCCCTATTGACTCTTACTTTTGCTGTCGGATCTTTATATAGTGTTTGAGTAGCCACCATATATCCCATTCCTATACCAAACCACTTCAGGACCAGCCACAAGTAGCCCCAGGAGACCCGATCGAACGCCTTCTCTGCGTCTAAAAAAAAGGCTGCCATCGGGTCTCCTAGGGTGCCTGCTGCGTCAAACGCTGTAATAACCTGTCTGACATGTAGCGTGGTTCCCTTCCCTGGGACAAAGCCATGCTGTGGAGGGCTTACCAGGGTTTCAATAATACCGGCCAGTCTAGTTGCCAGCATTTTTTAGTACACTTTGACATCTGAATTCATTAGTGTGATTGGCCTGTATGAACCTGGTAATGTCGGGGGCTTCCCTTTTTTTAAGATCACTATAATGTCTGCTCCTCCCCATGACTCGGGGATAGCCTCTCCTTTCTGAGCTTGCACCATGATATCAAGCATGTCTTTTTCAAGTGCCCTTTGAAAGGTTTTATAAAATTACACCGGGATCTGATCCGGTCCGGCTGCCTTTCCCGAAGGTAACATAGAGAGGGCTGTCATAACTTCTTCCCCTTGAAATGGGGCATCTAACATCTCTTTGTCTTCCACTGCTAACGAGGGGGAAGGAGTGTCTTCCAGGTATCTCTCTATATCTTTTGTCCAGTCTCCAGGGTCAGAAGTATACAGATCTGCATAGAATTGCCTGAAAACATCCCTCACTTCCTCTGATTCCGTAACAGTATTACCTTGACTGTTAGTAATCTCCTTTACATCTGCAAATGCTAACCTCTGCCTCGTTCGAACAGCTAAAATATGACCTACCCTCTCGCTCAATTCATATGCATTTTCTTTTCTAGTGAGAAAGTTTTCCGCAGCCTTCCTGGAAATGGATTCTGAGATTTCAGCTCTAAGTACAGCAATTTTTAGCAAATGCTGCTCTACTGAACGGTGGTGCTGTATAGCAAGGGCTAGCATTTCTTCCTCCTTCAATAGGTTATTTAAGGCTTCTTCAGCCCTGAGTCTCTCCTTTTTATTCCTTGCTAAGACGAAGCTCAGAGTCTCGCCCCTAACCCCGGCCTTAAAAGAATCCCAAACCACCCCTGGAGGCGCTGATCCCCTGTTAATATCCCAGTAATCTCTAATCCAAGCTTCCATGAACCCCCGGTAAACTTCATCTTTTAATAATTTTCTTTCAAATGTCCATTGGGAGACATTATTTTGCTGCTTCCCTATTATGATTGTTAAGACCAGTGGGTTATGATCGGAAACAGCACGGGGATATCTATCTATCTGTGAACCCTGCATCAAAGACCTGGAAATTAAAAAAGAATCCAACCTGACCAAAACCTTGTGGGGGGCTGAATAAAATGTACTGCCATCTATATGTGGGTGTAATGCAATCCACGGGTCATCCAGGGAGTTGTGTTGAACCATATCTGAGAGAGCCCTATATGTCTTTTTCTTCCTCCCATTGTATTGTCCACCTGGCTTCAAGAATGAGCTGTTATAATCATGAATATTGAAGTCGCCACAGCAAATAATTGGCTCTGGCCACTGTGCCAACTCTACATCTAAATATTGGAAGACGTCAGGGTCATCCTCTGTTGAGCCGTAAATGCTAACTATCGTAAACCGTGCTCCCTTAATGGTTATCTCCATTATAACCCATTGCCCCCACTGGTCTTCCTGTTTCCTTCCCACAGTCCCAACTCCAGTTCTCCCTAATATTGCCACCCCTCTCGTTCTTATCCCTTGCTTGGATTGAGCCAAGAGTGAAAAACCAAGCTGGTTAAGTATGTACCCTCTTGAACCTTCTATGTGTGTCTCCTGGAGACACACCAGATCTAATCGGAGTGCTTTTAGTAAAGCAGCAACTCTAACTCTTTTATTGGGGTCGTTAAGTCCGCAAACATTCATTGTAGCAATTCTACAGGCCATATTTAAGAAGAGGTGTCTTGACTTTAAGTACATCCAGTGTTTGTAGCTCAAAAAAAAATGATGACCATACGGTCGTAAACATGCCGCCAGTCGAACATGAAGTTAGTATTACTATACATTATATTGTGCTGGACTAGTTTAAGTGTACCCACTGCTCGACCATTACCACCCCCCCACACCCCCCCTAACCCACATCCCGCTTCCCAAGCCACCCGTGCCACCCACGCTCTCCACCCTACCCTCCCCCCCATCTACATCTAAATTTCACTCTTTCATTCCAATTAAGAGGGCCATCAGACTAGCTGGAGAAACAAGGAACTGGATCTGATTTAAGATAAAGAGGGATTCCCTGCCTATGTCATAATGATCAATCAGCAAACAGGTAATAAAACAAGGTCTAGACGCTGGAAACAACTTTTTTTCTCACTTACAACCCCTAACAAAGAAGTAAAAATCAAACCTTCCCCTTACCAAGTCAAGTCTAATTGAAGAAATGCAAACAACTCTCTCAAAAGAAGCCTTAATTTTAACTAAACCATCGATTACTATTGTGCACTCAAACCAACCATCCTGAGTCTGGCAGCGATTAACTGGGGAATGAAAATGTGCATACTCATATTATTCCAGGACTTTGAGTCACTTTCCCTTCTTGCTTTCACCTCACAATCCATCAACAGTGTCAACTAAGTTAGAGAAAGCAGGAGTCAACTCATATGAGTCAGCACATATAAGAATATATATCCTCAGGATATCTTCATAACATCCACAAAAGGTACAAACACAATACATTGGAAGAATATCCAGAATTTCCAAACACCCTCGTTGTTGATCAATACCACAGTGGTCAACACAGAAAGCTCAAAATTGACCTTATTTTTTTCTTTCATAATCTCATCCTGAACTGACATCTTCCACAGTACACTCTATGTCGCATCATAATGTAAAATTCTGGATGGCCGCAAGCTCAAAGTTGTTCCTTCACCTGCTTCAGTGGATCTATCACCATCTCCATGTACAATAATGGCATGATTATGATTTAATCCAATGCCTCATTTCTCTCATTATTAGCCCACCTATTCCCTTCTCAATGCCTTAACTCAAGGCCAAACTGCCTCGTCTGACTTTCCTCCTAACACGCCAGCTGACACCACGTACGTTAATCAACCTACATTCCAAACCCTTCTCCCAACCCCTATAGCCCATACACCCCCTATCTTCCCCAACAGGGCACCTCCTGTCAGACTATCTCTACAAGCCTGTACTGTTATCCTACCCCAGGGACCAGCCTGGCACATCTCCGAGACTGCTCTCCCAACTTGGACTGCTGACCCCCAAGACCACCAGTCCACCCAACCCATACACAAACTGACCTATCCTTTCCATGACCTCATTCTATACAACTGTCACCTAACTCTCTCACCCCCACCTCACACACAAGGAGCATCCCCCACATGCTATGTAAGCCCCCCAGTACATCCTTCCCCCCATATTCCATCCTGATTCTTACTTACATAGCCAACCAACCCCTTCTCTCACAGTGCCCACAAAATCATGATCTGACCCTTTCCAACAACTGCCACTCCTCCCCTCCTTGTTCTACCACTCCAGAAGCACTCTCCACACCTACTGCAATCCCACCACTCACCCAACTGGCTCCTTCACACTCACTGACCAACCTCACCTGACACTGTTCAACCCCTTTCCTACACACACACACACCCAACTACTCTGACTTCAATCCCCCTGTCCCATCTCATTACTCTCCCTCTGCCCACATGCTATTGACTCACAACAACTGGCACTCCTCCCCACCCTTATGACATTACGAAGCATCCTCCCTTCATAATGAAATCTCTCAGTAACCTCTCTACTCCCCATACTCTCTACACACACTAGTCCCCTCACTCTACCAATACCCTTTTGACTCACAACTACAACTCCTCTCTACCTCTTTCATGTCACGAAGTATCCTCCTTTCACAATGAAATCCCTCTGGGACTACTCTACCACCCTTACACACTACCAATATTCACTCCCTTGAACCACCATTCTCACCCCACCAAGGCCCCATTTCATGCAAACCTCATACACCGAAAGCCCATGCAATATACTACACTCCAAATGTCCTCCCCACACCTCACTGACAGCTACCACTCAATGTTGCATGGCTCCTACAACACACTACATACTACCTCACCAATAGAAAACATGAATGCCACATGAGAACCATTCCCAAACAATAAAAAACACTGAGGCCCTCATTTATCATTATGTCACGCAACCCAGAAAGGCAACTTGCTGCACTGCTTTGCGTGACAGGGAGAGGGCAGGAATGGCCCATATCTATCAAGATATGATGCATTCCTGTCCTTTCCTTGTGCTGGCACACTTAGTGCAGCCAAGCGCTAATGTTGGCACCATTGAGCCGTGGTGCTGCCTTCGTTGCAGGATTGTTTTTGTGCAGGAAAGAGCACCTTCCTGAGCCAAAATAATCCCTAGAGGCACTGTTCTCTTTCTAAGTGTGCTGAGTTCTGCAGCAAACTTAGAAAGAGGAAACAATGAGGTGAAATAAAGATATTTCTCCTCATTGCACCTCTATGGGGAAGGAATACAATTCTGACACATTTCTAGGTCTACAAGTGTTGATAAATCTGGGAATGCATTAGAGTTCATGGGTAGGATGCGTGGGAACACACATAATACACCCACGTAACGCCTCCCTGGCGCAGTGTAATGTAAGGCAGCGACTTGCTCTGCCTTGCATCCCACCAGATTTACCAAGCCATGCAGGGTGCCAATGTGTGTCATGGTAAATCTGTTTCTAGGTTTTGCACCACCTTGTGGGCTCAAGGGCAACACAAAACCTTGATAAATCTGAGCGTAAAAGACTGTCATATCACATTACACGTTTGTTTGCAGACCATAGAGCACACACAGTTGATAATCACACCTCAATCCTCAACCAATTTGATGTCACTATACCCCACTTAAGCTCAAGATTTAATTTCAAGCTACAACTCCTCGACATTGTCAACCCCACAAACTGCCACTAGTCCAGACAAATCAAACCAACACCAAGTACTATTTATTACCCTGATTCTGTCCAAACACCTGTCTCTCCCAAAACAGGCACCGGCCAACAGAAACATACTTCCTATTGCAACCAAAACCGCAGACACCCCTTACATCAAATCATTCACATCAGCTTTACGTTGCATGTTATGTCATGATAAGCAGATTTGTTTAGCACGCTATCACCCAGGAGTGTATCCGGGCCCTGAGGAGGTGTGAGTCTAGTCAAATCTAAATCCTAGTGGGGCTACTCAAAAAGCCAGGTTTCTAGCAGAATTAAAAAGAAAAAAGTGAGGAGGAGGTTCTGCTGTGTAGCCACATGTTGTTCCACACTTTAGGACCATGTAGGGGAAGGCTGAAATGCTGGACCTGGTTTTCCATATGCGTGGGCCGTGTGCAAGTAGGAGTCCGGATAAGCAGAACTGTCTGGAAGGTTTGAGAAAGCAAATGTGATTGTTGAGGTATGCTGGGCGAGTGTTATGTAATGCCTTGAAAATTGTAACTGTGCATGCTCCATAATAGCAGATAATCACTGAAACACAAGCTTGAAATTTTGGACACTATTACATAATATAACCTAGACCTACTAATTCTCACAGAAACCTGATTCAATAACACATCCCATTCCATATTCAAACTTCTTCTTCCTCCTAATTACTCCTTCCACAGAAACAACAGGGTAGTTAGAGTCAGGGGAGGCACTGCTGTCATCTTCATAGACTCCCTAAATGCAGGGAGCCTCCCAAGGGCCCTTATCCACATTCCAATATCTAACCTGGAACTACAAGTGCAACACAACTCTCCTTTCAGACTTAATGTCATCTATAACCCAGCAGGTGACAACAGCCTTTATTGAGGATTCATTGAACTCACATGTGACCAATCAACACGAAATGACAAGGTGATCTTTTTAGGTGATTTTAATCTTCATTGGGACAACACAGAAGATTCTGCGGTCCACACCTTTCTCTCCCCAGACAATCTGATACAACACAATCTGAAACTAACGCACACACATGGCTCTATGCTTGATAAAATAATCTCCAAAGATGACCTCCTATCCGTTGATGAACCCGTTCTGGTACACTGGTTCAACCACTTTCTTATTTCTTTCTCATTGCAACTCTCCCACTCTGTGATCAGAGGCCAACCAAAAAGAGCAACTTCCTTATTTCGTGACATCAAAAACATTTACATCAACACAATCAGCAAATCTGCAATGAAGGTACTACCCTGCATTTGTTCCACCACAGAGGTCAATGTCTCAACTACCCACTGCTTCAACAGTCTCTCTGTTTTTCCTGACAAGTTAGCCCCATTCTAAAGCAAAAGGAAAAGACCAACACCTACGTTCCATTGTCTAATAGGGCCCCATACAAAGAAAAAAAACTGGAGATCTGTACAAGAAATGGAGACAGACACCTTCCACTACTATTCTTTGATGCCTCTGTAATGCAAGATCACTAAAACAAATGCATATATTTAATGAGAAATCAAATCACTTCGGATTCCTTCTTGACACAGCCCTGAATCGGTCATAATGACACTTTGATCAAAACAGCCAACAGACCTTCCTTGCCCACATCCATCAGATTTGATGGCTCTTTCAAAAAAGCAGAAGAGTTTGTACAAATATTTTATTCCAAAGTGAAATTGCTCCTATCCCAAGATGAATTTCCTAACTCCGCCATGGTTTGCGAAGCCAAGAACACCTGGAAAATGTTTGATACAAATTGGGAGGACGTTTTACTTTGAAAACCAAATTCTCAAATAATAATTTGTGGACCCTTTTCTGAGTAACATTACCAAAGAACTCTCTCTCAGCCTAGGATCATTCCCAGACTCCCTCAAAACTGTTCAAATCGCTTCACTGCTCAAAAAACCCTCAGCAGATGTGAATGACCTCAACACTTTTTGCCCTCTCTCCAACCTACTGCTTCGTGCAAAAACCATCAAAAGATGTGTAGTGAAGCAACACATCCAACACATCAAAGACAACAACCTTCTGGACGAATTCCAAACCAGCTTCAATCAAGGGTGCAGCACCGAAACAGCTTTGCTTCAGGTATTCGATGATGCTCTTTCAGTCCTAGGCTCTTACAACTCATGCCCCCTGATTCTTCTTGACCTGTCTGCAGCTTTTGATACAGTAAAACACCATATACTTCTCAAGATACTGAAAAATCACATAGGCATTGACGGCGTGGGTTTAAAATGGTTTGAATCCTTCCTCCCGGGTATGTCACAGAGGATCAAAATTGACGACTGTCTCTCTTCACCAAAGGCCATCAATCAAGGAGCCCCACAGGGTTATATCAAAGCTCCTACCCTGTTCATTCTCAATAGCGAACTTCTGAGAACCCTTCTAAGAAATGCTGGGATCCTCTATCATCATTATGCAGATAACACCCAACTCTACTTAGAGGTTTCACCCTCTAACAACGTCTCTTATATAGCCACCACTTTAAAACTACGTTCAAGACTGGATAACATCTTACAACCTAAAACTGAACCACTCCAAAACCGAATTCCTCCTCATTTCCTTTTCAGATTCCCACCTGCCTGTACAAACCTGGATGGATACACTCAACATCCTTAACAGCAAACCCATCATTGTTGCCAGTGCCAGAATCCTGGGGTTCACTCTGGTTAAAAGGCTCAATCTTCAAACCCAAATCATCACCATGGCCAGGAAAGTGCAATATCAGCTATGTTTTCATTGGGGAATCCACCACCACATTCCTGAGCAAGACCTGAAATGTACTGTCAATCACTGGTTCTCCCCTGAATTGGTTATTGTAACTCTCTTCCGACAAGGTCTCCCCCAGACACACCTCAGCTCCCCAAAAACAAATTTAAATTGAGTGGCTCGTTTCATCTCTGGGGCACACTATCTTACCTATGCTTGTCACTCTCTGCTGGTAAAACCAAAGGAAATGATGGAAAGGTGTTGATCATTGCAAGCACTCACCCCCAGTCAACTGATCTGGGTTTAATCCACCACCGTTCTTTAGCACACTCTGCCACCCCAGTTCAGACATGGCCATATGCAAATCAGTCTGACCCTGTGCCTCATGGGAACAGCCCAGCCCGAACTGCCAAGTCATGTCTTCTCTGGACCGGAAACCAGCTTCCTAGGACCGGTTTCTGGCATTTCAGACGTCTTCAGCCAGGCTTGCTTGAATCCAGTGGCAAAGTGAGCAAGGGACTCATGTCTGAGCATACCCTGCCAACTTATGGCGAACAAAGCAAAAACCAAAGGAAATGATGGACGGAGTGTTGAACATTGCAAGCACTCACCCCCAGTCAACTGATCTGGGTTTAATCCACCACCGTTCTTTAGCACACTCTGCCACCCCAGTTCAGACATGGCCATATGCAAATCAGTCTGACCCTGTGCCTCATGGGAACAGTCCAGCACGAACTGCCAAGCCATGCCTTCCCTGGACCGGAAACAAGCTTCCTAGGACCGGTTTCTGGCATTTCAGCCGTCTTCAGCCAGGCTTGCTTGAATCCAGTGGCAAAGTGAGCAAGGGACTCACGTCTGAGCATACCCTGCCAACTTATGGCGGACAAAGCAAAACCAAAGGAAATGATGGACGGAGTGTTGAACATTGCAAGCACTCACCCCCAGTCAACTGATCTGGGTTTGATCCATCACCGTTCTTTAGCCCACTCTGCCACCCCAGTTCAGACATGGCCATATGCAAATCAGTCTGACCCTGTGCCTCATGGGAACAGTCCAGCCCGAACTGCCAAGCCATGCCTTCCCTGGACCGGAAACAAGCTTCCTAGGACCGGTTTCTGGCATTTCAGACGTCTTCAGCCAGGCTTGCTTGAATCCAGTGGCAAAGTGAGCAAGGGACTCATGTCTGAGCATACCCTGCCAACTTATGGCGAACAAAGCAAAATGATGGACGGAGTGTTGAACATTGCAAGCACTCAACCCCAGTCAACTGATCTGGGTTTAATCCACCACCGTTCTTTAGCACACTCCGCCACCCCAGTTCAGACATGGCAATATGCAAATCAGTCTGACCCTGTGCCTCATGGGAACAGTCCAGCCCGAACTGCCAAGCCATGCCTTCCCTGGACCGGAAACAAGCTTCCTAGGACCGGTTTCTGGCATTTCAGCCGTCTTCAGCCAGGCTTGCTTGAATCCAGTGGCAAAGTGAGCAAGGGACTCACGTCTGAGCATACCCTGCCAACTTATGGCGGACAAAGCAAAACCAAAGGAAATGATGGACGGAGTGTTGAACATTGCAAGCACTCACCCCCAGTCAACTGATCTGGGTTTGATCCATCACCGTTCTTTAGCCCACTCTGCCACCCCAGTTCAGACATGGCCATATGCAAATCAGTCTGACCCTGTGCCTCATGGGAACAGTCCAGCCCGAACTGCCAAGCCATGCCTTCCCTGGACCGGAAACAAGCATCCTAGGACCGGTTTCTGGCATTTCAGCCGTCTTCAGCCAGGCTTACTTGAATCCAGTGGCAAAGTGAGCAAGGGACTCACGTCTGAGCATACCCTGCCAACTTATGGCGGACAGCTACTGTAAACATAATATGGAACTCCGTTCCCTCGAACCTGCGCACCACCAGATCATAACCAATCTTCAAAACTGAGCTGAAATCCCTTCTCCTACATAGACATTTTAACAAGTTGTCACCTTAGCCAACCTCCATTATGATATGTTCCCTCCCTGGTTCTGAGATAAACTACACTACCCCATCCCACTTGATCTAACCTTGCTGCTAATACCTATTCTGCCTACATCCTCTAACAATAGTAAGTCAGTTCTTTTGTAACGATTGAAACGAGCGACTGTCCCTATGTATCTACCCACCACCACTGTGTGTCTTTTGTAATGATCGTAACTATCAACTGACATAAAATTGTATCACCTGTAATGAAACCTGTTTTATTGTACAGTGTAAAAATAAATAGCTAAATAAATGCGATGCATCCTGCCGCTTTCCCTATAGCCTGATTCTTGAAATACACTGCAGTAACTTCGCAACTGTAGCACTGAAATGCTCCCCAACAGTGCTTAATTGGGGCCAGTTGTTGCAGGTGGGGGAAAACGGTACTCCTTTTTTGGAACCAGCACATATTAGTCATCCTCAGTATATGACCCAGAGCTAGAGAGGGAACACCACAAAAGGGGGAAAGAAAGAGGAAGAGAAAGATGAAAAACAGTGATATAAAAGCAGGGATGAAAAAGAGCATGGAAGAGTGAAATAAAGGGGTTATAACTGTCCGGTGGTGAATGAAAATGTAACTGCTGTGCTCACATGGAGGAATTAAGACAAAAAGGAAGGGAACATGAAAGATCCATTGGGTGATATTCATCAATGGGAAAAATAAGGAGCAGGAAAAGGGAACATTAGGTAATGAATGGGCCTTCCCAGTTCGAAAAACGGAGAAACTATAGTGGAAACTGAGATATTTCAAACTGTTACTTTTTAAAGGTTGTTTGGGCAAATGTTTTTACTCCTCTGTCGCCTGACAGCTACCCTTTGCTATGTTGATGATTTTGTTGTAGCCCTGGGTAGACAGCAGCGCGTCTTCTGTCAAAAGGCATGCAAGCCGTTAATTATCGTGAAGTTAGAGGTTTAATTAACCCCATCGGCATCCTTAATGACTGGGCTCTATCGCCTGCAGGTGTCTAAGCAGGGCGCATGTGACAGTAACACCTGCATGCACCTTTGCCATTGAATCATTAATAACGACAAAATGTATTTCACCCAAAAAAAATCTAGAGTTTTTGAAGCAATCATGTCCATAAACTCTATGTCTAATGAAAAAAAAACACTACTTTGCTCTGACCGATATTTTGATATTTGAAATATAACCTTCCAATAGATTATTTTTGCGAGAGTTGGCCATTACAAGACAGCTGTAAGTCCTTAGATATGGAGACTCATCTACCTTCATCCTGCATCTTCCTGCACAGCATATGTGTGCTTCTGTGGGCTAATGCCCTCGGAGTGTGGTTGGCCCTGTGCCCCCTGCAGGTCCTCCCGGGACAGACCATAGGGAGTTAGGAGGGGTTGGGATAGTAGGGTGCTGCTCCTGCCATTCTCTGGGATGAACTCGAGTTACAGTTGTCTTGAATGAGTCCCCTCTCCGGAGAAAGGCCGTGGTGAGGCCGAAGGCCTTAGAGAAGCTCATGTCCACCGCTCCTGCACCCTCAGTCTCCACTTCTACGTCTACTGCACTCAGGGAGCAGTGAATGAGGTGAAGAAAAGGGAGCATCAGGGCCTGGATTCCCGAGGCCACCTTTGCAAGCTGCAGAGCGCATATCAGTTGGCGATAGCCTGGTAATGGGTGTTAGGTCAACACAGCTACATAGTACTCAGGTCACCTTTCCATCAGGTTCAATTGGGGTAGCACTGCAGAAACGCCAGAGAAAAAAATGATCTTGTCTCCACCAGGGTTGCTTCATGTCACTGATGTATGCAGCTGTCCAACATCACAGTAGGGCGGGGTTGACCTCATGATTTTCCACATGGAAAGGGAAGGGGGACGAGCTACTACACCCTGGCAGGTTCCTCTTGCTGGAAGGCCCTTATACCATCACAGAGATGCAATGTTTGGGGTTGCATGAGAATGCAAGTTCATTCTTTTTTCTCCTTCAGTGCTAAGGACAGGTCAAAAGGAACCCCGGGTTTCTGTCTGAGGGGACAGGTGTGTGTCACATGCAAGGATGAACTTCACCTCACTTCACTATCGAGGAAAGGGAATCCTCATCTTAAAGAGTGTATTGAATTGCTGTACATCAACTATGATCTCCTATAATTACTGCACCTACATTGCCTGTATTGCCGTTCCCACCTTTTTTGTCTGTCAGTTTCAAATGCTCAGCAAGAGATCCAACAGGTGCACCAATACGTGGTTGTCAGTTTATCCTTACAAGCATCCTCTCCATCAAATCTCCCTTACCTTTTGCTCATTTAGGAATGGACGCCACTTCATTCCTACTCAATCTATAGGCTCAAGACCTGCAGCCCGCTTGCCATCCACACCGGCTGCTGTGCATGCTAGCAGGTCTCGCCTTCTCTACATCCGTGCACTGCTGGAGTAGACCTACTCAGGTGATTGGCACTGCATACTGTTGGTTCATGTTTAACTTCCATCTTACAGATAAAGGTAATTCACCTATTTCGTCTCATCTGGATTGCTTACTGTGACTGGGCACAGTGCAAGCCATTCTTAATCTGCTAAGAACATGATTGTGTCTTATTTACTGTTACTGGGCATAGAGCAAAGCCTACTTATTCTGCAAAGCACAAGATTGTGTCTTATCTGCCTACTCAAGTTGCCTTGGATGGCCCCAGTTGGCCTCTATTTATCCGAACCGGTGAGGGAGGCAGATTCACCTCTACCTATCCATGTATTCCAGTGGTGGGCCCTGTAGAAAGTCCCTTAAAGACACTTACTTTGGGACTTTTCTGTCTAGGCTTAATCCAGGTGGCGTAACTGTCAGTCAGCTAGACAACCTGGGAAATGGCTGTTACTTAGCAGGAAACTATGTCCATGCCCACCCATCTACAGATAATATTCACCACCACCTGCTGCACATACTTCTACCAAACCAGGAAGCAGGTCAGAGCGTGATGATGTTTGTGGTGTGCTGTCAGTAATACCCGACAAGGACCATTGCTGATAGAACGGTGAAGTCCACATGACAACCATGTTAAAGGCAAGTAAAATCTCTTTGCCTTGTCACCCAGGCCCTCGTCACCAGCCGTCTGGACTACGGCAACTCCCTCTACGCCGGAACCACCGCCAAACTCCAGAAGAGACTCCAGCGGATTCAGAACGCCTCAGCACGACTCATCCTGGACATCCCCCGTCGCAGCCACATCTCCGGACACCTGAGAGATCTGCACTGGCTTCCGGTCAACAAGAGAATCACCTTCCGTCTCCTCACCCACGCACACAAAGCCCTACACAACCAAGGCCCAGGATACCTCAACAGCCGCCTCAACTTCTACGCTCCCACTCGCCAGCTTCGATCGACCGGCCACGCCCTCGCCGCCGTCCCCCGCATCCGAAGAGCCACCACAGGAGGAAGGTCCTTCTCCTACCTGGCCGCCAAGACTTGGAACTCCCTCCCGACCCACCTCCGCCTGACCCAGGACCACCTTGCCTTCAGGAAGCAGCTCAAGACCTGGCTGTTCGAGCAGTAGCGGACCCCCCCTCCTCCCCCCTAGCGCCTTGAGACCCTCCGGGTGAGTAGTGCGCTATATAAATGCCTTGATTGATTGATTGATTAACGTCATGTGGAAGAAGTTGCAGGTTAACGTCAGGCCCGTGACCCCTTCTTCAGTGGATCACCATTACTTTCTAGGACTCCGTCAAATTCACACAGCCTCCCATACAAATGTACATATCATTGGTAGGCAAAGAACCCCAATGTTCACACAAACACCTACACAACATCACAATATTGACTCACACCAAAGTAATATTCACCATCAAGAGCAATAGACAGTCAAAGAGTGTCACAGTCATACATTAACGATGTATGAACAGCTGTCGAAAAAACGTCACACTTAAGTAATAAACAAACTTTATGAAAAACACTAGTGATGTAAATTCAGACATGAATAGAGTTACCCTCATTCATTATCAGGAGACACTGAAAGAAACTGTCTAACACACAATGTAAACTTAAGCAATCAGTACCACACATCAGAAGTGAACTTAAAGTGATCGCTCTTTTGTTTCCTCTTTCTTTTTGAAAATCAATGAAGTATTTGAAATAAAAAATCTTTTTTAAAAGAAGTGAACTTAAAATATAAACAAAGGTCACCTAGACATGGATAAAAAAAGGTACTACTGCACACAAGTAGTGCACATCGACACCGACTGGGGGACAAACACAACTAGACAACATTCTTTTATTGTATTAAGTGTTTATTGCTGTAAATGGAAAGCCCCTGTATAGCTGTCCATTTTGAGGGTTCTCAAAAAGGGGCCAGCTATTTGAGCTCTCTTTTCAGGGGTTTACTATGTGTTGGGATAAAAGTATTGACCCAACAGGTGAGTTTGATGTGGTCTCCGCCATCAGTTGAAGACAATGAAAGTATTTACTTTGATTAATTCTGGTCAACATGTTCACCTTTGGAACTATAAACCTGCCTGGAGGCTGAACGCCTTCAGCAGGGTAAAGATGGATGGTGTAGCTGTGAGGGGCTTCATGAGGTTGGAAATATAGCTTGACTGGCTGTGTCATTTTGGGTATGCTTTAAACATTGTTACTTTCCTCCAGAGGAGTCCCAAATTTTACAAAATGAATTCTATAACACTGAAACCTGCATGACAAATCTTCATAGCGGGTTTCGTGGGTTCCAGTACCTTGTTTCCATGATACACCCGGCTCCGTGCAACTCAAGTGCGTGTCCACAGCATGGGATGCTGTGGATGGGCAGTGCTTGTGTTAATTGGATGGTGGTACGAGCTCTTCATTGGCATCCCCATGAGATCTTTAGTGATCAAATAAATCAACACAGCTGCATACGTGATCAAGTAACAATGAAAATTGGATGGTATGATATTCAGTGATCTGCATTGGCTAAACCTGCAAAAACATATTATCATGGAGGGTCATGAGATACAGGGTGTTGCCCTGGAAGGAAACTAGACGACATGGGTGGCTAATGAAAGCCTGAAGTAAGCTACTCCCCAGATTGTATAATCTACTTACTTGTTAAGAGGACCTTCAAGTTGTGCCATGTGCAACTAAGTTCTAACATATGGTGGTCCCATTCTCATGCTAATGGACCTGTGACTTCTTCTGGTGTCCGAGCTTAAGCATAATAGAGTGGGTGCTATGATGGATACTAAAACTACTTGTAGGGTTGGTTCCCTCCATAGAGAACTGGGGTTTTCTGGTCCATTCCTGGCTGGAAAGCGATGGTCACTCTAAACAGGGGTATTTTAAATGCTCCTTTGCAGTCCGGAAAAATCTTTACTTATGGTTTAAAGTTTCCTGAAATGTATAACCAGTGGTCTGACAGATTTTCAGTTTTCCTTCTCTGAAATTTGTTGCTGATCAGTCTGAGGCTGTCTTATTTGAGAATCTATCCCTGGGGAGAGGTGCGGCCTAGTTTTCACAGGGAGTCAGGACCTCACACCCCCACCCACCCTCATCCTTCCCCCCCCCCACCCCCACGTCAGGGCCCTAGCCCTGATGAGCTCTTCAAACTGACTAGTGAAACCAAGATTCTAAATTACCTCACAGACACCGTAGAGGCATACAGCAGACATTAGAGAAACAGCAGACAAGTTAGGACATAAAACACCAACATTATGGTTGATCATAAAGTTATAAAGTGGTCAAGGGACCTTGCCACATTTTTTGTTTAATGTAGGATTACTTTTACATGCTTAAAGGATCCATACACAGTGGTTTGCAGAAGTGAAGCAATGCTCATTCCAGTGAAAACAAAGATTACAGTGTTGATCCATTCTTTGATAAATGCGGTAGGACAAGAATTGGCAGGTAAGCTTTGATTTTGACTTGGATTTCGCAGGGGCGGTTTCTCCTTAGGGCTCTGGGGCTGCGTCCCTTGGAAATTGGTACATCGTTACTGAAAAAAATATTAAATGCATTTTACATTAGTATCTCTAAATTAATTGATGTATTTAAGTTTGGGCTGCTTACCCCAGGCTGCCTGCCCTGAATCGTTCAGAACAAGGAGCCGGAAGCAAGGTGGTAATCAAATTTCTGCAATGTGACCCACAACCCAGGGCTTACATTTCTAAAGCCCTTCAAAGCCATGGGAGTCTATAATAGTGTTGACGTTAGGCCATGGACTCTGCTGGTGTCACAGTTTCGGGCGTTGCAGGCTGCATCCCTGCATGAGGCCACATATCTGTCATTCACAGACCGAGATCCCACCCATTCCCATTCATCACAGGGTAGGCTTGGATATGAGAGCTGAAAGTAAGATTTGGCACCTTGTCCTCAGTAATGGTAAGTGTTAGAATGCTAAGCTGGTAGTAGGCATATTATGCTGAGACACCTGGCCATGCTAAACTCCCCCACTGTGACACCCCAGCCGTGGTTGTAGGATGCTGACTCCTTTCAAAGTGGAGCTGCTGTAATTGTCACCCCGCATAGATGATCCAAAAGATGTGCAACGCTTTTGCTTCCTGGCGAAGTAGATCCAAATATCTGCCTCAAGGGCAAAGGGAGAAATCTGTGCTTACAGTGACCTGATTTGTGGAATACCAGAAAAATGTCAAAAACATTAACTGTTATGAGAATACATGCCTAGAATATGGTGTTCATACTTGGGACTTATTAAGGTCCTGATTTATTGACATGGATTGCTGCAATAGTTCTAGAATGTTTTATCCCCACTCGAGACAATGTTTGATTTTAAAGACAGTTAGACCCTGTAGCATGCTTGATGTTTTCTTTGCAGAATTCTAGTGATTTGGCTCTGTCATATGGCATTCAAACAGACATTGAAATGGATCCCTGTTGGGCCCTATATTCATGCCCTGAACATTAATGCCAAAAACACTGATTGATTTCCGAACAACAAATGTTAAAAACGTTAAGGTAATGCATGTCAGCTATTTATTTACTGTTTCTATTTGACTTGTTTTACTTAATCTTGCATTCCCTAAGAGTGTAAGCTATTTCTATCATGATGTGTTTCTGTATTTTTTTTCGTGAAACGTATTACTCTTGTATAATGCATACTTTGAACTGACTCTTGTCAGGTGTTTATGACGGGATGCAATTGAGAGCTCTGGCGCTGACGGTGATGGCAGTGCGAGTTTCTCACAGTGCCTGTCAGTGGGTTGGCCTCCTTGCAGAGCACATAGAGCAATGGTCACATATTTCAGTTGCTGTTGAAATTCTGTGTGAATGTGTGTTAAAGGGGTACACAGTTCTCAGATATTGACAAGGAGAAAACTAATGAAAATAAAGTGCTTACATGTGAGTGAGTGCACTGTATGTTTGGGGCGGTGACGTGAAGGGCATGTGAGGACGTGCATTTAGGAGAGAGTTAAAAGAGGTTGCCAAAGAGGAAAGAGATCAGGTTTATGATATACAGATGGGCAATATGTGGAGAGAAAAGGGGCATACATGTCTAACATAACGTACACATAACTGAAGACCAATACTGTTTCCACAGGCCTCAATAATATTGAATTCAAACGTTTTCGACATTAAGGGGCCGATTCCGAACTGGGTTGGAAAGCACTCCGACCAAGCCGGATCCGGAGTGTTTTCTGACCGAGCCGGAGGCCTGCAGTCTGACCCAGCGACTACGATGCGGCCGCATGCTGCCGGACTCGGTTCGGTCAGACTCCCATAGAAGTCAATGGGAGCCGGTCGTACGACGCGTACATGGGCTCACATTGATTGAATGGGTACGTCGCGGACAAGTGCGCCCCCTACAGTGGGTACGTGTGCCTGTGTTGGGGAGACCCATTGGTCTCCCCCTGTGTCCGAGTCATAGGGCTGCAGGTTTCAGGGGGTCCGACGCGGACCCCCAAAGGCAACCACCCGGACATTTTGCGAGCCGGACACTCCGGCTCGCACAGGCTCTCCGACGCGTGCATCGTACTGGCTCGGTTGTAAATCCCATCCATTGCACGCCACGGTTAGCTTCCGACCGAGACGTACGGAGCGGTTCGGACGCGGAAACGACTCGGTCGGTGAATTTCACGTAGCTCGCATCGTACTTGCTCGCTCGTACAGCTGTATGAGTCGGCCGGAAAACACGTGTACGGCTCGTAGTTTTTCCGTCCGGATTGCGTTCGGTGTCCTTCCGACCCAGATTGGAATCGACCTCTAATTATTTACAACAAAATAATTGCTGTTACTCATTTTTTTTTTTTTTTTTTTTTAAACATGTTTTTATTGCAGCATTTTAAACAAAACATCCAGCGGGGAAACCGGCATCCGCGTACAATCTCAAATCACACCCCTCGTTGTAGCAATGCACACAGCCGTTTAGCCCACATCCCGGGGGCCGGGCGGCGTATTTAGACAGTAATTCGAATTATCACAACGATCTCCTCATAGCAATGCCAGGTCCATGTCCCATGAGAGCCTCTGCTTTCGTTCCTATCAGATTCTCTCCCCAAATCCAACTCATCATAACACTACCACCCCACCCCATTAACTCCCCCCCCGCCCACCCCACCCCCCAACTGCTGCTGATGTGGGCCCTACCAGTGTTTCCTACCACTAATGCGTACCAATCATCGGGGTTTGCATCTAGTCTCCCCAGCCTCAGGGAACTCCGCTCTCCTATCGCTCGCGCTCCGCACGCTCCAGCCGGAGATCCTGCAGAGCTTGTACGATCATCTCCCAAGCCCTCACCCACTCCAGCCCCTTCTCGTTATCCGCCTTAGTTGCCTGCCGCCTTCTAATCTCACTCTCGCATCTAGACCATTTCAACAACTCGGATATCCATCGCCCGACTGACGGGCCCTCCCGGGATTTCCAATGCCATGTAATTTCTCTCTGGGCCAACATGAGACCTAAGTCAATGAATTTGCTCGTCACTTTCGTCTTTGCGGTGTGAGGGAACCAAAGCAGTAAACACGACGCCATGTCAAACTCCACCTCCCGGTCAGTTATTGCATTCAAGATCTCCCCCACCTCAGCCCAGTACGTCCCAAGCTTCGGGCAACCCCACAGCATGTGGTCGAGTTCGGCTCCCAGTGCCATGCATCTCGGGCAAGCGGCATCCCGCACCTTAAAGAATCGGCTAATCTTTCCCGGGGTCAAATATGCCCTATGGAGGATGAAGAAATGCACCTGCTGAAAGCGGGCATTCCCACTACCTTTCCAGGTCCTCCGCTGGATGTGGCTCCAGACCGTGTCCGGAATGGGTTTGCCTATGCTTTCCTCCCACCGCTCTTTCAAGGCCGCGAGCGGCTCCAGCCCCTCCTGCAGCAGTCTAGCATGGAGGCAGGTCACCGCCTTAATCGTTCCCGCCGCCATCACCACATACTGGCAGGTCAGGGTTGCGGTGGGTTCCGCCAACCCTTCCCTCCAATGTTTTTGTAGCGCCGCACTCACCGGCGCATGCAGGAGATAACTCCCATCCGGGAGGCCAACCTGCTCCTGCAAAACCCCTAAGGGGGCCAGCGCCCCGTCGACGTAAAGGTCCCCCACCATCTGCAGCCCCAGCTCTTCCCACTCTGCCAGCGGGGACCAGTCGCCTCCATGCGGCAACGCCGTCAGCATTCCCAACGGGATCTCCGGTGCATAAGGTCGCGCCGCTTTCGCTCTCTTCATGCTCCTTTGCCAGCATAACCGAAGAGTTCTCTCTTCAATGGATAAGTCTCTCGGGTCTAGTTTCTGTTGCATGACTATGTAGGATAGAACGTGCCTCTGTATGCCAGTCCCCCGTCCCTGTTCCGGGCCTCTGAACACTTCAGCAACATTCTGTGTCAGCACTTGTAGCTGTGCCGCAAGGTAGTATAATTCAAAATCAGGGACCGCCAGTCCCCCCTCGGATTTAGGCCGCATCAGAGCAGTCAAAGCTACCCTCCGCCGTCCGGTCCCCCACAGGAAGCCAATAACCTGTGTCTTCAATTCTTTGAAAGTCCTCTGCGGGATCCATATTGGCAGGGTGCGGAAATAATAGAGCAGTCGGGGCAGAGCCACCATCTTCAGCAACGCAACCCGGCCCAGCACCGAGAGCGGGAGGGCGGCCCAG
This sequence comes from Triturus cristatus, assembly GCF_964204655.1. Classification (NCBI taxonomy): domain Eukaryota; kingdom Metazoa; phylum Chordata; class Amphibia; order Caudata; family Salamandridae; genus Triturus; species Triturus cristatus. Next base: position 1,066,625,601 of record NC_140579.1, on the reverse strand, counting down.
AAGGCCATGCACCCCTTCAGGGCCCGTATACAACGCCCTATATTACCGTCCAACAGGTTCGCGATGTCGTGATATATCCGGACCCCCAGGTAAGTGAAGCACGTAGCCTCCCATACCACATCCAGAGTGGGAGGGGAATATGGCACATCCGCCCGCAGCGGGAAAACACAGGTTTTGGTCCAATTGACCCTGAGGCCCGAGAGCCTGCCGAAGCGTGACAGCATCCCCATAGCCCCTTCCAGAGCGTCACCGGTGTCCTCCAGGTACAGCAGGGGGTCATCAGCGTACAGCGAAATATGATGCGTCTCCACCCCACAACTAACCCTGCCGTACACCGCCCCTGTCCGTGCTTGTGCCGCCAAAGGTTCCATCGCCAAGGCGAACAACAGGGGAGAGAGCGAACAACCTTGTCTTGTCCCCCTGCGCACCGGATAAGCTGAGGATATGACTGCTCCCAGCCGTACCCTGGCCGTAGCAGAGGAGTAAAGGACCCTCGTCCAACGTCCAAACCCCTCCCCCAGGCCGAACTTCTCGAGCACCGCATCGAGGTACCCCCATTCGAGGCTATCGAAAGCCTTCTCGATATCCACTGAGAGCACTGCTGGTCTCTGCTCAGGGCCCCAAACACTGTCTATGATACGGACCAGGCGGCGAATGTTCAAGGCCGTGCTCCTGGTGGGGATAAATCCGGCTTGGTCCTCATGAACCAACTTGGTCATGTGTGGCAGTAATCTCGTGGCCAATATGCGACTCAGTATTTTATAATCGACCGTCAGCATAGACAAAGGTCTATACGACGTCACATCAGAGGCGTCCCTGCCGGGCTTCAACAGCGGCACCACCAATGCCTCCCTCAACGACTGGGGAAGACGCCCCAGCTCCATGGCCTCAGCGTAGACCAGCAAGAGCCTGGGCGCCAAGGCATCCACAAACTGCGCATAGAATTCGATCGGCAGGCCATCCACCCCCGGCGTTTTGTTTCTGGCCATCTGCTTAATGGCCACCCGGATCTCCTGCAGCGTGACGGGCCCGCCCAGTACCGTCGCAGTTTCGGCATCCACCCGCGGGAGACAAATAGTCGCCAGATAGTCAGCTATTGCGGAGTCCTCCACCCCCAGTTGGCTCTCATAGAGGTCCGTGTAGTATGACCTGAACCGCTGCAGCACTGCCGCTTGCGAGTAAACCACCTCCCCCGTCTCTGTTCGAATGCTCATGACCGGGCAACCTCGGGGTTCTGGGTTAGCTAGTCTAGCTAGTAATGTTCCTACCTTGTCCCTTTCCGCATGCACTCTGACTAGATACAGCTTGTAATCAAAACACCGCAGCCGCTCTGTTTCAGTCGCTACCACCTCCTTCGCCTCAAGCAGCCTGTCCTGTAAATCTGGTCGCTCGGGCCTACGCTGCTCCACATCCCGCAACACCCCCTCCGCCTTTCCCAGAGCCGTCAGGACTGTAGACCCCACATTCGCAAATTTGCCCATACAAATGCCTCTGGTCACCACCTTCATTGCATCCCATTCCATCGCCCTCGTGGCAGTGGAGCCCTCATTCTCCCTAAAGTAGTGCTCTACGCCCTGCTGGACCGCATCACTAAACACCGGGTCTTCCAATGTATCCGGTCGCAGCCGCCATGTTGGGACCACTGACCTCGGCCGCTGCCACTGCACCGTCAACAGCAATGGGTTATGGTCCGAGATAGTTCTAGTGAGATACCCCGTGTGGGCCATCACAGGAGCCAGGGCCCCGCTGCACAAAATGGCATCTATCCTGACATGCAGCGCGTGCAACGCGGAGAAAAAGGAATAGTCCCGGTCTCCCGGATGTTGCTCCCTCCACACATCTATCAGTCCCCACCTTTCCTGCCAATCCGCCCTGTGCGCCGCTAACCGGCGCACCGGCGAGTCGGCCAATGGCGGATGCGACCGGTCCAGTGCCACATCAGTGATCGAGTTGAAGTCCCCACCTATCAATATAGGGCCCGCTAAGAAGTGCGCCAATGAGCCCGTCAGGCTAGCAAAAAAGCGGGCCTGGTCCGTATTGGGAGCATATATACTGCATAAGACTACGTCTTGACCATAGAGCCTCCCCTCCACCGCCACAAATAATTGCTGTTACTCATGTATCTTAAACAGCTAACAACCATTGACAAAGCCCATAGTCCTGGCAGGTTTAAGGTGTATGTTAATTGTTCTGTTATATATCTGGATGCAATAGCAGAACGCTCAGAGAGAAAGCAAAATACTGGTTGTGTGGTGTACTTTGTATATCACAGAAATTTATTTTACATGTTTAAGCCATGTCCCTTTTAGAGATTTCCACTTTTTTCATCCCACTTAAAGCCGTGTCTGCATTTATTTATATATGAATGATTGCAGCTGTGGGTCCCTCCCGAAGCCTGGTTAGAGCTTTTTCTTCCAGAGTTGATGCCGCACTCAGTGCAAGACACTGGGCAAGCACACACTTTAAAGGGCCTAAAGTTGTCTTGCTGTACAATTTGGACACTACAGTAACTGTTGAACAAATTAATGCAGTCAGATATGGAACAGCTTTAATGTATTTAAATATTTCAAGACTACGCATTCACAATTGCTTTGTAAATCTTCTTACTTTCTCACTAAATTCTTTATGAAACGTTGCTTTAAAATGCACCATTTGCTAATCTTTTTTCAAATTGTTGTCCGTTGAGCTTGCTTGCTGTGCTGGCTACATAAAAGTAATACCCAACTTTTACACCCCACCACTTTGAAACGTGGGAGTTGGAGAACACGCTGAAGGTATATGAAAATGAATGAGATAAATGACACCAGGAGCCTTGGCAGTCTGGTTGGTTCAAAGGCAAGTCAGTCTGTCACGCAGACGATTTTTTGATGTTAGATTTTAAAAACAAATTGTAGTGCTGGAGCATGGCTCACACATCATACTTTCCATTCCATTAAATTGGAATCAATTTTAAAGCGCTCTTGGGCTTTTTCCTTCTTTCACTTTGTAGTGTGGAGTACCTTTTTAGGACTATGCACTTAAGACGTATTGAGGGCAACCATGTGCATTTTGCACTGATTCACATTGTTAAGGTTTGCCAATAACAAAATGAGAATCTCACAAACAATATCACAGCCAGCCACTCCTGACATCTGTACAATGTAAACCCATACATACTAAAGTTTCCAACACAATAACCTTATACACCCAATCATTAAGTCTCACAGGTTTACTACACACACTTTGGCCTGGTTGCTTATTGACGTTAATGGCTAGTCTATTTCTGGCCAAATTGGCCTTGTTCCAAGTGACTCATGCCCTCATGCAAATTCTTCTCACATTGCTCCCTGAGGGATAGGTGAGAAGTTATAATGTACACCAAGCCTGCTCCTTTTGCACCTCTTTACTCACAGCTGCAGAAGTTAAATCTCCACAGAGCACCCGTCTGCAGGCGCCACGCTGCTCCTCCACATCCTTTCCCATTCTGTGTACCTGCAGAAGGTAAGGGCTTTAATGTTGTACATCATATTCCTATAATCTGTTATTCACGTGCCCACTACTATCTCATAGTAAACAATATGCAATATGGTCTGTGATTGTTAAAAGTCAACTCCTCCAGATATAACACTGCATCATGAGATATAGTTAAAGGCTCTTGTTGTCACAATCTTCATTTTCTATCTATTATGTGTGTAACTCTTTGGTAAGTACGTAGTTTGTTACTTCCAATTGAAAAGTATAAACTCTTTAGCAAGCGGACTTTGAACAAATCACTAATTACCAAGATTTGGCAATGGCACTGTCTTTATATAACTTGTGGTTATTGCTCTTCCCTTATATGTTTCCACAGTGCCACACCAGTGTGTATGAGCACTGCTTTTAGTTCGTGGAAAAAAAGTAAAAAGACATTTTGAAAAGTCTGAATTGGACAAGCTAGTGCCATTTTTTTTAGGCAAAAGCAAAAGCACTGCTGAAACGCAGCGAGCATATGCTTGCAGTGAAAAGAAATAATTAAAGAAAAATAACTATTGCATATATTTTTAAGGCGACTGTAGAGAGGCTTCCTTGCATGCAGGCACGGTTACTTTTAACAGATAAAAAACCATGTTTAGCTTTAATGCACATGCAAGGAAAATATGATTCTTAATTGTGCAAAGAAATAGTAATGATGGCTTTGAAATACTGCAACCAGACGACATAGTTGCATTTCTTTTTCTGGAGATGTACAGATTTAACCATGAAAAATGCTTCCACTCATAGTGCAAGAGAGGCAGGGGCTAAAGAGGGCTGACCCATGACCCCATGCTGAAGTGGGCGGAGACAAAAAGTAAATGGCAGTTAAACAGAGCAATCAATCCAGAGGGCTGACCCAGCCACCTTCGGGTGTATATTTCTTTGCACTTTTTATTTCGATTTTTTTTATTACATGAGGGTGGAGAGACGGCTAAAGCTGTCAGTAGACCAAACATAAGCATTTGCAATGCAATAGGTCTCGCATTATAAAAGTGTGAGCAGTTGGCATTGCTAATAATAATGCAACACTAGCTATTGGCATTGTAAATGATAATGGCATTTATTTATGTGTTTGTTTCATAAAATAGATAAAAAAGGCATTGTCATGAACAATGCCAATAGCTTAAACTTTTGCAAATGTGAGACCTATTGCATTGCAAATGTTTGTTTCAGTACTGCAGGCTTTTAAAAAGTTTTAGTCACTACTCAAAATGAAATCCATTTTATCAGCGTTGCCAGTGCTCCTTTATGTTTAATGCCATAAATGAAACACAATCTTCTAAGCAGATTGCTAAATAGCATCTCCAGCCCCGATCACAATGTCTCACTTCATGCTAGACAGTGGGCACCCTGTTTTCATGCAGCGCCAAGACGGGTGAACTAATGCACAGATTGAGGTCTGTCAGCCTCTGAGGCTCAAAGCATTCCTTACAACAGTCCGCTGTGTCAAGGTATTGCCATGTGTGCAGCACACCACACTCTGCAACAGCAAGTGGTTTCAAAGTTGGGGGTGACTTCCCAAACTTTTCCGAGGTGTTCATCGTGTTTGGTGACAGCGTATTTATGCAGATAGCCCAAAAAACTGTTTGTGGTTGTGTGTGTGTGTGTGTGTGTGTGTGGTTGTGTGTGTGTGTGGTTGTGTGTGTGTGGTTGTGTGTGCGTTTGTGTGTGTGTGTGTGATTGTGTGTGTGGTTGTATGTGTGTGGTTGTGTGTGTGGTTTTGTGTGTGTGTGGTTGTGTGTGTGGGGTTTTGTGTGTGTGTGTGGTTGTGTGTGTGTGGTTGTGTGTGTGTGTGGTTGTGTGTGTGGTTGTGTGTGTGTGGTTGTGTGTGCTTGACCAGTTATTTAGTGGACTGGGAGAGAGCAACTGTGAAAACTAAGGAAGCAGTGTTGGAAAGGGTGAACAAAAATGTTTCCCCGTGTAATTTATTTGTTTGAGTTATAAATGAAATGTTACTAAAGTATATATAAACTAATTTGTACATTTTTGTTTTGAGTACAGTAATTTTTAGTCTTTCCCCAATAACAGAGTCCATATATTTATTGTTGAGTTTCTTACGTGACAGATAATGAAACATATACATTTTCTCATATTGAATATATAGTAAAGAGTCCCAAATATAAAGGTGTATAACGTATTTTTAAAAGAAATCAGAATTCTGCTTTATTGACATAAATCTGGAAATCCGTCCAACAATATCCTACCTGAGGAAAGAGGGCGTAGGTTGGACCTTTGAACAATTACTATCCCTCTGAACATCTTATCAACAATGCCGTGCACTCATATTAATACGCTGTAATGTCCAAGGCTGTTGTGACCCTAGTCTGCTAAATTTAGATGATGCTTGCAAGGCTCAGTAGGCCCTTACCAACCCGCAACTTGGCTGACTATGGGAGACTTAAATAAACAAGTGCAATGAAGTGAAATCAGCCAGAAGATTCAATCTGTATTACATAGTGACATCTATTGTAGCTCCTGGAAATATTAAAATCCATTCACAGTGTTGGCACAGGCTTGATAGGCGACAAGCATATGCCACTAAAAAGTAAGAGGACTGCATATTTTTAGCACAGGGCCCCGCGACCAAGAGCCCCTTGTAGATTAGGCCAAGGGATTTGTTCCCGTCTTTAAGCATTCGTGATTAGGAAGAAATTCACGTGTAGTGAGAGCACTCGAGGTGTACATGGAATTGGTAGTGCGTTGTGGTGCCTACCAGGGGCTATATTTGGAAAGCATTTATTATTACATCATTTTGTTTTAGTGATTTCTCCTAAGGCTCCATAAATATCTGTGAGAAGGTAAATAAGCCCTATACACAATATGCTGTCATTGGTGCATTTCATTCCATGTCTAAATTTTTCGCCCAAATGTTCGCTTAAAGTTCACATCCCAGTTGGCTCTTTCAGATCTAGATTAAATCTGTTTACAGTAGACAACAAATGTGAGACAGTAGTGCAGTGTGTGAGACAGTAATGCAGTGTGTGAGCGCAGTGTGTGAGTGCAGTGTGTGAGTGCACTCTGTGAGGGCAGTGTGTGTAAGAAAGAGCAGTGTGTGTAAGACAGAAGTGTGTGTGTGTGTGTGAGACAGCAGTGTGTGTGTGTGTGTGTGTGAGAGAGAGACAGCAGTGTGTGTGTGAGAGACAGCAGTGTGTGTGTCATACTGAGAGCATGGTGTGAGAGAGAGAGCAGAGATAGAAAAAGCAGTATGAGAGAGAGAGAGTAGTGTGTGTGTCCTCGTGCGAGCATGGTTTGTGAGAAATACAGCATTGTGAAAGACACTGCAGTGTGCCACTTTGTCCGAAGCTAACCCAAAGTAGTGGTATGTCAAAATACAAAACTGTGCAATATTTGTTGGTGTTCTAAATGTACACCAAAAATGTTGAGGCATTTTAAAAGTGTGGAGTTTATTGTAAAACACATCACTGCGTTGTGGTTTTGTTTTCGAACTGTGAGGGACCCACATGCCAAAAACGGAAACCTATTAAGCTACAGCAATCTGAAAACCGTAAAAGCAATTTTACCAAATTAGACGCACTGATTGAGGGGCCTCCATACTGAGAATGAATAATAATGAATAAATGCCACTACTCTTGCATAAAAGCTGTAATCGTATAAAATACAGTAAAAGTAGATGTGATAACTTATTCGAAAGGATGCCTATGAAACGATCAGAGAAGCAACAAAAAACAAGAAATAAAGCAAAGAGGAAAAGATGTGCAATATTAAGGGCAACTGCTGGGGGTAGAAAAGAGCTGTACATTGTTGGCCTTAATGAGCTCACAGGATAAGTTACATAGACTGCGTGGCGACGAGGTTAGAATTCGTACAATTAAAAAACAACACAGTTTTAGATTTTGTTTTCACAACTAACTACGTTGTTGATAGAGTGAGGACCTGAGAAGTATATTTCCCGACGACTAATGTTATCAGAAAGTATCAACACCACAGAGAAGGCCAGGCCACACGGTATTGAAAAACCCGTCCTGATTTAACGTGCCAGTGCTTGGTGAAATGACAGTAGTGTGAAAACAATGCTCCTCCGGGTCATATTTAAAACACAACAGTAACCTATGAATGCGTGCCTTGCCTGCGGTTAAATGTAAGCGAAGTGACAAAGCAGTGATCTGGGCTGGCAGAAATAGATGTCTGAAAATGTGTCATTGTTGGGAAGCATGCAATGCGCACCGCATCTGACTGTATAGAATGAGCAGGAAGTGGGAAAAGGGAGGGGCTGGCAAATGGTGTGCACTTTCGCGGTCGCTTTGATGTTCTCAGTGGCCGCGCGGCTCACTGAGAATATCAAAGCGGCCCGAAAGTGATCAGGTAGGCTGACAAATGGTGCGCGCGCCAGGCGCACATGCACTGTAGCTGGAGGCCTGAAAAGTCACTAGTATGCACTTCCAATTTCCGCTTAGTAAAACTCTTGCCAGAGCAGCGCTAAAGCGCTGGCTCAGGCGGGACCTAAAAAGGGTGTCAACCCCAGATAGCTTTGAAGGAGGCATGATGAATAAAACGAGTACAAACAGCTCGGGTGATAATTGTCTTTATGGAAACATTTGTTTATTTATTTGCAATATCTGAGACTTACCAAGAGGCATATTAGTAACTTCAAAGTTATAGTGGTGCATGTTCCTCACACAAATGCAGGGAAATAGCGGCGCCGCTCGTGCATTAAATCCTACATCTAGGGCACAGCCATGACTCTGTTTCTCTCTCTCAGCCCCACCCCTCTCCCTCTTTCTCTCCTCTCGCTCTTTCCTTGTTCTGCCCGTGACAGAAGCTTTGCATCACAGCTCTGGAAACTGTGGCCATTCAGGAGACTAGTTTGCAAGTATCTACCGTGCATTTTCCTAGGAAACATTTGGCTGGTCTGACTGGCCGAAATTCAACTGGGGGAAATTGCAGGTATGTGGTACCTGCCATGAAACTGTTCACTCCGATCCCTGCGCAAACATGTGTTTATGGGAACAGGGAAAAGGCCTACTCGTAATTAAGGCCTCAGGCTTACCTTGGGCGAGATGGTGTTATTATTAAGTTGAAGCCTACCAGATAACACTGTTTTCTGGTTGTAAATACATTTTGGTGGCATGCTCAAAGCTTACCTGGGGATGGATGCATACTACCCATTGATCACTACTGGCTTTCTGTTTTGTAACTCACATTTGCTTGTTTTTGTATTTGCTGACTTAATTTGTTTGAAACTGGGGAGCTACGATCCAAATCACTCACCTGCATTGCTGCATTTTGGTTTTCGCCGCCACCGCCAAGAGTCTAGGGGGTGCCTGAGTCCCGCATCCTGAATCTGCCGCGTCGCCGCCCCGGGACTCCAAATCCCGGCTGTCTCAGCGGCGGCGCGCTAGTGACACACAGCACCAGCGCCAGGAGGCGCCTACATCTTTCCCTGCGGACGGCAGAGCGGGGGGAGCTACGATCCAAATCACTCACCTGCATTGCTGCATTTTAGTTTTCGCCGCCACCGCCAAGAGTCTAGGGGGTGCCTGAGTCCCGCATCCTGAATCTGCCGCGTCGCCGCCCTGGGACTCCAAATCCCGGCTGTCTCAGCGGCGGTGCGCTAGTGACACGCAGCGCCAGGAGGCGCCTACATCTTTCCCTGCGGACCGCTTCGCGGGACGCGCGCGGGACGTGCCGGGCGAAGCCCGGGCCAAGGGCGGGCCCGTTTAAGCCCGTTAAAGACCGGGTAAGACTGGACTGGGCCCCCCCTTGTACATATTGAGTAGGTGTTTTAGCTCTGCAACCTTCTATATATCTTGAAGCACCTTACCAGTAATCCGTTGTTTGTCTGATTTGTTCTATTCTTGTGCTGCCTACGGTTTAGCAGTTTTGATAGGATGACGAGGGGTACTAGGAGTAAAAATGTACATGGGGACGCACATACATCTGGCCCAATTGACCAATACATCACTAGGGCAAATGAAGCCATTATTCAAGGTATATCGCTCTTGGAGCAGAGGGTATCTCAGGATTTGGCTTTAGCAAGGCGATCCTCTATAGGCCCCTTGGCTTTAGCCAAGACACCCACTATCCCTAGGGACCCTAGGCCTCTCATTGAAGTTCAGGCTGAAACTCATGGCGTGCCAAATATGGTCGATCTTTCGGCCTCTTTGGCTTTTTTAGACACGCACTCAAGTGAAGCTCTTGAGAGGACGCCTGATCTTTTCATGAGTCCAAGGCAGGAGGTTCCAACTGCTAATCACCTAAGGGGGAAGAGGGAGGGTGCCATCCCAAGATTGAAGAAGTCTAGGGAAGTGAAAAAATGTAATGGCAAACCCAAGAAAAAACCCCCGCCTATTCCGGCGCAAAGTAAAAGTACATCTACCCAGAGTAACCTACTTAATTTAGCCACTGATATAACTGCCTCCCCCACCAACTTAATAGCTCTTGGTGATTTTGGTAGTTTGGGCGAGGGATGTAAAGTCTGTGAGGCCAAAAATCTACTTTTATCTAGGTTAGGAGATCTTATAAAAGATTATATGCAACCCATTGCACTATCCCTTTCTAATATTGAAAAACAGATAGCCTCTATGAATGCACCTCCTAAGGCACAGATGGGTGCTGGCCAGGCTAATCTTGAGGAGCCGCAACCACCTCCCATAGCCTTTAGGACGGAGCGGGCAGTAGCAAAAGTACCTTCTCATGAATTGAACACAATATTAAAGCCACTGCCAGCTGCATTGAAGAAAGTTGTGGAGCCTTCTAAACCCCCCGGCCCTGTCGAAATCTCGGAAAATACACTACTCAAACCTTCAGGGCCAGTGTACCATAATGACAAAATCAGGGGTGAGTACGGACACCACATACATTTACCAGCAGATGCAGACCCATATGTTGTGATCATGACCGGTGTTCCCGAGTTAAGGCCAGAAGCAGAGGAACCAACGTGGTCCTTAAAAAACAAGGTCCAGCATTGGCTCAATACCAACAGACCGCTCCCACCCTCCTGCGGCAGTAGGATCCTAATTGTGCGCAGGGTTCCATGGGTAGGAAGTGAGAATAAAATGAGTCGAGGGGATTGCATTATAGTTAATTTTGACAACCCGCGCACGGCAGATTACATCTGCCGTCGTGGTATGTGGCCCAAGTACGATGGTATAAAGGTGAGAAGGCTTTCCTTCTTCTATCCTCCTACAAATTGTTGGGCCGACACCCCTGGTAGGAACATGCCACAAATAAACAACTGGAACATAAGAAGGGAGTGGAGCGATTGGCCAGGTTACGAGGGCAGAGATATAGCTTTCTCTGGTGGTTGGAGAGGCATACCACTCGCTAACAGATTCAGCTGCTTAGAAGAAGTGGATTGACCATTATCGGGTTCAGTATATGGCCCTGAGGTTATTGAACATAATAGTTTCAAATTTTCCCATTTCCTAGATAGCTTTGTGTCTGAAAATAGCACTGAGTTCATCAAGATTGCCTCATCCCTGAAACCAATTGCTCAAGAAACCTTGCAGGCCCCTGCCCTAAGCCCATGCTCTACTGTGGTAATAGGGCATGGGAGTGTACCGCCTATGCTCTTTACTGAGCTTGGGTCTCCCGATATATCCATGCCCTCTATTGAATGCCAAAGTGCACAAAAAAATGCTGTCCATGATCTTCTGGGCATTTTAACGATTTTAAGTTGGAATCTTGCTGGCATCCACAGGAAATTATGCCTACCGGAGTGGAATGCCCTAGTAGAGGCACATATGATTTGTTTATTCCAAGAGACCTGGAGCTTAGAACCAATATACCGGGTAGGCTATGTCACTTATTTTGTCCCTGCAGTTCTCCCTAGAAATGGGATAGGCCATCCTTCTGGAGGCCTACTCATTTGGGTAAGCATTGCTCTAAATCTTTGTATAGAATTAAAACAAATTAATTGTCCTGATATCCTAGGAATCTCCCTGAGAGGTCCCCAAAGGGGTTTTATTCTCGATGTACTCAATGTATATGCCAGAGGCGCCAAATATGGCTCTACGTCTCCGACAGTGTCCATCCTTGATACGGTATTGAGAGAAAACTTAGTTGGAGCCCAAGTCTTGGTCGCGGGCGACTTTAATTGCACTTATGAGCCCCTTACACAGGATGATATTCTTGACCTGGGCGAGGATGATGAAAGATGGGGTATCCCGTCTTTAACCATCCCCCCGATTAAAAAATGGTCTACAACTGCGATCCAGCTGAATGCCCTAACGCTGGAGTTCGGCTTAAGAGCTGCTAATGGCCGTACTCGCTCAGACCCTATGGGCGCGGCCACATTTAATAGAACTAACTATACCCCAAGGATCGATTACATCATGTTAGATCTCTTTCTTTGGGGTTTAGTGCAGGATATGGTAGTCTTGCCTACCGCTGAAAGCGACCACAATTCGCTTTCTTTGTCCCTTAGGAATCCTTGGCCCTATGAAAGGTCTAAAACATCTCCTAAGATAGCTCATAAAATCTCTGTCTCCTCCTGCGGGAGACGACTGAAGTGGAATTTGGTCTCAAAGGACGAAACCAAACTCAATACTATTAACACATTGCTTATTGCCTCACAAATGGAGTTGGACAACATCGACCAGGCCCCTTCAACTCTTGGCTGGGTCACTTCCATCTTTGAGGAAACCCTTAGGTCTATTGGGAATGTGTTTTCAAAAAAGGAGCGTCTGGACAAGAACAAGGTAACTGGGAACCCTAGGGGGAAGCATGACTGGTATACATCTGCCTGTAGACATGCAAAATCGCTCTTGATTAAGGCCATCAAAACTAAAATTCAAGGAGCGATACAGGGAGCTAGGTTAAATTACAAGGAAACCCTGGCAAGCGCTAGAAAGGAGTGGGAACTTGAATATTGGTGCTCCTTAAAAGAGGCAAGCTTAGGGAAAGACTCAAGGCGCTTTTGGGATATAATCAGAGCTAAAACTAGACCCGATAGCGACCTTATTACATGTAATATCACCAGCCAAGCATGGATTGATCATTTTTCTAAATTGTATGCTAGTCAAACTGGTGATACTCTTATAACTTTCCCTACAGATAGTTCTAACGACGATCAGGTGCGGGAGGTGGCTTTAGTAACTCCCGACCTCCCATCAAGAAGTGCAGACCACGAAACCGGCACGCCATGTACAATCATGCCACTCATTGACTGGCAGGCAGATCTGGCAGATTCCGTTTTTTCGATCAATGAAGTGGAGTATGCAATTAGTAACATCAGGCCCCAAAAAGCAGCCGGCCTAGATGGCATCCCTGGGGATCTGCTACGTTCAGATATTCCGAAATGGGGCAAATTCATCCAGTGTCTGCTTAATGCTATTAGAAGGGGAGCTCCTATCCCGGCATCCTGGAAAGGGGCGGAGGTCGTCCCTATTTTTAAAAAGGGGGCCAGGGACGACCCGTTCAACTACAGACCTATAAGCCTGCTGGATATATCTCAAAAGGTAGTCGGGAAGGTGTTTCTGGTCAGATTATTACAATGGATCGACTAAAACAACATCCTTTCTGACTACCAGGCACTGGTACAATTGAACAGACATTCAGACTGTTACTAGTGTATTGGAAGGTGGTGGTCCTGGGCAAGGGCAGTCTTTATCTCGCATTTATTGATTTAAAGACTGCCTTTGATTTAGTACCCAGGGAAACTCTTTGGAGAGTCCTTGCTGACATGGGGGTACCCCACTACTTACTTTTTGCTAATCACAAGGCTGCACGAAAACAACTTTGCCCAGACTAGATGGGGTAGGGATGGAGAGAGAACTAGTAGAATCCCGGTAGAGAGAGGGGTCCGCCAGGGGTGTGTCCTAGCCCCTACCCTTTTTTCCTTATACGTCAACGGTGTGGTTGAGCATCTGTTGAAAGACCCTTCAGATGAACCATCCCTGGCGGGGGAACGCATCCCTACCCTCCCTACCCTCCTCTTCGCGGACGATACCCTTTTACTCTCCAAATCCCCTATGGGCCTTCAAAAATTATTAAATAACTTCCAGCTCTTTTGCGCAAAACGGGGCCTGGTAATCAACACTGACAAAACGAAATATCTTGTGATGAACCCCCCCAAAAAACCTGTGGGGAGGGTGGATGTGTTTGATTACCTAGGGATCCGTCTATCTCATAATATGCAATGGGCCCCCCATTTATGCAAGATGTTGCTAGCCCACAAGAGGGTAACAGGGGCCCTCCTGAAGGAGCAGCGCTCATGTGTAATCAGACCTATAGCCCCTGTCATGGAAATTTATGCAGCAAGGGGAGTCAGCTCTGCTCTTTACGGAGCAGAGCTGTGGGGCTCATGCAATACTAGTGAGCTGTCAAGAGCTGAGAGGAAGTTCTGTAGGGCCATCATGTCACTTCCTCAAGGTACCCCCACGACCCCACTGATGCTTGATCTAGGATGTCGTCCTATTGGTGACTTGGCGAAACTTCGCCCTTTACTGCTATGGGCTCGGTTGTGGCGAGTCCCGGAATTAGCCAAATATGCCAAAGGCCTCTCCGAAGTTATGTCACTCCCCGGATGGCATAGGATAAAATGGCTGAGTGACATGAAAACCCTCTTGTGTAATCTGGGGCTAAGCGCAGCATGGGAAAATAGGTCTTCCCCTCCGAAAGCTACGCTTAAGTCCTTATATTGGAACTGGATTGCGACCCAACGAAACACAAACTGCACATTGGGCAGACTTACGTAGGACTTTCTGGAATTCAAGGACCAGCCGATCCGGGAACTATATCTCGACATCATTGAGAGACCTTTTGATAGATCTCTTTACTTCAAATTTAGGACTGGGACTCTTCCACTTTATGCTTTTACTTCCCAGTGGAAACCCCCTGCCCAGACCACTGAATTTTGCCCCTTTTGTATATCTAGACACGAGTCTGTGGCCCATTTTTTATTCGAATGCCAGCAGTATGTCTACCCAAGAAGAAGATGGCTTAAGCAATTGTGCCGTTCCTTAGGAACTAGACACCACATTGAGGCGTTACGCATTTTAATGTCTGACTCCCGCCCTCTGTATGCTTGTGCCCTTTCAAAATTTCTATCTTGGGCATGGTGCATCAGAAGTAAAAGGCTTAAAGAAATTGTTTAATTCGTTCTTAACATTTATTTATGATGTGTTTTTCTTTTTTATTGCAAAACTTGGATTTTAAGTTAAATGAATTCAAAATCTTTTTAATTGTAAAGCTTTTATGATATGTTTTTATCGAAATAAAGCCTTTGACTGACTGATTGTCCAATATGTGTTTGTCCCTCCTGTGGAACTTAACTTGTTTACCACCTTTAGGAATGCCTCCTTGTATTCTTCTCGCTTTCTGAGCACTTTTTTTTGGTTTTCATGAGGTACTCCAGAAGTGAATGAGCAATAAACAGGCCTTTAAATTTAGTTTTTATCTTGTCAATTTGCTGCAGATTTAAAGACAGAGGTCAAATGTTAGTCTCTTTCTTCCACAGAGGTTAGTGTTTACTTTTTTTCTCTGACTGCACAGTGAGAGAATTTATGTGACAATCTTCCTGGGTACTTGGGGGTTGGAAGGAAAGGCGGTATAATGTTATTTTTCCTATGCTATGAGAATTGCACTGTCTATCCCAACATGGGGTATTGACGCCACTCAGCAACACTGCCATTTCATATGCCCAATGTATAAAATGGAGCAAATACCAAGCTTCTGCCAGTCTTGGTTTTGTCTTCCAACTGCACCAAGCATTATGAGCCTTGTAATTTCACTTTTACTTTAATAGGTATTGATGCACAAGTCCAGGATGCTTGTGTGCTGACAGTTTTGCAATTGTGTCTAAAATAATTTAATAGGTACCTGTTGACAAGTGATTCACCAGAAGACGAGGTAAGATTCCAGCAACTTCTTTATTAGCCATCCACTCTCCAGACTGGAGAGCATCACCAATATTCTAAGGCAGTCTGAAGGGGGAGAGTCCACTGGGCATAACAGGGAAGGGTGGGCAGGGTTATACCAAGGAGGAAAGAAAAGGAAAGAGAGAGAGATTACAACACACCTTCCTTTTTTACATAACGCTAAACATTTCTACATTTGACAACTCTGTCACAACTCCACATTTGCGCATTCTCCAGAAGTACCATATTGTTGAAAACCTTGGGCACACGGCATGGAGGATAGAACTTGCTTTTGCTTCGCGATTTCTTTTACGCTCCTTTTGACTGGTCTCCAATCCCCTTCCTTCCACTTGGGAGTTTTTACCCCATTCTCATCACACCACCTCTTGTACTTGCTTTGGTGACATTCCACCCTCTCACCAGCATCTTTGGGATTGGAAACAACCACCCTCCCCCCCAACCACACGGGTTCTTATCTCCTGAGGGCTACAAACGGGGACATCCCTGACACCAGATTAGGTGATGTGTGGTACGCCGATAAACATTCACGTAAGGATGATTCAACATCGTGACCATTCACTACAGCTAGCTGTATTTGTTCTTTTATGAGTCTATTGGCTCTTTCAACCAGGCCATTAGCCTTGGGGCAATACAGTGCAGTTCTTTCATGTTTAATATTTAGGTTTTGCAAAAATTCCTTCATCTGTTGTGATGTGAACTGCACTCTATTGTTGGTGACTAGAGTTGATAGTATCCCTTCCCTTGAGAAAACGTCCTTGAGAAAGCCTATGACCATTTTAGTGTTAGTGCAATGGACACATTTTTGTGTGATCCAGTGAGATGTGTAGAACACTCCACGATCCTCTTCCTCAGTCCTGCAGGAAGCACAATTCTATTCTTGTGATACACCTTGCCTGCTATGATGCTCAACTCAAACCTGACCTCCCAAAAGTCTCTGATCTCGTCTTTGACTTCACTGCACTTGTTGGGCTACCCTTTGACCATTATCTCCATTAGCCTACCTAACCCTTTATCCTCTTCCATGCTTTTTTCCCATTCTTCTTCTGTTAGGGCAGGGTCTGTCATGGCCATGATGGGACTGTCTAGCATTTCCTCTTGCAGTTCCCCTTGTAACGGTGTTCTGGATAGGTAATCAGCAATTTTGTTCTCGCCCCCTGGGACATATCGACTTTGAAACAGAAGTTTTCCAGGTCCAGTATCGATTTGCAGATGTGTGGCGTACAGTGTTCATGCCTTTCACAGTAAACATGTATGTGAGGGGCTTGTGGTCAGAGCGGATGGTGAAATTCAAGCCCCACAGGAAAAACTTACAGTGTTTCACCACCCAGAAGCATGCCAGGGCTTCCTTCTCAATAACAGAACAATTACTCTCTGCTTTGGTCAGGCAACGGGAAGCAAAAGCAATTATCTTTTCCTCCTTGCCGTCCCTTTGAGACAAAGTAGCTCCCAGGCCCTTGTTGGACGCTTTGGTGGTGAGGATGTTTTTTTTCCTGGGGTCAAAGGTGCCTGATGCTGGGGAAATGATAATTTCATTTTTCAAGGCATCAACTGTGCATTTATGTTGATCTTGTCATTTGAACTCCTTGTCTTTTTTTAACAGGCCCTGCAATTGTTCGCACTTCCCTGAGAAGTTCTGGATGTACTTGGCCATGTTCTCTAGTAACCCCAGAAAGAATTTTAGCTTGTTCTTGTTCTTGGGGTACGGGGTTTATCTCACAGCACTCAGCAAATTGTTTTTTGGCCTGAACCCATGCTCGGAAATGGAGTGTCCAAGATAATCCACCGACGTCACACCGATCTGGCACTTGCATTCCTGCACAGTCAACCCAGCATCCATCAACCTCTTGAAAACGTCCCCGAGTGCTTGGCTGTGGATTTCGGTGGTTCATCCATACACCAGGATGTCGTCCTGGGAACACATGGTGCTATTCACACCCTTCAGGACTTGGTGCATGATCTTCTGAAAAAAACGCTGCAGTCGATGCAAGACCGAACGGCATTCTTTTGAACATGTAAGCTCCGTGTGGGGTTATAAATGCAGTGAGAGGTCTAGAGTCGGGGTGAAGATCTACTTGGTGGTAGGCCATGGAGGGGTCGATGACACAAAAGAACTTCGCCTGTCACATGGTACTTAGCATTTTGTTTATGTTTGGAAGAGGGTTCCTTTCGACCCAGATGCTTTCATTGAGGCTCCGCAGGCCATACATAGAGGAATCCCTTTTCCTTTGGCCTTGGATGCAATCACAATGGGTGCCAGCCACTCAGACGTGTCAATGGGTTGTATGATATCCATTCTGCATAACCTGTCCAATTTCTTCTCTAGGCGTTCTTTCATCCAGTGTGGCACCGGGTGTAACGTGTGCATTTGTTTTGAGTTTGATCTTGTGCTGGAAATCATGAACAACGCCTAGTTTTGCAACAAACAATTTGAACTCAATGTGCATTTCTATCATCCCAACCAGCGGTATCGGCTGTGGGTGAGATATTTGGCTTCATGCATGTGATGCTTCCCTCCCTGTCCATGCTTGCAAACTCAGTATGGTTAAGAAGGGTAAACGGTGAACAGGAATCCGCATATGGGTGAATGTCTTACTATTGAGCAGTACTTCGCATTTGGGATAGATTAAGTTAATACTCCCCATCATTTCTTTTACTTGGAAGACGTATTTATTTTCATTAGGAGTGACACATTTAACTTCTTTGACACAAACCCCTTCTTTACCACTCCGCTTTCTGTTGTTGGGGCCCCCTTCTATTGCACTTCTTACAAGTCACACTCTTGGCTGGGCATTGGATTTGTTGGCTAAATGATTGCTGCTGCCACACCTGTAACATCTAAGTTTCCTTTCTATTAATTGCATTTTATTATGCATCCTTTCTTTCCCCTTTACTTTTGCAAATTTCTCCTTCCTCTTCACACTGTTGTACACTAGCTACTAGATCCATAGGCACTTTCATCTCTTTGATGCACTTGGCAGTGTGCTCCACAGACTGAGCAATGGCCACTGCCTACCTGAGGGTGGGGTTCTTGGATAACAGTCTTTCCTGGATACGCATGTTGTTCGTGCAACATACTAGCTGGTCCCTTATAAGAGAATCTGTGAGGTTACCAAAATCGCACAGTTTGCTTAGACCCCTCAAAGCTTCAATGCAATTAGTTACTGTCTCTTGCTTCCCTTGCAACCTACAGAAGAACCTGTGGCATTCTAACACCACATTTATTTTGGCTCCAAAATGGGTCTTCAACTTGAGCATGGTACTGGCAAATAAGTCCATGGCCTCAGCTTCCTCTTCCCCTTTATTCTCAGGTTCAGGCATTGCCTCATAAATTTTCCACCCATGCACCCCCAAATTGTGTAGAAAGATATGCTGTTTACACAATGGAGAGAAACCTTCCCCCCCCCCCCCCCCCATGGCAATTAAGTATGTGTCGAACTACTTTACCCAGTCCTTCCAGTGTATTTCCGGATCCCCATTTTCATTAAGGAAAGATGGGGGTTGTCTCATGCTCGCTGCATCCATCATAGTCCAGTTTAAGGGTTCGATAGTGTGGTTGTCGGCAGCACTGCCAAAGAAGGTGGTTCTGCTCACCACTGTTAAATGCTTGTTTCCGGTCCAGGGAAGACGTGGCTTGGCAGTTCGGGCTGGACTGTTCCTATGAGGCACAGGGTCAGACTGATTTGCATATGGCCATGTCTGAACTGGGGTGGTGGAGTGAGCTAAAGAATAATGATGGATTAAACCCAGATCAGTTGACTGGGGTGAGTGTTTGATTTGCTTGCTTGTATAAGCTTTATTCGAGACAATTCTCATAAAAGCACATAAAATCAACACAGTTATACAATAATACATTATTACAGATTAAAAATTCATTAAACATAGAATACAGCTCATACAACATTTGCATATAAAAACCATATTTACAAATAGTATTACATTAATCATTGTTGAGAGGAATACCTTGTTACCTACTTCCCCCCAGGGACCGTCTTCTAATTGCCCATGCCCAACCCAGGTATTTAGCTACCCCTATGACAATCGAATCCTGAGTTGTTGTACGTAGGATTCTTAGAGCCACTGTGCTGTCTCGTGTCCCCAAGTTTTTGCATACCGGCGAGAGCCATTTTCTCCTCGGATTCACATAAGCGTGGCATACGAAAAGAAAATGGCCTATGCTCTCCTCGGCATTTTCGCATGCTGGACATAAGTTATTGGTGGGTCTGTGCCAGCCAGATGTCAGTTTCTTGAGGGGGATAGATCCTGATCTTAGCTGAAATACAAGTTTCCTGTCCATTGGTACCGTGATGTTGTCCCAGTAATTTTCCAGGGCAGGAAAAAATTTTATCTCCAGGAAGCGACCAGTCATAGAGTCGGCCCTGGTGTCATTCAGCATCTTACCGCCAACCCAATCCCAGTATTGTTCTTTAAGGGCTTCTTTGCTAGGGAAGATTTCTCCCTCAGGGTTATTCCAAAGATTTGAAAACCCTAAGTTTACTAACATGGACTTCAGATGTTTTAGCCATTTTATCTTATGGAAGGTATCTTCCTTGATAATCCATTGAAAACCCTCCGCATATTGTCTTATTTCTGGAGTCGTCCAGAGACGTCTCCAGTAAAGGACTGGGCGCAATCGGGCTCTATCTACAATGGTGCGTCTACCTAACTCCAAAAACAATGGGGTTAAGGGGGTACTCTGTGGGAGTCTTGTAATCCCTCGCATAAACTTGTTCTCTGATGTCTGAAGAGCCGCTAAACCATCCCAGGCCCATAGCTCCGCGCCATATAATGTGGCACCCAAAACCTTCGCGTCATACACTATTAATGCGGGTTTTATGGGTTTTGTTTTGGATTTGCGGTGTTCCCCCCTTAAAGCACCAGAAAGCTGCTGGTGCTTTAAGACCACTTTATCTACATGATGCGTCCAGCCAATGCCCTCTGCGATCTGTACACCCAGGTACGTAAATTCTTTGACAATGTCTAACCTACTGCTGTTTAAGGTTACCTTGGGGTAGTTCCTGCGTCCGGGGGAAAAAGCCATTAGTTTTGTTTTTCCCACATTTACCTCTAGCCCATGCTCAGTGCAAAAAGCATCAAAAATGTTTAATGCACGTTGCAGCCCCATGGGGGTCTTAGACAAGATAAGAGTGTCGTCAGCGAACATCAGGATCGGAACCCTGGTGTCCGCTAACGATGGGGCATCAACACTAGCCTTCAGCAGCCTCTCAACGATTCCGTTAATAAATAACGAGAAAAGTAAAGGGGCCATGGAACAGCCCTGTCGAACACCCCTTTCCACTGGGAAATCCTCAGTTGTCTCTCCACTTCCACCCCACTGGACTCTAGCGAAGTTGGATTCGTGCAGTCGCATAATTAATGTTAGCAGATCAGCAGGGATCCCCAACTTTTGCAAAACCAACCATAACTTAAACCGGGGGACTAGGTCGAACGCCGTCCGCAGGTCGACGAACGCGACGTACAGGCAGCCCCTTCCCAGTACAACGGTCTTCCACCTTAATATGGTAAAGCGGAAGACCTGATCGATGGTACTGGTTGCTCGCCTGAATCCCGCTTGGTATGGAGAAAGGGCGTTGTTGTCTTCAACCCAGTCCATAAGCTGGTTTGTTACCATTCTCCCAACTACTTTCTGTAAGGTGGCTATTAAGCTTATGGGCCTATAGTTTGCAGGCAGTGAACGATCTCCCTTCTTGTGGATGGGGATAATGGTTGCGCCTTTCCAGAGGTCTGGGACCACTTCCCCCTTGGCTAGGGCATTCGCTACAAGGAGGGTATATCTCGCCCATCTGGTCATATCGTGTTTAAAAATATCAGGTGGAATGCCATCTGGACCTGGCGCCCTCCCACATTTCGCGGAACCAATGGCAATTTCCACTTCTCTAAGGGAGAACAAATCGTCGGTTGCATAAACCGGTGTTATACTATCAGCTGCCACAGGATGGTTAACTTCCGCGTACTGAGGTCTGAAGTAATCAACCCAAGCTTCCTCTGCTACATTGTTGTCTGGCTTCGCAGGACCGGCTCCACTACCCCACTTGATGATTTTCCAGAATGCCCTGGAGTCTTTACTATCAGAGGCCTCTTTTAGTTCGGCCCAGTGGCCTTCATCCCAATTCTTTTTTGCACGATAGATGGCCATCTTGTACAGTTCCCTATTCTTTGTCACAGCGGCGCGGTCCCTATTCCTTATGGCTTGTCCCAGGGCTAATCGTGCTGATCTACAATGACTATCAAACCACCTTCCCACTTCTTTAGATTTCTTCCCTTTCCTTTTTTTAATGAAGAAGCATGGTCTCAGGAGGGAGAATAACTTATTGTGGATTTCGGTGATTCCACTATCCCCTGGAACCACTGGAACCGCTGTTTCCATCGCGGAAATTGCACAATCAACAGCATTATTGATGTAAGTCATAATGGCCTCGTTTGCCAGTACCTTGGGCCATTTTAACCTGCGTTCATCATTACTCATAACAGGGGTTTCATCGTATATCACTAGAGGGTTACCCGCACCAGTATTCCACCACCTATGAGTCACACAGAGGGGGTTGTGGTCACTTTCAACCCGGGGCCTAACTGTCATGTCAACAACCCCTTTCCACAGTTGGAGACTGCACAAAATGTAATCGATTCGGCTCCTGTTGATGCCATTGTCAAAAGTGTAGCTGCCCTCCTTGTCCCCAGGTGTCCTCCCGTTCAGTGCTCTTAAGCCATGTTCCATACAAATTCCATTCAGTGATAAGATCTCTTTTGTCCATCTCCTTACAGGTTTTAGGCATAGAGGTGGTACTCCCCAGAGATTGTCCTCTTCGCTCTCCAAGAGGTCATTTGTACAGTCCAGAGGTTCAAAAGTCCTGTTGAGGTCCCCTACAATTATCGTTACACTTTCCTGGGACTTGGTCTCGATGGCAGTAGACAACAGCTCAATGGTGGGTAAATTGGTTACGTTGCTACCTCTCACGTAGACATTGTACAAATCTATTAGTTGACCCTTTGCTACGGAGATTCTTAATAATTGCAAATCACAATTTCCCAGGTCCAACATTTTGATGTTGACCTGCAGGTCCTGTCTAACCCAAACAGTTAAGCCTCCCTTGGGCCGCCCTCTTCCCCCTTTTGACGCTGGTATACAATAGTTCAAATAACCAAGACAGAAAAGGGGATCACAAGCCCAGGTTTCTTGGAAGCAACAGATGTCATACCCACTTATAAAATCCACCCAGGATTGGGAATCCAATTTACTTGCCAGCCCAGCGACATTCCAAGATAAAAGCGTACCAATGCTATCATCTAGCCCATCTCGGGTGTTAGTCAATGGAAATACTTGGGCTAACATAGGGCTTTCAGTAGAATTAGTCTGCCTTTCTTGGTCATCTGTCGGATCCACTGTCGTATTGGCTGGGTGTGTTATCTTGGCATTTGTATTTAGAGTTCCCAGTCTAAAACCACCTTCTTCGACCAAACCCCCTGTCTCGATGTAATTGACCAATAAGTTTGTAACAGTTGTATTACCATGAACATCACATTGCCCTTCTGGCTCGTTAGTGTTCCCTCCTAAACTGTCAGTACTGGTTTGTCAATATCCCCATCCCGGCTCCTGCCATCCTACATGAGGGTTGTAATATGTGTAAGTGGTATGATTATGACCTACAGGAGGAGGTGGTAAGGGATTGACTGGCCATGATACAGTAGGGGGAATAAGGGGTTCATTGAGTAAACTAGTCGTTACACTAGTCGGTCGGGGGTAAAAAAAGGTAAGGTCTACAATTCCGATACCTCCCTTATTTGTTCCCCATCCCTGCCTTGTTATCCATCCCGCCACCCTTGGGTCTTGGAAATTGACCACTATGCAATCCCCACCCAAGGTTTTCGATGTATATCCCATCCAATCTATTCTCCTTACCCCTATGATTAGCCCGTCGATGTCACCAGGCAGAGGACGGTTTTCCTTTAGCCAGTGCATGATCTTATTTTTGAGCATCTGGAAAGTTTCTCTCTGTCCTGGGGGTAATGGTGGGACGTTTATAAGAACTGCTACATAGGGAAAGGAGTCTGGGGTGAGATTAATTGGTGGTTTTCTGTAGGGTTGTTTTGCCACGGGCGGTGGGATAGATTTGGGAACTTGGGGGACATATTGGGGGACAGGCTTCAGCGCCTGTTGTTTGTTATTTATTTGGGACGGTACTGAAGTTTTACCTACCAACAAACCTGTGTTAGCCCTATTCCCTCCCACCGGAATATTCTGAGCTTTCTGCGTGCTATTAGTTACGTTTGCGTTTGTTGGTACTATTCCCGCTTGGTGACGCACTGTAGCCTCAGCACTCGTTGCGATTGGTGGATTTTGTGTCGGGGGGATTGTGGGCTGTGTAGGGTGTATTATGGTCGACTGAGGTAAATCAGGGCCAACGTTTGCTCTCTCTGTTCTGTCTGAGGATTTTGTAATGGCTTTAACTGTAGGTTTGCTCAGTTTGGGAGGTAAAGGAGAGCTATTTCGGGGATTTCTTCCCTTATCCTGAATAACAGGGTTATTTAGGACCTGAGAGTTTGTGCTTACTTCCACCCTATTCGCTTTAATCAGTGATTTTGTGGAATAAAAATTGTCTAAGGTAGTCTGTTCAAAATGGTTTAGCCTATCTACAAGCTTTGCAATTCTATCCTCAATGGGGGTGAGTAGTGATCTAAACAATTTTTCCAGTTCAGGGAGAACAGTTACAAGTGATTGCTCCTTATCTTTACATGGTACAGTGGAGTCGGTACAAGGATTGTCATCTCCGTCCTGGCTGTTCAAGGAGACAAGATTAGTAGGTGTAACACTTTCTGTGCTTTGAGTTTCGTTAGTAGCTACCTCTCCTGTGTTCACGAGTTTATGTAACTTCCTGAGTTTTTGAGGGGGTTTGACCACCCTTTTACATTTTCTTACAGATGCTGGTCGTTTCCGTTTGGACCCGATTTTGGGTTGGGCCAATGTAACCTGGGCGCCAGAATCAGTGAGCGGTGCTGGTAGGATTTTGCCGCCACAAGGATTATTTAGTTCTATCACAACATCCTTGTTTGGTTTTTGGGCCTGGACCTCAAAATGGTCGTTTACAACTGGCAAGTTCACTGATGACAGAGGAGTTACCAGGGTGGGGTAAGCTAGATTTGAAAACTTATCCGTTGAATTCTTAAGTATTTCGATTGACAGCCTACGCTCTGCGCGCTTCTCTGCCAAGGTCAACTCTTTGTCTATTACCAGTGAACGATTAAAGAAAAATTTATCTAGGGGGCCAATTGCCAGTGGACCAGACTCTACAAGAGGAGTTATTTAATGGCTATTTACAGAGTTTGTTGATGTAGACGTTGCCATGTTAAACACTTAACAAATCCAACTTTCCTAAGCCACTTACTGGAGGTGATACTGTATATCACTGGTAAGGGGGGTGGCCCAGCCCGGCCTCCTTCGGCCCCGGACGGCCACAGATGGTCCCGCCCTTGTCCCGGGCTTCTCCCGCGCGCTCTCCCGCGCTGCGGGAGTACTTGTGGCTTAATAAGGAGACTGAACACAATAGGTGGAAGGGGTAGGAGGGGTCGGGGAGAGCGGCCCAGGTGTGGCTGATCAGGGCTGGCGGGTGCTCCTGGGAAATGCAGTCCCAAGGAGCTCACGCACTCGCTCGCAGCCCCGTGCAAGTACTTCCCTCGGTGTCCCCTTCAAGGCGCTGCGGTCAACACTCCTCACGCAGCGGGACCCGCGGAGCGGGTTCCGCAAGAAGTAGGCTGGCAGCAGGCGATTCCAAACGGGCAGAAACAAAAGCAGCAAGGCGTCCCACTCGCCGTCTCAGCGAGAGCAGATGATAAGGGCTCGGTGGAAGGGTAGGAGGGGTCGGGGAGAGCGGCCCAGGTGTAGCTGATCAGGGCTGGCGGGTGCTCCTGGGAAATGCAGTCCCAAGGAGCTCACGCACTCGCTCGCAGCCCCGTGCAAGTACTTCCCTCGGTGTCCCCTTCAAGGCGCTGCGGTCAACACTCCTCACGCAGCGGGACCCGCGGAGCGGGTTCCGCAAGAAGTAGGCTGGCAGCAGGCGATTCCAAACGGGCAGAAACAAAAGCAGCAAGGCGTCCCACTCGCCGTCTCAGCGAGAGCAGATGATAAGGGCTCGGTGGAAGGGTAGGAGGGGTCGGGGAGAGCGGCCCAGGTGTAGCTGATCAGGGCTGGCGGGTGCTCCTGGGAAATGCAGTCCCAAGGAGCTCACGCACTCGCTCGCAGCCCCGTGCAAGTACTTCCCTCGGTGTCCCCTTCAAGGCGCTGCGGTCAACACTCCTCACGCAGCGGGACCCGCGGAGCGGGTTCCGCAAGAAGTAGGCTGGCAGCAGGCGATTCCAAACGGGCAGAAACAAAAGCAGCAAGGCGTCCCACTCGCCGTCTCAGCGAGAGCAGATGATAAGGGCACGGTGGAAGGGTAGGAGGGGTCGGGGAGAGCGGCCCAGGTGTAGCTGATCAGGGCTGGCGGGTGCTCCTGGGAAATGCAGTCCCAAGGAGCTCACGCACTCGCTCGCAGCCCCGTGCAAGTACTTCCCTCGGTGTCCCCTTCAAGGCGCTGCGGTCAACACTCCTCACGCAGCGGGACCCGCGGAGCGGGTTCCGCAAGAAGTAGGCTGGCAGCAGGCGATTCCAAACGGGCAGAAACAAAAGCAGCAAGGCGTTTGATTTGCTCAAGCGCTCCGTCCATCATCCCCTTTGGTATCGCTTTGTCGCCCTAAGTTGGCAGGGTATGCCCAGACGTGGGTCCCTTGCTCACTTTGCCACTGGATTCAAGATAGCCTGGCTGATGAGGGTTATGAACCCGAAACCGGTCCCAGGTTGCTTATTTACGGTCCAGGGAATACATGGCTTGGCAGTTCGGGCTGGACTGTTCCCTTGAGGCACAGGATCAGACTGATTTCTGAACTGGGGTGGTGGAGTGAGCTAAAGAATGATGATGGATTAAATCCAGATCAGTTGACTGGGGGTGAGTGTTTGATTTGCTCAAGCGCTCCGTCCATCATCCCCTTTGGTATCACCACTGTTAAAGACAGCAAACAAAAGAGAGTAGCACAGGACAAGTGTTGTCCAGTTCCGACAGTTACAGTGCCTACATGGTTCCCAGATGCTCCAAGCTGGCATTTTTGCAGTAGTAGCCTTTTCTTTTACCAGATTCTGTTTCTGGTGCTTTACCCATGGGTCACTTGACACTTGATTACAAGATCCAGTCACAGTGATCAGTTAAATAGAAGCTCTGGTAACCTGGGTTGCTTTGTCAGGCCTACAGTGCTTAGAGTACAGGCCACTGAGCTGCGGCGCTACCAGTGATCTCTTGTACAGTAAACTTGCAGAACATGCACATTTTAAAAAGGAATTGTGGCTCAAATGTGCTTTGGATTTGGACCCAGATCACTGGGGAAGTCACATATGCAGTGGTTCATTATCAGTGGCGGCTCCTCTGCAACGGCAGAGGAGCGTCACCCCACTGCCTGGTGCAGAGCCAGCAAACGAAAAATAAAACAATGATCTAACATCGTTTTATTTTTTGTTTGCCAGCTCTGATCTAGCTTGTGCATGGAGGGCCGGGGCATAGGAGGTGGGAGGAGGAGTGCTTGTGCATTCTCTAAGTACGCATATGTGTTTGGCTGATTGTGTCAGGCGAAACAAAACACACTAGCGCTCTAAGTTTTCTCCAGCCCGGCTGCATTTAGCACAGCCCACAGACTCCATGACCTGAGCAGAGCATTTTTTCTGCCTGCTCAGGGCAATCCCCGCACTCCTCTGCAGCACGGGAATTGAATGGGAGTCTGTCCCAGGGGTTGCTGGGGGCAGGAAGAGGCCAGCAGGAGTGACAAGATGCGGGAGGTGGCGGGCGGCATCAGGTAAGTTTATTAATATTAACATATCCCCCGCGTTCCCCCATCACTCTTTGTTAATGGCAGTCGCCCTTTTTCATTACAGCTTACAATGTCTGCAAGTAGTACACCGACACCATGCATTTCGGCGGGGTTTACCCTGCCCTATCCTCTAGTATTTCCACCCTCAGGCATGGCTGGAGTCAGCCAGTGCCTAGAACTAGATAGATTGATAGATTAGCAAAGGCCCTAATGCAATGTGCCAATTGCACTTCTAATGAGATACATAAATCATCGACTTCTGAAAGCCTCCACTCAACCTCAAGTTAATGTCTATGGACCCCAGTCCTCACAAACAAGATGCCATGTTCCTCTGGAAAAACAGTGTTGGCGAATGTGGGCAGCATCCTGCCCACGTTTAAAGAATGAAGGGGCGGTGCCAATCTCATCTGAGCAGGAGGTGGTTGCCCCGTGCACATGATGGGCATTCAAATTTTACAACCTCTTCCTTGGAATTCAGGTAAGATAATTAACACTGCTTGTGTTTGAACTGCTATCAGGCTAATTGAACCTTCTCTATCTCCGTAGGTGAGCGTTGAGGGGTGCAGAGCAGATCTTTGCAGATGGTGACTTGTCCACAGTTGTCGATACCTTCCCTGATATGATAGGATGGCATTCCCTTGCTCCAGTGGATGCTTGCTGCCTACTGCTGTATGTGTCCTCCTCAGCTACCCTGTGGGTGCCTCATTCCCCCTGCGCATGCTTGCTCCATGTGGCTTCACATGTCCTACACCTCCCCCATCCTGTTGGTGCCCCATTTCTTCTAAACCCTCCCAATACATGTCTCTTTTGAACCCCTCTGACCTGTGGCCACTCCTGTTGTTTTTCAGTTTTGCAAGGGCCACTCAATTACAATCCTTTATGCCTTTTACCCTGTACAATTTTACCTTGTCTTTTCCCTGTTTCAAAGACAGTCTGGGTGTTGGTCAGATGTATCAGTGTGAAACACGTGTTGTGATCTACCTGACCCCACTTTCCCTTCTTCATAAACCCCATTTCCCCAAACCCCTAGCTTTCCCCAAGGACAAGCAAAGCACAATGTCATGAAACATTCATTGCCATAGCATAACATACTTTAGAGTTTGGTAGAATGTGTGGATATCCCTGTAAAATATTTTATACAGATCATTTACAACATTCTTGGTGTGTTTCAGACCCTCACTTCTTCATAAGGGGAGAGGATGTCGCCTTACGGCTAGTGCTGCCGACTTTGGAGCTGGAGAACCAGGCTTGAGCCTCCGCATCGGCTCAACATCCTGTGATTCTGGGCAAATCACTTAATCTCCCCATGCCTACCAAAAATGAATGTGTCCTTGTGTAACATAACTGGTGTTAATGAAAAGCGCTCCAATATCCTTCAGTTGAGTTTGCACTTTATAAAATCTGCAAAAAAAATAAATAATAGGAAATAGCACAACAGTAGCAGGCGAACTCCGTTCAATCTGAGAACAGCTGCAATCCTTCATGGCTAAAGACACCCTGAATGGCACCCTTGGAAGGCAGATGCCAAACTGCCTCGAACTACCACACAGCTTCTCCTGCAGTGTGTCTGACCTGTGACACTTCACCACACATGATTCATAACAGAACATGTGATTGAAACAAAGCATGACTGTGTTCTGATAAAATGCCACCTCTGTTTTGTTTGGTCTCCTTTCATTGCAGACTTGGCAATGAATGTTGAGGTTCTGTACAGGGATTTTTATGTAGCTGTTGAGTCTTGTTGCTGGCTGCCATCCTGAAAGGTTTCTTGCTGATATTATCCACTCCCAGCTGGAACAGTTACCAATGTAGCTAATATACTGTAAGTGTGTGTTTCATGGTCAGATTTTTGGTTTAGACCTCTCATTGTACTCCATGTTACTGCATCTGAAAGTTTGGGAATTGCCAGGTGATACAACATAATAGCGTATAAGCAATCATGAAGAATCTGGTAGATTAAGGTTCCTATGAGTCTGTGATCCCTGCAAGACACACCAAGGAGCATTAATGTCAGTTTGTCCTCAGGCACGTAGCTTTCAGTGTCTCCTGAATCGTTTTAAACGGAGGGTACTGTCTCTAGTGCAGTACACAACCAAATGTAGAATGTGAGGTCTCTATCAACTAGGCCTGGGCGGAGCTCGCAGAGTTGCGCTATCTGTAACTCTGCGGAGTGGCAAAAAAACTCTGCCGTGCTATGAGGAGTTCTGCGTGCGGGCTGAGTTTGCCAGGCGCCCGTTCGTGTTGCCACACTGAGTGCGTCCTCGCGTTCCAAATCTTACACGAATGGCACCATGCGGTTCTCATGTGCGTCCTCGCATTCCAAATTACGCGTGATCGGTACCAAGCAGTTTGCATGGGCGTGGCTATCTTGCTTCTCTACTCTCTGTAATGGTGGTGGGCCTTATCTTTAATCCCTCTTTAATCCTTCCCCTATCAAATTTATCTCCCCCCTCATTTTTATTTATAATATTAGTGTGTGTCTTTGTGTTTGCAAATTTTACGTATTTTTGTAATTTTTTGGTTGTTTTTCGTGACTTTTGATATTTTGTTTATTTTTCCTCCACTTCCTTATTTCTTCTTTACTTTACTTCCTTTTCTTTCTTTTTGCATCTTTCGATGCCCCGCCCAGCGCTATGGCAGAGGGTCGTCTACCTTGCGGGAGCCCCCGCCCACCAGGTGTGCAGCCCTGGGCAATCTTTACTGACAAGGAGGTGGCCGCACTAGTTTTTATTGTACAGCGCCAACTCTCCTCACTGCTGCCAGCAGGCGGCAGGCCTGGGAGTGGATACCCTCATGCAAGAGCATTGGTTGCGCTGGGGGGCGTGTCGTGCAGCGCACCAGCCAGTTCAGCACACCATCCAGCAGCTGACGCACCTCTGGGCGTATATCTTAAACAGGGAACAGAACCTGCTTGACCTGCTAGCCGTCGAGATTCCAGAGCTCGTGAGTATTAATTATTTGTTGTTTTTGTGTGGTACAATGATAAAACAAAAATCCAAATAGCATGCTGCTCACACTCCGTGGCAAATTATGTTTAGTTTTTGTTGGAATATAATTATGTGATCCAGTTTCTAGCTTCTGCTACGTAAGTGCTCAGTGCTACCTAATTGTACTCATCATTGGCACTCGCTTTGGCTGCTTAATTAAGAATCCATTGCAGACTGTCATCAGAGTCTTGTCACCATAGTGAATCAGTGATAGCAATGAGTTGGCGTTCTCTCTATGACTTTATTTATGTGGCTCGTACACTTCCAAGCTATTTCACAGTGATGTGTAGCATGCATCTATGCATTGCAAAAATGGGAGACTGAGTTGGTCCATCAAGGGTGTTGAGAAATGAGAAAAGAATCAAAGATCATTCACTGCAATGCAGTAGTTCAAAATGTAGTTTTTGTTAGGGAAATTTGGAATAAGGATTTTAGGATTAGTATGGGCAACTCATCAATAGTTGACAGACTCAAAACTAGTGCTATAGGTGAGGTGATCTATTTTAGAAAAGTACAATTATGTGACTGCATTTGCCTGTCATATATATTTTGTGGAGATTAACTAAGTCACGAATCTATTTTTTTAATCTTCATTTCTAACATCAACACCCAAAGGCAAGAAGAGGGACGTTGCAGAGGGTCCGAGAGTAGCTGGTCAGCAGGAGACGCCGACCACCAGCGCCCCAGCTGAGGGCTCTGCTAACCCCAGTAAGTCGAATTATTTATTATATTATTATTTCTCTAACATTGGGTTTTATGATTGGTGTGGGCTCAGGGTAGAATCTTGGGGTATTGGAATGTTGGTGCTGGGATTTGCTGCCTGGAGGCTGGTGTTGCTGGTGAGAAATAAAGTTGCTCTGACATCCTTACCTGCCGTCTTCATTCCATGTGGCGATGAGGACGAGATACAAATTCGCTTGTGCAAAGCACAATGGATTTAATTTTTGTTTCATTCCGGTTAACCCTGCATTATCTTTTTTTTTCTCCTTTAGATTACATGGTTTTCTTTTTTGGTAGCTAGCTTGTTTTGCTCTCTAGTCTCTACAAGTTCACTTATCTTCTGCTTTCTTGGTAATCTTTCACTCTCTCCTACAAATCTTGTGGCACTGCAAGAGTAAAAAGAACACATGTTTGGTACATTATTGTCTACTGTGACGATTGCAGGCCCAAGTAAGCTAGTATTATAAATAACAATCACCATGTATGTTTGTTGAGAAGGCTATCTTTTTCCTGCTCATGCTCTAACAGTTGAGTTAACTAGAGATTGGCCAATGTTGTGTGCAGTTTGATTCATTCATACAGTATACCAATAGTTTTCCATGACAGTGCAGCATGGATGGAATAATAGTATGAGGCCCCACTCCCATTGCATTTGCCAACCAACACCATATGTCTTTCATTGACCATTATTCCACCTGTGGCTTTTCTAACATTGTCAACCAACCAACTGCCTAGAGTAATATTTTTGTTAGAAGATACTGCAGTGCTAACCAAACTGTAATGATGCACTGCGGTTGTATTTGTTTTTATTGAAAAAATTAAGTGGAGACGGATCTGGCATATAAAATATTATGTATAATATTTTGTTCTAGCCACACAGACCACCAGTGATGCCGGCTCAAGTAGTGCCACTGCAGGAGCAGACTCATTTGGAGGGGGAGAAGCGGTGGCAGGGACGGGCACTGGTAAGTCACATAATTGACTGTTATGCTCACTAGCTAGTACCAGGGCATCGACAACACCTGACTGGGAACACCTGAAGTGGTGGTTGAGTTATTATGGTCTCTTTGATCTGCAACTCACCAAAAGCTCACATTATGAGCGTTGATGGCTTGAGGGAAACGTGGAAGAACAGAAGGTTAAAAGAAAGGAAAATGGTATCTGACTGGAAGGGTGGGTGGGTGAAAGGGTGCATAGGTGGGTAAAGGGATGGATGGGTGAAAGGATGGTTGAAAGAAAGGGTGGATATTGAATGGATGAATAATGGATTGGAAATGTTGGTGAAAGACTGGATGAGAGAAAGTAAAGCTTGATCATGGTGGCTATGCGTGAAGCAGAATAAAAGGATGAATAAATATTTGGATTGCTTGCATGAATAAGCAAGGCAGCTGCTCTCATGGAGAGGGGAATGCTGCTCATCTACTTTGTTTATGTAGAGTTATTTAAGCTATGGTTCAAAGTAGAGGGTATTTTTAAAATTTTTGTTCTACTCCCTTGATTCACGGAATTTGGTAAGCGAGCCAGATGTACCCCACCCATCATTCATCACCCCATCTCTCCACCCATGGAATTTTGCCACCAATGACTGAAGTGCGGTATGGTTCAATTTGTAACTACAGTGTTGGCTGTGCAATGTGCGACTGCTTCAGTAAATGCAGCATTTGCAAAGATTTCAATGCATTGCAAATCGAACAAACAAGGTATGTTTCCCTTTGGCCACTCAGTCACCTCTTAGTAATTCACTCCTCTTTTCCTCGAGGTTCTTCAGTCCCAGCCAACCAAAAAATTGGAAAATCCATTCTTGGCATGTGAGTCGAGCATATATTTCATCGTTTCCCATAACAGCTTTATTTGTCACCTGGTCAGATTTTTCCCTTTTGACTTCCGTCGACTAGTACAGTGACTGAATAAGCCAAAGATGATAAATCCATGATCAGTGTAGTGACCCCTCTATTCTATATCAAAAGCTCTACCCTACCTGCCTATTCCCTCTACCCTACCCTGTAGTCGAGTAAGTCAAGATTCCTTTCCTTACTTCATCATTTTCCCCGTCTACTTACAGCAGACAAGATAATATCTGCATTTCGTACATGAGGTGTGTGACGTAGTGTCTTATTTATTCATCTGCCTCTTTGGATTCAGGGCAGAAAGAGAAATGCATTTGGAGAAGAGCAGGGCCATTGGAATTAAAAATAGATAATTGTCAACTACAGCTGGCCCAGCTGCAGACAATAGAAGAAACCTGACGATCTGGCTAGCAATGAGCATGGCACCAGTATTTTAGTGCAACACACAACTAGTGCATAATGCCATATTCTTTAATGAGAGGTAATTTATTCTTCCACTCAAAGTGTCTGTTTATACCTACTTGAAAATCATTAAGAAGAAAAAAAAAATCAAATCACTATTTTATAATCCGATGATATTCTGCCTTAATACTTTTCTGCCACACAGTCAGTGCTTTTTATACTAGACATGTGTGGATAAAACAAAATTGGCCCTGTGAATCTCCTAATCATAATCATATCAAATTCCAATGGCCCAAGGAGACCACCAATGTACTGCTACTATGCCACCCATTAATTTAAAACAATTGTTTACACAGAGCATTATTTAAAATATGTCTTTTTTGTTTTTCTCAATATAGCTACTCCTGCTAGTCCAACCGAACCACCCACATAGCAGCAGATAACGGCTCGTCTGCGCGGCAGAGGCTGAACTGCATAGAACAGGAATACCGGTGGCTGGTGGTCCTGGAAGAGGAGGAGTATGAAATAAAGGCCTCTCAGCTGGGCCCCAGTGCAGCTGAGCCCCCTCAGCCTCCTGCCTCCCAGCCATTCCATCGCCGTCACCGCCACCAGCTGACATCAAGTGCTGCTGCCCCCTCCCACACTGACAACAGCAGGCCATTGCTGAAGCGTGTCCCGCAGCGGCTGGACACTATAGAGAGCCTGCTTGCCATGATGGAGCAGAGCATGGACCAGATCCAGACCCAAATCTCGAATGCCCTCTTCCAGCCTTTCTTTAATTTTTTGTTTCAGTGGGAGGGACTTGTTGTGGGTGGAGAGTGTGGGAAGGGAGTTGGGACCGGGTATAATTCTTTGGACATTTCAGATATTTGGACATTGGGGGTTGGGTCAGTATGTTTGGGGGAAAAAGTGAGCCTGTTGTGTGGGGGGAGAAGGTGGGTTTGTTTATAAAAGAAATAAAGGGGAAACTTATATTTTATCAAAATATATGCCTGAAGTGTTATGTTTTATTTTTACTTTTCACAGCTGCCTTAAGTTTTTACGCAGCATGTTTATGTGCTTGTAAGAGTGTAAAGCTTAGTTATAGAGTTATACCTCTCTATCTTGACCATTAGGGGGGATGTTGCCATGACAACCTAGCTAAAGAATTACTTGTAGTAGCAGTTAGTTACTTACTAACTAACTTAACTATTTCTCTTCACTCCATAATTGTCTTACTTGAATATAGATGAAGCAATAACAGGAAAGGCATCACAACTTCACAAGCGAGGTCCCACTTCCACCCAGGTGAGCTCCAACTGTAGGATTAAGTGGAATAATTATCCATCATGGGCAACTAAATGGAAATAAAAACACTGAGTTAGTGGGTTATGTCAAAGCTTTAGAAAGAATGGACACTAGACTACTACATGATGGCACAACAAGAATTGGTGATAAAATAGCATAAAATAGCAATAGTAGTAACTTGAGCAACGGGGAGCTACTAGTAACTTACAAAATTCTCGAGTCATGAAAAATGGACTCAAAGTCTGGAGTGGACAAGCTTAGGTTCGGCGTTTAAGGTTACGAAACACAAGACCTGAATGATGATGCTGATGACTGATGTTCTTCGTTCTATATCTAAAATATGGATCATTTTTTATGCGCAGGTGTATAAATGGGGCCAGTGTGGGCAATTGCTTAGAGGATCCTGCAGTGAGTTGGTATTGCTTTCACCAAGTCCGCCACACCAAGTGGGTGATCCATTGAAGGTGTCTATTAAGGCACACCTCAATAAATCACACAGTCGGGTTAGGTGTTTGATGAATGAATTAGAAAGGGGATTTAAGGAATGCTCTGACAAAGACAAACACTACACAAGGACAATATTCCTCTGGGCAATGAGCAGCACATCATTCATCATCAATTTGTAGTAGAAGGAAATGAAGGAATAAGTATGAAACAGTATAGTTAAATGCATTGCAAACAGTCCTTCTGCCCCGAGACCCAGATATATAAATATTTTATCTTCTAGGTTAGGAGTGAGCCCACCCATCCAGTCCTCAAAATATGATTATTGAAAGAAAAATGATACTGTACTGCTAAATTAAGTGGTGCATCTGCATTCTCCTCTGGAATGTCCATCACTCTTGGGTGCTTATCTGGACTGGTCCGGTACTTAAGTAGCAGTGTTAAGCTCAGCAGTTGTCTTTCATTCGTACAGGAAACTAGAAGGCCTGTGGGTTATAACACAGAAACTATATTTTAGAGTCAAGGAGAAGGACAGAAGGAAGGCGAGCTTCATGAAGAGTGTATCAAGAAGATTCAAAGGCAGAGTAAAAAAAACAAGCGGGGGACACAGAGTTTCATTTTTGCCACCAATGCAACACACACATGCACACAGACACACAGACACACACATGCACACACTAGTATTTCACAAATCAATGCACCTCTCTCCATTACACATAGCTGAGTACTAGGCCTCAGACTCATGGTTTGCCTTTGAAGTTGATAACTTCTTGCTTCTTGTTGTTGATGAGGTAGTCCCACGGCTCCCATCCTGAGTTCTTCCATCCTCCTGCGGACTACAAGTAACTCAATTTCAGACCAATCATGACCCAATCAAAACAGACATGTGATGCACTGCTGTTGAAGAACAAGTAGAGAAACATAATTTCAGTATTTTGCATAGGTTTTTGTTTGTTAATTAAAGTGACTTTTCTGGTCTCTCAAGAACTAGAAAAAAGGAGAGGACCCTCCAGGGAAAGAAATGATCACCCATCACATAGGCCCCAAACATTGCAAATCAATCATCTCGAGCAAATTACTGTTCAAAATCCTACCTCACTGACTGCCATCACATGAATCATCAGTCATCACTCACAATCATTCGATATTCAGATCACTAGTTGGTGCAATGGTTAACTGTTCAAATCCAAGCACGGTGGTAGGTACACTATCACCCATTTGATGCAAGCAACAAATTGGAATTTGTCAGTCTTGTAAATCAAATGATCATCTGGGGCAGCCCTGGACTGTACAGGTTAATTCATTTTCCCTAAGTAAGTTTGTAAAGGCCAATCCCCTTCAGGAAAAAATGATCGGCCGTCACTCAAGACCCAAACATTGCAAATCAATCATCTCAAGCCTGATCCCAAATTGCAGTTCAACACCCTCCCTCACTGTCTGCCACCACATGAATCATCAATCATCATCACTCGCAATAGTTGTAGTTACCTCTTCCAATTCAAGCCCGGGTAGTTTAGGTATTAGGTAGTCATATTTGATGCATGCAACACATTAGAATTTGGTAATGGCACTTTTATAAATCATGATCTTCTGGGCCAGACTTGCTAGTACTATGTGATACAAAAAAGGATAGGCATGCGAGGGGGCAGGCATTGCCTCCAATGTCAAGAAGGAATTGTGGAGGCTTCTTCAATGCACACTGGTCCAACAGCAATCCGGCAGAATATGTGACTAAAAAATGATGGGGCAGCATAAATCTGACACAAAATAATAATGTTCCACCAGCTACTTCTTTTTTTGCAAAGATAGAAGTTCAACAAGAAATAATTAAAAGGTTCTATGGGGGCACTGGAATAGTTAGTCCAGGAAGTAGATTTTGTCCTCAAACTCAGGTGGTTCAGGCAGAAGTTGGTCAGCTAATACAGTTGATACCAACCAACCATCCTGCTCCTCCTGTGCTGTTTCAGAAACGGTGTAATTTTGTTGTATGAAATGTTGGTTCATTTTGATCATAGCCAATCTTTCCACGTTTTGAGATTAGGTCCTTCCCACTGTAACAACTTACCAGCTGCACTGAACACACAGTCATCAGATACACTGGCTACAGGACAAACCAGATAGTTTTTTGCCAGCCTGCTGAGCTCTGGCCATTGGTGCATCTTCCCATACCAATACATCAATGGGTTTGATCCACATAGACCTATTTTGGATCATCCAGATACTCCTGAAACATCCTTTGAATGGCCATTGGTGTTGCCACTTGCTCAACCTCTTTTGCCAATGCCTCTGCACTGGACTTAAGCCCTACAGATTGAAACCAATACAATACATAGGTTGGGTCTGGTCCTTCTGTTGCTGTTGTTGCCGGTGTTCTGATTGATGGTGTTGTTGGCTGCTGTGAGACAAGACTGCCCTCGCCAGAAGTTGAATGCGGCACCCCAGAACTGTGGACGGGACTCTAAGTTCCAGCCATTCTTCTTCCAGGTCTTCAGAAAAAGGAATGAAAGTGGGCAGAATACTTTTGTACTGTGGATCAAGTAGTGTGGCACAGATGTACTCTTTAAACACAAGGATCTCATGCTGCAGCCTTGTATTACAAGCCGAGCGAAGCATCAAGCTCTCAACCAAGGCATGCACTTCTGTGTTTGCATTCACACCTGTGAGGGCAAACCTTTCAGACACCTTCTTTACCTGGTCCCATAGCAGATGCATCAACTGGATAGCTTGGCCCATGGTACAGTCCTCCTTGCTAACTTCCCATGTGAAAACCTCAAAAGGGAGTAGCATCTGTGTCAGACATATGACTAGGTCCCATTTGTACGCATCCATGGTCATAGCTTTCCCAACTGCCTCCCCTCCTCTTAGAATGACAAAGTCATTGATCTGTTTGTACTGCTCAAACAGATGTTGTAGCATGTAAAAGGTCGAGTTCCAACATGATGGCACCTCTTGTATCAGGGCTTTAACTGGTGCTCTATTAGTATGCTGAATAATCCACAACTGCTTTTGAGCTTTAAAAGAGCGGCTAAAATGAGTGCAGATTCTTCTGCAGGAAGTCAGTATGTAACTGACTATGTCTCCTTATTTGAGAAAGTCTTGCACCACCAGGTTGATGTAATGGGCCAAACACAGGGCCCTTAAATAGCCTCTGTCTGACAGGTCTTGACTATGTTACTGCCATTGTCTGTGGCAAAAAATCCAATTCTGAGACCTCTGGGTTGCAGGCATTCATAAACCTTGCTGTTAACGTTTGTCCAAGATGTTTACAGCTGTATGTGATTTCTCCATGGCAAACATGGCCACTGTTGCATGCCGCCAAACAGTCTTAAAACTTTCTGTGAGGCCAAGGCCTGCAGATATCTTTTGCCGTACATAGCAAAAGAGATCCATTGTGCAGTGAAGCACATGTATTCAGTCGCCTGACAACTGATCCATAGGTCTGTCATCAGGAGGATAGTGTGAACAACACTTTGCTGCAAAGCTTATCCAACCTACTGCAGCACATCAGAAACTCTGGCAAAATAGGTCCGCATTGGTATCTGCCATTTCGGGCAGATGACTGCCACAAATTCAAAGAATACCACTCCTTCCACAAAAGAAAAAGGGAGGAGGTCCAGTGCTAACATTTTTGCCAGCTTCCCGTTGTACAAACATGCGGTTCGGTGGTTCTGCCCATAGGCCCCCTCCTGCCTAAATATTCCCATATTAGTATTGTATATTTTCTTTTTTTCTGGGGCCACTGACACAGGCGTCTTTCGAGAAGTAGATAGTGGTGGTAGGCTCAATGTGCGTCGCAGTCACTTTATGCCGTGGTGTCTCCATTTCACTCCGATTCTTGTACCATTGTGAAGTCGCTGAGGTGGGTGATTCTGCTGGTACACTGCTGGGGACAGGGTTGCTTTGTGTGAAGATGTCACCCTCTTCTTCTTCATCATCACCTCCCACAGTGATTGAACTTGTAGCTGACATTCCCAGGCTCTCCTCACCACCACGGCCACTTTCAGAAATGTTCATAAGGTGTTCCTCCCACTTGATTGTGTGGTGTTTTTTCATATTGGTCGTTTGGACTTCAGCACCATAATTTGTACCAGACTTACCTCAATGAACATTTGTGTGGCAAATGCTGCATACTGCAATGTGCTCCCACTCTTTGCTAACCATAAAAAAGTCCCAAACTAGGGAAAAATACTTTTTTGTGGTGCTACTGCCAATGCCTGAATAAGAACTGGAGGTAGGTGGGCATGTTGTTGATTTCCTCTCTGCTCTTCTGAGGTAGGGGTTGGTGCAGGTCTCAGCTGGGGCTTTGCAAATATAGGGGCAGGTGGTGCTACCTGTGCCACAACTCTGGAGCAGGTTGAATAGCAGTGTCAGACTCCTCAGTGTCACCTTCCACGATGACTGCGTTGTCGTTGTCATTCTCCTCATCATCCCCTTCCATAAGTCTAAGTCTTTCAGGACGTTTTCCTTTCCCTTTCCTCTCCTGTTAACTCGTGGACTCAGCTTGGGTCCACTCCATGTCTCTATCATCATCATCAGAAGTGGTGCTTGAGAAAGATGGTGGAGTAGTACCCCTTCTTTTCCTTGCTGAAGATCTGGGAGCAAATGATTCTAAAAGAGGAAGTTCTTGCTCAGAAAAAAGCTCAACTGACTGTTCTGCTCCAACATCAGGAAAATGTACTATTGCTGGCTGCTGTCCAGTTTACTCTGTTTCCTAAAACGATTGTGTACTACTGTGCAAAAGGAACAAATCCACTTCAACGTCACTACTGGTCGGCATCACAATGGTTGCAGTTGCTACCTTACTGACACGCATGGTCCTGGGCTTAGGTTAGGATGGTGCTGTTGATGCAGGAGTGCTGCTCTCAGCTTGCTTACTGGAGGCCGATGTGCAGGCACATGACGTGGTGGTCCAAAAAAGATTTAGGACGACATGCCACTGGTAGGAAGCTGCTTCTTCCCACTGACCACTTTCTTGGTAGCATCTTTTTATGGGGCCATCTTAAAGCTTTCAGTTGACAGTTGCACCAAGTTGCACAAGCGGAAGAGATTGGAGGACTGACGTGTGACTGCACAGGCATTCTGTTTTGCAGTACTGCAGGTGATGTCTCTTCTCTTGTGCACCTAAAAGCAAACAAACAAGAAAAACATTTAGTGTGAACGTGGCATTGTTTGCAATTTGAATTAATACAGACAAAGGCAATATTAGTGTTCTGTTAACAATTTAAAGACAAAACACACCACCATACCATAATTCCCCATCAGAATAACACACAATATACAGAATGATAGTGCTCTTTCCTTTATGTCCATATATTCTAAAGGAGACACCATTGGCATTCATGGAACTGAATTGGTAAATAGAATAGTAATCTTTTAATAAATGGAGGTTAGTGTGTGCCTTTGGCAGTCAATGTGGCCCAGGGGGAATTAAATAATCATCATCATAATACAAATGAATGATGCTAAAGTCAAACTCTAAAGTGCACCGCAGCCAGGGTGTCCAGGGAGAAATTGAATTATATACCTAAAAAACTGAATGTTGTTACATGGCTATGCGCCTATAATGGGTGGATGGATGGATG
The DNA here is from genome assembly GCF_964204655.1 of Triturus cristatus. Taxonomy (NCBI): domain Eukaryota; kingdom Metazoa; phylum Chordata; class Amphibia; order Caudata; family Salamandridae; genus Triturus; species Triturus cristatus. The sequence continues at coordinate 1,066,585,096 of NC_140579.1, read as the reverse complement.
ATGGATTGACCAAGGCAAAATGGAAACAAATAATTTAAAGTATAAAAAATTAGGGGGGAAATTAAATAAAAAAGGAACAAATATAAATATAAAATAATAATAAAAAAGTAGCATTTAAAAAATACATTTAAAATGTTTTAAAAAATACAATTAAAACAGTAAAATGTAAAATATTGAACTCTAAAAAAATTACATTAAAAATGTTTAAAAAAAATTAAAGTACAAAAAGTTACAAAATAAGTGAAATTATCCTCAAGCATATTATTAAACTGATATCTCATCCTTCCATGCAAGCCTATGGAAAAGGCACACTAACTGGACCCACAAAATGGCTGTCAGCCAGTGCCACATGGTCAACAATAACACTGAGCAAGAAGGCATGGGGAACAAAGAAGACATGCAAGCCTATGCCAAAAGCACACTGGCTGGGTACGAAAAATAATTGCCAGCCACCTGGTCACAACAACAACAACCAGCAAGGAGGCATGGCCACAACAAAGAACACATGCAGGCCTATGGCAAAAGCACGTTGGCAGCCTGCACAAAATGGCCACCAGCCACATGGTCACAACAACAAGCATGAGGTATGCAAAACAAAGAACACATGCAGGCTTATGGCAAAAGCACACTGGCTGCCCACACAAAATAGCTGCTAGTCCCATGGTCACAACAAGCAAGAGGCATGGGAAACAAAGGGCACATGCAGACCTATGGCAAAAGCATGCTGGCTGCCTACACAAAAGGGCCACCAGCCTCATGGTCACAACAACCAGCAAAGAGCCAAGGCCACAACAAAGAACACATGCAGGCCTATGGCAAAAGCACACTACACAAAATGACCACCAGCTATATGATCACAACAAGCAGGAGCCATAGAAAACAAAGAACACGTGCAGGCCATTGACGGCTGCTCCTGGGAAGCAGCAGAGGGGTGGGGAAGAGGCGTAGGAGTGGGGGGTAAAAAGAAAATCACTTACCTGCTGGCCGCCACCTCTCCTCCGTCCTCTTCCTGGCTTCTGCTGTGAAAACAGGAAGCAGGAAGCACCCGGGCTCCCATGCTCCCCAGAGCCAATCACAACACTGCAATGCAGTGCTGTTATTGGTCTGAGTGCCTAAGTTCAGCGCTCAGCCAGGGAATGGGAGCCTGAGCATGTTCTCCAACCAAGCTATACTGCAGCCTAGGTGGAAAACATGCAGGCTACCCAAACATTCCTGCGCCCTTACACAGTGTCCACCACTCCTCCCCCTGCTCTGAGAGAAGAGCAGTCTCGCCTGCCAAGACGCCACAGCACGAACAAATAAAATGATAATAATGTCGAGTTATTATAGTTTTTTTTTTTTTTCCACTGTGAAAAGCAGTTGTACTACGCTTCTTTGCCTTAGCGGAGGAGCCGCCAATGATGCAGGCCTATGGCAAAAGCACACTGGCTGCCCACACAAAATGGCCACTAGGCACATTATCACAGCAACAAGGAGGAGTCATGGAAATCAAAGTAAACATGCAGGCCTACAGCAAAAGCACACTGGCTGCCTATACAAAATGAACACCAGCCACATGGCCACAACATCAATCAAGAGGCATGGATAACAAAGAACACATGCAGGCCTATGGCAAATGCACACTTGCTGCCTACACAAAATGGCCACCAACTACATGGTCACAACAACAAGCAGGAGGCATGTAAAACAAAGAACACATGCAGGCCTATGGCAAAAGCACACTGGCTGTCTACACAAAATGGCCATCAGCCGTTTTGGTCACAACAGCAAGCAGGAGGCATGGAAAACAAAGAACACATGTAGGCCTATGGCAAAAGCACACTGGCTGCCTACACAAAATGGCCACCAGCCACATGTTCACAACAGCGAAAAACAGCAAGGAGGCATGGCCACAACAAAGAACACATGCAGGCCTATGGCAAAAGCACATTGGCTGCCTACACAAAATGGCCACCAGCTACATGGCCACAAAAACAAGCAGGAGGCATGGAAAACAAAGAACACATGCATGTCTGTGGCAAAAGCACGTGGGCTGCCTACACAAAATGACCACCAGCTACGTGGTCACAACAACAACCACCAGGAAGGCATGGCCACAGCAAAGAACACATGCAGGTCTATGGCAAAAGCACACGGCTACCCACACAAAAAGGCTGGCAGCCACATGGTCACAACAAGAAGCATGAGGCATGGAAAAAAAAACATATTAGGCCTATGGCAAAAGCACACTGGCTGCCTGCACAAAATGGCCACCAGTCACATGGTCAAACAACAACAAGCAGGAGGCATGAAAAAAAGAACACATACAGGCCCATGGACACTGACTATACAAAACAAATCCCCTGGCCACATGGAATGAGAACAAAGACAAGTGGTGGCCTATGGAAAACACACTCACACACTGGCCAGACAAAGAAAAGAGGCATGGCAATTGGTAACACAGGAGAAAGCAACATTAATTCAGCAATGCCAAAACCAAATTGTACTGCACACATCCTCCAAAGACAACAAATATATTACCCCACCTATACACTGTTGCAATACCCCCCCAAAAAACATATTTTGCAATTTAATCCAAAGCCATCCGTGGCATAATGATGTTTCAATTCAACAGACACCACAGAGACAGTTGTTTCATGCACCCATGACTAACACTGGGCCTACTGGCTAGAAGGCCCATTGGCTTACTTCGCTACATACTGAATTGAATGGATATTGTAAAAAACTTTAAAAACATGGAGAAAATGTACTAAACTGCGCAACATTTTTCCTTTACAAAACAAGAAAAATTACATGCAAAAACATAACAACACCCTTATACACCAATATTTGAACTTACTTGTGAAATCTCCAATACAAAGCCTTTAAATCCAATGGAATATATACACCTTGAGCGCCCATCCTATAAGTAGTGCGGCAGGCAGTTGTGGCATTCTGGTGTTCCTTCAATGTTTTGGAGAACTGCCGCACCGCCGCAGCCCGTGAAAGAGCTTTTGAGACAACACTTGTTGGGACTGACTCCAGTCCGGGATTTCTGTGAGGCTGAAAAGCGGCAGGATGTTGGGTGTCAAAGACTGGCAGCAGGGTGCTAGGGCCAACGGTGCATGCGAGGAGAAGAGGAGCGCCATCCACATGGGACAAAAGGTACTTACCTGAGACGCTCGCACCCACGAACCCGGAGTGCAGGGATCGGGGTTTCTGCCACGCCCGCCCTTGGGTCTCTGCCAATCATAGCAAAGCTAGCGCCTTTAAAAACTTGGACAATGGCAACACTGGTTGTTCATTAGCATCTGAAGAAGTCACTTCGACGAAACGCGTTATGCTTGTCTAATAAAGCTGCCAGTCTGTCCATGCCTGTGTGTGCTTGGATCCTTTCTTCGAGGGAGGTCTTTGGTTTTGGTATTTCGGTGCTTGGCCACACAGCACCTTGAGCACCCATCCTATAAGTAGTGCGGCAGGCAGTTGTGGCATTCTGGTGTTCCTTCAATGTTTTGGAGAACTGCCGCACTGCCGCAGCCCGTGAAAGAGCATTTGAGACAACACTTGTTGGGACTGACTCCAGTCCGGGATTTCCGTGAGGCTGAAAAGCGGCAGGATGTTGGGTGTCAAAGACTGGCAGCAGGGTGCTTGGCCAACGGTGCATGCGAGGAGAAGAGGAGCGCCACCCACATGGGACAAAAGGTACTTACCTGAGACGCTCGCACCCACGAACCCGGAGTGCAGGGATCGGGGTTTCTGCCACACCCACCCTTGGGTCTCTGCCAATCGTAGCAAAGCTAGCGCCTTTAAAAACTTGGACAATGGCAACACTGGTTGTTCATTAGCATCTGAAGAAGTCACTTCGACGAAACGCGTTATGCTTGTCTAATAAAGCTGCCAGTCTGTCCACGCCTGTGTGTGCTTGGATCCTTTCTTCGAGGGAGGTCTTTGGTTTTGGTATTTCGGTGCTTGGCCACACAGCACCTTGAGCGCCCATCCTATAAGTAGTGCGGCAGGCAGTTGTGGCATTCTGGTGTTCCTTCAATGTTTTGGAGAACTGCCGCACCGCCACAGCCCGTGAAAGAGCATTTGAGACAACACTTGTTGGGACTGACTCCAGTCCGGGATTTCCGTGAGGCTGAAAAGCGGCAGGATGTTGGGTGTCAAAGACTGGCAGCAGGGTGCTTGGGCCAACGGTGCATGCGAGGAGAAGAGGAGCGCCACCCACATGGGACAAAAGGTACTTACCTGAGACGCTCGCACCCACGAACCCGGAGTGCAGGGATCGGGGTTTCTGCCACGCCCCCCCTTGGGTCTCTGCCAATCGTAGCAAAGCTAGCGCCTTTAAAAACTTGGACAATGGCAACACTGGTTGTTCATTAGCATCTGAAGAAGTCAATTCGACGTTATGCTTGTCTAATAAAGCTGCCAGTCTGTCCACGCCTGTGTGTGCTTGGATCCTTTCTTCGAGGGAGGTCTTTGGTTTTGATATATATATATATATATATATATATATTACCTACTGGCGGTCGCCAGTAGGTAGTTATAGTTAGGACCACGTTTCCATAGGAAAACCTCAACATTCTATTTTGAATAACTTTGGCGCCGGTCGACGAATCCTCGCGAATTTCTCAAAATAGGTGGGGCGCTACGCTCCGCTCCTACCCTGAAAGTCTCGGGGGGATTCGTCAAGCGGGGGCTGAGATAAAAGGGGGGTCCCAAAACGCGTTTTTCCCATGCATTTTTCCATAGGACCTTTAGACAGGGCTACAGCCCGAACGGCTGAACAGAATTACTAGAAATTTGGCAGAGAGGTAGTCCTCAGGTCAAGGAAGTGCCTTTTGTAGGTTTGGTGTAAATCTGTTCAGTAGATTCTGAGAAAATAGCCTTTAAATCAATATATATATCTGAGCCCGCTTACGGTACGCTTACCGTACGCTTACGGTAAGCGTACGGCGGCGTGCGCGAGCGCGATTCTGATTGGCTGTTAGATCTTAGTAAACATTCGAATCGGTCGAAACCAGGAAGCGGCAGCCGCCATTTTGTGTATTTCACTCTGAAAAAAAAGAGTGAAAACAAGGAAAGGGGGCAATGAGGAGAGTTACAGACCCCCTAACATTTGTAAGGGGGTCAAAGAAGGACAGAAAAGTACAAAAAAAACATTTATTGATTTAAAAAAAAATCACGGGGTACGCGTACGGTAAGCTTACGGTAAGCGTACGGTAAAAAAAAAAAAAAATAGATAAATGAAAAGCAGATTTAAGAGTTTAGAAATTAGGGAGCTCTAAAAAGAGCTGTTGTGTTTATGAAGTCATTTTTTTAGTGGTACCTACAAGTAAGTACCGATGCAGAGTCTAAGGTTCAAGAGGAAGACTCTGTTCCCTTCATCATTGAAGTGCACACCATCTCCTCTATAAATGTCTTGCATGTCATAACGCAAGTTGTTGTGGTAAATGGCACCCATACCATAGTCACGGAGGAAAGCAGAAACAGATTTGTTGACGTGCTTTCTTGCTTTGTCAATCTGTGGACAGAAATGATTGGACCAGTTCCATTTTTGCCTTTGGCATATGTTGGAAAACACAAAGGCAGTTTTAGGGAAAAGTGTAAACAGTTGTGCAAAGGTGTCCTTCATAAGCATTTCCAGACCTACCCCAGTCAAAGTGCCTAGGTCATTGCCACCACAGTGCACTATTATGAGGTCAGGGTGTTGGATTTGAATGAAGGATTTCACCAATGGCATCAATTGGTGCCACTTTAACCCTCTCTGACCAATCCATTTAATGTCTACATTTGGCAAAGCAAGGTCTCTCACCATATCTGTTTTCTCTGCAAACTTTTCACTCCAGAAGACATAGCTGTGCCCTACAATCCACACTGTGAACATCTTCAAAGGAGAACTGGATGCACTCAGGAGGTGTCTTTCAGTAGAATGGCAATAAGAAAAGAAAGACAGTTTGGAAATGGAGGCATACATATTTTTTTAAAACAAAAAGAACTGATTGGCTGTTTCATACTATTCTAGAATAAAAACTAGGCTGTATGTGAAAATTAATAGAAGCATGTTTTGTATTGGTACAAAAAAATGTGTAACCAAAGAACAGTACTATGGATTTGCTGTAAGGTTTGAAAAGTCAAGCACTCTTGCTCTGTGGAATTGAAACATTGTGTGTCGAACTTCTGACCTAACTGCACACAGCAGTGTTCCATGAGCTGTTGCTATGGTAGCAGGCAGAAGTCAAGTTGGGGGAAGGGTACAAGGCAGAAGTCAAGTTGGGGGCAGGGTACTTTTGGAAAAGGGTTGGTTTTCAACCAATAGAAATGTGTGAATACATGTGAAAAAAAGGGGGAAGCACTGAGATTTGAAACTTACATGTATATGTGTGGAAAAATAGAGGGAAAGTTTGCCATTATCTGGTTCTGCTGAGAGGAGAGAGGTGAACAGAACAGAGATCCTGGCTCTGATAATCTGCTGTTTGAGTGTCACATTTCTTTCACAACTAACTAATTTTAAAGGTGAGTTTACAGTTTGAGAGGGGATGTATGTGGTAACTTAAGAAATGAATAATAGAAATGGGAATTGTTTTTGTTGTAGTTACACATGGTGGTTTCATAATGTGTCAGTGTGTAAAAGTGATTTACACTTGCCCCGAAAAAAAAAAAGAGCAGGAAGTGTGCTTTCAAATTGGCAAAGAAATTTCGTTTTGGCACTAATGTGAAAACATGACTCTGTGTGCATAGAAGAATTATAGGCAGAGATTTATTGCGTCTTGCTCTGGTGATTTCACAGTTGCATTAGATGGAAAGGGGGAGCGAATTTTTGGGGGAAGAAGCAGAGGCTGTGATAAATGATTTTTAGTGTTTTTTTTTAAAAAATAAAAAAAAGGTACGCTTACCGTACGCGTACGGTAAAAAAAAAAAAAAAAAAGTTTTTAAAAACAAGTAAAAAAAAGATGGAAGATAAGGTTGGCTCTTAAAAGAACCGTTGTGTTCATGCAGGGACAGAGGAAAGGAAGCATGGGAAAATCATTCAAAGCTACAAATGTGCTGATCTATTTTGTTGTTCACTAGGGAAACACTGGTCTCCCTATGACAAATTAGACCTTTACAAAATGTGCAATGAATATCAACCTTCCGAAATCGAAGGTTCATTTCCAGAGGGCCAGCAAAAGGAGATTCTCCCCCCACAGATGAAGGGCTCACCTGACCTGCAGAAGAAGGAGTAAGCCCTGCAGGTGATGGTCCAGGCTGAGCTGCTGTGGATGTACTGGCTCGTCTTTCTGAAGAGTTACCTCCAAAAAGATGACCATGTGTCCTTCTGTGTACATCCTGGAGGTGTCTCTTCATGGTGTGATTCCCAAAGGAATACTTCCTGTTAGGATTACCTCTAGAAAGTACACGCTTACACAGCTTGCAAGTAACTAAGGGTGCATTCACCTTTTGCTGGCCTTCTGGAAAAGTAAAATAATCCCAAACATAAGAAGGCTTTACTTTCCTCGCTCTCTGCCTCAAGACAGTGCTGCTGGTGCTAGCCTCACTCTCAGAAGAGCTCTGCTGTTCTGCCATCGTATCCCAAAGACAAACCAGCTCCTTCTCCCAAGGGATCACAAGCAGAAATGAGGGGAATGGGTGTGGTGTAGGAGAGTTCTAGAACTGAAAGTACTTTCAACCAATCAAAAGTTGTGTTTCATGATCACATGACCTACCGTACGCTTACGGTACGCTTACGGTACGCTTACGGCAAAAAGTACGCGTGCGCGTAAAAAAGACACGCGCTTCCGCGCATGCGCATAACAGTCACTCCCCGGCACTTCCGCGTAACGTGCGCGTGTGGCGTAAGCGCGCACGCGTCCCACGCGCAGTACGCGCGGCTACGCAAATTGCGTAACTATACGCAAGCAGCGTAGATAGATTACGGACGTTGCGTAAACCGTACGCTTACCGTGAGCTTACGGTACGCGTACTAAAAAAAAAAAAATAAAAAAAAAAAAATATCTGGTAATAAATTTTACATGTTTATTTTAAAAAATATATTAAAAAAAAATATTTAAGGATTTTAAAAATTTAAGCATAGTCTTTATAAAATGAAAGAAAATTAAATTAAAAATATGTTTGAAAAAAATGAAGAATAAAAAAAAAAATTAGCATTTAAAAAACCTTGCAAATTCACTGAAAAAACCATGGGTTACACACACGTTATAGTAAGGAATTAGCATTTAAAAAACCTTGCAAATTCACTGAAAAAACCATGGGTTTCACACACGTTATAGTTAGGAATTAGCATTTAAAAAACCTTAGAAATTCACTGAAAAAACCATAGGTTTCACACACGTTATAGTTAGGAATTAGCATTTAAAAAACCTTAGAAATTCAGTGAAAAAACCATAGGTTTCACACATGTTATAGTTAGCTGGACATTTTACTCGTAAAAAACCAATGAAATTGCCCCGTTATAGTTAGTTCAGCTAACTATAACTCGCGCGCCCGCAATGCACTGCTGATGACGTCACATATTACATCACTCATGACATGGTCAGTGACATCACTCATGACATCACTGATGACATCTCAAATGACATCACTGATGACATCACTGATGACATCATCCTTGTGATAGAGTGGCAGACCTCCTCTCACCTTAATATAAGCTTTGATACACACATTCAAAAATAGAGACTAAAATTTTCAAAACAATGGACATACCAATACCAGTTACAACAACCTCTTCAGTAATTCTAAGATCAACATACACATCCACTCATTCACCAACAGTCCTATACAGTCACTCATACATGTACTCACTCATCATATGTACTCATACACCTATACATCCTGTTACATAATGCCACTCATCCATAGAGTTACTCACACACATAGTCACTCATGCTAATAAAGAATCAAACATACATTCACCTGTATATACAGTTATACACACACCACCACACTTACTTCTACGGAAACTTACACATACTTAGTCTTTTAAACAATCACTTATAGAAACACATACTTATTCATACAGGAACTCTTTCAATCTCTCCCTCTCACATATACTCACATATATACACCAATAGTCACATATACTAGTTTAAAACATATGTAGTTACTCATAAAGACACTATTCAGACAGTCATTCACTCACTAACACACCAATACACACACGCATCCACCCATGCAGTCCTGCACACATGCTCTGTTCAACACATACAAACAGTGAGTCACTCATTCATGCACCTATGCACTACGTCATACCCCCCACCGAACCATGCAGACACTCAGACTAATACTCAAAAAAACCAACTAATAACCTATATAGACACCCATGTAGCTACTCACCAACCCATGCAGCCACTTATACACAAAGTGAGAGACTGATACAGATATTTACATATTTAAATATTACTCACTAAGCCATGTATTCACTATGATACACTTAATCAGTCAGTTACACAATCAATTTTTCAAAAAGAAATCATCCATTTAGACAGTAATATACCCATTTATTCTTCTATCAACCTTGAGATATACATATATAAAACATATTTAATTTTCAGAAAAACACACATTCACTGGATGATGTCATCAGTGATGTCATCAGTGATGTCATTTGAGATGTCATCAGTGATGTCATGAGTGATGTCACTGACCATGTCATGAGTGATGTAATATGTGACGTCATCAGCAGTGCATTGCGGGCGCGCGAGTTATAGTTAGCTGAACTAACTATAACGGGGCAATTTCATTGGTTTTTTACGAGTAAAATGTCCAGCTAACTATAACATGTGTGAAACCTATGGTTTTTTCACTGAATATATATATATATATATATATTCACTGAAAAAACCATGGGTTTCACACACGTTATAGTTAGGAATTAGCATTTAAAAAACCTTTGAAATTCACTGAAAAAACCATGGGTTTCACACACGTTATAGTTAGGAATTAGCATTTAAAAAACCTTAGAAATTCAATGAAAAAACCAAAGGTTTCACACATGTTATAGTTAGCTGGACATTTCACTCGTAAAAAACCATTGAAATTCCCCCGTTATAGTTAGTTCAGCCAACTATAACTCGCGCGCCCGCAATGCACTACTGATGACGTCACATATTACATCACTCATGACATGGTCAGTGACATCACTCATGACATCACTGATGACATCTCAAATGACATCACTGATGACATCATCCAGTGAATGTGTGTTTTTCTGAAAATTAAATATGTTTAATATATGTATATCTCAAGGTCGATGGAAGAATAAATGAGTATATAAGTGTCTAAATTGATGATTTGTTTTTTAAAAATTGATTGTGTAACTGACTGATTAAGTGTATCTTTATGAATACATGGCTAAGTGAGTAATGTTTAAATGTGTAAATACCTGTATCAGTCTCTCACTTTGTATATAAGTGGCTGCATGGGTTGGTGAGTAGCTACATGAGTGTCTATATAGGTTATTAGTTGGTTTTTTGAGTATCAGTATGAGTGTCTGAGTGTCTTCATGGTTCGGTGGGGGTTATTATGTAGTGCATAGGTGCATGAATGAGTGACTCACTGTTTGTATGTGTTGAAGACAGCATGTGTGTAGGACCGTATGGGTGGATGAGTGTGTGTATGGGTGTGTTAGTGAGTGAATGACTGTCTCAATAGTGTCTTTATGAGTAACTACATATTTTTTAAACTAGTATATATGACTATTGGTGTATATAAGTAAGTATATGTGCGAGTGAGAGATTGGAAGAGTGCCTGTATGAATAAGTATGTGTTTCTATAAGTGATTATTTAAAAGACTAAGTATGTGTAAGTTTCTGTAAAAGTAAGTGTGGTGGTGTGTGTATAACTGTATATGCAGGTAAATGGATGTTTGATTCTTTATTAGCATGAGTGACTATGTGTGAGTAACTCTATGAATGAGTGGCATTGTGTTACAGGATGTTTAGGTGTATGAGTACATATGATGTGTGAGTACATGTATGAGTGACTGTATAGGATTGTTGGTGGATGAGTGGATGTGTATGTGGATCTTAGAATTACTGAATAGGTTGTAACTGTTATTTGTATGTCCATTTTTTTGAAAATTTCAGTCTCTATTTTTAAATGTGTGTATCAAAGGTTATATTAGGGTGAGAGGAGGTCTACCACTCTATCACAAGGATGATGTCATCAGTGATGTCATTTGAGATGTCATCAGTGATGTCATGAGTGATGTCACTGACCATGTCATGAGTGATGTAATATGTGACGTCATCAGTAGTGCATTGCGGGCGCGCGAGTTATAGTTAGCTGAACTAACTATAACGGGGGAATTTCAATGGTTTTTCACGAGTGAAATGTCCAGCTAACTATAACATGTGTGAAACCTTTGGTTTTTTCATTGAATTTCTAAGGTTTTTTAAATGCTAATTCCTAACTATAACGTGTGTGAAACCCATGGTTTTTTCAGTGAATTTCAAAGGTTTTTTAAATGCTAATTCCTAACTATAACGTGTGTGAAACCCATGGTTTTTTCAGTGAATTTGCAAGGTTTTTTAAATGCTAATTTTTTTTTTTTCTTCTTTTTTTTTTACATATTTTTATTTTAATTTTCTATCCTTTTTTAAAGACTATGGTTAAATTTTTAAAATTATACAATATGTTTTTATTTTACATTTTTTATAAAATAAACAGGTACAATTTATTAGCAATACATTTTTTCCTTTTTTTTAAATTTTTTTTTAGTGCGCGTACGGTAAGCTTACGGTAAGCGTACGGTTTACGCAATGTCCGTAATTTATCTACGCTGTTTGCGTATAGTTACGCAATTTGCGTAGCCGCGCGTACTCCGCGTGGGGCGCGTACGCGTGTACGCTACACGCGCACGTTACGCGGAAGTGTCGGGGAGTGACTGTTATACGCATGCGCGCGAGCGCGTGTCTTTTTTACGCGCATGCGTACTTTTGCCGTAAGCGCACCGTAAGCGTACGGTAGGTCATGTGATCATGAAACACAACTTTTGATTGGTTGAAACTACTTTCAGTTCTAGAACTCTCCTACACCACACCCATTCCCCTCATTTCTGCTTGTGATCCCTTAGGAGAAGGAGCTGGGTTGTCTTTGTGATACGATGGCAGAACAGCAGAGCTCTTCTGAGAGTGAGGCTAGCAGCACTACCTTGAGGCAGAGAGCGAGGAAACAAAAGACCTCTTACGTATGGGAGTATTTTACTTTTCCAGAAGGCCAGCAAAAGGTCAATGCACCCTTAGTGACTTGTAAGCTGTGTAAGCGTGTACTTTCAAGAGGGAATCCTGACAGGAAGTATTCCTTTGGGAATCACACCATGATGAGACACCTTAAGGATGTACACAGAAGGACACATGCTCGACTTACTGAAGGTAACCCTTCAGTAAATCAACCAAGCACATCCACAGCAGCTCAGCCTGGACCATCATCTGCAGGGCCGAGTCCTTCTTCTGCAGGTCAGGTGAGCCCTTCATCTGTGGGGGGAGCATCTCCTTTTTCTGGTCCTCTGGAAATTAACCCTCGGTTTGCGAGGGTTGAAGTACGGTGCGCCACTTGTCATGATCTAATTAGTTATAGGGAGACCAGTATTTCCCTAGTGAACAGTAAAATAGATCAGCACACTTGTCGTACCATCTAATATTCCCAATCTTTCTTTCCTCTGTCCCTGCATGAACACAACGGCTCTTTTAAGAGCCAACCTTACCTTTCATCTATTTTTTATATATGTTTTTAAAAACTTTTTTTTTTTTTTTTAAAACACTAAAAATCAATTATCACATTACAAGGTCCTTGAGAGACTACAATTAAAAACTGAAAATGTGATTGTAGAGAAGTGGAAAAAAGGGACCATGATATTATTGACTTACCATACCCACTCAAAAAAAGATTTATTCATTTAAATTTTTTTTTAATTGCTTTAAAAATGGTTCTAGTTTTCGAAAATTTTCTATCTCAATCTGAAAAAAAGAAAAAAGTATTAATATTTAATAAAACATTTTATAATACAGTACACATATTTACATATTTTTCAAAAAATATTTTTGCCTTTTTTTTGCTGTTTTCAGAAAATATTGCATTTCACTATAAATTGTGAAAGCAATTGCATTCATCATTTAACAGCAGGCAAAAAAAAATTAACAATCTCAAAGATTGTTTTAAAAAAGCCCACAATCTCTTTTTGCATAAACATAACTTTATAGAAATGCATAATATTCTTAAAAAATATCATCTAATATCAATACTTATTTCTTTAAAATACCGTCTGATATTTTTGTTTCAGAAGTATAATCACAATAATATATCTCAAATAACTCCACAATACATCGGGTTCCATTTCCTTTAGGCCAAATAGTAATTTTAAAATTCTTTTTTGGTTAAATTTCCAATGGTAATCCAATAAAAATCTAAAGTTTAAATTGTACAGATGTCACCGATTCTCTGTAACATTTTGGTTTCCGAAAGATTAATTAATAATTAAATAAGTCCACAATAGAATTGTTTACCTTTCCGCATGGCCAAATAGTAATTTTAAAAATCTTTTTTGAAAAAATTTCCAATGGCAATCCAATAACATTCCAAAATTTAAATTGTGCAGATGTTACCGATTTTTTCTAAATTTTTGGTTTTCCAAAGTTTCCTTAAAAAATGGAAAAATTCCACATTACAATTGGTTACCTTTCCATTAGGCCAAATGATAATTTGTTAAATCGTTTTATTTGTAAATTCCAAATGGTAATCCAATAAAATGGTAAAATTGTTTTGTCCAGATGTTGCCAAATCTCTCTAAAATTTAGGTTTCAGGAAGATTAGATAGGAATTTGCTAAATCAAAAGGCAAACGTTGCTTAAAAATCAATTGGGAATCATTACACAGTGTCCAGCCTTTTTCACATTTAAGATAAACTGTGTAATGACCAGAAGTTACAGTAGGTCCATCATGGAAAATTATTGCAACTGTTACAAAAGTTTTTCCTGAAATTGATAATTGCTGTCCTGTAAACTTCTTTATTAAAGTATCCAATTTTGAACCATCAGCTCTACATCGTTGCATCATTAAAATTACATACTGTCTGTATTCCTTTAAAATTAATGTTGAAAACATGTCAGATTTACACTCACCGCATTGCATGCTATGATTAGCATCTTTAACTAATTTAGCAAAAGTGACTGTTTTACTCTCTGGCAATGTTAAATAAATAAACCTTTCAGAATCAACATTAGAGCCACATATATTATAACAGTTTTCACAACTATGTTCCCATTTATAAGAGAGACCAAATAAATTTTCAATGGGAACCCCTTCTTCTTCCAGTACCTGAAGAAAATAAATCAAGAATTCCTGTGCGTCTTGCTGTACATTTTGAGAAAACTGTGTTCGTCCTGAACATACATCTAAAAGTTTTCTAATTTCAGTAGCACTTTCTATTTGAGTTTTATCATTACTCAGCTTTTCAAAAAGGAGACTCAGCACAGAACAGAATCTTTTTCCCTGATTTACTATTATCTGCTCTTGCAAACTTTCCAGATAAAATGCAACATTCAGCACTACATTAGCGTAGCAGTTGACACCAGAGCTATTTTCAAAATAACATCCTACAACCTGTTCTTCATTTTCCTTATTCTTTTTGCTTGCAATTACATCACTCCTCTTTTTTTTCCTCCTCTCTACATCTTCATTACAGATATTCTCATTTCTCCTTTTACGAGAAACTACACGTTTCTCCAACACAGGATACTGACCTAAATGAGGAGCATAGCTTCTTCTTAATCTATTATACTCCTTTACACAATTTGTATCAGCACTAACTTTTGAATCATCAAAGTCTATCATGAATAAACCTGATAATGTTTTCACTCGTGACAAAGCAACATATGCCATACCTTCTTTGAACACAGTTGAACCAATGTTCACAAATGCACAATCTACAGTCAATCCTTGAGACTTGTGAATAGTTACAGCATATGCTAGCGAAAACGGAAACTGCTTCCTACGTACATATAAGTCTTTCACAAGCATGAAACGAACTGAACAACGACAAATGTCTTTAACTTCTTCTATCTGATCAAATTTTATTTTTAAACATTCAATTCCATCTTTTTTCTGATAATTAATAAAACCCACAACTCTTCCCATAGCTCCATTAACTAAACCTTTTTCAACATCCAAATTTCTCCTTAAAAATACTCTACAGTTCATGCAAACATATAGATTTTTTTCTAATCCAGCTGTTTTGGAAATGTTCTTCTCTAGTGAATCCAATTTATTTTTCAGTGTGCCTGTTAATGTGACAGTAATTCTTCCATCCTCAATTTTGTCCACTGCTTCCAATTTCCTGATATCTTCCTTTTCCAATTTCAAAAGCTCCTCATTGAATATTGAGCATTCACGTAGAGTTGGCATTAAGCAGATGACACTTTTGTTTTCTGCAATGTTCTTGTATATCTTCTCTGCAACTATTTCTTCCTTTGGAAATAAATTATGTAGCAGCCGACTCTGTAATGCTTTTTTGCCAGCTTCAGTGAGTAGTCCAATTCTGATATCTTTCAGAATACTTCCATATTCTTCATCGTTTGCTTGCCTCATATTAGTAGTAAGTTCCTTGTACTCAAAGAAGGACCAAATATTTGTGTTACCGATGCTTCCCAATGACTTCTTCGTGTCTTCATGTGTCACAGTATTAAACACTGGTTGTCCTTTAACTGGAGTAAGTTGCAAAAGATCTCCAAAAACTATGACGTGTTTTCCTCCAAATAACACGTCATAGTCTGTCTTCAGAATTTGCTGCATTCTTAAATGCACAAAGGCAAGCATTAAGTTTGATACCATGCTCACCTCATCAATAATGAGAACTTGCATCTTCTTCAATACTCTTGAAACTTCCAAGCATGCTTCTCCAGTTAGCTTGTTGTATTGTATTTTGTTCTCATGCTCCACTGGTAACATTAGCAAACGATGTAAAGTGATTCCTTTTATGTTATATGCTGCTAACCCAGTTGGAGCAGTAACCACACAAGACAAAGTAGAATCCGTTTTTTGCTGTAGGTAGCTTCTGATGACTTTTATTAGGAAACTTTTTCCAGTTCCAGCTTGTCCGCTTACATACATCCTGATTGGATGAAATGATGTGCATGAGCACTCTTTTTTTTCATGTAGAAATCCGTGATCAATTTTTTTTCTGATCTCTTCATAAATTTGTTGCTGCTCTTCGTTCAGTTGTCTTTCCAAATTTTGTAAGTCTATAAATTCTCCTTGAGCTTGATTCATAGCCGTTTCCACTTCATTCATGGCTATTGATGCTTCATTTTCAACGATTGGTTGTCCTAGGGGATCTTGACTGAGTGTTCCTGAACTTTGGCTGTCCTGAGAACTGTCTCTAGCTATTTCTGCTGCAATTGTAGTTTCCTGTTCAATTTCTTCATTTAACATTTGCAGATAAGTTGTGAATGTATTGCATTGTATGCTGTCTTTGCAAGCATTAAAAGAATCTTCATAGCTTTGAAATTCTCCCAGTAGTTCATCCTCTGTACGCCATGGTTTAAACAGCTGTAAAAGAGCCAAGTAGTAAAATTCCTTTTTGTCAGTAGTGTCGCAACTCAGCTTCCGGTGATTTATCAAACTTCCTTTTGTTTGCTTCACCAAACATCCTTCCTCACCAATGACTTTATATTTTCCATTGTTGATGTCTTCTGCGGCTTTCCGTGAATAAATGTAGTTCTGCAGCACTTCATAGAGACACATGTTCTCCAGATGATGACTTCTCTTGGGATAATATGTGTCCAACATGTTTGATTTCAAAATATCTGTACTTTTGGGTCATTCTCGGCCAAATATTCAATTTCTCCAACAGATTTCAGTACCCGATTTCTCATTGCTGCAAGGCCTAAACTTGCCCAAATTATTCTTCTTGATTTCGAGTAGAGACTTGCAGAAGATAACCTATCTGAACATTCGTAGGATCCAATTTCTCGATGCGATAACATCTTCAAACTGAAACTGTACAGCTTCTTACTGACAGTTTTCTCGTGAGAAATCTCTTCCCACATTTCCTTCAATTCTGTTTTTTCTGATTTCGTAATGTAAGACGTTACATATCGAGCAACAGCAATGGAATTGTCAGCTACATACTGTATATCCATGTTAGCGTTCCACATGGATAAAATCACTGGGTTGTAGTCATTTATATTTTTTGATTCTTCTTTTCTTTTAAGGTTGTAGGTATTCTTAGGTGATTTTCTTGTGATAGTATGTCTCACAGATGACATAAAACTGTTAACTCTTCCATTTGAAAGAACACGTCTAGGAAATCCAAATCGACATTTAGTGTAGTATTTATCTTTGCTCTTGTATTTCCGTCGACAGTATTTTCCACACCGATGACTTTGGAAACGTAAAACTTGCTCCTTTAACTTTTTCTCTTCTGTGCTTTTTGGTATAGCACATGTTGCATATTCTTCAATGTAAGATAACACTGCTTCATCAGTATCTGTTCCAAACTTTGGGGCATCCTTGATCCACAACAGCATATGAATATGAGGAGCACCTCTTGCCTGGTACTCTTTTCTCCAAAATAAATCCACTACTTCTCCTAGAGGTGGATTTTTTTTATTGCAGATGAAGGACATCATAGCCTCAAATCTATGATTGAAATATCTGCAAACATTAACCGGATCCAATGAGCACAGTTCTCCTGCTGTCTTGTATTCGATGTTTTTAATGTTTGAATTTGCCTCTCGTAGAAAATCCAGTAAATCATCCCAAGCGTACTCCGCACAGCTTAGGGTAACGAACCATGTTGGTGTTCCTAAATTCCGTAACATGCATTTTAATTCACCATGGCATCGGTACCAATATTCATTTGTCCCACGCTGACAAGCCATCAGATTGATCAGTTGTGTTTCCAAATGATCATCTCGGTGCTGCACTTTCTCCATAAAATCCTTAGCAGACACATTTTGCAAATGTACTCCACTTTTTAAAATGTGATTTACTGCATAAGACAATGCAGACAAGTCGCTTTCAAATAAAAGATGGAACAAATAAGGAATACTTTGTCGAAATCTGGGATCTTCAGCATATAGTCTTGTAGTCCGATACTCAGCAGCTGGAATCTGTTCCGGACGTTCATCGTATCGTCCTCCTTTTCCTTTAGGAAACAGCTGGGGAAAACATCGAGCTTCCAAGCTCTCCTCCCATACACTCACGGGAGTTCCTTTTGCTTTCTTCATCTGAAATAGATCAATATTGTCTCCCATAACTTCTTTTGAATGAAGAGGATGTATGCTAAAATGTTCATAAATTTCTTCTTCCTTTGACTTGTCCACTTTTTCAATTTGTCCAGTTGGTGTTTCTGTGTCTTCTTGTAAATCTTCTTCTTCTTCTTCTTCTATATAAATTGATTCATACCATTTGTTATTCCTTTTCAAATACAAATTTGCTCTTTGTACTTTCCGTACATCTACCAGCTCCTGCCAAATCTTCTTATTCTTTGTAGGTACACCATTAACCAGAATAATTAATGGTTCAGTTTCCAAAGTATCCGCATCAATAGTTTCCATATTTTTTTTCAAATCCAAGGGCAAATACACCACTCTACCTTTTAAACCTCTCAGTAAATCTGAAGGAGGTAATTTACCAGTTTTGGGCTCCATACGTACTATGGTCTGGAACGGATGAACACATTGAATGAGTATAGACTCATATGTATTTAATTCAGAAAGTTCAGCAGGAATAGCATCCACTTCTAAATTATTATGTACAGCTCTGGTCGGCATTCTATTTTCCTCTAACTTGTTGTAACAGTATTTACAAATACGCTGAACTTCACCCAATTCAAAACAATTTTCAAGAAATATATATGTGGCAAAATCCTTCCACTTATAATTATCTTCATTTTCACTCTTTCTGTAGAGATCAACATACCTGGTTTGTTTTCTATAATGAGTTCTGCGGCAACAAATACAAGTAATATTTGGTCTTTCATTAGAGATTATTGCAAATTTTGTTATGTGATCATTAAATGTCTTACTTACAGAGGGTTCTACATTCTCTTCCACTTCTTCCTCATTTACTGTGTCCTTCTCTGCACTGTTTTGTTCAGGACCAAAGTAACAAAACTGAATTTCATCAACAACCTTCTCTACATCTGATACCGTTCCACGGAACAGAGCCCTATTCAATTCATCTAACTTTATTGCTGGACTTTTAGCAAAATACAACCGTCTCACAAACTTTCTCATTTCAGTATGATGAACAGCCAGCATCCTAAAATGATGGAAAACACTATTACACACTTTTCTAGATAGACAAGCCAGAGAATGACCCTGCAAACCAGTATTCTCTCTCACTCTGCATGGATCCAAACTTTGAAGCACCTTAATCTTCTGTTTTACACTTTTTTTTACTATATTCTCTTAGAAACTCACGAAATTTATCAATAGATTCCTGACGCACAGTGCAAATACTACTACAATTCCAAGTGTACACTGGGGCTTTAGGACGTCTCCCCATAGCCTCATCCGCCATCACTTGTACCTCATCTCTTGGAACCATTATCTCCTTCTCCATTATGCAACCATTTTTCACTTCATAAGCACGACCTCTGGTGTCAACTGCATGCAGCAAACTATTACTTTGAAAATAACTCTCTTCATTAAAAAAAGGTTCACTACTTGAACTATGCATCCATTTTCCTAAAAACACTTTAGAAAAGTTTGTTCTGTTCACTACTCTTTTCCTTTTGCTATGTGATTTCAGTACATTAACCATTTTGTCTAATGTACGCATCCTATTCAAAATTAAAATGAATAGTTTCCTTTTTAATTCTAATGCCTTTGCTGCAATGGCTTCAATTTCTTTTTTTCTCTTATAAAACTTAGCCTTTTGCTTATATTTCTTCACATCCTTTATCAAATTGGACATAACTCTTCTCTGAAACATTTTTCTACGTATCTCTTTAAACGCTGTTTTTCTGTTTAAGTTAATCTTTTTAGTTGCAGAAGGTATATTTGCATTAACTAAATTCTCAATTTTTTCCTGTCCTTTTCGATTGAAATCATTCTTTCCAGTACAGACATTTTGTACATTTTTCCTTTTTTTGAATATGTTCTTTAGAAAAAATGTTGTCTGCTTACCAGAAGATTTTTTCTTTTTCCCAACATGAGCATCTTCAACTAACGTAGGTCCTCCAGTTGTCTTCAAATATAGGTTTTTTTTGTGGTCTTTTTTTACTCTGGATTTTGTAGGCATCTTAAATTTTGTTCACTGCTCTTCAGCAATACCTGAAAAAAACTAAAAAAAAATTCCTTTATTGTATTTAAATATATTACTACATTTGTTTTCACATTAGTCACAAAACGAAATTTCTTTGCCAATTTGAAAGCACACTTACTACTCTTTTTTTTGGCAAGTGATAATCACTTTTACAGACTGACACATTATGAATCCACTTTTCAGATTTTTTAAAAAGCACATGTCCAAACTGCTTTTTCAGACCAGCACCATTTGTAACCTGGGTGACTGCCTACACTCCAGCAAGGGCAACCAGCCTTAGTGATGCTGAATGTATTTGCATTACTGACTGAAACCTCAAACCCCACTCGCTTGTGAATACTGTGCATGATTCCACATGGTAAGCAGCTGGGTGTGTGCTAAGAGTCTGCTTCTGCACCAAAAAATGGCTCCCCCTTTCCATCTAATGCAACTGTGAAATCACCAGAGCAATACACAATAAATCTCTGCCTGTAATTCCTATTTGCACACAGAGTCATGTTTTCACATTAGGCCCTTAAACGAAATTTCTTTGCCAATTTGAAAGCACACTTACTGCTCTTTTTTTTGGCAAGTGATAAACACTTTTACAGACTGACACATTATGAATCCACTTTTCAGATTTTTTAAAAAGCACATGTCCAAACTGCTTTTTCAGACCAGCACCATTTGTAACCTGGGTGACTGCCTACACTCCAGCAAGGGCAACCAGCCTTAGTGATGCTGAATGTATTTGCATTACTGACTGAAACCTCAAACCCCACTCGCTTGTGAATACTGTGCATGATTCCACATGGTAAGCAGCTGGGTGTGTGCTAAGAGTCTGCTTCTGCACCAAAAAATGGCTCCCCCTTTCCATCTAATGCAACTGTGAAATCACCAGAGCAATACGCAATAAATCTCTGCCTGTAATTCCTATTTGCACACAGAGTCATGTTTTCACATTAGTCACAAAACGAAATTTCTTTGCCAATTTGAAAAGCACACTTACTGCTCTTTTTTTTGGCAAGTGATAATCACTTTTACAGACTGACACACTATGAATCCACTTTTCAGATTTTTTAAAAAGCACATGTCCAAACTGCTTTTTCAGACCATCACCATTTGTAACCTGGGTGACTGCCTACACTCCAGCAAGGGCAACCAGCCTTAGTGATGCTGAATGTATTTGCATTACTGACTGAAACCTCAAACCCCACTCGCTTGTGAATACTGTGCATGATTCCACATGGTAAGCAGCTGGGTGTGTGCTAAGAGTCTGCTTCTGCACCAAAAAATGGCTCCCCCTTTCCTTCTAATGCAACTGTGAAATCACCAGAGCAATACGCAATAAATCTCTGCCTGTAATTCCTATTTGCACACAGAGTCATGTTTTCACATTAGTCACAAAACGAAATTTCTTTGCCAATTTGAAAGCACACTTACTGCTCTTTTTTTTGGCAAGTGATAAACACTTTTACAGACTGACACATTATGAATCCACTTTTCAGATTTTTTAAAAAGCACATGTCCAAACTGCTTTTTCAGACCAGCACCATTTGTAACCTGGGTGACTGCCTACACTCCAGCAAGGGCAAACAGCCTTAGTGATGCTGAATGTATTTGCATTACTGACTGAAACCTCAAACCCCACTCGCTTGTGAATACTGTCCATGATTCCACATGGTAAGCAGCTGGGTGTGTGCTAAGAGTCTGCTTCTGCACCAAAAAATGGCTCCCCCTTTCCATCTAATGCAACTGTGAAATCACCAGAGCAACACGCAATAAATCTCTGCCTGTAATTCCTATTTGCACACAGAGTCATGTTTTCACATTAGGCCCTTAAACGAAATTTCTTTGCCAATTTGAAAGCACACTTACTGCTCTTTTTTTTGGCAAGTGATAAACACTTTTACAGACTGACACATTATGAATCCACTTTTCAGATTTTTTAAAAAGCACATGTCCAAACTGCTTTTTCAGACCAGCACCATTTGTAACCTGGGTGACTGCCTACACTCCAGCAAGGGCAACCAGCCTTAGTGATGCTGAATGTATTTGCATTACTGACTGAAACCTCAAACCCCACTCGCTTGTGAATACTGTGCATGATTGCACATGGTAAGCAGCTGGGTGTGTGCTAAGAGTCTGCTTCTGCACCAAAAAATGGCTCCCCCTTTCCATCTAATGCAACTGTGAAATCACCAGAGCAATTCGCAATAAATCTCTGCCTGTAATTCCTATTTGCACACAGAGTCATGTTTTCACATTAGTCACAAAACGAAATTTCTTTGCCAATTTGAAAGCACACTTACTGCTCTTTTTTTTGGCAAGTGATAATCACTTTTACAGACTGACACATTATGAATCCACTTTTCAGATTTTTTAAAAAGCACATGTCCAAACTGCTTTTTCAGACCAGCACCATTTGTAACCTGGGTGACTGCCTACACTCCAGCAAGGGCAAACAGCCTTAGTGATGCTGAATGTATTTGCATTACTGACTGAAACCTCAAACCCCACTCGCTTGTGAATACTGTCCATGATTCCACATGGTAAGCAGCTGGGTGTGTGCTAAGAGTCTGCTTCTGCACCAAAAAATGGCTCCCCCTTTCCATCTAATGCAACTGTGAAATCACCAGAGCAATACGCAATAAATCTCTGCCTGTAATTCCTATTTGCACACAGAGTCATGTTTTCACATTAGGCCCTTAAACGAAATTTCTTTGCCAATTTGAAAGCACACTTACTGCTCTTTTTTTTGGCAAGTGATAAACACTTTTACAGACTGACACATTATGAATCCACTTTTCAGATTTTTTAAAAAGCACATGTCCAAACTGCTTTTTCAGACCAGCACCATTTGTAACCTGGGTGACTGCCTACACTCCAGCAAGGGCAACCAGCCTTAGTGATGCTGAATGTATTTGCATTACTGACTGAAACCTCAAACCCCACTCGCTTGTGAATACTGTGCATGATTCCACATGGTAAGCAGCTGGCTGTGTGCTAAGAGTCTGCTTCTGCACCAAAAAATGGCTCCCCCTTTCCATCTAATGCAACTGTGAAATCACCAGAGCAATACGCAATAAATCTCTGCCTGTAATTCCTATTTGCACACAGAGTCATGTTTTCACATTAGGCCCTTAAACGAAATTTCTTTGCCAATTTGAAAGCACACTTACTGCTCTTTTTTTTGGCAAGTGATAAACACTTTTACAGACTGACACATTATGAATCCACTTTTCAGATTTTTTAAAAAGCACATGTCCAAACTGCTTTTTCAGACCAGCACCATTTGTAACCTGGGTGACTGCCTACACTCCAGCAAGGGCAACCAGCCTTAGTGATGCTGAATGTGTTTGCATTACTGACTGAAACCTCAAACCCCACTCGCTTGTAAATACTGTGCATGATTCCACATGGTAAGCAGCTGGGTGTGTGCTAAGAGTCTGCTTCTGCACCAAAAAATGGCTCCCCCTTTCCATCTAATGCAACTGTGAAATCACCAGAGCAATACGCAATAAATCTCTGCCTGTAATTCCTATTTGCACACAGAGTCATGTTTTCACATTAGTCACAAAACGAAATTTCTTTGCCAATTTGAAAGCACACTTACTGCTCTTTTTTTTGGCAAGTGATAAACACTTTTACAGACTGACACATTATGAATCCACTTTTCAGATTTTTTAAAAAGCACATGTCCAAACTGCTTTTTCAGACCAGCACCATTTGTAACCTGGGTGACTGCCTACACTCCAGCAAGGGCAACCAGCCTTAGTGATGCTGAATGTATTTGCATTACTGACTGAAACCTCAAACCCCACTCGCTTGTGAATACTGTGCATGATTCCACATGGTAAGCAGCTGGGTGTGTGCTAAGAGTCTGCTTCTGCACCAAAAAATGGCTCCCCCTTTCCATCTAATGCAACTGTGAAATCACCAGAGCAATACGCAATAAATCTCTGCCTGTAATTCCTATTTGCACACAGAGTCATGTTTTCACATTAGTCACAAAACGAAATTTCTTTGCCAATTTGAAAGCACACTTACTGCTCTTTTTTTGGCAAGTGATAAACACTTTTACAGACTGACACATTATGAATCCACTTTTCAGATTTTTGAAAAAGCACATATCCAAACTGCTTTTTCAGACCAGCACCATTTGTAACCTGGGTGACTGCCTACACTCCAGCAAGGGCAACCAGCCTTAGTGATGCTGAATGTATTTGCATTACTGACTGAAACCTCAAACCCCACTCGCTTGTGAATACTGTGCATGATTCCACATGGTAAGCAGCTGGGTGTGTGCTAAGAGTCTGCTTCTGCACCAAAAAATGGCTCCCCCTTTCCATCTAATGCAACTGTGAAATCACCAGAGCAATACGCAATAAATCTCTGCCTGTAATTCCTATTTGCACACAGAGTCATGTTTTCACATTAGTCACAAAACGAAATTTCTTTGCCAATTTGAAAGCACACTTACTGCTCTTTTTTTTGGCAAGTGATAAACATTTTTACAGACTGACACATTATGAATCCACTTTTCAGATTTTTTAAAAAGCACATGTCCAAACTGCTTTTTCAGACCAGCACCATTTGTAACCTGGGTGACTGCCTACACTCCAGCAAGGGCAACCAGCCTTAGTGATGCTGAATGTATTTGCATTAATGAGTCCAACCTCAAACCCTTAAACTATTCTTTTTTTATACCAGTACACCTTAATTTATTGTGAAAACATAGTCCATATTATTTTACTTGTTCCTCACATTTAAATTTCTCCCAAAACAGAAAATAATAAACACAACTTCAACAAAAAGAATTGCATTTCTATTATTCATTTCTTAATTTACCATATACATCCCCTCTCAAACTCTAAACTCACCTTTAAAATTAGTTAGTTGTGAAAGAAATGTGGCACTCAAACAGCAGATTATCAGAGCCAGGATCTCTGTTCTTTACACCTCTCTCCTCTCAGCAGAACCAGATAATGGCAAACTTTCCCTCTCTTTTTCCACATATATACATGTTAATTTCAAATCTCAGTGCTTCCCCCTTTTTTTCAAATGTAATCACACATTTCTATTGGTTGAAAACCAACCCTTTTCCAAAAGTACCCTTCCCCCAACTTGACTTCTGCCTAGTACCCTTCCCCCAACTTGACTTCTGCCTGCTACCATAGCAACAGCTCATGGAACACTGCTGTGTGGAGTTAGGTCAGAAGTTCGCCAAACAATGTTTCAATTCCACAGAGCAAGAGTGCTTGACTTTTCAAACCTAACAGCAAATCCATAGTACTGTTCTTTGGTAACACATTTTTCTGTACCAATACAAAACATGCTTCTATTAATTTACACATACAGCCTAGTTTTTATTCTAGAATGGTATGAAACAGCCAATCAGTTCTTTTTTTTATGAAAAATATATGTATGCCTCCATTTCCAAACTGTCTTTCATTTCTTTTTACCATTCTACTGAATTACACCTCCTGAGTGCATCCAGTTCTCCTTTGAAGATGTTCACAGTGTGGATTGTAGGGCACAGCTATGTCTTCTGGAGTGAAAAGTTTGCAGAGAAAACAGGTATGGTGAGAGACCTTGCTTTGCCAAATGTAGACATTAAATGGATTCGTCAGAGAGGGTTAAAGTGGCACCAATTGATGCCATTGGTGAAATCCTTCATGCAAAACCAACACCCTGACCTCATAATAGTGCACTGTGGTGGCAATGACCTAGGCACTTTGACTGGGGTAGGTCTGGAAATGCTTATGAAGGACACCTTTGCACAACTGTTTTCACTTTTCCCTAAAACTGCCTTTGTGTTTTCTAACATATGCCAAAGGCAAAAATGGAACTGGTCCAATCATTTCTGTCCGCAGATTGACAAAGCAAGAAAGCACGTCAACAAATCTGTTTCTGCTTTCCTCCGTGACTATGGTATGGGTTCCATTTACCACAACAACTTGCGTTACGACATGCAAGACATTTATAGAGGAGATGGTGTGCACTTCAATGATGAAGGGAACAGAGTCTTCCTCTTGAACCTTAGACTCTGCATCGGTACTTACTTGTAGGTACCACTTAAAAATCACTTCATAAACACAACGGCTCTTTTTAGAGCCCCCTAATATCTAAACACTTAAATCTGCATTTAATTTCTTTTTTTTTTTTTTTTTTACCGTACGCTTACCGTACGCGTACCCCGTGATTTTTTTTAAAAACAATAAATGTTTTCTTTGTACTTTTCTGTCCTTCTTTGACCCCCTTACAAATGTTAGGGGGTCTGTAACTCTTCTCCTTGCCCCCTTTTCTTGTTATCACTCTTTTTTTTCTGAGTGAAACACACAAAATGGCGGCCGCCGCTTCCTGGTTTCGGCCGATTCGAATGTTTACTAAGATCTAAGAGCCAATCAGAATCGTGCTCGCGCACGCCACCGTACGCGTACGGTAAGCGTACCGTAAGCACACCGTAAGCTGGCTCAGATATATATATTGATTTAAAGGCTATTTTCTCAGAATCTACTGAACAGATTTACACCAAACCTACAAAAGGCACTTCCTTGACCTGAGGACTACCTCTCTGCCAAATTTCTAGTAATTCTGTTCAGCCGTTCGGGCTGTAGCCCTGTCTAAAGGTCCTATGGAAAAATGCATGGGAAAAACGCGTTTTGGGACCCCCCTTTTATCTCAGCCCCCGCTTGACGAATCCCTCTGAGACTTTCAGGGAAGGAGCGGAGCGTAGCGCCCCACCTATTTTGAAAAATTCGCGAGGATTCGTCAACCGGCGCCAAAGTTATTCAAAATAGAATGTTGCGGATTTCCTATGGAAACGTGGTCCTAACTATAACTACCTACTGGCGACCGCCAGTAGGTAATATATATATATATATATATATATATATATATATATATATATATATATATATAAGGCAAAGCACTGGGAGGAGCCTACCGGACATCAACAGGAAGTTGGAGTCTCTGGGGCACTTTCTTCCTGTTGGAAAACCAAAGTTTAAAAAAAAAAGCTTCTCGCACAAAAATAAAACTCCAATGGCCTGCTAAAGAAGAAAATTCACTTGAAAAGCATCTCAGCTGCTTCTCAAGTACAAAACCTGCTCGAGCGTTGTGTTCCTGCCATTGGCGCCGCGGCCAGATGCCATGCAAACAAGCGCGAAGTATCACACAAGCTAGCTAGCAGCCCGAGATTATTGTGGCACTCACTAGCAAGGGCCAAATCTAAGCTAAAGTACACAAACAAAAAAAGAAACTCTGCTTTGCGCCCAGGAATGCGGAATTCAGGAACTCCGCATTCCTGTAGTAGTGCCCAAATTTCCGCAAACTCAGTGAGTGGAGTGTAGTTTACCGCTCAGGCCTACAAACAACCCCCTGTATATCGCCTCTGTACCAGAATTAACATTCGGTCTTTTCTGACCCAAGTGAGTGCAATGAATTCATGGTGTCACGCGTTGACCACATTTTCCACACTACCTCTAAGGTTTTAAAAGGATATCTCATAAACGTTAAGACTGCCCTTTGAAGGTCAGAGCCCAGCTGTCCACTAATGCCACAAGGCTCACATTTTTTATACTATCTTTCAACAACTCATTTGTGACCAGGTCTTGCAACATATCAGGAACTGAGGTCAATTCAGGTGTGAGGTATTCTCAAAGACCTTTCTTCACAGGCAAGCAATCCCTGGTAGTGGCCTCAAGTGCCTGAGATGGCTTGTATCAGATTGGTATCAGGGATTTTGTCTGCTGATACCACTTCATTTCTTCTTCCCTTTGGGGGTGGGCTTCTGTTTGTTGATGTCAGATGTCAGTGCACTCTCTCCCGTTGTGATGCAATAAGCATCTCTGTGTGGAAAAAGACAGCAAATCTTCCTTCTTCATGCGGCAGGAAGTACACAAACTAATGCCTGGTCAAGCACTCAACCCTTTGCTGGATGTTCATGATTTCTCCACACGTTTTAGAAGGCCATTTCCCACCGCCCACTAATCACTAGTAAGGAATTGAATGTGGCATGAAAATCTTAACAGCAGAGGTGGAAGTGGCTAAAATCCAGTCAGAAGTGAAGATGTTGGCTGCAATAAGTGCTTCGCTATCCCTGGGGACACTGGGACAGAACGGATCCAAGTCTCGCTGCTGACGGCAGCTCGTCTCGTTGATCCTACTGCCTGGAAGCCTCAATGGACCCTCAGTGTTCTGCTGCTGAGGATATCTGTGGTCTCATCCTCATACTTTGAGCAATATGCGCCGTTGTTTTAGCATTCTTGCCTTCTTCGAAAAACTCCGATAGCTGCACCAAAGATCAACGAGATGCACTAAAAACGAATAACAGTGGTAAATAAATTATGATAACATAATCAAAGTACTGTTACAGAAGTTGCTGTGCACATTTCTGATGGTAGGCGTCTAAGCTTTAGATGGCTATACATGTCAACACATATTTTCTCCTACACCACATTTGTCTGGACTCAAGCTTGCTGCACCTCCACACCACAGAGAAAATGCTATCAAATACAATAATGTAGAAGAAATAGTTATTTTCACAAAAAAGGCCTCCCAATGCCCCAGGGCCATTCATTTCGTTACTTTTAGAGGACTGGTAGAAAACAAGAATATCAGGAAAAAGATGAATTGGTCTGCCAAATTTATCACATGGTAAAGAAAAACACCGCAACCCACAGAGAGCATCATTCTGAAGTAGATTCTGACTTGAGATTAAGTCATATTACAATGTGCTCTTTAATGCCTACCGCATGAATTGAAAATTCGTGCTTAGAACATGTTATCACAACAGTGGGCTTTCCCAATATGCCGCAACTTGAACCTATTGTGCATGAGTGGCAGTCTCTTCAGTATCACACTACATTGTGCCAGTATGAAATACATTTGGCTCGGGCATGTACATGACTGGGGCCTCCTGAAGCTATGTGTACGTTGCTAGCGCTTGTTTCTTGTATGTGCTACTGAACATGTGAATGCACATACCGCATTTGAAGGTACTCTGTGTCCACTGTTCATCTGCTCATCCTTGTGCTGGCCCTGACCATCCAACACTCCAATTTCCACAGTGCTGCATTTACCAATAGTATTGGTTTAGTTCCATCCGATGCCATGCCTAAGCCGTCTATGTTTTAACTAAAAATGCGGCTCGGATTGCACTACTGTTTGGGCCTGCCTAGTACATGGGAGCTTGTACTTGGGCATTTTAGAGAGCACTGTGGATTTAACAATATTTGAAAAATAAAAGCACAGAAAATATTGTTTGCTTGTTTTTCTTGCTCAGCCAAAATATTGAGATGGTAAAGTATATATCAAGTGGGGTATTTTTGTTGAGCCTGTGGCCGGGATTTACATACATTTCTTGCAAGGTAGGGTAGCAAGTGAAGCTGCTGTTTTGCTGTGCGTTATAAAGGGAGAGAGAATACTGCACCACATTTTCAATAAATGGCGCAGTTCTATTCTCTCTCTCTCTGCGCTGGCACACTTTGGGCCGTGGAGCGCCAATACATGCACCCTTGCGCCATAGTGCATGGGTGTCTGTGTTATAGTCAGGGCAGTTTTTGAGGCTTTTTTGGCTTTGATAGTTTTTGTACAGGAAGAGATAACATTTATGCACAAAAGTATACTTTGAGTCTTCTTCCTCTGTGCATGTGCTGAAGAATGCAGCACACATGCAAAGAGGAAATAATGAAGAGAAATAAACATATTTCACTCGTTACGCCAACTTCAGGCAGCGCAACATTTTGGGGCATACCCATGTAAATTTGGGTTTGCGTCAAAATCCATGGGTGGAGGCACGGGAACGCCCATGCACCACCCATTGAACGCCTCCCTGAACCAAAGTAATACAAGGCAGTACAATGCTCTGAGTTGCCTTCCTTTTTTTACAAACCAACTCAAAACAACATTTGTGTTGCATTGAAAGTACGAAAATGGATTTTGCTTCGGGGCTGCATCACAAAAGGGATGCAATCCTGATGCAAAATCATTGTAAAGCTGGAACCAAGGCTTTTGTGGTTTTGTACACTTGCACACATAGATATAACCATTTAAAATACTACATACATTTTAAGTCTGTCAAATACTTCCTTTTTATGCTCACATCATCTGAAATACTATAAATACTAATACAACAAGCCATTTGTTTCTCAGTACACATATGGGAAGAACGAAGGCTTGCCCCAAAGGCATGTTCAGGAAGGTATCACAGACCTCTAAGTCTACAAACAGGCATGCCAAACCTGTGGCACAAGCTAAATACATCCCTCGCTTAATTTTTGACCTCGCCATGTTTTTTTAAATTCCGTGATGCAGTGGCCTACCCAATTTTTTTTTATATTTCTCATAAATGTTTAGCCTTTACGTTGGTCTGGGAGTCTTCATTTACTGTACTTTCTGTAGGATCAGATCCAATTTCCAAATTTTTCTCTCTTACAGCTGAATAAACAAGGTTTTCTTGCAGTGTCTGCCTTTTAATGTGCCTGTTAGGTCTGGTGTAAGCTAATACCGTTTGACTTTAGTAAAGTAATAGTACTTATAGGGGCTTTTAGACAGACATCTTCAAGCATTGGTCTGCTCACATTTTTTATCCACCCACTACAACATAAGGAATGGGCAATGGATTAGCCAAATTCAGCCATTGGCTGTCTTCACTGTGAGTCGCAGCATTATTTCATTTCACAACGAGCATGTTCACACACAATGTAGTTAATTAATCTCAGTGCCAGGGACTACAATGGCAGTGTGTGCATTATGGACACCAAAGTATATGTTGGGTTTTCTCCAATGTTTCCATTCTTTTAATATTGACGTGCCCAGCAGCTTCCAAAACAACATTTTGGTAGCTGAAACTAAGGTACAAGAAAAAAAGCACTCACAAAACCAAGACTGTAGCAGCCAATGTTTGGCAGATTGGCTTTACCAATGCTTGCCAATACTTTTGCACAGACACACATCTTTAACATGGTCAGGCACTTTAGAAACTTTGTACAGGCAGTGCTCGGAATGCCCCCTTGGCGTGTCATCGGCACGGCAAGCAAATGCATTTGGACAGCACCCTTCTGTGCAGCAGGTGTTTTTCTTGCACATCGCACTGGAGTTGCCCTGTTCATCAAAATGGTTTGCAGACTTAGGGGTCTGTAACTGCCACCTATACATTGCTTTAGAGGTATGTCATCGTTTCGTCTGCATGGCATTTTTTATTCAGAGACCAATGGTTTATTGTGCCATGCATGTACAGTATGTCCGCACTCCTTCCATGTTTAAAAAAAATTGTACACTGTGCATATATTCTAGACCACACAGTGGCGGCTCCTCCGCTAAGGCAGGGGAGCGTTGCCTCACTGCTTTTAGTGCAGTGAAAGAGGGGAAAATAAAATGATAATAACTGAACATTATTATCATTTTCTTTTTGGTTGCTGCGCGGCTGGATTAGGGTGGGGAAGGGCTGGGCTGGGCTGGTGGCTCAGGGAGGTGGAGTGGACTATGCACACTAAGTGCGCATGGCTGCTTGGCCAGATGTTTTTGCCATCCAAGAAGTCATGCGCACTTTACATATTCCCCACCAGGCTGTAATGGAGAGCCTGGTAGGGAATATGCACAGGCTCCCTGTCCCGATCTGAGTGCCGATCCACGGTACTCAGACCAATCACAACACTGCATTATAGCATTGTGATTGGCTCAGAGGAGTCTGGGTGCTCCCTGCAGCTTCCTCCGGACTGGAGTCAGGAAGAGCAGAGAAGTGGAGGAGAGATGCAGTCGGTGGAAAAGGTAACTGCGTTTAAATAAAACAATTTCAACCGCTCCCCCTGTTGTCGTCCTCACCCCTTCACCCCCATTACCCCTACTAGCCGCCACTGACACCACAATATGTACACTTCAGGGATAGTCCACGCATCTGGAGGTATTACTCTTCAGTTCACTAGGTGCAGCCCTCAGTGTGCAGAGAGGAAGCTGATTTTGCTGCACAATGAATATGCCCAGTCATTAGGAAGAGTTAGGCCTCTGTGCATTGTTTATGCATAGGTTTTATTTTCCTGCCACTGGGTCTATTTGCTTAGAGATAAGGAAATGCACTAGTGGGGTACGAGGGTGTGGGGGGGGAGTGTCTCGTTCAGTCACAGCTGCTCCCGCAAAGCAGTAGTGGGACGGAAAGGGGAGAAGGGGGTAGGCGAGGAGAATTCTTATTTTTTAAATCACTTACCAGCTGGCCTGCCGCCGCTTCGCTTCTTTCCTCTTCATCCACTTCCTGGCTTCTGTTGGTACAGGAAGCAGGAAGAACCCATCCTCCCCTAAGCCTATCACAACGCTCCAATGCAGCATTGTGATTAGTCTGAGCACCATGGATCGGAGCTCAGATGGGGAATTGGATCCTGGGCATGTTCTCCATGCAGGCTGTAATGCAGCATGAGTGGAGAACATTCATGCGAACTTAGGAGGGTGCCACCACTCCTCCCCACTGCACTGCCCAGCGTAGCCCAGCCCCACAAAACTACCTCAGCACCGAAAAATAAAATGATAATAACATTGCGTTATAATTATTTCATTTTTCCTTTTTTGATGTGGGGTGACGGTCCTCCGCCTTAGCTGTGGAGCCTGGTCTCATTCAGCTAGCCTATTTCAGCTAGCCTATTTAGGCACAATATAGAGATCACCTTAAAGCCAAGGACAGTGCTAGGTTTATGAGCAACTCCCTACTAATGCAACATGCTGCACTCACATTTTTATGGTCTGGCGTGACAGCACAGCTGTCACTAGAGAATTATGTGAGCATCACTAAAGAGGGGCTTTGGCTCTGTCCAAATGTTGGGAGACAGGAGTACGTGTTTTGAGTAGAAATTGTGTGCTTCCACAAAAAAAGTCCTTCCCCTCCACACAGCTGTGATCATTTTGTTTCTTTTCCATCTTCCTGAGGTTGAACTTTCAGGCGCACACACATGACATTGTAATGCTATTGATGTGTCTGGTCTTAGATAAGTAGATATCTACTTGTCTTTCTCTGGCAGCAACACAGATAGGACATGGGCCACCATTAACCTGCGCGCATGTTTAGGTCTGACTTTACAGTGCAAATGTTAAGTGACCTTTTCACCTACACCAATATTATTCTACAGTTCTTTGCTTCCACACAAATGCATATACATTCTCATGCTATTAAATTGCAATGCTTCACATAACCATACAACATTCCTTTCAAGCCAGACCTATTGGCATTGCCAGTGCTTGTTTTATCTTGAATGATTAAACCTGTCCTTTGGTGGCCAGGTCTCGCCTACATTCACAGGATCATATGTCGACTTTAAACTTGATCATATGTTCCATGCGGCCCATTGAAAATCATCCACCTGTCGACAGTTTTTACGGCCATCTATCTTTGCTTATTTAATGGGTTTCAACGCAACAGCAACATCGCAGTCTGCTATAGTTAAACAAGAGGGGCTTTCACATTTACGGTTTTTGGTCTTGTGCATTATACTTGGGGTGGCTGCAGTGAGCTGATATGCTTGACTGTTTCCCAGGCTCACCTTGTCTCAGTGGTGCTCATATTTCCCTGGTGTGTGATCACTGTGAAACCAGTCGTGGCTGGCATGACTCGCGGGTGGGAGGGTGCAGTAGGGAGGGTTCGCGCAGGTTTTTGTTGGGGGTTAAATAAACAAAAAAAAGAAACTTACCTTCCTGGGTTCCTCGCCGTCGCAGCTCCTGGCCGGGTCCCCTTTTCCTGCTCTCCTGCTGAACAGGTGTAGTGTCGCGATAGTTCCCCTGACGTGACACGCGTTGGCGTGCACGTCAGGGCACGTCATTTGAGCCCCAATAAATGTGACGTCACGCAGGCACGTAGGCAGAAGCGCCACGGCTGCAGAGACGGAGAGTACGCAACACCGGTGTCCCGTGTCTTATTTAAAGCGCACGCTCTGCACACACCCAGTGGGGGCCCACTGCACATGCCCCCAGCGACACCACAAACTGGCGACGAGGGTGGGCGTGCCCCCGCTCCAGCTCAGCGCGTCCGGTAGGTGAGGCGGCCGTCAGCGCTCCTCGCTCGCGGTGCTCGTGCCCCGCCGGAGCGCGTTACTGTCCCTGCCTCCCGGGTCTGCCTGACACGTGCGCGGAAGCACCGGAGTGCTCCGTAGTGATTGCTGCCTTGCGCTGGGGCCGTCTCTGGCGTCGGCGCCCCAGCGCGCTTCGGTGACCTCAAGTGCCCCACCCCCCGGGCCTGGAGAGCGTGCAGCGCCTGTCGTGCCCTGCCCCCGGTGTCGAAGTGTGCCGCCTGGGCCCGCAGCTGCCTGGAAGGCTGGACCACGTGCCCTGAGCCTGTTGGGGCCTGCGATCACGGTCCCTGCTGTCCTGGAGCCCCCCCTCCGGAGGAATCTGCCACTGTGCAAGGGGGAAAGGTCCCGCAGCCCACGTGGAGGCCCTCATTGTCCTGGGGTGGAGAAGGTCTCGCCCAGCGCTAGGGCGCACGTGCCCGAAGGTCTCGCCCAGCGGTGGAAGGTCTCGCCCAGCGCTAGAGCGCACGTGCCCAAAGGTCTCGCCCAGCACTAGCACACACGGGAGAAGGAGGCTCTGTTCAACACCGCAAGCCGCGCGTGTGCAACATGGCAACGATTCCACCAATAGAGCCGTTCTCTGTCGAGGGGCCCCCATCGACGGTTGCGGCCCGATGGAGAGACTGGGAGGACAGAGTGCGCATCTTTTTCGAAGCCACGAAGGTCCACAGGGATCAAAAGCGCGCAATGATAATTCACCTAGGTGGGAAGGAGATCCACAATATAGTGAAGACGCTTGCGGAAGCCACCCCCAAGACGCACACGACGCTAATAGCGGCGCTCAATGAACACTTCGAGCCAATGGCAAACCGCGACTATGAACGCTTCATATTTCGCCAGGCGCGCCAGTTGCCGGAGGAGTCCCTCGATAAATTCTATGCTCGTCTAAAGAACTTGGCGGCCACCTGCGGGTTTCGAGACGAGACGGAGGAGATAAGAGGCCAGATAATACAGGGCTGTGCGTCCGTCAAGCTGAGGGAGAGGATCTTGGAGGAGTCCGGTAAGCCCCTAGCTGATATCCTGACGATGGGCCGAACGAAGGAACTGTCCAAGGCGCGCGCTGCGCACATGGAGGCGGCCCTGCAAGTGCCAGTAAAGACCGAGCCGGTCAACGCGGTGGCAGTCAAGCCTAAACAGAAGTGGCCCCGACGAAAGCCGGGCCCGGCGACTCAAGAACAACCAAAGTCCTGTGGGTACTGCGGTGGCTCGCCCCACACCCCGTCGGAGTGCCCAGCGCGAGGGACCAAGTGCAGAGGGTGTGGACGTTTTAACCACTTTGAGAAAGTGTGCCGCTCGAAGGGTTTCCGAAGGCCTCGCCAAGCCGTGAACACGGTCGAGGAAGGAGGTCCGGGGGCCAGCGACATGGACGACGATGACGAGGAGGAAAAAGTCATACACCGGGTACACATGATAGGCACGGCGGCCCGCCGGACCAGAAGACTGCCGCAATGCAGCATCCGAGTAGGGTCACAAGAAGTCACGACCGTGGTAGACACGGGGGCCAGCATCAATATCATGGCTGCCGCGATGCACAAATCCATGCGCCCACAGCCCGCGCTCCAGCCCTCGACCATCACAGTGTTCGCCTATGGACAGGAAGAACCGTTAAAGGTACGAGGAAAGTTCAGAACGGTGATATCCCATGGGACGAGGTCCATCACGTCGAATGTTTACGTCACCGAGGACGGACAAGGCATGCTCCTGGGCTGTCGGGCGGCAGAAGATCTGGGAGTGGTGACGTTCGCGTTCGGAGTACACCAAGAGTCAGTACACCACACCCTAGAGGAGTTCGAGGACATCTTTCAAGGGATAGGCAAGTTCCGGGGAAAAGAAGTCCACCTGCATATCGATCCCACTGTCCAGCCAGTAGCCCTCCGGCACCGCCGCATAGCGTTCCACCTCAGGCCACTGGTGGAAGCGGAACTGAAGAAGCTAGAGGCAGCGGGGATCATCGAGAAGGTATCCGGACCGACCCCGTGGGTGTCGCCAATTGTCGTGGCGAAGAAACCCAAGCAGCCAGGCGCAGTCAGAATATGCGTGGACATGAGGCTCCCCAACGCTGCCATCAAAAGGGAGCGACACATCACCCCGACCATCGATGACATCGTGGGGGAAATGGCCGGCGCCAAGTGGTTCTCAAAGCTGGACTTACGATCGGGGTATCACCAATTAGTCCTAGACGAAGCATCCCGGAACATAACCACATTCTCCACCCATGTAGGTCTGAGGCGTTACACGAGGCTGAGCTTCGGGGTGTCGAGCGCTGCGGAGGTGTTCCAGAACGTGATACAGGAACTGATCGCAGGGATCCCCGGAGCGATCAACGTCAGTGACGACATCATGGTCCATGCCACGACCGTAGCGGAACACAACGAGCGGCTAGTGCAGGTGCTACGACGGATACGAGACGCCGGTCTCACACTACATCGAGAGAAGTGCGAATTCCTGTGCCGGAAGATCCAGTTCTTCGGCTATACCTTCTCGGCCGATGGCGTCAACCCGGATCCGGACAAGGTCAAGGACATCAAGGAGGCAGCTGCCCCTGCCAATGTCACGGAGGTGAGGAGCTTTCTAGGCATGGTGAACTATTGTGGCAGGTTCATCAAGGATCTGGCGAACCTCACGGCGCCACTGAGAGAACTTACGAAGGAGTCAACTCCCTGGACATGGAACAGTGACCAGAGCCGAGCCTTCGAGGAAGTCAAACAGGCACTCTCGGAAGCCACGACGCTGGCCTTCTTCGATCCGGCCAAGCTGACACAGATCGCTGTCGATGCCGGCCCAGTTGGGCTGGGCGCGGTCCTGCTGCAGAGGAAGTCAAGTGCCGAGGAATGGACCCCAGTGGCGTTCGCCAGCCGGTCCCTCACTGAGACGGAGCAGAGATACTCCCAAATAGAAAAAGAGGCAATCGCCATTCATTGGGGGTGTCGTCATTTCCACCTGTATGTCTATGGCAAACCCTTTGTTGTGACCACGGATCACAAGCCTTTGATATCCCTGTTTGCCGGCACCTCCACTAAGCCACCACCGCGAATCGAAAAGTGGATGCTGCAATTACAAGACTATAACTGCAAGATCGAGTATCAGCCGGGTGCGCGGAATCCGGCGGACTACCTATCTCGCCACCCCCGCACAGCCACTCCAAAAGAAATGAAGGAGGCGGCAGAAACAGAAGAGTATGTCCGGTACATCACGGCGCGGTCATGTCCCCGGCCTGTGTCCATGGCTAGCCTGTCTCAGGCCACCAGTGAAGACGAGTGCCTCCAAAGAGCAAGAGCGGCAGTCCGAGACAACGGCTGGGCCCGTGCCAGAGAGGAATGGAAGAGCCTAACGCCTCAGGCGAAACAGATAATGGAGAGCCTGCACCATGTGAGAACGGAACTGACGGAGGACGATACAGGGTGTTTGCTGAGAGGCCACCGGCTGGTCATACCGACGGCCCTCACCCAGAGAGTGGTGGATCTGGCTCACGTCGGTCACCAAGGTATGGTCAAGACTAAGTCCAGGCTCCGAACCAAGGTGTGGTTCCCTCTCATGGACGAAATTGTGGAGGCCACCGTTCGAGAATGCCAAGCGTGCCAGTTAACCGGAGAGGTGCCCCGACCAGCCCCCGTAGTGATGGAGCCTCGCCCGAGGAGGCCCTGGTCCAAGATCAGTGTCGATTTTGGCAGCCTGCCCGACGGGCGGCACACCTTGGTGGCCATAGATGATCACTCCAAGTACCCGGAAGTGGAAATATTGACGGTCCTGAGCGCTCAGGAAGTAATCCCGAAGCTCGAAAAAATCATGGCAACACACGGAATCGTCAAGGAAATCAGAACTGATAATGGGTCACCCTTTCAGAGTCAAGACTTCGCGGCGTACCTACAGACTCTTGGGATCCATCACCGACGAATCACCCCCCGATGGCCTCAAGCGAACGGCGAAGCTGAGCGCTTCATGAGGACACTCAATAAAGTTATACGGATTGCCCATGACAAGAGCCAGTCAGTAGAACTTGCCATTTTCACATTTCTCCGCAGCTACCGCCAAACGCCCCACTCAATTACAGGAGTAGCCCCGGCGCACCTGCTGATGGGGCGGGTTGTCACCGACTCAATACCGCATCACCCCGAATGGAAACCCGAAACTCCCAACGACAGTGCCATTGATGCGCGGCGACGGGAAGCGTTTGCTCACGCCGACGCCCGCCGGCGGGCGGTGTCCTCACCACTA
The DNA here is from genome assembly GCF_964204655.1 of Triturus cristatus. Taxonomy (NCBI): domain Eukaryota; kingdom Metazoa; phylum Chordata; class Amphibia; order Caudata; family Salamandridae; genus Triturus; species Triturus cristatus. The sequence goes on along the minus strand of NC_140579.1, from coordinate 1,066,546,604 downwards.
GCCCCAGGTGACAATGTACTGATCCGCAATCGGGTGCCAGGGGGCAAGTTTCGCCTGAATTTTGAGCCTCAGCCCTGGACTGTGGAGAAAGTCAGAGGCACGTGCGTGACAGCCCGAAAAGGGGCCGAGAAGATCACAAGAAATGTCTCATACTTCAAGAAAGTCCCAGTGCCCTCCGGGGTGGAGGAACGATGCCAGGACAGGGCTAGGATGGACATGCCGCGAGATGAGACACTGGTGGAGCCCGAGAGTCAGGCGAGTGGAGGAGCGGAGTCCACAGATCACAGACTTGACACCAGGCAGTGCCAGCCAGAGAACTTGCCACCTGAAGCAGCCGGCGTGCCTGAGACCGGAGAGAGCGGCGCAGATGGCGACTCCGGGAGTGGAAGTCCGGATGCGGTGGTGGACCGTGGTGGAGTGCGATATGATCTGCGGCCGCACCCCGCGCCCTCCAGGCGGCTACGAGACTACGTCAAGTAAGACTGTTTAAATTTGTGTTTGTTGCAATGTCAGACTATAGATGCCGAAGGCAGCGGTGCGGGACACTATGGGACCTACTGTCCCTACCTTAGAATGCTGTCACGGATCTGGGGTTAGGTTATTTTGTTGTTTTGTTTGTTGGGGAGGAATGTAGTGTCGCGATAGTTCCCCTGACGTGACACGCGTTGGCGTGCACGTCAGGGCACGTCATTTGAGCCCCAATAAATGTGACGTCACGCAGGCACGTAGGCAGAAGCGCCACGGCTGCAGAGACGGAGAGTACGCAACACCGGTGTCCCGTGTCTTATTTAAAGCGCACGCTCTGCACACACCCAGTGGGGGCCCACTGCACATGCCCCCAGCGACACCACAAACAGGTAGCAGGCAGCCTCCCTCCGCTCCCCTAAGCCAATCACAATGCTGCAATGGCAGCATTGTGATTGGTGGAGACGACGGCACCCAGACGGGCGTCTATGGGGAGGCCATTTTCTACTACTGGACACCATTAACCTGGCACCTAGTGTAGCAATGGGCACACTGTGCATGCATGGTCTACCAGCTATTATAGAGGCATCTGATAAGATCATCTGTATATTGTCTTTGTAATACAGGCTTTAAAATCATTTAATACACAAGAAGAACTAAACATCCCCTGGTAGGGTTCCGGATGCACTTTTTTTTCGTTCCAGAAATGTTATTGTTTTTTAGCACAATACAAAAAACGAAAGAGCTCTCCAAACATATCTCAATAGTACAGAATATTGTCAGGTGTTCAAAAACATGAATACGAAGACAGTCACATTCTTAGTATATAAGAAGGAAAAAATGATAATCTAGTAAGCACATCTCTTAGTAACTGTATAATCAAACTGTGAGAAGTTGGCCTGGTATATGATGTTCACTAATTAAAGTGACCACCTTGTACCATGCCAAGCAACCCTTATGGTGTGGTTGTAAGTCAACCTTTTCGGACCAGCTGCCCTAGTGGTAGCGTAGGCTAAGCAGTCTTTGAGGCTAAACTTGTTTAGGCATGTAAAGCAAGCTGTTTTACCATATGTAACCCCCTTTTATACCAATGAAAGGACACCACACAGATATATTTTCAAAATATATATGCATTTATTACTCAAAGTATCCCCTAGACTCTTTATGAGCACAGGAGCACAAATCGTTAAACAAGGGAGTATCACAATATACAGAAGTTGCACTTTATATGGATAGGCCCTGGTGGCCGCTCAAACCATATACTAAAATAGTGGTATAAGTACCACGAACAGGAAAGGGAAAAGGCCTAGGGCCTCTAGAATCGCTGGGCCTACAAGGAACTAACTTTAGTTAGTGACCAGGAGGTCCACGGGTCGCGTGTGCAGTGAGGAAAGTTACACGCGGGCTCCCATAGGTTTTCAATGGGTGCGTAAAAGTTCAAAAGTTACTGCTAGAAGGGTCTTCTGGTTGGACTACGAAATCAAGACTTCAAACCTAGACATTAGAGATGTTACTCTACACTTGTGCATAGGTCTCGAAGTGCGTCGGGTTTTGTCTATCTGTTCAATGGAGCCTGATGACAAAGATGCTGCAGGCGGTCGGTCCAGAAGAGATGCGGTGGATCCAAGGGTGGATCGGAAGTGTAGAAGACCTGTAAGCAGAGGGGACAGTGTTCACAGTCACTAGCCAGTGACCGGCGTGGCACCAGGTAGGTACCAGGCGATGTCGGGTGCAAACAGGTGAAGAGGTGTAGCTTGTCTCTGCAGCCACGTGGTCCCTGAAGGTCGACGACGTCCAGGAGTCGGTTCACGAGCTGCCCCACGCAGGCTCTCGCTGTCGGCGGTGTTGGCGACACAGAAGAAGCAAACAAGCCTTGGCAAAAGCAGGAGTCGCAGGAATCAAAGAAAGCTTTTAGCTCTGACCAGCAAGGTCAGAGGGGCTGCTCCTTTGGAGGGAAGCAGGGGCCAGTCTGGAGCAACCAGACCAGCATCGTAGTTTTCAAAAAGGTTCGCCAAGATGGCCACTAGCCAACGGGCCAGGGACCGGGTAGGCGCGTCGAGTCACAAAGTGCAGAGGGGCCCCACGCAGATCGTGGAGATGCTGGAGGGCTCACCTTTGGTGCAGATGCTGCTCGGATGTTGGGCTTCTCAGGACCCAAAGCACAACTCGGAGGGAGCCTCTGTTGTTGCGCTTGCAGCTTGTCGAGTGTCTTCCAAGATGGCTGGCTCCACGTGTCTCGGTGCCTCCACGAGTTCCTTCTTTGCAGGGACTGTGGATCGGGCGGTGAGAGGTCTGGAGGTCCAGTTCTTGTCGGTCTCTGGGCTTGGGCTCCGGCAGGAGGCGGCGGCAAAGCAGATGTCGATTTGCTGGATGGTGCTTGCGTTAGCAAGATGGTCACTCCCTGACCATAGGGGAGATTTCCTTCAGTCTTCTGTGCAGCATAACGTCGAAGTTCCCGTCTTCTTCTTAGTTTCAAGTTGATTCCAGGATGTCTGAAGTCTTAGGACACAGCTCCTACCTTTAAGCGGATTCTAGGGGCCGGACTACCTGCTAGGTCCCTCCCTAAGGGTGGGACCAGGAAGGGGGGTGGTTACACCCCCAATCCTTTCTCCAGCTCGCCCCAGGTCTGGGGCTGGTGTGCCCCAGGACCGGTTTGAACTGGCATATGCACCGAGGCTCCTTGTGAGCCTCAGGCATGTCTGATTCTATTCAAGCCCTACCTGACCAATACACAAAATCCTGTCTGGGGTGGTGCTCGCACCTCCCCTGGCAGGAAACCCTTTGTCCACGTCTCCCAAGCTGGAAGGACTCCCAGCAGCAGGAGGGCAGACTTGTGTCGGTGGTGGCAGAGTCCATTTTTTGGAGCTGAGGCTATGTCTGATTTTAACCGGGTTTCAGGATCGATACATGTCGTGTCCCTCTAGAAGGGTGGAATGCTAACCCCGTCGCCAGAATTGGCGAGGGGTTAGTATTCCAATTCGTATGACACCTTACTTGACATGTTTTGATAAAGCCAAACCAAAGATAGCATTTAACCGCAAGGTTCATAATGCACTTAAGAGTATATGGTATGGCGATATCTGGAAACGGTAGAAGGAAGTTGTTCCGACTACTGCAGACAGGCTCAGCTCATGCCAGAGCACCATCTCACATGAAACCAAGCACTCTGCCTTCAGGATTGTTAAGGCCTGCCATAGGAGTGACTTATAGGTTAACATGTGTCCCATTTAAGGTTAGGTATAGGTATACTACACCTAAGTAAGAGGTGGATACACCATCTTACCCCAGCTGAGTGATCAGCCAGTTGTGTCAAATTGTTAGGCCAGGCCAGGGGTGGCACAATACATGCTTCAGCCCCTGGTAGGCCTTAGATACACCAATGCCCTGGGTACCTAGTGTACACTGGTACAGGGGCTCACAGGGTGATCCAGTTCCAATTAGTTATGCACCTAAAGTGCATAGTGTCAATTTAGTAGAGAGAACAGCAGGCTGGGGGTCTGATTAGCAGGCCCACAGCCTCAGTATGTCAAAAACCAGTGAAGCAAAAAGCAAACATTTGGGGTGACCATAGGATAGCAGACCCTACTCTCCTACACAACCCCCCCCAAACGCAGGGACATTAAACTAGCCTTGACCAGTCTCGTCTTCATGTCCTAAGTGGAAGTACCTGGAGAGACCATCTGCATTCCCATGGTCTGTACCTGGCCGGTGCTCCACTGTAAAGTCCATCCCCTGTAGGGAAATGGACCACCTAAGCAGTTTGGGGTTTTCACCCTTCATCTGATTTAGCCACAAGAGGGGCTTATGGTCGGTCTGAATCTTGAAGTGAGTGCCAAACAAGTATGGCCTCACACCACAGCAAAGGCCTCCCTCTCAATAGCTGACCAATTCTTCTCTCTGGGGGTCAACCTTCTGCTAATAAAAGCAATGGGTTGGTCTTTACCATCTACATTAAGTTGTGACAGCACAGCTCCCACACCCAGCTCAGAAGCATCTGTTTGGACAATAAACTATTTGGAGTAGTCAGGACTTTTCAGGATAGGTGCAGAGCACATGGCCTTCTTCAGGTCATCAAATGCCTTTTGACAGCTTACTGTCCACTGAACCTTTTTGGGCATCTTTTTGGATGTCAGATCATTAGGAGGAGTCACAATGGACCCATAGTTCTTAACAAACTTCCTGTAGTACCCAGTCAAGCCCAAGAAAGCTCGGACCTGAGTCTGGGTGGTTGGAGGAGACCAGTCCTTGATGGATTGTATCTTACTCTCCAGTGGTTGAACTTGGCCTCCACCTACGAGGTGCCCCAAATACACAACCTTACTCTGCCCTATCTGGCACTTAGTAGCCTTGATAGTGAGGCCTGCCTTTTGCAGAGCCTCAAATACCTTCTTCAGGTGGATCAGTTGATCCTCCCAGGTGGAGCTAAAGACAGCAATGTCATCAAGATATGCTGCACAAAAGTCATCCAACCAAGTAAGGACTTGATTCACCAACCTTTGGAAGGTGGCAGGTGCATTCTTCAGACCAAAGGGCATCACCAAAAATTGGTAGTGCCCTCCTGGGGTTGAAAATGCTGTTTTGGCCTTGGACTCCTCAGCTAACCTGATTTGCCAATAGCCAGCTGTCAAATCAAATGTGCTCAAAAACTTAGCAGAAGCCAGTTTATCTATGAGCTCATCTGCCCTTGGAATAGGATGTGCGTCTGTCCTAGTGACAGCATTGAGTCCTCTGTAATCCACACAGAACCTCATCTCTCTCTTGCCATCTTTGGTGTGAGGTTTGGGGACCAGAACCACTGGGCTAGCCCAGGGGCTCTCTGAGGGCTCAATGACACCCAGTTCCAGCATTTTGTGTACCTCAGCCTTTATACAGTCCCTGACATGGTCAGGGTGTCTGTAAAGTTTGTTCTTCACAGGAAGACTGCCACCGGTGTCCACCACATGGGTACACCAGTCAGTTTGACTAGGTATCAGTGAGAACATATGCTGAAATGATTGTAGAACTTGTCTACATTCAATTTTCTGATGCTCAGAGAGGTTGCCTCCAAGGGTCACTCCTTCAACTGAACCATCTTCAGGGTTCTGAGACAACAGGTCTGGGAGAGGGTCACTCTCTTCCTCCTGTCCCTCATCTGTAGCCATGAGCAAGCCCATGTCTGCCCTGTCAACATATGCTTTTAACCTGTTAACATGGAGTACCCTGTGGGGACTCCTGGGTATGCCTAGGTCCACCAAGTAAGTAACCTCTCCCTTCTTTTCCAGGATTGTATGGGGTCCAGACCATTTGTCTTGGAGTGCTGCTGGGGCCACTGGCTCCAACACCCATACCTTCTGTCCTGGCTGAAACTCAACCAAGACAGCCTTTTGGTCATGCCAAGCTTTCTGTAAGGCCTGGCTTGCCTCAAGGTTTTTGGATGCCTTCTCCATATACTCAGCCATCCTGGAGCGGAGACCAAGTACATAGTCCACTATGTCTTGCTTAGGCTTTTTGAGAGGTAACTCCCATCCTTCCCTCACCAGACATAGGGGGCCTCTTAAAGGGTGCCCAAACAACAATTCAAAGGGGCTGTAGCCAACTCCTTTTTGTGGGACCTCTCTGTAAGCAAACAGAAGGCAGGGTAGAAGGATGTCCCATCTTCGCCTGAGCTTTTCAGGTAATCCTTTGATCATACCCTTTAGGGCCTTGTTGAATCTCTCAACAAGCCCATTGCATTGTGGGTGATAAAGAGTGGTGAACTTGTAGTTGACACCACATTCCTTCCACATAGCTGTCAAGTATCCTGACATGAAGTTGGTTCCTCTGTCAGAAACTACCTCCTTAGGAAACCCCACTCTGGAGAATACTCCCAGTAAGGCCCTGGCCACAACAGGAGCTGTTGTGGTCCTAAGGGGAATTGCCTCTGGATACCTGGTGGCATGATCCACTACCACCAGTATAAATCTGTGCCCAGATGCAGTGGGGGGATCCATGGGACCCACTATATCTATTCCCACTCTTTCAAAGGGGACCCCCACCACAGGTAGTGGTACTAGGGGGGCCTTTGTTGTGCCACCTGATTTGCCACTGGCTTGGCAGGTCACACAGGAGCGACAAAACTCCTTGGTATCTTCATTCATGTGAGGCCAGTGAAAGTGAGGGACAAGCCTGTCCCAAGTCTTGTTCTGGCCTAAGTGTCCTGCTAGAGGAATATCATTGGCCAAGGTAAGAAGGAAGCCCCTAAATTGCAGAGGTATAACCAACCTCCTGGTTGCACCAGGTTTTGGGTCTCTAGCCTCTGAATAAAGGAGCCCATCATCCCAATACACTTTATGGGTACCTTGAGCATTCCCAGCAGCCTCAGCAGCAGCCAGCTGTCTGAGGGGTTCAAGAGATGGACAGGATAACTGAGCCTGCCCCAAGTCAGCCCTGGAAGGTCCCCCTGTCCCCAGAAACTCAACCTGGTCAGGTTCAAGCTCTTCAGGGACAGTTCCTTCAGGGTTCTCTAGATCATCCTCCTGGGAAGACTGATCATCACTTGGAGGCAGGGGGAAGGCACAGCCTTAACCCTCCTGTTCTTCTTCTTGGTAGGTGCTTGGTCCATTGTTCCAGGATCCAAAACCTGAGGTTCAGTAAGGCACTTTTTGGCCTGTGACCTGGTCACAGCAAGGACATGTGGTGATATACCTAACATCTCTGCATGTGTCCTGTACTCCACTTCTGACCATAGAGAACTCTCTAGGTCATTGCCCAACAAACATTCTACTGGGAGGTCTGCACTAACCACAACCCTTTTGAGGCCAGTTACCCCTCCCCATGAGAAGTTAACAATAGCCACACTATGGTAAGTAGTGGTATTGCTGGCATTGGTCACCAGGTAATTCTCACCTGGTATGTACTGTCCAGGATCCACAAAGCCTGGTGTCACCATAGTGACACTGGCACATGTGACCCTGTAGGCTTGAGCCACTTTTGTATTAATCAATGGAGTCTGTCTGTACTTGCCCAGATTACTGGGGCTCACAGTCAGGGACAAACCCATGTCCCCATCACAGATCAAGACTGCCTGTGTAAGGGTTCTGTCTAAGTCAGAATCTCCTTCAGTTCCCATAGTGATTCCCACTACACCCTTTGTCTGGGGACCAACACTGTTAACAGTACTACTGGGAGCAGGTGCCTTAGGGGCAACAGTGTTGGGGGCTCCACCCTTCTTACAATCACTAGTCCAGTGAGTTGTATTTTTGCAAGATTTGCACCAGGGTTTCTTTGGACCTTCTTTCTTCTTTCCTTTAGATTGTTGGGACCCACCCTCATTAGTACTAGTTTGGGCCCTGTTGAAGACTTCTGGTCTTTGGATTTCTGGTCATTACCCTTTTGGTCTGTTTTCTTCTGATCACCCCTTTGGCCCTGGTTCTGGTTCTTTTGCTTAACCCTGGTTCTGACCCATTTGTCTGCCTTCTTTCCCAATTCTTGGGGAGAGGTCAGATCCGAGTCAACCAAGTGTTGATGCAGTTGCTGGTTTTGACAGTTATTTAAAATCTGCTCTCTCATCATCAAATTGTACAATCCTGTATAATCTGAAACCTTACTTCCCAGCAACCAACCCTCCAAAGCCTTAGTGGCACATTCAATATATTCAGACCAGTCCTGAGTCTGTGCCTTCTGGGTATCTCTGAACATTAACCTGTACTGCTCAGTGGTTAAGCCTAACCCATCAACAAGGATACTATTCAGGGCTCTGTAGTTTCTGACATCCTCCTCTCTAACAGTGAGGAGTCTATCTCTGCCTCTACCTTCAAAGGAGAGCCATAAGATTGCTGCCCACTGGTCCTCAGGAACCTGCTGCACTTTGCAGGCTCTCTCAAGAGCAGTCATCCACCTGTGGATATCATCCCCACTTGTGTAGGGGGGCACAACCTTGGACAGGTTCCTATTATCAAAGACCCTATCTTTGTCCCTAGGGACAATGCTGCCACCAGAGGGTATAGACCCACTCTCTCTAGGTTGCCTAGCCTTGTTCAGTTTCGATTCCATCAGGGCTACTTCTAGCTCCTGTTTCCTGATCCTCAGCTGAGCTTCCTGCATTCTGGCCTCATGCTCCCTCCTCTGAGGGCTGGTCATCCTTCTTCTGGACTGACCCTGAGAGCCTCTAGAGGCATGAGAGGCATTAGAGTCACCTGAGTGATTCCTCTGTCTCCCAAACCCCTGGTTAAGTCCACTGGGGAAACTCGATGGGGGGAACCCATTGTCATTCCCCAATAGTCTTAAGTTAGCTGGGCCAAGTATAATACCTGGCACTGGGCTATTTCTCCCATCAGAATTACTACTACTATCAGACTCATCCCCTTTGTCATTCTCGTCCCTATGCTGATCCTCATCATCTGTAGTCTGATTCTCACCTAAGGGGTAACTGTTAGGAAGGGGTGCTTCAGTAGCATCTTCAGAAGGAGGGCCTCCAGTTCCAGTCCCTGAGGGGCCTAACTGGGAGGCTTTCTTGAGAGCTCTCTGATCTTCATCAGTTTGCAAGAGTTCTCTGAGTTCAGCAGAGGTAGGGTTCCTGGGCTGTTTAAGGCCCCTGGAATTAGCCAACTGCCTGAGCTCATTCTGGTTTAGGGTAGCAAAGATGGATGGTGCCCTCTGGGGGTCACTCTCGACAGAGATGGGTACGTTGGACCCCTCTGCCCCAGCCATTGCTCTTAAGTGTGGGTGGATGTGTTGCAACTACCTACACTTGTGTTTTCCTACTAAACCTATCTAGTAGTTGTAGTCAGGGTGTGCTACTCCCTTTTCTCTACAACAACTAAGTTCAGTAGAACTTAAGTATATAACTATCTTGTTTTAAATGTACCTAAAGGTACCTGTATGATCTTTCAATTGGTAACAAAGAGATTACAGAGGTAAAACAACAGCAAGCTCAAATCCCAAACGCTGCTCACCAATGTGAGAAGTTGGCCTGGTATATGATGTTCACTAATTAAAGTGACCACCTTGTACCATGCCAAGCAACCCTTATGGTGTGGTTGTAAGTCAACCTTTTCGGACCAGCTGCCCTAGTGGTAGCGTAGGCTAAGCAGTCTTTGAGGCTAAACTCGTTTAGGCATATAAAGCAAGCTGTTTTACCATATGTAACCCCCTTTTATACCAATGAAAGGACACCACACAGATATATATTCAAAATATATATGTATTTATTACTCAAAGTATCCCCTAGACTCTTTATGAGCACAGGAGCACAAATCGTTAAACAAGGAAGTATCACAATATACAGAAGTTGCACTTTATATGGATAGGCCCTGGTGGCCGCTCAAACCATATACTAAAATAGTGGTATAAGTACCACGAACAGGAAATGGAAAAGGCCTAGGGCCTCTAGAATCGCTGGGCCTACAAGGAGCTAACTTTAGTTAGTGACCAGGAGGTCCACGGGTCGCGTGTGCAGTGAGGAAAGTTACACGCGCGCTCCCATAGGTTTTCAATGGATGAGTAAAAGTTCAAAAGTTACTGCTAGAAGGGTCTTCTGGTTGGACTACGAAATCAAGACTTCAAACCTAGACATTAGAGATGTTACTCTACACTTGTGCACCAGAGTGCCAGCTTTACCTCACCCACAGGAAGCGGGTGCATAGGTCTCGAAGTGCGTCGGGTTTCGTCTATCTGTTGAATGGAGCCTGATGACAAAGATGCTGCAGGCGGTCGGTCCAGAAGAGATGCGGTGGATCCAAGGGTGGATCAAAAGTGTAGAAGACCTGTAAGCAGAGTGGACAGTGTTCACAGTCACTAGCCAGTGACCGGCGTGGCACCAGGTAGGTACCAGGCGATGTCGGGTGCAAACAGGTGAAGAGGTGTAGCTTGTCTCTGCAGCCACGTGGTCCCTGAAGATCGACGACGTCCAGGAGTCGGTTCACGAGCTGTCTCACGCAGGCTCTCGCTGTCGGCGGTGTCGGAGACTCAGAAGAAGCAAACAAGCCTTGGCAAAAGCAGGAGTCGCAGGAATTGAAGAAAGCTTTTAGCTCTGACCAGCAAGGTCAAAGGGGCTGCTCCTTTGGAGGGAAGCAGGGGCCAGTCTGGAGCAACCTGACCAATGTTGTAGTTTTCAAAAAGGTTCGGCAAGATGGCCACTAGCCAACGGGCCAGGGACCGGGTAGGCGCGTCAAGTCCCAAAGTGCAGAGGGGCCCCACGCAGATCGTGAAGATGCTGGAGGGCTCACCTTTGGTGCAGATGCTGCTCGGATGTTGGGCTTCTCAGGACCCAAAGCACAACTCGGAGGGAGCCTCTGTTGTTGCGCTTGCAGCTTGTCGAGTGTCTTCCAAGATGGCTGGCTCCACGTGTCTCGGTGCCTCCACGGGTTCCTTCTTTGCAGGGACTGTGGATCGGGCGGTGAGAGGTCTGGAGGTCCAGTTCTTGTCGATCTCTGGGCTCGGGCTCCGGCAGGAGGCGGCGGCAAAGCAGATGTCGATTTGCTGGATGGTGCTTGCGTTAGCAAGATGGTCACTCCCTGACCATAGGGGAGATTTCCTTCAGTCTTCTGTGCAGCAGAACGTCGAAGTTCCCGTCTTCTTCTTAGTTTCAAGTTGATTCCAGGATGTCTGAAGTCTTAGGACACAGCTCCTACCTTTAAGCGGATTCTAGGGGCCGGACTACCAGCTAGGTCCCTCCCTAAGGGTGGGACCAGGAAGGGGGGTGGTTACACCCCCAATCCTTTGTCCAGCTCACCCCAGGTCTGGGGCTGGTGTGCCCCAGGACCGGTTTGAACTGACATATGCACCGAGGCTCCTTGTGAGCCTCAGGCATGTCTGATTCTATTCAAGCCCTACCTGACCAATACACAAAATCCTGTCTGGGGTGGTGCTCGCACCTCCCCTGGCAGGAAACCCTTTTTCCACATCTCCCAAGCTGGAAGGACTCCCAGCAGCAGGAGGGCAGACTTGTGTCGGTGGTGGCAGCGTCCATTTTGTGGAGCTGAGGCTATGTCTGATTTTACCCGGGTTTCAGGATCTGTACATGTCGTGTCCCTCTAGAAGGGTGGAATGCTAACCCCGTCGCCAGAATTGGCAAGGGGTTAGTATTCCAATTCGTATGACACCTTACTCGACATGTTTTGATAAAGCCAAACCAAAGATAGCATTTAACAGCGAGGTTCATAATGCACTTAAGAGTATATGGTATGGCGATATCTGGAAACGGTAGAAGGAAGTTGTTCCGACTACTGCAGACAGGCTCAGCTCATGCCAGAGCACCATCTCACATGAAACCAAGCACTCTGCCTTCAGGATTGTTAAGGCCTGCCATAGGAGTGACTTATAGGTTAACATGTGTCCCATTTAAGGTTAGGTATAGGTATACTACACCTAAGTAAGAGGTGGATACACCAACTTACCCCAGCTGAGTGATCAGCCAGTTGTGTCAAATTGTTAGGCCAGGCCAGGGGTGGCACAATACATGCTTCAGCCCCTGGTAGGCCTTAGATACACCAATGCCCTGGGTACCTAGTGTACACTGGTACAGGAGCTCACAGGGTGATCCAGTTCCAATTGGTTATGCACCTAAAGTGCATAGTGTCAATTTAGTAGAGAGAACAGCAGGCTGGGGGTCTGATTAGCAGGCCCTCAGCCTCAGTATGTCAAAAACCAGTGAAGCAAAAAGCAAAAATTTGGGGTGACCATAGGACAGCAGACCCTACTCTCCTACACAAACCATATGATCCGGGTACTCCCCGCAAGGAAACAGCAGTTCCACCTTGGGCTGGTGACCCTGGGATCAGTGGTGGTGCTCTTGGGAAGAAGAGGGAGTCTACTATGGTCCACGGTATAGGCTGTTACTGACCTGGCTTCCTGGGGACGGGCTCCAGTCAACTTTGAGAGCAAAAAAAGGTGTTTGTGAAAGCTGATCGGTGCTGCCCGTTGCTTTGTAAAGCGCTACCATGTGTCACGGCAGTGCCGGCGCAGACAGATAGTAAATCTGGGCCTCAGTGTGATAAACCAAGCTGTAAAATCTAGCTAGATTTAATTTGGTTGATATTCAAAGTGGAATGAAGATAAAAGTACCTTTAAAAATATAAGATTATAAATAAAATGTATTGTAAATTGATACATTTCGTTAACTCTATGTTATTATTTTGTGTGTGTGTGGGGGGGCTGGGTGGTTCGGCTTGGCTCTAAAACCCAAAGCAGAAACTGAGCCAGCAGAAAATCATCACGTTATACTCTTAGGGCCTCATTTATTATATTTTGACTCATGGCAGTGCAGCAAGCCTTCCTGCTGTGCTGCAGTGCGTCAAAATAAAAGGGCAGGAATGTGCCATACCTACAAAATACGTGATCAAATCTAATTTCTTTTAATCCACAATGGTATGAATTAGAACAAATTATTCAAAGTCTGTCAAATTGTCTGTCAACACACATACAAATGACACAGAAAACATGACATACATCTTTAAATGCATTTTTAGCCAGTTATAAAAAAAAGTGCTAAATATAATTAACAATATGAAACACCATGATTTACACCAGGAACAAACAACAGAATAAATCCCAGTTCACACATTTTTCTAACCAACAGAACCCCAACACTTTTCAGAATTTGCATGGGACTACTAATAGTAAAGTGAAGCACAAGGAGTATTGATAAATCACTTTGTTCCACTAGGCTCTACCAAAGTACCAGAAATAAAAATCAATCAAAATGCCCATATGCAAAGGTTCCCTTAAGGCCAAATTATCGCTACTAGCAAAAGGCCTCTGGTTGTTCTAAAACTTGTCAACGTGTTTCCAACCCCAATTTTTGGGTGAGTTCTCATCAGGACATTGAACTTGGGGTCACTGAAATAAAAGAAAATGGAGGAAACCACTTAGTAGCAACTGTTAAACTAATTAAGATGTGTGGATGACCACTTTAATTATATTTTATTTCCTGATTCATAGGAAGCAGAGCTACTATTAATTGATGATGTCCACTGAGTTTATTGCAGATCGTTTTATTTGATTCTCAAATGATCTGCAAAATTGTGCAATGGTTTGATAGAAGGAAACATCTCCTTGACCTGTGTTTATTTGTCCTTGGGCACCTCCTGCAGCTGAGTGAGAGCATTTCAGGTTGTCCATGAAGATTATCTGGCACCTTCCGGAGAACAAGGCAGGCATGGGAGATGCCACAGAGATCTTTAAGGGTTTTGTGACCCAACACTCCCTTCACCATGGAAGCCCTCCCAGCTCCCTTCTTAGCATGGTCAGTAGGTATCTTAGCCAGGGGTGTGTAAGTATGCCCTTAGCAAGTTAATCAAAAAAGGGGAGAGAGAGATGTACATAGTGGACCTTGCCTCCTGCATCATATAGTTAATCAAAAGAAGTCCACTCGGTAGGGTTTGTTCAGTATCTTTCCAAATGTACGTGATCCATATGGAAAATAATAATTTTTCTTAAAATAACTCTCACCCACCAAAAGGCCCCTTGGTGGTATGCTTCATCATCGGGCTCTTCCCGCCCCACTGTGGGACTGGGCGTGCTACGATCTACAGAAACGTGGCAGCACTTTTTTAGGAGGTGTGGGCTATATTGTTGGTGTAGGAGTGGAAGGGTCAAAGTGATAGTGCAAAAATATGAAAAAGTACCTGACTGCTAGGAACTTAAACTTTAATCAAACCTGTGGCTGGTATTATTAAAACGGGGTTGGTGAGTTACACAATGTAATGGGTGTGTTACTCTTGGTCTACATGTTTCGAGCCTGCCCCTACAGATTTTCGTCAGGACCAAATGAGTTGATCCCTAATACCACTCCTGAGTAGTGCCTGATGTATTCTTCAGTGCCTAGTCACGGTATGATATGTAAATTATTTTTATATTATTATTATTATATTATATGTTAATTATCCAATACCCAATTGGTATGATGCTTCAATTATACCTATTTGGTATGATGCCTCACAAAAAGAATCTGGAAAGATAAGAATACATACTCAATGGGATTGACTTACCTGTAAGGTCAAGTAGTGTAAAATAACATTACCATTATGTGGAAAATTCCTACTATATTTTTCTGTAATTGTGACATTGTCATTGTGCCCTTTCGCCTGTTTAAAAGAAAGTTTAATGAACAAGACAAAACACAACATATAACAGAAACACACACTCTAAGGAGCCATCATTGTGAGTTGCTCCTGCGCAATATGTCCTGTGGTATACACAGTTTGTAAAATCTTCATCCGCTCAATAGGAATGAATAGCCAAAAAATATACTTAATTATCTTTCTAAATCTGCCCCATGAGCTTCTCATGGGAGGGGAGGGGCGCTTGTAGTCACACTCTGAAAGGTAATTACATTGGAGAAGAGAATGATTATCTGTATGAACGCGTTATTTGTTGACAAATGATTGCCAAATAGCTTAGAAAATTGCCTGAGGGAAGCGTTTCCATACTCCTTCGCCCAGCGCATTGTGCCTGCACACGGCTCTGTAGATGCATCTGAGTGCCGAAAGGGACCTGAATAAATGTACAGTCGGCTTGCGTTCACTGCCATGTGTGAGCAGAGCCTGGACTGTAACTTTGAAAGATGGCCGCCCTGAAACTGCCGCCTCTGGTGGGTTCTGGGAGGGAAGTGTCCGTTCTTGCATGAATAGCTTACATTAGACTCAATCATACGGGCTTCGCTGTGAAACAGATACAGGGATCACAACCCTGCAGAGCGTCGGTGTTATTACTCAGCAATGAGACAAATAAATCAAATTCTGGTATGATTTGCTTAATTTAGACCCAATAATGTGAGCGTCGCTTTGAAACAGATACAGGAATCACACCCCTGCCAAGTGGCAGTGTTTTCACTCGGCAAAGTGGCAAATGAATATTCTTGAATCAAGTTGAGTCTTAGCCCCTGAATGTACAGAGGGACCTTGATTCCTAGAACTACTTATTGCGAAGTAGACTTGTGAAAAATAGATATTTCTGAATTAAGCCCTCGCCCCTAATTTAACACACAGACTTCTCTTTCAAGAATTGTCTGTAATAGGGGGTGGGCAGTGGTTAGTTTCTAATAATAGAAAAAGGGAGTCTGATAATGCAGCATGGTTGTGTTTCATAGACAGATGGTATTGTCCTGAACTGCATATTCCCCAGAAGGCTTCCGTTTTCAGTAAAAAGGAAACACTTTGAAGTAACGAGGTCTACGGAGGAATGATGAAATTCAGGAAGCTTTACTGAAGATAGTTACAAGTAGATAGTTCCAGTACATCAGGTAGTTAAGATCTTTAGAGCAGCCCCACCAGGAGCAGCCTGCATGCTACTCAGCCCATTCTCAACTGTCACCTCCAACCTCTCAGGCACCCAAAATTCCAAACGCATCATCACTCCAATATTCCGTGGGCACACACACAAACACACTGGCTGAGCAGGGGATGTGAAAGGCATAACAAGAATGTGAGTAGGATACTTCATAGCCCCCTTTCTTATGAAACGGAAGCAAAGGTCCAATACCTAAAAGAGATGTAACAATAAATAACCCAGTAAGGATGAGCTGAAAGGAATGTAAATGCAACGAAGGATGGAAAGTCAAGAAAAGGGCAGAAAAGAACGAGCGAAGAGATAGGTGTGGGAAAGAAAAGAGGAAGCAAAGGGTGAGTGGCACAAATGGAAATAACCCATTCTCTCCAACATGGAAAATAATAATAAGTAATAAGTCGTAAGAAACAACAAGTAAGTAAAAGGACAAAGTCGCACCAAAGACTACCCCCAATCACACCTACTGGCCAGGCAGGCAAGCAAGGAAGGAAGGACAAGGCACGACGCGTTCTGAGCACAAGACTAACACCAGGACACCCGAAGAAGAGAGGGAAAGATCTCCTCTTGAACAAGGAAGAAAGAGAAAAACACTACAGAAGAGGAAAGACTAGAGGCAAGGGAAGAATAACAACAAAGTGTATAGTTCGGGTTACAAGGATGAGAAAGGAATGTAACATCACGTGGATTACTGAACAAGTTTGAAAACAGAGGAGAAAAATCAAAATACAAACAAGCATAATTCAGCCTCTCCCACTTTCATAATGATAATAAAATGAATATGAAAATAACATTGCATGTACAACAATGTAATATGAAGTAAGCATGACATTTTAAGAAAATGACAGTAAATGGGACTGAAACCCATGACTGATACCCTGAGAGAGGGTGAGAATCTACGAGGACATGGGACAGAAATCCATGACCAACCCCTACCCCGAGGCAAAGGGGTGAGGAACTACTGTGAATGGGACTAAGACCCATGAAACGATATCCTGTGTAAGGACAACCCCTGTGTAGAGGTCAAAACGAAGCAATGTAGTAATGGGACTATGAGCCATAAGACACACCCTGTGTGAGGGTAACAGTGTAAGAGAAAATGGGACTAAAACCCATGACCTACCCCAAGACGTAGGGGAGGTTTGCTACTGTGAATGGGACTGGACCCATAACCAATCCCCAGGCATAGGGATGGTCAGCTACTGTGGATGGGAGTAAAACCCATGTCCTGCCCCCAGCCATAGGGGTGAGAAGCTAACATGAGTGGGACTGACACCAAATGCCTACCCCCTAATAGGAAGGTGATATATAAAGCTAATATGGATGGGACTAAGACCCTGAGAGAAGGGTAGAAAAATAAGTGTAAATGGGACTGTGACCCATACACAAAAATGCCTTGTGTGAGGGATGAAACCGTGATTAACCTAAGGAGGCAAATGTGCTGTAAGGAAGTGGGGCTGTAACCCATTCCAATCCCTAATGTAAGGGAGAGTAAAACTGTAATGGCAAAAGAGAGTAAAGAACCATAAAGAAATAGGTGCTCCTTCACGAAAGGACACCTAAGACTAACTTAAGTAAATGGTAAATCAACAAAATACGTAATCCCAAAAGAAAGGGATAAAGCATGGACAGTAGAAGTGTAACCAATAAAATAGTAACATGACGAGCGAAGTCAACAGTTGTAATATTGCCACAACATAGAAACTTTACTATAAAATCTGCCCAGTACACAACGGGCAAAAAAAATAACAGAAGCAACATCACAAATGGTGGCGGTCCAAGTTTACAATGTTGTGCTTTACCATGGATGTGGCGTGTCTTAAATGATGGCAGCAAACTTTACCATACACGTGAAACTGCAATCCAGTGTAGCACGTCGGAGATAAAGAGCATAGAAACTTGCCTTTTCCCGATAGCCTTGCTGGTAGAAGAGTGAATATCACTGGAAATGAAAGACACAAGAGACACAAACAAGCAGTTCTTCTACTTTCCATTTCGCCGCAATGGATTCGCCAATGACATGACTGTGCCATTCGTCAGCACCGTTGTGTAGTATACTCTCCTTCACCACCCGGAAAGCAACACAGGTGCGACCAAGCCTGACATCTGCTTGGATAATAAGAACTTAAAACACAAATGGCGGCACGTACAATGCGCTGTGCCGGGTGGCTACCAGCGCGTACTGGTTGTAAAGCGTCTAAGAGCAGCTCGAAAAGCTGCTTAGCAACAGGGATGACGCTAATGGCTACGCGAGTTTAGGAATGATGAGGTGTGTCATCACAGAAGGATTCCACAAGGAGATCCACGGCCAAAAAAAGATGAGGTAAGATGTTCGTGCCAAGTTTAAACATTTTTGACGGTTTAAACTGCCGCTGAACCGGGATAACTCAACGATGAGGAGATAAAAAACTCACCACAGTGTTTGTCCTCGACAAGCGTCCCGATCCGGCTAGCAGTAAAGAGACAACAAAATACATAGTGAATGAAGCACATATCCCAGAGACCATAACGCGCACTAAGTAATGCACATACACAACCAATACGTCCTTGGGACGCCAGACAAGCATGTAGCCTCCATAAAGAACCACCTTAGAGAAACATGACAAAACCAAGGAGATGTGGGGTAGAAGTGCACAAGATCACACAACGTAAGCAGCAACATGACTCCATTACATGCCGCATTTAAAGACTAGACTGGTCAAGGTTCCTCTTCTTTAAGTTACCCCAAAGCTCCAAGATGTATTTATATTTCCACAAGGTCGTAGAGTATGTGCCTTAGAAATGCACCAGCGTGACCAAGCTGATTTTTCTGCCTGTAAAGTTTATATGCTTGAAAGTACAAGCAGTAGATGTTTCACCAAAGTCCAAAGTGGGTGACGTAGATGAGCACAGCATGCCTGGGCTAGGGCTGTCCGATGGTGAGGACACTGGTGGGGCTGAGAGGCGTAGTGCTTCAAGTTCTTATATTTCATGGTGACATCTTTAGGTTTTCTGTGAGGAAGTTCTTTCATACTTGTAGACGTCTTTGTTTTTCTGTGAAGAACTCCCTTGAATCTCCTTTGGATTTTTCCTTTCCTGTGGATACCTCCTTTGGTACTTATTGTTGCATGTGACTGTCTGTTCTGTAGCTGTTTCATCTTCAGGTCCTCTTTTGTATGCCAGGTTCCTGAGATCAGCTTGTTTCACGTAGGTTCGTCACCAACTTGTCGCCAAATAAATGCAGTATCGAGGTCCACACAGGAATGATGAAATTCAGGAAGCTTTATTGAAGATAGTTACAAGTAGATAGTTGCAGTACAGCAGGTAGTTAAGATCTTTAGAGCAGCCCCACCAGGAGCAGCCTGCATGCTGCTCAGCCCATTCTCAACTGTCACTTCCAACCTCTCAGGCACCCAACATTCCAAACGCATCATCACTTCAACATTCCGTGAGCACACACACAAACACACTGGCTGAGCAGGGGATATAAAAGGCATAACAAGAACATGAGTAGTTTACTACACACTTCTCATTTTTGTGGTATGATTTCATGCAAATTGACTCCATGGGATTCCGTCATTCAACCCTTTTGTATGGGTCCTCTGACGAAAAACCCACCGCTGTTCCTTCTCAAATAGCTGTGATTCATTAGAGATTTGTTCAATGACGGTCAAGTGTAAGCCTTGCACTGTGCTTCTTTTCAATGTAGTGCGCATACATTTTAGTGTTCACCCATTCGCATTGTAGATTGCTTCGATGTTCACAGATTTGTGTTTTTACCATCCGTTTTGTCATGCCAATGTAGTGTAATTGGCAAGGGCACGTGATCATATATATGACGTTTTTGGTGTTGCAGTTCGTAAAGCAGCATTGTTTCTACTTGGTATTAGTGTTGAAAGTTATTTTTTTACTTTTGACTGTAAGGTTGCAGATGCTACACGTCCCACAAGTGTGATGACCCGATAGGGGAGATAGGAAGGTCTGTGGTGCCTCCTTGTTTCTGATACTGTGTGGTCTGGGGTGTACTAGTAGATCTCTCAAATTCTGGCCCCTTTTATGTGAGAAAATTGTGTTTTTTAAATTGCAGTACACAGCAGTTCAACACGCGCCAGTGTCTATTAATTATTTTGTTCACCTGGTTGATGGACGTATTGTACTTTGTTATACAGATGGGTCTTGCTTCCTTTGGTTTTTGTGGTCTTATCTCCAGTAGGGCCACCCTATTGTTGTTACAGGCCCGTTTCATTGCTTTGTCTGTGACCCAATTCGGGTAATTCCTTATAATCAACTTCTGAAGGAGATCGGCTGCTGTCTTGGCTGAAAACTATCAGGACCAGAAGGCAATTCTTTTTTCTATAGGCTTGATATGTGTAGTTGTTTTCAGTTCCCCTCTTTGGTGAAAGATGTTAAGGTCCAGGAATACTAACTCTTGATTAGACAGAGTGTTTGTGAATTTTAGGTAATCGTTTTGATAGTTTAGCCAAGATGGGAATGCTTGCGCCATTTTCCCACTTCCGTTCCATATTACCAGCATGTCATCTATGTATCATTTCCACAGACTGATGTGAGACAGGAAGGGGTTGCTGGTGTTGA
Organism: Triturus cristatus; assembly: GCF_964204655.1. Taxonomy (NCBI): domain Eukaryota; kingdom Metazoa; phylum Chordata; class Amphibia; order Caudata; family Salamandridae; genus Triturus; species Triturus cristatus. The sequence goes on along the minus strand of NC_140579.1, from coordinate 1,066,526,327 downwards.
GGATCTTATGCTTTTCTAGATGATGTATAGACCCGCAATACTGGGGACAAATGTATTCCCCATGCTGGTCCCGTGCTTTTGGAGATATAGTGTCTCTTCGAATTGGAAAAAAATCCTGGTTACAGGACTCCATTGCAATGTTCCTTGGTGTCTGGTAATCCCACTCGACTTTGAAAAGAACTTCTTCAATAATATTAAGTGTTTCATCATGTGGGAGGCTGGTGTAAAGGCTTTCAACATAAAGGCACATCAACAGTTCTGTTTCAGGATTGAAAGGTCTTTCTTGTAAGATTCGAAGAACCTCCTTGGTATCTTTCAGGTAGGTGTGAGTCTTCTGAATTAAAGGTCTTAGAAAAGCATCAGCGAATTTTGACAATGGTTCCAGGATAGACCCTATTCCTGAAACTATGGGACACCCTGGTGGATGTGTTAAGTTCTTATGAATTTTTGGTATGGTATAAAAGTATGGTATAATTGGGTCTTTGTTTATTAGGAATTCCACCTCTTTTTGTGATACCCAGTCGTGTGCGAGTGCCTCCTCCACCATGCTTGTGAATTGTATACGTAGGTTTTCTGTTGGGTCTTCCATCAGTTCCTTATAGTTTCTTGTATCTTGTAGGAGTCTCATAAACTCATCATGGTAGGCCTCGGCTGATTGAATTACTATTGCCCCACCCTTGTCAGAGGGATTTATTACCAGGTCTCTGTTGTTACCCTACTCCTTTATTGCTTGTTTTTGCTCCTAGGCTGTATTGTGAAACACTTTAGTATCATCTGGGTTTATGCTCTCTAGATCTTTCAGCACTGCTTTTTCAAAAGCTATAATTTCCACTGGCAAGGGTGCATTGGGGGGGGGGGGGTAAAGGTTGACTTTAATCTTCTCCTGTGTCATCTTGTGTTGAAATACTCGGTTCTTTATTAGCAAAAAAGGCCTTTAGTTTTAGTTTCCTAATGAATTCGTTCACTTGGGTGAAGATCTTGAATTTATTCATTTTTAGGTCTCGACCTTGCTATCGCGTAAGCGATCGCAAAGCGAGACTATAGAAAGCGGGTTTGAAAAGTGCTCCCAAAAAGCGGATTGCATGGCTAACACGCGCGCAATCACGTGCATCGTGCCGCCATGCAATCTGCTTTTTGGGAGCACTTCAAAGGGTCCGCTCCCCCGCCTGGAATGCGCTCCCCCGCCCCGCCAAGCGTGCGCGCCACGCTCCGCCGGGCTTGTTTGTTTTCCTTTCACTGCCGTGTCACTTTCAGTGAAAGCCCCTCCCACTCCCTCCTCGTCAGGTTCATGTTTTTTTTCAGCGCCGGGCTTGTCTTGTTAATTATAATGTTGGTATGCACTGTACTTAACATACCTCCTGACGAGATCCCTGGCATGGGTGTAATATCGTTTCACAAGCCCCGTCACCACACACTGCACGCATGTACATGTAGCACAGAATTGCCGGGTGTTATAATTACACCCTGAAATCAAAATCCTTGCTTTATATCGATTTCACGAGTGGACGATCCCGTCCCACCTGGTGCAAACTCTGGGCGCAGTCAGTATTTTGTGTGGGACAGGCCGTTCAGCGTTACTTGTATCTTGGAGTGTGCCAGATGTTTACTACCACATTTAAGTTTTTTGGACATCACGAATATTGGCCTTTTCATAGATCAGGTTTTTCCCAAATGTACAACTTGAACACAGCAATCCGCCACAAACAAACAATATTTCCTCGAAAGTGTGCTACTTTCTCGCTAGTTCCCTTTAAAAATGCTTTCCTTCCCATTATAAAATCCGGTGAGTGTTAATTATCTTTTCATATCGGAACAAATTAAAAGGCGCAGCATTTAAAATGTTAACATAATAACCCACAAGCAGAGATCTTCGCAGATTAGGGTCCTTAAGCGCAGCATTGGCGAAAATTACTGAATATCTGCGAGGGAACATTTCTTCTCACATTGACGTTTTACTCTAGGGCAATCCCCATACACGCACGTACGCACGCACACACGCACCATTCTCTGTTCTTGATCACAGAGCAGTCTTTGGGACTTGTCAAATTAAAGTGGTATTCATCATGCGCCGCCTGCTGTGTTTTTCTGAGTGAATACACCCCTGTGCGTGTGGATTACCCATACTTTCGAATCCTCGTGAGCGGCAGGAGTAAACAGCTGCGGAATCACTGCCCCCTGCTGACTCACGGCATGCAATCCTACCCGGACCCTCGTATACCACACATGCGCACAGAACATCCTTTCGAGTGGATGACAGTGTAGGCCACACAACTAAAAATACTGCTCCACTGCATCCTGTGGGTTACAGTATTCTGACACTACTAAAATCTTTTGTGTTACTGGGGTCTCAGAGGGCAGACCACCTCTCACAGCTGTTAGTGTACTGTTTCACCTCCGTGCTTTCACCAGGATGTCACTCCGCCTCACACCCCCCTCCCAGAAGACTCTTTCACCAGGATGTCACTCCGCCTCACACCCCCCCTCCCAGAATAAACCTCTTGTAAACACCCCACGCTCGTCTTCTAGCTTCCCTGTATTTCCCAAACTGCAGCCCCACCGCCATACATCCCTCCCCGGCCAAGATCCCATCTCTATTGCATCTACCTATGGGTCGATTAGCACTGTCTGAGCACAGCCTTTACACACTATCTTCCCGCACAGTGCTACCCTCTTCAGGCACTCTCCAAACACACGTACATCCTGCACACTCTTAATGCATGCCTTGTCCTTCCAAACAGTAACTCCTACACTGTTGACCACTGCACACCACTGCTGGGGCTACCTGCACTGTGCCGACCCATGCACACATTTTCTCCCTGCAGTGACTTCCCAGCCGGTGACCCCAATGCGTGCACTCACACTGCACACATTCTCAGCCTGCAGTGACTTCCCAGCCAGTGACCCCCATGCATGCACTCACCCTGCACACATGCTCCTTGCAGAGACCTCCTAGCCAGTGATCCCTGATGTGTGCACTTACACTACACACATTCTCTGCCTGCAGTGACTTCCTAGCCAGTGACCCTTATGCACGCACTCACCCTGCACACACTTTCCTTGCGGTGACTTCCTAGCTAGTGACCCCCATGCATGTGCTTACCCAGAAAACACACTCCCTGTAGTGAGCTCCTAGCACTGGCTCACCCTCTCCTTGCTTCCTCATCACCTGCACAGATGCAACCTTCACACAGTGATTCCATACACTCACTATCACCCGTGCACACATCCACTCTCCCCACAGTGCATGCCCTATTCACACCTCAGCCACACACGTGCGCACACAGTCCCGGTAGACAGGGACTTCCCCCCCATACAAACTCACTCCTTTCAAGATCTCACTGTGACGGCTCACTACCAGACGCGCACCTCTGTTCACTCCCCGAGTTACACCTTCAACCAGTCGCGCGCTGCCCGGCCTCCCTCCGTGGGGCATCCAATCTCACACCCGAGGAGCGCCCGTTTATACACTTATTACACTATCAGCTCCATCCTTTTGTTGTTATTAGCCGCTGCCATGGCACTCCTCACTCTGGTAATGCCCCCATCTCACCCTTTTCAATGCCCTCGATGAAGTCTGCAGCGATCCCCTCGTGCACAGCTCCCAGGCACAAGTCAGTGCCCTTCTCACACCAGCACTGTCCCCTCTCCCCCCCTTGCAGGGCATCCCGTGCCCCCTGCAGCCCCTGTCCCTGAACCCCTTGGCACCCTTCTCACCCCTGAACTACCGCTTGTCTACTACAGTGCTCTTTCGATCCCTCTTCAGCACATCTGTTACTCCCACCAGGCCCTCTCTCGCTCGAGCAGTGCATCTTTCACACCACCTGGACTTCTTTCTCATCTCTAGCAGAGCCCCTCTCACCCTTAGTAGCGCCCCTCTCATCCCCAGCAGCGCCACTCTCATCCCCAGCAGCGCCTCTCACAGCGTCCTCTTACCCCTCGCAGCGCCCATCACACCCTTGCAGCGCCCATCACACCCTCGCAGCGCCGCTCTCGCACCAGCTACAGTTCTTTCACCCCTTGCAGCACCCTCTCACCCTTAGCAGCACCCCTCTCAAGCTTTGGCAACACTTTTTCAGTCTGACACATATTGGAATGCATATAAATGCCCTAGATTTGCTTTTGACTCAGAACAACATTGCTTTTAAAGTCTGGCCTCAAGGACAAAGCACCTTTGGTGCTATTTTTATGTCACCATGTCACTACATAACACACTAGTTTTCTTTGTACTGGCGTTTTCTGATGTGAACCAAGTTGTTCTCAAATATAAAGCGCTAGATTACTGCTTGCCACAAAAGCATGATGTAAAAATACCATATGAAAAGTATGATATATTGTTATGTGTGCTCAACACAGTTAATCATTAGACTGGAATTAGCTTTAAAGGGAGCAGCCACAGCTGCTCTCTGGGATGATTTTGGTATCTTATGCATGCTGCGGGTCCACCTCTTGGGCTATTGGCCTTAGCTGAATGGACAAACCTGATGAGACAATACCTGTCAATATGGTTATCTTGGCGCATGGCCAATGACGAATAATGCAAAACCTGATGGGGCAGTATGATGCTTGCATTTTCAAAATTATGTACATCGAAGCCATCGCTGTTGCATATTTATCTTATGCAACTAACAACCATTGACAAAGCCAATAGTCCTGGCTTGTAGTAGATGTAATGTTACTTGTTGTATATGGATGGAATAACGAAGCAGCAAAAATACCGGTGGGGCGACACACTATGCAGAGCATGGATTTTCAGTTTGGGTTTTTAAGCCACGCCCTTCATTACATTGACCACGCCCCTCTGGGAGCCCCCACAAGTTTTTTCATTCCACTTAAAGCCTTTTCAGCTGTATAGTGACTTCCTGCTGAACAGGGAGAACAAGTTCACTCAGGCCATTATACCTGCCAACTTGAACAACCTGCATCGGCAAAAGGCAATAGGTTTCGCCTATATGAAATCAATTGGGTTTGGCAATTTTTTTTTTTCTTACATAATGCATAGCAGTTGAGCTTCTGTGAAACATGGCTTAATGTAAAAAAAAAAAAAAGGGCTATGATGCGCGCACCATGACTGCGTTATAGTGCTTTTTTTTTTACCATAAGATATGTTGCGCAGCAGCTCTCGTGCTGTGCAATATGTAAAACAATTGACAGAGCCAATAGATTTTGTAAAGGAGTAACCTGGTGGCTTTGCCAGTGCTTGTTGTCGGTGGTTGGAAGGGGGCAAGTATGTCTTGAGCAGCCTGGTCAGGACGCGGCTGCAGCTCATTTAAAATAAGCATTTGCTTTGCAACAGGTCTCCCATTACTGAAAGTTTGAGTTATTGGTGTTGCATTATTATTTGCAACGCCAATAGCTCAAACCTTCATTAATGCGAGACCTATTGCATTGCAAATGCTTGTTTCAGTTGGAACGAAACCTAGACCCTTCTCCAGCACCTCTGTTTGTGTATTCGAGAGTACAACATTAGTTGGATTCACCACTACGCTACTCATTTGCTGGTCGTTGCTTGATTGTTCTAGGCACTTGTCATGCTCCTGGTTGCTACTCTCACCTCCTCCTCTTCTGCGGCCCAGTGCACTTGATTCCTCTTCCATGTACAACCCCTCCTGGGGGCCTTGGCGTGATCCTAAAATCTGACAGCACACAGCAGTGGGAGTTTATTTTGTTCTTGTTCTCAAAAGCCCTTCCCTTTTGAAGTTCTATTTTCCATTCTAACTTCCCTCTATCTTGAGGAACAGAACACACACACAACCATCATGACCAAGGTCACAGGCCTCACTTTTTCGAATGAAGAGGTGGATAGGATCCTAGCCACTATGAGTCCTTTTGAAGGTTTGAATAATCCAGACCCCAACACAGACAGCACAGATTTAGATGAACTCACAGCATTAAGAAGAACCCAGATAAAAACAGCCCTACACGGGCTATTGATGACTGAATACTTGAGAGCCAATGTGGCCCCACAGGGTCTAAAAGTGAGAAAGTAGCCCTTCATCTTTACACATGATAAAATCTTCAAAAAGATTGGTCCATCATCTTGTGGCAATGCTCCCAAGATTGGTTGATCCTAATTATAAAAACAGCCACCCGGATCACACAAGAACTCAAAACCGAAATACAGACAATAGAAGTCAGACTAAAGAGCTACCAGTGAGTTAACACATTGAAAAAATGACTAGAAGAGCTGAATCAAATGATGAATGAGTTGGAGGCCACACTGAAGCAGAGCAAGTTCCCCAAACTCAAAAAAAGACACCAACGAGCGAGGATACCCCTATATAAGGGGGGACTACAAACAATCTGACAGATATCAGGATTTCAACACAGATGTGGATACATCAGACACAGGCTCGAACAGTTCAGGTTCAAGCAAAGACAGTAGATCAGGCTACCAAGGGCGAAGAGGTCAAGGCAGAAGAGGTAACAATCAATGAACAAGAGGGTGGGGCCCTCACCAAGGTCCACCAGTGTATCCGATGCCCTTTTTTTATGGTCTGCTGGCAACACAGGGCACGCCCATAACTTTCAACCATTGGCACAGATCTCAACACTACTTCCAGTATTATCCACAGAATCCTTTTTTAGGATCACGCCAAAGCTCCAGGAGGGGTTGTACATGGAAGAGGAATCAAGTACACTGGGCCACAGAAGAGGAGGAGGTTAGAGTAGCAACTAGGAGCATGACAGGTGTCCAGAACAATCAAGCAACGACCTGCAAATGAATAGCCTAGAGGTGAATCTAACTAATTTTGTCCTCTCATATAAACAAACAGAGGTGCTGGAGAAGGGTCTAGGTTTTGTTCCAACTGAAAAAATGTATAAATTCAAGATCTGCATTGAAGTGAACGAATTTGTTAGGAAACTAAAACTGGAGGCCTTTTTTTGCTCATAAAGAACTGGCCATTTCAACACAAGACTGTTGATGGGCCTTGATGTTGAAAGCCTTTACACCAGCCTACCACATGGTGAAACACTTAACATTATTGAAGACGTTCTTTTCGAAGTCGAGTGGGATTACCAGAGACCAAGGAACATTGCAATGGAGTGCTGTAAACTGGCTCTAACCAGGGATTTTTCAAACTCGAAGAGACACTCTATCTCGAAAAGCACAGGACCAGCATGGGGAGTACATTTGCCCCAGTATAGCAGGTCTATACATTATCTAGAAAAGCATAGAGTCCTCAACACCAGTATCCCCTTCCTGTCTCACATCATTCTGTGGAAATGATACATAGATGATGTGCTGGTAATATGGAACGGAAGTAAAGAAACTGCGCAAAAAATCCTATCTTGGCTAAACTATAAAAAAAAGATTACCTACAATTCACAAACACTCTGTCTAATCAAGAGTTATTATTCCTGGACCTTAACATCTTTCACCAAAGAGGGGAACTGCAAACAACTACATATATCAAGCCTACGGTGAAAGATTGCCTTCTGGTCTATGATTGTTTTCACCCAAGACATTTGAGAGACAATCTCTCTTTTAGTCAGTTCCTCCGGCTAAGGAACTGCTCGGACATCAAAGATTTCAAGGAACAAGCAGCCGATCTCCATCGGAAGTTGGTAAGAAGGAATTACCCGACACGGGTCATAGACAAAGCAATGATACGAGCCCGTAACAACAATAGGGGAGGCCCTACCGGACATAAGACCACAAAAACCAAAGGAAGACAGACTCATCTGTATAACAACTTACAATACGTCCAGCAACCAGGTGAACAAAATAATCAATAGACACTGGCGCGGGCTGAACTGCGGGGAATTAGAATTTCAAAAACCAATGTTCTCACATAAAAGAGGACGGAATTTGAGAGACCTACAGGTACACACCAGACCACACAGTATCAGTAACGAGGAGGCACCACAGACCTTCCTATCCCCCCTATCGGGTCATCACCCTTGTGGGACATGTAGCATCTGCAACCTTACAGCCAAAAGTAAAAAGATAACGTTCAACAATAAAATCAAGTGGGAACAAAGCCGCTTTAGGAACTGCAACACCAAAAACATCATATATATGATCACGTGCCCTTGCCAATTACACTACATTGGCATGACAAAACCGATGGTAAAAACACAAATCTGTGAACATTGAAGCAATCTATGATGCGAAAGGGCGACCATTAAAATGTCTGCGCACTACATTGAAAAGAAGCACACAGTGCAAAACTTACAGTGAACCGTCATTGAACAAATCTCTAACCAATCACAGCTATTTGAGAAGGAACAGCAGTGGGTACTTTGTCTGATCACCCATACAAAAGGGTTGAATGACAGAATCCCATAGAGCCAATTTGTGTGAAAACATACCACAAAAATGAGAAGTATTTACTTTTTACTAATAACAGAAACCCTCTAGGGAACACGCAGTGCAGAACAATATCATCTGTCTATGAAATACAACCATGCTGCATTATCAGACTCCCTTTTTCTAATATTAGAAACTACCCACAAGCCACCCCCTATTACAGACAATTCTAGAAATAGAAGTCTGTGTGTTAAATTGGGGGCGAGGGCTTAATTCAGAAAAATCTTTTTGTCACAAGTCTACTTCGCAATAAGTAATTCTAGGAATCAATGTCCCTCTGTACATTCAGGGGCTAGGACTCAACTTGATTCAGGAATAATCATTTGTCAATTTGCCGAGTGAAAACACTGATGCTTGGCAGGGATGCGATCCTTGTATCTGTTTCAAAGCGACACTCACAAAAATTGGGTCTAAATTAAGCAAATCATACCAGAATTTGATTTATTTGTCTCATTGCTGAGTAATAACACTGAAGCCCTGCAGGGTTGTGATCCCTGTATCTGTTTCACAGTGAATCCCATATGATTGAGTCTAATTTAAACTATTCATACCAGAACAGGCACTTCCCTCCCAGAACCCACCAGAGGTGGCCATTTCACTGCTGCCATCTTTGAAAGTTAGCGATCCAGGCTCCGCTCACACGTGGCAGTGAACGCGAGCCGACTGGACATTTATTCAGGTCCCTTTCGGCACTCAGATGCATCTACAGAGCTGTGGGCAGGCAGAATGCGCTGGGTGAGGGAGCTGTTTTGACGAAGTGAGTATGGCATAGCCGTGTTCCCAGATCCTCAAAAGTTCTTCCCTCTGGCAATTTTTAAAGCTATTTGGCAATCATTTTTCAACAAATAACGCGTCCATACAGATAATCATTTTCTTCTCCATTGTAATTATCGTTCAGAGTGTGACTACAAGCGCCCCTCCCCTCCCATGAGAAGCTCATGGGGCAAATTTAGAATGATAATTAAGTATGTCTTTTGGCTATTCATTCCAATTGAGCGGATGAAGATTTTACAAACTATGTATACCACAGGGCATATTGTACAGGAGCAACTCACAATGATGGCTCCTTAGAGTGTGTGTTTCTGTTATATGTTGTGTTTTGTCTTGTTCATTAAACCTTCTTTTAAACAGGCGAAAGGGCACAATGACAATGTCACGTTTACAAAAAAATATATCACGGATTTTCCACATAATGGTGATGCTGTTTTACACTACTTGACCTTGTGGGTAAGTAAATCCCATTGAGTATGTATTCTTATCTTTCCAGATTGTTTTTGTGAGGCATCCAACTAAATAGGTATCATTGAAGCATCATACCAATTGGGTATTGTATAATATTTACATATCATACCGTGACTAGGCACTGAAGAATGCATCAGGCACTACTCAGGATTGTTATTAGGGATCAACTCATTTGGTCCTGACGAAAAGCTGTAGGGGCAGGCTCGAAACATGTAGACCAAGAGTAAAACACCCATTACATTGTGTAACTCACCAACCCTTTTTAATAATACCAGCCGCAGGTTTCGTTAAAGTTTAAGTTCCTAGCAGCCAGGTACTTTTTAATATTTTTGCACTATCACTTTGACCCTTCCACTTCTACACCAACAATATAGCCCACACCTCCCCAAAAAGTGCTCCCAAATCTCCATCGGTCATAGAAAGCCCCGTCCTGCATCGGGGCGGGAAGAACCTGATGATGAAGCATGCCACCAAGGGCCCTTTTGGTGGGTGAGGGTTATTTTAAGAAAAATAATTCTTTCCCATATGGATTACGTACATTTGGAAAGATACCATATTGAACAAACCCTACCAAATAGACTTCTTTTGATTAAATATAAGTATGCTCTTAAACATGTGTAGGCCTCATTCTGTGGACCCTCCAGTTTCAACACACTTCTTTCTATTCTCAGTAAAAGCTCGCTTTGCATCAATCCTTGCCTTGAAACCTGGTGTAGTCAGCAGACTTCTGTGGTGGGGTCGCCTGATAGGGTTAAATAACATCTCATTGGATAGTGCTGGAAACACGTGGAGTCGGTCACAGCATTACCACGCCCTGCTTCTCAAAGAAAATGGAGTCATGTCCATGAAGAGTTTGAGATATTGTAAATCTTTCTCCTTCTGTGTCAGAGACCTGAATCATGTGCAATTAAAAGAAGAACACTTGCCACAATCCTCCCACCACTCTTAGAAATGCATAGTGCCACCCTATGTCTGCATGACGTATTGAATATTATTTTGAGGCCTGGCTGTAAAAAAATAATTTTCCACTCTAGGAGCTTTGATCCCACACCCTTTTAATGTCTGGAAACAGGACACATTGTTGCCTCAGGGCTGGTCTGTAACTAAACCAAGCCATCAGAATTGGAAGTGCTGTATGACCGTACAGACTGGTCCAGATAGGTAATATTCCCACATTCAGAGACTGTATTGTGTTTGTCTTTTTTCATCTTTGATTTACGTTCTTTCCTTTTGCTGTCTCCACTATTCCAATAATTTAATGTCTCTCTTCCCTCCACGCCGATCAGAACCCTAAAGCTCTGAGACGGGAACCAGTTGTTTGAGTGCTCTACAAAACCTTCAAATAAATACATAATTAAAGTGAAGGCTTCCAGTTTTCTATTTTTACAGATAAATAGGGCAAATGGTCTGTCCTGAGCAGAACAGAGGTTCCCTTCTACAACCTCAACCTCTCTATCGGAGGACACACAGCCATGATCTCCAAGCTGGACTCTGGTACTCCACCTAGGAGCCAGAGGCTCCACCTGATGAGTTAGGGAAATTGGTCATAGTTACCAGAACACAAACTAACGTATGTCTTGTGGATTCTCATACCTTGTAAAGGACAGCGATCCCATTCCACATATTTAGAGCTGAAGGACTAAACATTATGATGTGCCTTGGATTTTGATATTTAGTGCAGCCCGCCTTACACACCATCACAGTTAAAAAACAAAGGAGTGGTGATGTATTGGGATATCCCAAAGGAGAGACGCACTAGCTCACATCAAAAGGATACACTCAACAAGGAAGTGTCTCAAGCATTTTAATACCTGCATGGAAGTAGAGGTTCCCTGTTACACACCCACAGAGACAGTGCTCAATGAATCCTGATTCTCAGAAAAGAGAAGAGAACAGGTCCTGTGCGAGTATTTCATCTCCCTAGGTGAAATGGCATTTGCTAACTCATCCCTTGTGTAGGGATCGCATTTGCTGCTTGCACTTGCAAACTGGTACCTCATTGTTGGTGGCACCTTAGACACGTTTTTTATTGTCTTGCTATTCAATGAGCTAATACACATGTTCCATGCCACAAAGAAAGGAATTTTCATTCATTCAGGCTCTGAAACCTTGGGTAGATCAGAGATCCCCTGTCATCTGTCACAAGGAGAGGACATTTCACTAGAGCATGCACCACGTGACTTCGATGCCGCAGGCAGACAGAGACACTGTGAGGATTATTATTTGATGAGTAGATCAGAATACACATCACTCTGTTGAAGGAGAGCTAGAGCTAGCCTTCCACTGTGTGGTATTTCATGGATTGTCTTCCTTCAAGGAGAGCAGGTAAACTTCACTAAAGAGATGAGATTCATGAAATGTGATACCTGGAGGTGAGCAGACAGGACTTTTCACAGGTAATGCTACCTTTCTGCAGCCCGCCACACCTGGGTGCGGAAACACCGCCTTTGGAAATACCAACGCTAGTGGGTTCATTTGTTCAGAAGTGAGGTATTATGCAATCATTCAGAGATCGGGAGGATGGAAAGGGAGATATTGCTGTGCTACCACCTGTTTTTGATCACTAGAGCTGCAAGTATGAAAGTATAACATTTTGCCTGCATAAAGTGCACCGAATTTCACCTGTAAAAATTGTGCACAAAAGACCACAAGGTCAGTGCGATATTACTGCACAAATTGCACCCAAATTGAGCTGATCGATGTCCTAAGCATTTTATGAACTTGTATACCCAGAGAACACCAAAGAACTCCTGTCACTGTGAGATAGAGGCTGTTCCACTTGGGTCTATTTGTTAGAAAACTAACAGAGACTTCTGATCATTTGACCAAAGAGAGAGGACACTAAAGCATAATGTGCCCTGTGGACTCTGAAATCTCATTGTTCGCTGACCTGGAACCTATTGGCATTTTTAAGGTTAGAAGTTCCTTTACCTGTGATTGAGTCCAGTTCACTTAAAACAGAGGCTTCCATGGTCAACATGGTAAATGAAAACATGCATTTTTTTCCTTGGGCCCTTCAGTTTCTCTTAGTCATTTTGCACCTCTGAATGATGCCACTTTTGCTGCATTCATTTCTGCGTGTTTAGACATGGGCTCCACCAGGAGACCCATTGCCCTCTTCTTTGCACACAAATTCCATGCTTCACAATTCATACTGGTCCAGAACTATTGACAACAGTTCTCTACTGATTGGTTTAATTCATGCCCCTTTCAAATTTGTACTCGTAACTCCAATATTGAAGAACCTTCCTCAGATTGGCAGAATTTAGCCTATTATCAGCGCATTTCGCTATTGCCCTATTTGGCTAAAATTCTGAAAAAAGCGGGCTTTCAACAATTTTCAGACTTTGTAGAAGATAAAATTCTTCTACATCCTATGCAAAGGGGTTTTTGCCCAGGTCATAGCACTGAATTGATGGTTTTGTCTGTTTTGTGTGAGTTGCTTCACTGTGCAGACTGTAAAGTCTCAGCTGCTTTAATTATGCTAGGTTTAGTTGGGTGTTTTAACATGGTTTGCCACTCTATACTGCTATCTAGGTTTTCTTATTTGGGCATTAAGGATCGATCCCTCTCTTGGGTTACATATTTTCTATCTAATATAAGTTACAAAATCTTTCTTCCTCCTTTTACCTCCCCACTCAGACCTTGATCCTTTGGGGTTCCGCATGGCTCTATCTTGACACCACTTTTATTCAACCAGTATATGATTCCACTGTACGCGGCCTTCGTGGATCTAAGGTCCGCGTTTGACCTTGTGCCGAGGGACAAGTTATGGAATGTACTCGAGGAAATGGGCATGCCAAAAGAATTGGTTTTCTTTTTGGTTACTATCCATGAAAATACGTATGCCCGTGTTCGTTGGGGTAAACCAGGGGAGGTGACGGACAGATTTAAAGTGTCTAAAGGAGTTCGCCAAGGGTGTGTGCTCGCTCCCACGTTGTTTTCTTTATTCATCAATGGGGTCATAAATTATTTTTCTAATACCCCCACTGATGCTCCCACCCTGGCTGGAATGAAGATTCCCCTACTCATGTTCGCAGATGACACCCTTTTGATCTCGAAGACGAGACAGGGTTTGCAGCTGGCCCTGTCTCGCTTCGAGATCTTTTGTCGCGAGCATGAGTTGGAAATTAATATTGGGAAAACCAAGTTCATGGTTTTTCGAGGTCCCCGGCGTACTAAGGCGCAGGTATGTCTGGGTGGTGTTAACTTGGCCCAAACGGCTGTCTTTACCTATTTAGGGGTCACTTTTAGCGAGACATGCAGCTGGTCTCATCAGCTGGATCTTCTCGCTCTTAAACATGCTCAACTGGGTGGTGCTTTATTGAAAGAGCACAAACACTCCTTAACTAAACCATTAGCCCCCCTAATGAAGATCTATGGTTCCAAGATTCTACCTGCCATTTTATATGGTGCTGAAATTTGGGGTTTCAGCAACTTGTCTAAGCTGAAGTCTGCCCAGAATAAATTTCTTAGGTCAGCTATTGGACTTCCCCAATCTACTCCGCACATCCCCTTATTGTACGATCTGGGAATCCAGCCTATAGAGGACTGGGCAGGGTATAGACCTCTGGCGTTTTGGCGCCGCCTGTGGACTACTCCTGAACTATCGATCTATGCAAAAGCCCTTTTAGAGGTTAAAGGGATGGAGGGTTCGCATAGGATTCCCTGGTTGTCCAGTATTAAAACCCTGTTGATTGATCTTGGGTTGCGTGATCTATGGGCTAGTCCGGATTCTGTGGTTTTCCCGTCGAAAAAAGTCCTTAAGGAGGCCTATTGGTGCTTTATTAAGAATAGGAGATGTACTTCCCTCATAGGCTCCACGATGACTGCCACATTCCTAGTTCTCAAGGACGACTCTGCTTATGAAAACTACTGGGATACTATTTTGAAGTATTTTGACCGCAAATTGTATCACCAGTTTAGAGTGGGCGCCCTACCTCTGCGAGGACTCACCAAAAGCTGGAGTCCTCTTGGTAGTGACAAGTGCCCCTTTTGCGTAGACAAGATCGAATCCTTGGACCATTTTCTTTTTGGTTGCCCAATTTATCATCTCCATCGTCGCGTTTGGCTTCGACCTGTTTGCAGATTAATGAGTACCTGTTCTGCACAGGTTGCCAGTAGAATCTTGAAAACCGATACCTCAAAGCCCATAGTAATAGGTGTTGCCAAGTTTATTAGCTGGGCTTGGATTCTCAGGGCAAGGAATCTTAAGATGTGATTTGTGTCTTGCTAGCTATTATTATTAGTACCCTGCTATGGATTATTAGGTTAACAGACGTGTCCCATTGTGTATCTTATTGTATTTTATTAAGCTGTGATTATTTTTAATCTAATTGCTTCTATGCAATATTTTAAAGGTCCAGACGTTTTTCTTGTATTCTAACTTGAATTGTATTATATATGAATTGTTTTTATTTGTGTAGAATGTCTTTTATGATGTGAATCGAATAAAGACCAACTGACTGACTGACTGACTGACTCCACTGGCTCATCTTAATCAGACCTTCGAGTTCATTATAATTGTGTAAATAGCATGTGATAACAGTCATACAGCTAGCCAACTTTGAGACCCCCTGTTAAAGTTCACTAGTGACTGAACTTTAACAATCTTAAGCTGAACAGTGATAACACTGAAATTCTCTGTCCTATTACATTCTCACCCTTTTGGGAACTTCCTTTCTGGCCTGGAGAAGTAGGCTCTATTCCTTCCCCAGTCCTTGCTGTGAAGAATCTGGGAGTTAAAACTGATGATGATTTTACTTTCTCTCATCCAATTTCGATAGTGAAATCCTGTTTTTTGGTGCCATTTTGTGAAGTGCAGTCTTCATCTTTTAACTTTTGCAAAAAAAGTCAGAGATTAAATGCCGTTGTGTCCTCTTTGGTTGATACTGAAATGTATTCTCCTCAATTTACCTGCATGCCAGATTCGCAGGTTTCAGTTGGTCCAAAACAAAATCCACTAGGATTGCTTTAGGACGGAACCCAGAGATGATTCTACTCTCTTTGCAATGTTGCACTAGCTCCCAGCAAAACAGAGCATTCTATTTAAATAAATGTGTCTAGTTCAGAAGGAGGTCTTCACCCCTCATCTTTCACTATTACATATGACGTTCAGTTGGTACTGTCGTCGCCAGCTGAGATCTTCGAATAAAAATCTGCCAGTGGTGCCTAAATTTTTTCGCAAAATTGTTTCCATAGTGGCCACTGTTCACTGGAACACTCTGCGGATCCACCTTCATGCCCAATCAAACCTTTTAAGGTTCTGGAAGTTGTTAAAAACTTGGCAATTTCCTTGTAATGCTTTGCAATGTCTTCTTGTTAGTTGTTCTCTCAGTACCATAGTGTCACTGTTTTGAGGATTTCCTCAGCGCCAAGATGCCCAGTTAGGTGAAGGTTGTGCTTACCAAATCCCAATAAATAAATAACACTTTTTAAGCATTTTGTAGGGACAGTCAAGGTATTATGGAAAGGGACAAAGCAACACCAATGAACACAAATACTCAACAAATACATCAATTCAATATGTGGCTGTAGGAACAGAAGTGTATTTACATTGTGTGGGTTGTGCATGATACTACAGAAAAGGCTCTTCTAAAAGTAATACGTTCAGTGGATCAATGAAGGCTTCAGTCAGGTGGGATTTCAATGCTGAAGGGGAAGTTTCGAGTAGCCTAAAACCAAATGATTATGTTGGGAAAAAAGTTATGATCATTATGATTCAGAATCGTAATATTGCGTGCTTCTCATGTATGTGTAGTTATGGCATCCTAGTTCAACAGACTATAATTTCAGTTAGCAGTTATTAACTATGTGTTCTACTTTTCCTACCAGTTATAGGTCTCCTACCCTACCATCGCCATCACTCCCATAACTATAACTCTCTTCTTCGCCTGATATTTACTTCATCATTTCAAAAGCTACCACACGCCTGGATCATCCCCAGAAAGCGCCAGAAATTGAATTAGGATGGAGGCTGCGCTGCATTTTCACTCACCTGTAAGACCTTAATGGAAGTGTGAAACTCCTACACGGCTAAGGAAACATCAGGCGCTAGGGTTCTTACATTTTTACATTAAATCAGCACCATCGATCACACATAATCCCGACCCTTGGAGTTTACATCAGTTGTTTCTTTCCTCTTAGAAATGCTCTCAGCAGATTGTTTTTTATCCTCTAGGAAGAAGAGCATGGTGTCAGCTGCCACTGCAACCCTCATCGCAAAGGTGCTTAAATCTACACTTAACTCCACCCATCACATCAGCTGGAGCTACAGCTTCGTTGGCCTGTCCGTAATGCAGATCAAGTACATTTTTGCCTCAATCTCTGGCATTGTTCTTCTTGTCGGAAGCGTTGGCAATGTTCTGATGCTCTTGGTGCTTATCGATGCACAGCGGAGCAGCTCAGGCGCTATCGCCACCATGTCCAGCACTCTCATGATCAACCTCACCATCTCGGACATGCTTTTCCTCTTCTACAATGTCACCATCCTGCTGATCAGCTTTGTCTTCGAGGACTGGCAGATGGGATTTGCCGTCTGCATCAGCAGCCAAAGCATGTCTATGTGGACCATGTTCTGTAGCTTCTACACCATGGTGGCCATTTCCATTCTTCGCTACATTGCTGCGGTCCACCCCACCTGTGGGTTTTCAGTCAACAGGGTCCACAGGTTGGTCATCTGCTTGGCCACCTGGCTCATGGGCTTTGCTGTTTCCATCCCCAACTGGATACACCAAGTGGTCATTCAGGTTGAGGAGGCCAACTACTGTATGCTACTGATGACTAGTCAGCAGACTTTCTTATATTTTGTTCTTTTTGGGGGTGTTGCCTTTCTTCCTTTCGTTCTGCTCTTGCTTGTATTCTACTTCCACATTGTCCAGTCTTTATGGTTTAGCCGTATGATGGTAGCCCAGTCCTCTGCTCATATTCAGCACAACCAGAAGGCCACCGTCATCATCCTGGCTGTCCTTGTAGTTTTTGTCATCATGTGGATTCCTTGCTCCATGGTCATCTTCCTCTCAGCCGCCCACAGCCTGCCTCAGACTCCGGGTGCTTTCATTGCCAACAGCCTGTCTTCTGTGCTGGCCTACTCCAACTGCTCAGTGAGCCCCGTCATCTGTTTTTCCCTCTCCAAGCAGTTCCAGGCTGGCCTGAGGAAGCTCTTCCAGCGAGAGGGCGGGTAAGATCCCCGGGTCACTCACGTGCAGGGTCAAGATTGGTAATATTACTGGAACTTTAACACAGTAACTTCATGTGGTTAAAACAGACTAATCTTCAAAAGTTAGACAAAAACTCAGGGAAATGTTTAACATAAATTGACGGTTGGCAAGGTTAAAGACACATTTGAGGTGGATTTGTGATGAGAAGTAATACAGTCAGTGCCTTACAGCTGCAAGGCAGTGTTGGAATATAAAGTGACCGACGTATTCAGTTTTTTGCTTGTTGATGTTTTCCTCGTGTGTTCATACATAGCTGCCATGTCATTTTTAGGCATGAAATAGTTTTTGCAGATAGTAATTTTCAAAACGAGTGCAACCTCCTCTACAACCGCTAGATGTCAGAATTATCTTAGTTTTGAGATTTGTCTGATATTGCTTTATGAACATAAGGTTCAAAAGTTGTACAACGGACGATATTATGCGTACTTTATCCTTACCGTCCGTGACTATATGTCAATCGCCTCTGCCAGCAGTATTAGCATCCTAACTGAAGGAAGTATCTAGCAACTAAGTAGTTAGTTACCCTGCAACTCAGAGCAGTGATAGTTGATTGATGGGAGATATAAATATCACCCTAAAATGGTAACAAAAACGACAAAACTTGCAGTTTATTGCACTGTGTAATTCTTGTTCATATATTTCGTTGCCAAGAAACATTGTAAATGGTTCACAAAGCTACAATAAGGAAGCAAAGAGATGCATTTGCTACATTTCTGGTCTATTTGGAGAAGATATGTGTGACGGTTAGAAAAGGATTTGGTTCCTTGACCCCGAGAGCTTTTGATGCTTCTTGGGTTTCTTTCATTATTGGCGCACTTTCTAAGTCAGGAAGAGGGCCGGCTTTTCCGCTGGCGGCCCCCCAATGATCTCCTCCTCCACGGATTCCCTCAGTACCACCCTCCAACTGTGCCCCTCATCTCTCCATATCCCCATTCTCACATACTTTTAATTTGTTTGATAGCGCTACTCATGCCAGTGTAGGGTGTCAGAGCACTTTACATCATACGGAGACAAGATACATGTGTAAATCAGTTATAGGAAATGTTACATAAAACAATAAGGATTACAAGCTGTAGCAATCACATCGTCCATACTGGTAGGCAGAGTATTGTAGTAGAGCTTGGTCTGGAGAAGAACTAATTTAGGATTTAAAAAGTACTACAGTGGTTGAGATTGGCTTTACTAATAAGAATGCCTTTCTACACAAACGGCCACTTTTTGCAACATTAGGATAATGGAGGACTGGTGAAAAAACATAACTTTCTAACCTATACCATGCAGTTTGCATGCAGCTCTTTGCTGACAGCTCATAGGTCACAGAACTCGTTAAATGTTTATGAACTATACAAAAAAAAAGGATGTCTATGACAAAAGTAGTAACCTACTGAGGTATCTACTTAAAATTCAGTTCTGTGATCTGCATGGTACACGTTCTTTGTAGCAAGCATATTAACCGTCTGCGCTACATTATGATGAGTCAAAACTGCCACTAGACAAAACTCTGATCTCTCTCCAGCAGTAACATTAATCAATAAAGTTATTTTGTCATTTTTATTATTGTCTGAAAACACCTGTACTCACAAGAAAGTGAGTCTAGCAAGTACTTTTAAAACCATAATTTATTTCTGAGCACAGTACGCACTCCACCCCCTCCCCCCCACCCAACTTCAGCACGAGGTGCAGCTGCACCAGTCGCACGGCTCTTGAGACGGCCCTGGTCCGGAAGATTTACTCTGTAACAATAGTACTCCAGTGCTGGTATTCTTATGATTGATTGTTATGAACTAGCTGCTTCAGTGATGACCCTGTATCTCCTGTGCCTCCTTAATTCTTCTTGCAGCCACTGAAAGAGGGCTAAGGAACCAGACACGGTGAGCACCATCGTCAGTTGGAAGCAAGAGAAGACACCATATTCAGTAAGAGCTAGAAGTAGCAGGCCAGACTGAATTAATCTTCACGCTCATAGGTGGAGGAATAGAGAGTGGTTCAGAGTTAAAAATCAATGGTAAATCCAGTATGTCTCACCTTGAAGACCTATTTGTCCTACCAATGGTTTTTGTCGATGCTATGCACTGTCTTGGGAAAAGCAAAATACTTTTGAAAAAGAAAAGAAAAAAAGGATTAATGATGCAGCCACTGCTGGCAGTCATGTCATTCCGTTAGCTGAGCATACTTGATGACACATGTGCGTACCAGCAGATTGAGGCAAGCGCCATTTTCTTTCGTATTTTTATTTAATGATCCAAGATGGCAGACACCCCTTGCATCAGTAAACTATAAAAATATTTTTTTAGCACAAAAGCGCAAAATAAAAATAAATGACCCTTGAGCAGAGAAAAAGCAGAAGATAAGGGAGAAAGCAACACCAAGGATGGGGGAGAAAGGCACAATCGGGATAACACAACATGCAAGGAGACGATAAGTCTGGTGGAGGAAGCACACGAGGGAGAGAGCAATATTGGTGGCAGGGGAGTTTGGAATAGGAGAAGCACACGAAGGAGGGAGAGGAGTACACAAGGGAGAGAGTAACACAGATCACAGGGGTAGTTATTTGGCAGGGGAGAAGCACACAAAGGAGGATGGGAGAGAGCTGATAAACAAACTCACTCTCATGGACTGTTTAGTCAACAAGCATTAGCAATGCAATAGGTCTCGCATTATTAAAAGTTGGTTTCACTCCAAAATTGCGGTGTAGCATCTGTGACTACTAGGTACATGGGCTCTGCAATATAGAAGGTCACAGAACAGGGCCTGCAGCAGGAGCATCCAGAGAAGGGGAAAGGACGGGTGTCCCAGCAGTACAGCAGTAGAAAGTGGCCTGGAAATACATCCTGTCGCTTGAAAACCAGCTTCGAAGAAGGCATTCAGCCATGCTAGGAAAGCAGTGAATTCAAACGAGGGCCCACTTCTGCAAGAACACATAGGGTTGACGGCTCTGAAAATACAGCACCTCCAGCCTACCAATAGAACTCGCGTTGCCCTCACGTTCGCAGGCTACTTGTGTTCTCTTCCTGCTCCCTTATGTACAACGGCTGCGCTGAAACCCTCCTCTTCCTGTTAGGATCTTCAACTCGACTGGCGAATCTAGCATTTCTCTCACTGTGTGCCCTCCACAGGTCATTGCCCTTAGGTAAACCCCCCATTCCCCAATCCTTGCACTAATCTGATGAAGCTCTGCTCACCTATTGAGAGTAGTTTCTGCTTTACCAGCTCTGACATTGTGGGTGGCTGGTCCATGGGGACAGGGGAAAATGGAATTGGCAGGCACATTCAAATTTCTTGATCCTTTGAATGTGGACATTTTTAAGCACTTTTTCTGTGTGCTGGGGCCTGCAAATAAGAGGTGTCTTGAACTGCAGTGACGGCAGCTGACTCCACTTAGTCCTGTGTCTGTTATCAGTAAGGGAACGTGTTCACGATAAAATTTTGTCAGATTCTCGGCACCATTTTTTTCGGGCAGTTTTATATGCACGGACTCGACCTGAATAGTATTGGAGTGCTTTACATGAGCACCAATTACATTACACAAGGTCATATTACCAGCGCAGGGAATTTAAATGATGTGCCCAGAATCACAGGATGCTGGGAGATGGCTGGGATTCGAACCTGGACCCCCAGTGCCAAAATGAGCAGCTCTTTTTATGAATGACCTGCGGCTGCAATGTGGTACCTTTTTAAATGTTGTGCATTGGAAGTTTTAACAAAAGATGAAGAGCATTGAGTTCCCCCACCGCCTCCCGGGTCTCAATAAGAATGAAAGCTACACCGCCTCCTCTTCCCTCCACTTTGTGCACGATCCTGAGTCACCCCGCTCCTCTACGGTGTACACTACAGTAATCCCTTGTTTACCACCTAGGTTTAGGGTATACAATACATGCATATATAGAATGTTGCATTAGGCGCTTGCATGCAGGATGACAGTGGTGTCCTATCCGTATCAGTGGAATAGGCGAGATGCAAAAATTAATTACGAAGAGAAAATGGAAAAGAAAAAACTCTTAACGCACATATTGCACTGTTTAGCTAGGTCACCTGTTAGCAGTAGTGATGCTGTTAATACTCGAACAACAACGACTGCATTTATTCAAAAATTACCTGGCCCACTCCAGGACTGGGGCTGCAGGGCACTGCAGGATATTGAGAAATGTTAGCTTGTGCATTCAGACCAATACACATGCAACCTGCAGTGGGCAAAGTCGTTGCACAAGTCTTCAGGCAGTGGAACTGGAACGCAGGAGCAGAATGGCGTCTCACACTAAATACAGCACGGGCTGTGAGATTGCCAGCCTGGCAAATACTCTAGACCAGAGGTCTTCAATCTGTGGGGCGCAACCCCCACGGGGGTCGTGGAGTCATGGGAAGGGGGTCGCGCATTCCTGGGCCTCACTTCTGCCTGGACTCTGGAAAAAAAAGTTCCCAGGCAGTTCACTATGAAATTAAAATACTAAAAGCTGCAATGGCATTCAGTGAGTGTTTTCTTGTGATGTGGTACTGGAGCTGATCAGACAGCTAAACAAGGTTTCCTTCCAGGATACCTGCTTGCCTGAAAAGAATAGAAAATGCGCTACGAGTTAATCTGAAAACGTAAACGGAAATTTGCAGCTGTAAAGAATGCTTGGGAGCCTGTACTGGCTTTCATTGATCAAATCACTGAAAGCTTTGTGATGAGCTGTGCAGTGCGTGCTTCTAATTGTAAATATATTTACATAGCGATTACTATCCTGGAGGAGGTGTTGAAGGCCAGTAAAGAGCAAGCAAAACAAGCATTTGCAATGCAATAGGTCTTGCAATTACGCAAGTTTGAGCTATTGGCATTGTAAATAACAATGCCTTTTATTTTATGTTTTGGTTTTTAAATCTTAAATAAAAGGCATTGTCATTTACAATCCAATAGCTTAAACTCGCTTAAATACAAGACCTATTGCATTGCAAATCTATTGTAAATCATTGTGGCCAGTTTATTCTCAAGCACATTTCTGTCAAGGAATTTTCCTCGAGTATATTACTTACCAACTGTAGCAGTTCTTCGAGTTTGAAATACCACATAATTAAAATAAATAAAAGTACTCCCAGTATTTCTGAAATCTGGGTGGGCGGCCAGAACTTTGAGTGTTTTGAAGTCTGCTGTCTAGGTTTAGGAAAGAGATGCGTTGTGTCTTGCATGTCCTCCTGTGCGTCACCCATCTGCTCTGCTCAACGTGGAGCATAGCATCATGTCAGACGTCACACATGGGGTGGACCACTACCATATGTGTCAGTAGCAGGGATGCCTGGTAGTGAAGTTGTGCTCCGAGCTAGTGCAACACTAAGGCCAGGGCCACTGGAATTATGTGATTATGTGGCTGCAGCGATTTTCATATAATTATACTTTTGCCACATAATCCATCATCATCCGCATAATATGCAGATTTTAACAAAATAGTTTCGAGCTCAAACGGTTCAGAAGTTATTAAAAACAAAGCAACAGGTGTTGCTGCACAGTGGAAGATCCTTTGTAAAGGTTGACTGGTCATAATTCTGTAACTTATGGCTGTGTTTGGATGTTAAAGTGGTACTAATGAGTTGCAACTAATGCCCAGACAGTGTTAACACGTTTAGAAATGTCAAAATAATGAAGTGATACTTTCCCAAAATGTGCCGCATAATTTGCCTTTGCTTGCCACATAATTTATCCAACCCTGCTGCATAATTTGGGCCTCCCCTGCTGCATAATTCCAGTGGCCCTGACTAAGGCCACTGAAAAAAGTTGCCTTACGGCCTGCATAAACAAATGACCCTAAAAGGGGGCCATATAACAATAGTGTCCTCAAAACCCTTGTTAGGGAAAAATGAGCACTCAAATTGGAAAATGTAATTTTGCGTAGGGCTCCGCAGATCTGTGCAGCGAGGCTGTTTGTGCTGCTCTTGGTAAGGCAGCACTTATAGTCTGTATAAGTCATAAATACGAGGCCTGCTGCCGAAAATATGAGGCAGATTAAGGGACCATGCGCTACTGCGACAACACTGAATCAGTGAACACTTTTTTACAAAACAAGCAAACCTTCACAATACTGGTTTGTAAACACCCGCAACACCAGTGAGCGACGCACAGTGCACAAGCACAGATGAACATCATATGCACACTGTAAACTTAGGTCTCTCCGAGCTGCCTACAAATTTACAACCTCCTGCATGTTAAAAACCAAAGCCCAAGTGACTTAAACCACAAAACTGCACTGCTGATGGTGTTAATGGGACGTCTGAAACCACAAGGCCACAGTGTGTCCTGTCAGCAACCTGCCAGGGAGGGAAGCAGAGGTTCAAATACCCAAGTCACTATTCTCCACTGCACCAACTAAGATTTCATTTTGTGGCTTTCTAGTTACATACAGGCCGTTTATTAAGGTGGATTAACTACTAGAGGTTTAAAAATGTACTATATTGCATTGCCCACTGAGTAGCACTTTTTTATTTATTTTTTATTTAAGCTGACCCTTAATTTATATGTAGCTACCTGATAGTGAAGGACCTGAAAAACGTACAGAATATTTTGGTTTTGGCCAAAACTTTGACAGACCCAAGTGCTCACACTCTCAAGGCCCTCCAACCGCCCCCAAACATAACTGAAACAACAACAGCCGCAAACTAATATAACCAGGAGTCAGTTTTTGCTAAAATAGAAGTGTTTGTTTTCATAATGTTAAGAATAAAACCTTTTTAGAAAAACAGTGTGAAAGAAGCTTAAGGGACCACTTCCTGCACCTGGAAATAAAGAAAGCATCCTACTTGGACCTTTAGAGTTCATCATTAATAACTGTAAATAGTATGTTTCAATGATGATGAATGATGTTCACCAACCTCCAGTTCCATGCAGCTGTAAAAGCCAAGCCACCAGCATCCCATGAAATATAGTATGGTTCTCCTCGGATGCCTTACACTAAAGTTGCAGCCCATGCATTACAGCCATTATACCCTGAGGCACTGGGATTATGCGATTGTGCAACTGCAGTGATTTTCACATAATTATAGATTGGCCACATAATCAATCATCTGCCACATAAGCTGCTGATTTTAACAAAATAAATGTGTTTATAGCTCTACCGGTTCGCTAGTTACTAAAAATCAGCAACACGTGTTGCTGCGCACTAAGGGCCCTTGGCAAAGCGGGACTGGTCACAGTTTTGTTGCTTATTGCTATATATGGGTGTTAAACTGGTATTTATAAGGTGCAATCATAGATTGACTGTCTCTCCGGAGAAAATCAAGCACACTCATCACTTTAGTTCAGAAAGGTGTTATCATCCAAATAAGTTTTTCCAAAATATGTTTTATTTGTGAAAAAGTACCATTGTGAATTTTTGGGTAATTCTTTTTGAACTGTGTAATACGCCTCTGATACCAATCCACAGTCACCCACAAACTTTTGGTTTGCTAAACACTGTTCAATATTGTTTCCCCACCATAAAAATGATTTGCTGTGAGAATTGGGGACGTTTATGTTGTCATGGATGAGGATTACCAGGTTCCAGAAATATTTGTCAGGAGCGGGTCCTTACGCCTATAAAAGTTTGACAGGGGGGTCTCGGCATCAAAAAGTTTGAAGACCTCTGCTCTAGACTCTGGGTAGGTTTTGAGAATGCGGAAGTCATTAACCAAACAGCAAGCATGACTGCGGTGAATGGCAGTGTGCAGCAGCAACCCTCTAGCCAGTAGCCTGCAAAACTAGATCTAGCGTGTGGGTCCTTTTTTTAAATTTTTTTATTTCTAAAAAGCACTTTAGCATTTTTTGCATGGACACGTTTGTTTTATTCTCCAGTTCTGATCTGGGGACGAAAATACTGAAATACGCAGAGTTGGGGAAATGGAGTTGTGATGTCTTCAGTGGAAAGGGCAATTTGAGAGAAACGTCAATTTGACAGACCCCAGCCAGTCTGCATCGTCGGTGTCTTTTAAGCACGAGCTTCCTTAGCTGTGAGGTTCTCACCTAGCCCACGATCTGTGGTGCGCTGCCCCCTACCAGGGAGAGGCGCTGTGCAGGAAGCAGTCAGTGGTGCCCAGTGTGTGGTAGCAATTCGAAGCCTCGTGCATTGCCAGTGGCTGGCATGGAATAACTCACCGTCATTACAGTGGGCTGGGGCACAGGGGAGGTTTGTATATTCAGAGGAGGCACATCTTTAGATTTGGGGAGATTTGCCCAGTGACTAGCTCGCACCACCGCGCACAGGTGAAGATCTCTGATCCTTGAGTCGCCAGTTTGGGTGGGCATCAGGTGGCAACGTGCGAACAGAACCCTGCCTGTGGATGGCAGGAGTGGTGGGACAGACACCTGGCGTGTCTCCGCACATTCGGGGCAGTGGCGTAGAACAGCGGGTTTATGGGGCGAGGGGTGCCTGCCTAATAGCGGCTGTGGTGGTGATGTGGGTACAGGACAAGCAGACGGGTGCTGTTAGGGCAGGAACAGGGGGTTGACTCAATGTGTTTTCTCCGGAATGGCAGTGTGGGAGCAGCCATTTTCCCCCGTGTCTGCTCTGCCAGGTTTAGCTCTGCTGCCATCTGCGAGCTACAGAACAGCCCGTCGTGTAACAGCAGGAAGAGGTCTGGCAGGGGTGGACACAGGGGCGAGGAGGCAGCCAGGGTGCAGGGCAGGTTTCACCCCGTTTATCATTTATGCTGATCTCAGCAACACGCGCCAGTGAGTCGTTAGAGTGGAATATACTCGCACACTCCAAGGTTCGTGTCCTACCGTGGGAGGGGGCGATACAGAACACGAGGACCGGTTCTCTGCGGGATTTATTCACCTTTAAACTGTACGTTTTTTAGGAGTGTTTCTGCGGGAACGAGACTACCAATGACAACTATTCCTCTTTGCAAAGGATATGTTCTTTTCCTTTGACCAAATATTGTAACAATGTTCAAACTGGCCACGGTGTGCCTTCTAGAATGCCAGGCTCCCCCGTTGAAACGACGGGGAAAACCCACTCCGGGTTTCCTGCGAACTCCACTCTTTTCTGTCCAGGGTCGCCGTGCTATGTCAACCCGTTTCAGCTCCCCTTGCACTCGTGGAAGACTGCTGCAGGACAGTGGGCACCGAGGGCTTGGAGTTGGAACCGGTGGGTCAAGGCGACACAAAGTTTGTCAATTCTGCTAAATCGGATGATTTCGTGGATCCGGACCCTCGCAGATAAATAATGGTCATGCCGCAGTCTTAGAGTGCGACATATATGTCCCATTGCGCTATATGGGCGGACGGGAGTGTGCAACAGGGAGGTGGGGTGGATATATGTGACACGGCAACGTCAAGACCCCCCTCCCCCTTCCCCTCCTGCAGATCTGGACAGTTTCGGAGGTTTGTGATCACTCATGTACTGTGGCCATAGTGTACACCTGATGCGTGACATACTCCGGCTTTGGTATCCATGTTTGAGGGCTGAAGAAAGGGCAGTACAAGATGGATAGGGGGGCGGAAGAGCCAGCAAAGGGTGGTCGGTGATTAGGAAGGTCAGAGCCAATGTGCCCTTCTTGCATACTAGCAGCTGGGTGTGGGGGGAGGTGGGGTGCTCAAGCGCAACCCACAGACCGTGCCATGTTGTACTCTCGGTGTGTAGGTGGAGTGTGCGAGCTAGGGTCAGGCCCTGTAGACTCGGGCAATGTCGGGGTTCCGACAACCCCGTAGAAGGTAGGCGCATGGCATGCCTAGGGAGTAACTGCAACCTCCACTGGAACTCATGCTGGTTCTACCGTCTTGTCGGTAGTTTGGGGTTTTAGCAAACACCCCAAATGCAGATATGTGTCACTCTTAGAGAATAACATTTTTGGAAAGGGGCGGTGGTAGTGTGGCAAGACAGTGCTCAATTTGTAAAATTATAAGTGCCGGGGCAAACGTTTTACTTAGGAGTCTTCCTCCAATACTGTGGGTTGTTGGATGCTAACCCAGCCCGGTCTCACTTCCTCCTCACCCCTCCTTCATCCACCTCTCTCTCCCTTTAGTTCTCTCTTGCATGTTTTTTCATCCCCACGTTCTCCCTTTGTCATTGTTTTCCCTTCTATCTCTTCACCTGTCTTTCCTCCTCTTTAACTTTCTCCCTCTTGTTCTGCATCAAAATCTGATGGCAAAAAATAAGTTCCGGTCCCCAAAAATGAGTGTCGGGGCCCACTATTCGCTACTACTGGTACACATTATGGAATGGAAAGGACGGCGGTTATCTTTAAAAGAGCAGAATCGGGCTCAGTTAGTTCATCTTGAGGATTCGGGTGGATTCTGGGTTTGAGCACACAGCCCAGATACAATTATGCGGAACGCGTAGAGAGTAACATCTTGCTGGCTTGAAGGGGCAGAAGGGTACAGGGAAAGGCAAGGGCGATTGTCTCTAAAAGAGCAGAATCGGACATCGTTCATCGTGTTACAGAGACGGGTGCTTTCTGGGTTTGAAAACTCACTCCAGATGCAATTATGTGGCACGCGTACAGAGTAACACCTTGGTGGCCTGAAAGGGCAGGAGGGTACTGGTCAGGAGGGAGGGGGTTTTCTTTAAGAGAGCAGAATCGGGCTGTTTGTACGTCATTTGGATAGTTTCAGAGTTAGATCGCACACCCCTGATGCAGATATGCGGCACTCGCAGAGAGTAAATCTTGCTGAGTTAAAGGGGAGCAGGAAGGTACAGAACAAGAAGAAAGGTGGTTATCTTTATCAATTAAAACAAGCAGCCTACCTCTCTTAGTTGCTTTGCTGTAAAATGGATCAAAGAAAATGCAGAAGCCCACGAGTGGTGCGCGCGCGCCACAGCGAGCCGTGGTTTCGGTTCCAATTATCGCGCCCGTGTCTGGGCACGATCATTGCTCCTCCCACGACCTATTGGTGACTATTACGCGCTTGGTGCATGTAATAGACACCAATAGGCCGTGGGAGGAGCAATGTGCCCGCCTTTGGCCAATAGCGTGCAGTCTTTCATTAAAAGATGCACGCTAAGGCCAATGGGGTAGCTGAAAAGGAAACGCACACGCATGTGCGTGTGCGATTCCTAGGTCAGCTTAGATTCTCTGTTTTTCACCTACAAAATGTCTTGCGCTGCGCGAGCACCGTTGCGCAGGGCACCGCTAGGCACGAGACCTAAAAATGGGAAAAAAGTAGTCCCTTAAGTGAGCAGTGGGAGTATACAAGTCAGCCAGTCAAGAAAATGGTAACAAGGCCATGTTCCAGGAGGTTAGAAGCTCAAGAAGAGGAAGGCAAGCTTCTAAATAAGAAGCAAACAGCTCTGACTGACAATAAAACCAAACAATAGTAAGCAAAGTGTAGGCTGTAATGTAAGTTTTGGAGAACCCAACAATAGGCCTTTCGCAACCAGACAACCTGTGGTGTCTTGTAGGTGAGACTTAAAAAGGAGGATGAGATTCGTACAGAAGTGCACCTGTGCTTGGGGATTAACATCAATTACTAAAGCAACTGGATCCTGCGGGTTGTTTTTATGTATATCTATCCAAGCTGAGTGGGTATTTCTTCCAGGGGGTGACAGTAAAGGAGACCTTAGATTCTAATGGGAAGCCCACCGACTTAATTTTAAATGACTAAATAAGAAGGGCTGAATTAGCCATTTTTTTCCCTGGGGGATGAAGCCATTGGGGTAGATTTTTGAAAGCCCAGGGCCACTTCTCATGCCAGTGCCACTTTTTCTCTGCTCCCAAGGTTAATTACAGAAGGCATAGTGGGGGCTTCAGGAGAAGGAGAGACAGAGGGAGGGAGAGAGAGACAGACTGACAGAGAAGGGCGGAGGGAAGAGAGGTGCAAGGAGGATGGATGGATGAAGAGAGAGAAATAGTGAGAGGGGAAGGAGCGGGCTGGGCTGCTTTTGAGTCCTAGTTGGGCCCTGTAAATGTCAGACAGACAAGCTGAGGATGGGCAACTAAAATTGTGGGGGGTTTAAATTGTCTGAAACAACCACATAGAATATCATAAAAACAGCAAATAGACACGTTGTGAACAACAAGAATAAAATTAAAATTTCTAACATAGTTAAAATGTACTGTAAAACCTAGCACTCTAAAACCTACTTTTATGCGCTACACTAGGAGAGCATGAAAACTAGATTTCGTAGGGAGAAGCAACACACTGCATACCTTGTTGACAGCCAAAGCTGTGGTTATCAGGGAGGCATGAAGGCAGTGTTCTCTACGAAAGGAAAACACATGCCGCAGCAGTGTCCTTTCTCAGGGATTCAGCTCATTATCTGCATCAGGTGTGATGTAGAGTCTTCTTGGTGCACTGGTAATGGTGAAGACCATCTCCTGTAGTATCTTGTGTGATAATCTGGGCGAAGGACCTATCCTAAGAAATCTTATGGAAAATTGGAACTTCTGACATAAGTTTAGGACTGTCTGACATAGATTATGTTCATCAATGTGTGTGTTACAGACGCATCCTAATGAACATACAAGGTAAAAGAACGCCAATTCATACTGTATAATTTTGTCTATATGTCTGTATTTGCTTTAATTCAACCTGGCTATTGTGATAATTAGACACTTGCCCCAGACTTGATGTTGAATGACTTGCTGCTTTCAGAGTTGTTGGAATGATACGGTCAGACGACATCTGCTGTCAATGGTAGATATGACCAATGATTCTGCATATCTTGAGGAAAATGGTGTTTCCCATTAGTTAAAATTCAGGAAATGGTAACTCCCATTCCCCAAGGCGGAGTTGGACCTACCTAAAATGGAGTCAGACCTTAGGGGCTTCATGTTACTCTGTCGTCATACATAACACCAAGGTCTTAGGTAGAGCAAGGAATTTATGGGACTAGTAATGAGAGGTGTCACCAGCAGAAAAGACCTCATAGTACCATAACTAGAAAGGTCTCTTTATCACTAGTCCCAGAGCAACAAGTCTGTTAGTACAAATATATAATGGTGTGCTTACAAAACATCATGTAGCTCAAACAGGTTTCAGTAAGGGGTATTCAAACCTGGGTGGCAAAAACAACAGAGAAAAGGACTGATATTTATGGGATAAAGCCATATATTACCCCTTCGTCCCTCTCGCTGTAGTGACTCAAACATTGAGGCCCCTGTGCCTCCAATCACAATCCTTTCCTATAGGTAAAAATCCCCCTCCTTACTTACTGTTCCTTTTTTGTGCCCTTGAATTCAGGGCAGGTGCTGTGCACATGCTCCAACTGTATGAGCAGCTTCTGGAGTGCTGGCCAGTGCCGGGGTTTTCCTTGAGGCTTGCTTCTACTTGCAGGTGGTGCCGTGGGGGACTCTGTCTCAGTGCTCTCCATTCGGAGGCTTCAGGTAGATGTTTTGTTTCCCCCGGGGCCTGCGACGCTCACTGAGGGCTGCTAATGCGGTGCTGTTACCCGACCAGAGGTCTACTTTGCCTTCCTCTGACCAGGGTGGGTGTAGCTTCCTCATCGGAGCTGTTTCACACGTGCTCTTGCACTTGGGCTGCCCTGTGTTGCTGAGCAATGCTGGTGATTTGTGTATGGTTGTGTGGGGTGGGTGTAGCTATGAATTTCATTTGGGGCTACTGTGTATGCCCCAGGGTCCGCAGTACTCAGTCCCGAAGTGCACTGGTCACAAGCCTTTCTTTTCTAGTATGATGGTTTGATCTGCCAGTTATACTCCACATTGGGATTTGGAAAGATTGTTTGGTTTTGTTTCCCAACTGAGCCCACGTAGTGTGGTGCCTGCTTGCAGTGCAGCAGGCTTGCCGATGGGTGTGCTCTGCTGGGCTGCCTGGCTGGAGGTCTGTGGTGATTTCCTCCGGTCAGGGTTGGTATGGTGTCATTCTGGGTAGGGCAGGCATCCAGCTGGAGTAGACATGGCTCTGTGCCGTGGGTTGCCTGGCCGGAGGTCTGCAGTGCATTATCTCTGGCCAGGGTATGCTGCGAGTTACAGTAGACGCTATGCACTCTGGCTGCCTTCCTGTTTCTTGAGAGCATTGGTTGACGTTATGGGTGGTCACTGGGGTTTGCGCTTCTGGCCTTTCCTTGCCTGTCTTGGCAGTTGCCTGAGGGGCTCTGCTTTGACTGGGTTTTGCTTCAGTGTGTGGGGGTCAGTCTGGAGGGCTGTGTGCCCAGTTCCTTGAATGGCCGCCTGTTTGCTTGTGACAGGCTTGCATTTGGGCTTTCCTCCACGTGCCTCTTCCTCTGCTGTGGGGAGTTTGCTCCCTTTATTGCCCTTGCTGGCAGTTTCTGGCTCTCTGGCTGCTGTTTTTCCTGGGTTTTGCCAGTTTTGGGGTCTCCCCCTTACTGCTCTTGTAGGCCGGGTTTTGCTTTCTCATGGGCCTGATTGCCTGCCCGGCTCTGCCCCTGGCTGCTCACCCTTCTGGCCTCTGTGTGTGGGGGTCTGTCTCAATGGCTGTGCAACTGGTTTCCTGTGCGGCTGCCTGTTGGCTGTGCCATGAGCTTGTGCTTGTGCTTTTCTCTTCCTGTTTTCTCTTCCAGGTCTGGGAGTGCAGTGACTCCTTCCAGGTGCCAAGGGGGGTGTGGAGGATGTGGTTGCTGGGGAGCTGGTTGGCAGTTGCTTTGCTATTGCTTTTTGCTCCTGCTTCTCCTGGGGTCTCGGGCTCCCCTCTGGCATGGTCGGTGCTCGGCCTTGCCTGATTAGTGCTGATGCATGTCTTGGTTGCAGCATTCCCTGCTCCCACCCGAACCCCCCACCCCCAAGGTTCTTGTCCTGCCTTGGCTCTTCAGAAAGCCTTTCCTGCCGTTGTTTGGTTATGGTGTTTGTCTGTGGCTTTTCTTTTCCCAGACGAGGATGTGCTGTTGTGCCCTCTGTCCCATTGGGCTTTGTGTCCTGCCTGTGCGGCGCGCCCTTTTCCGTGTTGGTGTATTGGGTGTTCTGGTTCTTGGGGCCTAGGGTTTTTGGTCTTGTGCACTCTGTCTGTGGACTGGGTTGTGGCAGGTTGGGGCCTTCAAGCTTTGATGGTTCTGTGTGTCCCTTCTTGCGTTGTGGGTCTCACGTCCTGGTATTCTCTTCTGCTGGGTCTCTTCCTGCATGCCTGCTGTGTTTCTGGGACTTCTGGGCATCAGATGTGCATTGTTTCGCAGTCGGCCCGTGCTGCCTCTGCTGCTCCTCAGCTATTTTGGGTGTGGTTCTGCCTTTCGGTGGCTGGCCTTGAATGTCTATCCGCTGGTGTCCCTGATGGCCTGCTGCCTTGCTCCCCTTCCTCCCTGGATCTGGGCTCCCATGGCCTGCGGCATGGTTCGTTTCATCTCCTTCCCTAATGTCAACCTGGCAGGTCGCCGTGCTGCTTATGCATGCTCATGGGCTGTCATTCCTTGGTGATGGCTGCCTGTTTGTCTGCTCTTCGTCTGCCTTGTGGTGCCTGTGCGCCATTGCTGTTTCCACTGGCCTGGTGCTGTGGTTCCTTTTTTTTGCAGCTCATGGTGCAGCAGGATTTTGGTGGCTGGTTTTCGGTGTCCCTGGGATGCAGGGCTCATGTGATGGGTGCCAGGCGGTTTTTTGTGTCTGGATTTCACCTGCGTTTTAGCACTTCTGCGGCTCTCTGCTTGGCGGGGGCTGTGGCGTTGGGTGTCTCTGTGGGCTGCTGTGGTCCTGCAGGGGTCTCTGTTCTGTGCATCGGTGTCTATTTGGGCTGTTGCACGTCTGTTTGGTGGATTTTCAGTTGTGGGGTTTCTCCTCTTTTAGTATGGAGTTGGCCTGTGTCTTCTGCTTCCCTTGGGCGCTGGTTGGTGGGTTGACATTGTTGCCTCCTTCCAGTCTGATTAGTCTTTCCTGGGTCCCTCCTGTTGGCTGCTCCACGTTCATTCCTCGTGCTTCTTGCCTTCGGATCCGATGGCTCGCACTGTGGGTGGTGGCCTTTCAGCCTTTTTCCTGGCCTCTGGTTTTGTTCCAGTTCAACCTCATGTGTGGCATTGCCAACTTGCTTCTTGGGGTGGGGTGTGTCGCCTCTGGATGTGGCTGTGCCAGTGGGAGTGTTTGTCGGATGTCCTTGTGTGGTTGTCTCGATATGTTGTACTTCTGGATTTTGTTTCTGCAGTTCTTGTTGGGGTGTCTGTAACCTCTTTCTCTGCTATCTTGGCCTGTTTTTTTCTTGGGTTGTGGCCTGCTGTGCGACTCTGGCTGTCATTCTTAGGTTGCCATAGTGGTGCCACGCTGTTCACTGGACTATGGGTTCCTCGCTTTCTTCAGTTGTCCTGTGCATTGGCTGTTGGGGTTATGCTGTTGCCACATTCCCTTTGGTTGTTTTCTTTTGGATCCTCTTCTTGGCTGGTCTTCCTCCTCTCATCTGTGTTTTTACCTTCGGATCATGTGGGTCATCTGGTGGATGATAGTCTGCTGCAGTCTGTCGCCCTGTCTTCTCTGTTGCCTGGGCTGCCTCGTGGGGCCTTGCCTGCTTGTTCCTTGATGCCGGCCTTTTTGGGCTTTGGCGGTGGCCAGGAGTGAGTGGTCCAGTTGTTGGTTGTCCTGGTGTGTGCGGCCGGCTGCCTTCCCCGTTGTGATTCCTCTGGGTGGTGGTCCTGGATTGGCCGATCAGGTGGGGGTTTGTGGCTGGCCTGGCGTCCCTTCCAGTGTGGGCGATATCCATTGGTGTTTCTGCTCTTGCATGTTTGTCCTTTTCTTCAGCGGTTCTGTGTGTTCCCTGTGGTGTTGGGCTTTGCCAGTTCCTGGCCTGGCCATCCGGCCTGTCTCTCGGTCTCAAGTTGGTGCCCGAGTGTTGGCTTTTCTGCTGGCTGTTCTTCCGTGGTGGTTTTCCTTCTGTCATTTTAGCCGGCTGTTGATTCCTGTGGCTTCTTCTCCCCTGTCCTATTCCTTCTGCTGACACTGCTGGGGTTTCTGCATAGCCCTGGCGTAGTACGCTAGGTCTCATGGGGTTCTGCTTTTTGTTTCTCTGCCTCCAGTACTGGTTTCTTTTGGGTGGGGCTTTTCTGGCTACCGGCCCACTTGCAGGGATCTGGTGGTTATAACTGGCCTGGTTCCTAGTCCTTTTTGGAGTTTTTCAGATCTCCATCCAATCCCTCTGGTGCTGTGCTTGTTGGGCTTTGCATCTGGGTTTGCAGCCTCTCCGATTCCCTAGGTTGCACCTTTGGCCTCTTGGGTCCGGTCTTATCACTCTGCTGGTGCTGTTTTGGTTATCGTCTACTTGCCGACTGGATGCTTTTGGCTCATTGACTTTTCTGTCTGCCAGGTGCTGGTGTTTGTGGCCCGGGCTTTGTGCTGGCGGGGCCTCCTTCTCTTTCGTTTTCTTCTGCTCCTTGCTAGCACCCTTGTTGTATTGCCTTTTCTCCCTTTGGATCTCCTTCTTGGGCGGTTGCGTGTCCATTGGTGCTGGCTTCAGTCTTGTCCTTGGTTTTGCCTGTGGTTTGACCTTGTGTTGCATTTTTTGTGCGGTTGTCCTGGCTGCTTTTTGGCTTTGGTACATCTCAATATGAGTCATCACGGCGAGAGGGACGAAGGGGTAATGCTGTGATTACTTACCGGTAAGGGGAGGGATTTTTATTTATGGGCAAGGATTGTGACTGGAGGCATAAGGGCATCAATGTGTGAGTCATCACAGAGAGAGAAGGACTCAGAGTAATGCTATTACTGGTAAGTAATCGCAGCATTATATGGATATTGCAAGTTACCCAGTTCCATAACCATATAGAGGAACAAGACCGAAGGCAGAGTTACTTTATATGGCTATGGAACACCGAGGTAACTTGCAAAATCCTTATGTACGGCAGGGAGTTACTTATCGCATATAATACATGGTCATACCATCCACTTTCCCAAAAACCACTTACAACTTTGGTGCGTATCTCTTTCATATGAAAGAGAGGGCATGTTTACAAACATGAAGAATAAAAATAGAACCTCTATTGCAAAATTAAACACATCAAAAACCTGTTAGGTACTTGTTGCTAAAAAATAGTAGAAACAGTTTAATACAAGTCAGGTTTTTTTTTAAGCTGCAGCAGCTCAGAATGTGTAGAAACATGTAGAAATATTCTACATTTCTACAATCTAAGGAATGAAAAAAAATAATCATGTTCTTTCTGCTAGTCACTTTAAGCTAGAAAAAATGAGCAGAAGAAAGAAAAGTAACTTTTCATTTTGGTTGCTTCAAATAGCTCTTCTGTGACCTGACCTGACTTTCACCTCGGCTGCTGGGGCAGGCAGCAGGCACTGTGAATGTCAGGAGTAGACTGCAATGACTTAATACAATTGTGTTTGAAGTATTTTCTTTGCAATCAGCGATTGTATAAGGGATAAAGTACCAAGGGATAAAGCATCCAATGGTGTACATTATAAGGATATTGCAAGTCACCGATGACTTCCATAACCACATAGAGGAAGGAGGCTGAAGCTCTTCACCCAAAGAGAAGCAGATGTCACTCAATCCTGGTAAGAAAACATTCACAAAAAGTGAATTCTGGCCACAACCGCAACTACTAAAAAGAAAACAAACGGCATGAGCTTCTTGGCATCTGGTTGCAATTGTTTGATAATCCAGGAAAGGCAGGCCTTGAGGAGGCCAATAGTGTTGCTGTTTAGGTCTAGAAACGATTTGATTGGTGTTGCGAAACCAATGCTTTATGTTCAATCCAAGACTGAACCGAAGCATCCCGTTTCTCCCAATCTAAGGGGAAAATGGAAGGCAGGCACCTGATACCGGTTTAGTAAGCAGAGGTACAGTGTATTAGAAGAGCTTGAAATTGAAAGTAAAACAGATGGAGTTTTATTATTGCAATGCAATCTCCACTCACAACTGGCCATTTCACTGCAACCCGAGTCAAAACACTCTCTTACCAGCTGGTGAACTATGTTAATGTTTTTGCATTAATTTTCTTCCCTTTGTCCTAGTCCCAGCTTCATGCTCCTCTGACCACAGAGTGAACCGTGGTCTCTGCTGAGTAGGTGGACGGAAGGACGTAGAGGCTGAAAGGTAAATTGAGAGAGAGGTTTGGGACATGCAGAGGTAGAGGAAAAAGAGTAAACGCAGGAGGAAAGAAGCTGAGGGAAGGAGGAGCAGAGTAGAGAGAAGAGCTGGAGGAGAGGGTATGGCAGAGGCGGAGGAAGAGGCATGGAGGCAGAGGCTTGGAGAGGGCGCTTGGGGTGAGTATGTACATGGACGTGCGGCACATACATACGTGTACTTTCACAGCACCAACCTAGCTTCAAAGAAAAGGAGCGGTCTACGAAGGGGAATGAGTTTCAACAGGGGCCGGGGTGTGGAGGGCGGGTCACAACAAAGGTTGGAGAACTGGTTAATTATAGAACGCACGGGGGTGTCAATAATATAGGGGCGGGTGGGATGGTATGGAAGGCACTCGTCGTTAAACACGTCCCGTACTGTGAGGCTGACCAGTTTAGAGGTGTCGGTTGAAGAGATGGTTCTAGAGCGCTCTTCTGGAGTGAAGGAGGGAGCGCCTGGGGATCCTCAGAGGGGAGGGGAACACCGGCAGGGGAGAACGTCAGTGGAATAGATATAGAGGAGCTCGCTGGCGTGGTCTGTCAGAGGGGCTGACCTCGAAAACAAATCAGCAAGGGCAGGGCTTTAAGTGGGCCGGGTCTCACCGGGGTTGAACACCAGCAGTTTTTTAAAGGGAGCCTCGAAACGGGTCCCTATCTTTTGTGTCCTGGCACAAACGTTCCGTTTTTTCCCGTTGCGGCCCCCAGGGGAAGTGAGGTCGACAGACCAGGCTTCCCCTGGGGAATTCGCGCGAGAACATGACAGGGGGGTTAGTTAGGGTTGGGGGGTGGGGTCTTAGGTGAGGTTATAAAGGGGGGCAGGAGAGGAAGTTCTTCCTCTTCCTGTCCCCAGCGCCCCAGGGAAGGGTTTAGGAAAAATTCGTTGTCCACCCTCCCACCCTACGTTTTGAGGTGGGGGTAAAGGGTGTCTTTTGTATAAGCGTGCCAGTTTAGGACGGGTTGTGGAAAGGTGTTGGCAGTACTTGGGAGGGGAGGGGGGGAGTCCATGACGGGCATACTCACCCTTCCGGGGAGGGGGATACAGGTGCAAGGTGGGGGTGCGTCATGCGGGAATGCGATGGCTGGAGATGATGGAGGAGGTTGGAAGAGAAGTGAGGAAGCGAATGGGAGAAGTGAAGAGGTCGCTGGGTGATGTGGGATTGAGTAATTGGAGTGTGGGAATGAATGGAGGGATGAGAGACATGAGGTTGGGGATTGTTGGGGGTTATTTGATGTTTGTGTAATATGTTGTTCAACCCTCTCCTAATAAATGGCCTTTTACGCTAACTAACAGCGTGGAGTGGT
The DNA here is from genome assembly GCF_964204655.1 of Triturus cristatus. Classification (NCBI taxonomy): domain Eukaryota; kingdom Metazoa; phylum Chordata; class Amphibia; order Caudata; family Salamandridae; genus Triturus; species Triturus cristatus. Next base: position 1,066,488,356 of record NC_140579.1, on the reverse strand, counting down.
GATTGCGCGAAATGCCGTTACAGCAGGCACATGGATGTGCGCAGCTCACACTGCTCACTTCTCACTAGTGGAGAAGTTACGGCAGTAATGCCAAGTGAGCGTTGTAGGGGAAGGGAAATCCTTTTAAGAGAGTCATTTTCTCTCTGAATTTCCCTTCTCTTTTTGAAACTCAGGAGCAGCAACATTGTCGTGGTGGCACCAGGGCTTTAAGTGGAAGCTTTTTCAATATTATATACAAGCCATAGTTGCTGCTTATTTATCTTATGCAACTAACAACCATTGGCAAAGCCAATAGTCCTGACTTGTTGTAGGTATGATGTTACTTGTTGTATCATATATCTGGATACAATGACAGAAACAGCAAAATACAAGTTGGGCGGCACACTATGCTAAGCACAGATTTTTAGCATATGTGTTTCAAGTCACGCCCTTAATTACATTGGCCACGCACCTTTGAGAGAACCCTCAGTTTTTTCATCCCACTTAAAGCCCTGAGAAAGGGTCCGGCATAACAGAGATGTCAGTCATGACAAAGGAAAGCACACTTCAGATACAGACTGCTGCTGCCCTGGCAGGCAGGCCCGACATGTCTCTGCTCTGAGAGTCTCACTCTGTCTGTTTTCTGTCAGGTTAGCCTCTGCTATGATAGCCTGCTGACCTGTCTCTTTTGAGAGTGTGGAGACATGTGAAACCATATCTGACGCAAAACAAGATGGGAAAGAATCTTTCTCAGTAAAAGGCGTGACGTGTGGCTGACACAGCAAAGACACGTCAGAGTTGGACGTTTACAGGAGTCCCTTTGAAGTCAGGTAGAGTCACATGCCTGGATGTGCATCAACCAATAGCACAGTTACTTTGTAGGCGGGCCGGAAGTGGCAAACGAGGATTTTGCGTGCCCTCTTTTCCAAACTGCAGCCTGTGTGCCCTCCAAAAGCTGCTGTACTAGACAGCAACACATAACCAGCTTCGGGCACACAGCTGTGTTGATGCCAGTACTTGTCCTCTCTCTCTAACCACTGCTTCAAAATGTGCAAAACATATTTCAAATGTATATCACCATGACAACCTGGACACCTTCTAGATTGAGTGATATGGAGGGTTACATCATTATTTTGTGGTGAAAGCAACGCAAGACAGCCCTTAGTGTCTTTTGCAAAAAACGTTTGTGGCTTAGCTAACATGTCCAAGCCAACTTCTACCCCAAGACCTTGCCTATATATATATATATATATATATATATATATATATATATATATATATAGAGAGAGAGAGAGAGAGAGAGAGATATGTATATATATCTATATATAGTTAGGACCTATTTTCCATAGGAAATCAGCAACATTCTATTTGGAATAACGTTAGCGCCGGTTGATGAATCCTCGCGAAATTTTCCAAACTTTTGGCCAGCTCCGCTCCGCTCCTACCCTGAAAGTTTTGCGGTGATCCGTCAAGCGGGAGCCGAGAAAAAAGGGAGGTCCCAAAACGCGTTTTCCCCGAACCGCTGAACGGAATGACATCAAATTTGGCAAAGAGGTAGTCCTCAGTTCGGACTCGTGCCTTTTGCATATATGGTGTGAATCTGTTCAGTAGTTCCTGAGAAAATCAGGGTAAAAAAGTTAGTGATATCTATGGCCGGGGAGGATCCGCGGACCCTACCCGCACCGTAAGCGCATGTTTCTATGGTAACAGGCAGAAGGCAGATTGGGGGAATGGTTGAAATGTATTTCAGTTGGAAAGGGTTGAAATGTTTAACCAATAGAAATGTGTGTTTGCTTTTGAGTTTATGTGCGAAGGATTGTGATTTGATGTTTACATGTATATGTGTGGAAAATGAAAGGGAAACTTTTTCATTCTTTGCTTTTGCTGAGAGGTGCACAGTGCAGAGATTCTGTACAAGAAAATATGGGGAGTGATTGATATACTTCTTAATCTACAAAAGAACTTGAAAGATTAGTTATTTAATTGTAAGGGGATGTATGTAGACTATTTTAATTTTAATCAGACTAATGTATTTTTCCTGCTAAAGTGTAGGGAGTACTTTTTTTCTCTACAATGTGTGTGCATGTAGAAACCATTCTGTGATAAGCATTTGTGTTTTTCATGTGTTTGTAAACAGATAACTGTGCAGTTTTTATATTTTGGTAGAATTAGAAACCAGTCATTGTTTATGAATTTGTGAAATGAGTTATGTTATGTTTCTATACTAAAATGTAGTACTACTTCTAGATGAAGAAATGTGTTTTGGTATAGTGCAAGGGATAGTGTTGTTTGTCTAGAATCACACAGTGAGTCTGTGTGCATTTGGGAACCACTGTGAGAGAAGCATTTGGTAACATTGTGTATTTGCTGACAGATAACTGTTTTAACTTGTCATGTTGTGAAGTTTTAGTAGCATTAGAAGACAGTTATGGCTTATGATTTGATTAAATGAGTCAGGCTTTGACAGAAAAGTGCAGTCCTGAAATATGTAGATTGTGTGCAGTTCCCTTACCAGTTGCACTGTAGTGAATGAGTTTTGGTAAACTCCTAGGGATAGTGGTGCATGTATAGAATCACAGTGTGAGTTAGTGTGTATTTGGGATCAGTGTGAGAGAAGCATTTGGTGATATCATGTATTTGGTTACAGATAACTTTTTTAAAACCTGTCATGTTGTGAAGTTTTAGTAGCATTAGAATCCAGTCTTTGGTTATGCGTTGATTAAATGAGTCATGCTTTGACACTGATGTGCTATACTTAAATATGTAGATTGTGTTCAGTACCATTAACTCTTCTAGACTAGTGAATGAGTTTTGGTAAACTCCTAGGATAGTGTTGATTGTCTAAAATCACACTGTGAGTCTGTGTGCATTTGGGAAAGGATTGTGAGAGAAGCATTTGGTAATATTGTGTATTTGCTGACAGATAACTGTTTTAAAACCGGTCATGTTGTCAAGTTTTAGTAGCATTAGAAGCCAGTCTTTGTTTATGCTTTGATTAAATGAGTCAGGCTTTGACACAAAAGTGCAGTCCTGAAATATGTAGATTGTGTGCAGTTCCCTTACCACTTGCACTGTAGTGAATGAGTTTTGGTAAACTCATAGGGATAGTGGTGCTTGTCTAGAATCACACTGTGAGTTAGTGTGTATTTGGGATCAGCGTGAGAGAATCATTTGGTAACATCATGTATTTGCTAACAGATAACTGTTTTAAAATCTGTCATGTTGTGAAATTTTAGTAGCATTAGAATCCAGTCTTTGCTTATATGTTGATTAAATGAGTCATGCTTTGACAATGATGTGCTGTACTTAAATATGTAGATTGTGTGCAGTCCCCTTACCCCTTCCACAGTAGTGAATGAGTTTTGGTAAAGTCCTAGGATAGTGTTGATTGTCTAAAATCACACTGTGAGTCTGTGTGCATTTGGGTAAGGATTGTGAGAGAAGCATTTGGTAACATCGTGTATTTACTGACAGATAACTGTTTTAAAACCTGTCATGTTGTCAAGTTTTAGTAGCATTAGAAGCCAGTCTTTGCTTATGCGTTGATTAAATTAGTCAGGCATTGACATTAAAGTGTAGTCGTGAAATATGTAGATTGTTTGCAGTTCCTTTACCACTTCCACTGTAGTGAATGAGTTTTGGTAAACTCCTAGGGATAGTGTTGTTTGTCTAGAATCACACTGTGAGTCTGTGTGCATTTGGGAACCACTGTGAGAGAAGTGTTTGTATTTGCTGACAGATAAGTGTTGTAAAACATGTCATTTTGTCAAGTTTTAGTAGCATTGGAAGACAGTTATGGCTTATGCTTTCATTATATTAGTCAGGGATTGACAGTAAATTGCAGTTGTGAAATATGTAGATTGTGTGCAGTTCCCTTACCACTTGCACTGTAGTGAATGAGTTTTGGTAAACTCATAGGGATAGTGGTGCTTGTCTAGAATCACACTGTGAGTTAGTATGTATTTGGGATCACTGTGAGACACTGTGAGATAGTGTGTATTTGGGATCACTGTGAGAGGAGCATTTGGTAACATCATGTTTTTGCTGACAGATAACTGTTTTAAAACCTGTAATGTTGTGAAGTTTTAGTAGGATTGGAATCCAGTCTTTGCTTATGCGTTGATTAATTGAGTCATGCTTTGACACTGATATGGTGTACTTAAATATGTAGATTGTGTGCAGTACCATTAACTCTTCCAGAGTAGTGAATGAGTTTTGGTAAACTCCTAGGATAGTGTTGCTTGTCTAAAATCACACTGTGAGTCTGTGTGCATTTGGGTAAGGATTGTGAGAGAAGCATTTGGTAACATCGTGTATTTGCTGACATATACCTGTTTTAAAACCGGTCATGTGGTGAAGTTTTAGTAGCATTAGAAGCCAGTCTTTGCTTATGCTTTGATTATATGAGTCAGGCTTTGAAATAAAAGTGCAGTCCTGAAATATGAAGATTGTGTGCAGTTCGCTTACTACTTCCACAGTAGTGAATGAGTTTTGGTAAACACCTAGGTATAGTGGTTGTTGTCTAGAATTACACTGCGAGTCTGTGTGCATTTGAGAACCACTGTGAGAGAAGCATTTGGTAAGATCTTGTATTTGCTGACAGATAACTAATTTAAAACTTCTCATGTTGTCAAGTTCTAGTGGCATTAGAAGCTAGTCTTTGCTTATGCATTGATAAAATAAGTCAGGGTTTGACACTAAGGTGCAGTACCATGTACTATTCTGTTCACTGTGGCAGCACTGAAAATTTAAAAGTTTTACCTAAGCACTGTCCTAGAAGTAGTCTGATTATTTAGTCAGTTTCTAAGTACCAAATAGACTGCTTCAAATGTCTATGCAGTATGCATGTAGTGTTCTAACATACTATACACTTGTCTTTTACACCTTCAATTCCCTAGTCAGTATCCATACACTTCCAGGAAACATCCTGTCACTTCCTTTGCAGTCCTCTAGAGACCCATTCAACAGCATGTACTAATCCATTCACTGTGCCAAAACCCAAACACTTATAAATTCACTAAGACACTCTCTTTCCAGTACTCTAATGATTCAGTCACTGCCTAAGTATTCATGCACTGAGCCAGGTCTTAGCACATGGACTTCTTCAAACCCCTATCCACTATGCATGCAGTCCTCTAAGCACCTACACACTTGTCTTTCACACCTTCAATTCCCCAGTCAGTATCCATAAACTTCTAGCAAACACCCTGTCACTCCCCTTGCACTCCTCTAGTGACCTTATTAAGCATAATGTACTAATCCATTCACTGCGCCAAACCCTAATAAATTCACCCAGGCACTCTCCTTGCAGTACTCTAATCATTCAGTCAGTACCCAAGTACTCATCCAGTTACCCAGGCCTTAGTATATGGACTGCTTCAAACCCTTGTCCACTATGCATGCAGTCCTCTAACCACCTATACAATTGTCTTTCTCACCTTCAATTCCCTAGTCAGTATCCATACACTTCCAGGAAATACCCTCTCACTCCCTTTGCAGTCCTCTAGTGACCCATTCAGCACCATGTACTAATCCATTCACTGTGCTAAAACCCAAACACTTATAAATTCACTAAGATACTATTTTTGCAGTACTCTAATCATTCAGTCAGTGCCTAAGTATTCATACACTGAGCCAGGCCTTAGCACATGGACTGCTTCAAACCCCTATGCACTATGCATGCAGTCTTCTAACCACCTAGACACTTGTCTTTCACACTTTCAATTTCCTAGTCAGTATCCATACAGTCCAGCACTTGTGACTGCCTTTGCACACCTCTAGTCAGTATCCATACACTTCCAGGAAATACCCTCTCACTCCCTTTGCAGTCCTCTAGTGAGCCATTCAGTACCAAGTACTAATCCATTCCCTGTGCGAAAAGCCAATCACTTATAAATTCACTTAGGCACTCTCCTTGCTGTACTCTAATCATTCAGTCAGTACCCAAGTAGTCATGCAGTGAGCCAGGCCTTAGCACATGGACTGCTTTAAATACCTATGCAGTATGGATGCAGTCCTCTAATCACCTACACAGTTGTGTTTCACACCTTCAATTCCCTAGTTAGTATTCATACTGTAGTAAGGACTCCCTTAATACGTACATACATTGTTAAGTTAGCATAACCACGTTAGAAGTTAGAAAGCCATCTTGCTGCTTTTGCACACGACACTGCGTTCACATGTTATTGCTTAAACAAACTGCTGACTCGAGTTTTGCCTCACACGAGAGCAATCTGTTGTTACCATCCCGAGCTCTGCGCAGCGACCTTGGTCTGCACACGATGTGACAAACAGTCTGAGTTGTTAGACAATGCATGTTTTCCACTCTAGGTTGATCGACCCACTATTTAGTCATAACACACGAGCAGCTGCACATACCTGAAAGTTGGTGCTTTTAATATCACAGACATCATGTTTATTATTCAGACCGAAGACGAGCCTTCCTGCGAGAAGACTCCTGATGCTCCTGTGATGTGATTTCACTAAGCTGATCTTTGAGGTATGGGGTCCCCTATTCACCTTCTGTTAGTCTAATAATAATATTAGCGTCTTAGTAAAGGGAAGGTGGTAGTATCCACTGTCATTATAACATGATTACCCCTTTTATATTCTATGGAATTGTAACTATGTTGATGGTTTTGATTTTAATCATTTGTCTGCTTGTATTAGCCAAAGTACTGCATATTAGGACACGTGGTCTATAAAAATAAACTCTTTTTATTTTCACCGTGTCTCTGTTGATTCTTGTTGTGGACTGATGTGAGAATAATATACGAACAGGTATTTCCGATTCCCACCATTCCTGAGTATGTACTGAGTCGCTTGTTCTGGGTTGTCTTTTCATTGGGACCGCCGAGCTAAATCTCGGATAACGAATGGGACACTTATGCTAGCCGGATACTGGGTTCTGGGTTCTGAGGTGAGTTTCTGGTACACCACAACTCACTGAGGTCCTGGGGTTCTACGCATAGTTCTGTGTATAAGCAGAATCCCTGCAACATGGCGCACCTAACGTTTGGTCTATGAGTTGAAACGCCTTAGTAGTGCTCGCGTTTGTCCACAACACCCTCATTCTTGTTTCCGGATAACAAGTCTGACGGATTTAAACCTACCTAGGTCTATTGATATAGGTTCCTTCAAGCTTGATCATTAAAAAGGTTATTGAACCCTTGTGCTACTGATAGTTTCAAGTGTGTGTTGTCCTAATGTCGGTGGATATTGCGGCGCATAGCCGTGCAGCTCTGAAACGTCATTTGACGCAGTATGGGGTGCCGGACACTGGTATGGACGTCATCTTTGTGGTGGGAGCCGATGCGGCTCATCCCTATGAGTTGTTCTACTCTTGGGTGACGATTCCGGCGGTAGGGGATGATAACACCTTTCATTCTTACACTGCCGCTGCCGTGCCAGCGAACTATACGCCGTATAGGACACAGGAAATACCAATATCTGCTTGGCAGCATCTTATTTGGTTTAATGGCGCCCTTCCCCATGTGGTTATCCCGCCAAGAATGGGCCCTTTATCAATTGCAGGGGCCACTTGGCCGGTACTAGCCGGATTTACGCCTCATCCCCGTTACCTCACGGTGACGGTGGCTGAGTTGCGTGTACTGCACACTGCCCTAATTACGGTATATAGGGCATTGGTGCAGTACGTGTCGCGCAATGTGCAGGCGGGGGCACCTGCTGTTGCGGGGCAGCCTACTGATCATCACGCGGTGGTCATTAGTCCTGTTATGGTTAATTCTGTTATGGGCAAGCGCCCCCAAACTAGGGATGATTTCCCCTTTTGGCTTGCTGAAAAATTTGACCAAATAGAAGCGGTTTACCCGAATACTTCTCCTGTGGAGAAACACAGGATCCTCACCATTAGTTTGCCTAAAGACTTGGTCCCCCACATAGATGATTGTGTAAATTGGGGCAAGGTCTTTGCAGCGACGTACGCGCAGTGCTTTGGCACTCCGTCTATGTTGCAGCTGCCCTCCGTTATCAAAAGAGTTCAAGAGAACCATGGTGCGGAGTCTGCGATAAAGTTAGGGATGCGGCTCCTCGGTCAATTTGACCTGGTGGCTACCATGATAATAGGAAACCTTAAGGGTGATGCTTTGCATTTCCAGGTTCGTAATGAACTGAAGCGAGTTGCTGAGGAGGACAAACCGCAGGAATTTGCGAAAATAATCGCAGAGGCATATCGGGATTTGGGTCGTAGCTCTTTAGGAGTTAAACCTGTAATAAAGAATCCCGATCTCAAGCAGCAGGGTAAGGCAGAAACCCCTGGTAAGGACGACCGACCAAGTTTTCCAAAACAAAATTGGCGGTTTAAACAACAGGGAAAGCAGCAGCAACAGAAACAGGGCTCTCGGCCTGCCTCTCCCGTACAGTCAAGTAGTGAACGCACTTATGATCTGCGCGATCGTGCTACTATAAAGTCTCCTGATAGATTTCAGGTTTCTGAACAGCGCTCTCCTCGTTCTTCACAGGAAACATCGGCTACACAGTCCGGTGGCGGAGGCGGTGGCAAAGGTCGGGGTGCTCCACAACAGCGTAACCAACCCCGGCAGACTGAGGGTAAAGGCAAGCAGGACGAATTTGCACGACAAAGACCCCCGTTTCAGAAGAAGAAAGTGGCGGCTCTGACGGCAAGGTATGCCTCAGATAGTGCGGACACAGCTTCGGAACCGGACATGGGCGCTGACGCTCCTGGACAGCGCAGCGGAAATTACCATAGTCCGTCAAGCTCTGCGTCCATTTCTGGCGGTGACAGCAACTGATATATCGGTTACTGTTGAAACAGCTGACACCAGAGTGGCTCCCCCTGACAGACTTTATGAAATAGTCTTATTAATTGAGGGTGACATACAACGTACAATAAAAGGGATTTTTTGGGATAATCTGACCACCACCTATGATATCCTCCTAGCGGAGGCAGATTGGCCCCCAGCTTTCATTTTAGAGGCTCCTAGAGGGGAGGAAGTTATCCTCCCGTCCTTTGCGCACACAGTGCCTAAGGACCAAGCTGAAGTGTATGCTGGGGAGTGGGCGCTTGCGCTTGCGCCGGCGGTGTATCGTACTCAGGTGGGATGGGACAGATTGTCCCCCTGCCATGAGATTCCATTGCGGTCTATGCCCCAGCCTCAACCTCAATATCCTATGCGTCGTGAAGCGAGACCCCACGTCGCGGCAATCCTTGAACAATTGGAATATCAGGGTGTTATTGAAACATGTGTGTCCCCTATGAATAACCCTTTATTCACTGTAACGAAGCCTGACGGCTCGTACCGTTTAGTTTTGGATTACCGGCACCTAAACTCCCATTGCCGGACCTGCGCGGTACAAAATACACATAGCTCGGCTTTGGTCGACAGTCTCGTGCGTAAAAGGTTTAAAACGACACTTGACATTTCCAATGGCTTTTTTAGCCACAACCTGTCCACACTGAGTAGCCAGTGGACGGCGTTTACTTCGGGCGGCAAACAAAAACAGTTTACAAGATTGGCCATGGGTTACAAAAATAGCCCTGGCGTCTTTTCTGCTCGCGTGGTTTCTCTCTAAGAAAGAATAGACCCCGACGCATACTCCTATGTTGACGATATCTATCTTACGGATGATGAGCTTATGCCACATCTGTCTCGTGTCGACAATATTATCGTGAGTTTTGCTGACTATGGCTACAAATTTAATTTTGCGAAGTCACACATCGCAGAATATACGGTGTTGTTTTTGGGCTACGAGCTCAACAATGAAGGTAAGGGGTTAGCCCCCCACTTTCTGGAGAAGTGTGCACGCTTAAGTGCTCCTACGACACTGAAGAAATTACAATCTCTGCTGGGTTTTCTGAATTTCGGCCGTACGTACATTCCTGATTATGCCCAGCGTATCAAGCCGCTTTACGCCTTGGTACAACCTTCGTTTTCGAAGTCTAGCTGGCAGCTAGAACACTCTGCAATTTTACAGTCTTTACAGGCTGACCTTCTTGCTTCACAATACTTGCTGACACGTGATAACCGCACTAACCTGGTAATAAGAATAGTACCAGGCGCCGTGGGGTTCACGTATTTGACGTTTAATGAGGGCGACACAGTCCCCATTGCGTACAAATCCCACTTGTACACCTCTGCTGAATTACGTTTTTCCACGGTCGAAAAAGTTCTGACTGCTGTGCAGATGGCGATCCTCAAGGAACGCGCACTGTCGCATGGGAAACAGATTCTGGTTGTAACACCATATCCTGCTTTAGAGGCAGTGACTAAAGCAAGTGTACCAAATTCTAAAGCTTTGCATCCACGGTGGATACAATGGGCCACAACACTGACGTCGCCAGATGTCACTTACATCTTTGATGCCTCATTACAGACTCAAGAGTACTTGCAGTATGAATTCGTTCATCCGGCACCTCTGTCTTTGCGCCCGCTCGAAGAATACCATTGTGTCATATACACTGACGGGTCTGCGCAACCCGCAATTGGATCGAAGCACGCTTATTCAGCGGCTTGCGCAATTGTCGTAGGTACATTCGTAAATGGTGAATTCCAATCTGATGCAGTGCATACGCAGTCATTGGGTGATTGTACCGCGCAATTGGCGGAGCTCCGGGCTCTGGTGCTGGCACTGGAGTTTGCTGATCCCCGAGTCACTACTCTTATAGTGAGTGACTCCTTCTACTGTGTCCAGTCCTACAATGACAATTTACACTTCTGGTCTCAGAATGATTATCGAGACACTAAAGGTAGCACAATTAAGCATAAAACGCTTTGGGTTCGAGTGGCAGACTTTAAAGAACGTCTCCCTCTCGTAAGTGTTATTCACACTCTTGGTCACCAGCGGCTTGGTGTCCATGCTGTCGGCAACAGCTTAGCTGACGAGGCAGTGAAAACAGCAGTGGCTACATACTTAGTGGCAGCAGTTACAAGATCCAAAAGTAAGATTGATGATGACATCTTGGCAGCTATTGCTGCTACAGAGAAGGGAGGTGATTACCCGAAGGGTTTTCCCTCTCGGTATATTTATCATTTAAGTCCTGATAACGTCCCATTAGTGAGGATTAACGACGTTGGTGACAGAATTATTCCCAACGCGGACTGCAGACCAGCACTGATCCTAGCTGCGCACGAGGGGTTGGCGTCAGCCCACGCCGGTGTGTCAGCTACAATATCTCTGCTACAACAACGTTACTGGTGGTTTGGTTTATATAAACAAGCGCGCACATATGTTCTTGATTGTGACATTTGCCAACAGATTAAACCTTCTACTGTTGCGCGCCCACCACAGACACAGCTGTACATCTCTAATAAGCCATTTGGTTGTGTTTATTTAGATCACTGCGGTCCTTTTTCTTCTGATACTGCGTACAAGTACATCTTGGTTGCAGTGGATTCGTGCACACGTTTTCTATGGGTATGGCCACAAAGGAGTGCTGACTCGCGGACTGTCATCAGGGATTTGCGTGTCTTTGTGGGAACTTTTGCGTGTGGTACCTTCCATTCTGATCAGGGCCCTGCGTTCGCCTCTAAGGCTTACAAGGAGGCTATGAGAAATTTGGGGGTCCTAGTCAAATTTTCGTCTCCCTACCGACCTGAGGGTAATAGTGTGGTGGAGCGAATGAACCGTGACTTAAAGCAATCATTGACAGCACGTGTTTTAGGCACAGGCTGGAACTGGCTAGCCCATTTGTATAACGTCCAACGTGCACTTAATAATCTCCCTAGAAGGTCTCTGGGTGGGCGGACCCCGTACATGATGCTCTTCGGAATCAGAATGTTTGTTCCAGACCTTGATGGTCTAGACATTGCGGTGTCGACCGCACCCTTTGACGTAGATGATCACTGTGCTGTTTTGCAGACTCTACAAGAAGCCAGAGACTCTCTTTCGAAAGAACATTTGCCCTCCACATCTGAAGCTGAGGTTCAGATTCCGGTAGTCGGCTGGCTACCCCGAGTTGGAGATCTGGTCCGTGAGAAGGTGGAGAACAAGAAGGAGTTCGGCCCCTCTTATCGTGCACCGGTTCCAGTGCTTGGAGTGCAGGGTACAAGAACAGTCATTTTACCTCCACTTCCTGGTCGCAAAGAAAACAGGTACATCTCTATTGACAATGTCAAACTTCAGCGAGTGGCCGATACTTCTTAGTATGACTCCGGCAGTTTCATGCCAGACAATGCAAAGAAATTCAATGTTGGTTCCTGCTTCTAACACCTTGTCTGATGTTGCCATCGAGATGCATTCAGTTACTGATCCCTTGCTGATACCACCGGCTGGTGGTTTGCCCGAAGAGACTGAGTATGCTTATCCTACACGTGGACCCTCGCCTGTTTTACAATCTACAGCACTTGGCCAGTCCCGTTTTTCCTTTGACACTAACTCTTTGCCCTCAACTCCCCCATCGAACATTGCTGTTTTTGTAAGTTGGTTTAAGAGACATTTTTTGACAGCCCCTTGGACATACATCTGGTTGCTGCTTTTCAGTATTTTTTTGTTCATGTCCATTGGATTTGTTGTAGTTTTCTTCCGTTTGGTGGATGGCCATTATCTCAAAGAGAGATCAACAATTAGACTTATCAATGGAACTTTGGCCCCCCACTCCTCATCCCACATCATGAAAAGGGACCAGACTTTTGTGAATATTACTGCCTGGCCCGTCATGGATGGAATCGCATGGGATGCAGTTAAATTTCAAATTCATGGGCCTACAGAGGTCATTAATGTGCCTAATGTATTTCGTGTTTCTATGGGTGATGTAGTTAAACAGAACATACGTTCTGATGATTGGGATGTACACGCCATTGAAGCACTGTTTTCAGATTTGAAATATTATGCCGCCTTTGATGCTGAGGATTTGTATGACAATGCGGCTAATTATGCAGAACAGTATTGTTTTCAACATTATGGCAATCACTTCCTGCATAAAGCGAATACGTTTAGAAATTTTGTAAATTTTACCCAGTGGGAACACTGTCCCACCCCCTCGTTTGGCAGTTCACATACATTAGTTGATAAGTTTACTTATTTTACTGATTTCAGTGTTTCAGCCCCGGCATCCTTTTATTTTAAAGTTAAGCCTGAGTCTGCCTCTAAGGTTAGACTGACACACACCAAATTGCTATATTCTAAGTCCTTTATGGATGAGTTGTCAATCAAAGGTTATGATCTATGGAAGGCTACTATTGATCTTAAGTCGGTTTGGGGTTCCAAACCGTGGCAGGTTCAGGGAACTGAAGCTTTACACCGTGCCTGTCTAGTACCAAATCATATGTTGTTTTTAAATGCAACCATCTTCCAAACCACCTGTTTCGGATTGGCCACTTCTAAAAAACTAAATTCGCCTTCTGTGCCGGATCTGGGTGCTTACCCAAATTGGAATAATCACACAGATCTGTCCCTTCCTGCTTTGCAGTTATTAGTTTCTAATTCATCTTTCAATATTTCGAAATTTAATAATGAGGGATGGTTAATTTGGCAAAGCAGTTCTAATACCTGTCAACGTCGTTTTCTAGGGCTGAAACCGGGGTATACTCAAGATCGCGTAGACCCCCGGTTTGAGTCGTCACATACAGTAACTACATACTCTGTAGGGAAATTATGTCAGTCCTGGCTGCGACATTCTACCTTGGCATCTGTCAAAGTTCATTTATCAAAATTACATGACAAAATAGATTTGAATGATTTTGTTAAAGGTCCTGTGGGTGGCAGATCCAGGAGATGGGCGTATGCTATTTACAACGAAGTATGGAAACTGTCACAAATTGAGGCAGCTTCAAGATTGAGAGCTATTGATCAGGCTAATATGGAAAAAGTATTAGCAGTTATTGATAACAGCATTAACACTCTTTCTTCTCGCATTTATACATTAGATAATATTGTTTCGTCAATTGTGGATATTGTGCAGGATGATATGTCTGTGTTGTATCATGGTCAAAACCAGTTGCGTTCTGTTATGCAGTTTGCATGGACATTACAAACATTGAAGGCAGGGAAGGTCCCTTGGGACTATCTGAATACAACATCATTATTTCTTCCCTTTAACCTTACTGACAAACAGCAGTTCATGTCCATGAAGGATGCTACATATTCCTTGCTACATATTGAAAAATTGGAGCCGTTACCTTTCTCTGTAGCGGAAGTAGATTCCGCAGTGTGGCTCTTACACGGATTGATAACTCTCCCGTTCGCACTTTTTAAGTTTACCTCTTGTATGAAACACTATGCTCTGGGTAGATATGAACAGCTGGGTACCGCTTTCATACATGAAGTCTGGTCCCTCCCCTTTACGTATAGATGTACAAGGGACGGTACTGAGGTTTATCTGAAGGGTGAAGAATGTACGTCGTCACCTGATCATTCTGTTGTATGTAGGCACATTCAGTTGCACGGAGCTTGTAATGTACACGCCCCGAATTTGGCCTGCGTCCTCAAAGGTATCCCGGTACCAGTGATTACGCCATCTTTCACGCTGCTTGCAAACGGTAGTTATTTAATTTTAAACAATGAAGCTTGCTGCGGGATGTTAGTAGGGATCCCGTATATAGTAACTGTATCACAGAGGGTTGTCTGCTGCAATAACGTTCTGTTTCCTCCCCCGCATGGGAGGCTAGATGCTTCCATCTGGCCTTCGATTCCAACCTTGAAAGCAGAGTTCAACAAGATGAGCAGAATAAGAGCGCTATTGTCCCAAAAGGAGGTGCCATTGACTTCCTCCCGGGAAACATTTGTCCTTCACGTAGCGAATACGCGCACTGAGGTACAGGCGCTTTTGAATACTGACCTCCCCCTGCATTTTGGAGCTTTGATCCAAACAATTTTCAATGCCTCGTCCACGACTGGCCTGGCTCATTTTTTTAAACTTGTGGGCTCGGGCCTCGTGACCTCTTTCCAAACTATTTTTGGTGTGATTCCGGCATTTTTTCATTCTATTTTCTCGAGCGTCTTTGGAGGTGTTCCTTTAATTCTGGCGCTAGTGGCAGGTGTGCTACTTTTACTTTTCATCCTGCGGAATGGCTGCTCTTTCTGTGCCACACGACAGCCTGTCCCGTCTGCAGCTTCTTCGTGACAGGATGCTTGATTACTATGGTGTCCTGCCGTTGGCGACTTTGAGCCTGGCATATGGATTATCCTTCCGGTATTCCTACTTCACCTGCGTGCAACCTGTCTTCCACTGCCTAGATTGTCCCTTTGAATGGCCTATGGATTTGTGCTTAACCAACATGGTGTCTCCGGACCCGGATTATGATCGACTGATGAGGCCCTTAGTGTCTCACGAGTCTGCCTGTTCTGGTGTTCGGATTATGGCCTGCGGTGCGGCGCATGGTATCCTGGGTAATTGGGACATCGCGAGAGCGGCATATGACTTCTTGGATATGAGTTATTTGGAAGTACACGCTGGTTGCCCTCTGATGGTGCTAGAGGCTCCGCTAATAGAAGAACATGTATGTTCCTTTTCTTTGATTAACTGGATGGCTGAAACCTTCAGTGGCCGTGCCAATGATTTTCTGCTGGAAGCAGTGGCCACATATGCTGCATATACTTTCATGGATTGAGTGAGCTATCGTCCACTGTGTTTTCCTCACGTGTCTTGAACTGTCCCTGTACGACTGCACTTCTGCCCGGTGAGGCGTTTTTTCATTTTTTCACCCCCCACGGCACGTTTGAGGTTTTTTGTTTTTTCTTTCCACCTTTGGTTTTTTCCTATTCGGACTTTGCCTGAACTGAGCAGCGTTTTTTCAATTGGTTACGCCTTGTTCTGCTCTGTCGCGCTTGAACTCTGCGTTCTCTCTTTTCTTGCATACTAAGTAGTGCTTCGATCAAGGGGGCATGTAGTAAGGACTCCCTTAATACGTACATACATTGTTAAGTTAGCATAACCACGTTAGAAGTTAGAAAGCCATCTTGCTGCTTTTGCACACGACACTGCGTTCACATGTTATTGCTTAAACAAACTGCTGACTCGAGTTTTGCCTCACACGAGAGCAATCTGTTGTTACCATCCCGAGCTCTGCGCAGCGACCTTGGTCTGCACACGATGTGACAAACAGTCTGAGTTGTTAGACAATGCATGTTTTCCACTCTAGGTTGATCGACCCACTATTTAGTCATAACACATGAGCAGCTGCACATACCTGAAAGTTGGTGCTTTTAATATCACAGACATCATGTTTATTATTCAGACCGAAGACGAGCCTTCCTGCGAGAAGACTCCTGATGCTCCTGTGATGTGATTTCACTAAGCTGATCTTTGAGGTATGGGGTCCCCTATTCAAGCCTAAGAGACCTTCTGTTAGTCTAATAATAATATTAGCGTCTTAGTAAAGGGAAGGTGGTAGTATCCACTGTCATTATAACATGATTACCCCTTTTATATTCTATGGAATTGTAACTATGTTGATGGTTTTGATTTTAATCATTTGTCTGCTTGTATTAGCCAAAGTACTGCATATTAGGACACGTGGTCTATAAAAATAAACTCTTTTTATTTTCACCGTGTCTCTGTTGATTCTTGTTGTGGACTGATGTGAGAATAATATACGAACAGGTATTTCCGATTCCCACCATTCCTGAGTATGTACTGAGTCGCTTGTTCTGGGTTGTCTTTTCATTGGGACCGCCGAGCTAAATCTCGGATAACGAATGAGACACTTATGCTAGCCGGATACTGGGTTCTGAGGTGAGTTTCTGGTACACCACAACTCACTGAGGTCCTGGGGTTCTACGCATAGTTCTGTGTATAAGCAGAATCCCTGCAACAATACTCTTCTAGCAAACACCCTTTCACTCACTCAGTGTGTCTCCTTATAGTACTGTAATAATTTAGTCAGTTAGCATGTAGTCTTTTAGTGAGGTAGGCTTTAGGGCATGAACTGCTTCAAAGTAGTATGCACTATGCATGTAGTGTTTTAACGATTGTCACACTTGCGGTTCAGGGCTATAGTTTCTTAGTCAGTTTTTATATAAAATGTGTTTGTACAGTAATGGAATAGTATAAATTTGAAAGTTATTAATATACATTTATTTGTGATTCTTTTTTACAGATACAGAACAGGAGTGTTTCTCATCTGTTTGCACTCTTCTCGTGCAAGATTGTTTAGACGAAGGGTCCTTAGGTGTTTCATCATACTTGCTGTGCCGCACGAGTATTTTTTGTTAGGATCCCCTCGTAACAGAACTCTTTGGCAAATCTTGCGAATGAAGAAGGTGGCATTGGTCTTTGTTTGCCCCTTGGAAAAAGTTAAACATTTCTTCACCACTGAAGAAAAACGTTGTGGGCGTGGTGCCTTCTGCAAAAAAAATTCCTCAGATTCGGTAAATATTTTAAAGCGGCAACATTTACAGTTTTTGCTAAATTTTGTTAGCTGTATACATTTTATATCTGTGATTTGTTTCTTGTGGTATTTTGTTGAGAATACCATGTTGTTTTTTTTTTAACAATCTTTTTGATTTTCCAGGTCTGTCGTCGACATCCGTGGTTCCCACAGGAGTGTTACGCCTTGTTGTTTTGTATTATTGTTGTTACATTTTGTTTATTAGTTTATTGTTTATATTTATGTTAATAATAAAATAAAGTTTGAAAATAGTTTATCGTTTATATATTTATTATTATAAAAAATAAAGTTTGAAATAAAAATTAATAATGTTTTTGGTTGTTCTCTTAACTGCTGTGTGACTCTTTCTTGTTCTTATTACTGTTATTTGATGGAGTCCACCATGGTGTTAAAGTTTGGGGCACTTATTGCTGGAATACTGGTGATATCTGCAGTTTGCACCAACTTCTGAATAGTGTGTTAGATTTATCTCAACTTTACTTCCGTTAAAGTGCTGATAATGAAATGGAGAGTAGCCGTTCCCGTGCAAAAAGACACGAGGTGCACCTTTGCGATTTATTCTAAATACTAAAATCCTGTATTGTATTGCACTGAGGTATTGGCTGCACTTACAGTGTACACACAAAATCTATTAAGAAATCTCATTGTATTTATATTGTTTGGGAATAGTGCGTCAGGTGCTGGATCTTGACGAGATACACTGCTCAGTTCGTATATTGTTGTGCACATGAAAAAAAATCACATCACAACTTTCACACCAATTGCAATGTGAAACAAATTCCGGCGATAAGACACGTTAGCACCAGGGATTTTACACCTGCTTTCTGCTGGTGTTAAGCAGGACAACTACCTGCACCATGAAAGGGAACACTGCCAAGAGCCACACCAGAACACCCACAGGTGCCATAGAGTCAATTAGCATGATACAGGGATACCCATGAGGGCCAGAAGACTCATCTCAACAACTCCAGGACCGCCAATGCCCCCCAAACCCACATCTTAGTAAGTGTGTCCCTGTGGTCATTGTCTTAGCATGATAGGCACGAGCCCTGCAACATCACAGTGTGCTGTCACCTCAGCGTTGGCAGTGAGCCTGGATGTGTAGCTACGTACGCATCCTCCTGCATGCACAACTGGTGTGTGCTGGTCTGTCGTTCACAGGTCAGTGCAGGGGTGTGCCTATCCGGCAAGGGGAACGGGGTGTCTCGGACATGTCCGTGTACAGGAAGTGCGGTAAGTGTGTCTCTGTGTTCTGGTGTGGCCTGTTACAAGAGCTGCAGCAGTCGATGTTGTAAAGTGGCATGCACCACCTCCAAACGGCACTGTGATGTTGTAGTTGGAATGTAGCAGGACATGCGCAAATAGGCATTACAATGGCGTGCCGTACGAGTGCACGAGATACAACAGCTCACCGTACAAAAGTGTGGGGGCTCGTGGGAGGGAGGAGCAGCCGTTTGGCAACATAACACACAGTGAACTCGACCATGTGCCACATGCTGGGCTTCTCATCCATGATGACCACGGTCGCAGACATCCCACAACACCAACGACTGGCCTTTGTACACATTCTGTATGAATGCAGCGTGGTTTTCACTTCTATGCTCGTTCAGTGGTGTGATGTTGGCAGGTTGTGTGACTTGTGCTCCTTGTTGGTGTGTTTCATTTTGGCCATTGTTAGTCTATATGTGTGTTGTACTTAATTGTGCATGTGTGCCATTCTGCCCATCTCCCCCCTCCCCCCACTCCCTGTTTCTTCCTTTTCCTAGTGCTGTTGTATCTATAATTTTGTTGCTGCACACATAAATACATGTAAAGAATAAATTAGAATAGTTCCTTGATTCTTTTAGGTTTGAAAACTTCTCTATTGGTTTCTTTTTAATTTTCCATATGAACCGTTTTTTAAATATTCAACAACACATAGAAGTCAGAACTGCAACGTATTCTATCAACACACTTTCTAGAACATTCTACAACACATGCAGGTTAAAAGTTCATCAATTTTTTAAAACTTAACGATATTGTTTTCAACATTTTGTTGAACATTTAACGACACGTGCAGGTTAAAAGTTGACAATTGTTTTAAGTTCAAACAGTGCCTTCCAAATGCAAGTAGCAGGTGTGGTTGAGCTGAGCTAAATTTATCCTATGATATGTACTCCACGTTGAAATTGCTTTTTCTTAACCAATCACATAGATGCTTTTCCACAAAATTAATGTGCACCCTACTTTTAAAAAAGAATGCTTTTCATGATATCTTCAGAGATAAGTTATAGATAGGAATTAGCATTTAAAAAACCTTTGAAATTCACTGAAAAAACCATAGGTTTCATGCACGTTATAGTTAGGAATTGGCATTTAAAAAACCTTAGAAATTCACTGAAAAAAACCATAGGTTTCAGGGGTGTTAGAGTTAGCTGGACATTTCCCTCATACAAAACCCTAGAAATTGCCCTGTTATAGTTAGTTCAGCTAACTATAACTCGCGCCCCCGCAATGCACTGCTGATGACGTCACATATTACATCACTCATGACATGGTCAGTGACATCGCTGATGACATTCCTGATGACATCTCAAATGACATCACTGATGACATCATCCATGTGAAAAATTAGTGCATCTTCTCACACCCTAATATAACCTTTGCTACACTGACTCGAAATTTCAGACGGCCATTTTGACAACCATAGATACTCCAATATCAATAACTACTCACCCACTCATTGACATTTAAGTCTACATACATCTCCACTCACTCACCTGTACAGTCACTCATATTTACAGTCACTCTGTGCATTTATTCACCTATATAGACACTCACACACCGCTAATCATCCATTGAGGTACTGACACATCTAGTCAGTCATGCAAATAATTAATCACAGTAAAATTTACTCACCTATACAGTTAAAAACACTCAAGTTCACTAACTCATAAAAATACTAACACATTCTGTGTCTTCCTGCAGAAAAACAAACAGCACATGACACAGATATCCTTGCACTATGGCGCATACAGCCTATCCCAAAATCACACACTCTCACATATAGATAGTTATATACTCTTACACACATATACACTGCGTTTCACATATGTAGTTACTGACACATGTACAACTTGGATATACATTCAATCACTAACACACCCATACATACACTCACCCAACCATACAGTCCATCACAGATGCACTCTTAAAACATGCACCCACTGAATCACCCACTCACACATCTAGTCACAGAGTCTCACACACCCTACCCACACAAACACTCAGGCACCCATACAGATACTCAAGACAACCAATCAATAACCCATATAGACACTCATATAGCTATTCACAAAACCATGCAGCCACTTATACACCAACACACAGACACATACAGACATTCACACAGTTTAGACACTAGTCTGCAGTAAGATACATTTAATGACTCACTTATAGACTCAGTTACGCACCTAGAAAATCATACATTCACACACTTGTACACCCACTTATTTTTCAACAGGCCTTTCCCTATATATATTAAACATAATAAAAATGTTCAGAAACACAGACTCAATGGATGATGTCATCAGTGATGTCATTTGAGATGTCATCAGTGATGTCACTGACCATGTCATGAGTGATGTAATATGTGACGTCATCAGCAGTGCATTGTGGGGGCGCGAGTTATAGTTAGCTGCACTAACTATAACAGGGGAATTTTTAGGGTTTTGTACGAGGGAAATGTCCAGCTAACTATAACACCCCTGAAACCTATGGTTTTTTCCAGTGAATCTATATATATAATCCACCAAATGTCACTAGATAGCAGCAGAACTCTTTTCAGAGCGGGTACATCCATACGTGCTAGTGACTGCACATCATAATCTTTACCACCAAAATTCCTAAGGATAAAGGAGCGCTCACGGGGTCACAGAAATACAATTTTTTGGTCCAAACTTATGGGCAGGCACACGTGTTCCAACAAACAAATATGTTTTTATCAATGCCATTTCAAGTGGGTGGGTTACCATCGTCAGTTTATATATGTGTCCATCAACTACTCCCATTGGTTGACTATCCTGCAGTAGGTGTATTGCATACAATCCCACAATGCACTTCACTGGTTAAAGTACATTCTGATTTTAGTTGGTACTTGATTAAACAGGGAACAATGCCACTCTATTTGTGTTCTCTTCCCCTCGCTCAGCCAGAGTTGCCACATCAGGAAAAGTACATTTTCAGGCGCTTGTTTGGTAACTTATGCTCTTCGTTTTTGTAAATGACGATTAGTATCGGCTTCTGTATCGCTTCTTCTTGGCACGCGGCGGTTCTAGCTGCATTACTGTTAACAATCCAC
Organism: Triturus cristatus; assembly: GCF_964204655.1. Classification (NCBI taxonomy): domain Eukaryota; kingdom Metazoa; phylum Chordata; class Amphibia; order Caudata; family Salamandridae; genus Triturus; species Triturus cristatus. The sequence continues at coordinate 1,066,466,732 of NC_140579.1, read as the reverse complement.
CAAATGTCACCAGATAGCAGCTGAACTATTTTCAGAGCAGGTGCATCCATACGTGCTAGTGACTGCACATCATAATCTTTTTCCCAAGGAACAAGGAGCACTCACCGGTTTACACAAATCCATCCAATTTATTAGTCCAAAGTTACGGGCAAGTAGACGCGTTTCGACATCCATATGTCTTTATAAATGCCATTTCAAGTGAGTGGGTTACCGTCGTCAGTTTTTAGATGTGTCCATCAACCACTCCCATTGGTTGACTGCTCCTTCTCGGCACGTGGCTCCATTACTTTTAACAATCCACCAAATGTCACTAGATAGCAGCTGAACTCTTTTCAGAGCGGGTGCATCCATACGTACTAGTGACTGCACGTCATAATCTTTGGTAAATGGACATAATATCGAAAAAATAATATCGAACAACAAGAATATCGAAGGTAAAATATCGAGATAACATTAATATCGAAGTGTAGAATATCGAGGTAAGTAATATCGTGTTTTAAGTGTTTAGTAAAATATCGAAGTATGAAATATCGAAGTAGTAATATCGTTTGAAGATAATATCGATTGAATAGTTTTGTGAGAAATATCGAAATATAATATATATATTGTTTAAAATGTGTATTTCATGTATATTGAATAAGTAAATTGTTTAATCATATTTGTATAAATACTTTATTATTGTTTAAAATATAATTAATAGTGTTAAGTAATTTATTGTATGATATGTTTTAGGAGCGGGATGTTGGGTTATTAGGGGATAAGGGTGGGGAGTGTTTTAAAAATATTAGTGTAAAATCAGATAATAATTTAAAATTATTAAATAATAAATAATTATGAATAGTAAATTGTAATGAAATTTCTAAATTAAATATTAGTAATTTAGAAAAAATAAAGAAATTATATAAATTTTTTAGGAGCGGGATGTTGGGTTATTAGGGGATAAGGGTGGGGAGTGTTTTAAAAATGTTATAGTAAAATCAGATAATAATGTAAAAATTAGGAATATTTTAGATTTCGAAATTTAACAATTTCTATACAAATTCGAAATAAAATATTTTAAAATTAAAATGGAATATTATTTTTTTTTTATGAGTGGGATGTATGGTTATTAGGGGATAATGGTGGGGAGTGTTTTAAAAATTTTAGTGTAAAATCAGATAATAATTTAAAATTATTAAATAATAAATAATTATGAATAGTAAATTGTAATGAAATTTCTAAATTAAATATTAGTAATTTAGAAAAAATCAAGAAATTATATAAATTTTTTAGGAGCGGGATGTTGGGTTATTAGGGGATAAGGGTGGGGAGTGTTTTAAAAATGTTATAGTAAAATCAGATAATAATGTAAAAATTAGGAATATTTTAGATTTCGAAATTTAACAATTTCTATATAAATTCGAAATAAAATATTTTAAAATTAAAATGAAATATAATTTTTTTTTTATGAGTGGGATGTATGGTTATTAGTGTATAAGGGTGGGGTGTGTATTAAAAAGATTAGTGTAAAATCAGATAATAATTTATAAATATTACATAAAAAATAATTATGAATAGTAAATTGTAAAGAAAATTCCAAATTAAATATTTATAATTTAGAAATTCAAAAAAAAATTATATATATTTTTTAGGAGCGGGATGTTGGGTTATTAGGGGATAAGGGTGAGGAGTGTTTTAAAAATGTTATAGTAAAAACAGATAAAAATGTAAAATTTTGTAATATTTAAGATTTCGAAATTTAAACATTTCTATAAAAATTATAAAGTAGATTTTGTAAAAATCTAATGAAATATTTTTTTAAATTTATGAGTGGGATGTATGGTTATTAGTGTATAAGGGTGGGGAGTGTATTACAAAGATTAGTGTAAAATCAGATAAAAATTTAAAATATTACATAATAAATAATTATGAATAGGAAATTGTAAAGAAAATTATAAATTAAATATTTATAATTTTGAAATTTAAAATTATATTATATATATTTTTTAGGAGCGGGATGTGGGGTTATTAGGGGATAAGGGTGGGGAGTGTTTTAAAAATGTTATAGTAAAATCAGATAATAATGTAAAAATTTGTAAATTTTTAGATTTCGCAATTTAAAAATTTATATAAAATTACGAAATTGAATATTTTCAAATTCTAATGAAATATTAATTTTGTTTTAGGAGTGGGATGTAGGGTTATTAGTGTATAAGGGTGGGGAGTGTATTAAAAAGATTACTCTAAAATTGGATAATAAGTTATAAATATTATTACTAAAGAATTAGACATGTTAAAATTTTAATTTCATTTTGACAATGTTTAAAAAATATTTTCAAAATAATTTCGACCTTATTTTTTTGTTTCATGGTAGGGAATTTGGGTTTTAAGGGTGTAAGGGTGTGGATTGTATTTTAATGATTGTTACAAAATTATAGAGTAATAAATAAATATTTAATTGGGAATAATTGTAATATGTGAACATTTTGGGACTAATGTAGGTAAATAAATTTAACCTGTTCTTAAATACCCAGCCATACCTAATCGGTACATTAGAATCTGTAAGTTATATGTAGGTAACAATTCGGTAACAGTTACCTATTCGGTAACATTAGGTAATCACGATTCGGAATTCACCTAATCCGTAAATACCCAGGTGGTATTTACTCAATCGGTAAATACCCAGGTGGTATTTACCCAATCGGTAAATACCGAGGTGGTATTTAGCTATTCGGAAAATACCAAGGTGGTATTTAGCGATTCCTAAAATACAAAGGAAAATACCACCTTCCCTTAACTAAGTAGCTAATATCATAATGATGTTATAATAGAAGGTCTCTTAGGCTTGAATAGGGGACCCCATACCTCAAAAATAAGCTCAGTGAAATCACATCTCAGGAGCATCAGGAGCCGTCTCGCAGGAAGGCTCGTCTTCAGTCTGAATAATAAACCTGATGTCTGTGACATGAAAAGCAACAACTTTCAGGTATTTGCAGCTGCGCGTGTGTCATGGCTAAAGAGTGGGTCGAACAACCTAGAGTGGAACACATGCATTGTGTAAAATTCCAGACTGTGTGTCACAGCATGTACAGACCAAGGTCTCTGCGCAGAGCTTGGGATGGAAACAACAGAATGCACTCGTCTGAAGGAAGTCTCGAGTAAGCAGTTTATTCAAGACAGAACATGTAAACCCAGTGTCGTGTGCAAAGACAAAAATATGGCTACATAACATTCAACGTGGTTATGCCAACTGAACAATGTATGCACGTATTCAGGGAGAACTCACTACACGCCCCCTTGAGCGAAGCAATATGTAATAGGCAAGAAAAGAGAGAACGCAGAGTTCAGTTTCGTCAGAGCAGAACAAGGCGTAACCAATGCAGCGCCGAAGTCCTAAAGTCCAATTAATTGCAGCATAAAATTCAAAAAAACACAATGCAAGTATAGTAAAAAACTCAAGCCGACCATCAGGAAGAGAAAAAAGAGAAATAAAAGAAATAAATGTTGCGCCAGGGTGCTGTCCAGTAGTACAGGCGCAATGGATGACAATCCAGTTAATCCATGAATGTATAGGCAGCATATGTGGCCACGGCTTCCAACAAAAATTCGTTTGCAGGGCCACTAAAAGTCTCAGCCATCCAATTAAGTAAAGAAAAGGAACATACGTGTTCTCCAACCAACGGAGCCTCTAGCACAATCAGAGGGCACCCGGAATGTTCCTCCAAATAGCTCATGGACAAGAAGTCGGAGGCTGCCACTGAGATGTCCCAATTACCCAGGATACCATGCGCCGCCCCACACGCCATGATCCGGACACCAGAACAGGCCAACTCGTGAGACACTAAGGGCCTCATTAGTCGATCGAAATCCGGCACCGGAGACACTATGTTGGTCAAGCACAAATCCAGAGGCCATTCAAAGGGACAATCCAGGCAGTGTAATACAGGTTGTACGCAGGTGAAGTTGGAATACCTGAAGGATAATCCATAAGCCAGACTCAAAGTCGCCAATGGCAAAGTACCATAGAAGTCAAGCATCCGATCACGAAGAAGATGCAGACGGGACAGGTGCTCGTGTGGCATAGAAGGAGTAGCCATTCCGGAATATGGAAAGGAAAAGCAGCACACCTGCCACTAGCGCCAGGAGCAGCGGGACACCTCCAAAGATGATCGAGAACAGTGAATGAACAAATGCCGGTATTACACCAAAAATAGTTTGGGAAGAGGTCACGAGACCCGAGCCCACATGTTTAAAAAAATGAGCCAGGCCGGTGGTGGACAAGGCATTGATAATAGTTTGGATCAAAGAGCCCAAATGCAGGGGGAGGTCAGTATTCAGAGGCGCCTGTATCTCATTGCGCGTATGAGCAACGTGAAGGAGAAATGTTTTAGTAGAGGAAGTCAAAGGAACCTCTTTGTGGGACAATGGCTCTCTATTCGGCTCAACTTGTTGAACTCTGCTTTCAAGGTTGGAATCGAAGGCCAGATGGAAACATCCCGCCGCACATGCGGGGGTGGAAAAAGAACAGTATTGCAGCAGACAACTTAATGCGAGACAGTTATGTACTGGATTCCCACTCACATCCAGCAGCAAGCTTCATTATTCAACATTAAATGAATAGCGTTTGCAAGCAGAGTGAAAGAAGGTGTAATCACAGGCACTGGGATACCTCGTAGGACGCACGCCAGAATCTGGGCTTGTACATAGCATGCGCCGTGTACTTGCATGTGCCTATTGTCTGATGTATGGATCATAGAAGAGAGTGTGCTAAAGCTTTTATCTATAACGGCTAAGGCCTTCTCCATGTTTGCTTGGTCAATAGCTCTCAATCTGGAAGCCGCCTCACTGTGCGACAACTTGCAGACTTCGTTGTAAATAGCATACGCCCACCTTTTGGTTATGCCACCCAAAGGACCATTCACAAAATCACTCAATTCGGTATGCACCTTGATGGAGTGGGTGGACTTCCTGATCCTGTAGATGTGCTCTGTGTCAGCTGGTGGACAGATTGGGATGTGTGTACCATAAATGCAGCCAATGAAATGGGGGAACTGTGCCATGTGAGAAATGTCTGTTTTTGTTTACTGCAGTGCAGCCTGTGTGTTGTGGAAGCAGATGTAGTGGTGCATTCTCTGCATCATGGCATCCAGGAAATTCAAGAAGGAACGGGACAGCCAACTCTGGGATACACCACCCACCGCAGCTGTCACCACCTGATAACCGCCGGATGCCAACACATGTGGGCTGCAGAGTACCTGCACATGTGGGGGTTTGGCGTGCGCCCTTCTTATTGGCTGGTCCAGGAGTGGGTGCAGGTCCCTGATTAAGTCAATGATGGTTTCGGGGTGTAGCTTGGACCTCTCATGTATCTCTGCATCAGTCAGCTGGAATAGTGTGATGCGCTGTCTGTAGATGCGTTCCTCCCGTCGCCAAACCCTCAGTCCTGCTGCCTGTACATGTAGGCGCCTTGCAATGACGTACATAGCGGACATGTTGTCCACGCTGTTGCATTTTGGGATTGCTTATCTGCACTGTTGATTGTTACCACCTGCTTTCAATCCGTGTTAATTACCTACTCTTATTTACCCATTGTCTTGGATTTCTTAATTACCTAGTGCTCCTACATGTCATTTTCATTTTTACCACTTCATATTTACCACTTCATATTTACCTATTCGTTAATTATGTATTCGGTAACTCTTAATCCGTATTTAGGAATTCTGTGAATATGAATCGGTATTTACCCCCTCATATTTACCTAAAAGTGGTTTTTGGACTCCTACATCTCACTTGTTTGAATATCCGTCGGTAACCGCATATTTACCTAAAATCCGCCGTTACCCACCTGTATTTGGCTACCTACATGAGGCCCCTTATGTCGAAATTGATTTATGTAATTTTAATAGGAAAATCTAATTTCAATATTTATGTAGTGTTTATGGGTGGGATTTGGGTATATTAGGGGAGAAGGGTGGGGAGTAATTTTTAAAAATAATAGTGTAAATATAGATTATACAAAAAATCACATTATTTGTAAATATTGTGAAATCAAAAATTTACAAATATAAATATAATAAAATAATTGTATAGTTGATGGAAAAGATATTGTACATATTTTTTTTTAAATTATGGTGATTATGGGATAGGGGTGGGTATTGCAACTACAGTTTTTTAATTTTTAATAGTTTATAAATTATATCTCATAGTTAATACATGTAGCTCATTAATATTTTAAGTGATCTTATAACCAGCACCTTCTCTCAGTTTGATCTTTCTGGAGTGGGAATATTAAATTATATAGGGTTAATGTCCAGCACCTGTCCTGACTTAATGTTAGCTGGAGTGGGAATAGTAAATTATATACAGTTAGTGTCCAGCATCTTCCTTGAGTTTATGTTAACTGGAGTGGGAATAGTAAATTATATAGGGTTACTGTCCAGCACCTTTCTTGAGTTTATGTTAACTGGAGTGGGAATAGTAAATCATATAGGGTTAATGTCCAGCACCTTTCCTGACTTAATGTTAACTGGAGTGGGAATAGTAAATTATATAGGGTTACTGTCCAGCACCTTTCTTGAGTTTATGTTAACTGGAGTGGGAATAGTAAATTATATAGGGTTACTGTCCAGCACCTTTCTTGAGTTTATGTTAACTGGAGTGGGAATAGTAAATTATATAGGGTTAATGTCCAGCACCTGTCCTGACTTAATGTTAACTGGAGTGGGAATAGTAAATTATATACAGTTAGTGTCCAGCATCTTCCCTGAGTTTATGATATCTGGAGTGGGAATATTAAATTATTTAGGGTTAGTGTCCAGCACCTTTCCTGACTTTATGTTAACTGGAGTGGGAATAGTAAATTATATAGGGTTACTGTCCAGCACCTTTCTTGAGTTTATGTTAACTGGAGTGGGAATAGTAAATTATATAGGGTTACTGTCCAGCACCTTTCTTGAGTTTATGTTAATTGGAGTGGGAATAGTAAATTATATAGGGTTAATGTCCAGTACCTGTCCTGACTTAATGTTAACTGGAGTGGGAATAGTAAATTATATACAGTTAGTGTCCAGCATCTTCCCTGAGTTTATGATATCTGGAGTGGGAATATTAAATTTTTTAGGGTTAGTGTCTAGCACCTTTCCGGACTTTATGTTAACTGGAGTGGGAATAGTAAATTATATAGGGTTACTGTCCAGCACCTTTCTTGAGTTTATGTTAACTGGAGTGGGAATAGTAAATTATATAGGGCTACTGTCCAGCACCTTTCTTCAGTTTATGTTAACTGGAGTGGGAATAGTAAATTATATAGGGTTACTGTCCAGCACCTTTCCTGACTTTATGTTAACTGGAGTGGGAATATTAAATTATATACGGTTACTGTCCAGCACCTTTCTTGAATTTATGTTAACTGGAGTGGGAATAGTAAATTATATAGGGTCACTGTCCAGCACATTTCCTGAATTTATGTTAACTGGAGTGGGAATAGTAAATTATATAGGGTTATTGTCCAGCACCTTTCTTGAGTTTATGTTAACTGGAGTGGGATTAGTAAATTATATAGGGCTACTGTCCAACACCTTTCATGAGTTTATGTTAACTGCAGTGGGAATAGTAAATTATATAGGGTTACTGTCCAGCACCTTTCCTGACTTAATGTTAACTGGAGTGGGAATAGTAAATTATATACAGTTAGTGTCCAGCATCTTCTCTGAGTTTATGATATCTGGAGTGGGAATATTAAATTATTTAGGGATAGTGTCCAGCACCTTTCCTGACTTTATGTTAACTGGAGTGGGAATAGTAAATTATATAGGGTTACTGTCCAGCACTTTTATTGATTTTATGTTAACTGGAGTGGGAATAGTAAATTATATAGGGTTAGTGTCCAGCAGTTTTCCTGACTTTAATGTAAGTGAAATGGGAATAGTAATTTCTATAGGGTTAGTGTGCTGAATGTATATGTATTGTGTTAATGAAGTATGCTTTTGGATGTAATTGAGGATAAAAAATGTGATTTTTACATTTTAAAAAAAAAAAATTAGCTACATTATATATGTGAGAGTTATAAATTAGGAAATCCAATGACACATTTTATCTTTTTATATAATCTTTATTTTTTTTAAAGAAACTAGTCAGATGATTTTTTTTTTTATTTACAGAATGGAGTATACATTAGTAGAGATACAGGAAATATGCTTTCATTTGTGTCTTTTTCAAATGTTTAAATTAAAATAAAATGTATTCATATTATTACATTTCATAACAGAAGTATTGATAATAACAAAAAAACATACATAACATTTATTACTTTTTAACATTGTTAGCAAAAAAACATTCTTACAGTATTCATATAATAATGTTTTTGTTGGCTATATACATAAAAAATATCATTGCATATTTAATTTCTGAAGAATATTTTTTCATTTTGATTTTGTTGTTGTACATAATTAGTACATGATACAAATTATGTTTTTATGCAATGTATTTTTAATGATTATTAATAATATTATTGTAGGAAATGTTAATATTATTAATTTTTATATTTTATAATTATATGAAAACTAATTTTTGTAACATGTACATTTTGTTAATAAATGTTAAATAATATAAACATTTTCTTAGTGTTTGTACAGTTGTGAAAATAAATTACTGTATTATAATCATAATAATAATGTTTTTATAATTATTATGAATATAATTTTTAAAGGTATTATTTTTTAGAAAATAATTTTCTACTAATTTTGATACATTTATGTGATATTTTTATATGATTATAATGTGTTCAATTTATTTACACTGATTTAAGCAGGGATTTTCATTTGAATGGGATTATTTTGTAACCTGTTCATGTTATTTTGGGTCATTTTGGAATGAGGAAGTTCGCGGTTGGAAGCTGCTTCGCGTTGAGCAAGGTAAGGGGTGTTTTAAGTATTAAGTGTTATTAAATACTTATGTTTAGGGTAGTTAGGATGTTTATAGTGTATTGATAGATAATTTAAAATGTTTTGGGTGTTTTTGACGTGTTACTAATGATTTAGTTACGTCTGTTTGTTTACTGGTAGTGACGTAGTTTTCGAAGTAAATATTGTGATTAAATATGTGTTGTTTTTAAATGATGTAATTGTATTTATTAAATGTATTTGGGTGTGATTGTGTGGGTGGGTATGTTTTCTTCTGTTTTTCAGGTAAATGTTGATCGATGTGTTTTTCGAAGACCAACACGCGTTTTTTTTTTTTTAAAGCGTGTGTTACTTGATTTAATTAATATTGTTAACACACTTTTTAAGTTTTTACGGGATTTCATGGAGCGTTTATTTAGATTTTTAAATTGTTTTCGGGTTTTTGAGGGTTTGGATATTATGATGAAAAGAGAGACGTTTTTTTTTTTTTTTTTAAAGTGTGTTTTAGTTAATGGAACAAATAAAGTTATCACACTGTTTTTTTTAACCCGGATTTCCTGGAGCGTTTGTTACAATTTTGACCTTTTTTTCGGATTTTTGAATGTTTCACGTTTTTGGATTGGCCGAGGATGGATTTACATTGGATGTGTTTATTTTTTCTTTTTACTTGGTGGAATTCATCTTGTATGGGTACATCAATGGTAAGTTATATTTTGTGAACATTTGGGTGGGAAATGTTATTATAGTTTATTGTTATATATATTACATTTACAGAATTAATATTTAATTGTACATATATATTTCTTCTAAGAAAATGAAATGTTTCTGACAATTATATATTATTTCTGAAAATATAGTATTAATTTATGATTGCAATAGTTTATTGTATTGACCTATTTCATTTATTAGCTGTGTGTATGTTAATTATAAAATGCTTTTGGCTATTAGTGATAGGTAGTCTAGTCCACTTGTTGATGGGTATAGGTTTACTTGACTTTGTAGTAGATCAAACATTTGTTTGGTTTGTTTTGTTAATTTAGGACCTATTTGAGTCACAGATTGTTGCATCCGTAATTCTTGGTAGCTTTGTTCTTTTTGTAGAGATTCCACCAGTTTTTGTAGGGTAGGTTTCCCTCTGCTTGTAGTTGCTTGGAAGGCATTATGCCATCCTTCAACACTATTGTTTGTTTTGGATTGTTTATTTAAGGTACTCAGGTATACATTCCACCAAGGAATGTGGAACTTTGGTTGTCTTCTATGTCCTGATCTATGTAATCTTCCCACCCAGGTGTCCTCAAAGTAGTCTAGAAGTTGGCTTAATTTGTCTTCGTTCTTTTTGTAATAGGGACTTTCAATGAGAATATTATAGTGTTCTGCTACATCTGTTACAGGTACGTATGCTAGTGCTATTAGTTTTTTAACCTGGTAGGCAAAAGTACTATCTGTAGCATATTGTACACTTAGGGTGGACTTTTGCAGATGTCTCCATAGACTCTGGTTAAAATGATAATAGCAACCTTGGATTGCTGTGTGTGGATAATTTTTTAGTATTGAATTGATCATGGCTAATTCGAAATCAATAATTATTTTTTGTGGGAAAAAATTATTGGTTTCTTCTTGAATTTTGGTTAATATTTCTATGTATGTTGTTTGCTGTTTATTTGGTAAGAGGGCATAGATGAATGGAATGTTAGAATGGTGGTACAATCCATGCACTGTGTACAGCTGGTAAAATGGTTTTGGACAAACTTTAAAAGTTCCATCCATCATCCAAGTGTCACATTGTTGTAATTTCACTAAATTGTTTGCAGTAGCAAACATAATTATTCTTTTATCAGGAGATGTGTTGTCAAAAAAAATAAATGGTTCATTACTGTGAGTTATGCTTAATTCTGGGGGAATAATTACTGTCTCAAATGTTTTAGGGGTAGGTAAAGTTTTGGTAGTTAGTTTTTTTTGTCTAGCTATAGTTCTTTTTAAACAATCAATTGGGGGTAATTGTGCTGATGCATGGTGTGGTATTTTAATTAATTGTTCTTTGAGTATTTGGGTGGTGGGTTTATCAGTGCTAGTACTTGCTTCTTTAATGTTTTCAAGAGCATTTCTAACTTCTATCTCTGTAATATTGGGGGGGTGATTATGTTCTTTTACAGAAAGAACAGTGATTTCTTTTGTAATAGCTCTACCATAGCATTTGTTTGAGTAGTATTTGCTACATTTCCAAAACATTTTCAGACCACTTTGTTTTTCTTGTGTATATACATAACCCATATAACATAACAACATTTTATTTTTTTGAGATGTTATAAATTCTGCACCTTCAGTCATGTTGTTCTGTATTATGCTAGGGGAGATGAAAAAATATTTTGTAAATATAAACAATGTTATAGATATTTTAAATATATTTACATTTTAGTGAATATACTTACAATGTTTAATTTGATGTGTTGAAAGATGTTAATTAGCTGACTTCAAGCTTTCAGTTTAATCTTGGAGATAGATTATCTGTTGATAAGAAAAAAAAATATTGTTAATAGTTGGATACATTATTTTGAATGTGCTACTGTTTTAAGGGGGAAAGTAACATTCTGGATGCGTATTTTAGGCTGTTTAATGATTGAGGTTTATATACTTACTTATGTGTTTGGTCCAGTAGGTGATTGCGTAGAAGGTAGTTTTCGATGGTTCAGTGGTTTTCTGTAGAGGCGAGAAATAAGGAAAAAATATTTTTTAGAATAATTTTTTGTAATTAATAGTTGTAGGTCGGTAGGAAAAAGTAAAACAATACTTACATTGATTAATATTAGAGTTGTGGGGGTGTCCAAAATATTTCGGTAATTTTAGGAGGTATCTATAGAGGAGAAATGAATGTAATTAAATCAAGTGTAGTACATTCATTTATAGAAATAGTTTCAGCTGTAGAATTGTAGATTCGTTGCTTTATAAATAGAGTAAAACTTACTTTCTGTAGTTGTTAAATTTTCTTTAGGATTGTAATTCTTCTTTCAGGAAATAGTTGAGTAGAGTTTCGTCTTCTTTCTTCTTTTCAGTTTGTAGTGTGAAAGAGATGTTGAAATGTAGTGGTTTTATAGTGTGCAATTAATTAGTTGCTTCATTTCATTGGTTTAATTTGAAATGTGAGCATCTCATTGGTCCACATGAATTTTTTTTTTATCTACTGGCTGTTTGTTTCCTTGTAAGGAAAACGCTAATTAGCAACTTATTAGTAGTAAGTAATTGTTTATTTGTATTATTACATGCTTTAAATATATTTTTAAATTTGGTTTAATGGATGTATAATAATTATAACATTATTTATGTTATGAAATGTATTCATATAGTTTATGGAATGTTTATTTTTAAATGTATATGTTAGAAGGAAAATTTTAATGTTATTTAGGTGTTTTATTATGTATTACAATGTTAATGTATGTGTTGGGCTTAAAGTATATTATCTAAATATTTTTTTAGATAGTCGATATAGCGAAATTAACTATATTTTGGTTGTCTATATTTTTGTTCTCGATAATTTTAACATTTACATAGTAATTTAAGAGTAGACGATAATGTTGTTAACTATATTTTTAACTTCGATATAATCATATACGATAATTTGTAAAGACGATATTGTGTACTCGATATTTTAGTATTTTCTTAAATAAGTATGGTGAGTCGATAATATTGTAGTCGATAATTTGGCAACGATATTTTAAGTACTCGATATTTTGGTAATCGATATTATGTCAGTGATCCTGAAAGAACATCTGACTGATTTAGTGAACCAAATTTATAGAGGAACTCCCCCTCCAGGATCAAAATGGTTGTTTTCTTAAAAAAAGAATAAAGCAGCCACAGTTCTTAGTTCATACCGAACAATAACTTTAATGAAAGTGGATGCAAAGGTTTTTACTAAGATTTTAGCTGCATGGTCGGCACAGGTTATGCCACAGATAGTGTCCAGCCGACAACATGGCTTTATAGTGGGGCGGGACACGACAGATCATATCAGAAGAGTGGTCACGCTGTTCAATGCAGTACAAATGTCAGGGGACCCTATGGATCTGGTCTTATTGGATGCAGAGAAATCCTTTGATAGGGTCTCCTGGCACTTTCTCTGGCAGAAGATGCAGATTATGGGATTTGGGACATAGTTCATACAAGCGGTTAAGGCCCTATATTACAAACCAGGAGCTAATATTTTAATCTCAAGTGATTTGTTGGAAAAAATAGAGATCACACGGGGATCACGGCAAGGGTGTCCCTGCTCCCCCTTGCTGTTTGCACTGTATATAGATCCTCTGATACATAAATTAGAGCTAAATTTAACAATTGCACAAGCGGTAGTACAAGGGTACGAAAACAAAATCTTAGCATATGCAGACGATATAGCCATTGTGACCCCTAAACCTGAAATGGCCCTTAAAACAATCGACAGGGAAGCGTTACTCTTTGAGGAGGTTTCCGGATACTCATTGAATAAACATAAGACCCAAGTGATGATAAATGATAAGATAAAGATGGTGGCTAAAAGGGTGCTAAAGAAAGCTGTCTATTTGGGTGTTAGCATCAACTCTGAGGTAGAAAAATTGTTAAAGACAATCTGGACCCTCTCATAGGAAAGATGAAAAAAGATCTAGGCAGATTAGACAATTTACATCTTACAATTGCGGTGAGATGTAATTTAATCGAAATAATTTTTTGCCCTAAAGTTCTTTATTTGTTTAGGTCAACCCCTTCAGAATTCTCGAACCATTGGTTGAAGAGACTCGAGGCAGTGTTCTCAAGGTTTTTATGGGCCTACTCCAAACCTAGAAGGGCATTGAAATACTTTTCACTTCTAAAAGAAAAAGGAGGGTGAGAATTACCAAACCTCAAATGATATTATTGGGCTACTATGTTGCATTATAGCTCTATATTACTTGGGAAACCGCACATTATTAAGCCTCAAGAGGATATACCTTCAACATATGAGTTATTGATTGGCAATGAATCCTGGGGTTGCTTCTGGAGACAACTAGAGTTTAGCTATTACAAGAAAGTTAGATTCAAGTGCATTTTGGGTGCCTATAGAGTCTGGGCCGGGGTACGCAAACTGCTGAAAATAGGAAGAATTAACTTTTACACACCGTTGCTGACTAATTAAAATCTGCCCTTAATTTTTGAGGATCAGTGTATACAAAGATGGTTGCAAGTAGGTATCAACAGTCTAGGGGCTTTTTATCCCTCCACTGGGATTGTCTCGTTTGATGAGTTAAAACATAAGTTTAGTATTAACCACAGAGACTTTTTTAAATATCTGCAAGTCAGGGACAATCTGCAGCATAAGGGTGGTGGCTAGGTGGGCTTTGGTAGAATTGAGCTGGTTGAGAAAATAACAGCATGAGGCGAAAGCAGAATTGGGAATTTATATCATATTCTTAGAGATGAAAGATGATCTTGAAAGCTTCTCGTCAAAATGGCAAGAGAAAGTATTGTTATCGGATTCGGATTTCTATAAAACTGTTAATTTCTTGCAATCCATTTTTATGCCAGTTTATTTGCAAGCTCAATTCTTTAATACCTGCTTTGTGTTATACTACACGCTCGCTAGGATAGCAAAATGGGGCGCGGCAGATGTACAAACTGTCCTCGCTGTTCCATGTTTTGTGCTGATTTAGTGCACGTTTGCCACTTGTAGTGCCCTGAGCCCTTTAAAAGACAAAATCACCTGTTTTCTTGAATATAAACTAGAGATAAAAGTCAGTCTGACCACAAGACTTATTTTATTGGGAGTTCAAAAAGAGGGACGGTTATTGAAGGCAAAGCCTTTTTTGGATTGGCAATGGCTTTTTTAAGACTGACTATAGCATCGGCCTGGCTATATCCGAATCCCCCGTCATTCCAACAATGGTTGAGCTGGCTATTGGCGTGCCACAATATGGAGAAGGCTATTTATGCTAGGAAAGGCAGACAAGCAAAGAATTGGGGAAGTAAAATGTGGACACCCCAAAGGGATTGGGTAAACAACTATATATGTAAAGAGCTCTTGGGGGGATTTGTATTTACTATATATGGCCGTGGGGAACCCATGAAATCAGGCTATAGCCTTTTCTATGTCTTTTTAAAATAGCCAAACTAGCTTTAAAGGTTATATTGTGTGGATAGCAAGACGGTTAGGAATTTGTATATGCATATAAGGATTGCTCCACTGTTTGTATGTCCTGTGGACAAATTGAATGCAAATGGTGTAGGACACCCTCAAGTTGAGGGGAGTGGGTCTGTCACTTTTATTGGTATTTTTAGAGGGTTGTATTTATCTTCAATGTTTATTCTTGCACAATACACATTAAAGTAGGACAGATGACTTAGTTAGGGGTAAATCTGCCCCAGGTTGGTCTGCTCCAACTCTATGTTGTGGTAAAATTGAAAATATTGTATTTTTGGTTATATGAATGGGATTTTTTTAATGCTCTTCATGTATAGTGATTAACTCTGAAAGTATGGGGCAGGGAGGGGGGTGGGTTCAGTGTGTTTGTATTGATAGAAAATGTGCAATAAAAATATTTAAAAACAGAGAAGAAAGCAAGGGGGTCCGGAGGCAAGCAGAAGAAGGGTCACTGTGCGGCGAGGAAGCAAACAGATGAAATGATGGAAGAGAATAGGGACGGGGAATGAAAGAGGAGGATCTCCAAGATAAGTTTCACTGTGCAACCACACAAAACACGCATCCACCCGACCGATAAAGTATGCATAACACGCAACACATATACACATACACAGATCTCCCTGTGAAACTGGAACACAATCAGCAAGGCTGCTATTACACTGTCCATCCACAGCTGACTCCAGAACACCTGCTCTGCACTACACAATAGGATTGTACGCCACATAGACACACAAAGCAGAAATGCCCTGTAAAGCTGCGAATACACAAAACATGACAGTCCGCTGGCATAAAAACCCCTGCATATATTACGAACAAGCATTTTCAATGCAATAGGTCTCGCATATGCGAAAGTTTAAGCTATTGGCATTGTAAATGACAATGCCTTTTATTTCTCTCTTTTAAAACCCACACATAAATAAATAAAAGGCATTGTTATTTACAATGCCAATAGCTCAGTCTTTCACAAATGTGAGACCTATTGCTTCATTGTATATAATATTGAAAATGCTTCAGTTCGGACATTATGAGACTATGAAAGAACTACAACGAGTGTCTTCGAAGTTACATCAAAGGCAGTAAAGGGCGGTACTGCTGCAGAGTTAAAGACTTTTTTTTTTCTCACTAAGGGTGAGGGCAAAAATGGAGAGCCCGATAGGAGCTCGTCTCAGCACCTGCTCTTTAAAACTGCTGGAGCTGTGCACAGAAAACACCTTGGACCACTTAATGCCCTGAGTGAAGTGTTTTGTAAAAAAGATTGCAGCATATTTCCTCATAGGTACCTCAAAGACGCAGACACTACATCCCCCCCTCCCGCCACCTATAAACAACCAACCGCGGCCCGTGGAGGGAGTTCCGTGGGGCAGAAAGGCGGGCCGGGGCAGGGGCAGGGTGGGGGGTTCTAAAAACCGGAATATGGATAATTGCAGGTAAGTAAACAATAAAATAAATAAAACGAATTTCGTTGCGAGCCCTGCATCGGAAAATGCGATGCAGCGCGCGCTACAAAATTCGTTTTATTTATTTTATTGTTTACTTGCCTGCAATTATCCATATTCCGGTTTTTAGAACCCCCCACCCTGCCCCTCCCCCGCCTTTCCACCCCACGGAACTCCCTCCACGGGCCGCGGCTGTAAACAACACATGCCCAGGATGCCTGGGTTATCACAGGGGGCAGGGAGGTATCTCTTCATCTACCCCCTGCCAAGTTTACACTACACGTGCCCAGGCTGCCTGGGTTATCAGAGGGGCGTGGAGTATCACTACACCCCCACACACACAGTTTGCCTCATAGGTACCTCAAAGATGCGGTGAAGTATCACTACACCCCCCCTTCTGCCAACTATAAACAACACATGCCCAGGGTGCCTGAGTTATTACAGGGGACGGGGAGGTATCTCTTCATCTCCCCCCGCCAAGTTTACACTACACATGGCCAGGCTGCCTGGGTTATCAGAGGGGCGTGGAGTATCACTACACCCCCACACACACAGTTTGCCTCATAGGTACCTCAAAGATGCGGTGAAGTATCACTACACCCCCCTTCTGCCAACTATAAACAACACATGCCCAGGGTGCCTGAGTTATTACAGGGGACGGGGAGGTATCTCTTCATCTCCCCCCGCCAAGTTTACACTACACATGGCCAGGCTGCCTGGGTTATCAGAGGGGTGGGGGCATATCACTACACCCCCACACACACAGTTTACCCTACTCCACTCCTGCAGGAGCCACTTCTGTGCATTGTCACCACAACAATAAACCTGGAAAGTGAGATCACGCCTATCCCTGGTGTGTGCAGGCCTCAGATGGGACACAGTGCAATGTTCATTACAGCACAATGAAGCTTCATCGGCGTGACGAAGCACCTGGGATCACCACAGCTTTTAAGAGAGCCCGCCCCCCCCAGAGCACACCTGCCGGAGAGGGAGGGGCGGCCATGGTAGAGTGCACTGCATGGAACGGGAGGGCACAGAGAAGGAGGGGAGGCGTGTGTGAAAGGGGGGGCAGGGACTCCAAAAGGAAAGAACATGTGGTGAGGAGAGAATTGCTACAGAGGGTAATGAAGGCGGGAGTAGGTGGTGAAGGAGGGCTGGCGGGGGTAAGGAAGGATTAAGTAAACACTGAAAGAATTATGGAAAGAAAGGCATAAGAATGAGAAAGCAGAAATTCAGTGGCTAAGGAGGGTCGGGACGAACTAAAAGCAGAAGACAAACAGGAGAGAGTAGTAAGGGAAAGTAAAAGGGAAGGATGTAGCATATGTTCACCCCTGGGTATCCAGGCGCCGCATAACAGATGTTTATTCTAATTCCACTTAACAGCGGTTATTGTATTTGTATTTACTAAAGCACTGACATCACTGCGGGGTTTCAGGCCGCTGTACATAGGTATGTGTGAAAAAAACACCAGGCAGAAGTCGACCATGAGTTGACTTGAGACAAAGCAAATATTTCCTTCAATACATCGTCTTATAGGAACACACAGGATTTGAATACATGTCTGTTGGACAATGGGGGGTTAAGTGACGTGTTTGATTAATTACAGAGGATTTATTGACATTGGGAGGCTGATGAACCGAGGGGACCCACACGGATTTGAGCCTGTGACCATCGGGTCTAACACACATCCCTGCAGTCGGTGCACGCATTAGTTCGCTGAGCCATCAAACCCGCGGGAAGTAGAAGGAAGCAAAAGGGTGACTGGATTGAGAAGAAGGGAGAGGGGGTGCAGATGGCTGTGTAGAGGAAGGAGAGATGGAAAGGAGGAGAGGTGAGAGAGGCACTGCAGTGGAAGGAAGCAAGTCGATATAGTTATTAGCCAGCGAGGGAATGGCGGAGCCCAAGAGAGGGCAAAGGGGGAAGTTACAGTGATGAATGAAGTCGAGGAGTGGCTGCCCTGGCATGAGAGAGGGAGTTTTAACCCCAGTTTACTCACCCCACCTATAGAGGTAAAAATCAATTCGTAGGAGTTTATAAGGGTAATCGATTGTAAAAAATAAATCATGTCTATCTGTGCACTGCCCAAACACTTACATTTCCAGAGCATTTAACCTCCAATGAAAAGAAGCAAAAGAGGTGTAAAACTCACCTGGCAGGCAAAGCTGTGGGGCTGTTTCTGTCCTGCCTGGGCCCCTCGTTGGAAGAGAGAAACATTTCATGGGTATGGACTGTAACAAACAGACATGCATGCACACAGATACACACTGGCACACACAAGTAACCAGATTTAATGTCCCAGGTGCGTAGAAGAATTTATCTGGAAATACCAGCCACTGTTCAGTATTACTACTCCTCGTGACCCTTGGAGAAAACAAAAAAACAGCCCCAACAGTCCATCCCTTTCAAAGCACGATAACGGTGTCACAAAGAACCAGTCAAATTAGTGTATACCATGTTCAGTATTACAGACAATATTGTGAAATCGAGGAATCATCAGGGTGGTACTTTGGGCCGGGTTAGCATAAGACGTAAATGCGTTCAAATTCGTAACCTCGCCTTGGAGTAGAACCAGGCTAGTAGTAAATGGCAAGGACTACCCAAAACGCACGTTTCACCTTAGGGACCAAATTCTTTGTAAAGCTAGAAGATTAGGTCACGTGCATTTGAGTTCCTTCCAATGAATATACACAGAATATTAGATCTGAAGTCTGCGGTATACAAAAAAAATTACAAAAAATAGGGTACCATGCTAAACTATAGAGGGATTTTTTTTTTAAGCGGGTTATACAACGGCAGCACTTGCACAGAAATGCGTAGTTCTTGTATAAGTGGCGCAGGCCATGAAGCAGGTGGTTGGGGAAAGCGTGACCGAGACAGCACCTTACAGACAGGGAGGTTGGCCTGTTCCCTATGCTCACGGAAGCCGCGATGCAAGCACAAGGGGAGCTGGAGAGCCAGCTCCAGACATGAAGACAACTCGTGACAAAGGTGAAGAGCAGGTGGTTCTCGGCGGCAGATCAAACTAAAGAACCAAGTGTGTGGCTGATAGCCCCTTCCATGTGAGTCTGCCTTAGTGACGAACCTACTTACCAGCGATAATCTCTTCCACACCAGCCACTGCGGTCTTCTGGAGACCCACAGTTAACCACTAGTAAAGAGTCAGCATCTCTGCACCCCTTTCGCTGGGGCTGGCCCACCGACGGAAGGCGGGGAAGTGCAGCTGCTAATTGCTGTGCCAAGGGCACGTGGTGTGTCTAGGTGCCACGCTCATTAAAGTAAAAAATAAATAAAATAAAGAGCACGGTTTCCGTGAAGCAGGTGCCACCCATTACTAAAGTTAACAAGCATTTGCAATGCAATAGGTCCAATTGAATTGCAAATGGTTAGGTTTAAAACGGAACTCGGTGGCGCTTCAAGGACACCCCGCTCGTTTAAATTTTTTTTTTTTATATATAACTTTAACACTGAGCACGGTGTCCTTGAAGCGGGCACTTCGCTCACTGCTAAAGTTAAAAAAAATATAAAGAAACCGAGCGCAGTGTCTTTGAACCGGCGCCACGCTTAGGTTTAAAGTAACAAAAAACACAAGCAGAGCGTGGTGTCCTTGAAGTGGACGGCGCGCTCAAAATAAATGTAAAATATAAATAATTAAAGTGAGTGTGGTGTCCCTAGTGGGCACCACGCTCATTTAAGTAATTAAAAACATACAGTTTAGAGCTCATAGCGCTGCACCCGCCATTGTCCCTATCAGTGTCCATTTCAAAAACAGTGCTCACACACAAGATAAAGCCCACCATGTAACACGGCAAGTAAACGATCCAAAAGGTTACGCAGGTAACAAAGAAGCCTGCGTTTACCATAAACGATGACACCAGCCAATAAAAAAGATGTGCGGGGATTCAACTCCACTTCAAAACCTACCGTACTAAAATATGCCTCGCAGAGCGCGCAGCGCATGTGTGCTGAAACGCTAGGTCTGCGAGACCTTAAAATGGTCACAACAACAATCTAACTGATTTATAAAGTAGCATCAAAACACAGTACCCCCTCTATAAAGGGATATCATGCCAGTTTCTTCCAGATTTAGGAAAGGTTGACCTGCTGCTGTCCATGTAGGACCTTTATTGTGTTATGAAGCTTAGTATTATACTTTCCACTACACAAAGGGCAAAACGATTTATATTGCCTACACTTGTTTTAATGCATGATGTGAGTGAACTCTCACACAATATGTGAGCAGAATTTACTTTTGGTTTTATGTGTGAAACAAACCGTTTTTAAGTTATTAGGATGAGAGGTTCATAACCTTTTGACTTCTGTGGACCCCCACTAAATCATTAATGGAATGTGGTGACCCCACCTGAGTCATTATTGGAAGACGAGGTCCCCCCAGCCTAAGCAATTTTCATGATTTGAATCTCAAAACAATGCACAAAAATACAAAAACAAACATATACCAAACAAATTCTCAAATATTGAAATATTTTGTTTAATTCACAACCAATATAAACTTTAACATTTTCAATTGTGCTTCCTTTTTTGTATACACTTTATCATTTTTAATATATTTATTTTAATGTTATTTCATTTCGTAACACAATCATGGACCCCCTGAGTTGGCCTCGCTGATCCCCAGGGGTCCTGGGACCACACTGATCTAAATCGCTTTGATTTCATTTTTAAACATAGCTGACAATTGTCTCAAGCTCTGTATAACAACACCAGCCAATTCTGACATTTTAGCCAGCAGCACTTTGACTGCTAGGATTATGAGCCCTTAATGAAAGTATACAAAGGAAAACTACAAGGACCGCAGTGCTGTGGTCTGAAAAGCCGAGAATGGCTGATAGTATCATATGTCATAGTGCTACTAGGCAGGCTTGTGAAATGAAAAAAGGAAAATGACATCCTGACTGACTTGTCTGTTGTAAGGCATCAACAGCCAAGTAGGTGAGAGGACAGAGATAGCCTTTCAAAGGCAAATACAAGCTACTCACTGCTAATGGGTTAACATTAACACTCGTTGAAAATGAGCACGCTAACAAAGGATGCAATTTACCAGAACAGCGCAGCTGTAGCAGAAGCTGGACATGTCTAAAGACACATTTTTAAAGAAAAAAACAATATGCTGGCACCATTCTTCCTGAGGGTAATTTTGCGTGATTTAGATGGGGCATATGCATCTCCACTATGATTGATGCAATCTGCCTTGAACAGCTGCAACACTTGCTGCAGGTGTGCTGTGTCGATCTCTTGCGCTAATTACACGCCAGTGTTATACCCTCAGCAGGGGTCATAAGTCACCATGGCCGAGTGCGAGGTTGGTGGTCACTGGGACACCTCTGTTCTTCCTGTCCGAGCACTGCCACTGTGCATGAGAAGGCCCAGCCCATGCAGCCTACTAGTTCAGTAGTAAAATCAGCACAAATTTAAAATGATGAATTTAGTTGTGTACTTCTCTGCTGTGCTGTCAATCATTAGGTGCCTGTGTGCCAGCCTGCTTCCTATCCACTCAACACCAACAGACCAGTCATGGCTTTGTTCGCCCTAAGTGGCAGGGTATGCCCAGACGTGGGTCCCTTGCTCACTTTGCCACTGGAGTCAAGCTAGCCTGGCTGATGAGGGGTGTTACCCCAAACCGGTCCCAGGATTTTTGTTTCAGGTCCAGGGAGGACCTGGCCTGGCAGTTCATGCTTGACTGTTCCCATGAGCATCAGGGTCAAGACTGATTTGCATATAGCTGGGTCCAAACTGAGGTGGCAAAGTGAGCCAAAGGAGGATGATGGATTCAACCCAAATCTGTGACTGGGGGTGAGTGTCTGAAAAGTTTCAGTGCTCTGTCCATCATTTCCTTGTGTTGGCTTTTTTCGCCAGGTGCTGCATAGACATGCACTTGGGCTCAGCCTTGATTTGCTGAGTGAATGTTATGAAGGATGGTGGCAATCATTAGGGATGATGACAAGTGTCAAAGACTGTAAGTCACTTGTGCCTTCTAGGAAGGCTGAGGCAGCACACGTTGGTGTCACATGTTATAGTGCTTGAGGAGGGTCAGCAGGAACACCTGTATTTTCCTTGTTCCTGTACTGGCCCCGCCTGTGTAAGTGACACCAGCAATTATCACATGACCACCATGAATGGATGACTGTGGGTAGCGCAGTTCCAACTCTATCCAATCAGGCTGGCAGCAAAGAATTGTGATGGACAAAGCAGGCTCCACACTTGTTGGCCAATCAAGCAAATTACTGAGTCTGAGCCCCACTGCAAGCAAGATAAATAGGACATATATAGTTTTATTAAGGTATGGAAACGCAACTAAAGTGCAGATGTGTTTATACATTTAATAGTTTTACCAGGCTCTTAGATGTTGCCCTATGACTACTTTAGAGTACTATGGAACTAAAGAAGGTGAAAGGAATAGAATTATATGGTGATGAAAAGAATTGGACCACCTGGATATGGTACACATTAGTAGACACGTCAATGGTAATCCTAGGTAAAGATCTTGGAGGACATTTATGTCTGGTTTTTATATTGACTATGTTTTAAAGGGTCAACATTGAATGTATCTCTGAAAAGGCAGGTTCGAAGGTGTTTTCTGAACTGAAGGCACTTTACCAGGTTTGTCTTAAAAAGGGTCCAGGTCGTTCCCAAAGTTAGGCCTCACGCACATCAATCATCTTCCTCATTTGTCAGTCTTCTGGGCTTGTGATGAATGAGCTGTGGAGCACTGTCGGATAATGAGGTTTTCATAGGTTGGTAAGGTTAGGCCAGATGCTTGACTGTATGATAAAGAGTGACTACTTTCATGTGAGTGCAGATGAGTGACTGCATGGATGAAAGCATAGAGGTACTTTCCGTTGTAAGCCAGACTAATTGACTTACACAAGGCCTTCTCATTGTGCAGACACCACGATACAAGGTTTAGTAGTTCCAACTTGATTCTAATTCATGATTTGTTGATTAAATACAGGTTTCTTTTACAGGAGCATTAACCCACCAAATCAGATTGCTACAGGCAGCACTACCTTTGAATATCTAGTTTCACATAAAGCACCCAACTCCTTGGCTCTGCACATGCCCATGGAAGTCCAGGTTCACACCTGCTCCCACGATTCTGAAATATGAGAAAGCATTGTGCAGCATGAAAGGGTTTTTTCACTCAGTCGTCTTGCATCTTGTAAATAGCTGCACTTTGCTGGCCTGGGGACCTCATCTATGACCCACATGTGGAGGGGCTCTGAAGGAGTGACTGGAGCAGTGCTTTCCCATAGAAACTTAAGACAGAGTGAAAATCAGGCCAACCAAGTTAATCTTTGACAACAGACTAGAAAGGCCTTCATTACAAGCTCATGGCTAAATGCTAATTACTTCACAAGAAACTCTGTGACCACAACACCTGGAGCCACTAACATACTTGATAAAAAGGAAGCTCTCCTTTTCAACTCTTTTCATACAAATCATCTAAATCAATTCCCTATGAAACATTTAATATGCATCTCATTTGGTTTTGTGTGGAACAGCTCATATTTAGGTCGAGCATTCGAAACCTGTTGTAACTTCTCTTGTGTGCTTAAAGGCATCCCCCTACTTTTGATTTGTTTGTTTCAGTGTCCTTAAATTCTTGATTGTTAGTGGTCAGTCCTGCCTCTTTGTCCCTCCTTTTTCTCTCCCGTTCCTCCCACGCAGTAGGGACTAAGTACTGTCGTATTACATTAAGGTTCTTTATCTGTTCTCTGGGGGACTGTTTTCTTCTTGGTTTCCTGCCCTGTTGCTGTTTGCCTGTGTACAGCTTTGGCGTGATACCTGCTTACATTTTAATATAGCATTCCTCCCTTCCACCTTCTCTTAATGCCACAGTTGTGTTAGTGCTGCCTCCTGCTCCTCTGCCTGTTTTCTTATTATTATCTGTCTTTTTGCAAATGTCAATGTCGACCTTCATTGCGGCTTCTTTTAGTAGGAACTAGTTAGATTTTGGCTTCCTTTTAAGGGGGATTAGGCTTGTTTTTTAACTGTAGTGATGGACATGCTCCCATCATACTCTGCTTTGGGGCACTGGAACTGCAGCACGGACGAGAAAGCAGGAACCTTCAAGGATGAGATAAAGGGGAAGACGGTGTCTGGTAGAGGATTAACGAGGTATGAGGGAGATTGAAGTCCATGTGACTTTAATTTTCGGTGAGCTAACATTTAATAGTGCAGAACGAGGGCTTCTGAGGATAGTTTTGGGCACCGGCCCTCATTGTTTTACCCATTAAGCACTGGAGATACAAATCAAAATTCCGTGCATGGCACATGCACAATACTGCTGGCTAAAAAGCCAGGACATGTTAAAGTTTTCAGGTGAAGGGACTACTTGCTGGTGTGCAGCAAGCAGTTCCGTGTCAAGCTCAAGTAGCCCTTATATTGCCATGTAAACAGAAAGGAGTGAATACACCCGAGCATGTCGCTAAATGGTCAGGTCACATTTTCTCATAATTTGCAAATAAAGGTCATCTTAGAACCATGGTTGTTTTTAATTAATACGAGCAAAAGTTTTCTTAAACGAGTTTATGAATTAAAAAAAGTAAAATCAATACTATTCCAAGATGGCCGCTGCATTTGCCTGTATTTACCAGCACTACCATTGGCAAAGTAGATGCTAAGTCTCGGGATGCCTGTCTAAAGCTGCTTCGACCAAGTACGAGAAATAGGAGACTAATGTTTAGACTCAAATAAAAGTAATTAAAATTAATAGTACAATTTTTTTTTATGAGTTCATACATTTTTTAAATATTTCATAAAGTATTTACAGCTGTGTATAATGCACAAATTGGGTTTGGAAGCAAAGCTGGGGGTGTGTAAGTGTTTTACATAAGTAACTGTGAATTAGAAGGCTACCGGTGAATTCTACACCAAACGATCACGTTATCTTGTTGCTAAAAACACCTGTTATGTTTAACCCAAACCACAAGCGATTGTCATTATGGATGAAAGCACGATTAGAGATTTATAAACGTTTTTATCCTCATGGATGGAATGTCTCTAGGTCGAAAGAAGGTACACTCCAAATTGTGATTTCAATAACTATTTTCTTTTTGTTTGCATTGAGATGCTTAGGATATGTGGGACTGGGTGAACGAAAGTGCACCAAAACCGAGCTAAATGCATAGTTTTAAGACTTTTATTGGACAACTTCAGATGTATACTCGCCAGGGACTGATCTGCTCAAAATTGAGGGATCTCAGTTTTTTTGGTGTTCTGCAGTCTGTAAAACATATGCAGAAGTGTTTTTTAAGACACCATTTAATGTATCTATCCTTCCGGTTTCATTCTGAACACTGAGTTCAGCCCACTCCAATCCAGCCCATGCCGACGTGCAGAAGGCACAAGGATCCTCTTGCATTTCCTCCTGCCCTTCAAATACTGTCTACTGTCCGCTGCACGAAATTCATAAAATTCCATCCACCTCCTGCGTTACTTGTTTTGTCAGGCACTGGCTTCCTCTTGCGTTTCCCACTGTAGTTCATTATGCTGCAGTACTTGCAGCATGTCCCTTCATCGTTATGCTGCCGTTGAAGTCAAGACTGTCCAACCTATCAGCCAACAGTTTGTTATTAACACCTAACATGTTTAGCTATCCTTGCACAGATGATAAAGTATGGCTTTCAACACTGGCTGCTTCACCCTAACTGTTTTGTTTATAACCGTCAGACTATTTAATCAGTAACCAAATCAATAACAGGCTTAGCTGCCCTTTCTGCACAAAAGGCACTCAGCCAACAGGAGGTTTATTTTAAAAACAGAACTGTAGTTACCTACATTTACTGGGTCAACATGTTTAAAGCTTTTCAGCTTTCCTTTGTTTTTCGTGTGTTTTAGATTTTTTTGGGGCGGGGAAATACAATACATCATGTTTGGAATTGACAGTGATCAAAGCACTCTCCTGTAACACCAGTGATTTCATGCTCTCTCGGGGGTTTTCACCAGGTATAAACAAAAAACCCACTTATGCTGCTGTCCCAGGTATGACCATCTTCCCTCAACTAAAACTCTTGGCCACCAGTCTTCCACTAACATTTACCACATGCTTAACTATCTTTGCAAAGACAGTAACGTACGACCTCTAACACTTGCTGCTTCACTATAACTGGTTATCCATAACCATTAAACTATTTCATGACTAGCTGCCTCAGTCCTAGCCCTTTCACATTAAAATATGCAGAGACAACTGTATCTGTTCCAATGTTATCTTAATTAGATACATTCAAATGGACATCTCTTACTTCTTACTGACTCCATCATTTCCCATCACTGCGAAAAACAATCTGTGGATGGAGTCGATGCCCATGTGCGCTGTCATCCAGGGGTGGAGTCACCTGTCTCGGGACTGCGGGGGACTTTTCCAGGACAGCAGCAGGGTGCAGGCATCCGAGCCCAGCACCGGATGGCAATCTATGCATGGTGTACAACTCTGCAGCTCTACATGCCAAGAACAGATTCATACTGGTAAGTAGCATTTTCTTTATCTTTTTACGTATTTCTTGGTCTTAAAATAAAGCTTAAAAGAAGCTTATTTTTATAGAATTGGTGTGGATCTCTTTTTTGAATCGTGTGTTATTTATGAATCACTGTGTGCATAACAAATGTCTGTTCGACCACTCTACCACTAATTGAGCACTTTGGGTTTACATTGAGCCTGTACACTTCTGGAGGAATCTCTGGACTCTTTGCACTCTATAACCACTTAGTAGAATATCATATAAAGAGCCAGCTTCCTACACCAAGACCTGTGAATAGCCCCAAACAGGTTCTGTGGTATCGCTAGGTGGGCTTTCACCACTGCTAGTGTCTGGCATTGGCTTGTAGGCAGTTGACAATAGCCTCCTTTGCATGGCATAAGAGGTGCAAGCCTTCACTGATTTTGCTCTTGATGGAACGGTAAGTATCTTCCCCCTGCTGCATGGGCCACTGGTTTCTAGAAGATGAGCTCTTAGGAAAAGCAATAAATGCCCAAAGTATCAGGGTCAGTCCGTAAGCATCACAAGCGCCTTCCCCTCCTGTCCACATTTGAAGGGATGTATGACGGATTACAGAATCCAAGCCGGCACTCACAGACCAGCTAGGCGCAGAATACAAAAGAACTGCGGCACCCATTGATGTGTCACAGAACAGCCTCTACTGCTTCTGCTTGAGGCTTGACATTTTGGACCTATATCCTCATCGGTGAGTCTTATTCCCTCTAACTTATGATTGACACCCAAAAATAAAACTTTGGTTTGTTGAAATGAAAATTTCAGACTTCAACCACTAGATGATTTAATAATTCACAGCATTTGACTCTAAAAGACGTTACATTTGCAAAAATATGTATATGTGTAAGAAATTAGTTTATATTCTACAGAGTGAACGACTGTTGTTGGGTCAGAGAGCTCCAGGTACCTGATGCAGCTCAGCCGTTTTGGACGCATATTACTGGCAGAAGTGTTCTGTTGAGGATTGTTGTGATTGTTCATTATGGTTACTGTTGTGGGCTTTATGATCACCAGGTACATGGGGATCTTTAGGACCCGGCCCCCCTGCCCCGGGACACACCCCCATAGTGCGGCCAGCAGCCTAATAGGCTGCTGGCCGGTAGGATTACTTCCGGGGCACCACGACGTGGGCCCAACGTGAACTTCCGTGGGGGGGGGGGGAGGGGGGAGTGGAGGTGGGGCCAGGGGGCTATTTAGGCCCTGCACTCACCTGCACTCTTCCTCTGCTGCTGTTTTTCCTGACCTGCCCGGACACTGAGGATTACTGCGATCTGTGGCTCGATAATTCCCCGCAGTCGTCGAGGTCGTCGTGTCGTGGTCGGGCTGCTTGGTGTCGGGCGCGTGCGGCAGTGATCTGGAAGCAGCGGTGATCTCTTGGCAGCGTGTTTGCGGCGTAGCAGATTCCCAGGTAAGGTGTTGGGGGCGGTGGGGGCGCGGCTTCCGGTGTGCAGTGGGCAGCCAGCAGTGTAATTTGTAGTATCGTGGTCCCACTCCCCGCTGGGCTCCAGGTCGCGGCGCGGTGCCCTTTCTGTTTCCGCATCGTGGGAAGTTGTAGCAGGCGCGGCGGGTCGTCGGTAGTTTCCCGGAGTATAGATTGGCTATTGTGGGGGAGGCGAGCGCTACGTAGGCGGGCCCCGCATTGGCGAGGTACTGTGGTGGGAGCTTGGAGACTCGTGCACGCAGGGTGCTGATTTGACCGGCAGCGGCGTTTGCTGAAGTAGGATCGTGTAGAGATTAGCCAGGGGGGAGAAAGTGCTGTACTGCGGGCGGGCCGAATGCAAGGGATTCCCATAAGCGCAGACAATTGATCGAGCGGGCGGTGGGCGTTTCATCAGCGGCAGCAAGGTACGTTAGTGACGTCATCGATTTGGCCCGGTAAGCTGTGTTGGAGTTGTGCTTGGGTAACGCGGGCACGTTTGAGGAAGAATTAGCGCGGCGGTCGGGTGGAGCGCTAAAGGATCAAAAGTCGTGTGTGAGGATTCGGCACAACTCGGCAGCGGCGCGCAGGGGGGAGAGAGAGCGCGGCGCCTTCGGTGAACAGGGTGATCAGAAGCGCGTAACAGCGAGCACTCCACTGCCCGTGTTCGTGGTTGCTAGGCGGGAACTGACGAATTGAAGCATAATTGAAGGCAGTTACTGTGGCTAATGACTAAGGTCTGAGACTCTTACTCCCAAGGTTACAGGTCAATTCCAGTTGATTGTGCTCATATAGATTTCTTTGTTTACGGCTCATAGTCACGGAGTCGCTCTGTGGTACAAGGGCAATTTGCTGGGGTTGTTGGGAATTTAAATTGTATTCTTGCAGGGCGGTCACTAAGATTTAAGTGCATAGGTTTAATTCCCATTGATTCCGGTCAGGTATAATTTCGCTGCAGAAGACAGGGATAGACCAGACAGAGTTTCGGTCTACATATAGCAAGGGACAAGTTAGGAGCGAAAAGTAAGGGGTGTAGATAAAACCCAAAAGGATTGGTGACTGACGTGGGGGAGGACACACAAGGTCAGCAGGTCAAAGCAGTGGGGTTGGACAAACGCCTGGCTGATCACACAGGGCTTGCCATGCCCCCCAAGAGGAATCCCAAGAGGAAGGAGGGAGAGTCAGAAAATGCGCAATTATTGAAGCTGGTGCTGGCAAAGCTGAGCAGGGATGAGGATAGTGAGGGTGAGCTGCCTGAGAATGCCGGGGGGGAGGCCCCCCGAGTCTGACAGTGAGGAAGTTCCAGAGCCAGTAGCACCGGAGCGCCCACGTAGGGCTATTGTTCCGCCCAAAGCGGCCTTCCCTCCTCTAGTGAAGAAAGCAAAGGGAAACAAGAAGAGGAGGGTGGTGAGGGAAATTGAAGGGCCAGTACCAGTTACTCCCGGGCCACAACCAGTGGTACCACAGCCACCATAATGTCCTGCACCTGCCATACCTTCTGCACCATTGGCCCCCATACCTACATTAACCCCAGTGCCCGCTCCCCCAGGGTCGCGCTTGGCATAAGCTGTGCTATATTTGTGTTTAATGTTCTACCTAGTGTGTCCTGTTGGCTGTTGTCTGTTTTCTAGTGGTATGGACTATAGTGTACATGGTGACCTTAATTACTAGACACATCCGCAGAGCTCTGCACTCCTAGGTGAATCATCTGGACTGTGCACAATTGTATTGAGCTTGGTATATCTCACTTGAGTTGGATTTGTGCTCATTGTTCTGTGCTCAAGTTAAGTGCTCTGTTTGCTAGTGAAAGTTGATGTTGTTTGCACAGTGACATCCAAGAGGATGTTGCATCTACACAGCTCTGCACTCATGTGAAGCCTCTTCCGTATGCATTGTTAATTGTTGTGCATGTTATTGAGAGATCTTTGATTACCGAGTTATAAGAAATGTCTGTGCTATTTTTGAAGAGTTTGCAGCATACAGTATAATGTGGAGTGATGGATGTTGTCATTGTTGTGATGCCAAGAGGAGTGCAGTGACATCAACATATTCAGTGTACCTGCTCTATTTGTTAAGTTTGCTGTATAAATGCTTACTGCTGGAGCTACTGGTCTACATGTTGTGCTCTTAGAGGTGTACTGTATATATATATATATATATATATATATATATAGGATTGAATGTCCCTGCAAACTGTGGTATATTGGTAGCACAACTCTCATGGCGAAAAAACGTGTATTGGAACATTATCGTGCCATTACACATCTAGATGACAAATACACAGTAGCTCGGCATTTCAGCGAGAGACACTTCTCCAACCCTGGTCTCCTGCGGTTTTTCATCTTAGAACAAATCCCCAACAACCCTAGAGGCGGTGACCGAGTTTTGAAACTGAGACAGAGAGAATCAAAATACATTGTGGATTTTCAGACGAAACACCCTAGGGGTTTGAACTATGACGAAGAGATGGCAATACATCTAAAGGAGTGAGCCATCATATGTGCATTACTCCAATTCCTTTGCTGGTGTTGTCCCTTATTTGCCATCACCATTAATGTGCTGCTTTAATTTTGCCTTGTATATACCTACAGCATGTTTGTTGTTTCTTATCTTCTCTTTTTCCTCCATGTATTAGGTGCATTATGATCAAGAACTGATGCAATGTTTTTAATGTTGACAACTCTATATGCTTTATACTAAGTCTAGTTTTTGTTTCTTTATTTTCAGGAGGGAAGGAAGGGGCCCAACCACCAGCGAGCACTGTCACGGGCATCCTACCCTTTCCCCCGTCTTTTCACTTAACTTGAAGAATATTAGAGTACAGTAGGTGATCATGTTTGGAATATATATGTATTTGTGTGGACATCTCCTGCGGACTATAATTTCTCATGACTATAACGGGGTATCTACTTGGTGGCACTTGCCAATACCTGCTCCATGACATTTAAATGTTTCTACATATATTTTACCGTTCTTTATCAGGTGGTATACATATTTGATTGTCCCTTCTGACGTCGATTGGGCATTACTGTTTTGGCACTGGCTACTTATCATACTGCTTTCAAGGGATCACATCTATCCCGCTAGAACACTTTGTACACACGTGTATGGGTAACTTGTGTGTGACCACGTAAAGTTCTGTCTTTACATCACCACAGTCACTTTATGCATTTCAGCAGCACTGTGAACTGTTTCTCTCTGTGATTGCCGACATTACGAATTTTAATGTTGTATATCTGTCTTAGCACTATCACATGACTTTTGTAGGACATTTATATCACATGTCTAACTCCAAGCTTACACTTGGATACCATCATGCACCTTATTCTTATTTGGATGTACTGACGTTCCCCTATACCAAGTAATACCTATTGTTTCTGATTCCGTATGTATAAGTTACCTTTCCAAGATGTCCGCTATGTTGGTTATATCTGTTTGGGAGACTCATGATGTCGACCCTTTTCTCTGTTCACCACTGAAAAACTTTATCTATTCTTTGTGCATCGACCCCCCTCACGTGATCAAGGCTTTGCAACGAGCTGAAACGCGTTGTGAGAAATAAACACCCCTGTTGACATCTTTGGATTTGGAGTTTGTTGATGACTGAGAGCGCATAATACTAATCTTGTGGGAACATATATATATATATATATATATATATATACACACACACACACACATATATATTCTATATCTTCTTTAAAAAAAAATGTATTCATAAGCAGACAGTCTTCATTCCAGTAATGGATAACATGAACGGACTAGTTTTGTAGGACCTACAGAATGAGCCACCTTTCAAGCATTGCACACAGGTCAAACAAAAGTGTGTGCAACCAAGCATACCAACCACACCTGCTGTCTTCCCGTTATCCACCTTTAGAACACAGAACAGAAAGGAAGAGGGGATGGCCTAACGGCTAGGGCGTTCAACCTCGGATCTGGGGAACTGAGTTCGAGTCTCGACAAAGAAGCTCATCATCCTATGATTCTGGGCAAATCACGTAATCTCCCCATGCCTAACAAAAATGAATGTGTAATCATGTAACGCAACTGGTGCTATGTAAGGCGCTCTGATACCCTATACCTTTGGGTCAAGTTTGCGCTATATAAAACTCTGTAAAATAAACAACTGAAGCTTTCTTTTAAATTTGGTATTGTAATTACCTTCATTTAGAAGCTTTTTAAAATTCGTTATGGTATTTGTACTTTTATATGCAAGCCTCCTAGGCAGCACATGATGGTCGTCCCAACCGTAACAGTCTTTTAAAAAAGCACTCTTCTCTTACATTGTGGACTCCACCCCAAAATCTGATTTTGAAAAGCTATTTCTTTGCAGTCTACCTAAAACAAGCGAAATTGTATTTACCTACCTTCATTTACTAAAAACGTGCTCAGCCAATAGCAGCTCTATTTTTCTCATTTGTATTATATTTTTATTTATTGGAAAATACAGTACTTGTTGATTGGATTTACCAATAATAAAATTGCTGTCAGGTAATCCCAGTGCCCATATGTGAATTTGTGTAATTTCTGTTGCTCTCACCATCAGTTTGTCACAAGGTTTAATAACACAAATAAGGTTCTTACGGTGTAGTCGCAAGTATGATTATCTCCACCAAACAAGCCTATCATCCACCAGTCTACCATTAACATCTAACACTTGGTTAACTATTCTTGCAGACACAGTATGGCCTATAACACTGGCTGCTTCACCTTTACTGGTTGTTTATAAGCAAACTATTTTATAGGTAACTGACCTTACATGCACGCATCACGCTCCATACCAAAACACATAGGTAAAAGACATTGTAATTTACAACGCCAATAGCACTAACCCTTGCAAATGTGAGACCTATGGCATTGCAAATGCTTGTTAGGAGAGAGTAGTATAATCTGATACCATCGATCATCATGCGTGTCCTTAAAAGTGACAGGTCCCCCCTTTTGGTGCCCCCGCCCTTCGCTGTGGCCTTAAAAGTGACAGGTCCCCCCTTTTGGTGCCCCCCGCCCTTCGCTGTGTCCTTAAAAGTGACATGTGTGACTGCAAAAGTGACATGTGTGGCTGCAAACGTGAGATGTAGGCGTTCAACCGGCCCATGGGTCCGCCTTGGGGCGTGTCTTCTTATGTAGACATCAGCGAACCAGAGACCTATGATGCGTGTATGTCCTTGTTGTGGTGTAGAGGGGCACGCCCTTTTAGGATCTGATTAGGATACATATAAGGCCTCCTTAAGAACCTTGTACAGCAACCAGCCCCCTGAAGCCGAAAAGGTTCCCACAGCAGTATGAAGAGATACAACCCGCTCGTGAAAAGCCCCATGTGGGCCGGCTCCCAGCCCACTATCGATAGATATTACCATAGCGTAGCACCCCTGGTAATGGACGAGAATGCTCAACCAGAAACCCCTCAGGATATGGGCTGCGACGTTACTGGTTTTGGTACTGACGTTTGTCGGGGGGTGCAAAAACTCAGTCTCAAGGAGTGTTTATGCAGGATGTCGCCGATTAAGGACGCCGGCAGCGAGAGTGAGGTCTCATGTAGCGGCAGCGTGTTTGCTGGCCTTAGTTTCATGGACATGGAGGAAGCTGAAGAAGCTGTAGCACCTCCTAACACAGACGTCTATGAAGACCTGGATCTTCAGGAGGATACGAAGCCTGAGAAGGACATTGTGCATCATCCAGGTACAAGCGTCGAAGATGACGGGCCATCGATGGACATTAGCGACTCTCAAGATTTCCGAGCCGTCGCCGAGGACGGTGAAAATGCGGAGGTTAGTAAAAAAAAAAAAAAAAAAAAAAAAAAAAATGTTATGCACAATCCGTTACAAAATGATGTATTTTTATGTCTTCAACTGCGGGCATGTCAAGCGTCCTTCTTTTTTTTGACCCCATAGAGAACAAAACCAGCTGTATGCACATACTTTATAAAGCACTATGGTGAAGAAGTTGAACCATCTCCTAGCACGAACGTCTATGAAGACATGGGTCCTCAGGAGGATATGGCTGCTGAGGAGGTTGTTCTGCAGCAGCCTGGTACAAGCGTCGAGGGTGAGGGGGCATCGCAGGACATTAGCGACTCTCAAGATTTCAGAGCCTTCGCCGAAGGTTGTGCACATGCGGAGGTTAGTAGGAAAAGCTTATGAGCAGTCAACTACATAATTGCAGTATTTTGTTTCTGCGACTAATGGACTGTCATTTCTACTTTTGAACCTTAGAGCGAAACTCCAAAAGGACCGGCGGCAGAGTGGAGGCCTGCAAAAGCGAGCAATGTAATCTTCAATTGTCTGTGGTGCTCAAAACAGGTTGAAAGCTCCACATGTCAAAACCGTGAGGGTAGCGACAAGTGTGTTTGCGGCTCTAAGAGCGATGCCTGTGATAAGGACGATGACGGCGTGTCCTACTATGAGAGGCGAGAAGTTAAGGGTTTTGCAGCGGCTGTGATACTAAACTGTGTCAAGCGTGACTATTACAGCCTTTGTCACGGACATCAAATTAATGATCCCCAGCAGGCCGCTCACGAATGTTTGTGCGAATCATACAGAACAAGAACAATACGCTATATTTGTGGTTTGCTAGACCCGTACAAGGTGTATAAACTGCTAAGGGTGGTGTACGGTATGCTCCCAGAAAGGAAATATGTACACCCCGATATGTTGAGGATCCTGACAGCGGCACTCAATGATATCCGACATGGTTATGCCCCGAGCGTAAAACTGCCTGCTATGTATGAGCTGTGTCCTGCTTTTGATAGAAAGTTGATAGAAAGACTCATAGAAAGACGTATGTGTAATATTTATAAAAAAAATAGAACAATAGGGTCTTTGGCCCCACGAAGACTGTTTAACTAAGGTCTTATGTAATGTGAAATGATAGCGTGTATTTCGAAGAAACTAGTGGAGTGTCGCACCTTAAGGTGGCTATGTTTTAATCCTTACTTATGACAATTACTGTGAAAATGTAAAGTATCTTTTGCACAGGTCTTGACAGTATTGTTTTTTAAATAAAACGATCTTACACAAAACAAGCGTCTTTCATTTCATTTGTTGTAACAGATGCTATCATGTCGAGGGCTCGGTTAAGAAAACTTTATTATGATGCAAGGGGTGTTGGTTGCTATGGAGGCGTCGAAGCTCTATACAGAAGGGCTGTAGATGAAAATGAACCGGTAAGCAGAGACCTTGTCAAGACGTGGCTATCGGGAGAAGAGGCGTATTCACTCCATAAACAGGCCCGAAGACGTTTTAAGAGACGCCCCACAATCGTTAATGCGCAAATAGATTATCAGTGGCAAGCGGACATAATCAGCCTTCAAGATGTTGCAAAACATAACAACGGTGCCTGTTATATATTAACAGTCATAGACGTGCTGTCCAAGTACGCCTATGCAGAAGCGCTACGCGATAAAAGTGGTGCTAGTGTCACGGCCGCTTTTAAAGTCATCTTCGGGAAGGGTCGAATTCCTCAAAAACTACAAACAGACGCTGGTAAAGAATTCTTAAACAAGACATTTCAGAAATTATTAAGCCACCATGGTGTTCAACATTTTGTAACCCACACGGAGGTAAAAGCAGCAGTTGTAGAACGGTTTAACAGAACTTTAAAGTCTGAGTTGTGGCGGTATTTTACAGCCCATAACACCTACAGATACGTGGATGTTCTACAAGCATTTTTAGATGTATATAATGCCAGTTATCACAGGACCATCAAAACATCCCCCGTAGAGGTCACCCCTAGTAATTCCTTAGCTGTTTGGAGGACTGTGTATGGCTGTAATTTTGTTACAAAGGTGAAGAAACCCATTTTTAAAAAAGGTGATCACGTGAGGATTTCAAAATTGAAAGGGATCTTCACGAAGGGCTACCAACAAACTTTTAGCGATGAAATATTTATAGTGGAACGTGTGGAGCTTAAAGAAGGGCTGTATATTTACAGGTTAAAGGACTACGCAGGGGAAGCTGTGTCGGGGATCTTTTACAAGGAAGAGTTACAATTGATACCTGAGGATCCGAACCGTGTGTATAGGGTTGAAAAGGTTCTGAAGAGGAAAGGTCGAGGTGTTAACAGCCAGGCGTATGTCAAATGGAGGGGATGGCCTGATAAATTTAACAGTTGGGTACTGTCCAGCTCCCTGAAAGGTGTGTGAGCTAAGGACCGCCTGAAAAAACAGCTGATAAGATGGAGACAACGCCCTTTTATATTACCTTACCATCCAACGCTTCTAAGGCCATGTTCCCCGACAATCAGATCTCTAAATACACCGTGCAATTGGCTTAGCCGGTGGACCTGAAAGGGGATTGGGAGGTGGCCCTAACAGAAATCCAATACCCTAGAACCTGGAATACATTTACAGCTAGTGAAGCTAAGTTTTACATAAAGCGTGATCAGGACAATGTGAACATGCATGCTGGCATACCGTACGGTTACTACCCTACCGTAGCAAGTGTTGTCGATGCAATCAACAAATCCATAGCCGGCATCGAATCATATGCGAATATTCATCTGTCTCTAGATAACGTCAGAAGGAAGGTGTTTCTTAAAGCCCCGAGTCGAGGCACGACGTTTAACAGCACCGGTAAATTAAAAAGGGTCTTAGGCACTGTGTTGCATGCGAAAAGTCTGGCGGAACAGGATCACACGTGTCCCGATATTAACGGAGGCTTCTACACGCTCTATGTGTATAGCGATATAGTAGAGGCCCAGAGGACCGGGGATAGTTACGCGCCGCTGCTAAGATGGGTCCACGTACAGGGTGAAAATATTACGATGGTCAATATTCAATTTAATAAACCCGACTACGTCGCAGTTTCTAAAAACCATTTTGACACTATTTCAATTATGATCTACGATGATCAGTCTGAGCCGGTGGCCTTTAAATACGGGAAAGTTATTGTTAAGCTTCATTTAAGACCGAGACGCGACAGCGGCTATTAATCAGGCATCATGGTGGTCGTGAAAACATACGGGGACCCGTCTATGTACAGGGACTATTACAGAAACCAAGCCGGTTATGGAGGGCCCCCGTACTTTCAAGGGTCGCCTGTTATGTACGGGGCTGGTTTAGGGGGATTCTTCAGGAGTCTGTTTAGAAGAGCTATGCCATTCTTGAGAAGAGGTTATGAAATTGCAAAACCACATGTTAAGGCAGCGGCTTCGAGCATTGCCCAGGATGTGGTTGGTTCTGTTACTACGGCTGTTGCAGAGCGCATGAACAAACCGCCGCAAGAAGGATCGGGGTTGCTGTACACACCACGCGCGAGTGTTAAAAGGAAGCGTCGTGCTTCGAGACTACGCGGCCCCCCGGCCCCCTATAAAAAAAGACGGAGCTCTTCAAAACGCACTCAGAAAAGAAGAGCTCCAAGACGGAAGAGAGCTGCGAAGAAGAAGAGAAACGGCTCTAAAGTAAATATTTTTTAAAGCATCGTAAACTAAACCATGGCCTTCGTACACTGTGCATCTGGTGAGTGCGCCAAATCCGAACTAGACTTGTTCACTCTAAAACCAACGCAGACGAGCATCGAAAACAGCTTCTTCATGGAGGTATCACCTTTAGCAGCATTGACACCTCTGACCCCTATAGAGTTTTGTGTGTCGGGGTCCACGGATATGTATTTGGATCTCAACAACACACTGTTGCATCTTGTGTGTAAAATCGTAAAAGCGGATGGGTCCGACATAGCAGCAGCCGCTAGAGTGGCAACGATCGCTTATCCCCTAGCGACCATGTTTAACCAGGTGGACATCACCCTGGGCGATCGAATCATCACACAGAACGATAACATGTACGCCTACAGAGCCTACCTCGAGAGCATTCTAAATTACAGCAGCGACGCCCTTGACACGCAGCTTTCAACTGGGCTCTTCTACAGGGATACACACGCACAGTTCGAAGTCACGGCTCTGGACGGTGCCAATAGGGGTTTTGTAAATCGGGCGGGGTTTGCAGCCGGCAGTCGCCCCTTTGACCTCCTGGGGCGCATACATTCAGACCTCTTCTTCCAAGATAAACTGCTCATCAACGGAATTGATCTTAAGATCAAACTCACTCGCAACAAGGACTCATTCTGCCTCATCAGCGGTGATGCGGAACAGTACAAACTGGACATACTATCAGCGAGCCTGTTTGTAAAGAGAGTGAAAGTGTCACCTAGTGTCAGGTTAGCGCACGCCGACGCTTTACAAATATCGAACGCCAAGTACGCTGTTGAAAGAGTGGGTTTGAAGGTGTTTAGTATTCCAGCAGGGACTCGCTTAACCCAACAGCAGAATTTATTTCTGGGGCAACTTCCCAAACTCATCATCATCGGATTCGTGGACAATACAGCTTTTAGCGGCACCTATGCCTCAAACCCTTTCAATTTTAAACACTACAGCATCAACTACGCCGCGCTGGTCCATGAGGGCAATGTGATTCCTGCAAAACCCTACACACCCAGTGTTATAACCTCCAACTATATCCGGGAATATCAGGGTTTGGTTTCAATAACAGGGAAACATCTAAGGGACTGCGGTGTAGCCGTGTCACGTGAAGGCTATGGGACCGGATACACTCTGTTCGCATTCGACCTGACACCCGACATGGAAGATGGTGGGCACTACAACCTGGTCAAAAATGGTAATCTAAAAGCTGAAATACGATGTACTAACCCTCTACCTGCGAATGTGAACATGATCGTATTCTCAGTGTTCGACAGCCTCATCCAGATCAACCACGCCAGACAGATTTTGTTTGACTATCTTTAAAACAGTTGTGAAATGGACACTGTGCAGATACGGGACTTCCTAAGTCGGCATAAATACGCTCGGAAATACTTTTTAGGTGTTTTCCCTAGCGATGGGCTACCGGCTGAAATAGACTCAGAAAGACCATGCACCCTGGTCTTTAACACCGATCCGCATTACAAGAGTGGAACACATTGGGCCGCCGTGTTTATAGATAGCGACACGGTTACCGTGTTTGACAGTACAGCAGAGTTCCCTGAACACCGTATATATACACAGCCCATATTCAAGTTTGTGAAAAAAGTTGCGGAGCGAGTGGTGTTTAATAAACTGAGGGTCCAGGATTCGGTAGCCATGACATGCGGTGAACACTGTATTTATTTTATCAGTAAAATGTCAGAGGGTATTTCATTTAGAAATTTCTTAAATCTATACTCGAGGGACCTTTTTAGCAACGATAGTCTAGTTACGAAATATGTAAAAGAAAACACAAGGGCCTCGGTCAGACCTGCTAGAACCGAATATGTAGCTTGTCAAAATTGTAAGGGTTTATAACTTGTATGTGCTTAATGATGAACGTCTACAATAAAAGACATTGTTTTTAAAAAGCAAGCATTCAGACTTTGTATTTCACTGCTTATTCATGCATCATATTTTATTTTTTATTTTTAAAAAAGGTTTAAAAAGACGCTTGAGACGGTTGTAAAGTTATAAAAGTGTTTATTACAAGCCTGTATGTAAGTTGTGCATTACACTGACAAACTTTGCTGAAGAAATATATGAAGAAAATCAGACACGCTTATACACATAATAGGTACATTTAAAAATGATGGATGAATCCATGTACGGGGTATGGACAAAGTCTTTTTTCGCCGTGTAGATGGTGTCATAGGGGTAGTCCAAGAGGGAGATATCCGTAGGCCTTCAGAGGCGGGTGGCGATGGTGGGAGGGTTGTCTTTAAACTTTCAAACATACGGCGATGATCGTTATTACCAATGAGCGTAGAAGGGATGTTGAGTTCAGCAGCGGCTCGCAGAAAATGATCCCAACCACGCGGTGCATTTTGAGACGTTAGCATTTTCGGGTGCGTGAGCCCTTTAACCAGGTCGTACATGTGCGACCCTACAACCGGCTGTCCCTTGTAGAGAAATTCGCCTCGTTCATTCCAGGATGCGAGGTCTTTAGAAGTTGCCAGTTTACTCATCAGCATTTGCGCTGCACCTCTATGTCTTTGACTTATATTTTTTAAGAGTTCATCAACAAAGGGGTCTGGGGCTGATGCAAGGTCCGGCGGTGGTTGTAGGGGTTGAGGGGTATTCGCAGGGGCTGCAGGTTGTTCAGAGTCCGGGGTATATAGAGTCAGCTTGTTTTTCTCAGTATTCCACTGGTTGTAGTAACTTAAAAAGTTTTTAAGGGTGCTGGTGTAAAGGTTTGCCTTGTCGTAGGGGTTTAGATCAGTGCGGTTCAAAATGTCTTTAATTTCC
This sequence comes from Triturus cristatus, assembly GCF_964204655.1. NCBI lineage: Eukaryota > Metazoa > Chordata > Amphibia > Caudata > Salamandridae > Triturus > Triturus cristatus. Next base: position 1,066,426,140 of record NC_140579.1, on the reverse strand, counting down.
GCATCCAGGCGCAGAGTCTCATTTCTGCGTATATCCCACGCATTGTCTGTGGAAGAACCCAGGTGGTCCATTTGCCGTTTAGGAACCAAATACATCTTTGTGGCATGCTCCATTACTGTCCCGAGAGGAGGCTTGTAATTACCGGTATAGCAATCCCCAGCAGGTTACCTATAAAACCCCCAGATTGTTTAACCAGTTTCTTCTTTGTAATGAGTGAGGCCCTTTTATTACTGAGCTTCTTGATAAGACTCCTCTTCTTCTTCAGCACCTGTAACTGACTCCCTGATATAGGGACGTTGCCTTTTAGGGTGTTTAGGGCTATTTCTGAAATGGCAGCCACTAAGTCGTCAGTAGCAGCGCACAGGATGGCTTTTCTGTGTTGAGGACTGGCTGTAACAAGCAGTTTCAGGAGAGCTAGATTGCGGCGTAGCCGGGCAGACATGGTCACCACCTTATATTATAAAGGTCCGTGTGTAAATGTCTCTAAAACACGTCAAAGCTTCTTTTTATGGGGCCGTGGTCTGGTCTTTGGAGTGTAGGCGACTGGTAGCTCGGGGGGAAAAATATCAGCCCTCTATAGTCTTCTAGAGTTTCATTTTTTAAATCGACCAGCAGATAGCCATGGGGTTTTGCCGTAGCGTCGCTAAAGGCCTCCATGGAGAAGTGTGTGTTTCCGGGGTACATCTGTTTAGCTATGACTGCTATTTGTTGTTTGTCCCGGGGGTTTTTAAATAAAACAAGGTATGAAGCGTTGAGAGCTATAGACCGACTGTTCTTGCCCTTGTAAAACAAGTTCTGTACAATGTAGCATATGCTTAGATTGCGATGATGTGAATATTGCGTAAAAGCTCTCTCTAACTCCGGATGATCACCCCCTTCATGCATAAGGTCATCGACAATGATCATGTTTATATGGGACGGCGGCAGTAGCTCATCATCGTTGAGATTATCTGGTATACCCTCTATAAAACGGATATGTGGGAAACTACGGGACAGGGCTGTATAAAGAGGCTGCCAGCAGGAATATAGCCACACAATGTTATTAGGGGTTTGGGATAAAACAGAGGGCGCATTTTCTAAGAGCTTTTTTATAAAATAGCTCTTACCACAGTTTGAGGGGCCTGCTAACACGCAGGAGAAGGGATGTTGCAAACGGGTGTCCATGGTGTGGGGGTGTCTCTCTAATGGCTCTAATAACCATAAGGGATTGTTTTATAGTCCGCGGTCAGGATCCTTTTATCAAAAACAACGCGCAGGGTTTTATGTAAGGGCTGCGTCGTAATTTCCCATTTCTTTTTGGATCTGACTATGCATGGTTGGTTCACAACTATGGTCTTAGCAGTTTCACAATCGGCTGATGCAGCGTATTCGTGCACCAGATTCTTTAGACTGTCAAAATTGATTTTTAGGGTGTTGCTGACATTTAAGGTTATACCTTTGACCTTCATACACACTTTATTCATGTTTGTGCGGTAGGTGTAGGTCTTAGGTCCTGACGATACGTATTCTATTATATGCTCACCCTTATCGAGCTCGCTGGTCAAATCACCCAGATAATCCCCAAGAGGAGGGTCTTCATCCCCTGGTTTACTCAGAAAAATCACCGAGTCGGTATCATGATACAGACATCGGTCCTGGAGTTTATCCATAACCCTGTAGAGCTCTAGACGGGCGTGGGCTGTAGTGAAACAGGCTATGAAGATATTTATGTTGTTACACGTTGTGGGGTATGCTTTTGTGTATTTCCAACACACTGCCGCTGTCTCGTCATCGATAAAATTGCAGCTGGACACCTCATAACAGGGGGCAAATAGGTACTTAAACAGCTCGTCCGGATCTGTTATTAAGGTCGTATTTGATAGGTTTGTACGCTGTGCGAATTTTCCCCATAAGGAGTTGAGGCAGAGTTAAGCTAACTGGCGACGGGTCGGGTTGACCTCTATCATATGGGGGCGTAAATGTATACCCTCGTGAGCATAGTAGTCATCGATGTATTTCTGCTTTGCATCCTGACTAGTACACCATTCGGGATACCCTGAGGCCTCCTGTTTGTCTCTGAGAAACAGATTAATGTACGGGGCAAAGAGCCGAGTCGTGGTCCTCTTAAAATGCCACACCTCGTGTATCCTTCCGAGCCTGTAACCTTTCTCTAGCGCCACTTCGACCTCGATACTGCACCAGGTCCCTGTGAGCATCCTTTGTTCATCGGTGTGCCTGCAACCACCGGTCTCTTTAAGCAATGCGCATGTTCGACATAGGGGGAACAGCAGCTTACCATCGACTCTGTAGGGTAACACTGGAAAGTAAAGCCGCCTTGGCGGATAGATTTCACATTTAACTAACCCAAAGTATTCCGAAAGGGGCTTAAAGTCTCTATATATGATGGTAGGATGTCCTAAGGGGTATACCTTCATTTTGTTTACAAAGGGGTACAGGCTGGTGAAATCATAGTAGTGTATTTTCTCACCCTCATCCGTGGCCCTGTACAGTTGTATGGCGTTTGTACGGCCTCCGAATAAGGCATCGCGGGGTTCCAAGGGTTCTGGTAAATCACGACTCTGAAGGTAAGAGATGAGCTCGGTGTCGGTTGTTAACATCTCTAACCACTCGTGCTCCCATAGAACCCTCATAGCAAAGCCACATTTTTCAACATACTGGGCCTTCAGCAGAGTACGTCTGTGTAAGTGCTCAAATTTGGCACCCAGAAGTTTGTTAAACTCGTGGGGCTTGTAACACTGAGGGCAGCCGTGGTAAAAACAGCCGTTGTATTCAAAGGCCGTCGCCACCCCGTTAATTACAGCGTACCCGTCCAGGTAATAGGGACCCACCCGGTATTCACCACCCTGCAGGGCGTGTTGAATATGTACGTCTTCCTTCTCAGAGATGTACATGAGCCACCGGATCGAGGGGGTTGAATAACGTTTCTGTTTACCGTTTTAGAGGTCTGGCGGCACTAGAGCGATACTTTGAGGTCTTAAAAACATGTGTTTGTAGATGGACATACACATGGATGCCAAAGTGATGTTTTGAAAAGGGTCTATGTATGCGACCTCTTTTATCATTGGAGCCATCTTCGATTTCAAGACCCGACTTTTCTTTGTCATTTGAGGTTTCTTAGGCTTCAGCATTCTGACTTTCTTAGTCATCACCACCACAGCGTCTCTGAAGAGGTTACACGCTTGGCGCAGGATCATTACATCAGCCTGACAATAAGCTTTCAACTCTGTTTGAAAATGAAACTCTTTTTCACGGTTTTCAGAGTACCATTGTAGAAAGCTCTCTTTCTCGGCTGGCATCATATATTGAACCCCGTAACTGTCAGGAGATGGCATGGGCCCCACATAATTCTGGTTCGCCCATGTGTTAAAAAAGTGTGGAAAATAACCCTTACACCCTGGGAAACCAAAGGCTTTTGGCAGCTTACTCAATTTCATGGGTAGGAAATTCAGAGTGTCTATAAACCTTATTTGTAAATGTCCGACTGTTAACAACATCAGCTTTGAACCCTGAGTAATGAGTTCTACTTGCACCTTTTCATGAATCATATTTTGTAAAATAAAGAATGAGTCGTAGGCTTTTGAGTTGTGGGCCAGCATAGTATACCCTTTGAATTTGGTTTGAATGAAAGTGTTAAGGAAATCACCAACGCACGTTCGGCCTTCAAACTCCCAGCTGTCGTCGGAAGTTAGATGGTGTGCGTAAATATAGTTAGGTTGGTGTACACCCGTCTCCTGTGTGCACTCTATATCAAACACTATGTAGGCTTCGGTTTTGGTCTGGGGCTGGCCTTTAACCATGTAGCAACGATGGTTGGTACCCGCCGCATAAGACGTATGGCATCGGGGGCATTTCATACCTTTGCATTTGTGATCAGATGCCACATACCGACCACACTCAAAACAATCCATTTTAGGGGTGCATTTAACAGCTTTCTTGTGGATGGTCAAACAGTCTTGAGAGCGACAAAACAGCTTACAGGTGCGACACCTCACCTTCAGGGCGGTATCTACGAAGCAACCATCCCTCTGGCACATCTTACAGTGCATTTCACACTGATGACGGTCCTTAGTGCTGTATATATGGTCGCAATGGGTGCACACATACTTGACACCCAGAAAACCTTTAAGGTTTAAGATCCCGTAAAAGTGATTTTCGTGGTGAAGCACATATACGGTCTTGTTCCTCACCGGGCTGCCAGTTGTAAAGTACTTCCAAGAGCCATTGTGATAAAGAACTTTCACCGTCACAGCGAAATAGTTCTCAAAAAGACCTATATCGCCAAAGCCGACCATGCGGTCGGGAGGTATTTCAAGAACCTCATGGGCTTCAGCCGCTCTAGACATGATGACCGCGTCGGTGGTGTTGCGACCCAACAGTAGGCCTACGATGCTGGCCGCCAGACACGTGTTGTTTGTATCGTTGTTAAAGTCGAGCAGCCACCGTTGTTTCTTACCAATTATCTTACTGTATAGCACGCTCTTTAAAGGTCTGGAAACACCCCCCTCACGCCCCCGGACAATGAGGGCTATGACGCGGAAAGTGCCATAGGCGGCTAGTTCAGTCTTACTCTGTAAAAGCCTCGAAACATTTTCTAAAAATTCCACAGCGTCAAACACATCTCGGGACCTCTTTTTGGTGAACAAAGGACTGTCAAAACCTTGTCCCTGGAAACGTAGTTGGAAAAAATCATTAGGACCCACAGCGCGTAACAACCTTTCTATGAGCGTTTGCACCGCCTGGTGTATAGCTAAAACACTCTGATCGGAGGACCTTATCTGGTGAAGGTTAGCAAACCTAAACTCCTCGTAGTGCTCGACGGCATTAAATCTCTCTACATCACGCCTGTAGCTTCTAACGCTCTCTAAATATACTACCTCTGAATCCTCATCTTGAGGTATTTGACTTGCTGGGGAGCTTGTTGCTGTATCGTATTGGGGATTCTGGTCCAGTATGGGGTTAGGGGCCCTTTTAACCACCCTTGTAGCACATATTCTGGCTTTCTTCAGTTTACTTATTAAAAGCCGTCGCTGCTTAGCGCTATTAGCCCATTTTTGTTTTTTACGGGTCCATGCTTTTCGAGGTAGCCGACCCCCTCCTATTTGAACAGTCTGGGCTGCGCCTAGGGGCTCTGGACTCAAGGCGTCCTCTGTTACAGACCCACCCCGAGGGTCATCTATGCGTTCCTTATGACGGAGTGTTGGTTGTTGTTCAGGCGTAGCTTGTGAAACGGTGTGACGGTGTTCTATGTACTTTTTACGCCTGAGTAGCCGTAAGAAGTGTAGGGACTTTGTCAGGAGTGTTTGTACTTTACCGAGGTATTTTGATGTGAGGGTTCTTTTATTAAAACCAGAGGCCCTGACATTCTTCAGGGTGTGTAGTTGACCTAGTCATGTCTGTATATGCAATATGTCCGATCCCGCTTCCTGACACGTTTGGAGGATTACCCTTTTACAGAGGTCAACCCTTTGCAGTATTTTCTGCTGAGCCTCCACCATGACCCTGGCACCACTACCACCCAACCCCAATTTTAAGGTTGCGGTGTTCGCTTGGCGTTTTAACTTCCTGACCGCCATTTGTATATCCTTTACATGCGCGTCTAGTACCGGTTTAGGGTTTATAGAGTCATATTTTGGGGGGTGAGGGCTGAATACTGTGTTTGGTTGTATAACAACCTTTAACGAACCAGGGTCTTCTCTACTGACTGCATCACCAGCAACCATCTGTAACTGAGGTCCTGGGGATATCATAGAAACAGGATCCCAGTGCGAGCACCCTGGAGCATTGGGTGAAGGGACCTCACTATATGACACCTCCATACTCTGATTTGACCAATCATCCCAACCCGTACTGCAACCCGTACTGCTATGGGTGTATATAGTTGGGGGGGATACAGGGTTTACACACCCCGAGGGGCTTGTTGGGTCGTATGCACCCTCCGGGGTTGCAGGTGACATGGGGCACGGTGAGTGTAAATGCATGTCGTAATAATCAAGGGTGCTACCGTCTAAGACAGTGGCCGTGAGGTTGTCTGGCGTATGTGTAAATGTTGGCTGCAAAACCCCGGTGTCTGTGTTAGAGAGCCCCCCGGACGCTGCTTCTGACGGTCTAACAAATGTGTCTACAGAGGATGTCATTGTCACGGGGCACCCCATGCTGCCGGTATAAGGGGCTCCTAAAGGCTGCCCCTTGTCAGACACATTGTCCCTAAACTCAGAAGGCGCTACTACAGATGGTTCCATGGTTTGGGTTATGGGGCATTCCTCTACAGGCGCCACCCGTTTTATTTTTGAAGCTATAGAGGTCTTCAGAGGGTGGGATGGGTGCTGCGGTGTAACAGGATTGACTAAGGACCCTTCCGATGCTTCTACTTGTAACGCCTGGACCCCTTGTTTATTCTTAAGATATTTTCTTGAGAGCCGGTTGACTTTAGGGGTTTGGGGTTGTAAAAGGGCTTCTGCAGGTGTCGTTACAAACGATGGTTCCTTAGAGAGTTCGTGTGTATCTGGTTCATTCACCTGCTTAACAACATTTTTTAATGAGAGATCTAATGGAGTCTTTAGGGGTTCGGGGGCCAGAGGTTTCTTGCTGAGGTCTAAAGGGTCTGCTAGGGACTCCATGACCAGCGACTTCTTCTTGAGGTTTAAAGGACCTGCCTGGGTTACTGAGTTCGACTGTTTCTTCTTAAGAGCCGGTTTGCTTGAGAGGGGGTTCCCTTTTGAGGGCTTGAGAGGGTTCAGATACATAACGGATGCGTCGGTTCTCTTCCGTATGTTTGTGTAGTATGTGTAGATCTTATTCTGGCGTACACGCCTACTCACACCTTTTGCCGCAGGCGGGGTGTTCAGGACAGTCTTTGTTATATCAGCCAGTGTTTTTGTTGACCTCTCAGCCTTATACGCATCTTCACCACTGTTCTTTTGAACGGCTCCTAGAATGTAACATAAAAAATATATATTAGAACAATAAGGATCCCGTATAAGCTGTTTACCCTACCCATCGTAGTACACCGTGTACTACATGCCGGTGGCCCCCATTGTTTGAGAGAATACAACCCCGAGAGACCGTTTTCCACACTTTTTTTTTTTTTTGTAAAAACACACCTTTTATATGGCTTTTCCCAACTCCTTTCTTTGTCACGGGTCCGTCTTTAGATACGGCGGATTTTCTTTTCCCCGGCCTTTCTTTTGGGTGCTGCGACGTCTCTTGCACAAACACGACATCAGGGGACCCTGTAAAGGGAAAAAATAAGCATATTTGTAGTATAAACCGTCCACAGCATGCTCCGCTGTGGAGTGTTCCTATAGTTCACGTTTGTGTTTTCCCAAGTCTTAGGCCTTTGGAAGAATGAGGGCTTTTTTTTTTTTTTTCTTTTTTTTTTTGTAAAAACACACCTTTTATATGGTTTTTCCCAACTCCTTTCTTTGTCACGGGTCCGTCTTTAGATGCGGCGGATTTTCTTTCCCCCGGCCTTTCTTTTGGGTGCTGTGACGTCTCTTGCACAAACACGACATCAGGGGACCCTGTAAAGGGAAAAAATAAGCAATAAGCATATTTGTAGTATAAACCGTCCACAGCATGCTCCGCTGTGGAGTGTTCCTATAGTTCACGTTTGTGTTTTCCCAAGTCTTAGACCTATGAAAGAATGAGGGCCTTTATTTTTATTTATTTTTTCTGATTTACCTGTAAGTACAGGGTTATCCAGCACATTCAGAGACATGTCTTGAGACCACCCGCGTCGATGTGCATCCTCAAGAATCTTTTGTAGTTCGGGATCCAGACCTATAAAAACACACATACATGAGAACTACCATTGGAAAAGCAGAGCGTCTAAGACACAGGTGTAAGAAACTACTCCGTAGTAGACATCTCTAAATACATATACCTGTCTGTAGGGCGTGCATTTCCTCGTCTGTGAGGATTAATTCTGGCAGATCCTGCATCTGGGTTGAATATAAAAACGGCTGTTTTAAAACCACACCTCATAAGCAGGATATTACAGTTACATGCAGCTTAGAAAACCCAAAATACACATCACATAGAGACACGCATCCTTACACCTGGTATATGTAAAACATCTAGGAATATGTTCCAATGTTTAGGGGTGTACAAACTGTAGGCATGACAGGTCAGACCCTTAGCTAAAAGGGCTGGTTAAAGTTTGGGAAAAGCATAAAAATCAAAATTGAAAACAAAACCTGCGGATTTATGGTATTGTACACATTCTTTACACTAGATAAAATGATATAACCCTCTCTAAAATGAGTATTAATCACCGTAGTTACCACGGACATTTATTTATTTATTTCATTTTAACCTTGAAGCAGCGGAAACAATAATCAGGGTATCTGATGCATTTATAATAAATAACCCCTAAGCTATGGGCGGCCATTCATGTTTTTATAAGGCTGGACTATTGGCTTTGTCACTGGCTGCTATTTGTATAAGGTTGGACTATTGGCATTGTCACTGGCGGCTATTTGCATAAGGTTGGACTATTGGCTTTGTCACTGGCTGCTATTTGTATAAGGTTGGACTATTGGCATTGTCACTGGCGGCTATTTGCATAAGGCAGGTCTGATGGCATTGTCACAGGTTGTTAGTTACATAAGATAAATAAGCAGCAGCTCCGGCATGTATATAATGCTGAAAAAGCTTCCGTTTAAAGGCATGTGCTCATTCTGCAGCACTCGGGAAACCCTACAGGGAGCCACCCCCTCCGTGGATACGGCTGCAGGCCCCGCCCCTTCAAAGACGTCAGGGGAGTCCCTGTGATGTCATTGAAGGGGCCGGGGCCTGCCGCCGCATCCACGGAGAGGAAGCTCCCTAAACCCCTGCAGCCGCCATTGGGACCCCCGTGGCTGGTTTCAAAAAACCCCAGAGCAGCACCTTCTTCAAGCGATCTCTGGGGGGATTCAATATTTAAAAAACAACCGGGACGCTGCGCCCACGCCTCCCAGGCGCCGTAGGAGCCCCCACAACGGCCGCACTTACCCCCGGAGCTCCGCATGGAACACAGCGGGCTCCTGGGGGTTTTCCTTTTTTCTTTAAAAACAATGGGGGCCTTGCGCACGCGCCACCGGGACACCAACCCAGGCCTCACAAACCCCCGGAGCACCACCACCTTGAGCAGAGCGGACTCCGGGGGTCTTCACAATTTTTAAAAACAGCTGGGGCCTCGCACCATCGCCTCCCCGGAGACATCGGAGCCCCCACCACGGCCTCATATCCCCCGGAGCCACGCATTGAGCACAGCGGGCTCCGGGGCTTCAATTCTTTTTTTAAAAAAGCGAAGCGGTCCTTGTGTCCGTGACCCCCATGGCGCTACCGGTACACCCGGCTCTAGGCCTCACAGACCCCCGGAGCTCTGCATACCGCACAGCAGGCTCTGGGCTTCAATTTTTAAAAGCAATTGGGTCCTTGTACCCTCGCCCCAGCCGCCACCGGAGCCCCCAACCATGGCCTCATATTCCCCGGAGCCACGCATTGAGCACCGCGGGCTCCGGGGGACTTGTATTTTAAAAACAATGGCGACTTGCGCCCACGCCCCGGAGCCGTCGGAACCCCCACCCCCCAGGCCTCACAAATCCCGGAGCCCCTGCATTGCGCACAGCGGGCTCCGTGGCCTTCACAATTTTAAAAAACTACGAGGGCCATGCACCATCGCCTCCCAGGAGCCATCAGAGCCCCCACCATGGCCTCACAAACCCCTAACAACGCCCTTGGACATTTATCAACAGACAGGTCGCCAGCAGAACCACAGACACAGGCCTATTGGTAAGTACTTAAACAGTTTTTATTTATTGTGAAATTGTTTGGGGTTAATTTTCACGGCCTCTGGGGCCTCTAAAACAGTGGATAACTATACAAAAATGCTTCTAGACAGTGTTTAAACTACGAATTACAACCATACTTTACACCCCTCATTATTCACATTAAACAACCTACCAGAACTCACATTTAACATTAAGGGAGCGTAAACATCAGCATACACAGCATTAAGCATCCTTTTAAAAATACACCAGTATTCACATTAAATGCATTGCGCTTTACGTCTTTTAAAAATTAAAAGTTATAGCCATGTTTCACAGCCACCCTTATTCACATTAATCAACAGATCACCCCGTCATAAACATTATTTAAAACCATGTAAACAGCGGCCTACATAGATCTAAAACACCTTTTAAAATGCCGCTTTGTTCACTTAAATGCATTCCCAACACATTAAATAACCCATAAGCATTCATCCATTATTTACATACCTCACTTAAACTGTTGCATGCGTCGTTAATCTGCGTCAAGTTGCTCTGATCCATTGGAAGTCTTTAAACGACGGGACTGAGGGGCCTGTGCAGCAAAACAATACACACACGTCGTTCCAAATGGTTTGAAAGGCTGTTTATGAGAGGACCTTGAAGTATGCTTTTATAACTGTGCGGACATGTTAATTGGAAGGACGAGCCCCTTTATGTCTTGGGGCGTGTTTAGAATCTTGTAGTACGGTTCATTATAGGTAATAGAACATTGTCGTGAGGGTCATTACTGGTAACGTTTTCTACCCCCTACGTATTTTGGTAGATGTCATTTTAACCTTTGACTTGTGTTCATTAAACCATGGGCCTGTTGCTGGCTGCACTCCGACTGAAGTTTTAGGGGCCTGGTCTGCTAATTGGCCGGGTGTCATCCTTTATGGCCGAGATTGTTTAGAACGTTTTCTGACCACTGTCGTATTTTGTTAGCTGGCATTTTAACCTTTGACTTCTGTTCAATAAACCTTCGGCCAGTTTAGAACCCCGTCTGATGTTTTAGGGACATGCTGCCCCTTGTTAGATGTCATTTTAACCTTTGACTTATGTTCATTAAACCGTGGGCCTGGTGGGGGATGTACTACGGCTGAGTTTTAGGGGCCTGGGCTGTTTATTAGAAGGGCGCCATCCTTTCTGGCTGAGTTTGTTTAGAATGTTTTCCGGTCACTGGCTTGTTTTGTTGTGTCATTTAGACCATTGACAACTGTTCATTAAACCGGCGGCCTGTTTTTGGAAGAACCCCGTCTGAAGTTTTAAGGACATGCGGTATGCCCATGTGAGGCTCATTTTTTAGTACGTTTCTGACCAGTGCATTGTTTTTGTTAATCACTTCAACATTAGACATTTTGTTAATTAAACCACCAGACCTGGTCGCCTAATCACATTTGTTAGGGCCTCCTGCTCCGTGGAAGGATGGACTGCTGTTTTAGAAACAACCTGTGTACTATACAATTTAAGGCTCGTGGGGAGCTTAGGTGGGGAGCTTAGGACTTGTGGATTAGTTTTTCATGTTCTGAGCAGCTCTCTGTAGGGGGAACAGACCTTTGTTCTTGTGTATTCACACTGTGACTTGTAACTTTTGTTCTTGTGCTTTCACGTTATGACTTGTGAGGCTGAACGCAATTCAAATTGCAACCTCTGATTCTAAAGAAAAGACTCTTTTAAAAAACTCTCTGCACCGTAAACACCTGTGTTAGACAGCAATGCATCCCCGGGTTGGGGGTTGCCTGCTTAGACGACAACTGCCACAGGACCACAGCCCTCCTTTTTTAAAAAAGACCCAGACATTTCTCTCTTAAAGGAACATGCTTTTTTACTCACCACCTAAACTATCTGCTAACCGTAAAAGACCCAGACATTTCTCTCTTAAAGGAACATGCTTTTTTACTCACCACCTAAACTATCTGCTAACCGTGCACGGGCTTTAACATGTGCACCATGCTCACACTCTGACACAAACCCTGTGCCCCACCCTTGTATTTCCAGGGGCTTGAGGCCTGTCACTTCTAAGGCCAAGCATCTGGCACTTTCAAGGACTCGCAGACATCTCACGTTTGCAGCCACACATGTCACTTTTGCAGTCACACATGTCACTTTTAAGGACACAGCGAAGGGCGGGGGGGCACCAAAAGGGGGGACCTGTCACTTTTAAGGCCACAGCGACGGGCGGGGGGCACCAAAAGGGGGGACCTGTCACTTTTAAGGCCACAGCGAAGGGCGGGGGCACCAAGAGGGGGGACCTGTCACTTTTAAGGACACGCATGATGATCGATGGTATCAGATTATACTACTGGAGAGCACGAACCTGCATGTCTCCATCCATTTAAAAACTTAAAATAAGGCTCCTACTGTTTAGACTGTTATTTGCTCTTATTTACCAGAACTGGGCAGTTCAGGATATAATTCAGAATCTTATATTTTAACTTTGAAAGATACATTGCAGCAATCAAGTCTGTACACGAGGCATACATGCAACCACACGCACTCACATTGCATGCCCACACAGATGCAAACACGAACATGAACACAGAGACCTGCCGTGGAAGATAAGGTCACACACATACACTCACACAAACAAAAAAAAAGCATGCAGTCGTCCAAACACATGAACATCCACATAATGCATGCCCTAACAAATGCACCCACAAGCATGCACACATGCAAACACATAGAAACGTGCCATGAAAGACAAAGGCACAGACACTTACAGAAACAAGCAAAGGCAGGTGCTTGAACAAAAGTAAGTAGGTATACAAACGTGTGCCCTCCACAGCTCACGATGAAAGTGGCACAAAGGCATACATGCTTTTTCTCAGACGCACAAACACAAATATATGCTCACACACCACAGACATATTAGCGCACATAAACTTGAATAACATTTCAAGAAATACTTTACTGTAAATCACTTTTAAATCGTGCTTCCTAAAATAACTCTCCATGAACGTAATAAAAATATGTTTCGCCAGTGGTAGGAGATGGCCCAGATAAGAATTGTAATCTGAGCTAATTTCAGAAGCATTCTTTCTTTGTTTCCTCTCCTGTCTCCAACACGTAAGGGATACAATGGCTGTTTAAGAATCACCGATCTTTATTTAATGCGTGCATTTCTACATGCAGCTATGCTCGGCGCGCTGCTCCCTTTGCCTGCTGGAGCAGAGGTTCTCCTCTCATGGGGTGGGCGGGGCTGCTGGGGGCTCGTCCAAGCTGTCCAATAGGCAGGACCTCCGAAGTCTGCCGAACACCAGGGGATACCGGATCCCGAGGGGATACCGCATATTACACAACACCGGAGTTGTATGGATCACTTATCTGGAAAAAAGGAGCCGTAGTGAGGCAAATGTGAACTACGCTGCAAGTGTGCTGAACGTGTGAGGAAAAGTAAAAAAACTTACGATACCATGCGGAAGCAAGGCACAAACAACACAGCCGTGTTGGCTTTCAGTCAGGAGGAAAAACGTCATTTAATTCCTTCCCTGGGGATATTGACCTATGGGGGAAAAAAGGGGCCATCAGGGTATTGAAGATAACGAGGACCAGGCGCGCAACACCCATTGGACTCAAAGGGCTTCAGCCCCCCCCCCCCCGTCGTGTGCGGCAGCCCGGGCTGAGACACCTTCCCGGGCAAAAAAGCAGCCGCACCCGAGCACTTCACAGGTCTTTAACCGACCATTAGCATGTTAATGAGGCCTCGCTGTTGTTTCACCCCTTCTAAGAGCCCCTGCAGCTCCACTCTGCCAATTGCTTAAAGTTCAGCCCCCCCGAAATTTTTGCTCACCCCCCCCCCCGAAATTTGGCTCTAGTTGCGCCTCTGACGAGGACAGACACGTAAAACCCAAGGGAGCAAGCCACTTACTTGAAGAGGAACCGCCATAGTACCCCCAGGGGCACCCCGCTTTCCCCCCTCCCCCAAATTAGGTTACCCAATGAAACACAAGAAACAGTTGTAAGTGGGTAACAAATGCTGCAGGTTTATTACATAATTCCAGTATATGTAATGGGTGGGTTATCTTACGGGCGATCCAAGGGCAGGCGACCATCTACTTCACCTGCCCGCCTGATGAGCCGGGTAGCTCGGGAACGACCCGCAGTGCTGCCCCCCAAGTGATTCTTTCTACGATCACGTGCCGTTGGTAATTCTACTCACGCCCCCCCTCTCGGGGCGGAGCGTCGCATAGCAAGCCCCCGGTTGTTCAGGCCCACAACCGCCCGCAGGATAGCGGGGCGCCGACCGGCTTCCAGGACCTCTCTGGAGGCTCCTCGTTTTGGCTCAGGCACCACGTGGTGCCGCGCAGAGGTACTCTTTGTACCGGCCTGCTTCCAGATCGCCCTGTAACTCCGCCTGCAACGAAAAAGGAAAACATTACAACGCTCAGAAAAAAAAAAAAACCCCAACCACGCCTACGCCGGGTAAGCGGTAGGGAGGGAAAAGGCGAGGTGGGCGACAAAAGAGGTCGCCAGTGAGGGTGGGGGAAGGCTAAATAGCCTCCCCCTCACACCTGGGCCCGGAAGTGACGCGCATTGCACGTCACTTCCGCCCTGACACGGAGGGGGGCACCAGTCTGTGTCCCTGCCCCCCCCCGAAGGGAGGGAGTGGGGAGGGGTGACCGGGGCCCCGGGGCCACTAAGGCGCCGACCGCCGAGTGGCCCCCTGCGGGGGCCGCGGTCAGCGGCATAGTACCCCAGGGGCACCCCGCTTTCCCCCCTCCCCCAAATTAGGTTACCCAATGAAACACAAGAAACAGTTGTAAGTGGGTAACAAATGCTGCAGGTTTATTACATAATTCCAGTATATGTAATGGGTGGGTTATCTTACGGGCGATCCAAGGGCAGGCGTCCATCTACTTCACCTGCCCGCCTGATGAGCCGGGCAGCGCGGGAACGACCCGCAGTGCTGCCCCCCAAGTGATTCTTTCTACGATCACGTGCCGTTGGTAATTCTACTCACGCCCCCCCTCTCGGGGCGGAGCGTCGCATAGCAAACCCCCGGTTGTTCAGGCCCACAACCGCCCGCAGGATAGCGGGGCGCCGACCGGCTTCCAGGACCTCTCTGGAGGCTCCTCGTTTTGGCTCAGGCACCACGTGGTGCTGCGCAGAGGTACTCTTTGTACCGGCCTGCTTCCAGATCGCCCTGTAACTCCGCCACAGCCCTGGAGGCGGCTAACCGTCGCAGCCAGGGCCCCCCACCAACCCGCTATAGTCTTACCTGCACCTCTCCTATCTAGGGCTTCCTGCAACTAGCTGGAAGGGAACCATCCCTGCAGACAGAAGAGTTTGACATTCTGCCACCTCATGACAGTTTGACAGTGCTAGCGGGACTCAAACCCTGTGAGATCCCTTATACCCACAGGCCCAAGACTTACCAGTGAGCTATAGCTCCTGGAGTTGTAGATGGCCCCATCTATGTCCCCAATCCCTAGACGCTATCCTAATCGGATAGGGTCTGTTGAAATAAAGGGGCCTGTGAAGACGTGCAATAACTATTCGCCCCCCAGCGGGAAGGTTACACCTATTCACAATCCTGGGCCTGCCCGCTTTGACTATTATGACGAGAAGGGTTTTTTACTTAACATTTGTACAGTCCCCTCAGATAGTTAACCTGGGGCACGGGGGTGCACCTAACTGCCAGCGCGTGACCATGGGCAAGGGGCGACTCTTGCCCCTGCCCACCATCCCTTATACCTTATAGGAATTATGCCCCTACGGATCCCTCAGTGATGATCCCTTGGCATACCAGCTTCGGGAATCTGTTTGGCTTAAGCATTGCGCGCTGTCATAATGTCCCCTTGTGTCAGCCCCGCTGACACCCCAGTTATTGGGACAGCAGCACCCATAGCGCGGTAAAAGTGTCCGTAAACCAGGATCCCAGTCTCCTGCAGCTGCAGTACGCGACCAGTGATTCCGGTGGGGAGTGCCACCAACCGCAACGGTCCT
Organism: Triturus cristatus; assembly: GCF_964204655.1. Lineage (NCBI taxonomy): Eukaryota > Metazoa > Chordata > Amphibia > Caudata > Salamandridae > Triturus > Triturus cristatus. Next base: position 1,066,410,403 of record NC_140579.1, on the reverse strand, counting down.
CCAAGCATTATGGAGAGCCCATTTTTACCTGGGCCTGTCTCCAATCGATGGTGATTACACCCAGCTGAAGGCCAGAGGACCGCCTAAGGAGCCTATTCACTTGTTTTGCTACCCGGCTCCCTACTGGGAGGGCCTCAGAGTTATGGCAACGCGCGTGCTCCCAGGGCACGGTGCTGCAACCCGAAATCTGTCTTTGGTTGCAGGGGAATGCCCCCCAAAGTACATCTGGACCTATTCCTATATGGTTCCTTCAGCTACTCCTCCTGCAGGCCTAACTCTTGGTTATGGTGCCCAGCTCAGTGTTCTGCAGGCCAATCGGCTTAACCATGAACTATCGATCGATTTGAGACAGAGGTAAACCACGGGTTGCAATCCGCTCGCGAGCGGCGCACCCGCAACCACTTGGACAATCATGCCGGTAACCTTGTGCCGTGATTTAGGCCCTTAGTGATGCGCTATGTGGTGACCGCTTATTCTTGCCGCTATGTCAGTGCGTCCCCGTATTCAATGCGATTGGGGCACTGAGCTACACCCATATCTAACCCATCTAGTGGCTCAATCCAGACTTCCTTTAGCATTAGATAATAACTACCATTCTATCTCGGGTGCGTTGCCCTGCCCGACTGGGCACCCACCCGGGTGTCTAGGTTACAGTTAGATATGTGTGAGTTCCCTATATCAGTGACCGTTGAAGGCGGCCCACATAAGAATGTTGGCGGGGCCGAGTTGCGGGCTCAAGCATACCTCTTTTAGACTGTCGGCAGCGACCCGTGTTTAACTGTTACTAACATGGCAATGACAGTTCTACGTTAGGACTATCCCCACACTGGTCCGCCCTGCCCTAGGACTGATGCACCTGGGAGGGCGCGGCCGTAAGCAAAAGGTTGGAGACGAGCGACACGTGGTCACGTGTGGTCAGGATCGGACTGCGCGACCCTTGCTGTAATTAGCACCTTTATGTCGCGCGAACTCAACCCGAAGGTATTGCAACGCTGTGCATGAGCAACATATTTACACACATATTCGGGCACAGGAGTGAGATCAGGAGCCGCCGGGTCCGCGACCCTCGGGAACCCGGGCATACCAGGTCCAGCAGCTCGCATACATATTCGGGCACGGCGATATTCATTGATTTACCCAGCGTCACAAACCCAGCGCGAACTCGATCCGAAGGTATAGGCGCGCAGTTCATGAGCACCGTATTTACATACATAATCGGGCACGGAGAGATTAAGTGATCTGCCCGCAGTCACAGCGCGACTCGTCCGACGGTATATGGAGCGAAGTCCATGCGCCCCGTATCTACATACATATTCGGGCACGGAAGTGTGATCATGAGTCGCGACCCTCGGGGGGGCCAGGTAGACCAGGCCCGGCAGCACGCGTGTATATTCGCGACCCTCGGGGGTCCAGGTGGACCAGGCCCAGCAGCACGTATGCATATCTGGGCAAGGGGTGATCAGTGATTTGCCCGGAGTCACAACCACAGCGCGAACTCGATCCGAAGGTAATGGTGCGCCGTTCAGGAGCACCGATATACATACATCATCAGGCACGTGGATAGTAATTATCTGTCCAGAGTCACAGTGTGACCCGCCCGAAGGTGTTGGGAGTGCAGTACATGAGCCCCGTATTTACATACCTATTAGGGCACGGTCGATTAGTGATTCGCTCAAACCGTAATGCGCGCAAAATTATTAGAGCGCTGGACACAAGCACCGACCAAATACCATTCATGTGCAGGAGTCGTCGTAATGCCCGGAATCACCTAATGCGCGCGAATGTGGGCACGAGCAAATTCTTGTGAGTAATACATGCACTTGAATCATGTGTCTGCATTATAGGAAGCCAGCCACTACATGTTGCATATTTATCTAGCGTGAACTCGACCGGAAGGTATTGGAGTAAAATCTTGTGAACAATGCCTGCACTTGTATCAAGTATCTGGCTTATAGGAAGCCAGCACCTACATGTTGCATATTTGTATAGCGCGAACTCGACGCCAAAGGTATTGGAGCGCTTTATATGAGCACCGTATCTACATTACACAAACCGGCACGGGGAGCGTAGGAGATTAGTACCCATAACACGATCCCCGTGGCAGGTCACGCGAGCACCGCACCAGATTAACCCGTGAGGTGCGGGGGGGGGGGGGATTCGTAATACCCGTAATCGCGTGATGTGAACAGCGCATGTACTGGTATCATGTATCTGCCTTATAGGAAGCCTGCAATTACATGATGAATATTTATATAGCGCGAACTCGACCGGAAGGCATTGGAGCACTTTACCTGAGCACCGTATTTACATTACATCTTCACGCAGGGGGTGCTTAAGACATTCATACCATATTACCAGCTCCCTGAACCAGATCATGCGAGTACCGCACCAGATTATCCATTGACGTGCGGGGGATTTATTAATGCCCGTAATCGCGTATGTGAACAATGCATGCACTTGTATCATTTATCTGCCTCATAGGAAGCCAGCAATACATGTTGCATAATTATATAACGCGAACGCGACCTGAAGGTGTTGGAGCGCTTCACCTGAGAACCTTATTACATTACACATTCAAGGACGGGGAGCTTACAAGATTCGTACCATACTAAACGATCCCCGTGCCAGGTCCATTGCGCCTGCCGCAGCCCACTGCATGCCCCCCCCACCCCCAACTGCAGCGGGAGGGGGGGGGGAGATAACCCTAACCAGGGAGCGCCGCAAGTGTTGCACCGCCCGCGATCAGCGGGGGCCCAGGCAGCTCCCGGCCTTGCAGTGCTGGTGTATTAGGGCCGTGAACCGACGCTAATCTCGTAACGGCTACCCCGGCGCAGGGTGTGCGGCTTCTTTGCCGTCGAACCCCCATTCATTTACTTTGCACGCGCATGAGCATCGTATTGACCCTACCCAGGGCACTGGTAACCCAGTACCTCAATCGCGTTCGAACGCGAAATCAACACGAGGTATTGTGGCGCCTTACTTAAGTCTCGCAGTACAATATTAACATGCTTGAATGCCCCAGATCACGCGAGCTCCACACGAACGCATTGAAGCGCTTGCAAGAGCGCCGGCTGCATAGCGCAAAGTGTATTGGAGCGCTTAAATGACAAGTCCAAAACTCCGTGATTATACACTCTAGGCAGCCCCCAATTCCTGTTGGACCCCGGCCGCCCCGTCACCAATCTCGATGGATCGACATAATTGCGCGAGCTCGACCGAAGGTGGTGCTGCGCTTCACATGAGTGCCGTATTTAAACGTCTAAATCTAAGCACTGGGCGCTTCGCTCCCAAGTACCATCTTGCGTGAGCGAGTGTCAGGAGCAACCTGTTGCATATTTATGCAGCGCGCCATCGCTCCGAAGGTATTTGAGCGCTTTACCTGAGTGCCCTAATTACATTACACAACCAGGCACTAGGCGCGTAATTCAAACCAAATGATATGCCTTTGATCACCGGGCCACACAGGTGCTCGAATGTCATAATCACCGTCTAAATTTACATATCGGGGCCGTGAATAGTTTAAACGCGCGTAAATGCTTGTTTCATGTTGGGCACGGGGAGATTAAATGAATTGCCCAGAATCACGGGATGTTTTACCAACGCCGAGGCTTCGAACCTCGTTTCCTATTACCAATGTCGGCAGCTCTGGCCTTTACGTCACAACCTCTTTTTCTCTCGCCGATATTTTAGAGTTTAGGGTTTAAAGGATCTACCAAGCAGTGTTCATTATGGTCGATTCTTTGCTTGACCTCTCAGATAGCAATGAGTTCAATGAGCATTGCTTATTATAAGGAGACCCGTTTTAATCACATCCTCATCACGGAGATTACGTGATTTAAAATGTATGCCTATTTCTTTTAATGGACACCATTCTCTGACATTCGCCCCGCGTCATCACCCGGACCCCACTCGAGGCACGGGGGGGAGGGGGAGGGTTAAATGATTTGCCCAGGATCACAGGAAGTAGTAGCGCGGGCACAACCGGATGGTATTGAAGCGCTGGAGGCACCATGTTTACAACCACAAATCGCGTGTGAGGACCTGAGCCTGGGTCCTCGCATATGAATTCCTTTGCATGCCTAATGCGTCTTCTGTCGGGAACTCGAACCGAAGTAGCAGGCTAACATATCACAGCTACATCTTTAAACAGGGGGGGATTGAGTGAAATACCCCGAAAACCAGCAAACGCGGCCGCGAGACTCAGAAACCCGACCGATTGTGATTTTATCTAGCGGGCACGCGACCCGAAGGAATTGCAGCAGGGCCGTATCTACACAACCATTTCTACACCGGAAGATTACGTGGTCTGCCCGACTCCCTACGTAGCGTTGGACCAACCCGAAGGTAATGGGAGTGCTTAACGTGAGCGCTGGTTAAAGCGCTGTTGTAATTGTGAGGGGGGGGGGCAGGAGTGCCTATCCCCCCCCCAATATTATTTATTCCATGTACACATCTCCGAGAGCGCTACACATAGTATGCCCCGAAGTTGCTGCCTCACGGGAAGCGAACGCGGCAATTCTTCATTCACTCCGTATTTATATAGCGCGCACTAGTAAATTATTGGCGCGCTTTTCATTACGCATTCAGGCACGGGGAGCGGGAGCTCAGGAAACGGATGTGGACATGATGTCCCGATGCTCCGAGAGCGCTACACATTGCGTGCCCACAAGAAGCACCCAAACGCGGGAAACGTACTTGCCAAATTACCATTTTTTGCGTACTTGTACAACGCGCACTCGCAGATATTATAGCGCTTTACATTACCCACACTGGCAAGGGCTGTTAAGGGATTTGCCCGAAATACCGCCCAACTGCTGTGACTTTCGATTTGCCAATCCCCGCCGGAGGTACAGCCGTGATGGGCGTTCGTCCCGCCAATTCGTGCGCGTTCTCGGACCCTGCACAGCCCCCGGTTCAGCGGGCTAAGTCCGCCTTCCTCATCCACACGTGCCCGGTCAGGTACTTCCACTGACCAACACGGGGAGACTGCCTATATCACGCTGCTCTTCCGACAAAGCCCTATAGAGCACAGCGGGACACGGTTAGCATCGCCCGGAACCAGACGCACGGCCCAGTGGTCGGTAGCCGTAGTCGAACAAGCACCCCGACACATATGGCACTTGACGCGGGCATATCACGGGGGCACCCCCCGTACAATGTAAGTTAGTCCCATACCAGCCGCCTACGGGAGTATAGAACCCGTGAACCTAGGCTCAAACTATAATGAATTACTTCCCTGCGCCGAGGTGAGACATGCTTATGTCCAAACCCTAAGATGGAAGCCAGCTAGGGAGAGGGAGGTCGGCGGGTTGCGGGTCCCGCCATCGCGACACCGTCTCCTCGCGCCCACCGCCTTCACACGATAGCCTTCCGTGGCAGTGGAAAACCACGCAGCAAACACTGCCTCCCCCAACTATCGCAAGTTTCCGAAAATCTTCACCCACGAGCCTTGCTCTGTGCACGGTCCCCCCCCGCCCGTGGTACTCCGACCACAGGGCCCCGTCTCCTGGTACTGCCCAGGGACAGGGCCGGGGCGAGGGGGCAAGCCGGCAAACTCACCACAAATATATCGTAGTTCTGCAGAGAAGACGACGACGATCCACGCGAGACGGTGAGACGACCGACCAAAAGGCGAGGTGGGCGACAAAAGAGGTCGCCAGTGAGGGTGGGGGAAGGCTAAATAGCCTCCCCCTCACACCTGGGCCCGGACGTGACGCGCATTGCACGTCACTTCCGGCCCTGACACGGAGGGGGGCACCAGTCTGTGTCCCTGCCCCCCCACCGAAGGGAGGGAGTGGGGAGGGGTGACCGGGGCCACTAAGGCGCCGACCGCCGAGTGGCCCCCTGCGGGGGCCGCGGTCAGCGGCATAGTCGGTACCAAGTAGGGAGCGAGCGTAGTACCGTGCTTTCACGGTGGAGGAGCAATGAAGGCAACTACAGTGTGTGTAATGGGTTAATTCATGGTGACGGTAGCACGGGCGAACAGGGTGCAGCAGCTAAAGGAGGCGGGGGCGTGGCTACCATTTGAAAATCGGCTGTCAGGAACTGCAGGCGATTAACCCTTAGTTATTGGTCAAGTAGAAGGGGGGACCCAGGGGGTGCAGGGCGCGAGCCAGGTCTCCCCCTGGGTGGCTTCGCACAATGGAGCGGCCACCCAGGTGTAGGGTAGGGGTTTTAATTAGGAGGGCGCGCGGCGCGAGGGAAGGTGATAAGTAGCGGGAGGCAAGGGCGGGAAAATCACTGTGCCCTCGGGAGCGGGGAGGAGGGCCTGGTTGTACTTTTTGTCCTTTTGGCATACCGTAGGTCTGCGTCGGAAGTATGTCATCACAGGAGGCGGAGCGGGAGGCGATCCGGGTGCTCTGCGAAGCCGGCAGAAGCGACCTCCTAAAGCCTGGCGTTGCTGGACAGGCATGGGTGGGCCTCATTCGTGCACCGCGGAAAGCCAGCAGTGGGGTCGCGAAGGCGGTGGCGGCCTGCTTATCCCCGGGGCCCGCTGCAGTGGAGGAGGTCCCGCTGGGTCCGGAGGTGGGGCTGGAACCGGCCCGTGTCGAGGGTGAAGAGGCGCAGGCCGGCCCTTCCGACGAGGTGTCCACCGTGATGCAGGTATGTGCGCCCGCCCGCTTTGCTGTGGCCGGGAGGCGCGCTACAGTGAGGGGAAGGCGGGGGCGGTCCCTTGCATCGGCCGGGCTTCGTGGGAGGAGCGCTGGTGGCAGGGCCGGCATACAGTCTCTGCGTCCTAAGAGAGGAGGGCGGGCACGGAGTTATGATGTGCTGGAGTCCCCCAGGCCGGTTCAGGAGCAAGCTACCCCCCCACTTTCAGGGCCTGAGGGGTTGGTGTGGCAGAGCAACCCTCAGTTGGTGCAGGTTAATGGGCAGACTTTTCTTTTGAGCCCAGCACCAGCATTGCCTGTGCTATTTAATTCGGATGTGCCTACTGAGTGCCCCTCTGGGGGGAAACCGGGGATAGTGCCGCTGCGGGGCGTGGTGGGGGCCCCGGGTACGGTTGGGACAGGGGCAGGCCACGTAGGAGAAGGCACAATGGGACCGAGGAGTGCCTAGGGAAGGGTGGATTACCCGCAGTTACCTGACAGATCGCCAACAGTATTGGGCGCATGCCCCCTGGTTTCTCAGGGTGAATTTAGCGGCCAGGTTGCGGAGCGGGGTGCAGACGGTGTGACAGGGCACAAGCCACGCGTTCTCCATTTGTCGGGGGTTTCCCCACCCAGGGTACAGGGTTCCCGGGAGGGACAGTGGGTCTGGGTGGGTAGTGGGGGTGCTCCGGGCGTTGGCAGGAGTGGATTTTTGGGGGATGGAGGGTTTGCAGCGGGCGAGAAGGAACAACATGGTTTGAGCGGCTTCCAGGAAGATATGCCGGTTTTAGCCACGCGGTTTGCGGCCGGCCAGCGCTCAAGGCGGATGGAGCACACTGCGGCTCTGTCTGGGGGGCCTACTGCGGGAGGGCGATCTGGAGCGGATTTCCTTTCACAGTTAGGTCACCCCTCAGCTAGCAAGGATGCACAGTGGCATTTGGGTTCTGGAAGTCGGGGTTTCTTGGACAAGATGGGGGACAGTGGGGCACCTTCTGGTGTTTTGGGTGCTTTGGGGAGTATGGAGGTGGACAGTGATGAATTGGAGGATGGCGAATTGAGAGACGGGGATGGTGACGTGGGGAGAAGAGTGGGGAAAGCTGTGAGGGGTCAGAGGGGTTGTTTGGGGCAACCACATGTGCTTAGTTTTTTGCAGACGTCTAGTGCGGACAATGCAAAGGAACAGGCTCTGGCAGCTACCAGTCGCAAGCAAGCGGACCGGCCAGGCAGCAACCCTCGACCAGCTCCATTGTCTACAGGTACGACGGGGTGGTGGTCGGTTTGGCAGCAAGGGGGTCAACCGCCAAAAGCAACCAGGTCTATTGGCATTGGGGGGGATACTTTGGGGGACAAGGCATCTTCTGAGCAGCAAGGTTCTTCCATGGGTGAGGGGAGGGGGGGGTTGCCCCCGTCCCTGGGTCACAGCCTCTTTCGGATCAGGGTAAGGGGGCCCCGGAGGCAGTGGAGGAAGATAAAAATATACACAAAAAATTGCCTTACATGGGGATTGCTATGCCGTTGGGCTCGCATTTATCAGAAAAGACAAAAAGCAGGATTTGGCGTCATGAGTTTGTGGATGTTTTCAAATTGTTGCACCGTGACATTCAGGGAAAGGAGGGCTCCAAGGAGGGAGAGTGGGAGCTGGCGAGGTGTCCTAGGGTACCTAAGACTATCGAGAACTGGTCTTCTGCGTTTCTGATATATGCCAGCGTATATTGTGAAAAATATCCAGATAGGGCGGTAGCGATTTTCAAATACATGGATATTATTCGGAAGGCTCAGAGTTACTTTGGGGGTTTCGCATTGGCTGTCATATGACGAGGAGTTTAGAGCTCGTCTGAGTGTGTCTCAGGACAGACCTTGGGGCGATGTGGATTCCGAGCTGTGGCTACAATGGATGGCGTCTTCTCAGCCGCCTGCTACTACGCACACGGCTAGTGGTTTACCTATATCTTATCGGCCCTTTCCCTCTCGTCCCGCCCAGCCTGGGGCGGGGTTTGGGGGCAGAGGTCAGTCCCCTACTTTCGGAGCCTGTTGGAATTTCAACAGGGGTTTCTGCAATAGGCAGTTTTGCAGATATAAGCACAAGTGTTCACAGTGTGGTGGCAGACATCCCCTCACACAATGCTTCGCTGGCCAGCGGTTTGGGGACATGGGCAGGGGTCAGAGGGGAAGAGGCAATGCTTTCCAGTTTGCAGGAAAAGGGTCCTAACCCGGTTAAGTTGGAGATTTTGGGCCAATGGTTGCAGGAGTATCCGGATGTTGAGGCTGCCAGCAGACTTTTTTGGAGTTTCAAGGACGGTTTCAAAATAGGTTACCAGGGGCCGAGACAGAGTAGGTGGGCAGATAATTTGAAGTCCGCTAAGGAGTTACCGCAGGTGGTTCAGCGGAAGTTGCAGGATGAGGTGAAGGCAGGGAGAGTTGCTGGTCCTTTTTTCAGATGTCCTATGCCCAATTTTATTGTCTCTCCACTGGGGGTGGTGCCCAAAAAGAAAGTGGGGGAGTTTCGTCTGATACACCACCTGTCATGGCCTGAGGGCTCCTCCATTAATGATTTCATATCGCCCGACGATGCATGTGTGTCATACGCTTCAGTGGATGATGCCCTGCGTTTGGTTAGATCGGCAGGGAGGGAGGCTCAATTGGCCAAGAGTGATATCCAATCTGCTTTTAGGCTGTTACCCATCCATCCTTCTGATTTTGAACTTTTGGGAATGCAGATGCAGGGGGTGTTTTATGTAGATCGGATGCTTCCTATGGGATGCTCTATCTCTTGTGCCCTCTTCGAACTGTTCAGCACGTTCTTGCAGTGGCGTTTCACTCAGGTTACTGGTCATGCCCTCATTTGTCATTATTTGGATGATTTTCTTTTCATTGGCGTTCAGGGCACAGGTCAGTGCCAGGAGGCTTTGCTGTCTTTTCAGAAATTGGTGCAAGAGCTGGGAGTGCCATTGGCCCCGGATAAGACAGAGGGTCCGAGTACAACGATGGTGTTTTTGGGTATTGAAATAGACACCGTTGCTATGGTAGCGAGGTTGCCAGCAGTGAAAGTTCAGGAAATCACTGCATTTTTGTCATCTGTGATTGAAGAGCGCAAGTTGGAGCTCAGGAAGGTGCAGAAGCTTTTGGGCTATCTTAACTTTGCATGCAGGGTGGTCTGTGCTGGGAGAACGTTTTTCAGGAGATTGGGAATGGCCATGTCTGGGGCGTTTCTTCCTCACCACAGAGTGCGTATTTCAGCAGCTACACGGGCAGATTTGGCTATATGGTTGACTTTTCTAGCAGATTTTAATGGTGTGTCTTTGTTTTTTGCGGATGAAGACATGATTTGGCAAGTGCAGATCTACTCGGATGCATCTGGTGCGCACGGCTTTGGTGTCTTTTGGGAAGGGCGTTGGTGTGCAGAGAGTTGGCCACGTCATTGGCTGTTTCAAGGTCGCAGTATCGATTTTCTAGAGTTTTTTCCACTTTTGGTTGCCCTGTATGTTTGGGGCGATGAGTTTCAGAATCGTTCAGTGCTTTTCCACGTTGACAATTTAACAGTGGTACAGTTGATTAACACACAGAAAGCCAGGGATTTGAGAGTTTTACGCTTACTGCGCGCTTTTATGCTCAAATGTTTACAGCTCAATGTTGTTTTTAAGGCGCGTCATATCCCGGGGGTGCATAATGGTATAGCAGACTCTCTGTCTCGTTTACAGTGGGCGAGATTTCGCAGGCTGGCCCCTGGGGCGGAACACACCAAGACTCCAATCCCGCAGTGTGTCTGGGAGTGGGGGGATTGAGACTTGTCGCTTTCGTGGAGAACTCCATAGCGGCTTCTACAAGACGGAGCTATCAACAAGCGTGGAGAGAGTTCTTAAGCTATGGTAAACTGTGTGCTGAGAGTAGGGGGAGTTTGACCGATGCTCATTTGGTACTAGGTTTTGTGTTACACTTGATTGACAAAGGTCTCACACATACTACTATTTCTGGCAAGTTGGCGGGGATTTCCTTTTACGGGCAATTGTGGTGGGGGAGGGATCTGGTACAGGGGGTTTTGGTGAAGAGGGTCCTCAAGGGTTTAAGCAGGGTGCAGGCAGGGACGAAACAGTTACGCAGGGCGGTGACTTATGATTTGCTGCGACGAATGCTGCTGCAGCTACCATTGGTATGTTATGATGAGTCTGAGTGCAGGCTGTTTAGATTATGTTTCCTATGGTTGTTTTTTGGGGCTTTCAGGGCGTCGGAACTGCTTGGGCTGCAACATAGGCCAGGTATCCGCAGTGATGAAGTTTTTCTCGAAGGGCACAGGTTGAGCCTTTGGTTGAGATTTTCAAAGACGGATCAGCTGGGCAGGGGTAAATGGGTTTTCTTAAGCAGAAGTGAGGATGGTTTCTGCTGTCCTGTAGGGGAATGGGAAAGTTTCAAGGCTTCTAGTGGTTTTGCTCTGGGAATCATATTTTGCCACGCCTCGGGGCAACCAATTTCCGTGGCCCAGTTGCTGGCGGTGATGAGAAAGGTACTCATTATTTTGGGGGAAAACCCTTTCTGTTTTGGAACACACTCTTTTCGTATCGGGGCAGCCACAGAGGCGGCCAGGTTGGGGTGGTCCTGGGCAGACATACGCCGTATTGGGAGATGGAAGTCCAAGTGTTGTGAGAAATATGTTAGGAAAGTTTCTGCATAGATCCTCGTTTCTTTGGTTAATCATTTGTTTTTCTATCTAGGTACGGCGCCGGGGCCCGTAAGTTCGAAAAAATCAACATGGATAGTAGGACACTCCTTCGTTAAATGGGCTGCAGTCTATGCTGAACAACAGATGTGTGGGCGTTCCCTTGGACTGCGCAGTGCTAGCCACGAGGTGGTATGGAAAGGCAAAGGGGGAATGCGTTGGGAGGGTTTGTTTCCGGTGCTGGCCACGATGTGTTCTGGAAGGGGACCGCCGAATTTGCTAATTATTCATTTGGGAGAGAATGACCTGGTTGACTTATCAGGGCTGACGCTAATAAAGTTGATGAAACATGATCTGGAGGTCCTTCAGGCTACCTGGGAGAACACCCAGTTGATCTGGACAGAGTTCATTACGAGGTTGCACTGGAGAGGAGCACGTCATCATGCAGCTATGGAAAAAGCGAGACGGAAGGTTAACCGTACTATGAGACTTTTCTGTGAGGGTCATGGGGTGCGGGTCCTCGCTCACTCCAACATAAAATGCACGGAAGGGTATCTGTTTCGTGAAGATGGGGTACATTTATCTACAATGGGGAAAGCGTATTACCTTCTGGAGTTAAGGGATTTGATTGCGCAAATTTGGAAGGAACAGATATGGTGCTCTTGAAAAGGGGTTTGTTGCACTACCACAAATTTTCTGGGTGGGGCAGGAAAACTCTGTTGGTTTTCCTGGGTGGCGGGGTTTTTGCTGGGGGGGTGGGCAGCCTTGAGCGGTTTAGCCTATCCTCCAACGGGGGAGGGGGGAGCAGTCACGTGAACAGGAAATGAGAAGTAGGGGAAAATGCACACAGGGGTCAGTATTCTGGTTAGGGGTGGGGTTTTACATTGGGGGTAGGTTTTGGGGAGATTTGAAGACAAACTTTGGAAAGTTATTTCATTGCAGAAAATTATGATTTGGCACCTGTCTTAATAAAGTGGCCTTTTTTGCTAACTAGTAAGTGGTGGTTGGTGATTTATTGTGCGAGGGGGGACCCAGGGGGTGCAGGGCGCGAGCCAGGTCTCCCCCTGGGTGGCTTCGCACAATGGAGCGGCCACCCAGGTGTAGGGTAGGGGTTTTAATTAGGAGGGCGCGCGGCGCGAGGGAAGGTGATAAGTAGCGGGAGGCAAGGGCGGGAAAATCACTGTGCCCTCGGGAGCGGGGAGGAGGGGCTGGTTGTACTTTTTGTCCCACCCACCCACCCTCTTTTTCATAGCCATTGTTTTATCCCCCCCTTTTTTCTTGGGGTTTGGCGGTAAGCCGATATTATTTTCTTTTGCCACGATAAGACAGGTTTTTTCTTTTGTTTTCAGGCCTGATAGCGTCCTGGGTAGGCGGGGTTTTTGCTGGGGGGGGTGGGCAGCCTTGAGCGGGTTAGCCTATCCTCCAACGGGGGAGGGGGGGAGCAGTCACGTGAACAGGAAATGAGAAGTAGGGGAAAATGCACACAGGGGTCAGTATTCTGGTTAGGGGTGGGGTTTTACATTGGGGGTAGGTTTTGGGGAGATATGAAGACACACTTTGGAAAGTTATTTCATTGCAGAAAATTATGATTTGGCACCTGTCTTAATAAAGTGGCCTTTTTTGCTAACAAGTAAGTGGTGGTTGGTGATTTATTGTGCGAAGGACTCCTAGCAGATTTTCCTCACACGTTCAGCGCACTCGCAGCATTCGCCTCACTACGGCTCCTTTTTTCCAGATAATTGATCCATACTTAACAACTCCGGTTCCCCTGTGAGTAGTACTCACACGAGAGCAGTCCAGCACGTCATGTTCAACATGGCTGTGTTGTTCATTTCCTTATGCTTTATATCGGGAGTGCACTCCCGTCTACACTCACGCAGTCACTGCCTTGCTGTGGACATATACACAACCCTGATTACTCTTGATTTTCAGATACTCGCAATTCGTCGTTGCAGGCCTAGAACTGACACTGGGAGTTCTTCCTTGTTGATTTGATCACCGTAAGTGCAGCTTCCCTACTCCCCTGTTATCGCTACTTTCCTTACGCCTGCTTCAGGACTGACTTAGCCATGATATCCTATGAAAGGTGGATATCATGGCTAAGTTTGCGAGTCCCTATCAGCAAGCTAACGCCACATTGCGTGAGATTATCGCTGGGTTTCCAGCGATAATCTCACGTTAGGCAGTTAGCATGAGGATTTTTATCGCTGAGGAGATAAGCGTTGCTAATAGCAAGCTATCTCAGCGATAAAAATCCATGTTACCCGGCGATAATTATCCTCACGCTAAGAGCGCTGAGCGATAATTATCGCCGGGTGTTGCTGATATGCCCCCAAGTGCGCCAGACCTAATAGATCCTTTCCTTGAAGGACTCCTTCTCTTCCTCTATTTTAATTATGGAAGTTTTAACTGAAGTATCACCTTTTTAATCACAACAGTCGGCAAAACCCACAATGTTTATACTAGTAAATCATGTCACTAAACGGTATCCTCAAATTAAATAACTATTTGGGAGTTTCTCACCAACAATAGTATGATTAAATACCTTGTACTCCATGACCAGGATGTTACCCTAATACCATGTATCTCCTGTAGATTTGGACTGCTCACATATTATGTCCTAAGGATGATCTCTAACTAATCGAGATCGAAACGCCATCGACCCTCTACAACCAGAACTCCTTATGCATTCTTTCAATCTTTAAGGAATTATCTAGTGTGTTGTCAATGCAATGTACATATTTTAAAGTCACTTTCACTAAGCACCTCACGCTTGTTGTCACTTTCTTATGTGAGCACCTGCCCGAGCATTACTCTCTGGGTACTATTGCTAATAAAGAAGTACTGTTATACTGATCATAACTTGTCCCTGGTCACACTGTTCCTTGCTCCCTTCAACATTTATTGTGACTGTGCCTTCCATTCCAGCGCACAAAACTGCATCTACCTTGGACCAAACCTTTGGCCACTTTGTGAACCATTGTTTCTAAAAACCCACTTAGGGAGAGACAGTATTGTCAGGATCTTTAAGAAATATTTCCGCAGTATGAACTTCAAAAGTATAGCAGAAGATCTATGCCAAAGATGTATTACTTGCCCGAATTATTCAGAGAAAGTTTACACTGGTTACCATGAGTCACATAGGTAAACATGAAGAATCATTCACTAGATTTCAAGCAGACGTCAAAGAAATGCCTGTCTATAGTGGCTCAGATATGTTTTGGTGATTGTCTGCTTTTTCTCTAAATGGTTGGAAGCCTATCCAACCACGAGAAGCGACAGTACGACTGAAGCCAAAATTTTGTTAAGAGAATTTATTCCATGATTTGGCATGGCTACTTCTATTGAGACAAAAAGAGGAACTCCTTTTAAATATGAAGTCCTAAAACTAATATATACAGCTTTCCGAAATTGAGCAAAAGTTCCACTTAAAGACCAGAACTATCAGGTGTAGATGAGAAGATGAATGGCACCATTAAATCCAAGCTCGCAAATGTGTGTGCTCAATGACTTTGAAATAGCCATACGCTGTTCCTCTTGTTCTAATGAGCATTAGAAGTACTCCAAATTAAAATACAGGTCATTCTCCTCATGAAATCCTCATGGGCAGGGCTATGCAAATTCTGTGTATTCCTTTAGCAGCATTTGTAGCAATAAGTGATGAAATTATACTAGATAACTGAAAACGTCTGGCTGATATGGTGAGATCTGTCTATCTTCAGGTGAATGTGGCAATACCATCTACAAAACAATTCTAGTGCCATGCACTGCACCTCGGAGACACGGGACTCCTAAAGAAACTTGTTCACAAGAACTTCTTAGAACCATGGTGGAAGTGGTCATATCGAGTGATACTTAAGACTAACACTGCTGTGAAGTGCGCTGGAATCTGACAGTGGATCTATGCAGCTCACACAAAGAGAGTGAAGACTGCAAATGAAGAAAAGGTGACAACAACCACTGCTTCAGTGT
The DNA here is from genome assembly GCF_964204655.1 of Triturus cristatus. Taxonomy (NCBI): domain Eukaryota; kingdom Metazoa; phylum Chordata; class Amphibia; order Caudata; family Salamandridae; genus Triturus; species Triturus cristatus. Next base: position 1,066,395,190 of record NC_140579.1, on the reverse strand, counting down.
GCCTCATTTGAGTTTGCTGCATGGAGCCAGAGAGGAGAGAAGATGATCCTGGCGAAGGTGGAAGTCACTAAATATAAAGTCACCAAATTGAAAATTAAGAAGATATTGCAAAGTCACAGTGAAGCTGAACATTCGAGTCTCAAGAACCCCCAAAGGAAAGCCATTTGCAGTGAGACAAGTTACTTATGTTGATCAAAGCACAAGTTTAGCTGTGAGTGGAGAAGAATCCGTAGTAGTCATAAGTGAAGAACCAGAAGTTGGTGAATGAAATGAAAGGTACTGTTGGCTTGAAAAGAATGAGGAGTGGATTTAGACAGTTTGTGTTGGATGTTATGATTCCATCTATTGGTGTGGCAATGAATTATGTGAAGATTACAGAACAAGCTGGTTCCATGCCTAGTGTTCTGGCATGGAGCCATGTTACATCATTACAATTAGATTATCCATGCATGTGGATCGCCTTGCCTCCAACACTGCTGGAGCACTAACTAAAATTAAAAATGAATCAAGAGCTAGTGGATATGTGTGCTATTATTATGCAGAATCGCTTTGCTCTGGATATCCTTCTCTCAAGAGAGGGCAGGGTCGTTTGGGTTTTGATCGTACGAGAATGCTGTACTTTAATCTCAGACAACAGCAACCTTATTAATGCTTATATAAGCAATGTGACTAATATTTCTTGTGAAGCAACATCTTTTGAGAAGTGTGGTATGTAGGAATCAGTTGGTTCCTGGTTTAGTGAGATTGGAAAGGGATGTCGAATGGTTAATTAATGGTTTGATGACAGAAAAAGCATGCTGAGTACTGTACTAATCCCTATAATTAGTGTGTTAATTTGAGCAATTGTTATATTTCTTCTGTTTAAATTATTTGAAGTTATCTTTTCAAAAGTGAGACTTAATTGTGAGTGTAAGAAGAAGGTACGAGTGACATCCAAGAACAAGGGAAAGAGTAATGTGATCCAGCCAGAGGATATCAAGGCACCAGATTCTGATGACATCAGAATGTTGGAAGTCTCAAGACGCATAAAATAGAAAGTGATGCATGCTGTATTATGAATAGTTACAGGTTTCGTGATGATGTAATCATCAGAGGGGGGAATTTTATGGAAGTTACAAACCTGTCATTGGGCCGCTTGGCAGTGTAGTAGTTATTCCACTTTTGAATTATATGTATACAGTACCATGAAGCTATTGCAATTGAAACTAAATTGTTATGAGTTCTTCAAATGTGCTTTTCTGGCGCTAACTAGACCCAGAGCTATCAGAGCACTATGCATGAGAAGCAGTTATGCTACATACGGACGCATTCATTTTTGTTAGGCACAGGGAGATTAAGTGATTTGCCCAGAATCACAGAATGTTGAGCGTCCCTGCCGAGACTCGAACCCGGTTCCCAAGCTCCGAGGTCGACTGCCCTAGCCGTTAGGCCACATTCTCTTCCCAGTCTTAGTCTAAACTAGACTCATCTCCATCTTAAAAATATGGCTGCCATTTCATAATGCTCATTGTGTGTTTATATTTCTTGCTTAACACCACATTCAATAAAATGTGCACTGTTGGTTTGGTAATGATTTGCTTTCTCGAAGAAACAACAGAGGAATCCTTTTGTTACTTTCCAAGTCTCTTGCTGTTAGCACACTGTGTTGCATTATTTCTTGACTCTTTCCTATTGTTTTTATAACTAGTTTGTTCTGAACATATCGCCACATAGTTCTTGAGATCAACACTGTCCCCGACTTGCAATTTGGAAGCAACTGTCATGCAGATTATCTAAGGGGTAGCACGCCTAAAAGTAGCTACATGGAAACAGTCTGTTTCGGTTCAACTGCTTCAGAATGCACCCGAACAAGGCGCATGCTTAACCGTTCCCATGAGGATCAATTTGCTGTACACATGTGTGGTGTGCAGGGGCATGAAGGAAGACTGGAATGGCATTTTTATTTCTCTAACTCACCTTTAGTATGTTTCATTATTCTGATAGGTTGGGGTGGTGCTATTATCCACATCCAATGAGCAGGTATCCTGACAGTAGAGAGAAATCAGCACTGTGCTGCATGTTTATTGATAGAAAGTGGATTATTGGTAGGGGCAAATGTAGGTCTGCCACTGGCAATAAGGCCACTAACACATGATAGGACTCAGCATAGGTCTTAGAAAATTATTCCCATGCTCAACCCTTGGTAACGTGGCTACGAGCAGGAAGGCTTAACTTCAAAGATAGGTATGTAAAGCATTTAAAAACACCAATTCAGTAAATAATTAACACACAACACAAAATAAAAATCCAACACCAATTTATAAAAATAGGTAATATTTTTATCTTTTAAATGACACCAAGACGAAAAACATCCACTGTAGGGAACCAGAGGTATGAATTGTTAAATATTAGTCACTTTCTAGTGCTTAGAAACCAACAGTGCCCCTTTTAGTCATTTTGTTGTCTCTGACAGGGACACACCTTTAGAAATTGTTCTGGAGAATTTCTCACCACTGTGTTGTGCCGCCTTCTCCAGCAGGCGGGGTCCAGTTAGAACTCCTTACTGAAGTTCTGCTTGCGGGTCCCAAAGTATCCAACACACAATCCAAGGTTCTGGAATCTCCAAGAGGGTCCTTGAAAGTGTGAAACTTCAATTCCACAATCCACCTGAACAAAACCCTTACAAATCCACTGGCACTCCAGGCTGGGAATTCTTTGTGGGGATGTCCAGGTGAGCTCTGTTAACCTGTAGCTTGCAGGGAGTCCACTCTGTACTCCTTTTGAAGCAGGTTTGATCCACAGGGCTGTAGTTTCCAATGGTGGAAAAAGGCGCAAACTCAGAGTCCTGCCCTTTGGAAATACACTTCAGAATCTTCAGTGCTGACAGACCCTTCTGATTCTCTTCAGTTTCAAGCAGCAGATCTGGAGGGCTCTGCCCCTCTCTGATATTTATTCCAAGTTCTCTGGGTCATGCAGGAGGTCACGTCTGACCAATGGGAGCAGGGTAACTCCTCAAAGTTATGATCACATCCTGTAGCGTGTGGCATTATTTTGTCCCAGAGTGCATCAAATCTTCCAAATCCATAATGGCTGATTTTCCAGCAAGGAGGAAAGAGCTGGCTAAACACACCCCTAGGATGGCTAATTTACTTAGACTCTCCCCCCTGCATCTGCTCATACCTTCCTTAATCCTACCATCTGCTTGAGGTGGTAAGTACAGAGCTGTAAATGACACTGGCCTCTGCTCTCCTCTTTGAAGACCATGGTTTACGACTCCTCCCCCTGGCCTGTCATTCCTATGGAACAGCTGTAGGAGAGTAGGATCTGCACTTATGTTGCCCCCACTTTTTTTCTGATGTTAACACTGGTTTCTGGCTATAGTCTGGCTGGGTCCCTGCTAATCAGGGCCCCAGTCTCTCTGTTCTCTCTAAACGACTTGGAGTGCATATTAGATGCACTAGTGATTGGATACTGTGGTGCCTTATGAGCCCCTAGTATATGGTACCTTAGGTACCAAGGGCATAGGTACTTTACAGGCCTACCAGGGGCTGAAGCATGTATTATGCCACCCCTGGGAAGCAGACTAAATCTGACACCTCAGGCCTGCTACTGCAGCCTGTGTGAGGTTGTATTAGCACTCCTCACAGACGTATAGGTCCCTATATCTCACCATACACACACATATAAAACTATCAGTCACCCCTAAAGCAGGCCCTATCAATCCTGAGGGCAGGGTGCTTGGTTTACAATGTGAGGGGGTGCCTCTGCCTGAGCAAGGCCCTCTGCAACTGGCAGGGTCTATTCCCTGTGGCAGTTTGTGGATGCGGTTAAACCATATACTCTTAAGTGCATTATAACCTCCCGGTAAATGCTAACTTTGGAATGACTGCATCAAAACATGTTGTGTTTGGTGTCAAACAACTTGGAATCATACCCCCACACCAGTAACTGGTGTGGGAGTATGATCCCACCCTTCTAGAGGGGACGACATGTACCCACTGTGGAAACATGGTAGAAATCTGAAAGAGCCATGGGATCACAAAATGGATGCCACCAGCACAGACACTGGGCTGCCCTCCTGCTGCTGACTGAAACTCGCAGTGGAGGAGGCCCAACAATAGGCATCCTGTCACAGGGAGGTGTCACCACCTTCCAGACAGGATTTAGTTTATTGGTGCTGGGTGGGTGCACTCTTAGAGTGCTTTGAAGTCCTGCACTGGGGGTGCAGTAGGCTCCTCTGTGCATATGCCAGCTCAAACCGGTTCAGGGGCTACCAACCCCTGCTCTGGAACGAAACTGGACAAAGGGAAGTGGGTGTAACCACCCACCCCCCTGACACTCCTAGAGGAGTGGTCAAAGAGCTAGTCCCTCCCTTTCTTTTACTATAAGATAGGGACACCTTGCCATTGCAAGTTAGATAACCGTGGACGACGCTTTACAAGAAGAATCCTGGCCCTTCGATGTTCCACTACCTTTGGAAGATGGAAGAATCTCCCTTGGAGTCAAGGAGTGACTCCCCTGCTTGGCAGGCACCAAAAACTTGAATCAACGGTCGCAAACTTTCCCGCTCCCGCCGGAGTCCGAAGTCCCTGCAGCCCTGGAAGTGGATTTCCTGACTTCTCGACAGCCATTGTGAGTCCCCAGCAGAGCTGAGGCGAGTGGACCCCACGAGTGACGAGGAACAGCATTACCCGGGTACCGTGCACTATTGTCGAGTGCAACCCCTTCACGATGTTCTACGAACTTGTGCATTGGACCCCGTGTGGTTCAAGCCTCCAGCAGGATTTCCCTCGAAAATCAGAGGCTTACCTCGTCCCGAGTGACCGTGGGCTCCTGTGAAGTGAATCCTCACGAGGCTTCTTCACAATCCCTTGCCGGCTGGCTTGTGGGTCCCCTGAAGACTTCTTCATCAAACCAAAGGACTCCCCTGGTTGCACCAGGCCTGCCCTGACTTACCGTCGCTGGGTGAGTTCCTTAGACCTTGCAGGTCTGCACCACTGACTTTTCTTGAATTCCACGAGACTTGCTGTTGCTAAGGCTTATTGGCTCCAATCCGGTGGCCGACACCTCAGTAAGCTGCAGACTTCGTGGGACACTCCGAATCCAGCTCCTGGTTGTCGTCGACGCCTCCTGGTTCTCGTGGTGGAAGAGTCAAAATACCCTTGATCACCTGAAATCACCCGACTTCCGTGGGCATCCATCTTCCTGGCCCCGGGTCACTACCAAGTGACTGTGAACACTGTCCCTTCTGCTTTCAGGTCATCTTCATCTTGAATCCAGCCTTGGATTCCACCGGACACTTCTTCAGTCTTCGCAAGCAGCAAATCTTCTTTGACTTCCATAGAAAACAGCGACGCGACCCAACACCAAAAGACACCTATGCACCCGGCTTCCCTGGGTGAGGTAACTCGTGCACTCCGGTGCCCTAGTGTGTGTTGGCCCTCGAATTACTTACCTTGTAAGTGGCTTGCTTGTAGACTTCCTCGATGTACCCTAAAACTTTAAAAATCCAACCGCGACTTGCTCCATTGTAATCAATAGGGAACCCGCGGCTGTGTTCTCACACTGCACGCATCTCCCGTGGGTCTTTTACCTACCTGCCTTGGGTGGATTAGTGAAGCCCCAGCGATTCTTGCAAGTCGACTTTCCTAAACCTCTTTTTTAGTATATGGTCTGGTACGCCCCTAGGGCCCCAGCCATATTTGTGCTTAACTTATTGTGAAACGTTGATATTTGAATGTGTTCCTGGCTTCTAATCTCATAAAGAGATTAGTAGAGTGTGTCTAGAAATAAATACATATATATTTGATATATATACCTGTGTGGTGTCCTTTCATTTGGTAATTCAAGAGATTATAAGGTAAAACAAGCTGCTTTACATTCGTCTGAGAGTTAGCCTGAAGGCTGCTCTCCACAGCTACCACTAGGATAGCTTTCTTTAAAAGGTTGTCTTAAACCTATCTACCATAAGAGTCGAATTGGACTGGTGCAAGGTTGCCACTATAACTAGTGACCAGCATATGCCAGGCCAACTTCTCACATTGGTCGGCAGCGTGTGGGATTCCAGCTTGCCATTGTTTTACCAGAAAATCTCTATTTGAATTACTAACTGAAAACCACTTAAGGTACTCAAGGTACATATAAAAGTCAAGCTTAGTATCAATAAGTTCTACTGAACTTAGAGCTGTTTGTGAAGGGATAGCACACCCTTGCTACAGCTCAAGCTAGGATCAGTAGGCCACAAACTAGTGTAGGTAGTACAACACTGCACAACACTAGAAAGTCCTCAAGGGATGGAGCCAGTGGGTCCACCCAACCTCAGTATAAGGACATGACCTTCATTGACTTGAAGGCCATGTGTGCTGCAAGACACCTGGGGTTAGGACAGAGTCCCTCCACACAACACCTGATAAATTTGCTAACAGCAGATGATCTTAGACTAGCTCTAGGAGCTAGGGGATCTGGATCAGGGGGTGGGTCAGCCATAGTCTCTCGGTCAGATGATGAAAATCAAGTTGACCTGGAGTCTGTGATTGAAGGGCCAGACCCACAAGGGTCTGAAAAGGACAGGGGAATTCTTCCTAAGAGAGCTGACAGAGGTGAATAGAGGCCTAGGCCCCCTTCAAGGGAATCTAACCACTCATCACTGACAGAGAATCTGTCTATCAGAGGAACTCATGTTCTAATAGAAGAGAGACCTCCTCTGAAAGAAGGTACAAGATGCTCCAGTATGAGGAAACAAGACTTGCCCTCAGAACCAAGCAATTGGTTTTAGATAGAGAAGCCTTTGAGCTCCAGAGAGCTTCTAAAAAAGAGGGGTTAGAACCCCCTGGTGGCAGCAACAGTGTCCCTAGAGGCAGAGATTACATTCCAGCCCATAGGAACCTGTCCAAGGTTGTTCCTCCCTACCAGAGTGGGGATGAGATCCACAAGTGGATAACTGCTGTGGAGAGGGCCTGTAAAGTACAACAGGTCCCCCAGAAACAGTGGGCAGCAATCTTGTGGCTCTCCTTTTCTGATAAAGGTAGAGACAAGCTCCTCACTGTTAGAGAAGAGGATGCTGATGATTATGAAGTCCTGAAGAGTGCACTGATAGATGGGTTTGGCTTAACCACTGAACAGTACAGGTTGAAGTTCAGAGATACCCAGAAAGCACAGACTCAGGACTGGACTGACTTTGATGATTGTGCAACCAAGGCTCTGGAGGGTTGGCTGGTTGGTAGTAGAGTTACTGATTTTAAGGGATTTTATAATCTTATAATGAGAGAACAGATCCTTAATAATTGCCAAACCCAGTTGTTGCATCAGAACCTGGTGGACTCAGATCTGACCTCTCCCCAAGAATTGGGAAAGAAGGCAGACAAATGGGTCAGAACCAGGGTGAAGCAGAAAACCCAGAACCAAGGGGGTGACACCACGAAGCAAGATCCTAAAGGCTCTGAGAAAGGTGGGGATAAGTCAAAAGACCAGAAGTCTTCACAAGGGCCCCAAAAATCTGCATCTGGTGGGGATTCACAGTCTACAAAGGGAAAAGGCCAAAAGAAGCCCTGGTGCAAATTCTGTAAACAGAAAGGGCACTGGACTTCTGATTGTACCAAGTCCAAAGACCAAACCACCACCACTCCTGCCCCTAAGGCAACTGTTCCCCCTAGTGCAGCTACTGGTGGAGGTGGTTATCAGAATAAGGGTGTAGTAGGGTTGACCCTTGGTTCTGAAGTGGACTTTGGCCTAGTCAGAGTACCCACTCAGGCATTGCTGGTTTGTGAGAGAGACATTGATATGTTCTTCCTAGTGAGCCCCAGTAATCTGGACAAGTACAAACAGCAGCCTGTAATAAATGGCAAACAGGCTTTGGCATTCAGGGACACAGGTGCTAGTGTCACCATGGTGACAGAGGATCTGGTGGACCCTGCGCAGATCATCCTGGGTGAAATGTATCAGGTAACCAATGCAAGCAATGTCAGGACGAACCATAGTCTGGCAGTTGTGAATTTCTCCTGGGGAGGGGTAACTGGCCTCAAGAAGGTAGTAGTCAGTGCAGACCTCCCTGTCAAATGTCTATTGGGCAATGATCTGGAGACTTCAGCCTGGTCTGAAGTAGAGTTGTGGACTCATGCTGAGATGTTGGGCATACATGCAGTGGTATTTGCTGTGACCAGGTCACAGGCCAAAATGCATAAAGCTGAACCAGCTCTGGATCCTGAAACTATGGACCAGATGCTACCCAAGAGGCAGAGCAGTAGGGTTAAGGCAGTGCCTTCCCCTCTGTCTCAGATCTCAGATTCCCCTCCTGAGGGAGGAGAAGCAGATCCTGAAGAAGGAACTGCCCCAGAGGGACTTGAGCCTGATCAGGTTGAGTGATTGGGGGCAGGGGGACCTTCCAGGGAAGATCTGAGTAAGGAGCAACAGTGCTGCCCCTCTCTTGAACCTCTCAGACAGCAGGCTGCTGCTGAGGCTGCTGGGAGTGCTAGTGGGTTCCATAAGGTTTATTGGGATGAGGGACTCCTATATTCTGAGGCTAGAGATCTTACCCCTGGAGCCACCAGGAGGTTGGTAATACCTCAGAAGTTTAGGGGGTTCCTCTTGACCCTAGCGCATGATATCCCTTTGGCAGGACACTTGGGCCAAAACAAGACCTGGGATAGGCTTGTTCCACATTTTCATTGGCCACACATGTCAGAGGACACAAAGGAGTTTTGTCGCTCCTGTGTCACTTGCCAAGCCAGTGGCAAGTCAGGTGGCACAACAAACGCCCCCCTGATACCACTACCTGTGGTGGGGGTACCCTTTGAAAGGGTAGGGATTGACATTGTTGGTCCCCTTGACCCTCCAACAGCATCTGGGCACAGGTTAATCCTGGTGGTAGTGGATCATGCCACCAGGTACCCAGAAGCAATTCCCCTCAGGACCACCACAGCCCCTGTGGTTGCAAGAGCCCTCATTGGAGTTTTCTCCAGGGTGAGTTTCCCTAAGGAGGTTATATCTGACAGAGGTACCAACTTCATGTCAGGGTATCTGAAAGCAATGTGGAAGGAGTGTGGTGTAAAATACAAGTTCACTACTCTCTATCACCCACAATGCAATGGGTTAGTTGAAAGGTTCAACAAAACCCTAAAGGGAATGATTAAAGGCCTCCCAGAAAAGCTTAGGCGAAAATGGGACCTTTTACTTCCCTGGTTTTTGTTTGCATACAGGGAGGTCCCACAGAAGGGGGTTGGCTACAGCCTTTTTGAACTTCTGTTTGGGCACCCTGTCAGAGGTCCATTATGTTTGGTGAAGGAGGGCTGGGAGTTACCTCTCAAACCTTCCAAACAGGATGTGATGGACTATGTTCTTGGTCTCCGCTCCAGGATGGCTGAATACATGAAGAAGGCAACCAAAAACCTGGAGGCAAGCCAAGAACTGCAAAAAGCTTGGCATGACCAAAAGGCTGTGCTGACTGTATACCAGCCAGGACAGAAAGTGTGGGTGTTGGAGCGTGTGGCCCCAGCAGCTCTCCGAGACAAATGGAGTGGCCTCCATACAATTGTTGAGAAAAAGGGAGAGGTCACCTACTTGGTGGATCTTGGAACTCCCAGGAGCCCCCTTAGGGTGCTCCTTGTCAACAGATTGAAACCATATGTTGACAGGGCTGACATGGGCTTGCTCATGGCAACTGATGAGGAACAGGAGGAGGAGAGTGACCCTCTCCGTGACCGGCTCTCACAGAACCCAAAAATCTGCATCTGGTGGGGAATCACAGTCTACAAAGGGAAAAGGCCAGTAGATGGGTCAGTAAATGGTGTTGCTTTGGCAAGCAGCCTCACTGACCGTTAGCAAACTGAATGCAGACAAGTACTGCAGCAGTTCAGACATATGTTTAGCCTGACCCCTAGTCAGACTTCCTGGTGCACCCATGAGGTGGACACTGGAGACTGTCTGCCGGTCAAGAGTAAAATCTACAGGCAACCTGACCATGTCAGGGACTGTATCAGGACTGAAGTCCAGAAAATGTTGGAACTAGGTGTAATTGAGCCTTCAGATAGCCCTTGGGCTAGTCCAGTAGTCCCTGTGCCTAAACCTCATACCCAGGGTTGTAAGAAAGAAATTAGGTTTTGTGTAGACTACAGAGACCTCAATGTAGTCACCAGGACTGACGCCTATCCAATTCCCAGGGCAGATGAGCTCATTGATACTTTGGCCTCAGCCAAATATCTGAGTACATTTGACCTAACAGCTGGCTACTGGCAAATCAAGTTAGCTGATGATGCCAAGGCCAAAACAGCATTTTCAACCCCTGGTGGGCACTACCACTTTGTGGTGATGCCCTTTGGTTTGAAAAATGCACCTGCCACTTTTCAGAGGTCGGGGAACAAAGTTCTGACAGGTATGGAAGCTTATTGCTCAGCTTATCTAGATGATATTGCTGTCTTTAGTTCCACCTGGCAGGATCACGTGGTTCACCTCAGAAATGGTTTGGAGGCCCTGCAAAAAGCAGGCCTCACTATCAAGGCCACTAAGTGCCAGATAGGGCAGAGTCAGGCTGTGTACCTGGGCCACCTTGTAGGTGGAGGCCAGGTTCAACCATTGCAGAGCAAAATCCAAACCATCATGGAATGGGTAGCTCCAACCACCCAGACACAGGTGAGAGCCTTTTTAGGCCTGACTGGGTACTATAGGAGGTTTGTTAAGGGATATGGATCTATAGTGACCCCCTTAAATGATCCTACCTCTAAGAAAATGCCAAAGAAGGTTCAGTGTACAGCTAGCTGTTAAGAGGCATGTGATGACCTGAAGCAGGCCATGTGCACGGCTCCCATCTTACAGAGTCCAGACTACACAAAAAAGTTCATTGTCCAAACAGATGCTTCTGAGCTGGGTGTGGGAGCTGTACTGTCTCAACTGAATGATGAAGGTCAAGACCAGCCAGTAGCTTTTATAAGCAGAAGGCTGACCCCTAGAGAGAAACGTTGGTCAGCTATAGAGAGGGAGGCCTTTGCTGTGGTGTGGGCCCTGAAGAAGCTGAGGCCATACTTGTTTGGCACTCACTTCATAGTTCAGACTGACCACAAGCCCCTCCTATGGCTCAAACAGATGAAAGGTGAAAATCCTAAACTGCTAAGGTGGTCCATTTCCCTACAGGGGATGGACTATACAGTGGAACATAGATCTGGGACCCAACATGCCAATGCAGATGGACTCTCAAGGTAGTTCCACTTAGAACACGAAGACTCAACTGGTCAAGGTTAGTTTAGTGTTTCTGCGTTTGGGGGGGTTGTGTAGGAGAGTAGGATCTGCACTTATGTTGCCCCCACTTTTTTTCTGATGTTAACACTGGTTTCTGGCTATAGTCTGGCTGGGTCCCTGCTAATCAGGGCCCCAGTCTCTCTGTTCTCTCTAAACGACTTGGAGTGTATATTAGATGCATTAGTGATTGGATACTGTGGTGCCTTATGAGCCCCTAGTATATGGTACCATAGGTACCAAGGGCATAGGTACTTTACAGGCCTACCAGGGGCTGAAGCATGTATTATGCCACCCCTGGGAAGCAGACTAAATCTGACACCTCAGGCCTGCTACTGCAGCCTGGGTGAGGTAGTGTTAGCACTCCTCACAGAGGTATAGGTTCCTATATCTCACCAAACACACACATATAAAACTATCAGTCACCCCTAAAGCAGGCCCTATCAGTCCTGAAGGCAGGGTGCTTGGTTTACAAAGTGAGGGTGTGCCTCTGCCTGAGCAGGGCCCCTCTGCAGCTGGCAGGGTCTATTCCCTGTGGCTGTTTGTGGAAGCGGTTAAACCATATACTCTTAAGTGCATTATAACCTCCCGGTAAATGCTAACTTTGGAATGACTGCATCAAAACATGTTGTGTTTGGTGTGAAACAACTTGGAATCATACCCCCACACCAGTAACTGGTGTGGGAGTATGATCCCATCCTTCTAGAGGGGACGACATGTACCCACTGTGGAAACACGGTAGAAATCTGAAAGAGCCCTGGCATCACAAAATGGATGCCACCAGCACAGGCACTGGGCTGCCCTCCTGCTGCTGACTGAAACTCGCAGTGGAAGAGGCCCAACAATAGGCATCCTGTCACAGGGAGGTGTCACCACCTTCCAGACAGGATTTAGTGTATTGGAGCTGGATGGGTGTGCTCTTAGAGTGCTTTGAAGTCCTGCACTGGGGGAGCAGTAGGCTCCTCTGTGCATATGCCAGCTCAAACCGGTTCAGGGGCTACCAGCCCCTGCTCTGGCATGAAACTGGACAAAGGGAAGTGGGTGTAACCACCCACCCCCCTGACCCTCCTAGAGAAGTGGTCATAGAGCTAGTCCCTCCCTTTCTTTTACTATAAGATAGGGACACCTTGCCATTGCAAGTTAGATAACCCTGGATGACACTTTACATGAAGAATCCTGGCCCTTCGATGTTCCACTACCTTTGGAAGACGGAATAATCTCCCTTTGAGTCAAGGAGTGACTCCCCTGCTTGGCAGGCACCAAAAACTTGAATCAATGGTTGCAAACTTTCCCGCTCCCGCCGGAGTCCGCAGTCCCTGCAGCCCTGGAAGTGGATTTCCTGACTTCTCGACGGCCATTGTGTGTCCCCAACAGAGCTGAGGCGAGTGGACCCCACGAGTGACGAAGAACAGCAATACCCGGGAGACGTGCACTATTGTCGAGTGCAACCCCTTCACGATGTTCTACGAACTTGTGCATTGGACCCCGTGTGGTTCAAGCCTCCAGCAAGATTTCCTTCGAAAATCAGAGGCCTACCTCGTCCCGAGTGACCGTGGGCTCCTGTGAAGCAAATCCTCACGAGGCGTCTTCACAATCCCTTGCCGGATGGCTTGTGGGTCCCCTGAAGACTTCTTCATCAAACCAAAGGACTCCCCTGGTTGCTCCAGGCCTGCCCTGACTTACCTTCGCTGGGTGAGTCCTTCAGATCTTGCTGGTCTGCACCGCTGACTTTTCTTTAATTCCACGAGACTTGCTGTTGCCAAGGCTTGTTGGCTCCAATCCGGTGGGCGACACCTCAGTAAGCTGCAGACTTCGTGGGACACTCCAAAACCAGCTCCTGGTTGTCGTCGACGCCTCCTGGTTCTCGTGGTGGAAGAGTCAAAATACCCTTGATCACCTGAAATCACCCGACTTCCGTGGGCATCCATCTTCCTGGCCCCGGGTCACTGCCAAGTGACTGTGAACACTGTCCCTTCTGCTTTCAGGTCATCTTCATCTTGAATCCAGCCTTGGATTCCACCGGACACTTCTCCAGTCTTCACAAGCAGCAAAACGTCTTCGGCTTCCATTGAAAACGACGACGCTACCCGACACCAAAAGACACCTATGCACCCGGCTTCACTGGATGAGGTAACTCGTGCACTCCGGTGCTCCTGTGGGTGTTGGCCCTCAAACTACTTACCTTGTTAGTGGCTTGCTTGTAGACTCTCTAGAGGTACCCTAAAACTTTAAAATTCCAACCGCGACTTGCTCCATTGAAATCAATAGGGAACCCGCGGCTGTGTTCTCACACTGCACGCGTCTCCCATGGGTCCTTTACTTACCTGCCTTGTGTGGATTAGTGAGGCCCCAGCGATTCTACAGGCCCTAGGCCTTGTCCCCTTGCAAGTCGACATTCCTAAACCTCTTTTTTAGTATATGTCCTGGTACGCCCCTAGGGCCGCAGCCATATTGGTGCTTAACTTATTGTGAAACGTTGATATTTGCATATGTTCCTGACTTCTAATCTCATAAAGAGATTAGTAGAGTGTGTTGAGTAATAAATACATATATATTTGATATATATATACCTGTGTGGTGTCCTTTCATTTGGTAATTCAAGAGATTATAAGGTAAAACAAGCTGCTTTACATTCCTCTGAGACTTCGCCTGAAGGCTGCTCTCCACAGCTACCACTAGGATAGCTTTCTTTAAAAGGTTGTCTTAAACCTATCTACCAGAAGAGTCGAATTGGACTGGTGCAAGGTGGCCACTATAACTAGTGACCAGCATATGCCAGGCCAACTTCTCACAACAGCACAATGCCCTCCCAGCAGAGCTCGTCAACCCCAGGGGCTCTTTATCACCTCTATAAGGCAGCCTGGCTAATCCACTTAACTCTGACCAATCAGGGCAGACCACTGGAAGGCTGAATTTGGACTTACAAACAAGAAAGTCTTATAACTTCTTGTATGTACACTTTAGGAGAAATAGGATATTGTTGGATTTAATTATACCATTCGGTGAAGTCTTTAAATGGCATTTCTAGCCCTCTCCTATCCATTGTTATTAATCAATAACTTCCTACCATGTTAACCTATGTAACAGGGGATTTGCAATGGGAAAATGACTTGAGCCATTTTTCCAGCACCAGGACTTACAAAAACATATTTTATAAGTACTTGCCTTATATCTACAGGAACCCCACCCCATGTGCAAGTAGGGGAGACTTTAGGGGTTCTGAATCTTTATAAATATTGCAGATCCTCCCTCCACAGTGCTCCTAGCATCAAAGTCGAATTTGAGTAGCACTGTACCACAATGTGGGGAGTGAAATGTGAAATTTTATTTTACCCAGGCATATAAAACCTCATTTTATAAGGGTGTACCTTATAAATACCTGACCCGCCCACCCCTGGGATACCTGGGGGAGACCCTGGGGGTCCCTAACATGCCAAAACATTGTAGGTTATCAATTGTTAAGCGCCCCATACACCAAAGTCGAGTTTGGGTACAATTTACTGTTTAAAAGCAGTCCTGGCACCCAGTGGTGCTTTTAAACTGACCTCAGGCTTCAGCAGTGCACGCATGCAAGTGCAAAAAGAGCTGCTGGCCTCTAAACTGCCATGCCACAGCGTACTAGGGACTTCTGGGTAGTTTCAATCCCCCTGCCCTATTATATAGTAGGGGCTTATAGGGTAGGTCATGCCAATCACAGGGGTACCCCCCCATACCATTGTGTACCCTAATGTATGTAGGTGTTTTAACTGTATTCTAATGTGTTTCTTTCAGCATAGCACTGGCCCTGGGCCTGGTTAGGCAGAGCCCAGAGTCAGTGCCACCAGCATCAGTCAGCAAAACGTTGGGGGGTGCCCAGGGCACAGGATGACTTTGCAACATCGCCCCCCCCCCCCGCAAAAAGGAAGGAGATGGGTTACTAACCTACACCCTGGTAGTACTCATCAGCTAAGTGGAAAAACCTGAAAAGTCCATCCGCATTTGCATGTCTGTGTCCACTGTAAAGTCCATTCCCTGTAGGGAAATGGACCACCATAATAGCTTGGGATTCTCCCCTCTCATCAGCATGAGCCATCTGAGGTGTCTGTGGTCAGTTTGAACACGAAAGTGAGTACCAAACAAATATGGTCTCAACTTTTTCAGGAACCACACCACAGCAAAAGCCTCTCTCACAATGGCACTCAACCTCTGCTCTCTGGCAAGAGGCCTCTTGCTAATAAAGGCAACTGACTGATCAAGGCCCCCTTCATTTATCTGTGACAACACTGCCCCAATCCCTTGCTCTGAAGCATCTGTCTGAACCACAAATTCATTTGTGTAGTCAGGGGCTAGTAGCACAGGTGCTGAACACATAGCAGCTTTCAGAGTGTCAAAAGCCTTCTGACACTCTGGGTTCCAAATTACCTTCTTAGGCCTCTTTTTAGAAGTGAGTTTTTGAACAAACCTTCTATAATACCCTATCAGTCCAAGGAATGCCCTGACCAGAGTCTGGGTAACAGGTGCTGTCCAATCCAAAATAGTTTGGATTTAAGCTTGGAGAGGCTGTACAGGGCCCCCACCTACCAGGTGGCCCAGGTACACCACATAACTGAGCCCTATGTGGCACTTGCTTGCCTTAATAGCCAGGCCTGCCTGCTGCATGGCCTGAAGCACTTCCCTTAGGTGGCTTAAGTGATCCCCCTAGATAGAACTGTATACAGCTATAACATCCAGGTAAGCTGCACTGAACTGTTCCAACCCAGACAAGACCCTGTTCACCAACCTTTGGAAGGTGGCAGGTGCATTCTTTAATCCAACGGGCATTATCTTCAACTGATAATGTCCGTCTGGGGTGGATAATGCTGACCTCTCCTTTGCTCCATCAGTGAGGGCAATCTGCCAGTAACCTGAAGTCAAATCAAAATTACTCAGGTACTTAGCAGCCCCTAATTTATCAATGAGCTCACCAGCTCTAGGTATAGGGTGAGCGTCAGTCTTTGTGACTGCATTCAATCCTCTGTAATCCACACAGAACCTTAACTCCTTGGGTCCCCCCTGAGGATTAAGTTTGGGTACCAGCACCACTGGACTGGCCCATGGACTCTCAGATGGTTCAATTACCCCCAGTTCCAGCATCTTAGCAACCTCAGCTTTAATGCTGGCTCTGACATGGTCAGACAACATGTACAGTTTATTTTTGACAGGTAGGCTGTCACCAGTGTCAATGTGGTGCACATACCACTCAGTGATGCCTGGGGTCAAAGAGAACAGGCCAGCAAACTGGTCCAGCACTTGCTTCCAGTCTCTGTGCTGCTGGTCTGTGAACTTGGGAGAGAGCACAACTCCCTCCACTGACCCATCTTGCACATTAGTGGAGAGGAGGTCGGGCACAGGCTCAGTTTCCTCCTCCACACCCGCATCAGTGACCAGTAACATGGTCATGTCTGCCCTGTCTTGGTGGGGCTTCAATCTATTCACATGCAGGACCCTATGATGGTTCCTGGGGGTGCCAAGGTCAACCAAATAGGGAACCTCACCCTTCTTTTCTAAGATTGGATAGGACCCACTCCACTTGTCATGGAGGGCCCTGGGAGCCACAGGCTCCAACACCCACACCAATTGTCCTGGAGTATACTCAGGCATAGTAGCCTTTTGATCATACCAGAGCTTCATGAGCTCCTGGCTGGCCTCCAGTTTCTTGTTTGCCTTCTACATGTACTCTGTCATTCTAGATCTCAGGTCTAGCACATAGTCAAGCACATTGTCCTTAGCTTCTTTAAGAGACTTCTCTAAAGACTCTCTCAGCAGGCTCAATGGCCCCCTCACAGGGTATCAAAACACCAACTCAAAGGGACTGAAACCAACCCCTTTCTCTGGCACCTCCCTGTAGGCAAACAGTAAGCATGGGAGGAGAACATCCCATCTCCTCCTGAGTTTCTCTGACATCCCATTTATCATGCCCTTCGGGGTTTTGTTGAATCTCTCAACAAGACTATTTGCTTGTGGGTGATAGGGGGTGGTGAACTTGTAGTTGACACCACACTCATCCCACATAGCAGTCAGATAGCTGGACAGGAAGTTCGTGCCCCTATCTGACACCACCTCTTTTGGAAAACCCACTCTGGTGAACACACCAAGCAGTGCTCTAGCCACACAGGAGCATCAATGGTTCTAAGAGGTATAGCTTCAGGGTACTGTCACACAGAGATAGGCTGCTCACGCACCTGACAGCCGGATACAGCAGGAACGATGATGATGCTAGTAAACCTCTTCCCCTTCGGAGAGATACTCTCGAGCGTACGGATGGGGAACCACACAAGAATAATCTCTCCCCAGGGGAAAGGGAAAAAAGGGAGAAAAGAAAAGAAACCAGGTGGCGCTGTAGGCTCAGGAATGGATCTCTTCTGATGCTGAGGACCTCACATCCCTATCTGCCACCCACTGTGCCCTGTAAGCAAACACAGAACAAGGATTAACACTTCGGTTGTCACAGCCACCGTGTCCACCCCGTAACCCTATGTGTAGGGACTTACTTAGTCGTTGGTGACACGGCTCTGCAAATGCCACGAAGTGAAATAAGGATTCAAAGGAAACGAAGGAAAACAAAACAAGGCGTGGAATTAACTCATTCCACCAGAGGTACTTATCTGACTGGAGATAACCCTCGCTGCAGTTAGAGTTCGCCGTCCGGCTGAGCTCTTCTTCTCCCACTACTTAGGGAGCAGTTCCATAGGGTATTCTGCGCAGTCCGGTTCTCTCTTTCCTAGACGGGAGTTCAACCAAGGGTAGAGACGTTGTCCTCACGCTCTACCGCCTTTAACTCGCGTTGTCCTGGAGATACCTTGCCCCAGGGGGATTAGCCGGATACTTGCTCGGGGCAGGGCAGAACAGTAGAGTCCCGGATCACAATCTCTCTGGATTGTAATGTTGTTACTCTAGTGTGGGAGATGAAACAGCTAAGCGCGCACTCGTAGAGAGAAACTATTAATCAAAACGTATACACAATATTCTGGTTGTGTGTGCAATGCCTGAGGTGGTTCTACCCTGCCACCTGTGAATGAGAACTGCAACTAGGCCCCTGCGGTCTAGACAGGCTATGCACTACCTAATTCACTCATGTAAGAGTATATTACATGCTTCAAAACATTCTAAACATAAGTTTGACTAGTTTAAACTCATTATAACCAGTTGATGAACAACAAATTGAAAAAACGAAATCGTTACAAGAGTTAATCATATAATTTCCGAAAATAATACGAAGAGTCCAAAGTAGAAGTGCTTCAATGAATGTTTCTTTAGGATGTGTAATCATTTATTACCACATCTGTAAACGTAAATCCAAAAAGTTTCTTCACAGAAAATCAAATTAATCCCAATGCATTTCGGGTGTAACAATCACCCTTCTTCAGGGGATCTACGAATAACAAAAATACATATTAACAATATAGTACATGCTTGTTTGAATACAATTAGAAAGAATTAGAGTGAAATTTAAGTTAACAGCTTAGTTATATAGAGGAGATGAATGGTGTGACATCTACCAGGAGGAAAATCAATTGTGTTCAGTTGTTTGTTGAATATCCAAAAGTGTTCACGAAATAGCTTGTGACAGTCGATAGTAAAGAACCAGAAGGCCCACAAAGCACCAGCATGCCGCGTATCTGATTGTGTGAAAAAACGCTATGTAAAACAACAAGTTGACTACCTTAAAATGAGTCTGTGATGTGAGAAACTGCCGGTGATTAAAACGATGAAAAAGTATGCCACACAACCTGAAAATGAACATGGGTGTCAATGTAAACTAATGCTATATTGATGAGATAGCATTCTGAGTTGTGAGGTCTGACCAATAAAACTTCACTAATAAATACCTCATGTGAATTCAAACGAATTCGAAATGGGATGTGGAGGAAAACCAAAACAGCGTACTGTTTTCTTGGACTGGACTCCTTAGAAGGAGTAGACAACTTCCGTGGAATGCACTCGTGCTGAGTTTAGTGGCTGTGCCCGATGCGATCAATTTCACGGATATCACTGAAAGTAAAGTAGAATGCGCAAACTAAGATGTTGAAACTTCGTTGAAAAAAAAAAACGACAGCGTGAGAGGTTTACGGGACTCGGAACAAAGTTCCTTACCTAAATCCTAGAAGACGATACGGTGTGGACTGGAACTGTGCTCCGGTAAGGAAAGGATCCCAGGTGTGTTAAGCAGTCAGTCAACTCCCGTATATACTGGCGTGAAATATCGTTCACGTGTTGGTTAGTGGAAAGAGGTGATGGACTGGTGTCTATAACGTAGTTTGTGTGGACTATGAAAGGAAATGATGTATCAAGACGAAAGATTGAGGGTACAATCGCTAAATATACAAACAATAAATATACATAATAATGTTAGTCATGCGTGCTGGGTACAAACGTCCTCATTTGTATTGACGGTCATCAGTTTTAGAATAAATTGTGACTCGATAAACATCTCGAGTACCTTGCGCTCCTTAATGGTAATCAAAGTTAAAACAAAACATATTTACATGACGAATATTAATCTTACTGCTTCTTTGATGCATTAAGTGCATCTGATAATTTCAAACAATAAAAATGAACAGTGAAAAATAAACAGACATAAGAACAATAAGACGATCACCTGACCATACATAACACGCTATTGTAATGCTTTGGTTGTATAAACAGAATGAACCCCTGCCTTACAGTAATATAACTCGGATGTTTCCAAAGCAAGAATACAGCATACCTTTACAATCTTAGCCTCAAACTTCAAGTCAGTTCAAGTTTAACCTTGATGTACAAAAATTAAATTAAACCCACGGTAGCACGTAAATTGTACATGTAGTCAAACATAAACATTCTGTGTAGGAAACCATCTAACATAGAGACTTGTGTAAGTGAGCCTGTATGGTAACGGCTGTGCTTATGAACGTGCAGGGGAATTTTATATGTGAAAACATAATGAACGCGGCTGGAGGAAGCTGGAGTGGGCCTAAGCTCTGAGATCATTAGAGACGATGCTAACCCTTGCTGACTCGTGAACTGGTACTCATAAGAAACAAGAGAATTCTATGCGGTCATTAAGACCCTTTGGATGCATGGTGTTCAGGGTCCTGATCCAAAATGTTTCTCGTTGAGTGATGTATTTTGATATGTCCTTATCTTTGCTGTCATGTACTACTTCCAAAACACAACATTTCAGTTGTGCTATGGTATGATGTGAATCTGCCCAATGGTTAGCCAGAGGTGAGTTGGGATTCTTGGTGCGAATTCTGCTCTTGTGTTCCGTGATGCGTATGCGCAAACATCTTTCGGTCTTGCCCACATAATATAAGCCACATGGGCATCGTATTATGTAAACCACATTTTGAGTGTTACAATTAGCTGTAAAATTGAGCTTGATGGGTTTACCCGACCATGGGTGTGCAATGTGGGTACTTGAAATTACGTTATTGCAGTGTGAACAATTATAACACCGTGTCATCCCTCTGTTGTGTTGGCCTGAATCACATGTGTCCCGCCTTTTAAGTAATTCTTTTAGATTGCGTGAGCGTTTGTAAGCAAAAATTGGACGATCTCGAAAAAGTTCACCGAAGTCTGGTTCAGTTTGCAATAATTCCCATCTGTTGAGAATTATTTTCTTAATGGCCGTCGAGTGGGTTGAGAAAGTGGAGACAAAAACCTCCTTGTGTTTAGATGATTTGGTTCTCTTCTTCAAAAGTTCTGATCTAGGGAATTCCTGTGTCCTAGCTACTGCATCACACACTGTTTGTTCTGGGTAACCACGTACCAAAAAGTCTCTTTTGGTATCTTCAAAAGTCCTGGATAACTGAGTGGGATCTGAAGTGATGCGTTTAATTCTCAAAAATTGGGAGAGTGGTAGGTGCCTTTTCAGAGATTCCGGATGGAAACTGGTATATAGTAGGGTGTTGTTACGGTCTGTGGATTTTTTGAAAACTTTGGTTATGATAGTGGAATCCTGCAGTTCAATGCTAACATCTAGATAAGATATAGAATGGTTGTCTGAGGTATATGTAAATTGAATCCTCGGGTTTACTTCATTGAGTTCACTGAGTTTTCTTTCTAAGTGGTGTTTATGTCCTCTCCATATGACAAAAATGTCGTCAATATACCTGCGGTATATGAGAAGGTTATCTGTCCATGATGAGTCGTTCAGAATGTGCTCCTGTTCAAATTTCATCATGAAGATGTTGGCGTAGCTGGGAGCTCCCGGAAAACCCATGGATGTACCATTGGTTTGGAGGTAAAAATCCTCCTTCCATTTGAAGTAACTATGGAAAAGACTGAATTGTAATAATTCAATCAGAAAAACTTTGTTAGCTGTAATGTTGTCTAGTTGTAAGAGTGCCCATTCAACCGCCTCAATACCCTCGGAATGGGGTATGGAGGTGTAGAGGGACACTACATCTATTGTAGTTAACCAAATCGGTTCTCCAGAAGGTAAAGAAAGTTCCTCCAATAGTTTGAGAAAATGTGTGGTGTCCTGAACATAAGTGGGTCCTGCCTGAACAAAAGGTTGAAGAAATGAATCTAGATAGTGACCAATTGGTTCGTGAATGGAGTTGCAGCCTGAGACTATGGGACGTAGAGGAGGATCATGCAGGTTCTTGTGTATTTTTGGAAGCATATACACCATTGGTCTGCGTGGAAATCGTGTATGTAGGAATTCAAATGTTTTTTTGTTGATCCAACCCATTTCCTTAGCTCTAGTCAATATATTTAGCAAGATAGAAAGAAATTCAACGGTGGGGTCCTGTTCTAGTGGCAAATATGTTAACTCATCAAGCAGCATCTCTTGGACCTTAGTTTCATAAAAAACGCGGTCCATGACAACTAGGGCTCCGCCCTTATCAGCTGGAGAAAATGTCAATGAAGTGTTTTTCTTTAACAATTGGAGTGCCTTCTTGTCTGCAATTGTCATGTTTTGTCGTTTCTTGTGTGGAGCAGCTAAGTTGGAAAGGTCCCTCTTGACAAGTGTCTCAAAAGAATCGAGAACTTTGTGAGATGTGGGAGGCATGAATGTACTCGTGGGTTTGAATTCTGTCTGTTCTGTATCGGTGAAAGGTTGATTAGAGAAAAAATATCTGAGTCTGAGTTTTCTCATGAATTTAAAAAATTCTATCTCTGTGTTGAATGGCGTAGTATGGAATGTTGGAACAAAGGATGTACCTTTGTTCAGTAGTGCTATCTGTGTCTTTGACAAAGTGATAGAGGAGATGTTGACTACTAATGCTTCTTCTGTCTCCTGCCTGCACTGGGCTGTTTTTGACTTTCCACTGCCTCTACGGGTTTTGTACTGCTTGTTTCTGGTAGAGACTGCGTCGTGGGTGGATTGTTGGCTGCAGGGCTGGATTCTAAAAAAGAAACCTTGGAACCCGAAGTGGATGGTGCTTGTGAGATCGTGGAGTCCACTGTAGATGGTACAGGTGGTCTATTCAAACGAGTATCGCTGAGAGAGGCTACGCTTTCCTCGGATGAGGCATCCCCGGGTTTTTGGTATGTGCGTTTATGTGCATATACCTCCGCCCAGGAGTATACCTCATCGAGTTTGTAGTCTATGGTGTCTCGTCTAAATTTCCGTACTTTGCGTTCATGTATCTCTTTAGCATACTGATCTAATTTCTTGTTGATTGTCTCTAGTGATGTAGTCAAATCTTCCTCTGTCATGCGTGCTTTTAAAGATTCTTGAAGATCTTTTATTTCTTGTTCCAGACCTATTAAAACCGTGGATAGTTCCTCAACAATTAATAGAATCAAATCCAGAGAACACTTATTAAGAATCGAATACCACTTGTCCATAAACTTCTTGTTCATCTTAAATAACATAGGTTTAAGTGGTACCCTCAACCCTCTCGGGATCCTGCTTGCCTTATGATATTGTACCAATGTGGTCGCATGTAGACGTTGGTTGTTTTCTCGTCTCATTAAATATTCTAACTGTCTCAGTTGGTGAACTACTGGACCTTGTGTGACATCAAATGTTCTAGCCTCCCGGATGAGACCATAGATCTCTTGTGCTTCAGTGGTACTATAGGCTTTAGTGTCAGCCTTGTTATCTGTGAGATTCAATATGTCTTCAAAAGACATGTTTTTGGTGGTGGTGCTGCTGTAAGCTGCGTGGGTAAAAAGTCAAGATAAATGGGAGATGAAACAGCTAAGCGCGCACTCGTAGAGAGAAACTATTAATCAAAACGTATACACAATATTCTGGTTGTGTGTGCAATGCCTGAGGTGGTTCTACCCTGCCACCTGTGAATGAGAACTGCAACTAGGCCCCTGCGGTCTAGACAGGCTATGCACTACCTAATTCACTCATGTACAAGCATGTACTATATTGTTAATATGTATTTTTGTTATTCGTAGATCCCCTGAAGAAGGGTGATTGTTACACCCGAAATGCATTGGGATTAATTAGATTTTCTGTGAAGAAACTTTTTGGATTTACGTTTACAGATGTGGTAATAAATGATTACACATCCTAAAGAAACATTCATTGAAGCACTTCTACTTTGGACTCTTCGTATTATTTTCGGAAATTATATGATTAACTCTTGTAACGATTTCGTTTTTTCAATTTGTTGTTCATCAACTGGTTATAATGAGTTTAAACTAGTCAAACTTATGTTAAGAATGTTTTGAAGCATGTAATATACTCTTTCATGAGTGAATTAGGTAGTGCATAGCCTGTCTAGACCGCAGGGACCTAGTTGCAGTTACCCTAGTGTGGGCATAATTTGGCAGCATCAGCCGCCCTGGGCTCGAAGAACTTGAAGTACCGTACTTCGAGTGAGGTAGGAGGTCTCTTCCCCTCCGTGATCAGTATCAGGCGAAAACCACTGCTCCGTGCAGCGTTTCCGCAGGCATTGTACGGGGCTCCTAATTGTCAGGACCCCAGTGAGAATGCTCCGTGCAACCTGCGCTCAGGCACCACCACGGACGCCTATAGTTGCCGAGTTCTCCCGGCTCGTCCTTTCCGTATGCTGACGGGATGTCCACAGTAGCGAGGAGGTCCAGGATCGCCTTCCCCCCGTCACAAGTGTTCTGCAGACCTAGGGATTCTGCGAACGGCAAGAGTCCAGCAGGTGAGCTCCTGCCGCGGCTGGGTCGTCCTACAAGTGACAAGCCCCGATCTTCCCCAGGGGCAGGGCTTATCACTGTGTGTCAGGGGTCAGGGATACGCCCAGGGATTATGGGAGTTGTAGTCCCTCTTCCGTGTTACGTGACCCCCACCTACCCCATGTGCCTATCTCCGCCTGGTCCTGACAGTACCCCTCTCAATGGCCGCCGTCTCGGCGGACTACCGGGCTTGTTGGGGAAACGGTGATGGTAACGCCTCAATAACTCGGGGCAATGCAAATTAGCCTTAGGTTCCCAGGACCTGTCCTCAGGGCCATAACCTTTCCAATCGATTAAATAATGTACTCGCCCCCTGATGTGTTTGGAATCTAGTATACCCCGCACCTCGTATTCCTCTTCCCCATCAACCTCGACAGGTTGGGGTTTTAGCGGTAAACGGGTAGCTGGGAGACATGGCTTCAGGAGGGAGACATGGAAGACAGGGTGGATTCGCAAGGAGGTAGGGAGAGTAAGTTTCATGGCAACGGGATTTACGATTTTCTCTATGGGGTAGGGACCAACGTATTTGGGCTGCATTCTAGTGTTTCCCTTAAAGTTCAGATGCCTGGTGCTAAGCCACACTTTATCCCCTATCCCATAAGAGGGTTCAGGTGTTCTTTTTCTATCTGCTTGTACCTTATCCCTTCTATGTGCTTCCTCTAAGTGGGTTTTGGCTCTATCTACCACCTCTTTGAGATGAGCATGATGCTCCTGTATTGACGGAAGAGCTGAGGAGACAGGATGCGCAAAAGGTAATAGATTGGGGTGAAACCCTAAGAGACAGTAGAAGGGGGAACAGCCCAAGGAAGAGTGGTTGGTGTTGTTGTAGGCGAACTCAGCTGTCCATAGGAGTTGACTCCACTCTTCGTCCAGTGATAACGTGAAACACCTCAAGTACTGTTCCAGTGTTTGATTTAACCTTTCGGTTTTTCCATCCGTTTGTGGATGGTAGCTGGTGGATAGACGTGCATCAATCCTCAGGGCTTCGCAGAATGCCTTCCAGAATTTTGAGGTGAATTGAGTCCCTCTGTCCGTGATGAGAACCGAGGGTATTCCGTGTAATCGAACAATATGTTGCAAGAAAATGGCGGCTAGCTCCGCTGACGTTGGCAATTTAGTGAGAGCGATGAAATGCCCCATTTTTGTAAGGTGATCCACAACTACCAATATGGTGTCATGTCCTGCACTTGTTGGCATTTCCACTACAAAGTCCATAGATACTGTGTGCCATGGGCTAGGTGGTGTGGGAATAGGTCTGAGAAGGCCACTGGGTCGCTGATGCGGTACCTTGGCTTGGGCACATACCGCGCATTCGGAGATGTATTTGGCTGTGTCTTTGCGGAGTGATGCCCACCAGAAGTAGCGGGTTAGTGTCTGTATAGTTTTGTGGATTCCCATATGTCCTCCCAACGTCGTATCATGAACCCAGTGCAGGGCTTGTTGTTGCAGGGGTCCATCAGGTATGAACAATTTGTCATCATGAAATAAGTAGTCACCTTTAGCAGAGCGGTGTAAGGCTTCTTCTTGGATCCAGGTATCTTTATCGACGTTTCTGGTTTGCCTTCGCACTTCATCCAGAAAGTCACTGGTGGTGGCGGCTGCTACCCTTTCCTCAGGGAAAGCTGCCTTCTGCATGATGTTAGGTGGTTCCTCCGTTCTGGTGACTTCTCCTTCAGGGGCAGGAAGGGGTCTGGACAACGCGTCTGCCTTGCCATTCTGCGGGCCTGGTCGGTATTTGATGACAAAGTCAAAATCCGCGAAGAACAGCGACCATCGCAGCTGTCTAGGGGTTAGGGCTCGGGCACTCTTAAGAAATAGCAAATTCCGGTGATCGGTATAAATCTCCACGGTGTGTCTGGCGCCCAGAAGATGGTGTCTCCACTCTTCACAGGCTCGTTTAATGGCTAAGAGTTCTTTGTCCATGATACTGTAGTTGGTTTCACAACCGGATAGCTTTTTGGAGAAGAAAGCGACGGGATGCAACTGGCCCGTGTCCGGATGTCGTTGAGAAAGGATGCCTCCCAAGGCATACTGTGACGCATCAGTTTCAAGGACAAAGGGCTGCGTCGCATCCGGATGCCTCAAAATGGGGGCACTGGTAAAGCAGTTCTTTAGCGTTTGGAAAGCCTCTTCGGTTGCTGCGTCCCACTGGAAGCTGGTATTCTTTCGCAGCAGAAGGGTCAAGGGTTGGATAATACGCGAGAAGTCCTTTATGAACCTCCGATAGAAGTTCGCAAATCCCAAGAACTTCTGTAGGGATTTTACACAGGTAGGGGATTCCCACTCCGTGATGGCTTGCGTTTTCTTCTGGTCCATACATATTCCATGGGGGCCTATAACGTACCCCAGGAACTCCACCTTGGTGGTGTGGAAGAAGCATTTTTCGAGCTTCGCATACAATGCGTGCTGTTGCAATCGTTCCAGTACAGCCTTGACATGCGGAATATGTTCTTCCAGGGACGCGGAATACACCAGAATGTCGTCTATATAGACAATACAAAATACGTCCAGTAACCCTCTTAACACGTCATCCATGAAGAATTGGAATGCGGCGGGGGCGTTGCAGAGTCCAAACGGCATAACTTGATATTCATAGAGACCAAACTTGGTTTTAAATGCCGTCTTCCACTCGTCCCCCTGCCGCACTCTCACCAAGTGGTAGGCCCCTTTCAAGTCTAGTTTGGTAAAGACTGCCGCGCCCTTCAATTGGTCTAACAAGACGGGTATCAAGGGTATTGGGTAGCGGTTCTTCTTCGTTATTCGATTGAGCGCCCTGTAATCTATGCATGCCCTGAGACCTCCTTCCCGCTTGGGTATGAAGAAAAGGGGTGAAGAGGCTGGTGACGATGATGGCCGAATAAAACCACTACTCAAGAGTTTCTCCAGGTATTCCTGTAAATAGGTGGTCTCTGCCTCGGTAAGGGCGTAAATCCTACTACAGGGGATGCTGGCTCCTGGTTCCAGCTCTATCACGCAATCGTAGGGTCGATGCGGTGGAAGCTGGCTGGCCTCTTGTTCGTTGAATACAGCACTATACATCTGGTATTCTTTGGGCAGCGTGGTGACGCAGCCTACGATATTGCCAGGACAGCTGCTAGCCAGGTATTCTGTAGGCCTCGTTCTTTTTGGAGCGCCTTGGAGACGAGCAGGCGTACAATGTTCCTTGCAGTACGAAGCGTTCAGAGTTACGGTTCTGGCCGCCCATTGCACTAGAGGATCATGTAGAGTGAGCCAGGGCATTCCCAATATCAGAGTGAAATGAGGGGCGTCTATCAGGTCAAATTGGATGTACTCACTATGGTCTGCGCCCACCCACATCTGTACCAAATGAGAATGATATCGCACGGGTCCTGACGTTAGTGCGGTGCCATCCACGGCCTTGATGAGTTCAGGGATCTCCTTTTTAATACACGGCATGCCTATGTCTTGAGCGTATTTCCTATCAATGAAGTTGCCTGTTGCTCCAGAGTCCAAGAGAGCATGGACCAACACCAGCCCGGTTCCTGGTACATCTAGAGTAACACAAACGTTCATATGGGCCACTGCGTTTTGAATGGTGTTGGCTAAGGTCGGACAAACCTCTTCCTTAAAATGCCACAAACAAGGGGTTTGTAACTCGTTTGGGCATATTAGTTTTCCGGAGCCTCACGTAAGTACTCAACCACGGGTACCCTTTGGGTTTCCTTTAGGGGGTATCGGGCCTTGGCCTTACACTCCTTGATAAAGTGTCCAGACTTCCCGTAGTACATGCATAACTTCATTTTTCTTCGACGCTCTCGTTCTTCTGGATTCAGTGGTCCACGTATACCACCCACTTGCATGGGCTCTGTCCCATCTGTAACGGTGGAGGGTCCCTCAGTTCCCTGTTTCTGTCGTGGGGGGATGTATCGGGTTTCAGATCGCTGCTTATCCCCCTTAATTTCCTGCAGCCGATGGTCCAGCTGCACGGTAAGGTCGATAAGCTCGTCACAGGAGGAGGGCATTTGCACAACTTGTGCTAGGACGTCTTTCAATTCGCCCCTAAGGCCCTGATAATACAGTGAGGTGCGTTTGTCCATCGGCCAATCAGTCTCAGCCACTAGTCTGTTGAAGTTGGTTATGTATGCCAATAAATCTTGAGTGCCTTGTTTAAGCGTCAGCAACTCCCTATCTAAGGAGAGGGAATGGGCCTTTCTATCAAACAGTTTACGCATTTCTTCACAGAACGTGTCGAAATCGCGCAGGGCCGGGTCATTTCTTTCTATAAGAGGGAAAGACCAGCTAGCCGCGTTACCCCCTAAATATGACATAATGAAAGCAGTTTTTGCTTGGTCCGTAGGAAAGACCGCGGGTTTACACATAAAGTGCAACTTGCACTGTCCTAAAAAGATACCAAATTTCTTTGGGTCCCCAAAAAACCTTTCTGGGGGAGCTAGGGGTAACTGTGCGGGTTGTATAATCTGAATGGTGGAAGGAACTGTACCCCCACCCGCATTCCCGGCAGATTGACTATCCCCTGCTGTTTGGGACGTAGGGGGAGGTAGGGTCCAGTTCCGAATGTACTGTCCTCCTCGTCCCTGAGGGGCGCTAGTGCGGGACAACCCTGCGACTTCACGTCTCATCGTGCTCATCTCATTACGGAGTTCTAAGTTTTCCCCCCGAAAGGCATCTACCTCCATTCGTAGAGCTGTCAAGGTTTCTAACACTGACGTGAGTACTGTATTGGTGTCCATCGTTCGGGCCGTAATTATCCGTGGGCTTGTCACTCTGTCACACAGAGATAGGCTGCTCACGCACCTGACAGCCGGATACAGCAGGAACGATGATGATGCTAGTAAACCTCTTCCCCTTCGGAGAGATACTCTCGAGCGTACGGATGGGGAACCACACAAGAATAATCTCTCCCCAGGGAAAAGGGAAAAAAGGGAGAAAAGAAAAGAAACCAGGTGGCGCTGTAGGCTCAGGAATGGATCTCTTCTGATGCTGAGGACCTCACATCCCTATCTGCCACCCACTGTGCCCTGTAAGCAAACACAGAATAAGGATTAACACTTCGGTTGTCACAGCCACCGTGTCCACCCCGTAACCCTATGTGTAGGGACTTACTTAGTCGTTGGTGACACGGCTCTGCAAATGCCACGAAGTGAAATAAGGATTCAAAGGAAACGAAGGAAAACAAAACAAGGCGTGGAATTAACTCATTCCACCAGAGGTACTTATCTGACTGGCGATAACCCTCGCTGCAGTTAGAGTTCGCCGTCCGGCTGAGCTCTTCTTCTCCCACTACTTAGGGAGCAGTTCCATAGGGTATTCTGCGCAGTCCGGTTCTCTCTTTCCTAGACGGGAGTTCAACCAAGGGTAGAGACGTTGTCCTCACGCTCTACCGCCTTTAACTCGCGTTGTCCTGGAGATACCTTGCCCCAGGGGGATTAGCCGGATACTTGCTCGGGGCAGGGCAGAACAGTAGAGTCCCGGATCACAATCTCTCTGGATTGTAATGTTGTTACCCTAGTGTGGGCATAATTTGGCAGCATCAGCCGCCCTGGGCTCGAAGAACTTGAAGTACCGTACTTCGAGTGAGGTAGGAGGTCTCTTCCCCTCCGTGATCAGTATCAGGCGAAAACCACTGCTCCGTGCAGCGTTTCCGCAGGCATTGTACGGGGCTCCTAATTGTCAGGACCCCAGTGAGAATGCTCCGTGCAACCTGCGCTCAGGCACCACCACGGACGCCTATAATTGCCGAGTTCTCCCGGCTCGTCCTTTCCGTATGCTGACGGGATGTCCACAGTAGCGAGGAGGTCCAGGATCGCCTTCCCCCGTCACGAGTGTTCTGCAGACCTAGGGATTCTGCGAACGGCAAGAGTCCAGCAGGTGAGCTCCTGCCGCGGCTGGGTCGTCCTACACGTGACAAGCCCCGATCTTCCCCAGGGGCAGGGCTTATCACTGTGTGTCAGGGGTCAGGGATACGCCCAGGGATTATGGGAGTTGTAGTCCCTCTTCCGTGTTACGTGACCCCCACCTACCCCATGTGCCTATCTCCGCCTGGTCCTGACAGGTACCTAGTGGCATGGTCAACTACCACCAAGGTGTCCCTATTCCCTGATGCAGTAGGTGGGTCCAGAGGACCAACAATGTCCATCCCCACCCTTTAAAAAGGAACCCCAACCACTGGCAGTGGTATTAGGGGGGCCTTTGTCTTGCCCCCTTCCTTGTCACTGGCCTGACAGGTGACACAGGAGCTGCAAAACTCAGTTACCTTTTCAAACATATGGGGCCAGTAGAAATGGTTCACTAATCGGTTCCATGTCTTTGTCTGTCTCAAATGTCCTCCCAAGGGTATATCATGACCCAAAGTCAGGATTAACTCTCTGTACTTCTGGGGCACCACCAACCTTCTGGTGGCCCCCTCCTTGAGGTTTCTGGCCTCAGTATGAAGCAGTCCATCTTCCCAGTAGAGTTTGTGAAACCCACTGTCATCCCCCTCCTCTTGCTTAGAGGCAATCTGCCTCAAGCTCTCAAGCAAACTCTCAAGGGTGAGACAGTCACGCTGTCCCTTACTGAACACCTCTCTGGAGGGTCCACCTGTTCCTGTCAGTTCTGCCAAATCTGACAGCTCTGGCAGGGATGGAGTCCCTCCCTCAGAGGCCAGATTCTCCCCATCAGGGTTAGATTCTTCCTGCACCTCTGGAGTTCCCTGGGCTGGCTCACGAGACCAGACCCAGTGCCCTTGTCCTTGGATGCTTGGCCCTTTCTTCCAGGGTCCAAGTTTCCAGCCCCTCCCTTCTGGCTAGTCTGTGACCTAGTCACAGCACATACCCACTCAGGGAGCTCCAATATTTTCATATGGAGTCCTCTCTCCACCTATGACCACCAGGGGCATAACACAGGCCCCCGCAGTTCGGGGGGGCCCGAGCTGCAGGGGGCTCCCTCCGCACTGTACTCAGTCCTGAGAGCTCCATAGTAAATACGGAGTGGGGGCCCCTTTATGTACCTTGAAGGGGGGGCCCCCTCAACTTTTGTTATACCAGTGCTACCACACTAAGGCTTCAAGATCATTGCCCACTAAACACTGGACTGGGAGGACCTTTGACGCAGCTACCTTCCTAGGGCCTGTCACACCTCCCTATTCCAAATCCACCACAGTCATAGGATGGAGTTTGGTAGTGCTGTCTGCATAACTCACCTGGTGAAACTCACCAGGTAGCAACCTCCCTGGAGGCACCAGCATATCCAAGACCATAGTTACACTAGCCCCTGTGTCTCTGATAGCCTCAACCTCAGTTCCATTCACTTTAGGCCTGTGCCTGTACTTGTCCATGTTTGGAGGTAAGGCAGCAAGGGTTGCAATATTCACCCCACCCAGGGACACTAAGGTTGCTTCCGCCACCTGCTACCCCTCTCTGGGACAGCACTCTCCACCCCTACACTTACACTGTCAATCCCTGTGGGTGCCCCCTTAGGGGGGAGCTTCTTGACGTAGACAGCATCTCCCTGTTTGTGCGCTGGCTGGTTACAGTCAAAGCACTTACCCACTTTTGAGGGATCAAAGAACCTACCATTCTTTCCCTGATTCCATCTCCCTTTGAATTTGGGTTGGCTCGGCCCCACCCCCTCCTTGTGCAGGTTTTTGTGGGTCATTGGAGGACTCCTTCTGGTTTTGACCTTCCTTATTGGGCTTTCCCCTGGGGAGGGACCTTTCCTCCTTTATTCTGGTCACCCCCTGGTGCTGAATGGAAACCTGGGTTCTCACCCACTCATCAGCTACTTCCCCCAGCTCTCTGGGGTCTGTCAGCTTAGAGTCCACTAGATATTGCCGTAACTTCTCTTCTGCACAATGAGTCAAAATATGTTCTTTCAAAAACAAATGATAAAATTCCTCATATGTGTCAACTGTGTTACCAACAATCTAGCCTTCCAGTGCCTTCACTGAAATGTCCACAAAGTCTACCCAAGACTTTGAACTCAATTTCTGGTTTTCTCTAAACTTCACCCTGTACTGCTCTGGAGTCAGACCAAATCTCTTGACTAAGCATGCCTTCATCTGCTGGTTTGATTCTGCATCCTCTCCCTTCAGTGCCAGGAGCCTATCCCTCCCATCTACTGGAATCAACTCCGGCAGGAATGCACCCCAATACATAGAGTGGACCCTACTCATTTTAAGGGCCCTCTCAAAAGCTGCTAGCCACTTGTCGCTGTCATCCCCCTCAGTGTACTTGGGCACTATACCCTTGGGAAGTTTAGGATCAAATGCATCACCGCTGGATATTTAAAAATCTTCATCATTTTTGCTGCCACCATTTCTTTTCAACGCCTCCACTCTCTCCCATCTCTTCTCAGCTAATTCCAGTTTCCTCTGCTCCAAAGCTATCAAAGCTAATTGAGCCTTAAGCTGTCTCTCTGCAAGGGACAGTGGTGCTTCCTGAGTAAGGGACTCTCCCCCCCTCCCACCACCTGGAATCATATGGCTTACTCTAGAAAAAATGGAAGAGGCATCATCCTCACCTCCCTCTGGGGTGAGGTTGGGGGGCTCACCCTCCATCCCCCCTTGAGTCTCCTCAGCTACCCCAGTCCAGGCCGTTAGGGACTTGAGCAACGCTGTCTTCTTAATCTTGTTGGAAGCAGGCAGCTCCCTAAGCCTATACTGTACCCTAAGATCACCCACTGCGAACTGGGACAGTTTAGCCAGGTCCAGCTCCATGGTTCCCTAGTTTTGGGTCACAATAACTAGGCACAACAGACTTAAAACTATTTGGAAAAATCAAAACAATGGATTAAAAACAGTTTAGTCCAAAATCCAAAAATCAAAATGAAAGGTTTTGTTCTAAGGCAATTTAGAGGATTTTTACAATCTTAATTCACTTTACTAAAAGGTGTATGCTTTAAATGCAAGTCCTCATCCACACCGCTGAACACCACATGTTGGAAACTGGATTATTGGTAGGGGCAAATGTAGGTCTGCCACTGACAATAAGGCACTAACACATGATAGGACTCAGCATAGGTCTTAGAAAATTATTCCCATGCTCAACTCTTGGTAACGTGGCTGCGAGCAGGCAGGCTTAACTTCAAAGACAGGTATGTAAAGCATTTAAAAACATCAATTCAGTAAATAATTAAGACACAATACAAAATAAAAATCCAACACCAATTTATAAAAATAGGTAATATTTGTATCTTTTAAATGACACCAAAACAAAAAAAATCTATTGTAGGGAACCAGAGGTATGAATGTTTCAATATTAGTCACTTTCTAGTGCTTAGAAACCAACAGTGCCCCTTTTAGTCATTTCGTTTTCTCTGACAGGGACACACCTTTAGAAATTGTTCTGGAGAATTTCTCACCACTGCGTTGTGCCGCCTTCTCCAGCAGGCGGGGTCCAGTTAGAACTCCTTACTGAAGTTCTGCTTGCAGGTCCCAAAGTATCCAACACACAATCCAAGGTTCTGGAATCTCCAAGAGGGTCCTTGAAAGTGTGAAACTTCAATTCCACAATCCACTTGAACAAAATCCTTAGAAATCCACTGGTATTCCAGGCTGGGAATTCTTTGTGGGGATGTCCAGGTGAGCTCTGTTAACCTGTAGCTTGCAGGGAGTCCACTCTTTAGTCCTTTTGAAGCAGGTTTGATCCAAAGGGCTGTAGTTTCCAATGGTGGAAAAAGGCGCAAACTCAGAGTCCTGGCCTTTGGAAATGCACTTCAAAATCTTCAGCGCAGACAGACCCTTCTGATTCTCTTCAGTTTCAAGCAGCAGATCTGGAGGGCTCTGCCCCTCTCAGATACTTATTCCAAATTCTCTGGGTCATGCAGGAGGTCACTTCTGACCAATGGGAGCAGGGTAACTCCTCAAAGTTATAACCACATCCTGTAGAGTGTGGCATTTTTTTGTCCCAGAGTGCATCAAATCTTCCAAATCCATAATGGCTGATTTTCCAGCAAGGAGGTAAAAGCTGGCTAAACACACCCCTAGGATGGCTAATTTACTTAGACTCTCCCCCCTGCATCTGCTCATACCTTCCTTAATCCTAACATCTGCCTGAGGTGGTAAGGTCAGAGCTGTAAATGACACTGGCCTCTGCTCTCCTCTTTGAAGACCATAGTTTATGACTCCTCCCTCTGGCCTGGCAATCGTATGGAACAGCACACTGCCCTCCCAGCTGAGCTGGTCAACCCCAGGGGCTCTTTATCACCTCTACAAGGCAGCCTGGCTAATCCACTTAACTCTGACCAATCAGGGCAGACCACTGGAAGGCTGAATTTGGACTTCCAAACAAGAAAGTCTTATAACTTCTTGTATGTACACTTTAGGAGAAATTCAGTCAGTCAGTCAAAAAGCTTTATTGCGATTCGTTAAAATCATAGAAGCACAATCATAGTATCACAATTTTCATGAAAAATACATATTCCAATTGATTAAGAGAATTAAAAATACAGAATACCAGTAAATGATAATCGAGGTATCAATGTGAATAAACAATAGGCTGACCACACTTGGTGCTAAGGAATCGATGGATAATTTTTGTTAATTAGTTTCCTACGAATTAGCCACATTGCAAACAGGAACTTTGAAACTGAAACCATAATAAGTGGATTTGTATCACTTCTCAGAATCCTAAAGAAATCAAGATGGCTCCTAAGGCCTAGATTTAAACATAACTGTATAATCCATTTTTTCCGAATACCAGCATACGCTGGGCAAAAAAGAACAACATGGATCATGGATTCGGATTCAATTAAACAACCTGGGCATACATGCTGTAATCCACCCACCCATCGATCAGTGAATGAATATAGGGGAAGGGTTCCATATCTGAACTGTACATATAGCTTCTTTGCTAGAATAGGCTGGATAACATCAAGTTCAGGGACAAAAGCGTAAAAAGGCTTAACGTCAAGAAAAACATCAGTCAGACTTGATGGTTTAGCCAAGCTATAAATTTTCAATAAATAGTAATCTTTAAATGTTGAGGCAAGAAATTTCTTGGTAATGCCTGAAATTGAATCCTCTGGGCTGTCCCAAAGGTGGGCAAGGCCAATCTGGTTTAATGTCTGCCTAACATACTGGAGCCAGGGGATCTTATCGGCTCCGAGGGTACCCAAGATTACTTTCAGTTCGTCTCTATAGCATGCCAACTCGGTTGTGCTCCATATCCTCCTCCAATACATCACTGGCCTTGAAGCAACAACCTCTGATATAGGACGGATATTTAAATCCAACCTCAAGGGTATAAGCGGCGTGTTGTGTGGAAGGGATAAGAGTTTCCTGATAAAATTATTTTCGGAACTGAGCAAGTCATTTACAGAGGTATGGCCCCATATTTCACGTCCATAGAGTGTCGAGGACCTGGATTGCACAGAATAAATTTCGAGAGGGGCACTTATGATTTTTGAACAACATTTTTTGTAAACTTTAAGGATGCCCCCTATAGCCTGGCTAAGTTTTAAATTTGCTTTAAGCTTTTGAGGGGACCATCCCATTTTGTCGTTCAAGGTCAGGCCTAAGTACTCAAAAGTAGAAACCCGATCCAAAGGGATGCCTTCCATCTTGGGATGTGGGTAGTTGGAGGGTTTTACGTTAAAGGCCATATATTTTGTTTTGTCTATATTGACCACCAGATTCCTTTTATTACAGAAGTTAGTAAACTGGTTTAACACCCGCTGCATGCCCATTGGCGATTTTGACAACAGCAAGGTGTCATCTGCAAACATGAGTGCAGGATATCTTTGCGAGGCCAGTTTTGGGGCATCAATGTCTGTAGTTTCCAGAAGGTCGTCAATAAGGCCGTTAAGGAAAAGTGAGAACAGGGTTGGGGCAAGGACACAGCCCTGGCGCACACCCTTCTCCACTGGGAAAGGGCCGGTTAGCTGGCCGTGTTTTCCGTAGCGGACTCTACCATATGTCCCATCGTGGAGAATCTTCAATTGGTAGCATAGATAGGTTGGAACCCCCATAGCTAGCAATAGATTCCAAAGCTGGTTGCGGTCCACCATATCGAATGCAGATTTCAAATCCACAAAGGTCCGATATAAACTACCACCCTCCAATATAACATGTTTCCAGTAAAGGATCTGGAGCCTAAATAATTGGTCCATGGTTGATATTTTGGACCTGAATCCCGCTTGAAGTGGGGTTAAGATATTATTCTCCTCGATCCAAATCTGCAACCTCTGCAGAAGAAGCCTAGAATAGATTTTTTGGCTCACATCTATAAGGCTTATTGGCCTATAGTTGCCTGGATCAAGGGGGGATCCCTTTTTGAAAATAGGAATAATTTCCGTGCCCGTCCAAGTAGGTGGAACCAGTAAACCTTGCAAGATAGCATTAAAAAGAATTAAGAGGTCAGGAGCCCAGACTGACCGTTCTTCCTTGTAAAGGTCGCTGGGGATCCGATCTAACCCGGGTGCCTTATTTGGTTGGAGATTATCCAATGCCAAATGCACTTCTGTTAGTGTCCAGGGAGGAGCATCCCAAGATGGATCCAGAGTCATTATGATGGCAGGGGGATCATTACTCCAAGTTGTATGAATGGAGTAAAGTTTTTTAAAATGCAATGCCCATGCGTCTTCGGAGACATTGGGGTCAATCGTGGTTTTACCCTCCGATTGCCCGGTGTGGACAAGGTTCCAAAAGGACCTTGAATCTCTTTTGATAAGTGCTGATCTAATAGCAAGCCATCTTCCCTCTTCCCATTCAGTTTTAGCACTAAGGATTATCTTCCTATAGGCCCTCCTTGCTTCCAAAATGTGAGGGCGGTTGCCTTCCTTAATAGCCTGTAGTAATTCCTGTTTGGCTATCCTACAACCCTTAGTAAACCAGGGGTTAGTATTCCCAGGCTTCTTTGAGTTTACTGTACCTACTTTATAAAAGAAGCCAGAAAGTATATCAACTAGAACCATATGAATTTTAGCCAGATCCATAGTTTCACCAGCTACAGGGATATTAACTTCCATTTTGAGCACACTTTCGAGGAGAGGAAGAATCTTTTGGTATATACTGGCAATAGCTGCATCAGACTGTTTTACGGTAAGCCAGCGTATCCTCTTCCCGCCTTGAATGACTCTTAAATTCCCTACTAAAGGAGTATCTTTATCTGGCCCTGTATTCAACAATTGGAAGTTCAGATCTACTGTCAAGGGATCATGGTCACTCTCCGTGCGCCTAATTATTTTAAAATCCAACACTTTGGGCCACAAGTCTATGCTGACCAAAAAATAGTCAATCACGGATTCGTGACCCAATCCCCTATAGGTTGACTGCCCCGGCATATCCCCGTTAAAACGGCCATTACACGCTCTCAAAGAGCATGTGTAAATAAGAGTAGTAAGTTGGAGAACCAGAGGGGTCCAACATTTAACTGGATACATACTAGTAGGTGGAATAGATATAGCAACATCTTCCTCAGAAGAAATTGGGGTTTCTCCACACAAGGGCTCAAAATGACAGTTAAAGTCACCTCCAACCATCAAGATGGCATCTTCTGGAAGGGATTCTAAAAGGGATGACAAAGCCTCGAGAGTCGATGATGTACTGCCCCAGGGATTAGGACGTGAGTAAACACTCATGAGTGCAATTTTAGGGGTCTTCCTATGGGACATAAGAATACATATTATATCTCTACTGTTCGTTTCTACCCTTTTGATCTTAAAACCAAGGTGGGTGCCCACCCAAACACACAAACCCCCCGATGGTCTGCCCTTTGGACCTTTTAGAGCTGGTTGCATGAAAGTGATGTATTCCGGTTTGTGTATGGGTTCTAAAGACCACGTTTCCTGTAATAGGCAAATTCCAAAGGGGTCTATAAATGAGCACCACTCTGGGTTGTCAATATTAGTAGCCAGACCCGCAATGTTCCAACTAAGTAGTATAAGTGTACTATTAGGGGAAGATAAATCATTTGCAGAATTAGTCTTGGGGGCTAAAGTATCAATAGATACTAGTAGATTATTAGGTGTATCCACCCGAACCAAGGATTGAGTAGGGACATCCGTCATAATGCTTAGGCCATTAAGTGAAATGGCCTCAGCATCCAAAGGTTCCAAAGCCTTGGGTGAAATTGCCATTGGGGCTCCATAGCCATCTTTGACGCCATTCTCAACGACAGGGGAGGAGGGAGGTAAATAATGATAGCCTTGCATCTTTAGTCATTCCACCTCATCCAAGGAACTAAACCTGTTATTAACCGGAAATCCTAGAACTACATTGTCGGACGTCCTACCCCACATGCCATCAACTAATTGCCCTCGATCGTATTTTTTACAAAACGGTACGAGGGACCTTAGGCGGGGAAGGGAGGGTTTGTGAGGGGGAGGGTAGAAGTGTCCTAAATTAAATGTTTTAATGTTGGTAGTTGCATTATTAAAGATAGGACTACATACATGGTCAACTACCTCCGGATTCTTAAAGTTAACAATAACGCAATCATCTCCCACATCCTTTGGTTTGTGACCCACCCAGCCAACTCTCCTAACAAACAGAATAGGTGAACATACATTTCTTGGCAGTGGTCTATTAGTGTTCAGCCAAAATGTTACTTTATTTTTGAGTTCCTGAAATGTTTCATGTTGGTTAGTAGCCAATATAGGGACATCTGTTAGGACGACCACATAGGGGGCACTTTCTGGAGGGAGATCGATACGTCGTAAATCGATAAGGGGAGGGGCCTCATCAGGAGGCTCAGGACAGTGATTATTTGTTGGTAATATACTGTCATACACGTTTGTGGAGTTAAACAGAGAAGTCCCCTGCCGTGGGTTGGTATTACGTGCGGCTCCCTGTTTTTGTATCTGTTGGGTGTCAAGTGATTTTTGTAAAGTAATAGGGAGACCAGAGGTTTTATCCTGACTTAAACATGTATGTGGACAAGGATTGACGACCTGTGAGTAATTAACATTTTTGTCCATGGCGACCTCCAGTGCAGCCAACCTGTTCTCTATTGCAACTAATCTAAGCTCGAGCGGTTGGATAGCTAGAGCTAGAACTGTAGACATTTTCCCAAGTAGCAAATCTATATCAGATAACTGTGGCGCTGTAACTGGGGAAGATCGATCTGCGCAAGTTGGATGGGAAGGAGTTATAACAACAGGTAAAGAAGAGTCCAAAGAAACAGAATTCGGTTTCTGGGGTTTTTTCCTCCTGCCTTTTGGCGAGATCACAGTTTGTTTCCTTTTGGGGATAGTGGCAACTTCCCGGACTGGGAGTGCTGGCAAAGTGGAAGGAACCTGTTCAGAGACTGAAACACTTGTAGCAATATCAATAAAACCTTTAGCGGGGACAATAGTTGGAATTAGTGAGGGAGAATGACCATTATGAGAACTCGTGTTAGTAGGGGTAGAAGGAAGGACAGCAGGAGAGCGACTAAGCGCAATTGAGCCCAATGAAGAACGTTTGGAGGAAACCGGCTCCAAAGACAGCCGTCGCTCAGTCATGGCTAGTTCGTGTTCGAGAATTGAGGAAGCCCTTACAATAAATTTGTCGAGCGATCCCGCAATATGGTCTGCAGTAGTAGATTTCGGACCCCTTTTGTTCACCATTGTTCAGCAACACAATACACAACGATTACAAATACTCACAAGATGCGTGGGAGTAAGGGGGTGAGCCCGGTCCGGTCTCGCTCGGGCTCGAACGGGCAAAAACGGGCCCGCCCTTGGCCCGGGCTTCGCCCGGGACACGCCCCGAACGCGTCCCGCGTACGCGTAACTGGGGAGTCAATTATAGTGGAGTAGGAGGGAGGGGCCGGGAAGAGCACCAGCTGCGGCCAATGTCCTGAAAGGCAGAAGGGCCGCTGGTACTCGCAGTCCCGGGTAATCTTCAAGGTGGAATCAGCGCTTCCGCACCATGTCCGTCCAGCAGAGACCTCCGGTAGGTGAAGAGTCCAGAACACAACCCACCAACCAAAGTCTGGCTCCGAGCGGCTCCCGCGAAGCGGGGGCCGCGAGGCGCTTTGTAGTGAGGGAGGGAGGGGCCGGGAAGAGCACCAGCTGCGGCCAATGTCCTGAAAGGCAGAAGGGCCGCTGGTACTCGCAGTCCCGGGTAATCTTCAAGGTGGAATCAGCGCTCCCGCACCATGTCCGTCCAGCAGAGACCTCCGGTAGGTGAAGAGTCCAGAACACAACCCACCAACCAAAGTCTGGCTCCGAGCGGCACAGGAGAAATTCAACAATAGGATAGTGTTGGATTTAATAATACCATTCTGGGAAGTCTTTGAATGGCATTTCTAGCCCTCTCCTATCCATTGTTATTAATCAATAACTTCCTACCATGTTAACCTATTAACAGGGGATTTGCAATGGTAAAAATGACTTGTGCCATTTTTCCTTCACCAGGAATTACAAAAACATATTTGATAAGTACGTGCCTTATATTTACAGAAACCCCACCCCATGTGCAACTAGGGGAGACTTTAGGGGTTCTGAATCTGTATAAATATTGCAGATTCTCCATCCACAGTGCTCCTAGCATCAAAGTCGAATTTGAGTAGCACTGTACCACAATGTGGGAGTGAAATGTGAAATTTCACTTTACCCAGGCATATAAAAACTTATTTTATAAGGGTGTACCTTATAAATACCTGACCCCCACCCCTGGGATACCTAGGGGAGACACTGGGGGTCCCTAATATGCCAAAACCTTGTAGGTTATCCATGTCGAGTTTGGGCACAATTTACTTTTTAAAAGCAGTCCTGGCACCCAGGACTGCTTTTAAACTGACCTCAGGCTTCAGCAGTGCACACATGCAAGTGCAAAAAGAGCTGCTGGCCTCTAAACTGCCATGCCACAGGGTACTAGGGACTTCTGGGTAGTTTCAATCCCCCTGCCCTATTATATATTAGGGGCTTATAGGGTAGGTCATGCGAATCACAGGGGTGCCGCACCATACCATTGTGTACCCTAGTGTATGTAGGTATTTTAACTGTATTCCAATGTGTTTCTTTCAGCATAGCACTGGCCCTGGGCCTGGTTAGGCAGAGCCCAGAGTCAGTCAGAGTCAGTTCCACCAGCATCAGTCAGCAAAAAGTTGGGGGGTGCCCAGTGCACAGGATGACTTTGCAACATGTATACTATGTATGGACGATATATAAAGGGAAATTTTATTTTTCATTTTAGCACTCCAGTTCTAGCTACCGCCTGTTAGAGAGAGCAATGCTCTGGCTCATCTTTCATTTGGGCACCAGAGGTTATCTCCAGCTTGCCTGGGCTCGCCCCCCTATACCTTGGCTGCTCTCCTGCACTTCGTCCTTCCATTGGACTTCATACTGCTATGATACATCAGAACCCCACCGCACGAGGAGCGACCCGTGCAGGTAAGAGCAGTGTGGCCATGTGGGGGGGATTTCGACAGCCAACGACGAGGGGAAATTAACTATTTATTTTATTTACCCTGGTTGTCGTCTTGCGAAATCCCTCTCCACCCGGCTCCACTGCCCCACCGCTCTTACCTGCATGGGCAGCTCCTGCACCCCACAACCTTTTTACTAATCCTTTTTTCTGTAGTATATTAAAAAGTTATTGACTAAGCTTAAATAGCATACACCTCATGTACATCATGGGTAAGTACAGTGCAGGATTCACAGTCATGCCCTCAGTAGAACCACAGTGTGGGCGCCCAGGGCCCTAATAAATCTGAATTTAAAAATAATGGGCCCAAGCATTGGGTGGATTGGGGACGGTATTCACTTCAAAGTCTATGAGGCAATATGTCCCAAAAGGCAAGATTGAAAACAGCATTTCAAATACAGTCAGTAAGAAAGGTCTGACTCAAAAAAGGAGTTTGAGATTGAAGTTAGAAAACCATGAAGGTTTATTTCAAAATTTAAAGGCATAATACTGAAAATAGTACATTGCAGATGCAGCAGTAAACAGACTAAATTACACAATAGTCATTTGCAAAATAATATAATAATGGTCAAAATCAGGGAAAGGCTAAGTCTGAAGTGTGCCGCAAAATCAATAAGAAATTGGAAAGCATCCCTAAACGTGCAGGAAAGATCTCTGGTTCACTCCCATATTCAAGGATTTGAATAGTTTTCTTGCATAGAAATGTTTGCAAAGTCAGCATGGTATGATCATTGTGCCAACAAATCACATTTTCACATTTTAAAATGTCACATAACACTATCACCTTAGCATTAACACATTAGTGAATACTGATACCCCCTTTTGACGTAATATCGTTCAGAGGTGTTAGAAAAAGCGAATTAAATAAACAACAGTGAACCATTGTGAATGATAGCAAAACAGTGAGTAAGCGGAAAGACCTTGGATCGTGTAGCAAAAGGGTTTGCTTTTTCGGGTTCTTCGAGAACAGTATCATTCAGTATCATTCAGAAGTTAACAATCCATATTACTGCACGTGGCATCAAGCGAGAAATACAAACACAAAATAAACGTCATGATAAAGCATCCATTTTAACCCCTTCGATGCTCATGACGGAGCGGTTCCGTCATGAGCATCGGTTGAGCTGTGCTCATGACGGAACCGCTCCGTCATGAGCACAGCCCCTGGGGGAAGCGCTGGCGCTCCCCCCCCTGGGGCATCGATCATGCCCCCACAAAGGGGGATGGCAGCGGAAGAGTTTCCGCTGCCACCCCCGAGTCCCCATGCTTCCTGATGACGTCAGCGCGCACAGCGCGCGCCGGCGTCATCAGGAAGCGTTGGACGCGCTGGAATTCATTTCTTCCAGCGCGTCCAACGGGGAGGGTGAGTGTTTTGTTGCGGTGTGGCGGGAGGGGGGGGCGGAATTCAAAGGCCTTGAGGCATCGGGGGAGAGGAAAGAGTATTTCCTCTCCCCTGATGTCTCAATGCTTGGCATTCCTGTCCCACGATCGCGCACAGCGTCGCGATCGTGGAGCAGGGATGCCCCACTAGACACCAGGGATGTCCATTTAGTCATTTGGGAAGCGACCCCTTGGGCAAGGGTCGCTTCCCTGGGGGATAATTTTTGCACAGACTTTTCTGCCCCCCTGGGGGCAGATCGGTCCCCTTTCGGTCCATTTCTGCCCCCAGGGGGGGCAGAAAAGCCCACTAGACACCAGGGATGTCTTATATTGATATGGGAAGCGACCCCTTGGGCAAGGGTCGCTTCCCTGGGGGATAATTATTGCACAGACTTTTCTGCCCCCCCTGGGGGCAGATCGGTCCACTTTCGGTCCGTTTCTGGCAGAAAAGCCCACTAGACACCAGGGATGTCGTTTTTTTGATATGGGAAGCGACCCCTTGGGCAAGGGTCGCTTCCCAGGGGGAAACATTTATGCTCAGACTTTTCTGCCCCCCTGGGGGCAGATCGGTCCACTTTCGGTCCCTTTCTGCCCCCAGGGGGGGCAGAAAAGCCCACTAGACACCAGGGATGTCGTTTTATTCATTTGGGAAGCGACCCCTTGGGCAAGGGTCGCTTCCCTGGGGGAATCATTTATGCTCAGACTTTTCTGCAGATCGGTCCACTTTCGGTCCGTTTCTGCCCCCAGGGGGGGCAGAAAAGCCCACTAGACACCAGGGATGTTGTTTTGTTCATTTGGGAAGCGACCCCTTGGGCAAGGGTCGCTTCCTTGGGGGCATAATTTTCTGGAAGACTTTTCTGCCCCCCCTGGGGGCAGATCGGTCGACTTTCGGTCCGTTTCTGGCCCCAGGGGGGGGCAGAAAAGCCCACTAGACACCAGGCAATTAGTGTAAATAAAAATGGGAGTGACCCCTTTGGCAAGTATCGCTTCCAGGGGGCAGTTTTTTATAATATGTATTTGGCCCACCCGCCCCGGGACAGAGTAGCCTTTTTTTTTCCTGCTGTTTTCTGCCCCACTTGGCACATAACCCGATTGACCATTTGGGTAGTAACATAGCATGTTATAATGTTTATTGTTATATTTTTTGTGAATTGCAAAATAATGTTTTTTTTTTACTTTTTTGTTCTAGGTGAAGGCTTTTGCTCTTTTCAGTTTGCCGTGTTGTTACTGGTGGTTCTGCTGTTTGTGTAGTTTGGTAAGAGACTCTTTTTTGTACAATGTAAATGTGTTTGATTTCTCGGCATGAATTTTTTTTGCAAATGGTGTAATAATAGCAGTATGTTTGTTTTTTGAGTGTCAAAAACTTTTTGCATTGGTGCTCGATGTGTATTTTGGTGTCTTGTGAGTAATTTGTTTTTTTTTCTTCTTTCTAGTTTGATATCGTTGGTTTTTGCTGTGTCACTGCAGAGTTGGTTTCTGGTGAGTGCAGCTGTCTCTTGTAATTGGCTTGTATAGTTTTTGAGTACAGTGATCTTTGTGATAAAGGTACACATTTCTTTACTTACTTGGTTTGCACATTGTTGGTTGTTGTTGACTTGTTTGTGCAGTGTTCTATCTTAGTAAGTATAATGGCTAGCCGCAGGATTACTGCTCAGCAGGTTGTTGGTTTGCTGTTTGAGTCTTCCTCTGACCATGGTTCAGAGACTGACTCTGCATCTGAGGGAGAGGAGGCAGGGGACGATTCTGGCAGTGAGTTGTC
The DNA here is from genome assembly GCF_964204655.1 of Triturus cristatus. Classification (NCBI taxonomy): domain Eukaryota; kingdom Metazoa; phylum Chordata; class Amphibia; order Caudata; family Salamandridae; genus Triturus; species Triturus cristatus. The sequence continues at coordinate 1,066,350,422 of NC_140579.1, read as the reverse complement.
TCTCCGTATGGAGTCATTGGATGATGAAGATACTCTTAGTGCGGATGAAGTGCCTGTGTTAGAGGAGGAGACTGATGTGCCGATAGTGCGGCAAGAGGCATCTGGGCTGCAGCCTGGGGCTGCAAGGCTTCCCGTTGGTGTAGTGCGGCAAGAGGCATCTAGGCTGCAGGCTGGGGCTGCAAGGCTTCCCCTTGAAAGTGATGACCTCTGGGTTGCCCCTGGCATGGTGCAGCCGGCATTGCCAGAGTTTACTGGTGTTCAAGGGTCTAGAGTGAATACAGAAAACTTTTTGCCGGTAAATTTTTTTCAGTTGTTTATGGACGATATGTTTTTGGCAGAGATTGTAGAGCAGACTAATTTGTATGCCGAACAGTTTTTGAGGGACAACAGTGCCAGACTTAGGCCCTACTCTAGAGCTACCCGGTGGACTCCCACAAATGTTGAAGAGATGAAGAAGTTCTTGGGTTTAAATTTTTTGATGGGCTTGCTAAGGAAGCCATCAATGTCTTCATATTGGTCTAGCAGTCCCTTGATGGCAACGTCTATTTTTCCGGCAGTCATGAGTCGTGACAGGTATTTGCTTCTGCTTCGGATGATGCATTTTGTTGATAATGGTTTAGCGTTGCCACGAGATCACCCTGATTGTGACCGTCTTTTTAAGATTAGGCCTGTCCTTGATCACTTTGTGGATTGATTTTCTGAGATTTATGCCCCTGGGAAAGAAATTGCAGTGGATGAGTCTTTGGTGTTGTTCAAGGGCCGCTTGGTTTTTAGGCAATACATTCCTAGTAAGAGGGCACGCTATGGAATAAAGCTGTATATGCTGTGTGACAGTAGGACTGGATATGTGTCTAATTTCAGGGTGTACACCGGTAAGGAATCTAGGATTAACCTCCCTGGTTGTCCGTCCACTTTTGGAGTGACTGAGAAACTTGTTTGGGAACTTGGTAGAGGATTTTTCAACAAAGGCCACCATTTACATGTAGATAACTTTTACACTGGTGTGCGGTTGTTCAGGGAATTGGCCAAAGTGGACACTTTTGCTTGTGGCACAATCCGCTCTAACCGTAAAGTTTTCCCGAAAGAACTTGTTTGTCAAAAGCTTGTGCGGGGACAGTGCAGTGCGTTGCGTTGCCAGGAGCTTCTTGCTGTGAAGTTTTCAGACAGGAGAGATGTCTACATGCTGACTACCATCCATGATGAAAGCACTGCACCTGTGACTGTTTGGGGTCAGGTCGCTGAAGCGCGCAAACCTGTGTGCATTTTAGACTATAATAGGCACATGGGTGGTGTTGACAGAGTAGATCAGAGGTTGGAACCTTACACTGCTCTTCGTAAGGCTTACATTTGGTACAAGAAGTTGGCTATCCATCTTTTCCACTTGGCAATGTTTAATGCTTTTGTTGTGTTCCAGGATTCTTTCCCTGAGTCAAAGATGACTTTTGCTAAGTTTCAGGAGTCTGTAATAGGCAGCCTTGTTGTAGTAGAACAGGCAAGTGTTCCTAGAGTTGGAGTGGTGGAGGATGTTGCTAGATTGAAAGATCGCCACTTTCCAGATCACATTCCTCCCACACCCTCAAAAGATTTTCCCAGTGTTGGACTTGGCCCTTTTTGCAGGGTCATCCCTAAACTTTTTGCCTTCCTCCTGTATTTTTTCTGACCTGTTGTTGGCTGTTTTATGACTCTGGGCACCTTACCACTGCTGACCAGTGCTAAGGTGCATATGCTCTCCCTATGGTAAAATGTACACATTGATTGGTGTCCATGTTTGGCTTATTCGGTTTACTATCAGCCCCTAGTAAAGTGCACCAGGAGTGCCAGGGCTTGTAAATGTGAATGCTGCTGGTGGGCCTGCAGCACTGGTTGTGCCACCCACAGAAGCGGCCTAGTAAAATGTGTCTAGGGTCTGCCACTGCAGAACCTGCGTGCAGTCTGGTACTGTCATGCTGGCTGGGCAAGTGCACACACTTGCCAGCCTCCAAACCTTCCCTTTGCCTCATGTTAGTCACCCCTATGGTAGGCCCACGGGCAGGGTGCATTGTAGGTGTAAGGTAGGACAAGCCCTGAGTGTGTGGCATGTCTTAGTAGTGAATTACAGCCATTTTCGTTCTTCACTATTGAAGGCTACCTGCTCTCCATAGGCCAGAATGGGCTGCCGGGATCACGCCAACGCTGTGACCCCAGTGGACTCAGAGAGCATGGTAGGATGTCAAGTTTAGTATGCCTGAACTCAGAATAATAAAATACTTCTTGTAGTCAAGTTTATTTTAATATCCTGGGTTTGTAAATACTACTTTTAGAAAGTTAGTATTTACTGACCTGACCATCTCAGTCCGCCTCTGCTGTATGTGTGTGTGTTCTGCCTAGCAACAGTAAGGAGCAGGGTGGGGGGATCCCCAGAGACAGGTTGGCTGCCAGGTGGTGGGTAGAAAGGTGACACCTGGATGGGTGGGAGGAGTACACCTTGACTCTTGAATAGACCTGTGCTCTGCCACCACAAAGCCGGCGCCACCCCCTGTGGGGCGGCTGATGTCTCTGCCCTGCTGCTGAAAGGAAAGAGCAGAGTTACCATAACAAAGTGCTCCAGAACTGGACTGAGCCAGGCCTAGGCCCCCTGGCGCTAAAGAACAAAAGAATCATGGTATAAAAGTAGGAGCCTGGCTCCTAAGAAATCAGAATCCTGTTTACCACAAAGAACCTCTGCCCGACTAGAAGGAGAAGAAGACGCTGGAGGAGCTGGCCTGCTGCTTGCCTTGCTGAGAAAGGAGAGGAAGAGACTACTGAAAAAACTTTGCTACTTTGTGCTTGAACATTCTCCAAGGGCTTGATCTGAGCTTGCCCCCTGAACTGAACCCCAGGAACAGTGGGTTCTCTGTGCTTCTTGCTCATCCTCCAATTCGAGCCGTGTGGGCATCCCGCTGGAAAAGAGACTGCGCCCCTCATCGCCCCTCCTAGGGCCGGGACACTCAGAAGCTCGCCTGCCTCCAACCCGTGAGAGCCCCGCTCCGTCCGGAGCCGCTCTCTGTCCCCGGGCCAGGCCGCCTGCATCCCTGTCACCGCCTGCTACTGGAGCGCGCTGACCGCGCTATCACCCCTCCCGCTGGAAGCCGTCCGACGACTGTGATCTACGCCGGGTCATCCAGCTGCACTGACCGTGCCCTGCGACCCCGCTTCGCTATCCCCGGACATCTCAGGCCGCGCCGCCCCCGCTGTGGAGACCCTCCTGCACCGCCGTGCTAAAGGGTCGCTGGCCGCGCCTGCCTACGTGCCCACACCTGCTGATTGAGGACCCAAGAACACGTCCCAAGCTGAGAGTCGCACCGACCTGTGCCGACTCTCCACCTCACGAAAGAAGTTCCAGTATCGGGCTCGGGGCCCGCAACGCCTTATTTCCCCGTTCGCAGGAGCCGATCTCTGTGAGTACTGGAACCACAAGTAACATTTGCAAGAGACTGCAAAGTATCTAGTTGAGACTACGAACAAAGAACATTTGCCGGCTGTACAACCTGGTGGCATAGCGAAAACGTTATTGGTCTTGTGATAAGTCTGCTGAGATATATATACCTATTTTTACATAAAGAAGCGTATTTTTATATATATCCAAGTCTGGTGTCCGTTTCTGGGGGGATTGATGTATTTACTGTGTGTATGATTGCAAGTGCTTAACCAACAACGCCTGAGGAATCGCCTTGGCTGCTCACGCCACGCACCTAGAGGGTGAGCAAGGGTCATTCGCGAGGGGTTATCCTGCGCCCTGACGTGGAGGAGAGGGTTCCTGCTTGACACAAGGGCAACCTTGCGGCAACCAGAGACCCCCGAATCTAACATTGTTGGCAGCGGCTGGGATTTCGGATTTGCACTTGTAATTTGCATACAGTGAATTATTAATCACCAGATAGTGAGAGCAGACCAAATAACGCAGCCACAGGTTTTTATTTGTTGAACTTTGTTGAGACATCTGCCATTACTGCAACCATGCCTGGCTCACTCTCCGCTGGAAGAGCACTCTCTGTGATTTCCGGAATAGATGAGGTGGATTGGGAGAGACTGGAAGGCTACACGATAGAGCAATTGAAAGGCTACAGTGTAAAATTCCGAGTTCCCCATGCTGGATTCAAGAGGAGAACCCAGTACGCCAAGGCGCTGAGAGCCTGGAAGGAGTCACGAGACCCACGGAATGCGGGGGACATCGTTCCACCCGACAACCTTGAGGAACCCAGCAGAGTCCGGTCGCCAGAGGAGCTGGCAGACAGGGCAGCAGACAGGGCGCATGCAATGGAGATGGCAAAGTTGGCAGGACAAATGGAAATGGAGAAGAAGAAGTTGGCCTTGGAGGCACAACAACGCCAAATGGATCATGATCTAAAAATGAGGGAGTTGGATCGCAAGATCAAGAGTTTAGACCGCTCTCCCTCTGGTGGCAGCAATATTGAGTTTTACAGTGCTGAGAGAGTAGTACGCACACCCAGAGATGTGGCGCCTGACTTGAAGGAGGGGGTTAACATACACCAGGAGGTTCAAGGGCATGAGGTAGCTCCAGTAGTGCGCAGTATCCCTGAAGGGAATAGGGTAACTGGCGCAGGGGTTCATAGTCCTAGTGGAGGGAGGGACCCTCTACTGACTCTAGCTGAGAGGTACAGGGAGAGGGGTTCCCCCAAAATTGAAGTCCTGGTGGGTGAGTGTGAAGACCGCCCAGAAGAGTGTGGGTTGTGGGACAGAGACAGTCAGATACTGTCTTGCCAGTCTCAGGAGAGTGGTGTGGAGTACGTGTGTGAGGCACTGGATGGTAAGGTGAAGGATAGTTTGGTTAACCCTGCTAGGGGGCTGTGTGATCCAATTGTGGGAGAGCATATTGTAAGTCCCTGTTTTTCAGAGCTATGCCAACACCTGTGTGAGGGTGAGTTCTCTGACCGCAGAGAGCCCACATTGGAGGCAGACCTTTTGGTGGATTCCAGAGGGTCTGGAGAGGCATTGGGGAGTGACCCTGTGGGGAGTGGCTCAGGTATCTTCCAACCAAGAGTGGTGGAAGTGGTGCAGAGTAGCCCAGCTAGGTCCCATGGTAGTGGGAGGGGTGTAGGGGCTCACGTCCTGTCTCAGTGGAGAAGGAGTGAGTGTGGGGCTGCGTGCCCCCAGGTGCCCGAAACCCAGTCTCAGAGCCTGGATGGTTCTTTAAGGGAACACCAGGCGGGGAGCCTAGGCTGTCCTGATGGGCCGCCCGTTGAGGGGGATCCCCTAGTGTCTGGTGAGCTGGGAGTGTCTGTAAGCAGGCCTCCATCAGTTCTGGTGTCTGGCAGTACCGCTCCAGTTGGGAGGGTGCAGAGGTCCAGATTGAGGGGTGAGAGGGGGAAAGAGTCCCCAGTGGAAGAACCAGTGGGTCAGGGGACAGCCAGAAGGGCTGCATCCCCCGTGAGTGACTATGGTGACACCACTTCTGTCCTGGGGGACCTTCAGGCACTGTCAGATGGACAGGGGTCGGGAGATCAGCGCCAGGCAGACTGTCGCACGACACAGGAGTTATGTGTCACCCTCAGGGGGGGCATGCGTGCTCCCCGGGAAGTCCTGGTGCGCCAGGCGAGCGTTCAACCGCATGGGTTGGTCCCAGGGTTGGGAAGCCAGGTTCAGGTGTTGTCTGACCTGGAGGGTGGGACTACTGTAATCAGTGTCCTGACCCATGTTGCTTCTGGGGGTACCACGCCAGTTGGGAGTGGGCAGTACTCTGGAAGGGGGTGCAGAGGGAGGGAGTCCTCGCCTCTGACCCCGGCTCAACTGAAGGGTTTAGACCCTAGGTTGCAGGGTCAGGTTCAGGGTGTCCCCCCTGACCTGGACACCCAGTTGCAGGATAGAACACCTGAACTGGTGGGCGAATTGCGCAGGACACCTGCCCCAGGTGCCCTGGCAATTCTGGAAGGGGGTACCACTCCAGGTGGGAGGGTACAGAGCCCCAAGGAGAAGGACCGGGTGTGGGAGAGGCCACCCCAGTCTTGGGTCCAGCCGCCGGGTACAGTCCTGGGGCTGGTGGGTCCGTGCCAGGATGTCATACCTGACCTGACAAGGGGGAGAATGGACAAAGGGTGCCAAGCACCTGGGGCGACTGCCCCCCGCTCCCTGGCGCCACAGAGGATTGAGTGCCCTGAGAGGCCTACGGCCTGGGTCTCATCCCTGACTACTGTCAGTGGCCACTGTAGCATTTTGCTGTCTGTCTGTTGGGACACACCTGTGGGCCAGTTAAGGTTAGGTGCTGCACAGGTGGTGTCCACAGGTGAGGAGAAGGGTTCCCCATGGATTGGCTTGGTGGGCCCTGAGAGTATGGACAGAGGGAGTCCGATAGGTTCAGATTGGCGTAGAAATGGAGTCTGCCCCTGCAGTTGCGGGCCAGGTCCTTGTTCTATCGCCCCAAGCAGGGAAGACCATCACGGTTGTGATTGGTCTACCCTGCGTTTTGGCTGGAAGGGGGTTGTGTTGGACTTGGCCCTTTTTGCAGGGTCATCCCTAAACTTTTTGCCTTCCTCCTGTATTTTTTCTGACCTGTTGTTGGCTGTTTTATGACTCTGGGCACCTTACCACTGCTGACCAGTGCTAAGGTGCATATGCTCTCCCTATGGTAAAATGTACACATTGATTGGTGTCCATGTTTGGCTTATTCGGTTTACTATCAGCCCCTAGTAAAGTGCACCAGGAGTGCCAGGGCTTGTAAATGCGAATGCTGCTGGTGGGCCTGCAGCACTGGTTGTGCCACCCACAGAAGCGGCCTAGTAAAATGTGTCTAGGGTCTGCCACTGCAGAACCTGCGTGCAGTCTGGTACTGTCATGCTGGCTGGGCAAGTGCACACACTTGCCAGCCTCCAAACCTTCCCTTTGCCTCATGTTAGTCACCCCTATGGTAGGCCCACGGGCAGGGTGCATTGTAGGTGTAAGGTAGGACAAGCCCTGAGTGTGTGGCATGTCTTAGTAGTGAATTACAGCCATTTTCGTTCTTCACTATTGAAGGCTACCTGCTCTACATAGGCCAGAATGGGCTGCCGGGATCACGCCAACGCTGTGACCCCAGTGGACTCAGAGAGCATGGTAGGATGTCAAGTTTAGTATGCCTGAACTCAGAATAATAAAATACTTCTTGTAGTCAAGTTTATTTTAATATCCTGGGTTTGTAAATACTACTTTTAGAAAGTTAGTATTTACTGACCTGACCATCTCAGTCCGCCTCTGCTGTATGTGTGTGTGTTCTGCCTAGCAACAGTAAGGAGCAGGGTGGGGGGATCCCCAGAGACAGGTTGGCTGCCAGGTGGTGGGTAGAAAGGTGACACCTGGATGGGTGGGAGGAGTACACCTTGACTCTTGAATAGACCTGTGCTCTGCCACCACAAAGCCGGCGCCACCCCCTGTGGGGCGGCTGATGTCTCTGCCCTGCTGCTGAAAGGAAAGAGCAGAGTTACCATAACAAAGTGCTCCAGAACTGGACTGAGCCAGGCCTAGGCCCCCTGGCGCTAAAGAACAAAAGAATCATGGTATAAAAGTAGGAGCCTGGCTCCTAAGAAATCAGAATCCTGTTTACCACAAAGAACCTCTGCCCGACTAGAAGGAGAAGAAGACGCTGGAGGAGCTGGCCTGCTGCTTGCCTTGCTGAGAAAGGAGAGGAAGAGACTACTGAAAAAACTTTGCTACTTTGTGCTTGAACATTCTCCAAGGGCTTGATCTGAGCTTGCCCCCTGAACTGAACCCCAGGAACAGTGGGTTCTCTGTGCTTCTTGCTCATCCTCCAATTCGAGCCGTGTGGGCATCCCGCTGGAAAAGAGACTGCGCCCCTCATCGCCCCTCCTAGGGCCGGGACACTCAGAAGCTCGCCTGCCTCCAACCCGTGAGAGCCCCGCTCCGTCCGGAGCCGCTCTCTGTCCCCGGGCCAGGCCGCCTGCATCCCTGTCACCGCCTGCTACTGGAGCGCGCTGACCGCGCTATCACCCCTCCCGCTGGAAGCCGTCCGACGACTGTGATCTACGCCGGGTCATCCAGCTGCACTGACCGTGCCCTGCGACCCCGCTTCGCTATCCCCGGACATCTCAGGCCGCGCCGCCCCCGCTGTGGAGACCCTCCTGCACCGCCGTGCTAAAGGGTCGCTGGCCGCGCCTGCCTACGTGCCCACACCTGCTGATTGAGGACCCAAGAACACGTCCCAAGCTGAGAGTCGCACCGACCTGTGCCGACTCTCCACCTCACGAAAGAAGTTCCAGTATCGGGCTCGGGGCCCGCAACGCCTTATTTCCCCGTTCGCAGGAGCCGATCTCTGTGAGTACTGGAACCACAAGTAACATTTGCAAGAGACTGCAAAGTATCTAGTTGAGACTACGAACAAAGAACATTTGCCGGCTGTACAACCTGGTGGCATAGCGAAAACGTTATTGGTCTTGTGATAAGTCTGCTGAGATATATATACCTATTTTTACATAAAGAAGCGTATTTTTATATATATCCAAGTCTGGTGTCCGTTTCTGGGGGGATTGATGTATTTACTGTGTGTATGATTGCAAGTGCTTAACCAACAACGCCTGAGGAATCGCCTTGGTTGCTCACGCCACGCACCTAGAGGGTGAGCAAGGGTCATTCGCGAGGGGTTATCCTGCGCCCTGACGTGGAGGAGAGGGTTCCTGCTTGACACAAGGGCAACCTTGCGGCAACCAGAGACCCCCGAATCTAACACCCAGTAGGAGATGTAGAGTCTGTTGGCGAAGAGGTACGCGGAAGGAGAGTCGTATGTACTGCCCCGACTGTCCTTCTCATCCTGCACTGTGTCTTCCTGCTTGTTTTAGAGCGTACCACACGCGAAAGAATTATTGGGAGCATTCATGAGTGGTAAAGTGAACTGCCTGGTCTGTATTCTTTGGATAATTTGATTCTGTTTCAAGGTTGGTGTTAGTGCAATGTATTTAGTTGCTGATTTTCTGTTAGAAGATTTGTATCTATTTGCGATTTGTTTGTGTTTTTATTTTTTCTAAAAAAATCCTAAATGTGATGGCGGTGTGTGTAGGCTTGCGCTTGGCTGTTGGTGTGTGTGGACTGGCACTTGGTTGGTGGTGTGCGTGGAATGGTGCTTGGCTGGCGGTGAGCGTGGACTGGTGGTGTGCATGGACTGGCGGTGTGCGTGGACTGGTGCGTGGCTGGTGGTGTGCGTGGACTGGAGCTTGGCTGGTGGTGTGCGTGGAATGGTGCTTGGCTGGCGGTGTGCGTGGACTGGTACTTGGCTGGTGGTGTGCGTGGACTAGTGGTGTGTGCGGACTGGTGCTTGGCTGGTGGTGTGTGCGGACTGGTGCTTGGCTGGTGGTGTCCGTGGACTGGAGCTTGGCTGGTGGTGTGCGTGGACTGGAGCTTGGCAGGCGGTGTGCATGGAATGGTGCTTGGCTGGCGGTGTGCGTGGACTTGTACTTGACTGGCGGTGTGCGTGGACTGGTGGTGTGTGCGGACTGGTGCTTGGCTGGAGGTGTCAGTGGACTGGAGCTTGGCTGGCGGTGTGGGTGGATTGGCGATTGGCTGCCGGTGTGCCTGGACTGGCGATTGGCTGGTGGTGTGCCTGGACTGGCGCTTGGCTGGCAGTGTGCCTGGACTGGCGCTTGGCTAGCGGTGTGCGTGGACTGGCGCTCTGCTAGCGGTGTGTGTGGACTGGCGCTCTGCTAGCGGTGTGTGTGGACTGGAGCTCGGCTGGCTGTGTGTGAGTAGTGACTTTCTGCTGATCACTAGACACACTGCTAGCTGAGTGCCACTCCACGCAATCCATCAGCATGTGTAGTTGCTGTGTCTGGATTGTGTGGTTGTGAAAGTGATGGGCCCTTGAATGGCGCTGTGTGCTGGTGTGAGTTTTGTTATGTGATGGGCCTGCGGCTGGCGGTGTGAATGGTTTTGTATGTCTCACACGTATGGAAGGTGTATGAATGGCCTGTAAAGAGGTTGGTGCCTTGTCGTGGCTTTACAGCTCACGAGCTGTGAGTCAATGGTTCAGTTTCTCGCCCTTTCAATTATTACCAGTGCATTTCATGTTTAGTGAAATCACTTGCTAATACAATTGTATCTACTGAACCATCACTCACCCTTGTGCCAAATCCAACCAGTATGTGTGTGTGCTTGCGGATGAGATGGCTGTGCAGTAATATTTGTCTTTCTGAAGCAGGGTGTACCTTGTCCCTTTTTGGTGAATTTTGTACTGTGTTGCTTTTGTACCTGGTGGTGCGAATGGTCTTGTTTGTATCACGTATGAAAGGTGTGTGAATGGCCTGTAAAGTGGTTGGTGCCTTGATGTGGCTTTACAGCTCACGAGCTGCGAGTCATTGGTTTGGTTTTTTGTGACTTTAATTATTGACAGTGCATTTCATTTTTGTGAAATCTCTAGTTAATAAAATTTAATACACTGAACCATGACTCGCCCTCGTGCCAAATCCAACCAGTATGTGTGTGTGTTTGAGGAATAGATGGTTGTGCAGCAATCTTTGTCTTTAGTTTCTCTGCCAAGGTACACTTTCCATGTAAGAATAACCCACCAACTGTAGATATAGTCTAAAACCCACGGGAGTTCATGGTGATGTCTCTCTTGTGAATTCCCAAAAATGTTTTTATCCCCAATGTCCTGCAAACCTCAAAATGTCTGCCACATTTTCTTTGCAATTTTACTCCAAAATTCTCACGCTGTAGGAACAATAGTTAATCTGGTTTTGCAAGGGGGGTCACTTTGGTTTTTGACCCGGTGCTCGGCGGCCATCTAGGGAAACCTACCAAACCCACACATTTCTGAAAACTAGACACCCGGCGGCTTCCAGGGAGGTATGGCTTGCGTGGATCCCCCAACGTTTCCTTACCCAGAATCCCCTGCAAACCTCAATTTTAGCTGAAAAAATCACTTTTTTCACACATTTTGGGGTGGGAAAGTTATGGCATCAGTGGGCTCACACAAATTTACCACCACCCAGCGTTCCCCCAGGTCTCCCGGTAAAAATGGTGCCTCACTTGTGTGGGAGGCCCAAGTACCCGCGGCAGGCAAGGGCCCAAAACGTAGTGAGGTGACATCAAAATGGCCTATCGCAAAACCAACTGGTTTTGCAAGGGGGGTCACTTTGGTTTTTGACCCGGTGCTCGGCGGCCATCTAGGGAAACCTACCAAACCCACACATTTCTGAAAACTAGACACCCGGCGGCTTCCAGGGAAGTATGGCTTGTGTGGATCCCCCAACGTTTCCTTGCCCAGAATCCCCTGCAAACCTCAATTTTAGCTGAAAAAATCACTTTTTTCACACATTTTAGGATGGGAAAGTTGTGGCATCACCGGGCTCACACAAATTTACCACCACCCAGCGTTCCCCCAGGTCTCCCAGTAAAAATGGTGCCTCACTTGTGTGGGAGGCCCAAGTACCCGCGGCAGGCAAGGGCCCAAAACGTAGTGAGGTGACATCAAAATGGCCTATCGCAAAACCACCTGGTTTCGCCTGGTTGGTCACTTTGGTTTTTGGCCCGGTGCTCGGCGGCCATCTAGGGAAACCTACCAAACCCACGCATTTCTGAAAACTAGACACCCGGTGGCTTCCAGGGAGGTATGGCTTGCGTGGATCCCCCAACGTTTCCTTACCCAGAATCCCCTGCAAACCTCAATTTTAGCTGAAAAAATCACTTTTTTCACACATTTTGGGGTGGGAAAGTTGTGGCATCACCAGGCTCACACAAATTTACCACCACCCAGCGTTCCCCCAGGTCTCCCAGTAAAAATGGTGCCTCACTTGTGTGGGAGGCCCAAGTACCCGCGGCAGGCAAGGGCCCAAAACGTAGTGAGGTGACATCAAAATGGCCTATCGCAAAACCAACTGGTTTTGCAAGGGGGGTCACTTTGGTTTTTGACCCGGTGCTCGGCGGCCATCTAGGGAAACCTACCAAACCCACACATTTCTGAAAACTAGACACCCGGCGGCTTCCAGGGAGGTATGGCTTGCGTGGATCCCCCAACGTTTCCTTACCCAGAATCCCCTGCAAACCTCAATTTTAGCTGAAAAAATCCCTTTTTTCACACATTTTGGGGTGGGAAAGTTATGGCATCAGCGGGCTCACACAAATTTACCACCACCCAGCGTTCCCCCAGGTCTCCCGGTAAAAATGGTGCCTCACTTGTGTGGGAGGCCCAAGTACCCGCGGCAGGCAAGGGCCCAAAACGTAGTGAGGTGACATCAAAATGGCCTATCGCAAAACCAACTGGTTTTGCAAGGGGGGTCACTTTGGTTTTTGACCCGGTGCTCGGCGGCCATCTAGGGAAACCTACCAAACCCACACATTTCTGAAAACTAGACACCCGGCGGCTTCCAGGGAAGTATGGCTTGTGTGGATCCCCCAACGTTTCCTTGCCCAGAATCCCCTGCAAACCTCAATTTTAGCTGAAAAAATCACTTTTTTCACACATTTTAGGATGGGAAAGTTGTGGCATCACCGGGCTCACACAAATTTACCACCACCCAGCGTTCCCCCAGGTCTCCCAGTAAAAATGGTGCCTCACTTGTGTGGGAGGCCCAAGTACCCGCGGCAGGCAAGGGCCCAAAACGTAGTGAGGTGACATCAAAATGGCCTATCGCAAAACCACCTGGTTTCGCCTGGTTGGTCACTTTGGTTTTTGGCCCGGTGCTCGGCGGCCATCTAGGGAAACCTACCAAACCCACGCATTTCTGAAAACTAGACACCCGGTGGCTTCCAGGGAGGTATGGCTTGCGTGGATCCCCCAACGTTTCCTTACCCAGAATCCCCTGCAAACCTCAATTTTAGCTGAAAAAATCACTTTTTTCACACATTTTGGGGTGGGAAAGTTGTGGCATCACCAGGCTCACACAAATTTACCACCACCCAGCGTTCCCCCAGGTCTCCTGGTAAAAATGGTGCCTCACTTGTGTGGGAGGCCCAAGTACCCGCGGCAGGCAAGGGCCCAAAACGTGGTGGGGTGACATCAAAATGGCGTATCGCAAAACCACCTGGTTTTGCAAGGGGGGTCAGTTTGGTTTTTGACCCGGTGCTCGGCGGCCATCTAGGGAAACCTACCAAACCCACACATTTCTGAAAACTAGACACCCGGCGGCTTCCAGGGAGGTATGGCTTGTGTGGATCCCTCAACGTTTCCTTACCCAGAATCCCCTGCAAACCTCAATTTTAGCTGAAACAATCACTTTTTTCACACATTTTGGGGTGGGAACGTTGTGGCATCACCGGGCTCACACAAATTTACCACCACCCAGCGTTCCCCCAGGTCTCCCGGTAAAAATGGTGCCTCACTTGTGTGGGAGGCCCAAGTACCCGCGGCAGGCAAGGGCCCAAAACGTAGTGAGGTGACATCAAAATGGCCGATCGCAAAACCACCTGGTTTTGCAAGGGGGGTCACTTTGGTTTTTGGCCCGGTGCTCGGCGGCCATCTAGTGAAACCTACCAAACCCATGCATTTCTGAAAACTAGACACCCGGCGGCTTCCAGGGAGGTATGGCTTGTGTGGATCCCCCAACGTTTCCTTACCCAGAATCCCCTGCAAACCTCAATTTTAGCTGAAAAAATCACTTTTTTCACACATTTTGGGGTGGGAAAGTTGTGGCATCACCGGGCTCACACAAATTTACCACCACCCAGCGTTCCCCCAGGTCTCTGGGTAAAAATGGTGCCTCACTTGTGTGGGAGGCCCAAGTACCCGCGGCAGGCAAGGGCCCAAAACGTAGTGAGGTGACATCAAAATGGCCTATCGCAAAACCACCTGGTTTTGCAAGGGGGGTCACTTTGGTTTTTGGCCCGGTGCTCAGCGGCCATCTAGGGAAACCTACCAAACCCACACATTTCTGAAAACTAGACACCCGGCGGCTTCCAGGGAGGTGTGGCTTGTGTGGATCCCCCAACGTTTCCTTACACAGAATCCCCTGCAAACCTCAATTTTAGCTGAAAAAAATCACTTTTTTCACACATTTTGGGGTGGGAAAGTTGTGGCATCACCGGGCTCACACAAATTTACCACCACCCAGCGTTCCCCCAGGTCTCCCGGTAAAACTGGTGCCTCACTTGTGTGGGAGGCCTGTTAGACCTGGCACCTTGGCGTGAGTTTCCCTTCCACTTTTTGATGGTGTGCCTCGACTGTTTTGCTGGTGTTGTCCGCTCAGGGCACTGCGCCACGGCTAATCCGTGCCGCAGTGCAAGTGCTCCCAAAGTAAAATGTACCTGTAATTGATGTCCATGATTGGTTTATTGGATTCACTGTCAGTCCCCAGTAAAGTGCACCGAGGGTGCCAGGGCTTGTGAATGCCAATGCTGCTGGTGGGCTTGCAGCGCTGGTTGCGCCACCCACGGAAGCGGCCTTGTAAAGTGTGTCTAGGGCCTGCCACCGCAGACCCTGTGCGCGGTCCGGGACCGTCGCGCTGACTGCGCAAGTGCCCCCACTTGCCAGTCCCTAAACCTTCCCTTACCTACATATTAGCCACCCCTCTGGTAGGCCCAAGGGCAGGGTGCATTGTAGGCATAAGGTAGGACATGCCCTGTGTGTGTGGCATGTCTTAGTAGTGAATTACAGCCCTTGTCGTTTTTCACTATTGAAGGCTACCTGCTCTCCATAGGCCAGAATGGGCTGCCGGGATCACGCCAACGCTGTGACCTCAGTGGACTCAGAGAGCATGGTAGAAGTGTCAAGTTTAGTATGCCTGAACTCAGAATAATAAAATACTTCTTGTAGTCAAGTTTATTTTGATATCCTGGGTTTGTAAATACTACTTTTAGAAAGTTAATATTTACTGACCTGACCATCTCAGTCCGCCTCTGCTGTGTGTATGTGTTCTGCCTGGCAACAGTAAGGAGCAGGGTTGGGGAATCCCCAGAGACAGGTTGGCTGCCAGGTGGTGGGTAGAGAGGTGACACCTGGATGGGTGGGAGGAGTACACCTTGACTCTTGAATAGACCTGTGCTCTGCCACCACAAAGCCGGCGCCACCCCCTGTGGGGCGGCTGATGTCTCTGCCCTGCTGCTGAAAGGAAAGAGCAGAGTCACCATAACAAAGTGCTCCAGAACTGGACTGAGCCAGGCCTAGGCCCCCTGGCGCTAAAGAACAAAAGAATCATGGTATAAAAGTAGGAGCCTGGCTCCTAAGAAATCAGAATCCTGTTTACCACAAAGAACCTCTGCCCGACTAGAAGGAGAAGGAGACGCTGGAGGAGCTGGCCTGCTGCCTGCCTTGCTGAGAAAGGAGAGGAAGAGACTTACTGAAAAGACTTTGCTACTTTGTGCTTGAACATTCTCCAAGGGCTTGATCTGAGCTTGCCCCCTGAACTGAACCCCAGGAACAGTGGGTTCTCTGTGCTTCTTGCTCATCCTCCAATTCGAGCCGTGTGGGCATCCCGCTGGAAAAGAGACTGCGCCCCTCATCACCCCTCCTAGGGCCGTGACACTCAGGAGCTCGCCTGCCGCAATCCCGTGAGAGCCCCGCTCCGTCCGGAGCCGCTCTCTGTCCCCGGGCCAGGCCGCCTGCACCCCTGTCACCGCCTGCCATTGGAGTGCGCTGAACGCGCTATCACCCCTCCTGCCGGAAGCCGTCCGACGACTGTGATCCACGCCGGGTCATCCAGCTGCACTGACCGTGCCCTGTGACCCCGCTTCGCTATCCCCGGACATCTCAGGCCGTGCCGCCCCCGCTGTGGAGACCCTCCTGCACCGCCGTGCTAAAGGGTCGCTGGCCGCGCCTGCCTACGTGCCCACACCTGCTGATTGAGGACCCAAGAACACTTCCCAAGCTGAGAGTCGCCCCGACCTGTGCCGACTCTCCACATCACGAAAGAAGTTCCAGTATCGGGCTCGGGGCCCGCAACGCCTTATTTCCCCGTTCGCAGGAACCGATCTCTGTGAGTACTGGAACTACAAGTAAAGAGACTACGAACTATCCATTTGAAACTACGAACCAAGAACATTTACCTGCTGTATAACCTGGTGGCCTAGCGAAAACGTTATTGGTCTTGTGATAAGTCTGCTGAGAGATATATACCTTATTTTTACATAAAGAAACGTATTTTTATATATATCCAAGTCTGGTGTCCGTTTCTGGGGGGATTGATGTATTTACTGTGTGTATGATTGTAAGTGCTTAACCAACAACGCCTGAGGAATCGCCTTGGCTGCTCACGCCACGCACCTAGAGGGTGAGCAAGGGTCATTCGCGAGGGGTTATCCTGCGCCCTGACGTGGAGGAGAGGGTTCCTGCTTGACTCAAGGGCAACCTTGCGCCAACCAGAGATCCCCGACTCTAACATTGTTGGCAGCGGTTGGGATTTCGGATTTGCACTTGTAATTTGCATACAGTGAATTATTAATCGCCAGATAGTGAGAGCAGACCAAATAACGCAGCCACAGGTTTGTAATTGTTGAACTTTGTTGAGACATCTGCCATTACTGCAACCATGCCTGGCTCGCACTCCGCTGGAAGAGCACTCTCTGTGATTTCTGGAATAGATGAGGTGGATTGGGAGAGACTGGAAGGCTACACGATGGAGCAATTGAAAGGCTACAGTGTACAATTCAGAGTCCCCCATGCTGGATGCAAGAGGAAGCCCCAGTACACCAAGGCGTTGAGAGCCTGGAAGGAGTCACGAGACCTACGGAATGCGGGGGACATCGTTCCACCCGACAACCTTGAGGAACCCAGCAGAGTCCGGTCGCCAGAGGAGCTGGCAGACAGGGCAGCCGACAGGGCGCATGCAATGGAGATGGCAAAGTTGGCAGGACAAATGGAAATGGAAAAGCAGAAGTTGGCCCTGGAGGCACAACAACGCCAAATGGATCATGATATCAGATTGAAGGAGTTGGAGCTGAAGGCGAAAAGTTTGGACACCGCTCCTTCTGGTGGCAGCACTCCACCAGCGCAGGTAGAGTCCAAGGTGTACATCCCCAAAGACGTAGTAAAGGAGTATTTTAGAAAGGATGACATAGGGCAGTGGTTTAGAGCCTACGAGGTGGCCATGTCCTCACACCGGGTCCCTGAGAAAGACTGGGGAGCGGGGCTGTGGGGAAGGTTCCTTGCTGAAGGGCGTGACACACTGTTAGATTTACCCTTAGATCTCCAAACCTCATACCCCCATATGAAGGAAGCTTTAATGACCAGGTATGGGTTAACTCCGGAGCTATATAGACAGAGGTTCAGGGAGACCAAGAAGATCCCTGAGAGTACGTATGTGGAATATGTGACCTTTTTCTGCAGAGCGCTGGATGGTTGGGTGAAGGGTAGCAAAGTGAATGATTATCAAGGGCTGCTTGATTTAATTGCATGGGAGCACTTGTCCAGTCAATGTTTTCCTGAGCTACGCCAGCACCTGATTGATAGCAAGCTGTCCAACCCGAGGAAGCTTGCTGAGGAGGCGGACCGCTGGCTCAGCACCAGGGTCCACAAGGGTCAAGTGGGAGACTCCGCCAAAGGTGGGCAGGGTCCCCAGCAGAAGAGTGGGGGGGACAAGGGTAAACAGAAGGGGTTCCAAAAAGGCCCCCAAAGTAATTCCCAAGGGAACCAGCAGAAGGGTTCTCAGCCTCCCCCACCCCCGCAGCAGAACGGGGCCCCGACAGGTAGACCTGTTCCAAAGGGGCCCTTCAATTGTTATAAGTGTGGTGACCCGGGTCACATTGCCTCTGATCCGAAGTGTCGCCTGTTTGGTAAGACCGCACCCACTGGTGCTCCACCCCGGCAAGTAGCTAGTGTTAACTTTGGGGAGGAAGTAGCAGTCCAGGAGGGTGGGGGTCCCGGGCAGATGACCCTAGTCTCGCTAGGAGACAGTGAGATGGTCCCTGTAACCTACCTGCCCTCTAACACTAAGAAATATGGGCAAGTGGTGACCATCAATGGAAAGAAGGTTGAGGCTCTTAGAGATACAGGAGCCAGCGTGACCTCGGTGAGGCAACACCTGGTGTCTCAAGAGCAAATTGTACCCAATGCCTACTGTAGGGTTGTCAATGCTGACAACGTGGAGAGTCGTTGTCCAATGGCTCAAGTTCCCTTTGAGTGGGGGGGGGTCTCTGGTACTCTACAAGTCGCTGTGAGAACTGACATGCCTGTAGACTGTCTGCTAGGGAACGACCTGGAGAGTTCCCCTTGGGAAAAGGTGGAGAAGACCACGCATCTGAGGATGGTGGGTCTACCCGACTGGGCGTGCGTGACCACCCGGTCCATGGCAGCCAGTAGGGGTGTTGAGAGGGTCCTGGAGCCTGAGGGAGAGGTCCAGGAACCGGCCTTAGGGAGAAGGCGCAGGAGGCGCGGGAAACCGGCCCCCGAAGTTCCCACGGCCCAGGAGGAAGTAGACCCTGAGGGGGATGCTCTGGAGCCTACCGGGGAACAGATTGCCGAACTGGGAGACTTGCCTGAGCTGACCCATTGGCAGCAAGAAGGAGGTCCCTCCAGGGAGGAATTCTGCAGGGAGCAGAAAGAATGCCCTTCTCTCGTGGGTATGCGGCAGCAGGCTGCAGACCAGGCCAATGGTGTTCAGGCCAAAACACATTACGTGTACTGGGAGAGTGACCTCCTGTATTCCGAGCCTAAGGCTGCTGAACCTGGGTCAGCCCGTGTGCTGGTGGTACCCCAGAAGTTCAGAACCTTCCTACTGGGGCTGGCTCACGATGTGCCTTTAGCAGGACATTTGGGGATGGACAAGACCTATGACAGGCTTGTCACCCACTTTTACTGGCCCCAAATGCATAAGAATTCAGATTCCTACTGCAGAACCTGTCAGACTTGCCAGGCAAGTGGTAAGAGCGGAGGGAAGCATAAGGCTCCTCTGCAACCTTTCCCTGTGGTCGGTACGCCATTCCAACGAGTGGGTATTGACATTGTGGGGCCTCTGGACCCCAAGACAGCCCTGGGCAACAGGTTCATCCTGGTCTTGGTGGACCATGCCACCCGGTACCCTGAAGCCATCCCTCTGAGGACAGTGACGGCCCCCGTGGTGGGACGGGCACTGATGGGAATTTTCTCCCGAGTGGGATTCCCTCTAGAGGTGGTGAGCGACAGGGGGACCAATTTCATATCCACATATATGAAATCCCTGTGGAAGGAGTGTGGGGTAACTGACAAGTTCACCACTCCTTACCATCCCCAAGGAAATGGGTTGGTTGAGAGATTCAACCGAACCCTCAAAGGCATGATCATGGGCCTGGACGGTCCAATGAGGCGTAAGTGGGACGTCCTCTTGCCATGCCTGCTCTTCGCTTACCGAGAGGTGCCGCAGAAGTCTCTAGGGTTCAGCCCCTTTGAGCTTCTGTATGGTCACCCGGTAAGAGGACCTCTGAGTTTGGTAAAGGAAGGCTGGGAGCAATCTCCCAGGAAACCTCCCCAGAATGTATATAGTTACATGCTGGCCTTCCGAAACCAGACTCGGCGTTTCAGGCAACTTGCTGAGGCAAATCTGGAAGCCAGCCAGGAAGAGATGAAGCGGTGGTACGACCGGAATGCCACTCTGGTAGAGCTTCAACCTGGACAAAAGGTGTGGGTCTTGGCCCCAGTGGAGCCGTGTGCACTTCAGGATAAGTGGACAGGTCCATTTGAGGTTGTGGAGCGCAAAAGTCCTATCACCTACTTGGTGGACATGCAGACTCCCAGGAACCCTTTGAGGGTCCTACATGTTAACCGCCTTAAGCCCCACTTAGAGAGGACCGAAGTGGGCATGCTGCTGGCCACTGATGATGGAATGGAAGAGGAGACCGAGCCTCTTCCTGACCTCTTAGTGGCCTCTGAGAAAGATGGGTCAGTGGATGGAGTTAACCTCTCACCCACCCTGACGCCCAAACAACAGGAAGACTGCCGCCACTTGCTGGGACAATTTTCCGACCGATTCTCCCTGGTTCCTGGTGTCACAGATTGGTGCGTCCATGATGTGGACACAGGAGACAGCTTACCTGTGAAGCACAAGGCTTACAGGGTAACTGACAGGGTCAGAGCTTGCATCAAGGAGGAGGTCTCCAAAATGCTTGCGCTAGGGGTGGTTGAGTCCTCCAGCAGTCCTTGGTCCAGCCCCGTGGTCTTGGTCCCAAGGGCTGCTGCGCCGGGAGCCACACCTGAACTCCGGTTCTGTGTGGACTACAGAGGACTCAATTCAGTCACGAAGACTGACGCGCACCCCATCCCCAGAGCTGATGAGCTCATTGATCGGCTGGGGGCTGCCCGGTTCCTCAGTACGTTTGATTTAACGTCTGGGTACTGGCAGATCGCCTTGACCGACGGGGCCAAAGAGAGGTCAGCATTCTCTACACCAGATGGGCACTTCCAGTTCCGAGTCATGCCATTTGGGATGAAGAATGCCCCTGCCACCTTTCAGAGGTTGGTCAACCAGGTACTGGTTGGGCTGGATGCGTTCAGTGCCGCCTACCTGGATGACATCGCAGTGTTCAGTGCCACCTGGCCTGAACACCTGCGCCACCTCTGGGAAGTGTTGATGGCGCTGCGCCGAGCAGGCCTCACGATCAAGGCAAGCAAGTGCCAGATCGGGCAGGGTTCCGTGGTGTACTTGGGACACCAAGTGGGGAGCGGCAAGGTGGCACCCTTGCAACCCAAAATTGAAACCATCCTGGCTTGGGAACCCCCCAAGACGCAGACCGCAGTGAGGGCCTTCCTGGGGCTCACTGGGTACTACAGGAGGTTTGTCAAGGGCTATGGAACGATCGTTGCCCCCTTGACAGAGCTGACTTCGAAGAAGCAGCCCAGGAACGTGATTTGGACTGACACCTGTCAGAAAGCTTTCGACACCCTGAAGACTGCCATGTGCACGGCGCCCGTGCTCTTGGCCCCTGACTTCTCCAAGGAATTCCTAGTCCAGACAGACGCTTCAGAGCATGGTGTAGGGGCTGTTCTCTCACAGATGACTGAGGAGGGCTGGGACCAACCCGTAGCCTTCATCAGTAGGAGGTTACTTCCACGGGAAAGTAGGTGGAGTGCAATTGAGCGAGAAGCATTTGCTGTGGTCTGGGCGCTGAAGAAGCTAAGACCCTACTTGTTTGGGTCTCACTTCCGGGTTCAGACGGACCACAGGCCCCTCAGATGGTTGATGCAAATGAGGGGTGAGAACCCGAAGCTGTTGAGGTGGTCCATCTCCCTACAGGGTATGGACTTTACGGTGGAACACCGTCCTGGTACAGATCACGCCAACGCTGACGGTCTGTCCAGGTATTTCCGCCTTAGTGACGAGGAACCCCCTGGGCAAGGGTAGTTCTCCCCACATTTCAGCTGGAGGGGACACGTGTTAGACCTGGCACCTTGGCGTGAGTTTCCCTTCCACTTTTTGATGGTGTGCCTCGACTGTTTTGCTGGTGTTGTCCGCTCAGGGCACTGCGCCACGGCTAATCCGTGCCGCAGTGCAAGTGCTCCCAAAGTAAAATGTACCTGTAATTGATGTCCATGATTGGTTTATTGGATTCACTGTCAGTCCCCAGTAAAGTGCACCGAGGGTGCCAGGGCTTGTGAATGCCAATGCTGCTGGTGGGCTTGCAGCGCTGGTTGCGCCACCCACGGAAGCGGCCTTGTAAAGTGTGTCTAGGGCCTGCCACCGCAGACCCTGTGCGCGGTCCGGGACCGTCGCGCTGACTGCGCAAGTGCCCCCACTTGCCAGTCCCTAAACCTTCCCTTACCTACATATTAGCCACCCCTCTGGTAGGCCCAAGGGCAGGGTGCATTGTAGGCATAAGGTAGGACATGCCCTGTGTGTGTGGCATGTCTTAGTAGTGAATTACAGCCCTTGTCGTTTTTCACTATTGAAGGCTACCTGCTCTCCATAGGCCAGAATGGGCTGCCGGGATCACGCCAACGCTGTGACCTCAGTGGACTCAGAGAGCATGGTAGAAGTGTCAAGTTTAGTATGCCTGAACTCAGAATAATAAAATACTTCTTGTAGTCAAGTTTATTTTGATATCCTGGGTTTGTAAATACTACTTTTAGAAAGTTAGTATTTACTGACCTGACCATCTCAGTCCGCCTCTGCTGTGTGTATGTGTTCTGCCTGGCAACAGTAAGGAGCAGGGTTGGGGAATCCCCAGAGACAGGTTGGCTGCCAGGTGGTGGGTAGAGAGGTGACACCTGGATGGGTGGGAGGAGTACACCTTGACTCTTGAATAGACCTGTGCTCTGCCACCACAAAGCCGGCGCCACCCCCTGTGGGGCGGCTGATGTCTCTGCCCTGCTGCTGAAAGGAAAGAGCAGAGTCACCATAACAAAGTGCTCCAGAACTGGACTGAGCCAGGCCTAGGCCCCCTGGCGCTAAAGAACAAAAGAATCATGGTATAAAAGTAGGAGCCTGGCTCCTAAGAAATCAGAATCCTGTTTACCACAAAGAACCTCTGCCCGACTAGAAGAAGAAGGAGACGCTGGAGGAGCTGGCCTGCTGCCTGCCTTGCTGAGAAAGGAGAGGAAGAGACTTACTGAAAAGACTTTGCTACTTTGTGCTTGAACATTCTCCAAGGGCTTGATCTGAGCTTGCCCCCTGAACTGAACCCCAGGAACAGTGGGTTCTCTGTGCTTCTTGCTCATCCTCCAATTCGAGCCGTGTGGGCATCCCGCTGGAAAAGAGACTGCGCCCCTCATCGCCCCTCCTAGGGCCGTGACACTCAGGAGCTCGCCTGCCGCAATCCCGTGAGAGCCCCGCTCCGTCCGGAGCCGCTCTCTGTCCCCGGGCCAGGCCGCCTGCACCCCTGTCACCGCCTGCCATTGGAGTGCGCTGAACGCGCTATCACCCCTCCTGCCGGAAGCCGTCCGACGACTGTGATCCACGCCGGGTCATCCAGCTGCACTGACCGTGCCCTGTGACCCCGCTTCGCTATCCCCGGACATCTCAGGCCGCGCCGCCCCCGCTGTGGAGACCCTCCTGCACCGCCGTGCTAAAGGGTCGCTGGCCGCGCCTGCCTACGTGCCCACACCTGCTGATTGAGGACCCAAGAACACTTCCCAAGCTGAGAGTCGCCCCGACCTGTGCCGACTCTCCACATCACGAAAGAAGTTCCAGTATCGGGCTCGGGGCCCGCAACGCCTTATTTCCCCGTTCGCAGGAACCGATCTCTGTGAGTACTGGAACTACAAGTAAAGAGACTACGAACTATCCATTTGAAACTACGAACCAAGAACATTTACCTGCTGTATAACCTGGTGGCCTAGCGAAAACGTTATTGGTCTTGTGATAAGTCTGCTGAGAGATATATACCTTATTTTTACATAAAGAAACGTATTTTTATATATATCCAAGTCTGGTGTCCGTTTCTGGGGGGATTGATGTATTTACTGTGTGTATGATTGTAGGTGCTTAACCAACAACGCCTGAGGAATCGCCTTGGCTGCTCACGCCACGCACCTAGAGGGTGAGCAAGGGTCATTCGCGAGGGGTTATCCTGCGCCCTGACGTGGAGGAGAGGGTTCCTGCTTGACTCAAGGGCAACCTTGCGCCAACCAGAGATCCCCGACTCTAACAAGGCCCAAGTACCCGCGGCAGGCAAGGGCCCAAAACGTAGTGAGGTGACATCAAAATGGCCTATCGCAAAACCACCTGGTTTTGCAAGGGGGTCACTTTGGTTTTTGACCTGGTGCTCGGCGGCCATCTAGGGAAACCTACCAAACCCACACATTTCTGAAAACTAGACACCCGGCGCCTTCCAGGGAGGTATGGCTTGCGTGGATCCCTCAACGTTTCCTTACCCAGAATCCCCTGCAAACCTCAATTTTAGCTGAAACAATCACTTTTTTCACACATTTTGGGGTGGGAAAGTTGTGGCATCACCGGGCTCACACAAATTTACCACCACCCAGCGTTCCCCCAGGTCTCCCGGTAAAAATGGTGCCTCACTTGTGTGGGAGGCCCAATTACCCGCGGCAGGCAAGGGCCCAAAACGTAGTGAGGTGACATTCAAAAGGCCGATCGCAAAACCACCTGGTTTTGCAAGGGGGGTCACTTTGGTTTTTGGCCCGGTGCTCGGCGGCCATCTAGTGAAACCTACCAAACCCATGCATTTCTGAAAACTAGACACCCGGCGACTTCCAGGGAGGTATGGCTTGTGTGGATCCCCCAACGTTTCCTTACCCAGAATCCCCTGCAAACCTCAATTTTAGCTGAAAAAAATCACTTTTTTCACACATTTTGGGGTGGGAAAGTTGTGGCATCACCGGGCTCACACAAATTTACCACCACCCAGCGTTCCCCCAGGTCTCCCGGTAAAAATGGTGCCTCACTTGTGTGGGAGGCCCAAGTACCCGCGGCAGGCAAGGGCCCAAAACGTAGTGAGGTGACATCAAAATGGCCTATCACAAAACCACCTGGTTTTGCAAGGGGGGTCACTTAGGGTTTTTGACCCGGTGCTCTGCGGCCATCTAGGGAAACCTACCAAACCCACACATTTCTGAAAACTAGACACCCGGCGGCTTCCAGGGAGGTATGGCTTGCGTGGATCCCCCAACGTTTCCTTACCCAGAATCCCCTGCAAACCTCAATTTTAGCTGAAAAAATGACTTTTTTCACACATTTTGGGGTGGGAAAGTTGTGGCACCACCGGGCTCACACAAATTTACCACCACCCAGCGTTCCCCCAGGTCTCCCGGTAAAAATGGTGCCTCACTTGTGTGGGAGGCCCAAGTACCCGCGGCAGGCAAGGGCCCAAAACGTAGTGAGGTAACATCAAAATGGCCTATCGCAAAACCACCTGGTTTTGCAAGGGGGGCACTTTGGTTTTTGACCCGGTGCTCGGCGGCCATCTAGGGAAACCTACAAACCCACACATTTCTGAAAACTAGACACCTGGCGGCTTCCAGGGAGGTATGGCTTGCGTGGATCCCCCAACGTTTCCTTACCCAGAATCCCCTGCAAACCTCAATTTTAGCAGAAAAAATCACTTTTTTCACACATTTTGGGGTGGGAAAGTTGTGGCATCACACAAATTTCCCACCACCCAGCGTTCCCCCTGGTCTCCCGGTATAAATGGTGCCTCACTTGTGTGGGAGGCCCAAGTACCCGCGGCAGGCAAGGGCCCAAAACGTAGTGAGGCGATGTCAAAATGGGCGATCGCAAAACCACCTGGTTTTGCAAGGGGGGTCACTTTGGTTTTTGGCCCGGTGCTCGGCGGCCATCTAGGGAAACCTACCAAACCCATGCATTTCTGAAAGCTAGACACCCGGCGGCTTCCAGGGAGGTATGGCTTGCGTGGATCCCTCAACGTTTCCTTACCCAGAATCCCCTGCAAACGTAAATTTTAGCTGAAAAAATCACTTTTTTCACACATTTTGGGGTGGGAAAGTTGTGGCATCAATGGCCTCACACAAATTTACCACCACCCAGCGTTCCCCCAGGTCTCCCGGTAAAAATGGTGCCTCACTTGTGTGGGAGGCCCAAGTACCCGCGGCAGGCAAGGGCCCAAAACGTAGTGAGGCGACATCAAAATGGCCTATCGCAAAACCACCTGGTTTTGCAAGGGGGTCACTTTGGTTTTTGGCCCGGTGCTCGGCGGCCATCAAGGGAAACCTACCAAACCCATGCATTTCTGAAAACTAGACACCCGGCGGCTTCCAGGGAGGTATGGCTTGCGTGGATCCCCCAAAGTTTCCTTACTCAGAATCCCCTGCAAACCTCAATTTTAGCTGAAAAAATCACTTTTTTCACACATTTTGGGGTGGGAAAGTTGTGGCATCCCCGGGCTCACACAAATTTACCACCACCCAGCGTTCCCCCAGGTCTCCCGGTAAAAATGGTGCCTCACTTGTGTGGGAGGCCCAAGTACCCGCAGCAGGCAAGGGCCCAAAACGTAGTGAGGTGACATCAAAATGGCCTATCGCAAAACCACCTGGTTTTGCAAGGGGTGTCACTTTGGTTTTTGACCCGGTGCTCGGCGGCCATCTAGGGAAACCTACCAAACCCACACATTTCTGAAAACTAGACACCCAGCGGCTTCCAGGGAGGTATGGCTTGCGTGGATTTCCCAACGTTTCCTTACCCAGAATCCCCTGCAAATCTCAATTTTAGCTGAAAAAATCACTTTTTTCACACATTTTGGGGTGGGAAAGTTGTGGCATCACCGGACTCACACAAATTTACCATCACCCAGCGTTCCCCCAGGTCTCCCGGTAAAAATGGTGCCTCACTTGTGTGGGAGGCCCAAGTACCCGCGGCAGGCAAGGGCCCAAAACGTAGTGAGGCGACATCAAAATGGCCCATCGCAAAACCACCTGGTTTTGCAAGGGGGTCACTTTGGTTTTTGGCCCGGTGCTCGGCGGCCATCTAGGGAAACCTACCAAACCCATGCATTTCTGAAAACTAGACACCCGGCGGCTTCCAGGGAGGTATGGCTTGCGTGGATCCCCCAAAGTTTCCTTACTCAGAATCCCCTGCAAACCTCAATTTTAGCTGAAAAAATCACTTTTTTCACACATTTTGGGGTGGGAAAGTTGTGGCATCCCCGGGCTCACACAAATTTACCACCACCCAGCGTTCCCCCAGGTCTCCCGGTAAAAATGGTGCCTCACTTGTGTGGGAGGCCCAAGTACCCGCGGCAGGCAAGGGCCCAAAACGTAGTGAGGTGACATCAAAATGGCCTATCGCAAAACCACCTGGTTTTGCAAGGGGGGTCACTTTGGTTTTTGACCCGGTGCTCGGCGGCCATCTAGGGAAACCTACCAAACCCACACATTTCTGAAAACTAGACACCCGGCGGCTTCCAGGGAGGTATGGCTTGTGTGGATCCCCCAACGTTTCCTTGCCCAGAATCCCCTGCAAACCTCAATTTTAGCTGAAAAAATCACTTTTTTCACTCATTTTAGGATGGGAAAGTTGTGGCATCACCGGGCTCACACAAATTTACCACCACCCAGCGTTCCCCCAGGTCTCCCGGTAAAAATGGTGCCTCACTTGTGTGGGAGGCCCAAGTACCCGTGGCAGGCAAGGGCCCAAAACGTAGTGAGGTGACATCAAAATGGCCTATCGCAAAACCACCTGGTTTTGCCTGGTGGGTCACTTTGGTTTTTGGCCCGGTGCTCGGCGGCCATCTAGGGAAACCTACCAAACCCACACATTTCTGAAAACTAGACACCAGGCGGCTTCCAGGGAGGTATGGCTTGCGTGGATCCCTCAACGTTTCCTTACCCAGAATTCCCTGCAAACCTCAATTTTAGCTGAAAAAATCACTTTTTTCACACATTTTGGGGTGGGAAAGTTGTGGCATCACCGGGCTCACACAAATTTACCACCACCCAGCGTTTCCCAGGTCTCCCGGTAAAAATGGTGCCTCACTTGTGTGGGAGGCCCAAGTACCCGCGGCAGGCAAGGGCCCAAAACGTAGTGAGGCAACATCAAAATGGCCTATCGCAAAACCACCTGGTTTTGCAAGGGGGTCACTTTGGTTTTTGGCCCGGTGCTCGGCGGCCATCTACGGAAACCTACCAAACCCACACATTTCTGAAAACTAGACACCCGGCGACTTCCAGGGAGGTATGGCTTGTGTGGATCCCCCAACGTTTCCTTACACAGAATCCCCTGCAAACCTCAATTTTAGCTGAAAAAAATCACTTTTTTCACACATTTTGGGGTGGGAAAGTTGTGGCATCACCGGGCTCACACAAATTTACCACCACCCAGCGTTCCCCCAGGTCTCCCGGTAAAACTGGTGCCTCACTTGTGTGGGAGGCCCAAGCACCCGCGGCAGGCAAGGGCCCAAAACGTAGTGAGGTGACATCAAAATGGCCTATCGCAAAACCACCTGGTTTTGCAAGGGGGTCACTTTGGTTTTTGACCCGGTGCTCGGCGGCCATCTAGGGAAATGTTAGAAATGAGGGGGCTCCGGTTGACGCAGGTGTGAACCCACAACAAGCAGGGACCCTTTACTTCTTGTCAGGGCGAAGGATGACTCCCCAGAATAACCCCTGCTCACCCTCTAGGTGCGTGGCGCGAGCAGTCTAGGCTAAGTCTCAGGCGTACACGGTTAAGCAAATGCAATTACACATACAGTAAACCCCTTGCATGCACCACAAACGGACACCAATCAGGAAGTATATAAAAATAAGCTTTTATGTAGATTCAGCAGATTCAAATACAAGGCCCAGTAACGTTGAACTGATGGGGCCACAATTCTTGGGAATACGGTAAAGTTCTCTTTGTTTTACGGAAAGTTCTTTAGGCGGGCACAAGTGTTGTAAATTGAAACAACGATGTGATTAAGCATTTACTAAAGACATTAATTCCCCTCTTATAGATCATGTTTTCTCTGTTATGTTGACCGAAGTTTGGACTCCATTTTGTATTGTCATGCTTCCACGTGTTCCCCACGAGAAGAGTCCAACCTCTGTGTTAGTTGCTCTTGTAATCTGCCTAGTAACAGTCTATAAATAGCTCCTTTGTCCATCTGGCACATGCCCAGACTTGACCACATCTGTTATCGGTTAGCCTTGCTTGACCATGTTTTCGCGGGCTCAAGGAGTGTGTTAGCTCCGCCCACATATTGATTCAGTATCGAAAATGACCATAAATGGTAATGTTCTTCGGCCTCATGTTGTATCCACCCACTTATGAGCCCCTCTATTGTGTATAAAAGGGGATCGTGTACGCAAGTTCTTTGTGCTACTCTATGCAATACTGAAGAGTGTTGTGTGGATTGTAGGACCACCCTTAAGGGTTAATAAATGCTGTCTTTGTACTTTGCAGTTTCCGTGCCAACTTCCTTATAGATTCCATTACAGGAGAGCGAACCCTTGTGTCCTGCGGGCCTAGCTGGGGCCTGTATTCATCAATTGGCGCCCGTCACGTGGGGCTCATCGGCGACTCGGATGCTCGAAGGACTGGTCGCGACGAAGGTGAGGAACTTGGCCGGGGACGTGATCACTGCCAGCGGCGTTTTAGCCCTGGCATCCCGAGGTTTTTCTTCCTTCCCTTCCGAGCTGACCGTCTGGGTGGCGCCGGTCCTCGACTGAGACCTCTTCTGTCGGTCCTGCCGTGAAAGCCGTTTGGGCGATTGTGGAGCTTGACAGTTGGAATCTGGACTCTTGATTGGTAAGAACCGGTGTACGGTACTTGCTCCGAGTTTTTGAAGCCTGGTCCGGCTATTTGAGTTTGATTTGTGATGACTAGTCATACTTTGTATTTGTCTTTGTGAAAATATATGCGTTGCAACACATATAGGCAGGTAATGTGGAGAGATTTCTCCGGAGCTGTGTAACTTTGAACGGCGCAACGATTAAGTGCCATTTTTTCTATAATATTGCATATTTTGCATTATTTCTGAGCATGCCTGCTTTCAGCGCACTCCGTAAGTGGTGTTGCTGTTTTGGGAACCGGTTGAACCTCGAGGAATCTGCTCCAGCTCCCCCAGAGGGGACTCCTAATAGGGATATGTATGTGAAGCATGGTCTTTCTTCCATAATGTACAGCACAGTATGGAGGAAATATACAAAAAAAGATCCTGAGTTATGATGGCCTTTGTATGGATCGTTTGATATACGTAAGATTGAGTATGTGGAACAGTGTATGTGCAAGCGGCGTGCTCGTCAGGATATGTTTGAGTGTGTGCGGTTGTGGGTGAAGGAGGTGCGTGAGCGAGAGAAACGTGAGAAAGCGCTGTTTGATAAGGAACAACGGAAGAATGATCATGTGCGAGCACAGGAAGCGAGGCGTCGGGAGGACAAAGAACAAACGGAGAGACAAGAGAAAGAGCGTAGGCTGCAAGTTTCGGGTCAATATGCTGTTCGGCAGCCACTTTATCCTGTCCTTAATAATCTTGATGATGATTTTTATTTACTAGATCGCTCTCCGCCCCCTTATGTTGGCGCATCTGCTCCGAGGCCACAAGATTCTGTCCCGGGTCCGGGTAAGGTAGATACGCGGTCCATGTTATCGGCTGAGCATATGGCTGAGCTTCGGCAAATTTCCTTCCGTGCACTTAAGGGTAAGGTGTCCGTGGATGAATTGTTCCATACTTGGGGGTCGTGGCAGGATAGAGAGAGATTGTATTTTTTGAACCATTTCGCTGAGGAAGTGATTGCTGCTTTTCGGAAATATTCTAGTGTCTTTGAGCCTGAAGAAGTGACATCGGATGCTAAAGCATTGCATGATGGTGTTTTTTCTCCCTCTAAGGCTCCTGATACGGCTCGGCGGTTATTCGCCTTGCGGGACGCGGTGCTGGCCCATAGAGAAAAAGCACGCCAACGAGCAGGGGAGGAGACGCAGTCGGATTCGTGTACCGCAGAAGGCCACTCATCCACCTCTCAATCAGATAAGAGCGATCTAGTGCATGCTAAGCCAATGCGCGAGGCGGCGCCTTTGTATGTTCCTCCTAAAGGAGCGGGGACTAGCTCGGACATTACCTCCGCCGATGCTAAGGGATATTTTGTGTATAATTGGGTTTATACTCCGTGGCATAGAGCTGATGTGATGGCATTAAAGAATGCGCTGCCTGACCCCCGCAAGAATCCAGCGGCCTTCTACGAAGAAGTCGAGGGGGCCTTGAATTCTTGCGTTATGACTTTAGCAGATATAGACCTGTTCTTTGGCCTTATTCTACCACCGGATATGTGGCGATCTGTCCGAAAGGTAGATGATGTAGTTGCCTTTAAGGCTCGGTGGTCTGACCTTGAGGATGAGGATAGGGAGCGGAAGCCCTCGCAGAAACCGCCCCAGAGTATTTTAGATCTCCCTGCTGCTATTGTGGCTAAGTTGAAGACAATTATCCCCCCTAAAAAGGTTGACTGGAATATGTTAGCTGCATGTAAACAGAAAGTTGACGAGTCAGTTGCGGACTTCTTTACGCGCTTTGAGGAGACGTTTCATGATTTTAGTGGCCAGTCGCTTACTGACGATACGGGCCGCCACCTTTTTGCGGATAAATATGTGGCTAATCTGCTGCCGGCAGTTGCGGCCCGTCTAAAAGCCAGTGAAAGTTCTTGGTCCTCCGCTACACCGACGGCCCTCCTGACTATCGCCCAGTATTATGAGCGTCAGGAGCAAGAAGCGAAGGGCCAGGAGGAAAAGAAATCGAAAGATTTGAAAACAAAGGTGATGTTGGCACAAGTCTATGGCCCGCCCCGGCGGGGTAGTAATAGAGGTAGGGGAGGATCTTATGGTCCTCCCTCGGGCCGATCTGATTTAAATAGGAACCAATGTGCGTATTGTAAGCAATCGGGTCATTGGGCTAGGGACTGCCCGGTGTTGCATGCATCGCGTCAGGGGCATACCTATGGTGGCCCGCGAGGTAGAGGGGGTTTCTCGAACTTTCGAGGGAATTCTAATGAACAGGCTCGTTTTGACTCTGCTGGGCAGCACCGCGATAGATCAAACGTTTTTGATCGCCAGCATCAGTACCAAGCGTCGGGGATTGACCGGTCAGGGTACTATGACTCTCAGCATGCATAGGAATGCGTTGGATGGGGGTTAGAATCAGTTGAGGTGCCGGTTGATCAGAAGGGTCCTTATGTATCGGCTGAGGTTTTGGGCTCTACTGATCAGTTCCTAGTGGATACAGGAGCGACACGTAGTGCACTGTCTAAGCAATTGGTTCCGGGGGCTCCCCCATCCGGCTTAATGGTCACATCGGTAGGGTTTGACGGTACACTCTCCCGAAGCCCTCTTTCGCAGCCCCTTATGTTTAAAGTTGACTCTTTTTCTGCACCCTGTCCGTTTCTGCTTGCCCCGTACACACCGGACAACATTATGGGTCTTGATATGTTAAAGCATTTTAGGGCTACGATCCGTTGCTCCCCTGCTGGTGTACGGGTAATATTGAATGACAATTACCCCCGATCAGAACGAATGTGTACGATGTCAGAGGATGCGCTGTTAGCTACCCTCCCTCGTGCTTTGTGGGCAACTTCGGATGCTGATGTGGGACAAATGGTGATTCCACCGGTCCACATTAGCGTCCAGGAGGGGGCGGTGTTACCACGCCTCCCACAGTACCGTATTTCCCAGGAGGGTGAGGAGGCTCTCATACAGATAGTGCAGGATTTGATGGCGGTAGGGGTAGTGGAGGAAGTCCCCTACAACATTTGTAACAGTCCGATTCTTCCCATACTGAAAAAGGATACGGATGCCAGAGTTTATCGGTTTATAATTGATTTGAGAGAAGTGAACAAGATCGTGATACCTCAGTACCCAGTGGTTTCCGATATCACGACGTTGCTTACTTTGGTACCACCTACGGCGACTATGTTCTCCGTGATCGATTTGAAGAATGCCTTCTTTTCCATTCCCATTCACCCTGATAGCCGATATCTTTTTGGGTTTACATTAAATAATAGATCTTATCGTTTTTGTAGGATTCCCCAGGGCTACACAGAAAGCCCTAGCATTTACAGTCAGGCTTTGAAAAGACAATTGGATTCTTTTGTTCTGCTCGAGGGTGTCGCCCTCATTCAATATGTCGATGACATCTTGCTGGCGGCTGACACCCTGGAGTTGTGTGAAAAAAGTACGTTATCCTTACTTTCCTTTTTAGCATCCCACAATCATAAGGTATCTAGGAAGAAATTGCAATTCTGTAGACCAAAGGTGACTTATTTGGGTCACCTTTTGTCTAAGGAGGGACGTGCACTCACATCGGATCGTATCCAAGTAATTCTGGATACACCGAGACCGTCCACACAGAAGGATGTGCGTGCATTTCTGGGTCTTGTTTCTTTTTGTAGACAGTGGATATTAGGGTTTTCGCACATAGCTAAGCCATTATTAGCCCTCTTGACAAAGGACACGCCTATCCCAATCCCTTGGTCAGATGAGTGTGATACTGCTTTTCAGCAACTACGGCAGGCCCTTTGTTCAGCACCAGTGTTAGGGACCCCTGATTATGCAAAACCCTTTTCGTTGTATGTGCATGAGAAAGATGGATGTGCATTGTCAGTTTTAGTGCAGATGCACGGCGATAAGCAGCGCCCTTGTGCATATTTTTCGGCTGTACTTGATCCTGTCGCACGAGCATTACCAGGGTGTTTTCGCTCGGTTGCGGCGACAGCTGTGTCAATACGCCAAAGCGAGGGAATTGTGTTATCTCATAAGTTGTTGGTATTAGTCCCCCATGCTGTCGATGCCCTGCTCAATCAAACGAAGACGCAGCATTTGACCAGCGCCCGTTTAACGGGATATGAGTTGACGCTTTTGGCTCCTCATATTACGTTAAAAAGGTGCGTAACGTTAAACCCGGCAACATTGTTGCCATACCCCGAAACCCAGCCTGAGGCGCGGAAAGCGCATGATTGTATTCTCGTGACTGAGGAACAAACAAAGGGTCGTATTGATCTCCAGGATACGCCCTTTCCAGATGTAGATGGAGAACTGTGGGTGGATGGATCCTGTCTGAAGCTACCAGATGGTACGACTTCAGCAGCATATGCAATTACCACATTACAAACGATAGTGGAGACGGCACGCATACCACAGAAATCAGCTCAAGCAGCGGAACTGATAGCATTAACACGAGCATGTGAGCTCAGTACAGGACTATGTGTGAATGTTTATACAGATAGCCGCTATGCCTTCGGAGTAGCGCATGACTTCGGCCTACTCTGGAAGGAGAGAGGGTTTTTAACGTCACATGGAGTACAGATAATGCATGGAGAGTTAGTTCACAATCTTTTAACCGCATTGACATACCCAAAGAAAATTGCCATCGTTAAGTGTAGCGCCCATAGGAAAGTAGTTGATAAAGTTGGAGAAGGGAATGCGTTGGCAGATCGAGTAGCACGGGAGACTGCGATGCAGCCCGGTGCTACTGCCGTGTATGTAGTAAAGACACAGGTGGAAAGATGGCATGATGCGAAGGAGGAAGTGCGAGAAATGCAAAGGACCGCTTCTGACAAAGAGCGGGAACAATGGGCCAGCGAGGGAGAACTGGATGACGAGGGTTGCTGGAGAAATAAGCAGATGGATAGATGGAAATTACCCACGGCTTTTGTACAGCCTATGGTTCAGATGGCACATGGGCTAGCACATGTTGGAGCTTCCGCAATTGTGAAATTGCTTACCCAAGTCTGGGAGCATCCAGAGATTGCTAGCACAGCGAAGAGGGTGGTGCAGACCTGTATGATCTGCCTGAGGTACAACCCAGGAAAGGGCACTCGAACTCCAGCAGGAGGGTTTGTGACACCTACTGCACCCTTCGAGGTTTTGCAGATGGATTACATCCAGCTTGAGCGCTGTAACAATCTGAAGTATGTTCTAGTAGTGGTCTGCGCTTTCAGCAAATGGGTTGAAGCGTACCCTACGAAAGACAATACTGCAATGACTACTGCGAAGCTGCTGCTGAAGGAATTTTTCCCCCGATATGGCGTTTGTAGACTTCTGTGGAGTGATAACGGCCCTCACTTTGTAGCGGATGTTATAAAGTATGTCTTGAAGGGCCTAGGCATCACTCAGAAGTTCCACGCCGTGTTTCACCCTCAGTCTGCAGGCCTAGTTGAGAAGTATAATGGTACACTGAAGCTTAAGATCGCTAAGATTCAAGCTTCGACGTCTTTGACTTGGCCAGACGCTCTGCCACTGGCGTTATTGTCAATTAGATCGGTACCACACTCTCGAACTGGCCTTACACCTTATGAAATTGTTTTTGGACGCCCAATGAATATTTGGGGTCCACCAAGACCTAAGGCTATGTATGATGTACCTTGTGTAATGATGAGCGATTATCTGGCACAGTTAACGGATAACTTGGTTTCTATCCATCAACAGTTCCGAGAAGCGCTCCCTGATCGGTCTACCGGTGAAGGACATGGTCTCTGGCCTGGGGACCACGTGATGGTGAAAGTTTTTGACAGGACGAACAGCTTGGAACCGAGATGGGTGGGTCCTGAGCAGGTCCTCCTCGCAACGAGGACGGCTGTGCGAGTCTCCAACAGAAAGAATTGGATCCATTCCCTGCACTGTAGGAAGGTGCCGCCCGGATTGGTGGAACCTGCCGTGCTGACCGATCAACGAGAAATCTTGGCTGCAGAGACAGGCCGTGCTGCGGGGCCAAACGCCACTGAGGAGCTCTTTCCTGACCACGCGACTCCTGGAGGAAGGCGATATCATCTTCGACCAAGGAAGTGAGTTTTCCAGTACCGGGACATACTGTCTGAACGGCCCTTGGGTTAGTGAAACGGAGAGCCGATGAGGCAAAGGGGGGGGATCAGCCCTGCATTAGTGTAGCGACACCCGTCTTGGCCCGCTGGTGAAGAAATCAACCGCTGCCCAAGGGGAAGAGTTCTGACAGACTTTTAGTTTCAGGAAGATATTGGTTTTATTCTTTTATTTTTACCTTGACATGGAGAAAAAGAAAATCCTTTGTGCATTAGGGTTCATGTTGACAGTAGCCATTGTTGGGATAACCACATGGTTCGTGGAGGATGTAACTCCCGCTCGGAAGATTCTTGTGTTGACAACTCCGGTGCCTGAGGAGCACTACTTTTATACATTACCGTATCAAGAGTTGAAGCATCGACAGTCTTACTTGAATAACACTTTCATCCAGATGCTGCATCATACCCACGTTGCTACGAATGCTACGAACTGTTGGATATGTGGGATGATGCCAGCTCATCAGAAGAAAGGAGGAACGCCATTTATACCACTTCCTTTCTCTCATAATGGCTCTTGTAGAGCATGGTATACTTTGCTTTTTGCCACTCGGAAACCGACAGTGGGACGATTGCTTTTTAGACTTAATAAAGAATGCCATCAAGACAAAAATGGGTATCCACAAGCGAATGGGACAATTTGGGAGTGGGAAGAGTACCGACCAGACAATGAATCCATTCCCTACATCTTCACGAACACAAGAGACATTGTGGGAAAGGACAAATTCGTGATTCAAGTAGCACAAGCTCAAGCGGACCTGTGTGTCCAGAGTGTGGGTTTTATTCCTGTTGGTGTTAGTGATTGCATTACTGTTCTGAATATTGATGGGTTGAACAATAGTACCTTCTTGGCCTCCCATAATACGTACTTTGTGTGTGGAAATAAAGGTTATTACCGTCTGCCGGCTGGGTGGTCTGGGGTATGCTATGTATCATTTCTATTACCTCCTGTATTCCTAGCTCCCGCGTCTTATCATAAGGATCTGAAATTATTGAATAATGTGACTGTAAATAGGTATAAACGTACTTTATCACTTGACGATGTAGATCAGACTGATACCAGTCTGCAACAGAATTGTGATTTTAACTTAGGACTGTTTTTCTTTGTTGGAGCTGCCCTCAACAGTAGGAAGATCCGAAGATTAACAAGAGTGGTAGAAGCTGTAACAAATCAGACTGCTGCTGCACTTGGGAATCTTACGGAGGAATTGCAAATTACTAGAATTGTTGCATTGCAGAATCGTATGGTATTAGACGTTATGCTAGCTGACAGAGGAGGAGCATGTAAAATTATTGGAAGTAGCTGTTGTGTGTTCATCCCTGATCATACGCCATCAGTTTATAATGCCATCAATAAATTGCATAAAATTGCAGCTGAGATCCATACAGAAAACTGCACTTGGTCCTTTTCTGGATGGTTTTGGGCGTTAATTACTGCCTGGGGATGGAAGGTTCTAACTGGTCTCTGCATTATTGTAGCGGTTCTGTTTTCATGCTGTATCTGCGTTCAGTGTGGTCCTTTACTCTGCTCATTATGTGTATCAATCTGTATTCCTGATAAGAAAGCTATTGCCGATGTTGCTCACCAAAAACGTTTAGCTAAAGAAGTTGAAGAAATGATGACGATTGACATATATGATGATTATCCTAACAAACCGGATGTCTTCAGTAAATGCTGAAAGGGTCGTCTGTTGTAAATTGAAACAACGATGTGATTAAGCATTTACTAAAGACATTAATTCACCTCTTATAGATCATGTTTTCTCTGTTATGTTGACCGAAGTTTGGACTCCATTTTGTATTGTCATGCTTCCACGTGTTCCCCACGAGAAGAGTCCAACCTCTGTGTTAGTTGCTCTTGTAATCTGCCTAGTAACAGTCTATAAATAGCTCCTTTGTCCATCTGGCACATGCCCAGACTTGACCACATCTGTTATCGGTTAGCCTTGCTTGACCATGTTTTCGCGGGCTCAAGGAGTGTGTTAGCTCCGCCCACATATTGATTCAGTATCGAAAATGACCATAAATGGTAATGTTCTTCGGCCTCATGTTGTATCCACCCACTTATGAGCCCCTCTATTGTGTATAAAAGGGGATCGTGTACGCAAGTTCTTTGTGCTACTCTATGCAATACTGAAGAGTGTTGTGTGGATTGTAGGACCACCCTTAAGGGTTAATAAATGCTGTCTTTGTACTTTGCAGTTTCCGTGCCAACTTCCTTATAGATTCCATTACAGGAGAGCGAACCCTTGTGTCCTGCGGGCCTAGCTGGGGCCTGTATTCATCACAAGGTAACTGTAGGCCTCAGCGCACTTTGGGCTGAGGCAGCGCCCAGGAAGCACACAGCAGATGACAGGGAAATAAGAACGTTGCGGACCCTGGATCCGATGCGAGCTCGCGGTCGAGTTCGTGAGTACAGTACCTTGTTTCTTGACGCAAAGGCGGGTGCGGGATTTCAGCGGCCCTTCGACAGAAGGGCGAGGCGGCGTCCGAGGCTCCCACACTTCACGATGGGGGTCTGATCTTCAGGCTCACGACAAGAGCGGGGTGTTGCAGGTGGCGGGTGAACAAAGCGGGGCAGCCGGGCACGCAGATACGTCCGGGCCGTCCGAGGCTTGGAGATGCTCACAAACGCCGATTCCGGCGGGAGTGTGAAGGTGCACAGCGAGCCTCCAACGAGCGAGGTGACGGGGCAGCCCAGCACAGCGTAGGGGGAGCGGCTCCGATCAAGCGAGGCTCTTCCCAAGGCGGGGGCGGCTAAGCAGTCCTGGTCACGGCTCAAGGAGGGACTGGGGCACGAGGGTCACAGCTCCGGCGAGGGAAAGGACACCACAGTCCAGCAGCAGGCGAGTGAAGATCAGGTAGAGCCCAATGGTCCTGGGGCTCAGTTCAGGGGGCAAGCTCAGTTCCAAGCCCTTGGAGATCGTTTTGGAAAAGCACAAGTCTTGAAAGTAAAAGTAAAGTGAAAGTCTTCAGCAACAGTTTCTCTTCTCTCCTTTGGCAGCAAGGTCACCACTGCAGGCCAATCCCCCAGGATAGGGACAGTCTTCCTCCTACAGCTTTCCCGGTGCCTCCTCCTCAGGAAGAGATTCTTCTTGGTCAAAAGCGGATCTAGTTTCTCAGGAGCAGGGCTCCTCCATTTATACAGCAAATCTTTTGTTCTCCCAGGCCAGGGGGGCCCTTGCCTAGTTCAGTCCGGTTTCTGAGCACTTTGTTTACGCGATGCAGGCTTCTTCTTTCAGAGTGCAGGGCAGAGTCATCAGACGCTCCACAGGGGGCGGAGCCGGCATTGAGGTAGCAGAGCACTGTCCTATTCAGAGCCTAGGAGCACTCCTCCCACCCATCTACCTGTCGATCGTCCTATTCATTACCAGGCTACCTAGCCCTGCCCATCTGGGTTCCCCCAGCCCTGTCACTCATACCAGCCAGACATCAGATACACATCACGCAGAGGCGGCTGAAAGGTTTAGGCAAGCAAAGGCCAACTTTCTAAAAGCGGCATTTGCAAACCCGGAATATTAAAATAAACCTTGCGAAAAGATGTACCTTATTATTCCGAGTTCAGGCATACTAAACTCGATCTTCTACCATGTTCCCTGGGTCGGTTAGGATCATAGGGTGTAATAATCCAGGCCGCCCATACTGGCCTATGAGAACAGGGTAGCCTTGCAGTAGTGAACAACAAGATGGCGGTAATTCACTACTAGGACATGCCACGCATCCGGGCTTGTCCTACCTTAGGCTTACAACGCACCCTGCCCGTGGGCCTACCAGAGGGGTGACTAACATGCAGCTAAGGGAAGGTTTTAGGGACTGGCAAGTGTGGGCACTTGCCGGTCAGCATGTCAGTACCAGACTGCACGCAGGTTCTGCGATGGCAGACCTCAGACATATTTTACCGGCCGCTTCTGTGGGTGGCACAACCAGTGCTGCAAGCCCACCAGCGGTGTTCGCATTTACATGCCCTGGCGCCCCCGGCGCATTTTACTGGGGTCTGACAGTAAATCAAACAATCCAATCATGGAATCCAACCAACATATACAATTTACATAGGGAGCACTCGCACCGCGACACTGGTTGGCAGCGGCACAGCGCGCTGAGCGGCCAACACCATAAAAACACATGAGGCACAGCGACAAAAAGAGGAAGGGAGACTCACGCCAAGGGGCCAGGTCTAACACGTGTCCCCTCCAGCTGAAAAGTGGGGAGAACTACCCTACCCCAGGGAGTTCCTCATCACTAAGGCGGAAAAATCTGGACAGACCGTCAGCATTGGCGTGATCTGTACCAGGGCGATGTTCCACCGTGAAATCCATACCCTGTAGGGAAATGGACCACCTCAACAGCTTTGGATTCTCACCCCTCATATGCATCAACCATCTGAGGGGCCTGTGGTCCGTCTGAACCCGGAAGTGAGACCCAAACAAGTAGGGTCTTAGCTTCTTCAGCGCCCAGACCACAGCAAATGCCTCACGCTCAATAGCACTCCACCTTTGTTCCCGTGGAAGTAACCTCCTGCTAAGAAAGGCTACGGGTTGATCTAGGCCCTCCTCATTAATCTGTGAAAGAACAGCCCCCACACCATGCTCTGAAGCGTCTGTCTGAACGATAAACTCTTTGGAGAAGTTGGGAGCCAAGAGCACGGGCGCCGTGCACATAGCAGTTTTCAAGGCCTCAAAAGCTTTCTGACAGGTGTCAGTCCAGATCACTTTCCTGGGCTGCTTCTTCGAAGTCAGCGCTGTCAAGGGGGCAACCATGTTGCCATACCCCTTGACAAACCTCCTGTAGTACCCGGTGAGACCTAGGAAGGCTCTCACCTCCGTCTGGGTTTTGGGCGCCTCCCAATTCAGGATGGTTTCTATCTTGGGCTGAAGGGGTGCCACCTGGCCACTCCCAACTTGGTGTCCCAAGTACACCACGGAACCCTGCCCGATCTGGCACTTACTCGCCTTGATCGTGAGGCCTGCCTTGCGCAGCGCCATCAACACTTCCCAGAGGTGACGCAAGTGTTCCTCCCAAGTGGAGCTGAACACTGCGATGTCATCCAGGTAGGCTGCACTGAACGAATCCAGCCCAGCCAACACCTGATTGACCAATCTCTGGAAGGTGGCAGGGGCATTCTTCATCCCAAATGGCATAACCCGGAACTGGTAGTGCCCATCTGGGGTGGAAAATGCTGACCTCTCTTTGGCCCCCTCGGTCAAGGCGATCTGCCAATACCCAGACGTTAAATCAAACGTGCTGAGGTAGTTGGCAGCCCCTAGCCGATCGATGAGCTCATCAGCTCTGGGGATGGGGTGTGCGTCGGTCCTAGTGACCGAATTGAGTCCTCTGTAGTCCACACAGAACCGGAGTTCGGGTGTGGCTCCCGGCGCTGCAGCTTTTGGGACCAAGACCACGGGGCTGGCCCAAGGACTGCTAGAAGACTCAATTACCCCGAGTGCAAACATCTTGGAGACCTCCTCCTTGATGCATGTCCTCACCCTGTCAGTCACCCTGTAGGCCTTGTGCCGCACAGGTGGACTATCCCCAGTGTCCACATCATGGACGCACCAATCAGTGACACCAGGGACCAGGGAAAACAGGTCAGAAAATTGTCCCAGCAACTGGCGACAATCATTCTGTTGCTCAGGGGTCAGGGTGGAAGAGAGGATGACACCATCCACTGACCCATCTTGCTCCTTGGCTGACAGGAGGTCAGGAAGAGGTTCTGTCTCCTCTTCCATTCCAGCATCTGTTGCCAAGAGCATGCCCACTTGGGACCTCTCCAAGTGGGGCTTGAGGCGGTTGACGTGTAGGACCCTTAAGGGGTTCCTAGGAGACTTTAGGTCCACCACGTAGGTAACAGGACTCTTGCGCTCCACCACCTCAAAGGGACCGGTCCACTTATCCTGGAGCGCACACGGCTCCACGGGGGCCAAGACCCATACTTTCTGCCCAGGCTGAAGCTCTACCAGAGTGGCGTTCTGGTCGTACCACCGCTTCATCTCCTCCTGGCTGGCTTCCAGATTTGCCTCAGCAAGTTGCCTGAATCGCCTAGTCTGATTCCTGAAGGCCAGCATGTAACTATATACATTCTGGGGAGGTTTCCTGGGAGATTGCTCCCAGCCTTCTTTGACCAGACTTAGAGGTCCTCTGACTGGGTGACCATACAGAAGCTCAAAGGGACTGAACCCCAGAGACTTCTGTGGCACCTCACGGTAAGCGAAGAGAAGGCATGGTAAGAGGACGTCCCACTTACGCCTCATGGCTCCTTCCAGGCCCATTATCATGCCTTTGAGGGTTCGGTTGAATCTCTCAACCAACCCGTTTCCTTGGGGGTGGTAAGGGGTGGTGAACTTGTAGGTTACACCACACTCTTGCCAAAGAGATTTCATGTACTTGGACATGAAATTGGTACCTCGGTCAGACACCACTTCTAGAGGGAATCCCACTCGGGAGAAAATTCCCATCAGTGCCCGTCCCACCACGGGGGCCGTCACTGTCCTTAGAGGAATGGCTTCCGGGTACCGGGTGGCATGGTCCACCAGGACCAGGATGAACCTATTGCCCATCGCTGTCCTGGGGTCCAGTGGCCCTACAATGTCAATCCCCACTCGCTGGAATGGGGTACCGACCACAGGGAATGGCTGGAGTTGAGCCTTCTGCTTCCTTCCACTCTTTCCACTTGCCTGGCAAGTCTGGCATGTCCTGCAGTGAGTATCTGAACTCCTGCGCATTTGAGGCCAATAAAAGTGGGTGACAAGCCTTTCAAAGGTCTTGTCCTGCCCCAAATGCCCTGCCAATGGCACATCGTGAGCCAGCCCCAGTAGGAAGGCTCTGAAGTCCTGGGGTACCACCAGCGCACGGGCTGACCCAGGCTCAGCAACCTTAGGCTCTGTATATAGGAGGTCGTTCTCCCAGTAAACGAAATGTGATCCTGACTGATCACCTGCGGCCTGGTCTGCAGCCTGCTGCCGCATACCCACGAGAGAAGGGCACTCCTTCTGTGCCTTGCAAAAGTCCTCCCTGGTGGGACCCCCTTCCTGCTGCCAATGGGTCAGCTCCGGCAGGTCTCCCAGTTCAGCTATCTGCTCCCCTGTAGGCTCCAGGGTATCCCCCTCAAGGTCTGCTTCCTCCTGGACCGTGGGAACTTCAGGGGCTGGCTTCCCGCGCCCCTTGCTCCTTCTCTCTGAGGCCGGTTCCTGGGCCTCCCTCTCAGGCTCCAGGACCTCTTGAGTACCTCTACTGGCTGCCATGGACCGTGTGGTGACACACGCCCAATCCGGCATACCCAACATCTCCAGGTGAGCACTCCGCTCCACCTTAGCCCAAGGTGAGCTCTCCAAATCGTTCCCTAACAAACAGTCTACAGGCATGGCGGGCCTCACAGCTACCTGAAGAGTACCAGAGACCCCCCCCACTCAAAGGGAACCTGAGCCACCTTGCAGTGTCTCTCTGTGTTGTCAGCGGCAACAACGGGATAGAATGCGTTGGGGACCACCTGCTCCTGAGACACCAGGTGACACCTGACAGCTGTCACACTGGCTCCTGTATCCCTAAGAGCTTCCACTCTATGGCCATTTATGGTCACCCACTGCCTGTACTTCTTAGTGTTCTCAGGCAGCTGGGTTGGAGGGACCACTTCACGGTCTCCTAGCGAGACCAGGGACATCTCTGCGGGACCCCACCCACCTTGGACATCCCTCTCCTCCCCCAAGGCTACACTAGTCACCTGCCGGGGTGGAGCACCAGTGGGCGCTGGTTTACCAAACAATGGACACTTTACATCAGAGGCAAAATGCCCCAAATTGTTACACCTGTAACATCTTACGGGCCCCTTTTGAACAGGAGGACCTGTCGGGGCCCCGGTCGGTTTCTGGGGTGGGGGAGGCTGAGAACCCTTCCCTTGGTTCCCTTGGGGACTATGTTGGGGCCCTTTTTGGAACTGCTTCTGTTTACCCCTGTCCCCCCCACTCTTCTGCTGGGGACCCTGCCCACCTTTGGCGGAATCCCCCACGGTACCCTTGTGGACCCTGGTACTGACCCAGCGGTCCGCCTCCTCAGCAAGCTTCCTAGGGTTAGTCAGCCTACTATCGATCAGGTGCTGGCGTAGCTCAGGAAAACAATTACTGGACAAGTGCTCCCATGCCACTAAATCAAGAAGCCCTTGATAATCATTTACCTTACTACCCTTTACCCAACCATCCAGCGCTCTGCAAAAGAAAGTCACATACTCCACATACGT
Organism: Triturus cristatus; assembly: GCF_964204655.1. Taxonomy (NCBI): domain Eukaryota; kingdom Metazoa; phylum Chordata; class Amphibia; order Caudata; family Salamandridae; genus Triturus; species Triturus cristatus. The sequence goes on along the minus strand of NC_140579.1, from coordinate 1,066,307,157 downwards.
ACTATTGGGAATCTTAGTGCAACCCCTAAACCTCTGTCTATATAACTCAGGGGTCAACCCATACCTAGACATCAATGCTTCCTTCATATGGGCATAAGAATTATGAACATCAGCAGGTAAATCTAACAGTGTGTCCCGCCCTTCACTCAGGAACCGTCCCCACAACCCCGCTCCCCAATCTTTCTCAGGGACCCGGTGGGAAGACATGGCTACCTCGTAGGCTCTGAACCACTGCCCGATGTCGTCATTCTTGAAGAACTCCTTCACCACATCCTTGGGAATATAAACTCTTGGTTCCGCCGGTACTGGCGGTGTGCTGCCACCAGAGGGATTAAGCTCCAAACTTTTTGCTTTCAGCTCCAGCTCCCTCAGCTTCATGTCATGCTCTAATTGTAGTTTCTTTTCTTCCATGGCTAGTCTTTGTTTTTCCATATCCATCTGCCCATGAAGTTTTGCCATCTCCACCTCGTGTGCCCGGGTTGCTGCCCTGTCTGCCAACTCTTCTGGCGACAGGCCTCGGCCAAACTCATGGACACTTTCTGGTGGAACCACTTCCACCTGATTCTCTGGTGCCTTTGACTCATACCAGGCCCTCAGCGCCTTCACGAATTGGGTCTTGTTTTTCAATCCAGTTTGGGCAATTCTGAACTTGGAGCAAAAACCTTTCAATTCTTCATTGCTTTAATTCCGAAGTGCGCTTTCTTCCCAATCTATGTCCTCAAATCCAGAGATTATAGAAGCTGCCCTCCCGGCGGGAAGTGAACCAGGCATGGTTCTAACAACGGAGATTCTTGGCAAAACAAAAACAAATTCTAGTCTTGTGGCTGTGTTACTGGTCTGCTCTCACTACGTGGTGATCAGTGGTTCACTATACGCAAACCGCAAATGCAAATCCGTAAATCCTCACCGCTGCCACCAATGTTAGAAATGAGGGGGCTCCGGTTGATGCAGGTGTGAACCCACAACAAGCAGGGACCCTTTACTTCTTGTCAGGGCGAAGGATGACTCCCCAGAATAACCCCTGCTCACCCTCTAGGTGCGTGGCGCGAGCAGTCTAGGCTAAGTCTCAGGCGTACACGGTTAAGCAAATGCAATTACACATACAGTAAACCCCTTGCATGCACCACAAACGGACACCAATCAGGAAGTATATAAAAATAAGCTTTTATGTAGATTCAGCAGATTCAAATACAAGGCCCAGTAACGTTGAACTGATGGGGCCACAATTCTTGGGAATACGGTAAAGTTCTCTTTGTTTTACGGAAAGTTCTTTAGGCGGGCACAAGGTAACTGTAGGCCTCAGCGCACTTTGGGCTGAGGCAGCGCCCAGGAAGCACACAGCAGATGACAGGGAAATAAGAACGTTGCGGACCCTGGATCCGATGCGAGCTCGCGGTCGAGTTCGTGAGTACAGTACCTTGTTTCTTGACGCAAAGGCGGGTGCGGGATTTCAGCGGCCCTTCGACAGAAGGGCGAGGCGGCGTCCGAGGCTCCCACACTTCACGATGGGGGTCTGATCTTCAGGCTCACGACAAGAGCGGGGTGTTGCAGGTGGCGGGTGAACAAAGCGGGGCAGCCGGGCACGCAGATACGTCCGGGCCGTCCGAGGCTTGGAGATGCTCACAAACGCCGATTCCGGCGGGAGGGTGAAGGTGCACAGCGAGCCTCCAACGAGCGAGGTGACGAGGCAGCCCAGCACAGCGTAGGGGGAGCGGCTCCGATCAAGCGAGGCTCTTCCCAAGGCGGGGGCGGCTAAGCAGTCCTGGTCACGGCTCAAGGAGGGACTGGGGCACGAGGGTCACAGCTCCGGCGAGGGAAAGGACACCACAGTCCAGCAGCAGGCGAGTGAAGATCAGGTAGAGCCCAATGGTCCTGGGGCTCAGTTCAGGGGGCAAGCTCAGTTCCAAGCCCTTGGAGATCGTTTTGGAAAAGCACAAGTCTTGAAAGTAAAAGTAAAGTGAAAGTCTTCAGCAACAGTTTCTCTTCTCTCCTTTGGCAGCAAGGTCACCACTGCAGGCCAATCCCCCAGGATAGGGACAGTCTTCCTCCTACAGCTTTCCCGGTGCCTCCTCCTCAGGCAGAGATTCTTCTTGGTCAAAAGCGGATCTAGTTTCTCAGGAGCAGGGCTCCTCCATTTATACAGCAAATCTTTTGTTCTCCCAGGCCAGGGGGGCCCTTGCCTAGTTCAGTCCGGTTTCTGAGCACTTTGTTTACGCGATGCAGGCTTCTTCTTTCAGAGTGCAGGGCAGAGTCATCAGACGCTCCACAGGGGGCTGAGCCGGCATTGAGGTAGCAGAGCACTGTCCTATTCAGAGCCTAGGAGCACTCCTCCCACCCATCTACCTGTCGATCGTCCTATTCATTACCAGGCTACCTAGCCCTGCCCATCTGGGTTCCCCCAGCCCTGTCACTCATACCAGCCAGACATCAGATACACATCACGCAGAGGCGGCTGAAAGGTTTAGGCAAGCAAAGGCCAACTTTCTAAAAGCGGCATTTGCAAACCCGGAATATTAAAATAAACCTTGCGAAAAGATGTACCTTATTATTCCGAGTTCAGGCATACTAAACTCGATCTTCTACCATGTTCCCTGGGTCGGTTAGGATCATAGGGTGTAATAATCCAGGCCGCCCATACTGGCCTATGAGAACAGGGTAGCCTTGCAGTAGTGAACAACAAGATGGCGGTAATTCACTACTAGGACATGCCACGCATCCGGGCTTGTCCTACCTTAGGCTTACAACGCACCCTGCCCGTGGGCCTACCAGAGGGGTGACTAACATGCAGCTAAGGGAAGGTTTTAGGGACTGGCAAGTGTGGGCACTTGCCGGTCAGCATGTCAGTACCAGACTGCACGCAGGTTCTGCGATGGCAGACCTCAGACATATTTTACCGGCCGCTTCTGTGGGTGGCACAACCAGTGCTGCAAGCCCACCAGCGTTGTTCGCATTTACATGCCCTGGCGCCCCCGGCGCATTTTACTGGGGTCTGACAGTAAATCAAACAATCCAATCATGGAATCCAACCAACATATACAATTTACATAGGGAGCACTCGCACCGCGACACTGGTTGGCAGCGGCACAGCGCGCTGAGCGGCCAACACCATAAAAACACATGAGGCACAGCGACAAAAAGAGGAAGGGAGACTCACGCCAAGGGGCCAGGTCTAACAGGAAACCTACCAAACCCACACATTTCTGAAAACTAGACACCCGGCGGCTTCCAGGGAGGTATGGCTTGCGTGGATCCCTCAACGTTTCCTTACCCAGAATCCCCTGCAAACCTCAATTTTAGCTGAAACAATCACTTTTTTCACACATTTTGGGGTGGGAAAGTTGTGGCATCACCGGGCTCACACAAATTTACCACCACCCAGCGTTCCCCCAGGTCTCCCGGTAAAAATGGTGCCTCACTTGTGTGGGAGGCCCAAGTACCCGCGGCAGGCAAGGGCCCAAAACGTAGTGAGGTGACATCAAAATGGCCGATCGCAAAACCACCTGGTTTTGCAAGGGGGGTCACTTTGGTTTTTGGCCCGGTGCTCGGCGGCCATCTAGTGAAACCTACCAAACCCATGCATTTCTGAAAACTAGACACCCGGCGACTTCCAGGGAGGTATGGCTTGTGTGGATCCCCCAACGTTTCCTTACCCAGAATCCCCTGCAAACCTCAATTTTAGCTGAAAAAATCACTTTTTTCACACATTTTGGGGTGGGAAAGTTGTGGCATCACCGGGCTCACACAAATTTACCACCACCCAGCGTTCCCCCAGGTCTCCCGGTAAAAATGGTGCCTCACTTGTGTGGGAGGCCCAAGTACCCGCGGCAGGCAAGGGCCCAAAACGTAGTGAGGTGACATCAAAATGGCCTATCACAAAACCACCTGGTTTTGCAAGGGGGGTCACTTAGGGTTTTTGACCCGGTGCTCGGCGGCCATCTAGGGAAACCTACCAAACCCACACATTTCTGAAAACTAGACACCCGGCGGCTTCCAGGGAGGTATGGCTTGCGTGGATCCCCCAACGTTTCCTTACCCAGAATCCCCTGCAAACCTCAATTTTAGCTGAAAAAATGACTTTTTTCACACATTTTGGGGTGGGAAAGTTGTGGCACCACCGGGCTCACACAAATTTACCACCACCCAGCATTCCCCCAGGTCTCCCGGTAAAAATGGTGCCTCACTTGTGTGGGAGGCCCAAGTACCCGCGGCAGGCAAGGGCCCAAAACGTAGTGAGGTGACATCAAAATGGCCTATCGCAAAACCACCTGGATTTGCAAAGGGGGCACTTTGGTTTTTGACCCGGTGCTCGGCGGCCATCTAGGGAAACCTACCAAACCCACACATTTCTGAAAACTAGACACCTGGCGGCTTCCAGGGAGGTATGGCGTGCGTGGATCCCCCAAAGTTTCCTTACCCAGAATCCCCTGCAAACCTCAATTTTAGCAGAAAAAATCACTTTTTTCACACATTTTGGGGTGGGAAAGTTGTGGCATCACACAAATTTCCCACCACCCAGCGTTCCCCCTGGTCTCCCGGTATAAATGGTGCCTCACTTGTGTGGGAGGCCCAAGTACCCGCGGCAGGCAAGGGCCCAAAACGTAGTGAGGCGATGTCAAAATGGGCGATCGCAAAACCACCTGGTTTTGCAAGGGGGGTCACTTTGGTTTTTGGCCCGGTGCTCGGCGGCCATCTAGGGAAACCTACCAAACCCATGCATTTCTGAAAGCTAGACACCCGGCGGCTTCCAGGGAGGTATGGCTTGCGTGGATCCCTCAACGTTTCCTTACCCAGAATCCCCTGCAAACCTCAATTTTAGCTGAAAAATTCACTTTTTTCACACATTTTGGGGTGGGAAAGTTGTGGCATCAATGGGCTCACACAAATTTACCACCACCCAGCGTTCCCCCAGGTCTCCCGGTAAAAATGGTGCCTCACTTGTGTGGGAGGCCCAAGTACCCGCGGCAGGCAAGGGCCCAAAACGTAGTGAGGCGACATCAAAATGGCCTATCGCAAAACCACCTGGTTTTGCAAGGGGGTCACTTTGGTTTTTGGCCCGGTGCTCGGCGGCCATCAAGGGAAACCTACCAAACCCATGCATTTCTGAAAACTAGACACCCGGCGGCTTCCAGGGAGGTATGGCTTGCGTGGATCCCCCAAAGTTTCCTTACTCAGAATCCCCTGCAAACCTCAATTTTAGCTGAAAAAATCACTTTTTTCACACATTTTGGGGTGGGAAAGTTGTGGCATCCCCGGGCTCACACAAATTTACCACCACCCAGCGTTCCCCCAGGTCTCCCGGTAAAAATGGTGCCTCACTTGTGTGGGAGGCCCAAGTACCCGCGGCAGGCAAGGGCCCAAAACGTAGTGAGGTGACATCAAAATGGCCTATCGCAAAACCACCTGGTTTTGCAAGGGGGGTCACTTTGGTTTTTGACCTGGTGCTCGGCGGCCATCTAGGGAAACCTACCAAACCCACACATTTCTGAAAACTAGACACCCAGCGGCTTCCAGGGAGGTATGGCTTGCGTGGATTCCCCAACGTTTCCTTACTCAGAATCCCCTCCAAACCTCAATTTTAGCTGAAAAAATCACTTTTTTCACACATTTTGGGGTGGGAAAGTTGTGGCATCACACAAATTTCCCACCACCCAGCGTTCCCCCTGGTCTCCCGGTATAAATGGTGCCTCACTTGTGTGGGAGGCCCAAGTACCCGCGGCAGGCAAGGGCCCAAAACGTAGTGAGGCGATGTCAAAATGGGCGATCGCAAAACCACCTGGTTTTGCAAGGGGGGTCACTTTGGTTTTTGGCCCGGTGCTCGGCGGCCATCTAGGGAAACCTACCAAACCCATGCATTTCTGAAAGCTAGACACCCGGCGGCTTCCAGGGAGGTATGGCTTGCGTGGATCCCTCAACGTTTCCTTACCCAGAATCCCCTGCAAACCTCAATTTTAGCTGAAAAAATCACTTTTTTCACACATTTTGGGGTGGGAAAGTTGTGGCATCAATGGGCTCACACAAATTTACCACCACCCAGCGTTCCCCCAGGTCTCCCGGTAAAAATGGTGCCTCACTTGTGTGGGAGGCCCAAGTACCCGCGGCAGGCAAGGGCCCAAAACGTAGTGAGGCGACATCAAAATGGCCTATCGCAAAACCACCTGGTTTTGCAAGGGGGTCACTTTGGTTTTTGGCCCGGTGCTGGCGGCCATCAAGGGAAACCTACCAAACCCATCCATTTCTGAAAACTAGACACCCGGCGGCTTCCAGGGAGGTATGGCTTGCGTGGATCCCCCAAAGTTTCCTTACTCAGAATCCCCTGCAAACCTCAATTTTAGCTGAAAAAATCACTTTTTTCACACATTTTGGGGTGGGAAAGTTGTGGCATCACCGGACTCACACAAATTTACCATCACCCAGCGTTCCCCCAGGTCTCCCGGTAAAAATGGTGCCTCACTTGTGTGGGAGGCCCAAGTACCCGCGGCAGGCAAGGGCCCAAAACGTAGTGAGGCGACATCAAAATGGCCTATCGCAAAACCACCTGGTTTTGCAAGGGGGTCACTTTGGTTTTTGGCCCGGTGCTCGGCGGCCATCTAGGGAAACCTACCAAACCCATGCATTTCTGAAAACTAGACACCCGGCGGCTTCCAGGGAGGTATGGCTTGCGTGGATCCCCCAAAGTTTCCTTACTCAGAATCCCCTGCAAACCTCAATTTTAGCTGAAAAAATCACTTTTTTCACACATTTTGGGTTGGGGAAAGTTGTGGCATCCCCGGGCTCACACAAATTTACCACCACCCAGCGTTCCCCCAGGTCTCCCGGTAAAAATGGTGCCTCACTTGTGTGGGAGGCCCAAGTACCCGCGGCAGGCAAGGGCCCAAAACGTAGTGAGGTGACATCAAAATGGCCTATCGCAAAACCACCTGGTTTTGCAAGGGGGGTCACTTTGGTTTATGACCCGGTGCTCGGCGGCCATCTAGGGAAAGCTACCAAACCCACACATTTCTGAAAACTAGACACCCAGCGGCTTCCAGGGAGGTATGGCTTGCGTGGATTCCCCAACGTTTCCTTACCCAGAATCCCCTGCAAACCACAATTTTAGCTGAAAAAATCACTTTTTTCACACATTTTGGGGTGGGAAAGTTGTGGCATCAATGGGCTCACACAAATTTACCACCACCCAGCGTTCCCCCAGGTCTCCCGGTAAAAATGGTGCCTCACTTGTGTGGGAGGCCCAAGTACCCGCGGCAGGCAAGGGCCCAAAACGTAGTGAGGCGACATCAAAATGGCCTATCGCAAAACCACCTGGTTTTGCAAGGGGGTCACTTTGGTTTTTGGCCCGGTGCTCGGCGGCCATCAAGGGAAACCTACCAAACCCATGCATTTCTGAAAACGAGACACCCGGCGGCTTCCAGGGAGGTATGGCTTGCGTGGATCCCCCAAAGTTTCCTTACTCAGAATCCCCTGCAAACCTCAATTTTAGCTGAAAAAATCACTTTTTTCACACATTTTGGGGTGGGAAAGTTGTGGCATCCCCGGGCTCACACAAATTTACCACCACCCAGCGTTCCCCCAGGTCTCCCGGTAAAAATGGTGCCTCACTTGTGTGGGAGGCCCAAGTACCCGCGGCAGGCAAGGGCCCAAAACGTAGTGAGGTGACATCAAAATGGCCTATCGCAAAACCACCTGGTTTTGCAAGGGGGGTCACTTTGGTTTTTGACCTGGTGCTCGGCGGCCATCTAGGGAAACCTACCAAACCCACACATTTCTGAAAACTAGACACCCAGCGGCTTCCAGGGAGGTATGGCTTGCGTGGATTCCCCAACGTTTCCTTACTCAGAATCCCCTCCAAACCTCAATTTTAGCTGAAAAAATCACTTTTTTCACACATTTTGGGGTGGGAAAGTTGTGGCATCACACAAATTTCCCACCACCCAGCGTTCCCCCTGGTCTCCCGGTATAAATGGTGCCTCACTTGTGTGGGAGGCCCAAGTACCCGCGGCAGGCAAGGGCCCAAAACGTAGTGAGGCGATGTCAAAATGGGCGATCGCAAAACCACCTGGTTTTGCAAGGGGGGTCACTTTGGTTTTTGGCCCGGTGCTCGGCGGCCATCTAGGGAAACCTACCAAACCCATGCATTTCTGAAAGCTAGACACCCGGCGGCTTCCAGGGAGGTATGGCTTGCGTGGATCCCTCAACGTTTCCTTACCCAGAATCCCCTGCAAACCTCAATTTTAGCTGAAAAAATCACTTTTTTCACACATTTTGGGGTGGGAAAGTTGTGGCATCAATGGGCTCACACAAATTTACCACCACCCAGCGTTCCCCCAGGTCTCCCGGTAAAAATGGTGCCTCACTTGTGTGGGAGGCCCAAGTACCCGCGGCAGGCAAGGGCCCAAAACGTAGTGAGGCGACATCAAAATGGCCTATCGCAAAACCACCTGGTTTTGCAAGGGGGTCACTTTGGTTTTTGGCCCGGTGCTGGCGGCCATCAAGGGAAACCTACCAAACCCATCCATTTCTGAAAACTAGACACCCGGCGGCTTCCAGGGAGGTATGGCTTGCGTGGATCCCCCAAAGTTTCCTTACTCAGAATCCCCTGCAAACCTCAATTTTAGCTGAAAAAATCACTTTTTTCACACATTTTGGGGTGGGAAAGTTGTGGCATCACCGGACTCACACAAATTTACCATCACCCAGCGTTCCCCCAGGTCTCCCGGTAAAAATGGTGCCTCACTTGTGTGGGAGGCCCAAGTACCCGCGGCAGGCAAGGGCCCAAAACGTAGTGAGGCGACATCAAAATGGCCTATCGCAAAACCACCTGGTTTTGCAAGGGGGTCACTTTGGTTTTTGGCCCGGTGCTCGGCGGCCATCTAGGGAAACCTACCAAACCCATGCATTTCTGAAAACTAGACACCCGGCGGCTTCCAGGGAGGTATGGCTTGCGTGGATCCCCCAAAGTTTCCTTACTCAGAATCCCCTGCAAACCTCAATTTTAGCTGAAAAAATCACTTTTTTCACACATTTTGGGTTGGGGAAAGTTGTGGCATCCCCGGGCTCACACAAATTTACCACCACCCAGCGTTCCCCCAGGTCTCCCGGTAAAAATGGTGCCTCACTTGTGTGGGAGGCCCAAGTACCCGCGGCAGGCAAGGGCCCAAAACGTAGTGAGGTGACATCAAAATGGCCTATCGCAAAACCACCTGGTTTTGCAAGGGGGGTCACTTTGGTTTATGACCCGGTGCTCGGCGGCCATCTAGGGAAAGCTACCAAACCCACACATTTCTGAAAACTAGACACCCAGCGGCTTCCAGGGAGGTATGGCTTGCGTGGATTCCCCAACGTTTCCTTACCCAGAATCCCCTGCAAACCACAATTTTAGCTGAAAAAATCACTTTTTTCACACATTTTGGGGTGGGAAAGTTGTGGCATCACCGGACTCACACAAATTTACCATCACCCAGCGTTCCCCCAGGTCTCCCGGTAAAAATGGTGCCTCACTTGTGTGGGAGGCCCAAGTACCCGCGGCAGGCAAGGGCCCAAAACGTAGTGAGGTGACATCAAAATGGCCGATCGCAAAACCACCTGGTTTTGCAAGGGGGGTCACTTTGGTTTTTGGCCCGGTGCTCGGCGGCCATCTAGGGAAACCTACCAAACCCACACATTTCTGAAAACTAGACACCCAGCGGCTTCCAGGGAGGTATGGCTTGCGTGGATTCCCCAACGTTTCCTTACTCAGAATCCCCTCCAAACCTCAATTTTAGCTGAAAAAATCACTTTTTTCACACATTTTGGGGTGGGAAAGTTGTGGCATCACACAAATTTCCCACCACCCAGCGTTCCCCCTGGTCTCCCGGTATAAATGGTGCCTCACTTGTGTGGGAGGCCCAAGTACCCGCGGCAGGCAAGGGCCCAAAACGTAGTGAGGCGATGTCAAAATGGGCGATCGCAAAACCACCTGGTTTTGCAAGGGGGGTCACTTTGGTTTTTGGCCCGGTGCTCGGCGGCCATCTAGGGAAACCTACCAAACCCATGCATTTCTGAAAGCTAGACACCCGGCGGCTTCCAGGGAGGTATGGCTTGCGTGGATCCCTCAACGTTTCCTTACCCAGAATCCCCTGCAAACCTCAATTTTAGCTGAAAAAATCACTTTTTTCACACATTTTGGGGTGGGAAAGTTGTGGCATCAATGGGCTCACACAAATTTACCACCACCCAGCGTTCCCCCAGGTCTCCCGGTAAAAATGGTGCCTCACTTGTGTGGGAGGCCCAAGTACCCGCGGCAGGCAAGGGCCCAAAACGTAGTGAGGCGACATCAAAATGGCCTATCGCAAAACCACCTGGTTTTGCAAGGGGGTCACTTTGGTTTTTGGCCCGGTGCTCGGCGGCCATCAAGGGAAACCTACCAAACCCATGCATTTCTGAAAACTAGACACCCGGCGGCTTCCAGGGAGGTATGGCTTGTGTGGATCCCCCAAAGTTTCCTTACTCAGAATCCCCTGCAAACCTCAATTTTAGCTGAAAAAATCACTTTTTTCACACATTTTGGGGTGGGAAAGTTGTGGCATCACCGGACTCACACAAATTTACCATCACCCAGCGTTCCCCCAGGTCTCCCGGTAAAAATGGTGCCTCACTTGTGTGGGAGGCCCAAGTACCCGCGGCAGGCAAGGGCCCAAAACGTAGTGAGGCGACATCAAAATGGCCTATCGCAAAACCACCTGGTTTTGCAAGGGGGTCACTTTGGTTTTTGGCCCGGTGCTCGGCGGCCATCTAGGGAAACCTACCAAACCCATGCATTTCTGAAAACTAGACACCCGGCGGCTTCCAGGGAGGTATGGCTTGCGTGGATCCCCCAAAGTTTCCTTACTCAGAATCCCCTGCAAACCTCAATTTTAGCTGAAAAAATCACTTTTTTCACACATTTTGGGTTGGGGAAAGTTGTGGCATCCCCGGGCTCACACAAATTTACCACCACCCAGCGTTCCCCCAGGTCTCCCGGTAAAAATGGTGCCTCACTTGTGTGGGAGGCCCAAGTACCCGCGGCAGGCAAGGGCCCAAAACGTAGTGAGGTGACATCAAAATGGCCTATCGCAAAACCACCTGGTTTTGCAAGGGGGGTCACTTTGGTTTATGACCCGGTGCTCGGCGGCCATCTAGGGAAAGCTACCAAACCCACACATTTCTGAAAACTAGACACCCAGCGGCTTCCAGGGAGGTATGGCTTGCGTGGATTCCCCAACGTTTCCTTACCCAGAATCCCCTGCAAACCTCAATTTTAGCTGAAAAAATCACTTTTTTCACACATTTTGGGGTGGGAAAGTTGTGGCATCACCGGACTCACACAAATTTACCATCACCCAGCGTTCCCCCAGGTCTCCCGGTAAAAATGGTGCCTCACTTGTGTGGGAGGCCCAAGTACCCGCGGCAGGCAAGGGCCCAAAACGTAGTGAGGTGACATCAAAATGGCCGATCGCAAAACCACCTGGTTTTGCAAGGGGGGTCACTTTGGTTTTTGGCCCGGAGCTCGGCAGCCATCTAGGGAAACCTACCAAACCCACACATTTCTGAAAACTAGACACCCAGCGGCTTCCAGGGAGGTATGGCTTGCGTGGATTCCCCAACGTTTCCTTACTCAGAATCCCCTCCAAACCTCAATTTTAGCTGAAAAAATCACTTTTTTCACACATTTTGGGGTGGGAAAGTTGTGGCATCACACAAATTTCCCACCACCCAGCGTTCCCCCTGGTCTCCCGGTATAAATGGTGCCTCACTTGTGTGGGAGGCCCAAGTACCCGCGGCAGGCAAGGGCCCAAAACGTAGTGAGGCGATGTCAAAATGGGCGATCGCAAAACCACCTGGTTTTGCAAGGGGGGTCACTTTGGTTTTTGGCCCGGTGCTCGGCGGCCATCTAGGGAAACCTACCAAACCCATGCATTTCTGAAAGCTAGACACCCGGCGGCTTCCAGGGAGGTATGGCTTGCGTGGATCCCTCAACGTTTCCTTACCCAGAATCCCCTGCAAACCTCAATTTTAGCTGAAAAAATCACTTTTTTCACACATTTTGGGGTGGGAAAGTTGTGGCATCAATGGGCTCACACAAATTTACCACCACCCAGCGTTCCCCCAGGTCTCCCGGTAAAAATGGTGCCTCACTTGTGTGGGAGGCCCAAGTACCCGCGGCAGGCAAGGGCCCAAAACGTAGTGAGGCGACATCAAAATGGCCTATCGCAAAACCACCTGGTTTTGCAAGGGGGTCACTTTGGTTTTTGGCCCGGTGCTCGGCGGCCATCAAGGGAAACCTACCAAACCCATGCATTTCTGAAAACTAGACACCCGGCGGCTTCCAGGGAGGTATGGCTTGTGTGGATCCCCCAAAGTTTCCTTACTCAGAATCCCCTGCAAACCTCAATTTTAGCTGAAAAAATCACTTTTTTCACACATTTTGGGGTGGGAAAGTTGTGGCATCACCGGACTCACACAAATTTACCATCACCCAGCGTTCCCCCAGGTCTCCCGGTAAAAATGGTGCCTCACTTGTGTGGGAGGCCCAAGTACCCGCGGCAGGCAAGGGCCCAAAACGTAGTGAGGCGACATCAAAATGGCCTATCGCAAAACCACCTGGTTTTGCAAGGGGGTCACTTTGGTTTTTGGCCCGGTGCTCGGCGGCCATCTAGGGAAACCTACCAAACCCATGCATTTCTGAAAACTAGACACCCGGCGGCTTCCAGGGAGGTATGGCTTGCGTGGATCCCCCAAAGTTTCCTTACTCAGAATCCCCTGCAAACCTCAATTTTAGCTGAAAAAATCACTTTTTTCACACATTTTGGGTTGGGGAAAGTTGTGGCATCCCCGGGCTCACACAAATTTACCACCACCCAGCGTTCCCCCAGGTCTCCCGGTAAAAATGGTGCCTCACTTGTGTGGGAGGCCCAAGTACCCGCGGCAGGCAAGGGCCCAAAACGTAGTGAGGTGACATCAAAATGGCCTATCGCAAAACCACCTGGTTTTGCAAGGGGGGTCACTTTGGTTTATGACCCGGTGCTCGGCGGCCATCTAGGGAAACCTACCAAACCCACACATTTCTGAAAACTAGACACCCAGCGGCTTCCAGGGAGGTATGGCTTGCGTGGATTCCCCAACGTTTCCTTACCCAGAATCCCCTGCAAACCTCAATTTTAGCTGAAAAAATCACTTTTTTCACACATTTTGGGGTGGGAAAGTTGTGGCATCACCGGACTCACACAAATTTACCATCACCCAGCGTTCCCCCAGGTCTCCCGGTAAAAATGGTGCCTCACTTGTGTGGGAGGCCCAAGTACCCGCGGCAGGCAAGGGCCCAAAACGTAGTGAGGTGACATCAAAATGGCCGATCGCAAAACCACCTGGTTTTGCAAGGGGGGTCACTTTGGTTTTTGGCCCGGTGCTCGGCGGCCATCTAGGGAAACCTACCAAACCCACACATTTCTGAAAACTAGACACCCGGCGGCTTCCAGGGAGGTATGGCTTGTGTGGATCCCCCAACGTTTCCTTACACAGAATCCCCTGCAAACCTCAATTTTAGCTGAAAAAAATCACTTTTTTCACACATTTTGGGGTGGGAAAGTTGTGGCATCACCGGGCTCACACAAATTTACCACCACCCAGCGTTCCCCCTGGTCTCCCGGTAAAAATGGTGCCTCACTTGTGTGGGAGGCCCAAGTACCCGCGGCAGGCAAGGGCCCAAAACGTAGTGAGGTGACATCAAAATAGCCTATCGCAAAACCACCTGGTTTTGCAAGGGGGGTCACTTTGGTTTTTGACCCGGTGCTCGGCGGCCATCTAGGGAAACCTACCAAACCCACACATTTCTGAAAACTAGACACCCGGCGGCTTCCAGGGAGGTATGGCTTGTGTGAATCCCCCAACGTTTCCTTGCCCCGAATCCCCTGCAAACCTCAATTTTAGCTGAAAAAAATCACTTTTTTCACACATTTTGGGGTGGGAAAGTTGTGGCATCACCGGGCTCACACAAATTTACCACCACCCAGCGTTCCCCCAGGTCTCCCGGTAAAAATGGTGCCTCACTTGTGTGGGAGGCCCAAGTACCCGCGGCAGGCAAGGGCCCAAAACGTAGTGAGGTGACATCAAAATGGCCTATCGCAAAACCACCTGGTTTCGCCCGGTGGGTCACTTTGGTTTTTGGCCCGGTGCTCGGCGGCCATCTCGGGAAACCTACCGAACCCATGCATTTTTGAAAACTAGACACCCGGCGGCTTCCAGGGAGGTATGGCTTGCGTGGATCCCCCAACGTTTCCTTACCCAGAATCCCCTGCAAACCTCAATTTTTGCTGATAATATCACTTTTTTCACACATTTTGGGGTAGGAAATTTGTGGCATTACCGGGTTTACACAAATTTCCCACCACCCAGCGTTCCCCCTGGTTTCCCGGTATAAATGGTGCCTCACTTGTGTGGGAGGCCCAAGTACCCGCGGCAGGCAAGGGCCCAAAACGTAGTGAGGTGACATCAAAATGGCCGATCGCAAAACCACCTGGTTTTGCAAGGGGGGTCACTTTGGTTTTTGGCCCGGTGCTCGGCGGCCATCTACGGAAACCTACCAAACCCACACATTTCTGAAAACTAGACACCCGGCGGCTTCCAGGGAGGTATGGCTTGTGTGGATCCCCCAACGTTTCCTTACACAGAATCCCCTGCAAACCTCAATTTTAGCTGAAAAAAATCACTTTTTTCACACATTTTGGGGTGGGAAAGTTGTGGCATCACCGGGCTCACACAAATTTACCACCACCCAGCGTTCCCCCAGGTCTCCCGGTAAAACTGGTGCCTCACTTGTGTGGGAGGCCCAAGTACCCGCGGCAGGCAAGGGCCCAAAACGTAGTGAGGTGACATCAAAATGGCCTATCGCAAAACCACCTGGTTTTGCAAGGGGGTCACTTTGGTTTTTGACCCGGTGCTCGGCGGCCATCTAGGGAAACCTACCAAACCCACACATTTCTGAAAACTAGACACCCGGCGGCTTCCAGGGAGGTATGGCTTGCGTGGATCCCTCAACGTTTCCTTACCCAGAATCCCCTGCAAACCTCAATTTTAGCTGAAACAATCACTTTTTTCACACATTTTGGGGTGGGAAAGTTGTGGCATCACCGGGCTCACACAAATTTACCACCACCCAGCGTTCCCCCAGGTCTCCCGGTAAAAATGGTGCCTCACTTGTGTGGGAGGCCCAAGTACCCGCGGCAGGCAAGGGCCCAAAACGTAGTGAGGTGACATCAAAATGGCCGATCGCAAAACCACCTGGTTTTGCAAGGGGGGTCACTTTGGTTTTTGGCCCGGTGCTCGGCGGCCATCTAGTGAAACCTACCAAACCCATGCATTTCTGAAAACTAGACACCCGGCGACTTCCAGGGAGGTATGGCTTGTGTGGATCCCCCAACGTTTCCTTACCCAGAATCCCCTGCAAACCTCAATTTTAGCTGAAAAAATCACTTTTTTCACACATTTTGGGGTGGGAAAGTTGTGGCATCACCGGGCTCACACAAATTTACCCCCACCCAGCGTTCCCCCAGGTCTCCCGGTAAAAATGGTGCCTCACTTGTGTGGGAGGCCCAAGTACCCGCGGCAGGCAAGGGCCCAAAACGTAGTGAGGTGACATCAAAATGGCCTATCACAAAACCACCTGGTTTTGCAAGGGGGGTCACTTAGGGTTTTTGACCCGGTGCTCGGCGGCCATCTAGGGAAACCTACCAAACCCACACATTTCTGAAAACTAGACACCCGGCGGCTTCCAGGGAGGTATGGCTTGCGTGGATCCCCCAACGTTTCCTTACCCAGAATCCCCTGCAAACCTCAATTTTAGCTGAAAAAATGACTTTTTTCACACATTTTGGGGTGGGAAAGTTGTGGCACCACCGGGCTCACACAAATTTACCACCACCCAGCGTTCCCCCAGGTCTCCCGGTAAAAATGGTGCCTCACTTGTGTGGGAGGCCCAAGTACCCGCGGCAGGCAAGGGCCCAAAACGTAGTGAGGTGACATCAAAATGGCCTATCGCAAAACCACCTGGTTTTGCAAGGGGGTCACTTTGGTTTTTGACCCGGTGCTCGGCGGCCATCTAGGGAAACCTACCAAACCCACACATTTCTGAAAACTAGACACCCGGCGGCTTCCAGGGAGGTATGGCTTGCGTGGATCCCTCAACGTTTCCTTACCCAGAATCCCCTGCAAACCTCAATTTTAGCTGAAACAATCACTTTTTTCACACATTTTGGGGTAGGAAATTTGTGGCATTACCGGGTTTACACAAATTTCCCACCACCCAGCGTTCCCCCTGGTTTCCCGGTATAAATGGTGCCTCACTTGTGTGGGAGGCCCAAGTACCCGCGGCAGGCAAGGGCCCAAAACGTAGTGAGGTGACATCAAAATGGCCGATCGCAAAACCACCTGGTTTTGCAAGGGGGGTCACTTTGGTTTTTGGCCCGGTGCTCGGCGGCCATCTACGGAAACCTACCAAACCCACACATTTCTGAAAACTAGACACCCGGCGGCTTCCAGGGAGGTATGGCTTGTGTGGATCCCCCAACGTTTCCTTACACAGAATCCCCTGCAAACCTCAATTTTAGCTGAAAAAAATCACTTTTTTCACACATTTTGGGGTGGGAAAGTTGTGGCATCACCGGGCTCACACAAATTTACCACCACCCAGCGTTCCCCCAGGTCTCCCGGTAAAACTGGTGCCTCACTTGTGTGGGAGGCCCAAGTACCCGCGGCAGGCAAGGGCCCAAAACGTAGTGAGGTGACATCAAAATGGCCTATCGCAAAACCACCTGGTTTTGCAAGGGGGTCACTTTGGTTTTTGACCCGGTGCTCGGCGGCCATCTAGGGAAACCTACCAAACCCACACATTTCTGAAAACTAGACACCCGGCGGCTTCCAGGGAGGTATGGCTTGCGTGGATCCCTCAACGTTTCCTTACCCAGAATCCCCTGCAAACCTCAATTTTAGCTGAAACAATCACTTTTTTCACACATTTTGGGGTGGGAAAGTTGTGGCATCACCGGGCTCACACAAATTTACCACCACCCAGCGTTCCCCCAGGTCTCCCGGTAAAAATGGTGCCTCACTTGTGTGGGAGGCCCAAGTACCCGCGGCAGGCAAGGGCCCAAAACGTAGTGAGGTGACATCAAAATGGCCGATCGCAAAACCACCTGGTTTTGCAAGGGGGGTCACTTTGGTTTTTGGCCCGGTGCTCGGCGGCCATCTAGTGAAACCTACCAAACCCATGCATTTCTGAAAACTAGACACCCGGCGACTTCCAGGGAGGTATGGCTTGTGTGGATCCCCCAACGTTTCCTTACCCAGAATCCCCTGCAAACCTCAATTTTAGCTGAAAAAATCACTTTTTTCACACATTTTGGGGTGGGAAAGTTGTGGCATCACCGGGCTCACACAAATTTACCCCCACCCAGCGTTCCCCCAGGTCTCCCGGTAAAAATGGTGCCTCACTTGTGTGGGAGGCCCAAGTACCCGCGGCAGGCAAGGGCCCAAAACGTAGTGAGGTGACATCAAAATGGCCTATCACAAAACCACCTGGTTTTGCAAGGGGGGTCACTTAGGGTTTTTGACCCGGTGCTCGGCGGCCATCTAGGGAAACCTACCAAACCCACACATTTCTGAAAACTAGACACCCGGCGGCTTCCAGGGAGGTATGGCTTGCGTGGATCCCCCAACGTTTCCTTACCCAGAATCCCCTGCAAACCTCAATTTTAGCTGAAAAAATGACTTTTTTCACACATTTTGGGGTGGGAAAGTTGTGGCACCACCGGGCTCACACAAATTTACCACCACCCAGCGTTCCCCCAGGTCTCCCGGTAAAAATGGTGCCTCACTTGTGTGGGAGGCCCAAGTACCCGCGGCAGGCAAGGGCCCAAAACGTAGTGAGGTGACATCAAAATGGCCTATCGCAAAACCACCTGGTTTTGCAAGGGGGGCACTTTGGTTTTTGACCCGGTGCTCGGCGGCCATCTAGGGAAACCTACCAAACCCACACATTTCTGAAAACTAGACACCTGGCGGCTTCCAGGGAGGTATGGCTTGCGTGGATCCCCCAATGTTTCCTTACCCAGAATCTCCTGCAAACCTCAATTTTAGCAGAAAAAATCACTTTTTTCACACATTTTGGGGTGGGAAAGTTGTGGCATCACACAAATTTCCCACCACCCAGCGTTCCCCCTGGTCTCCCGGTATAAATGGTGCCTCACTTGTGTGGGAGGCCCAAGTACCCGCGGCAGGCAAGGGCCCAAAACGTAGTGAGGCGATGTCAAAATGGGCGATCGCAAAACCACCTGGTTTTGCAAGGGGGGTCACTTTGGTTTTTGGCCCGGTGCTCGGCGGCCATCTAGGGAAACCTACCAAACCCATGCATTTCTGAAAGCTAGACACCCGGCGGCTTCCAGGGAGGTATGGCTTGCGTGGATCCCTCAACGTTTCCTTACCCAGAATCCCCTGCAAACCTCAATTTTAGCTGAAACAATCACTTTTTTCACACATTTTGGGGTGGGAAAGTTGTGGCATCACCAGGCTCACACAAATTTACCACCACCCAGCGTTCCCCCAGGTCTCCCGGTAAAAATGGTGCCTCACTTGTGTGGGAGGCCCAAGTACCCGCGGCAGGCAAGGGCCCAAAATGTAGTGAGGTGACATCAAAATGGCCGATCGCAAAACCACCTGGTTTTGCAAGGGGGGTCACTTTGGTTTTTGGCCCGGTGCTCGGCGGCCATCTAGTGAAACCTACCAAACCCATGCATTTCTGAAAACTAGACACCCGGCGACTTCCAGGGAGGTATGGCTTGTGTGGATCCCCCAACGTTTCCTTACCCAGAATCCCCTGCAAACCTCAATTTTAGCTGAAAAAATCACTTTTTTCACACATTTTGGGGTGGGACAGTTGTGGCATCACCGGGCTCACACAAATTTAGCACCACCCAGCGTTCCCCCAGGTCTCCCGGTAAAAATGGTGCCTCACTTGTGTGGGAGGCCCAAGTACCCGCGGCAGGCAAGGGCCCAAAACGTAGTGAGGTGACATCAAAATGGCCTATCACAAAACCACCTGGTTTTGCAAGGGGGGTCACTTAGGGTTTTTGACCCGGTGCTCGGCGGCCATCTAGGGAAACCTACCAAACCCACACATTTCTGAAAACTAGACACCTGGCGGCTTCCAGGGAGGTATGGCTTGCGTGGATCCCCCAACGATTCCTTACCCAGAATCCCCTGCAAACCTCAATTTTAGCAGAAAAAATCACTTTTTTCACACATTTTGGGGTGGGAAAGTTGTGGCATCACACAAATTTCCCACCACCCAGCGTTCCCCCTGGTCTCCCGGTATAAATGGTGCCTCACTTGTGTGGGAGGCCCAAGTACCCGCGGCAGGCAAGGGCCCAAAACGTAGTGAGGCGATGTCAAAATGGGCGATCGCAAAACCACCTGGTTTTGCAAGGGGGATCACTTTGGCTTTTGGCCCGGTGCTCGGCGGCCATCTAGGGAAACCTACCAAACCCATGCATTTCTGAAAGCTAGACACCCGGCGGCTTCCAGGGAGGTATGGCTTGCGTGGATCCCTCAACGTTTCCTTACCCAGAATCCCCTGCAAACCTCAATTTTAGCTGAAACAATCACTTTTTTCACACATTTTGGGGTGGGAAAGTTGTGGCATCACCGGGCTCACACAAATTTACCACCACCCAGCGTTCCCCCAGGTCTCCCGGTAAAAATGGTGCCTCACTTGTGTGGGAGGCCCAAGTACCCGCGGCAGGCAAGGGCCCAAAACGTAGTGAGGTGACATCAAAATGGCCGATCGCAAAACCACCTGGTTTTGCAAGGGGGGTCACTTTGGTTTTTGGCCCGGTGCTTGGCGGCCATCTAGTGAAACCTACCAAACCCATGCATTTCTGAAAACTAGACACCCGGCGACTTCCAGGGAGGTATGGCTTGTGTGGATCCCCCAACGTTTCCTTACCCAGAATCCCCTGCAAACCTCAATTTTAGCTGAAAAAATCACTTTTTTCACACATTTTGGGGTGGGAAAGTTGTGGCATCACCGGGCTCACACAAATTTACCACCACCCAGCGTTCCCCCAGGTCTCCCGGTAAAAATGGTGCCTCACTTGTGTGGGAGGCCCAAGTACCCGCGGCAGGCAAGGGCCCAAAACGTAGTGAGGTGACATCAAAATGGCCTATCACAAAACCACCTGGTTTTGCAAGGGGGGTCACTTAGGGTTTTTGACCCGGTGCTCGGCGGCCATCTAGGGAAACCTACCAAACCCACACATTTCTGAAAACTAGACACCCGGCGGCTTCCAGGGAGGTATGGCTTGCGTGGATCCCCCAACGTTTCCTTACCCAGAATCCCCTGCAAACCTCAATTTTAGCTGAAAAAATGACTTTTTTCACACATTTTGGGGTGGGAAAGTTGTGGCACCACCGGGCTCACACAAATTTACCACCACCCAGCGTTCCCCCAGGTCTCCCGGTAAAAATGGTGCCTCACTTGTGTGGGAGGCCCAAGTACCCGCGGCAGGCAAGGGCCCAAAACGTAGTGAGGTGACATCAAAATGGCCTATCGCAAAACCACCTGGTTTTGCAAGGGGGGCACTTTGGTTTTTGACCCGGTGCTCGGCGGCCATCTAGGGAAACCTACCAAACCCACACATTTCTGAAAACTAGACACCTGGCGGCTTCCAGGGAGGTATGGCTTGCGTGGATCCCCCAATGTTTCCTTACCCAGAATCTCCTGCAAACCTCAATTTTAGCAGAAAAAATCACTTTTTTCACACATTTTGGGGTGGGAAAGTTGTGGCATCACACAAATTTCCCACCACCCAGCGTTCCCCCTGGTCTCCCGGTATAAATGGTGCCTCACTTGTGTGGGAGGCCCAAGTACCCGCGGCAGGCAAGGGCCCAAAACGTAGTGAGGCGATGTCAAAATGGGCGATCGCAAAACCACCTGGTTTTGCAAGGGGGGTCACTTTGGTTTTTGGCCCGGTGCTCGGCGGCCATCTAGGGAAACCTACCAAACCCATGCATTTCTGAAAGCTAGACACCCGGCGGCTTCCAGGGAGGTATGGCTTGCGTGGATCCCTCAACGTTTCCTTACCCAGAATCCCCTGCAAACCTCAATTTTAGCTGAAACAATCACTTTTTTCACACATTTTGGGGTGGGAAAGTTGTGGCATCACCAGGCTCACACAAATTTACCACCACCCAGCGTTCCCCCAGGTCTCCCGGTAAAAATGGTGCCTCACTTGTGTGGGAGGCCCAAGTACCCGCGGCAGGCAAGGGCCCAAAACGTAGTGAGGTGACATCAAAATGGCCGATCGCAAAACCACCTGGTTTTGCAAGGGGGGTCACTTTGGTTTTTGGCCCGGTGCTCGGCGGCCATCTAGTGAAACCTACCAAACCCATGCATTTCTGAAAACTAGACACCCGGCGACTTCCAGGGAGGTATGGCTTGTGTGGATCCCCCAACGTTTCCTTACCCAGAATCCCCTGCAAACCTCAATTTTAGCTGAAAAAATCACTTTTTTCACACATTTTGGGGTGGGACAGTTGTGGCATCACCGGGCTCACACAAATTTAGCACCACCCAGCGTTCCCCCAGGTCTCCCGGTAAAAATGGTGCCTCACTTGTGTGGGAGGCCCAAGTACCCGCGGCAGGCAAGGGCCCAAAACGTAGTGAGGTGACATCAAAATGGCCTATCACAAAACCACCTGGTTTTGCAAGGGGGGTCACTTAGGGTTTTTGACCCGGTGCTCGGCGGCCATCTAGGGAAACCTACCAAACCCACACATTTCTGAAAACTAGACACCCGGCGGCTTCCAGGGAGGTATGGCTTGCGTGGATCCCCCAACGTTTCCTTACCCAGAATCCCCTGCAAACCTCAATTTTAGCTGAAAAAATGACTTTTTTCACACATTTTGGGGTGGGAAAGTTGTGGCACCACCGGGCTCACACAAATTTACCACCACCCAGCGTTCCCCCAGGTCTCCCGGTAAAAATGGTGCCTCACTTGTGTGGGAGGCCCAAGTACCCGCGGCAGGCAAGGGCCCAAAACGTAGTGAGGTGACATCAAAATGGCCTATCGCAAAACCACCTGGTTTTGCAAGGGGGGCACTTTGGTTTTTGACCCGGTGCTCGGCGGCCATCTAGGGAAACCTACCAAACCCACACATTTCTGAAAACTAGACACCTGGCGGCTTCCAGGGAGGTATGGCTTGCGTGGATCCCCCAACGATTCCTTACCCAGAATCCCCTGCAAACCTCAATTTTAGCAGAAAAAATCACTTTTTTCACACATTTTGGGGTGGGAAAGTTGTGGCATCACACAAATTTCCCACCACCCAGCGTTCCCCCTGGTCTCCCGGTATAAATGGTGCCTCACTTGTGTGGGAGGCCCAAGTACCCGCGGCAGGCAAGGGCCCAAAACGTAGTGAGGCGATGTCAAAATGGGCGATCGCAAAACCACCTGGTTTTGCAAGGGGGATCACTTTGGCTTTTGGCCCGGTGCTCGGCGGCCATCTAGGGAAACCTACCAAACCCATGCATTTCTGAAAGCTAGACACCCGGCGGCTTCCAGGGAGGTATGGCTTGCGTGGATCCCTCAACGTTTCCTTACCCAGAATCCCCTGCAAACCTCAATTTTAGCTGAAACAATCACTTTTTTCACACATTTTGGGGTGGGAAAGTTGTGGCATCACCGGGCTCACACAAATTTACCACCACCCAGCGTTCCCCCAGGTCTCCCGGTAAAAATGGTGCCTCACTTGTGTGGGAGGCCCAAGTACCCGCGGCAGGCAAGGGCCCAAAACGTAGTGAGGTGACATCAAAATGGCCGATCGCAAAACCACCTGGTTTTGCAAGGGGGGTCACTTTGGTTTTTGGCCCGGTGCTTGGCGGCCATCTAGTGAAACCTACCAAACCCATGCATTTCTGAAAACTAGACACCCGGCGACTTCCAGGGAGGTATGGCTTGTGTGGATCCCCCAACGTTTCCTTACCCAGAATCCCCTGCAAACCTCAATTTTAGCTGAAAAAATCACTTTTTTCACACATTTTGGGGTGGGAAAGTTGTGGCATCACCGGGCTCACACAAATTTACCACCACCCAGCGTTCCCCCAGGTCTCCCGGTAAAAATGGTGCCTCACTTGTGTGGGAGGCCCAAGTACCCGCGGCAGGCAAGGGCCCAAAACGTAGTGAGGTGACATCAAAATGGCCTATCACAAAACCACCTGGTTTGCAAGGGGGGTCACTTAGGGTTTTTGACCCGGTGCTCGGCGGCCATCTAGGGAAACCTACCAAACCCACACATTTCTGAAAACTAGACACCCGGCGGCTTCCAGGGAGGTATGGCTTGCGTGGATCCCCCAACGTTTCCTTACCCAGAATCCCCTGCAAACCTCAATTTTAGCTGAAAAAATGACTTTTTTCTCACATTTTGGGGTGGGAAAGTTGTGGCACCACCGGGCTCACACACATTTACCACCACCCAGCGTTCCCCCAGGTCTCCCGGTAAAAATGGTGCCTCACTTGTGTGGGAGGCCCAAGTACCCGCGGCAGGCAAGGGCCCAAAACGTAGTGAGGTGACATCAAAATGGCCTAACGCAAAACCACCTGGTTTTGCAAGGGGGGCACTTTGGTTTTTGACCCGGTGCTCGGCGGCCATCTAGGGAAACCTACCAAACCCACACATTTCTGAAAACTAGACACCTGGCGGCTTCCAGGGAGGTATGGCTTGCGTGGATCCCCCAACGTTTCCTTACCCAGAATCCCCTGCAAACCTCAATTTTAGCAGAAAAAATCACTTTTTTCACACATTTTGGGGTGGGAAAGTTGTGGCATCACACAAATTTCCCACCACCCAGCGTTCCCCCTGGTCTCCCGGTATAAATGGTGCCTCACTTGTGTGGGAGGCCCAAGTACCCGCGGCAGGCAAGGGCCCAAAACGTAGTGAGGCGATGTCAAAATGGGCGATCGCAAAACCACCTGGTTTTGCAAGGGGGGTCACTTTGGTTTTTGGCCCGGTGCTCGGCGGCCATCTAGGGAAACCTACCAAACCCATGCATTTCTGAAAGCTAGACACCCGGCGGCTTCCAGGGAGGTATGGCTTGCGTGGATCCCTCAACGTTTCCTTACCCAGAATCCCCTGCAAACCTCAATTTTAGCTGAAAAAATCACTTTTTTCACACATTTTGGGGTGGGAAAGTTGTGGCATCAATGGGCTCACACAAATTTACCACCACCCAGCGTTCCCCCAGGTCTCCCAGTAAAAATGGTGCCTCACTTGTGTGGGAGGCCCAAGTACCCGCGGCAGGCAAGGGCCCAAAACGTAGTGAGGCGACATCAAAATGGCCTATCGCAAAACCACCTGGTTTTGCAAGGGGGTCACTTTGGTTTTTGGCCCGGTGCTCGACGGCCATCAAGGGAAACCTACCAAACCCATGCATTTCTGAAAACTAGACACCCGGCGGCTTCCAGGGAGGTATGGCTTGCGTGGATCCCCCAAAGTTTCCTTACTCAGAATCCCCTGCAAACCTCAATTTTAGCTGAAAAAATCACTTTTTTCACACATTTTGGGGTGGGAAAGTTGTGGCATCCCCGGGCTCACACAAATTTACCACCACCCAGCGTTCCCCCAGGTCTCCCGGTAAAAATGGTGCCTCACTTGTGTGGGAGGCCCAAGTACCCGCGGCAGGCAAGGGCCCAAAACGTAGTGAGGTGACATCAAAATGGCCTATCGCAAAACCACCTGGTTTTGCAAGGGGGGTCACTTTGGTTTTTGACCTGGTGCTCGGCGGCCATCTAGGGAAACCTACCAAACCCACACATTTCTGAAAACTAGACACCCAGCGGCTTCCAGGGAGGTATGGCTTGCGTGGATTCCCCAACGTTTCCTTACCCAGAATCCCCTGCAAACCTCAATTTTAGCTGAAAAAATCACTTTTTTCACACATTTTGGGGTGGGAAAGTTGTGGCATCACCGGACTCACACAAATTTACCATCACCCAGCGTTCCCCCAGGTCTCCCGGTAAAAATGGTGCCTCACTTGTGTGGGAGGCCCAAGTACCCGCGGCAGGCAAGGGCCCAAAACGTAGTGAGGCGACATCAAAATGGCCTATCGCAAAACCACCTGGTTTTGCAAGGGGGTCACTTTGGTTTTTGGCCCGGTGCTCGGCGACCATCTAGGGAAACCTACCAAACCCATGCATTTCTGAAAACTAGACACCCGGCGGCTTCCAGGGAGGTATGGCTTGCGTGGATCCCCCAAAGTTTCCTTACTCAGAATCCCCTGCAAACCTCAATTTTAGCTGAAAAAATCACTTTTTTCACACATTTTGGGGTGGGAAAGTTGTGGCATCCCCGGGCTCACACAAATTTACCACCACCCAGCGTTCCCCCAGGTCTCCCGGTAAAAATGGTGCCTCACTTGTGTGGGAGGCCCCAGTACCCGCGGCAGGCAAGGGCCCAAAACGTAGTGAGGTGACATCAAAATGGCCTATCGGAAAACCACCTGGTTTTGCAAGGGGGGTCACTTTGGTTTATGACCTGGTGCTCGGCGGCCATCTAGGGAAACCTACTAAACCCACACATTTCTGAAAACTAGACACCCAGCGGCTTCCAGGGAGGTATGGCTTGCGTGGATTCCCCAACGTTTCCTTACCTAGAATCCCCTGCAAACCTCAATTTTAGCTGAAAAATTACTTTTTTCACACATTTTGGGGTGGGAAAGTTGTGGCATCACCGGACTCACACAAATTTACCATCACCCAGCGTTCCCCCAGGTCTCCCGGTAAAAATGGTGCCTCACTTGTGTGGGAGGCCCAAGTACCCGCGGCAGGCAAGGGCCCAAAACGTAGTGAGGCGACATCAAAATGGCCTATCGCAAAACCACCTGGTTTTGCAAGGGGGTCACTTTGGTTTTTGGCCCGGTGCTCGGCGGCCATCTAGGGAAACCTACCATACCCATGCATTTCTGAAAGCTAGACACCCGGCGGCTTCCAGGGAGGTATGGCTTGCGTGGATCCCTCAACGTTTCCTTACCCAGAATCCCCTGCAAACCTCAATTTTAGCTGAAACAATCACTTTTTTCACACATTTTGGGGTGGGAAAGTTGTGGCATCACACAAATTTCCCACCACCCAGCGTTCCCCCTGGTCTCCCGGTATAAATGGTGCCTCACTTGTGTGGGAGGCCCAAGTACCCGCGGCAGGCAAGGGCCCAAAACGTAGTGAGGCGATGTCAAAATGGGCGATCGCAAAACCACCTGGTTTTGCAAGGGGGATCACTTTGGCTTTTGGCCCGGTGCTCGGCGGCCATCTAGGGAAACCTACCAAACCCATGCATTTCTGAAAGCTAGACACCCGGCGGCTTCCAGGGAGGTATGGCTTGCGTGGATCCCTCAACGTTTCCTTACCCAGAATCCCCTGCAAACCTCAATTTTAGCTGAAACAATCACTTTTTTCACACATTTTGGGGTGGGAAAGTTGTGGCATCACCGGGCTCACACAAATTTACCACCACCCAGCGTTCCCCCAGGTCTCCCGGTAAAAATGGTGCCTCACTTGTGTGGGAGGCCCAAGTACCCGCGGCAGGCAAGGGCCCAAAACGTAGTGAGGTGACATCAAAATGGCCGATCGCAAAACCACCTGGTTTTGCAAGGGGGGTCACTTTGGTTTTTGGCCCGGTGCTCGGCGGCCATCTAGTGAAACCTACCAAACCCATGCATTTCTGAAAACTAGACACCCGGCGACTTCCAGGGAGGTATG
Organism: Triturus cristatus; assembly: GCF_964204655.1. Lineage (NCBI taxonomy): Eukaryota > Metazoa > Chordata > Amphibia > Caudata > Salamandridae > Triturus > Triturus cristatus. The sequence goes on along the minus strand of NC_140579.1, from coordinate 1,066,280,344 downwards.
GCTTGTGTGGATCCCCCAACGTTTCCTTACCCAGAATCCCCTGCAAACCTCAATTTTAGCTGAAAAAATCACTTTTTTCACACATTTTGGGGTGGGAAAGTTGTGGCATCACCGGGCTCACACAAATTTACCACCACCCAGCGTTCCCCCAGGTCTCCCGGTAAAAATGGTGCCTCACTTGTGTGGGAGGCCCAAGTACCCGCGGCAGGCAAGGGCCCAAAACGTAGTGAGGTGACATCAAAATGGCCTATCACAAAACCACCTGGTTTGCAAGGGGGGTCACTTAGGGTTTTTGACCCGGTGCTCGGCGGCCATCTAGGGAAACCTACCAAACCCACACATTTCTGAAAACTAGACACCCGGCGGCTTCCAGGGAGGTATGGCTTGCGTGGATCCCCCAACGTTTCCTTACCCAGAATCCCCTGCAAACCTCAATTTTAGCTGAAAAAATGACTTTTTTCTCACATTTTGGGGTGGGAAAGTTGTGGCACCACCGGGCTCACACACATTTACCACCACCCAGCGTTCCCCCAGGTCTCCCGGTAAAAATGGTGCCTCACTTGTGTGGGAGGCCCAAGTACCCGCGGCAGGCAAGGGCCCAAAACGTAGTGAGGTGACATCAAAATGGCCTAACGCAAAACCACCTGGTTTTGCAAGGGGGGCACTTTGGTTTTTGACCCGGTGCTCGGCGGCCATCTAGGGAAACCTACCAAACCCACACATTTCTGAAAACTAGACACCTGGCGGCTTCCAGGGAGGTATGGCTTGCGTGGATCCCCCAACGTTTCCTTACCCAGAATCCCCTGCAAACCTCAATTTTAGCAGAAAAAATCACTTTTTTCACACATTTTGGGGTGGGAAAGTTGTGGCATCACACAAATTTCCCACCACCCAGCGTTCCCCCTGGTCTCCCGGTATAAATGGTGCCTCACTTGTGTGGGAGGCCCAAGTACCCGCGGCAGGCAAGGGCCCAAAACGTAGTGAGGCGATGTCAAAATGGGCGATCGCAAAACCACCTGGTTTTGCAAGGGGGGTCACTTTGGTTTTTGGCCCGGAGCTCGGCGGCCATCTAGGGAAACCTACCAAACCCATGCATTTCTGAAAGCTAGACACCCGGCGGCTTCCAGGGAGGTATGGCTTGCGTGGATCCCTCAACGTTTCCTTACCCAGAATCCCCTGCAAACCTCAATTTTAGCTGAAAAAATCACTTTTTTCACACATTTTGGGGTGGGAAAGTTGTGGCATCAATGGGCTCACACAAATTTACCACCACCCAGCGTTCCCCCAGGTCTCCCGGTAAAAATGGTGCCTCACTTGTGTGGGAGGCCCAAGTACCCGCGGCAGGCAAGGGCCCAAAACGTAGTGAGGCGACATCAAAATGGCCTATCGCAAAACCACCTGGTTTTGCAAGGGGGTCACTTTGGTTTTTGGCCCGGTGCTCGGCGACCATCTAGGGAAACCTACCAAACCCATGCATTTCTGAAAACTAGACACCCGGCGGCTTCCAGGGAGGTATGGCTTGCGTGGATCCCCCAAAGTTTCCTTACTCAGAATCCCCTGCAAACCTCAATTTTAGCTGAAAAAATCACTTTTTTCACACATTTTGGGGTGGGAAAGTTGTGGCATCCCCGGGCTCACACAAATTTACCACCACCCAGCGTTCCCCCAGGTCTCCCGGTAAAAATGGTGCCTCACTTGTGTGGGAGGCCCCAGTACCTGCGGCAGGCAAGGGCCCAAAACGTAGTGAGGTGACATCAAAATGGCCTATCGGAAAACCACCTGGTTTTGCAAGGGGGGTCACTTTGGTTTATGACCTGGTGCTCGGCGGCCATCTAGGGAAACCTACTAAACCCACACATTTCTGAAAACTAGACACCCAGCGGCTTCCAGGGAGGTATGGCTTGCGTGGATTCCCCAACGTTTCCTTACCTAGAATCCCCTGCAAACCTCAATTTTAGCTGAAAAATTACTTTTTTCACACATTTTGGGGTGGGAAAGTTGTGGCATCACCGGACTCACACAAATTTACCATCACCCAGCGTTCCCCCAGGTCTCCCGGTAAAAATGGTGCCTCACTTGTGTGGGAGGCCCAAGTACCCGCGGCAGGCAAGGGCCCAAAACGTAGTGAGGCGACATCAAAATGGCCTATCGCAAAACCACCTGGTTTTGCAAGGGGGTCACTTTGGTTTTTGGCCCGGTGCTCGGCGGCCATCTAGGGAAACCTACCATTGCCATGCATTTCTGAAAACTAGACACCCGGCGGCTTCCAGGGAGGTATGGCTTGCGTGGATCCCCCAAAGTTTCCTTACTCAGAATCCCCTGCAAACCTCAATTTTAGCTGAAAAAATCACTTTTTTCACACATTTTGGGGTGGGAAAGTTGTGGCATCACCGGGCTCACACAAATTTACCACCACCCAGCGTTCCCCCTGGTCTCCCGGTAAAAATGGTGCCTCACTTGTGTGGGAGGCCCAAGTACCCGCGGCAGGCAAGGGCCCAAAACGTAGTGAGGTGACATCAAAATAGCCTATCGCAAAACCACCTGGTTTTGCAAGGGGGGTCACTTTGGTTTTTGACCCGGTGCTCGGCGGCCATCTAGGGAAACCTACCAAACCCACACATTTCTGAAAACTAGACACCCGGCGGCTTCCAGGGAGGTATGGCTTGTGTGAATCCCCCATCGTTTCCTTGCCCCGAATCCCCTGCAAACCTCAATTTTAGCTGAAAAAAATCACTTTTTTCACACATTTTGGGGTGGGAAAGTTGTGGCATCACCGGGCTCACACAAATTTACCACCACCCAGCGTTCCCCCAGGTCTCCCGGTAAAAATGGTGCCTCACTTGTGTGGGAGGCCCAAGTACCCGCGGCAGGCAAGGGCCCAAAACGTAGTGAGGTGACATCAAAATGGCCTATCGCAAAACCACCTGGTTTCGCCCGGTGGGTCACTTTGGTTTTTGGCCCGGTGCTCGGCGGCCATCTCGGGAAACCTACCGAACCCATGCATTTTTGAAAACTAGACACCCGGCGGCTTCCAGGGAGGTATGGCTTGCGTGGATCCCCCAACGTTTCCTTACCCAGAATCCCCTGCAAACCTCAATTTTTGCTGATAATATCACTTTTTTCACACATTTTGGGGTGGGAAATTTGTGGCATTACCGGGTTTACACAAATTTCCCACCACCCAGCGTTCCCCCTGGTTTCCCGGTATAAATGGTGCCTCACTTGTGTGGGAGGCCCAAGTACCCGCGGCAGGCAAGGGCCCAAAACGTAGTGAGGTGACATCAAAATGGCCGATCGCAAAACCACCTGGTTTTGCAAGGGGGGTCACTTTGGTTTTTGGCCCGGTGCTCGGCGGCCATCTACGGAAACCTACCAAACCCACACATTTCTGAAAACTAGACACCCGGCGGCTTCCAGGGAGGTATGGCTTGTGTGGATCCCCCAACGTTTCCTTACACAGAATCCCCTGCAAACCTCAATTTTAGCTGAAAAAAATCACTTTTTTCACACATTTTGGGGTGGGAAAGTTGTGGCATCACCGGGCTCACACAAATTTACCACCACCCAGCGTTCCCCCAGGTCTCCCGGTAAAACTGGTGCCTCACTTGTGTGGGAGGCCCAAGTACCCGCGGCAGGCAAGGGCCCAAAACGTAGTGAGGTGACATCAAAATGGCCTATCGCAAAACCACCTGGTTTTGCAAGGGGGTCACTTTGGTTTTTGACCCGGTGCTCGGCGGCCATCTAGGGAAACCTACCAAACCCACACATTTCTGAAAACTAGACACCCGGCGGCTTCCAGGGAGGTATGGCTTGCGTGGATCCCTCAACGTTTCCTTACCCAGAATCCCCTGCAAACCTCAATTTTAGCTGAAACAATCACTTTTTTCACACATTTTGGGGTGGGAAAGTTGTGGCATCACCGGGCTCACACAAATTTACCACCACCCAGCGTTCCCCCAGGTCTCCCGGTAAAAATGGTGCCTCACTTGTGTGGGAGGCCCAAGTACCCGCGGCAGGCAAGGGCCCAAAACGTAGTGAGGTGACATCAAAATGGCCGATCGCAAAACCACCTGGTTTTGCAAGGGGGGTCACTTTGGTTTTTGGCCCGGTGCTCGGCGGCCATCTAGTGAAACCTACCAAACCCATGCATTTCTGAAAACTAGACACCCGGCGACTTCCAGGGAGGTATGGCTTGTGTGGATCCCCCAACGTTTCCTTACCCAGAATCCCCTGCAAACCTCAATTTTAGCTGAAAAAATCACTTTTTTCACACATTTTGGGGTGGGAAAGTTGTGGCATCACCGGGCTCACACAAATTTACCACCACCCAGCGTTCCCCCAGGTCTCCCGGTAAAAATGGTGCCTCACTTGTGTGGGAGGCCCAAGTACCTGCGGCAGGCAAGGGCCCAAAACGTAGTGAGGTGACATCAAAATGGCCTATCACAAAACCACCTGGTTTTGCAAGGGGGGTCACTTAGGGTTTTTGACCCGGTGCTCGGCGGCCATCTAGGGAAACCTACCAAACCCACACATTTCTGAAAACTAGACACCCGGCGGCTTCCAGGGAGGTATGGCTTGCGTGGATCCCCCAACGTTTCCTTACCCAGAATCCCCTGCAAACCTCAATTTTAGCTGAAAAAATGACTTTTTTCACACATTTTGGGGTGGGAAAGTTGTGGCACCACCGGGCTCACACAAATTTACCACAACCCAGCGTTCCCCCAGGTCTCCCGGTAAAAATGGTGCCTCACTTGTGTGGGAGGCCCAAGTACCCGCGGCAGGCAAGGGCCCAAAACGTAGTGAGGTGACATCAAAATGGCCTATCGCAAAACCACCTGGTTTTGCAAGGGGGGCACTTTGGTTTTTGACCCGGTGCTCGGCGGCCATCTAGGGAAACCTACCAAACCCACACATTTCTGAAAACTAGACACCTGGCGGCTTCCAGGGAGGTATGGCTTGCGTGGATCCCCCAATGTTTCCTTACCCAGAATCTCCTGCAAACCTCAATTTTAGCAGAAAAAAATCACTTTTTTCACACATTTTGGGGTGGGAAAGTTGTGGCATCACACAAATTTCCCACCACCCAGCGTTCCCCCTGGTCTCCCGGTATAAATGGTGCCTCACTTGTGTGGGAGGCCCAAGTACCCGCGGCAGGCAAGGGCCCAAAACGTAGTGAGGCGATGTCAAAATGGGCGATCGCAAAACCACCTGGTTTTGCACGGGGGGTCACTTTGGTTTTTGGCCCGGTGCTCGGCGGCCATCTAGGGAAACCTACCAAACCCATGCATTTCTGAAAGCTAGACACCCGGCGGCTTCCAGGGAGGTATGGCTTGCGTGGATCCCTCAACGTTTCCTTACCCAGAATCCCCTGCAAACCTCAATTTTAGCTGAAACAATCACTTTTTTCACACATTTTGGGGTGGGAAAGTTGTGGCATCACCAGGCTCACACAAATTTACCACCACCCAGCGTTCCCCCAGGTCTCCCGGTAAAAATGGTGCCTCACTTGTGTGGGAGGCCCAAGTACCCGCGGCAGGCAAGGGCCCAAAACGTAGTGAGGTGACATCAAAATGGCCGATCGCAAAACCACCTGGTTTTGCAAGGGGGGTCACTTTGGTTTTTGGCCCGGTGCTCGGCGGCCATCTAGTGAAACCTACCAAACCCATGCATTTCTGAAAACTAGACACCCGGCGACTTCCAGGGAGGTATGGCTTGTGTGGATCCCCCAACGTTTCCTTACCCAGAATCCCCTGCAAACCTCAATTTTAGCTGAAAAAATCACTTTTTTCACACATTTTGGGGTGGGACAGTTGTGGCATCACCGGGCTCACACAAATTTAGCACCACCCAGCGTTCCCCCAGGTCTCCCGGTAAAAATGGTGCCTCACTTGTGTGGGAGGCCCAAGTACCCGCGGCAGGCAAGGGCCCAAAACGAAGTGAGGTGACATCAAAATGGCCTATCACAAAACCACCTGGTTTTGCAAGGGGGGTCACTTAGGGTTTTTGACCCGGTGCTCGGCGGCCATCTAGGGAAACCTACCAAACCCACACATTTCTGAAAACTAGACACCCGGCGGCTTCCAGGGAGGTATGGCTTGCGTGGATCCCCCAACGTTTCCTTACCCAGAATCCCCTGCAAACCTCAATTTTAGCTGAAAAAATGACTTTTTTCACATATTTTGGGGTGGGAAAGTTGTGGCACCACCGGGCTCACACAAATTTACCACCACCCAGCGTTCCCCCAGGTCTCCCGGTAAAAATGGTGCCTCACTTGTGTGGGAGGCCCAAGTACCCGCGGCAGGCAAGGGCCCAAAACGTAGTGAGGTGACATCAAAATGGCCTATCGCAAAACCACCTGGTTTTGCAAGGGGGGCACTTTGGTTTTTGACCCGGTGCTCGGCGGCCATCTAGGGAAACCTACCAAACCCACACATTTCTGAAAACTAGACACCTGGCGGCTTCCAGGGAGGTATGGCTTGCGTGGATCCCCCAACGATTCCTTACCCAGAATCCCCTGCAAACCTCAATTTTAGCAGAAAAAATCACTTTTTTCACACATTTTGGGGTGGGAAAGTTGTGGCATCACACAAATTTCCCACCACCCAGCGTTCCCCCTGGTCTCCCGGTATAAATGGTGCCTCACTTGTGTGGGAGGCCCAAGTACCCGCGGCAGGCAAGGGCCCAAAACGTAGTGAGGCGATGTCAAAATGGGCGATCGCAAAACCACCTGGTTTTGCAAGGGGGATCACTTTGGTTTTTGGCCCGGTGCTCGGCGGCCATCTAGGGAAACCTACCAAACCCATGCATTTCTGAAAGCTAGACACCCGGCGGCTTCCAGGGAGGTATGGCTTGCGTGGATCCCTCAACGTTTCCTTACCCAGAATCCCCTGCAAACCTCAATTTTAGCTGAAACAATCACTTTTTTCACTCATTTTGGGGTGGGAAAGTTGTGGCATCACCGGGCTCACACAAATTTACCACCACCCAGCGTTCCCCCAGGTCTCCCGGTAAAAATGGTGCCTCACTTGTGTGGGAGGCCCAAGTACCCGCGGCAGGCAAGGGCCCAAAACGTAGTGAGGTGACATCAAAATGGCCGATCGCAAAACCACCTGGTTTTGCAAGGGGGGTCACTTTGGTTTTTGGCCCGGTGCTCGGCGGCCATCTAGTGAAACCTACCAAACCCATGCATTTCTGAAAACTAGACACCCGGCGACTTCCAGGGAGGTATGGCTTGTGTGGATCCCCCAACGTTTCCTTACCCAGAATCCCCTGCAAACCTCAATTTTAGCTGAAAAAATCACTTTTTTCACACATTTTGGGGTGGGAAAGTTGTGGCATCACCGGGCTCACACAAATTTACCACCACCCAGCGTTCCCCCAGGTCTCCCGGTAAAAATGGTGCCTCACTTGTGTGGGAGGCCCAAGTACCCGCGGCAGGCAAGGGCCCAAAACGTAGTGAGGTGACATCAAAATGGCCTATCACAAAACCACCTGGTTTGCAAGGGGGGTCACTTAGGGTTTTTGACCCGGTGCTCGGCGGCCATCTAGGGAAACCTACCAAACCCACACATTTCTGAAAACTAGACACCCTGCGGCTTCCAGGGAGGTATGGCTTGCGTGGATCCCCCAACGTTTCCTTACCCAGAATCCCCTGCAAACCTCAATTTGAGCTGAAAAAATGACTTTTTTCACACATTTTGGGGTGGGAAAGTTGTGGCACCACCGGGCTCACACACATTTACCACCACCCAGCGTTCCCCCAGGTCTCCCGGTAAAAATGGTGCCTCACTTGTGTGGGAGGCCCAAGTACCCGCGGCAGGCAAGGGCCCAAAACGTAGTGAGGTGACATCAAAATGGCCTAACGCAAAACCACCTGGTTTTGCAAGGGGGGCACTTTGGTTTTTGACCCGGTGCTCGGCGGCCATCTAGGGAAACCTACCAAACCCACACATTTCTGAAAACTAGACACCTGGCGGCTTCCAGGGAGGTATGGCTTGCGTGGATCCCCCAACGTTTCCTTACCCAGAATCCCCTGCAAACCTCAATTTTAGCAGAAAAAATCACTTTTTTCACACATTTTGGGGTGGGAAAGTTGTGGCATCACACAAATTTCCCACCACCCAGCGTTCCCCCTGGTCTCCCGGTATAAATGGTGCCTCACTTGTGTGGGAGGCCCAAGTACCCGCGGCAGGCAAGGGCCCAAAACGTAGTGAGGCGATGTCAAAATGGGCGATCGCAAAACCACCTGGTTTTGCAAGGGGGGTCACTTTGGTTTTTGGCCCGGTGCTCGGCGGCCATCTAGGGAAACCTACCAAACCCATGCATTTCTGAAAGCTAGACACCCGGCGGCTTCCAGGGAGGTATGGCTTGCGTGGATCCCTCAACGTTTCCTTACCCAGAATCCCCTGCAAACCTCAATTTTAGCTGAAACAATCACTTTTTTCACACATTTTGGGGTGGGAAAGTTGTGGCATCAATGGGCTCACACAAATTTACCACCACCCAGCGTTCCCCCAGGTCTCCCGGTAAAAATGGTGCCTCACTTGTGTGGGAGGCCCAAGTACCCGCGGCAGGCAAGGGCCCAAAACGTAGTGAGGCGACATCAAAATGGCCTATCGCAAAACCACCTGGTTTTGCAAGGGGGTCACTTTGGTTTTTGGCCCGGTGCTCGGCGGCCATCAAGGGAAACCTACCAAACCCATGCATTTCTGAAAACTAGACACCCGGCGGCTTCCAGGGAGGTATGGCTTGCGTGGATCCCCCAAAGTTTCCTTACTCAGAATCCCCTGCAAACCTCAATTTTAGCTGAAAAAATCACTTTTTTCACACATTTTGGGGTGGGAAAGTTGTGGCATCCCCGGGCTCACACAAATTTACCACCACCCAGCGTTCCCCCAGGTCTCCCGGTAAAAATGGTGCCTCACTTGTGTGGGAGGCCCAAGTACCCGCGGCAGGCAAGGGCCCAAAACGTAGTGAGGTGACATCAAAATGGCCTATCGCAAAACCACCTGGTTTTGCAAGGGGGGTCACTTTGGTTTTTGACCTGGTGCTCGGCGGCCATCTAGGGAAACCTACCAAACCCACACATTTCTGAAAACTAGACACCCAGCGGCTTCCAGGGAGGTATGGCTTGCGTGGATTCCCCAACGTTTCCTTACCCAGAATCCCCTGCAAACCTCAATTTTAGCTGAAAAAATCACTTTTTTCACACATTTTGGGGTGGGAAAGTTGTGGCATCACCGGACTCACACAAATTTACCATCACCCAGCGTTCCCCCAGGTCTCCCGGTAAAAATGGTGCCTCACTTGTGTGGGAGGCCCAAGTACCCGCGGCAGGCAAGGGCCCAAAACGTAGTGAGGCGACATCAAAATGGCCTATCGCAAAACCACCTGGTTTTGCAAGGGGGTCACTTTAGTTTTTGGCCCGGTGCTCGGCGGCCATCTAGGGAAACCTACCAAACCCATGCATTTCTGAAAACTAGACACCCGGCGGCTTCCAGGGAGGTATGGCTTGCGTGGATCCCCCAAAGTTTCCTTACTCAGAATCCCCTGCAAACCTCAATTTTAGCTGAAAAAATCACTTTTTTCACACATTTTGGGGTGGGAAAGTTGTGGCATCCCCGGGCTCACACAAATTTACCACCACCCAGCGTTCCCCCAGGTCTCCCGGTAAAAATGGTGCCTCACTTGTGTGGGAGGCCCCAGTACCCGCGGCAGGCAAGGGCCCAAAACGTAGTGAGGTGACATCAAAATGGCCTATCGGAAAACCACCTGGTTTTGCAAGGGGGGTCACTTTGGTTTATGACCCGGTGCTCGGCGGCCATCTAGGGAAACCTACTAAACCCACACATTTCTGAAAACTAGACACCCAGCGGCTTCCAGGGAGGTATGGCTTGCGTGGATTCCCCAACGTTTCCTTACCTAGAATCCCCTGCAAACCTCAATTTTAGCTGAAAAATTACTTTTTTCACACATTTTGGGGTGGGAAAGTTGTGGCATCACCGGACTCACACAAATTTACCATCACCCAGCGTTCCCCCAGGTCTCCCGGTAAAAATGGTGCCTCACTTGTGTGGGAGGCCCAAGTACCCGCGGCAGGCAAGGACCCAAAACGTAGTGAGGCGACATCAAAATGGCCTATCGCAAAACCACCTGGTTTTGCAAGGGGGTCACTTTGGTTTTTGGCCCGGTGCTCGGCGGCCATCTAGGGAAACCTACCATACCCATGCATTTCTGAAAACTAGACACCCGGCGGCTTCCAGGGAGGTATGGCTTGCGTGGATCCCCCAAAGTTTCCTTACTCAGAATCCCCTGCAAACCTCAATTTTAGCTGAAAAAATCACTTTTTTCACACATTTTGGGGTGGGAAAGTTGTGGCATCCCCGGGCTCACACAAATTTACCACCACCCAGCGTTCCCCCAGGTCTCCCGGTAAAAATGGTGCCTCACTTGTGTGGGAGGCTCAAGTACCCGCGGCAGGCAAGGGCCCAAAACGTAGTGAGGTGACATCAAAATGGCCTATCGCAAAACCACCTGGTTTTGCAAGGGGGGTCACTTTGGTTTATGACCCGGTGCTCGGCGGCCATCTAGGGAAACCTACTAAACCCACACATTTCTGAAAACTAGACACCCAGCGGCTTCCAGGGAGGTATGGCTTGCGTGGATTTCCCAACGTTTCCTTACCTAGAATCCCCTGCAAACCTCAATTTTAGCTGAAAAAAATCACTTTTTTCACACATTTTGGGGTGGGAAAGTTGTGGCATCACCGGACTCACACAAATTTACCATCACCCAGCGTTCCCCCAGGTCTCCCGGTAAAAATGGTGCCTCACTTGTGTGGGAGGCCCAAGTACCCGCGGCAGGCAAGGGCCCAAAACGTAGTGAGGTGACATCAAAATGGCCGATCGCAAAACCACCTGGTTTTGCAAGGGGGGTCACTTTGGTTTTTGGCCCGGTGCTCGGCGGCCATCTAGGGAAACCTACCAAACCCACACATTTCTGAAAACTAGACACCCGGCGGCTTCCAGGGAGGTATGGCTTGTGTGGATCCCCCAACGTTTCCTTACACAGAATCCCCTGCAAACCTCAATTTTAGCTGAAAAAAATCACTTTTTTCACACATTTTGGGGTGGGAAAGTTGTGGCATCACCGGGCTCACACAAATTTACCACCACCCAGCGTTCCCCCAGGTCTCCCGGTAAAAATGGTGCCTCACTTGTGTGGGAGGCCCAAGTACCCGCGGCAGGCAAGGGCCCAAAACGTAGTGAGGTGACATCAAAATAGCCTATCGCAAAACCACCTGGTTTTGCATGGGGGGTCACTTTGGTTTTTGACCCGGTGCTCGGCGGCCATCTAGGGAAACCTACCAAACCCACACATTTCTGAAAACTAGACACGCGGCGGCTTCCAGGGAGGTATGGCTTGTGTGGATCCCCCAACGTTTCCTTACCCAGAATCCCCTGCAAACCTCAATTTTTGCTGATAATATCACTTTTTTCACACATTTTGGGGTGGGAAATTTGTGGCATTACCGGGTTCACACAAATTTCCCACCACCCAGCGTTCCCCCTGGTTTCCCGGTATAAATGGTGCCTCACTTGTGTGGGAGGCCCAAGTACCCGCGGCAGGCAAGGGCCCAAAACGTAGTGAGGTGACATCAAAATGGCCGATCGCAAAACCACCTGGTTTTGCAAGGGGGGTCACTTTGGTTTTTGGCCCGGTGCTCGGCGGCCATCTACGGAAACCTACCAAACCCACACATTTCTGAAAACTAGACACCCGGCGGCTTCCAGGGAGGTATGGCTTGTGTGGATCCCCCAACGTTTCCTTACACAGAATCCCCTGCAAACCTCAATTTTAGCTGAAACAATCACTTTTTTCACACATTTTGGGGTGGGAAAGTTGTGGCATCACCGGGCTCACACAAATTTACCACCACCCAGCGTTCCCCCAGGTCTCCCGGTAAAAATGGTGCCTCACTTGTGTGGGAGGCCCAAGTACCCGCGGCAGGCAAGGGCCCAAAACGTAGTGAGGTGACATCAAAATGGCCTATCACAAAACCACCTGGTTTGCAAGGGGGGTCACTTAGGGTTTTTGACCCGGTGCTCGGCGGCCATCTAGGGAAACCTACCAAACCCACACATTTCTGAAAACTAGACACCCTGCGGCTTCCAGGGAGGTATGGCTTGCGTGGATCCCCCAACGTTTCCTTACCCAGAATCCCCTGCAAACCTCAATTTTAGCTGAAAAAATGACTTTTTTCACACATTTTGGGGTGGGAAAGTTGTGGCACCACCGGGCTCACACACATTTACCACCACCCAGCGTTCCCCCAGGTCTCCCGGTAAAAATGGTGCCTCACTTGTGTGGGAGGCCCAAGTACCCGCGGCAGGCAAGGGCCCAAAACGTAGTGAGGTGACATCAAAATGGCCTAACGCAAAACCACCTGGTTTTGCAAGGGGGGCACTTTGGTTTTTGACCCGGTGCTCGGCGGCCATCTAGGGAAACCTACCAAACCCACACATTTCTGAAAACTAGACACCTGGCGGCTTCCAGGGAGGTATGGCTTGCGTGGATCCCCCAACGTTTCCTTACCCAGAATCCCCTGCAAACCTCAATTTTAGCAGAAAAAATCACTTTTTTCACACATTTTGGGGTGGGAAAGTTGTGGCATCACACAAATTTCCCACCACCCAGCGTTCCCCCTGGTCTCCCGGTATAAATGGTGCCTCACTTGTGTGGGAGGCCCAAGTACCCGCGGCAGGCAAGGGCCCAAAACGTAGTGAGGCGATGTCAAAATGGGCGATCGCAAAACCACCTGGTTTTGCAAGGGGGGTCACTTTGGTTTTTGGCCCGGTGCTCGGCGGCCATCTAGGGAAACCTACCAAACCCATGCATTTCTGAAAGCTAGACACCCGGCGGCTTCCAGGGAGGTATGGCTTGCGTGGATCCCTCAACGTTTCCTTACCCAGAATCCCCTGCAAACCTCAATTTTAGCTGAAACAATCACTTTTTTCACACATTTTGGGGTGGGAAAGTTGTGGCATCAATGGGCTCACACAAATTTACCACCACCCAGCGTTCCCCCAGGTCTCCCGGTAAAAATGGTGCCTCACTTGTGTGGGAGGCCCAAGTACCCGCGGCAGGCAAGGGCCCAAAACGTAGTGAGGCGACATCAAAATGGCCTATCGCAAAACCACCTGGTTTTGCAAGGGGGTCACTTTGGTTTTTGGCCCGGTGCTCGGCGGCCATCAAGGGAAACCTACCAAACCCATGCATTTCTGAAAACTAGACACCCGGCGGCTTCCAGGGAGGTATGGCTTGCGTGGATCCCCCAAAGTTTCCTTACTCAGAATCCCCTGCAAACCTCAATTTTAGCTGAAAAAATCACTTTTTTCACACATTTTGGGGTGGGAAAGTTGTGGCACCACCGGGCTCACACAAATTTACCACAACCCAGCGTTCCCCCAGGTCTCCCGGTAAAAATGGTGCCTCACTTGTGTGGGAGGCCCAAGTACCCGCGGCAGGCAAGGGCCCAAAACGTAGTGAGGTGACATCAAAATGGCCTATCGCAAAACCACCTGGTTTTGCAAGGGGGGCACTTTGGTTTTTGACCCGGTGCTCGGCGGCCATCTAGGGAAACCTACCAAACCCATGCATTTCTGAAAACTAGACACCCGGCGGCTTCCAGGGAGGTATGGCTTGCGTGGATCCCCCAAAGTTTCCTTACCCAGAATCTCCTGCAAACCTCAATTTTAGCAGAAAAAAATCACTTTTTTCACACATTTTGGGGTGGGAAAGTTGTGGCATCACACAAATTTCCCACCACCCAGCGTTCCCCCTGGTCTCCCGGTATAAATGGTGCCTCACTTGTGTGGGAGGCCCAAGTACCCGCGGCAGGCAAGGGCCCAAAACGTAGTGAGGCGATGTCAAAATGGGCGATCGCAAAACCACCTGGTTTTGCACGGGGGGTCACTTTGGTTTTTGGCCCGGTGCTCGGCGGCCATCTAGGGAAACCTACCAAACCCATGCATTTCTGAAAGCTAGACACCCGGCGGCTTCCAGGGAGGTATGGCTTGCGTGGATCCCTCAACGTTTCCTTACCCAGAATCCCCTGCAAACCTCAATTTTAGCTGAAACAATCACTTTTTTCACACATTTTGGGGTGGGAAAGTTGTGGCATCACCAGGCTCACACAAATTTACCACCACCCAGCGTTCCCCCAGGTCTCCCGGTAAAAATGGTGCCTCACTTGTGTGGGAGGCCCAAGTACCCGCGGCAGGCAAGGGCCCAAAACGTAGTGAGGCGACATCAAAATGGCCTATCGCAAAACCACCTGGTTTTGCAAGGGGGTCACTTTGGTTTTTGGCCCGGTGCTCGGCGGCCATCAAGGGAAACCTACCAAACCCATGCATTTCTGAAAACTAGACACCCGGCGGCTTCCAGGGAGGTATGGCTTGCGTGGATCCCCCAAAGTTTCCTTACTCAGAATCCCCTGCAAACCTCAATTTTAGCTGAAAAAATCACTTTTTTCACACATTTTGGGGTGGGAAAGTTGTGGCATCCCCGGGCTCACACAAATTTACCACCACCCAGCGTTCCCCCAGGTCTCCCGGTAAAAATGGTGCCTCACTTGTGTGGGAGGCCCAAGTACCCGCGGCAGGCAAGGGCCCAAAACGTAGTGAGGTGACATCAAAATGGCCTATCGCAAAACCACCTGGTTTTGCAAGGGGGGTCACTTTGGTTTTTGACCTGGTGCTCGGCGGCCATCTAGGGAAACCTACCAAACCCACACATTTCTGAAAACTAGACACCCAGCGGCTTCCAGGGAGGTATGGCTTGCGTGGATTCCCCAACGTTTCCTTACCCAGAATCCCCTGCAAACCTCAATTTTAGCTGAAAAAATCACTTTTTTCACACATTTTGGGGTGGGAAAGTTGTGGCATCACCGGACTCACACAAATTTACCATCACCCAGCGTTCCCCCAGGTCTCCCGGTAAAAATGGTGCCTCACTTGTGTGGGAGGCCCAAGTACCCGCGGCAGGCAAGGGCCCAAAACGTAGTGAGGCGACATCAAAATGGCCTATCGCAAAACCACCTGGTTTTGCAAGGGGGTCACTTTAGTTTTTGGCCCGGTGCTCGGCGGCCATCTAGGGAAACCTACCAAACCCATGCATTTCTGAAAACTAGACACCCGGCGGCTTCCAGGGAGGTATGGCTTGCGTGGATCCCCCAAAGTTTCCTTACTCAGAATCCCCTGCAAACCTCAATTTTAGCTGAAAAAATCACTTTTTTCACACATTTTGGGGTGGGAAAGTTGTGGCATCCCCGGGCTCACACAAATTTACCACCACCCAGCGTTCCCCCAGGTCTCCCGGTAAAAATGGTGCCTCACTTGTGTGGGAGGCCCCAGTACCCGCGGCAGGCAAGGGCCCAAAACGTAGTGAGGTGACATCAAAATGGCCTATCGGAAAACCACCTGGTTTTGCAAGGGGGGTCACTTTGGTTTATGACCCGGTGCTCGGCGGCCATCTAGGGAAACCTACTAAACCCACACATTTCTGAAAACTAGACACCCAGCGGCTTCCAGGGAGGTATGGCTTGCGTGGATTCCCCAACGTTTCCTTACCTAGAATCCCCTGCAAACCTCAATTTTAGCTGAAAAATTACTTTTTTCACACATTTTGGGGTGGGAAAGTTGTGGCATCACCGGACTCACACAAATTTACCATCACCCAGCGTTCCCCCAGGTCTCCCGGTAAAAATGGTGCCTCACTTGTGTGGGAGGCCCAAGTACCCGCGGCAGGCAAGGACCCAAAACGTAGTGAGGCGACATCAAAATGGCCTATCGCAAAACCACCTGGTTTTGCAAGGGGGTCACTTTGGTTTTTGGCCCGGTGCTCGGCGGCCATCTAGGGAAACCTACCATACCCATGCATTTCTGAAAACTAGACACCCGGCGGCTTCCAGGGAGGTATGGCTTGCGTGGATCCCCCAAAGTTTCCTTACTCAGAATCCCCTGCAAACCTCAATTTTAGCTGAAAAAATCACTTTTTTCACACATTTTGGGGTGGGAAAGTTGTGGCATCCCCGGGCTCACACAAATTTACCACCACCCAGCGTTCCCCCAGGTCTCCCGGTAAAAATGGTGCCTCACTTGTGTGGGAGGCTCAAGTACCCGCGGCAGGCAAGGGCCCAAAACGTAGTGAGGTGACATCAAAATGGCCTATCGCAAAACCACCTGGTTTTGCAAGGGGGGTCACTTTGGTTTATGACCCGGTGCTCGGCGGCCATCTAGGGAAACCTACTAAACCCACACATTTCTGAAAACTAGACACCCAGCGGCTTCCAGGGAGGTATGGCTTGCGTGGATTTCCCAACGTTTCCTTACCTAGAATCCCCTGCAAACCTCAATTTTAGCTGAAAAAAATCACTTTTTTCACACATTTTGGGGTGGGAAAGTTGTGGCATCACCGGACTCACACAAATTTACCATCACCCAGCGTTCCCCCAGGTCTCCCGGTAAAAATGGTGCCTCACTTGTGTGGGAGGCCCAAGTACCCGCGGCAGGCAAGGGCCCAAAACGTAGTGAGGTGACATCAAAATGGCCGATCGCAAAACCACCTGGTTTTGCAAGGGGGGTCACTTTGGTTTTTGGCCCGGTGCTCGGCGGCCATCTAGGGAAACCTACCAAACCCACACATTTCTGAAAACTAGACACCCGGCGGCTTCCAGGGAGGTATGGCTTGTGTGGATCCCCCAACGTTTCCTTACACAGAATCCCCTGCAAACCTCAATTTTAGCTGAAAAAAATCACTTTTTTCACACATTTTGGGGTGGGAAAGTTGTGGCATCACCGGGCTCACACAAATTTACCACCACCCAGCGTTCCCCCAGGTCTCCCGGTAAAAATGGTGCCTCACTTGTGTGGGAGGCCCAAGTACCCGCGGCAGGCAAGGGCCCAAAACGTAGTGAGGTGACATCAAAATAGCCTATCGCAAAACCACCTGGTTTTGCATGGGGGGTCACTTTGGTTTTTGACCCGGTGCTCGGCGGCCATCTAGGGAAACCTACCAAACCCACACATTTCTGAAAACTAGACACGCGGCGGCTTCCAGGGAGGTATGGCTTGTGTGGATCCCCCAACGTTTCCTTACCCAGAATCCCCTGCAAACCTCAATTTTTGCTGATAATATCACTTTTTTCACACATTTTGGGGTGGGAAATTTGTGGCATTACCGGGTTCACACAAATTTCCCACCACCCAGCGTTCCCCCTGGTTTCCCGGTATAAATGGTGCCTCACTTGTGTGGGAGGCCCAAGTACCCGCGGCAGGCAAGGGCCCAAAACGTAGTGAGGTGACATCAAAATGGCCGATCGCAAAACCACCTGGTTTTGCAAGGGGGGTCACTTTGGTTTTTGGCCCGGTGCTCGGCGGCCATCTACGGAAACCTACCAAACCCACACATTTCTGAAAACTAGACACCCGGCGGCTTCCAGGGAGGTATGGCTTGTGTGGATCCCCCAACGTTTCCTTACACAGAATCCCCTGCAAACCTCAATTTTAGCTGAAACAATCACTTTTTTCACACATTTTGGGGTGGGAAAGTTGTGGCATCACCGGGCTCACACAAATTTACCACCACCCAGCGTTCCCCCAGGTCTCCCGGTAAAAATGGTGCCTCACTTGTGTGGGAGGCCCAAGTACCCGCGGCAGGCAAGGGCCCAAAACGTAGTGAGGTGACATCAAAATGGCCTATCACAAAACCACCTGGTTTGCAAGGGGGGTCACTTAGGGTTTTTGACCCGGTGCTCGGCGGCCATCTAGGGAAACCTACCAAACCCACACATTTCTGAAAACTAGACACCCTGCGGCTTCCAGGGAGGTATGGCTTGCGTGGATCCCCCAACGTTTCCTTACCCAGAATCCCCTGCAAACCTCAATTTTAGCTGAAAAAATGACTTTTTTCACACATTTTGGGGTGGGAAAGTTGTGGCACCACCGGGCTCACACACATTTACCACCACCCAGCGTTCCCCCAGGTCTCCCGGTAAAAATGGTGCCTCACTTGTGTGGGAGGCCCAAGTACCCGCGGCAGGCAAGGGCCCAAAACGTAGTGAGGTGACATCAAAATGGCCTAACGCAAAACCACCTGGTTTTGCAAGGGGGGCACTTTGGTTTTTGACCCGGTGCTCGGCGGCCATCTAGGGAAACCTACCAAACCCACACATTTCTGAAAACTAGACACCTGGCGGCTTCCAGGGAGGTATGGCTTGCGTGGATCCCCCAACGTTTCCTTACCCAGAATCCCCTGCAAACCTCAATTTTAGCAGAAAAAATCACTTTTTTCACACATTTTGGGGTGGGAAAGTTGTGGCATCACACAAATTTCCCACCACCCAGCGTTCCCCCTGGTCTCCCGGTATAAATGGTGCCTCACTTGTGTGGGAGGCCCAAGTACCCGCGGCAGGCAAGGGCCCAAAACGTAGTGAGGCGATGTCAAAATGGGCGATCGCAAAACCACCTGGTTTTGCAAGGGGGGTCACTTTGGTTTTTGGCCCGGTGCTCGGCGGCCATCTAGGGAAACCTACCAAACCCATGCATTTCTGAAAGCTAGACACCCGGCGGCTTCCAGGGAGGTATGGCTTGCGTGGATCCCTCAACGTTTCCTTACCCAGAATCCCCTGCAAACCTCAATTTTAGCTGAAACAATCACTTTTTTCACACATTTTGGGGTGGGAAAGTTGTGGCATCAATGGGCTCACACAAATTTACCACCACCCAGCGTTCCCCCAGGTCTCCCGGTAAAAATGGTGCCTCACTTGTGTGGGAGGCCCAAGTACCCGCGGCAGGCAAGGGCCCAAAACGTAGTGAGGCGACATCAAAATGGCCTATCGCAAAACCACCTGGTTTTGCAAGGGGGTCACTTTGGTTTTTGGCCCGGTGCTCGGCGGCCATCAAGGGAAACCTACCAAACCCATGCATTTCTGAAAACTAGACACCCGGCGGCTTCCAGGGAGGTATGGCTTGCGTGGATCCCCCAAAGTTTCCTTACTCAGAATCCCCTGCAAACCTCAATTTTAGCTGAAAAAATCACTTTTTTCACACATTTTGGGGTGGGAAAGTTGTGGCACCACCGGGCTCACACAAATTTACCACAACCCAGCGTTCCCCCAGGTCTCCCGGTAAAAATGGTGCCTCACTTGTGTGGGAGGCCCAAGTACCCGCGGCAGGCAAGGGCCCAAAACGTAGTGAGGTGACATCAAAATGGCCTATCGCAAAACCACCTGGTTTTGCAAGGGGGGCACTTTGGTTTTTGACCCGGTGCTCGGCGGCCATCTAGGGAAACCTACCAAACCCACACATTTCTGAAAACTAGACACCTGGCGGCTTCCAGGGAGGTATGGCTTGCGTGGATCCCCCAATGTTTCCTTACCCAGAATCTCCTGCAAACCTCAATTTTAGCAGAAAAAAATCACTTTTTTCACACATTTTGGGGTGGGAAAGTTGTGGCATCACACAAATTTCCCACCACCCAGCGTTCCCCCTGGTCTCCCGGTATAAATGGTGCCTCACTTGTGTGGGAGGCCCAAGTACCCGCGGCAGGCAAGGGCCCAAAACGTAGTGAGGCGATGTCAAAATGGGCGATCGCAAAACCACCTGGTTTTGCACGGGGGGTCACTTTGGTTTTTGGCCCGGTGCTCGGCGGCCATCTAGGGAAACCTACCAAACCCATGCATTTCTGAAAGCTAGACACCCGGCGGCTTCCAGGGAGGTATGGCTTGCGTGGATCCCTCAACGTTTCCTTACCCAGAATCCCCTGCAAACCTCAATTTTAGCTGAAACAATCACTTTTTTCACACATTTTGGGGTGGGAAAGTTGTGGCATCACCAGGCTCACACAAATTTACCACCACCCAGCGTTCCCCCAGGTCTCCCGGTAAAAATGGTGCCTCACTTGTGTGGGAGGCCCAAGTACCCGCGGCAGGCAAGGGCCCAAAACGTAGTGAGGTGACATCAAAATGGCCGATCGCAAAACCACCTGGTTTTGCAAGGGGGGTCACTTTGGTTTTTGGCCCGGTGCTCGGCGGCCATCTAGTGAAACCTACCAAACCCATGCATTTCTGAAAACTAGACACCCGGCGACTTCCAGGGAGGTATGGCTTGTGTGGATCCCCCAACGTTTCCTTACCCAGAATCCCCTGCAAACCTCAATTTTAGCTGAAAAAATCACTTTTTTCACACATTTTGGGGTGGGACAGTTGTGGCATCACCGGGCTCACACAAATTTAGCACCACCCAGCGTTCCCCCAGGTCTCCCGGTAAAAATGGTGCCTCACTTGTGTGGGAGGCCCAAGTACCCGCGGCAGGCAAGGGCCCAAAACGTAGTGAGGTGACATCAAAATGGCCTATCACAAAACCACCTGGTTTTGCAAGGGGGGTCACTTAGGGTTTTTGACCCGGTGCTCGGCGGCCATCTAGGGAAACCTACCAAACCCACACATTTCTGAAAACTAGACACCCGGCGGCTTCCAGGGAGGTATGGCTTGCGTGGATCCCCCAACGTTTCCTTACCCAGAATCCCCTGCAAACCTCAATTTTAGCTGAAAAAATGACTTTTTTCACATATTTTGGGGTGGGAAAGTTGTGGCACCACCGGGCTCACACAAATTTACCACCACCCAGCGTTCCCCCAGGTCTCCCGTTAAAAATGGTGCCTCACTTGTGTGGGAGGCCCAAGTACCCGCGGCAGGCAAGGGCCCAAAACGTAGTGAGGTGACATCAAAATGGCCTATCGCAAAACCACCTGGTTTTGCAAGGGGGGCACTTTGGTTTTTGACCCGGTGCTCGGCGGCCATCTAGGGAAACCTACCAAACCCACACATTTCTGAAAACTAGACACCTGGCGGCTTCCAGGGAGGTATGGCTTGCGTGGATCCCCCAACGATTCCTTACCCAGAATCCCCTGCAAACCTCAATTTTAGCAGAAAAAATCACTTTTTTCACACATTTTGGGGTGGGAAAGTTGTGGCATCACACAAATTTCCCACCACCCAGCGTTCCCCCTGGTCTCCCGGTATAAATGGTGCCTCACTTGTGTGGGAGGCCCAAGTACCCGCGGCAGGCAAGGGCCCAAAACGTAGTGAGGCGATGTCAAAATGGGCGATCGCAAAACCACCTGGTTTTGCAAGGGGGATCACTTTGGTTTTTGGCCCGGTGCTCGGCGGCCATCTAGGGAAACCTACCAAACCCATGCATTTCTGAAAGCTAGACACCCGGCGGCTTCCAGGGAGGTATGGCTTGCGTGGATCCCTCAACGTTTCCTTACCCAGAATCCCCTGCAAACCTCAATTTTAGCTGAAACAATCACTTTTTTCACTCATTTTGGGGTGGGAAAGTTGTGGCATCACCGGGCTCACACAAATTTACCACCACCCAGCGTTCCCCCAGGTCTCCCGGTAAAAATGGTGCCTCACTTGTGTGGGAGGCCCAAGTACCCGCGGCAGGCAAGGGCCCAAAACGTAGTGAGGTGACATCAAAATGGCCGATCGCAAAACCACCTGGTTTTGCAAGGGGGGTCACTTTGGTTTTTGGCCCGGTGCTCGGCGGCCATCTAGTGAAACCTACCAAACCCATGCATTTCTGAAAACTAGACACCCGGCGACTTCCAGGGAGGTATGGCTTGTGTGGATCCCCCAACGTTTCCTTACCCAGAATCCCCTGCAAACCTCAATTTTAGCTGAAAAAATCACTTTTTTCACACATTTTGGGGTGGGAAAGTTGTGGCATCACCGGGCTCACACAAATTTACCACCACCCAGCGTTCCCCCAGGTCTCCCGGTAAAAATGGTGCCTCACTTGTGTGGGAGGCCCAAGTACCCGCGGCAGGCAAGGGCCCAAAACGTAGTGAGGTGACATCAAAATGGCCTATCACAAAACCACCTGGTTTGCAAGGGGGGTCACTTAGGGTTTTTGACCCGGTGCTCGGCGGCCATCTAGGGAAACCTACCAAACCCACACATTTCTGAAAACTAGACACCCTGCGGCTTCCAGGGAGGTATGGCTTGCGTGGATCCCCCAACGTTTCCTTACCCAGAATCCCCTGCAAACCTCAATTTGAGCTGAAAAAATGACTTTTTTCACACATTTTGGGGTGGGAAAGTTGTGGCACCACCGGGCTCACACACATTTACCACCACCCAGCGTTCCCCCAGGTCTCCCGGTAAAAATGGTGCCTCACTTGTGTGGGAGGCCCAAGTACCCGCGGCAGGCAAGGGCCCAAAACGTAGTGAGGTGACATCAAAATGGCCTAACGCAAAACCACCTGGTTTTGCAAGGGGGGCACTTTGGTTTTTGACCCGGTGCTCGGCGGCCATCTAGGGAAACCTACCAAACCCACACATTTCTGAAAACTAGACACCTGGCGGCTTCCAGGGAGGTATGGCTTGCGTGGATCCCCCAACGTTTCCTTACCCAGAATCCCCTGCAAACCTCAATTTTAGCAGAAAAAATCACTTTTTTCACACATTTTGGGGTGGGAAAGTTGTGGCATCACACAAATTTCCCACCACCCAGCGTTCCCCCTGGTCTCCCGGTATAAATGGTGCCTCACTTGTGTGGGAGGCCCAAGTACCCGCGGCAGGCAAGGGCCCAAAACGTAGTGAGGCGATGTCAAAATGGGCGATCGCAAAACCACCTGGTTTTGCAAGGGGGGTCACTTTGGTTTTTGGCCCGGTGCTCGGCGGCCATCTAGGGAAACCTACCAAACCCATGCATTTCTGAAAGCTAGACACCCGGCGGCTTCCAGGGAGGTATGGCTTGCGTGGATCCCTCAACGTTTCCTTACCCAGAATCCCCTGCAAACCTCAATTTTAGCTGAAACAATCACTTTTTTCACACATTTTGGGGTGGGAAAGTTGTGGCATCAATGGGCTCACACAAATTTACCACCACCCAGCGTTCCCCCAGGTCTCCCGGTAAAAATGGTGCCTCACTTGTGTGGGAGGCCCAAGTACCCGCGGCAGGCAAGGGCCCAAAACGTAGTGAGGCGACATCAAAATGGCCTATCGCAAAACCACCTGGTTTTGCAAGGGGGTCACTTTGGTTTTTGGCCCGGTGCTCGGCGGCCATCAAGGGAAACCTACCAAACCCATGCATTTCTGAAAACTAGACACCCGGCGGCTTCCAGGGAGGTATGGCTTGCGTGGATCCCCCAAAGTTTCCTTACTCAGAATCCCCTGCAAACCTCAATTTTAGCTGAAAAAATCACTTTTTTCACACATTTTGGGGTGGGAAAGTTGTGGCATCCCCGGGCTCACACAAATTTACCACCACCCAGCGTTCCCCCAGGTCTCCCGGTAAAAATGGTGCCTCACTTGTGTGGGAGGCCCAAGTACCCGCGGCAGGCAAGGGCCCAAAACGTAGTGAGGTGACATCAAAATGGCCTATCGCAAAACCACCTGGTTTTGCAAGGGGGGTCACTTTGGTTTTTGACCTGGTGCTCGGCGGCCATCTAGGGAAACCTACCAAACCCACACATTTCTGAAAACTAGACACCCAGCGGCTTCCAGGGAGGTATGGCTTGCGTGGATTCCCCAACGTTTCCTTACCCAGAATCCCCTGCAAACCTCAATTTTAGCTGAAAAAATCACTTTTTTCACACATTTTGGGGTGGGAAAGTTGTGGCATCACCGGACTCACACAAATTTACCATCACCCAGCGTTCCCCCAGGTCTCCCGGTAAAAATGGTGCCTCACTTGTGTGGGAGGCCCAAGTACCCGCGGCAGGCAAGGGCCCAAAACGTAGTGAGGCGACATCAAAATGGCCTATCGCAAAACCACCTGGTTTTGCAAGGGGGTCACTTTAGTTTTTGGCCCGGTGCTCGGCGGCCATCTAGGGAAACCTACCAAACCCATGCATTTCTGAAAACTAGACACCCGGCGGCTTCCAGGGAGGTATGGCTTGCGTGGATCCCCCAAAGTTTCCTTACTCAGAATCCCCTGCAAACCTCAATTTTAGCTGAAAAAATCACTTTTTTCACACATTTTGGGGTGGGAAAGTTGTGGCATCCCCGGGCTCACACAAATTTACCACCACCCAGCGTTCCCCCAGGTCTCCCGGTAAAAATGGTGCCTCACTTGTGTGGGAGGCCCCAGTACCCGCGGCAGGCAAGGGCCCAAAACGTAGTGAGGTGACATCAAAATGGCCTATCGGAAAACCACCTGGTTTTGCAAGGGGGGTCACTTTGGTTTATGACCCGGTGCTCGGCGGCCATCTAGGGAAACCTACTAAACCCACACATTTCTGAAAACTAGACACCCAGCGGCTTCCAGGGAGGTATGGCTTGCGTGGATTCCCCAACGTTTCCTTACCTAGAATCCCCTGCAAACCTCAATTTTAGCTGAAAAATTACTTTTTTCACACATTTTGGGGTGGGAAAGTTGTGGCATCACCGGACTCACACAAATTTACCATCACCCAGCGTTCCCCCAGGTCTCCCGGTAAAAATGGTGCCTCACTTGTGTGGGAGGCCCAAGTACCCGCGGCAGGCAAGGACCCAAAACGTAGTGAGGCGACATCAAAATGGCCTATCGCAAAACCACCTGGTTTTGCAAGGGGGTCACTTTGGTTTTTGGCCCGGTGCTCGGCGGCCATCTAGGGAAACCTACCATACCCATGCATTTCTGAAAACTAGACACCCGGCGGCTTCCAGGGAGGTATGGCTTGCGTGGATCCCCCAAAGTTTCCTTACTCAGAATCCCCTGCAAACCTCAATTTTAGCTGAAAAAATCACTTTTTTCACACATTTTGGGGTGGGAAAGTTGTGGCATCCCCGGGCTCACACAAATTTACCACCACCCAGCGTTCCCCCAGGTCTCCCGGTAAAAATGGTGCCTCACTTGTGTGGGAGGCTCAAGTACCCGCGGCAGGCAAGGGCCCAAAACGTAGTGAGGTGACATCAAAATGGCCTATCGCAAAACCACCTGGTTTTGCAAGGGGGGTCACTTTGGTTTATGACCCGGTGCTCGGCGGCCATCTAGGGAAACCTACTAAACCCACACATTTCTGAAAACTAGACACCCAGCGGCTTCCAGGGAGGTATGGCTTGCGTGGATTTCCCAACGTTTCCTTACCTAGAATCCCCTGCAAACCTCAATTTTAGCTGAAAAAAATCACTTTTTTCACACATTTTGGGGTGGGAAAGTTGTGGCATCACCGGACTCACACAAATTTACCATCACCCAGCGTTCCCCCAGGTCTCCCGGTAAAAATGGTGCCTCACTTGTGTGGGAGGCCCAAGTACCCGCGGCAGGCAAGGGCCCAAAACGTAGTGAGGTGACATCAAAATGGCCGATCGCAAAACCACCTGGTTTTGCAAGGGGGGTCACTTTGGTTTTTGGCCCGGTGCTCGGCGGCCATCTAGGGAAACCTACCAAACCCACACATTTCTGAAAACTAGACACCCGGCGGCTTCCAGGGAGGTATGGCTTGTGTGGATCCCCCAACGTTTCCTTACACAGAATCCCCTGCAAACCTCAATTTTAGCTGAAAAAAATCACTTTTTTCACACATTTTGGGGTGGGAAAGTTGTGGCATCACCGGGCTCACACAAATTTACCACCACCCAGCGTTCCCCCAGGTCTCCCGGTAAAAATGGTGCCTCACTTGTGTGGGAGGCCCAAGTACCCGCGGCAGGCAAGGGCCCAAAACGTAGTGAGGTGACATCAAAATAGCCTATCGCAAAACCACCTGGTTTTGCATGGGGGGTCACTTTGGTTTTTGACCCGGTGCTCGGCGGCCATCTAGGGAAACCTACCAAACCCACACATTTCTGAAAACTAGACACGCGGCGGCTTCCAGGGAGGTATGGCTTGTGTGGATCCCCCAACGTTTCCTTACCCAGAATCCCCTGCAAACCTCAATTTTTGCTGATAATATCACTTTTTTCACACATTTTGGGGTGGGAAATTTGTGGCATTACCGGGTTCACACAAATTTCCCACCACCCAGCGTTCCCCCTGGTTTCCCGGTATAAATGGTGCCTCACTTGTGTGGGAGGCCCAAGTACCCGCGGCAGGCAAGGGCCCAAAACGTAGTGAGGTGACATCAAAATGGCCGATCGCAAAACCACCTGGTTTTGCAAGGGGGGTCACTTTGGTTTTTGGCCCGGTGCTCGGCGGCCATCTACGGAAACCTACCAAACCCACACATTTCTGAAAACTAGACACCCGGCGGCTTCCAGGGAGGTATGGCTTGTGTGGATCCCCCAACGTTTCCTTACACAGAATCCCCTGCAAACCTCAATTTTAGCTGAAACAATCACTTTTTTCACACATTTTGGGGTGGGAAAGTTGTGGCATCACCGGGCTCACACAAATTTACCACCACCCAGCGTTCCCCCAGGTCTCCCGGTAAAAATGGTGCCTCACTTGTGTGGGAGGCCCAAGTACCCGCGGCAGGCAAGGGCCCAAAACGTAGTGAGGTGACATCAAAATGGCCTATCACAAAACCACCTGGTTTGCAAGGGGGGTCACTTAGGGTTTTTGACCCGGTGCTCGGCGGCCATCTAGGGAAACCTACCAAACCCACACATTTCTGAAAACTAGACACCCTGCGGCTTCCAGGGAGGTATGGCTTGCGTGGATCCCCCAACGTTTCCTTACCCAGAATCCCCTGCAAACCTCAATTTTAGCTGAAAAAATGACTTTTTTCACACATTTTGGGGTGGGAAAGTTGTGGCACCACCGGGCTCACACACATTTACCACCACCCAGCGTTCCCCCAGGTCTCCCGGTAAAAATGGTGCCTCACTTGTGTGGGAGGCCCAAGTACCCGCGGCAGGCAAGGGCCCAAAACGTAGTGAGGTGACATCAAAATGGCCTAACGCAAAACCACCTGGTTTTGCAAGGGGGGCACTTTGGTTTTTGACCCGGTGCTCGGCGGCCATCTAGGGAAACCTACCAAACCCACACATTTCTGAAAACTAGACACCTGGCGGCTTCCAGGGAGGTATGGCTTGCGTGGATCCCCCAACGTTTCCTTACCCAGAATCCCCTGCAAACCTCAATTTTAGCAGAAAAAATCACTTTTTTCACACATTTTGGGGTGGGAAAGTTGTGGCATCACACAAATTTCCCACCACCCAGCGTTCCCCCTGGTCTCCCGGTATAAATGGTGCCTCACTTGTGTGGGAGGCCCAAGTACCCGCGGCAGGCAAGGGCCCAAAACGTAGTGAGGCGATGTCAAAATGGGCGATCGCAAAACCACCTGGTTTTGCAAGGGGGGTCACTTTGGTTTTTGGCCCGGTGCTCGGCGGCCATCTAGGGAAACCTACCAAACCCATGCATTTCTGAAAGCTAGACACCCGGCGGCTTCCAGGGAGGTATGGCTTGCGTGGATCCCTCAACGTTTCCTTACCCAGAATCCCCTGCAAACCTCAATTTTAGCTGAAACAATCACTTTTTTCACACATTTTGGGGTGGGAAAGTTGTGGCATCAATGGGCTCACACAAATTTACCACCACCCAGCGTTCCCCCAGGTCTCCCGGTAAAAATGGTGCCTCACTTGTGTGGGAGGCCCAAGTACCCGCGGCAGGCAAGGGCCCAAAACGTAGTGAGGCGACATCAAAATGGCCTATCGCAAAACCACCTGGTTTTGCAAGGGGGTCACTTTGGTTTTTGGCCCGGTGCTCGGCGGCCATCAAGGGAAACCTACCAAACCCATGCATTTCTGAAAACTAGACACCCGGCGGCTTCCAGGGAGGTATGGCTTGCGTGGATCCCCCAAAGTTTCCTTACTCAGAATCCCCTGCAAACCTCAATTTTAGCTGAAAAAATCACTTTTTTCACACATTTTGGGGTGGGAAAGTTGTGGCATCCCCGGGCTCACACAAATTTACCACCACCCAGCGTTCCCCCAGGTCTCCCGGTAAAAATGGTGCCTCACTTGTGTGGGAGGCCCAAGTACCCGCGGCAGGCAAGGGCCCAAAACGTAGTGAGGTGACATCAAAATGGCCTATCGCAAAACCACCTGGTTTTGCAAGGGGGGTCACTTTGGTTTTTGACCTGGTGCTCGGCGGCCATCTAGGGAAACCTACCAAACCCACACATTTCTGAAAACTAGACACCCAGCGGCTTCCAGGGAGGTATGGCTTGCGTGGATTCCCCAACGTTTCCTTACCCAGAATCCCCTGCAAACCTCAATTTTAGCTGAAAAAATCACTTTTTTCACACATTTTGGGGTGGGAAAGTTGTGGCATCACCGGACTCACACAAATTTACCATCACCCAGCGTTCCCCCAGGTCTCCCGGTAAAAATGGTGCCTCACTTGTGTGGGAGGCCCAAGTACCCGCGGCAGGCAAGGGCCCAAAACGTAGTGAGGCGACATCAAAATGGCCTATCGCAAAACCACCTGGTTTTGCAAGGGGGTCACTTTAGTTTTTGGCCCGGTGCTCGGCGGCCATCTAGGGAAACCTACCAAACCCATGCATTTCTGAAAACTAGACACCCGGCGGCTTCCAGGGAGGTATGGCTTGCGTGGATCCCCCAAAGTTTCCTTACTCAGAATCCCCTGCAAACCTCAATTTTAGCTGAAAAAATCACTTTTTTCACACATTTTGGGGTGGGAAAGTTGTGGCATCCCCGGGCTCACACAAATTTACCACCACCCAGCGTTCCCCCATGTCTCCCGGTAAAAATGGTGCCTCACTTGTGTGGGAGGCCCCAGTACCCGCGGCAGGCAAGGGCCCAAAACGTAGTGAGGTGACATCAAAATGGCCTATCGGAAAACCACCTGGTTTTGCAAGGGGGGTCACTTTGGTTTATGACCCGGTGCTCGGCGGCCATCTAGGGAAACCTACTAAACCCACACATTTCTGAAAACTAGACACCCAGCGGCTTCCAGGGAGGTATGGCTTGCGTGGATTCCCCAACGTTTCCTTACCTAGAATCCCCTGCAAACCTCAATTTTAGCTGAAAAATTACTTTTTTCACACATTTTGGGGTGGGAAAGTTGTGGCATCACCGGACTCACACAAATTTACCATCACCCAGCGTTCCCCCAGGTCTCCCGGTAAAAATGGTGCCTCACTTGTGTGGGAGGCCCAAGTACCCGCGGCAGGCAAGGACCCAAAACGTAGTGAGGCGACATCAAAATGGCCTATCGCAAAACCACCTGGTTTTGCAAGGGGGTCACTTTGGTTTTTGGCCCGGTGCTCGGCGGCCATCTAGGGAAACCTACCATACCCATGCATTTCTGAAAACTAGACACCCGGCGGCTTCCAGGGAGGTATGGCTTGCGTGGATCCCCCAAAGTTTCCTTACTCAGAATCCCCTGCAAACCTCAATTTTAGCTGAAAAAATCACTTTTTTCACACATTTTGGGGTGGGAAAGTTGTGGCATCCCCGGGCTCACACAAATTTACCACCACCCAGCGTTCCCCCAGGTCTCCCGGTAAAAATGGTGCCTCACTTGTGTGGGAGGCTCAAGTACCCGCGGCAGGCAAGGGCCCAAAACGTAGTGAGGTGACATCAAAATGGCCTATCGCAAAACCACCTGGTTTTGCAAGGGGGGTCACTTTGGTTTATGACCCGGTGCTCGGCGGCCATCTAGGGAAACCTACTAAACCCACACATTTCTGAAAACTAGACACCCAGCGGCTTCCAGGGAGGTATGGCTTGCGTGGATTTCCCAACGTTTCCTTACCTAGAATCCCCTGCAAACCTCAATTTTAGCTGAAAAAAATCACTTTTTTCACACATTTTGGGGTGGGAAAGTTGTGGCATCACCGGACTCACACAAATTTACCATCACCCAGCGTTCCCCCAGGTCTCCCGGTAAAAATGGTGCCTCACTTGTGTGGGAGGCCCAAGTACCCGCGGCAGGCAAGGGCCCAAAACGTAGTGAGGTGACATCAAAATGGCCGATCGCAAAACCACCTGGTTTTGCAAGGGGGGTCACTTTGGTTTTTGGCCCGGTGCTCGGCGGCCATCTAGGGAAACCTACCAAACCCACACATTTCTGAAAACTAGACACCCGGCGGCTTCCAGGGAGGTATGGCTTGTGTGGATCCCCCAACGTTTCCTTACACAGAATCCCCTGCAAACCTCAATTTTAGCTGAAAAAAATCACTTTTTTCACACATTTTGGGGTGGGAAAGTTGTGGCATCACCGGGCTCACACAAATTTACCACCACCCAGCGTTCCCCCAGGTCTCCCGGTAAAAATGGTGCCTCACTTGTGTGGGAGGCCCAAGTACCCGCGGCAGGCAAGGGCCCAAAACGTAGTGAGGTGACATCAAAATAGCCTATCGCAAAACCACCTGGTTTTGCATGGGGGGTCACTTTGGTTTTTGACCCGGTGCTCGGCGGCCATCTAGGGAAACCTACCAAACCCACACATTTCTGAAAACTAGACACGCGGCGGCTTCCAGGGAGGTATGGCTTGTGTGGATCCCCCAACGTTTCCTTACCCAGAATCCCCTGCAAACCTCAATTTTTGCTGATAATATCACTTTTTTCACACATTTTGGGGTGGGAAATTTGTGGCATTACCGGGTTCACACAAATTTCCCACCACCCAGCGTTCCCCCTGGTTTCCCGGTATAAATGGTGCCTCACTTGTGTGGGAGGCCCAAGTACCCGCGGCAGGCAAGGGCCCAAAACGTAGTGAGGTGACATCAAAATGGCCGATCGCAAAACCACCTGGTTTTGCAAGGGGGGTCACTTTGGTTTTTGGCCCGGTGCTCGGCGGCCATCTACGGAAACCTACCAAACCCACACATTTCTGAAAACTAGACACCCGGCGGCTTCCAGGGAGGTATGGCTTGTGTGGATCCCCCAACGTTTCCTTACACAGAATCCCCTGCAAACCTCAATTTTAGCTGAAACAATCACTTTTTTCACACATTTTGGGGTGGGAAAGTTGTGGCATCACCGGGCTCACACAAATTTACCACCACCCAGCGTTCCCCCTGGTCTCCTGGTAAAAATGATGCCTCACTTGTGTGGGAGGCCCAAGTACCCGCGGCAGGCAAGGGCCCAAAATGTAGTGAGGTGACATCAAAATGGCCGATCGCAAAACCACCTGGTTTTGCAGGGGGGGTCACTTTGGTTTTTGGCCCGGTGCTCGGCGGCCATCTAGTGAAACCTACCAAACCCATGCATTTCTGAAAACTAGACACCCGGCGACTTCCAGGAAGGTATGGCTTGTGTGGTTCCCCCAACGTTTCCTTACCCAGAATCCCCTGCAAACCTCAATTTTAGCTGAAAAAATCACTTTTTTCACACATTTTGGGGTGGGAAAGTTGTGGCATCACCGGGCTCACACAAATTTACCACCACCCAGCGTTCCCCCAGGTCTCCCGGTAAAAATGGTGCCTCACTTGTGTGGGAGGCCCAAGTACCCGCGGCAGGCAAGGGCCCAAAACGTAGTGAGGTGACATCAAAATGGCCTATCACAAAACCACCTGGTTTTGCAAGGGGGGTCACTTAGGGTTTTTGACCCGGTGCTCGGCGGCCATCTAGGGAAACCTACCAAACCCACACATTTCTGAAAACTAGACACCCGGCGGCTTCCAGGGAGGTATGGCTTGCGTGGATCCCCCAACGTTTCCTTACCCAGAATCCCCTGCAAACCTCAATTTTAGCTGAAAAAATGACTTTTTTCACACATTTTGGTGTGGGAAAGTTGTGGCACCACCGGGCTCACACAAATTTACCACCACCCAGCATTCCCCCAGGTCTCCCGGTAAAAATGGTGCCTCACTTGTGTGGGAGGCCCAAGTACCCGCGGCAGGCAAGGGCCCAAAACGTAGTGAGGTGACATCAAAATGGCCTATCGCAAAACCACCTGGTTTTGCAAGGGGGGCACTTTGGTTTTTGACCCGGTGCTCGGCGGCCATCTAGGGAAACCTACCAAACCCACACATTTCTGAAAACTAGACACCTGGCGGCTTCCAGGGAGGAATGGCTTGCGTGGATCCCCCAACGTTTCCTTACCCAGAATCCCCTGCAAACCTTTAGCAGAAAAAATCACTTTTTTCACACATTTTGGGGTGGGAAAGTTGTGGCATCACACAAATTTCCCACCACCCAGCGTTCCCCCTGGTCTCCCGGTATAAATGGTGCCTCACTTGTGTGGGAGGCCCAAGTACCCGCGGCAGGCAAGGGCCCAAAACGTAGTGAGGCGATGTCAAAATGGGCGATCGCAAAACCACCTGGTTTTGCAAGGGGGGTCACTTTGGTTTTTGGCCCGGTGCTCGGCGGCCATCTAGGGAAACCTACCAAACCCATGCATTTCTGAAAGCTAGACACCCGGCGGCTTCCAGGGAGGTATGACTTGCGTGGATCCCCCAACGTTTCCTTGCCCAGAATCCCCTGCAAACCTCAATTTTAGCTGAAAAAAATCACTTTTTTCACACATTTTGGGGTGGGAAAGTTGTGGCATCACTGGGCTCACACAAATTTACCACCACCCAGCGTTCCCCCAGGTCTCCCGGTAAAAATGGTGCCTCACTTGTGTGGGAGGCCCAAGTACCCGCGGCAGGCAAGGGCCCAAAACGTAGTGAGGTGACATCAAAATGGCCTATCGCAAAACCACCTGGTTTTGCAAGGGGGGTCACTTTGGTTTTTGACCCGGTGCTCGGCGGCCATCTAGGGAAACCTACCAAACCCACACATTTCTGAAAACTAGACACCCAGCGGCTTCCAGGGAGGTATGGCTTGCGTGGATTCCCCAACGTTTCCTTACCCAGAATCCCCTGCAAACCTCAATTTTAGCTGAAAAAATCACTTTTTTCACACATTTTGGGGTGGGAAAGTTGTGGCATCACCGGACTCACACAAATTTACCATCACCCAGCGTTCCCCCAGGTCTCCCGGTAAAAATGGTGCCTCACTTGTGTGGGAGGCCCAAGTACCCGCGGCAGGCAAGGGCCCAAAACGTAGTGAGGCGACATCAAAATGGCCTATCGCAAAACCACCTGGTTTTGCAAGGGGGTCACTTTGGTTTTTGGCCCGGTGCTCGGCGGCCATCTAGGGAAACCTACCAAACCCATGCATTTCTGAAAACTAGACACCCGGCGGCTTCCAGGGAGGTAAGGCTTGCGTGGATCCCCCAAAGTTTCCTTACTCAGAATCCCCTGCAAACCTCAATTTTAGCTGAAAAAATCACTTTTTTCACACATTTTGGGGTGGGAAAGTTGTGGCATCCCCGGGCTCACACAAATTTACCACCACCCAGCGTTCCCCCAGGTCTCCCGGTAAAAATGGTGCCTCACTTGTGTGGGAGGCCCAAGTACCCGCGGCAGGCAAGGGCCCAAAACGTAGTGAGGTGACATCAAAATGGCCTATCGCAAAACCACCTGGTTTTGCAAGGGGGGTCACTTTGGTTTATGACCCGGTGCTCGGCGGCCATCTAGGGAAACCTACCAAACCCACACATTTCTGAAAACTAGACACCCAGCGGCTTCCAGGGAGGTATGGCTTGCGTGGATTCCCCAACGTTTCCTTACCCAGAATCCCCTGCAAACCTCAATTTTAGCTGAAAAAATCACTTTTTTCACACATTTTGGGGTGGGAAAGTTGTGGCATCACCGGACTCACACAAATTTACCATCACCCAGCGTTCCCCCAGGTCTCCCGGTAAAAATGGTGCCTCACTTGTGTGGGAGGCCCAAGTACCCGCGGCAGGCAAGGGCCCAAAACGTAGTGAGGTGACATCAAAATGGCCGATCGCAAAACCACCTGGTTTTGCAAGGGGGGTCACTTTGGTTTTTGGCCCGGTGCTCGGCGGCCATCTAAAGAAACCTACCAAACCCACACATTTCTGAAAACTAGACACCCGGCGGCTTCCAGGGAGGTATGGCTTGTGTGGATCCCCCAACGTTTCCTTACACAGAATCCCCTGCAAACCTCAATTTTAGCTGAAAAAAATCACTTTTTTCACACAATTTGGGGTGGGAAAGTTGTGGCATCACCGGGCTCACACAAATTTACCACCACCCAGCGTTCCCCCAGGTCTCCCGGTAAAAATGGTGCCTCACTTGTGTGGGAGGCCCAAGTACCCGCCGCAGGCAAGGGCCCAAAACGTAGTGAGGTGACATCAAAATAGCCTATCGCAAAACCACCTGGTTTTGCAAGGGGGGTCACTTTGGTTTTTGGCCCGGTGCTCGGCGGCCATCTAGGGAAACCTACCAAACCCACACATTTCTGAAAACTAGACACCCGGCGGCTTCCAGGGAGGTATGGCTTGTGTGGATCCCCCAACGTTTCTTTGCCCAGAATCCCCTGCAAACCTCAATTTTAGCTGAAAAAATCACTTTTTTCACACATTTTAGGATGGGAAAGTTGTGGCATCACCGGGCTCACACAAATTTACCACCACCCAGCGTTCCCCCAGGTCTCCCGGTAAAAATGGTGCCTCACTTGTGTGGGAGGCCCAAGTACCCGCGGCAGGCAAGGGCCCAAAACGTAGTGAGGTGACATCAAAATGGCCTATCGCAAAACCACCTGGTTTCGCCTGGTGGGTCACTTTGGTTTTTGGCCCGGTGCTCGGTGGCCATCTAGGGAAACCTACCAAACCCACACATTTCTGAAAACTAGACACCAGGCGGGTTCCAGGGAGGTATGGCTTGCGTGGATCCCCCAACGTTTCCTTACCCAGAATCCCCTGCAAACCTCAATTTTAGCTGAAAAAATCACTTTTTTCACACATTTTGGGGTGGGAAAGTTGTGGCATCACCGGGCTCACACAAATTTACCACCACCCAGCGTTCCCCAAGGTCTCCCAGTAAAAATGGTGCCTCACTTGTGTGGGAGGCCCAAGTACCCGCGGCAGGCAAGGGCCCAAAACGTAGTGAGGCGACATCAAAATGGCCTATCGCAAAACCACCTGGTTTTGCAAGGGGGGTCACTTTGGTTTTTGGCCCGGTGCTCGGCGGCCATCTCGAGAAACCTACCGAACCCGTGCATTTTTGAAAACTAGACACCCGGCGGCTTCCAGGGAGGTATGGCTTGCGTGGATCCCCCAACGTTTCCTTACCCAGAATCCCCTGCAAACCTCAATTTTTGCTGATAATATCACTTTTTTCACACATTTTGGGGTGGGAAATTTGTGGCATTACCGGGTTCACACAAATTTCCCACCAACCAGCGTTCCCCCTGGTTTCCCGGTATAAATGGTGCCTCACTTGTGTGGGAGGCCCAAGTACCCGCGGCAGGCAAGGGCCCAAAACGTAGTGAGGCGATGTCAAAATGGGCGATCGCAAAACCACCTGGTTTTGCAAGGGGGGTCACTTTGGTTTTTGGCCCGGTGCTCGGCGGCCATCTAGGGAAACCTACCAAACCCATGCATTTCTGAAAGCTAGACACCCGGCGGCTTCCAGGGAGGTATGGTTTGCGTGGATCCCTCAACGTTTCCTTACCCAGAATCCCCTGCAAACCTCAATTTTAGCAGAAAAAATCACTTTTTTCACACATTTTGGGGTGGGAAAGTTGTGGCATCAATGGGCTCACACAAATTTACCACCACCCAGCGTTCCCCCAGGTCTCCCGGTAAAAATGGTGCCTCACTTGTGTGGGAGGCCCAAGTACCCGCGGCAGGCAAGGGCCCAAAACGTAGTGAGGCGACATCAAAATGGCCTATCGCAAAACCACCTGGTTTTGCAAGGGGGGTCACTTTGGTTTTTGGCCCGGTGCTCGGCGGCCATCTAGGGAAACCTACCAAACCCATGCATTTCTGAAAGCTAGACACCCGGCGGCTTCCAGGGAGGTATGGCTTGCGTGGATCCCTCAACGTTTCCTTACCCAGAATCCCCTGCAAACCTCAATTTTAGCTGAAAAAATCACTTTTTTCACACATTTTGGGGATGGAAAGTTGTGGCATCAATGGGCTCACACAAATTTACCACCACCCAGCGTTCCCCCAGGTCTCCCGGTAAAAATGGTGCCTCACTTGTGTGGGAGGCCCAAGTACCCGCGGCAGGCAAGGGCCCAAAACGTAGCGAGGTGACATCAAAATGGCCTATCGCAAAACCACCTGGTTTTGCAAGGGGGGTCAATTTGGTTTTTGACCCGGTGCTCGGCGGCCATCTAGGGAAACCTACCAAACCCACACATTTCTGAAAACTAGACACCCAGCGGCTTCCAGGGAGGTATGGCTTGCGTGGATTCCCCAACGTTTCCTTACCCAGAATCCCCTGCAAACCTCAATTTTAGCTGAAAAAAATCTCTTTTTTCACACATTTTGGGGTGGGAAAGTTGTGGCATCACCGGACTCACACAAATTTACCATCACCCAGCGTTCCCCCAGGTCTCCCGGTAAAAATGGTGCCTCACTTGTGTGGGAGGCCCAAGTACCCGCGGCAGGCAAGGGCCCAAAACGTAGTGAGGCGACATCAAAATGGCCTATCGCAAAACCACCTGGTTTTGCAAGGGGGTCACTTTGGTTTTTGGCCCGGTGCTCAGCGGCCATCTAGGGAAACCTACCAAACCCATGCATTTCTGAAAACTAGACACCCGGCGGCTTCCAGGGAGGTATGGCTTGCGTGGATCCCCCAAAGTTTCCTTACTCAGAATCCCCTGCAAACCTCAATTTTAGCTGAAAAAATCACTTTTTTCACACATTTTGGGGTGGGAAAGTTGTGGCATCCCCGGGCTCACACAAATTTACCACCACCCAGCGTTCCCCCAGGTCTCCCGGTAAAAATTGTGCCTCACTTGTGTGGGAGGCCCAAGTACCCGCGGCAGGCAAGGGCCCAAAACGTAGTGAGGTGACATCAAAATGGCCTATCGCAAAACCACCTGGTTTTGCAAGGGGGGTCACTTTGGTTTATGACCCGGTGCTCGGCGGCCATCTAGGGAAACCTACCAAACCCACACATTTCTGAAAACTAGACACCCAGCGGCTTCCAGGGAGGTATGGCTTGCGTGGATTCCCCAACGTTTCCTTACCCAGAATCCCCTGCAAACCTCAATTTTAGCTGAAAAAATCACTTTTTTTCACACATTTTGGGGTGGGAAAGTTGTGGCATCACCGGACTCACACAAATTTACCATCACCCAGCATTCCCCCAGGTCTCCCGGTAAAAATGGTGCCTCACTTGTGTGGGAGGCCCAAGTACCCGCGGCAGGCAAGGGCCCAAAACGTAGTGAGGTGACATCAAAATGGCCGATCGCAAAACCACCTGGTTTTGCAAGGGGGGTCACTTTGGTTTTTGGCCCGGTGCTCGGCGGCCATCTAGGGAAACCTACCAAACCCACACATTTCTGAAAACTAGACACCCGGCGGCTTCCAGGGAGGTATGGCTTGTGTGGATCCCCCAACGTTTCCTTACACAGAATCCCCTGCAAACCTCAATTTTAGCTGAAAAAAATCACTTTTTTCACACAATTTGGGGTGGGAAAGTTGTGGCATCACCGGGCTCACACAAATTTACCACCACCCAGCGTTCCCCCAGGTCTCCCGGTAAAAATGGTGCCTCACTTCTGTGGGAGGCCCAAGTACCCGCGGCAGGCAAGGGCCCAAAACGTAGTGAGGTGACATCAAAATAGCCTATTGCAAAACCACCTGGTTTTGCAAGGGGGGTCACTTTGGTTTTTGACCCGGTGCTCGGCGGCCATCTAGGGAAACCTACCAAACCCACACATTTCTGAAAACTAGACACCCGGCGGCTTCCAGGGAGGTATGGCTTGTGTGGATCCCCCAACGTTTCCTTGCCCAGAATCCCCTGCAAACCTCAATTTTAGCTGAAAAAATCACTTTTTTCACACATTTTAGGATGGGAAAGTTGTGGCATCACCGGGCTCACACAAATTTACCACCACCCAGCGTTCCCCCAGGTCTCCCGGTAAAAATGGTGGCTCACTTGTGTGGGAGGCCCAAGTACCCGCGGCAGGCAAGGGCCCAAAACGTAGTGAGGTGACATCAAAATGGCCTATCGCAAAACCACCTGGTTTCGCCTGGTGGGTCACTTTGGTTTTTGGCCCGGTGCTCGGCGGCCATCTAGGGAAACCTACCAAACCCACACATTTCTGAAAACTAGACACCAGGCGGCTTCCAGGGAGGTATGGCTTGCGTGGATCCCCCAACATTTCCTTACCCAGAATCCCCTGCAAACCTCAATTTTAGCTGAAAAAATCACTTTTTTCACACATTTTGGGGTGGGAAAGTTGTGGCATCACCGGGCTCACACAAATTTACCACCACCCAGCGTTCCCCAAGGTCTCCCGGTAAAAATGGTGCCTCACTTGTGTGGGAGGCCCAAGTACCCGCGGCAGGCAAGGGCCCAAAACGTAGTGAGGCGACATCAAAATGGCCTATCGCAAAACCACCTGGTTTTGCAAGGGGGGTCACTTTGGTTTTTGGCCCGGTGCTCGCGGCCATCTCGGGAAACCTACCGAACCCACGCATTTTTGA
This sequence comes from Triturus cristatus, assembly GCF_964204655.1. Taxonomy (NCBI): domain Eukaryota; kingdom Metazoa; phylum Chordata; class Amphibia; order Caudata; family Salamandridae; genus Triturus; species Triturus cristatus. The sequence goes on along the minus strand of NC_140579.1, from coordinate 1,066,241,924 downwards.
AAACTAGACACCCGGCGGCTTCCAGGGAGGTATGGCTTGCGTGGATCCCCCAACGTTTCCTTACCCAGAATCCCCTGCAAACCTCAATTTTTGCTGATAATATCACTTTTTTCACACATTTTGGGGTGGGAAATTTGTGGCATTACCGGGTTCACACAAATTTCCCACCACCCAGCGTTCCCCCTGGTTTCCCGGTATAAATGGTGCCTCACTTGTGTGGGAGGCCCAAGTACCCGCGGCAGGCAAGGGCCCAAAACGTAGTGATGCGATGTCAAAATGGGCGATAGCAAAACCACCTGGTTTTGCAAGCAGGGGTCACTTTGGTTTTTGGCCCGGTGCTCGGCGGCCATCTAGGGAAACGTACCAAACCCATGCATTTCTGAAAGCTAGACACCCGGCGGCTTCCAGGGAGGTATGGCTTGCGTGGATCCCTCAACGTTTCCTTACCCAGAATCCCCTGCAAACCTCAATTTTAGCAGAAAAAATCACTTTTTTCACACATTTTGGGGATGGAAAGTTGTGGCATCAATGGGCTCACACAAATTTACCACCACCCAGCGTTCCCCCAGGTCTCCCGGTAAAAATGGTGCCTCACTTGTGTGGGAGGCCCAAGTACCCGCGGCAGGCAAGGGCCCAAAACGTAGCGAGGTGACATCAAAATGGCCTATCGCAAAACCACCTGGTTTTGCAAGGGGGGTCAATTTGGTTTTTGACCCGGTGCTCGGCGGCCATCTAGGGAAACCTACCAAACCCACACATTTCTGAAAACTAGACACCCAGCGGCTTCCAGGGAGGTATGGCTTGCGTGGATTCCCCAACGTTTCCTTACCCAGAATCCCCTGCAAACCTCAATTTTAGCTGAAAAAAATCACTTTTTTCACACATTTTGGGGTGGGAAAGTTGTGGCATCACCGGACTCACACAAATTTACCATCACCCAGCGTTCCCCCAGGTCTCCCGGTAAAAATGGTGCCTCACTTGTGTGGGAGGCCCAAGTACCCGCGGCAGGCAAGGGCCCAAAACGTAGTGAGGCGACATCAAAATGGCCTATCGCAAAACCACCTGGTTTTGCAAGGGGGTCACTTTGGTTTTTGGCCCGGTGCTCAGCGGCCATCTAGGGAACCCTACCAAACCCATGCATTTCTGAAAACTAGACACCCAGCGGCTTCCAGGGAGGTATGGCTTGCGTGGATCCCCCAAAGTTTCCTTACTCAGAATCCCCTGCAAACCTCAATTTTAGCTGAAAAAATCACTTTTTTCACACATTTTGGGGTGGGAAAGTTGTGGCATCCCCGGGCTCACACAAATTTACCACCACCCAGCGTTCCCCCAGGTCTCCCGGTAAAAATGGTGCCTCACTTGTGTGGGAGGCCCAAGTACCCGCGGCAGGCAAGGGCCCAAAACGTAGTGAGGTGACATCAAAATGGCCTATCGCAAAACCACCTGGTTTTGCATTGGGGGTCACTTTGGTTTTTGACCCGGTGCTCGGCGGCCATCTAGGGAAACCTACCAAACCCACACATTTCTGAAATCTAGACACCCAGCGGCTTCCAGGGAGGTATGGCTTGCGTGGATTCCCCAACGTTTCCTTACCCACAATCCCCTGCAAACCTCAATTTTAGCTGAAAAAATCACTTTTTTCACACATTTTGGGGTGGGAAAGTTGTGGCATCACCGGACTCACACAAATTTACCATCACCCAGCGTTCCCCCAGGTCTCCCGGTAAAAATGGTGCCTCACTTGTGTGGGAGGCCCAAGTACCCGCGGCAGGCAAGGGCCCAAAACGTAGTGAGGCGACATCAAAATGGCCTATCGCAAAACCACCTGGTTTTGCAAGGGGGGTCACTTTGGTTTTTGGCCCGGTGCTCGGCGGCCATCTAGGGAAACCTACCAAACCCACACATTTCTGAAAACTAGACACCCGGCGGCTTCCAGGGAGGTATGGCTTGTGTGGATCCCCCAACGTTTCCTTACACAGAATCCCCTGCAAACCTCAATTTTAGCTGAAAAAAATCACTTTTTTCACACATTTTGGGGTGGGAAAGTTGTGGCATCACCGGGCTCACACAAATTTACCACCACCCAGCGTTCCCCCAGGTCTCCCGGTAAAAATGGTGCCTCACTTCTGTGGGAGGCCCAAGTACCCGCGGCAGGCAAGGGCCCAAGACGTAGTGAGGTGACATCAAAATGGCCTATCGCAAAACCACCTGGTTTTGCTAGGGGGGTCACTTTGGTTTTTGACCCGGTGCTCGGCGGCCATCTAGGGAAACCTACCAAACCCACACATTTCTGAAAACTAGACAACCGGCGGCTTCCAGGGAGGTATGGCTTGTGTGGATCCCCCAAAGTTTCCTTGCCCAGAATCCCCTGCAAACCTCAATTTTAGCTGAAAAAATCACTTTTTTCACACATTTTAGGATGGGAAAGTTGTGGCATCACCGGGCTCACACAAATTTACCACCACCCAGCGTTCCCCCAGGTCTCCCGGTAAAAATGGTGCCTCACTTGTGTGGGAGGCCCAAGTACCCGCCAGGCAAGGGCCCAAAACGTAGTGAGGTGACATCAAAATGGCCTATCGCAAAACCACCTGGTTTCGCCTGGTGGGTCACTTTGGTTTTTGGCCCGGTGCTCGGCGGCCATCTAGGGAAACCTACCAAACCAACGCATTTCTGAAAACTAGACACCAGTCGGCTTCCAGGGAGGTATGGCTTGCGTGGATCCCCCAACGTTTCCTTACCCAGAATCCCCTGCAAACCTCAATTTTAGCTGAAAAAATCACTTTTTTCACACATTTTGGGGTGGGAAAGTTGTGGCATCACCGGGCTCACACAAATTTACCACCACCCAGCGTTCCCCCAGGTCTCCCGGTAAAAATGGTGCCTCACTTGTGTGGGAGGCCCAAGTACCCGCGGCAGGCAAGGGCCCAAGACGTAGTGAGGTGACATCAAAATGGCCTATCGCAAAACCACCTGGTTTTGCTAGGGGGGTCACTTTGGTTTTTGACCCGGTGCTCGGCGGCCATCTAGGGAAACCTACCAAACCCACACATTTCTGAAAACTAGACAACCGGCGGCTTCCAGGGAGGTATGGCTTGTGTGGATCCCCCAAAGTTTCCTTGCCCAGAATCCCCTGCAAACCTCAATTTTAGCTGAAAAAATCACTTTTTTCACACATTTTAGGATGGGAAAGTTGTGGCATCACCGGGCTCACACAAATTTACCACCACCCAGCGTTCCCCCAGGTCTCCCGGTAAAAATGGTGCCTCACTTGTGTGGGAGGCCCAAGTACCCGCCAGGCAAGGGCCCAAAACGTAGTGAGGTGACATCAAAATGGCCTATCGCAAAACCACCTGGTTTCGCCTGGTGGGTCACTTTGGTTTTTGGCCCGGTGCTCGGCGGCCATCTAGGGAAACCTACCAAACCAACGCATTTCTGAAAACTAGACACCAGGCGGCTTCCAGGGAGGTATGGCTTGCGTGGATCCCCCAACGTTTCCTTACCCAGAATCCCCTGCAAACCTCAATTTTAGCTGAAAAAATCACTTTTTTCACACATTTTGGGGTGGGAAAGTTGTGGCATCACCGGGCTCACACAAATTTACCACCACCCAGCGTTCCCCCAGGTCTCCCGGTAAAAATGGTGCCTCACTTGTGTGGGAGGCCCAAGTACCCGCGGCAGGCAAGGGCCCAAAACGTAGTGAGGCGACATCAAAATGGCCTATCGCAAAACCACCTGGTTTTGCAAGGGGGGTCACTTTGGTTTTTGGCCCAGTGCTCGGCAGCCATCTCGGGAAACCTACCGAACCCACGCATTTTTGAAAACTAGACACCCGGCGGCTTCCAGGGAGGTATGGCTTGCGTGGATCCCCCAACGTTTCCTTACCCAGAATCCCCTGCAAACCTCAAATTTTGCTGATAAAATCACTTTTTTCACACATTTTGGGGTGGGAAATTTGTGGCATCACCGGGCTCACACAAATTTACCACCACCCAGCGTTCCCCCAGGTCTCCTGGTAAAAATGGTGCCTCACTTGTGTGGGAGGCCCAAGTACCCGCGGCAGGCAAGGGCCCAAAACGTAGTGAGGTGACATCAAAATGGCCCCTTGCAAAACCACCTGGTTTTGCAAGGGGGGTCACTTTGGTTTTTGACCCGGTGCTCGGCGGCCATCTAGGGAAACCTACCAAACCCACACATTTCTGAAAACTAGACACCCGGCGGCTTCCAGGGAGGTATGGCTTGCGTGGATCCCCCAACGTTTCCTTACCCAGAATCCCCTGCAAACCTCAATTTTAGCTGAAAAAATCACTTTTTTTACACATTTTGGGGTGGGAAAGTTGTGGCATCACCGGGCTCACACAAATTTACCACCACCCAGCGTTCCCCTAGGTCTCCCGGTAAAAATGGTGCCTCACTTGTGTGGGAGGCCCAAGTACCCGCGGCAGGCAAGGGCCCAAAACGTAGTGAGGCGACATCAAAATGGCCTATCGCAAAACCACCTGGTTTTGCAAGGGGGTCACTTTGGTTTTTGGCCCGGTGCTCGGCGGCCATCTAGGGAAACCTACCAAACCCACGCATTTCTGAAAACTAGACACCCGGCGGCTTCCAGGGAGGTATGGCTTGCATGGATCCCCCAACGTTTCCTTACCCAGAATCCCCTGCAAACCTCAATTTTAGCTGAAAAAATCACTTTTTTCACACATTTTGGGGTGGGAAAGTTGTGGCATCACCGGGCTCACACAAATTTACCACCACCCAGCGTTCCCCCAGGTCTCCCGGTAAAAATGGTGCCTCACTTGTGTGGGAGGCCCAAGTACCCGCGGCAGGCAAGGGCCCAAAACGTAGTGAGGTGACATCAAAATGGCCCCTTGCAAAACCACCTGGTTTTGCATGGGGGGCACTTTGGTTTTTGACCCGGTGCTCGGCGGCCATCTAGGGAAACATACCAAACCCACACATTTCTGAAAACTAGACACCTGGCGGCTTCCAGGGAGGTATGGCTTGCGTGGATCCCCCAACGTTTCCTTACCCAGAATCCCCTGCAAACCTCAATTTTAGCAGAAAAAATCACTTTTTTCACACATTTTGGGGTGGGAAAGTTGTGGCATCACACAAATTTCCCACCACCCAGCGTTCCCCCTGGTCTCCCGGTAAAAATGGTGCCTCACTTGTGTGGGAGGCCCAAGTACCCGCGGCAGGCAAGGGCCCAAAACGTAGTGAGGCGATGTCAAAATGGGCGATCGCAAAACCACCTGGTTTTGCAAGGGGGGTCACTTTGATTTTTGGCCCGGTGCTCGGCGGCCATCTAGGGAAACCTACCAAACCTATGCATTTCTGAAAGCTAGACACCCGGCGGCTTCCAGGGAGGTATGGCTTGCGTGGATCCCTCAACGTTTCCTTACCCAGAATCCCCTGCAAACCTCAATTTTAGCTGAAAAAATCACTTTTTTCACACATTTTGGGGTGGGAAAGTTGTGGCATCAATGGGCTCACACAAATTTACCACCACCCAGCCTTCCCCCAGGTCTCCCGGTAAAAATGGTGCGTCACTTGTGTGGGAGGCCCAAGTACCCGCGGCAGGCAAGGGCCCAAAACGTAGTGAGGCGACATCAAAATGGCCTATCGCAAAACCACCTGGTTTTGCAAGGGGGTCACTTTGGCTTTTGGCCCGGTGCTCGGCGGCCATCTAGGGAAACCTACCAAACCCATGCATTTCTGAAAACTAGACACCCGGCGGCTTCCAGGGTGGTATGGCTTACGTGGATCCCCCAAAGTTTCCTTACTCAGAATCCCCTGCAAACCTCAATTTTAGCTGAAAAAATCACTTTTTTCACACATTTTGGGGTGGGAAAGTTGTGGCATCCCCGGGCTTACACAAATTTACCACCACCCAGCGTTCCCCCAGGTCTCCCGGTAAAAATGGTGCCTCACTTGTGTGGGAGGCCCAAGTACCCGCGGCAGGCAAGGGCCCAAAACGTAGTGAGGTGACATCAAAATGGCCTATCGCAAAACCACCTGGTTTTGCAAGGGGGGTCACTTTGGTTTTTGACCCGGTGCTCGGCGGCCATCTAGGGAAACCTACCAAACCCACACATTTCTGAAAACTAGACACCCAGCGGCTTCCAGGGAGGTATGGCTTGCATGGATTCCCCAACGTTTCCTTACCCAGAATCCCCTGCAAACCTCAATTTTAGCTGAAAAAATCACTTTTTTCACACATTTTGGGGTGGGAAAGTTGTGGCATCACCGGGCTCACACAAATTTACCACCACCCAGCGTTCCCCCAGGTCTCCCAGTAAAAATGGTGCCTCACTTGTGTGGGAGGCCCAAGTACCCGCGGCAGGCAAGGGCCCAAAACGTAGTAAGGTGACATCAAAATGGCCTATCGCAAAACCACCTGGTTTTGCAAGGGGGGTCACTTTGGTTTTTGACCCGGTGCTCGGCGGCCATCTAGGGAAACCTACCAAACCCACACATTTCTGAAAACTAGACACCCGGCGGGTTCCAGGGAGGTATGGCTTGCGTGGATCCCCCAACGTTTCCTTACCCAGAATCCCCTGCAAACCTCAATTTTAGCTGAAAAAATCACTTTTTTCACACATTTTGGGGTGGGAAAGTTGTGGCATCACCGGGCTCACACAAATTTACCACCACCCAGCGTTCCCCAAGGTCTCCCAGTAAAAATGGTGCCTCACTTGTGTGGGAGGCCCAAGTACCCGCGGCAGGCAAGGGCCCAAAACGTAGTGAGGCGACATCAAAATGGCCTATCGCAAAACCACCTGGTTTTGCAAGGGGGGTCACTTTGGTTTTTGGCCCGGTGCTCGGCGGCCATCTTGGGAAACCTACCGAACCCACGCATTTTTGAAAACTAGACACCCGGCGGCTTCCAGGGAGGTATGGCTTGCGTGAATCCCCCAACGTTTCCTTACCCAGAATCCCCTGCAAACCTCAATTTTTGCTCATAAAATCACTTTTTCACACATTTTGGGGTGGCAAATTTGTGGCATCACCGGGCTCACACAAATTTACCACCACCCAGCGTTCCCCCAGGTCTCCCGGTAAAAATGGTGCCTCACTTGTGTGGGAGGCCCAAGTACCCGCGGCAGGCAAGGGCCCAAAACGTAGTGAGGTGACATCAAAATGGCCCCTTGCAAAACCACCTGGTTTTGCAAGGGGGGTCACTTTGGTTTATGACCCGGTGCTCGGCGGCCATCTAGGGAAACCGCTCGAGGACTGCCGCCTGCCTGTTGGTCTCTGGGGCATAGCGCTCTACAACGGATGCAGCATTCTGCCAAACATTACGCTGCCTGGAAGTTATTTACCTGCCAGAGGGGAGATCCGCAGTAACAGCGAAGCACTCGGGACTGCGAGGACCAGGGAGCTGTGCGCGTAGCACATTGGCTGCACCTGGCCCTCTTCCCGACTCCTCCCCTGCCAAGGATAAGACGACTCGCGGCCCCCGCTTCGCGGGGGCCGCTCGAGGACTGCCGCCTGCCTGTTGGTCTCTGGGGCATAGCGCTCTACAACGGATGCAGCATTCTGCCAAACATTACGCTGCCTGGAAGTTATTTACCTGCCAGAGGGGAGATCCGCAGTAACAGCGAAGCACTCGGGACTGCGAGGACCAGGGAGCTGTGCGCGTAGCACATTGGCTGCACCTGGCCCTCTTCCCGACTCCTCCCCTGCCAAGGATAAGACGACTCGCGGCCCCCGCTTCGCGGGAGCCGCTCGAGGACTGCCGCCTGCCTGTTGGTCTCTGGGGCATAGCGCTCTACAACGGATGCAGCATTCTGCCAAACATTACGCTGCCTGGAAGTTATTTACCTGCCAGAGGGGAGATCCGCAGTAACAGCGAAGCACTCGGGACTGCGAGGACCAGGGAGCTGTGCGCGTAGCACATTGGCTGCACCTGGCCCTCTTCCCGACTCCTCCCCTGCCAAGGATAAGACGACTCGCGGCCCCCGCTTCGCGGGTGCCGCTCAAGGACTGCCGCCTGCCTGTTGGTCTCTGGGGCATAGCGCTCTACAACGGATGCAGCATTCTGCCAAACATTACGCTGCCTGGAAGTTATTTACCTGCCAGAGGGGAGATCCGCAGTAACAGCGAAGCACTCGGGACTGCGAGGACCAGGGAGCTGTGCGCGTAGCACATTGGCTGCACCTGGCCCTCTTCCCGACCCCTCCTCCATCTCCGCCCCATTCTTCCACATCTCCACATTGTTGCTCTCACGCGTTAGCGGGACGTGTGCGGGACGAGAGCCGGGGCGAAGACCGGGCAAAGAGCGGGCCCTCTGAGGCCCTCAGAGACACGAGGAGACCGGACTGGGGAACTCCCTATTTGTACCATCTACTAACCGTGAGTCCCCAGTTTGACACTGTTAGTATTAACATGGCTGATATTGTGGTTAATAACTCTCCTGCTAAATATGGCGCCCCCACCAAATGTACATTGGTAGACTATTTTAAAAAGGTGATTGTACCTACGGACAAGGAGACTACACTCGCCGAACGAAGGGCTGAGCGACGTCGTTCCATAGAGTGTATGAAAAACAGGACATTATTGGACAGTACATCTCCCCTGACCTCGTCCCTTATTGTGTTAAGCCCTTCTACCTTAACGCAGGAGGCGTTAGCTATGGATAATGTCCCTGAGCTGTTTAGAACAACTGAATCTACACCCAGTAATTTTAACTTGTTACCAGTTTCAACTACTTTGTCCCCTGCTAGTACTACTATCACTCTTGGAAAGGAAACTGACATTGTTACTATTCCCTCCGAACCTAAGGCTAAGCCCTCTACTAAGAAGGCAGGGAGGGTGTTGGTGCCTAAACCTATAAGGCCCCCTCCGCCCAAGAGAAGAAAGAGGTTAGGCAATTTGCCAAGAGGCAATATTAACTATACTGACTTTGGCAAGGGCCCTATGCAAACTGTGGGTATTGCATCACCGATAAAGGTCCCATCGCCACCATTTATAACACACGGCGGGGCCTCAATATCCTCCACTTCCTTGGTTCCTCCCCCTCCTGACTCGTCTCGTTCTCCGTTGCTCCTACCTGATTTAGGTACAATGCCATTACATCTTGAGAGCATCGAGAAATTGATTAGATCATTTACTTTACCCATCATAGAAAGATTAAAAAATATAGAGTCACGACTGGGGAATTTAGAATCTTTAATCACAAAACACCCGGGGACACGGAAAAATTCCACTCACTTACACCCGCCTTCCCCTATGGATTCAGATGCATCACTTACGCACACTAGGACTAATGAGACAGGTAGCCCTAATTCTCAGCGTAGGGATAAGCCCGCCCACACTACAACTAATCAAAGTCATGGTCAACATGTAGATGGTGAATTAAGGAAGGAAATAGTTAACCCTATCTTAGTAACATCCCTAAAGGAGAAGGGGGAGAATCATCACTTAGTTAGAGTAAGCGACCTACGTAGCCAGCAAGTTAATCTACCCCCAGAGGCGGTACCATATGTGGTGGTGTTAACTGAAGTTCCGCCTCTGGATAAGGGCAAAAATGAGGGTTATTATAACCTAAAAAATAAAATCGTGCACTGGCTCAGGACAAACAGACCCCTTCCTCCTAATATTAATGGGGAGATATTGCATGTTCGGAGACTTCCTTGGTTAGGTCGCAGAATTAAAGACCTTGAAGGGGATGTAATCATTATCAACTTTAGAGACCCTAGAGCAGTCAAATACATCTTAGACTACCCCTTGGGTTCTACATGGGGGCCTATAAACCCCCGTGTATTATCCTACTTTTACCCAAGATCAATAGTCTCTTATAATGCATACCCCAGGGCTCCAGGAAAATCGATGGCCTATTCTCACCCATTCGTAGCAACATCTGTTCCCCTTGTTCCACACTGTAACATGCATGCACCCAGTTCTGTGGCATATGAAAATGCAGCAGAATGGGTTACGGTTCCACCTGGGAACCACAGAATGGGACTACGAAGGGTGAACTACACGCTACCATTTACTCCTCTTGAAGTTGTTAATAGATTTGGGGCTCTATCAGGAGTCGATGACTGCGATTGACTTAGTACTTCCTTTGTCTATGGGCCTAGCACACAGGGGGATCAGGTTGAGGGAATGGATCGGATTTCTAAATTGTCGACCTCCTGTCCAAACCATTCTATTTCTGTTGGGCAACACATGTCCTCACTGGCGACATATACAGGGCCCCTGGAATACGCTCTGGTGGCCGCAGATGAAATAGTTATTGAACCTTACCGTTCCGCACACAGGGAGGACGGGGTGGAGGTGGAGGGAGGTTGCCTTTTACGAAAGACTAAAGTTCTACAGGGGTCCTCATCCAAAGCACAAAGTGAGCTGGGGGTTTGTGCCCCTTTAAGGATAGAAGAAAGCACCCCGTACGAGGCTTCTATGCCCACAACTAGGACTATGAGGGCATTAGATATTCTGTCATGGAACGTGGCTGGGCTCCCTAATAAGCTAGGCAATACTGACTGGGAAACCTTTATCAGAGAACATGATATATGCATGTTCCAAGAGACGTGGGTTAGAGAAAATCTTTGCCACCCCGGTTTTGCAATTTTTAACATTCCAGCTAGATGGGGTGGGAAGGGACGCCCGTCTGGCGGACTATCAACATGGATTGCCTGTCATTTAGGCTGTACTGCCGAGGTGGTAGAAACTAATTCCCTGGACATCCTGTGCGTGGTCTTACGTTGGCCCAATGGGGCAGGTCTGAGTCTGGTAAATATTTATTCTAGACCAGTCGGAGTTGCGGCCACCTCAAGGTCACTGGAGGACTTAGGGATTTTTCTTGACTCTTTCACTGGCCCAGATACACTTCTGGTCGGAGGGGATTTTAACATTCAGTTTGAACCACTTCCGACGCATCTAGATGGGATCAGCAGTGAGGAGGATGACTTCTGGGGAATCCAAAGTATTGTAGGTCCGCCAGTCAGGGTAGCATCACCCCTCTTATTGCAAGTTCTAACATTAACATTGGCAAATTCACTTAGAGCATGCAATGGTAGGTTCAAGGGGGATAACCCGCCCCAGCCAACCTTTAATAGACCAAGACAGGAGTCCCGGATTGATTACATACTGATCAGACTCCAGGACTGGAAACTGGCATTAGACTTTAAAATTGCCCTAAGGGCTGATAGTGATCATAACCCCCTAATCCTCTCGCTAGCTGCGGATGGTTTCCTTAGGCCCGAAACCCGAGGAAATAGATTACCTGCCCCCAGCCTCTCCTTGTCCAGCAACAGACGGAGACTAAGGTGGGACAGACTACTAGAGAAACCGAACAGTATAAGGGCTATATATGAGCAAGTGGCATTAACCCTGGAAAGAGTGGAGAGTGTTCTCCCTCTATTGTCCTCGTCAGAAGGCTGTTCTTCCCTTGAGGATATTCATCAGACCTTTTTGGCCAACTTAGCTGAGGTATTGAATCCTGTGGTCCGGGGCAGGAAATCGAGGAGTGACAGAGCCTCCTGGTTCAATGCCAGCTGTAGGGGAGCCAAGACAGATCTCCTCCAAGCACTCAAAAATAAGGAATTATCCTCTGTGATTAGGGAAAAGAGGGTGGCCTATAAGCTCATTCTTGAAGCTGCAAAAATAGACTGGGACTGGGAGAACTGGACAGAAATAACATCTGCTCTTAAAGTTAGAGATTCCAGAAAATTTTGGCACATAGTCAGGCATGGTTCTGCTGAGCCTGTTATGGCAATAGAAGGCAATATTGCACCTGAAGTGTGGGAAAAACATTTCTCATCGCTTTATAGCAGAGCTGGGCTAGACCAAATGGGAATTCCGCCTGAGAGCTTAGTGGTCCCCACCATCGATCATCATACTGAGCTGGGAGACTTTAAGCTGGAGGAATTGGAAAGGGCAATTACTTCCCTTTCCTTAGGAAAAGCGCCAGGCCTAGATAAGATTCCAGGCGACCTCTTAAGGCATGAAGTCAGAATTTGGGCACTATACTTTTTGGTACTGTTCAATGCAATCATTCGTGGCATGGCACTCCCCCCAACTTGGCTTGGGGCGGAGATTGTGCCCATTTTCAAAAGGGGCTCACCTTTGCTCCCCGCCAATTATAGACCGATCAGTCTGATAGACGTTCCACAGAAACTCTTTGCGAGGCTTCTGTTGGATCGTCTTTTGGACTGGATCGAGGAGAGGGATGTTTTGAGCCCTCTTCAGGCCGGGTTTCGTCAGAAGATCTCTACTGTGGATCAGGTCTTTAGGCTGTCCCTTCTACATTGGAAAACAATACAGTTGGAGGGTGGCAGCCTCTATACTGTATTTGTAGATCTAAGGGCTGCGTTTGACCTGGTCCCACGTGGTAAGCTCTGGGAAGTCCTGGCGAACGTTGGGATGCCAGCTGATCTCCTGAATATGATCATCCGCCTCCACACAAACACCTATGCTCGTGTGAGGTGCGGTAAGCAGGGTGCACTCTCAAACAAGTTTCCCGTTGAGAGAGGTGTAAGACAGGGGTGCGTACTTGCACCGACCCTGTTCTGCCTCTTTGTCAACGGGGTCATTGACCACCTCAACGGGGTCCCCAATTCGGATGTCCCAAGGTTGGCGGGAAGGAGGGTCCCAGCAATTATGTTTGCTGATGATACCCTCCTTCTCTCCAAGTCACCTATGGGAATCCAGCGTGTTCTGGATGGTTTTGGGGACTTCTGTAGAGAGCATGGATTGGAAATAAACACCACAAAGACCAAATTCATGGCCTTCAATCCGCCACCCAGGTTTCACCGTATTCCTCGCATTGGGGAAAATGCACTCGATCGAGTGAGCACCTTTGAATACCTTGGTGTTACACTCAACGAGGAATTCGGGTGGGGTCAACATCAGGAGAAAACGAGGTTGAAGTTAGTGCAACATATTGGTGGAATATTAGCAATGGTGGGGAAGAATAGGTCAACCCTTAAACCCATAGGTCCTCCTCTCCATATTTATAGGGTCCAAGCAAGAGGAGCAGTTACTTATGGGAGTGAATTATGGGGTTACAAAATCCTAGACAGTTTGACAAAGGAGGAGAACAGATTCCTTAGGTGTCTAGCAGCTCTTCCTCCGAGTACACCGCTAGTGCCTCTACGACTTGACTTAGGCATTAGATCACTGGAAGAAGAGTTGGCATTCCGTCCGGTGATCTACTGGCGTAGATTGTGGACGGTGCCCGAACTGATTCATTACAGACAGGGTCTCCAGGAAGTTCTCAGCCTCCCAAATTCGGGGAACATTCCCTGGCTTAAATTCGTAAGGAATAGTTTGATGAGCCTAGGTCTAGATGCACTATGGAATGATCCTTGCAATGCTTGTCCTAAGCTTTCAAAAAAAGCTTTAACCAAAGTGTATCAGGATTCCAAGGCACCTTTATTCCGACCCTCCAAATCCCTAGGGTCTCTAACAAATCAATTCCTTCTTATGAAGAGTACATACATCTTTGAATTGGCCTTGGATAATGTTTACCCTGTATTAATCAGGAAGCTCTATTTGCAATGGAGGCACGGGTCTTTGCCAATTCGCGCTTTCACTAGCTCCTGGTCCCTGCCGACACCCAGTATTTGCCCGGCATGCAGTGCAAGTGAGGAGACTGAGCTGCATCTTATATTTTTTTGCACAGGTTACACAGAGGCGCGCAGAAAGTGGATTATTCCCATCTGTAGGAACCTGGGCTTCATAAGGTGTCAAGAAGCCTTTAGAATTCTTAAGAGCGAAACGGCCGCGCACATTGTGTTTGCAGTGGCAAAATTTTTGGGGGCTCTCTGGCACAAACGGAAAAAATATTTGAAAATGTCAATTTGATTTATGTATGTAATTAGTATGTATTAGCTGTATGGATGCATTATTTTTAAAGACTTTTATCTATTGTTGCTAAATGTTTTAAATTGATTTTATGTACTTTTATGGAGTTACTCCGAAATAAAGTTTTCTTGAACTTGAAACCTACCAAACCCACACATTTCTGAAAACTAGACACCCGGCGGCTTCCAGGGAGGTATGGCTTGCGTGGATCCCCCAACGTTTCCTTACCCAGAATCCCCTGCAAACCTAAATTTTAGCTGAAAAAATCACTTTTTTCACATATTTTGGGGTGGGAAAGTTGTGGCATCACCGGGCTCACACAAATTTACCACCACCCAGCGTTCCCCCAGGTCTCCCGGTAAAAATGGTGCCTCACTTGTGTGGGAGGCCCAAGTACCCGCGGCAGGCAAGGGCCCAAAACGTAGTGAGGTGACATCAAAATAGCCTATCGCAAAACCACCTGGTTTTGCAAGGGGGGTCACTTTGGTTTTTGACCCGGTGCTCGGCGGCCATCTAGGGAAACCTACCAAACCACACATTTCTGAAAACTAGACACCTGGCGGCTTCCAGGGAGGTATGGCTTGCGTGGATCCCCCAACGTTTCCTTACCCAGAATCCCCTGCAAACCTCAATTTTAGCTGAAAAAATCACATTTTTCACACATTTTGGGGTGGGAAAGTTGTGGCATCACACAAATTTCCCACCACCCAGCGTTCCCCCTGGTCTCCCGGTAAAAATGGTGCCTCACTTGTGTGGGAGGCCCAAGTACCCGCGGCAGGCAAGGGCCCAAAACGTCGTGAGGCGATGTCAAAATGGGCGATCGCAAAACCACCTGGTTTTGCAAGGGGGGTCACTTTGGTTTTTGGCCCGGTGCTCGGCGGCCATCATGGGAAACCTACCAAACCCATGCATTTCTGAAAACTAGACACCCGGCGGCTTCCAGGGAGGTATGGCTTGCGTGGATCCCCCAACGTTTCCTTACCCAGAATCCCCTGCAAACCTCAATTTTAGCTGAAAAAATCACTTTTTTTCACACATTTTGGGGTGGGAAAGTTGTGGCATCACTGGGCTCACACCAATTTACCACCACCCAGAATTCCCCCAGTAAAAATGGTGCCTCACTTGTGTGGGAGGCCCAAGTACCCGCGGCAGGCAAGGGCCCAAAACGTAGTGAGGTGACATCAAAATGGCCTATCGCAAAACCACCTGGTTTTGCAAGGGGGGTCACTTTGGTTTTTGACCCGGTGCTCGGCGGCCATCTAGGGAAACCTACCAAACCCACACATTTCTGAAAACTAGACACCCAGCGGCTTCCAGGGAGGTATGGCTTGCGTGGATCCCCCAAAGCTTCCTTACTCAGAATCCCCTGCAAACCTCAATTTTAGCTGAAAAAATAACTTTTTTCACACATTTTGGGGTGGGAAAGTTGTGGCATCCCCGGGCTCACACAAATTTACCACCACCCAGCGTTCCCCCAGGTCTCCCGGTAAAAATGGTGCCTCACTTGTGTGGGAGGCCCAAGTACCCGCGGCAGGCAAGGGCCCAAAACGTAGTGAGGTGACATCAAAATGGCCTATCGCAAAACCACCTGGTTTTGCAAGGGGGGTCACTTTGGTTTTTGACCCGGTGCTCGGCGGCCATCTAGGGAAACCTACCAAACCCACACATTTCTGAAAACTAGACACCCAGCGGCTTCCAGGGAGGTATGGCTTGCGTGGATTCCCCAACGTTTCCTTACCCAGAATCCCCTGCAAACCTCAATTTTAGCTGAAAAAATCACTTTTTTCACACATTTTGGGGTGGGAAAGTTGTGGCATCACCGGACTCACACAAATTTACCATCACCCAGCGTTCCCCCAGGTCTCCCGGTAAAAATGGTGCCTCACTTGTGTGGGAGGCCCAAGTACCCGCGGCAGGCAAGGGCCCAAAACGTAGTGAGGTGACATCAAAATGGCCTATCGCAAAACCACCTGGTTTTGCAAGGGGGTCACTTTGGTTTTTGACCCGGTGCTCGGCGGCCATCTAGGGAAACCTACCAAACCCACACATTTCTGAAAACTAGACACCCAGCGGCTTCCAGGGAGGTATGGCTTGCGTGGATTCCCCAACGTTTCCTTACCCAGAATCCCCTGCAAACCTCAATTTTAGCTGAAAAAATCACTTTTTTCACACATTTTGGGGTGGGAAAGTTGTGGCATCACCGGACTCACACAAATTTACCATCACCCAGCGTTCCCCCAGGTCTCCCGGTAAAAATGTGCCTCACTTGTGTGGGAGGCCCAAGTACCCGCGGCAGGCAAGGGCCCAAAACGTAGTGAGGTGACATCAAAATGGCCGATCGCAAAACCACCTGGTTTTGCAAGGGGGGTCACTTTGGTTTTTGGCCCGGTGCTCGGCGGCCATCTAGGGAAACCTACCAAACCCACACATTTCTGAAAACTAGACACCCGGCGGCTTCCAGGGAGGTATGGCTTGTGTGGATCCCCCAACGTTTCCTTACACAGAATCCCCTGCAAACCTCAATTTTAGCTGAAAAAAATCACTTTTTTCACACATTTTGGGGTGGGAAAGTTGTGGCATCACCGGGCTCACACAAATTTACCACCACCCAGCGTTCCCCCAGGTCTCCCGGTAAAAATGGTGCCTCACTTGTGTGGGAGGCCCAAGTACCCGCGGCAGGCAAGGGCCCAAAACGTAGTGAGGTGACATCAAAATGGCCTATCGCAAAACCACCTGGTTTTGCAAGGGGGGTCACTTTGGTTTTTGACCTGGTGCTCGGCGGCCATCTAGGGAAACCTACCAAACCCACACATTTCTGAAAACTAGACACCCGGCGGCTTCCAGGGAGGTATGGCTTGTGTGGATCCCCCAACGTTTCCTTGCCCAGAATCCCCTGCAAACCTCGATTTTAGCAGAAAAAATCACTTTTTTCACACATTTTAGGATGGGAAAGTTGTGGCATCACCGGGCTCACACAAATTTACCACCACCCAGCGTTTCCCCAGGTCTCCCGGTAAAAATGGTGCCTCACTTGTGTGGGAGGCCCAAGTACCCGCGGCAGGCAAGGGCCCAAAACGTAGTGAGGTGACATCAAAATGGCCTATCGCAAAACCACCTGGTTTCGCCTGGTGGGTCACTTTGGTTTTTGGCCCGGTGCTCGGCGGCCATCTAGGGAAACCTTCCAAACCAATGCATTTCTGAAGACTAGACACCAGGCGGCTTCCAGGGAGGTATGGCTTGCGTGGATCCCCCAACGTTTCCTTACCCAGAATCCCCTGCAAACCTCAATTTTAGCTGAAAAAATCACTTTTTTCACACATTTTGGGGTGGGAAAGTTGTGGCATCACCGGGCTCACACAAATTTACCACCACCCAGCGTTCCCCCAGGTCTCCCGGTAAAAATGGTGCCTCACTTGTGTGGGAGGCCCAAGTACCCGCGGCAGGCAAGGGCCCAAAACGTAGTGAGGCGACATCAAAATGGCCTATCGCAAAACCACCTGGTTTTGCAAGGGGGGTCACTTTGGTTTTTGGCCCGGTGCTCGGCGGCCATCTCGGGAAACCTACCGAACCCACGCATTTTTGAAAACTAGACACCCGGCGGCTTCCAGGGAGGTATGGCTTGCGTGGATCCCCCAACGTTTCCTTACCCAGAATCCCCTGCAAACCTCAATTTTTGCTGATAATATCACTTTTTTCACACATTTTGGGGTGGGAAATTTGTGGCATTACCGGGTTCACACAAATTTCCCACCACTCAGCGTTCCCCCTGGTTTCCCGGTATAAATGGTGCCTCACTTGTGTGGGAGGCCCAAGTACCCGCGGCAGGCAAGGGCCCAAAACGTAGTGAGGCGATGTCAAAATGGGCGATCGCAAAACCACCTGGTTTTGCAAGGGGGGTCACTTTGGTTTTTGGCCCGGTGCTCGGCGGCCATCTAGGGAAACCTACCAAACCCATGCATTTCTGAAAGCTAGACACCCGGTGGCTTCCAGGGAGGTATGGCTTGCGTGGATCCCTCAACGTTTCCTTACCCAGAATCCCCTGCAAACCTCAATTTTAGCAGAAAAAATCACTTTTTTCACACATTTTGGGGTGGGAAAGCTGTGGCATCAATGGGCTCACACAAATTTACCACCACCCAGCGTTCCCCCAGGTCTCCCGGTAAAAATGGTGCCTCACTTGTGTGGGAGGCCCAAGTACCCGCGGCAGGCAAGGGCCCAAAACGTAGTGAGGCGACATCAAAATGGCCTATCGCAAAACCACCTGGTTTTGCAAGGGGGTCACTTTGGTTTTTGGCCCAGTGCTCGGCAGCCATCTCGGGAAACCTACCGAACCCACGCATTTTTGAAAACTAGACACCCGTCGGCTTCCAGGGAGGTATGGCTTGCGTGGATCCCCCAACGTTTCCTTACCCAGAATCCCCTGCAAACCTCAATTTTTGCTGATAATATCACTTTTTTCACACATTTTGGGGTGGGAAATTTGTGGCATTACCGGGTTCACACAAATTTACCACCACCCAGCGTCCCCCCAGGTCTCCCGGTAAAAATGGTGCCTCACTTGTGTGGGAGGCCCAAGTACCCGCGGCAGGCAAGGGCCCAAAACGTAGTGAGGTGACGTCAAAATGGCCCCTTGCTAAACCACCTGGTTTTGCAAGGGGGGTCACTTTAGTTTTTGACCCGGTGCTCGGCGGCCATCTAGGGAAACCTACCAAACCCACACATTTCTGAAAACTAGACACCCAGCGGCTTCCAGGGAGGTATGGCTTGCGTGGATTCCCCAACGTTTCCTTACCCAGAATCCCCTGCAAACCTCAATTTTAGCTGAAAAAATCACTTTTTTCACACATTTTGGGGTGGGAAAGTTGTGGCATCACCGGACTCACACAAATTTACCATCACCCAGCGTTCCCCCAGGTCTCCCGGTAAAAATGGTGCCTCACTTGTGTGGGAGGCCCAAGTACCCGCGGCAGGCAAGGGCCCAAAACGTAGTGAGGTGACATCAAAATGGCCGATCGCAAAACCACCTGGTTTTGCAAGGGGGGTCACTTTGGTTTTTGGCCCGGTGCTCGGCGGCCATCTAGGGAAACCTACCAAACCCACACATTTCTGAAAACTAGACACCCGGCGGCTTCCAGGGAGGTATGGCTTGTGTGGATCCCCCAACGTTTCCTTACACAGAATCCCCTGCAAACCTCAATTTTAGCTGAAAAAAATCACTTTTTTCACACATTTTGAGGTGGGAAAGTTGTGGCATCACTGGGCTCACACAAATTTACCACCACCCAGCGTTCCCCCAGGTCTCCCGGTAAAAATGGTGCCTCACTTGTGTGGGAGGCCCAAGTACCCGCGGCAGGCAAGGGCCCAAAACGTAGTGAGGTGACATCAAAATGGCCTATCGCAAAACCACCTGGTTTTGCAAGGGGGGTCACTTTGGTTTTTGACCTGGTGCTCGGCGGCCATCTAGGGAAACCTACCAAACCCACACATTTCTGAAAACTAGACACCCGGCGGCTTCCAGGGAGGTATGGCTTGTGTGGATCCCCCAACGTTTCCTTGCCCAGAATCCCCTGCAAACCTCAATTTTAGCAGAAAAAATCACTTTTTTCACACATTTTAGGATGGGAAAGTTGTGGCATCACCGGGCTCACACAAATTTACCACCACCCAGCGTTTCCCCAGGTCTCCCGGTAAAAATGGTGCCTCACTTGTGTGGGAGGCCCAAGTACCCGCGGCAGGCAAGGGCCCAAAACGTAGTGAGGTGACATCAAAATGGCCTATCGCAAAACCACCTGGTTTCGCCTGGTGGGTCACTTTGGTTTTTGGCCCGGTGCTCGGCGGCCATCTAGGGAAACCTACCAAACCAATGCATTTCTGAAGACTAGACACCAGGCGGCTTCCAGGGAGGTATGGCTTGCGTGGATCCCCCAACGTTTCCTTACCCAGAATCCCCTGCAAACCTCAATTTTAGCTGAAAAAATCACTTTTTTCACACATTTTGGGGTGGGAAAGTTGTGGCATCACCGGGCTCACACAAATTTACCACCACCCAGCGTTCCCCCAGGTCTCCCGGTAAAAATGGTGCCTCACTTGTGTGGGAGGCCCAAGTACCCGCGGCAGGCAAGGGCCCAAAACGTAGTGAGGCGACATCAAAATGGCCTATCGCAAAACCACCTGGTTTTGCAAGGGGGGTCACTTTGGTTTTTGGCCCGGTGCTCGGCGGCCATCTCGGGAAACCTACCGAACCCACACATTTTTGAAAACTAGACACCCGGCGGCTTCCAGGGAGGTATGGCTTGCGTGGATCCCCCAACGTTTCCTTACCCAGAATCCCCTGCAAACCTCAATTTTTGCTGATAATATCACTTTTTTCACACATTTTGAGGTGGGAAATTTGTGGCATTACCGGGTTCACACAAATTTCCCACCACCCAGCGTTCCCCCTGGTTTCCCGGTATAAATGGTGCCTCACTTGTGTGGGAGGCCCAAGTACCCGCGGCAGGCAAGGGCCCAAAACGTAGTGAGGCGATGTCAAAATGGGCGATTGCAAAACCACCTGGTTTTGCAAGGGGGGTCACTTTGGTTTTTGGCCCGGTGCTCGGCGGCCATCTAGGGAAACCTACCAAACCCATGCATTTCTGAAAGCTAGACACCCGGCGGCTTCCAGGGAGGTATGGCTTGCGTGGATCCCTCAACGTTTCCTTACCCAGAATCCCCTGCAAACCTCAATTTTAGCAGAAAAAATCACTTTTTTCACACATTTTGGGGTGGGAAAGTTGTGGCATCAATGGGCTCACACAAATTTACCACCACCCAGCGTTCCCCCAGGTCTCCCGGTAAAAATGGTGCCTCACTTGTGTGGGAGGCCCAAGTACCCGCGGCAGGCAAGGGCCCAAAACGTAGTGAGGCGACATCAAAATGGCCTATCGCAAAACCACCTGGTTTTGCAAGGGGGTCACTTTGGTTTTTGGCCCAGTGCTCGGCAGCCATCTCGAGAAACCTACCGAACCCACGCATTTTTGAAAACTAGACACCCGGCGGCTTCCAGGGAGGTATGGCTTGCGTGGATCCCCCAACGTTTCCTTACCCAGAATCCCCTGCAAACCTCAATTTTTGCTGATAATATCACTTTTTTCACACATTTTGGGGTGGGAAATTTGTGGCATTACCGGGTTCACACAAATTTACCACCACCCAGCGTCCCCCCAGGTCTCCCGGTAAAAATGGTGCCTCACTTGTGTGGGAGGCCCAAGTACCCGCGGCAGGCAAGGGCCCAAAACGTAGTGAGGTGACGTCAAAATGGCCCCTTGCTAAACCACCTGGTTTTGCAAGGGGGGTCACTTTAGTTTTTGACCCGGTGCTTGGCGGCCATCTAGGGAAACCTACCAAACCCACACATTTCTGAAAACTAGACACCCGGCGGCTTCCAGGGAGGTATGGCTTGCGTGGATCCCCCAACGTTTCCTTACCCAGAATCCCCTGCAAACCTCAATTTTAGCTGGAAAAATCACTTTTTTCACACATTTTGGGGTGGGAAAGTTGTGGCATCACCGGGCTCACACAAATTTACCACCACCCAGCGTTCCCCCAGGTCTCCCGGTAAAAATGGTGCCTCACTTGTGTGGGAGGCCCAAGTACCCGCGGCAGGCAAGGGCCCAAAACGTAGTGAGGTGACATCAAAATGGCCCCTTGCAAAACCACCTGGTTTTGCAAGGGGGGTCACTTTGGTTTTTGACCCGGTGCTCGGCGGCCATCTAGGGAAACCTACCAAACCCACACATTTCTGAAAACTAGACACCCGGCGGCTTCCAAGGAGGTATGGCTTGCGTGGATCCCCCAAAGTTTCCTTACCCAGAATCCCCTGCAAACCTCAATTTTAGCTGAAAAAATCACTTTTTTCACACATTTTGGGGTGGGAAAGTTGTGGCATCACCGGGCTCACACAAATTTACCACCACCCAGCGTTCCCCTAGGTCTCCCGGTAAAAATGGTGCCTCACTTGTGTGGGAGGCCCAAGTACCCGCGGCAGGCAAGGGCCCAAAACGTAGTGAGGCGACATCAAAATGGCCTATCGCAAAACCACCTGGTTTTGCAAGGGGGGTCACTTTGGTTTTTGGCCCGGTGCTCGGCGGCCATCTGGGGAAACCTACCAAACCCACGCATTTCTGAAAACTAGACACCCGGCGGCTTCCAGGGAGGTATGGCTTGCATGGATCCCCCAACGTTTCCTTACCCAGAATCCCCTGCAAACCTCAATTTTAGCTGAAAAAATCACTTTTTTCACACATTTTGGGGTGGGAAAGTTGTGGCATCACCGGGCTCACACAAATTTACCACCACCCAGCGTTCCCCCAGGTCTCCCGGTAAAAATGGTGCCTCACTTGTGTGGGAGGCCCAAGTACCCGCGGCAGGCAAGGGCCCAAAACGTAGTGAGGTGACATCAAAATGGCCAATCGCAAAACTACCTGGTTTTGCAAGGGGGTCACTTAGGGTTTTTGACCCGGTGCTCGGCGGCCATCTAGGGAAACCGACCAAACCCACACATTTCTGAAAACTAGACACCCGGCGGCTTCCAGGGAGGTATGGCTTGCGTGGATCCCCCAACGTTTCCTTACCCAGAATCCCCTGCAAACCTCAATTTTAGCTGAAAAGATCACTTTTTTCACACATTTTGGGGTGGGAAAGTTGTGGCATCACCGGGCTCACACAAATTTACCACCACCCAGCGTTGCCCCAGGTCTCCCGGTAAAAATGGTGCCTCACTTGCGTGGGAGGCCCAAGTACCCGCGGCAGGCAAGGGCCCAAAACGTAGTGAGGCGACATCAAAATGGCCTATCGCAAAACCACCTGGTTTTGCAAGGGGGGTCACTTTGGTTTTTGACCCGGTGCTCGGCGGCCATCTAGGGAAACCTACCAAACCCACACATTTCTGAAAACTAGACACCCGGCGGCTTCCAGGGAGGTATGGCTTGCGTGGATCCCCCAAAGTTTCCTTACCCAGAATCCCCTGCAAACCTCAATTTTAGCTGAAAAAATCACTTTTTTCACACATTTTGGGGTGGGAAAGTTGTGGCATCACTGGGCTCACACAAATTTACCACCACCCAGCGTTCCCCTAGGTCTCCCGGTAAAAATGGTGCCTCACTTGTGTGGGAGGCCCAAGTACCCGCGGCAGGCAAGGGCCCAAAACGTAGTGAGGTGACATCAAAATGGCCTATCGCAAAACCACCTGGTTTTGCAAGGGGGTCACTTAGGGTTTTTGACCCGGTGCTCGGCGGCCATCTAGGGAAACCTACCAAACCCACACATTTCTGAAAACTAGACACCCGGCGGCTTCCAGGGAGGTATGGCTTGCGTGGATTCCCCAACGTTTCCTTACCCAGAATCCCCTGCAAACCTCAATTTTAGCTGAAAAAATCACTTTTTTCACACATTTTGGGGTGGGAAAGTTGTGGCACCACCGGGCTCACACAAATTTACCACCACCCAGCGTTCCCCCAGGTCTCCCGGTAAAAATGGTGCCTCACTTGTGTGGGAGGCCCAAGTACCCGCGGCAGGCAAGGGCCCAAAACGTAGTGAGGTGACATCAAAATGGCCTATCGCAAAACCACCTGGTTTTGCATGGGGGGCACTTTGGTTTTTGACCCGGTGCTCGGCGGCCATCTAGGGAAACATACCAAACCCACACATTTCTGAAAACTAGACACCTGGCGGCTTCCAGGGAGGTATGGCTTGCGTGGATCCCCCAACGTTTCCTTACCTAGAATCCCCTGCAAACCTCAATTTTAGCAGAAAAAATCACTTTTTTCACACATTTTGGGGTGGGAAAGTTGTGGCATCACACAAATTTCCCACCACCCAGCGTTCCCCCTGGTCTCCCGGTAAAAATGGTGCCTCACTTGTGTGGGAGGCCCAAGTACCCGCGGCAGGCAAGGGCCCAAAACGTAGTGAGGCGATGTCAAAATGGGCGATCGCAAAACCACCTGGTTTTGCAAGGGGGGTCACTTTGATTTTTGGCCCGGTGCTCGGCGGCCATCTAGGGAAACCTACCAAACCCATGCATTTCTGAAAGCTAGACACCCGGCGGCTTCCAGGAAGGTATGGCTTGCGTGGATCCCTCAACGTTTCCTTACCCAGAATCCCCTGCAAACCTCAATTTTAGCTGAAAAAATCCCTTTTTTCACACATTTTGGGGTGGGAAAGTTGTGGCATCAATGGGCTCACACAAATTTACCACCACCCAGCGTTCCCCCAGGTCTCCCGGTAAAAATGGTGCCTCACTTGTGTGGGAGGCCCAAGTACCCGCGGCAGGCAAGGGCCCAAAACGTAGTGAGGCGACATCAAAATGGCCTATCGCAAAACCACCTGGTTTTGCAAGGGGGTCACTTTGGCTTTTGGCCCGGTGCTCGGCGGCCATCTAGGGAAACCTACCAAACCCATGCATTTCTGAAAACTAGACACCCGGCGGCTTCCAGGGAGGTATGGCTTGCGTGGATCCCCCAAAGTTTCCTTACTCAGAATCCCCTGCAAACCTCAATTTTAGCTGAAAAAATCACTTTTTTCACACATTTTGGGGTGGGAAAGTTGTGGCATCCCCGGGCTCACACAAATTTACCACCACCCAGCGTTCCACCAGGTCTCCCGGTAAAAATGGTGCCTCACTTGTGTGGGAGGCCCAAGTACCCGCGGCAGGCAAGGGCCCAAAACGTAGTGAGGTGACATCAAAATGGCCTATCGCAAAACCACCTGGTTTTGCAAGGGGGGTCACTTTGGTTTTTGACCCGGTGCTCGGCGGCCATCTAGGGAAACCTACCAAACCCACACATTTCTGAAAACTAGACACCCAGCGGCTTCCAGGGAGGTATGGCTTGCATGGATTCCCCAACGTTTCCTTACCCAGAATCCCCTGCAAACCTCAATTTTAGCTGAAAAAATCACCTTTTTCACACATTTTGGGGTGGGAAAGTTGTGGCATCACCGGGCTCACACAAATTTACCACCACCCAGCGTTCCCCCAGGTCTCCCAGTAAAAATGGTGCCTCACTTGTGTGGGAGGCCCAAGTACCCGCGGCAGGCAAGGGCCCAAAACGTAGTGAGGTGACATCAAAATGGCCTATCGCAAAACCACCTGGTTTTGCAAGGGGGGTCACTTTGGTTTTTGACCCGGTGCTCGGCGGCCATCTAAGGAAACCTACCAAACCCACACATTTCTGAAAACTAGACACCCGGCGGCTTCCAGGGAGGTATGGCTTGTGTGGATCCCCCAACGTTTCCTTACCCAGAATCCCCTGCAAACCTCAATTTTAGCTGAAAAAATCACTTTTTTCACACATTTTGGGGTGGGAAAGTTGTGGCATCACCGGGCTCTCACAAATTTACCACCACCCAGCATTCCCCCAGGTCTCCCGGTAAAAATGGTGCCTCACTTGTGTGGGAGGCCCAAGTACCCGCGGCAGGCAAGGGCCCAAAACGTAGTGAGGTGACATCAAAATGGCCTATCGCAAAACCACCTGGTTTTGCAAGGGGGGTCACTTTGGTTTTTGACCCGGTGCTCGGCGGCCATCTAGGGAAACCTACCAAACCCACACATTTCTGAAAACTAGACACCCGGCGGCTTCCAGGGAGGTATGGCTTGTGTGGATCCCCCAACGTTTCCTTACCCAGAATCCCCTGCAAACCTCAATTTTAGCTGAAAAGATCACTTTTTTCACACATTTTGGGGTGGGAAAGTTGTGGCATCACCGGGCTCACACAAATTTACCACCACCCAGCGTTGCCCCAGGTGTCCCGGTAAAAATGGTGCCTCACTTGTGTGGGAGGCCCAAGTACCCGCGGCAGGCAAGGGCCCAAAACGTAGTGAGGCGACATCAAAATGGCCTATCGCAAAACCACCTGGTTTTGCAAGGGGGGTCACTTTGGTTTTTGACCCGGTGCTCGGCGGCCATCTAGGGAAACCTACCAAACCCACACATTTCTGAAAACTAGACACCCGGCGGCTTCCAGGGAGGTATGGCTTGCGTGGATCCCCCAAAGTTTCCTTACCCAGAATCCCCTGCAAACCTCAATTTTAGCTGAAAAAATCACTTTTTTCACACATTTTGGGGTGGGAAAGTTGTGGCATCACTGGGCTCACACAAATTTACCACCACCCAGCGTTCCCCTAGGTCTCCCGGTAAAAATGGTGCCTCACTTGTGTGGGAGGCCCAAGTACCCGCGGCAGGCAAGGGCCCAAAACGTAGTGAGGTGACATCAAAATGGCCTATCGCAAAACCACCTGGTTTTGCAAGGGGGTCACTTAGGGTTTTTGACCCGGTGCTCGGCGGCCATCTAGGGAAACCTACCAAACCCACACATTTCTGAAAACTAGACACCCGGCGGCTTCCAGGGAGGTATGGCTTGCGTGGATCCCCCAACGTTTCCTTACCCAGAATCCCCTGCAAACCTCAATTGTAGCTGAAAAAATCACTTTTTTCACACATTTTGGGGTGGGAAAGTTGTGGCACCACCGGGCTCACACAAATTTACCACCACCCAGTGTTCCCCCAGGTCTCCCGGTAAAAATGGTGCCTCACTTGTGTGGGAGGCCCAAGTACCCGCGGCAGGCAAGGGCCCAAAACGTAGTGAGGTGACATCAAAATGGCCTATCGCAAAACCACCTGGTTTTGCATGGGGGGCACTTTGGTTTTTGACCCGGTGCTCGGCGGCCATCTAGGGAAACATACCAAACCCACACATTTCTGAAAACTAGACACCTGGCGGCTTCCAGGGAGGTATGGCTTGCGTGGATCCCCCAACGTTTCCTTACCTAGAATCCCCTGCAAACCTCAATTTTAGCAGAAAAAATCACTTTTTTCACACATTTTGGGGTGGGAAAGTTGTGGCATCACACAAATTTCCCACCACCCAGCGTTCCCCCTGGTCTCCCGGTAAAAATGGTGCCTCACTTGTGTCGGAGGCCCAAGTACCCGCGGCAGGCAAGGGCCCAAAACGTAGTGAGGCGATGTCAAAATGGGCGATCGCAAAACCACCTGGTTTTGCAAGGGGGGTCACTTTGATTTTTGGCCCGGTGCTCGGCGGCCATCTAGGGAAACCTACCAAACCCATGCATTTCTGAAAGCTAGACACCCGGCGGCTTCCAGGAAGGTATGGCTTGCGTGGATCCCTCAACGTTTCCTTACCCAGAATCCCCTGCAAACCTCAATTTTAGCTGAAAAAATCACTTTTTTCACACATTTTGGGGTGGAAAGTTGTGGCATCAATGGGCTCACACAAATTTACCACCACCCAGCGTTCCCCCAGGTCTCCCGGTAAAAATGGTGCCTCACTTGTGTGGGAGGCCCAAGTACCCGCGGCAGGCAAGGGCCCAAAACGTAGTGAGGCGACATCAAAATGGCCTATCGCAAAACCACCTGGTTTTGCAAGGGGGTCACTTTGGCTTTTGGCCCGGTGCTCGGCGGCCATCTAGGGAAACCTACCAAACCCATGCATTTCTGAAAACTAGACACCCGGCGGCTTCCAGGGAGGTATGGCTTGCGTGGATCCCCCAAAGTTTCCTTACTCAGAATCCCCTGCAAACCTCAATTTTAGCTGAAAAAATCACTTTTTTCACACATTTTGGGGTGGGAAAGTTGTGGCATCCCCGGGCTCACACAAATTTACCACCACCCAGCGTTCCACCAGGTCTCCCGGTAAAAATGGTGCCTCACTTGTGTGGGAGGCCCAAGTACCCGCGGCAGGCAAGGGCCCAAAACGTAGTGAGGTGACATCAAAATGGCCCATCGCAAAACCACCTGGTTTTGCAAGGGGGGTCACTTTGGTTTTTGACCCGGTGCTCGGCGGCCATCTAGGGAAACCTACCAAACCCACACATTTCTGAAAACTAGACACCCAGCGGCTTCCAGGGAGGTATGGCTTGCATGGATTCCCCAACGTTTCCTTACCCAGAATCCCCTGCAAACCTCAATTTTAGCTGAAAAAATCACCTTTTTCACACATTTTGGGGTGGGAAAGTTGTGGCATCACCGGGCTCACACAAATTTACCACCACCCAGCATTCCCCCAGGTCTCCCAGTAAAAATGGTGCCTCACTTGTGTGGGAGGCCCAAGTACCCGCGGCAGGCAAGGGCCCAAAACGTAGTGAGGTGACATCAAAATGGCCTATCGCAAAACCACCTGGTTTTGCAAGGGGGGTCACTTTGGTTTTTGACCCGGTGCTCGGCGGCCATCTAAGGAAACCTACCAAACCCACACATTTCTGAAAACTAGACACCCGGCGGCTTCCAGGGAGGTATGGCTTGTGTGGATCCCCCAACGTTTCCTTACCCAGAATCCCCTGCAAACCTCAATTTTAGCTGAAAAAATCACTTTTTTCACACATTTTGGGGTGGGAAAGTTGTGGCATCACCGGGCTCTCACAAATTTACCACCACCCAGCATTCCCCCAGGTCTCCCGGTAAAAATGGTGCCTCACTTGTGTGGGAGGCCCAAGTACCCGCGGCAGGCAAGGGCCCAAAACGTAGTGAGGTGACATCAAAATGGCCTATCGCAAAACCACCTGGTTTTGCAAGGGGGGTCACTTTGGTTTTTGACCCGGTGCTCGGCGGCCATCTAGGGAAACCTACCAAACCCACACATTTCTGAAAACTAGACACCCGGCGGCTTCCAGGGAGGTATGGCTTGTGTGGATCCCCCAACGTTTCCTTACCCAGAATCCCCTGCAAACCTCAATTTTAGCTGAAAAGATCACTTTTTTCACACATTTTGGGGTGGGAAAGTTGTGGCATCACCGGGCTCACACAAATTTACCACCACCCAGCGTTGCCCCAGGTGTCCCGGTAAAAATGGTGCCTCACTTGTGTGGGAGGCCCAAGTACCCGCGGCAGGCAAGGGCCCAAAACGTAGTGAGGCGACATCAAAATGGCCTATCGCAAAACCACCTGGTTTTGCAAGGGGGGTCACTTTGGTTTTTGACCCGGTGCTCGGCGGCCATCTAGGGAAACCTACCAAACCCACACATTTCTGAAAACTAGACACCCGGCGGCTTCCAGGGAGGTATGGCTTGCGTGGATCCCCCAAAGTTTCCTTACCCAGAATCCCCTGCAAACCTCAATTTTAGCTGAAAAAATCACTTTTTTCACACATTTTGGGGTGGGAAAGTTGTGGCATCACTGGGCTCACACAAATTTACCACCACCCAGCGTTCCCCTAGGTCTCCCGGTAAAAATGGTGCCTCACTTGTGTGGGAGGCCCAAGTACCCGCGGCAGGCAAGGGCCCAAAACGTAGTGAGGTGACATCAAAATGGCCTATCGCAAAACCACCTGGTTTTGCAAGGGGGTCACTTAGGGTTTTTGACCCGGTGCTCGGCGGCCATCTAGGGAAACCTACCAAACCCACACATTTCTGAAAACTAGACACCCG
The DNA here is from genome assembly GCF_964204655.1 of Triturus cristatus. NCBI lineage: Eukaryota > Metazoa > Chordata > Amphibia > Caudata > Salamandridae > Triturus > Triturus cristatus. Next base: position 1,066,212,700 of record NC_140579.1, on the reverse strand, counting down.
GCGGCTTCCAGGGAGGTATGGCTTGCGTGGATCCCCCAACGTTTCCTTACCCAGAATCCCCTGCAAACCTCAATTGTAGCTGAAAAAATCACTTTTTTCACACATTTTGGGGTGGGAAAGTTGTGGCACCACCGGGCTCACACAAATTTACCACCACCCAGTGTTCCCCCAGGTCTCCCGGTAAAAATGGTGCCTCACTTGTGTGGGAGGCCCAAGTACCCGCGGCAGGCAAGGGCCCAAAACGTAGTGAGGTGACATCAAAATGGCCTATCGCAAAACCACCTGGTTTTGCATGGGGGGCACTTTGGTTTTTGACCCGGTGCTCGGCGGCCATCTAGGGAAACATACCAAACCCACACATTTCTGAAAACTAGACACCTGGCGGCTTCCAGGGAGGTATGGCTTGCGTGGATCCCCCAACGTTTCCTTACCTAGAATCCCCTGCAAACCTCAATTTTAGCAGAAAAAATCACTTTTTTCACACATTTTGGGGTGGGAAAGTTGTGGCATCACACAAATTTCCCACCACCCAGCGTTCCCCCTGGTCTCCCGGTAAAAATGGTGCCTCACTTGTGTGGGAGGCCCAAGTACCCGCGGCAGGCAAGGGCCCAAAACGTAGTGAGGCGATGTCAAAATGGGCGATCGCAAAACCACCTGGTTTTGCAAGGGGGGTCACTTTGATTTTTGGCCCGGTGCTCGGCGGCCATCTAGGGAAACCTACCAAACCCATGCATTTCTGAAAGCTAGACACCCGGCGGCTTCCAGGAAGGTATGGCTTGCGTGGATCCCTCAACGTTTCCTTACCCAGAATCCCCTGCAAACCTCAATTTTAATTGAAAAAATCACTTTTTTCACACATTTTGGGGTGGGAAAGTTGTGGCATCAATGGGCTCACACAAATTTACCACCACCCAGCGTTCCCCCAGGTCTCCCGGTAAAAATGGTGCCTCACTTGTGTGGGAGGCCCAAGTACCCGCGGCAGGCAAGGGCCCAAAACGTAGTGAGGCGACATCAAAATGGCCTATCGCAAAACCACCTGGTTTTGCAAGGGGGTCACTTTGGCTTTTGGCCCGGTGCTCGGCGGCCATCTAGGGAAACCTACCAAACCCATGCATTTCTGAAAACTAGACACCCGGCGGCTTCCAGGGGGGTATGGCTTGCGTGGATCCCCCAAAGTTTCCTTACTCAGAATCCCCTGCAAACCTCAATTTTAGCTGAAAAAATCACTTTTTTCACACATTTTGGGGTGGGAAAGTTGTGGCATCCCCGGGCTCACACAAATTTACCACCACCCAGCGTTCCACCAGGTCTCCCGGTAAAAATGGTGCCTCACTTGTGTGGGAGGCCCAAGTACCCGCGGCAGGCAAGGGCCCAAAACGTAGTGAGGTGACATCAAAATGGCCTATCGCAAAACCACCTGGTTTTGCAAGGGGGGTCACTTTGGTTTTTGACCCGGTGCTCGGCGGCCATCTAGGGAAACCTACCAAACCCACACATTTCTGAAAACTAGACACCCAGCGGCTTCCAGGGAGGTATGGCTTGCATGGATTCCCCAACGTTTCCTTACCCAGAATCCCCTGCAAACCTCAATTTTAGCTGATAAAATCACCTTTTTCACACATTTTGGGGTGGGAAAGTTGTGGCATCACCGGGCTCACACAAATTTACCACCACCCAGCGTTCCCCCAGGTCTCCCAGTAAAAATGGTGCCTCACTTGTGTGGGAGGCCCAAGTACCCGCGGCAGGCAAGGGCCCAAAACGTAGTGAGGTGACATCAAAATGGCCTATCGCAAAACCACCTGGTTTTGCAAGGGGGGTCACTTTGGTTTTTGACCCGGTGCTCGGCGGCCATCTAAGGAAACCTACCAAACCCACACATTTCTGAAAACTAGACACCCGGCGGCTTCCAGGGAGGTATGGCTTGTGTGGATCCCCCAACGTTTCCTTACCCAGAATCCCCTGCAAACCTCAATTTTAGCTGAAAAAATCACTTTTTTCACACATTTTGGGGTGGGAAAGTTGTGGCATCACCGGGCTCTCACAAATTTACCACCACCCAGCATTCCCCCAGGTCTCCCGGTAAAAATGGTGCCTCACTTGTGTGGGAGGCCCAAGTACCCGCGGCAGGCAAGGGCCCAAAACGTAGTGAGGTGACATCAAAATGGCCTATCGCAAAACCACCTGGTTTTGCAAGGGGGGTCACTTTGGTTTTTGACCCGGTGCTCGGCGGCCATCTAGGGAAACCTACCAAACCCACACATTTCTGAAAACTAGACACCCGGCGGCTTCCAGGGAGGTATGGCTTGTGTGGATCCCCCAACGTTTCCTTACCCAGAATCCCCTGCAAACCTCAATTTTAGCTGAAAAGATCACTTTTTTCACACATTTTGGGGTGGGAAAGTTGTGGCATCACCGGGCTCACACAAATTTACCACCACCCAGCGTTGCCCCAGGTGTCCCGGTAAAAATGGTGCCTCACTTGTGTGGGAGGCCCAAGTACCCGCGGCAGGCAAGGGCCCAAAACGTAGTGAGGCGACATCAAAATGGCCTATCGCAAAACCACCTGGTTTTGCAAGGGGGGTCACTTTGGTTTTTGACCCGGTGCTCGGCGGCCATCTAGGGAAACCTACCAAACCCACACATTTCTGAAAACTAGACACCCGGCGGCTTCCAGGGAGGTATGGCTTGCGTGGATCCCCCAAAGTTTCCTTACCCAGAATCCCCTGCAAACCTCAATTTTAGCTGAAAAAATCACTTTTTTCACACATTTTGGGGTGGGAAAGTTGTGGCATCACTGGGCTCACACAAATTTACCACCACCCAGCGTTCCCCTAGGTCTCCCGGTAAAAATGGTGCCTCACTTGTGTGGGAGGCCCAAGTACCCGCGGCAGGCAAGGGCCCAAAACGTAGTGAGGTGACATCAAAATGGCCTATCGCAAAACCACCTGGTTTTGCAAGGGGGTCACTTAGGGTTTTTGACCCGGTGCTCGGCGGCCATCTAGGGAAACCTACCAAACCCACACATTTCTGAAAACTAGACACCCGGCGGCTTCCAGGGAGGTATGGCTTGCGTGGATCCCCCAACGTTTCCTTACCCAGAATCCCCTGCAAACCTCAATTGTAGCTGAAAAAATCACTTTTTTCACACATTTTGGGGTGGGAAAGTTGTGGCACCACCGGGCTCACACAAATTTACCACCACCCAGCGTTCCCCCAGGTCTCCCGGTAAAAATGGTGCCTCACTTGTGTGGGAGGCCCAAGTACCCGCGGCAGGCAAGGGCCCAAAACGTAGTGAGGTGACATCAAAATGGCCTATCGCAAAACCACCTGGTTTTGCATGGGGGGCACTTTGGTTTTTGACCCGGTGCTCGGCGGCCATCTAGGGAAACATACCAAACCCACACATTTCTGAAAACTAGACACCTGGCGGCTTCCAGGGAGGTATGGCTTGCGTGGATCCCCCAACGTTTCCTTACCTAGAATCCCCTGCAAACCTCAATTTTAGCAGAAAAAATCACTTTTTTCACACATTTTGGGGTGGGAAAGTTGTGGCATCACACAAATTTCCCACCACCCAGCGTTCCCCCTGGTCTCCCGGTAAAAATGGTGCCTCACTTGTGTGGGAGGCCCAAGTACCCGCGGCAGGCAAGGGCCCAAAACGTAGTGAGGCGATGTCAAAATGGGCGATCGCAAAACCACCTGGTTTTGCAAGGGGGGTCACTTTGATTTTTGGCCCGGTGCTCGGCGGCCATCTAGGGAAACCTACCAAACCCATGCATTTCTGAAAGCTAGACACCCGGCGGCTTCCAGGAAGGTATGGCTTGCGTGGATCCCTCAACGTTTCCTTACCCAGAATCCCCTGCAAACCTCAATTTTAGCTGAAAAAATCACTTTTTTCACACATTTTGGGGTGGGAAAGTTGTGGCATCAATGGGCTCACACAAATTTACCACCACCCAGCGTTCCCCCAGGTCTCCCGGTAAAAATGGTGCCTCACTTGTGTGGGAGGCCCAAGTACCCGCGGCAGGCAAGGGCCCAAAACGTAGTGAGGCGACATCAAAATGGCCTATCGCAAAACCACCTGGTTTTGCAAGGGGGTCACTTTGGCTTTTGGCCCGGTGCTCGGCGGCCATCTAGGGAAACCTACCAAACCCATGCATTTCTGAAAACTAGACACCCGGCGGCTTCCAGGGGGGTATGGCTTGCGTGGATCCCCCAAAGTTTCCTTACTCAGAATCCCCTGCAAACCTCAATTTTAGCTGAAAAAATCACTTTTTTCACACATTTTGGGGTGGGAAAGTTGTGGCATCCCCGGGCTCACACAAATTTACCACCACCCAGCGTTCCACCAGGTCTCCCGGTAAAAATGGTGCCTCACTTGTGTGGGAGGCCCAAGTACCCGCGGCAGGCAAGGGCCCAAAACGTAGTGAGGTGACATCAAAATGGCCTATCGCAAAACCACCTGGTTTTGCAAGGGGGTCACTTTGGTTTTTGACCCGGTGCTCGGCGGCCATCTAGGGAAACCTACCAAACCCACACATTTCTGAAAACTAGACACCCAGCGGCTTCCAGGGAGGTATGGCTTGCATGGATTCCCCAACGTTTCCTTACCCAGAATCCCCTGCAAACCTCAATTTTAGCTGAAAAAATCACCTTTTTCACACATTTTGGGGTGGGAAAGTTGTGGCATCACCGGGCTCACACAAATTTACCACCACCCAGCGTTCCCCCAGGTCTCCCAGTAAAAATGGTGCCTCACTTGTGTGGGAGGCCCAAGTACCCGCGGCAGGCAAGGGCCCAAAACGTAGTGAGGTGACATCAAAATGGCCTATCGCAAAACCACCTGGTTTTGCAAGGGGGGTCACTTTGATTTTTGGCCCGGTGCTCGGCGGCCATCTAGGGAAACCTACCAAACCCATGCATTTCTGAAAGCTAGACACCCGGCGGCTTCCAGGGAGGTATGGCTTGCGTGGATCCCTCAACGTTTCCTTACCCAGAATCCCCTGCAAACCTCAATTTTAGCTGAAAAAATCACTTTTTTCACACATTTTGGGGTGGGAAAGTTGTGGCATCAATGGGCTCACACAAATTTACCACCACCCAGCGTTCCCCCAGGTCTCCCGGTAAAAATGGTGCCTCACTTGTGTGGGAGGCCCAAGTACCCGCGGCAGGCAAGGGCCCAAAACGTAGTGAGGCGACATCAAAATGGCCTATCGCAAAACCACCTGGTTTTGCAAGGGGGTCACTTTGGCTTTTGGCCCGGTGCTCGGCGGCCATCTAGGGAAACCTACCAAACCCATGCATTTCTGAAAACTAGACACCCGGCGGCTTCCAGGGAGGTATGGCTTGCGTGGATCCCCCAAAGTTTCCTTACTCAGAATCCCCTGCAAACCTCAATTTTAGCTGAAAGAATCACTTTTTTCACACATTTTGGGGTGGGAAAGTTGTGGCATCCCCGGGCTCACACAAATTTACCACCACCCAGCGTTCCACCAGGTCTCCCGGTAAAAATGGTGCCTCACTTGTGTGGGAGGCCCAAGTACCCGCGGCAGGCAAGGGCCCAAAACGTAGTGAGGTGACATCAAAATGGCCTATCGCAAAACCACCTGGTTTTGCAAGGGGGGTCACTTTGGTTTTTGACCCGGTGCTCGGCGGCCATCTAGGGAAACCTACCAAACCCACACATTTCTGAAAACTAGACACCCAGCGGCTTCCAGGGAGGTATGGCTTGCATGGATTCCCCAACGTTTCCTTACCCAGAATCCCCTGCAAACCTCAATTTTAGCTGAAAAAATCACTTTTTTCACACATTTTGGGGTGGGAAAGTTGTGGCATCACCGGGCTCACACAAATTTACCACCACCCAGCGTTCCCCCAGGTCTCCCAGTAAAAATGGTGCCTCACTTGTGTGGGAGGCCCAAGTACCCGCGGCAGGCAAGGGCCCAAAACGTAGTGAGGTGACATCAAAATGGCCTATCGCAAAACCACCTGGTTTTGCAAGGGGGGGTCACTTTGGTTTTTGACCCGGTGCTCGGCGGCCATCTAGGGAAACCTACCAAACCCACACATTTCTGAAAACTAGACACCCGGCGGCTTCCAGGGAGGTATGGCTTGTGTGGATCCCCCAACGTTTCCTTACCCAGAATCCCCTGCAAACCTCAATTTTAGCTGAAAAAATCACTTTTTTCACACATTTTGGGGTGGGAAAGTTGTGGCATCACCGGGCTCTCACAAATTTACCACCACCCAGCGTTCCCCCAGGTCTCCCGGTAAAAATGGTGCCTCACTTGTGTGGGAGGCCCAAGTACCCGCGGCAGGCAAGGGCCCAAAACGTAGTGAGGCGACATCAAAATGGCCTATCGCAAAACCACCTGGTTTTGCAAGGGGGGTCACTTTGGTTTTTGGCCCGGTGCTCGGCGGCCATCTCGGGAAACCTACCGAACCCACGCAGTTTTGAAAACTAGACACCCGGCGGCTTCCAGGGAGGTATGGCTTGCGTGAATCCCCCAACGTTTCCTTACCCAGAATCCCCTGCAAACCTCAATTTTTGCTCATAAAATCACTTTTTTCACACATTTTGGGGTGGGAAATTTGTGGCATCACCGGGCTCACACAAATTTACCACCACCCAGCGTTCCCCCAGGTCTCCCGGTAAAAATGGTGCCTCACTTGTGTGGGAGGCCCAAGTACCCGCGGCAGGCAAGGGCCCAAAACGTAGTGAGGTGACATCAAAATGGCCCCTTGCAAAACCACCTGGTTTTGCAAGGGGGGTCACTTTGGTTTATGACCCGGTGCTCGGCGGCCATCTAGGGAAACCTACCAAACCCACACATTTCTGAAAACTAGACACCCGGCGGCTTCCAGGGAGGTATGGCTTGCGTGGATCCCCCAACGTTTCCTTACCCAGAATCCCCTGCAAACCTAAATTTTAGCTGAAAAAATCACTTTTTTCACATATTTTGGGGTGGGAAAGTTGTGGCATCACCGGGCTCACACAAATTTACCACCACCCAGCGTTCCCCCAGGTCTCCCGGTAAAAATGGTGCCTCACTTGTGTGGGAGGCCCAAGTACCCGCGGCAGGCAAGGGCCCAAAACGTAGTGAGGTGACATCAAAATGGCCCCTTGCAAAACCACCTGGTTTTGCAAGGGGGGTCACTTTGGTTTATGACCCGGTGCTCGGCGGCCATCTAGGGAAACCTACCAAACCACACATTTCTGAAAACTAGACACCTGGCGGCTTCCAGGGAGGTATGGCTTGCGTGGATCCCCCAACGTTTCCTTACCCAGAATCCCCTGCAAACCTCAATTTTAGTGAAAAAATCAAATTTTTCACACATTTTGGGGTGGGAAAGTTGTGGCATCACACAAATTTCCCACCACCCAGCGTTCCCCCTGGTCTCCCGGTAAAAATGGTGCCTCACTTGTGTGGGAGGCCCAAGTACCCGCGGCAGGCAAGGGCCCAAAACGTCGTGAGGCGATGTCAAAATGGGCGATCGCAAAACCACCTGGTTTTGCAAGGGGGGTCACTTTGGTTTTTGGCCCGGTGCTCGGCGGCCATCATGGGAAACCTACCAAACCCATGCATTTCTGAAAACTAGACACCCGGCGGCTTCCAGGGAGGTATGGCTTGCGTGGATCCCCCAACGTTTCCTTACCCAGAATCCCCTGCAAACCTCAATTTTAGCTGAAAAAATCACTTTTTTTCACACATTTTGGGGTGGGAAAGTTGTGGCATCACTGGGCTCACACAAATTTACCACCACCCAGCATTCCCCCAGTAAAAATGGTGCCTCACTTGTGTGGGAGGCCCAAGTACCCGCGGCAGGCAAGGGCCCAAAACGTAGTGAGGTGACATCAAAATGGCCTATCGCAAAACCACCTGGTTTTGCAAGGGGGGTCACTTTGGTTTTTGACCCGGTGCTCGGCGGCCATCTAGGGAAACCTACCAAACCCACACATTTCTGAAAACTAGACACCCAGCGGCTTCCAGGGAGGTATGGCTTGCGTGGATCCCCCAAAGTTTCCTTACTCAGAATCCCCTGCAAACCTCAATTTTAGCTGAAAAAATCACTTTTTTCACACATTTTGGGGTGGGAAAGTTGTGGCATCCCCGGGCTCACACAAATTTACCACCACCCAGCATTCCCCCAGGTCTCCCAGTAAAAATGGTGCCTCACTTGTGTGGGAGGCCCAAGTACCCGCGGCAGGCAAGGGCCCAAAACGTAGTGAGGTGACATCAAAATGGCCTATCGCAAAACCACCTGGTTTTGCAAGGGGGGTCACTTTGGTTTTTGACCCGGTGCTCGGCGGCCATCTAGGGAAACCTACCAAACCCACACATTTCTGAAAACTAGACACCCAGCGGCTTCCAGGGAGGTATGGCTTGCGTGGATTCCCCAACGTTTCCTTACCCAGAATCCCCTGCAAACCTCAATTTTAGCTGAAAAAATCACTTTTTTCACACATTTTGGGGTGGGAAAGTTGTGGCATCACCGGACTCACACAAATTTACCATCACCCAGCGTTCCCCCAGGTCTCCCGGTAAAAATGGTGCCTCACTTGTGTGGGAGGCCCAAGTACCCGCGGCAGGCAAGGGCCCAAAACGTAGTGAGGCGACATCAAAATGGCCTATCGCAAAACCACCTGGTTTTGCAAGGGGTCACTTTGGTTTTTGGCCCGGTGCTCGGCGGCCATCTAGGGAAACCTACCAAACCCATGCATTTCTGAAAACTAGACACCCGGCGGCTTCCAGGGAGGTATGGCTTGCGTGGATCCCCAAAAGTTTCCTTACTCAGAATCCCCTGCAAACCTCAATTTTAGCTGAAAAAATCACTTTTTTCACACATTTTGGGGTGGGAAAGTTGTGGCATCCCCGGGCTCACACAAATTTACCACCACCCAGCGTTCCCCCAGGTCTCCCGGTAAAAATGGTGCCTCACTTGTGTGGGAGGCCCAAGTACCCGCGGCAGGCAAGGGCCCAAAACGTAGTGAGGTGACATCAAAATGGCCTATCGCAAAACCACCTGGTTTTGCAAGGGGGGTCACTTTGGTTTTTGACCCGGTGCTCGGCGGCCATCTAGGGAAACCTACCAAACCCACACATTTCTGAAAACTAGACACCCAGCGGCTTCCAGGGAGGTATGGCTTGCGTGGATTCCCCAACGTTTCCTTACCCAGAATCCCCTGCAAACCTCAATTTTAGCTGAAAAAATCACTTTTTTCACACATTTTGGGGTGGGAAAGTTGTGGCATCACCGGACTCACACAAATTTACCATCACCCAGCGTTCCCCCAGGTCTCCCGGTAAAAATGGTGCCTCACTTGTGTGGGAGGCCTAAGTACCCGCGGCAGGCAAGGGCCCAAAACGTAGTGAGGTGACATCAAAATGGCCGATCGCAAAACCACCTGGTTTTGCAAGGGGGGTCACTTTGGTTTTTGGCCCGGTGCTCGGCGGCCATCTAGGGAAACCTACCAAACCCACACATTTCTGAAAACTAGACACCCGGCGGCTTCCAGGGAGGTATGGCTTGTGTGGATCCCCCAACGTTTCCTTACACAGAATCCCCTGCAAACCTCAATTTTAGCTGAAAAAAATCACTTTTTTCACACATTTTGGGGTGGGAAAGTTGTGGCATCACCGGGCTCACACAAATTTACCACCACCCAGCGTTCCCCCAGGTCTCCCGGTAAAAATGGTGCCTCACTTGTGTGGGAGGCCCAAGTACCCGCGGCAGGCAAGGGCCCAAAACGTAGTGAGGTGACATCAAAATGGCCTATCGCAAAACCACCTGGTTTTGCAAGGGGGGTCACTTTGGTTTTTGACCCGGTGCTCGGTGGCCATCTAGGGAAACCTACCAAACCCACACATTTCTGAAAACTAGACACCCGGCGGCTTCCAGGGAGGTATGGCTTGTGTGGATCCCCCAACGTTTCCTTGCCCAGAATCCCCTGCAAACCTCAATTTTAGCAGAAAAAATCACTTTTTTCACACATTTTAGGATGGGAAAGTTGTGGCATCACCGGGCTCACACAAATTTACCACCACCCAGCGTTCCCCCATGTCTCCCGGTAAAAATGGTGCCTCACTTGTGTGGGAGGCCCAAGTACCCGCGGCAGGCAAGGGCCCAAAACGTAGTGAGGTGACATCAAAATGGCCTATCGCAAAACCACCTGGTTTCGCCTGGTGGGTCACTTTGGTTTTTGGCCCGGTGCTCGGCGGCCATCTAGGGAAACCTACCAAACCAACGCATTTCTGAAAACTAGACACCAGGCGGCTTCCAGGGAGGTATGGCTTGCGTGGATCCCCCAACGTTTCCTTACCCAGAATCCCCTGCAAACCTCAATTTTAGCTGAAAAGATCACTTTTTTCACACATTTTGGGGTGGGAAAGTTGTGGCATCACCGGGCTCACACAAATTTACCACCACCCAGCGTTCCCCAAGGTCTCCCGGTAAAAATGGTGCCTCACTTGTGTGGGAGGCCCAAGTACCCGCGGCAGGCAAGGGCCCAAAAAGTAGTGAGGCGACATCAAAATGGCCTATCGCAAAACCACCTGGTTTTGCAAGGGGGGTCACTTTGGTTTTTGGCCCGGTGCTCGGCGGCCATCTCGGGAAACCTACCGAACCCACGCATTTTTTAAAACTAGACACCCGGCGGCTTCCAGGGAGGTATGGCTTGCGTGGATCCCCCAACGTTTCCTTACCCAGAATCCCCTGCAAACCTCAATTTTTGCTGATAATATCACTTTTTTCACACATTTTGGGGTGGGAAATTTGTGGCATTACCGGTTTCACACAAATTTCCCACCACCCAGCGTTCCCCCTGGTTTCCCGGTATAAATGGTGCCTCACTTGTGTGGGAGGCCCAAGTACCCGCGGCAGGCAAGGGCCCAAAAAGTAGTGAGGCGACATCAAAATGGCCTATCGCAAAACCACCTGGTTTTGCAAGGGGGGTCACTTTGGTTTTTGGCCCGGTGCTCGGCGGCCATCTAGGGAAACCTACCAAACCAACGCATTTCTGAAAACTAGACACCAGGCGGCTTCCAGGGAGGTATGGCTTGCGTGGATCCCCCAACGTTTCCTTACCCAGAATCCCCTGCAAACCTCAATTTTAGCAGAAAAAAATCACTTTTTTCACACATTTTGGGGTGGGAAAGTTGTGGCATCAATGGGCTCACACAAATTTACCACCACCCAGCGTTCCCCCAGGTCTCCCGGTAAAAATGGTGCCTCACTTGTGTGGGAGGCCCAAGTACCTGCGGCAGGCAAGGGCCCAAAACGTAGTGAGGCGACATCAAAATGGCCTATCGCAAAACCACCTGGTTTTGCAAGGGGGTCACTTTGGTTTTTGGCCCGGTGCTCGGCGGCCATCTAGGGAAACCTACCAAACCCATGCATTTCTGAAAACTAGGCACCCGGCGGCTTCCAGGGAGGTATGGCTTGCGTGGATCCCCCAAAGTTTCCTTACCCAGAATCCCCTGCAAACCTCAATTTTAGCTGAAAAAATCACTTTTTTCACACATTTTGGGGTGGGAAAGTTGTGGCATCCCCGGGCTCACACAAATTTACCACCACCCAGCATTCCCCCAGGTCTCCCGGTAAAAATGGTGCCTCACTTGTGTGGGAGGCCCAAGTACCCGCGGCAGGCAAGGGCCCAAAACGTAGTGAGGTGACATCAAAATGGCCTATCGCAAAACCACCTGGTTTTGCAAGGGGGTCACTTTGGTTTTTGACCCGGTGCTCGGCGGCCATCTAGGGAAACCTACCAAACCCACACATTTCTGAAAACTAGACACCCAGCGGCTTCCAGGGAGGTATGGCTTGCGTGGATTCCCCAACGTTTCCTTACCCAGAATCCCCTGCAAACCTCAATTTTAGCTGAAAAAATCACTTTTTTCACACATTTTGGGGTGGGAAAGTTGTGGCATCACCGGACTCACACAAATTTACCATCACCCAGCGTTCCCCCAGGTCTCCCGGTAAAAATGGTGCCTCACTTGTGTGGGAGGCCCAAGTACCCGCGGCAGGCAAGGGCCCAAAACGTAGTGAGGTGACATCAAAATGGCCGATCGCAAAACCACCTGGTTTTGCAAGGGGGGTCACTTTGGTTTTTGGCCCGGTGCTCGGCGGCCATCTAGGGAAACCTACCAAACCCACACATTTCTGAAAACTAGACACCCGGCGGCTTCCAGGGAGGTATGGCTTGTGTGGATCCCCCAACGTTTCCTTACACAGAATCCCCTGCAAACCTCAATTTTAGCTGAAAAAAATCACTTTTTTCACACATTTTGGGGTGGGAAAGTTGTGGCATCACCGGGCTCACACAAATTTACCACCACCCAGCGTTCCCCCAGGTCTCCCGGTAAAAATGGTGCCTCACTTGTGTGGGAGGCCCAAGTACCCGCGGCAGGCAAGGGCCCAAAACGTAGTGAGGTGACATCAAAATGGCCTATCGCAAAACCACCTGGTTTTGCAAGGGGGGTCACTTTGGTTTTTGACCTGGTGCTCGGCGGCCATCTAGGGAAACCTACCAAACCCACACATTTCTGAAAACTAGACACCCGGCGGCTTCCAGGGAGGTATGGCTTGTGTGGATCCCCCAACGTTTCCTTGCCCAGAATCCCCTGCAAACCTCAATTTTAGCAGAAAAAATCACTTTTTTCACACATTTTAGGATGGGAAAGTTGTGGCATCACCGGGCTCACACAAATTTACCACCACCCAGCGTTTCCCCAGGTCTCCCGGTAAAAATGGTGCCTCACTTGTGTGGGAGGCCCAAGTACCCGCGGCAGGCAAGGGCCCAAAACGTAGTGAGGTGACATCAAAATGGCCTATCGCAAAACCACCTGGTTTCGCCTGGTGGGTCACTTTGGTTTTTGGCCCGGTGCTCGGCGGCCATCTAGGGAAACCTACCAAACCAATGCATTTCTGAAGACTAGACACCAGGCGGCTTCCAGGGAGGTATGGCTTGCGTGGATCCCCCAACGTTTCCTTACCCAGAATCCCCTGCAAACCTCAATTTTAGCTGAAAAAATCACTTTTTTCACACATTTTGGGGTGGGAAAGTTGTGGCATCACCGGGCTCACACAAATTTACCACCACCCAGCGTTCCCCCAGGTCTCCCGGTAAAAATGGTGCCTCACTTGTGTGGGAGGCCCAAGTACCCGCGGCAGGCAAGGGCCCAAAACGTAGTGAGGCGACATCAAAATGGCCTATCGCAAAACCACCTGGTTTTGCAAGGGGGGTCACTTTGGTTTTTGGCCCGGTGCTCGGCGGCCATCTCGGGAAACCTACCGAACCCACGCATTTTTGAAAACTAGACACCCGGCGGCTTCCAGGGAGGTATGGCTTGCGTGGATCCCCCAACGTTTCCTTACCCAGAATCCCCTGCAAACCTCAATTTTTGCTGATAATATCACTTTTTTCACACATTTTGGGGTGGGAAATTTGTGGCATTACCGGGTTCACACAAATTTCCCACCACCCAGCGTTCCCCCTGGTTTCCCGGTATAAATGGTGCCTCACTTGTGTGGGAGGCCCAAGTACCCGCGGCAGGCAAGGGCCCAAAACGTAGTGAGGCGATGTCAAAATGGGCGATCGCAAAACCACCTGGTTTTGCAAGGGGGGTCACTTTGGTTTTTGGCCCGGTGCTCGGCGGCCATCTAGGGAAACCTACCAAACCCATGCATTTCTGAAAGCTAGACACCCGGCGGCTTCCAGGGAGGTATGGCTTGCGTGGATCCCTCAACATTTCCTTACCCAGAATCCCCTGCAAACCTCAATTTTAGCAGAAAAAATCACTTTTTTCACACATTTTGGGGTGGGAAAGTTGTGGCATCAATGGGCTCACACAAATTTACCACCACCCAGCGTTCCCCCAGGTCTCCCGGTAAAAATGGTGCCTCACTTGTGTGGGAGGCCCAAGTACCCGCGGCAGGCAAGGGCCCAAAACGTAGTGAGGCGACATCAAAATGGCCTATCGCAAAACCACCTGGTTTTGCAAGGGGGTCACTTTGGTTTTTGGCCCAGTGCTCGGCAGCCATCTCGGGAAACCTACCGAACCCACGCATTTTTGAAAACTAGACACCCGGCGGCTTCCAGGGAGGTATGGCTTGCGTGGATCCCCCAACGTTTCCTTACCCAGAATCCCCTGCAAACCTCAATTTTTGCTGATAATATCACTTTTTTCACAGATTTTGGGGTGGGAAATTTGTGGCATTACCGGGTTCACACAAATTTACCACCACCCAGCGTCCCCCCAGGTCTCCCGGTAAAAATGGTGCCTCACTTGTGTGGGAGGCCCAAGTACCCGCGGCAGGCAAGGGCCCAAAACGTAGTGAGGTGACGTCAAAATGGCCCCTTGCTAAACCACCTGGTTTTGCAAGGGGGGTCACTTTAGTTTTTGACCCGGTGCTCGGCGGCCATCTAGGGAAACCTACCAAACCCACACATTTCTGAAAACTAGACACCCGGCGGCTTCCAGGGAGGTATGGCTTGCGTGGATCCCCCAACGTTTCCTTACCCAGAATCCCCTGCAAACCTCAATTTTAGCTGGAAAAATCACTTTTTTCACACATTTTGGGGTGGGAAAGTTGTGGCATCACCGGGCTCACACAAATTTACCACCACCCAGCGTTCCCCCAGGTCTCCCGGTAAAAATGGTGCCTCACTTGTGTGGGAGGCCCAAGTACCCGCGGCAGGCAAGGGCCCAAAACGTAGTGAGGCGACATCAAAATGTCCTATCGCAAAACCACCTGGTTTTGCAAGGGGGGTCACTTTGGTTTTTGGCCCGGTGCTCGGCGGCCATCTCGGGAAACCTACCGAACCCACGCATTTTTGAAAACTAGACACCCGGCGGCTTCCAGGGAGGTATGGCTTGCGTGGGTCCCCCAACGTTTCCTTACCCAGAATCCCCTGCAAACCTCAAATTTTGCTGATAAAATCACTTTTTTCACACATTTTGGGGTGGGAAATTTGTGGCATCACCGGGCTCACACAAATTTACCACCACCCAGCGTTCCCCCAGGTCTCCCGGTAAAAATGGTGCCTCACTTGTGTGGGAGGCCCAAGTACCCGCGGCAGGCAAGGGCCCAAAACGTAGTGAGGTGACATCAAAATGGCCCCTTGCAAAACCACCTGGTTTTGCAAGGGGGGTCACTTTGGTTTTTGACCCGGTGCTCGGCGGCCATCTAGGGAAACCTACCAAACCCACACATTTCTGAAAACTAGACACCCGGCGGCTTCCAGGGAGGTATGGCTTGCGTGGATCCCCCAAAGTTTCCTGACCCAGAATCCCCTGCAAACCTCAATTTTAGCTGAAAAAATCACTTTTTTCACACATTTTGGGGTGGGAAAGTTGTGGCATCACCGGGCTCACACAAATTTACCACCACCCAGCGTTCCCCCAGGTCTCCCGGTAAAAATGGTGCCTCACTTGTGTGGGAGGCCCAAGTACCCGCGGCAGGCAAGGGCCCAAAACGTAGTGAGGTGACATCAAAATGGCCTATCGCAAAACCACCTGG
This sequence comes from Triturus cristatus, assembly GCF_964204655.1. Taxonomy (NCBI): domain Eukaryota; kingdom Metazoa; phylum Chordata; class Amphibia; order Caudata; family Salamandridae; genus Triturus; species Triturus cristatus. The sequence goes on along the minus strand of NC_140579.1, from coordinate 1,066,197,178 downwards.
TTTTGCAAGGGGGGTCACTTTGGTTTTTGACCTGGTGCTCGGCGGCCATCTAGGGAAACCTACCAAACCCACACATTTCTGAAAACTAGACACCCGGCGGCTTCCAGGGAGGTATGGCTTGTGTGGATCCCCCAACGTTTCCTTGCCCAGAATCCCCTGCAAACCTCAATTTTAGCAGAAAAAATCACTTTTTTCACATATTTTAGGATGGGAAAGTTGTGGCATCACCGGGCTCACACAAATTTACCACCACCCAGCGTTTCCCCAGGTCTCCCGGTAAAAATGGTGCCTCACTTGTGTGGGAGGCCCAAGTACCCGCGGCAGGCAAGGGCCCAAAACGTAGTGAGGTGACATCAAAATGGCCTATCGCAAAACCACCTGGTTTCGCCTGGTGGGTCACTTTGGTTTTTGGCCCGGTGCTCGGCGGCCATCTAGGGAAACCTACCAAACCAATGCATTTCTGAAGACTAGACACCAGGCGGCTTCCAGGGAGGTATGGCTTGCGTGGATCCCCCAACGTTTCCTTACCCAGAATCCCCTGCAAACCTCAATTTTAGCTGAAAAAATCACTTTTTTCACACATTTTGGGGTGGGAAAGTTGTGGCATCACCGGGCTCACACAAATTTACCACCACCCAGCGTTCCCCCAGGTCTCCCGGTAAAAATGGTGCCTCACTTGTGTGGGAGGCCCAAGTACCCGCGGCAGGCAAGGGCCCAAAACGTAGTGAGGCGACATCAAAATGGCCTATCGCAAAACCACCTGGTTTTGCAAGGGGGGTCACTTTGGTTTTTGGCCCGGTGCTCGGCGGCCATCTCGGGAAACCTACCGAACCCACGCATTTTTGAAAACTAGACACCCGGCGGCTTCCAGGGAGGTATGGCTTGCGTGGATCCCCCAACGTTTCCTTACCCAGAATCCCCTGCAAACCTCAATTTTTGCTGATAATATCACTTTTTTCACACATTTTGGGGTGGGAAATTTGTGGCATTACCGGGTTCACACAAATTTCCCACCACCCAGCGTTCCCCCTGGTTTCCCGGTATAAATGGTGCCTCACTTGTGTGGGAGGCCCAAGTACCCGCGGCAGGCAAGGGCCCAAAACGTAGTGAGGCGATGTCAAAATGGGCGATCGCAAAACCACCTGGTTTTGCAAGGGGGGTCACTTTGGTTTTTGGCCCGGTGCTCGGCGGCCATCTAGGGAAACCTACCAAACCCATGCATTTCTGAAAGCTAGACACCCGGCGGCTTCCAGGGAGGTATGGCTTGCGTGGATCCCTCAACGTTTCCTTACCCAGAATCCCCTGCAAACCTCAATTTTAGCAGAAAAAATCACTTTTTTCACACATTTTGGGGTGGGAAAGTTGTGGCATCAATGGGCTCACACAAATTTACCACCACCCAGCGTTCCCCCAGGTCTCCCGGTAAAAATGGTGCCTCACTTGTGTGGGAGGCCCAAGTACCCGCGGCAGGCAAGGGCCCAAAACGTAGTGAGGCGACATCAAAATGGCCTATCGCAAAACCACCTGGTTTTGCAAGGGGGTCACTTTGGTTTTTGGCCCAGTGCTCGGCAGCCATCTCGGGAAACCTACCAAACCCACGCATTTTTGAAAATTTGACACCCGGCGGCTTCCAGGGAGGTATGGCTTGCGTGGATCCCCCAACGTTTCCTTACCCAGAATCCCCTGCAAACCTCAAATTTTGCTGATACAATCACTTTTTTCACACATTTTGGGGTGGGAAATTTGTGGCATCACCGGGCTCACACAAATTTACCACCACCCAGCGTTCCCCCAGGTCTCCCGGTAAAAATGGTGCCTCACTTGTGTGGGAGGCCCAAGTACCCGCGGCAGGCAAGGGCCCAAAACGTAGTGAGGTGACATCAAAATGGCCCCTTGCAAAACCACCTGGTTTTGCAAGGGGGGTCACTTTGGTTTTTGACCCGGTGCTCGGCGGCCATCTAGGGAAACCTACCAAACCCACACATTTCTGAAAACTAGACACCCGGCGGCTTCCAGGGAGGTATGGCTTGCGTGGATCCCCCAAAGTTTCCTGACCCAGAATCCCCTGCAAACCTCAATTTTAGCTGAAAAAATCACTTTTTTCACACATTTTGGGGTGGGAAAGTTGTGGCATCACCGGGCTCACACAAATTTACCACCACCCAGCGTTCCCCTAGGTCTCCCGGTAAAAATGGTGCCTCACTTGTGTGGGAGGCCCAAGTACCCGCGGCAGGCAAGGGCCCAAAACGTAGTGAGGCGACATCAAAATGGCCTATCGCAAAACCACCTGGTTTTGCAAGGGGGGTCACTTTGGTTTTTGGCCCGGTGCTCGGCGGCCATCTAGGGAAACCTACCAAACCCACGCATTTCTGAAAACTAGACACCCGGCGGCTTCCAGGGAGGTATGGCTTGCATGGATCCCCCAACGTTTCCTTACCCAGAATCCCCTGCAAACCTCAATTTTAGCTGAAAAAATCACTTTTTTCACACATTTTGGGGTGGGAAAGTTGTGGCATCACCGGGCTCACACAAATTTACCACCACCCAGCGTTCCCCCAGGTCTCCCGGTAAAAATGGTGCCTCACTTGTGTGGGAGGCCCAAGTACCCACGGCAGGCAAGGGCCCAAAACGTAGTGAGGTGACATCAAAATGGCCTATCGCAAAACTACCTGGTTTTGCAAGGGGGTCACTTAGGGTTTTTGACCCGGTGCTCGGCGGCCATCTAGGGAAACCGACCAAACCCACACATTTCTGAAAACTAGACACCCGGCGGCTTCCAGGGAGGTATGGCTTGCGTGGATCCCCCAACGTTTCCTTACCCAGAATCCCCTGCAAACCTCAATTTTAGCTGAAAAGATCACTTTTTTCACACATTTTGGGGTGGGAAAGTTGTGGCATCACCGGGCTCACACAAATTTACCACCACCCAGCGTTGCCCCAGGTCTCCCGGTAAAAATGGTGCCTCACTTGTGTGGGAGGCCCAAGTACCCGCGGCAGGCAAGGGCCCAAAACGTAGTGAGGCGACATCAAAATGGCCTATCGCAAAACCACCTGGTTTTGCAAGGGGGGTCACTTTGGTTTTTGACCCGGTGCTCGGTGGCCATCTAGGGAAACCTACCAAACCCACACATTTCTGAAAACTAGACACCCGGCGGCTTCCAGGGCGGTATGGCTTGCGTGGATCCCCCAAAGTTTCCTTACCCAGAATCCCCTGCAAACCTCAATTTTAGCTGAAAAAATCACTTTTTTCACACATTTTGGGGTGGGAAAGTTGTGGCACCACCGGGCTCACACAAATTTACCACCACCCAGCGTTCCCCCAGGTCTCCCGGTAAAAATGGGGCCTCACTTGTGTGGGAGGCCAAAGTACCCGCGGCAGGCAAGGGCCCAAAACGTAGTGAGGTGACATCAAAATGGCCTATCGCAAAACCACCTGGTTTTGCATGGGGGGCACTTTGGTTTTTGACCCGGTGCTCGGCGGCCATCTAGGGAAACATACCAAACCCACACATTTCTGAAAACTAGACACCTGGCGGCTTCCAGGGAGGTATGGCTTGCGTGGATCCCCCAAAGTTTCCTTACCTAGAATCCCCTGCAAACCTCAATTTTAGCCGAAAAAATCACTTTTTTCACACATTTTGGGGTGGGAAAGTTGTGGCATCACACAAATTTCCCACCACCCAGCGTTCCCCCTGGTCTCCCGGTAAAAATGGTGCCTCACTTGTGTGGGAGGCCCAAGTACCCGCGGCAGGCAAGGGCCCAAAACGTAGTGAGGCGATGTCAAAATGGGCGATCGCAAAACCACCTGGTTTTGCAAGGGGGGTCACTTTGATTTTTGGCCCGGTGCTCGGCGGCCATCTAGGGAAACCTACCAAACCCATGCATTTCTGAAAGCTAGACACCCGGCGGCTTCCAGGGAGGTATGGCTTGCGTGGATCCCTCAACGTTTCCTTACCCAGAATCCCCTGCAAACCTCAATTTTAGCTGAAAAAATCACTTTTTTCACACATTTTGGGGTGGGAAAGTTGTGGCATCAATGGGCTCACACAAATTTACCACCACCCAGCGTTCCCCCAGGTCTCCCGGTAAAAATGGTGCCTCACTTGTGTGGGAGGCCCAAGTACCCGCGGCAGGCAAGGGCCCAAAACGTAGTGAGGCGACATCAAAATGGCCTATCGCAAAACCACCTGGTTTTGCAAGGGGGTCACTTTGGCTTTTGGCCCGGTGCTCGGCGGCCATCTAGGGAAACCTACCAAACCCATGCATTTCTGAAAACTAGACACCCGGCGGCTTCCAGGGAGGTATGGCTTGCGTGGATCCCCCAAAGTTTCCTTACTCAGAATCCCCTGCAAACCTCAATTTTAGCTGAAAAAATCACTTTTTTCACACATTTTGGGGTGGGAAAGTTGTGGCATCCCCGGGCTCACACAAATTTACCACCACCCAGCGTTCCACCAGGTCTCCCGGTAAAAATGGTGCCTCACTTGTGTGGGAGGCCCAAGTACCCGCGGCAGGCAAGGGCCCAAAACGTAGTGAGGTGACATCAAAATGGCCTATCGCAAAACCACCTGGTTTTGCAAGGGGGGTCACTTTGGTTTTTGACCCGGTGCTCGGCGGCCATCTAGGGAAACCTACCAAACCCACACATTTCTGAAAACTAGACACCCAGCGGCTTCCAGGGAGGTATGGCTTGCATGGATTCCCCAACGTTTCCTTACCCAGAATCCCCTGCAAACCTCAATTTTAGCTGAAAAAATCACTTTTTTCACACATTTTGGGGTGGGAAAGTTGTGGCATCACCGGGCTCACACAAATTTACCACCACCCAGCGTTCCCCCAGGTCTCCCAGTAAAAATGGTGCCTCACTTGTGTGGGAGGCCCAAGTACCCGCGGCAGGCAAGGGCCCAAAACGTAGTGAGTTGACATCAAAATGGCCTATCGCAAAACCACCTGGTTTTGCAAGGGGGTCACTTTGGTTTTTGACCCGGTGCTCGGTGGCCATCTAGGGAAACCTACCAAACCCACACATTTCTGAAAACTAGACACCCGGCGGCTTCCAGGGAGGTATGGCTTGTGTGGATCCCCCAACGTTTCCTTACCCAGAATCCCCTGCAAACCTCAATTTTAGCTGAAAAGATCACTTTTTTCACACATTTTGGGGTGGGAAAGTTGTGGCATCACCGGGCTCACACAAATTTACCACCACCCAGCGTTGCCCCAGGTCTCCCGGTAAAAATGGTGCCTCACTTGTGTGGGAGGCCCAAGTACCCGCGGCAGGCAAGGGCCCAAAACGTAGTGAGGTGACATCAAAATGGCCTATCGCAAAACCATCTGGTTTTGCAAGGGGGGTCACTTTGGTTTTTGACCCGGTGCTCGGCGGCCATCTAGGGAAACCTACCAAACCCACACATTTCTGAAAACTAGACACCCGGCGGCTTCCAGGGAGGTATGGCTTGCGTGGATCCCCCAAAGTTTCCTTACCCAGAATCCCCTGCAAACCTCAATTTTAGCTGAAAAAATCACTTTTTTCACACATTTTGGGGTGGGAAAGTTGTGGCATCACTGGGCTCACACAAATTTACCACCACCCAGCGTTCCCCTAGGTCTCCCGGTAAAAATGGTGCCTCACTTGTGTGGGAGGCCCAAGTACCCGCGGCAGGCAAGGGCCCAAAACGTAGTGAGGTGACATCAAAATGGCCTATCGCAAAACCACCTGGTTTTGCAAGGGGGTCACTTAGGGTTTTTGACCCGGTGCTCGGCGGCCATCTAGGGAAACCTACCAAACCCACACATTTCTGAAAACTAGACACCCGGCGGCTTCCAGGGAGGTATGGCTTGCGTGGATCCCCCAACGTTTCCTTACCCAGAATCCCCTGCAAACCTCAATTTTAGCTGAAAAAATCACTTTTTTCACACATTTTGGGGTGGGAAAGTTGTGGCACCACCGGGCTCACACAAATTTACCACCACCCAGCGTTCCCCCAGGTCTCCCGGTAAAAATGGTGCCTCACTTGTGTGGGAGGCCAAAGTACCCGCGGCAGGCAAGGGCCCAAAACGTAGTGAGGTGACATCAAAATGGCCTATCGCAAAACCACCTGGTTTTGCATGGGGGGCACTTTGGTTTTTGACCCGGTGCTCGGCGGCCATCTAGGGAAACATACCAAACCCACACATTTCTGAAAACTAGACACCTGGCGGCTTCCAGGGAGGTATGGCTTGCGTGGATCCCCCAACGTTTCCTTACCTAGAATCCCCTGCAAACCTCAATTTTAGCAGAAAAAATCACTTTTTTCACACATTTTGGGGTGGGAAAGTTGTGGCATCACACAAATTTCCCACCACCCAGCGTTCCCCCTGGTCTCCCGGTAAAAATGGTGCCTCACTTGTGTGGGAGGCCCAAGTACCCGCGGCAGGCAAGGGCCCAAAACGTAGTGAGGCGATGTCAAAATGGGCGATCGCAAAACCACCTGGTTTTGCAAGGGGGGTCACTTTGATTTTTGGCCCGGTGCTCGGCGGCCATCTAGGGAAACCTACCAAACCCATGCATTTCTGAAAGCTAGACACCCGGCGGCTTCCAGGGAGGTATGGCTTGCGTGGATCCCTCAACGTTTCCTTACCCAGAATCCCCTGCAAACCTCAATTTTAGCTGAAAAAATCACTTTTTTCACACATTTTGGGGAGGGAAAGTTGTGGCATCAATGGGCTCACACAAATTTACCACCACCCAGCGTTCCCCCAGGTCTCCCGGTAAAAATGGTGCCTCACTTGTGTGGGAGGCCCAAGTACCCGCGGCAGGCAAGGGCCCAAAACGTAGTGAGGCGACATCAAAATGGCCTATCGCAAAACCACCTGGTTTTGCAAGGGGGTCACTTTGGCTTTTGGCCCGGTGCTCGGCGGCCATCTAGGGAAACCTACCAAACCCATGCATTTCTGAAAACTAGACACCCGGTGGCTTCCAGGGAGGTATGGCTTGCGTGGATGCCCCAAAGTTTCCTTACTCAGAATCCCCTGCGAACCTCAATTTTAGCTGAAAAAATCACTTTTTTCACACATTTTGGGGTGGGAAAGTTGTGGCATCCCCGGGCTCACACAAATTTACCACCACCCAGCGTTCCACCAGGTCTCCCGGTAAAAATGGTGCCTCACTTGTGTGGGAGGCCCAAGTACCCGCGGCAGGCAAGGGCCCAAAACGTAGTGAGGTGACATCAAAATGGCCTATCGCAAAACCACCTGGTTTTGCAAGGGGGGTCACTTTGGTTTTTGACCCGGTGCTCGGCGGCCATCTAGGGAAACCTACCAAACCCACACATTTCTGAAAACTAGACACCCAGCGGCTTCCAGGGAGGTATGGCTTGCATGGATTCCCCAACGTTTCCTTACCCAGAATCCCCTGCAAACCTCAATTTTAGCTGAAAAAATCACTTTTTTCACACATTTTGGGGTGGGAAAGTTGTGGCATCACCGGGCTCACACAAATTTACCACCACCCAGCGTTCCCCCAGGTCTCCCAGTAAAAATGGTGCCTCACTTGTGTGGGAGGCCCAAGTACCCGCGGCAGGCAAGGGCCCAAAACGTAGTGAGGTGACATCAAAATGGCCTATCGCAAAACCACCTGGTTTTGCAAGGGGGGTCACTTTGGTTTTTGACCCGGTGCTCGGCGGCCATCGAGGGAAACCTACCAAACCCACACATTTCTGAAAACTAGACACCCGGCGGCTTCCAGGGAGGTATGGCTTGTGTGGATCCCCCAACGTTTCCTTACCCAGAATCCCCTGCAAACCTCAATTTTAGCTGAAAAAATCACTTTTTTCACACATTTTGGGGTGGGAAAGTTGTGGCATCACCGGGCTCTCACAAATTTACCACCACCCAGCGTTCCCCCAGGTCTCCCGGTAAAAATGGTGCCTCACTTGTGTGGGAGGCCCAAGTACCCGCGGCAGGCAGGGCCCAAAACGTAGTGAGGCGACATCAAAATGGCCTATCGCAAAACCACCTGGTTTTGCAAGGGGGGTCACTTTGGTTTTTGGCCCGGTGCTCGGCGGCCATCTCGGGAAACCTACCGAACCCACGCAGTTTTGAAAACTAGACACCCGGCGGCTTCCAGGGAGGTATGGCTTGCGTGAATCCCCCAACGTTTCCTTACCCAGAATCCCCTGCAAACCTCAATTTTTGCTCATAAAATCACTTTTTTCACACATTTTGGGGTGGGAAATTTGTGGCATCACCGGGCTCACACAAATTTACCACCACCCAGCGTTCCCCCAGGTCTCCCGGTAAAAATGGTGCCTCACTTGTGTGGGAGGCCCAAGTACCCGCGGCAGGCAAGGGCCCAAAACGTAGTGAGGTGACATCAAAATGGCCCCTTGCAAAACCACCTGGTTTTGCAAGGGGGGTCACTTTGGTTTATGACCCGGTGCTCGGCGGCCATCTAGGGAAACCTACCAAACCCACACATTTCTGAAAACTAGACACCCGGCGGCTTCCAGGGAGGTATGGCTTGCGTGGATCCCCCAACGTTTCCTTACCCAGAATCCCCTGCAAACCTAAATTTTAGCTGAAAAAATCACTTTTTTCACATATTTTGGGGTGGGAAAGTTGTGGCATCACCGGGCTCACACAAATTTACCACCACCCAGCGTTCCCCCAGGTCTCCCGGTAAAAATGGTGCCTCACTTGTGTGGGAGGCCCAAGTACCCGCGGCAGGCAAGGGCCCAAAACGTAGTGAGGTGACATCAAAATGGCCCCTTGCAAAAACTTCCTGGTTTTGCAAGGGGGGTCACTTTCGTTTATGACCCGGTGCTCGGCGGCCATCTAGGGAAACCTACCAAACCACACATTTCTGAAAACTAGACACCTGGCGGCTTCCAGGGAGGTATGGCTTGCGTGGATCCCCCAACGTTTCCTTACCCAGAATCCCCTGCAAACCTCAATTTTAGTGAAAAAATCACATTTTTCACACATTTTGGGGTGGGAAAGTTGTGGCATCACACAAATTTCCCACCACCCAGCGTTCCCCCTGGTCTCCCGGTAAAAATGGTGCCTCACTTGTGTGGGAGGCCCAAGTACCCGCGGCAGGCAAGGGCCCAAAACGTCGTGAGGCGATGTCAAAATGGGCGATCGCAAAACCACCTGGTTTTGCAAGGGGGGTCACTTTGGTTTTTGGCCGGGTGCTCGGCGGCCATCATGGGAAACCTACCAAACCCATGCATTTCTGAAAACTAGACACCCGGCGGCTTCCAGGGAGGTATGGCTTGCGTGGATCCCCCAACGTTTCCTTACCCAGAATCCCCTGCAAACCTCAATTTTAGCTGAAAAAATCACTTTTTTTCACACATTTTGGGGTGGGAAAGTTGTGGCATCACTGGGCTCACACAAATTTACCACCACCCAGCGTTCCCCCAGGTCTCCCGGTAAAAATGGTGCCTCACTTGTGTGGGAGGCCCAAGTACCCGCGGCAGGCAAGGGCCCAAAACGTAGTGAGGTGACATCAAAATGGCCTATCGCAAAACCACCTGGTTTTGCAAGGGGGGTCACTTTGGTTTTTGACCCGGTGCTCGGCGGCCATCTAGGGAAACCTACCAAACCCACACATTTCTGAAAACTAGACACCCAGCGGCTTCCAGGGAGGTATGGCTTGCGTGGATTCCCCAACGTTTCCTTACCCAGAATCCCCTGCAAACCTCAATTTTAGCTGAAAAAATCACTTTTTTCACACATTTTGGGGTGGGAAAGTTGTGGCATCACCGGACTCACACAAATTTACCATCACCCAGCGTTCCCCCAGGTCTCCCGGTAAAAATGGTGCCTCACTTGTGTGGGAGGCCCAAGTACCCGCGGCAGGCAAGGGCCCAAAACGTAGTGAGGCGACATCAAAATGGCCTATCGCAAAACCACCTGGTTTTGCAAGGGGGTCACTTTGGTTTTTGGCCCGGTGCTCGGCGGCCATCTAGGGAAACCTACCAAACCCATGCATTTCTGAAAACTAGACACCCGGCGGCTTCCAGGGAGGTATGGCTTGCGTGGATCCCCAAAAGTTTCCTTACTCAGAATCCCCTGCAAACCTCAATTTTAGCTGAAAAAATCACTTTTTTCACACATTTTGGGGTGGGAAAGTTGTGGCATCCCCGGGCTCACACAAATTTACCACCACCCAGCGTTCCCCCAGGTCTCCCGGTAAAAATGGTGCCTCACTTGTGTGGGAGGCCCAAGTACCCGCGGCAGGCAAGGGCCCAAAACGTAGTGAGGTGACATCAAAATGGCCTATCGCAAAACCACCTGGTTTTGCAAGGGGGGTCACTTTGGTTTTTGACCCGGTGCTCGGCGGCCATCTAGGGAAACCTACCAAACCCACACATTTCTGAAAACTAGACACCCAGCGGCTTCCAGGGAGGTATGGCTTGCGTGGATTCCCCAACGTTTCCTTACCCAGAATCCCCTGCAAACCTCAATTTTAGCTGAAAAAATCACTTTTTTCACACATTTTGGGGTGGGAAAGTTGTGGCATCACCGGACTCACACAAATTTACCATCACCCAGCGTTCCCCCAGGTCTCCCGGTAAAAATGGTGCCTCACTTGTGTGGGAGGCCCAAGTACCCGCGGCAGGCTAGGGCCCAAAACGTAGTGAGGTGACATCAAAATGGCCGATCGCAAAACCACCTGGTTTTGCAAGGGGGGTCACTTTGGTTTTTGGCCCGGTGCTCGGCGGCCATCTAGGGAAACCTACCAAACCCACACATTTCTGAAAACTAGACACCCGGCGGCTTCCAGGGAGGTATGGCTTGTGTGGATCCCCCAACGTTTCCTTACACAGAATCCCCTGCAAACCTCAATTTTAGCTGAAAAAAATCACTTTTTTCACACATTTTGGGGTGGGAAAGTTGTGGCATCACCGGGCTCACACAAATTTACCACCACCCAGCGTTCCCCCAGGTCTCCCGGTAAAAATGGTGCCTCACTTGTGTGGGAGGCCCAAGTACCCGCGGCAGGCAAGGGCCCAAAACGTAGTGAGGTGACATCAAAATGGCCTATCGCAAAACCACCTGGTTTTGCAAGGGGGGTCACTTTGGTTTTTGACCCGGTGCTCGGTGGCCATCTAGGGAAACCTACCAAACCCACACATTTCTGAAAACTAGACACCCGGCGGCTTCCAGGGAGGTATGGCTTGTGTGGATCCCCCAACGTTTCCTTGCCCAGAATCCCCTGCAAACCTCAATTTTAGCAGAAAAAATCACTTTTTTCACACATTTTAGGATGGGAAAGTTGTGGCATCACCGGGCTCACACAAATTTACCACCACCCAGCGTTCCCCCAGGTCTCCCGGTAAAAATGGTGCCTCACTTGTGTGGGAGGCCCAAGTACCCGCGGCAGGCAAGGGCCCAAAACGTAGTGAGGTGACATCAAAATGGCCTACCGCAAAACCACCTGGTTTCGCCTGGTGGGTCACTTTGGTTTTTGGCCCGGTGCTCGGCGGCCATCTAGGGAAACCTACCAAACCAATGCATTTCTGAAAACTAGACACCAGGCGGCTTCCAGGGAGGTATGGCTTGCGTGGATCCCCCAACGTTTCCTTACCCAGAATCCCCTGCAAACCTCAATTTTAGCTGAAAAAATCACTTTTTTCACACATTTTGGGGTGGGAAAGTTGTGGCATCACCGGGCTCACACAAATTTACCACCACCCAGCGTTCCCCAAGGTCTCCCGGTAAAAATGGTGCCTCACTTCTGTGGGAGGCCCAAGTACCCGCGGCAGGCAAGGGCCCAAAAAGTAGTGAGGCGACATCAAAATGGCCTATCGCAAAACCACCTGGTTTTGCAAGGGGGGTCACTTTGGTTTTTGGCCCGGTGCTCGGCGGCCATCTCGGGAAACCTACCGAACCCACGCATTTTTGAAAACTAGACACCCGGCGGCTTCCAGGGAGGTATGGCTTGCGTGGATCCCCCAACGTTTCCTTACCCAGAATCCCCTGCAAACCTCAATTTTTGCTGATAATATCACTTTTTTCACACATTTTGGGGTGGGAAATTTGTGGCATTACCGGGTTCACACAAATTTCCCACCACCCAGCGTTCCCCCTGGTTTCCCGGTATAAATGGTGCCTCACTTGTGTGGGAGGCCCAAGTACCCGCGGCAGGCAAGGGCCCAAAACGTAGTGAGGCGATGTCAAAATGGGCGATCGCAAAACCACCTGGTTTTGCAAGGGGGGTCACTTTGGTTTTTGGCCCGGTGCTCGGCGGCCATCTAGGGAAACCTACCAAACCCATGCATTTCTGAAAGCTAGACACCCGGCGGCTTCCAGGGAGGTATGGCTTGCGTGGATCCCTCAACGTTTCCTTACCCAGAATCCCCTGCAAACCTCAATTTTAGCAGAAAAAATCACTTTTTTCACACATTTTGGGGTGGGAAAGTTGTGGCATCAATGGGCTCACACAAATTTACCACCACCCAGCGTTCCCCCAGGTCTCCCGGTAAAAATGGTGCCTCACTTGTGTGGGAGGCCCAAGTACCCGCGGCAGGCAAGGGCCCAAAACGTAGTGAGGCGACATCAAAATGGCCTATCGCAAAACCACCTGGTTTTGCAAGGGGGTCACTTTGGTTTTTGGCCCGGTGCTCGGCGGCCATCTAGGGAAACCTACCAAACCCATGCATTTCTGAAAACTAGGCACCCGGCAACTTCCAGGGAGGTATGGCTTGCGTGGATCCCCCAAAGTTTCCTTACCCAGAATCCCCTGCAAACCTCAATTTTAGCTGAAAAAATCACTTTTTTCACACATTTTGGGGTGGGAAAGTTGTGGCATCCCCGGGCTCACACAAATTTACCACCACCCAGCATTCCCCCAGGTCTCCCGGTAAAAATGGTGCCTCACTTGTGTGGGAGGCCCAAGTACCCGCGGCAGGCAAGGGCCCAAAACGTAGTGAGGTGACATCAAAATGGCCTATCGCAAAACCACCTGGTTTTGCAAGGGGGGTCACTTTGGTTTTTGACCCGGTGCTCGGCGGCCATCTAGGGAAACCTACCACACCCACACATTTCTGAAAACTAGACACCCAGTGGCTTCCAGGGAGGTATGGCTTGCGTGGATTCCCCAACGTTTCCTTACCCAGAATCCCCTGCAAACCTCAATTTTAGCTGAAAAAATCACTTTTTTTCACACATTTTGGTGTGGGAAAGTTGTGGCATCACCGGACTCACACAAATTTACCATCACCCAGCGTTCCCCCAGGTCTCCCGGTAAAAATGGTGCCTCACTTGTGTGGGAGGCCCAAGTACCCGCGGCAGGCAAGGGCCCAAAACGTAGTGAGGCGACATCAAAATGGCCTATCGCAAAACCACCTGGTTTTGCAAGGGGGTCACTTTGGTTTTTGGCCCGGTGCTCGGCGGCCATCTAGGGAAACCTACCAAACCCATGCATTTCTGAAAACTAGACACCCGGCGGCTTCCAGGGAGGTATGGCTTGCGTGGATCCCCCAAAGTTTCCTTACTCAGAATCCCCTGCAAACCTCAATTTTAGCTGAAAAAATCACTTTTTTCACACATTTTGGGGTGGGAAAGTTGTGGCATCCCCGGGCTCACACAAATTTACCACCACCCAGCGTTCCCCCAGGTCTCCCGGTAAAAATGGAGCCTCACTTGTGTGGGAGGCCCAAGTACCCGCGGCAGGCAAGGGCCCAAAACGTAGTGAGGTGACATCAAAATGGCCTATCGCAAAACCATCTGGTTTTGCAAGGGGGGTCACTTTGGTTTTTGACCCGGTGCTCGGCGGCCATCTAGGGAAACCTACCAAACCCACACATTTCTGAAAACTAGACACCCGGCGGCTTCCAGGGAGGTATGGCTTGCGTGGATTCCCCAAAGTTTCCTTACCCAGAATCCCCTGCAAACCTCAATTTTAGCTGAAAAAATCACTTTTTTCACACATTTTGGGGTGGGAAAGTTGTGGCATCACCGGACTCACACAAATTTACAATCCCCCAGCGTTCCCCCAGGTCTCCCGGTAAAAATGGTGCCTCACTTGTGTGGGAGGCCCAAGTACCGGCGGCAGGCAAGGGCCCAAAACGTAGTGAGGTGACATCAAAATGGCCGATCGCAAAACCACCTGGTTTTGCAAGGGGGGTCACTTTGGTTTTTGGCCCGGTGCTCGGCGGCCATCTAGGGAAACCTACCAAACCCACACATTTCTGAAAACTAGACACCCGGCGGCTTCCAGGGAGGTATGGCTTGTGTGGATCCCCCAACGTTTCGTTACACAGAATCCCCTGCAAACCTCAATTTTAGCTGAAAAAAATCACTTTTTTCACACATTTTGGGGTGGGAAAGTTGTGGCATCACCGGGCTCACACAAATTTACCACCACCCAGCGTTCCCCCAGGTCTCCCGGTAAAAATGGTGCCTCACTTGTGTGGGAGGCCCAAGTACCCGCGGCAGGCAAGGGCCCAAGACGTAGTGAGGTGACATCAAAATGGCCTATCGCAAAACCACCTGGTTTTGCAAGGGGGGTCACTTTGGTTTTTGACCCGGTGCTTGGCGGCCATCTAGGGAAACCTACCAAACCCACACATTTCTGAAAACTAGACACCCGGCGGCTTCCAGGGAGGTATGGCTTGTGTGGATCCCCCAACGTTTCGTTACACAGAATCCCCTGCAAACCTCAATTTTAGCTGAAAAAAATCACTTTTTTCACACATTTTGGGGTGGGAAAGTTGTGGCATCACCGGGCTCACACAAATTTACCACCACCCAGCGTTCCCCCAGGTCTCCCGGTAAAAATGGTGCCTCACTTGTGTGGGAGGCCCAAGTACCCGCGGCAGGCAAGGGCCCAAGACGTAGTGAGGTGACATCAAAATGGCCTATCGCAAAACCATCTGGTTTTGCAAGGGGGGTCACTTTGGTTTTTGACCCGGTGCTCGGCGGCCATCTAGGGAAACCTACCAAACCCACACATTTCTGAAAACTAGACACCCGGCGGCTTCCAGGGAGGTATGGCTTGCGTGGATTCCCCAAAGTTTCCTTACCCAGAATCCCCTGCAAACCTCAATTTTAGCTGAAAAAATCACTTTTTTCACACATTTTGGGGTGGGAAAGTTGTGGCATCACCGGACTCACACAAATTTACAATCCCCCAGCGTTCCCCCAGGTCTCCCGGTAAAAATGGTGCCTCACTTGTGTGGGAGGCCCAAGTACCGGCGGCAGGCAAGGGCCCAAAACGTAGTGAGGTGACATCAAAATGGCCGATCGCAAAACCACCTGGTTTTGCAAGGGGGGTCACTTTGGTTTTTGGCCCGGTGCTCGGCGGCCATCTAGGGAAACCTACCAAACCCACACATTTCTGAAAACTAGACACCCGGCGGCTTCCAGGGAGGTATGGCTTGTGTGGATCCCCCAACGTTTCGTTACACAGAATCCCCTGCAAACCTCAATTTTAGCTGAAAAAAATCACTTTTTTCACACATTTTGGGGTGGGAAAGTTGTGGCATCACCGGGCTCACACAAATTTACCACCACCCAGCGTTCCCCCAGGTCTCCCAGTAAAAATGGTGCCTCACTTGTGTGGGAGGCCCAAGTACCCGCGGCAGGCAAGGGCCCAAGACGTAGTGAGGTGACATCAAAATGGCCTATCGCAAAACCACCTGGTTTTGCAAGGGGGGTCACTTTGGTTTTTGACCCGGTGCTTGGCGGCCATCTCGGGAAACCTACCGAACCGACGAATTTTTGAAAACTAGACACCCGGCGGCTTCCAGGGAGGTATGGCTTGCGTGGATCCCCCAACGTTTCCTTACCCAGAATCCCCTGCAAACCTCAATTTTTGCTGATAATATCACTTTTTTCACACATTTTGGGGTGGGAAATTTGTGGCATTACCGGGTTCAAGCAAATTTACCACCACCCAGCGTCCCCCCAGGTCTCCCGGTAAAAATGGTGCCTCACTTCTGTGGGAGGCCCAAGTACCCGCGGCAGGCAAGGGCCCAAAACGTAGTGAGGTGACGTCAAAATGGCCCCTTGCTAAACCACCTGGTTTTGCAAGGGGGGTCACTTTGGTTTTTGACCCGGTGCTCGGCGGCCATCTAGAGAAAGCTACCAAACCCACACATTTCTGAAAACTAGACACCCGGCGGCTTCCAGGGAGGTATGGCTTGCGTGGATCCCCCAACGTTTCCTTACCCAGAATCCCCTGCAAACCTCAATTTTAGCTGAAAAAATCACTTTTTTCACACATTTTGGGGTGGGAAAGTTGTGGCATCACCGGGCTCACAAAAATTTACCACCACCCACCGTTCCCCCAGGTCTCCCGGTAAAAATGGTGCCTCACTTGTGTGGGAGGCCCAACTACCCGCGGCAGGCAAGGGCCCAAAACGTAGTGAGGCGACATCAAAATGGCCTATCGCAAAACCACCTGGTTTTGCAAGGGGGGTCACTTTGGTTTTTGACCCGGTGCTCGGCGGCCATCTAGGGAAACCTACCAAACCCACACATTTCTGAAAACTAGACACCCGGCGGCTTCCAGGGAGGTATGGCTTGCGTGGATCCCCCAAAGTTTCCTTACCCAGAATCCCCTGCAAACCTCAATTTTAGCTGAAAAAAACACTTTTTTCACACATTTTGGGGTGGGAAAGTTGTGGCATCACCGGGCTCACACAAATTTACCACCACCCAGCGTTCCCCTAGGTCTCCCGGTAAAAATGGTGCCTCACTTGTGTGGGAGGCCCAAGTACCCGCGGCAGGCAAGGGCCCAAAACGTAGTGAGGCGACATCAAAATGGCCTATCGCAAAACCACCTGGTTTTGCAAGGGGGGTCACTTTGGTTTTTGGCCCGGTGCTCGGCGGCCATCTAGGGAAACCTACCAAACCCACGCATTTCTGAAAACTAGACACCCGGCGGCTTCCAGGGAGGTATGGCTTGCGTGGATCCCCCAACGTTTCCTTACCCAGAATCCCCTGCAAACCTCAATTTTAGCTGAAAAAATCACTTTTTTCACACATTTTGGGGTGGGAAAGTTGTGGCACCACCGGGCTCACACAAATTTACTACCACCCAGCGTTCCCCCAGGTCTCCCGGTAAAAATGGTGCCTCACTTGTGTGGGAGGCCCAAGTACTCGCGGCAGGCAAGGGCCCAAAACGTAGTGAGGTGACATCAAAATGGCCTATCGCAAAACCACCTGGTTTTGCATGGGGGGCACTTTGGTTTTTGACCCGGTGCTCGGCGGCCATCTAGGGAAACATACCAAACCCACACATTTCTGAAAACTAGACACCTGGCGGCTTCCAGGGAGGTATGGCTTGCGTGGATCCCCCAACGTTTCCTTACCCAGAATCCCCTGCAAACCTCAATTTTAGCTGAAAAAATCACTTTTTTCACACATTTTGGGGTGGGAAAGTTGTGGCATCAATGGGCTCACACAAATTTACCACCACCCAGCGTTCCCCCAGGTCTCCCGGTAAAAATGGTGCCTCACTTGTGTGGGAGGCCCAAGTACCCGCGGCAGGCAAGGGCCCAAAACGTAGTGAGGTGACATCAAAATGGCCAATCGCAAAACCACCTGGTTTCGCCTGGTGGGTCACTTTGGTTTTTGGCCCGGTGCTCGGCGGCCATCTAGGGAAACCTACCGAACCCACACATTTTTGAAAACTAGACACCCGGCGGCTTCCAGGGAGGTATGGCTTGCGTGGATCCCCCAACGTTTCCTTACCCAGAATCCCCTGCAAACCTCAATTTTTGCTGATAATATCACTTTTTTCACACATTTTGGGGTGGGAAATTTGTGGCATTACCGGGTTCACACAAATTTCCCACCACCCAGCGTTCCCCCTGGTTTCCCGGTATAAATGGTGCCTCACTTGTGTGGGAGGCCCAAGTACCCGCGGCAGGCAAGGGCCCAAAACGTAGTGAGGCGATGTCAAAATGGGCGATCGCAAAACCACCTGGTTTTGCAAGGGGGGTCACTTTGGTTTTTGGCCCGGTGCTCGGCGGCCATCTAGGGAAACCTACCAAACCCATGCATTTCTGAAAGCTAGACACCCGGCGGCTTCCAGGGAGGTATGGCTTGCGTGGATCCCTCAACGTTTCCTTACCCAGAATCCCCTGCAAACCTCAATTTTAGCAGAAAAAATCACTTTTTTCACACATTTTGGGGTGGGAAAGTTGTGGCATCAATGGGCTCACACAAATTTACCACCACCCAGCGTTCCCCCAGGTCTCCCGGTAAAAATGGTGCCTCACTTGTGTGGGAGGCCCAAGTACCCGCGGCAGGCAAGGGCCCAAAACGTAGTGAGGCGACATCAAAATGGCCTATCGCAAAACCACCTGGTTTTGCAAGGGGGTCACTTTGGTTTTTGGCCCAGTGCTCGGCAGCCATCTCGGGAAACCTACCGAACCCACGCATTTTTGAAAACTAGACACCCGGCGGCTTCCAGGGAGGTATGGCTTGCGTGGATCCCCCAACGTTTCCTTACCCAGAATCCCCTGCAAACCTCAATTTTTGCTGATAATATCACTTTTTTCACACATTTTGGGGTGGGAAATTTGTGGCATTACCGGGTTCACACAAATTTACCACCACCCAGCGTCCCCCCAGGTCTCCCGGTAAAAATGGTGCCTCACTTGTGTGGGAGGCCCAAGTACCCGCGGCAGGCAAGGGCCCAAAACGTAGTGAGGTGACGTCAAAATGGCCCCTTGCTAAACCACCTGGTTTTGCAAGGAGGGTCACTTTAGTTTTTGACCCGGTGCTCGGCGGCCATCTAGGGAAACCTACCAAACCCACACATTTCTGAAAACTAGACACCCGGCGGCTTCCAGGGAGGTATGGCTTGCGTGGATCCCCCAACGTTTCCTTACCCAGAATCCCCTGCAAACCTCAATTTTAGCTGGAAAAATCACTTTTTTCACACATTTTGGGGTGGGAAAGTTGTGGAATCACCGGGCTCACACAAATTTACCACCACCCAGCGTTCCCCCAGGTCTCCCGGTAAAAATGGTGCCTCACTTGTGTGGGAGGCCCAAGTACCCGCGGCAGGCAAGGGCCCAAAACGTAGTGAGGCGACATCAAAATGTCCTATCGCAAAACCACCTGGTTTTGCAAGGGGGGTCACTTTGGTTTTTGGCCCGGTGCTCGGCGGCCATCTCGGGAAACCTACCGAGCCCACGCATTTTTGAAAACTAGACACCCGGCGGCTTCCAGGGAGGTATGGCTTGCGTGGATCCCCCAACGTTTCCTTACCCAGAATCCCCTGCAAACCTCAAATTTTGCTGATAAAATCACTTTTTTCACACATTTTGGGGTGGGAAATTTGTGGCATCACCGGGCTCACACAAATTTACCACCACCCAGCGTTCCCCCAGGTCTCCCGGTAAAAATGGTGCCTCACTTGTGTGGGAGGCCCAAGTACCCGCGGCAGGCAAGGGCCCAAAACGTAGTGAGGTGACATCAAAATGGCCCCTTGCAAAACCACCTGGTTTTGCAAGGGGGGTCACTTTGGTTTTTGACCCGGTGCTCGGCGGCCATCTAGGGAAACCTACCAAACCCACATATTTCTGAAAACTAGACACCCGGCGGCTTCCAGGGAGGTATGGCTTGCGTGGATCCCCCAAAGTTTCCTTACCCAGAATCCCCTGCAAACCTCAATTTTAGCTGAAAAAATCACTTTTTTCACACATTTTGGGGTGGGAAAGTTGTGGCATCACCGGGCTCACACAAATTTACCACCACCCAGCGTTCCCCTAGGTCTCCCGGTAAAAATGGTGCCTCACTTGTGTGGGAGGCCCAAGTACCCGCGGCAGGCAAGGGCCCAAAACGTAGTGAGGCGACATCAAAATGGCCTATTGCAAGGGGGGTCACTTTGGTTTTTGGCCCGGTGCTCGGCGGCCATCTAGGGAAACCTACCAAACCCACGCATTTCTGAAAACTAGACACCCGGCGGCTTCCAGGGAGGTATGGCTTGCATGGATCCCCCAACGTTTCCTTACCCAGAATCCCCTGCAAACCTCAATTTTAGCTGAAAAAATCACTTTTTTCACACATTTTGGGGTGGGAAAGTTGTGGCATCACCGGGCTCACACAAATTTACCACCACCCAGCGTTCCCCCAGGTCTCCCGGTAAAAATGGTGCCTCACTTGTGTGGGAGGCCCAAGTACCCGCGGCAGGCAAGGGCCCAAAACGTAGTGAGGTGACATCAAAATGGCCTATCGCAAAACTACCTGGTTTTGCAAGGGGGTCACTTAGGGTTTTTGACCCGGTGCTCGGCGGCCATCTAGGGAAACCGACCAAACCCACACATTTCTGAAAACTAGACACCCGGCGGCTTCCAGGGAGGTATGGCTTGCGTGGATCCCCCAACGTTTCCTTACCCAGAATCCCCTGCAAACCTCAATTTTAGCTGAAAAAATCACTTTTTTCACACATTTTGGGGTGGGAAAGTTGTGGCATCACTGGGCTCACACAAATTTACCACCACCCAGCGTTCCCCTAGGTCTCCCGGTAAAAATGGTGCCTCACTTGTGTGGGAGGCCCAAGTACCCGCGGCAGGCAAGGGCCCAAAACGTAGTGAGGTGACATCAAAATGGCCTATCGCAAAACCACCTGGTTTTGCAAGGGGGTCACTTAGGGTTTTTGACCCGGTGCTCGGCGGCCATCTAGGGAAACCTACCAAACCCACACATTTCTGAAAACTAGACACCCGGCGGCTTCCAGGGAGGTATGGCTTGCGTGGATCCCCCAACGTTTCCTTACCCAGAATCCCCTGCAAACCTCAATTTTAGCTGAAAAAATCACTTTTTTCACACATTTTGGGGTGGGAAAGTTGTGGCACCACCGGGCTCACACAAATTTACCACCACCCAGTGTTCCCCCAGGTCTCCCGGTAAAAATGGTGCCTCACTTGTGTGGGAGGCCCAAGTACCCGCGGCAGGCAAGGGCCCAAAACGTAGTGAGGTGACATCAAAATGGCCTATCGCAAAACCACCTGGTTTTGCATGGGGGGCACTTTGGTTTTTGACCCGGTGCTCGGCGGCCATCTAGGGAAACATACCAAACCCACACATTTCTGAAAACTAGACACCTGGCGGCTTCCAGGGAGGTATGGCTTGCGTGGATCCCCCAACGTTTCCTTACCTAGAATCCCCTGCAAACCTCAATTTTAGCAGAAAAAATCACTTTTTTCACACATTTTGGGGTGGGAAAGTTGTGGCATCACACAAATTTCCCACCACCCAGCGTTCCCCCTGGTCTCCCGGTAAAAATGGTGCCTCACTTTTGTGGGAGGCCCAAGTACCCGCGGCAGGCAAGGGCCCAAAACGTAGTGAGGCGATGTCAAAATGGGCGATCGCAAAACCACCTGGTTTTGCAAGGGGGGTCACTTTGATTTTTGGCCCGGTGCTCGGCGGCCATCTAGGGAAACCTACCAAACCCATGCATTTCTGAAAGCTAGACACCCGGCGGCTTCCAGGGAGGTATGGCTTGCGTGGATCCCTCAACGTTTCCTTACCCAGAATCCCCTGCAAACCTCAATTTTAGCTGAAAAAATCACTTTTTTCACACATTTTGGGGTGGGAAAGTTGTGGCATCAATGGGCTCACACAAATTTACCACCACCCAGCGTTCCCCCAGGTCTCCCGGTAAAAATGGTGCCTCACTTGTGTGGGAGGCCCAAGTACCCGCGGCAGGCAAGGGCCCAAAACGTAGTGAGGCGACATCAAAATGGCCTATCGCAAAACCACCTGGTTTTGCAAGGGGGTCACTTTGGCTTTTGGCCCGGTGCTCGGCGGCCATCTAGGGAAACCTACCAAACCCATGCATTTCTGAAAACTAGACACCCGGCGGCTTCCAGGGAGGTATGGCTTGCGTGGATCCCCCAAAGTTTCCTTACTCAGAATCCCCTGCAAACCTCAATTTTAGCTGAAAAAATCACTTTTTTCACACATTTTGGGGTGGGAAAGTTGTGGCATCCCCGGGCTCACACAAATTTACCACCACCCAGCGTTCCACCAGGTCTCCCGGTAAAAATGGTGCCTCACTTGTGTGGGAGGCCCAAGTACCCGCGGCAGGCAAGGGCCCAAAACGTAGTGAGGTGACATCAAAATGGCCTATCGCAAAACCACCTGGTTTTGCAAGGGGGGTCACTTTGGTTTTTGACCCGGTGCTCGGCGGCCATCTAGGGAAACCTACCAAACCCACACATTTCTGAAAACTAGACACCCAGCGGCTTCCAGGGAGGTATGGCTTGCATGGATTCCCCAACGTTTCCTTACCCAGAATCCCCTGCAAACCTCAATTTTAGCTGAAAAAATCACTTTTTTCACACATTTTGGGGTGGGAAAGTTGTGGCATCACCGGGCTCACACAAATTTACCACCACCCAGCGTTCCCCCAGGTCTCCCAGTAAAAATGGTGCCTCACTTGTGTGGGAGGCCCAAGTACCCGCGGCAGGCAAGGGCCCAAAACGTAGTGAGGTGACATCAAAATGGCCTATCGCAAAACCACCTGGTTTTGCAAGGGGGGTCACTGTGGTTTTTGACCCGGTGCTCGGCGGCCATCTAGGGAAACCTACCAAACCCACACATTTCTGAAAACTAGACACCCGGCGGCTTCCAGGGAGGTATGGCTTGTGTGGATCCCCCAACGTTTCCTTACCCAGAATCCCCTGCAAACCTCAATTTTAGCTGAAAAGATCACTTTTTTCACACATTTTGGGGTGGGAAAGTTGTGGCATCACCGGGCTCACACAAATTTACCACCACCCAGCGTTGCCCCAGGTCTCCCGGTAAAAATGGTGCCTCACTTGTGTGGGAGGCCCAAGTACCCGCGGCAGGCAAGGGCCCAAAACGTAGTGAGGTGACATCAAAATGGCCTATCGCAAAACCACCTGGTTTTGCAAGGGGGGTCACTTTGGTTTTTGACCCGGTGCTCGGCGGCCATCTAGGGAAACCTACCAAACCCACACATTTCTGAAAACTAGACACCCGGCGGCTTCCAGGGAGGTATGGCTTGCGTGGATCCCCCAAAGTTTCCTTACCCAGAATCCCCTGCAAACCTCAATTTTAGCTGAAAAAATCACTTTTTTCACACATTTTGGGGTGGGAAAGTTGTGGCATCACTGGGCTCACACAAATTTACCACCACCCAGCGTTCCCCTAGGTCTCCCGGTAAAAATGGTGCCTCACTTGTGTGGGAGGCCTGTTAGAGTCGGGGATCTCTGGTTGGCGCAAGGTTGCCCTTGTGTCAAGCAGGAACCCTCTCCTCCACGTCAGGGCGCAGGATAACCCCTCGCGAATGACCCTTGCTCACCCTCTAGGTGCGTGGCGTGAGCAGCCAAGGCGATTCCTCAGGCGTTGTTGGTTAAGCACTTACAATCATACACACAGTAAATACATCAATCCCCCCAGAAACGGACACCAGACTTGGATATATATAAAAATACGCTTCTTTATGAAAAAATAGGTATATATCTCGGCAGACTTATCACAAGACCAATAACGTTTTCGCTATGCCACCAGGTTGTAAAGCAGGCAAATGTTCTTTGTTCGTAGTTTCAAATGGAGACCTTGGAGTCTCTTGCAAATGTTACTTGTGGTCCCAGTACTCACAGAGATCGGCTCCTGCGAATGGGGAAATAAGGCGTCGCGGGCCCCGAGCCCGATACTGGAACTTCTTTCGTGATGTGGAGAGTCGGCACAGGTCGGTGCGACTCTCAACTTGGGAAGTGTTCTTGGGTCCCCAATCAGCAGGTGTGGGCAAGTAGGCAGGCGCGGCCAGCGACCCCTTAGCACGGCGGTGCAGGAGGGTCTCCACAACGGGGGCGGCGCGGCCTGAGATGTCCGGGGATAGCGAAGCGGGGTCGCAGGGCACGGTCAGTGCAGCTGTTTGACCCGGCGTAGATCACAGTCGTCGGACGGTTTCCGGCGGGAGGGGTGATAGCACGGTCAGCGCGCTCCAGTAGCAGGCGGTGACAGGGATGCAGGCGGCCTGGCCCGGGGACAGAGAGCGGCTCTGGACGGAGCGGGGCTCTCACGGGTTTGAGGCAGGCAAGCTTCTGAGTGTCACGGCCCTAGGAGGGGCGATGAGGGGCGCAGTCTCTTTCCAGCGGGATGCACACACGGCTCGAATTGGAGGACGAGCAAGAAGCACAGAGAACCCACTGTTCCTGGGGTTCAGTTCAGGGGGCAAGCTCAGATCAAGCCCTTGGAGAATGTTCAAGCACAAAGTAGCAAAGTCTTTTCAGTAAGTCTCTTCCTCTCCTTTCTCAGCAAGGCAAGCAGCAGGCCAGCTCCTCCAGCGTCTTCTTCTCCTTCTAGTCGGGCAGAGGTTCTTTGTGGTAAACAGGATTCTGATTTCTTAGGAGCCAGGCTCCTACTTTTATACCATGATTCTTTTGTTCTTTAGCGCCAGGGGGCCTAGGCCTGGCTCAGTCCAGTTCTGGAGCACTTTGTTATGGTGACTCTGCTCTTTCCTTTCAGCAGCAGGGCAGAGACATCAGCCGCCCCACAGGGGGTGGCGCCGGCTTTGTGGTGGCAGAGCACAGGGCTATTCAAGAGTCAAGGTGTACTCCTCCCACCCATCCAGGTGTCACCTCTCTACCCACCACCTGGCAGCCAACCTGTCTCTGGGGATCCCCCCACCCTGCTCCTTACTGTTGCTAGGCAGAACACACACACAGCAGAGGCGGACTGAGATGGTCAGGTCAGTAAATACTAACTTTCTAAAAGTAGTATTTACAAACCCAGGATATTAAAATAAACTTGACTACAAGAAGTATTTTATCATCCTGAGTTCAGGCATACTAAACTTGACACTTCTACCATGCTCTCTGAGTCTACTGGGGTCACAGCGTTGGCGTGATCCCGGCAGCCCATTCTGGCCTATGGAGAGCAGGTAGCCTTCAATAGTGAAGAACGGAAATGGCTGTAATTCACTACTAAGACATGCCACACACATCAGGGCATGTCCTACCTTATGCCTACAATGCACCCTGCCCTTGGGCCTACCAGAGGGGTGGCTAATATGTAGGTAAGGGAAGGTTTAGGGACTGGCAAGTGGGGGCACTTGCGCAGTCAGCGCGACGGTCCCGGACCGCGCACAGGGTCTGCGGTGGCAGACCCTAGACACACTTTACAAGGCCGCTTCCGTGGGTGGCGCAACCAGCGCTGCAAGCCCACCAGCAGCATTGGCATTCACAAGCCCTGGCACCCCTGGTGCACTTTACTGGGGACTGACAGTGAATCCAATGAATCAATCATGAACATCAAGTACAGGTACACTTTACCTAGGGAGCACTTGCACTGCGGCACGGATTAGCCGTGGCGCAGTGCCCTGAGCGGACAACACCAGCAAAACAATCGAGGCACACCATCAAAAAGTGGAAGGGAAACCCACGCCAAGGTGCCAGGTCTGACACGTGTCCCCTCCAGCTGAAATGTGGGGAGAACTACCCTTGCCCAGGGGGTTCCTCGTCACTAAGGCGGAAATACCTGGACAGACCGTCAGCGTTGGCGTGATCTGTACCAGGACGGTGTTCCACCGTAAAGTCCATACCCTGTAGGGAGATGGACCACCTCAACAGCTTCGGGTTCTCACCCCTCATTTGCATCAACCATCTGAGGGGCCTGTGGTCCGTCTGAACCCGGAAGTGAGACCCAAACAAGTAGGGTCTTAGCTTCTTCAGCGCCCAGACCACAGCAAATGCTTCTCGCTCAATTGCACTCCACCTACTTTCCCGTGGAAGTAACCTCCTACTGATGAAGGCTACGGGTTGGTCCCAGCCCTCCTCAGTCATCTGTGAGAGCACAGCCCCTACACCATGCTCTGAAGCGTCTGTCTGTACTAGGAATTCCCTGGAGAAGTCAGGGGCCAAGAGCACGGGCACCGTGCACATGGCAGTCTTCAGGGTGTCGAAAGCTTTCTGACAGGTGTCAGTCCAAATCACGTTCCTGGGCTGCTTCTTGGAAGTCAGCTCTGTCAAGGGGGCAACGATCGTTCCATAGCCCTTGACAAACCTCCTGTAGTACCCAGTGAGCCCCAGGAAGGCCCTCACTGCGGTCTGCGTCTTGGGAGGTTCCCAAGCCAGGATGGTCTCGATTTTGGGTTGCAAGGGTGCCACCTTGCCACTCCCCACTTGGTGTCCCAAGTACACCACGGAACCCTGCCCGATCTGGCACTTGCTTGCCTTGATCGTGAGGCCTGCTCGGCGCAGAGCCATCAACACTTCCCAGAGGTGGCGCAGGTGTTCGGGCCAGGTGGCACTGAACACCGCGATGTCATCCAGGTAGGCGGCACTGAACGCATCCAGCCCAACCAGTACCTGGTTGACCAACCTCTGAAAGGTGGCAGGGGCATTCTTCATTCCAAATGGCATGACTCGGAACTGGAAGTGCCCA
Source organism: Triturus cristatus (assembly GCF_964204655.1). NCBI lineage: Eukaryota > Metazoa > Chordata > Amphibia > Caudata > Salamandridae > Triturus > Triturus cristatus. Next base: position 1,066,170,817 of record NC_140579.1, on the reverse strand, counting down.
TCTGGAGTAGAGAATGCTGACCTCTCTTTGGCCCCTTCGGTCAAGGCGATCTGCCAGTACCCAGACGTTAAATCAAACGTGCTGAGGAACCGGGCAGCCCCCAGCCGATCAATGAGCTCATCAGCTCTGGGAATGGGGTGCGCGTCAGTCTTCGTTACTGAATTGAGTCCTCTGTAGTCCACACAGAACCGGAGTTCAGGTGTGGCTCCCGGCGCAGCAGCCTTTGGGACCAAGACCACGGGGCTGGACCAAGGACTGCTGGAGGACTCAACCACCCCTAGCGCAAGCATCTTGGAGACCTCCTCCTTGATGCAAGCTCTGACCCTGTCAGTTACTCTGTAAGCCTTGTGCTTCACAGGTAAGCTGTCTCCTGTGTCCACATCATGGACGCACCAATCTGTGACACCAGGAACCAGGGAGAATCGGTCGGAAAACTGTCCCAGCAAGTGGCGGCAATCCTCCTGTTGTTCGGGCGTCAGGGTGGGTGAGAGGTTAACTCCATCCACTGACCCATCTTTCTCAGAGGCCACTAAGAGGTCAGGAAGAGGCTCGGTCTCCTCTTCCATTCCATCATCAGTGGCCAGCAGCATGCCCACTTCGGTCCTCTCTAAGTGGGGCTTAAGGCGGTTAACATGTAGGACCCTCAAAGGGTTCCTGGGAGACCGCATGTCCACCAAGTAGGTGATAGGACTTTTGCGCTCCACAACCTCAAATGGACCTGTCCACTTATCCTGAAGTGCACAAGGCTCCACTGGGGCCAAGACCCACACCTTTTGTCCAGGTTGAAGCTCTACCAGAGTGGCATTCCGGTCGTACCACCGCTTCATCTCCTCCTGGCTGGCTTCCAGATTTGCCTCAGCAAGTTGCCTGAAACGCCGAGTCTGGTTTCGGAAGGCCAGCATGTAACTATATACATTCTGGGGAGGTTTCCTGGGAGATTGCTCCCAGCCTTCCTTTACCAAACTCAGAGGTCCTCTTACCGGGTGACCATACAGAAGCTCAAAGGGGCTGAACCCTAGAGACTTCTGCGGCACCTCTCGGTAAGCGAAGAGCAGGCATGGCAAGAGGACGTCCCACTTACGCCTCATTGGACCGTCCAGGCCCATGATCATGCCTTTGAGGGTTCGGTTGAATCTCTCAACCAACCCATTTCCTTGGGGGTGGTAAGGAGTGGTGAACTTGTAAGTTACCCCACACTCCTTCCACAGGGATTTCATATATGTGGATATGAAATTGGTCCCCCTGTCGCTCACCACCTCTAGAGGGAATCCCACTCGGGAGAAAATTCCCATCAGTGCCCGTCCCACCACGGGGGCCGTCACTGTCCTCAGCGGGATGGCTTCAGGGTACCGGGTGGCATGGTCCACCAAGACCAGGATGAACCTGTTGCCCAGGGCTGTCTTGGGGTCCAGAGGCCCCACAATATCAATACCCACTCGTTGGAATGGCGTACCGACCACAGGGAAAGGTTGCAGAGGAGCCTTGTGCTTCCCTCCGCTCTTACCACTTGCCTGGCAAGTCTGACAGGTTCTGCAGTAGGAATCTGAATTCTTATGCATTTGGGGCCAGTAAAAGTGGGTGACAAGCCTGTCATAGGTCTTGTCCATCCCCAAATGTCCTGCTAAAGGCACATCGTGAGCCAGCCCCAGTAGGAAGGTTCTGAACTTCTGGGGTACCACCAGCACACGGGCTGACCCAGGTTCAGCAGCCTTAGGCTCGGAATACAGGAGGTCACTCTCCCAGTACACGTAGTGTGTTTTGGCCTGAACACCATTGGCCTGGTCTGCAGCCTGCTGCCGCATACCTACGAGAGAAGGGCATTCTTTCTGCTCCCTGCAGAATTCCTCCCTGGAGGGACCTCCTTCTTGCTGCCAATGGGTCAGCTCAGGCAGATCTCCCAGTTCGGCAATCTGTTCCCCGGTAGGCTCCAGAGCATCCCCCTCAGGGTCTACTTCCTCCTGGGCCGTGGGAACTTCGGGGGCCGGTTTCCCGCGCCTCCTGCGCCTTCTCCCTAAGGCCGGTTCCTGGACCTCTCCCTCAGGCTCCAGGACCCTCTCAACACCCCTACTGGCTGCCATGGACCGGGTGGTCACGCACGCCCAGTCGGGTAGACCCACCATCCTCAGATGCGTGGTCTTTTCCACCTTTTCCCAAGGGGAACTCTCCAGGTCGTTCCCTAGCAGACAGTCTACAGGCATGTCAGTTCTCACAGCGACTTGTAGAGTACCAGAGACCTCCCCCCACTCAAAGGGAACTTGAGCCATTGGACAACGACTCTCTATGTTGTCAGCATTGACAACCCTACAGTAGGCATTGGGTGCAATTTGCTCTTGAGACACCAGGTGTTGCCTCACCGAGGTCACGCTGGCTCCCGTATCTCTAAGAGCCTCAACCTTCTTTCCATTGATGGTCACCACCTGCCCATATTTCTTAGTGTTAGAGGGCAGGTAGGTTACAGGGACCATCTCACTGTCTCCTAGCGAGACTAGGGTCATCTGCCCGGGACCCCCACCCTCCTGGACTGCTACCTCCTCCCCAAAGTTAACACTAGCTACTTGCCGGGGTGGAGCACCAGTGGGTGCGGTCTTACCAAACAGGCGACACTTAGGATCAGAGGCAATGTGACCCGGGTCACCACACCTATAACAATTGAAGGGCCCCTTTGGAACAGGTCTACCTGTCGGGGCCCCGTTCTGCTGCGGGGGTGGGGGAGGCTGAGAACCCTTCTGCTGGTTCCCTTGGGAATTACTTTGGGGGCCTTTTTGGAACCCCTTCTGCTTACCCTTGTCCCCCCCACTCTTCTGCTGGGGACCCTGCCCACCTTTGGCGGAGTCTCCCACTTGACCCTTGTGGACCCTGGTGCTGAGCCAGCGGTCCGCCTCCTCAGCAAGCTTCCTCGGGTTGGACAGCTTGCTATCTATCAGGTGCTGGCGTAGCTCAGGAAAACATTGACTGGACAAGTGCTCCCATGCAATTAAATCAAGCAGCCCTTGATAATCATTCACTTTGCTACCCTTCACCCAACCATCCAGCGCTCTGCAGAAAAAGGTCACATACTCCACATACGTACTCTCAGGGATCTTCTTGGTCTCCCTGAACCTTTGTCTATATAGCTCAGGAGTTAACCCATACCTGGTCATTAAAGCTTCCTTCATATGGGGGTATGAGGTCTGGACTTCTAAGGGCAAATCTAACAGTGTGTCCCGCCCTTCCGCAAGGAACCTTCCCCACAACCCCGCTCCCCAGTCTTTCTCAGGGACCCGGTGTGAGGACATGGCCACCTCGTAGGCTCTAAACCACTGCCCTATGTCATCCTTTCTAAAATACTCCTTTACTACATCTTTGGGGATGTACACCTTGGACTCTACCTGCGCTGGTGGAGTGCTGCCACCAGAAGGAGCGGTGTCCAAACTTTTCGCCTTCAGCTCCAACTCCTTCAATCTTATATCATGATCCATTTGGCGTTGTTGTGCCTCCAGGGCCAACTTCTGCTTTTCCATTTCCATTTGTCCTGCCAACTTTGCCATCTCCATTGCATGCGCCCTGTCGGCTGCCCTGTCTGCCAGCTCCTCTGGTGACCGGACTCTGCTGGGTTCCTCAAGGTTGTCGGGTGGAACGATGTCCCCCGCATTCCGTAGGTCTCGTGACTCCTTCCAGGCTCTCAACGCCTTGGTGTACTGGGGCTTCCTCTTGCATCCAGCATGGGGGACTCTGAATTGTACACTGTAGCCTTTCAATTGCTCCATCGTGTAGCCTTCCAGTCTCTCCCAATCCACCTCATCTATTCCAGAAATCACAGAGAGTGCTCTTCCAGCGGAGTGCGAGCCAGGCATGGTTGCAGTAATGGCAGATGTCTGAACAAAGTTCAACAATTACAAACCTGTGGCTGTGTTATTTGGTCTGCTCTCACTATCTGGTGATTAATAATTCACTGTATGCAAATTACAAGTGCAAATCCGAAATCCCAACCGCTGCCACCAATGTTAGAGTCGGGGATCTCTGGTTGGCGCAAGGTTGCCCTTGTGTCAAGCAGGAACCCTCTCCTCCACGTCAGGGCGCAGGATAACCCCTCGCGAATGACCCTTGCTCACCCTCTAGGTGCGTGGCGTGAGCAGCCAAGGCGATTCCTCAGGCGTTGTTGGTTAAGCACTTACAATCATACACACAGTAAATACATCAATCCCCCCAGAAACGGACACCAGACTTGGATATATATAAAAATACGCTTCTTTATGAAAAAATAGGTATATATCTCGGCAGACTTATCACAAGACCAATAACGTTTTCGCTATGCCACCAGGTTGTAAAGCAGGCAAATGTTCTTTGTTCGTAGTTTCAAATGGAGACCTTGGAGTCTCTTGCAAATGTTACTTGTGGTCCCAGTACTCACAGAGATCGGCTCCTGCGAACGGGGAAATAAGGCGTCGCGGGCCCCGAGCCCGATACTGGAACTTCTTTCGTGATGTGGAGAGTCGGCACAGGTCGGTGCGACTCTCAACTTGGGAAGTGTTCTTGGGTCCCCAATCAGCAGGTGTGGGCAAGTAGGCAGGCGCGGCCAGCGACCCCTTAGCACGGCGGTGCAGGAGGGTCTCCACAACGGGGGCGGCGCGGCCTGAGATGTCCGGGGATAGCGAAGCGGGGTCGCAGGGCACGGTCAGTGCAGCTGTTTGACCCGGCGTAGATCACAGTCGTCGGACGGTTTCCGGCGGGAGGGGTGATAGCACGGTCAGCGCGCTCCAGTAGCAGGCGGTGACAGGGATGCAGGCGGCCTGGCCCGGGGACAGAGAGCGGCTCTGGACGGAGCGGGGCTCTCACGGGTTTGAGGCAGGCAAGCTTCTGAGTGTCACGGCCCTAGGAGGGGCGATGAGGGGCGCAGTCTCTTTCCAGCGGGATGCACACACGGCTCGAATTGGAGGACGAGCAAGAAGCACAGAGAACCCACTGTTCCTGGGGTTCAGTTCAGGGGGCAAGCTCAGATCAAGCCCTTGGAGAATGTTCAAGCACAAAGTAGCAAAGTCTTTTCAGTAAGTCTCTTCCTCTCCTTTCTCAGCAAGGCAAGCAGCAGGCCAGCTCCTCCAGCGTCTTCTTCTCCTTCTAGTCGGGCAGAGGTTCTTTGTGGTAAACAGGATTCTGATTTCTTAGGAGCCAGGCTCCTACTTTTATACCATGATTCTTTTGTTCTTTAGCGCCAGGGGGCCTAGGCCTGGCTCAGTCCAGTTCTGGAGCACTTTGTTATGGTGACTCTGCTCTTTCCTTTCAGCAGCAGGGCAGAGACATCAGCCGCCCCACAGGGGGTGGCGCCGGCTTTGTGGTGGCAGAGCACAGGGCTATTCAAGAGTCAAGGTGTACTCCTCCCACCCATCCAGGTGTCACCTCTCTACCCACCACCTGGCAGCCAACCTGTCTCTGGGGATCCCCCCACCCTGCTCCTTACTGTTGCTAGGCAGAACACACACACAGCAGAGGCGGACTGAGATGGTCAGGTCAGTAAATACTAACTTTCTAAAAGTAGTATTTACAAACCCAGGATATTAAAATAAACTTGACTACAAGAAGTATTTTATCATCCTGAGTTCAGGCATACTAAACTTGACACTTCTACCATGCTCTCTGAGTCTACTGGGGTCACAGCGTTGGCGTGATCCCGGCAGCCCATTCTGGCCTATGGAGAGCAGGTAGCCTTCAATAGTGAAGAACGGAAATGGCTGTAATTCACTACTAAGACATGCCACACACATCAGGGCATGTCCTACCTTATGCCTACAATGCACCCTGCCCTTGGGCCTACCAGAGGGGTGGCTAATATGTAGGTAAGGGAAGGTTTAGGGACTGGCAAGTGGGGGCACTTGCGCAGTCAGCGCGACGGTCCCGGACCGCGCACAGGGTCTGCGGTGGCAGACCCTAGACACACTTTACAAGGCCGCTTCCGTGGGTGGCGCAACCAGCGCTGCAAGCCCACCAGCAGCATTGGCATTCACAAGCCCTGGCACCCCTGGTGCACTTTACTGGGGACTGACAGTGAATCCAATGAACCAATCATGAACATCAAGTACAGGTACACTTTACCTAGGGAGCACTTGCACTGCGGCACGGATTAGCCGTGGCGCAGTGCCCTGAGCGGACAACACCAGCAAAACAATCGAGGCACACCATCAAAAAGTGGAAGGGAAACCCACGCCAAGGTGCCAGGTCTAACAAGGCCCAAGTACCCGCGGCAGGCAAGGGCCCAAAACGTAGTGAGGTGACATCAAAATGGCCTATCGCAAAACCACCTGGTTTTGCAAGGGGGTCACTTAGGGTTTTTGACCCGGTGCTCGGCGGCCATCTAGGGAAACCTACCAAACCCACACATTTCTGAAAACTAGACACCCGGCGGCTTCCAGGGAGGTATGGCTTGCGTGGATCCCCCAACGTTTCCTTACCCAGAATCCCCTGCAAACCTCAATTTTAGCTGAAAAAATCACTTTTTTCACACATTTTGGGGTGGGAAAGTTGTGGCACCACCGGGCTCACACAAATTTACCACCACCCAGCGTTCCCCCAGGTCTCCCGGTAAAAATGGTGCCTCACTTGTGTGGGAGGCCAAAGTACCCGCGGCAGGCAAGGGCCCAAAACGTAGTGAGGTGACATCAAAATGGCCTATCGCAAAACCACCTGGTTTTGCATGGGGGGCACTTTGGTTTTTGACCCGGTGCTCGGCGGCCATCTAGGGAAACATACCAAACCCACACATTTCTGAAAACTAGACACCTGGCGGCTTCCAGGGAGGTATGGCTTGCGTGGATCCCCCAACGTTTCCTTACCTAGAATCCCCTGCAAACCTCAATTTTAGCAGAAAAAATCACTTTTTTCACACATTTTGGGGTGGGAAAGTTGTGGCATCACACAAATTTCCCACCACCCAGCGTTCCCCCTGGTCTCCCGGTAAAAATGGTGCCTCACTTGTGTGGGAGGCCCAAGTACCCGCGGCAGGCAAGGGCCCAAAACGTAGTGAGGCGATGTCAAAATGGGCGATCGCAAAACCACCTGGTTTTGCAAGGGGGTCACTTTGATTTTTGGCCCGGTGCTCGGCGGCCATCTAGGGAAACCTACCAAACCCATGCATTTCTGAAAGCTAGACACCCGGCGGCTTCCAGGGAGGTATGGCTTGCGTGGATCCCTCAACGTTTCCTTACCCAGAATCCCCTGCAAACCTCAATTTTAGCTGAAAAAATCACTTTTTTCACACATTTTGGGGAGGGAAAGTTGTGGCATCAATGGGCTCACACAAATTTACCACCACCCAGCGTTCCCCCAGGTCTCCCGGTAAAAATGGTGCCTCACTTGTGTGGGAGGCCCAAGTACCCGCGGCAGGCAAGGGCCCAAAACGTAGTGAGGCGACATCAAAATGGCCTATCGCAAAACCACCTGGTTTTGCAAGGGGGTCACTTTGGCTTTTGGCCCGGTGCTCGGCGGCCATCTAGGGAAACCTACCAAACCCATGCATTTCTGAAAACTAGACACCCGGCGGCTTCCAGGGAGGTATGGCTTGCGTGGATCCCCCAAAGTTTCCTTACTCAGAATCCCCTGCAAACCTCAATTTTAGCTGAAAAAATCACTTTTTTCACACATTTTGGGGTGGGAAAGTTGTGGCATCCCCGGGCTCACACAAATTTACCACCACCCAGCGTTCCACCAGGTCTCCCGGTAAAAATGGTGCCTCACTTGTGTGGGAGGCCCAAGTACCCGCGGCAGGCAAGGGCCCAAAACGTAGTGAGGTGACATCAAAATGGCCTATCGCAAAACCACCTGGTTTTGCAAGGGGGGTCACTTTGGTTTTTGACCCGGTGCTCGGCGGCCATCTAGGGAAACCTACCAAACCCACACATTTCTGAAAACTAGACACCCAGCGGCTTCCAGGGAGGTATGGCTTGCATGGATTCCCCAACGTTTCCTTACCCAGAATCCCCTGCAAACCTCAATTTTAGCTGAAAAAATCACTTTTTTCACACATTTTGGGGTGGGAAAGTTGTGGCATCACCGGGCTCACACAAATTTACCACCACCCAGCGTTCCCCCAGGTCTCCCAGTAAAAATGGTGCCTCACTTGTGTGGGAGGCCCAAGTACCCGCGGCAGGCAAGGGCCCAAAACGTAGTGAGGTGACATCAAAATGGCCTATCGCAAAACCACCTGGTTTTGCAAGGGGGGTCACTTTGGTTTTTGACCCGGTGCTCGGCGGCCATCTAGGGAAACCTACCAAACCCACACATTTCTGAAAACTAGACACCCGGCGGCTTCCAGGGAGGTATGGCTTGTGTGGATCCCCCAACGTTTCCTTACCCAGAATCCCCTGCAAACCTCAATTTTAGCTGAAAAAATCACTTTTTTCACACATTTTGGGGTGGGAAAGTTGTGGCATCACCGGGCTCTCACAAATTTACCACCACCCAGCGTTCCCCCAGGTCTCCCGGTAAAAATGGTGCCTCACTTGTGTGGGAGGCCCAAGTACCCGCGGCAGGCAAGGGCCCAAAACGTAGTGAGGCGACATCAAAATGGCCTATCGCAAAACCACCTGGTTTTGCAAGGGGGGTCACTTTGGTTTTTGGCCCGGTGCTCGGCGGCCATCTCGGGAAACCTACCGAACCCACGCAGTTTTGAAAACTAGACACCCGGCGGCTTCCAGGGAGGTATGGCTTGCGTGAATCCCCCAACGTTTCCTTACCCAGAATCCCCTGCAAACCTCAATTTTTGCTCATAAAATCACTTTTTTCACACATTTTGGGGTGGGAAATTTGTGGCATCACCGGGCTCACACAAATTTACCACCACCCAGCGTTCCCCCAGGTCTCCCGGTAAAAATGGTGCCTCACTTGTGTGGGAGGCCCAAGTGCCCGCGGCAGGCAAGGGCCCAAAACGTAGTGAGGTGACATCAAAATGGCCCCTTGCAAAAGCACCTGGTTTTGCAAGGGGGGTCACTTTGGTTTATGACCCGGTGCTCGGCGGCCATCTAGGGAAACCTACCAAACCCACACATTTCTGAAAACTAGACACCCGGCGGCTTCCAGGGAGGTATGGCTTGCGTGGATCCCCCAACGTTTCCTTACCCAGAATCCCCTGCAAACCTAAATTTTAGCTGAAAAAATCACTTTTTTCACATATTTTGGGGTGGGAAAGTTGTGGCATCACCGGGCTCACACAAATTTACCACCACCCAGCGTTCCCCCAGGTCTCCCGGTAAAAATGGTGCCTCACTTGTGTGGGAGGCCCAAGTACCCGCGGCAGGCAAGGGCCCAAAACGTAGTGAGGTGACATCAAAATGGCCCCTTGCAAAACCACCTGGTTTTGCAAGGGGGGTCACTTTGGTTTATGACCCGGTGCTCGGCGGCCATCTAGGGAAACCTACCAAACCCACACATTTCTGAAAACTAGACACCCGGCGGCTTCCAGGGAGGTATGGCTTGCGTGGATCCCCCAACGTTTCCTTACCCAGAATCCCCTGCAAACCTAAATTTTAGCTGAAAAAATCACTTTTTTCACATATTTTGGGGTGGGAAAGTTGTGGCATCACCGGGCTCACACAAATTTACCACCACCCAGCGTTCCCCCAGGTCTCCCGGTAAAAATGGTGCCTCACTTGTGTGGGAGGCCCAAGTACCCGCGGCAGGCAAGGGCCCAAAACGTAGTGAGGTGACATCAAAATGGCCCCTTGCAAAACCACCTGGTTTTGCAAGGGGGGTCACTTTGGTTTATGACCCGGTGCTCGGCGGCCATCTAGGGAAACCTACCAAACCACACATTTCTGAAAACTAGACACCTGGCGGCTTCCAGGGAGGTATGGCTTGCGTGGATCCCCCAACGTTTCCTTACCCAGAATCCCCTGCAAACCTCAATTTTAGTGAAAAAATCACATTTTTCACACATTTTGGGGTGGGAAAGTTGTAGCATCACACAAATTTCCCACCACCCAGCGTTCCCCCTGGTCTCCCGGTAAAAATGGTGCCTCACTTGTGTGGGAGGCCCAAGTACCCGCGGCAGGCAAGGGCCCAAAACGTCGTGAGGCGATGTCAAAATGGGCGATCGCAAAACCACCTGGTTTTGCAAGGGGGGTCACTTTGGTTTTTGGCCGGGTGCTCGGCGGCCATCATGGGAAACCTACCAAACCCATGCATTTCTGAAAACTAGACACCCGGCGGCTTCCAGGGAGGTATGGCTTGCGTGGATCCCCCAACGTTTCCTTACCCAGAATCCCCTGCAAACCTCAATTTTAGCTGAAAAAATCACTTTTTTCACACATTTTGGGGTGGGAAAGTTGTGGCATCACTGGGCTCACACAAATTTACCACCACCCAGCATTCCCCCAGTAAAAATGGTGCCTCACTTGTGTGGGAGGCCCAAGTACCCGCGGCAGGCAAGGGCCCAAAACGTAGTGAGGTGACATCAAAATGGCCTATCGCAAAACCACCTGGTTTTGCAAGGGGGGTCACTTTGGTTTTTGACCCGGTGCTCGGCGGCCATCTAGGGAAACCTACCAAACCCACACATTTCTGAAAACTAGACACCCAGCGGCTTCCAGGGAGGTATGGCTTGCGTGGATCCCCCAAAGTTTCCTTACTCAGAATCCCCTGCAAACCTCAATTTTAGCTGAAAAAATCACTTTTTTCACACATTTTGGGGTGGGAAAGTTGTGGCATCCCCGGGCTCACACAAATTTACCACCACCCAGCGTTCCCCCAGGTCTCCCGGTAAAAATGGTGCCTCACTTGTGTGGGAGGCCCAAGTACCCGCGGCAGGCAAGGGCCCAAAACGTAGTGAGGTGACATCAAAATGGCCTATCGCAAAACCACCTGGTTTTGCAAGGGGGGTCACTTTGGTTTTTGACCCGGTGCTCGGCGGCCATCTAGGGAAACCTACCAAACCCACACATTTCTGAAAACTAGACACCCAGCGGCTTCCAGGGAGGTATGGCTTGCGTGGATTCCCCAACGTTTCCTTACCCAGAATCCCCTGCAAACCTCAATTTTAGCTGAAAAAATCACTTTTTTCACACATTTTGGGGTGGGAAAGTTGTGGCATCACCGGACTCACACAAATTTACCATCACCCAGCGTTCCCCCAGGTCTCCCGGTAAAAATGGTGCCTCACTTGTGTGGGAGGCCCAAGTACCCGCGGCAGGCAAGGGCCCAAAACGTAGTGAGGCGACATCAAAATGGCCTATCGCAAAACCACCTGGTTTTGCAAGGGGGTCACTTTGGTTTTTGGCCCGGTGCTCGGCGGCCATCTAGGGAAACCTACCAAACCCATGCATTTCTGAAAACTAGACACCCGGCGGCTTCCAGGGAGGTATGGCTTGCGTGGATCCCCAAAAGTTTCCTTACTCAGAATCCCCTGCAAACCTCAATTTTAGCTGAAAAAATCACTTTTTTCACACATTTTGGGGTGGGAAAGTTGTGGCATCCCCGGGCTCACACAAATTTACCACCACCCAGCGTTCACCCAGGTCTCCCGGTAAAAATGGTGCCTCACTTGTGTGGGAGGCCCAAGTACCCGCGGCAGGCAAGGGCCCAAAACGTAGTGAGGTGACATCAAAATGGCCTATCGCAAAACCACCTGGTTTTGCAAGGGGGGTCACTTTGGTTTTTGACCCGGTGCTCGGCGGCCATCTAGGGAAACCTACCAAACCCACACATTTCTGAAAACTAGACACCCAGCGGCTTCCAGGGAGGTATGGCTTGTGTGGATTCCCCAACGTTTCCTTACCCAGAATCCCCTGCAAACCTCAATTTTAGCTGAAAAAATCACTTTTTTCACACATTTTGGGGTGGGAAAGTTGTGGCATCACCGGACTCACACAAATTTACCATCACCCAGCGTTCCCCCAGGTCTCCCGGTAAAAATGGTGCCTCACTTGTGTGGGAGGCCCAAGTACCCGCGGCAGGCAAGGGCCCAAAACGTAGTGAGGTGACATCAAAATGGCCGATCGCAAAACCACCTGGTTTTGCAAGGGGGGTCACTTTGGTTTTTGGCCCGGTGCTCGGCGGCCATCTAGGGAAACCTACCAAACCCACACATTTCTGAAAACTAGACACCCGGCGGCTTCCAGGGAGGTATGGCTTGTGTGGATCCCCCAACGTTTCCTTACACAGAATCCCCTGCAAACCTCAATTTTAGCTGAAAAAAATCACTTTTTTCACACATTTTGGGGTGGGAAAGTTGTGGCATCACCGGGCTCACACAAATTTACCACCACCCAGCGTTCCCCCAGGTCTCCCGGTAAAAATGGTGCCTCACTTGTGTGGGAGGCCCAAGTACCCGCGGCAGGCAAGGGCCCAAAACGTAGTGAGGTGACATCAAAATGGCCTATCGCAAAACCACCTGGTTTTGCAAGGGGGGTCACTTTGGTTTTTGACCCGGTGCTCGGTGGCCATCTAGGGAAACCTACCAAACCCACACATTTCTGAAAACTAGACACCCGGCGGCTTCCAGGGAGGTATGGCTTGTGTGGATCCCCCAACGTTTCCTTGCCCAGAATCCCCTGCAAACCTCAATTTTAGCAGAAAAAATCACTTTTTTCACACATTTTAGGATGGGAAAGTTGTGGCATCACCGGGCTCACACAAATTTACCACCACCCAGCGTTCCCCCAGGTCTCCCGGTAAAAATGGTGCCTCACTTGTGTGGGAGGCCCAAGTACCCGCGGCAGGCAAGGGCCCAAAACGTAGTGAGGTGACATCAAAATGGCCTATCGCAAAACCACCTGGTTTCGCCTGGTGGGTCACTTTGGTTTTTGGCCCGGTGCTCGGCGGCCATCTAGGGAAACCTACCAAACCAATGCATTTCTGAAAACTAGACACCAGGCGGCTTCCAGGGAGGTATGGCTTGCGTGGATCCCCCAACGTTTCCTTACCCAGAATCCCCTGCAAACCTCAATTTTAGCTGAAAAAATCACTTTTTTCACACATTTTGGGGTGGGAAAGTTGTGGCATCACCGGGCTCACACAAATTTACCACCACCCAGCGTTCCCCAAGGTCTCCCGGTAAAAATGGTGCCTCACTTGTGTGGGAGGCCCAAGTACCCGCGGCAGGCAAGGGCCCAAAAAGTAGTGAGGCGACATCAAAATGGCCTATCGCAAAACCACCTGGTTTTGCAAGGGGGGTCACTTTGGTTTTTGGCCCGGTGCTCGGCGGCCATCTCGGGAAACCTACCGAACCCACGCATTTTTGAAAACTAGACACCCGGCGGCTTCCAGGGAGGTATGGCTTGCGTGGATCCCCCAACGTTTCCTTACCCAGAATCCCCTGCAAACCTCAATTTTTGCTGATAATATCACTTTTTTCACACATTTTGGGGTGGGAAATTTGTGGCATTACCGGGTTCACACAAATTTCCCACCACCCAGCGTTCCCCCTGGTTTCCCGGTATAAATGGTGCCTCACTTGTGTGGGAGGCCCAAGTACCCGCGGCAGGCAAGGGCCCAAAACGTAGTGAGGCGATGTCAAAATGGGCGATCGCAAAACCACCTGGTTTTGCAAGGGGGGTCACTTTGGTTTTTGGCCCGGTGCTCGGCGGCCATCTAGGGAAACCTACCAAACCCATGCATTTCTGAAAGCTAGACACCCGGCGGCTTCCAGGGAGGTATGGCTTGCGTGGATCCCTCAACGTTTCCTTACCCAGAATCCCCTGCAAACCTCAATTTTAGCAGAAAAAATCACTTTTTTCACACATTTTGGGGTGGGAAAGTTGTGGCATCAATGGGCTCACACAAATTTACCACCACCCAGCGTTCCCACAGGTCTCCCGGTAAAAATGGTGCCTCACTTGTGTGGGAGGCCCAAGTACCCGCGGCAGGCAAAGGCCCAAAACGTAGTGAGGCGACATCAAAATGGCCTATCGCAAAACCACCTGGTTTTGCAAGGGGGTCACTTTGGTTTTTGGCCCGGTGCTCGGCGGCCATCTAGGGAAACCTACCAAACCCATGCATTTCTGAAAACTAGGCACCCGGCAACTTCCAGGGAGGTATGGCTTGCGTGGATCCCCCAAAGTTTCCTTACCCAGAATCCCCTGCAAACCTCAATTTTAGCTGAAAAAATCACTTTTTTCACACATTTTGGGGTGGGAAAGTTGTGGCATCCCCGGGCTCACACAAATTTACCACCACCCAGCATTCCCCCAGGTCTCCCGGTAAAAATGGTGCCTCACTTGTGTGGGAGGCCCAAGTACCCGCGGCAGGCAAGGGCCCAAAACGTAGTGAGGTGACATCAAAATGGCCTATCGCAAAACCACCTGGTTTTGCAAGGGGGGTCACTTTGGTTTTTGACCCGGTGCTCGGCGGCCATCTAGGGAAACCTACCACACCCACACATTTCTGAAAACTAGACACCCAGTGGCTTCCAGGGAGGTATGGCTTGCGTGGATTCTCCAACGTTTCCTTACCCAGAATCCCCTGCAAACCTCAATTTTAGCTGAAAAAATCACTTTTTTTCACACATTTTGGGGTGGGAAAGTTGTGGCATCTCCGGACTCACACAAATTTACCATCACCCAGCGTTCCCCCAGGTCTCCCGGTAAAAATGGTGCCTCACTTGTGTGGGAGGCCCAAGTACCCGCGGCAGGCAAGGGCCCAAAACGTAGTGAGGCGACATCAAAATGGCCTATCGCAAAACCACCTGGTTTTGCAAGGGGGTCACTTTGGTTTTTGGCCCGGTGCTCGGCGGCCATCTAGGGAAACCTACCAAACCCATGCATTTCTGAAAACTAGACACCCGGCGGCTTCCAGGGAGGTATGGCTTGCGTGGATCCCCCAAAGTTTCCTTACTCAGAATCCCCTGCAAACCTCAATTTTAGCTGAAAAAATCACTTTTTTCACACATTTTGGGGTGGGAAAGTTGTGGCATCCCCGGGCTCACACAAATTTACCACCACCCAGCGTTCCCCCAGGTCTCCCGGTAAAAATGGTGCCTCACTTGTGTGGGAGGCCCAAGTACCCGCGGCAGGCAAGGGCCCAAAACGTAGTGAGGTGACATCAAAATGGCCTATCGCAAAACCATCTGGTTTTGCAAGGGGGGTTACTTTGGTTTTTGACCCGGTGCTCGGCGGCCATCTAGGGAAACCTACCAAACCCACACATTTCTGAAAACTAGACACCCGGCGGCTTCCAGGGAGGTATGGCTTGGGTGGATTCCCCAAAGTTTCCTTACCCAGAATCCCCTGCAAACCTCAATTTTAGCTGAAAAAATCACTTTTTTCACACATTTTGGGGTGGGAAAGTTGTGGCATCACCGGACTCACACAAATTTACAATCCCCCAGCGTTCCCCCAGGTCTCCCGGTAAAAATGGTGCCTCACTTGTGTGGGAGGCCCAAGTACCGGCGGCAGGCAAGGGCCCAAAACGTAGTGAGGTGACATCAAAATGGCCGATCGCAAAACCACCTGGTTTTGCAAGGGGGGTCACTTTGGTTTTTGGCCCGGTGCTCGGCGGCCATCTAGGGAAACCTACCAAACCCACACATTTCTGAAAACTAGACACCCGGCGGCTTCCAGGGAGGTATGGCTTGTGTGGATCCCCCAACGTTTCGTTACACAGAATCCCCTGCAAACCTCAATTTTAGCTGAAAAAAATCACTTTTTTCACACATTTTGGGGTGGGAAAGTTGTGGCATCACCGGGCTCACACAAATTTACCACCACCCAGCGTTCCCCCAGGTCTCCCGGTAAAAATGGTGCCTCACTTGTGTGGGAGGCCCAAGTACCCGCGGCAGGCAAGGGCCCAAGACGTAGTGAGGTGACATCAAAATGGCCTATCGCAAAACCACCTGGTTTTGCAAGGGGGGTCACTTTGGTTTTTGACCCGGTGCTTGGCGGCCATCTCGGGAAACCTACCGAACCGACGCATTTTTGAAAACTAGACACCCGGCGGCTTCCAGGGAGGTATGGCTTGCGTGGATCCCCCAACGTTTCCTTACCCAGAATCCCCTGCAAACCTCAATTTTTGCTGATAATATCACTTTTTTCACACATTTTGGGGTGGGAAATTTGTGGCATTACCGGGTTCACACAAATTTACCACCACCCAGCGTCCCCCCAGGTCTCCCGGTAAAAATGGTGCCTCACTTCTGTGGGAGGCCCAAGTACCCGCGGCAGGCAAGGGCCCAAAACGTAGTGAGGTGACGTCAAAATGGCCCCTTGCTAAACCACCTGGTTTTGCAAGGGGGGTCACTTTGGTTTTTGACCCGGTGCTCGGCGGCCATCTAGAGAAAGCTACCAAACCCACACATTTCTGAAAACTAGACACCCGGCGGCTTCCAGGGAGGTATGGCTTGCGTGGATCCCCCAACGTTTCCTTACCCAGAATCCCCCGCAAACCTCAATTTTAGCTGAAAAAATCACTTTTTTCACACATTTTGGGGTGGGAAAGTTGTGGCATCACCGGGCTCACAAAAATTTACCACCACCCACCGTTCCCCCAGGTCTCCCGGTAAAAATGGTGCCTCACTTGTGTGGGAGGCCCAACTACCCGCGGCAGGCAAGGGCCCAAAACGTAGTGAGGCGACATCAAAATGGCCTATCGCAAAACCACCTGGTTTTGCAAGGGGGGTCACTTTGGTTTTTGACCCGGTGCTCGGCGGCCATCTAGGGAAACCTACCAAACCCACACATTTCTGAAAACTAGACACCCGGCGGCTTCCAGGGAGGTATGGCTTGCGTGGATCCCCCAAAGTTTCCTTACCCAGAATCCCCTGCAAACCTCAATTTTAGCTGAAAAAAACACTTTTTTCACACATTTTGGGGTGGGAAAGTTGTGGCATCACCGGGCTCACACAAATTTACCACCACCCAGCGTTCCCCTAGGTCTCCCGGTAAAAATGGTGCCTCACTTGTGTGGGAGGCCCAAGTACCCGCGGCAGGCAAGGGCCCAAAACGTAGTGAGGCGACATCAAAATGGCCTATCGCAAAACCACCTGGTTTTGCAAGGGGGGTCACTTTGGTTTTTGGCCCGGTGCTCGGCGGCCATCTAGGGAAACCTACCAAACCCACGCATTTCTGAAAACTAGACACCCGGCGGCTTCCAGGGAGGTATGGCTTGCATGGATCCCCCAACGTTTCCTTACCCAGAATCCCCTGCAAACCTCAATTTTAGCTGAAAAAATCACTTTTTTCACACATTTTGGGGTGGGAAAGTTGTGGCATCACCGGGCTCACACAAATTTACCACCACCCAGCGTTCCCCCAGGTCTCCCGGTAAAAATGGTGCCTCACTTGTGTGGGAGGCCCAAGTACCCGCGGCAGGCAAGGGCCCAAAACGTAGTGAGGTGACATCAAAATGGCCTATCGCAAAACCACCTGGTTTTGCCAGGGGGTCACTTAGGGTTTTTGACCCGGTGCTCGGCGGCCATCTAGGGAAACCTACCAAACCCACACATTTCTGAAAACTAGACACCCGGCGGCTTCCAGGGAGGTATGGCTTGCGTGGATCCCCCAACGTTTCCTTACCCAGAATCCCCTGCAAACCTCAATTTTAGCTGAAAAAATCACTTTTTTCACACATTTTGGGGTGGGAAAGTTGTGGCACCACCGGGCTCACACAAATTTACCACCACCCAGCGTTCCCCCAGGTCTCCCGGTAAAAATGGTGCCTCACTTGTGTGGGAGGCCCAAGTACCCGCGGCCAAGGGCCCAAAACGTAGTGAGGTGACATCAAAAATGGCCTATCGCAAAACCACCTGGTTTTGCATGGGGGGCACTTTGGTTTTTTGACCCGGTGCTCGGCGGCCATCTAGGGAAACATACCAAACCCACACATTTCTGAAAACTAGACACCTGGCGGCTTCCAGGGAGGTATGGCTTGCGTGGATCCCCTAACGTTTCCTTACCCAGAATCCCCTGCAAACCTCAATTTTAGCTGAAAAAATCACTTTTTTTCACACATTTTGGGGTGGGAAAGTTGTGGCATCAATGGGCTCACACAAATTTACCACCACCCAGCGTTCCCCCAGGTCTCCCGGTAAAAATGGTGCCTCACTTGTGTGGGAGGCCCAAGTACCCGCGGCAGGCAAGGGCCCAAAACGTAGTGAGGCGACATCAAAATGGCCTATCGCAAAACCACCTGGTTTTGCAAGGGGGTCACTTTGGTTTTTGGCCCGGTGCTCGGCGTCCATCTAGGGAAACCTACCAAACCCATGCATTTCTGAAAACTAGACACCCGGCGGCTTCCATGGAGGTATGGCTTGCGTGGATCCCCCAAAGTTTCCTTACTCAGAATCCCCTGCAAACCTCAATTTTAGCTGAAAAAATCACTTTTTTCACACATTTTGGGGTGGGAAAGTTGTGGCATCCCCGGGCTCACACAAATTTACCACCACCCAGCGTTCCCCCAGGTCTCCCGGTAAAAATGGTGCCTCACTTGTGTGGGAGGCCCAAGTACCCGCGGCAGGCAAGGGCCCAAAACGTAGTGAGGTGACATCAAAATGGCCTATCGCAAAACCACCTGGTTTTGCAAGGGGGGTCACTTTGGTTTTTGACCCGGTGCTCGGCGGCCATCTAGGGAAACCTACCAAACCCACACATTTCTGAAAACTAGACACCCAGCGGCTTCCAGGGAGGTATGGCTTGCGTGGATTCCCCAACGTTTCCTTACCCAGAATCCCCTGCAAACCTCAATTTTAGCTGAAAAAATCACTTTTTTCACACATTTTGGGGTGGGAAAGTTGTGGCATCACCGGGCTCACACAAATTTACCACCACCCAGCGTTCCCCCAGGTCTCCCAGTAAAAATGGTGCCTCACTTGTGTGGGAGGCCCAAGTACCCGCGGCAGGCAAGGGCCCAAAACGTAGTGAGGTGACATTAAAATGGCCTATCGCAAAACCACCTGGTTTTGCAAGGGGGGTCACTTTGGTTTTTGACCCGGTGCTCGGCGGCCATCTAGGGAAACCTACCAAACCCACACATTTCTGAAAACTAGACACCCGGCGGCTTTTAGGGAGGTATGGCTTGTGTGGATCCCCCAACGTTTCCTTACCCAGAATCCCCTGCAAACCTCAATTTTAGCTGAAAAAATCACTTTTTTCACACATTTTAGGATGGGAAAGTTGTGGCATCACCGGGCTCACACAAATTTACCACCACCCAGCGTTCCCCCAGGTCTCCCGGTAAAAATGGTGCCTCACTTGTGTGGGAGGCCCAAGTACCCGCGGCAGGCAAGGGCCCAAAACGTAGTGAGGTGACATCAAAATGGCCTATCGCAAAACCACCTGGTTTCGCCTGGTGGGTCACTTTGGTTTTTGGCCCGGTGCTCGGCGGCCATCTAGGGAAACCTACCAAACCAACGCATTTCTGAAAACTAGACACCAGGCGGCTTCTAGGGAGGTATGGCTTGCGTGGATCCCCCAACGTTTCCTTACCCAGAATCCCCTGCAAACCTCAATTTTAGCTGAAAAAATCACTTTTTTCACACATTTTGGGGTGGGAAAGTTATGGCATCACCGGGCTCACACAAATTTACCACCACCCAGTGTTCCCCCAGGTCTCCCGGTAAAAATGGTGCCTCACTTGTGTGGGAGGCCCAAGTACCCGCGGCAGGCAAGGGCCCAAAACGTACTGAGGCGACATCAAAATGGCCTATCGCAAAACCACCTGGTTTTGCAAGGGGGGTCACTTTGGTTTTTGGCCCGGTGCTCTGCGGCCATCTCGGGAAACCTACCGAACCCACGCATTTTTGAAAACTAGACACCCGGCGGCTTCCAGGGAGGTATGGCTTGCGTGAATCCCCCAACGTTTCCTTACCCAGAATCCCCTGCAAACCTCAATTTTTGCTCATAAAATCACTTTTTTCACACATTTTGGGGTG
This sequence comes from Triturus cristatus, assembly GCF_964204655.1. Classification (NCBI taxonomy): domain Eukaryota; kingdom Metazoa; phylum Chordata; class Amphibia; order Caudata; family Salamandridae; genus Triturus; species Triturus cristatus. The sequence continues at coordinate 1,066,150,995 of NC_140579.1, read as the reverse complement.
GGAAATTTGTGGCATCACCGGGCTCACACAAATTTACCACCACCCAGCGTTCCCCCAGGTCTCCCGGTAAAAATGGTGCCTCACTTGTGTGGGAGGCCCAAGTACCCACGGCAGGCAAGGGCCCAAAACGTAGTGAGGTGACATCAAAATGGCCCCTTGCAAAACAACCTGGTTTTGCAAGGGGGGTCACTTTGGTTTATGACCCGGTGCTCGGCGGCCATCTAGGGAAACCTACTGTAGTAATGTAGTCCAGACAGGTTGAGGTATTTCAAGAGGATTTATTGTTAGATGATAAGTATCCTGGAATAAGCCCCACCAGGAGCAGCCAGCAGGCAGCTCAGCCCCATCACAACTGTGGTTTATCTTCAACCAGCACCCAACATTCCGAAGTACATCATAGTGCAGAAGCATTCCACTAGAAGGGCATTGAGTGGGTAAAAGCAAACATAGAAATATGCAATAGATAGAATACAACATACCTCCTTTCCTTCCACAACAGAAAACTAAACATAGAAACATAGAAACACCTGAAGGAGAAAGCGTACCAATCATTAGCCTCTATCACACCCACTGGCCAGACAGATGCGACAGAAGCCAATGCACAGCATGCAGAAAAACACAGAAAAGAAATGATAGAATAAAATCAGACACATTCCTTCTCTGAGAACACAATGCAATACAGGATGCAGAAAATAGAACAATAAAACATGAGAAAGTTAAACTGAGAGGATAGGTACTCTTCTTCCCTTCTCCAATGAATACACAAAAGAAACAGGAAGATATAAATACTTAGAGGAAACCACCTAAAGGTACGAACACAAAACAGTACTCTTATTCCCTTCTTCAGTAAATAACGGAAAAGAGAATAGAAAATATCAAACAGAGAGGCAGAGGAATAAACAAAAGATCCCCCACACCGCCCTGCAAAACAGCATTACAAAAAAATAGATTGAAAATTATTGAACATTTGAGAGAGATATAAACCCATACAGAGACAACCTCGTAATATGGCTACACATTGAAAAAATGAACAGCTCGATAGAAATTCCAATGAAACCTTGAGAGGGTTAAACCCCAAATCGACAACCTTGAAAACATTGAAAAACATTGAATAATTGAAAGGAAGCAACAACACATATTGACAACCTCAATCAAATTGAAAACCATTGAAATGTTGCCCTTTGAAAACAACAAGAATACATGCAAATTGATGAAACAATAGAGAAACACATTTCTTACCCAAGAAATACTGGATGCATGCATATACATTGATAAACATTGAAATGTTGCCCTTTTGAAAACAACTAGAACACATGCAAATTGATAAATCGATAGAGATACACATTTCTTACCAAGAAATACTGGACGCATGCGTATACATTGATAATTGAGTAGATAAATTGATATGTCCAATTCCTACAGAAAAAGCTGCACGTATTGAGAAATTGAATTTTTGAAAACATGCAACCTGTAAAACAGAGATATGTAAAACTGTGCGTCTAAATATCACAGTGTACATGCAAGTAGATTGATAAATAAAAAATATTGAGAAATCGATTTCTTGAGAGCCTGTCACTCGCCTTCTTGAAACTTAAAAAAATATGGCAATTGAAAATGAACATATTCATGAAAACATGCCATAGTAACATCAAGTACTTGAAAACATGAATGAAATCACCAGAGTTCAGACATAGATGCCACAAAGGAGTTAAATGGCCACTAGATGGCATAATAGTATTAAAAAACAAACCACAATTGCACTCGAGTCGAACTGAGCCATCAAGAACAAAAAAAACAACTGTATAAGACGTGAAAACATCGTCGCTCAGGGAAACCATCCCAACAGTGTTTAGAACGATCATGGAAAAACCAACTCAACCAACACTGTCAGTAATTGGTAGGCAAAACGTGAGAAACCCATATGCAGATGTAAAATAACCTTGAAAATACCTCGTAGATGAACATGAAGTTTCTTTAACCTCACACGCAAATGCACACAACGTTTTGAACCACTTGTCTCCTACTAACTAAAAAAATGGAGGCACGCACAATGACGCCGCGCCGGATGGCTCCCGGCATAACTGTGCAGTGAATTATACCGGCACCAGTGTTGTATCGAAGAAGGCATCACGTCACAGAGTCTACGAAGCAGGAAGAGACAACGAGGAGAAAACGCTCGTGAGGCCACATTCAAAAGGTATGGCTCGCGCTGATGAGAGCTTGACTAAAATGACGGTTATTTTAAAATAAGTATGGCGCAGATAGCGCGATCACCACAATGTCAATGCCCAACATATTGAGTGAAATCCAAACTCAGTCATGGCCCAAACAATCGGTAAATATGAGGTTGTATGCGCTCTGAGTAATCCAACGCGCTGTGTGCTGCACTCTTGAACTGTAGACAAAGCAGACAAACTGGCGCTAGTACAAAAGAGGTTAAAACACATTTGCCTCATTGTAATTTGTTTGGAAAGCTTGGGCAATATCTCAAACAAACGTGCCTCACCAAAATGAAACACCGCAAATGCAGATGCAGTTGAAAACAAAAGGATAGTTGAAAAATCCCCATCAGGCACATGGTCACATGTCACATATCTGTTGAAACACTTGCTTGTCGATATGCTTGAGCTGCATTTAATTAATAACTGTAAAACCTTGTTCCTTGCATGTGGGACGCTGTAGAATCAACAGATCTTGAGGTGTGTAAATAGATGAATTCGAGTACAAAAACTCTAAATTCCGATTTTCTTCGTAACAACACAGGATGGCATCAGCTGGGCAGTGAGTTACTTGTTTCTGGAGTGCTTCCGATTTACTTGAATAATTTCTTGGAGTTTCATACGTTCGTGGCAGCAGCTTGGTTAATTATATACATCTATTCTCACAAGCATTAATTGAATGGTTTTTCTGTCTTGAATTAATTAGCACGTTACTGTGGACAGCTTTCATTAGTCTGTAATATCTTGGCAAACGCTCGGCTGTATTTCTTGGAGTTGGTGAAACACAGTTATTTATAATTTGATAATTCGTTTTGCTGGAACCAAGCTTGTGAAGTGGGATCTGGCACATCCACAGCAGTTTGAAGATACAGCATAGATTGTAGAAATAAATCTCTGCTTTAACTTCCCTCTTGAAATAGTTGGATAGTTGAAAAAGTGAAAATATTCTTTGAAGTTGAAGTTGTTGATGAAATATTGAAAAAGAATCTGGCATGCGCAGGTTGGGGCGACCGGTGTGATGGTCACTGGTGGGGCTCTGAAGCCAGAGTCTTTGCTTGATATTTGATGAGGTTTGAATCTCTTGCCTTCTTGAAACTTGACTTCTTTAGTTGCCTTCTTGAAACTTGAATTCCATTAGTTGCCAACGTAGGTAAGATCAACTCGTCGCCAAAAAGATGTAGTAATGTAGTCCAGACAGGTTGAGGTATTTCAAGAGGATTTATTGTTAGATGATAAGTATCCTGGAATAAGCCCCACCAGGAGCAGCCAGCAGGCAGCTCAGCCCCATCACAACTGTGGTTTATCTTCAACCAGCACCCAACATTCCGAAGTACATCATAGTGCAGAAGCATTCCACTAGAAGGGCATTGAGTGGGTAAAAGCAAACATAGAAATATGCAATAGATAGAATACAACACCTACCAAACCCACACATTTCTGAAAACTAGACACCCGGCGGCTTCCAGGGAGGTATGGCTTGCGTGGATCCCCCAACGTTTCCTTACCCAGAATCCCCTGCAAACCTAAATTTTAGCTGAAAAAATCACTTTTTTCACATATTTTGGGGTGGGAAAGTTGTGGCATCACCGGGCTCACACAAATTTACCACCACCCAGCGTTCCCCCAGGTCTCCCGGTAAAAATGGTGCCTCACTTGTGTGGGAGGCCCAAGGACCCGCGGCAGGCAAGGGCCCAAAACGTCGTGAGGCGATGTCAAAATGGGCGATCGCAAAACCACCTGGTTTTGCAAGGGGGGTCACTTTGGTTTTTGGCCCGGTGCTCGGTGGCCATCTAGCGAAACCTACCAAACCCATGCATTTCTGAAAACTAGACACCCGGCGGCTTCCAGCGAGGTATGGCTTGCGTGGATCCCCCAACGTTTCCTTACCCAGAATCCCCTGCAAACCTCAATTTTAGCTGAAAAAATCACTTTTTTCACACATTTTGGGGTGGGAAAGTTGTGGCATCCCCGGGCTCACACAAATTTACCACCACCCAGCGTTCCACCAGGTCTCCCGGTAAAAATGGTGCCTCACTTGTGTGGGAGGCCCAAGTACCCGCGGCAGGCAAGGGCCCAAAACGTAGTGAGGTGACATCAAAATGGCCTATCGCAAAACCACCTGGTTTTGCAAGGGGGGTCACTTTGGTTTTTGACCCGGTGCTCGGCGGCCATCTAGGGAAACCTACCAAACCCACACATTTCTGAAAACTAGACACCCAGCGGCTTCCAGGGAGGTATGGCTTGCATGGATTCCCCAACGTTTCCTTACCCAGAATCCCCTGCAAACCTCAATTTTAGCTGAAAAAATCACTTTTTTCACACATTTTGGGGTGGGAAAGTTGTGGCATCACCGGGCTCACACAAATTTACCACCACCCAGCGTTCCCCCAGGTCTCCCAGTAAAAATGGTGCCTCACTTGTGTGGGAGGCCCAAGTACCCGCGGCAGGCAAGGGCCCAAAACGTAGTGAGGTGACATCAAAATGGCCTATCGCAAAACCACCTGGTTTTGCAAGGGGGGTCACTTTGGTTTTTGACCCGGTGCTCGGCGGCCATCTAGGGAAACCTACCAAACCCACACATTTCTGAAAACTAGACACCCGGCGGCTTCCAGGGAGGTATGGCTTGTGTGGATCCCCCAACGTTTCCTTACCCAGAATCCCCTGCAAACCTCAATTTTAGCTGAAAAAATCACTTTTTTCACACATTTTGGGGTGGGAAAGTTGTGGCATCACCGGGCTCTCACAAATTTACCACCACCCAGCGTTCCCCCAGGTCTCCCGGTAAAAATGGTGCCTCACTTGTGTGGGAGGCCCAAGTACCCGCGGCAGGCAAGGGCCCAAAACGTAGTGAGGCGACATCAAAATGGCCTATCGCAAAACCACCTGGTTTTGCAAGGGGGGTCACTTTGGTTTTTGGCCCGGTGCTCGGCGGCCATCTCGGGAAACCTACCGAACCCACGCAGTTTTGAAAACTAGACACCCGGCGGCTTCCAGGGAGGTATGGCTTGCGTGAATCCCCCAACGTTTCCTTACCCAGAATCCCCTGCAAACCTCAATTTTTGCTCATAAAATCACTTTTTTCACACATTTTGGGGTGGGAAATTTGTGGCATCACCGGGCTCACACAAATTTACCACCACCCAGCGTTCCCCCAGGTCTCCCGGTAAAAATGGTGCCTCACTTGTGTGGGAGGCCCAAGTGCCCGCGGCAGGCAAGGGCCCAAAACGTAGTGAGGTGACATCAAAATGGCCCCTTGCAAAAGCACCTGGTTTTGCAAGGGGGGTCACTTTGGTTTATGACCCGGTGCTCGGCGGCCATCTAGGGAAACCTACCAAACCCACACATTTCTGAAAACTAGACACCCGGCGGCTTCCAGGGAGGTATGGCTTGCGTGGATCCCCCAACGTTTCCTTACCCAGAATCCCCTGCAAACCTAAATTTTAGCTGAAAAAATCACTTTTTTCACATATTTTGGGGTGGGAAAGTTGTGGCATCACCGGGCTCACACAAATTTACCACCACCCAGCGTTCCCCCAGGTCTCCCGGTAAAAATGGTGCCTCACTTGTGTGGGAGGCCCAAGTACCCGCGGCAGGCAAGGGCCCAAAACGTAGTGAGGTGACATCAAAATGGCCCCTTGCAAAACCACCTGGTTTTGCAAGGGGGGTCACTTTGGTTTATGACCCGGTGCTCGGCGGCCATCTAGGGAAACCTACCAAACCACACATTTCTGAAAACTAGACACCTGGCGGCTTCCAGGGAGGTATGGCTTGCGTGGATCCCCCAACGTTTCCTTACCCAGAATCCCCTGCAAACCTCAATTTTAGTGAAAAAATCACATTTTTCACACATTTTGGGGTGGGAAAGTTGTAGCATCACACAAATTTCCCACCACCCAGCGTTCCCCCTGGTCTCCCGGTAAAAATGGTGCCTCACTTGTGTGGGAGGCCCAAGTACCCGCGGCAGGCAAGGGCCCAAAACGTCGTGAGGCGATGTCAAAATGGGCGATCGCAAAACCACCTGGTTTTGCAAGGGGGGTCACTTTGGTTTTTGGCCGGGTGCTCGGCGGCCATCATGGGAAACCTACCAAACCCATGCATTTCTGAAAACTAGACACCCGGCGGCTTCCAGGGAGGTATGGCTTGCGTGGATCCCCCAACGTTTCCTTACCCAGAATCCCCTGCAAACCTCAATTTTAGCTGAAAAAATCACTTTTTTCACACATTTTGGGGTGGGAAAGTTGTGGCATCACTGGGCTCACACAAATTTACCACCACCCAGCATTCCCCCAGTAAAAATGGTGCCTCACTTGTGTGGGAGGCCCAAGTACCCGCGGCAGGCAAGGGCCCAAAACGTAGTGAGGCGACATCAAAATGGCCTATCGCAAAACCACCTGGTTTTGCAAGGGGGTCACTTTGGTTTTTGGCCCGGTGCTCGGCGGCCATCTAGGGAAACCTACCAAACCCATGCATTTCTGAAAACTAGACACCCGGCGGCTTCCAGGGAGGTATGGCTTGCGTGGATCCCCAAAAGTTTCCTTACTCAGAATCCCCTGCAAACCTCAATTTTAGCTGAAAAAATCACTTTTTTCACACATTTTGGGGTGGGAAAGTTGTGGCATCCCCGGGCTCACACAAATTTACCACCACCCAGCGTTCACCCAGGTCTCCCGGTAAAAATGGTGCCTCACTTGTGTGGGAGGCCCAAGTACCCGCGGCAGGCAAGGGCCCAAAACGTAGTGAGGTGACATCAAAATGGCCTATCGCAAAACCACCTGGTTTTGCAAGGGGGGTCACTTTGGTTTTTGACCCGGTGCTCGGCGGCCATCTAGGGAAACCTACCAAACCCACACATTTCTGAAAACTAGACACCCAGCGGCTTCCAGGGAGGTATGGCTTGTGTGGATTCCCCAACGTTTCCTTACCCAGAATCCCCTGCAAACCTCAATTTTAGCTGAAAAAATCACTTTTTTCACACATTTTGGGGTGGGAAAGTTGTGGCATCACCGGACTCACACAAATTTACCATCACCCAGCGTTCCCCCAGGTCTCCCGGTAAAAATGGTGCCTCACTTGTGTGGGAGGCCCAAGTACCCGCGGCAGGCAAGGGCCCAAAACGTAGTGAGGTGACATCAAAATGGCCGATCGCAAAACCACCTGGTTTTGCAAGGGGGGTCACTTTGGTTTTTGGCCCGGTGCTCGGCGGCCATCTAGGGAAACCTACCAAACCCACACATTTCTGAAAACTAGACACCCGGCGGCTTCCAGGGAGGTATGGCTTGTGTGGATCCCCCAACGTTTCCTTACACAGAATCCCCTGCAAACCTCAATTTTAGCTGAAAAAAATCACTTTTTTCACACATTTTGGGGTGGGAAAGTTGTGGCATCACCGGGCTCACACAAATTTACCACCACCCAGCGTTCCCCCAGGTCTCCCGGTAAAAATGGTGCCTCACTTGTGTGGGAGGCCCAAGTACCCGCGGCAGGCAAGGGCCCAAAACGTAGTGAGGTGACATCAAAATGGCCTATCGCAAAACCACCTGGTTTTGCAAGGGGGGTCACTTTGGTTTTTGACCCGGTGCTCGGTGGCCATCTAGGGAAACCTACCAAACCCACACATTTCTGAAAACTAGACACCCGGCGGCTTCCAGGGAGGTATGGCTTGTGTGGATCCCCCAACGTTTCCTTGCCCAGAATCCCCTGCAAACCTCAATTTTAGCAGAAAAAATCACTTTTTTCACACATTTTAGGATGGGAAAGTTGTGGCATCACCGGGCTCACACAAATTTACCACCACCCAGCGTTCCCCCAGGTCTCCCGGTAAAAATGGTGCCTCACTTGTGTGGGAGGCCCAAGTACCCGCGGCAGGCAAGGGCCCAAAACGTAGTGAGGTGACATCAAAATGGCCTATCGCAAAACCACCTGGTTTCGCCTGGTGGGTCACTTTGGTTTTTGGCCCGGTGCTCGGCGGCCATCTAGGGAAACCTACCAAACCAATGCATTTCTGAAAACTAGACACCAGGCGGCTTCCAGGGAGGTATGGCTTGCGTGGATCCCCCAACGTTTCCTTACCCAGAATCCCCTGCAAACCTCAATTTTAGCTGAAAAAATCACTTTTTTCACACATTTTGGGGTGGGAAAGTTGTGGCATCACCGGGCTCACACAAATTTACCACCACCCAGCGTTCCCCAAGGTCTCCCGGTAAAAATGGTGCCTCACTTGTGTGGGAGGCCCAAGTACCCGCGGCAGGCAAGGGCCCAAAAAGTAGTGAGGCGACATCAAAATGGCCTATCGCAAAACCACCTGGTTTTGCAAGGGGGGTCACTTTGGTTTTTGGCCCGGTGCTCGGCGGCCATCTCGGGAAACCTACCGAACCCACGCATTTTTGAAAACTAGACACCCGGCGGCTTCCAGGGAGGTATGGCTTGCGTGGATCCCCCAACGTTTCCTTACCCAGAATCCCCTGCAAACCTCAATTTTTGCTGATAATATCACTTTTTTCACACATTTTGGGGTGGGAAATTTGTGGCATTACCGGGTTCACACAAATTTCCCACCACCCAGCGTTCCCCCTGGTTTCCCGGTATAAATGGTGCCTCACTTGTGTGGGAGGCCCAAGTACCCGCGGCAGGCAAGGGCCCAAAACGTAGTGAGGCGATGTCAAAATGGGCGATCGCAAAACCACCTGGTTTTGCAAGGGGGGTCACTTTGGTTTTTGGCCCGGTGCTCGGCGGCCATCTAGGGAAACCTACCAAACCCATGCATTTCTGAAAGCTAGACACCCGGCGGCTTCCAGGGAGGTATGGCTTGCGTGGATCCCTCAACGTTTCCTTACCCAGAATCCCCTGCAAACCTCAATTTTAGCAGAAAAAATCACTTTTTTCACACATTTTGGGGTGGGAAAGTTGTGGCATCAATGGGCTCACACAAATTTACCACCACCCAGCGTTCCCCCAGGTCTCCCGGTAAAAATGGTGCCTCACTTGTGTGGGAGGCCCAAGTACCCGCGGCAGGCAAGGGCCCAAAACGTAGTGAGGTGACATCAAAATGGCCTATCGCAAAACCACCTGGTTTTGCAAAGGGGGTCACTTTGGTTTTTGACCCGGTGCTCGGCGGCCATCTAGGGAAACCTACCACACCCACACATTTCTGAAAACTAGACACCCAGTGGCTTCCAGGGAGGTATGGCTTGCGTGGATTCTCCAACGTTTCCTTACCCAGAATCCCCTGCAAACCTCAATTTTAGCTGAAAAAATCACTTTTTTTCACACATTTTGGGGTGGGAAAGTTGTGGCATCACCGGACTCACACAAATTTACCATCACCCAGCGTTCCCCCAGGTCTCCCGGTAAAAATGGTGCCTCACTTGTGTGGGAGGCCCAAGTACCCGCGGCAGGCAAGGGCCCAAAACGTAGTGAGGCGACATCAAAATGGCCTATCGCAAAACCACCTGGTTTTGCAAGGGGGTCACTTTGGTTTTTGGCCCGGTGCTCGGCGGCCATCTAGGGAAACCTACCAAACCCATGCATTTCTGAAAACTAGACACCCGGCGGCTTCCAGGGAGGTATGGCTTGCGTGGATCCCCCAAAGTTTCCTTACTCAGAATCCCCTGCAAACCTCAATTTTAGCTGAAAAAATCACTTTTTTCACACATTTTGGGGTGGGAAAGTTGTGGCATCCCCGGGCTCACACAAATTTACCACCACCCAGCGTTCCCCCAGGTCTCCCGGTAAAAATGGTGCCTCACTTGTGTGGGAGGCCCAAGTACCCGCGGCAGGCAAGGGCCCAAAACGTAGTGAGGTGACATCAAAATGGCCTATCGCAAAACCATCTGGTTTTGCAAGGGGGGTTACTTTGGTTTTTGACCCGGTGCTCGGCGGCCATCTAGGGAAACCTACCAAACCCACACATTTCTGAAAACTAGACACCCGGCGGCTTCCAGGGAGGTATGGCTTGGGTGGATTCCCCAAAGTTTCCTTACCCAGAATCCCCTGCAAACCTCAATTTTAGCTGAAAAAATCACTTTTTTCACACATTTTGGGGTGGGAAAGTTGTGGCATCACCGGACTCACACAAATTTACAATCCCCCAGCGTTCCCCCAGGTCTCCCGGTAAAAATGGTGCCTCACTTGTGTGGGAGGCCCAAGTACCGGCGGCAGGCAAGGGCCCAAAACGTAGTGAGGTGACATCAAAATGGCCGATCGCAAAACCACCTGGTTTTGCAAGGGGGGTCACTTTGGTTTTTGGCCCGGTGCTCGGCGGCCATCTAGGGAAACCTACCAAACCCACACATTTCTGAAAACTAGACACCCGGCGGCTTCCAGGGAGGTATGGCTTGTGTGGATCCCCCAACGTTTCGTTACACAGAATCCCCTGCAAACCTCAATTTTAGCTGAAAAAAATCACTTTTTTCACACATTTTGGGGTGGGAAAGTTGTGGCATCACCGGGCTCACACAAATTTACCACCACCCAGCGTTCCCCCAGGTCTCCCGGTAAAAATGGTGCCTCACTTGTGTGGGAGGCCCAAGTACCCGCGGCAGGCAAGGGCCCAAGACGTAGTGAGGTGACATCAAAATGGCCTATCGCAAAACCACCTGGTTTTGCAAGGGGGGTCACTTTGGTTTTTGACCCGGTGCTTGGCGGCCATCTCGGGAAACCTACCGAACCGACGCATTTTTGAAAACTAGACACCCGGCGGCTTCCAGGGAGGTATGGCTTGCGTGGATCCCCCAACGTTTCCTTACCCAGAATCCCCTGCAAACCTCAATTTTTGCTGATAATATCACTTTTTTCACACATTTTGGGGTGGGAAATTTGTGGCATTACCGGGTTCACACAAATTTACCACCACCCAGCGTCCCCCCAGGTCTCCCGGTAAAAATGGTGCCTCACTTCTGTGGGAGGCCCAAGTACCCGCGGCAGGCAAGGGCCCAAAACGTAGTGAGGTGACGTCAAAATGGCCCCTTGCTAAACCACCTGGTTTTGCAAGGGGGGTCACTTTGGTTTTTGACCCGGTGCTCGGCGGCCATCTAGAGAAAGCTACCAAACCCACACATTTCTGAAAACTAGACACCCGGCGGCTTCCAGGGAGGTATGGCTTGCGTGGATCCCCCAACGTTTCCTTACCCAGAATCCCCTGCAAACCTCAATTTTAGCTGAAAAAATCACTTTTTTCACACATTTTGGGGTGGGAAAGTTGTGGCATCACCGGGCTCACAAAAATTTACCACCACCCACCGTTCCCCCAGGTCTCCCGGTAAAAATGGTGCCTCACTTGTGTGGGAGGCCCAACTACCCGCGGCAGGCAAGGGCCCAAAACGTAGTGAGGCGACATCAAAATGGCCTATCGCAAAACCACCTGGTTTTGCAAGGGGGGTCACTTTGGTTTTTGACCCGGTGCTCGGCGGCCATCTAGGGAAACCTACCAAACCCACACATTTCTGAAAACTAGACACCCGGCGGCTTCCAGGGAGGTATGGCTTGCGTGGATCCCCCAAAGTTTCCTTACCCAGAATCCCCTGCAAACCTCAATTTTAGCTGAAAAAAACACTTTTTTCACACATTTTGGGGTGGGAAAGTTGTGGCATCACCGGGCTCACACAAATTTACCACCACCCAGCGTTCCCCTAGGTCTCCCGGTAAAAATGGTGCCTCACTTGTGTGGGAGGCCCAAGTACCCGCGGCAGGCAAGGGCCCAAAACGTAGTGAGGCGACATCAAAATGGCCTATCGCAAAACCACCTGGTTTTGCAAGGGGGGTCACTTTGGTTTTTGGCCCGGTGCTCGGCGGCCATCTAGGGAAACCTACCAAACCCACGCATTTCTGAAAACTAGACACCCGGCGGCTTCCAGGGAGGTATGGCTTGCATGGATCCCCCAACGTTTCCTTACCCAGAATCCCCTGCAAACCTCAATTTTAGCTGAAAAAATCACTTTTTTCACACATTTTGGGGTGGGAAAGTTGTGGCATCACCGGGCTCACACAAATTTACCACCACCCAGCGTTCCCCCAGGTCTCCCGGTAAAAATGGTGCCTCACTTGTGTGGGAGGCCCAAGTACCCGCGGCAGGCAAGGGCCCAAAACGTAGTGAGGTGACATCAAAATGGCCTATCGCAAAACCACCTGGTTTTGCAAGGGGGTCACTTAGGGTTTTTGACCCGGTGCTCGGCGGCCATCTAGGGAAACCTACCAAACCCACACATTTCTGAAAACTAGACACCCGGCGGCTTCCAGGGAGGTATGGCTTGCGTGGATCCCCCAACGTTTCCTTACCCAGAATCCCCTGCAAACCTCAATTTTAGCTGAAAAAATCACTTTTTTCACACATTTTGGGGTGGGAAAGTTGTGGCACCACCGGGCTCACACAAATTTACCACCACCCAGCGTTCCCCCAGGTCTCCCGGTAAAAATGGTGCCTCACTTGTGTGGGAGGCCCAAGTACCCGCGGCAGGCAAGGGCCCAAAACGTAGTGAGGTGACATCAAAATGGCCTATCGCAAAACCACCTGGTTTTGCATGGGGGGCACTTTGGTTTTTGACCCGGTGCTCGGCGGCCATCTAGGGAAACATACCAAACCCACACATTTCTGAAAACTAGACACCTGGCGGCTTCCAGGGAGGTATGGCTTGCGTGGATCCCCTAACGTTTCCTTACCCAGAATCCCCTGCAAACCTCAATTTTAGCTGAAAAAATCACTTTTTTCACACATTTTGGGGTGGGAAAGTTGTGGCATCAATGGGCTCACACAAATTTACCACCACCCAGCGTTCCCCCAGGTCTCCCGGTAAAAATGGTGCCTCACTTGTGTGGGAGGCCCAAGTACCCGCGGCAGGCAAGGGCCCAAAACGTAGTGAGGCGACATCAAAATGGCCTATCGCAAAACCACCTGGTTTTGCAAGGGGGTCACTTTGGTTTTTGGCCCGGTGCTCGGCGTCCATCTAGGGAAACCTACCAAACCCATGCATTTCTGAAAACTAGACACCCGGCGGCTTCCATGGAGGTATGGCTTGCGTGGATCCCCCAAAGTTTCCTTACTCAGAATCCCCTGCAAACCTCAATTTTAGCTGAAAAAATCACTTTTTTCACACATTTTGGGGTGGGAAAGTTGTGGCATCCCCGGGCTCACACAAATTTACCACCACCCAGCGTTCCCCCAGGTCTCCCGGTAAAAATGGTGCCTCACTTGTGTGGGAGGCCCAAGTACCCGCGGCAGGCAAGGGCCCAAAACGTAGTGAGGTGACATCAAAATGGCCTATCGCAAAACCACCTGGTTTTGCAAGGGGGGTCACTTTGGTTTTTGACCCGGTGCTCGGCGGCCATCTAGGGAAACCTACCAAACCCACACATTTCTGAAAACTAGACACCCAGCGGCTTCCAGGGAGGTATGGCTTGCGTGGATTCCCCAACGTTTCCTTACCCAGAATCCCCTGCAAACCTCAATTTTAGCTGAAAAAATCACTTTTTTCACACATTTTGGGGTGGGAAAGTTGTGGCATCACCGGGCTCACACAAATTTACCACCACCCAGCGTTCCCCCAGGTCTCCCAGTAAAAATGGTGCCTCACTTGTGTGGGAGGCCCAAGTACCCGCGGCAGGCAAGGGCCCAAAACGTAGTGAGGTGACATTAAAATGGCCTATCGCAAAACCACCTGGTTTTGCAAGGGGGGTCACTTTGGTTTTTGACCCGGTGCTCGGCGGCCATCTAGGGAAACCTACCAAACCCACACATTTCTGAAAACTAGACACCCGGCGGCTTTTAGGGAGGTATGGCTTGTGTGGATCCCCCAACGTTTCCTTACCCAGAATCCCCTGCAAACCTCAATTTTAGCTGAAAAAATCACTTTTTTCACACATTTTAGGATGGGAAAGTTGTGGCATCACCGGGCTCACACAAATTTACCACCACCCAGCGTTCCCCCAGGTCTCCCGGTAAAAATGGTGCCTCACTTGTGTGGGAGGCCCAAGTACCCGCGGCAGGCAAGGGCCCAAAACGTAGTGAGGTGACATCAAAATGGCCTATCGCAAAACCACCTGGTTTCGCCTGGTGGGTCACTTTGGTTTTTGGCCCGGTGCTCGGCGGCCATCTAGGGAAACCTACCAAACCAACGCATTTCTGAAAACTAGACACCAGGCGGCTTCTAGGGAGGTATGGCTTGCGTGGATCCCCCAACGTTTCCTTACCCAGAATCCCCTGCAAACCTCAATTTTAGCTGAAAAAATCACTTTTTTCACACATTTTGGGGTGGGAAAGTTATGGCATCACCGGGCTCACACAAATTTACCACCACCCAGTGTTCCCCCAGGTCTCCCGGTAAAAATGGTGCCTCACTTGTGTGGGAGGCCCAAGTACCCGCGGCAGGCAAGGGCCCAAAACGTACTGAGGCGACATCAAAATGGCCTATCGCAAAACCACCTGGTTTTGCAAGGGGGGTCACTTTGGTTTTTGGCCCGGTGCTCTGCGGCCATCTCGGGAAACCTACCGAACCCACGCATTTTTGAAAACTAGACACCCGGCGGCTTCCAGGGAGGTATGGCTTGCGTGAATCCCCCAACGTTTCCTTACCCAGAATCCCCTGCAAACCTCAATTTTTGCTCATAAAATCACTTTTTTCACACATTTTGGGGTGGGAAATTTGTGGCATCACCGGGCTCACACAAATTTACCACCACCCAGCGTTCCCCCAGGTCTCCCGGTAAAAATGGTGCCTCACTTGTGTGGGAGGCCCAAGTACCCACGGCAGGCAAGGGCCCAAAACGTAGTGAGGTGACATCAAAATGGCCCCTTGCAAAACAACCTGGTTTTGCAAGGGGGGTCACTTTGGTTTATGACCCGGTGCTCGGCGGCCATCTAGGGAAACCTACTGTAGTAATGTAGTCCAGACAGGTTGAGGTATTTCAAGAGGATTTATTGTTAGATGATAAGTATCCTGGAATAAGCCCCACCAGGAGCAGCCAGCAGGCAGCTCAGCCCCATCACAACTGTGGTTTATCTTCAACCAGCACCCAACATTCCGAAGTACATCATAGTGCAGAAGCATTCCACTAGAAGGGCATTGAGTGGGTAAAAGCAAACATAGAAATATGCAATAGATAGAATACAACATACCTCCTTTCCTTCCACAACAGAAAACTAAACATAGAAACATAGAAACACCTGAAGGAGAAAGCGTACCAATCATTAGCCTCTATCACACCCACTGGCCAGACAGATGCGACAGAAGCCAATGCACAGCATGCAGAAAAACACAGAAAAGAAATGATAGAATAAAATCAGACACATTCCTTCTCTGAGAACACAATGCAATACAGGATGCAGAAAATAGAACAATAAAACATGAGAAAGTTAAACTGAGAGGATAGGTACTCTTCTTCCCTTCTCCAATGAATACACAAAAGAAACAGGAAGATATAAATACTTAGAGGAAACCACCTAAAGGTACGAACACAAAACAGTACTCTTATTCCCTTCTTCAGTAAATAACGGAAAAGAGAATAGAAAATATCAAACAGAGAGGCAGAGGAATAAACAAAAGATCCCCCACACCGCCCTGCAAAACAGCATTACAAAAAAATAGATTGAAAATTATTGAACATTTGAGAGAGATATAAACCCATACAGAGACAACCTCGTAATATGGCTACACATTGAAAAAATGAACAGCTCGATAGAAATTCCAATGAAACCTTGAGAGGGTTAAACCCCAAATCGACAACCTTGAAAACATTGAAAAACATTGAATAATTGAAAGGAAGCAACAACACATATTGACAACCTCAATCAAATTGAAAACCATTGAAATGTTGCCCTTTGAAAACAACAAGAATACATGCAAATTGATGAAACAATAGAGAAACACATTTCTTACCCAAGAAATACTGGATGCATGCATATACATTGATAAACATTGAAATGTTGCCCTTTTGAAAACAACTAGAACACATGCAAATTGATAAATCGATAGAGATACACATTTCTTACCAAGAAATACTGGACGCATGCGTATACATTGATAATTGAGTAGATAAATTGATATGTCCAATTCCTACAGAAAAAGCTGCACGTATTGAGAAATTGAATTTTTGAAAACATGCAACCTGTAAAACAGAGATATGTAAAACTGTGCGTCTAAATATCACAGTGTACATGCAAGTAGATTGATAAATAAAAAATATTGAGAAATCGATTTCTTGAGAGCCTGTCACTCGCCTTCTTGAAACTTAAAAAAATATGGCAATTGAAAATGAACATATTCATGAAAACATGCCATAGTAACATCAAGTACTTGAAAACATGAATGAAATCACCAGAGTTCAGACATAGATGCCACAAAGGAGTTAAATGGCCACTAGATGGCATAATAGTATTAAAAAACAAACCACAATTGCACTCGAGTCGAACTGAGCCATCAAGAACAAAAAAAACAACTGTATAAGACGTGAAAACATCGTCGCTCAGGGAAACCATCCCAACAGTGTTTAGAACGATCATGGAAAACCATCTCAACCAACACTGTCAGTAATTGGTAGGCAAAACGTGAGAAACCCATATGCAGATGTAAAATAACCTTGAAAATACCTCGTAGATGAACATGAAGTTTCTTTAACCTCACACGCAAATGCACACAACGTTTTGAACCACTTGTCTCCTACTAACTAAAAAAATGGAGGCACGCACAATGACGCCGCGCCGGATGGCTCCCGGCATAACTGTGCAGTGAATTATACCGGCACCAGTGTTGTATCGAAGAAGGCATCACGTCACAGAGTCTACGAAGCAGGAAGAGACAACGAGGAGAAAACGCTCGTGAGGCCACATTCAAAAGGTATGGCTCGCGCTGATGAGAGCTTGACGAAAATGACGGTTATTTTAAAATAAGTATGGCGCAGATAGCGCGATCACCACAATGTCAATGCCCAACATATTGAGTGAAATCCAAACTCAGTCATGGCCCAAACAATCGGTAAATATGAGGTTGTATGCGCTCTGAGTAATCCAACGCGCTGTGTGCTGCACTCTTGAACTGTAGACAAAGCAGACAAACTGGCGCTAGTACAAAAGAGGTTAAAACACATTTGCCTCATTGTAATTTGTTTGGAAAGCTTGGGCAATATCTCAAACAAACGTGCCTCACCAAAATGAAACACCGCAAATGCAGATGCAGTTGAAAACAAAAGGATAGTTGAAAAATCCCCATCAGGCACATGGTCACATGTCACATATCTGTTGAAACACTTGCTTGTCGATATGCTTGAGCTGCATTTAATTAATAACTGTAAAACCTTGTTCCTTGCATGTGGGACGCTGTAGAATCAACAGATCTTGAGGTGTGTAAATAGATGAATTCGAGTACAAAAACTCTAAATTCCGATTTTCTTCGTAACAACACAGGATGGCATCAGCTGGGCAGTGAGTTACTTGTTTCTGGAGTGCTTCCGATTTACTTGAATAATTTCTTGGAGTTTCATACGTTCGTGGCAGCAGCTTGGTTAATTATATACATCTATTCTCACAAGCATTAATTGAATGGTTTTTCTGTCTTGAATTAATTAGCACGTTACTGTGGACAGCTTTCATTAGTCTGTAATATCTTGGCAAACGCTCGGCTGTATTTCTTGGAGTTGGTGAAACACAGTTATTTATAATTTGATAATTCGTTTTGCTGGAACCAAGCTTGTGAAGTGGGATCTGGCACATCCACAGCAGTTTGAAGATACAGCATAGATTGTAGAAATAAATCTCTGCTTTAACTTCCCTCTTGAAATAGTTGGATAGTTGAAAAAGTGAAAATATTCTTTGAAGTTGAAGTTGTTGATGAAATATTGAAAAAGAATCTGGCATGCGCAGGTTGGGGCGACCGGTGTGATGGTCACTGGTGGGGCTCTGAAGCCAGAGTCTTTGCTTGATATTTGATGAGGTTTGAATCTCTTGCCTTCTTGAAACTTGACTTCTTTAGTTGCCTTCTTGAAACTTGAATTCCATTAGTTGCCAACGTAGGTAAGATCAACTCGTCGCCAAAAAGATGTAGTAATGTAGTCCAGACAGGTTGAGGTATTTCAAGAGGATTTATTGTTAGATGATAAGTATCCTGGAATAAGCCCCACCAGGAGCAGCCAGCAGGCAGCTCAGCCCCATCACAACTGTGGTTTATCTTCAACCAGCACCCAACATTCCGAAGTACATCATAGTGCAGAAGCATTCCACTAGAAGGGCATTGAGTGGGTAAAAGCAAACATAGAAATATGCAATAGATAGAATACAACACCTACCAAACCCACACATTTCTGAAAACTAGACACCCGGCGGCTTCCAGGGAGGTATGGCTTGCGTGGATCCCCCAACGTTTCCTTACCCAGAATCCCCTGCAAACCTAAATTTTAGCTGAAAAAATCACTTTTTTCACATATTTTGGGGTGGGAAAGTTGTGGCATCACCGGGCTCACACAAATTTACCACCACCCAGCGTTCCCCCAGGTCTCCCGGTAAAAATGGTGCCTCACTTGTGTGGGAGGCCCAAGGACCCGCGGCAGGCAAGGGCCCAAAACGTCGTGAGGCGATGTCAAAATGGGCGATCGCAAAACCACCTGGTTTTGCAAGGGGGGTCACTTTGGTTTTTGGCCCGGTGCTCGGTGGCCATCTAGCGAAACCTACCAAACCCATGCATTTCTGAAAACTAGACACCCGGCGGCTTCCAGCGAGGTATGGCTTGCGTGGATCCCCCAACGTTTCCTTACCCAGAATCCCCTGCAAACCTCAATTTTAGCTGAAAAAATCACTTTTTTTCACACATTTTGGGGTGGGAAAGTTGTGGCATCACTGGGCTCACACAAATTTACCACCACCCAGCATTCCCCCAGTAAAAATGGTGCCTCACTTGTGTGGGAGGCCCAAGTACCCGTGGCAGGCAAGGGCCCAAAACGTAGTGAGGTGACATCAAAATGGCCTATCGCAAAACCACCTGGTTTTGCAAGGGGGGTCACTTTGGTTTTTGACCCGGTGCTCGGCGGCCATCTAGGGAAACCTACCAAACCCACACATTTCTGAAAACTAGACACCCAGCGGCTTCCAAGGAGGTATGGCTTGCGTGGATTCCCCAACGTTTCCTTACCCGGAATCCCCTGCAAACCTCAATTTCAGCTGAAAAAATCACTTTTTTCACACATTTTGGGGTGGGAAAGTTGTGGCATCAGCGGACTCACACAAATTTACCATCACCCAGCGTTCCCCCAGGTCTCCCGGTAAAAATGGTGCCTCACTTGTGTGGGAGGCCCAAGTACCCGCGGCAGGCAAGGGCCCAAAACGTAGTGAGGTGACATCAAAATGGCCGATTGCAAAACCACCTGGTTTTGCAAGGGGGGTCACTTTGGTTTTGGCCCGGTGCTCGGCGGACATCTAGGGAAACCTACCAAACCCACACATTTCTGAAAACTAGACACCCGGCGGCTTCCAGGGAGGTATGGCTTGCGTGGATCCCCCAACGTTTCCTTACCCAGAAACCCCTGCAAACCTAAATTTTAGCTGAAAAAATCACTTTTTTCACACATTTTGGGGTGGGAAAGTTGTGGCACCACCGGGCTCACACAAATTTACCACCACCCAGCGTTCCCCCAGGTCTCCCGGTAAAAATGGTGCCTCACTTGTGTGGGAGGCCCAAGTACCCGCGGCAGGCAAGGGCCCAAAACGTAGTGAGGTGACATCAAAATGGCCTATCGCAAAACCACCTGGTTTTGCATGGGGGGCACTTTGGTTTTTGACCCGGTGCTCGGCGGCCATCTAGGGAAACATACCAAACCCACACATTTCTGAAAACTAGACACCTGGCGGCTTCCAGGGAGGTATGGCTTGCGTGGATCCCCCAACGTTTCCTTACCCAGAATCCCCTGCAAACCTCAATTTTAGCTGAAAAAATCACTTTTTTCACACATTTTGGGGTGGGAAAGTTGTGGCATCAATGGGCTCACACAAATTTACCACCACCCAGCGTTTCCCCAGGTCTCCCGGTAAAAATGGTGCCTCACTTGTGCGGGAGGCCCAAGTACCCGCGGCAGGCAAGGGCCCAAAACGTAGTGAGGCGACATCAAAATGGCCTATCGCAAAACCACCTGGTTTTGCAAGGGGGTCACTTTGGTTTTTGGCCCGGTGCTCGGCGGCCATCTAGGGAAACCTACCAAACCCATGCATTTCTGAAAACTAGACACCCGGCGGCTTCCAGGGAGGTATGGCTTGCGTGGATCCCCCAAAGTTTCCTTACTCAGAATCCCCTGCAAACCTCAATTTTAGCTGAAAAAATCACTTTTTTCACACATTTTGGGGTGGGAAAGTTGTGGCATCCCCGGGCTCACACAAATTTACCACCACCCAGCGTTCCCCCAGGTCTCCCGGTAAAAATGGTGCCTCACTTGTGTGGGAGGCCCAAGTACCCGCGGCAGGCAAGGGCCCAAAACGTAGTGAGGTGACATCAAAATGGCCTATCGCAAAACCACCTGGTTTTGCAAGGGGGGTCACTTTGGTTTTTGACCCGGTGCTCGGCGGCCATCTAGGGAAACCTACCAAACCCACACATTTCTGAAAACTAGACACCCAGCGGCTTCCAGGGAGGTATGGCTTGCGTGGATTCCCCAACGTTTCCTTACCCAGAATCCCCTGCAAACCTCAATTTTAGCTGAAAAAATCACTTTTTTCACACATTTTGGGGTGGGAAAGTTGTGGCATCACCGGGCTCACACAAATTTACCACCACCCAGCGTTCCCCCAGGTCTCCCAGTAAAAATGGTGCCTCACTTGTGTGGGAGGCCCAAGTACCCGCGGCAGGCAAGGGCCCAAAACGTAGTGAGGTGACATCAAAATGGCCTATCGCAAAACCACCTGGTTTTGCAAGGGGGGTCACTTTGGTTTTTGACCCGGTGCTCGGCGGCCATCTAGGGAAACCTACCAAACCCACACATTTCTGAAAACTAGACACCCGGCGGCTTCCAGGGAGGTATGGCTTGTGTGGATCCCCCAACGTTTCCTTACCCAGAATCCCCTGCAAACCTCAATTTTAGCTGAAAAAATCACTGTTTTCACACATTTTGGGGTGGGAAAGTTGTGTTATCACCGGGCTCACACAAATTTACCACCACCCAGCGTTCCCCCAGGTCTCCCGGTAAAAATGGTGCCTCACTTGTGTGGGAGGCCCAAGTACCCGCGGCAGGCAAGGGCCCAAAACGTAGTGAGGCGACATCAAAATGGCCTATCGCAAAACCACCTGGTTTTGCAAGGGGGGTCACTTTGGTTTTTGGCCCGGTGCTCGGCGGCCATCTCGGGAAACCTACCGAACCCACGCAGTTTTGAAAACTAGACACCCGGCGGCTTCCAGGGAGGTATGGCTTGCGTGAATCCCCCAACGTTTCCTTACCCAGAATCCCCTGCAAACCTCAATTTTTGCTCATAAAATCACCTTTTTCACACATTTTGGGGTGGGAAATTTGTGGCATCACCGGGCTCACACAAATTTACCACCACCCAGCGTTCCCCCAGGTCTCCCGGTAAAAATGGTGCCTCACTTGTGTGGGAGGCCCAAGTACCCGCGGCAGGCAAGGGCCCAAAACGTAGTGAGGTGACATCAAAATGGCCCCTTGCAAAACCACCTGGTTTTGCAAGGGGGGTCACTTTGGTTTATGACCCGGTGCTCGGCGGCCATCTAGGGAAACCTACCAAACCCACACATTTCTGAAAACTAGACACCCGGCGGCTTCCAGGGAGGTATGGCTTGCATGGATCCCTCAACGTTTCCTTACCCAGAATCCCCTGCAAACCTAAATTTTAGCTGAAAAAATCACTTTTTTCACATATTTTGGGGTGGGAAAGTTGTGGCATCACCGGGCTCACACAAATTTACCACCACCCAGCGTTCCCCCAGGTCTCCCGGTAAAAATGGTGCCTCACTTGTGTGGGAGGCCCAAGTGCCCGCGGCAGGCAAGGGCCCAAAACGTAGTGAGGTGACATCAAAATGGCCCCTTGCAAAAGCACCTGGTTTTGCAAGGGGGGTCACTTTGGTTTATGACCCGGTGCTCGGCGGCCATCTAGGGAAACCTACCAAACCACACATTTCTGAAAACTAGACACCTGGCGGCTTCCAGGGAGGTATGGCTTGCGTGGATCCCTCAACGTTTCCTTACCCAGAATCCCCTGCAAACCTCAATTTTAGTGAAAAAATCACATTTTTCACACATTTTGGGGTGGGAAAGTTGGGACATCACACAAATTTCCCACCACCCAGCGTTCCCCCTGGTCTCCCGGTAAAAATGGTGCCTCACTTGTGTGGGAGGCCCAAGTACCCGCGGCAGGCAAGGGCCCAAAACGTCGTGAGGCGATGTCAAAATGGGCGATCGCAAAACCACCTGGTTTTGCAAGGGGGGTCACTTTGATTTTTGGCCCGGTGCTCGGCGGCCATCATGGGAAACCTACCAAACCCATGCATTTCTGAAAACTAGACACCCGGCGGCTTCCAGGGAGGTATGGCTTGCGTGGATCCCCCAACGTTTCCATACCCAGAATCCCCTGCAAACCTCAATTTTAGCTGAAAAAATCACTTTTTTTCACACATTTTGGGGTGGGAAAGTTGTGGCATCACTGGGCTCACACAAATTTACCACCACCCAGCATTCCCCCAGTAAAAATGGTGCCTCACTTGTGTGGGAGGCCCAAGTACCCGCGGCAGGCAAGGGCCCAAAACGTAGTGAGGTGACATCAAAATGGCCTATCGCAAAACCACCTGATTTTGCAAGGGGGGTCACTTTGGTTTTTGACCCGGTGCTCGGCGGCCATCTAGGGAAACCTACCAAACCCACACATTTCTGAAAACTAGACACCCAGCGGCTTCCAGGGAGGTATGGCTTGCGTGGATCCCCCAAAGTTTCCTTACTCAGAATCCCCTGCAAACCTCAATTTTAGCTGAAAAAATCACTTTTTTCACACATTTTGGGGTGGGAAAGTTGTGGCATCCCCGGGCTCACACAAATTTACCACCACCCAGCGTTCCCCCAGGTCTCCCGGTAAAAACGGTGCCTCACTTGTGTGGGAGGCCCAAGTACCCGCGGCAGGCAAGGGCCCAAAACGTAGTGAGGTGACATCAAAATGGCCTATCGCAAAACCACCTGGTTTTGCAAGGGGGGTCACTTTGGTTTTTGACCCGGTGCTCGGCGGCCATCTAGGGAAACCTACCAAACCCACACATTTCTGAAAACTAGACACCCAGCGGCTTCCAGGGAGGTATGGCTTGCGTGGATTCCCCAACGTTTCCTTACCCAGAATCCCCTGCAAACCTCAATTTTAGCTGAAAAAATCACTTTTTTCACACATTTTGGGGTGGGAAAGTTGTGGCATCACCGGACTCACACAAATTTACCATCACCCAGCGTTCCCCCAGGTCTCCCGGTAAAAATGGTGCCTCACTTGTGTGGGAGGCCCAAGTACCCGCGGCAGGCAAGGGCCCAAAACGTAGTGAGGCGACATCAAAATGGCCTATCGCAAAACCACCTGGTTTTGCAAGGGGGTCACTTTGGTTTTTGGCCCGGTGCTCGGCGGCCATCTAGGGAAACCTACAAAACCCATGCATTTCTGAAAACTAGACACCCGGCGGCTTCCAGGGAGGTATGGCTTGCGTGGATCCCCCAAAGTTTCCTTACTCAGAATCCCCTGCAAACCTCAATTTTAGCTGAAAAAATCACTTTTTTCACACATTTTGGGGTGGGAAAGTTGTGGCATCCCCGGGCTCACACAAATTTACCACCACCCAGCGTTCCCCCAGGTCTCCCGGTAAAAATGGTGCCTCACTTGTGTGGGAGGCCCAAGTACCCGCGGCAGGCAAGGGCCCAAAACGTAGTGAGGTGACATCAAAATGGCCTATCGCAAAACCACCTGGTTTTGCAAGGGGGGTCACTTTGGTTTTTGACCCGGTGCTCGGCGGCCATCTAGGGAAACCTACCAAACCCACACATTTCTGAAAACTAGACACCCAGCGGCTTCCAGGGAGGTATGGCTTGCGTGGATTCCCCAACGTTTCCTTACCCAGAATCCCCTGCAAACCTCAATTTTAGCTGAAAAAATCACTTTTTTCACACATTTTGGGGTGGGAAAGTTGTGGCATCACCGGACTCACACAAATTTACCATCACCCAGCGTTCCCCCAGGTCTCCCGGTAAAAATGGTGCCTCACTTGTGTGGGAGGCCCAAGTACCCGCGGCAGGCAAGGGCCCAAAACGTAGTGAGGTGACATCAAAATGGCCGATCGCAAAACCACCTGGTTTTGCAAGGGGGGTCACTTTGGTTTTTGGCCCGGTGCTCGGCGGCCATCTAGGGAAACCTACCAAACCCACACATTTCTGAAAACTAGACACCCGGCGGCTTCCAGGGAGGTATGGCTTGTGTGGATCCCCCAACGTTTCCTTACACAGAATCCCCTGCAAACCTCAATTTTAGCTGAAAAAAATCACTTTTTTCACACATTTTGGGGTGGGAAAGTTGTGGCATCACCGGGCTCACACAAATTTACCACCACCCAGCGTTCCCCCAGGTCTCCCGGTAAAAATGGTGCCTCACTTGTGTGGGAGGCCCAAGTACCCGCGGCAGGCAAGGGCCCAAAACGTAGTGAGGTGACATCAAAATGGCCTATCGCAAAACCACCTGGTTTTGCAAGGGGGGTCACTTTGGTTTTTGACCCGGTGCTCGGCGGCCATCTAGGGAAACCTACCAAACCCACACATTTCTGAAAACTAGACACCCGGCGGCTTCCAGGGAGGTATGGCTTGTGTGGATCCCCCAACGTTTCCTTGCCCAGAATCCCCTGCAAACCTCAATTTTAGCAGAAAAAATCACTTTTTTCACACATTTTAGGATGGGAAAGTTGTGGCATCACCGGGCTCACACAAATTTACCACCACCCAGCGTTCCCCCAGGTCTCCCGGTAAAAATGGTGCCTCACTTGTGTGGGAGGCCCAAGTACCCGCGGCAGGCAAGGGCCCAAAACGTAGTGAGGTGACATCAAAATGGCCTATCGCAAAACCACCTGGTTTCGCCTGGTGGGTCACTTTGGTTTTTGGCCCGGTGCTCGGCGGCCATCTAGGGAAACCTACCAAACCAACGCATTTCTGAAAACTAGACACCAGGCGGCTTCCAGGGAGGTATGGCTTGCGTGGATCCCCCAACGTTTCCTTACCCAGAATCCCCTGCAAACCTCAATTTTAGCTGAAAAAATCACTTTTTTCACACATTTTGGGGTGGGAAAGTTGTGGCATCACCGGGCTCACACAAATTTACCACCACCCAGCGTTCCCCCAGGTCTCCCGGTAAAAATGGTGCCTCACTTGTGTGGGAGGCCCAAGTACCCGCGGCAGGCAAGGGCCCAAAACGTAGTGAGGCGACATCAAAATGGCCTATCGCAAAACCACCTGGTTTTGCAAGGGGGGTCACTTTGGTTTTTGGCCCGGTGCTCGGCGGCCATCTCGGGAAACCTACCGAACCCACGCATTTTTGAAAACTAGACACCCGGCGGCTTCCAGGGAGGTATGGCTTGCGTGGATCCCCCAACGTTTCCTTACCCAGAATCCCCTGCAAACCTCAATTTTTGCTGATAATATCACTTTTTTCACACATTTTGGGGTGGGAAATTTGTGGCATTACCGGGTTCACACAAATTTCCCACCACCCAGCGTTCCCCCTGGTTTCCCGGTATAAATGGTGCCTCACTTGTGTGGGAGGCCCAAGTACCCGCGGCAGGCAAGGGCCCAAAACGTAGTGAGGCGATGTCAAAATGGGCGATCGCAAAACCACCTGGTTTTGCAAGGGGGGTCACTTTGGTTTTTGGCCCGGTGCTCGGCGGCCATCTAGGGAAACCTACCAAACCCATGCATTTCTGAAAGCTAGACACCCGGCGGCTTCCAGGGAGGTATGGCTTGCGTGGATCCCTCAACGTTTCCTTACCCAGAATCCCCTGCAAACCTCAATTTTAGCAGAAAAAATCACTTTTTTCACACATTTTGGGGTGGGAAAGTTGTGGCATCAATGGGCTCACACAAATTTACCACCACCCAGCGTTCCCCCAGGTCTCCCGGTAAAAATGGTGCCTCACTTGTGTGGGAGGCCCAAGTACCCGCGGCAGGCAAGGGCCCAAAACGTAGTGAGGCGACATCAAAATGGCCTATCGCAAAACCACCTGGTTTTGCAAGGGGGTCACTTTGGTTTTTGGCCCGGTGCTCGGCGGCCATCTAGGGAAACCTACCAAACCCATGCATTTCTGAAAACTACGCACCCGGCGGCTTCCAGGGAGGTATGGCTTGCGTGGATCCCCCAAAGTTTCCTTACCCAGAATCCCCTGCAAACCTCAATTTTAGCTGAAAAAATAACTTTTTTCACACATTTTGG
Organism: Triturus cristatus; assembly: GCF_964204655.1. NCBI lineage: Eukaryota > Metazoa > Chordata > Amphibia > Caudata > Salamandridae > Triturus > Triturus cristatus. The sequence continues at coordinate 1,066,124,376 of NC_140579.1, read as the reverse complement.
GGTGGGAAAGTTGTGGCATCAATGGGCTCACACAAATTTACCACCACCCAGCGTTCCCCCAGGTCTCCCGGTAAAAATGGTGCCTCACTTGTGTGGGAGGCCCAAGTTCCCGCGGCAGGCAAGGGCCCAAAACGTAGTGAGGTGACATCAAAATGGCCTATCGCAAAACCACCTGGTTTTGCAAGGGGGGGTCACTTTGGTTTTTGACCCGGTGCTCGGCGGCCCTCTAGGGAAACCTACCACACCCACACATTTCTGAAAACTAGACACCCAGTGGCTTCCAGGGAGGTATGGCTTGCGTGGATTCCCCAACGTTTCCTTACCCAGAATCCCCTGCAAACCTCAATTTTAGCTGAAAAAATCACTTTTTTTCACACATTTTGGGGTGGGAAAGTTGTGGCATCACCGGACTCACACAAATTTACCATCACCCAGCGTTCCCCCAGGTCTCCCGGTAAAAATGGTGCCTCACTTGTGTGGGAGGCCCAAGTACCCGCGGCAGGCAAGGGCCCAAAACGTAGTGAGGCGACATCAAAATGGCCTATCGCAAAACCACCTGGTTTTGCAATGGGGTCACTTTGGTTTTTGGCCCGGTGCTCGGCGGCCATCTAGGGAAACCTACCAAACCCATGCATTTCTGAAAACTAGACACCCGGCGGCTTCCAGGGAGGTATGGCTTGCGTGGATCCCCCAAAGTTTCCTTACTCAGAATCCCCTGCAAACCTCAATTTTAGCTGAAAAAATCACTTTTTTCACACATTTTGGGGTGGGAAAGTTGTGGCATCCCCGGGCTCACACAAATTTACCACCACCCAGCGTTCCCCCAGGTCTCCCGGTAAAAATGGTGCCTCACTTGTGTGGGAGGCCCAAGTACCCGCGGCAGGCAAGGGCCCAAAACGTAGTGAGGTGACATCAAAATGGCCTATCGCAAAACCATCTGGTTTTGCAAGGGGGGTCACTTTGGTTTTTGACCCGGTGCTCGGCGGCCATCTAGGGAAACCTACCAAACCCACACATTTCTGAAAACTAGACACCCAGCGGCTTCCAGGGAGGTATGGCTTGCGTGGATTCCCCAAAGTTTCCTTACCCAGAATCCCCTGCAAACCTCAATTTTAGCTGAAAAAATCACTTTTTTCACACATTTTGGGGTGGGAAAGTTGTGGCATCACCGGACTCACACAAATTTACAATCCCCCAGCGTTCCCCCAGGTCTCCCGGTAAAAATGGTGCCTCACTTGTGTGGGAGGCCCAAGTACCGGCGGCAGGCAAGGGCCCAAAACGTAGTGAGGTGACATCAAAATGGCCGATCGCAAAACCACCTGGTTTTGCAAGGGGGGTCACTTTGGTTTTTGGCCCGGTGCTCGGCGGCCATCTAGGGAAACCTACCAAACCCACACATTTCTGAAAACTAGACACCCGGCGGCTTCCAGGGAGTTATGGCTTGTGTGGATCCCCCAACGTTTCGTTACACAGAATCCCCTGCAAAGCTCAATTTTAGCTGAAAAAAATCACTTTTTTCACACATTTTGGGGTGGGAAAGTTGTGGCATCACCGGGCTCACACAAATTTACCACCACCCAGCGTTCCCCCAGGTCTCCCGGTAAAAATGGTGCCTCACTTGTGTGGGAGGCCCAAGTACCCGCGGCAGGCAAGGGCCCAAGACGTAGTGAGGTGACATCAAAATGGCCTATCGCAAAACCACCTGGTTTTGCAAGGGGGGTCACTTTGGTTTTTGACCCGGTGCTCGGCGGCCATCTAGGGAAACCTACCAAACCCACACATTTCTGAAAACTAGACAACCGGCGTCTTCCAGGGAGGTATGGCTTGTGTGGATCCCCCAAAGTTTCCTTGCCCAGAATCCCCTGCAAACCTCAATTTTAGCTGATAAAATCACTTTTTTCACACATTTTAGGATGGGAAAGTTGTGGCATCACCGGGCTCACACAAATTTACCACCACCCAGCGTTCCCCCAGGTCTCCCGGTAAAAATGGTGCCTCACTTGTGTGGGAGGCCCAAGTACCCGCCAGGCAAGGGCCCAAAACGTAGTGAGGTGACATCAAAATGGCCTATCGCAAAACCACCTGGTTTCGCCTGGTGGGTCACTTTGGTTTTTGGCCCGGTGCTTGGCGGCCATCTCGGGAAACCTACCAAACCAACGCATTTCTGAAAACTAGACACCCGGCGGCTTCCAGGGAGGTATGGCTTGCGTGGATCCCCCAACGTTTCCTTACCCAGAATCCCCTGCAAACCTCAATTTTTGCTGATAATATCGCTTTTTTCACACATTTTGGGGTGGGAAATTTGTGGCATTACCGGGTTCACACAAATTTACCACCACCCAGCGTCCCCCCAGGTCTCCCGGTAAAAATGGTGCCTCACTTGTGTGGGAGGCCCAAGTACCCGCGGCAGGCAAGGGCCCAAAACGTAGTGAGGTGACATCAAAATGGCCTATCGCAAAACCACCTGGTTTTGCAAGGGGGGTCACTTTGGTTTTTGACCCGGTGCTCGGCGGCCCTCTAGGGAAACCTACCACACCCACACATTTCTGAAAACTAGACACCCAGTGGCTTCCAGGGAGGTATGGCTTGCGTGGATTCCCCAACGTTTCCTTACCCAGAATCCCCTGCAAACCTCAATTTTAGCTGAAAAAATCACTTTTTTTCACACATTTTGGGGTGGGAAAGTTGTGGCATCACCGGACTCACACAAATTTACCATCACCCAGCGTTCCCCCAGGTCTCCCGGTAAAAATGGTGCCTCACTTGTGTGGGAGGCCCAAGTACCCGCGGCAGGCAAGGGCCCAAAACGTAGTGAGGCGACATCAAAATGGCCTATCGCAAAACCACCTGGTTTTGCAATGGGGTCACTTTGGTTTTTGGCCCGGTGCTCGGCGGCCATCTAGGGAAACCTACCAAACCCAAGCATTTCTGAAAACTAGACACCCGGCGGCTTCCAGGGAGGTATGGCTTGCGTGGATCCCCCAAAGTTTCCTTACTCAGAATCCCCTGCAAACCTCAATTTTAGCTGAAAAAATCACTTTTTTCACACATTTTGGGGTGGGAAAGTTGTGGCATCCCCGGGCTCACACAAATTTACCACCACCCAGCGTTCCCCCAGGTCTCCCGGTAAAAATGGTGCCTCACTTGTGTGGGAGGCCCAAGTACCCGCGGCAGGCAAGGGCCCAAAACGTAGTGAGGTGACATCAAAATGGCCTATCGCAAAACCATCTGGTTTTGCAAGGGGGGTCACTTTGGTTTTTGACCCGGTGCTCGGCGGCCATCTAGGGAAACCTACCAAACCCACACATTTCTGAAAACTAGACACCCAGCGGCTTCCAGGGAGGTATGGCTTGCGTGGATTCCCCAAAGTTTCCTTACCCAGAATCCCCTGCAAACCTCAATTTTAGCTGAAAAAATCACTTTTTTCACACATTTTGGGGTGGGAAAGTTGTGGCATCACCAGACTCACACAAATTTACAATCCCCCAGCGTTCCCCCAGTAAAAATGGTGCCTCACTTGTGTGGGAGGCCCAAGTACCCGCGGCAGGCAAGGGCCCAAAACGTAGTGAGGTGACATCAAAATGGCCTATCGCAAAACCACCTGGTTTTGCAAGGGGGGTCACTTTGGTTTTTGACCCGGTGCTCGGCGGCCATCTAGGGAAACCTACCAAACCCACACATTTCTGAAAACTAGACACCCAGCGGCTTCCAGGGAGGTATGGCTTGCGTGGATTCCCCAACGTTTCCTTACCCGGAATCCCCTGCAAACCTCAATTTCAGCTGAAAAAATCACTTTTTTCACACATTTTGGGGTGGGAAAGTTGTGGCATCAGCGGACTCACACAAATTTACCATCACCCAGCGTTCCCCCAGGTCTCCCGGTAAAAATGGTGCCTCACTTGTGTGGGAGGCCCAAGTACCCGCGGCAGGCAAGGGCCCAAAACGTAGTGAGGTAACATCAAAATGGCCTATCGCAAAACCACCTGGTTTTGCAAGGGGGGTCACTTTGGTTTTTGACCCGGTGCTCGGCGGCCATCTAGGGAAACCTACCAAACCCACACATTTCTGAAAACTAGACACCCGGCGGCTTCCAGGGAGGTATGGCTTGCGTGGATCCCCCGACGTTTCCTTACCCAGAATCCCCTGCAAACCTCAATTTTAGCTGAAAAAATCACTTTTTTCACACATTTTGGGGTGGGAAAGTTGTGGCATCACCGGGCTCACACAAATTTCCCACCACCCAGCGTTCCCCCAGGTCTCCCGGTAAAAATGGTGCCTCACTTGTGTGGGAGGCCCAAGTACCCGCGGCAGGCAAGGGCCCAAAACGTAGTGAGGTGACATCAAAATGGCCTATCGCAAAACCACCTGGTTTTGCAAGGGGGTCACTTTGGTTTTTGGCCCGGTGCTCGGCGGCCATCTAGGGAAACCTACCAAACCCATGCATTCCTGAAAACTAGACACCCGGCGGCTTCCAGGGAGGTATGGCTTGCGTGGATCCCCCAAAGTTTCCTTACTCAGAATCCCCTGCAAACCTCAATTTTAGCTGAAAAATTCACTTTTTTCACACATTTTGGGGTGGGAAAGTTGTGGCATCACCGGGCTCACACAAATTTACCACCACCCAGCGTTCCCCCAGGTCTCCCGGTAAAAATGGTGCCTCACTTGTGTGGGAGGCCCAAGTACCCGCGGCAGGCAAGGGCCCAAAACGTAGTGAGGTGACATCAAAATGGCCTATCGCAAAACCACCTGGTTTTGCAAGGGGGGGTCACTTTGGTTTTTGACCCGGTGCTCGGCGGCCATCTAGGGAAACCTACCAAACCACACATTTCTGAAAACTAGACACCTGGCGGCTTCCAGGGAGGTAAGGCTTGCGTGGATCCCCCAGCGTTTCCTTACCCAGAATCCCCTGCAAACCTCAATTTTAGCTGAAAAAATCACTTTTTTCACACATTTTGGGGTGGGAAAGTTGTGGCATCACACAAATTTCCCACCACCCAGCGTTCCCCCTGGTCTCCCGGTAAAAATGGTGCCTCACTTGTGTGGGAGGCCCAAGTACCCGCGGCAGGCAAGGGCCCAAAACGTAGTGAGGCGATGTCAAAATGGGCGATCGCAAAACCACCTGGTTTTGCAAGGGGGGTCACTTTGGTTTTTGGCCCGGTGTTCGGCGGCCATCTAGAGAAACCTACCAAACCCATGCATTTCTGAAAACTAGACACCCGGCGGCTTCCAGGGAGGTATGGCTTGCGTGGATCCCCCAACGTTTCCTTACCCAGAATCCCCTGCAAACCTCAATTTTAGCTGAAAAAATCACTTTTTTTCACACATTTTGGGGTGGGAAAGTTGTGGCATCACTGGGCTCACACAAATTTACCACCACCCAGCGTTCCCCCAGTAAAAATGGTGCCTCACTTGTGTGGGAGGCCCAAGTACCCGCGGCAGGCAAGGGCCCAAAACGTAGTGAGGCGACATCAAAATGTCCTATTGCAAAACCACCTGGTTTTGCAAGGGGGGTCACTTTGGTTTTTGGCCCGGTGCTCGGCGGCCATCTAGGGAAACCTACCAAACCCATGCATTTCAGAAAACTAGACACCCGGCGGCTTCCAGGGAGGTATGTCTTGCGTGGATCCCCCAACGTTTCCTTACCCAGAATCCCCTGCAAACCTCAATTTTAGCTGAAAAAATCACTTTTTTCACACATTTTGGGATGGGAAAGTTGTGGCATCACCGGGCTCACACAAATTTACCACCACCCAGCATTCCCCCAGGTCTCCCGGTAAAAATGGTGCCTCACTTGTGGGGGAGGCCCAAGTACCCGCGGCAGGCAAGGGCCCAAAACGTAGTGAGGTGACATCAAAATGGCCGATCGCAAAACCACCTGGTTTTGCAAGGGGGGGTCACTTTGGTTTTTGGCCCGGTGCTCGGCGGCCATCTAGGGAAACCTACCAAACCCACAAATTTCTGAAAACTAGACACCCGGCGGCTTCCAGGGAGGTATGGCTTGCGTGGATCCCCCAACGTTTCCTTACCCAGAATCCCCTGCAAACCTCAATTTTAGCTGAAAAAATCACTTTTTTCACACATTTTGGGGTGGGAAAGTTGTGGCATCACCGGGCTCACACAAATTTACCACCACTCAGCGTTCCCCCAGGTCTCCCGGTAAAAATGGTGCCTCACTTGTGTGGGAGGCCCAAGTACCCGCGGCAGGCAAGGGCCCAAAACGTAGTGAGGCGACATCAAAATGGCCTATCGCAAAACCACCTGGTTTTGCAAGGGGGGTCACTTTGGTTTTTGGCCCGGTGCTCGGCGGCCATCTAGGGAAACCTACCGATCCCACAGATTTCTGAAAACTAGACACCCGGCGGCTTCCAGGGAGGTATGGCTTGCGTGGATCCCCCGACGTTTCCTTACCCAGAATCCCCTGCAAACCTCAATTTTAGCTGAAAAAATCACTTTTTTCACACATTTTGGGGTGGGAAAGTTGTGGCATCACTGGGCTCACACAAATTTACCACCACCCAGCGTTCCCCCAGGTCTCCCCGTAAAAATGGTGCCTCACTTGTATGGGAGGCCCAAGTACCCGCGGCAGGCAAGGGCCCAAAACGTAGTGAGGTGACATCAAAATGGCCGATCGCAAAACCACCTGGTTTTGCATGGGGGTCACTTTGGTTTTTGGCCCGGTGCTCGGCGGCCATCTAGGGAAACCTACCAAACCCACACATTTCTGAAAACTAGACACCCGGCGGCTTCCAGGGAGGTATGGCTTGCGTGGATCTCCCGACGTTTCCTTACCCAGAATACCCTGCAAACCTCAATTTTAGCTGAAAAAATCACTTTTTTCACACATTTTGGGGTGGGAAAGTTGTGGCATCACCGGGCTCACACAAATTTCCCACCACCCAGCGTTCCCCCTGGTCTCCCGGTAAAAATGGTGCCTCACTTGTGTGGGAGGCCCAAGTACCCGCGGCAGGCAAGGGCCCAAAACATAGTGAGGTGACATCAAAATGGCCTATCGCAAAACCACCTGGTTTTGCAAGGGGGGTCACTTTGGTTTTTGGCCCGGTGCTTGGCGGCCATCTCGGGAAACCTACCGAACCGACGCATTTTTGAAAACTAGACACCCGGCGGCTTCCAGGGAGGTATGGCTTGCGTGGATCCCCCAACGTTTCCTTACCCAGAATCCCCTGCAAACCTCAATTTTTGCTGATAATATCACTTTTTTCACACATTTTGGGGTGGGAAATTTGTGGCATTACCGGGTTCACACAAATTTACCACCACCCAGCGTCCCCCCAGGTCTCCCGGTAAAAATGGTGCCTCACTTGTGTGGGAGGCCCAAGTACCCGCGGCAGGCAAGGGCCCAAAACGTAGTGAGGTGACATCAAAATGGCCTATCGCAAAACCACCTGGTTTTGCAAGGGGGGTCACTTTGGTTTTTGACCCGGTGCTCGGCGGCCCTCTAGGGAAACCTACCACACCCACACATTTCTGAAAACTAGACACCCAGTGGCTTCCAGGGAGGTATGGCTTGCGTGGATTCCCCAACGTTTCCTTACCCAGAATCCCCTGCAAACCTCAATTTTAGCTGAAAAAATCACTTTTTTTCACACATTTTGGGGTGGGAAAGTTGTGGCATCACCGGACTCACACAAATTTACCATCACCCAGCGTTCCCCCAGGTCTCCCGGTAAAAATGGTGCCTCACTTGTGTGGGAGGCCCAAGTACCCGCGGCAGGCAAGGGCCCAAAACGTAGTGAGGCGACATCAAAATGGCCTATCGCAAAACCACCTGGTTTTGCAATGGGGTCACTTTGGTTTTTGGCCCGGTGCTCGGCGGCCATCTAGGGAAACCTACCAAACCCATGCATTTCTGAAAACTAGACACCCGGCGGCTTCCAGGGAGGTATGGCTTGCGTGGATCCCCCAAAGTTTCCTTACTCAGAATCCCCTGCAAACCTCAATTTTAGCTGAAAAAATCACTTTTTTCACACATTTTGGGGTGGGAAAGTTGTGGCATCCCCGGGCTCACACAAATTTACCACCACCCAGCGTTCCCCCAGGTCTCCCGGTAAAAATGGTGCCTCACTTGTGTGGGAGGCCCAAGTACCCGCGGCAGGCAAGGGCCCAAAACGTAGTGAGGTGACATCAAAATGGCCTATCGCAAAACCATCTGGTTTTGCAAGGGGGGTCACTTTGGTTTTTGACCCGGTGCTCGGCGGCCATCTAGGGAATCCTACCAAACCCACACATTTCTGAAAACTAGACACCCAGCGGCTTCCAGGGAGGTATGGCTTGCGTGGATTCCCCAAAGTTTCCTTACCCAGAATCCCCTGCAAACCTCAATTTTAGCTGAAAAAATCACTTTTTTCACACATTTTGGGGTGGGAAAGTTGTGGCATCACCGGACTCACACAAATTTACAATCCCCCAGCGTTCCCCCAGTAAAAATGGTGCCTCACTTGTGTGGGAGGCCCAAGTACCCGCGGCAGGCAAGGGCCCAAAACGTAGTGAGGTGACATCAAAATGGCCTATCGCAAAACCACCTGGTTTTGCAAGGGGGGTCACTTTGGTTTTTGACCCGGTGCTCGGCGGCCATCTAGGGAAACCTACCAAACCCACACATTTCTGAAAACTAGACACCCAGCGGCTTCCAGGGAGGTATGGCTTGCGTGGATTCCCCAACGTTTCCTTACCCGGAATCCCCTGCAAACCTCAATTTCAGCTGAAAAAATCACTTTTTTCACACATTTTGGGGTGGGAAAGTTGTGGCATCAGCGGACTCACACAAATTTACCATCAACCAGCGTTCCCCCAGGTCTCCCGGTAAAAATGGTGCCTCACTTGTGTGGGAGGCCCAAGTACCCGCGGCAGGCAAGGGCCCAAAACGTAGTGAGGTGACATCAAAATGGCCTATCGCAAAACCACCTGGTTTTGCAAGGGGGGTCACTTTGGTTTTTGACCCGGTGCTCGGCGGCCATCTAGGGAAATGTTAGACCTGGCACCTTGGCGTGAGTCTCCCTCCCTCTTTTTGTCGCTGTGCCTCATGTGTTTTTATGGTGTTGGCCGCTCAGCGCGCTGTGCCACTGCCAACCAGTGTCACGGTGCGAGTGCTCCCTATGTAAATTGTATATGTTGGTTGGATTCCATGATTGGATTGTTTGATTTACTGTCAGACCCCAGTAAAGTGCGCCGGGGGCGCCAGGGCATGTAAATGCGAACCCCGCTGGTGGGCTTGCAGCACTGGTTGTGCCACCCACAGAAGCGGCCGGTAAAATATATCTAAGGTCTGCCATCGCAGAACCTGCGTGCAGTCTGGTACTGACACGCCGACCGACAAGTGCCCACACTTGCCGGTCCCTGAAACCTTCCCTTAGCTGCATATTAGTCACCCCTCTGGTAGGCCCACGGGCAGGGTGCATTGTACGCCGAAGGTAGGACACGCCTGGATGCGTGGCATGTCCTAGTAGTGAATTACCGCCATCTTGTTGTTCACTACTGCAAGGCTACCCTGTTCTCATAGGCCAGTATGGGCGGCCTGGATTATTACACCCTATGATCCTAACCGACCCAGGGAACATGGTAGGAGATCGAGTTTAGTATGCCTGAACTCGGAATAATAAGGTACATCTTTTCGCAAGGTTTATTTTAATATTCCGGGTTTGCAAATGCCGCTTTTAGAAAGTTGGCCTTTGCTTGCCTAAACCTTTCAGCCGCCTCTGCGTGTTGTGTATCTGATGTCTGGCTGGTGTGAGTGACAGGGCTGGGGGAACCCAGATGGGCAGGGCTAGGTAGCCTGGTATGAATAGGACGATCGACAGGTAGATGGGTGGGAGGAGTGCTCCTAGGCTCTGAATAGGACAGTGCTCCGCTACCTCGATGCCGGCTCCACCCCCTGTGGAGCGTCTGATGACTCTGCCCTGCACTCTGAAAGAAGAAGCCTGCATCACGTAAACAAAGTGCTCAGAAACCGGACTGAACTAGGCAAGGGCCCCCCTGGCCTGGGAGAACAAAAGATTTGTGGTATAAATGGAGGAGCCCTGCTCCTAAGAAACTAGATCCGCTTTTGACCAAGAAGAATCTCTGCCTGAGGAGGAGGCACCGGGAAAGCTGTAGGAGGAAGACTGTCCCTATCCTGGGGGATTGGCCTGCAGTGGTGACCTCGCTGCCAAAGGGGAGAAGAGAAACTGTTGCTGAAGACTTTGCTTTATTTTTACTTTCAAGACTTGTGCTTTTCCAAAACGATCTCCAAGGGCTTGGAACCGAGCTTGCCCCCTGAACGGAGCCCCAGGACCATTGGGCTCTACCTGATCTTTACCCGCCTGCTGCTTGACCGTGGTGTCCTTTCCCTCGCCGGAGCTGTGACCCTCGTGCCGCAGTCCCTCCCTGAGCCGTGACCAGGACTGCTTAGCCGCCCCCGCCTTGGGAAGAGCCTCGCTCGATCGGAGCCGCTCCCCCTACGCTGTGCTGGGCTGCCCCGTCACCTCGCTCGTGGAGGCACGCTGTGCACCTTCACCCTCCCGCCGGAATCGGCGTTTGTGAGCATCTCCAAGCCTCGGACGGCCCGGACGCATCGGCGTGCCCGGCTGCCCCGCTTTGTTCACCCGCCACCTGCAAACACCCCGCTCCTGTCGTGAGCCTGAAGATCAGACCCCCCCCATCGTGAAGTGTGGGAGCCCCGGACGCCGCCTCGCTCTTCTGTCGAAGAGCCGCTGAAATCCCGCACCCGCCTTTGCGTCAAGAAACAAGGTACTGTACTTACGAACTCGACCGCGAGCTCGCCTCGGATCCAGGGTCCGCAACGTTCTTATTTCCCTGTCATCTGCTGTGTGCTTCCTGGGCGCTGCCTCAGCACGAAGTGCGCTGAGGCCTACAGTTACCTTGTGCCCGCCTAAAGAACTTTCCGTAACACCAAGAGAACTTTACCGTATTTCCAAGAATTGTGGCCCCATCAGTTCAACGTTACTGGGCCTTGTATTTGAATCTGCTGAATCTACATAAAAGCTTATTTTTATATACTTCCTGATTGGTGTCCGTTTGTGGTGCATGCAAGGGGTTTACTGTATGTGTAATTGCATTTGCTTAACCGTGTACGCCTGAGACTTAGCCTAGACTGCTCGCGCCACGCACCTAGAGGGTGAGCAGGGGTTATTCTGGGGAGTCATCCTTCGCCCTGACAAGAAGTAAAGGGTCCCTGCTTGTTGTGGGTTCACACCTGCGTCAACCAGAGCCCCCTCATTTCTAACATTGGTGGCAGCGGTGGGACTTACGGATTTGCATTTGTGGTTTGCGTATAGTGAATCACTGATCACCACGTAGTGAGAGCAGACCAGTAACACAGCCACAAGGCTAGCATTTGTTTTTGTTTTGCCAAGAGTCTCCGTTGCTAGAGCCATGCCTGGTTCACTGTCAGCCGGAAGGGCGGCTTCCATAATCTCTGGATTTGAAGACGTAGATTGGGAGGAAGACGCACTTCAGAATCGTACCAATGAAGACTTGAAAGGTCTTTGCTCCAAGTTCAGGATTGCCCAAACTGGATTGAAAAACAAGACCCAATTTGTGAAGGCGCTGAGGGCCTGGTATGAGTCAAAGGCACCAGAGAATCAGGTGGAAGTGGTTCCACCAGAAAGTGTCCATGAGTTTGGCAGGTGCCTGTCGCCAGAAGAGTTGGCAGACAGGGCCGCAACCCGGGCACACGAGGTGGAAATGGCAAAACTTCATGGGCAGATGGATATGGAAAAACAAAGATTAGCCATGGAAGAAAAGAAACTACAATTAGAGCATGACATGAAGCTGAGGGAGCTGGAGCTGAAAGCGAAAAGTTTGGAGCTTAATCCCTCTGGTGGCAGCACACCGCCAGTACCGGCGGAACCAAGAGTTTATATTCCCAAGGATGTAGTGAAGGAGTTCTTCAGGAATGACGACATCGGGCAGTGGTTCAGAGCCTACGAGGTAGCCATGTCTTCCCACCGGGTCCCTGAGAAAGATTGGGGAGCAGGGTTGTGGGGAAGGTTCCTGAGTGAAGGGCGGGACACACTGTTAGATTTACCTGTTGATGTTCGTAATTCTTATGCCCATATGAAGGAAGCATTGATGGCTAGGTATGGGTTGACCCCTGAGTTATATAGACAGAGGTTCAGGGGTTGCACTAAGATTCCCAATAGTACGTATGTGGAGTATGTGACTTTCTTTTGCAGAGCGCTGGATGGTTGGGTAAAGGGTAGTAAGGTAAATGATTATCAAGGGCTTCTTGATTTAATGGCATGGGAGCACTTGTCCAGTAATTGTTTTCCTGAGCTACGCCAGCACCTGATCGATAGTAAGCTGACTAACCCGAGGAAGCTTGCTGAGGAGGCGGACCGCTGGGTCAGTACCAGGGTCCACAAGGGTACCGTGGGAGATTCCGCCAAAGGTGGGCAGGGTCCCCAGCAGAAGAGTGGGGGGGACAGGGGTAAACAGAAGCAGTTCCAAAAAGGGCCCCAAAATAGTCCCCAAGGGAACCAAGGGAAGGGTTCTCAGCCTCCCCCACCCCAGAAACCGACCGGGGCCCCGACAGGTCCTCCTGTTCCAAAGGGGCCCGTAAGATGTTACAGGTGTAACAATTTGGGGCATTTTGCCTCTGATGTAAAGTGTCCATTGTTTGGTAAACCAGCACCCACTGGTGCTCCACCCCGGCAGGTGACTAGTGTAGCCTTGGGGGAGGAAAGGGATGTCCAAGGTGGGTGGGGTCCCGCAGAGATGTCCCTGGTCTCGCTAGGAGACCGTGAAGTGGTCCCTCCAACCCAGCTGCCTGAGAACACTAAGAAGTACAGGCAGTGGGTGACCATAAATGGCCATAGAGTGGAAGCTCTTAGAGATACAGGAGCCAGTGTGACAGCTGTCAGGTGTCACCTGGTGTCTCAGGAGCAGGTGGTCCCCAATGCATTCTATCCCGTTGTTGCCGCTGACAACACAGAGAGACACTGCAAGGTGGCTCAGGTTCCCTTTGAGTGGGGGGGGGTCTCTGGTACTCTTCAGGTAGCTGTGAGGCCCGCCATGCCTGTAGACTGTTTGTTGGGGAACGATTTGGAGAGCTCACCTTGGGCTAAGGTGGAGCGGAGTGCTCACCCGGAGATGTTGGGTATGCCGGATTGGGCGTGTGTCACCACACGGTCCATGGCAGCCAGTAGAGGTACTCAAGAGGTCCTGGAGCCTGAGAGGGAGGCCCAGGAACCGGCCTCAGAGAGAAGGAGCAAGGGGCGCGGGAAGCCGGCCCCTGAAGTTCCCACGGTCCAGGAGGAAGCAGACCTTGAGGGGGATGCCCTGGAGCCTACAGGGGAGCAGATAGCTGAACTGGGAGACCTGCCGGAGCTGACCCATTGGCAGCAGGAAGGGGGTCCCACCAGGGAGGACTTTTGCAAGGCACAGAAGGAGTGCCCTTCTCTCGTGGGTATGCGGCAGCAGGCTGCAGACCAGGCCGCAGGTGATCAGTCAGGATCACATTTCGTTTACTGGGAGAACGACCTCCTATATACAGAGCCTAAGGTTGCTGAGCCTGGGTCAGCCCGTGCGCTGGTGGTACCCCAGGACTTCAGAGCCTTCCTACTGGGGCTGGCTCACGATGTGCCATTGGCAGGGCATTTGGGGCAGGACAAGACCTTTGAAAGGCTTGTCACCCACTTTTATTGGCCTCAAATGCGCAGGAGTTCAGATACTCACTGCAGGACATGCCAGACTTGCCAGGCAAGTGGAAAGAGTGGAAGGAAGCAGAAGGCTCCACTCCAGCCATTCCCTGTGGTCGGTACCCCATTCCAGCGAGTGGGGATTGACATTGTAGGGCCACTGGACCCCAGGACAGCGATGGGCAATAGGTTCATCCTGGTCCTGGTGGACCATGCCACCCGGTACCCGGAAGCCATTCCTCTAAGGACAGTGACGGCCCCCGTGGTGGGACGTGCACTGATGGGAATTTTCTCCCGAGTGGGATTCCCTCTAGAGGTGGTGTCTGACCGAGGTACCAATTTCATGTCCAAGTACATGAAATCTCTTTGGCAAGAGTGTGGTGTAACCTACAAGTTCACCACACCTTACCACCCCCAAGGAAACGGGTTGGTTGAGAGATTCAACCGAACCCTCAAAGGCATGATAATGGGCCTAGAAGGAGCCATGAGGCGTAAGTGGGACGTCCTCTTACCATGCCTTCTCTTCGCTTACCGTGAGGTGCCACAGAAGTCTCTGGGGTTTAGTCCCTTTGAGCTTCTGTATGGTCACCCAGTCAGAGGACCTCTAAGTCTGGTCAAAGAAGGCTGGGAGCAATCTCCCAGGAAACCTCCCCAGAATGTATATAGTTACTTGCTGGCCTTCAGGAATCAGACTTGGCGATTCAGGCAACTTGCTGAGGCAAATCTGGAAGCCAGCCAGGAGGAGATGAAGCGGTGGTACGACCAGAATGCCACTCTGGTAGAGCTTCAGCCTGGACAGAAAGTATGGGTCTTGGCCCCCGTGGAGCCGTGTGCGCTCCAGGATAAGTGGACCGGTCCCTCTGAGGTGGTGGAGCGCAAGAGTCCTGTTACCTACGTGGTGGACCTGAAGTCTCCTAGGAACCCCTTAAGGGTCCTACATGTCAACCGCCTCAAGCCCCACTTGGAGAGGTCCCAAGTGGGCATGCTCTTGGCAACAGATGCTGGAATAGAAGAGGAGACAGAACCTCTTCCTGACCTCCTGTCAGCCAAGGAGCAAGATGGGTCAGTGGATGGTGTCATCCTCTCTTCCACCCTGACCCCTGAGCAACAGAATGATTGTCGCCAGTTGCTGGGACAATTTTCTGACCTGTTTTCCCTGGTCCCTGGTGTCACTGATTGGTGCGTCCATGATGTGGACACCGGGGATAGTCCACCTGTGCGGCACAAGGCCTACAGGGTGACTGACAGGGTGAGGACCTGCATCAAGGAGGAGGTCTCCAAGATGTTTGCCCTCGGGGTAATTGAGTCTTCTAGCAGTCCTTGGGCCAGCCCCGTGGTCTTGGTCCCAAAGGCTGCAGCGCCGGGAGCCACACCCGAACTCCGGTTCTGTGTGGACTACAGAGGACTCAATTCGGTCACTAGGACCGACGCACACCCCATCCCCAGAGCTGATGAGCTCATCGATCGGCTAGGGGCTGCCAACTACCTCAGCACGTTTGATTTAACGTCTGGGTATTGGCAGATCGCCTTGACCGAGGGGGCCAAAGAGAGGTCAGCATTTTCCACCCCCGATGGGCACTACCAGTTCCGGGTTATGCCATTTGGGATGAAGAATGCCCCTGCCACCTTCCAGAGATTGGTCAACCAGGTGTTGGCTGGGCTGGATTCGTTCAGTGCAGCCTACCTGGATGACATAGCAGTGTTCAGCTCCACTTGGGAGGAACACTTGCGTCACCTCTGGGAAGTGTTGATGGCGCTGCGCAAGGCGGGCCTCACGATCAAGGCGAGTAAGTGCCAGATCGGGCAGGGTTCCGTGGTGTACTTGGGACACCAAGTTGGGAGTGGCCAGGTGGCACCCCTTCAGCCCAAGATAGAAACCATCCTGAATTGGGAGGCGCCCAAAACCCAGACGGAGGTGAGAGCCTTCCTAGGTCTCACCGGGTACTACAGGAGGTTTGTCAAGGGGTATGGCAACATGGTTGCCCCCTTGACAGCGCTGACTTCGAAGAAGCAGCCCAGGAAAGTGATCTGGACTGACACCTGTCAGAAAGCTTTTGAGGCCTTGAAGACTGCTATGTGCACGGCGCCCGTGCTCTTGGCTCCCAACTTCTCCAAAGAGTTTATCGTTCAGACAGACGCTTCAGAGCATGGTGTGGGGGCTGTTCTTTCACAGATTAATGAGGAGGGCCTAGATCAACCCGTAGCCTTTCTTAGCAGGAGGTTACTTCCACGGGAACAGAGGTGGAGTGCTATTGAGCGTGAGGCATTTGCTGTGGTCTGGGCGCTGAAGAAGCTAAGACCCTACTTGTTTGGGTCTCACTTCCGGGTTCAGACGGACCACAGGCCCCTCAGATGGTTGATGCATATGAGGGGTGAGAATCCAAAGCTGTTGAGGTGGTCCATTTCCCTACAGGGTATGGATTTCACGGTGGAACATCGCCCTGGTACAGATCACGCCAATGCTGACGGTCTGTCCAGATTTTTCCGCCTTAGTGATGAGGAACTCCCTGGGGTAGGGTAGTTCTCCCCACTTTTCAGCTGGAGGGGACACGTGTTAGACCTGGCACCTTGGCGTGAGTCTCCCTCCCTCTTTTTGTCGCTGTGCCTCATGTGTTTTTATGGTGTTGGCCGCTCAGCGCGCTGTGCCACTGCCAACCAGTGTCACGGTGCGAGTGCTCCCTATGTAAATTGTATATGTTGGTTGGATTCCATGATTGGATTGTTTGATTTACTGTCAGACCCCAGTAAAGTGCGCCGGGGGCGCCAGGGCATGTAAATGCGAACCCCGCTGGTGGGCTTGCAGCACTGGTTGTGCCACCCACAGAAGCGGCCGGTAAAATATATCTAAGGTCTGCCATCGCAGAACCTGCGTGCAGTCTGGTACTGACACGCCGACCGACAAGTGCCCACACTTGCCGGTCCCTGAAACCTTCCCTTAGCTGCATATTAGTCACCCCTCTGGTAGGCCCACGGGCAGGGTGCATTGTACGCCGAAGGTAGGACACGCCTGGATGCGTGGCATGTCCTAGTAGTGAATTACCGCCATCTTGTTGTTCACTACTGCAAGGCTACCCTGTTCTCATAGGCCAGTATGGGCGGCCTGGATTATTACACCCTATGATCCTAACCGACCCAGGGAACATGGTAGGAGATCGAGTTTAGTATGCCTGAACTCGGAATAATAAGGTACATCTTTTCGCAAGGTTTATTTTAATATTCCGGGTTTGCAAATGCCGCTTTTAGAAAGTTGGCCTTTGCTTGCCTAAACCTTTCAGCCGCCTCTGCGTGTTGTGTATCTGATGTCTGGCTGGTGTGAGTGACAGGGCTGGGGGAACCCAGATGGGCAGGGCTAGGTAGCCTGGTATGAATAGGACGATCGACAGGTAGATGGGTGGGAGGAGTGCTCCTAGGCTCTGAATAGGACAGTGCTCCGCTACCTCGATGCCGGCTCCACCCCCTGTGGAGCGTCTGATGACTCTGCCCTGCACTCTGAAAGAAGAAGCCTGCATCACGTAAACAAAGTGCTCAGAAACCGGACTGAACTAGGCAAGGGCCCCCCTGGCCTGGGAGAACAAAAGATTTGTGGTATAAATGGAGGAGCCCTGCTCCTAAGAAACTAGATCCGCTTTTGACCAAGAAGAATCTCTGCCTGAGGAGGAGGCACCGGGAAAGCTGTAGGAGGAAGACTGTCCCTATCCTGGGGGATTGGCCTGCAGTGGTGACCTCGCTGCCAAAGGGGAGAAGAGAATCTGTTGCTGAAGACTTTGCTTTATTTTTACTTTCAAGACTTGTGCTTTTCCAAAACGATCTCCAAGGGCTTGGAACCGAGCTTGCCCCCTGAACGGAGCCCCAGGACCATTGGGCTCTACCTGATCTTCACCCGCCTGCTGCTTGACCGTGGTGTCCTTTCCCTCGCCGGAGCTGTGACCCTCGTGCCGCAGTCCCTCCCTGAGCCGTGACCAGGACTGCTTAGCCGCCCCCGCCTTGGGAAGAGCCTCGCTCGATCGGAGCCGCTCCCCCTACGCTGTGCTGGGCTGCCCCGTCACCTCGCTCGTGGAGGCACGCTGTGCACCTTCACCCTCCCGCCGGAATCGGCGTTTGTGAGCATCTCCAAGCCTCGGACGGCCCGGACGCATCGGCGTGCCCGGCTGCCCCGCTTTGTTCACCCGCCACCTGCAAACACCCCGCTCCTGTCGTGAGCCTGAAGATCAGACCCCCCCCATCGTGAAGTGTGGGAGCCCCGGACGCCGCCTCGCTCTTCTGTCGAAGAGCCGCTGAAATCCCGCACCCGCCTTTGCGTCAAGAAACAAGGTACTGTACTTACGAACTCGACCGCGAGCTCGCCTCGGATCCAGGGTCCGCAACGTTCTTATTTCCCTGTCATCTGCTGTGTGCTTCCTGGGCGCTGCCTCAGCACGAAGTGCGCTGAGGCCTACAGTTACCTTGTGCCCGCCTAAAGAACTTTCCGTAACACCAAGAGAACTTTACCGTATTTCCAAGAATTGTGGCCCCATCAGTTCAACGTTACTGGGCCTTGTATTTGAATCTGCTGAATCTACATAAAAGCTTATTTTTATATACTTCCTGATTGGTGTCCGTTTGTGGTGCATGCAAGGGGTTTACTGTATGTGTAATTGCATTTGCTTAACCGTGTACGCCTGAGACTTAGCCTAGACTGCTCGCGCCACGCACCTAGAGGGTGAGCAGGGGTTATTCTGGGGAGTCATCCTTCGCCCTGACAAGAAGTAAAGGGTCCCTGCTTGTTGTGGGTTCACACCTGCGTCAACCAGAGCCCCCTCATTTCTAACAGGAAACCTACCAAACCCACACATTTCTGAAAACTAGACACCCGGCGGCTTCCAGGGAGGTATGGCTTGCGTGGATCCCCCGACGTTTCCTTACCCAGAATCCCCTGCAAACCTCAATTTTAGCTGAAAAAATCACTTTTTTCACACATTTTGGGGTGGGAAAGTTGTGGCATCACCGGGCTCACACAAATTTCCCACCACCCAGCGTTCCCCCAGGTCTCCCGGTAAAAATGGTGCCTCACTTGTGTGGGAGGCCCAAGTACCCGCGGCAGGCAAGGGCCCAAAACGTAGTGAGGTGACATCAAAATGGCCTATCGCAAAACCACCTGGTTTTGCAAGGGGGTCACTTTGGTTTTTGGCCCGGTGCTCGGCGGCCATCTAGGGAAACCTACCAAACCCATGCATTCCTGAAAACTAGACACCCGGCGGCTTCCAGGGAGGTATGGCTTGCGTGGATCCCCCAAAGTTTCCTTACTCAGAATCCCCTGCAAACCTCAATTTTAGCTGAAAAATTCACTTTTTTCACACATTTTGGGGTGGGAAAGTTGTGGCATCACCGGGCTCACACAAATTTACCACCACCCAGCGTTCCCCCAGGTCTCCCGGTAAAAATGGTGCCTCACTTGTGTGGGAGGCCCAAGTACCCGCGGCAGGCAAGGGCCCAAAACGTAGTGAGGTGACATCAAAATGGCCTATCGCAAAACCACCTGGTTTTGCAAGGGGGGGTCACTTTGGTTTTTGACCCGGTGCTCGGCGGCCATCTAGGGAAACCTACCAAACCACACATTTCTGAAAACTAGACACCTGGCGGCTTCCAGGGAGGTATGGCTTGCGTGGATCCCCCAACGTTTCCTTACCCAGAATCCCCTGCAAACCTCAATTTTAGCTGAAAAAATCACTTTTTTCACACATTTTGGGGTGGGAAAGTTGTGGCATCACACAAATTTCCCACCACCCAGCGTTCCCCCTGGTCTCCCGGTAAAAATGGTGCCTCACTTGTGTGGGAGGCCCAAGTACCCGCGGCAGGCAAGGGCCCAAAACGTAGTGAAGCGATGTCAAAATGGGCGATCGCAAAACCACCTGGTTTTGCAAGGGGGGTCACTTTGGTTTTTGGCCCGGTGTTCGGCGGCCATCTAGAGAAACCTACCAAACCCATGCATTTCTGAAAACTAGACACCCGGCGGCTTCCAGGGAGGTATGGCTTGCGTGGATCCCCCAACGTTTCCTTACCCAGAATCCCCTGCAAACCTCAATTTTAGCTGAAAAAATCACTTTTTTTCACACATTTTGGGGTGGGAAAGTTGTGGCATCACTGGGCTCATACAAATTTACCACCACCCAGCGTTCCCCCAGTAAAAATGGTGCCTCACTTGTGTGGGAGGCCCAAGTACCCGCGGCAGGCAAGGGCCCAAAACGTAGTGAGGCGACATCAAAATGTCCTATTGCAAAACCACCTGGTTTTGCAAGGGGGGTCACTTTGGTTTTTGGCCCGGTGCTCGGCGGCCATCTAGGGAAACCTACCAAACCCATGCATTTCGGAAAACTAGACACCCGGCGGCTTCCAGGGAGGTATGTCTTGCGTGGATCCCCCAACGTTTCCTTACCCAGAATCCCCTGCAAACCTCAATTTTAGCTGAAAAAATCACTTTTTTCACACATTTTGGGGTGGGAAAGTTGTGGCATCACCGGGCTCACACAAATTTACCACCACCCAGCATTCCCCCAGGTCTCCCGGTAAAAATGGTGCCTCACTTGTGGGGGAGGCCCAAGTACCCGCGGCAGGCAAGGGCCCAAAACGTAGTGAGGTGACATCAAAATGGCCGATCGCAAAACCACCTGGTTTTGCAAGGGGGGGTCACTTTGGTTTTTGGCCCGGTGCTCGGCGGCCATCTAGGGAAACCTACCAAACCCACAAATTTCTGAAAACTAGACACCCGGCGGCTTCCAGGGAGGTATGGCTTGCGTGGATCCCCCAACGTTTCCTTACCCAGAATCCCCTGCAAACCTCAATTTTAGCTGAAAAAATCACTTTTTTCACACATTTTGGGGTGGGAAAGTTGTGGCATCACCGGGCTCACACAAATTTACCACCACTCAGCGTTCCCCCAGGTCTCCCGGTAAAAATGGTGCCTCACTTGTGTGGGAGGCCCAAGTACCCGCGGCAGGCAAGGGCCCAAAACGTAGTGAGGCGACATCAAAATGGCCTATCGCAAAACCACCTGGTTTTGCAAGGGGGGTCACTTTGGTTTTTGGCCCGGTGCTCGGCGGCCATCTAGGGAAACCTACCGATCCCACACATTTCTGAAAACTAGACACCCGGCGGCTTCCAGGGAGGTATGGCTTGCGTGGATCCCCCGACGTTTCCTTACCCAGAATCCCCTGCAAACCTCAATTTTAGCTGAAAAAATCACTTTTTTCACACATTTTGGGGTGGGAAAGTTGTGGCATCACTGGGCTCACACAAATTTACCACCACCCAGCGTTCCCCCAGGTCTCCCCGTAAAAATGGTGCCTCACTTGTATGGGAGGCCCAAGTACCCGCGGCAGGCAAGGGCCCAAAACGTAGTGAGGTGACATCAAAATGGCCGATCGCAAAACCACCTGGTTTTGCATGGGGGTCACTTTGGTTTTTGGCCCGGTGCTCGGCGGCCATCTAGGGAAACCTACCAAACCCACACATTTCTGAAAACTAGACACCCGGCGGCTTCCAGGGAGGTATGGCTTGCGTGGATCTCCCGACGTTTCCTTACCCAGAATACCCTGCAAACCTCAATTTTAGCTGAAAAAATCACTTTTTTCACACATTTTGGGGTGGGAAAGTTGTGGCATCACCGGGCTCACACAAATTTCCCACCACCCAGCGTTCCCCCTGGTCTCCCGGTAAAAATGGTGCCTCACTTGTGTGGGAGGCCCAAGTACCCGCGGCAGGCAAGGGCCCAAAACATAGTGAGGTGACATCAAAATGGCATATCGCAAAACCACCTGGTTTTGCAAGGGGGTCACTTTGGTTTTTGACCCGGTGCTCGGCAGCCATCTTGGGAACTGTTAGAAATGGGATTTCTGGTTGGCTAAGGCTTGCGCCAAAGTCAGGCAGAAACCACCACTCTAGTCAGGGCAAGGAAGTTACACGCCAAAGATAACCCCTGCTCACCCCCTTGGTAGCTTGGCACGAGCAGACAGGCTTATCCCTGAGGCGATGTGTAAAGCGTTTGCGCGCGCACCCAGCAACAACACCCAAGGCCCACCGCAAAGGAAACTCCACACAAGGTATTATATAAAAATAACCTTTGTATTATACACAACACATTAGATGAAAACACACACTTTACAATGTGCCAACAGGCACGGGCAGAATTTACAAGGGATTATATATACAGGGGACAGGGCCACATGGACCACTGTCAGGAATTAGCACTTTGTAGAAACAGCACTTAGAACGTAGGAATAATATTTTAGAACATAGCACATACAATCACTGTAGCACTAAAAATAGAACATATAGCACACAACCAGTAACTACTGGTAACCAGAAAGTACCACCTACGCAACCCTAACCACCTTTAGGAATATCACGCAGGGAACTAGGACCTTACTAGTACCACCTGTACTAAGGAGAAAACAACCACCTAAGTATCACTCTACCTGTAGGGGTCTAAGCACATAAACACAGGATGCATAAAATACATTTAGAGGTGTAAAGCACATGACGCATAAACACATTCAGAGGTGCAGGAAAGGAAACAAGAACGCACTAGTATAATTACTACTAGTAAAACAATCTCCAATGCATAAACACAGTTTAGGAAGGAGAATATCATAAAGACATTGCGCAGGCGCCAAAGTACATATATAACAATCACCAGGTACCCTAGGGGAGGGCACAATACCGTAAAACTGTCCCCCAGGCCAACTGGCCTCTCAGGGGTGCAGAAATGACCAATCCAATAATGTCAGGGCGCGACTGCGCAGGTTGCGCAAGCCAGGCGCACCCTGCACAACCTAAACGTTGCAGCTGCCCACTAAGTGCTGGGCAGCTGGGAAAAGGAGCGTGGGCACCACTGTGCCCTTTAACACAAATATGTCGCACTTGGAGCCTCTCTGGGCTCTGCAAAAACAATGCCCCCAAACATTGGAGCCTGTTAGGGCTCTGAAATACACAATGCGTGCCCTTTGGAGCCTCGTGGGCTCAAGGACACTCAAGGCCCGTGGGAGTCCCTCTGGACTCTAAACAAATAATGCTGGCCGGCGTGGGAGTCCCTCTGGACTCTACAAAATAATCATGCCCCCAGCGATGGAGCGTACTCGCGCTCTGGCCCCCAAAGAAATGCCCCCTCTACCTTGGAGTCTCACGGGGCTCGGGAGACAACACTGCCCCCGACGTTGGAGCGTACTTGCTCGGGGGCCTCGTGACAACACTGTGGCCCGGCCCGCGTTGGAGCCTCACAGGCTCAAGAAGCACTGCCCCCCCCCCTCCTTCGATGGAGCGTCAGGCGCTCGGAAAACAACAAGGCTGCCACTCACCGGGACTCCGGCGGCTGCTCTGGTCACGGCGGGTGGCTCTCAGGTATGCAGGGCTCTCCCTACTTGCGGGAGCCCTGCAGGGGAAGTCGCCGCACGTCCACACTGGAGCGCGGGGTAGGCTCCCGTCCGCTTCTCTTCCGGGCCTCAGCCCCGCCCCCACTAAGGTCGGACTTCTCTCTGTTTCCGGGTCGCCGCAGGCAGCGCGGCGGCCCAGAGCTCCTGGTGATGGCGGCGATACGGGGTGGGCTCCCGTTTACAGCGCAGAAGTCCCTGGCGGGTAGACACCCGCCACTGAGCGTCACGAAGCGGGGTGGGCACCCGCTTTCGTATTAAAGTCAAAAGGTACGCAAATAAGCGGGGTGGGCACCCGCTACGAGTGGCAATGTCCCTGGCAGGGTGGGCACCTGCCAGGGGACTACAGGACCGGTAAGACGGGGCAAACGCCGGGTGGGCACCGGCTTTCAGAAATAAAGCGCTCCCAGGCGCTTAGGGATACCAATAAAGCGCTCCCAGCGCTTAGGGGAGAATATCAAAAGTCCAGCAAAGTCTCTAGGAAGGTAGGCAGGGGGCAAGGCTGGGCCAGGGGCCAGCTCACTGGGCCCTCCAGGGCAGGAAGGCAGTCCCAAGTGGCGGTTCCTCCTGGCTTCCAGCAGCAGCAGCAGCCCCCCTCAGCTAGGATCCTGGAAGAGAACAGTTTCTGTGGGGACACAGCCCCATTTTTATACAGGCAAACCCTTTGTTCTGGGTTCAGGGTGAGGGGGAAAACCAGTCGCAGCTGGTTGGGGAGCACCCTTGATGTGCTCAGCCCCTCACTCTATTCACTGGAAGGGCTAGGGTCGTCAGTCGCACCACAGGGGGCGGGGCCAGCATTGTGTTTGGAAAACCCTGTCCTATTCAGGACCCAGGTGGACTCCTCCCACCCATCTAGCTGCTGATCTCCCCATTCACCACTGGGTGACTCATCCTGACACTGGGGAATCCCTAGCCCGTCACATGACATGACCAGCCAATCACGCGACAGACACACTGCACACAGAAGTGCCCACTTCTAGAAGTGGCACTTCCACACTAGGTACATGCACGCCGCACACATCATCGCGCAGCATTCACTCCCACGAGTCCGCACATACCAAACTCGGGCCTGCACACCCCACGCATCAGGAACTACTAGGGACACATACATTCCCCATGCATTCCTATGGGAGGGCAGGCCTATCTCACCACATGCACTCAGAGCACGCACGCACTTTACCCTGGGACACAGGGAAAGTGCGCAGAAACCAAACAATCACCACACCAAGTCACCAGTAAAAATCAAAAAAGTTCAGGGGTGAACCTGCCAGAAGGGCCAAGTCCAACAGGAACCCTACCAAACCCACACATTTCTGAAAACTAGACACCCGGCGGCTTCCAGGGAGGTATGGCTTGCGTGGATCCCCCAATGTTTCCTTACCCAGAATCCCCTGCAAACCTCAATTTTAGCTGAAAAAAATCACTTTTTTCACACATTTTGGGGTGGGAAAGTTGTGGCATCACCGGGCTCACACAAATTTACCACCACCCAGCCTTCCCCCAGGTCTCCCAGTAAAAATGGTGCCTCACTTGTGTGGGAGGCCCAAGTACCCGCGGCAAGCAAGGGCCCAAAACGTAATGAGGTGACATCAAAATGGCCGATCGCAAAACCACTTGGTTTTGCAAGGGGGGTCACTTTGGTTTTTGACCCGGTGCTCGGCGGCCATCTAGGGAACCCTACCAAACCCACACATTTCTGAAAACTAGACACCCGGCGGCTTCCAGGGAGGTATGGCTTGCGTGGATCCCCCAACGTTTCCTTACCCAGAATCCCCTGCAAACCTCAATTTTAGCTGAAAAAATCACTTTTTTCACACATTTTGGGGTGGGAAAGTTGTGGCATCACCGGGCTCACACAAATTTACCACCACACAGCGTTCCCCCAGGTCTCCCGGTAAAAATGGTGCCTCACTTGTGTGGGAGGCCCAAGTACCCGCGGCAGGCAAGGGCCCAAAACGTAGTGAGGTGATGTCAAGAATTCCTGTCATGCGAGGGGAGGAAAACGGTAACCAGCGAAAACGGACTACATCTCCCAGGATGCTTAGCGGTTGAGCCCTCATGTAAACAGGAGAGCTGTTACATAACTCAAGGAAAACACGCCCTTATGTAAACAGGAGAGCTGTTACATAACTCAAGGAAAACACGCCCTTATGTAAACAGGAGAGCTGTTACATAACTCAAGGACAACACGCCCTATAAAGGGAGGAACCGGGAGGTACAACGCTGTCGGATATTGTGTTTACACCGACGGACCTGCTTAGTGAAGAGCAGTGTTCCGGAGTGGTGCTCCAGTAAGGCAAGAACGGAGGTAGGTCGAGTCGTTACTCCCTGGGCCGTGTCTTGCCCCATCGTCACCTGTGAAGGACCCGGAAGCTCTACCGGATAACCATTGAGCTTCGCTTTTTGACTCGGCTGAGTCAAAGCGCAGTGGCGCTTTTGCTGGTTGGAGTCGTAACTCCCAGCCCGACCAGAGATACAGGGACTGCCAGCTGTAACGCACACCAGGAGGTGTTTGCCGCGTTACAGACTCGGAAGTCCACGGGATCGATCGAGCGGCTGCTCTCGGTTCAGTCTTCTTTGCTTGTGATTGGGGTATCGGTGACGCATCACCAGGAGGTGACTCCGCGTCCCGGTGCAGTCTGAGGAAGAGGTTGAGCGGCTGCTCCCTTCAGGTAGAGACCCCGGCTGGGTGTTTCCCTGACTCCTCGATTCTCCCCAACACTCTTCGTGCCCCTCACAGCCTACCGATTGGCATTGTCGGCCATTTCATTTCTGCCCTCTGTTGGCATACGCCGGGATCGGCGTATATGCAGAGGACGGTTAGGACCCTCCGTGCTGTGGGCTGGTAACGTACTTAGCCTGGAGGATTCCAGTGACTATAACCTTTGTTTACTCCTTGTATTATTTTTGCCTTCATTAAAATAACTAAACCTTCACAAGTGGTTGCGTTCTCATTATCGTGTCTGTTAAACGATCCTGAGACGTTCAGGGCGTTACAGGTGACATCAAAATGGCCTATCGCAAAACCACCTGGTTTTGCAAAGGGAGCACTTTGGTTTTTGACCCGGTGCTCGGCGGCCATCTAGGGAAACCTACCAAACCCACACATTTCTGAAAACTAGACACCTGGCGGCTTCCAGGGAGGTATGGCTTGCGTGGATCCCCCAACGTTTCCTTACCCAGAATCCCCTGCAAACCTCAATTTTAGCTGAAAAAATCACTTTTTTCACACATTTTGGGGTGGGAAAGTTGTGGCATCACACAAATTTCCCACCACCCAGCGTTCCCCCTGCTCTCCCGGTAAAAATGGTGCCTCACTTGTGTGGGAGGCCCAAGTACCCGCAGCAGGCAAGGGCCCAAAACGTAGTGAGGCGACATCAAAATGGCCTATCGCAAAACCACCTGGTTTTGCAAGGGGGGTCACTTTGGGTTTTGGCCCGGTGCTCGGCAGCCATCTAGGGAAACCTACCAAACCCACACATTTCTGAAAACTAGACACCCGGCGGCTTCCAGGGAGGTATGGCTTGTGTGGATCCCCCAACGTTTCCTTACCCAGAATCCCCTGCAAACCTCAATTTTAGCTGAAAAAATCACTTTTTTCACACATTTTGGGGTGGGAAAGTTGTGTCATCACCGGGCTCACACAAATTTACCACCACCCAGCGTTCCCCCAGGTCTCCCGGTAAAAATGGTGCCTCACTTGTGTGGGAGGCCCAAGTACCCGCGGCAGGCAAGGGCCCAAAACGTAGTGAGGTGACATCAAAATGGCCGATCGCAAAACCACCTGGTTTTGCAAGGGGGGTCACTTTGGTTTTTGGCCCGGTGCTCGGCGGCCATCTAGGGAAACCTACCAAACCCACACATTTCTGAAAACTAGACACCCGGCGGCTTCCAGGGAGGTATGGCTTGCGTGGATCCCCCGACGTTTCCTTACCCAGAATCCCCTGCAAACCTCAATTTTAGCTGAAAAAATCACTTTTTTCACACATTTTGGGGTGGGAAAGTTGTGGCATCACCGGGCTCACACAAATTTACCACCACCCAGCGTTCCCCCAGGTCTCCCGGTAAAAATGGTGCCTCACTTGTGTGGGAGGCCCAAGTACCCGCGGCAGGCAAGGGCCCAAAACGTAGTGAGGTGACATCAAAATGGCCTATCGCAAAACCACCTGGTTTTGCAAGGGGGGTCACTTTGGTTTTTGACCCGGTGCTCGGCGGCCATCTAGGGAAACCTACCAAACCCACACATTTCTGAAAACTAGACACCCGGCGGCTTCCAGGGAGGTATGGCGTGCGTGGATCCCCAACGTTTCCTTACCCAGAATCCCCTGCAAACCTCAATTTTAGCTGAAAAAATCACTTTTTTCACACATTTTGGGGTGGGAAAGTTGTGGCATCACCGGGCTCACACAAATTTCCCACCACCCAGCGTTCCTCCTGGTCTCCCGGTAAAAATGGTGCCTCACTTGTGTGGGAGGCCCAAGTACCCGCGGCAGGCAAGGGCCCAAAACGTAGTGAGGTAACATCAAAATGGCCTATCGCAAAACCACCTGGTTTTGCGAGGGGGTCACTTTGGTTTTTGACCCGGTGTTCGGCAGCCATCTAGGGAACCCTACCAAACCCACACATTTCTGAAAACTAGACACCCGGCGGCTTCCAGGGAGGTATGGCTTGCGTGGATCCCCCAATGTTTCCTTACCCAGAATCCCCTGCAAACCTCCATTTTAGCTGAAAAAAATCAATTTTCACACATTTTGGGGTGGGAAAGTTGTGGCATCACCGGGCTCACACAAATTTACCACCACCCAGCCTTCCCCCAGGTCTCCCAGTAAAAATGGTGCCTCACTTGTGTGGGAGGCCCAAGTACCTGCGGCAGGCAAGGGCTCAAAACGTAGTGAGGTGACATCAAAATGGCCGATCGCAAAACCACTTGGTTTTGCAAGGGGGGTCACTTTGGTTTTTGACCCGGTGCTCGGTGGCCATCTAGGGAACCCTACCAAACCCACACATTTCTGAAAACTAGACACCCGGCGGCTTCCAGGGAGGTATGGCTTGCGTGGATCCCCCAACGTTTCCTTACCCAGAATCCCCTGCAAACCTCAATTTTAGCTGAAAAAATCACGTTTTCACACATTTTGGGGTGGGAAAGTTGTGGCATCACCGGGCTCACACAAATTTACCACCACCCAGCGTTCCCCCAGGTCTCCCGGTAAAAATGGTGCCTCACTTGTGTGGGAGGCCCAAGTACCCGCGGCAGGCAAGGGCCCAAAACGTAGTGAGGTGACATCAAAATGGCCGATCGCAAAACCACCTGGTTTTGCAAGGGTGGTCACTTTGGTTTTCGGCCCGGTGTTCGGCGGCCATCTAGGGAAACCTACCAAACCCATGCATTTCTGAAAACTAGACACCCGGCGGCTTCCAGGGAGGTATGGCTTGTGTGGATCCCCCAACGTTTCCTTACCCAGAATCCCCTGCAAACCTCAATTTTAGCTGAAAAAATCACTTTTTTCACACATTTTGGGGTGGGAAAGTTGTGGCATCACCGGGCTCACACAAATTTACCACCACCCAGCGTTCCCCCAGGTCTCCCGGTAAAATGGTGCCTCACTTGTGTTGGAGGCCCAAGTACCCGCGGCAGGCAAGGGCCCAAAACGTAGTGAGGTGACATCAAAATGGCCTATCGCAAAACCACCTGGTTTTGCAAGGGGGGTCACTTTGGTTTTTGACCCGGTGCTCGGCGGCCATCTAGGGAAACCTACCAAACCCACACATTTCTGAAAACTAGACACCCGGCGGCTTCCAGGGAGGTATGGCTTGCGTGGATCCCCCAACGTTTCCTTACCCAGAATCCCCTGCAAACCTCAATTTTAGCTGAAAAAATCACTTTTTTCACACATTTTGGGGTGGGAAAGTTGTGGCATCACACAAATTTCCCACCACCCAGCGTTCCCCCTGGTCTTCCGGTAAAAATGGTGCCTCACTTGTGTGGGAGGCCCAAGTACCCGCGGCAGGCAAGGGCCCAAAACGTAGTGAGGCGATGTCAAAATGGGCGATCGCAAAACCACCCTGTTTTGCAAGGGGGGTCACTTTGGTTTTTGGCCCGGTGCTCGGCGGCCATCTAGGGAAACCTACCAAACCCACACATTTCTGAAAACTAGACACCCGGCAGCTTCCAGGGAGGTATGGCTTGTGTGGATCCCCCAACGTTTCCTTACACAGAATCCCCTGCAAACCTCAATTTTAGCTGAAAAAATCACTTTTTTCACACATTTTGGGGTGGGAAAGTTGTGGCATCACCGGGCTCACACAAATTTACCACCACCCAGCGTTCCCCCAGGTCTCCCGGTAAAAATGGTGCCTCACTTGTGTGGGAGGCCCAAGTACCCGCGGCAGGCAAGGGCCCAAAACGTAGTGAGGTGACATCAAAATGGCCTATCGCAAAACCACCTGGTTTCGCCTGGTGGGTCACTTTGGTTTTTGGCCCGGTGCTCGGCGGCCATCTAGGGAAACCTACCAAACCAACGCATTTCTGAAAACTAGACACCAGGCGGCTTCCAGGGAGGTATGGCTTGCATGGATCCCCCAACGTTTCCTTACGCAGAATCCCCTGCAAACCTCAATTTTAGCTGAAAAAATCACTTTTTTCACACATTTTGGGGTGGGAAAGTTGTGGCATCACCAGGCTCACACAAATTTACCACCACCCAGCGTTCCCCCAGGTCTCCCGGTAAAAATGGTGCCTCACTTGTGTGGGAGGCCCAAGTACCCGCGGCAGGCAAGGGCCCAAAACGTAGTGAGGTGACATCAAAATGGCCCCTTCCAAAACCACCTGGTTTTGCAAGGGGGGTCACTTTGGTTTTTCACCCGGTGCTCGGCGGCCATCTAGGGAAACCTACCAAACCCACACATTTCTGAAAACTAGACACCCGGCGGCTTCCAGGGAGGTATGGCTTGCGTGGATCCCCTGACGTTTCCTTACCCAGAATCCCCTGCAAACCTCAATTTTAGCTGAAAAAATCACTTTTTTCACACATTTTGGGGTGGGAAAGTTGTGGCATCACCGGGCTCACACAAATTTCCCACCACCCAGCGTTCCCCCAGGTCTCCCGGTAAAAATGGTGCCTCACTTGTGTGGGAGGCACAAGTACCCGCGGCAGGCAAGGGCCCAAAACGTAGTGAGGTGACATCAAAATGGCCTATCGCAAAACCACCTGGTTTTGCAAGGGGGTCACTTTGGTTTTTGGCCCGGTGCTCGGCGGCCATCTAGGGAAACCTACCAAACCCATGCAATTCTGAAAACTAGACACCCGGCGGCTTCCAGGGAGGTATGGCTTGCGTGGATTCCCCAAAGTTTCCTTACTCAGAATCCCCTGCAAACCTCAATTCTAGCTGAAAAATTCACTTTTTTCACACATTTTGGGGTGGGAAAGTTGTGGCATCACCGGGCTCACACAAATTTACCACCACCCAGCGTTCCCCCAGGTCTCCCGGTAAAAATGGTGCCTCACTTGTGTGGGAGGCCCAAGTACCCGCGGCAGGCAAGGGCCCAAAACGTAGTGAGGTGACATCAAAATGGCCTATCGCAAAACTACCTGGTTTTGCAAGGGGGGGTCACTTTGGTTTTTGACCCGGTGCTCGGCGGCCATCTAGGGAAACCTACCAAACCACACATTTCTGAAAACTAGACACCTGGCGGCTTCCAGGGAGGTATGGCTTGCGTGGATCCCCCAACGTTTCCTTACCCAGAATCCCCTGCAAACCTCAATTTTAGCTGAAAAAATCACTTTTTTCACACATTTTGGGGTGGGAAAGTTGTGGCATCACACAAATTTCCCACCACCCAGCGTTCCCCCTGGTCTCCCGGTAAAAATGGTGCCTCACTTGTGTGGGAGGCCCAAGTACCCGCGGCAGGCAAGGGCCCAAAACGTAGTGAGGCGATGTCAAAATGGGCGATCGCAAAACCACCTGGTTTTGCAAGGGGGGTCACTTTGGTTTTTGGCCCGGTGCTCGGCGGCCATCTAGAGAAACCTACCAAACCCATGCATTTCTGAAAACTAGACACCCGGCGGCTTCCAGGGAGGTATGGCTTGCGTGGATCCCCCACCGTTTCCTTACCCAGAATCCCCTGCAAACCTCAATTTTAGCTGAAAAAATCACTTTTTTTCACACATTTTGGGGTGGGAAAGTTGTGGCATCACTGGGCTCACACAAATTTACCACCACCCAGCGTTCCCCCAGTAAAAATGGTGCCTCACTTGTGTGGGAGGCCCAAGTACCCGCGGCAGGCAAGGGCCCAAAACGTAGTGAGGCGACATCAAAATGTCCTATTGCAAAACCACCTGGTTTTGCAAGGGGGGTCACTTTGGTTTTGGCCCGGTGCTCGGCGGCCATCTAGGGAAACCTACCAAACCCATGCATTTCGGAAAACTAGACACCCGGCGGCTTCCAGGGAGGTATGGCTTGCGTGGATCCCCCAACGTTTCCTTACCCAGAATCCCCTGCAAACCTCAATTTTAGCTGAAAAAATCACTTTTTTCACACATTTTGGGGTGGGAAAGTTGTGGCATCACCGGGCTCACACAAATTTACCACCACCCAGCGTTCCCCCAGGTCTCCCGGTAAAAATGGTGCCTCACTTGTGTGGGAGGCCCAAGTACCCGCGGCAGGCAAGGGCCCAAAACGTAGTGAGGTGACATCAAAATGGCCGATCGCAAAACCACCTGGTTTTGCAAGGGGGGTCACTTTGGTTTTTGGCCCGGTGCTTGGAGGCCATCCAGGGAAACCTACCAAACCCACAAATTTCTGAAAACTAGACACCCGGCGGCTTCCAGGGAGGTATGGCTTGCATGGATCCCCCAATGTTTCCTTACCCAGAATCCCCTGCAAACCTCAATTTTAGCTGAAAAAATCACTTTTTTCACACATTTTGGGGTGGGAAAGTTGTGGCATCACCGGGCTCACACAAATTTCCCACCACCCAGCGTTCCCCCTGGTCTCCCGGTAAAAATGGTGCCTCACTTGTGTGGGAGGCCCAAGTACCCGCGGCAGGCAAGGGCCCAAAACGTAGTGAGGTAACATCAAAATGGCCTATCGCAAAACCACCTGGTTTTGCAAGGGGGTCACTTTGGTTTTTGACCTGGTGCTCGGCAGCCATCTAGGGAACCCTACCAAACCCACACATTTCTGAAAACTAGACACCCGGCGGCTTCCAGGGAGGTATGGCTTGCGTGGATCCCCCAATGTTTCCTTACCCAGAATCCCCTGCAAACCTCAATTTTAGCTGAAAAAAATCACTTTTTTCACACATTTTGGGGTGGGAAAGTTGTGGCATCACCGGGCTCACACAAATTTACCACCACCCAGCCTTCCCCCAGGTCTCCTAGTAAAAATGGTGCCTCACTTGTGTGGGAGGCCCAAGTACCTGCGGCAGGCAAGGGCTCAAAACGTAGTGAGGTGACGTCAAAATGGCCGATCGCAAAACCACTTGGTTTTGCAAGGGGGGTCACTTTGGTTTTTGACCCGGTGCTCGGCGGCCATCTAGGGAACCCTACCAAACCCACACATTTCTGAAAACTAGACACCCGGCGGCTTCCAGGGAGGTATGGCTTGCGTGGATCCCCCAACGTTTCCTTACCCAGAATCCCCTGCAAACCTCAATTTTAGCTGAAAAATTCACTTTTTTCACACATTTTGGGGTGGGAAAGTTGTGGCATCACCGGGCTCACACAAATTTACCACCACCCAGCGTTCCCCCAGGTCTCCCGGTAAAAATGGTGCCTCACTTGTGTGGGAGGCCCAAGTACCCGCGGCAGGCAAGGGCCCAAAACGTAGTGAGGTGACATCAAAATGGCCTATCGCAAAACCACCTGGTTTTGCAAAGGGGGCACTTTGGTTTTTGACCCGGTGCTCGGCGGCCATCTAGGGAAACCTACCAAACCCACACATTTCTGAAAACTAGACACCCGGCGGCTTCCAGGGAGGTATGGCTTGTGTGGATCCCCCAACGTTTCCTTACCCAGAATCCCCTGCAAACCTGAATTTTAGCTGAAAAACCCACTTTTTTCACACATTTTGGGGTGGGAAAGTTGTGGCATCACTGGGCTCACACAAATTTACCACCACCCAGCGTTCCCCCAGGTCTCCCGGTAAAAATTGTGCCTCACTTGTGTGGGAGGCCCAAGTACCCGCGGCAGGCAAGGGCCCAAAACGTAGTGAGGTGACATCAAAATGGCCTATCGCAAAACCACCTGGTTTTGCAAAGGGGGCACTTTGGTTTTTGACCCGGTGCTCGGCGGCCATCTAGGGAAACCTACCAAACCCACACATTTCTGAAAACTAGACACCTGGCGGCTTCCAGGGAGGTTTGGCTTGCGTGGCTCCCCCAACGTTTCCTTACCCAGAATCCCCTGCAAACCTCAATTTTAGCTGAAAAATTCACTTTTTTCACACATTTTGGGGTGGGAA
Organism: Triturus cristatus; assembly: GCF_964204655.1. Classification (NCBI taxonomy): domain Eukaryota; kingdom Metazoa; phylum Chordata; class Amphibia; order Caudata; family Salamandridae; genus Triturus; species Triturus cristatus. The sequence goes on along the minus strand of NC_140579.1, from coordinate 1,066,090,859 downwards.
AGTTGTGGCATCACCGGGCTCACACAAATTTACCACCACCCAGCGTTCCCCCAGGTCTCCCGGTAAAAATGGTGCCTCACTTGTGTGGGAGGCCCAAGTACCCGCGGCAGGCAAGGGCCCAAAACGTAGTGAGGTGACATCAAAATGGCCTATCGCAAAACCACCTGGTTTTGCAAAGGGGGCACTTTGGTTTTTGACCCGGTGCTCGGCGGCCATCTAGGGAAACCTACCAAACCCACACATTTCTGAAAACTAGACACCCGGCGGCTTCCAGGGAGGTATGGCTTGTGTGGATCCCCCAACGTTTCCTTACCCAGAATCCCCTGCAAACCTGAATTTTAGCTGAAAAACCCACTTTTTTCACACATTTTGGGGTGGGAAAGTTGTGGCATCACTGGGCTCACACAAATTTACCACCACCCAGCGTTCCCCCAGGTCTCCCGGTAAAAATTGTGCCTCACTTGTGTGGGAGGCCCAAGTACCCGCGGCAGGCAAGGGCCCAAAACGTAGTGAGGTGACATCAAAATGGCCTATCGCAAAACCACCTGGTTTTGCAAAGGGGGCACTTTGGTTTTTGACCCGGTGCTCGGCGGCCATCTAGGGAAACCTACCAAACCCACACATTTCTGAAAACTAGACACCTGGCGGCTTCCAGGGAGGTTTGGCTTGCGTGGCTCCCCCAACGTTTCCTTACCCAGAATCCCCTGCAAACCTCAATTTTAGCTGAAAAAATCACTTTTTTCACACATTTTGGGGTGGGAAAGTTGTGGCATCACACAAATTTCCCACCACCCAGCGTTCCCCCCGGTCTCCCGGTAAAAATGGTACCTCACTTGTGTGGGAGGCCCAAGTACCCGCGGCAGGCAAGGGCCCAAAACGTAGTGAGGCGATGTCAAAATGGGCGATCGCAAAACCACCCTGTTTTGCAAGGGGGGTCACTTTGGTTTTTGGCCCGGTGCTCGGCGGCCATCGAGGGAAACCTACCAAAGCAATGCATTTCTGAAAACTAGACACCCGGCGGCTTCCAGGGAGGTATGGCTTGCGTGGATCCCCCAACGTTTCCTTACCCAGAATCCCCTGCAAACCTCAATTTTAGCTGAAAAAATCACTTTTTTCACACATTTTGGGGTGGGAAAGTTGTGGCATCACTGGGCTCACACAAATTTACTACCACTCAGCGTTCCCCCAGGTCTCCCGGTAAAAATGGTGCCTCACTTGTGTGGGAGGCCTGTTAGACCTGGCCCCTTGGCGTGAGTCTCCCTTCCTCTTTTTGTCGCTGTGCCTCATGTGTTTTTATGGTGTTGGCCGCTCAGCGCGCTGTGCCGCTGCCAACCAGTGTCGCGGTGCGAGTGCTCCCTATGTAAATTGTATATGTTGGTTGGATTCCATGATTGGATTGTTTGATTTACTGTCAGACCCCAGTAAAATGCGCCGGGGGCGCCAGGGCATGTAAATACGAACAACGCTGGTGGGCTTGCAGCACTGGTTGTGCCACCCACAGAAGCGGCCGGTAAAATATGTCTGAGGTCTGCCATCGCAGAACCTGCGTGCAGTCTGGTACTGACATGCTGACCGGCAAGTGCCCACACTTGCCAGTCCCTAAAACCTTCCCTTAGCTGCATGTTAGTCACCCCCCTGGTAGGCCCACGGGCAGGGTGCGTTGTAAGCCTAAGGTAGGACAAGCCCGGATGCGTGGCATGTCCTAGTAGTGAATTACCGCCATCTTGTTGTTCACTACTGCAAGGCTACCCTGTTCTCATAGGCCAGTATGGGCGGCCTGGATTATTACACCCTATGATCCTAACCGACCCAGGGAACATGGTAGAAGATCGAGTTTAGTATGCCTGAACTCGGAATAATAAGGTACATCTTTTCGCAAGGTTTATTTTAATATTCCGGGTTTGCAAATGCCGCTTTTAGAAAGTTGGCCTTTGCTTGCCTAAACCTTTCAGCCGCCTCTGCGTGATGTGTATCTGATGTCTGGCTGGTATGAGTGACAGGGCTGGGGAAACCCAGATGGGCAGGGCTAGGTAGCCTGGTAATGAATAGGACGATCGACAGGTAGATGGGTGGGAGGAGTGCTCCTAGGCTCTGAATAGGACAGTGCTCTGCTACCCCAATGCCGGCTCCGCCCCCTGTGGAGCGTCTGATGACTCTGCCCTGCACTCTGAAAGAAGAAGCCTGCATCGCGTAAACAAAGTGCTCAGAAACCGGACTGAACTAGGCAAGGGCCCCCCTGGCCTGGGAGAACAAAAGATTTGCTGTATAAATGGAGGAGCCCTGCTCCTGAGAAACTAGATCCGCTTTTGACCAAGAAGAATCTCTGCCTGAGGAGGAGGCACCGGGAAAGCTGTAGGAGGAAGACTGTCCCTATCCTGGGGGATTGGCCTGCAGTGGTGACCTTGCTGCCAAAGGAGAGAAGAGAAACTGTTGCTGAAGACTTTCACTTTACTTTTACTTTCAAGACTTGTGCTTTTCCAAAACGATCTCCAAGGGCTTGGAACTGAGCTTGCCCCCTGAACTGAGCCCCAGGACCATTGGGCTCTACCTGATCTTCACTCGCCTGCTGCTGGACTGTGGTGTCCTTTCCCTCGCCGGAGCTGTGACCCTCGTGCCCCAGTCCCTCCTTGAGCCGTGACCAGGACTGCTTAGCCGCCCACGCCTTGGGAAGAGCCTCGCTTGATCGGAGCCGCTCCCCCTACGCTGTGCTGGGCTGCCCCGTCACCTCGCTCGTTGGAGGCTCGCTGTGCACCTTCACCCTCCCGCCGGAATCGGCGTTTGTGAGCATCTCCAAGCCTCGGACGGCCCGGACGTATCTGCGTGCCCGGCTGCCCCGCTTTGTTCACCCGCCACCTGCAACACCCCGCTCTTGTCGTGAGCCTGAAGATCAGACCCCCATCGTGAAGTGTGCGAGCCTCGGACGCCGCCTCGCCCTTCTGTCGAAGGGCCGCTGAAATCCCGCACCCGCCTTTGCGTCAAGAAACAAGGTACTGTACTCACGAACTCGACCGCGAGCTCGCATCGGATCCAGGGTCCGCAACGTTCTTATTTCCCTGTCATCTGCTGTGTGCTTCCTGGGCGCTGCCTCAGCCCAAAGTGCGCTGAGGCCTACAGTTACCTTGTGCCCGCCTTGTGGTAAATAAAATACCGGACTGAATTTCATACGGAATCTTAAAATAAAGTAAATAGCTCAAAATAACAAGAGGCAGAATCCGTGGTATAAGAGGTTTTCTAATGGGCTTTATTCCATTCAAAATGGCCGACTCGAGTCGCGGCCTTCAGGTTCCGTCACCACGAGGGTTCAGGAAGTGAAGTACAATAATTTATTAACAGACATGTATTTTTATAATAAGTACATTACAATGAAACGAATGTAGAAGGCGTAACATTTGATAAGAAAAGTGACAAAACAGTGACATAATCGAAACTAGGCGTAATAAGGAATAAAAGAAACATGATTGGTTAGAATTATCAGACATAGGTGGATCTATAAGATAATACTTGGCATAGATGCGCGCGCGGCAGCATGACGTGTAATTGACGTGCAACTAGGGGGTGAAGGGGACTTGACATTTAGCTCTACATGTGGAGACGAGAAGTCTGGGGGTCAAGTCAACCTAATCCCAAATCATATCTAACATCCTATGTTTAAAGAACTATGTTATCCACAAGGAAGAGACTCTCGGACAGAATCTATTCTATACTGACTGTGTACGTGTACAAGCGTCTAAGTGTCTATATGAGATGCGAGGGATAGAAAACTTTCCATGGCAACAGGGCTATGAATCACTTGCAGGAGGACGGAAAGGCTGAGTCCTTTGCTTGTGAGCTAAAGGAAATGTTTACCTAAATCACTGGACAGGAATGCATCGGCTGGAGAGCAAAATAGATAATTCGAAGGTGAAATACAACTTCTTGGCAGACAGGCGAAAACTGGCCGAGGCAGGCACCGTTAGCTGCACAGGGAGTAGGACAAAGTTCATGGATACAGATGCGAGCTCAAGCTGAAGCTGTCAGAGACAGAGAGCAGGGAAAGGCTTGAGGACAGAATCGGGCCTACTTGCCTGAACTGTAAAAATGAAGTAACTTAGCCATATAAAGTCGGTGGCCTTTCATACTTAGAAATCGAATATCCAACCCTGTGATGGCGGATCTGACAGAGAACATGTCGACGGTAGACACACATATGTTTGCGTCTTAGAAACTGGAACTGGAGGGAACATACATGTACTTGTAACATGCATATAGAACCGTTGGGGTCCAAGATAGGGGACATAACTGATCAGGAAAATCCACATTTCCACATTCCCTCCTTGTCCCCTTCTTGCCCTTCACGAGACATCAATCTTCATCATTCCATTGATTTGCTCACGGAGCATCATTTCTTCTTCCTTCCGGCATTCTGAACGGGACCTGTGATGTGGAATGCATGATGTGGCACACAGACCACAAATCGCTGGTCCACCTTGCAGGCATAAACAACAACTGAAGAGCATAAGAAGGCCAATACCTAGGAAGGATAAAACTCTCCATCCCCAGGCTGATATCACACTCCAAAACCACCCGGACCACGTCCAAGTGCCTGGATTCTCGTGTATCTGGCTTACAATCTTATGAAGGCGTGTTATAGCTTTATATACAGATGGCGAATTTTCTGGTATGAATATGCAGCAGCTGGATCCGATGACCCTGCAAGCTCCGCCCCTATCGGCCAGGATGACGTCAAGGACAAGACGATTCTGGAGAACAACAATTCTCATCACTGATTGTTCCTCTGTCAGATTGCCTAGGGCGGCTATAGTCTCGTTTACTACAGCTTCAAGAGTCTTGGTGAGTCTGCGTATCAGCTTACTATTTGATATTGTACCTATATAGGGAAAGATACCTTTATTGAAATCTACATACTTGTCCCATGCTGTCTCAGTATAATCGACAACTGGGAGATCTCTTTGCTCTCTATTGTGTACTAAATGAACATTTCGATAATAATCAGGGGGAGCTAGGAAAACAGGTGGCAAAAGGAATGCTATGTAACAGGTACCATCCCAATCTAGAGGCAGACGCATATATGCCGTCTGACCACATATGAAGTAAGAATGGCGAGAAGCTCTAAATGAAGATTTACCTTGATCACTATATTCTACTGTAGTAACGCATTGGCTATGGCCCATATGTATGGAACCAACTTTTCTTACACATAATTCACCCTTAACTGGAAATACTGACATAGTGGGCAGAATTAGTTCAACTTCGGATTTGACATTCAGAATCATAAGATTAGGCGTAAAATTACCTAATTTATACACTTCATTTTCTAAATCAGTTCCTGTTCTACTGGGGTGACCCTCCTTATTAGGGTGACAGACTTTGAATAAAACTAGATTCAGATTTCCCCATATCCAATGTTGTTGATAAACTGCTGTGTCTGGGTCTATGGAATTTAATAAACTAAACCATGCTCCACAGGAGCCATTGTGTGTGAATGGATGTGGAAAGAAAGGCAGAACTCCTTTGTTATTCTGATAGGGAGGAAGTCGGCCACACACCCAACAATTGGTCGCATTACTAGTCTGATGGGAATGATGTAACATACTAATGAAGGTGTTATTGCGCAGCGCAAGTCTATAAGATAATTCATGTGGCGGTAGGTCACTAAAAGAATGTTCTGCAGCAACATTATAAACATGTCTAGAGATAGGATGATATATGTGCAAAATCACACTCGTAATAATTACTAAAATACTCAATAAAAACAAAATTAATAATGTCCTCATACAGTAGCTACGCAGTGATTTACAATACGCCTGTCGTTTCAACATTTCTCGGGTATTTTCTCTACTCAGGTCCAAGGGATACATGTCGGAGACAATTCAACCGCTTCACCTTGGAGAGGACTTAAACAATCAAATTGCTCGACTGTTTGGGCCTAAGCTTTAATTTATAGTACTGAGAGTCATTCTGTTCAACAAAAGGAAGTTTTGAATCAGTCTGTGAGGGAGTGCAGGGCACAGTGTCTATATCTGAAGGTAGTCCATGAAATTTTTTGACGTGACTTGAATGAATCCACCCTTTGCGTCCCTCGATCTTCACGGCTGTTCTTGTGGTCAACAGGACCAACTTGGGTGCTTTCCACCTGGGCTCCAGTTGACTTTTCCTGTCGAAATTTCTCACAAAGACAAGATTACCCGGAACAACGTCATGGGGTTTCGCCTCAGTGTTGTCGGGAAAGGCTGCAGCTACCTGTGAACGAGAAGATTGTAGTGCAGACATCAAGGAAGCCAAGTAATCTGTCAGCATGTTACAGTCAATGTCAGTTATTTTGCGTGGTATAGGCGTCCCCCACATATTCGGTGGTCTACCAAAGATCACCTCATACGGGGATAGCCCTGTTCTAGAGTGTGCTACCATTCTCATGTAAAAGAGTGCAACTGGTAATGCTACTATCCAGTCGACACCTTTCTCTCTACATATTTTGGACAGTCTGATTTTCAGTGTCTGGTTATGTCTTTCTACGAGACCTGCTGCCTCGGGGTGTCGGACACAGTGGAATTTCCACTGATATCCCAACAAGAGTGAGACATGTTTCATTAATTCGGATGAGAAAGGCTGACCGTTATCTGAATATACAACACGTGGTAAACCGTACCGTGGGAAGAATTCTCGAACTAGCTGCTTGGCAGTAGTCGGGGCAGTGTAATCTGATACGGGATACGCCTCTGTCCAACGGGAGAGAGCGCAGACAACTACGAGAACATATTTGAATCCTCGACAACGTTCCATCTGAATATAATCCATCTGGAGGACTTCAAAAGGATGGTCAGGAGGCTGAAATCCACCCTGCTCTACGGGAACACTCTTTCCTGGATTAAACTGACAACATATCATACAGGTACGAACTTTTTGTTTAGCTGCTGCTCGTAAATGTTTGTTGAACCAAATGTGCTGAATGCTGTCTAGCATAGCCTTCTCTCCTAAATGTGCTGGACTGTGAACTGTAGCTATAATGGCTTGAACCATGGAATCAGGGAGAAACCATACAGATTTCTCCTTCGTCATCCACCCTTGATCTGTCTGGATCCCTCCTAGTTCAGTCCACTTCTTTATTTCTTCTGCTGTGGCATGTGTCTGTATGTCAATTACGTCAAGTGCGGGATCCTTAATTGTCATACACTGTGTTGGTGTCTGAACTATTGGCTTTGTCATGTCTAATGTACGATTCTGAGCAGTCTGTTTAGCTGTTCTGTCAGCTAAATCATTGCCTTGAGAAATGGTATCAGTAACCTTCGTGTGTGCTTTACATTTCATAATCGATATAGCAGTGGGTAGATGTATTGCATCTAACAAAGCATGAATGAGGGGCCCGTGCTGAATGTGGGCACCATGGGACGTTAAATAACCTCTCTCTCGCCACAGCACGCCGAAGTCGTGTACAACTCCGAATGCATAACGTGAGTCAGTGTATACATTAACTTTCTTATTTGTGGCTTGAATACAGGCTTGCGTTAGAGCAATAAGTTCTGCTGCTTGGGCTGACAGAGTATCTATACAATGTGTCTCAATAACTTCAGTGTCTGTTGTGACTGCATACGCGGCCACTAAATCTCCTGTACTTGCTCTCATGCATGATCCGTCTACATACAACGTCAGGTCTGGATCTAACAATGGAACGTCTGTCAAGTCTTGTCTAGGTTTCGTCTTTATTTCAATGATTTCAACACAATCATGAGCTAGTGGGTCTGTTCCAATTACAGGTAATAGTGTAGCAGGATTCAATGTATTACACCGTCGGATCTCTATGTGTGGTTGAAACAATGTCAGTTCATAACCGGTAAGTCTTGCTATGGTCAAGTGTTGTGTTTGTGTTCGGTTCACAAGAACCTCTACTGCATGTGGTACTTGAACTGTCAATGGGTGTCCTAATACTATGGCATCGCTTTGTCTGATTGCTAAAGCTGTCGCTGCCACTGATTTCAGGCATGCAGGCAAAGCCTGAGCTACGGGATCTAATGTACTGGAAAAATAAGCACATGGCTTGCATGATCCTGCTTGATCCTGAGTGAGTACTGACAAGGCAGTACCTTCGCGTTCTGTAACAAAGAGTGTAAAAGGTTTGCTATAACATGGTGTTGCTAAAACAGGTGCTTGACATAAAGCTTCCTTTAGGCTTTCAAAAGCTTGTGTATGTTCCTGAGTCCAAGGGAGAACAGTCGATGTGGCTGCCTCCTGTGTGGTTAACTGAATGAGTGGTTTTGCTAGAAATGCGTACTGAGGGATCCACTGCCTACAATATGAAGTGAGGCCTATGAAAGCCCGCACCTCCTTTTGTGTCTGGGGTATTGACATGTTAGCAATTAACTGGATGCGATCTGGTGTAAGCTGCCTTCCCTCCTTGGACAGCGAGTGACCAAGATAAATAACTCGCTGAACACAGAATTGCAGCTTAGAAGGGGACACCTTGTGCCCCTTGTCGGCTAGGAAATGTAAAACTGTCAGAGAAGCTTTTTCACATTCTGGCTCGCTTCTCGCGGTGATCAGCAGATCATCGACATATTGAAGCAGTGCAGTATTGACTGGCATGTGGATACTGTCAAGTTCTCGTTTCAGTGCTTGGCTGTAGATGCTGGGGCTTTCTGTAAATCCTTGAGGAGCGCGTGAGAATTTAAAGCTGCGCCCATTTAAACTGAATCCGAACAAGTATTGGCTTTCCGGATCTATTGGGACGCTGAAAAAGGCATTCTTGAGATCAATTACAGTAAAAAATGTTGCTTCGGAATCAATTGCTGTCAACAATGATGATATATCAGGGACCACAGGGAATTGTGGTACAATACACTTGTTTAGTTCACGCAAATCAATAACCAATCGGTACACTGGTGGGGCAGTAGGATCAGTTCGTTTAAGAATCGGAATTATCGGTGAATTACATACATTGGAGTCTGTTTCTACAACTACTCCCTGGGCAATTAGCTCATCAATGATTTTCAACAAAGCCACTACAGCATCATGCGGTAACTTGTATTGTCGCATTCGTGGTAGTACCACTCCTGCTTTCAATGTAACTCGATAGGGTGTAATGTTCATGCAGCCAACATCCGTAGGGCCTTGTGCCCATAGATGTACTGGTAAAGTCTGTAGTCGGGGATCCATGTCTCTGGACACATAGTGACCTTTAAAATCACGCAAAAACAACCTTACTCCTTCCGGAGAACAACATATTATGGCTCCTAGTGCTTTCAGAGTTTTAATTCCTAACAGATTTTCTGGGCATGATTTAGTAAGCAATAAATCTGTAGTTCGTGTCAAAGGTCCTATCGTAAGTGGTAGAGGCTGTGATACTTCATTAACAATAGGTTTTCCCGAAAAACCAAGGGAAACATTTTGAGAGCCTGAGAGGGGTGCCCCTGGAACTTCACTACGTTTTATGGTTGTTCGACTTGCCCCTGTATCGAGTAAGAATTTTCTATCTTGACCTAATAATTCACTATGTACATAAGGTCCTTCTTGATCTACAGGAATCTCGATAAGCGGTAAGTCAACTTCCCTCTCTAGGCTGGTTCATGCGTAACGCTGATACTCAGGGTATTCATACTGTGCAGTCTGATACATTTGTCGTGTTGTGGTTTGTGTGGCAGTAGCAGGCAACGGTGGTGCAGCTGGCACAAACTGTATGGGTTGCTGTGAGGCTGGCATGGACTGTTGCTGAACTGGCATGGACTGTCCATGCTGCATAGCTCCTTGTTCATTCTGATCTTGTCTAACTAATCGTGGTCTCTCTTTTGCAATACCTGTAGCTATATTACGTTTCAGGACTGGACAATCGTGTACATAATGGCCTAGTTGTTTACAGTAATTGCAGGTTCCTTTTACAGGAACTGCAGAATCACCAGAATGTGTCACACCCTTTTTGTGACCATCTGCTGGTACTGTCTGAGAAACTAGCATTTTCATTTTTGTATCCTTCATGCGTCTATGCTCGTGTTCTTGTTCATCCCTAATTCTATTGTGATGATACTGTAACATTTGTAGCATTTGCGACGGAGTGTTACTTTGCCAGGTACTCTCGAATTTCAATATTCTATTCTTTACTGGAGGTAATGCATTTTCCACTAATTTTGTCACAAATAAATGTGGATATGAATCACTACTTGCTTTTATACCACTATTTATACCAAAACATTTTTCAAATCGAGCATAATAATCGCTTGTGTCTTCATCTTGCTTTTGTTTACAGGCTGTGATTGCACCCCAATCTTCCTTTTTTGTAGTTAATAAACGTGGCAGTACCTGTACTAGTAAACCTGGTAATAGTTTAACTTTATCCCCGAGCCCTGAACCTGCAGCTCGGCCCCTTTCTTCCTCTGCTAATGCTGTCCAGTCTATCTTTTGGTCTCCCACTTCCCACTCTTTTTCTTTCAGTTTTTCATATATGCCAGCAGGCAAAAGCACCTTTAATATCGTCATAATATCAGGAAAGGTGTACTCTCCCATCAGTAACATGTCTTTAATTTCTCGGTGGAAACCCGCTGGGTCTTTGTCATGACTAGGTACTACTTTTTTCATTTCTAATAATTCCATTTTTGATATGGGTGTGTAAACAAATACACGGTGAAACTCATTGTCTTCGCCTTTTATTGGGTGCACTTCTCGTAGGGGATTTTGTCTATCCATATAGTACGGCGCTCTTTCTCTGTGGGGCAGCGAGAGAGAATCCGGACTTACAAAAAGGACATACTGCTTACGTGACACTAATATCTCTTTAATTAGCTTGTTACTAGAACCTCTCCATCTGTTCGTGAGTAGTTCCGTTAATATATCAGGTAAAGGACCAGGGTCAGCATGTTGGCTCTTATATAATATGAGGAGTTGCTGAATCATATATATTCCAGCTAAACGTTGTTCATCTGTACTGAGGTTAAAAAACGTGTGTGCTACGGTCTCATCACCGTATTTTTCAGGACTGTCAATCCAGTGAACGGCTGATCTGGCTAATTCTTGCTCATCCATGGAATCGAGGAGGTGGTAACCTCTTCGTTCTCGTAGTATTTTATCTGCGGCTTGAAACGAATGTTCAGGAGATTTCAGATTTATTACAGGCGTCGGATACGTTCTGCTATTATTTGGACATACAGAGTGTATGGGATCAGAAAAACATCTAGTATTTTCACAGTATCTTCCTCTGCCTACATAGGCTATGGTCTCTGACTGTCTTGCGGAATTCCCTGATTCGGACACTTCATCTTGCTCAAACTCGTCTGTTCCCAATCTCTCTTCATGAATACGCTCTATTTCTTTACGTATTTTTCGGCACATGGCTATTATACAATTTTGCTTATCGTGTCTCCCTTCTGATATATTCTGACTCCATCTTGTAAGAATAAGCATTGCATTCGGGTCTACCCCCGGACGATCTTGATTTCTGATTACACAGTTTATGAGGAAACGTAACAGTTCCCCCTGTATCTCTACTTTCTGGAATTCCATAGCTCTATTAATACATCCTGGATCTCGTCCTGTTTGAACAAAATGATATATGTTATCTAGATGCGTAGTCATCCCTGGTAACCTTGCTAAATACTCTGCGGCTCGCCTGATACGTAATGATGCCAGGACCATTTCGTCCTCTTTACCGACCACGGGGTCATATCTACAATTTACAAGGAGTTCCTTAAGCGTACGTTCATTTACGAATTTTGGTGTACGTGAATGTGTTGACTCTTGAAAGACAAGTTTATTTATTCTGGGTGGTGTAAAGGTACTGCTAGCACCTCCCGTGGCCCCATCTGGGGCGTCGGGTGTGAATGGATTCGTTGAACGTGACACAGCAACTACGGGTGTCGATACCCCTATAGGATCGACTGCGGAGACAGATGCGGAAACAGATGTGCTTGCCGAAGCTTGCGGAGACAGATGCGGAAACAGATGTGCTTGCCGAAGCTTGTATCGGGACTTGCTGTTGCACGGGGACAGATACCTGATCCTGACGTTGAACCCCTCCGCCAGACGGTCTATGTGGTGTGGCGTTAGCATACTCGGGAGCTGCATCGTCTAGATATGAGGAAAGAAAAACATCTTCTGCGGTTCTGGGATGCCCCTTTGGATGTACCTTAATTGGAAATAATGGGGGTGGCAAGTCTTTTGGCATCTCTGTAACAGCCTTAGGTAGTCCTTCGGCTAGAAGGGGATACATACCATTCATAAGAGCATTTCTTTGTCTATTCACTTGTTCTGATTTCACTCGGATACCTTCCTCAATTAATAGATTTTCTTGAACTTTATTTGAACTTTCTTTACTCCTCTCTTCTTGTCTACGTGCTTTTTCTGTTCGTCTATGAGATTCTTTACGCCATAACTCAACAGCGTCTTTCTGTGACTGTCTGACCTTTCTTTTCCATAACTCTTCCTCCACTTTCATGATGCACTCTGCATCCCAGGTTCCCGCTATGGGCCACCTTTGACTTTCCGGTAATCCTTTGGTATAATCTACCCATAGATCAAGAAACAATATGGCATCTAAGCCATGTTTATGGTACATAAAATGCCCTGGGGTGTCCCTAGGAGGAATAGGAACCGCTTCTTCAAGCACCCCTTTTCTGGTAGTAATCTGTCTTAACTTCGAGAAGAGCGGCATATTGACAACTGATCTGATACTTACTCTTGAATTTTCTTAATACGAAAAACACCATAAATGAACAGTGAACAATGAACAGTCATTCATACCACAATATGCAAGACATTTCTGAATACTTTAAACATTAAACATTAAACATTATAACAATGATCGACAATGATGACAGTCTGCCTAACTAATCACCACGCTGAATTCTTGACAATAACTGAATACTTCGGAATACTTGATATACTGCTAAACAGTACATATACACTGCTAAACAGTGCAGACCGGATTTGTGTACCCAAATCCGTCTTGACCGGCACAACCTATGTGCGCGTCAACACGCCTCCCCGGCGATGGTACTCACCGAGTAGCTCCTTGAAACGGAAGGCCTCAGAGAATGGACAGGACTCGATAACTGCGGACATCGGACCCTCTGGACGTCGGGATTTCGGAAAACCTGGTGGGCCTCTGTATACCTCGGATCTTGCTCTCTCAGCTAGGCTCTGGTCGGGATACTTCGCACTTCTCACCGCCTCGTCTGGGTTGATCGCAGCCTCAGTCGCCCCCGCTTGACCGGAGGGAGCTTACAGGAAATCCTGCTGGTACGCGTTTATGGTCCGTCCAGCTGTGGCAGGAGACCGGGCCTGCAACGCACCGCCGGCGCGTGAGATGAGAAAGTGTCCCTGTTCGGGCGCCATTATGTGGTAAATAAAATACCGGACTGAATTTCATACGGAATCTTAAAATAAAGTAAATAGCTCAAAATAACAAGAGGCAGAATCCGTGGTATAAGAGGTTTTCTAATGGGCTTTATTCCATTCAAAATGGCCGACTCGAGTCGCGGCCTTCAGGTTCCGTCACCACGAGGGTTCAGGAAGTGAAGTACAATAATTTATTAACAGACATGTATTTTTATAATAAGTACATTACAATGAAACGAATGTAGAAGGCGTAACATTTGATAAGAAAAGTGACAAAACAGTGACATAATCGAAACTAGGCGTAATAAGGAATAAAAGAAACATGATTGGTTAGAATTATCAGACATAGGTGGATCTATAAGATAATACTTGGCATAGATGCGCGCGCGGCAGCATGACGTGTAATTGACGTGCAACTAGGGGGTGAAGGGGACTTGACATTTAGCTCTACATGTGGAGACGAGAAGTCTGGGGGTCAAGTCAACCTAATCCCAAATCATATCTAACATCCTATGTTTAAAGAACTATGTTATCCACAAGGAAGAGACTCTCGGACAGAATCTATTCTATACTGACTGTGTACGTGTACAAGCGTCTAAGTGTCTATATGAGATGCGAGGGATAGAAAACTTTCCATGGCAACAGGGCTATGAATCACTTGCAGGAGGACGGAAAGGCTGAGTCCTTTGCTTGTGAGCTAAAGGAAATGTTTACCTAAATCACTGGACAGGAATGCATCGGCTGGAGAGCAAAATAGATAATTCGAAGGTGAAATACAACTTCTTGGCAGACAGGCGAAAACTGGCCGAGGCAGGCACCGTTAGCTGCACAGGGAGTAGGACAAAGTTCATGGATACAGATGCGAGCTCAAGCTGAAGCTGTCAGAGACAGAGAGCAGGGAAAGGCTTGAGGACAGAATCGGGCCTACTTGCCTGAACTGTAAAAATGAAGTAACTTAGCCATATAAAGTCGGTGGCCTTTCATACTTAGAAATCGAATATCCAACCCTGTGATGGCGGATCTGACAGAGAACATGTCGACGGTAGACACACATATGTTTGCGTCTTAGAAACTGGAACTGGAGGGAACATACATGTACTTGTAACATGCATATAGAACCGTTGGGGTCCAAGATAGGGGACATAACTGATCAGGAAAATCCACATTTCCACAGCCTAAAGAACTTTCCGTAAAACAAAGAGAACTTTACCGTATTTCCAAGAATTGTGGCCCCATCAGTTCAACGTTACTGGGCCTTGTATTTGAATCTGCTGAATCTACATAAAAGCTTATTTTTATATACTTCCTGATTGGTGTCCGTTTGTGGTGCAAGCAAGGGGTTTACTGTATGTGTAATTGCTTTTGCTTAACCGTGTACGCCTGAGACTTAGCCTAGACTGCTCGCGCCACGCACCTAGAGGGTGAGCAGGGGTTATTCTGGGGAGTCATCCTTCGCCCTGACAAGAAGTAAAGGGTCCCTGCTTGTTGTGGGTTCACACCTGCGTCAACCGGAGCCCCCTCATTTCTAACATTGGTGGCAGCGGTGAGGATTTACGGATTTGCATTTGCGGTTTGCGTATAGTGAACCACTGATCACCACGTAGTGAGAGCAGACCAGTAACACAGCCACAAGACTAGAATTTGTTTTTGTTTTGCCAAGAATCTCCGTTGTTAGAACCATGCCTGGTTCACTTCCCGCCGGAAGGGCAGCTTCTATAATCTCTGGATTTGAGGACATAGATTGGGAAGAAAGCGCACTTCGGAATTATAGCAATGAAGAATTGAAAGGTTTTTGCTCCAAGTTCAGAATTGCCCAAACTGGATTGAAAAACAAGACCCAATTCGTGAAGGCGCTGAGGGCCTGGTATGAGTCAAAGGCACCAGAGAATCAGGTGGAAGTGGTTCCACCAGAAAGTGTCCATGAGTTTGGCCGAGGCCTGTCGCCAGAAGAGTTGGCAGACAGGGCAGCAACCCGGGCACACGAGGTGGAGATGGCAAAACTTCATGGGCAGATGGATATGGAAAAACAAAGACTAGCCATGGAAGAAAAGAAACTACAATTAGAGCATGACATGAAGCTGAGGGAGCTGGAGCTGAAAGCAAAAAGTTTGGAGCTTAATCCCTCTGGTGGCAGCACACCGCCAGTACCGGCGGAACCAAGAGTTTATATTCCCAAGGATGTGGTGAAGGAGTTCTTCAAGAATGACGACATCGGGCAGTGGTTCAGAGCCTACGAGGTAGCCATGTCTTCCCACCGGGTCCCTGAGAAAGATTGGGGAGCGGGGTTGTGGGGACGGTTCCTGAGTGAAGGGCGGGACACACTGTTAGATTTACCTGCTGATGTTCATAATTCTTATGCCCATATGAAGGAAGCATTGATGGCTAGGTATGGGTTGACCCCTGAGTTATATAGACAGAGGTTTAGGGGTTGCACTAAGATTCCCAATAGTACGTATGTGGAGTATGTTACTTTCTTTTGCAGAGCGCTGGATGGTTGGGTAAAGGGTAGTAAGGTAAATGATTATCAAGGGCTTCTTGATTTAGTGGCATGGGAGCACTTGTCCAGTAATTGTTTTCCTGAGCTACGCCAGCACCTGATCGATAGTAGGCTGACTAACCCTAGGAAGCTTGCTGAGGAGGCGGACCGCTGGGTCAGTACCAGGGTCCACAAGGGTACCGTGGGGGATTCCGCCAAAGGTGGGCAGGGTCCCCAGCAGAAGAGTGGGGGGGACAGGGGTAAACAGAAGCAGTTCCAAAAAGGGCCCCAACATAGTCCCCAAGGGAACCAAGGGAAGGGTTCTCAGCCTCCCCCACCCCAGAAACCGACCGGGGCCCCGACAGGTCCTCCTGTTCAAAAGGGGCCCGTAAGATGTTACAGGTGTAACAATTTGGGGCATTTTGCCTCTGATGTAAAGTGTCCATTGTTTGGTAAACCAGCGCCCACTGGTGCTCCACCCCGGCAGGTGACTAGTGTAGCCTTGGGGGAGGAGAGGGATGTCCAAGGTGGGTGGGGTCCCGCAGAGATGTCCCTGGTCTCGCTAGGAGACCGTGAAGTGGTCCCTCCAACCCAGCTGCCTGAGAACACTAAGAAGTACAGGCAGTGGGTGACCATAAATGGCCATAGAGTGGAAGCTCTTAGGGATACAGGAGCCAGTGTGACAGCTGTCAGGTGTCACCTGGTGTCTCAGGAGCAGGTGGTCCCCAACGCATTCTATCCCGTTGTTGCCGCTGACAACACAGAGAGACACTGCAAGGTGGCTCAGGTTCCCTTTGAGTGGGGGGGGGGTCTCTGGTACTCTTCAGGTAGCTGTGAGGCCCGCCATGCCTGTAGACTGTTTGTTAGGGAACGATTTGGAGAGCTCACCTTGGGCTAAGGTGGAGCGGAGTGCTCACCTGGAGATGTTGGGTATGCCGGATTGGGCGTGTGTCACCACACGGTCCATGGCAGCCAGTAGAGGTACTCAAGAGGTCCTGGAGCCTGAGAGGGAGGCCCAGGAACCGGCCTCAGAGAGAAGGAGCAAGGGGTGCGGGAAGCCAGCCCCTGAAGTTCCCACGGTCCAGGAGGAAGCAGACCTTGAGGGGGATGCCCTGGAGCCTACAGGGGAGCAGATAGCTGAACTGGGAGACCTGCCGGAGCTGACCCATTGGCAGCAGGAAGGGGGTCCCACCAGGGAGGACTTTTGCAAGGCACAGAAGGAGTGCCCTTCTCTCGTGGGTATGCGGCAGCAGGCTGCAGACCAGGCCGCAGGTGATCAGTCAGGATCACATTTCGTTTACTGGGAGAACGACCTCCTATATACAGAGCCTAAGGTTGCTGAGCCTGGGTCAGCCCGTGCGCTGGTGGTACCCCAGGACTTCAGAGCCTTCCTACTGGGGCTGGCTCACGATGTGCCATTGGCAGGGCATTTGGGGCAGGACAAGACCTTTGAAAGGCGTGTCACCCACTTTTATTGGCCTCAAATGCGCAGGAGTTCAGATACTCACTGCAGGACATGCCAGACTTGCCAGGCAAGTGGAAAGAGTGGAAGGAAGCAGAAGGCTCCACTCCAGCCATTCCCTGTGGTCGGTACCCCATTCCAGCGAGTGGGGATTGACATTGTAGGGCCACTGGACCCCAGGACAGCGATGGGCAATAGGTTCATCCTGGTCCTGGTGGACCATGCCACCCGGTACCCGGAAGCCATTCCTCTAAGGACAGTGACGGCCCCCGTGGTGGGACGGGCACTGATGGGAATTTTCTCCCGAGTGGGATTCCCTCTAGAAGTGGTGTCTGACCGAGGTACCAATTTCATGTCCAAGTACATGAAATCTCTTTGGCAAGAGTGTGGTGTAACCTACAAGTTCACCACCCCTTACCACCCCCAAGGAAACGGGTTGGTTGAGAGATTCAACCGAACCCTCAAAGGCATGATAATGGGCCTGGAAGGAGCCATGAGGCGTAAGTGGGACGTCCTCTTACCATGCCTTCTCTTCGCTTACCGTGAGGTGCCACAGAAGTCTCTGGGGTTCAGTCCCTTTGAGCTTCTGTATGGTCACCCAGTCAGAGGACCTCTAAGTCTGGTCAAAGAAGGCTGGGAGCAATCTCCCAGGAAACCTCCCCAGAATGTATATAGTTACATGCTGGCCTTCAGGAATCAGACTAGGCGATTCAGGCAACTTGCTGAGGCAAATCTGGAAGCCAGCCAGGAGGAGATGAAGCGGTGGTACGACCAGAACGCCACTCTGGTAGAGCTTCAGCCTGGGCAGAAAGTATGGGTCTTGGCCCCCGTGGAGCCGTGTGCGCTCCAGGATAAGTGGACCGGTCCCTTTGAGGTGGTGGAGCGCAAGAGTCCTGTTACCTACGTGGTGGACCTAAAGTCTCCTAGGAACCCCTTAAGGGTCCTACACGTCAACCGCCTCAAGCCCCACTTGGAGAGGTCCCAAGTGGGCATGCTCTTGGCAACAGATGCTGGAATGGAAGAGGAGACAGAACCTCTTCCTGACCTCCTGTCAGCCAAGGAGCAAGATGGGTCAGTGGATGGTGTCATCCTCTCTTCCACCCTGACCCCTGAGCAACAGAATGATTGTCGCCAGTTGCTGGGACAATTTTCTGACCTGTTTTCCCTGGTCCCTGGTGTCACTGATTGGTGCGTCCATGATGTGGACACTGGGGATAGTCCACCTGTGCGGCACAAGGCCTACAGGGTGACTGACAGGGTGAGGACATGCATCAAGGAGGAGGTCTCCAAGATGTTTGCACTCGGGGTAATTGAGTCTTCTAGCAGTCCTTGGGCCAGCCCCGTGGTCTTGGTCCCAAAAGCTGCAGCGCCGGGAGCCACACCCGAACTCCGGTTCTGTGTGGACTACAGAGGACTCAATTCGGTCACTAGGACCGACGCACACCCCATCCCCAGAGCTGATGAGCTCATCGATCGGCTAGGGGCTGCCAACTACCTCAGCACGTTTGATTTAACGTCTGGGTATTGGCAGATCGCCTTGACCGAGGGGGCCAAAGAGAGGTCAGCATTTTCCACCCCAGATGGGCACTACCAGTTCCGGGTTATGCCATTTGGGATGAAGAATGCCCCTGCCACCTTCCAGAGATTGGTCAACCAGGTGTTGGCTGGGCTGGATTCGTTCAGTGCAGCCTACCTGGATGACATCGCAGTGTTCAGCTCCACTTGGGAGGAACACTTGCGTCACCTCTGGGAAGTGTTGATGGCGCTGCGCAAGGCAGGCCTCACGATCAAGGCGAGTAAGTGCCAGATCGGGCAGGGTTCCGTGGTGTACTTGGGACACCAAGTTGGGAGTGGCCAGGTGGCACCCCTTCAGCCCAAGATAGAAACCATCCTGAATTGGGAGGCACCCAAAACCCAGACGGAGGTGAGAGCCTTCCTAGGTCTCACCGGGTACTACAGGAGGTTTGTCAAGGGGTATGGCAACATGGTTGCCCCCTTGACAGCGCTGACTTCGAAGAAGCAGCCCAGGAAAGTGATCTGGACTGACACCTGTCAGAAAGCTTTTGAGGCCTTGAAAACTGCTATGTGCACGGCGCCTGTGCTCTTGGCTCCCAACTTCTCCAAAGAGTTTATCGTTCAGACAGACGCTTCAGAGCATGGTGTGGGGGCTGTTCTTTCACAGATTAATGAGGAGGGCCTAGATCAACCCGTAGCCTTTCTTAGCAGGAGGTTACTTCCACGGGAACAAAGGTGGAGTGCTATTGAGCGTGAGGCATTTGCTATGGTCTGGGCGCTGAAGAAGCTAAGACCCTACTTGTTTGGGTCTCACTTCCGGGTTCAGACGGACCACAGGCCCCTCAGATGGTTGATGCATATGAGGGGTGAGAATCCAAAGCTGTTGAGGTGGTCCATTTCCCTACAGGGTATGGATTTCACGGTGGAACATCGCCCTGGTACAGATCACGCCAATGCTGACGGTCTGTCCAGATTTTTCCGCCTTAGTGATGAGGAACTCCCTGGGGTAGGGTAGTTCTCCCCACTTTTCAGCTGGAGGGGACACGTGTTAGACCTGGCCCCTTGGCGTGAGTCTCCCTTCCTCTTTTTGTCGCTGTGCCTCATGTGTTTTTATGGTGTTGGCCGCTCAGCGCGCTGTGCCGCTGCCAACCAGTGTCGCGGTGCGAGTGCTCCCTATGTAAATTGTATATGTTGGTTGGATTCCATGATTGGATTGTTTGATTTACTGTCAGACCCCAGTAAAATGCGCCAGGGGCGCCAGGGCATGTAAATACGAACAACGCTGGTGGGCTTGCAGCACTGGTTGTGCCACCCACAGAAGCGGCCGGTAAAATATGTCTGAGGTCTGCCATCGCAGAACCTGCGTGCAGTCTGGTACTGACATGCTGACCGGCAAGTGCCCACACTTGCCAGTCCCTAAAACCTTCCCTTAGCTGCATGTTAGTCACCCCCCTGGTAGGCCCACGGGCAGGGTGCGTTGTAAGCCTAAGGTAGGACAAGCCCGGATGCGTGGCATGTCCTAGTAGTGAATTACCGCCATCTTTTTGTTCACTACTGCAAGGCTACCCTGTTCTCATAGGCCAGTATGGGCGGCCTGGATTATTACACCCTATGATCCTAACCGACCCAGGGAACATGGTAGAAGATCGAGTTTAGTATGCCTGAACTCGGAATAATAAGGTACATCTTTTCGCAAGGTTTATTTTAATATTCCGGGTTTGCAAATGCCGCTTTTAGAAAGTTGGCCTTTGCTTGCCTAAACCTTTCAGCCGCCTCTGCGTGATGTGTATCTGATGTCTGGCTGGTATGAGTGACAGGGCTGGGGGAACCCAGATGGGCAGGGCTAGGTAGCCTGGTAATGAATAGGACGATCGACAGGTAGATGGGTGGGAGGAGTGCTCCTAGGCTCTGAATAGGACAGTGCTCTGCTACCCCAATGCCGGCTCCGCCCCCTGTGGAGCGTCTGATGACTCTGCCCTGCACTCTGAAAGAAGAAGCCTGCATCGCGTAAACAAAGTGCTCAGAAACCGGACTGAACTAGGCAAGGGCCCCCCTGGCCTGGGAGAACAAAAGATTTGCTGTATAAATGGAGGAGCCCTGCTCCTGAGAAACTAGATCCGCTTTTGACCAAGAAGAATCTCTGCCTGAGGAGGAGGCACCGGGAAAGCTGTAGGAGGAAGACTGTCCCTATCCTGGGGGATTGGCCTGCAGTGGTGACCTTGCTGCCAAAGGAGAGAACAGAAACTGTTGCTGAAGACTTTCACTTTACTTTTACTTTCAAGACTTGTGCTTTTCCAAAACGATCTCCAAGGGCTTGGAACTGAGCTTGCCCCCTGAACTGAGCCCCAGGACCATTGGGCTCTACCTGATCTTCACTCGCCTGCTGCTGGACTGTGGTGTCCTTTCCCTCGCCGGAGCTGTGACCCTCGTGCCCCAGTCCCTCCTTGAGCCGTGACCAGGACTGCTTAGCCGCCCCCGCCTTGGGAAGAGCCTCGCTTGATCGGAGCCGCTCCCCCTACGCTGTGCTGGGCTGCCCCGTCACCTCGCTCGTTGGAGGCTCACTGTGCACCTTCACCCTCCCGCCGGAATCGGCGTTTGTGAGCATCTCCAAGCCTCGGACGGCCCGGACGTATCTGCGTGCCCGGCTGCCCCGCTTTGTTCACCCGCCACCTGCAACACCCCGCTCTTGTCGTGAGCCTGAAGATCAGACCCCCATCGTGAAGTGTGGGAGCCTCGGACGCCGCCTCGCCCTTCTGTCGAAGGGCCGCTGAAATCCCGCACCCGCCTTTGCGTCAAGAAACAAGGTACTGTACTCACGAACTCGACCGCGAGCTCGCATCGGATCCAGGGTCCGCAACGTTCTTATTTCCCTGTCATCTGCTGTGTGCTTCCTGGGCGCTGCCTCAGCCCAAAGTGCGCTGAGGCCTACAGTTACCTTGTGCCCGCCTAAAGAACTTTCCGTAAAACAAAGAGAACTTTACCGTATTTCCAAGAATTGTGGCCCCATCAGTTCAACGTTACTGGGCCTTGTATTTGAATCTGCTGAATCTACATAAAAGCTTATTTTTATATACTTCCTGATTGGTGTCCGTTTGTGGTGCATGCAAGGGGTTTACTGTATGTGTAATTGCATTTGCTTAACCGTGTACACCTGAGACTTAGCCTAGACTGCTCGCGCCACGCACCTAGAGGGTGAGCAGGGGTTATTCTGGGGAGTCATCCTTCGCCCTGACAAGAAGTAAAGGGTCCCTGCTTGTTGTGGGTTCACACCTGCGTCAACCGGAGCCCCCTCATTTCTAACAAGGCCCAAGTACCCGCGGCAGGCAAGGGCCCAAAACGTAGTGAGGCGACATCAAAATGGCCTATCGCAAAACCACCTGGTTTTGCAAGGGGGGTCACTTTGGTTTTTGGCCCGGTGCTCGGCGGCCATCTAGGGAAATGTTAGAAATGGGATTTCTGGTTGGCTAGGGCTTGCGCCAAAGCCAGACAGAAACCACCACTCTAGTCAGGGCTGGGGAGTTACACGCCAAAGATAACCCCTGCTCACCCCCTTGGTAGCTTGGCACGAGCAGTCAGGCTTATCCCTGAGGCGATGTGTAAAGCGTTTGCGCGCGCACCCAGCAACAACACCCAAGGCCCACCACAAAGGAAACTCCACACAAGGTATTCTATAAAAATAGCCTTTGTATTATACACAACACATTAGATAAAAACACACACTCTACAATGTGCCAACAGGCACGGGCAGAGTTTACAAGGGATTATATATACAGGGGACAGGGCCACATGGACCACTGTCAGGAATTAGCACTCTTAGGACATAACACAAATTACCAAGTGTACATGTAGAACATAACCAGTATCTACTGGCGCAATAATGACCTCAGCGTCATCACACGAGCATCAGGTATAAAACCTATCCTGCATCCATCACAGGGGCATAAATCACATTATGCAATTCTCATTGGTCTAACTCATTAGACCTAACCACCTAGGTATAACTATACTAGGGGCGCACATCGCACAGGGAAGTACATTCTCCCTACCATCAACCTAAGCAGGTAAAACAACCTTCTAGGCAGAAATAACCACATTTAGAGGAATAAGACACAGGGTGCGCCAAACATACTATACACAGCACATTTCCTAGCACCAAAAGCATGAAAACAGGGTGCCCAAAACATACTACACCGTACATTTCCTAGCACCACAATCACATCAGAGTCCAGGTTGCGCCAGAACCTAAACGTAGCAGCTGCCCACTACTTGCTGGGCAGCTGGGGACAAAGCAGGGCCTAAACGCTGCAGCTGGCACTAAGTGCTGCGCAGCTGGGAAAGGCAAATAGGAGGCATGGGCTCTCACTGGCCCCTGAACACATTATCCAAAACGCTGGAGCCACCTGGCTCAGAAAATAACATGTCCCCCTTGGAGTCCCTCTGGACTCTAGACAAATGATGCCCTCTTCGTTGGAGCGCACAAGCGCTCTAAAACAAATATGCCCCCACCGTTGGAGCCAGCTGGCTCTGGGAATAATTGGCCCCCAAGTCCCCCTGGGACTTCTAAATATCGAATGGCCCCCAAAGCTGGAGCCTTTCCTGGCTCTAAAATTAAATATGTCCCCGTTGGAGCGGCCCTCTGCCATGGGGGGCCGCTCGGATACTGCCTACAAGACAGGTGGGTGCAGGGAAATGCCCCCACGGGGACTCTGTACCCTGGCTGCAGCTTCCCCAGAGGTCAGCCCTTACTCACCGGGCTCTCTGGCGCTGCTCGGGGTCTCCTCTCACGGCATGCGGCGATCTCCGGCTCTGCCCGGTCCCTCTTCTGGGACCGGGACTTTCCTTCCCAGCGGCCGCTACCTCGGGGCTCTCCCTCGCTCAGGGGAGCCCCGTATCTCAAAAACGGTGCCGGAAAACTTTCTCGCGGGGCTTCCCTTCCGTCCCGGAAGCCCCGCCCAGGACGTCACAGCCCTGCCTGTCTTCCGGGTCGCGCTGGGCAGCGACCCGGAAGAGATTCGATGTGCGGCTCGGCCGCGGCGGTGATCCATCCAAGGCGGAGAACGCGGGGTGGGCACCAGCTATCAACTACAACCACAACGCGGCCCCGTAGCTCCGCCCAACATCAGAACAAAGCGGGGTAGGCTCCCACCATCACAGGCACTACAATGCGGGGTGGGCACCCGCCAACCTAAATAACAGAAGCGGGGTGGCACCCGCAAATCAAAGACATAAGCGGGGTGGGCACCCGAATTAATATAAACATAAGCGGGGTGGCACCCGCAATTAAGGCATCATGGGGGGAATCCTCACGATGGGGATTCCCTCACCCAGGGTGGCAGCACAGCGCTGCGCAGCCCCCAGGCTCTCCTCCTTTGGGGGGAAAGTAAGTTAAAGCGCTCCTAGTGCGCAGAAACGGCTGCATGAATTCTCTGTAAAGTCAAAGGGGAGAAAACGGTCCCAGATGTCCTGGCTTAAAGAAATGGAGCAGCAAAGCTCCCAGCAAAGAGGCCATTAGAAAGTAAGGGGCAATGGCAAAAAGAATGGTCCCAGAAGTCCTCCAGCGTCCAGGGCATCCAGGGGCTGGGCAGGGCCCAGGGAGGCAAGCCTTCCCCTGGGCCCCAGCAGCAGCACGCACCTGGTAGATTCGAGTTAGAACAAGAACATTTTGTAAGGGGACACAGCCCCTTTTTATACACCAAATCCCTTTGTCTGGGTTCAGGGTGAGGGGGAAAACCAGTCGCAGCTGGTTGGGGAGCACCCTTGATGTGCTCAGCCCCTCACTCTATTCATTGGCAGGGCTAGGGTCGTCAGTCGCACCGCAGGGGGCGGGGCCAGCATTGTGTGTGGAAAACCCTGTCCTATTCAGGACCCAGGTGTACTCCTCCCACCCATCTAGCTGCTGATCTCCCCATTCACCACTGGGTGACTCATCCTGACTCTGGGGAATCCCTAGCCCGTCACATGACATGATCAGCCAATCACGCGACAGACACACTGCACACCGAAGTGCCCACTTCTAGAAGTGGCACTTCCACACTAGGTACATGCACGCCGCACACATCATCGCGCAGCATTCACTCCCACGAGTCCGCACATACCAAACTCGGGCCTGCACACCCCACGCATCAGGAACTACTAGGGACACATACATTCCCCATGCATTCCTATGGGAGGGCAGGCCTATCTCACCACATGCACTCAGAGTGTGCACGCACTTTACCCTGGGACACAGGGAAAGTGCGCAGAAACCAAGAAAATCACCACACCAAGTAACCAATAAAAGGCAAAAAGTTCAGGGGTGAACCTGCCAGAAGGGCCAAGTCCAACAGGAAACCTACCAATCCCACACATTTCTGAAAACTAGACACCCGGCGGCTTCCAGGGAGGTATGGCTTGCGTGGATCCCCTGACGTTTCCTTACCCAGAATCCCCTGCAAACCTCAATTTTAGCTGAAAAAATCACTTTTTTCACACATTTTGGGGTGGGAAAGTTGTGGCATCACTGGGCTCACACAAATTTACCACCACCCAGCGTTCCCCCAGGTCTCCCCGTAAAAATGGTGCCTCACTTGTGTGGGAGGCCCAAGTACCCGCGGCAGGCAAGGGCCCAAAACGTAGTGAGGTGACATCAAAATGGCCGATCGCAAAACCACCTGGTTTTGCATGGGGGTCACTTTGGTTTTTGGCCCGGTGCTCGGCGGCCATCTAGGGAAACCTACCAAACCCACACATTTCTGAAAACTAGACACCCGGCGGCTTCCAGGGAGGTATGGCTTGCGTGGATCTCCCGACGTTTCCTTACCCAGAATACCCTGCAAACCTCAATTTTAGCTGAAAAAATCACTTTTTTCACACATTTTGGGGTGGGAAAGTTGTGGCATCACCGGGCTCACACAAATTTCCCACCACCCAGCGTTCCCCCTGGTCTCCCGGTAAAAATGGTGCCTCACTTGTGTGGGAGGCCCAAGTACCCGCGGCAGGCAAGGGCCCAAAACATAGTGAGGTGACATCAAAATGGCATATCGCAAAACCACCTGGTTTTGCAAGGGGGTCACTTTGGTTTTTGACCCGGTGCTCGGCAGCCATCTTGGGAACCCTACCAAACCCACACATTTCTGAAAACTAGACACCCGGCGGCTTCCAGGGAGGTATGGCTTGCGTGGATCCCCCAATGTTTCCTTACCCAGAATCCCCTGCAAACCTCAATTTTAGCTGAAATAAATCACTTTTTTCACACATTTTGGGGTGGGAAAGTTGTGGCATCACCGGGCTCACACAAATTTACCACCACCCAGCCTTCCCCCAGGTCTCCCAGTAAAAATGGTGCCTCACTTGTGTGGGAGGCCCAAGTACCCGCGGCAAGCAAGGGCCCAAAACGTAGTGAGGTGACATCAAAATGGCCGATCGCAAAACCACTTGGTTTTGCAAGGGGGGTCACTTTGGTTTTTGACCCGGTGCTCGGCGGCCATCTAGGGAACTGTTGTATCCTTCCTTATTTCCCACCTTGGTAGTGAACGCCTCCTCACGCCCACTAGCAGGCGGAGTTCGCTGGGAGTGCAGGACGATCGTCTGGCTTGCTTCTACACGCCCATAACGGGCGGAGCTACCGTGTGTGTGGCTGACGACGGAAGATTGGAGGCAGTCTGCGTCTGGTCAGTTTCATCATACGCCCACCTGCGGGCGGAGTTATTTACGGCACCGTAGGATCGAGCGACAGCTTCCCCGAGCCTCTAGTGGGTAAAGTAACGTGCTCGTCGTGTCCTGTAGGCTGTTCGCTGCTGTGAGGTACTAGTTGCCACTGATGCTCGCTCCTACAGGCGCTGACGTACAGCGGGGAACAAGCTAGGAGCCACGCTGATTCAGCTGGGAGGAGGTCTCTGCAGTGGGTTGGAGGGGATCGGTGCTGCCCTGGTGGAAGGTGTTGTCAGTGTCTTCTTCTTCAGTTCCTTCCTGCTTTTGGGGCATACACCCTCGCTGCTGCAAGTATCCTTTACATTTTGGGTCGCTGGCTACTTTATGTTGAGGTACAATTTTCTTCACCACTCCTACTATCCTGCATTAGCCATTTCATTACCGTACTTTTGTGCTTTATTGCGGAGCTGAGGCATCCACCTCCCTTCCAGCAGTATCTCTTACTGGCCAATCATCGTGCATTACATTTCCAAGGTATTGACAGTGGTGGCCTGACTACTAAGTAGTGCTACATATTAAGTACTTACAGCTGGTAACTCTATTCATTTTGCTTGTGTTGGACTCCCGAGGGCCATTCCTTGATAACGGGGGCTGCATCTTGATTCCTTGTGAAGCATGGGTACTCCAGGAATTTGCCAACCTCCCTCATTCCTAAATGATAGCGGGGATCCCGAAATTCATTGGAAGGAATGGACTAAACTATTTGAATCCTACTTGATTGCAATGGGTGGGGAGAGATTTTCTGCTCTAAGGAAACAACATCTTCTCCTTCACAACATGGGTGTTCATGGGCGCAAAGTGTATGAAACCTTGCCAGAACCCGAGTTGGAGGAAGACGATGACCTGGATGTTTATGACATAACTATGTTAAAGTTAGGCAATCATTTTGGGGACAAAATAAATGTGGTCCTAGAACGTCATAAGTTCTTCAGTAGATCTCAAGGGAAAAATGAGTCTGTGAAAAACTACATAGCAGTGTTGAGGGGTCTTACTCAAAGGTGTGATTTTGGAGATCTTAACGACTCACTCATACGCGACCAGTTGGTCAGGTGGACAAGTAACTCTAGGATTCAAGAGAAATTGTTATCCAAAAACCCTTCATTGGAAGAAGCCATTTCCATAGCTCAGTCAATTGAGCACACTGCTAAATGTATGAAGGAAATTAAAATTCCTGAGGAAGTGGTTGCAGCGATACAAGTTGATGCGTCAAATAAGAATGGTACTAAAGTTAGACATAGAGGAGAGTCTTCTACAAAGTTCCCTAGAGAACAAAATGATCTCAAATGCTATAGGTGTGGGAGTAGTAATCACCTAGCTAACAACCCGTCATGTACGGCTCGTAATGCTCATTGTAAGAAGTGTAACAGAAGGGGACATTTAGCTAGAGTGTGTAAGGACAACGACTCTTACCAAGTTAAAGCCATCAATGCACCTAGCGAAGACCAACCTAGTTTTGTGTTCCAAGTAAAGAGTCCGGCTGGTAGCAATTCTAATGAATACCCTAAATGCAACATTGTAATCAATAGGGAGACTTTTGAAATGTTTGCTGACTCCTGCTCACCATTTACTCTGTTAAATGTGAATGATTTCAGAAAAATCGATGGGGAACCCAACATGGTTATATCTACACCTGACATTTCACCCCATGGATATACTAAAGATCCTATTCCGTTGGTGGGGATGGTGGAGACACAAATACATTTTAAAGGGAGGTCCACGGTGGGTAAAGTATACCTAGTCAGTTCTGGATCCAACCTCCTAGGGTGGCGTCATCAAAGGGAACTTGGCATTATCCTTGACCCCAATAGTAAGGAACAAGTCAAAATAATTAAAGAAGTTGCGGAAGTGTCGCCCCTCTGTGAAGAATTCCCCAAACTTTTCTCTAACGATTTGGGATTGTTGAAAAACTATCAACATAAGATAAAAATTAGACAAGGGGCCAAACCTATAGTCCATAAAACACGTCAGGTTCCTCTACTCCTGAGACAACCTTTGAAGGAAGAACTCGACAAATTGTGCCATTTAGGGGTCATCTATCCTGTAGACGCATCGGAGTGGTTATCTCCAATTGTGATAGCCTCAAAGGCCAATGGACAAGGCATTCGTCTTTGTATTGATTTACGCAGCCTTAATGAAAACATTTGGGTAGAACGGTTCCCTCTCCCCAACATTAATGAGATGTTGAGTACCATGGGGAAGGCCAAGTTTTTTTCGGTGATAGACCTCTCAATGGCCTACTATCAAGTTGATCTTCACCCTGATTCTAGGCCACTAACAGCATTTTCTACTCCTTTTGGTACATACATGTTCGGTAGAATGCCTTTCGGTTTGGCCTCGGCGGCAGCCGTATTTCAAAAAATGATGCAAAGGGTACTGGAAGGGATCCCTAACAGCATGTGCTTCCAAGATGATGTGTTGGTATATGGTGCGGATGAAGAGGAACATGACTCCATTTTTAGGAAGTTGTGTTCCAGGCTCACCATTGCGGGACTCACTGTAAAAAAAGATAAATGCAAGATCAAAGTTACTGAGGTGGATTACTTGGGTCACAATCTTTCTTTTGAAGGAATAAAGTCTAAACTAAGTCTGGTTCAAGCTGTGGAAAATGCCCCAGTACCCATGAACAAGGAAGAGCTGAAATCCTTTTTGGGACTTGTCGAGTACATGGCGAAGTTCATCCCCAATTTTTCAGAAAAATGTGAGTCCTTACGAGAACTACTAAGGAAAAATTGCGAATTTATTTGGGGGAAAAATCATTCTGAATCTATAGCTAAGTTAAAAAAAGAAATTATCAGCTCACGGGCATTAGGCCCGTTTGACCATAAGAAGAGAACCATTCTATGCACCGATGCATCCAACAAAGGTCTAGGGGCCACTCTAACACAGAAGGGAGAAGGTGTAGAAACCATCATAGCTTTTGCTTCCCGCACCTTAAGCCCACCAGAACGGAACTATTCCGTAATTGAAAGGGAAGCTTTGGCATGCTACTGGGCCATTAACCATTTCAAGCTTTTCCTTTGGGGTTGTGCTTTTACGGTCCGCACGGACCACAAACCTTTAACACACATTTTTTCATCCAAAAAAGTATTGTGTGAATCCCCTAGGATAGCTAAATGGGTCCTTGGGCTGGAGAAATTTAATTTTCGCATTGAATACCTTCCTGGTCAGGACAATGTCCTTGCAGACTATTTATCCAGATCTCCCATTGCAGGGAACAGTGAGGCTGACCCGTTAGACACTCCTGTTCTTTCCATTCTCACACCTTCCGTTTCTAAGGAGGAATGGGATGAGGAAATGGAGAAGGACTCCAGCATGAAGACACTCAAAGGTCTAATCGTAAACGGGTGGCCTGAAAAGTGTAGTGAGGTCATGGAGAGCTTAAAAGGGTTCTGGGAAGTCAGAAATGAGCTGAACATCCATGGGAACAAAATTTATCGCAATTCAAAAATTGTGCCACCTGATGCCCTCAGAGATAAGTTAATAGACCTTGCCCATGAAGGCCATTTGGGAAGGAGCCTCACTAAAAGCAAAGTGAGGAACAGTTTCTGGTTCCCAAAGATGGACTCAATGGTAGAACTGAAGGTTAAGGACTGCTACAACTGTGCCAAAAGTGACAAGGTAAAGTCCACTCACAAGGTTCCCCTTTCCCCCGTGGAGGTACCTACTGTTCCTTGGACAAAATTGGCCATGGATATAATTGGCCCAATGGATGCCCTAGGTCCACAAAGAAGGTTCATGTTTGTTTTGGTGGACTATACTTCTCATTGGGTGAACGTAAAATTTACTCCCTCCACTACGACCAAGAACCTCATCGCTTTTCTAAAGTCAGTATTTTCCTATGAGGGGGTACCTTCAACGTTAGTGACCGACAATGGGGTACAATTTACTTCGGAGGAAATGGTATTGTTTTTGAAGAACCTTACCATCAAGCATGAGAAAACGGCTCTCTACTGTCCCAAGGCCAATGGGTTGGTGGAGAGGATGAACCGTATGATCAAAGACCATATCCAACTGGCAATATCTAATGGTTTCAACATAGACAATTCTCTTAGAGACTGTTTGTGGGCTTACCACACAGCGCCCAATTTAGTGACGGGTATATCCCCTTTTGTGGTGTTGAGAGGGAGAGAACCTGGCACAAAGTTGTGTCCCCTTTGGCTCGAGGGGGGTAAGTCTGTTGTCTATGACAGAACTGAAAGTCAGGTAAAAGTTCAGCAACATCAAGCCCGTTACAAAGAGTGGTATGACAAGAAATATGGTGTGAAGAATTTAAAAGCAAATGTCAATGATTCTGTAGTGATAAAGAAACCCACTAGGGTACCAGTGGGACAGAGCAAATTTCTCCTTCCTATAAGAATAAAGAACAAGGGGAGAAATGTGGTGGAGTTGGAGGATGGTCATGTATGGAGCGGGGATCGAGTTGTTGTGTAATTCTCCTCGTACTTTGTTCCGCCATGTTGGGTAGGAGATGTGCTGTATCCTTCCTTCACTCCCACCTTGGTACCTTCCATCCACCCCCGCTCTCTCTCTCTCCCGGTTTCCACCCCAGCTCACCTTAGATTTTACGCCACCCGCTAGTTTGAGCGGAGACAGTGTGTTGTGTGATATTTCTTCTCGCCTTGCTATCCGTTATGTTGGGTAAGGAGATGTGTTGTATCCTTCCTTATTTCCCACCTTGGTACCTTCCATCCACCCCCGCACTCCATCTCCCTTTGGTATCACCTGAAGCTTACCTTAGAATGTTGACAGGCTACTCGCCAGTGCGAGAGCGGTTGGCTTGATTAAAGGAGTTATTCTTCACCTCGGCTTCTGGCTTCATTATTACAGGAACCCTACCAAACCCACACATTTCTGAAAACTAGACACCCGGCGGCTTCCAGGGAGGTATGGCTTGCGTGGATCCCCCAACGTTTCCTTACCCAGAATCCCCTGCAAACCTCAATTTTAGCTGAAAAAATCACTTTTTTCACACATTTTGGGGTGGGAAAGTTGTGGCATCACCGGGCTCACACAAATTTACCACCACACAGCATTCCCCCAGGTCTCCCGGTAAAAATGGTGCCTCACTTGTGTGGGAGGCCCAAGTACCCGCGGCAGGCAAGGGCCCAAAACGTAGTGAGGTGACATCAAAATGGCCGATCGCAAAACCACCTGGTTTTGCAAGGGGGGTCACTTTGGTTTTTGGCCCGGTGCTCGGCGGCCATCTAGGGAAACCTACCAAACCCACACATTTCTGAAAACTAGACACCCGGCGGCTTCCAGGGAGGTATGGCTTGTGTGGATCCCCCAACGTTTCCTTACCCAGAATCCCCTGCAAACCTCAATTTTAGCTGAAAAAATCACTTTTTTCACACATTTTGGGGTGGGAAAGTTGTGGCATCACCGGGCTCACACAAATTTACCACCATACAGCGTTCCCCCAGGTCTCCCGGTAAAAATGGTGCCTCACTTGTGTGGGAGGCCCAAGTACCCGCGGCAGGCAAGGGCCCAAATCGTAGTGAGGTGATGTCAAGAATTCCTGTCATGCGAGGGGAGGAAAACGGTAACCAGCGAAAACGGACTACATCTCCCAGGATGCTTAGCGGTTGAGCCCTTATGTAAACAGGAGAGCTGTTACATAACTCAAGGAAAACACGCCCTTATGTAAACAGGAGAGCTGTTACATAACTCAAGGAAAACACGCCCTTATGTAAACAGGAGAGCTGTTACATAACTCAAGGACAACACGCCCTATAAAGGGAGGAACCGGGAGGTACAACGCTGTCGGATATTGTGTTTACACCGACGTACCTGCTTAGTGAAGAGCAGTGTTCCGGAGTGGTGCTCCAGTAAGGCAAGAACGGAGGTAGGTCGAGTCGTTACTCCCTGGGCCGTGTCTTGCCCCATCATCACCTGTGAAGGACCCGGAAGCTCTACCGGATAACCATTGAGCTTCGCTTTTTGACTCGGCTGAGTCAAAGCGCAGTGGCGCTTTTGCTGGTTGGAGTCGTAACTCCCAGCCCGACCAGAGATACAGGGACTGCCAGCTGTAACGCACACCAGGAGGTGTTTGCCGCGCTACAGACTCGGAAGTCCACGGGATCGATCGAGCGGCTGCTCTCGGTTCAGTCTTCTTTGCTTGTGATTGGGGTATCGGTGACGCATCACCAGGAGGTGACTCCGCGTCCCGGTGCAGTCTGAGGAAGAGGTTGAGCGGCTGCTCCCTTCAGGTAGAGACCCCGGCTGGGTGTTTCCCTGACTCCTCGATTCTCCCCAACACTCTTCGTGCCCCTCACAGCCTACCGATTGGCATTGTCGGCCATTTCATTTCTGCCCTCTGTTGGCATACGCCGGGATCGGCGTATATGCAGAGGACGGTTAGGACCATCCGTGCTGTGGGCTGGTAACGTACTTAGCCTGGAGGATTCCAGTGACTATAACCTTTGTTTATTCCTTGTATTATTTTTGCCTTCATTAAAATAACTAAACCTTCACAAGTGGTTGCGTTCTCATTATCGTGTCTGTTAAACGATCCTGAGACGTTCAGGGCGTTACAGGTGACATCAAAATGGCCTATCGCAAAACCACCTGGTTTTGCAAAGGGGGCACTTTGGTTTTTGACCCGGTGCTCGGCGGCCATCTAGGGAAACCTACCAAACCCACACATTTCTGAAAACTAGACACCTGGCGGCTTCCAGGGAGGTATGGCTTGCGTGGATCCCCCAACGTTTCCTTACCCAGAATCCCCTGCAAACCTCAATTTTAGCTGAAAAAATCACTTTTTTCACACATTTTGGGGTGGGAAAGTTGTGGCATCACACAAATTTCCCACCACCCAGCGTTCCCCCTGGTCTCCCGGTAAAAATGGTGCCTCACTTGTGTGGGAGGCCCAAGTACCCGCGGCAGGCAAGGGCCCAAAACGTAGTGAGGCGACATCAAAATGGCCTATCGCAAAACCACCTGGTTTTGCAAGGGGGGTCACTTTGGGTTTTGGCCCGGTGCTCGGCAGCCATCTAGGGAAACCTACCAAACCCACACATTTCTGAAAACTAGACACCCGGCGGCTTCCAGGGAGGTATGGCTTGTGTGGATCCCCCAACGTTTCCTTACCCAGAATCCCCTGCAAACCTCAATTTTAGCTGAAAAAATCACTTTTTTCACACATTTTGGGGTGGGAAAGTTGTGGCATCACACAAATTTACCACCACCCAGCGTTCCCCCAGGTCTCCCGGTAAAAATGGTGCCTCACTTGTGTGGGAGGCCCAAGTACCCGCGGCAGGCAAGGGCCCAAAACGTAGTGAGGTGACATCAAAATGGCCGATCGCAAAACCACCTGGTTTTGCAAGGGGGGTCACTTTGGTTTTTGGCCCGGTGCTCGGCGGCCATCTAGGGAAACCTACCAAACCCACACATTTATGAAAACTAGACACCGGGCGGCTTCCAGGGAGGTATGGCTTGCGTGGATCCCCCGACGTTTCCTTACCCAGAATCCCCTGCAAACCTCAATTTTAGCTGAAAAAATCACTTTTTTCACACATTTTGGGGTGGGAAAGTTGTGGCATCACCGGGCTCACACAAATTTACCACCACCCAGCGTTCGCCCAGGTCTCCCGGTAAAAATGGTGCCTCACTTGTGTGGGAGGCCCAAGTACCCGCGGCAGGCAAGGGCCCAAAACGTAGTGAGGTGACATCAAAATGGCCGATCGCAAAACCACCTGGTTTTGCATGGGGGTCACTTTGGTTTTTGGCCCGGTGCTCGGCGGCCATCTAGGGAAACCTACCAAACCCACACATTTCTGAAAACTAGACACCCGGCGGCTTCCAGGGAGGTATGGCTTGCGTGGATCTCCCGACGTTTCCTTACCCAGAATACCCTGCAAACCTCAATTTTAGCTGAAAAAAATCACTTTTTTCACACATTTTGGGGTGGGAAAGTTGTGGCATCACCGGGCTCACACAAATTTACCACCACCCAGCGTTCCCCCAGGTCTCCCGGTAAAAATGGTGCCTCACTTGTGTGGGAGGCCCAAGTACCCGCGGCAGGCAAGGGCCCAAAACGTAGTGAGGTGACATCAAAATGGCCGATCGCAAAACCACCTGGTTTTGCAAGGGGGGTCACTTTGGTTTTTGGCCCGGTGTTCGGCGGCCATCTAGGGAAACCTACCAAACCCATGCATTTCTGAAAACTAGACACCCGGCGGCTTCCAGGGAGGTATGGCTTGTGTGGATCCCCCAACGTTTCCTTACCCAGAATCCCCTGCAAACCTCAATTTTAGCTGAAAAAATCACTTTTTTCACACATTTTGGGGTGGGAAAGTTGTGGCATCACCGGGCTCACACAAATTTACCACCACCCAGCGTTCCCCCAGGTCTCCCGGTAAAAATGGTGCCTCACTTGTGTGGGAGGCCCAAGTACCCGCGGCAGGCAAGGGCCCAAAACGTAGTGAGGTGACATCAAAATGGCCTATCGCAAAACCACCTGGTTTTGCAAGGGGGGTCACTTTGGTTTTTGACCCGGTGCTCGGCGGCCATCTAGGGAAACCTACCAAACCCACACATTTCTGAAAACTAGACACCCGGCGGCTTCCAGGGAGGTATGGCTTGCGTGGATCCCCCAACGTTTCCTTACCCAGAATCCCCTGCAAACCTCAATTTTAGCTGAAAAAATCACTTTTTTCACACATTTTGGGGTGGGAAAGTTGTGGCATCACACAAATTTCCCACCACCCAGCGTTCCCCCTGGTCTCCCGGTAAAAATGGTGCCTCACTTGTGTGGGAGGCCCAAGTACCCG
The DNA here is from genome assembly GCF_964204655.1 of Triturus cristatus. Lineage (NCBI taxonomy): Eukaryota > Metazoa > Chordata > Amphibia > Caudata > Salamandridae > Triturus > Triturus cristatus. Next base: position 1,066,055,632 of record NC_140579.1, on the reverse strand, counting down.
CGGCAGGCAAGGGCCCAAAACTTAGTGAGGCGATGTCAAAATGGGCGATCGCAAAACCACCCTGTTTTGCAAGGGGGGTCACTTTGGTTTTTGGCCCGGTGCTCGGCGGCCATCAAGGGAAACCTACCAAACCCATGCATTTCTGAAAACTAGACACCCGGCGGCTTCCAGGGAGGTATGGCTTGCGTGGATCCCCCAACGTTTCCTTACCCAGAATCCCCTGCAAACCTCAATTTTAGCTGAAAAAATCACTTTTTTCACACATTTAGGGGTGGGAAAGTTGTGGCATCACTGGGCTCACACAAATTTACCACCACTCAGCGTTCCCCCAGGTCTCGCGGTAAAAATGGTGCCTCACTTGTGTGGGAGGCCCAAGTACCCGCGGCAGGCAAGGGCCCAAAACGTAGTGAGGCGACATCAAAATGGCCTATCGCAAAACCACCTGGTTTTGCAAGGGGGTCACTTTGGTTTTTGGCCCGGTGCTCGGCGGCCATCTAGGGAAACCTACCAAACCCACACATTTCTGAAAACTAGACACCCGGCGGCTTCCAGGGAGGTATGGCTTGTGTGGATCCCCCAACGTTTCCTTACCCAGAATCCCCTGCAAACCTCAATTTTAGCTGAGAAAATCACTTTTTTCGCACATTTTGGGGTGGGAAAGTTGTGTCATCACCGGGCTCACACAAATTTACCACCACCCAGCGTTCCCCCAGGTCTCCCGGTAAAAATGGTGCCTCACTTGTGTGGGAGGCCCAAGTACCCGCGGCAGGCAAGGGCCCAAAACGTAGTGAGGTGACATCAAAATGGCCGATCGCAAAACCACCTGGTTTTGCAAGGGGGGTCACTTTGGTTTTTGGCCCGGTGCTCGGCGGCCATCTAGGGAAACCTACCAAACCCACACATTTCTGAAAACTAGACACCCGGCGGCTTCCAGGGAGGTATGGCTTGCGTGGATCCCCCGACGTTTCCTTACCCAGAATCCCCTGCAAACCTCACTTTTAGCTGAAAAAATCACTTTTTTCATACATTTTGGGGTGGGAAAGTTGTGGCATCACCGGGCTCACACAAATTTACCACCACCCAGCGTTCCCCCAGGTCTCCCGGTAAAAATGGTGCCTCACTTGTGTGGGAGGCCCAAGTACCCGCGGCAGGCAAGGGCCCAAAACGTAGTGAGGTGACATCAAAATGGCCTATCGCAAAACCACCTGGTTTTGCAAGGGGGGTCACTTTGGTTTTTGACCCGGTGCTCGGCGGCCATCTAGGGAAACCTACCAAACCCACACATTTCTGAAAACTAGACACCCGGCGGCTTCCAGGGAGGTATGGCGTGCGTGGATCCCCCAATGTTTCCTTACCCAGAATCCCCTGCAAACCTCAATTTTAGCTGAAAAAATCACTTTTTTCACACATTTTGGGGTGGGAAAGTTGTGGCATCACTGGGCTCACACAAATTTACCACCACCCAGCGTTCCCCCAGGTCTCCCCGTAAAAATGGTGCCTCACTTGTGTGGGAGGCCCAAGTACCCGCGGCAGGCAAGGGCCCAAAACGTAGTGAGGTGACATCAAAATGGCCGATCGCAAAACCACCTGGTTTTGCATGGGGGGTCACTTTGGTTTTTGGCCCGGTGCTCGGCGGCCATCAAGGGAAACCTACCAAACCCACACATTTCTGAAAACTAGACACCCGGCGGCTTCCAGGGAGGTATGGCTTGCGTGGATCCCCCAACGTTTCCTTACCCAGAATCCCCTGCAAACCTCAATTTTAGCTGAAAAAATCACTTTTTTCACACATTTTGGGGTGGGAAAGTTGTGGCATCACCGGGCTCACACAAATTTACCACCACCCAGCGTTCCCCCAGGTCTCCCGGTAAAAATGGTGCCTCACTTGTGTGGGAGGCCCAAGTACCCGCGGCAGGCAAGGGCCCAAAACGTAGTGAGGTGACATCAAAATGGCCTATCGCAAAACCACCTGGTTTTGCAAGGGGGGTCACTTTGGTTTTTGACCCGGTGCTCGGCGGCCATCTAGGGAAACCTACCAAACCCACACATTTCTGAAAACTAGACACCCGGCGGCTTCCAGGGAGGTATGGCTTGCGTGGATCCCCCAACGTTTCCTTACCCAGAATCCCCTGCAAACCTCAATTTTAGCTGAAAAAATCACTTTTTTCACACATTTTGGGGTGGGAAAGTTGTGGCATCACACAAATTTCCCACCACCCAGCGTTCCCCCTGGTCTCCCGGTAAAAATGGTGCCTCACTTGTGTGGGAGGCCCAAGTACCCGCGGCAGGCAAGGGCCCAAAACGTAGTGAGGCGATGTCAAAATGGGCGATCGCAAAACCACCCTGTTTTGCAAGGGGGGTCACTTTGGTTTTTGGCCCGGTGCTCGGCGGCCATCAAGGGAAACCTACCAAACCCATGCATTTCTGAAAACTAGACACCCGGCGGCTTCCAGGGAGGTATGGCTTGCGTGGATCCCCCAACGTTTCCTTACCCAGAATCCCCTGCAAACCTCAATTTTAGCTGAAAAAATCACTTTTTTCACACATTTAGGGGTGGGAAAGTTGTGGCATCACTGGGCTCACACAAATTTACCACCACTCAGCGTTCCCCCAGGTCTCGCGGTAAAAATGGTGCCTCACTTGTGTGGGAGGCCCAAGTACCCGCGGCAGGCAAGGGCCCAAAACGTAGTGAGGCGACATCAAAATGGCCTATCGCAAAACCACCTGGTTTTGCAAGGGGGTCACTTTGGTTTTTGGCCCGGTGCTCGGCGGCCATCTAGGGAAACCTACCAAACCCACACATTTCTGAAAACTAGACACCCGGCGGCTTCCAGGGAGGTATGGCTTGTGTGGATCCCCCAACGTTTCCTTACCCAGAATCCCCTGCAAACCTCAATTTTAGCTGAGAAAATCACTTTTTTCGCACATTTTGGGGTGGGAAAGTTGTGTCATCACCGGGCTCACACAAATTTACCACCACCCAGCGTTCCCCCAGGTCTCCCGGTAAAAATGGTGCCTCACTTGTGTGGGAGGCCCAAGTACCCGCGGCAGGCAGGGGCCCAAAACGTAGTGAGGTGACATCAAAATGGCCGATCGCAAAACCACCTGGTTTTGCAAGGGGGGTCACTTTGGTTTTTGGCCCGGTGCTCGGCGGCCATCTAGGGAAACCTACCAAACCCACACATTTCTGAAAACTAGACACCCGGCGGCTTCCAGGGAGGTATGGCTTGCGTGGATCCCCCGACGTTTCCTTACCCAGAATCCCCTGCAAACCTCACTTTTAGCTGAAAAAATCACTTTTTTCATACATTTTGGGGTGGGAAAGTTGTGGCATCACCGGGCTCACACAAATTTACCACCACCCAGCGTTCCCCCAGGTCTCCCGGTAAAAATGGTGCCTCACTTGTGTGGGAGGCCCAAGTACCCGCGGCAGGCAAGGGCCCAAAACGTAGTGAGGTGACATCAAAATGGCCTATCGCAAAACCACCTGGTTTTGCAAGGGGGGTCACTTTGGTTTTTGACCCGGTGCTCGGCGGCCATCTAGGGAAACCTACCAAACCCACACATTTCTGAAAACTAGACACCCGGCGGCTTCCAGGGAGGTATGGCGTGCGTGGATCCCCCAATGTTTCCTTACCCAGAATCCCCTGCAAACCTCAATTTTAGCTGAAAAAATCACTTTTTTCACACATTTTGGGGTGGGAAAGTTGTGGCATCACTGGGCTCACACAAATTTACCACCACCCAGCGTTCCCCCAGGTCTCCCCGTAAAAATGGTGCCTCACTTGTGTGGGAGGCCCAAGTACCCGCGGCAGGCAAGGGCCCAAAACGTAGTGAGGTGACATCAAAATGGCCGATCGCAAAACCACCTGGTTTTGCATGGGGGGTCACTTTGGTTTTTGGCCCGGTGCTCGGCGGCCATCAAGGGAAACCTACCAAACCCACACATTTCTGAAAACTAGACACCCGGCGGCTTCCAGGGAGGTATGGCTTGCGTGGATCCCCCAACGTTTCCTTACCCAGAATCCCCTGCAAACCTCAATTTTAGCTGAAAAAATCACTTTTTTCACACATTTTGGGGTGGGAAAGTTGTGGCATCACCGGGCTCACACAAATTTCCCATCACCCAGCGTTCCCCCTGGTCTCCCGGTAAAAATGGTGCCTCACTTGTGTGGGAGGCCCAAGTACCCGCGGCAGGCAAGGGCCCAAAACATAGTGAGGTGACATCAAAATGGCCTATCGCAAAACCACCTGGTTTTGCAAGGGGGTCACTTTGGTTTTTGACCCGGTGCTCGGCAGCCATCTAGGGAACCCTACCAAACCTACACATTTCTGAAAACTAGACACCCGGCGGCTTCCAGGGAGGTATGGCTTGCGTGGATCCCCCAATGTTTCCTTACCCAGAATCCCCTGCAAACCTCAATTTTAGCTGAAAAAAATCACTTTTTTCACACATTTTGGGGTGGGAAAGTTGTGGCATCACCGGGCTCACACAAATTTACCCCCACCCAGCCTTCCCCCAGGTCTCCCAGTAAAAATGGTGCCTCACTTGTGTGGGAGGCCCAAGTACCCGCGGCAGGCAAGGGCCCAAAACGTAGTGAGGTGACATCAAAATGGCCGATCGCAAAACCACTTGGTTTTGCAAGGGGGGTCACTTTGGTTTTTGACCCGGTGCTCGGCGGCCATCTAGGGAACCCTACCAAACCCACACATTTCTGAAAACTAGACACCCGGCGGCTTCCAGGGAGGTATGGCTTGCGTGGATCCCCCAACGTTTCCTTACCCAGAATCCCCTGCAAACTCAATTTTAGCTGAAAAAATCACTTTTTTCACACATTTTGGGGTGGGAAAGTTGTGGCATCACCGGGCTCACACAAATTTACCACCACCCAGCGTTCCCCCAGGTCTCCCGGTAAAAATGGTGCCTCACTTGTGTGGGAGGCCCAAGTACCCGCGGCAGGCAAGGGCCCAAAACGTAGTGAGGTGACATCAAAATGGCCGATCGCAAAACCACCTGGTTTTGCAAGGGGGGTCACTTTGGTTTTTGGCCCGGTGCTCGGCGGCCATCTAGGGAAACCTACCAAACCCACGCATTTCTGAAAACTAGACACCCGGCGGCTTCCAGGGAGGTATGGCTTGTGTGGATCCCCCAACGTTTCCTTACCCAGAATCCCCTGCAAACCTCAATTTTAGCTGAAAAAATCACTTTTTTCACACATTTTGGGGTGGGAAAGTTGTGGCATCACCGGGCTCACACAAATTTACCACCACCCAGCGTTCCCCCAGGTCTCCCGGTAACAATGGTGCCTCACTTGTGTGGGAGGCCCAAGTACCCGCGGCAGGCAAGGGCCCAAAACGTAGTGAGGTGACATCAAAATGGCCGATCGCAAAACCACCTGGTTTTGCAAGAGGGGTCACTTTGGTTTTTGACCCGGTGCTCGGCGGCCATCTAGGGAAACCTACCAAACCCACACATTTCTGAAAACTAGACACCCGGCGGCTTCCAGGGAGGTATGGCTTGCGTGGATCCCCCAACGTTTCCTTACCCAGAATCCCCTGCAAACCTCAATTTTAGCTGAAAAAATCACTTTTTTTCACACATTTTGGGGTGGGAAAGTTGTGGCACCACCGGGCTCACACAAATTTACCACCACCCAGCGTTCCCCCACGTCTCCCGGTACAAATGGTGCCTCACTTGTGTGGGAGGCCCAAGTACCCGCGGCAGGCAAGGGCCCAAAACGTAGTGAGGTGACATCAAAATGGCCGATCGCAAAACCACCTGGTTTTGCAAGGGGGGTCACTTTGGTTTTTGGCCCGGTGCTCGGCGGCCATCTAGGGAAACCTACCAAACCCACACATTTCTGAAAACTAGACACCCGGCGGCTTCCAGGGAGGTATGGCTTGCGTGGATCCCCCGACGTTTCCTTACCCAGAATCCCCTGCAAACCTCAATTTTAGCTGAAAAAATCACTTTTTTCACACATTTTGGGGTGGGAAAGTTGTGGCATCACCGGGCTCACACAAATTTACCACCACCCAGCGTTCCCCCAGGTCTCCCGGTAAAAATGGTGCCTCACTTGTGTGGGAGGCCCAAGTACCCGCGGCAGGCAAGGGCCCAAAACGTAGTGAGGTGACATCAAAATGGCCTATCGCAAAACCACCTGGTTTTGCAAGGGGGGTCACTTTGGTTTTTGACCCGGTGCTCGGCGGCCATCTAGGGAAACCTACCAAACCCACACATTTCTGAAAACTAGACACCCGGCGGCTTCCAGGGAGGTATGGCTTGTGTGGATCCCCCAACGTTTCCTTACCCAGAATCCCCTGCAAACCTCAATTTTAGCTGAAAAAATCACTTTTTTCACACATTTTGGGGTGGGAAAGTTGTGGCATCACCGGGCTCACACAAATTTACCACCATACAGCGTTCCCCCAGGTCTCCCGGTAAAAATGGTGCCTCACTTGTGTGGGAGGCCCAAGTACCCGCGGCAGGCAAGGGCCCAAATCGTAGTGAGGTGATGTCAAGAATTCCTGTCATGCGAGGGGAGGAAAACGGTAACCAGCGAAAACGGACTACATCTCCCAGGATGCTTAGCGGTTGAGCCCTTATGTAAACAGGAGAGCTGTTACATAACTCAAGGAAAACACGCCCTTATGTAAACAGGAGAGCTGTTACATAACTCAAGGAAAACACGCCCTTATGTAAACAGGAGAGCTGTTACATAACTCAAGGACAACACGCCCTATAAAGGGAGGAACCGGGAGGTACAACGCTGTCGGATATTGTGTTTACACCGACGTACCTGCTTAGTGAAGAGCAGTGTTCCGGAGTGGTGCTCCAGTAAGGCAAGAACGGAGGTAGGTCGAGTCGTTACTCCCTGGGCCGTGTCTTGCCCCATCATCACCTGTGAAGGACCCGGAAGCTCTACCGGATAACCATTGAGCTTCGCTTTTTGACTCGGCTGAGTCAAAGCGCAGTGGCGCTTTTGCTGGTTGGAGTCGTAACTCCCAGCCCGACCAGAGATACAGGGACTGCCAGCTGTAACGCACACCAGGAGGTGTTTGCCGCGCTACAGACTCGGAAGTCCACGGGATCGATCGAGCGGCTGCTCTCGGTTCAGTCTTCTTTGCTTGTGATTGGGGTATCGGTGACGCATCACCAGGAGGTGACTCCGCGTCCCGGTGCAGTCTGAGGAAGAGGTTGAGCGGCTGCTCCCTTCAGGTAGAGACCCCGGCTGGGTGTTTCCCTGACTCCTCGATTCTCCCCAACACTCTTCGTGCCCCTCACAGCCTACCGATTGGCATTGTCGGCCATTTCATTTCTGCCCTCTGTTGGCATACGCCGGGATCGGCGTATATGCAGAGGACGGTTAGGACCATCCGTGCTGTGGGCTGGTAACGTACTTAGCCTGGAGGATTCCAGTGACTATAACCTTTGTTTATTCCTTGTATTATTTTTGCCTTCATTAAAATAACTAAACCTTCACAAGTGGTTGCGTTCTCATTATCGTGTCTGTTAAACGATCCTGAGACGTTCAGGGCGTTACAGGTGACATCAAAATGGCCTATCGCAAAACCACCTGGTTTTGCAAAGGGGGCACTTTGGTTTTTGACCCGGTGCTCGGCGGCCATCTAGGGAAACCTACCAAACCCACACATTTCTGAAAACTAGACACCTGGCGGCTTCCAGGGAGGTATGGCTTGCGTGGATCCCCCAACGTTTCCTTACCCAGAATCCCCTGCAAACCTCAATTTTAGCTGAAAAAATCACTTTTTTCACACATTTTGGGGTGGGAAAGTTGTGGCATCACACAAATTTCCCACCACCCAGCGTTCCCCCTGGTCTCCCGGTAAAAATGGTGCCTCACTTGTGTGGGAGGCCCAAGTACCCGCGGCAGGCAAGGGCCCAAAACGTAGTGAGGCGACATCAAAATGGCCTATCGCAAAACCACCTGGTTTTGCAAGGGGGGTCACTTTGGGTTTTGGCCCGGTGCTCGGCAGCCATCTAGGGAAACCTACCAAACCCACACATTTCTGAAAACTAGACACCCGGCGGCTTCCAGGGAGGTATGGCTTGTGTGGATCCCCCAACGTTTCCTTACCCAGAATCCCCTGCAAACCTCAATTTTAGCTGAAAAAATCACTTTTTTCACACATTTTGGGGTGGGAAAGTTGTGGCATCACACAAATTTACCACCACCCAGCGTTCCCCCAGGTCTCCCGGTAAAAATGGTGCCTCACTTGTGTGGGAGGCCCAAGTACCCGCGGCAGGCAAGGGCCCAAAACGTAGTGAGGTGACATCAAAATGGCCGATCGCAAAACCACCTGGTTTTGCAAGGGGGGTCACTTTGGTTTTTGGCCCGGTGCTCGGCGGCCATCTAGGGAAACCTACCAAACCCACACATTTATGAAAACTAGACACCGGGCGGCTTCCAGGGAGGTATGGCTTGCGTGGATCCCCCGACGTTTCCTTACCCAGAATCCCCTGCAAACCTCAATTTTAGCTGAAAAAATCACTTTTTTCACACATTTTGGGGTGGGAAAGTTGTGGCATCACCGGGCTCACACAAATTTACCACCACCCAGCGTTCGCCCAGGTCTCCCGGTAAAAATGGTGCCTCACTTGTGTGGGAGGCCCAAGTACCCGCGGCAGGCAAGGGCCCAAAACGTAGTGAGGTGACATCAAAATGGCCGATCGCAAAACCACCTGGTTTTGCATGGGGGTCACTTTGGTTTTTGGCCCGGTGCTCGGCGGCCATCTAGGGAAACCTACCAAACCCACACATTTCTGAAAACTAGACACCCGGCGGCTTCCAGGGAGGTATGGCTTGCGTGGATCTCCCGACGTTTCCTTACCCAGAATACCCTGCAAACCTCAATTTTAGCTGAAAAAAATCACTTTTTTCACACATTTTGGGGTGGGAAAGTTGTGGCATCACCGGGCTCACACAAATTTACCACCACCCAGCGTTCCCCCAGGTCTCCCGGTAAAAATGGTGCCTCACTTGTGTGGGAGGCCCAAGTACCCGCGGCAGGCAAGGGCCCAAAACGTAGTGAGGTGACATCAAAATGGCCGATCGCAAAACCACCTGGTTTTGCAAGGGGGGTCACTTTGGTTTTTGGCCCGGTGTTCGGCGGCCATCTAGGGAAACCTACCAAACCCATGCATTTCTGAAAACTAGACACCCGGCGGCTTCCAGGGAGGTATGGCTTGTGTGGATCCCCCAACGTTTCCTTACCCAGAATCCCCTGCAAACCTCAATTTTAGCTGAAAAAATCACTTTTTTCACACATTTTGGGGTGGGAAAGTTGTGGCATCACCGGGCTCACACAAATTTACCACCACCCAGCGTTCCCCCAGGTCTCCCGGTAAAAATGGTGCCTCACTTGTGTGGGAGGCCCAAGTACCCGCGGCAGGCAAGGGCCCAAAACGTAGTGAGGTGACATCAAAATGGCCTATCGCAAAACCACCTGGTTTTGCAAGGGGGGTCACTTTGGTTTTTGACCCGGTGCTCGGCGGCCATCTAGGGAAACCTACCAAACCCACACATTTCTGAAAACTAGACACCCGGCGGCTTCCAGGGAGGTATGGCTTGCGTGGATCCCCCAACGTTTCCTTACCCAGAATCCCCTGCAAACCTCAATTTTAGCTGAAAAAATCACTTTTTTCACACATTTTGGGGTGGGAAAGTTGTGGCATCACACAAATTTCCCACCACCCAGCGTTCCCCCTGGTCTCCCGGTAAAAATGGTGCCTCACTTGTGTGGGAGGCCCAAGTACCCGCGGCAGGCAAGGGCCCAAAACTTAGTGAGGCGATGTCAAAATGGGCGATCGCAAAACCACCCTGTTTTGCAAGGGGGGTCACTTTGGTTTTTGGCCCGGTGCTCGGCGGCCATCAAGGGAAACCTACCAAACCCATGCATTTCTGAAAACTAGACACCCGGCGGCTTCCAGGGAGGTATGGCTTGCGTGGATCCCCCAACGTTTCCTTACCCAGAATCCCCTGCAAACCTCAATTTTAGCTGAAAAAATCACTTTTTTCACACATTTAGGGGTGGGAAAGTTGTGGCATCACTGGGCTCACACAAATTTACCACCACTCAGCGTTCCCCCAGGTCTCGCGGTAAAAATGGTGCCTCACTTGTGTGGGAGGCCCAAGTACCCGCGGCAGGCAAGGGCCCAAAACGTAGTGAGGCGACATCAAAATGGCCTATCGCAAAACCACCTGGTTTTGCAAGGGGGTCACTTTGGTTTTTGGCCCGGTGCTCGGCGGCCATCTAGGGAAACCTACCAAACCCACACATTTCTGAAAACTAGACACCCGGCGGCTTCCAGGGAGGTATGGCTTGTGTGGATCCCCCAACGTTTCCTTACCCAGAATCCCCTGCAAACCTCAATTTTAGCTGAGAAAATCACTTTTTTCGCACATTTTGGGGTGGGAAAGTTGTGTCATCACCGGGCTCACACAAATTTACCACCACCCAGCGTTCCCCCAGGTCTCCCGGTAAAAATGGTGCCTCACTTGTGTGGGAGGCCCAAGTACCCGCGGCAGGCAAGGGCCCAAAACGTAGTGAGGTGACATCAAAATGGCCGATCGCAAAACCACCTGGTTTTGCAAGGGGGGTCACTTTGGTTTTTGGCCCGGTGCTCGGCGGCCATCTAGGGAAACCTACCAAACCCACACATTTCTGAAAACTAGACACCCGGCGGCTTCCAGGGAGGTATGGCTTGCGTGGATCCCCCGACGTTTCCTTACCCAGAATCCCCTGCAAACCTCACTTTTAGCTGAAAAAATCACTTTTTTCATACATTTTGGGGTGGGAAAGTTGTGGCATCACCGGGCTCACACAAATTTACCACCACCCAGCGTTCCCCCAGGTCTCCCGGTAAAAATGGTGCCTCACTTGTGTGGGAGGCCCAAGTACCCGCGGCAGGCAAGGGCCCAAAACGTAGTGAGGTGACATCAAAATGGCCTATCGCAAAACCACCTGGTTTTGCAAGGGGGGTCACTTTGGTTTTTGACCCGGTGCTCGGCGGCCATCTAGGGAAACCTACCAAACCCACACATTTCTGAAAACTAGACACCCGGCGGCTTCCAGGGAGGTATGGCGTGCGTGGATCCCCCAATGTTTCCTTACCCAGAATCCCCTGCAAACCTCAATTTTAGCTGAAAAAATCACTTTTTTCACACATTTTGGGGTGGGAAAGTTGTGGCATCACTGGGCTCACACAAATTTACCACCACCCAGCGTTCCCCCAGGTCTCCCCGTAAAAATGGTGCCTCACTTGTGTGGGAGGCCCAAGTACCCGCGGCAGGCAAGGGCCCAAAACGTAGTGAGGTGACATCAAAATGGCCGATCGCAAAACCACCTGGTTTTGCATGGGGGGTCACTTTGGTTTTTGGCCCGGTGCTCGGCGGCCATCAAGGGAAACCTACCAAACCCACACATTTCTGAAAACTAGACACCCGGCGGCTTCCAGGGAGGTATGGCTTGCGTGGATCCCCCAACGTTTCCTTACCCAGAATCCCCTGCAAACCTCAATTTTAGCTGAAAAAATCACTTTTTTCACACATTTTGGGGTGGGAAAGTTGTGGCATCACCGGGCTCACACAAATTTACCACCACCCAGCGTTCCCCCAGGTCTCCCGGTAAAAATGGTGCCTCACTTGTGTGGGAGGCCCAAGTACCCGCGGCAGGCAAGGGCCCAAAACGTAGTGAGGTGACATCAAAATGGCCTATCGCAAAACCACCTGGTTTTGCAAGGGGGGTCACTTTGGTTTTTGACCCGGTGCTCGGCGGCCATCTAGGGAAACCTACCAAACCCACACGATTCTGAAAACTAGACACCCGGCGGCTTCCAGGGAGGTATGGCTTGCGTGGATCCCCCAACGTTTCCTTACCCAGAATCCCCTGCAAACCTCAATTTTAGCTGAAAAAATCACTTTTTTCACACATTTTGGGGTGGGAAAGTTGTGGCATCACACAAATTTCCCACCACCCAGCGTTCCCCCTGGTCTCCCGGTAAAAATGGTGCCTCACTTGTGTGGGAGGCCCAAGTACCCGCGGCAGGCAAGGGCCCAAAACGTAGTGAGGCGATGTCAAAATGGGCGATCGCAAAACCACCCTGTTTTGCAAGGGGGGTCACTTTGGTTTTTGGCCCGGTGCTCGGCGGCCATCAAGGGAAACCTACCAAACCCATGCATTTCTGAAAACTAGACACCCGGCGGCTTCCAGGGAGGTATGGCTTGCGTGGATCCCCCAACGTTTCCTTACCCAGAATCCCCTGCAAACCTCAATTTTAGCTGAAAAAATCACTTTTTTCACACATTTAGGGGTGGGAAAGTTGTGGCATCACTGGGCTCACACAAATTTACCACCACTCAGCGTTCCCCCAGGTCTCGCGGTAAAAATGGTGCCTCACTTGTGTGGGAGGCCCAAGTACCCGCGGCAGGCAAGGGCCCAAAACGTAGTGAGGCGACATCAAAATGGCCTATCGCAAAACCACCTGGTTTTGCAAGGGGGTCACTTTGGTTTTTGGCCCGGTGCTCGGCGGCCATCTAGGGAAACCTACCAAACCCACACATTTCTGAAAACTAGACACCCGGCGGCTTCCAGGGAGGTATGGCTTGTGTGGATCCCCCAACGTTTCCTTACCCAGAATCCCCTGCAAACCTCAATTTTAGCTGAGAAAATCACTTTTTTCGCACATTTTGGGGTGGGAAAGTTGTGTCATCACCGGGCTCACACAAATTTACCACCACCCAGCGTTCCCCCAGGTCTCCCGGTAAAAATGGTGCCTCACTTGTGTGGGAGGCCCAAGTACCCGCGGCAGGCAGGGGCCCAAAACGTAGTGAGGTGACATCAAAATGGCCGATCGCAAAACCACCTGGTTTTGCAAGGGGGGTCACTTTGGTTTTTGGCCCGGTGCTCGGCGGCCATCTAGGGAAACCTACCAAACCCACACATTTCTGAAAACTAGACACCCGGCGGCTTCCAGGGAGGTATGGCTTGCGTGGATCCCCCGACGTTTCCTTACCCAGAATCCCCTGCAAACCTCACTTTTAGCTGAAAAAATCACTTTTTTCATACATTTTGGGGTGGGAAAGTTGTGGCATCACCGGGCTCACACAAATTTACCACCACCCAGCGTTCCCCCAGGTCTCCCGGTAAAAATGGTGCCTCACTTGTGTGGGAGGCCCAAGTACCCGCGGCAGGCAAGGGCCCAAAACGTAGTGAGGTGACATCAAAATGGCCTATCGCAAAACCACCTGGTTTTGCAAGGGGGGTCACTTTGGTTTTTGACCCGGTGCTCGGCGGCCATCTAGGGAAACCTACCAAACCCACACATTTCTGAAAACTAGACACCCGGCGGCTTCCAGGGAGGTATGGCGTGCGTGGATCCCCCAATGTTTCCTTACCCAGAATCCCCTGCAAACCTCAATTTTAGCTGAAAAAATCACTTTTTTCACACATTTTGGGGTGGGAAAGTTGTGGCATCACTGGGCTCACACAAATTTACCACCACCCAGCGTTCCCCCAGGTCTCCCCGTAAAAATGGTGCCTCACTTGTGTGGGAGGCCCAAGTACCCGCGGCAGGCAAGGGCCCAAAACGTAGTGAGGTGACATCAAAATGGCCGATCGCAAAACCACCTGGTTTTGCATGGGGGGTCACTTTGGTTTTTGGCCCGGTGCTCGGCGGCCATCAAGGGAAACCTACCAAACCCACACATTTCTGAAAACTAGACACCCGGCGGCTTCCAGGGAGGTATGGCTTGCGTGGATCCCCCAACGTTTCCTTACCCAGAATCCCCTGCAAACCTCAATTTTAGCTGAAAAAATCACTTTTTTCACACATTTTGGGGTGGGAAAGTTGTGGCATCACCGGGCTCACACAAATTTCCCATCACCCAGCGTTCCCCCTGGTCTCCCGGTAAAAATGGTGCCTCACTTGTGTGGGAGGCCCAAGTACCCGCGGCAGGCAAGGGCCCAAAACATAGTGAGGTGACATCAAAATGGCCTATCGCAAAACCACCTGGTTTTGCAAGGGGGTCACTTTGGTTTTTGACCCGGTGCTCGGCAGCCATCTAGGGAACCCTACCAAACCTACACATTTCTGAAAACTAGACACCCGGCGGCTTCCAGGGAGGTATGGCTTGCGTGGATCCCCCAATGTTTCCTTACCCAGAATCCCCTGCAAACCTCAATTTTAGCTGAAAAAAATCACTTTTTTCACACATTTTGGGGTGGGAAAGTTGTGGCATCACCGGGCTCACACAAATTTACCCCCACCCAGCCTTCCCCCAGGTCTCCCAGTAAAAATGGTGCCTCACTTGTGTGGGAGGCCCAAGTACCCGCGGCAGGCAAGGGCCCAAAACGTAGTGAGGTGACATCAAAATGGCCGATCGCAAAACCACTTGGTTTTGCAAGGGGGGTCACTTTGGTTTTTGACCCGGTGCTCGGCGGCCATCTAGGGAACCCTACCAAACCCACACATTTCTGAAAACTAGACACCCGGCGGCTTCCAGGGAGGTATGGCTTGCGTGGATCCCCCAACGTTTCCTTACCCAGAATCCCCTGCAAACTCAATTTTAGCTGAAAAAATCACTTTTTTCACACATTTTGGGGTGGGAAAGTTGTGGCATCACCGGGCTCACACAAATTTACCACCACCCAGCGTTCCCCCAGGTCTCCCGGTAAAAATGGTGCCTCACTTGTGTGGGAGGCCCAAGTACCCGCGGCAGGCAAGGGCCCAAAACGTAGTGAGGTGACATCAAAATGGCCGATCGCAAAACCACCTGGTTTTGCAAGGGGGGTCACTTTGGTTTTTGGCCCGGTGCTCGGCGGCCATCTAGGGAAACCTACCAAACCCACGCATTTCTGAAAACTAGACACCCGGCGGCTTCCAGGGAGGTATGGCTTGTGTGGATCCCCCAACGTTTCCTTACCCAGAATCCCCTGCAAACCTCAATTTTAGCTGAAAAAATCACTTTTTTCACACATTTTGGGGTGGGAAAGTTGTGGCATCACCGGGCTCACACAAATTTACCACCACCCAGCGTTCCCCCAGGTCTCCCGGTAACAATGGTGCCTCACTTGTGTGGGAGGCCCAAGTACCCGCGGCAGGCAAGGGCCCAAAACGTAGTGAGGTGACATCAAAATGGCCGATCGCAAAACCACCTGGTTTTGCAAGAGGGGTCACTTTGGTTTTTGACCCGGTGCTCGGCGGCCATCTAGGGAAACCTACCAAACCCACACATTTCTGAAAACTAGACACCCGGCGGCTTCCAGGGAGGTATGGCTTGCGTGGATCCCCCAACGTTTCCTTACCCAGAATCCCCTGCAAACCTCAATTTTAGCTGAAAAAATCACTTTTTTTCACACATTTTGGGGTGGGAAAGTTGTGGCACCACCGGGCTCACACAAATTTACCACCACCCAGCGTTCCCCCACGTCTCCCGGTACAAATGGTGCCTCACTTGTGTGGGAGGCCCAAGTACCCGCGGCAGGCAAGGGCCCAAAACGTAGTGAGGTGACATCAAAATGGCCGATCGCAAAACCACCTGGTTTTGCAAGGGGGGTCACTTTGGTTTTTGGCCCGGTGCTCGGCGGCCATCTAGGGAAACCTACCAAACCCACACATTTCTGAAAACTAGACACCCGGCGGCTTCCAGGGAGGTATGGCTTGCGTGGATCCCCCGACGTTTCCTTACCCAGAATCCCCTGCAAACCTCAATTTTAGCTGAAAAAATCACTTTTTTCACACATTTTGGGGTGGGAAAGTTGTGGCATCACCGGGCTCACACAAATTTACCACCACCCAGCGTTCCCCCAGGTCTCCCGGTAAAAATGGTGCCTCACTTGTGTGGGAGGCCCAAGTACCCGCGGCAGGCAAGGGCCCAAAACGTAGTGAGGTGACATCAAAATGGCCTATCGCAAAACCACCTGGTTTTGCAAGGGGGGTCACTTTGGTTTTTGACCCGGTGCTCGGCGGCCATCTAGGGAAACCTACTAAACCCACACATTTCTGAAAACTAGACACCCGGCGGCTTCCAGGGAGGTATGGCGTGCGTGGATCCCCCAACGTTTCCTTACCCAGAATCCCCTGCAACCCTCAATTTTAGCTGAAAAAATCACTTTTTTCACACATTTTGGGGTGGGAAAGTTGTGGCATCACTGGGCTCAAACAAATTTACCACCACCCAGCGTTCCCCCAGGTCTCCCCGTATAAATGGTGCCTCACTTGTGTGGGAGGCCCAAGTACCCGCGGCAGGCAAGGGCCCAAAACGTAGTGAGGTGACATCAAAATGGCCGATCGCAAAACCACCTGGTTTTGCATGGGGGTCACTTTGGTTTTCGGCCCGGTGCTCGGCGGTCATCTAGGGAAACCTACCAAACCCACACATTTCTGAAAACTAGACACACGGAGGCTTCCAGGGAGGTATGGCTTGCGTGGATCTCCCGACGTTTCCTTACCCAGAATACCCTGCAAACCTCAATTTTAGCTGAAAAAATCACTTTTTTCACACATTTTGGGGTGGGAAAGTTGTGGCATCACCGGGCTCACACAAATTTCCCACCACCCAGCGTTCCCCCTGGTCTCCCGGTAAAAATGGTGCCTCACTTGTGTGGGAGGCCCAAGTACCCGCGGCAGGCAAGGGCCCAAAACATAGTGAGGTGACATCAAAATGGCCTATCGCAAAACCACCTGGTTTTGCAAGGGGGGTCACTTTGGTTTTTGGCCCGGTGCTCGGCGGCCATCTAGGGAAACCTACCAAACCCACACATTTCTGAAAACTAGACACCCGGCGGCTTCCAGGGAGGTATGGCTTGCGTGGATCCCCCGACGTTTCCTTACCCAGAATCCCCTGCAAACCTCAATTTTAGCTGAAAAAATCACTTTTTTCACACATTTTGGGGTAGGAAAGTTGTGGCATCACCGGGCTCACACAAATTTACCACCACCCAGCGTTCCCCCAGGTCTCCCGGTAAAAATGGTGCCTCACTTGTGTGGGAGGCCCAAGTACCCGCGGCAGGCAAGGGCCCAAAACGTAGTGAGGTGACATCAAAATGGCCGATCGCAAAACCACCTGGTTTTGCATGGGGGTCACTTTGGTTTTTGGCCCGGTGCTCGGCGGCCATCTAGGGAAACCTACCAAACCCACACATTTCTGAAAACTAGACACCCGGCGGCTTCCAGGGAGGTATGGCTTGCGTGGATCTCCCGACGTTTCCTTACCCAGAATCCCCTGCAAACCTCAATTTTAGCTGAAAAAATCACTTTTTTCACACATTTTGGGGTGGGAAAGTTGTGGCATCACCGGGCTCACACAAATTTCCCACCACCCAGCGTTCCCCCTGGTCTCCCGGTAAAAATGGTGCCTCACTTGTGTGGGAGGCCCAAGTACCCGCGGCAGGCAAGGGCCCAAAACATAGTGAGGTGACATCAAAATGGCCTATCGCAAAACCACCTGGTTTTGCAAGGGGGTCACTTTGGTTTTTGACCCGGTGCTCGGCAGCCATCTAGGGAACCCTACCAAACCTACACATTTCTGAAAACTAGACACCCGGCGGCTTCCAGGGAGGTATGGCTTGCGTGGATCCCCCAATGTTTCCTTACCCAGAATCCCCTGCAAACCTCAATTTTAGCTGAATAAAATCACTTTTTTCACACATTTTGGGGTGGGAAAGTTGTGGCATCACTGGGCTCACACAAATTTACCCCCACCCAGCCTTCCCCCAGGTCTCCCAGTAAAAATGGTGCCTCACTTGTGTGGGAGGCCCAAGTTCCCGCGGCAGGCAAGGGCCCAAAACGTAGTGAGGTGACATCAAAATGGCCGATCGCAAAACCACTTGGTTTTGCAAGGGGGGTCACTTTGGTTTTTGACCCGGTGCTCGGCGGCCATCTAGGGAACCCTACCAAACCCACACATTTCTGAAAACTAGACACCCGGCGGCTTCCAGGGAGGTATGGCTTGCGTGGATCCCCCAACGTTTCCTTACCCAGAATCCCCTGCAAACCTCAATTTTAGCTGAAAAAATCACTTTTTTCACACATTTTGGGGTGGGAAAGTTGTGGCATCACCGGGCTCACACAAATTTACCACCACCCAGCGTTCCCCCAGGTCTCCCGGTAAAAATGGTGCCTCACTTGTGTGGGAGGCCCAAGTACCCGCGGCAGGCAAGGGCCCAAAACGTAGTGAGGTGACATCAAAATGGCCGATCGCAAAACCACCTGGTTTTGCAAGGGGGGTCACTTTGGTTTTTGGCCCGGTGCTCGGCGGCCATCTAGGGAAACCTACCAAACCCACGCATTTCTGAAAACTAGACACCCGGCGGCTTCCAGGGAGGTATGGCTTGTGTGGATCCCCCAACGTTTCCTTACCCAGAATCCCCTGCAAACCTCAATTTTAGCTGAAAAAATCACTTTTTTCACACATTTTGGGGTGGGAAAGTTGTGGCATCACCGGGCTCACACAAATTTACCACCACCCAGCGTTCCCCCAGGTCTCCCGGTAACAATGGTGCCTCACTTGTGTGGGAGGCCCAAGTACCCGCGGCAGGCAAGGGCCCAAAACGTAGTGAGGTGACATCAAAATGGCCGATCGCAAAACCACCTGGTTTTGCAAGGGGGGTCACTTTGGTTTTTGACCCGGTGCTCGGCGGCCATCTAGGGAAACCTACCAAACCCACACATTTCTGAAAACTAGACACCCGGCGGCTTCCAGGGAGGTATGGCTTGCGTGGATCCCCCAACGTTTCCTTACCCAGAATCCCCTGCAAACCTCAATTTTAGCTGAAAAAATCACTTTTTTCACACATTTTGGGGTGGGAAAGTTGTGGCACCACCGGGCTCACACAAATTTACCACCACCCAGCGTTCCCCCACGTCTCCCGGTAAAAATGGTGCCTCACTTGTGTGGGAGGCCCAAGTACCCGCGGCAGGCAAGGGCCCAAAACGTAGTGAGGTGACATCAAAATGGCCGATCGCAAAACCACCTGGTTTTGCAAGGGGGGTCACTTTGGTTTTTGGCCCGGTGCTCGGCGGCCATCTAGGGAAACCTACCAAACCCACGCATTTCTGAAAACTAGACACCCGGCGGCTTCCAGGGAGGTATGGCTTGTGTGGATCCCCCAACGTTTCCTTACCCAGAATCCCCTGCAAACCTCAATTTTAGCTGAAAAAATCACTTTTTTCACACATTTTGGGGTGGGAAAGTTGTGGCATCACCGGGCTCACACAAATTTACCACCACCCAGCGTTCCCCCAGGTCTCCCGGTAACAATGGTGCCTCACTTGTGTGGGAGGCCCAAGTACCCGCGGCAGGCAAGGGCCCAAAACGTAGTGAGGTGACATCAAAATGGCCGATCGCAAAACCACCTGGTTTTGCAAGGGGGTCACTTTGGTTTTTGACCCGGTGCTCGGCAGCCATCTAGGGAACCCTACCAAACCTACACATTTCTGAAAACTAGACACCCGGCGGCTTCCAGGGAGGTATGGCTTGCGTGGATCCCCCAATGTTTCCTTACCCAGAATCCCCTGCAAACCTCAATTTTAGCTGAATAAAATCACTTTTTTCACACATTTTGGGGTGGGAAAGTTGTGGCATCACCGGGCTCTCACAAATTTACCCCCACCCAGCCTTCCCCCAGGTCTCCCAGTAAAAATGGTGCCTCACTTGTGTGGGAGGCCCAAGTACCCGCGGCAGGCAAGGGCCCAAAACGTAGTGAGGTGACATCAAAATGGCCGATCGCAAAACCACTTGGTTTTGCAAGGGGGGTCACTTTGGTTTTTGACCCGGTGCTCGGCGGCCATCTAGGGAACCCTACCAAACCCACACATTTCTGAAAACTAGACACCCGGCGGCTTCCAGGGAGGTATGGCTTGCGTGGATCCCCCAACGTTTCCTTACCCAGAATCCCCTGCAAACCTCAATTTTAGCTGAAAAAATCACTTTTTTCACACATTTTGGGGTGGGAAAGTTGTGGCATCACCGGGCTCACACAAATTTACCACCACCCAGCGTTCCCCCAGGTCTCCCGGTAAAAATGGTGCCTCACTTGTGTGGGAGGCCCAAGTACCCGCGGCAGGCAAGGGCCCAAAACGTAGTGAGGTGACATCAAAATGGCCGATCGCAAAACCACCTGGTTTTGCAAGGGGGGTCACTTTGGTTTTTGGCCCGGTGCTCAGCGGCCATCTAGGGAAACCTACCAAACCCACGCATTTCTGAAAACTAGACACCCGGCGGCTTCCAGGGAGGTATGGCTTGTGTGGATCCCCCAACGTTTCCTTACCCAGAATCCCCTGCAAACCTCAATTTTAGCTGAAAAAATCACTTTTTTCACACATTTTGGGGTGGGAAAGTTGTGGCATCACCGGGCTCACACAAATTTACCACCACCCAGCGTTCCCCCAGGTCTCCCGGTAACAATGGTGCCTCACTTGTGTGGGAGGCCCAAGTACCCGCGGCAGGCAAGGGCCCAAAACGTAGTGAGGTGACATCAAAATGGCCGATCGCAAAACCACCTGGTTTTGCAAGGGGGGTCACTTTGGTTTTTGACCCGGTGCTCGGCGGCCATCTAGGGAAACCTACCAAACCCACACATTTCTGAAAACTAGACACCCGGCGGCTTCCAGGGAGGTATGGCTTGCGTGGATCCCCCAACGTTTCCTTACCCAGAATCCCCTGCAAACCTCAATTTTAGCTGAAAAAATCACTTTTTTCACACATTTTGGGGTGGGAAAGTTGTGGCACCACCGGGCTCACACAAATTTACCACCACCCAGCGTTCCCCCACGTCTCCCGGTAAAAATGGTGCCTCACTTGTGTGGGAGGCCCAAGTACCCGCGGCAGGCAAGGGCCCAAAACGTAGTGAGGTGACATCAAAATGGCCGATCGCAAAACCACCTGGTTTTGCAAGGGGGGTCACTTTGGTTTTTGGCCCGGTGCTCGGCGGCCATCTAGGGAAACCTACCAAACCCACGCATTTCTGAAAACTAGACACCCGGCGGCTTCCAGGGAGGTATGGCTTGTGTGGATCCCCCAACGTTTCCTTACCCAGAATCCCCTGCAAACCTCAATTTTAGCTGAAAAAATCACTTTTTTCACACATTTTGGGGTGGGAAAGTTGTGGCATCACCGGGCTCACACAAATTTACCACCACCCAGCGTTCCCCCAGGTCTCCCGGTAACAATGGTGCCTCACTTGTGTGGGAGGCCCAAGTACCCGCGGCAGGCAAGGGCCCAAAACGTAGTGAGGTGACATCAAAATGGCCGATCGCAAAACCACCTGGTTTTGCAAGGGGGGTCACTTTGGTTTTTGACCCGGTGCTCGGCGGCCATCTAGGGAAACCTACCAAACCCACACATTTCTGAAAACTAGACACCCGGCGGCTTCCAGGGAGGTATGGCTTGCGTGGATCCCCCAACGTTTCCTTACCCAGAATCCCCTGCAAACCTCAATTTTAGCTGAAAAAATCACTTTTTTCACACATTTTGGGGTGGGAAAGTTGTGGCACCACCGGGCTCACACAAATTTACCACCACCCAGCGTTCCCCCACGTCTCCCGGTAAAAATGGTGCCTCACTTGTGTGGGAGGCCCAAGTACCCGCGGCAGGCAAGGGCCCAAAACGTAGTGAGGTGACATCAAAATGGCCGATCGCAAAACCACCTGGTTTTGCAAGGGGGGTCACTTTGGTTTTTGGCCCGGTGCTCGGCGGCCATCTAGGGAAACCTACCAAACCCACACATTTCTGAAAACTAGACACCCTGCGGCTTCCAGGGAGGTATGGCTTGCGTGGATCCCCCGACGTTTCCTTACCCAGAATCCCCTGCAAACCTCAATTTTAGCTGAAAAAATCACTTTTTTCACACATTTTGGGGTGGGAAAGTTGTGGCATCACCGGGCTCACACAAATTTACCACCACCCAGCGTTCCCCCAGGTCTCCCGGTAAAAATGGTGCCTCACTTGTGTGGGAGGCCCAAGTACCCGCGGCAGGCAAGGGCCCAAAACGTAGTGAGGTGACATCAAAATGGCCGATCGCAAAACCACCTGGTTTTGCAAGGGGGGTCACTTTGGTTTTTGGCCCGGTGCTCGGCGGCCATCTAGGGAAACCTACCAAACCCACGCATTTCTGAAAACTAGACACCCGGCGGCTTCCAGGGAGGTATGGCTTGTGTGGATCCCCCAACGTTTCCTTACCCAGAATCCCCTGCAAACCTCAATTTTAGCTGAAAAAATCACTTTTTTCACACATTTTGGGGTGGGAAAGTTGTGGCATCACCGGGCTCACACAAATTTACCACCACCCAGCGTTCCCCCAGGTCTCCCGGTAACAATGGTGCCTCACTTGTGTGGGAGGCCCAAGTACCCGCGGCAGGCAAGGGCCCAAAACGTAGTGAGGTGACATCAAAATGGCCGATCGCAAAACCACCTGGTTTTGCAAGGGGGGTCACTTTGGTTTTTGACCCGGTGCTCGGCGGCCATCTAGGGAAACCTACCAAACCCACACATTTCTGAAAACTAGACACCCGGCGGCTTCCAGGGAGGTATGGCTTGCGTGGATCCCCCAACGTTTCCTTACCCAGAATCCCCTGCAAACCTCAATTTTAGCTGAAAAAATCACTTTTTTCACACATTTTGGGGTGGGAAAGTTGTGGCACCACCGGGCTCACACAAATTTACCACCACCCAGCGTTCCCCCACGTCTCCCGGTAAAAATGGTGCCTCACTTGTGTGGGAGGCCCAAGTACCCGCGGCAGGCAAGGGCCCAAAACGTAGTGAGGTGACATCAAAATGGCCGATCGCAAAACCACCTGGTTTTGCAAGGGGGGTCACTTTGGTTTTTGGCCCGGTGCTCGGCGGCCATCTAGGGAAACCTACCAAACCCACACATTTCTGAAAACTAGACACCCTGCGGCTTCCAGGGAGGTATGGCTTGCGTGGATCCCCCAACGTTTCCTTACCCAGAATCCCCTGCAAACCTCAATTTTAGCTGAAAAAATCACTTTTTTCACTCATTTTGGGGTGGGAAAGTTGTGGCATCACCGGGCTCACACAAATTTACCACCACCCAGCGTTCCCCCAGGTCTCCCGGTAAAAATGGTGCCTCACTTGTGTGGGAGGCCCAAGTACCCGCGGCAGGCAAGGGCCCAAAACGTAGTGAGGTGACATCAAAATTGCCTATCGCAAAACCACCTGGTTTTGCAAGGGGGGTCACTTTGGTTTTTGACCCGGTGCTCGGCGGCCATCTAGGGAAACCTACCAAACCCACACATTTCTGAAAACTAGACACCCGGTGGCTTCCAGGGAGGTATGGCGTGCGTGGATCCCCCAACGTTTCCTTACCCAGAATCCCCTGCAACCCTCAATTTTAGCTGAAAAAATCACTTTTTTCACACATTTTGGGGTGGGAAAGTTGTGGCATCACTGGGCTCACACAAATTTACCACCACCCAGCGTTCCCCCAGGTCTCCCCGTATAAATGGTGCCTCACTTGTGTGGGAGGCCCAAGTACCCGCGGCAGGCAAGGGCCCAAAACGTAGTGAGGTGACATCAAAATGGCCGATCGCAAAACCACCTGGTTTTGCATGGGGGGTCACTTTGGTTTTTGGCCCGGTGCTCGGCGGTCATCTAGGGAAACCTACCAAACCCACACATTTCTGAAAACTAGACACACGGCGGCTTCCAGGGAGGTATGGCTTGCGTGGATCTCCCGACGTTTCCTTACCCAGAATACCCTGCAAACCTCAATTTTAGCTGAAAAAATCACTTTTTTCACACATTTTGGGGTGGGAAAGTTGTGGCATCACTGGGCTCACACAAATTTTCCACCACCCAGCGTTCCCCCTGGTCTCCCGGTAAAAATGGTGCCTCACTTGTGTGGGAGGCCCAAGTACCCGCGGCAGGCAAGGGCCCAAAACATAGTGAGGTGACATCAAAATGGCCTATCGCAAAACCACCTGGTTTTGCAAGGGGGGTCACTTTGGTTTTTGGCCCGGTGCTCGGCGGCCATCTAGGGAAACCTACCAAACCCACACATTTCTGAAAACTAGACACCCGGCGGCTTCCAGGGAGGTATGGCTTGCGTGGATCCCCCGACGTTTCCTTACCCAGAATCCCCTGCAAACCTCAATTTTAGCTGAAAAAAATCACTTTTTTCACACATTTTGGGGTGGGAAAGTTGTGGCATCACCGGGCTCACACAAATTTACCACCACCCAGCGTTCCCCCAGGTCTCCCGGTAAAAATGGTGCCTCACTTGTGTGGGAGGCCCAAGTACCCGCGGCAGGCAAGGGCCCAAAACGTAGTGAGGTGACATCAAAATGGCCTATCGCAAAACCACCTGGTTTTGCAAGGGGGGTCACTTTGGTTTTTGACCCGGTGCTCGGCGGCCATCTAGGGAAACCTACCAAACCCACACATTTCTGAAAACTAGACACCCGGCGGCTTCCAGGGAGGTATGGCGTGCGTGGATCCCCCAACGTTTCCTTACCCAGAATCCCCTGCAACCCTCAATTTTAGCTGAAAAAATCACTTTTTTCACACATTTTGGGGTGGGAAAGTTGTGGCATCACTGGGCTCACACAAATTTACCACCACCCAGCGTTCCCCCAGGTCTCCCCGTAAAAATGGTGCCTCACTTGTGTGGGAGGCCCAATACCCGCGGCAGGCAAGGGCCCAAAACGTAGTGAGGTGACATCAAAATGGCCGATCGCAAAACCACCTGGTTTTGCATGGGGAGTCACTTTGGTTTTTGGCCCGGTGCTCGGCGGTCATCTAGGGAAACCTACCAAACCCACGCATTTCTGAAAACTAGACACACGGCGGCTTCCAGGGAGGTATGGCTTGCGTGGATCTCCCGACGTTTCCTTACCCAGAATACCCTGCAAACCTCAATTTTAGCTGAAAAAATCACTTTTTTCACACATTTTGGGGTGGGAAAGTTGTGGCATCACCGGGCTCACACAAATTTCCCACCACCCAGCGTTCCCCCAGGTCTCCCGGTAAAAATGGTGCCTCACTTGTGTGGGAGGCCCAAGTACCCGCGGCAGGCAAGGGCCCAAAACGTAGTGAGGTGACATCAAAATGGCCGATCGCAAAACCACCTGGTTTTGCATGGGGGGTCACTTTGGTTTTTGGCCCGGTGCTCGGCGGCCATCTAGGGAAACCTACCAAACCCACACATTTCTGAAAACTAGACACCCGGCGGCTTCCAGGGAGGTATGGCTTGCGTGGATCTCCCGACGTTTCCTTACCCAGAATACCCTGCAAACCTCAATTTTAGCTGAAAAAATCACTTTTTTCACACATTTTGGGGTGGGAAAGTTGTGGCATCACCGGGCTCACACAAATTTCCCACCACCCAGCGTTCCCCCTGGTCTCCCGGTAAAAATGGTGCCTCACTTGTGTGAGAGGCCCAAGTACCCGCGGCAGGCAAGGGCCCAAAACATAGTGAGGTGACATCAAAATGGCCTATCGCAAAACCGCCTGGTTTTGCAAGGGGGTCACTTTGGTTTTTGACCCGGTGCTCGGCAGCCATCTAGGGAACCCTACCAAACCCACACATTTCTGAAAACGAGACACCCGGCGGCTTCCAGGGAGGTATGGCTTGCGTGGATCCCCCAATGTTTCCTTACCCAGAATCCCCTGCAAACCTCAATTTTAGCTGAAAAAAATCACTTTTTTCACACATTTTGGGGTGGGAAAGTTGTGGCATCACCGGGCTCACACAAATTTACCACCACCCAGCGTTCCCCCAGGTCTCCCGGTAAAAATGGTGCCTCACTTGGAGGCAGTGAAGTGATTTTTTCAGCTAAAATTGAGGTTTGCAGGGTATTCTGGGTAAGGAAACGTCGGGAGATCCACGCAAGCCATACCTCCCTGGAGGCCGCCGGGTGTCTAGTTTTCAGAAATGTGTGGGTTTGGTAGGTTTCCGTAGATGGCCGCCGAGCACCGGGCCAAAAACCAAAGTGACCCCCCATGCAAAACCAGGTGGTTTTGCGATCGGCCATTTTGATGTCACCTCACTACGTTTTGGGCCCTTGCCTGCCGCGGGTACTTGGGCCTCCCACACAAGTGAGGCACCATTTTTACGGGGAGACCTGGGGGAACGCTGGGTGGTGGTAAATTTGTGTGAGCCCAGTGATGCCACAACTTTCCCACCCCAAATATGTGAAAAAAGTGATTTTTTCAGCTAAAATTGAGGTTTGCAGGGGATTCTGGGTAAGGAAACGTTAGGGGATCCACGCACGCCATACCTCCCTGGAAGCCGCCGGGTGTCTAGTTTTCAGAAATGTGTGGGTTTGGTAGGTTTCCCTAGATGGCCGCCGAGCACCGGGTCAAAAACCAAAGTGACCCCCCTTGCAAAACCAGGTGGTTTTGCGATAGGCCATTTTGATGTTGCCTCACTACGTTTTGGGCCCTTGCCTGCCGCGGGTACTTGGGCCTCCCACACAAGTGTGGCACCATTTTTACCGGGAGACCTGGAGGAACGCTGGGTGGTGGTAAATTTGTGTGAGCCCGGTGATGCCACAACTTTCCCACCCCAAAATGTGTGAAAAAAGTGATTTTTTCAGCTAAAATTGAGGTTTGCAGGGGATTCTGGGTAAGGAAACGTTGGGGGATCCACGCAAGCCATACCTCCCTGGAAGCCGCCGGGTGTCTAGTTTTCAGAAATGCAGGGGTTTGGTAGGTTTCCCTAGATGGCCGCCGAGCACCGGGTCAAAAACCAAAGTGACCCTCCTTGCAAAACCAGGTGGTTTTGCGATCGGCCATTTTGATGTCACCTCACTACGTTTTGGGCCCTTGCCTGCCGCGGGTACTTGGGCCTCCCACACAAGTGAGGCACCATTTTTACCGGGAGACCTGGGGGAATGCTGGGTGGTGGTAAATTTGTGTGAGCCCGGTGATGCCACAACTTTCCCACCCCAAAATGTGTGAAAAAAGTGATTTTTTCTGCTAAAATTGAGGGTTGCAGGGGATTCTGGGTAAGGAAACGTTGGGGGATCCACGCAAGCCATACCTCCTTGGAAGCCGCTGGGTGTCTAGTTTTCAGAAATGCATGAATTGGTAGGTTTCCCTAGGTGCCGGCAGAGCTAGGGTTCAAAAACTACAGCTCGTCACTTTGCCAAAAAAGGGTCATTTTTCACTGCAAAATTGAGGTGTGACCATGTTGCGTTTTGCGCCGTTTCCTGTCGCGGGCACTATGCCGACCCGCACAAGTGAGATACCATTTTTCTCGTAGGACTTTGGGGAACGTGGGGTGGGTGTAAATTTGTGGATCCACGCAGTTTCCAGAACTTTCCATCATAGAAATGTGGGGAAAATGTGTTTTTTTTGTCAATTTTTTAGGTTTGCAAGGGATTCTGGGTAACAGACCATGGTGGGAGGGACTCAAGTCACCCCATCCTGGATTCCCCTGGGTGTCTAGTTTTAAAAAATGTATAGGTTTGCTAGGTTTCCCTAGGTGCCGGCAGGGTAGGGTTCAAAAACTACAGCAAGTCACTTTGCCAAAAAAGGGTCATTTTTCACAGCAAAATTGAGGTGTGACCAGGTTGCGTTTTGCTCCGTTTCCTGTTGCGGGCACTATGCCGACCCGCACAAGTGACGTACCATTTTTCTCGTAGGACTTTGGGGAACGCGCGGTGGGTGGAAATTTGTGGATCCACGCAGATTCCAGAACTTTCCATCACAGAAATATGGGGAAAATGTGTTTTTTTTGTCAATGTTTTAGGTTTGCAAGAGATTCTGGGTAACAGACCATGGTGGGAGGCAGTCAAGTCACCCCATCCTGGATTCCCCTGGGTGTCTAGTTTTCAAAAATGTATAGGTTTGCTAGGTTTCCCTAGGTGCCGACAGGGCTGGGGTTCAAAAACTACAGCTCGTCACTTTGCCAAAAAAGGGTCATTTTTCACTGCAAAATTGAGGTGTGACCATGTTGCGTTTTGCGCCGTTTCCTGTCGCGGCCACTATGCCGACCGACACAAGTGAGGTACCATTTTTCACGTAAGACTTTGGGGAACGTTGGGTGGGTGGAAATTTGTGGATCCACGCAGATTCCAGAACTTTCCATCACAGTAATATGGGGAAAACGTGGGTTTTTTGTCAATTGTTTAGGTTTGCAAGGGATTCTGGGTAGCAGACCATGGTGGGAGGTGGTCAAGTCACCCCATCCTAGATTCCCCTGGGTGTCTAGTTTTCAAAAATGTATAGGTTTGCTAGGTTTCCCTAGGTGCCGGCAGGGCTAGGGTTCAAAAACGACAGCTCGTCACTTTGCCAAAAAAGGGTCATTTTTCACTGCAAAATTGAGGTGTGATCACGTTGCGTTTTGCGCCGTTTCCTGTCACGGGCACTATGCCAACCCGCACAAGTGAGATACCATTTTTCTCGTAGGACTTTGGGGAACGCGGGGTGGGTGGAAATTTGTGGATCCACGCAGATTCCAGAGCTTTCCATCACAGAAATGTGGGGAAAATGTGTTTTTTTTGTCAATTTTTTACGTTTGCAAGGGATTCTGGGTAACAGACCATGGTGGGAGGGACTCAAGTCACCCCATCCTGGATTCCCCTGGGTGTCTAGTTTTCAAAAATGTATAGGTTTGCTAGGTTTCCATAGGTAACGGCAGGGCTAGGGTTCAAAAACTACAGCTAGTCACTTTTCCAAAAAAGGGTCATTTTTCACAGCAAAATTGAGGTGTGACCAGGTTGCGTTTTGCGCCGTTTCCTGTTGCGGGCACTATGCCGACCCGCACAAGTGAGGTACCATTTTTCTCGTAGGACTTTGGGGAACGCGGGGTGGGTGGAAATTTGTGGATCCACGCAGATTCCAGAACTTTCCATCACAGAAATATGGGGTAAATGTGTGTTTTTTGTCAATTTTTTAGGTTTGCAAGGGATTCTGGGTAGCAGACCATGGTGGGAGGCAGTCAAGTCACCCCATCCTGGATTCTCCTGGGTGTCTAGTTTTCAAAAATGTATAGGTTTGCTAGGTTTCCCTAGGTGCCGGCAGGGCTAGGGTTCAAAAACTACAGCTCGTCACTTTGCCAAAAAAGGGTCATTTTTCACTGCAAAATTGAGGTGTGACCACGTTGCGTTTTGCGCCGTTTCCTGTCGCGGCCACTATGCCGACCCGCACAAGTGAGGTACCATTTTTCTCGTAAGACTTTGGGGAACGTTGGGTGGGTGGAAATTTGTGGATCCACGCAGATTCCAGAACTTTCCATCACAGAAATATGGGGAAAATGTGTTTGTTTGGTCAATTTTTTAGGTTTCCAAGGGATTCTGGGTAGCAGACCATGGTGGGAGGCAGTCAAGTCACCCCATCCTGGATTCCCCTGGGTGTCTAGTTTTCAAAAATGTATAGGTTTGCTAGGTTTCCCTAGGTGCCGGCAGGGCTAGGGTTCAAAAACTACAGCTCGTCACTTTGCCAAAAAAGGGTCATTTTTCACTGCAAAATTGAGGTGTGACCACGTTGCGTTTTGCGCCGTTTCCTGTCACGGGCACTATGCCGACCCACACAAGTGAGGTACCATTTTTCTCGTAGGACTTTGGGGAACGCGGGGTGGGTAGAACTTTGTGGATCCACGCAGATTCCAGAACTTTCCATCACAGAAATGTGGAGAAATGGTGGTTTTTTTGTCAATTTTTTACGTTTGCAAGGGATTCTGGGTAACAGACCATGGTGGGAGGCACTCAAGTCACCCCATCCTGGATTCCCCTGGGTGTCTAGTTTTAAAAAACTGTATAGGTTTGCTAGGTTTCCCTAGGTGCCGGCAGGGCTAGGGTTCAAAAACTACAGCTCGTCACTTTGCCAAAAAAGGGTCATTTTTCACTGCAAAATTGAGGTGTGACCACGTTGCGTTTTGCGCCGTTTCCTGTCGCGGCCACTATGCCAACCCACACAAGTGAGGTACCATTTTTCATGTAAGACTTTGGGGAATGTTGGGTGGGTGGAAATTTGTGGATCCACGCATATTCCAGAACTTTCCATCACAGTAATATGGGGAAAATGTGGGTTTTTTGTCAATTTTTTAGGTTTGCAAGGGATTCTGGGTAGCAGACCATGTGGGAGGCGGTCAAGTCACCCCATCCTGGATTCCCCTGGGTGTCTAGTTTTCAAAAATGTATAGGTTTGCTAGGTTTCCCTAGGTGCCGGCAGGGCTAGGGTTCAAAAACTACAGCTCGTCACTTTGCCAAAAAAGGGTCATTTTTCACTGCAAAATTGAGGTGTGACCACGTTGCGTTTTGCGCCGTTTCCTGTCACGGGCACTATGCCAACCCGCACAAGTGAGATACCATTTTTCTCGTAGGACTTTGGGGAACGCGGGGTGGGTGGAAATTTGTGGATCCACGCAGATTCCAGAGCTTTCCATCACAGAAATATGGGGAAAATGTGTTTTTTTTGTCAATGTTTTAGGTTTGCAAGGGATTCTGGGTAACAGACCATGGTGGGAGGCAGTCAAGTCACCCCATCCTGGATTCCCCTGGGTGTCTAGTTTTCAAAAATGTATAGGTTTGCTAGGTTTCCCTAGGTGCCGACAGGGCTGGGGTTCAAAAACTACAGCTCGTCACTTTGCCAAAAAAGGGTCATTTTTCACTGCAAAATTGAGGTGTGACCATGTTGCGTTTTGCGCCGTTTCCTGTCGCGGCCACTATGCCGACCGACACAAGTGAGGTACCATTTTTCACGTAAGACTTTGGGGAACGTTGGGTGGGTGGAAATTTGTGGATCCACGCAGATTCCAGAACTTTCCATCACAGTAATATGGGGAAAATGTGGGTTTTTTGTCAATTTTTTAGGTTTGCAAGGCATTCTGGGTAGCAGACCATGGTGGGAGGCGGTCAAGTCACCCCATCCTGGATTCCCCTGGGTGTCTAGTTTTCAAAAATGTATAGGTTTGCTAGGTTTCCCTAGGTGCCGGCAGGGCTAGGGTTAAAAAACGACAGCTCGTCACTTTGCCAAAAAAGGGTCATTTTTCACTGCAAAATTGAGGTGTGACCACGTTGCGTTTTGCGCCGTTTCCTGTCACGGGCACTATGCCAACCCGCACAAGTGAGATACCATTTTTCTCGTAGGACTTTGGGGAACGCGGGGTGGGTGGAAATTTGTGGATCCACGCAGATTCCAGAGCTTTCCATCACAGAAATGTGGGGAAAATGTGTTTTTTTTGTCAATTTTTTACGTTTGCAAGGGATTCTGGGTAACAGACCATGGTGGGAGGGACTCAAGTCACCCCATCCTGGATTCCCCTGGGTGTCTAGTTTTCAAAAATGTATAGGTTTGCTAGGTTTCCGTAGGTAACGGCAGGGCTAGGGTTCAAAAACTACAGCTAGTTACTTTGCCAAAAAAGGGTCATTTTTCACAGCAAAATTGAGGTGTGACCAGGTTGCGTTTTGCGCCGTTTCCTGTTGCGGGCACTATGCCGACCCGCACAAGTGAGGTACCATTTTTCTCGTAGGACTTTGGGGAACGCGGGGTGGGTGGAAATTTGTGGATCCACGCAGATTCCAGAACTTTCCATCACAGAAATATGGGGTAAATGTGTGTTTTTTGTCAATTTTTTAGGTTTGCAAGGGATTCTTGGTAGCAGACCATGGTGGGAGGCAGTCAAGTCACCCCATCCTGGATTCTCCTGGGTGTCTAGTTTTCAAAAATGTATAGGTTTGCTAGGTTTCCCTAGGTGCCGGCAGGGCTAGGGTTCAAAAACTACAGCTCGTCACTTTGCCAAAAAAGGGTCATTTTTCACTGCAAAACTGAGGTGTGACCACGTTGCGTTTTGCGCCGTTTCCTGTCGCGGCCACTATGCCGACCCGCACAAGTGAGGTACCATTTTTCTCGTAAGACTTTGGGGAATGTTGGGTGGGTGGAAATTTGTGGATCCACGCAGATTCCAGAACTTTCCATCACAGAAATATGGGGAAAATGTGTTTGTTTGGTCAATTTTTTAGGTTTCCAAGGGATTCTGGGTAGCAGACCATGGTGGGAGGCAGTCAAGTCACCCCATCCTGGATTCCCCTGGGTGTCTAGTTTTCAAAAATGTATAGGTTTGCTAGGTTTCCCTAGGTGCCGGCAGGGCTAGGGTTAAATAACTACAGCTCGTCACTTTGCCAAAAAAGGGTCATTTTTCATTGCAAAATTGAGGTGTGACCACGTTGCGTTTTGCGCCGTTTCCTGTCACGGGCACTATGCCGACCCACACAAGTGAGGTACCATTTTTCTCGTAGGACTTTGGGGAACGCGGGGTGGGTAGAACTTTGTTGATCCACGCAGATTCCAGAACTTTCCATCACAGAAATGTGGAGAAAAGGTGGTTTTTTTGTCAATTGTTTACGTTTGCAAGGGATTCTGGGTAACAGACCATGGTGGGAGGCACTCAAGTCACCCCATCCTGGATTCCCCTGGGTGTCTAGTTTTCAAAAATGTATAGGTTTGCTAGGTACCCTAGGTGCCGGCAGGGCTAGGGTTCAAAAACTACAGCTAGTCACTTTGCCAAAAAAGGGTCATTTTTCACAGCAAAATTGAGGTGTGACCAGGTTGCGATTTGCGCCGTTTCCTGTTGCGGGCACTATGCCGACCCGCACAAGTGAGGTACCATTTTTCTCGTAGGACTTTGGGGAACGCGGGGTGGGTGGAAATTTGTGGATTCACGCAGATTCCAGAACTTTCCATCACAGAAATATGGGGAAAATGTGTTTTTTTTGTCAATTGTTTAGGTTTGCAAGGGATTCTGGGTAGCAGACCATGGTGGGAGGCAGTCAAGTCACCCCATCCTGGATTCCCCTGGGTGTCTAGTTTTCAAAAATGTATAGGTTTGCTAGGTTTCCCTAGGTGCCGGCAGGGCTAGGGTTAAAAAACTACAGCTCGTCACTTTGCCAAAAAAGGGTCATTTTTCACTGCAAAATTGAGGTGTGACCACGTTGCGTTTTGCGCCGTTTCCTGTCGCGGCCACTATGCCGACCCGCACAAGTGAGGTACCATTTTTCTCGTAAGACTTTGGGGAACGTTGGGTGGGTGGAAATTTGTGGATCCACGCAGATTCCAGAACTTTCCATCACAGAAATATGGGGAAAATGTGTTTTTTTTGTCAATTTTTTAGGTTTGCAAGGGCTTCTGGGTAGCAGACCATGGTGGGAGGCAGTCAAGTCACCCCATCCTGGTTTCCCCTGCGTGTCTAGTTTTCAAAAATGTATTGGTTTGCTAGGTTTCCCTAGGTGCCGGCAGGGCTAGGGTTCAAAAACTACAGCTCGTCACTTTGCCAAAAAAGGGTCATTTTTCACTGCAAAATTGAGGTGTGACCACGTTGCGTTTTGCGCCGTTTCCTGTCACGGGCACTATGCCGACCCGCACAAGTGAGGTACCATTTTTCTCGTAGGACTTTGGGGAACGCGGGGTGGGTAGAACTTTGTGGATCCACGCAGATTCCAGAACTTTCCATCACAGAAATGTGGAGAAAATGTGTTTTTTTTGTCAATATTTTACGTTTGCAAGGGATTCTGGGTAACAGATCATGGTGGGAGGCAGTCAAGTCACCCCATCCTGTATTCCCCTGGGTGTCTAGTTTTCAAAAATGTATAGGTTTGCTAGGTTTCCCTAGGTGCCGGCAGGGCTAGGGTTCAAAAACTACAGCTCGTCACTGTGCCAAAAAAGGGTCAGTTTTTCACTGCAAAATTGAGGTGTGAGCACATTGCGTTTTGCGCCGTTTCCTGTCGCGGGCACTAGGCCGACCCGCACAAGTGAGGTACCATTTTTCTCGTAGGACTTTGGGGAACGTGGGGTGGGTGGAAATTTGTGGATCCACGCAGATTCCAGAACTTTCCAACACAGAAATGTGGGGAAAATGTGTTTTTTTTGTCAATTTTTTATGTTTGCAAGGTATTCTGGGTAACAGAACATGGTGGGAGGCAGTCAGGTCACCCCATCCTGGATTCCCCTGGGTGTCTAGTTTTCAAAAAGGTATAGGTTTGCTAGGTTTCCCTAGGTGCCGGCAGAGCTAGGGTTCAAAAACTACAGCTAGTCACTTTGCCAAAAAAGGGTCATTTTTCACTGCAAAATTGAGGTGTGACCACGTTGCGTTTTGCGCCGTTTCCTGTCGCGGGCACTATGCCGACCCGCACAAGTGAGGTACCATTTTTCTCGTAGGACTTTGGGGAATGTGGGGTGGGTGGAAAGTTGTGGATCCACGCAGATTCCAGAACTTTCCAACACAGAAATGTGGGGAAAATGTGTATTTTTTGTCAATTTTTTACGTTTGCAAGGGATTCTGGGTAACAGACCATGGTGGGAGGCAGTCAGGTCACCCCATCCTGGATTCCCCTGGGTGTCTAGTTTTCAAAAATGTATAGGTTTGCTAGGTTTCCCTAGGTGCCGGCAGAGCTAGGGTTCAAAAACTACAGCTCGTCACTTTGCCAAAAAAGGGTCATTTTTCACTGCAAAATTGAGGTGTGACCACGTTGCGTTTTGCGCCGTTTCCTGTCACGGGCACTAGGCCGACCCGCACAAGTGAGGTACCATTTTTCTCGTAGAACTTTGGGGAACGCGGGGTGGGTGGAAATTTGTGGATCCACGCAGATTCCAGAACTTTCCTTCACAGAAATATGGGGAAAATGTGTTTTTTTTGTCAATTTTTTACGTTTGCAAGGGATTCTGGGTAGCAGACCATGGTGGGAGGCAGTCAAGTCACCCCATCCTGGATTCCTCTGGGTGTCTAGTTTTAAAAAATGTATAGGTTTGCTAGGTTTCCCTAGGTGCCGGCAGGGCTAGGGTTCAAAAACTACAGCTAGTCACTTTGCCAAAAAGGGGTCATTTTTCACTGCAAACTTGAGGTGTGACCACGTTGCGTTTTGCGCCATTTCCTGTCGCGGGCACTATGCCAACCCGCACAAGTGAGGTGCCATTTTTCTCGTAGCACTTTGGGGAACGCGGGGTGGGTGGAAATTTGTGGATCCACACAGATTCCAGAACTTTCCATCACAGAAATGTGGAGAAAATGTGTTTTTTTTGTCAATTTTTTACGTTTGCAAGGGATTCTGGGTAACAGACCATGGTGGGAGGCACTCAAGTCACCCCATCCTGGATTCCCCTGGGTGTCTAGTTTTCAAAAATGTATAGGTTTGCTAGGTTTCCCTAGGTGCCGGCAGGGCTAGGGTTAAAAAACTACAGCTAGACTCTTCGCAAAAAAAGTGTAAATTTTCAGTGTGAAAATGTGGTGTGTTCACCTTAGGTTTTGAGCCACTTCCTGTCGTGGGCACTATGCCTACCCACACAAGTGAGGTACCATTTATATCGGGAGACTTAGGGTAGTTCAGATTTGTACAGCAACTGTTATTACCTATTGATTTTTGATGCATTTCTCCCTTCCAAATGAAAGACATTGTGTAAAAAAAAAATCATTTTGAAAAATGACCAATAATTGTCATGCAAGTATGAGTATTCCCAATTTCGAAAATGTCCAAATATGCACTGTTTCTAAACTCTGTAATTTGTTCCCATTTCAGAAATACATAGGTGTCTTTCATACCGATTTTTCCATGTATACATTTTCCCACAATAATTGCTATATACCCGGAACAAAAAAAAAAAACATTACAAAATGCTGCTCAGTTTTTTACTCTGGGTTCGTTGGGCTCTTGGTGAACCTACAAGTCCTATATATCCCCAAAACCAGGAAGGTCCACCGGATGTAACGGTACATTGCTTTCAAACAGATGTCATAATTCGAAGAAGTTACAGGTGAAAACGTTGACTCAAAAGGCTGCTTTTTTCAACAAATTTTTAATTTTTCCTATATTTACCTGTTAGTTTCTATAAAGAAACCTTGATGGATCTACACAAATGACCCCTTGCTGAATTCAGAATTTTGTCTACTTTTCAAAAATGTATAGCTTTCCAGGATCCATAATTGCTTTTCTACCCATTTTTACCATTATCTGGAAGGAGGTTCAAAGCACAAAAAATAGCAAAAATAGGGTATGTCCCAGAAAAATGTTATAACTGTGTAAAAAATGTTGGATTTCTGACAAAAATCTGTCATTCCCTAAAAGCTAGAGAAATTGTGATTTCAGCCCCACAAACCCTTTTTTGATATCATTTGCAGAGAAAAACCCAGACGCTTTCATTTGCAGGCACTTTTCCCCATTTTTCACAAAAAAACCAAAATTGTGCTGTATTTTGACTAATTTCTGGGAACCCTCTAGGAGAATCCACAAACCCTGGGTACCTTTAGAATCCCCATGATGTTGGAAGAAAAGGACGCAAATTTGGCGTGGATACCTACTGTGGTCAAAAAGTTACAGGGGCCTAAGCGCGCACTACCCCAAATAGCCCAAAAAAGGCTTAGCACAGGAGGGGAAAAGGCCTAGCAGCGAAGGGGTTAAACAAGATGTCGAGGTTTAACTAGGGCCTAGTTATTCTAAACCAGGAAAATACACGTTAACACATCGTAATTATTTTCTTTTAACTTGAAATAGATCCATGTTATTATGCACATGTGAATCAATTGCAGGGCGACCAATATCAACGCACATTTTAGTTTAAACCCACTAAAGCTCGCTCAAAGGTATCATGAAACACAACCTTGGATGAAGATGCAACAAGGCAGAATAGGGACATCCAGGAGGTGTTTCCCTTTTTAATATAATATTCTGAAATCACACCTGCTTTAAATTAAAAGGCTGGGTCACTGGAGACAAATGAACTGCGATGTAAACTGCCTATTGGGACTGTAAGTACCAGCATGCTTTGCAGCAGAGCATTAATCACACCTTGGAGTGACGGGCCTGTGTCTGTCCTCGGTCGAGAGTGAGCAGGTCACGTGCCACCTGTCAGATTTGGCGGGCCTGGATTAAGATTTGTGATTTAATTTTGGGGATTATTGCAGACGCCGCTAATTACAGAAAGAGCTGGCTAATCTGCACAGTGCAGAGGCGAATGGACATGGTGAACCTTCTAACTAAGGAGAACCCTTATCCAAGAGACATGGGAACAACGAGAGGCCCTGCAGAAGATTCTTGTGTTATTTCTTTCGACTTCACTGGCGCCTCTTCGCGCAATAATCAGTCCACGCAAGGTACTTTGCGTAAAAGGCCATTTTATTAGGACAGGGTTGGACAACCATAACCAGAAACATAACACAAATCCCCAACAATCCCCAACAACAACATTCCTCACTACCCATACTCTCCAAGACTCCAACTACTCCATACCCACTTCACACCGCAACCTTCTCACTTCCTTTCGCTTCCTCACTTCTCTTCCAAAACTCCACCACCATCTCCATTCGTCGTCCACTGCTCTGACGCACCCCCACGTTCTCCCCAGTATCCCCCTCCCCGGAAGGGTGAGTATGCCCGTCATGGACTCCTCCCCCCTCCCCAATCCGCCC
The DNA here is from genome assembly GCF_964204655.1 of Triturus cristatus. Classification (NCBI taxonomy): domain Eukaryota; kingdom Metazoa; phylum Chordata; class Amphibia; order Caudata; family Salamandridae; genus Triturus; species Triturus cristatus. The sequence goes on along the minus strand of NC_140579.1, from coordinate 1,066,018,252 downwards.
CACACACACAACCCGTCCTAAACTGGCACGCTGAAAAACATGACCTCCTCAACTAGTCATGTAATTGCCGGGTGGGCGGGTGGCCAACGGTCCACTAACTATTCCTCCCTGAGGCGCTGGGGAATGGAAGAGGAAGGACTTCCTCTTCCTGCCCCTTTTAACCCTACCTGCGACCCCACCCCTTATCCCACCCCTTCCTCCCCTGTCCTTCCTTTTGCGCGAACTCCCCGGGGGAAGACTAGACCGCTGGTCTTACTTCCCCCGGGGGCCTCCTTCTCGTGTCCTTTCCTGTCCTCCTTGCCTGACCACATCTTGTGGTCTTTCTGATTCTCTCTCTTTGATCCTATTTGCCACGCAAGCCCCTCCTTCCTTCTAATCCTGATGTATTTTCTCTCAGACTGTCTTTGGTTCATGTCGCTCGCCCCTTCCTTTACTTTTCAGCATACCGTTCGCCACCTCCCCTCTATGTCCTTCACATGACCCATTTTACCGTCTAGGTTCTGTCTTTGCTTCATTTCTCCGGCTTTCACCCGGTTTTCTTATTTATCTTATTTATCCCGGTTAAGCTTTCTCTTGAATTCTACGTTATTGGCCTTGACACATTATAGATTCGCTTCCTACTTCCGTTTTCCATATTTCCTTTTATACATTACCAATTTTGTCTGTCCTGTCACCATTACTCTCTTCTCCATTTCTCTTACCCCTCTCTCCTCCTTTATTCGCTCTTTTTCGCTGCCACCTCATTTCTCCCCCTGCACTCACTCGTTTATCTACTACGTGCCTCCTCTTGTCTCTGTTTTCTCATTCGTCCCCACCACTTTATATCCCAGAATCAGCGAATGCCCACCAGAGCACCTGTGCCAATCATTGGCTGTGCCAGAGCAACAGCCCTCACCTGTGTGCCTCACTTGGAGGTGGTTGCCCGGAGCAGGATGGGAGGTTTCCAATCTCATGCCAAGAAGGTAGGTCCTGGCCAGCGGGCGTTGTAGCGGTCTAGTTGTTGTCACGTCACGTTGACGTGACGCAGGCGGCCATGTTGGCGCCGGGGGTGCGCGCGCAGGATTAGCGCGCCGAGCAGCGAGAGGAGAGTGTGTGCCGGCCGACGCTCCTCGGTACCATTACACATGTACGCTAAATAAATACAGCGGTAATATACAACGTGCCTCGAGTGATTATTGAGCAACCTCACAGTGGCGACGAGGTCGGGATAGAGACCAGACCGACGCGGGAGCACAGGAGAGGGCAACACTCCACGTGGCCCCACGAGGCGAAGGAAGACACGCAAGCAGGTCACCAGGCCCAAAACGGAACACCAGACAGGCCTGCCTGGAGCGGTGGAGTCACGGGAAACGTCCTAGTCAACCACGTTGGACGATCCGAGGTACGGAGCATCCGAGGAGCGTGGCAGTGCCACAGTACAGCACACGAGCTGCATATAAGCCACAGGGACGACGCTATCCACAAACGGCCAAGAGCACACGCGCCACCTTCACACATACCCACGTACGGGGAGCGCTGCGCTGGCTACCAAAGAGGAGGAAGTGGGGTCTAGTAACAAGAGCCCCCAGAGAATCAAGCACACAGGGAACAACAACAACACCCCAGGCAGCCCCCCGAGCAAGGCCACCGACGGAACGAGCGCCAAGGAGGTGAAGATGAGTACCCCGGCAGGGTATGCGATTGCACCCGTGCAATTCCTAACGAAACCCGGAGACCCACTGATGAAATGGGAGGACTGGAAGGAATATATAGACAATTTCATAGGGGTCCTGGAGGACGAAAATGAAGAGAAATTCACTCCTCAGAGAAAAAAACGCATCCTGCTACTAAATCTGGGCCCAGAAGGACTGAGAATATACAAGAGTCTAGCACCAACGAAGAGAGAAGACACAGACGACGATGTGTACGCGCATGCAGTGGAGGACCTAGATGAGCGATACCGCCCCGCCATCTGTGTTTCAGTGGATAGATATAACTTCCAGCAAAGGAAACAAAAGGTGGGGGAATCCATCGAAGAGTATGTAGCAGCGTTGAGAAAGCTAGCAGCCCCGTGTAAGTACGCACTGTGGGAAGATGAATTCATAAAAGACCAGGTGGTCATGCACACCACTAGTGCAAACGTGCAAGACAAGCTGTGGGCGAGTGGGGACACCTCACTCAAAGAAGTACTGGTCATAGTGAAGAGGGCAGAACTCGCGAAGAGGTGCGCTGATGCAAAAAAAAAGGAGGCGGTCACCCCAACCATGGTGAACAGGATACAGGAGGGAGATCACCGCAAGGACCAGAAAAACAAACAACCCATAGCCAAAGGGACTAGCAGAGTGCAAGGGAAACAAGCGAACAGTGAGAACAAGAGAACGTGCTACAGGTGTGGAAGTTGGTCCCACGAAGCCCACGACAGACGTTGCCCGGCATTCCGAGCCAAATGCCTGCACTGCGGTATCATAGGTCACTACGAGAAGGTGTGTCGGAAGAAACAACAGAAAGGAGTGGTGAAATATGTTGACCAAAGCGAAGAAGACCTGGAGGAAGCCACAGAGGAAGAAGTGGTCACCGTCTTATGTATATACGATCAGGTATTGAGCGTAGACGACAAGAGATCAACCAAACCAGTCCTAGAGATGTCCATGGGCGGCATCACCATTTCAGTAGTGGCAGACACCGGATCCCCATTTACCATTATACAGAGAGCAGTGTGGGAAGAAAAGTTCCAAACCAAGTTGGGCCCTGATCTGGAGAAACTAGACATACGACCAGTTACCTATAATGGGGATCGCATTCCCATGCTAGGCTTCCGACGTCTACTGTTCGAGTTCAGAGGCCGATCAGCGTGGTGTAAACTATATGTGGCCGAGAAAGGACCCTCCGTCCTAGGATGGTTAGACCAGGGCGACCTAGGCATAAAACTCGACCCAGGAGGGAAGGAACAAATTCTGCTCACAGAACAGGAGGAATGGCCGGACATGAACAGATGGAAGAAAAACTACCCAAAAGTGTTTGGGGGCACTGTAGGGAAAATGGAGAAATTTCAACATAAAATAGTGCTTAAGGAAGGAGCCACACCAGTAGCACATAAAGTGAGGAATGTGCCCATTGCAGTAAGGGACGCCGTCCAGACAGAACTCCAAGATCTGGAGAAGAAGGGCATCATTGAACCCATTACCTGCGCCGAATGGCTGGCGCCCTTGGTGGTCGTGATGAAACCCAACGGGAAGGTCAGGCTCTGCGTGGACCTGAGAGAACTCAATAAAAACATAGTGGTGGAGAAATTTCCCCTTCCCAAGATAGAGGAGATGTTGGCAAAAACCAGAGGAGTTCAGTGGTACTCCACCATTGACCTTACATCAGCTTACCACCAGGTAGCTCTACACCCGGACAGCAAAAGCCTGACATCGTTCATCACCCCGTTTGGGTGCTACAGATTTTGTCGCATGCCGTTCGGACTAGCCTCGGCGGCAGCCGTCTTTCAGAAGATGATGCACCAATTGTTCAGAGACTGCAAAGATGTACAGTACTTCCAGGACGATATCCTAGTGATGGGGAGAGATAGGAGAGATCATGACCGGAAACTAGAAAAAGTACTACAAACACTGGAAGCCAAAGGTCTCACGGCAGAATGGTCGAAATGTCGGTTGGGACTGCAATCGGTAACCTATTTAGGCCATGAAATAGGGCGACAGGGGATCACACCCAAGACGGAGAACGTGAAAGCCATCGCTGAAGCACCGCCCCCCAAGAACAAGGAGGAAGTCAGATCGTTCCTGGGGATGGCGGAGTACTATAGCAAGTTCGTGGTACATTTCGCATCCAAGACCTACAACATGAGGGGGCTGACCAGAGAGAGCACGGTGTTTCAGTGGACACCGGAAGCCCAAGCAGAATTTGAAGTCATCAAAAAGGGAATCCTGGAAGCCATACCACTCAAGGGGTACGACCCACAAGGCGCCACCATACTCATCACCGACGCCAGCGACAAGGGGTTAGGCGCTGTACTCATGCAAGACCGAGGAAGAGGGGACATGGAGACAATCAGCTTCGCCTCCAGAGCACTGACGGAGACAGAAGGCAAGTACAGCGTCATCGAGAAGGAGATGTTGGCGGTAGTGTGGGCCATGACGAGGTTCCGGCAGTTCCTATGGGGTACCCGATTTCTGCTTAAGACGGACCACAAGCCGTTAGTGAAGGTATTAACATCGTGCGGGCACGCCAGTGCCACGCCCCGGATATCGAAGATGTCCTTAAAACTGTTGGAATTCAGATACGATGTGGAGTACATCCCTGGAAACAAGAATCGAGTGGCGGACTACTTGAGTCGAGCGGCGGCCATGGAGCCGGGAGAAGAAGACCCAGCGGACAGAGGAGAGATGGTAGCTCTCATAGAGGACCAAGAGAAGATAATCAGCATACAAGAGTGGACTGAAGCCTATGAAGAAGATTCGGACCTTAAGGAAGTAAGAGCGCACATCACACAAGGGTGGCCTGATAAGAAAAAGGTGAAAACCAACCTCAAACCTTTTTATGACGTGAAAGAAGAACTGACAGTAGGAGACAAGGGCATATTCATCTACCGGGGAGACAGAGTAATTCCCCCCATGAATCTCATCAACAAGCTGCTGGACTTATTACACGAAGGCCACCTTGGCATAGGGAAACTCAAGGCCAGATCGAAACAGAACTACTGGTGGCCAGGTATGGACGTAAGAGCAGAGAGGCATGTCAGAGAATGTCCCCAATGTCAGGGGGCCGACAAAACATTGAGACCACTACGTCCAGCCCTGGGAAAATTCGACACTCCCTCAAACCCGTGGGAAGAGTTGTCAATAGACATTCTAGGACCGGTGCTGGATGACCAGAGCATACAGAAATACGTGTGTGTCCTCATCGACCGTTATTCCAAATGGCCAGAAATAAAAGTGAGCGAATCCATGGACACGGAGAACATCCTGGAGTTTCTATCGGAAACATTCACCCGAGAAGGAATTCCCAAGTCCATCTTAAGTGACAATGGACCACAGTTCACGTCGGAAAGATGGAAACAATTCATGGGGAGAAATGGCATCTCTGTAAAGCACACGGCCATATACCATCCGGCAGGCAACGGTCTGGTGGAACGATTTAACAGAGTGGTGATGGGGGCCATACAAGCGGCCATCACCTGTAATAAAGACTGGAAGAAAGCGTTGGAGAACATGGTATGGGCCTACAGAATAACGCCCACGAGCACGGGGTACAGCCCGTTTCAAATATTGAGAGGACGTGAACCCTTCACGCACGACAACAGAACCTGGAAGGAGAAGGTGGTGACCAGCGAATGGTCTCCGGCGGTAGTAAGAGCAAATCTGGAGAGAGCACAAGCCATCTACACCAACAACTACAATAAGAGGAGGAATGTGAAGGACACTCATTTAGAGAGAGGAGAATGGGTGAGAGTAAAGCTGGCTACCCTACAAAGAAAGGGAGACAGCAAGTACAGCAAGCCGATGCAGGTTAAGGAAGTTTACGATCGAGCGGCCCTGCTCAGTGATGGGAACGTGTGGTCGCAGGACCGCATGGCCCGGTGCAACAAGATATTGAGATGGGAACAGTGGGGTCCGGAAGGTGAAGACATGGAAGACGTGGATGAAGAGAACAAGACGGGCGGAAGTGAAAAAATGGAAGAAGCAGGTGCAGGAGAGGAGCAAGAAGGCGAGTCAGGGGGTGAGACCCCAGTGGTAGAGATGGACAGGCCGAGAGGCAATATGAACAGCGAAGGAGCGATGAGTGGAGGAACAGAAATCGAGGAGACGCAGAGCCAAGGGGCTCGAGGGAACATTGGTAAGGTGACCAGGAGCGGAAGACAAGTTGTAAGGCCTTCCAGGTTCCAAGACTTTGAACTGAAATGCGAACTGTAAGTGACTGATCTTTGGTTTGGCAAAAGGGGGAGATATGCAGCGGTCTAGTTGTTGTCACGTCACGTTGACGTGACGCAGGCGGCCATGTTGGCGCCGGGGGTGCGCGCGCAGGATTAGCGCGCCGAGCAGCGAGAGGAGAGTGTGTGCCGGCCGACGCTCCTCGGTACCATTACACATGTACGCTAAATAAATACAGCGGTAATATACAACGTGCCTCGAGTGATTATTGAGCAACCTCACAGGCGTGCCTTTGGGGCGGGCCCCTGTAACATGGGGTTGCAATGGGGGGCTACTCGCGAGAGCCTGAGTCAGAAGCGCGCCATAGGACGTCGGGGTACCCAGCTGGCTCCATGAGTGAGTTGACAATTCGCAAAACAAGCCAGGTTCACTGAATGCAGACGGGATGACCTGTTAGCATTGCTAGAGGCGAGCCTATTCTTACATTGCATGGGTGTAGCGTTGTCACGGGGAAATTCTAGTATGTGTGTGTTTTGTGCATTGTGCCTCTCCATTGCATTAGAATTCTTGCGTGTGGATCTAAATATGAAGTGACCAGGAGTGACATTATGGCGTGAGCCGATAGGACTCGAAAAACAGACAATCCACTGACATCCTCCCGAGTTGTTTGGCAGTGCTGAGCAGTGACTTTACTCCTCTTCCTTGAATTATTCAGAGGGTGAGGGCCACTTTAATTTAGAGTTCTAACCCGAAAGGAAGTCACGTTCCTTACTGGATTGAAAACGAAGTGTCATTTGAAGGATGGAATAAAGGCTCACCCACTCGTGTTCCACCCCTATACCACTCACCCACTATCTACAAAGGAACCCTTCCTACAACTGAGTTTCTTCCAGTTGTTGAGGTTTGAGAATGTCTAAAAGCAGTTTATTTACGAAGTGGGACTTCCCACGTCCTTTTACTGCTCGCAGCCCATCACACGCCTGTCTTCCTAGGATTCCACCTGTTAATTTCCGTGTCGTTAATACTACAAGGTTCATTTCAGGTGATTAATCTTCGAGTGATTAATGTCAGAGTAAAGTGTTTTTAATCGTTTTTTTAGTAACTTTCCGGTATTTTGGGGGAAATGTCCAAAATTACTTTCGGTATTTCTGTGTTTTATCATTTTTATGAAAACTCCTGATATTCTTCCCTCTTCCTTTTTAGGTCCAGCGCCTAGCGTTGCAGTGCGTAACACTGCTCGCGCTCCGCAAGACCTCTTGTAAGGGGGTTTTGAAAGCTGACCACACGCTCGTGCATGTGATCAGGCTTTCGCGTGTTTTTTTGTTTTTTTTAAAAAAGACACGCGATTGGGCAAAGGCGGGCGCATGTCCTGCCTTTGCAACGCCCATTCCCATCCGTGTCTAGCACGCTCAGCAGCGCACATTCACCTCGCTGCCGCGCTCCCTTGCCCCGCTCCTCTGTGGTGTGCGCGCACCACTGATTTCAATTCCCTGCTTGTTGTTGGAGCGCTTACCTGACGGGCTGACATTATCTGGTGAGTGGTGTTGCTATGCGTTTCATAAATACTAGTGGCGTTAGTTGTTAACGTACCCGGTTACAGTGGGAGATTTGCGTTTTTTAAGCCATAAATAGCTTTGATTTATCTGCCTCTCATTTAAAATTGCCTCAGTTTCAATGTGTTCACTAAAAAGCAGTCCCCGCATAGCTGCACTTCACTCGCTGGGGTTTTCATTTTAACCATGCACACAGGCAGCAGGAAGGGGCCGATAAAAAAGCATGGTGCTGCTCCAAGTCACTCCAGCCATTGGTATGCGGAAGAGCAGCGCGCGGTCAGTGCTCGAGGTACCTACGATCACGCCCAGCTGTGGAGAAGAGGCACCCCGGCTATCTTAATCATACGGCCACGAGTTGCAGCTGGTGCCCCCGGAGTCCTCCTCAGAAATGTGGAGTCACGCTGCAAGCAGAGCGGCATGCGAACATCACTTTAATTTTCACTCGAGGCAGAGGAGCTCATTGTAATATACTGTATACCGTTTGATGCTAATTGTGAAGGCTTGCTTGCCAGGTTTGTCGTCATTGTGGCGTAATGTATTGACGAGCTCACGTTGTCTTAGTGAGCTCGTGTTTTCCCTACATTCTAGTAATTACATGCGCGTGTGGATGTTACACGCGCATGCTATCTGTGTTTCTTTTAAAGGAGCATTTCATGAACATGCATTCTCGTGCGTTCAACCTCCTCCCTGAACTATGAACGGTTCTGTGGGTCAGTGACCGTTCATACTTCGGAGAGGAAGGACGCACTCCCGTGGTGTGTTTCGTCTTACTACAAATAAATTTCAAGATCATCTTTTCCTTGGCTACATTTGGATTTATTCTTCAGAATTACGTGTGAAGCTCACACTTTTCACTCATGCAGGCCACAAGAGGTGGGGGCATGGGGCGAAGGAGGACGCCATCTCGAAGTTCAAGGGCGACTCTGGTGTGTTTTAAGGCATGAAAATCTGGTTTTGTTTTTATCAAAATGATGAAGGCAGTAGCATCGCAGCTTGTGATATTATATGACCTTTGAACCCGCACAGCTCACAGGAAACGAACGCAAAAAAATAAGTTACACTTAAAATTAACATAAAGAACTTTAAAATCTCACAGAGCACATTAAAAAATTGTCAAATCGTCTCACAGACGATTACAGAGCCTGTTGTTGGGCGCTGAGTACATTATCCATATGTTTAATTTTGTTGTCAGCCACTATGCCATAAGAAGGAGGAAGGGTTAAAAGTGGAGAAAACCTGTCCAATTGCATCCGTTTAATGGTTGAATACTACCAGACAGCCTAAAGACATCTTGGGGACTTTCCAAAAGCTTCCCTGGAAATACATTCCGCCCGTTGCTTAGCATTGGTTTTGTGGTTTGTAACTCACATTTTCGGACTTTATTTATTTAGGGCTGTCCAGCTTGAGTTCATCCCTCCTGGGGAGCAAAGTCTTTTCACACTACCTCTCCTTGCATTCTCACAGGAGTTGCCTTTCTCTAAACAGGCCTGTACATCTCGTTCTTATCTTGTCACATTTGCTGTGCATTCAAAGACGAGGTCAAATGTCAGACTCTGTCTTCAAAGAGTGCTTGGTGTTTACTTTTCTTTCTCTGACTTCATAGTCAGAAGATTTATGTGACAAATCTTGCTCGATACTGGGGTAGCAAAGGGTATTTTACTAGCACATTACATTTAAATGAAACTGCAAGTATTCTAGAATATATCAGAAATAGAAAAGCACAAATGAATCCCCTTTTTGTTAATTCTGTTGGAAACAAACACTTTAATATGATCAAACCAAATCAATACACTCAGTGATGTAATTCAAACACATTATCGTTTTTGTGCAGTAAAACTGTATGCAGGTGCAAATGTAATGGTCATTTCAATTGAAAATATGTTGTCTGTTATGACAGTGTACTACCCTACCATGCATACTCCACTCTGGGCCACTGAACTTTAATCCACTCCGCATCACTTCACCCTATGCCTCTCTACTCTACGACAATGCACTCTACGCCACTCTACTCTACATCACTGCACTCTACACCACTCCACTCTATGCCACTCTTCAACACTGCACTCTATCCAAATATGCGGTACGCCAATGCACTCTACTCTGTACCACTCGACTCTACACCCCTGCATTTAAGGCAATCCCACTGTATGCCACTCTAATCTAATCTGCAACACTGCACTCTACGCCACTCCACACTACACCAATGCACTCTACCCTGCACCACTCCAATCTACTCAAACAATCTACTCTGTCACTGCACTCTACCCTAAACCACTGCACTCTATGCCACTCTACTCTATGCCACTCTATTCAAACAATCTACTCTGTCACTGCACTCTACTCTAAACCACTGCACTTTACGCCACTCTACGATGCACCACTCTACGCCACTGCACTCTATGCAACTCTACACCACTGCACTCTATTCAATTGCACTCTAATATTCACCACTATAATCTAAACCAATGCATTCTATGACACTGCATTGTACACCTCTGAATTCTATGGTGCTGCACTATCTACACCACTATACTCGGAAACACTGTAAGCCAATGAACTTTAAGCCAATGCACTCTACGCTATCTATATGCTACCTTTACCGCTACCTTCAATGATGTGGCGTTATAGCCAGATCTGCCAACTTTGGCACTGAGAAACAAGCTCAAGTCCCGGCGCGGGCTCACCATCTTGTGATTCTGGGCAAATCACTTAACGTTTCTGTGCTAAAACAAAATGAATCTTACTTACCTTGTGTAATGTAACTAGTGTTCATGTAATGCGTTCCAATGTGCTACATAGAACTGCAAAAAGAAAGAAAATAACTCTTGGTTTTATTCCCAGCCTCTGTGGGCCACCCCTAACTTTTGCCTCTACCCTGGAAAAGGGACTGACAGCCGGTAAGGGAGGGGTTGGGAATTAGGCTGCCATGCACAAACACAGCTCTCTAAACTCGCGTGTAAAGGGAGTAGGCGGCAAACATGCACGTCTCCCACCTGCACGTGCATTGTAATCAAACACTGCTGTGAAGTTCTAAGCAGGGGTGTAACCGGGTGCTGTTCTCTGAGTTGTATTTGCAGGAGGGTCAGGCTATAATTCTTCACCTCCTACTATGCTATGCACCAGGACTAAATTGGTTAAGAGGTGGTCTCAAACCACCAGTACATACAGTTGAATTGTCTAACGCAGTGGTGAGAAGTCATTATGGGACTGTTGGCTCAATTCATCTGTTTTCAGTGCAGAATCAAATTAGCCGGGGACAGAGCGCCTACTTTAATCTACGACACCAAAAAACACAGTGCTCTGAACTGTCAACTGCATTGTTTGTGCTGCGATGTTCTAACCAATCAGCTGTGCACTGCCGACCATGCACAGAAACCGCTCCTGTGCTAGGGTTATTAGAGTCCCATGCTAAATGCTGTTTGGGCACTCCTTCTAATCTTGCAACACGGACATTAGTATCCATCTGATGAGTTTATGATAGCGCCATAAGGCAGCTGCCTACAATGGCCCTAACTTAGCACCAGCCACAGGCAGCAATCACAAACAATTCACCAGTTCTTTACCTCCCCGCCTCCAACCCACACACACACACACCCTTTCGGACATGTATATGTTTATTTAACTAGCGCGGCAAGCCTCAGTTGGATTACTGGCAGCTGGCGTGCATTTCTTTTGTTAGTTGTAGACACAGGCATTCCGAGGGCACCTGCACTTCCCATCCTCTCCCACTTGTTTATGAGATGCAGAGGAGCGCCTGCAAGCCAAGAAAGCAGCCAAGCCTCACCCGAAGTTACAGAACAATGAAACATTACCCTATAACTGATGCAGGTCGTGCACACATACATCTGTATATACATTATTTGAAAGGTTATTTCTGTAATATTAGGGACTCCACAGTGCGCACACTCGTGGGCCATCGCTTGATCTAAACAGATCTTCAGAGCACATGCTTTCGGGTGGGGGAGGGGGCATTTTATGGGGTCTGACGGTGCACAACAGACCATACCATGCAAAAAACATTGCCATTTACAATACCAACAACTTTAAACTTTGCAAATGTGAGACCTATTGCATTGCAAATGCTTGTTTCATTTACTTGTACACTTTTCCGCATGTATCCGTTTCCCTCTATTGTAATTAATGGCTTCTTTCCCTTTTTAATATTTTAATTCAGGGGAACCCTGTATCCTCTCTAACCATCTGTATATTTTAAAGCGAACCAGTATTTTAAATTTACTTTTAAACCTTTCCCTATTTTGTATCCAATATTATAGTTTGGCGTGTTAATTATTCTGAGATTTTCACTTCTGCTGCAGTTGTTCAGAGAAAACGTCATCCCTCCTGCCTACCTCACATTACAAGTGGAACTTCCTTTATAACGCCAAGTTTAGTTCCTCCCCCCGAGCCCTCGCAAACTCTTTAATACCCTTCTATAAATAACCCTGGTCAAGAGGCTGACATCCTTGCTGCCTTGAAACCGGATGTAGCTTTAGAAGATATCTTGTGCAGATTACTAGAGAAAGCCTTTTCGTGCCACATAATCTCTTGCGACAAAAGGTGCCTTTTGCATGTGCTGCGGGGTGTTACACAAGCTGCAGGCCAGACCCTCCAATATCCAGGATCATTATCAACAATGACTGAGCGATAACTTAGTAGGAAGCCCCATATTTTAGGTTACAGTAAATCATCATGTGAAAACGTTATATTTCCTTCTCCTATTGTTCCATTTATACCACTGTCTTGGTTCTCCGATAGACCTTGTTGTGTGCTGAGAGGGGTCGGATATAAAGGGTCCTGACAGCCAATGAGGACCAGGAATTGTATAACTGAACTACAATGTAGAAATTAAACTCATGTAAATTACTCTCAAAACAATGCTGTAAAGATAGAGAAATTATCACGGGAAGCCCAAATCTCCTTAAGAAACATAGGCGAGCCAAAATCATAAACACTAAAAGCTCATTTAAAGCTATACAGAATAATAGCATTAGTATTTGATTCCCTGAGATTTCTCTAATATGATCTCCTCTTGTCATTAGTAATCCTAAATTAAGACTGCACATTCACTTGAATAGAAATGATCTTGATAGCTGAGTCGATATAGAACTTTTAGTATAGTTTATCAAAAGTTAAAGTAAAATGAGTGCATCAGTGTATTTGTATCAGGTTATAAGACAGATTTGGTCGGATTCTAATAAGTCATTCAAGATAAGATTCCAAAGCTCAAAGGTTCAGTAAGGGACACGAAACATGCCAGTTCAAGCAGTTCTACCAGAAAGGAAGAGACCACCATGCGCACACAGCGTATGCGTCAGTTCAGGAAGGTTGCCAGGAATGTCCGCATCAGGCAAGTTAAGATTACCAAGGAAGTTCTGCAAAATTTCTGCCACAACATTTGGTTGCCAGCATTCGTGCAGAACTCTGTAAGTAAAGAAATAGCAGCAGCAGCAGCAGCTCATCTGCCACCACCACAACCAACCAAGCCACTTCCGCCAAGTCTCTTAAATCAGACAATATTATATTCTTAAAGTTCTGCGGGTGATACCTCATGGAATCACCTTATCTGCTCAGACCACCTAGTCCATTGGTCAGTTTATATAGGATAGGTGTCAGCCGACATAAAGAAGACACAAATTGTAGCTAAATCGGTGGGACAATTACACAGTCCTTAAGCAATTCACTATGTGACACATCAGAACAATGCTCCTTTCTTTTAGCGAAAGCACATAAGCAAGTTCAAGAGGACAGCTTCCCAGGCAGCTGTTCAGGATTGTAACGAAAAATGTTGCAAAGTGTCTTGTACAGTACATGAGAACTCAGGTAAGAAAACACTGTTTCAAGTTATTGGTTATACTGAAGAATTCTCTCTTGAGCAGTAGATTCAGCAAGTAAAGAAATGTCACATATGCAATTAGGCCTACAGTAAATTGAGCTAATATAACACAATTATATGTGATTATTAAACATACATTCATAGAGAATGTAAAAACATCATGATTCTAGTATTAGTCTGATACACCTAAAATAATTTAGTATGGTTATAAATAACAAATGTCGGTATGGTATACTTCTGCTCTTCGAACATACTAACGTGTAAATATATTTAAAATCTTAATACTAAAAACTCGTTATAGATGTATGACATTAGTACAAATACGAGATACAATCTCTGAAAGTTTAATGGAAGCATAATTCGTTAGGAATGTGTAACACCTATTTTTCTCTTGTGATTTCAGTGCACACGTCTACACACAAGCAAAGAAAGATTTTAACAAAATTCGTCATCATAATCAGGTTAAATCTTAATGTTTGATAAGTTCTTCATTAATGATGCACAATCATAAATGATAATAAAGAAGAATTAGAGATAAACTCCTTAACATGAGAAGTTATCATTTACATATTTCTAGCAGACGTCAATGAAATATAGCACTTAGTAAATCACAATCTATATTATATCATCTCAGCTACATTATTTCTGCATGCTTTTACGATGCAGTAACTAAAAGGTTTCTTATCCTGCCATGTTTTCTTGAACATGTAGTTGGTGCACGTTTATTAACTTTCGCTCAAAGTGTCAAAATTGGGATTCTCATGTTATTAAAAGATTAAATGTAGTTCCCTCTCCAACAATTCCCCCTTTGATGGTAATTCAAGCCATCCTATGCTTTATCCCATTTGATGTCACTTTATAGTTCTGTTGTTCTCATTTGTTTTAGTCTAGATTGTTTCAGAGCTTTAATCTCATTATATTATCTGCATTGTCTATATTCCAGTTCTATCTCATCTCGTTTTCCCTTTACCCCTCTTGTCTCTTTCTTTGTTTTCATGCGCCTGTAGATTTTGATAGCAATAGTGAGCATTAGTATAAAAGCAGCAATTGTTAGTACAGGTTTTAAAATCTGTCCCACTAGTCCACTTCCCAGGTTAGTAAACCATTTTCCCATTGCAGAAAATCCCTTCCCAATCAATTACCAAGCACCATCAGCTTTTAAACCACTCAAATCTTTTTCCAGGTGTGTAATGTCAGTAATATATCTCTTCAAATCCTTACTCTTATCAGAGATGTAGGTGCAGCACTGTTGCACCTTCAGTATTTGACAGACTATGCCTTCCCTTGCGAGGAGGACATCTATTGCAAGATGGTTTTGGAGCACCGTAGATCTCATAGCAATCATTTCAGTATCTATGGCTAAGAATCCTCCCGCTGTATCAGTTGACAGTCTGTCAACGACAGTAGAGAGTTTCCGAATTTTGTGAGAATTTGGGATCACCCCAAGTGATGGAATTGTTGCACCAAATATATCTCCTATTATTTCAGCAACACTAGCACCCCTTTTTAGTAGGGGGAATGCTTTACTTCATTGGTTTCAACAGATTGATCCACACAATACACTTTTGGAAAAACTATTACCATGTAGCAAGATCCATACAATTTTTTAAGCAGCTTGTAATAGGCATTTTACCTACAAATGTAATACATTCCTGGAAATACAGGTTCTACACCTCCCAAATATAATACCCAACCTCTTAAAATTTGGAAAGTATGGTCACATTCGCTGGAACTAACAATTGTATTACTGTATTCGGTTTTACACCGTAATATGCATAGCTTTCCGTTTTTGTTGCTAATCTAAATCAATTGCAGCTTGTGTTCCTGTCTGTTTATGTTCAGTTTCTTTAGGAGCCCATTGTGGAATTTTCGTGTGATTTGCATTTTGAACACTAGGTGGCAGTGTTTCTCTATATAGCATAATATAATGTAAATAATAAAAAAAAAAAAGAACATACCAATTTATATGGGTGAGATAAAAGAATATATTATGAAAACAGGGCTGTGGGTGGTGTTCTGGGTGGGTAAATGTGTTATTACTCTGGGATTTAATACAAAATTCCTAGACATTATTTTGAAACAAAATAATAGTTCTATAATATATACTAGTTATAATAGTTATGCATGACGCTTTTTAAAAAAGAAAACCAAGATGGAAAGCAGAAGGTATAGGGGCAGTGAGTGGGTAAGTATGTTAATGCTAAGGTATGCTTTAAAAATACCAAAGTATTCATTTAATAGCAATTTATAATTAACAGATTAAACAGTATATTTAAAAACGAGATGCATAAGGTTTAGGGACTATGTGTGGGTAAATATGTTAATATTCAGGTATTTAAAAAATAATCTGAGTATTAATCTGATACCAAATTCATAGTTCGGCATGATGCATGTTATTTAAAAAAAAAAAAAAGGAACAGGAACAGCTGGTAAAGGGACATTGAATGTGTAAGTGTGTTAATACTTGGGTTTGTTTTAAAAAATACTCGAATATAATTTATAATTTACAGATTATACAGTATACTTACAGGACGGGGTGAAGGAGGATTAAGGACTATGGGTAGGTAACTGTTAATATTCAGGAATTTATCAAAAAGAATCTGGGTATTAATTTGATACCAAATTAATAGTTTTGCATAATGCATGTTAAAAAAATAAGTACAGAACGGCTTGCAGAAGGTATAGGGGCAGTGGGTGGGTAAGTGTGTTAAAACTCGGGTATGTTTAAAAAATATACCTGAGTATCAATTTAATAACATTATAATTAACAGATTAAGCAGTGTACTTTCAGGACGGGGTGCAGGAGGTTTAGGGGCTATGGGTGGGTAAGCATATTAATATTCAGTTAAAAAAAAATTGTGTATTAATTTGATACCAAATTTAATATTTCTGCATGATGCCTATAAAATAAAAATACCAGAATGGGATGCAGAACGTATAGGTGCAGGGTGGGGGGGTAAGTGTGGTATTACTCGGGTGTGTTTAAAAAAAAAAATCAGAGTATTAATTTATGATTAACAGATTAAGCAGTATACTTTTAGGATGGGTTGCAGGAGGTTTACGGGCTATGGGTGGGCAAACATGTTAATATTCAGTTTAAAAAATATAGTCTGTGTATTCATTTGATACCAAATTGATAGTTCTGCATGATGCCTTTAAAATAAAAAAAAACACTGAACGGGATGCAGAAGGTATAGGTGTAGGGGCAGGGTAAATGTGTTAATACTCGGTTATGTTTAAAAAAAAGTCAGAGTATTCATTTAATAATAATTTATAATTAACAGACTAGGCAGTATACTTTCAGGGCAGTGTGCAGGAGGTTTAGAGACTGAGTGGGTAAGCATGTTAATATTCAGGTTTAAAAAAAATCTGGGTATTTGATGCCAAATTAATAGCTCTGTATGATGCCTATTAAATAAAAAACAGGGCAGGATGCAGAAGGTACAGGGGCAGTGGGTGGGTAAGTGTATTTTAAAAACCTTAGTATTAATTTAATAACATTTTTTAATTACC
The DNA here is from genome assembly GCF_964204655.1 of Triturus cristatus. Lineage (NCBI taxonomy): Eukaryota > Metazoa > Chordata > Amphibia > Caudata > Salamandridae > Triturus > Triturus cristatus. The sequence goes on along the minus strand of NC_140579.1, from coordinate 1,066,001,504 downwards.
AGATTAAGCAGCATACTTTCAAGATGGGGTGCAGGAGGTTTAGGGGCTATGGGTGGGTAAGAATGTTAATATTCAGGTAAACAAAATACCTGTGTATTACTTTGATATCAAATTAATATTTCTGCATGATGCCTATTAATTTAAAAAATACTGGGACAGGATACAGAAGGTATGGGGCAGTGCCTGGGTAAGTGAGTTAATACTCTGGTATGTTTAAAAATACTCGAGTATTTACTTAATAACAATATATAATTAACAGATTAAGCAGTATATTTTCAGGATGGGGTGCAGGAGGTTTAGGTGCTATGGATGGGCAAGTGTGTTAATATTCCGGTTTAAAAATACCCGAGTATCACTTCAGTACCAAATTAATTGTTGTGCATGCTGTCTGTAATAAAAAATGGGGTGGGATGAGCAAGGTTACATTAAAACAATAATAATACGAAAACTGATGGCACATGGATTATGGAGGAAAGTTTGTAACAATCTTTTGCACACCAAATAAATGCAAATTTAATTTATTTTGCAACTGAAATAATGGTATTAATCCATTAAAAAAATGGAATATTATTTTCCATACATCTCTATCAATAAATAAAAATAAAACAAACCTGAATTTACTCAGTTAAACATATTTATATACATTTACCCAGCGATGTAAAAGAAGCAATATAACATTTTTAGGCAGTAACCCCTGTGATTCACATTATATTCCTAGAGACTTGGTAATAGAAGTCCATTTTCACTTTCCATGAATATTCCAAAACATAGTTCAGCGTCTCTTTTTAGAGCAGATTGAGCACATTGGAGCCAGACAGACGAATGTATTCCAGAGAGCTGTATGTAGGTAAATTTAATTTACATTCTTTAAAATATTAAGACATTTGCAGCAAAGAAGGAGGGACTGAGGCTTAGTAATGTTATAAACTAGCATACTCTATTACTTATACATGTGCCACAATTCTACAAACAAACTGTATACATACCGGTTACCGATTTTGGGAACAAATTCATGAAAAGGTCACAATTCAAGTGTTTTTCAAAATGAAAACATTATCTGGGAACTATTTAAAAAAAATAATCCTACTAGGTTCCAAAAGTAAAGCCAAATTTAAAGTGAGAGACTTTCTTAAGTGCAGTGTAAGAATGTAATTGTTTCTTTTAAAAAAACAGGCAAGTAATCCAAAGAAACAGTAAAGTGAAGTATTAAAAATGTAAAATGCAGGCAAAATTTTCAAGGTAGTCTGCAGGTACAAGAAATCTGAACTGTTCAATTTTAGAAGCCAATCTCTCTGCCATTTCTCAACTTTTTTGGGAAATATGAGGCTGCAGGCTACCTGTTAAAGACTGTGCCTGCCTAATTTCATGAAAACGTTGCTCTTTTTGTAAACTTTTCAAGAAATTATAAATGTAAGGGTGACTTTTGCTAATAGTGTGATTGAAAGAATTATTCCAATCCTCTATGGCATTATGTTTTTTTGCCTCAACAGCTAAACAGTTGGAGTAGCAGTTCCACCATTCAATAGGGAAACGTGGTTTACGCTTACCCCCAGACCTGTTTAGATCCCCAATCCATGTCTCTTTAAAATAGTTAGGCAGAGAAGCCAATTTCTGCTCATTTTGAGAAAAATTATCACATTCAATAATTGCAGTGTTGTACTCAGCTACACATTCTGGTGTGACAAAACAGAAAAGTAAATTTTTTAGTTCAAATTGCATTTAACTGCTTGAAAAATAGTCTTCTAACAAGGGTGAATTTTGGACTTTACGCCAATATGCATGTGTGGAATGGAAAAAACCACTTTGAATTTGAGTTTGCGGATACAAAGAATTTATAGTTTTAATCATTTGAATTTCGATATCAATAATTATTTTGGATGGGTTTTTGTTAAGTGTTTTTCCTTTTACAATTGAAAGAAATTCATTACATTTGGATGCCTGTTTATCGGGTAGTAATGCATACATTAGTGGTATAGTGGTATTTTTAATAATAGCTTGAATTGTGTATATTTGTGCAAATGGATGAGAGGTACTTTTGAAAGTCCCATCAATTGCCCAGATTTCACAGTTCTCAAGGATAACCAAGTTATGAGGAGTAAAGAATATTAGTCATCTTTTTGGGACATTTTCAATATCATACAACAGAAATTGTTCATATGAATATGTTTTTGTTAGTTCTAAAAGAATAATTTGGTCAGAAAAGGTTCGACAAGGTTGGAGATGTAGATTACTTGACTGCTTTTTTTGCAGTATCATTCTTCGCAAATTTGGAATGGGAGGCATGCTGCATGCAACATGGGGTGGGATATTTTGCGAGACCTCTCTCAAAACTGACCCCCAAGGTTCATTGGAGGTATTGCTTAAGTCTTTTATTATTTTTTTGCCTCAATTCAATTTCTGTTGTCAAGGCAGAGTGGTTATGCTCTGTTGTTTTTAACAGAAGGTCACCTAGTTTAACCGCAGAGCCTCTGTAATATGCTGCAAAGTACACAGCACACCTCCGTGGCTAAGTTTGTCTTTCTTTGCAATAAGGGTACCTTTGAAATTTGAGCAGTCTATTTCCGCATCCGGATAGAATATACACTGCTTCTCATGATTGTTTTTTCTTTTCAGGTTTTCTTGTTTTGGAACAAAGGTGAGTGAGGGTAACATTAGAAAATCTACCACAAAGCATACTCTCCAACATCTGTCTAGGGGTTTACACTCACTTGGAGTTGGAATAGAAATTCTGCACCAGAGACCACTGTCCTGAACCTGCCGAGAGGTTTGCACTGACATGAGGTTGGTATAGTAAATCGGCCCAACAGCCCACTCTCCAGTGTCCGTCAAGGGGTTTGCACAGACTGGGAGTTGGAACAGAAAATCTGCCCCAGAGCCCACTGTCCTGCACCTACCCGCCCAGGGGTTTGCACTGACTTGGAGTTGGAATATTAAATCTGTCCTAGAGCCCAATCTCCAGTGCACGCCCAGCGCTTTGCACTGACTTAGAGTTGGAATTGTACATCTGCCCCAAAGTCCACTGTCCTGCACCTTCCCAGGGGTTTGCACTGACTTGGAGTTGGAATGGTACATTTGCCCTAGAACCCGCTGTCCTGTGCCTGCCCAGGGGTTTGCACTGACTTGGAGTTGGAATTGTTATTCTGCCCCAGAGCCCACGCTCCAGTGCTTGCCAAGAGGTTTGCACTGGCTTGGAATAGAAATTCTGCCCCAGACCCCACTGCGCCTTAGTATTTGCAGCTTATTAATATTAAACATAAAAAATTAGATATATTTGTTTTTATACAACATTACCTGTTTTTAAAGTATTTGTATGAGGAGGTGACTTTCTTTCACAATGTTCAGGAAGCAGGTGATATTAGTGAACCTAATATACAAGCCTAAGTTGTCTCCAGATCTGAAATAAAAACAAAATGTTCAGGACTATAAACTACTTGGTTGGCCTACTTTCCTATTTTAAAAAAAAGTAAAATCATCATTAAACTATGGCTGCAGCCCAATATTTGTAAACATAAATAAATTATTACTGAAGCTAATACAATTTTGGCATGCACATTTATCAGCATCTTACCCTCTATTACTTTATAACTCTGATTACATTGATTGTAGAACTATTATTAACTTCCACATGCTTCACTAATCTGAATAATTGCTCTGATTCAGTCCATCACAAGTAAGATTTATATACGTACCCCGTAGATGAATGGGTTTCACAATTTCTCACCATTTTTATTGTTTTTATTGTGGTTAGAAAACAACACAAATTTTCATTGACAAATATTTAAAAAAAATGTGACCTCTGTTTGAATTTGCATGGTAGCATAACAGATGCATATCTGACTGATAGTTTCCTAGTTTCCTTTAGCAAAAAACTCAAATGTGACTGATCGCAAAATTAAAAGTTTACCTTTTTCAGAGTTTTTCTTTGTATATGCTGCTTTCCCTCCTCCAAGAGTAGCACTGTAAAGCTTGGTTGAATGTGTAAATGCACTGTTGCTTTTCTATTGTTCAGAAGAAAAAAAAAAGATAATAGGCCTTGGTACTGCTACACTTCAGTCTTATGTGCGCTCATTTACAGTACTCTTTTTGTGTTTGAAAGCTTTATTTAAAGAGTTGATGACAAAAGAGAGATATCAGCATACATTGCAATAATACAGAAACCATTGAGAAACTTAACACTGCTAATATCACTATTAGAAACCACAAAGCATTTTAAGAGAATTTTTAACATTGAGGGAGGCAATGGGAGGGATAGGATAAGGGAGGAAAAGAGGGGGAGAGGGAAAGGAAGATATAAAGATAATAATATAAACCATACAATATCTAAAAATTACGACACATATTCAAATTGTAGAAGTCATAAAAAATCGGCGATGCGAAATTACCATCATAAAAAAAAAAGCAGTAATATTAAACAAAACTTATACTGAATAGCAAAAGGAGAGAGTTCCAGACGTTCAAGGAGGTTTAAAATTTTCTGCATTGAGACATATAGGTTTCTTTAGGGCCAAGCAGTCCAAATACGTGGTGAGAGGCAACCAGAAAAAATCAACATTACGAGCAGGTTTACAAGTGGAGGCAAAGGAGACGTCCAATCTGTGAAAGTGGCATAATGAATTCCACCAGCCTTGTAAGGAGATAGAAGCTAGAGATTTCCAGTTGGAAGAAATATGTTGGAAGGCAAGCGCAAGCGTCAGGTCAAAGAGACCGTGTAGATGAGCAGGGAGATTCAAGGAGTCAGAAAGGCTACCCAAAAAGAGAAATGAGTGTGTAAAAGAAGAAGGAAGAGGGAAGATACGAGAGAGGCATGGCCACACTTTCCCCCAAAAGGTAGAGACAACAGGGCACAGAAAAAACATGTGGAAAAGGTCAGCATCAGAAGAAGAACAAGTCCAGCATTTAGAGTCAGAGGAGGGAGAAAAGCGGGATAAAGAAAGAGGAGAAAGGTAAAGCCTGTGATACAGATAAAATAAGGATTGAGTAAGAGAAGCAGAGCGGGAGATTTTTAGAGATCTGGACCACAGCTTATCCCAAAGAGTAGTTGACCAAGTACAACAAAAATCCGTTTCCCAAGAAAGCTCCACTTTAGATTTGACACGATTGGGATTAGGAGATACAAGAGATTTAAAGATGAGAGATGCTTTAGGGAGTGTAGCAAGAATATTAAGAAGAGAAGGAGGAGGCGACGATGATGATGATGAAGAAGGGAGAGAGTAAAAACGGTCAAGGATAATTGCCATGAGGGTTGTGAATTTCCGCAAAAAGGAGCGAGGGCACCGAAATAAAAGTTGAAACTGGGGAAAAGAGCAAGGAGATACACCATCAAAAAGTTGGTTGACCCACATTACGCCCTTTACCCTCCATGCTTTCCAAAAAATGGGTCTATTTTTTAAAAGGATAAGAGAGTTATACCAAATAGGAGAATTTAAGAAGGATGTACGTGTGACCTCGGAGGGAAGAACCAAAGGACTTAAAAGAGAAGAAGTATGTTTGAATAGGGGGCAAAGAGAAAAAGGATTCCTGGAAGAAAATCGCATCACCTCAGCAAAGGAGAAGGGTAATAGTAAAGATTGCTCAATAAGAAGCCAGAGGGGCGTGAAAGGAGAGAGAGTTGATGAGATCCATCTTGAGGCCTGACGTAAAGAAAAGGATCTATGATAAAGACGGAAATCAGGGAAGTTAACCCCACCATTAGATTTAGGCTTACGGAGGGTGGCAATGGAAATTCTGGATTTCTTACCTTTCCAGAGAAAACGAGAAAGAAGAGAATCAATTTTTTTAAAGTAAAATGTAGGGATGTGAACCGGTAGCATAGAGAAGGTATAAATTAAAATAGGGGCGATCATCATTTTAATTGAATCCAAACGACCCCACCAGGAGAGAAAGAGGGGATTCCAGGCTGAGAGCGACTGATCAATCCTAGAAATAACTGCCGACAAATTCAATTTAACCGAGGATGCGATGGAATTGGAAAACAGAATGCCAAGGTACTTAATCTTGGAGCTACTCCAGGCAAAACCAGTAGCAGAGAAAAGATGGGGAAGACAGGATGAGGTGAGAGGGAGAATTTCGGTTTTGTCCGAGTTGATCTTATAACCGGAGACCAAAGAAAAGGAGTGAAACTCGGATAATAAGGGGGGGACGGAGGACTCGGGGTCAGAGATAAATAGTAAGATGTCATCCGCATAGGCAGAAAGTTTCAATTGATTAGAGCCATATGGGAAACCAGAAATGGAAGTGTTATTGCGAATGGAGGATAAGAAGGGTTCGAGAGATAAGACAAAAAGAAGTGGGGAAAGAGGACAACCTTGGCGAACACCCCTCTGAAGATTAAAAGATGGAGAGAGTTGTCCATTCACAAGTATCGAGGCCTTGGGGGCAGAATATAGGAGAGAGACAAGGGATATAAATTTGGGACCAAAGCCATGCCACCGCAATGAAGCGAACAAAAAAGACCAGTCAACCCTGTCAAAGGCCTTCTCTGCGTCAACAGAGATAGCAGCAAGAGGGGTTGAAAGTGAGGGAGCTTTATTTAGGACGTTAAGAAGAAGGCGAGAGTTGTCCGAAGTAAGCCTGCCCTTAACGAAGCCGCATTGCTCTTTGCCAATGAGGTGAGGCATAAGGGGGTCTAGGCGCATTGCCAGTAATTTGGCAAAGAGTTTGTAGTCTACATTGACTAACGAAATCGGTCGGTAATTTTTACAAAACTGGTGGTCGCGACCTTCTTTGGGGATCAGACAGATGGAAGCATCTTGAAAAGTGCCTTCAGCCTTGCCAGATGAGGAAAATGATTGAAAGAGGGTTAAAAGTTTAGGTAGTAATATGTCTGAAAAATGTAAATAAAATTCCACAGGAAAGCCGTCAGGGCCAGGGGTCTTCCCTTTTAGTAAGGGCTGACAAGGCTGCCGAGAGTTCATGGAGAGAGAGATCGAGGTCAAGGTCCGGAAAATTCAGGTGAGAATTAGACGGTGTAGGGAGCTTCTCAAAATAACTCTGAATAAGGGAAGGAGTGGGAGGACACTCTGGGGTATAGAGATTCTGTTAGAACAATTGAAACTGCTCAAGGATTTCTTTGTCTTTGTGGAGAAGAGTGCCAGCAGAAGAATATATAGAGTCTATAAGAGTGCGTTCCTTACGGGACTTGAGATAATTGGCCAAGAGCTTACCAGATTTATTGCGACCTCCGTAATACCGTGCACTACTGTGAAGGAGAATCGAAGAAGCATTATCTGTAGTTAATTTGTTGAATTCTAACTTAGCTCGCAGGAGAACCGGTGACATAAATTTATCAGAAGAAGTGTAGAACTGGTGCTCCAGAGTTTTTATATGAGCCAGGGAGGATTTCCGCTTTTGAGTAAACTGTTTCTTCTTCCGAGAGACAAAGTCAATGATGAAACCCCTCGCGGAGGCTTTAAAAGAGTCCCACAGAGTGTGAGGGGAAATACTAGGGTCTGAATTAAGAGAGAAAAATTCCTCAACGAAAGAGCGAAAAGAAGAAGAAAAATTGGGATCAGTGAGGAGTGCACTGTTAAAGCGCCAACGGGAAGGTTTAGGCTGTGGTGGGAGTAGGTCAAAATCTGTCACGATGGGAGCGTGGTCCGAGATGACAATAGGTTCAATGGAAGAAGACAGAACGTTCTGAGACAAAGAATTAGAGAGGAAAATATAGTCAAGACGAGAGAAGGATGAGTGAGGAGGAGAGAAAAAGGAATGGTCCAACGTGTCAGGGTGTGAAAGACGCCAAGAGTCAATAAGATGTGATTGTGAAATAGTATTAAGAAATTGTTTGTGGGGTTTATGTGGTGTGAAACGGACAGTGGATTTGCGGTCGAGGAACGGATCAACAATCTGGTTGCAGTCACCACCAAAAACAAATGATACATCCTTATATTGAACACATTTCTCTGTAATCAAAGGCCAAAAAGAACAGTCTGCTTGTACAGGCCCATAGACATTAAAAACAGTCAAAGGAATCGAGTTTATCAATAATTTAGCCAGTACCTAACGACCTTCAGAGTCCGTCTCCTGGGACAAAACCGTACATTTAAGCCTCTTGTGACAAAGGATAGCAACTCCATTCTTTTTGTTGTCAGAGGGTGAAAATAGGACTGTACCCACCCAACTTCTTTTTAACTTCAGAGATTCAACATCATTAAGGTGAGTTTCTTGCAAGAGAGCAATATCTGGATTGTAGGAGGCCAAATGGGACAAAACTCTCTGCCGCTTAATGGGGTTAATAAAACCTTTTACATTCCATGTAATAACTTTGAATTAACAAATAACATAGAATCAAATAGGACAGAAGAAGTAAAGAAGAAGAGGCATACGCAAAAGACAAGTCGAAAAGGAGAAAACTTTGAGAAATATCGGTGAAATAGGTTGAGAAGAGAGGAAAAGAGGTGAATAGAAACAAAGGAGAATCGGAATTGATCAACTAGTACAGGGAAGAGAAAAGGATAAAGGAAACGGGAAAGGAAAGTAAGTACAAGGAGAGACAGCACATATCCCAAAGGGACGACTGAGGAGAACATACCTGAGGGGAGTACGAAATAGGACAACGGGGAGATGGCGACACTCAACGAGACAGATCCCCCAAGACGGGAGACCAGACCGGGTCGCACCGGAACAAAGAACATAACCGAAGAGCCAGGTTGAGAGGAAGTCGGTCCATCTAGGTAAATGAATAAAGAATGAGTAACATATTGAGAACATGAAGACATACTATGACGAACCAAGGGCGAAAAATTCAAATGTTAAAGGGCAAAAAACTGGACACAATTCTTAGACAAAGGTGTGAGGGAATTTGAAGTTAGAAACATGTGAGTAAGAAAAACATATTTATAATCTAATACGTAGAAAATTAATAAACGGAAACAGAGACAGGGACAGAAATGGATGACCTGTAAGGGAAGCAAAAGTTAGACATTTCAAGTAATATGAAAGTGTAAAACAATTAAACAATCAGCCACAAGAAGAGGAGGAGGTCTCCATAGCAGAATTAGAACGGATATGAATGAAATTTTTGAGTTCAGCAGGATCCTGGAAGGTCCAAGTCTGATTCTGTAACGTAACTTTGAAAGTGCATGGGTGAAATAAACCAAATCTAGCACCAAGGGACCTCAACGGAGCTCGCAGGGACAAAAATTCCTTCCGACGAGAGGCAGTAGCATTTGAAACATCTTGGGAAAGATATACTCTCTGACCCAACCAGGAGATCTGACGCTTGGCTCTGGACGCTGAAAGGACAGAGAGAAGATCTGTGAACTTCAAAAAAAGGATAATGACTTCCCTTGGCCTGGTTGACGTGGATGAGCGAGGACCAAGTCTATGCGCTCTCTGAATATTGAGGGAGGTGGTGGATGGCATATCCAAAAGCTTCGGGAGAAAGGAGGAGAAAAAGAGCACAGGGTCGTCCCCTTCTAAAGATTCCGGCAAACCATAAATACGGAGGTTGTTCCTCCTGTTCCTGTTTTCCAATTCCTCCGTGTGTTGCTGTAGCGCCAGAACAGATTTTTCTAAGGAGGAAACCCTCTGGGAAGTAGAATGAAGGTCCGAAACCTGTTGCTCCACAACTTTAACTCTGTTGTCTATAGATGACCATTTCTCCTCAAGAAACTGCATCTTACTATTGGTCTCCTCAACAAAAGGCCGAAGGGCACGAATTTCCTCAAAAAGCATCTCCATGGAAATAGGGGATGATGGCTTCTCTGACGAAGACGCATCTTGTTTGAGGCGCTTAGAAGATGAAGCTGACGGAGGTGAGGATTTGTTTGGAGGAGGCTGTGTTGAGGAGGAGCGAGGGAGGGTTACTCCCGCCATTGGTGCTACCTTGGGAGGAGAGTCCGTCGTTGTATGAGGTGAAGAGGTTACCACAGGAGAGTTCCCCGAAGGGGTAAAGACGAACTTTGGATTACGTAGCTTGCCCATAGAAGCCAATCAGAAATGACAAGCAGCAAACAAGAGGACGACTGTGAGGTAAAACCAAAAAAGTGAAGGCATTCAGTCGCATAGAGGTGGAGTAGTAACCATAGGAGAGCTTGTGGAGTGAATAAAGAAATGTTCCAGAGTAAGCAAAGACAAGCCAGTGCCAAACTAAGCAAAAATGAAGAATGCAGGGTCAGTGACCAACCAGGTCATGGACGTCCCCCGTCAGAGGCAGTGATGAGCGCAATCAAAAAGGAGGCAGGAACATAGCAAGAAAGTCATTTATCAGAAATTACCTCACTCCATCCACGTGGGGCAGCACAGGCTAGAAGATATCCATGTGGCATGGCAGCGCCCAGAAAGGATGAAACAGCATTCAGGAGGCGTAGAATCCCAAAAAAAAGGGCAATGTGGAGTAAATACAGCCAAGCCAGCAGAAAAACGAGCATCGCGCCTCAAACAAAATGGCGGCCGCTCTCTGAGGAGAGAACGAATGCGGCGAGAAAAGGGGCACCCCGGCCCTAAAAATGCATCAAAAAGCGCTCACCCGAAGCGCGCTGCATTCCGACATGACAATCCAATGTCTGTGTTGGCGAAATGCTCTCCGGAGAAGAACCGGGACAGAGGAGAAGCTCCGGTGCGTCGGAGGTCCCGCGTCAGGCGGCCATCTTGGTCGGCGTCGTGGCCACGCCCCCCTTACAGTAATCTTTTTAATCCGGATGGTAATCACTTTTTGAAAATTATCATAGCAAGTCACCTATGCTGACATTTCCATACAACTCTCTTTGTAACGGCACACCTCTGTTTACCTACAGAAATTGCTTAACTACTTTTTCTAATTATTTCTTTAAAAATGCACTCAATTATATCATTACTTACAAAACGTAGAGCAACACGTAAATGTTGAAAAAAGTTCTTCAATTCCTTCAGTTCTCAGAACGTATTTTTCTCCAGTAAAAACTTAACCTGAAAATGATAGGTTTCATTTAAAAAAAAAAAAAAAAAAAATATATACATTTTCTGATTTACCAAAATACGATTCACACTTTATTTATGAATGATTTCTTTAAAATACTTATTTTGGACAGAAGGTGGCGCAGTATGTCTTTGACTAAAATGCCAGTCCTTCACAGCTCTTCCTATCACCTCAGTGTGTTGCAATAACACTCCCCAGCATGGGGGCGGAGCTTGCCTGGACTGAAAATGGCCGCACTGTAACTGAGCTCCGCCAACCGCCGCTGCTATCAGGCATGATTTAGCTGCTGAAAATTCATCGATCTTGTCTGGAGACACCAAAGCGAATGTGACCCAATACCCGCTGTTCCTGCTGTTGAGCCCAGAAAGTGATCTACTGGCATACTGATGGAGCTCTGGCCTGCAGAGCGCGGGCCCCAGCTGGAGTCCTGAGACCCGATGTGGGGGATGCCCCGAGGCTTGATTACCAGGAGGTGAGCTCTGTTGCCTGGCTGCTAGCGAGACGTGGATTGGCCTACCGGGGGGAGGTGCTAGACACTGGCCCACGCTGCCTCACCTCGGCCTGTAGTCTTCCATTAACCCAGCCGGGCCCTCCCCGACCGCGTCGTCCTCCTGGTTTGCATCATTTGGGCACGGCGACCCACCCGGCCTGGTGGCCCTTCCTGCTCCAAGATTAAGGCGCGGCGCCCTCGCTTATAACGCTTGAGTGGAAAGCACCTTACCTGCGTAGATAGTTGCTGCTGTGGAACGCCCTGAGACACCGCGCTCTGGGTGAGACTGGGGTGTGGTGATGTCGTAAGCCAGGCCTGACGATCTCGAGTGCCTGGGCCCTGCACACCCGTGTTTGAGACGCTTGCCTGTTTGAGGTGCTGCGATGGGGAAACCTGACAAGTCCCAGCCAAAGATCACCTTTTGACCAGCGAAAATCAAGGCGCTGTGAGGATGCGGCGGAGTCCGCGATGTCTGAGCCTGATAACTCAGCGGACGATTCTGTTGGTGATATTAAACAGATAATAGCGTCCATGCAACAAGGATTGTCAGCCATCAATTCAAAAATCGACACTTTGGCCTATAGAATGGACAAGATGGCGGAGAGGGTTGACAAACACTCAGAGTGCCTGGATATGGCTGAACGCTGTATCGCTGAGACAGAAGAGGCCCAGTCTGACTCTAGCAATGTCCAGAAGAGCATGGAGAGGGCCCTGGCTGCCTTGCAGGACAGGGCTGAAGATTTGGAGGCCCACTTGCGGCACAGCAATCTCTGCATAACGGGCCTGGCTGAATCCACTGCGACGGGCAATATGGAGTCCTTTGTTAAAAAATTGCTCACAACGCTGTTGGTTGCTGACACTTGTTCCCCTATGTTTGTCGTGGAGAAGACGCATCGCTCGCTGGGCCCCAGGCCCCAACCTGGTGCTCCCCCGTGGCCCATCATCGCCAAACTCTTGAACTACAGAGACGCTGCGCTATGAAGGGCGAGAGAACTGGGCAGCTTGCAATATGAGGGTGCATCAATCTCTTTAGTCCCTGACTTTACCATTAAAGTTCAAGATGCCAGGAGGCAATTTACTTCTTTGAAACACAAAATGCGTGACCAGAAGATAGATTATGCCATGCTACACCCTGCACGACTTAAGGTGGTTTTTGATGGTAAGGCTAGGATATTCGCGGACCCGCAGTCCCTACAGAAGGCTTACTGGGAATGGGAGAAGGCTGTCAAGTGTGGAAAGGGACAGAATAACAATCCCGGTGCAGATGGTGGTAATAGCAGCCTTGATGACCCTGACTGAAGTGCGAGTGTTGGGCTACCTCGCCGATACCACTGAAGCCACGCTGAGTTACCGGCTATTCTTGCTGAGTTTGTTGTTGATACACTGAAAAAGTTTGCTAAGAATGTTTTAGCCTTTTGATATTAGTTGGGGGCCAAATGCCTTTTTAACCTTGCTGTGGTTACTTATGCTACTAATTGTGGTACTGGTCTCCCAAATGTTTTGGTCTCTCTAGGTGTCTCCTAATGACCACTAGTGGTTGCAATAGCAGCTCTATGATAATAGTCGGGTGGCGGTGCAGGGGGTTGTCTAGTTTGTTGTTGCTGGGTAACATCCGCCCCAATACGTTTCACGCTGATTGTTTCTACATTGTGAGGGGACTTTCACTGCAATTGTGTAGTTTTTTTGTGATTCTCGTTGGTTTATTCTTTGTGATGGGGGGGGATTCTGCCCGCCTTTTCTCTGTTGGGGTATGCAAGGTGTTGGTGGGGGGAGGGCTGGAGTTTTTTTTGTGTATTCCCAGATCACACATTATTTATTTGCCAATGGTGTGCAGGCTCCATTATCTCGCATCGCCAACTGGCGATATTACCGGCGATCACTCCCTATATGTCAGACTAGCATAGTAGAATGAGCCTTGTTAAGCATCTGCGCATACTGACATGGAATGTCAGGGGCCTTAACGATCACAGAAAGGTGTGCAAAATCATAGCTTACTTAAAGCGTAAGGAGGTTGATATTGCATTGCTTCAGGAGACGCACCTTCCCCCTAGTTGCGCGTTACTTACTGGTGGTAAGCTTGTAGGGCTCGTTCATGCTGCTTGCTTCACATCTCACTCTAGAGGAGTGCTGGCATAGGTCAATCCTCAATCGAGGCTCCAAGTGGAGCACTGTGAGACTGACCTGGCTGGCAGGAATGTCATATCCAGATGCTATAATACAGAGATGAATTTCCTTATTGTTAACTCCTATGGCCCGAATTATGATGATCCACAATTTTCCCAGTCCATCTTCACTCTTCTCAGAGATCGTCATCCTCTTCCGCTGTTTTGGGGGGTGATTTTAATTGTATGCTAGATCCAGCTCTAGACCGCTTGAGGGGCCCTGCTCGACCCCCCCCCCCTCTGCTTCTGCTAAGGCCATTGCTGATATAGCTTTGCAACTGCAATTGATAGATGTATGGCCAGCTAGGTCCAGTGAGCGAGGCGGATTCACGCACTATTCTGCATACCATGACATTCATACACGCATTGACTACTGGTTTATTTCGCAGATGATGTTGCCCAGGGTACAGGAATGCTCGGTTCTGGCACTCACTTTCTTGGACCTCTCCTTGGACCATCCTCCTGGCTATTCGGTCCCTTCATGTGGCCTCCCTCCTTTTTTATGGAGGTTCCCCCCATATTCACTATTAGACACAGTCTTCATATCTGAGCTACACGATGCAATCTCGGAGTTTTTCACTATCAATATTGGCTCTGTTGACTCCTTTTCTACGGTTTGGGAGTCGTTTAAGGTATACATACCTGGTGGTGCCATTAGTAAACATGCAGGGGTCCTTCGCTTTATCAGAGGCAGGCTCGCACTATTAGAATCCCAAATGGCTAAAATGGAGGCTGAGCTGGCCCTCAGGAATGATCCTGAGTTGTGGGAACAGCTGAAAGCCACAATTGTGGAATATCACGCGGAGGCCGATAGTGAGGTCAAGCATATGGGCAAATATGCTATAGCTAGGTCTTATGGAGAGATGGGACAGGCCGGGTTCGGTACTGGCAGCACTTGCTCGCCGCTGTCCGGGCAATGGTGGTCGGGTTGAACTGGTAAATGGGGAGGGTTCCATTCTCACTGACCAGGCGGATATCAACAGCCAATTTCGTAGCTACTATCAAGAGTTATACGATACTAAGGTCACCCCTAGTGATGATGACATATTACAGTATCTTGAGTATATTGAGCTTCCTTGGCTACAAAACTGGCACCGTGAATACTTACTGCGCCCTATGAAACAGCGGAGATACATCTTGCTTTAAACTTCATTAGGGAAGGTAGCGCCCCTGGACAAGATGGCCTAACGGTCTCCTTCTACAAAGGTTTTAGTGATCTGTTGATTCCCCATCTCTCCACTCTATGCATTAGGCCCTCATTATTACATTATTGAAACCTGATAAGGATCTGCATAAATGCTCTTCTTATCGTCCACTGTCCCTACTTAATATAGACACAAAAATATTCGCTAAGATACTGGCTAATCGTTTATCTCCGTTGCTGCCCCAACTAATTGGCCCTGAGCAGGCAGGATTCATCCCTAGCCGTACACTGTCGTACAATCTTAGGATGGTGTTTGGAGCTCATCAACATGTCCGCCAGGACGTCAAGGCTGCGGCGGTCTTTTTAGACGCCAAAAAGGCCTTTGATTCCTTTGAATGGCAGTTTATGCTAGCAGTACTTTGCCGAATGGGCGTTGGTGAAGTTTTCTTGAAATTAGCCTCCGTACTGTATAATTCGCCTGTTGTCCGGGTTCGCACTGGGGACACAGTCTATGCCCCAATTCAGATTTCACGGGGCACCTGCCAGGGATGTCCCCTATCTGCATTACTATATGCTATAGCAGCTGTACCCCTGCTGAGGGTGTTGCGGGAATACCACGGGCACAGGCGACTTCGCTTCCCGAAATACAACTTAATTGTTTCAGCATATGCTGATGATATGCTTTTATATATTCACGACCCAGAGACCCATCTCGCCTCTGTGATTCGAGAGGTGCTGCGCTACAGAGGCCTTTCAGGACTGAAAATTAACTGGGATAAGTCTATAATTTTTCCCCTAACGTCAGCTACACTGCCGAACCCCCTTGACTTCCCCCTCCAATGGACATCTGACCCAGTTCGCTACCTGGGTATCCAAATTAACTCTGATGTAGACCAAGTAATCAAGGCAAACTACGGTACAGCTATTTGCCAAATAGGCGACGATATAGATAGGTGGATTCGGCTTCCGCTCTCGCTGGTGGGCAGGGTGTCCTTAATGAAAATGGTGGTCCTCCCTCGCTTCCTCTTTCTCTTTGCTAATATACCGATAGTGGTGCCTCAGCACTTGTTCAGAGAGCTTCGCACATTGACGAACAAACTGGCATGGGCGGGCAAGACACCGTCGGTAGCTTTGGACACTCTCATTTTGCCATATGCAGCGGGTGGACTGGGCACACCAGACTTAGAGCTTTATTACAGAATAGCGCAGGCCTCACATGTCCATAGTTGGGTTCATGGTCCACATGACCTACCACACCTACGCATTGAAAACGTTGCTGCTGCCACAGACCCCTTGCCGTGGTAAAAATAGCAAAGTAACGCAAAGCTTGGTAAAACTATTTGTTGTAATGACATACAACCGTGTAAGCATGTCTAGGTTTTGAGTGGGTTTGAAAAATTCTCCCATCATTTTGGAAGTTTGTGCATCAGGCACAGGATTTAAGTGTTTTCTAATGGCCACTTCAGAAAGACTAAGTCATAGTTAGAATAATAACATTGAAACTGTCTTTTGCAATAAAACAAACTAGTTGGTACACTGCAAGAAATTTAATAAGTAGCAGGCAAATGATGGTATATGACTCCTGAAACGGAGGTGGCTGACTGTATGCAAACATAAAAATTTCAAGCATCCAGGTTTCTACATACTCCTACAGAAGTTTAGTAAAAACATTCAATGAAAAATTACTAGTAGACTGATCTTCATGTAAAGTTTTGTCAGCTAACGTATTCAGTCCATTATTTTCTAATGGAGATTTAGGAATAGAAGTAGGTGTAATCTTTTCTAAATACACATGATGAGGCAAATTTAAAATTATGAGAAATGTGACAAAAATGATAGAAAGTGTAGCAAGTATGCATGCACACACATCAACGTTGCAATGCTACCAGACTTGGATCCATGGCCACTTCAGAATCAGACCTCAAGACTATGTTAAAATTTGGATTAGATGTTAGCAGCGTTGCAGCACAAACAAAGATTGAAACTTGCTTAGATTTGCTTTAGCTTCTCTTTATCACAGTTCACATTTACTCACTGCTTTGTTGATTCAGTTCATAAATTTGCATAGATTCTGGGACACCCATCCCTTCTATATTAGCTCCTGATTTTGTTTGCAAAATTCAATTTGAGTCACTCAAGGCTTTTCATAGGAGGTTGAAATGTTAAACAAGAAGGTGCTTTTTCCCACTCATTTGATGCCAGGTAAGTCCACTCTGGTGCAGTGTATTTGAGACTTGGTATCCTCGCTCTTTTGGACGTTCTCACTGATGGTCCCTTACCATCACTGTTGCTTTGTTCTGACTGACTAGAGACTTCTCAATTGTTCATAGTACTCTGCCTTCAATTAGAATGTGTCTCAATCTGTCTGTTCTTCTGAGCCAACGGTCCCCATTTACTACTCACGTTTCAGATGCACTTCAGGCCCAGTGCTAAGAGTCCCAGTAGCTGGAGCCTCCTCTACAGTTTGGTTAACCTGAGAAGGTTTTCAAACTGTAACCGGGTCTGGTAATATCCTTGCTTATGAACAGTAGTTTGTTGTCCTGATACGTGGCTATCCTAGTGGGGCTTATAGTTCCCATTACCATTTCTTCTAATTCTACTTTGAGTTTTGCTACATCAAGAGTCTTGTCTTTACTCTTTTCATGTATAGAAGGAGCTATATCTCTGATCCAATTATCAAGTTCCCGAGGTGTAGGGTCTATCTGTGTTTCCGGGGTAATCTCAAGCAAATCTTCATTACATCCTTCTGCACCTGTAATAGGAGTAGATGATAAAAAGGACAAGTCAGAATCTGGTGATCCCAAGTGAAGAGTCCTACCTGCTATGTCTTGAGTTCCCAGTTGTGGGGTTTCCATGCTGTTTCCAGGTACATGGAAGGGTGGGACTTTTCCAGACCGCCCACGTGTAGTGGTTTGTTGAGCTGAATTTGCATTTGAGCCTGTATTTGTTCCACTAGGAACATCAGCTGAAGTCAGGATTAATGGCTCTTGATTTTGTCCGTCCTGATCTCAAGCCTATTGTAGTAGGAACTGAACTATTTATTCCTGTAGGGAAAACTAAAGTATGTGTGCTTTGTCCCCTACTCCCACATTGGTATAACGGAACTACAGGACCTACTGTCACAGGGACAGTCAGGGCATCTGGATCATTTTGTAGTCCGATTATTTGTTTCAGGTCTCCCTGCAACAGCCTTTACATGTAAGAAAGGATGGTGTGGATTTGGAATTATCGGAATGACAGGTGCGTCCAGAATCTTCCCACCAAAAGTATTTGCTATATTCTAGGGGTGAGCCTCATTAAAAGGTGGTGGACAATTTAACAATAATTAATTTACAAATTTGGCATCAATTTCATCCTCACTATCATCAGTCAGTGTCAGGGTTTGGGAACCGTCAATGGGTTTTTTCTTTTCCTTACACTTATTTTTCTTCTTTCTCTGCAACTAATATAGAATACATATGAGTTCCCTCAGCTATATCTGTCCTCCAAGCTTTCTGCTGTGCATCCCATCTAGACTCAACATATCCATTTAAGGTGATTTTGTGTCTTCCTTGAAGTTTTTGTTTCTCTTTCTGATGAGCTATATGTTTCCATTCGTTAAGAGCTTTGAATTGCATGGGTCATGGAGGTGGTTGGATTTCATACGAATGCCTTCTCAAGGATTCGAGTGTTAAATGTCCCATACTGTGGGAAAGCTAAAGTTCTATCTTTCTCAGTATATTTCATCCAATTCTCAAGCCAAGTGCATGTGTGATATCCTCTCCCCTGTTTCATGTATTAAGCTTGTGTACCCTCAGGTAGTATCGGTACCCCTTAGCTAGTGGGCACTGGCACATCTTCCTGCATCAAACATTTTACGTTTTTCAAAATCCTTATTTTTTTCAAATTCTAATAATGTCCTTCAAAATTATTTGTTCAATAAATCTGCTATACACATTCCTTATTTTGTTTCAACCTACCAAAACCAGCGTGGCAATCTATGACATTGTAAGCCTATCCTAGCGCAGTGTTACACCAACCAACCTATGCCAACGCGCCGCCCTGTGATGCCACTTCACTCCTTGAAGGAGCCTACCCCTCCTTCACAATCCTACATGCGTCTTCTCTTATAAGCAATTTTAACAAAAATGCATGCATTTCAAGCTCCTGTCTGCTCCACTAAATAGAAGTACAGATTCCACTCACTCAAAAGATTCAATAAATATTCCAATCTATCTTTATCTAACACTCACTCGACCAGCACAACCTCACTCTAATTGTTACAACCGTTCCCTGTACACTGAGAATGTTTGCAATGATTGTGATTCCCAAACCGCACTAATAGAAAGTTCCTTTCACTAAGTGGTACAGCCGACAACGTATCAGCACATTCAAAACAACAGCAGACCGCCTTACTCTTTATATCCCACACTGAGACCCCCGTAGGTGTGTATCCCGGGATCTTAGGCCACTTCGGACCCGATAACAAGCTAAAAGTGCATCACTGAAACATAAACTCTAAATACTCGCATAACCCCATACAGCCATTGTTAGAAATGGGATTTCTGGTTGGCTAAGGCATGTGCCTAAGCCAGGCAGGAACCACCACTCTAGTCAGGGAAAGGGAGTTACACGCTGAAGAACCCCTGATCACCCCCTTGGTAGCTTGGCAGAGCAGTCAGGCTTATCCCAGAGGCAATGTGTAAAGCTAGGCACACCACAAAAGAAGCTCCCATAAGGTTATGTAAAAATAGCCTTTATATTATCTATAAAACACATTAGAACCTAATCATATATATTCCAAGTGCCACCTGGTACTTGGTATGACTTTACAGAGATTATATACACTACAGGGCCAATCGGGCCACTGCCATAACTCTCAAAATTCACAGTTAGTGAAGACAACCAGTAACTACTGGTAACATTGCACTTAGCGTAAACACCTTAGGCATGAACATCCTAGCATTACCCAGTACAGCATATTATGCAAAACATAATCACATCAGTCCCACCTTAGGCCTATACCTTATCAGCAGAGTAATACCACCTATTAGGTGCACACATCATTTAATCGCATTATGTCCCACCAAAACATAGGGGCGAAGATTAGGCAGTCTCATCCTCGGGGGCCCGTCCAGAGCTTCCCCACAATGCCCCTTTTCCAAAGAAGGGCTCTCCAAACTGTGTGTCCCTTCTGTGGACACAAGGCCAAAACAATGCCCTCAATAGGTCCGCAATGCAAGGGGGGCCGATGATGTAACTCACCCTTTTCTCCTCTTGGTAGAATGCCCCCGGCATTGCAGTGGTGCAGGAGGATCCTTTCCTCTGCGGGAATAACCTTGGTGCTTCCTTTGCACCCAAGCGAGGATTTGCTCATGGCCCCTCGGGCCTGGGATGGAAGGCACTCTGACCCCCACCCCCCCCCCCCAGGCACTCACCAGCTGTCACGGCCGTATCCTTGGCCGGCATTTCCTAAATGACCCTTTCCGAGTCTCGTCCCTGGGGACTCTTCTTCGCGTTGAGGCACTCAAGGCCCGGAGTTCCCAATGGCTCCCATCATCACCCCAGAGGTTGTAGGCTTGCGCAGCACCCGGAGCAAAGTCTTTGGTGGTTTGATTTCCGGGTGGCGGCCCGGCTGCAATCAGGCTTCGCTCCATCTGACTTCCGGCTTTGCTTTTGGCTGGCAACCGCCAATTCACACTACTCTGCAGAGGCCGCTCTCCTGGCGCAATACCGTGGGGTAGGCTCTTGGCGTTGCTCCTCCACTGCCGCACTCTGGCGGCCCACAGCTGATGCGAGCCCACGAGGCACAGCTTCCTCTTGCTGCCAGGGCCCCGCCCACAACCAGGCAACAGTCGCCTGGCTTCCCTTTCTGCTGCTTCTCTGTCACGGCGCAACAGCGCCATCCGCCCTCAAGATAGGAGCCCTCTTTCTTGGGCTCAGGAAAGAAAATGAAAAGAGCTCACCACGCGCTGCGGCGATACGTACCTAAGCCAGAGGCTCAACACAGAGGACTCCTGCGGTGCTCTCAGCCCAGGTCCCGGGCAATGTATAAAGCACAGCGCTCAGCCCGGTGCTAAGCTTCCAGAGTCCCACAAGGCAGGCCAGCACACAGGGCAGATTAGGCCAAGGCAGACCAGCTCACAGGGCCCTCCAACAGAGGGGGAAGTCCTTCATGGCGGCTCCTCCTGGTGCCCAGCAGTCCTCCTCAATTCCAGTTTAGTAAACACATGGGGTCACAGCCCCAATATTTATATGTCAAGTGTCTTTGTTCTTCCCCCTGGCACAGGGCTCTGTGCCCAGTCCAAACCAGTTCTGGGGGTACTTACATAATCTTTTCAATTGCACAAACACCTTTATTGTTAGTGTAGGCACTGGCCCCATACACAACATGGGGGGCAGAGCCAGCATTGTGGAAGGCAAGCACAGCCCTATTCAGGTTCAGGTACTACTCATCCCACTACTCCAAATCCAGATCAGGCCTATTCAACCTAGCGTTGACTCACCCAGCCCGCTGGAGCCACTGCACCTCCCCAGCCCCTGTCATCCAGAGCCAGACATGCAATACACAACAGGCAGGCACAAAGACACATAGCACCAGTACACAGCATTTATCACCACTATTCCAAACATACCAAACTTGATCACGCCACCCCTCTCCTATCAGGAATTACCACTGAAACACATATCAGGGAATACCCAATGCATTCCTATGAGAGGGCAGCCTCACAGCAGTGAGAAACCAAATAGGCTGTTTGTCACTACCAGGACATGCCACACAGTTAAGGCACATGTCCTACCTTTTACCTACACCACACCCTGCCCATAGGGCTAGCTAGGGCCTACCTTAGGGGTGACTGATATGTAGTAAAAGGGGAGTCACGGACGTGGCACCCACTTTATACGTGGCACCCACTGTATGTGCCACGTCACTCCTGCAGTAAACTGCGCACACAGGCCCTGCAATGGCAGAGGCCTGAGACAGGTTTGAAAGGCTACTTTGGTGGGTAGCGCAAGCAGCGCTGCAAGCCCACCAGTAGTATTTAATTTACTGGCCCCGGGTATATGAGATACCACTTTACAAGTGACTGATAAATTAAATATGCCAAACAGGTGTAGACCAATCTTACCAAGTTTACCATAGAGAGCACATGCACTTGAACACTGAAAAGCAATAAAGTGCCCAGAGTCTTAAAACCACCAACACCAGGTCAGAAAAAGTACAGGAGGAAGGCAAAAGGTTCTGGGATGACCCTGCAAAAAAGGCCAAGTCCAACTGCCATTATTCCACAATCTAAGCTTTAGCGGTGAGCAACCCTATCAATCAATACTCACACCACTACCTCGCCACCTTCGTGGCACTCCCCCAATACTGGCACTTAGTCACCTTCTTCCGAACACAGAGCTTTGGATTCAAACTAATTCCAATCAGGGTCTCAATAGGGGTCTCAGTATGGGGCCCCCCCTTATTTCGTTCCTTCATCGGTCAGTAAACCATTCAACACTCTACCAGAATAATTTTTCCTTCGCCTGTTGTTCCATTTATACTACTCTATTGGTCATCCATTGGACCTTGTTTTGTGCTGAGAGGGGTCGGATATAAAGGGCCCTGACATTCATCCAATGAGGACCAGGAATGGGATAACTGAACTACAAACTAGAAATTAAACTCATGTAAATTACTCTCAAAACAATGCTGTAAAGATAAAAGATTATCACAGCAAGCCCAAATCTCCTGAAGAACATAGGCGAGCAAAAATCATACACACTAAAAGCTCAGTTAAAGCAATACAGAATAATAGCATTAGTATTTGATGCTCTGAGATCTCTCTAATATGATTTCATCTGGTCATTAGTAATCCCAAATTAAGAATGCATATTCACTAGATTAGAAATTATCATGACAGCTGAGTCGTAATGGAAAATTTAAAATAGTTTATCAAAAGTTAAAGTAAAATGAGTACAGCATTATATTTGTATCAGGTTATATGACAGATTTGGTCAGATGCTAATAAGACATCCAGGATAAGAATCCAAAGCTCAGAGTTCAAGAAGGGACACGAAACATGCCAGTTCAAGCAGTTCTACCAGAAAGTAGGAGACCACCATGCGCACACAGCGTATGCGTCAGTTCAGGAAGGATGCCCGGAATGTCCGCATCAGACAAGTTTAGATTGCCGAGGAAGTTCTGCAAAATCTCTGCCACAGGATTTGGTTGCCAACATTCATGCAGAACTCCGTAAGTAAAGAAATATCAGCAGCAGCTCATCTGCCACCACCACAACCAACCAAGCCACTTCCCCCAAGTCCGTTAAATCAGATAATATTATATACTTAAAGTTCTGAGAGAGACACCTCTTGGAATCACTTCATCTGGTCAGACACCTAAGCCCATTGGTCAGTTCGTATAGGATGGGTGTCAGGCAACATTAAGAAGACGCAAAATGTAGAGAAATAGGTGGGACAATTATGCAGTCCTTGAGCAATTTACTATGTGACACGTTGGAAGAATGCTCCTTTAGCAAAAGCACGTAAGCGATTTAAAGAGGACATTTTCCACAAAGTGTCTTGTACAGTACATGAGAACTCAGGAAAGAAAACACTGTTTCACGTTATTGGTTATTCTGAAGAATTCTCTCACAAACAGTAGATTCAGCAAGTCAAGAAATGTCACATGCAATCAGGTCTACATTAAATTGAGATAATATAATGTAAAATATATGTGATTATTAAACATACATTCATAGAAAACATAAAGATATTGTGATTCTAGTATAACTCTGATGCACTTAAAATCATTTAGTATAGTTACAAATAACACGTCAGTATGCTATACTTCTGCTCTTCGATCATACTACCATATAAATATATTTAAAATCTTCATACCAAAAACTTGTTATAGGTGTATGACATTAGTACACATACGAGATACAATCTCTGAAAGTTTCATGAAAGCATCATTAATTAGGAATGTGTAACACCTATTTTTCTCTTGTGATTTCGGTGCACACCTCTACACACAAGGAAAGATTTTAACAAAATTTGTCTTCATAATCAGGTTAAATCTTAATGTTTGATAAGCTCTTCATTAATTATACATACTCATAAATGATAATAAAAAAGACTTAGAGATAAACTTCATAATGTGAGAAGTTAGTATTTACATATTTCTAGCACGCGTCAATGAAATATAGCACTTTGTCACTTAGTAAATCACAATCTATATTATTTGTACGAATTATATCATCTGGGCTACATCTTTTCTGCATGCTTTTGCGATGCAATAACTAAACATTTACTTATCCTTTCATGCTTCCTAGATCGTGTAGTTGGTGCACGTTTATTAACTTTCTTTCAGAAAGTGTCATAAACGGGTTTCTCATGTTATTAAAAGTGTAAATGTAGTTACTTCTCCAACACATGTCGACCAAGGCATGTAGAGCAATATATACATGGAATATAGCAAAATATTTAACCCTAGTACATAATATATAGGTGATGTTTCATGCTAAAATAGGCTCCTTTGGGGAGGGAGGGGTGGTTTCTGAGATGGCCGCATCTGCATGGAGGTGCTATGCAGCTCCACCTCTGGCCGTCTTCTCTCCCATCCAGGTCATAGAGAAGGAATGAAAGTTATGCCTCAGTCTGAATGACCGCAGTGAATCTGCTAGGTTTATCTGCAGTGTTGAAGACCCAGAGGTCCGGACTGCTGATTGTAAGAAAAGGGGTTACTGGTTGTGTGGCGCTCAACCCTACTTAAGCAGGTGCCACAATCCTTGTCAGAGTGAAGTCACAAGAAAACCCTAAACTAACCTGCGCTCAACCCTCGGGTAGCTTGGCACAGAGCAGTCAAGCTTAACTCAGAGGAAATGTATAAAGTATTTGTGCAACACGTCAAACAGTAACACAGTGAAAACACACCACAAAAGGTGTCACACCAGTTGGGAAAGATAGAGTAGTTACTAATAAATAAAACAAGACAAAAACTGCAAAAAATCCAATTAGTAAAAGCAAAGATATTCCGTTTTAAAGATTTTAGTAATAATAGCAAAAAAAAAGCACAAAGCGTCAACCGTGGATGGACATCTGGTCGTGCCAGACTGGGACAAAGTCACAAGTTCAGGCCGACCGCGATGGAGCATAGGCCAGCTACAAAAAATCAGTTAGGTCCGCTGAACAGAGTACCTTGAATCCTGGTTTGTTGAGAGTAACGAAGATCCGTGTTGAAACTGCGTCACGCACCTGAAGCGATGTGTCAGTTCCAAAATGTGGTATGGCTGCGATGCTAGATCCTGCGTCATTGTTGAGAACCCCATTGCCGAGGACTTGCGATGCAAAGTCTAGCGTCGAGGATGCATCGCGCAGTTAGAGTGATACGTAGGTTCTGAGGAGCGAAGCTGCAATGCTGAGTCCTTCGTCATTGTAGAGGCTGCCATCGATGAGGTATGTGAGCGACTGCTCCAAGGATGCGTCACGCAGCAGCAATTCCAATGGGTTGACGGGCTGCGATGCGGGTCTTTGCTATGGTACTGGTATATGCAGCAGCGGCATTCATCGGTTCTGCTCGGGGTTGCGCCGTGCAGCAGAGGAGATGGATCCGTTCCGCTGGATTCACAGAGGCTAGCAGAGCACCTTAGGCCTACTTCCAAGGGCATCACGTAGCAGAGTAGACTCCCAGATGGCAGCATCCAGGTACTGGGTTCAAAATGTTAGAGCCTTCTGTGCCTGAGGTTCAAGTCAGGTGGCCAGCCAACTAACCCTTGGAGTCCCTTTGGCATCCTGGGTTCAAAAGATGCAGGTCCAGTCCTTCTCACACTGGTATAAAGGGCACCAGGCATCAGGTCAGCACAGCATGACAGCAGTTCTTCAGAGCAGCAGTCCAGCAGAGTGGCAGTCCTTTCAGCAGCATAGCAGTCCTTCTTCCTGGCAAAGTATCCACTGAACCATAAGTGTACGGAAGGGTTGGTGTCTGATATCCAATATGTACACCTGGTGCCCTTCCTCTGAAAGGTGGGAGAAGCTTCCAGAAATTCCCTTTGAAGTCTGCAGGCCTTGCCTGCCCTGGCTCCGGGCTAGCTACAGGGGGTATGCAGCCTTATGTGTGGAGGCAGGACACACCTTGTTCAAATGTAAGTAGAGCTGGGCTCAGCTCTGCCCTCACATCCTACCAGTGGTAGCCCATCTAGCCACATCTAATTTCACTATTTTGTGTGGTTGTCTAGGAGGAATACATAATGCCCAACTGTCAGCTACATTCAGTCATGTGACCCAGAAACAGGCTACAGGCACTAAATGTCTAACACAGGAAAATGTCACCTTTCTAAAAGTTGTGGCGTAAGAGTTCATACAAGGGATTTTTCTTACCAAACAATTTCATTCATTTCAACATTGCTTGTGAATGCCCCGATAGTAGCATCAAAAATATACATTTTCAAAATAAATTAAAAAACTCTGTAGTAAATACATCTAAAAAAAGAGAAAGAACTGGGTGTATTTCTTTTTGTATAAATTTATGATCAGAAATAGAAACTTGAGGGTGCACTTTTATCTTATATACATAGGTGAGAGAAAACCACAATCGCATGAAATAATTTATCCTTGTCACCAAAATACTAAAACCCCTTTTAAAATATTAATCTTCAGGGAAACAGCCTATGTAGAAGACATACATTTCCTATGCACAAAATATCTTTAGCAAATTGGAAACTGAGTTGATGTCTTTTATGTTGTCCATCTATTAGACCATCTTCAGGTCCTAGAATTCACATGAAGATCAAGACCCTTTGATGAGTGGTTCAATCACTGTTCATCAATTGTTGTATAGAGATATTTGGGCTGAGTAACTCTGTGCGTTGTCTCCAATAGAGCCCCATAGCTGCAGTCAGCGAGATGTATTAATTCTCTCTACACCGAGATGCGTGAATTGTCTTGAATCGCTCCATAGCACCGTCAACGATCAGCGTTTCGTATGGCGTCTCGTCCGCACCTGGTATGAAATTAATGAATGACGAACATAAAAATAAAAATAAATGTGATTCTACACAGCCATAGACGAACAATGGCAGTTATTGGAGCCCTTGCCTGATTGCGAAGCTCTTCAAAGACAAAAATCCCTAGGTGAAAACAAATATAGAGAGAGAGATGTATTATATCGTGACATAATCTGATCCTAATAATTCTCTTACCCAGGTACTATCTTGCGTCTCCAATAGGCTGGCCACAAGGAGCTATCCATTATAGAACTTACACTGTATTATTGTTACATTTTTCCCAGTTATGTTTTGATCTACATCCCAATTACTTTGATAAAGGTCACATGATTCTTACCAAGACTAATAAGATTGCTCATAACATGTTCTATCCAGGAGTACCTTATTGCATTATCTGTATTCAAAAGATCAACTATAATATCCTGCCATACTTTAGCTTCCTTATTTGCCTACAGCTTTGCCCCCTCAAAGACAGGTTTAGTTCTGACCATGTGCATTCTGTTTTGGACTCCCAGCTTTATTTTAAGTAGATTCATTGAGGTAAACCATGTAGGTCCACAGAGTTTCCTTAGAAAGGTATCCTAGAAAAGCAACTGATTCTTTTTCATTCTTTTGCCCTAAAGCTCAGCTCTATATAATACACCCACCTGGGACTTTGTTTCTCGTTTAAGGTTGCTGTCAAGTGGGCCATAATTACTCAAGATGCTGGCAGATCATCCTTTCCGACATAAACAGATGCTCAGGTAAACAAAACCTTCAAACTATTTTTCAGTTTTTCATTATTTAACCAAAATGTTGCCTTTAGGTGATGCCTGTTTCTCAAGTCTCAAAGTTACACTTCTAGGAGTGGTTTCCAGCTCTTTCAAATAAAAAAAAAACCTTTCAATGCTTCCCACAGGTTGTGTAGTCCATTTTCTGCATGGGCAACTATTACAGTATCATCGGCATGTAACACACATGGCACAGGTGATCCATTTATGACATTCCACATTACATTTGCACAATTAGTAATTTATGAAGATCTTAATAATGAGACCAGGAGGCATTCCTGGTCCTGTTCTTTTTTTCTTGGAGGGCAAAGCATAAAGATGCTTTGTAACTGCGTAGAATAAAAAGATTTCATCAGTCAAAGTGCTGGGGGCCAGGTTCTTGTCAAAAGTCATTCTTAACAAGGATGTCTCCTCAACATCAAATGCTGCCCTGAGGATAAAGAAGGTTATCTTGCTGTATTATTGCAATTCAGGCTATCTTTTTATTTGGCTTTCACCATTCTAACAAGTGTCCACATCTAATAACTCTTCATTCTCTCTCCATCATCAAGAGATCTTTCAAAGACTATTTCTATGTTCTGGACCATATGTCAAAAGGGATCACTCCGTCTCAAATCTCATTTTCACCTCTATCATGTGACAAGATCACTGCAGTCTTCATCTGCTCCCTGCTTGTCATCCCTCGTATTTGGAAAACCAAAGCTGGGAACCTACTCTTTCACCACCTACTGTTCAGCAAGTTTCTGAACACTTGGGTCTTTTCCACCAGTTTCTTCACCCTTACTCTTTGAATCCAGCACACACCTGGGATATTGCAATGCTTTACAATACTGAAATGATATTTAGATCATTTCATAATGTGCTCTCTCTTGCCCTCATATCCCAGTTAACACTGTGATTGCCACAATTATTCATGCATAAAGCAGACCATTTTCCACAGATTTTCTTCGATGGCAGTCTGTTCCGTTAGGTACACTATCAATTCTTCAGTATGCCAGTCGGTGCCGTGAAGTGCATCATTTATTTCCACCATGTGACAACCATTGCCACGATGTGTTCCAGGTTTTTCCCCATATACCATGTAATGTCCTGGTAAACCCCAGGTATGCCCCCATATGTCAGCCAATGTCATGATATGCTGCATGTATTCATCCATATGTGTCAATCAATGCATTGATAGTCCAAAGCTACTCCCCATAAACCACCCAGTGCCATCAGGTGCCACATAATCCACTCATAGCTATAATGCTTTTCTGAATATTCTAGATAATGCTGTGGTATATGCCAAGGATTACTCAATATGCCAGCCAGTGCTGCGATGTGTTACATGTATTGCCCATATGCCATCGGTCAGTGTCATAAAAGATCACAGGTAGGGATGCATGGAACATTTTACAGGAAAGCAAAAAGGTCAGCATTTTGCTTTTTTACTAGTTTACATGCACAGCGGAGTTTGGTTAGAAAAACTGGTACAATATACATTTAGGGAAGACTAGAAATCTGGATTCTGTGTCCAAACACAAGAAAACAGCTCATGTTGAGGATGCTTGAGCGCCCCCGGACTGAAAAAATGGTCCAGGGTGGATCATCCACTCCGAATTGCTAAAAAAGTGTGCTATCCTCAATCAGAGCGGGTGCTTCTGATTTGCTGCTCTTAACCAAAGAAAATGGTAATCTATTGTTAGGCTGTTGTGATTGACTACTGGACAGCCATTTATAATGGAACTTTTCCGGCCCACAGATTGGTTCGGGCCACTAGATGACTTATTTCCAGAGACAAAATTGATGTGGCCCATTCTCACAAACCCTAATCAGCCTGATGGCTCCGTTCTGGACTGTTTTGCAACCCCTAAGATTAGTAGTATAAAATAAGTTTACTTATATTGTGGTCTATTAAACTGTGGTATATTATATTTTACGTTGGGCATTAAAACACATGGAGTCACTCAAAATAATATCAAATCCCTTTAAATGAATCAATATCATAACTGCCAAAAAACACCTCCCAACTGCATAGATTTCTTCTAAGAGCTGCATATCATATAAATAACCTATGGCATCCATCCTTGCCTTTTTCTCGCACTAGAACACACCTTCAGCCCACAACCACAGTTCCTATCCCCATCCAAAAAGGCTTTAACACCCTCTACACATGCATAAACTGAATTTTTTACCTTTTTGGCAATTTCAATAAAGCTGCACACTTCCGAGCATTAGGTTATTTGGAGACATAAATATAAATTGTTAAATTCTGGCAAGAATCTCTTAAACTATGTTTGGTTGTCTTTAAATTAAGGTAACATAACCTGGATTCCACAGAACTCCTCTTTTGATTCCTTTTTTGATAAAAGAAGGCTGACCTTAATTTTTAAATAAATCATTTATGTTAAAATAATTGGCCAAGCTACCAAGTTGTTCCCTTACACATATGATCCAACATAATTCGCTCTGACAGATTTCCTTCATACAAAAGGTTTGGATGCAATTAGCTGTTTGTGCCAAACTGCATCTCTTGCAGGGATACAGTTCCATGAGTTCAGCCAGGTTTCAACTCTTATATCTTGGACCATAACTCCTCCTCAGAGTCCTAAAAGATTGTTCAGGCATTTGCCTTCTAACTTTTCCCCCTCATGCTTTGAATCCAGGCGTAGGACCTCTTCCCTATAATGAATCTTTGGAGGGACCATTGCTCTATATGCTGCTAGAACTGGTTCAGCTGAGGGACTCCCATAGTCAGCCAATCAATCAATCAATACTTGTAGAGCACAGCTAAACACTCGCCAGGCGCTGGTTTGCTGCATTTAGTTAAAGAACAGTCTTGAGTTTCTTCCTGAAGTCAGTCAGCGAGGGTGATGTTCTGAGGTAGAGCGGGAGGGCATTCCAGGATCTGGAGGGAAAGGTAGGAGATGGAGCGGCCACTGCTGTGGCTACGGCAAATTTGTGGTGTCTGGACGAGGGCTAGTGAGGCAGAGCAGAAGTTTCAGGATGGTTGGTGGAAGTTCAGGTGGTTGTTCAAGTATATAGGTTGTCGGTCGTGGAGGGTTTTGTAGGTGTGTGTCAGTAGCTTGAATTAGCATCTTTCTTGGATGGAGCAAATGGAGGTTTCTCAGGTGTTGGTAGACACGGGTCTTTTTGGGCAAGTCAAGGATCAGTCTAGCCACTGAGTTCTCTATTGTTTGGAACCTCCTCATGAGCTCTGTGGAGGTTCCTACGTACAGTGTGTTGCCGTCGCCAAGCCGGCTGGTGATTAGGGCTTGCATGACTTTTTTCTCATGCTGATGGGGAGCTATTTGAAGATTCTTTGGAGCAAGTAGAGATTGTGGAAGCAGGCGGAGCTGTGTTGATCTGTTGTTTCATGGTGAGCTTAGCTTGCTCTCCAGGATGATGCTGGCGTGGTCTTTTGGAGTGGGAGTGAATCTGAGTTTGGTGGGCCACCAGTTGTTATTCCAGAGGGAGGTGTGGTTGCCAAAGATCAGCACTTCGGTCTTGTCACTGTTGAGCTTCAGACAGATTTCCTTCATCCAGTCTGCAACATTCTTCATGCAGTTGTGGAAGTTGGTCTAAGTGGTAGTGGGGTCTGCTGAGAGCGAGAGGAAGAGCTGGATATTCTTGGCATAATATATGATGTTGTGATCGTGGGTTCTGATGATGTCGGCTAGAGACGTAATGTTGGTGTTAAAGAGGGTGGTCTTGAGAGATGAACCTTGAGGGACATTGCAGATGTGAGGAATAATGCAATCCACCTGAGTGTATCTCCCTCGATCCTGATCTGGTGCATTCTCTTGATGAGTGTGTGGTGGAATATTGTGTTGCAAGCTGCGAAGAGGTTAAGGAGGATCGGGGCTGCTGATTCTCCCCTGTCGAGTAGGGTGCCGATGTTGTTGGTGGCAGCGATTAGGGTGGTCTCAGTGCTGTGGTTGGTGATGAAACCATATTGGGATATGTTTAGCAGGTTGTTCCTCTCCAGGTGGTTGGTGAGCTATTGGTTGATGGCCTTCTCCCGGACTTTGGTGGGGAAAGGGAGCAGCTAGATGGGGCGGTAGTTCTGGAGTTCGCTGAGGTCAGCGGAGGAGAGGTCTGACTTCTATGGGTTTCCATTCGTCGGGAAAGGTGGCGATGCCGATTGATTCTTTGAAGATGGTGGTGAGCTGGTGGCTGACCTCAATGCTTCCTAGGTTGAAGAGGCGGTGGGGGCAGGGTTTTGTGGGTACCAGAGTGGATGGAGTTCATGATGGCTGTGGTGTTGAGTGTGGTGAGCTGTTCCCATGCAGTGAGTTTCTGGACGAGCAGGCTTCCATAGGGGTGAGGAGGCTGAGGTGGTTGGTTGGTTGGGGCTCAATGTTCCTGTAAATGGTGGATATTTGTTGTGGATGTCATTCGATAGGGCCATGCGGAGTTCCTGTGAAGGAGGAATCATGTTCTTGGTGGCTGTCTGACGATGCTGAAGAGTTCTTTGGTTCGGTTGGCAGGTGCCGTGATCCGGTCAGCAAGGGCATCCTTTTTCGTGTCTTTGAGTTGTAGGTGGTATTCGTTGAGGGCTGACTTGAAGGTGGCTTGGCTTGTAGCATCTCTGCCAGTGCACCATTTCCTCTCCAGTTGTTTGCAGTTGTGTTTCATTGTGCTGAGTTCTTGTGTGTACCAGCTGGTTTCTTTGGTGGATCTGTGGGTTTTGGATGTCTTGATGGGGGTGACTAGGTCGGCGGTGTTGGTGATCCAGGTGTTGGAAATTCTGGACTGCTTGTTCCAAGTTGATGTGGTACCGGGCTGGGTGGTGTTAAGGGCATCCATCCATTGGGTCTGTGTCTCTTTGCTCCAGCTGCAGAAGGAGGTGTTGGGAGGGTTAAAGGCGGTGCCCGGTGATTCTGCGATGGTGAAGTAGACAATGGTGAGTTCTGCCATGGCTGTATTTACCTCTGTTGCTGGAAGTGAAGATAGGTTCCAGTGTGTGTCCTGCTCTGTGTGTGGGGTCAGTAACCAGCTGGGTGAGGCAGAAGTTATTCATTCGTTCCAGGAGGTTGCTGAAGTTAGTGTCGGAGGGGTAGTCCAGGTGGGAGGTGAGGTCTCGGAGGAAAATGTAGTGCTCGGACTAAATGGCAAATTGGGCGATGAAGTCTGTGATGGTGTTGCATGCAGAGGCTGGTGCGTGGTCCTGGGGGTCTATAGGTGAGGGTGTCTTTGATAGTTATTTTGTCATTGCAGTGGAGTTGGAAATTGAGGTGTTCCATGATCGGTGTAGTGTCGTCTTTGGTGGTGGTGCAGCGGATTGTTTCTTTGTGGATGACGTCAATGCCTCCTCCATGTTTGTTGGTGCAGTCCCGGTGTGTCATCTTGTATCCATTGGGCATTGCAATGGAGAAGTCAGGGGCAGAGGAGGGGGTAAGCCAGGTCTCTGTGATGAAGGTCACATCAGGGCGAGGGTGTCTCAGACTTTGGTGGCGTGTGTGCAGAGAGAATCTGGCCTTGATCAGGAGGCATCGGAGTTGTTCAGGGGTGGTCTTCGGAGTGGGAGTGGGAGTGATGTGGGTTTCTGTGAGGGCAGGTGGTCCTATATTGCAAGTGAAGAGACAGCAATGGCAGGAAAATGGTCCTGCTGTGGAACAAGGAGGTGCAAGGCAGCAGTGTTTCAGCATCTGGAGTCTAGGGCTCGAAGATCAGCAGTGGAGTACCTGCTGGTGTCCGGAGGGCCAGAGTTCTTGGCCCTGGGTGCTGTCCAGACATGGATGGGAGTAGACGGGCTTATCTTTGGTGTGACCATATGGTTGCAAGGGGTCAGGCTTTTGTGATGTCAAGATACAACTTGCGAGTTCAGTTTATTATTAAAAGTCATGCCTAGAAATTTATAGGAGAATGTTTCTTCCTCTATCAGATACCCAATTACCAGATAAAAGAGTTACTTGTTTTTCCTATTGTCACGATTGTTAAGTTATTAACCTCACAATATTTTTTAAATGCATGAAGTTTCCTTTGCAGCCCTATTGGAGTCAAATCTAAAATAAACAGAATGCCCTTATATAGTATTAATTGTATGGGTCTCCTGCCCATCTTTGGAGAGAATGAATGTGTGTTCTGTAAGGTCTTGGCGAACACAGTGGAGGGTTAATAAACACCCCTGCCTTAAACCATTCTTTATTTGTATTTTGCTGCATAATGCTCTGTTTTTATCTAGCTCTACCTTTGTCCAGTTCCTGTGGTGTAACTTCTTCGGCACTGCTAGTACATTACTTGGAATGGTCTTACCTTTCAATGTTTCCCATAAGATTGTGTGGTTAGCTAGGTCAAAAGGCATGCTAGAAATCAACGAAGCACCAAAACCGGCTCCCTCAAGTTTCTGTTGCTTTCTTGCCTATTGTCCAGAGTCTAAAGCAATGGTTGATTGTTGAATGCCTCTCCTTGAACCCTCTTTGCTCCACTGGTGCTAGATCATTTTGATCTACCCAGTCTTATATATACTGAAGTATTAGTTTGGCTAGATTTCCAAGCCTACGCCTATTAAACTAATTAGACAATAATGTTCAGGGTCTGCTGGGTGGTTTTTCTTCAGAATTGGCTTGACCTTTCCAATTTGGAAGAAAAAACACAGTATTAGTAGCTGCTTTGAATGCTAGTGCAAAATTGCTGGCATATCATCTGGGCCTGCTTCCCTTCATAAATTAAATGAGGATATTTCCTTTTTTATCACATTTTCTGTCATGTATGCTATGAGTTCTTCATCTCATCTATACCACTCAGACTTGGAAAGCCTGTTTCTGACTACATCAACCTCAGCCAAATGTCTGACCCTGTATTCTTTGTGGACAATGCAACTAAATGTACTCCTATCATTGTCTGTTCCTCTCTGGACCAATTACCAAAATGTTTTTATGCCCTGTGAGTCTAACCCACCGATCATTTCATCCCAATTCGATTGATAAAAACACTTCTTATTTCTCTTTATTAATGCATATTGTGCTCTGATTTCACGAGTTGCCTTATGCCCTTCATCATTTGGTATTTGTTCCTTTTTTGTGTTAGCCTTCTCAATTTCTTTTTTAAATCCCTGCACTGTGCATTATATCATGCTGGTGATGTATGTGTTTTTTTTGTACCTTTTAGATTTAGTCTGATACAGTTTGTTCAGCAAATTGCCTGGCAGTCAAACTCTTTTTATCATTGAAAAGTATTAATATAAGATATTATCATGGACAGTATCCCTACTTTCAGGGTCTCTTGATGTTTGAATCTGAGCAAAGGGAGCTAATTCAGAGCAACTTTCATGGGACAGTGATCACCCCCGTTTATGTTTAGTACCTGGCAATTGATTCACAGTTCAAAATACCATAGTTGAATAAATATGTAATCAATGGGACCTGTCCGATTAGCTTGAAGGAATGTTTTTTGTGCTGGAATATCTACCCCTAGGCGCCTATTAATGCAGATAAAGCTCCATTAGCTAAACTT
Source organism: Triturus cristatus (assembly GCF_964204655.1). Classification (NCBI taxonomy): domain Eukaryota; kingdom Metazoa; phylum Chordata; class Amphibia; order Caudata; family Salamandridae; genus Triturus; species Triturus cristatus. The sequence continues at coordinate 1,065,966,635 of NC_140579.1, read as the reverse complement.
TGTTGCATTTCTCTTGCACATTTAGAGACAATGCATATGGGAATACTGCAGGAGGAATATTGTAAAACTGCAAGCATAACTGACTAAGCATGGCCCTCATATGTGGGATTTAGATGCAAATTAAACATCTCCCAGAATGACTACATCCAAATTTTTTACATACCACTTACATTGCATGGATCTGGATTGAATGAATGCACCTGATTAGTATTGTACTGATTTCTAGTCATTGCCACATAATCATTCACAATGATCATTGCTTCAATTTGTGCTCAGTTTTTATACAAGTGTAGAACCCATGCTTGTATCCTTTTACATTTTGGACTGAATTGCTTGAAACCTTTTGCTATTTATGTTGAGACAAGGGTCAATAATCTTCCTCAGAGGCACCCCAGGCCCTTAAGACTTGCTTCAATAGAAATTTGAGCAAGTCCATCAAGCACAGAAGTCAGAAGATAACCAAGTCTCCTGAAAACAAATTATTACATTTTCAGATAAGGCTTTATTAAATAGTCCAAGTTTATCAACCCATTCAATATATCAACATTCGAGGAGAAAATTCCTAGGTTATCGTGAGTGCACAGTACCTAATCGATGCTCCTTAGGCTTGTTGGCCCGACTTTCTGGTTGCCTCTTATGCATGCCTACCAATTATGACCTCTGAGATTAAACCAATCTAGATACTGAACTTTAAGAGTGTGACTTAAATCTTGATATTGTAATATCTTACTGTATGTGCTTGTCACCAACCAATTTTTATTAAGATGTTTCAGTAAATTATGTTGTTGCAAAATGCACAGCGGCCCTTTCGTTGTGTTCAAGATCTGTGTGCTGTCACTTTTGATACGTGTGTTGTTTTGATCAAATCATACAAGCGCATGTTTTGTACATGAAGCAAAATATGCTGCATTTTTAGCACAATGGTGAGCTCTAGATGTTTTTATATTACAGGCCACCTCCCCTCACAGCAGCCCACTTCCAGTCTCTGATTACAGCTTTACCTCCAAGCACTGATTGAATGTGCCATTGCTTTTGACACTGTCTTTTAGCTAGGTTCACAGTGCACAAATTCTAGCATCCATAGTAAGTAATAGAGTAATAGTTTTTCTAAAGTTAATTAAAAATATGCAGTAGTTTTATTCAATAGTGTCATTCATTGTTCAATCTATTTCAAATAGAGAACATTTAGGCTTAACATCATAGTTACATAAGGAATACAAAATAGTAGGATTAATCAAAGCCTAAAGCTCAAAGTCTCAATTCTGCTTCGAGCGCATATTCACCAGTCATTGGCAAGAAATAAGTAAGGATTTAGATCTGGCTCTGTTGTCCTCAGTCGATGAAGAGTTCAGTTTATAAATGTAACTATATCACTTTTGTTTGAAGATCTTCACCATTTAGTGAAAATCTCCCTAAGAAAAGATTAAGCCATTAAATGGTCAAAAGTTTGAATGGCAATATTATTAATTTATAGTTTACAAAAACTGGGTATACCCCGGCACATTTGAAACTAAACTCTGTGACATTGTTTTGTCAAGACTAATAAGGCAGACATTGCTCTTAGCACAGGAAACACAAGAGATTTCATTTATGAAAACATTCACTAATTTATTACATGTGAGCTGCAGTGCCTGCAGATAATCGCAATTTAAACCAATTGTATGTTTTTTAGCAGATTGAGGTAATTTGTTACATAGATGCACAATCGCCCTTTGGTTTTCCTCTTCTCTTTCCTTTCTTGGCTTTTACTCCGTAATAACAATACCCCAAAACTAGGGAAGGATCTCAGCACTGTGATTCTTGTATACATATTATTTCTTTTGAAAACAAGAAGGATCAGGTAGTTTCATCACTAAGTAACCTTGCCAGACCCCTACGTTCCACAAAAGCAGTGAAAGTGAGTGTAATAGCTTATGTGGTGTTGTCATGGCACCATGAATGTTCTATTGGCTCCAGGGTGATGGAATGTATGTGCTTGAAGCATAGTCTCATTCCCTGGAAGCTGTTGATGAGATGAGCAGTAATAAACACGTCTTCAACCACAAGTTGGTGGTGTTTGTGGTCACTTCAATTGGCGACAAGTTTTGGGATCTACTGCTCATCCTCAGTTCGTACCCACGTGTGTGTATGTGGAGCTGTGCTGTTTTCTACATTTTTTTTTGGACCTGTGAACTTCACTGGAAAAACTGTTGCTGATTTTGAATCCAAGACTTTTGTTTGTGGATTTATACATTCATACAACCGATGGGACATTTTGTCTCGGTTCTGATCACATTTAAAGTCAATTTCTACGCCTGGCTGGACAAGTAAAGGTTATTTTTGTTAACAAAGTATGGAGATACAGCGAGGCGCTGGTCGCATCACCGCATCATTGCATTGTAAACAGGTGCATCAGCCCTGAACTCGACCCATTGAAAGTGTGTCCTCTGGAGTGTCGTTGTGGAGCTAATGCACGGACGAGGTGCATGAATGGTGATCGACGTTCCTGTGCGAGTAGCACTGGAGAGGTCTGACAGTTGGTCAGCAGAGGTTTGGTGATCTACCCATCTAATTTTTTTGTCAAGGTTGGAGGTTTTGGCAACATTAGTTGGTAGCGTCAGTTACATCTAGTATCATTTGAAAATTGCTCGCGTACTCACTGTCGTTGCTGAGTCGTGCGCGCGATCCACCGCCAGGATTCCATGGTGTTTGTTTCCTTTCGTCCTGATTCCTTTACGCAGTGCAGCAGGAGCGTGCCTTGAGCCACACGGCATACGTTTATGTGCGCGCTGACGTCAGCGCTTGAAATCTACGAGGCAACACACCAAGAGACTCCGTTTTTCTTCTCAACATCAAGAATGTCACGGAAACGATCGGATTTTTAGTTTAAACAGTAAAATGGCACGTGACAGTCTGTTGGGTTCAAGGTACTTTTCGCTTTACGTTGTGCAAGTTTTAAAAGCACAGTCAACAGACAGAATTTTATTCTTATTCGCTTTGGATTCAAACATTGTTATTTCGCTAATACTCTAGCGCCATCTTGTGGATGCTTGCTAGTTGCAGCACATCATTGCTTATAGCAGTTTTAGAGAAATACATATTACAGGTCCAGGTATCATATTTTAAAAAGGGAAAATTAGCACATACATAGGATGTATAGTAACATAAAAATTATATTATGATGTATATGTTATTCTAATATTCAGGGAGAACAGGGAAACTTACATTTGTAGTGAAAATTTTGTGGTACATTTTATTTATTGGTTGATTGATTATTCTATCTAAATTTTCACCATGCAAAATGTACAAGCACCTTCTCCTTTTCTACAGCTTCCAGGGGATCCACCAGTAGAGTGGAAAGTATGGTATAGAGCCTTTACCAAGTACTTAGGGGCCATTGGAGGTCTCAGATTCAGCGCCGAACGTAAAAGATTTATTCTTGAACATAATTTGGGTTTTGAGGGCCAAGCCGTTCTTGAGCATTTACCTTTGCCAGAGGTAGCAGAGGGGGCTGAACCACTCAATGATTTTGACCAAGCTATTCAAATGCTAGAAAAACAATTTGATGTGGAAAAAAGTTTAGTAGTAGCTAGGCATAAGTTTTTCACGAGGGAACAACAAACCTCGGAGAGAATTGTATCATATGTCGCTTCTCTACGCATTTTGGCATCTGACTGTGAATTTGAGATGTTCACATCTCAACTCATAAGAGATCAAATTGTGGTACGTTGTAGAGACAAAAAAGTGCAACAGAAGTTACTAACTTTAAAAAACCCATCTCTTGAAGAAACAATTTCCATTGTCAAAAGCATTGAATTATCGCAGTCATCGTCCAATGAGCTGAGATCTGATAAAACAACTGTGGGGGTTGTAAGTGATAGTAAAAATAGTGCGGACAAAAATGGTTTGCCTGAGAAAAATACTGGTGAGAAAAACGGTAATGAGGTTAAAGGGAAGTCGCAGGTTACAAAATAAGATAGGAAACAATTCTATTTACAGAAGAAGAATATGTGTTCAAAGTGTGGTTATTCTGCACATTTTCCTAATTCATGAGTTTGTCCTGCTCGTAATTCTCTGTGTAGGAATTGCGGTAAACAAGGTCACTTTGCAAAAGTATGTAATTCTAGAAGGAATGTCAATGTTGTGTGGGAGGAGAGTGACAATTTAGAAAGTAACACAGAAGTTGTGAGTTCCATGAGAGACCTCATGTTAGTAGTGAAGGATGATTGTGAGGATTGTGCAGACCCTATTGTGGACATAGTTGTGGATGGCAAAGTCCTAAAATTGCTTGTTGATTCGCGAGCACGCATGACAATGATCACGGAGGAGTTGTTTGAATCTGTTTGGGGTGACAGACATTTGGAACCTCCTGATAGAAGTCCAGTGTCTTATGAAGGAAGGAGGATCCAACTTAAAGGTTTCTTTGAAAGCACATTGATGTTCAAAGAAAAAATTATCACGGGGAAAATTTATGTAGCTATCAAGGGACTAGATATCTTGGGGTGGTACCACCAGGCTTTGTTTAAAATGACTCTTAGGCCAGGCACTAAGGAACCAGTTTCTATTGTAAATGAGTCAAGGAGTGAAAAAGACTATTCCAGTTGGGGAAGCAGTTTTCCAAAAGTTTTTTCTGAGTCACTTGGATTAATCAAAGGCTTTAAACACCTCATCAAGGTAAAAGAGTGAGCCATTCCTTGTAAACACAAACTACGCAATGTACCTTTGAGTGTCCGGGATGACTTGGCAAAAGAGTTGGAAAAGATGTGCGAAACAGGGGTGATTGAACCAGTTGAGTCATCCCTTTGGTTAAGTCCATTGGTCGTTGCACGGAAAAAAAATGGGAACCTCAGAGTCTGCATTGACTTACGCAGTCTCAATAAAAATATCTGGGTGGATTCACACCCGTTACCCCGTATTGATGACATAGTGTCAAAGTTTCAAGGGTTCAAATGGTTTTCAAAGATAGATTTGTCTTCAGCATACCATCAGGTGGAGTTAGATGCATCATCTAAACACTTGACTGCGTTTGTTTCACCATCTGGTACTTTCCAGTTTAGACGGATGCCTTTCGGGTTAGCTTCCGCTGCCTCTGTCTTCCAGCGTGTCATGGGAAATGTTCTGATGGGTGTGCAGGACACAGTAGTTTTTCAGGATGACATTCTAGTAGCCGGTGTTAGCAAGTCTTCACATGATAAGAATTTATCTGAGGTGTTGAACAGATTACAAGATAAGGGTATCGTAGGGAACTTAAGTAAATGCGTTTTTGGTGTGCAGTCCATAGAGTATCTTGGGCATTGTATTTCAGGTGAAGGCATTCTTCCTAGAGTGGGTCTGATTGAAGCCATTGTCAAAATTCCGTCCCCCAAATCCAAGGAACAGGTATCATCTTTTCTTGGCATGTGTGAATTTTATGCCAAATTCATTTCCAATTTTGCAGCAAAGACCGCCCATCTTCGGGAACTTTTGAAAAGGGGAACTGTGTTTCTTTGGGATCAAGAATGTCAAGATGATTTTGAAAAAATCAAAAATGAATTGAACCATTGCAACATTCTAACTCCATATGATCCTGCTTTGGAATCCATTGTGTCGGTGGATGCTAGTTTGGATGGTTTAGGTGGCATGTTGACTCAAATGAGAGGTGGGTCAGAACACACGGTTGGATTCATTTCCAGATCATTGCGTCCCAGTGAGAAAAAGTATTGATGTTTGTAAAGAGGGGTGTTTCAAGGAGGATGAATGGTTTGATGCGTTGAAAGCAGACTCTGTTCTCAAAGAAGTTAAAAAGTGTATTATTCAGGGGTGGCCAAAGGAGAAACATTTGGACTCTGAATTACAACCTTTTGCTAAAGTGGCTGATGAATTATCTTTAGAGGAAGATGAAATGATTCTGCGTGGTGACAAGTTTGTACCTCCAGCGAGTTTGAGAGATCGCATAATTAAGGCAGGGCATGAAGGTCATTTGGGGCAGACCTGCACTAAGCGCAGGGTTCGTTCGATTTATTGGTGGCCCTCAATGGATCGGCATATAGAAAGTATGGTTGAAAATTGCTATACTTGCTGTTCCAGTGACAAAGTAATCAAGACTGTGACTCCTCCCAAAGTAAGGGTCGAGCTACCTTCAGGGCCTTGGATGAAGCTGGCCTTAGACTTCATTGGCCCGTTCAATGTTTTATGACTGAGCCTAATACTACCAAAGTTATCAAATTTTTGGAAAGCCTGTTTGCAAGGGAAGGTTTTCCTAAAGAGTTAGTGTCAGACAATGGAGTGCAATTTGTCTCCAAGGAAATGTCTTGTTTTTTAAGTCAATCTGGTATTATCCACAAACGTGTGGCTCTCTATCACCCACAGGGCAATGGTTTCATTGAGCGCATGAACCGTATCTTAGTTGATTGTGTGCAATGGGCTGTTGCTGGTAGTATGGATATTGGGGGAGCTGTTCAGAGCATGTTGTGGGCACATCGGACTACACCGGGTATGGAATTTGGAAAGAGTCCATTTGAATTACTGAGAGGGAGAATTGCCACGTTCAACATGTGTCCAGCTTGGATGAGGCAGTGGGGACTTTTATCTAATTCAGGTTTGTCTTCTTCTCAGGTAAACCATAAAAGTTGTGTTGAAGATAATACTTCTTTTTCTCAAGAAGAGAGGTCTTCAAAAGAGGGGTGGTCTCACAATATCAAAGAAGGGGATTGGATTAAGATAAAGATCCCGCACAATGTACCTAAAGGTTTTTCAAAATTCAGTCAACCTGTGTGTGTAGATTTGGTCTCGCGGCATGCTGTGAGAGTCAAGGGGAAAAATTGGTGGAATGTGTCCAGAGTTTATAGAATCCCTGATAAGGTTGTGTGTCGAATGGGTTTGAGGGATAATTCTGTATCGGGTCCCGGTAATTCTTCCCCAGTGGGTGGGAAGTTTGGGTTGAATGGGGAAAGTCGGTCTTGCAATGGGTTTTCCCAAGAAATGTCTCCAGAGGGATCTTCTGTTTCAATCAGGAGGAGTACACGCAAAAGAATTGTTCCCAAACGTATGGATTTGTAACAGCTTACAGTATTTGTAGGGTGTTTTAAGCTTATTGATGCACTTTTAGTGAATCTATTTGTTATTCTTCTTTTCTTTTTTTGAAATGTATTTATTTTGTGTTATTGTTTTGTTTTTTGTTTTGTTGTTATTATTTATGCGAAGAAGGGAGATATTGTAATAGCTTATGTGGTGTTGTCATGGCACCATGAATGTTCTATTGGCTCCAGGGTGATGGAATGTATGTGCTTGAAGCATAGTCTCATTCCCTGGAAGCTGTTGATGAGATGAGCAGTAATAAACACGTCTTCAACCACAAGTTGGTGGTGTTTGTGGTCACTTCAGTGAGGTTAGGGGAGCACCAGACTTTACCAAAGAGGCTGATGGGGTGCTACCTCAACTGAGGCAAGCCTCTTAAAGTGGTGTAACAAGCCATCATTACTGGCTTTTTGGCAGAAATGTTGTCCTATGAATGCCTGCCTCCCTGCTTGTCTGCACCATTTAATTGCTCATTTGTCAGTAATTAAACTTGAAGTTAATGACTTTTAAGACTGATGGTTAGTTGTAATGGTTATGCTTGGCACTCTGTTAATAGAAAGTGACTTCAGATTATCCACCAATGTTAGTTTAGATATAATAATACCCCAGTGGGCAAACAGATCCTTATGCCTCCATATCAGATTAGTAGTTTCTGGGTTGGCTGACATAACTTTTGTTAACTCCGTCCTGGAAATATTGACCTGTCTATGAATTCAATTCTTTCCTCAGTGCTCTGGGTGGTCAGGGCTTTCAGATGTTGCTGTGAGTGTAGCAGCCTGAGGATGCTCTCTTTGTTCAATATATTAGGCTATCCCCTTGAGTTATATTCTGGTGTGATGAAGAGAAAGTGGGGTGCTCTTCTGTTTCTACAGTCCTTCCAGCCCGTAGCTGTTGCTGCTGTGTGGTGTTTTCGTTACGCTTGTTAAAAAGTGGATGATCACTAGCCAGGTTCTGCTGTGATTTGGAGGCTATTAGGGAATCATAAGTTAAGTTGTTTATAGATTTTAATTTAGTTGGCTTTGAGTTTATAATTGGGCATGGGCGGTAAATTCCGTTCCGCTTGCGGAATTTGGGTAATTTCGCGTTCCGCGGAGAACGCGGAATTGCCCAAAATTCTGCATTCCGCGGCTTTGCGGAACTTTTTGCTTGTTCGCGTTCTCAAAATTAGTGTTTACGAGATATTTCCCCCCGAGCATGCAAACAGCGTTCGCGGACAGGAAAAAAGCATTGCGAACAAGCAATTCTGCGTGCTCACGGAGATTTTTTACCATTTTGCGGAGCTTTGCGTAGCGTGACTACGCAAATTCCGCCCACCCCTATTTATAATGCCATACTGTTTAAGGCTGTTTGCAGTGTCAGTCGACTTTTGGTCACTTCCAGAAGCCGGTAAACTTGTAGGAGGCTCAGATTTTAAATCTAGAATATATTGTGAGGATTGTGGGGAAACATTTATTGTTTCTGGTTGGCAATCATGGTTAGAATGTATTGATTCCAGGGCTTCCAAATGGTTGGAGAATCCTTCGCTAGACCTTATTGAATTCCATGACATAATTAAGATAGGTTCTTCTTTACCCTGATGAATCTTCAGAGCAGTTTGACTCCAGCTCTTATGCCTTACCACTGGCTCAATTATAGTGGCTGTTCTATTCATCTTGGTAGCTCCTTTTGTTACCCCCTCACAGCGATTAGTCTTACACTGCATTGAAAATATTGGATATATTTTTGTGTTTGGATTACTTTTTATGGAGCCGTTAACAAAGGTGTTTATTCTGGTAGTCTTGCTGGATTTGCGAAGCGCTTCGATTGTTTTCTAGTCCATGGTTTTTATGTCAGCTGGGATGACCTCAAGTGGATCTGCCACAGTGTGGGATTGATCCAATGAGTTTATGACTTGGTCTTTTAAGGTGGAACTTGCATGGCAGTTAGGGGACTCTGCTGAGGTAGTCTCCCGTATGATTATCGACCCTTAAAGGTTTGATTCCAGTTGAGGCCCCATAATTTTCAGGTCAGGTGGATGATCCTGGGATCTTTCATCTTTATGCGAAACTACCAGCTTGTCAATTATAGGGCAGCAATTATATGGTGGTTGAACCACCCTTGACCCTTTCCTGATGGAAGTGAAGTTGGGGTTTAGGTTAGGCAGTTTTGCGTCCATGCACATGACACAGTAGCTAGTGTGTGAAATAAATCATTTTAGACATGCAATTTCTCAGACTACTAGTTTAAGACTCGGTAGTTCCTTCCAAAGAGCAGCATTCGGTGGATAATGTTTTGTTTATATTCATTTGGCTATTCCCACTCAGATGATTACAATCTATGTTCAATATGGAAGAGATGGACTACTCGATTTGGGAGGCAAAAATGTTGAAGTCAGATTTCATTAAAAAAATAAAAAAGAGTTGTCTTTAGTGTTTGCTGTGGTGGCTTTTAATGGAGTAGAAATGTCCTTTCCTGCTTCAGTACACTTTATTGTCTTTGTCTTTGACTGACGTATTATACAGCAGATGTTGGATATCTTGGGCACTTCTGTCCTTAGTAGGTGGTGAAGAAAGTTGCGCTGGGTTGCCCTTCACAGCAAGAATTTTAGCCTCAGTGGTCAGTGTTTCATGACATGGTACCTCTTTGAACTCCCAAGTTACTAATGGTTATGTGTGGAGTGAGCAGGTCATCTGTGGTGAGGTGGTTACATCCGAGATCGTCATGGTAGGTGAGACTTGAATATTAATGGTGTTTTTATTTATGCCACATTTCTTGAAGAAGCGGTTGCCTATGAGAATTTCACAGTTAGGGTGAACACCCTCACTAGCAGCACGGCCCAGAAGAGAGGAGCAAGCCATAGCAGGGCCAACCAAACCGCCCGCAGCTCTTTCCAGTTGGAGGATCTAACCCTGAAGCGCATCTCTACTTCTGGCTACCACTTTGTGCATCTGGTCTGCTATGAGTTTTTCCTGGTACGGACTATGAAGTCTAGCGATTCCGGAGGGATACTCTTTCTCCAGAGTTGACAGAAAAATAAAACGGGGAGGAGGATTAGCAATCATAGCAAAGGAAGGTCTTAGAATTAAAACCTCATATAAAGGTAGTACCCCAGACTGCGAAACATTAAACTTCCAAATAAAAATTACAAACAATTACACGTTTAATGGAATACTAATATACAGACCACCTAGTGCAAAAACTCCCTTAATAGACTTGCTAAGTCCATTTCTTGAATCTAGTGTGTCATGTCCAGACTATACCATCCTAGGTGATTTCAATCTGCATCTAGAGAAAAATTCAGACCCTAAGATAGCAGCATTCATTGATGCAATGGCAAACTTCGACCTGAAACAGAAAGTACACTTAGATACCCACAATGCCGGACATACGCTAGACGGTATTTTCACATCATGTCAGAGCCTAAATAAAATTGACACTCTCCCAATCCCATGGTCAGACCACAAACTAGTAAGATTCAACCTGGAAGTTAAAGAGGACACCGGAAGACCGGTGGAACATATTAAGCAAGTAACCTATCGTGACTGGTCTAAAATTGACAACCAGGCATTTATAGAAAAACTCCAAACATCCCACCCCACATTTGACGACAATAGCAATATAGCCTGCGAACAATTCAATGAATGGATAGATAAGGCAGTCAATCTGACAGTCCCACAAAAAAAGGCTACTCTAAAAATAAAAAAAACCCTCACAACCATGGTTCTCAGAAGCTCTAAAAACACAAAAACAAACGTGTAGAAGAGCAGAGAAAAAATGGAGAACTAACTACGATACCCAACTCAGACAAGAATACAAAGATACCCTAAATAGCTACAAAAAACTAATAATAGTAGAAAAAAGTAAATACTTCGTTAAGAAGATCAACGAGTCAAAAAACTCTAGCAAAACCCTTTTTGATACTGTCAAAAAACTATCAAAGTTCGAAAACAACAACCCAGAAGCACTGTCATCAGACTTCTGCAATATACTAGGAGACTTCTTCGTGAATAAAGTCTCATCAGTATACGAATCCTTCAAAAATCAGAGCACTGAGACAATAGAAAGGGACACATCACAGCCACTAATTCAACAAGATCAATCAGCTTTTAGATTTACACCCCCTACAGCTGAGCATATTGAGAAAGAGATCCTCACTACCAACTCAGGCAGCCCAATGGACCCTTGTCCACCCAAAATAATGCAGGTTTGTTCCATACAACTAAGCCTAGTACTGGAAAAATTATTCTCCAAAATTATCAACACCAATATCTTCCCAGACGACTGGAAGATGATATCTATCAGGCCACTGCTGAAAAAACCTAACCTAGATTGCGAAAATCCCAGCAATTATAGACCCATAGCCAGGATCCCTTTTGCCGCAAAAATCTTGGAGAAACTGTTAAATAAACAGCTATCTCAACATCTGATGGACGGAGATTGGCTGGATCACTCCCAGTTCGGTGTCCGAGTAGAACATGGGACGGAGACGGCCCTGATTACAGCAGTGGAGGAACTTAGGCAAATAATGGACAATGGATCGAAGGCCGCCTTGATACTACTCGACTTATCGGCGGCCTTCGACACGGTCAGCCACGAAATCCTTATAACACGGTTAAAAACAGCATACATACATGACTCAGCATGCGCTCTCACAGCCTCCTACTTAGAGAACAGAACCTTCGCAGTAGAATTAGGAGAAGCGAAATCCAAGCTGTTCAATCTACCATGCGGAGTCCCGCAGGGCTCATCGATGAGCCCCACTCTTTTTAATTTATATGTAGCTCCACTCGCACAGATAATAAGGAACAACGGCTTCACTCCTATATCCTACGCCGACGACACCCAAATTGTGGTGTCAATAAGTAAGGAGGTACAGGACACAGCAGAAAAATTCCAAATCTGCATGGCAAAAATCAGTCAATGGATGAGAATGAATTGCTTAAAGTTAAACGGGGACAAGAGTGAGGTCATGATATTAGGAGGAGACACAAACATATGGTCCCCCCTATGGTGGCCTAAAGATATGGGAAGATGCCCAGAGTCGTCAGAAAAGGTAAAAAACCTAGGGATCATGTTAGACACCAACCTTTCTTTCGACGCTCAAGCCAGCAAACTAGCTTCATCACTCTGGTACATCCTAAAAATGATCAAAAAGATTCTACCGTACTTACCGTATGATTCACGCAAGACAGTGGTGACAGCACTGGCCTTGTCCAGACTGGACTACGGGAACGGCTTATATGCCGGAGCAAGGAAGAAAATCCTACTTAAGCTACAACGCCTGCAGAATGCGGCAGCCAGGTTGATACTAGGAATACCAAAGTTCGAAAAAGTAAGCCATAAACTAAAAAGCCTGCACTGGCTACCAATTGTAAGTAGGATACATTTTAAATCACTATGCTTGGCATACAAAGCACTAAACGGAACTGGATCACAATTTCTAAAATCATATCTGCAACTATATGAGCCAAACAGACAGCTCAGATCCAGCCAAATGAAACTCATCAGGGTCCCTAGATTTAGGAAAACTAACTGGGGCGGAAGAAGCTTCCTGGTACATGCAGCAAGAATATGGAACCAACTACCACTAGACATAAAAACCAGTCCATCCCTGAAATCCTTCAGAAAGGAAGTTAAAACATGGCTTTTCTCCACACAGCTCTAGTCAACATCATCACACCCAGTGGTATATCTCAGCGCCAAGACGCCCTCGGGCAATCGCGCGCTATACAAATAGATAAATCAAATCAAATCATTAGTGTGTAGTTCTGAAGGCTAGTGTGTCACAGGAGGGTGGATTAAGTAAGGGTAGAGTGATGAATACAGGCCCCAGCTAGGCCCGCAGAGTACAAGGGTTCGCTCTCCTGTAACAAAAACTAGAAGGAAGTTGGCACGGAAACTGCAAAATACAAAGACAGAGTTTATTAACCCTTAAGGGTGGTCCTACAACCTATACAACACTCCTCAGTATTGCATAGAGTAGCACAAAGAACTTGCATACACAGTCCCCTTTTATACACAACAGAGGGGCTCATAAGTGGGTGGATACAGCATGAAGCAGAATTCATTACCTTTTATGGTCATTTTCGATACAGAACCAATATGTGGGCGGAGTTAACACACTCCTTAAGCCCGCGAAAACATGGTCAAGCAAGGACTAACTGATAACAGATGTGGTCAAGTCTGGGCATGCGCCAGACGGACAAAGGGGCTATTTATAGACTGTTACTAGGCAGACAAAGAGCAACTAGCGAAAAGGTAGGACTCTTCTCGTGCTGAGCACATGGAGACACAACAATACAAAATGGAGTCCGGACATTAGTCAACATAAGACAAGAAATATGTTTTAACTAGAGAGAATTCATGTCTTTAGTGAATGCTTAATCATATCGCTGTTTTAGTTTTCAACAGACGACCCTTTCAGCATTTACTGAAGACATTCGGCTTATTAGGATAATCATTATATATGTCAATTTTCATCATCTCTTCTACCTCTTTAGTTAAATGTTTCTGATAGGCGACATTGGCAATAGCTTTCTTATCAGGAATACAGAATGACACACATAGTGAACAAAGTAAAGGACCACATTGGACACAAATGCAACAAGAAAACAGAATTGCTACAATAATACAAAGACCAGTCAAAACCTTCCACCCCCATGTGGTGATCATTGCCCAAAACCATCCAGACAACGTCCAAGTGACATTTTCTGTATGGATTTCAGCTGCAATTTTATGTAGTTTATTGATAGCATTATAAACTAATAGCGTATGGTCGGGAATAAACACACAACAACTACTTCCGATAATTTTACATGCTCCACCTCGGTCAGCTAACATAACATCTAATACCATACGATTCTGTAATGCAACAATTCTGGTAATTTGTAATTCTTCCGTAAGATTCCCAAGAGCAACAGCGGTTTGATTTGTCACAGCCTCTACAACTCTTGTTAATCTTCGAACTTTCCTACTATTTAGGGCAGCTCCAACAAAGAAAAACAATCCTAAATTAAAATCAATATACTGCTGCAAACTAGTATCAGTTTGGTCAACATCATCAATAGATAGAGTACGTTTATACCTATTTACATTCACATTGTTCAACAACTTCAAATCTTTATGATAAGATGCAGGTGCCAAAAATACAGGAGGTAATAGGAATGCTACATAGCATACTCCGGACCAACCGGCTGGCAAACGATAATAACCCTTATTCCCACATACGAAGTATGTGTTATGGGAAGCTAAGAAAGTACTGTTATTCAACCCGTCAATGTTCAGGATAATGATACAGTCACTAACACCAACAGGAATATAACCCACACTCTGGACACACAGGTCCGCTTGAGCTTGTGCCACTTGAATCACAAACCGTTCTCTCCCTACAGTCTCTCTAGTGTTCGTGAAAATGTAGGGGATCGATTAATTGTCTGGTCGATATTCCTCCCATTCCCATATTGTCCCATTCGCTTGTGGATAACCATCTTTATCTTGATGACATTCCCGATTAAGTCTAAAGAGTAATCGTCCCACTGTAGCCTTCCGTGTGGCAAAAAGCAAAGTGTACCATGCTCTACAAGAGCCATTATGAGAAAAGGGAGGAGGTATGAATGGCGTTCCTCCTTTCTTCTGATGAGCTGGCATCATACCACATATCCAACAGTTCGTAGCATTAGTAGCAACATGGGTGTGATGCAACATCTGGATGAAAGTGTTATTCAAATAAGACTGACGATGCTTCAATTCTTGATACGGAAGGGTATAAAAGTAGTGCTCCTCAGGCACTGGGGTGGTCAAAACAAGCAACTCACGGGCAGGAGTCACATCCTCAACAAACCATGTGGTTATACCAACAATAGCCACAATGATAATAAAGCTTGTCACACAAAGAATCTTCTTCTTCTCCATCTTTTAGTAAGAAGTCAATATCTTCCTGAAACTAAAAAGGGTTGTCAGAACTCTTCCCCTTAGGCAGCCGTTGATTTCTTCACCAGCGGGCCAAGACGGGTGTCGCTACACTAATGCAGGGCTGATCCCCCCCCCTTGCCACATTGGCTCTACGTTTCACTAACCTAAGGGCCGTTCTGACAACTTTGGATACAGCAATCACTTCCTTGGTCGGAGGTGATATCTTCCTCCTCCAGGAATCGTTTGGTTCGGGAAGAGCTCCTCAGTGTCGTTCGGTTCCACAGCACGGCCTTTCTCCGCAGTCAGTATTTCTCGATGGTCGGTCAACACAGCAGGCTCCACCAATCCAGGCGGCACTTTACGACAGTGCAAGGAGTGGATCCAGTTCTTCCGATTAGAAACCCGCACAGCTGTCCTCGTTGCGAGCAAGACTTGCTCAGGACCAACCCATCTCGGCTCCAGACTGTTCGTCCTTTCGAAAACCTTCAGCATCACCTGGTCCCCAGGTCGGAGATTATGACCTTCACCTGTGGACCGATCAGGGAGCGCTTCTCGAACCTGTTGATGAATAGAAACCAAATTATCCGTTAACTGTGCCAGATAATCATTCATCATTACACAAGGTACATCATGCAGTGACTTAGGTTTTGGTGGACCCCAAATATTCATTGGGCGTCCAAAGACGATCTCATAAGGTGTGAGACCGGTCCGAGAATGCGGTATCGGTCTAATTGATAATAATGCCAGCGGTAAAGCGTCTGGCCAAGTCAAAGAAGTCGAAGCTTGGATCTTAGCGATCTTAAGCTTCAGAGTACCGTTATACTTCTCTACCAATCCCGCAGACTGAGGGTGAAATACTGCATGGAACTTCTGGGTAATGCCTAGACCCTTCAGGATATACTTTATAACGTCTGCTATAAAATGAGGTCCGTTATCACTCCACAACAATCTGCAAACACCGTATCGAGGGAAGAACTCCTTCAATAGCATCTTGGCTGTAGTCATTGCAGTATTGTCTTTCGTAGGGTATGCCTCAACCCATTTGCTGAAGGCACAAACCACTACTAGAACATACTTCAGATTGTTACAGCGCTCAAGCTGAATGTAATCCATCTGCAAAACCTCAAAGGGTGCAGTAGGTGTTGCAAATCCTCCTGCTGGAGTTCGTGTACCCTTTCCTGGGTTATACCTCAGGCAAATCATGCAGGTCTGCACTACCCTCTTTGCCGTACTAGCGATCTCCGGATGCTCCCAAACTTGTGTGAGTAATTTAACAATTGCGGAAGCTCCGACATGCGCTAGTCCATGTGCCATCTGAACCATAGGTTGTACGAAGGCTGTGGGTAACTTCCATTTATCCATCTGCTTATTTCTCCAACACCCTTCGTCATCTAATTTTCCATCATTGGACCATTGCTCCCGTTCTTTATCAGAAGCGGTCCTCTGTATCTCCAGCACTTCTCTCCTAGCATCGTGCCATCTTTCTGCCTGTGACTTCACAACATACATTGTAGTAGCACCAGGCTGCATCGCAGTCTCTCGTGCCACCCGGTCTGCCAGAGCATTCCCTTCTCCAACTTTATCAACCACTTTCTTATGGGCACTACATTTAATTATAGCAATCTTCTTTGGATATGTTAATGCAGTCAAAAGGTTGTGAACTAACTCCCCATACATTATCTGCGCTCCCTGGGACGTTAGAAAGCCTCTCTCCTTCCAGAGTAGGCCGAAATCGTGCGCTACTCCGAAGGCATAGCGGCTATCTGTATAGACATTCACACACAATCCTGCACTGAGCTCACATGCTCGTGTTAATGCTATCAGTTCCGCTGCTTGAGCTGATTTCTGCGGTATGCGTGCTGTCTCCACTATTGTTTGCAGCGTGGTAATTGCATACGCTGCTGAAGTCGTACCATCTGGTAGCTTCAGGCATGATCCGTCCACCCACAGTTCTCCATCTACATCTGTAAAGGGCGTATCCTGGAGATCAATACGACCCTTTGTCTGTTCCTCAGTCACAAGAATACAATCATGTGCTTTTCGTGCTTCAGACTGAGTTTCTGGGAACGGCAACAATGTGGCTGGATTTAACGTTGCACACCTCTTTAACGTAATATGAGGAGCCAAAAGCGTCAACTCATATCCCGTTACACGGGCACTGGTCAAATGCTGCGTCTTTGTCTGATTAAGCAGGGCATCAACAGCATGGGGAACTAATACCAACAGCTTATGGGATAACACAATTCCCTCGCTTTGGCGTATTGACACAGCTGTCGCCGCAACCGAGCGAAAACAACCAGGCAACGCTCGGGCAACAGGATCAAGTACAGCCGAAAAATATGCACAAGGGCGCTGCTTGTCGCCGTGCATCTGTACTAAAACTGATAATGCACATCCATCATTCTCATGCACATACAGTGAAAAGGGCTTCGTATAATCAGGGGTACCTAACACTGGTGCTGAACAAAGGGCTTGTCGTAATTGCTGAAAGGCAATTTCACACTCATTTGACCAGGGAAGAGGAATTGGTGTGTCTTTTGTCAAAAGTGCTATCAATGGCTTAGCTATGTGTGAAAACCCCAATATCCATTGCCTACAAAAAGAAGCAATTCCCAAAAATGCACGCACGTCCTTCTGTGTGGAAGGCACTGGCGTGTCCAAAATTGCGTGAATACGATCTGGTGTGAGTGCACGCCCCTCCTTAGACAAAAGGTGACCCAAATAAGTCACCTTTGGTCTACAGAATTGCAATTTCTTCTTCGACACTTTGTGATTGTGAGATGCCAAAAATGAAAGCAAGGACAACGTACTCTTCTCACACAGCTCAGGAGTGTCAGCCGCCAACAAGATGTCATCGACATATTGTATAAGGGCGACACCCTCGGGTAGAACAAAGGAATCCAATTGCCTTTTCAATGCTTGACTGTAAATACTAGGGCTTTCTGTGTAGCCCTGAGGAACTCTACAAAATCTATAAGACCTATTATTCAGAGTAAAGCCGAAAAGGTATCGGCTATCAGGGTGAATAGGGATCGAAAAGAAGGCATTTTTCAAATCAATAACTGAAAACGTGGTCGCCGTTGGCGGGACCAAAGTGAGTAACGTCGTGATGTCAGAAACCACTGGATACTGAGGTATCACAATCTTGTTCACTTCCCTTAAATCAATGATAAACCGATAAACCCTGGTATCCGTATCTTTCTTCAAAATGGGTAAGATAGGACTGTTGCAAACATTATAGGGAACTTCTTCCACTACCCCCACCTTAATCAAATCCTGCACAATCTGTATGAGTGCCTCCTCCCCCTCCTGGGAAATACGATACTGAGGGAGGCGTGGTAACACCGCACCCTCCTGGACACTAATGTGGACAGGCGGAATCACCATCTGTCCCACATCAGTATCCAAAGTGGCCCACAAAGAACGAGGGAGGGAAGCTAATGCAGTATCCTCCGCAACCACACACATCCGGTCTGTCATCGGGTGATTATCGTTTAAAATCACCCGTACTCCAGCGGGGGAACAGCGGATCGTAGCTCTGAAATGCTTGAGCATATCAAGACCCATAATGTTGTCAGGCGTGTTCGGGGCAAGCAGAAACGGACAGGGTGCAGAAAAGGGAGCAACATGGAATGCAAGGGGTCGGGAAAGAGGGTGTACCATCAAACCCTACCGATGTAACCATTAAGCCAGATGGGGGAGCCCTCGGAACCAATTGCTTGGACAGTGCACTGCGGGTAGCTCCTGTATCAACTAGGAACCGATCAGTAGAACCCAAAACATTTGCTGAAACATAAGGACCCTTTTGATCAACCGGCACTTCAACTGATTCTAACCCCCATCCAACGCAATCCTATGCATGCTGTGAGTCATTATACCCAGAACGGTCGTTCCCAGACATTTGATACTGATGTTGCCTATCAAACACATTAGGCCTATCCCGTTGCTGTACGCTAGGCTCAAATCGAGTACGATCATTAGAGTTCCCTCTATAATTCGAAAAGCCCCCCCTTCCTCTCGGCGGTCCCTGACCACGTCCCGGACGAGATGCATACAACACCGGACAATCTCTGGCCCAATGACCCGACTGTTTACAATACGCACATTGATTTCTATTTACATCTGACCAACCCGAAGGGGGACCATAGAATCCTCCCCTACCTCTATCGACACCCCGACGAGGCGGACCATACACTTGCGCTAACATCACCTTTGTTTTCAAATCTTTCGATTTCTTCTCCTCCTGCCCCTTCGCTTCTTGCTCCTGACGCTCATAATACTGAGCCATAGTCAGGAGGGATGCCGGAGACGAAGTGGACCAAGAACTTTCACTCGCTTTTAAATGAGCTGCTATTCCCGGTAATAAGTTCGCCACATATTTATCCACAAAAATATGGCGGCCCGTATCATCCGTAAGCGACTGACCACTAAAATCATGAAATGTCTCCTCAGAGCGTGTAAAGAAATCTGAAACTGATTCATCAACCTTCTGTTTACACGAGGCTAACATATTCAAATCAATCTTTTTAGGGGGAATAATCGTTTTCAGCTTAGTCAAAATAGCAGCAGGAAGATCTAAAATAATCCGCGGTGGTTTTTGCGCGGGTTTTCTCTCCTTATCCTCATCCTCAATCTCGGACCACCTAGCCTTAAAAGCGGGAACATCATCCACCTTCCGCACAGATCTCCACATATCCGGTGGTAATATGAGCCCAAAAAACAAGTCTATATCTGCTAAAGTCATAGTACAAGAATTCAAGGCCCCCTCGACCTCTTCATAAAAGGCCGCTGGATTCTTGCGGGGGTCAGGCAATGCATTCTTTAATGCCATAACATCAGCCCTATGCCAGGGAGTATAGACCCAATTATACACAAAATATCCCTTAGCACCGGCGGAAGTAATATCTGAACTAGTTCCCGCTCCTTTAGGAGGAACATACAAAGGTGCCGCCTCTCGCATCGGTTTAGCATGCACTAGTTCGCTCTTATCTGAGTGGGAGGTAGATGGTTGGTCATCGCTGATACGTGGATCCGACTGCTCCTCCTCCCCTGCCTTTAGGCGCGCTCTCTCTTTAAGGTCACTTGCCGCGTCCCGCAATGCAAACAGTCGCCGGACCGCATCAGATGCCTTAGAGGGAGAAAAAACACCGTTACGCAATGCTTTAGCATCTAATACTACATCATCAGGCTCAAAAACTTCTGAATATTTCCGAAAGGCAGTAATCACTTCATCAGAAAAGGTTTCAAGAAAATACAACTTCTCTCTATCCCGCCACTTTTCCAAAGAGTCCAACAATTCAGCAAGGGATAACTTGCCCTTAAGTGCATGAAGAGAAATTTTCCGAAGCTCACTCATACGCTCGACTGACAACATAGACCGCGTGTCTACCTTATCCGAAACCAATCCAGACTCCTGTGATCTCGGGGCGGACGCGCCAACATAAGGGGGCGGAGAACGATCTAATAAATAAAAATCATCTTCAAGATTAGTAAGGACAGGATAAAGTGGCTGGCGGACAGCATATTGACCCGAGACTTGCAACCTACGCTCTTTCTCTTGTCTCTCCGCCAGTTCTCTTTCCTCCCGACGCTTCGCTTTCTGTGCTCGCACATGATCATTTTTCCGTTGCTCTTTATCAAACAGCGCTTTCTCACGTTTCTCTCGCTCACGCACTTCCTTCACCCATAACCGCACACATTCAAACATGTCTTGCCGAGCACGCCGTTTACACATACACTGTTCCACATACTCAATCTTACGCATATCAAATGATCCATACAAAGGCCATCGTAACTCAGGATCCTTTTTGGTGTATTTCCTCCACACTGTGCTGTACATTATAGAGGAAAGACCATGCTTCACATACATATCCCTATTAGGAGTCCCCTCTGGGGGGGCTGGAGCAGATTCCTCAAGATTTAACCGGTTTCCAAAGCAGCAGCACCACTTACGGAGTGCGCTAAAAGCAGGCATGCTCAAAAATAATGCAAAATATGCAGTATTATCAAAAATGGCACTTAAACTTTGCGCCGTTCAAATTTAAACAACTCCGGAGAAATATCTCCACATTACCTGCCTATATGTGTTGCAACGCATATATTCTCACAGTAATCAATACAAAATATGACCGGTCATCACAAATCAAACTCAAATAGCCAACCCAGGCATCAAAACTCGGAGCAAGTACCGTACAACGGTTCTTACCAATCAAGAGTGTCCAGGTTCCAACTGCCAAGTTCCAAAATTCGCCCAAACGGCTGTCACGGCAAACCGACAGAAGAGGTCTCAGTCGAGGACCGGCGCCACCCAGAAGGTCAGCTCGGAAGGGAAGGAAGAAAACCTCGGGATGCCAGGACTAAAACGCCACTGGCAGTGATCACATCCCTGGCAAAATTCCTCACCTTCGTCACGACCAGTCCTTCGAGCATCCGAGTCGCCGATGAGCCCCACGTGACGGGCGCCAATTGATGACTACAGGCCCCAGCTAGGCCCGCAGAGTACAAGGGTTCGCTCTCCTGTAACAAAAACTAGAAGGAAGTTGGCACGGAAACTGCAAAATACAAAGACAGAGTTTATTAACCCTTAAGGGTGGTCCTACAACCTATACAACACTCCTCAGTATTGCATAGAGTAGCACAAAGAACTTGCATACACAGTCCCCTTTTATACACAACAGAGGGGCTCATGAGTGGGTGGATACAGCATGAAGCAGAATTCATTACCTTTTATGGTCATTTTCGATACAGAACCAATATGTGGGCGGAGTTAACACACTCCTTAAGCCCGCGAAAACATGGTCAAGCAAGGACTAACTGATAACAGATGTGGTCAAGTCTGGGCATGCGCCAGACGGACAAAGGGGCTATTGATAGACTGTTACTAGGAAGACAAAGAGCAACTAGCGAAAAGGTAGGACTCTTTTCGTGCTGAGCACATGGAGACACAACAATACAAAATGGAGTCCGGACATTAGTCAACATAAGACAAGAAACATGTTTTAACTAGAGAGAATTCATGTCTTTAGTGAATGCTTTATCATATCGCTGTTTTAGTTTTCAACAAGAGGACCTCCACCTGCAATATGGTGGTCCTTGATTGAATTAAACATTGCTTAAAAAAATGACCGACTGCTGTCTCTATCCACAGCCTGATATTGGACTCACAGTCTAGTGCAAAGCATCTAGACCAGTCCAGTGGCTCCTGGTGCTTCCAAAAGTTTATGGTTCAATTGTTCTCGACTCTTTAAATCCATGTCCAAGTGACCCAGCTTAATTTGAGTGTACAACTGGTCCCATAGTCAATTGGCACGTGCAACTTCCATGGACTATAATAAGTTCAAACAGTGCAGCAGATGTAAGTCCCCAGCTGCCCCCAGAAACTGTTGCAGCAAATGATTTATGCAGCATATTTGAGAACCCTGAGCTGGGGTCTCTAGGGGCTGAATAAAAAAGATGGAGTGGACTTAGCTTGGCAGCTGCCTGTCCACTCCGACCTTAGTGAAAAAAAACAGTAAGCAGTCCTTTTTTCTGCTTTGACTACTGAAATGTTAATTTTGATCTGAAATATGGACATGTTTTTACATGCTGGGCACAACTATACAAAAAAAAATCAAGAATGGAATGTAATTTGCGTAATTTCATATTTAGCACCATGTGACACCATATTTATGAAATGAGAATATAACTTCAGAACTTATGAACGTTAGACATAAATATGTTAAGTCGAACCGAGCATAGTTGACAAAATGTTGTGATCATTATGATGGAACATTTTTCCCTGTTCTCCTTCCTTTATTTGCATATATAAGGGACATGCTTTATTTACAATGGTGCTCCAATTTGTTTGATTTTCCATTCAATTTCATTTTGTGAATGCCGTGAAAATTGTAGCTTGATGAAGTCCACAGTGCTTCGGGAAAAATATACATGTTGCTGAGTATAACGCAAAAGCTGAATATTTTTCAAACTTATATTTCGTTGTTATTTAGTTTTTGATATGTTTCTGTAGTAAAGACGCTGCAGGCAGGGTGGGGTTGAGCAGGTTTATTCAGTAGCTACATGGTTGTCGAGCCAGCTACAGCAGAGGCTCCACCAGGCTCAGCACAGCTCAACTCCAACTGTGAACCTTTCATTACCATGCTAAGCCACTTAGCAACAGGCAACATTCCAACTGTACATGCTGCTGACATGGAGAAGTTTCATACTAATATTTACAAGATACCTTACTACAGTTTCATATTCACAGCCATGATGTGAATATGAAAAACATGTATCACATTTTATTTATTTGCACGGATTCTTAAATAAATTTATGAAACACTCCATTTGAATGATACCGGCAATTGAGTCATTTGATATATCTTTCAATACCGCAATCGGCTCCTACAACTCTTATTTGTCAAGTACACTTTGAATGGGCCCACTGAGGTGTATGGAGCCAGAATAGGTGAGGCTACAACTTTGCTGGGCAAGTCCTTCCTCACCTCTTCAACAAATTTCTACACACTTTATGGTCAACGGCCAACCCAGCAGAGAGAGCATGACAATGTGACAACCAAAAATGTTTCAGAACTTGAACCTTTTTTTTGTCATCTAAAGTGATCTGTCTTCTAGCCTTACTCTAATGTTGACGAGAGAGCAAATCTTTCTGTAGATCATGAAGTCCATTTGTGAGGTTACTCTCCTTGAATACATCTTAGTTTAATCCATTGGCTGATTAGTGAACAATCATTGCACTGTGATCAATGGCAGTATATCAGGTTGAGCATGGACTTCTGAAGCAAAACCACAGAAAATCCACCTGAGGTTTTGTTAAAGAGTCATGTACTTTGCACTCCAATTATAAACAGTGGATTTTCATCCAAACTCAGATAGGTAAAGCTGCGCGAGACAAGGTACTACTTGCCAGCTATATACTTAATTAATTGTTAAACTGATGGTCCAATGTTACAGCATCCGCTCTATAGTAATATGATCAAATAGTGCAAGCAGCTTGTGTTGGAGCCGTGCACACTTCTAATGGACGTTTTTTCCATTGTTCTAACAGGCTGAAAGCAAGAACAAAAAGAAATCCTTCATTTCAGGTAAGAATCTTCTGGGAACTTTTATCATATTTGCTGTTATTATGGTTTGGTCAGTTGGTGCTGAGCTCTGCCCCTTTCAGCTTGGGGTGCTCTTAGCAAGATATTTCGTGCACTTAGAGCCAAATAGTGCCAAGTGCTTTGATTAGACAGGCCGCAGTTCAGCTAGAAAGTCCAGGAGGAGGGGAAGATAGCTCGCTGTGTGTTGAGCGTAAATTTTTCATTTAATATCTTCCTGGTCACCTTCTGACTGGTATGACAGCAACTGTCTTGTAAGGGGGTGCAAGACTTCCATTGTATGACATGTCCCATGAGGTCATTGCAGCAGTCATTAAAGGTAGGCATGTTGTGTGACTCATAGTTGACTGGCTCAGTTGGCATGCCGCTGGAGAACTGAAGGCAAGCATGGCTGGACCATACGGGCAAGAATGAGCCAGGGGCGCTCCACTGTGCTGCGCAGATGAGCAACCTGTGCCAACATGTTGCGTTTATTCTGTTATGACCTCATGCACCTACTTATGCTCTTGCAAGGAGCCACATTAATACTATACCCTTGTTCAAATATACTATAGATGACATTTGCCCCCTTCACTAGAGGAAGCTGTGCTTACTTTCACTGAATGACTCTGCCCTACAGAGGACAGTGATTCTGTTTTGACCTCAGACATTCCAATCAGTTTAAGTTTCTCAGCATTCCCTGACTTATAAAAATTGGAGGTCTGGTGACTGAAATTACTAAAATAAGCTATTGACATTTTGACACCCTTTCGCCTCCATTGTTTGAGACTTACTTTGCCCAGTTTTCTACTATGCCTAATGAAACCACTGCACTAATAGCTATTTACTATCCTCTTTGATTACTAACTTTGTTAGTGAAAATGCAAATATCTATAAATCCCAAAAGCTCTAGGAGACTTTAATACCTCCGACGAATCAGATGTCAACCTAGGAGGAAAGATACTGTTGATTTCATGGTGACAATCTGTCTGCTGCAAAACGTTATAGAGCTGCCTGCAAACGTGACAGTGCTCTTTGTTTAGTATTCTTGTCTGAAGACCTATTTGAGGACTTATTTCTCACCTATTTGTTAGGATGGGAATATCTCCTGCAAGGTTTTATGAGCATGGACCTGATTGCACATATCTATGGTATTTTTGAGTTTTAGTGCCAAGTATGTGCAACAGTCATGCACAGTGGTGTAACAGCCCCCATGGTGCAGGAGGCCCCAATCTCCAGAGGGGCCCCTCAGGCCTTTAGGAATTTCCCTTGCTTGGATATTGATTTCTCCAAGAACTAATTTATTATGCATGAACATCTGTTCCTTAGGGGTTCATTCGTGACATTCCGATGTCCGACTTTTACGTCAATACAGGCATTCCTAAACACCTTCAAGGTATAAATATGCCTGCACTTGCCCTGGCAAACCACGGTTCCGGTACGGTCCAGTTCGACTGCCTACTTGCGGTTCGCCATGACAAGTTCGAAAGGAGATCGAGTTCCCGCCTGATGCACTGACTAGACGCTGTCATCCTCCTCGCAGAGAATCCAGCTCCTGTGTTTCCGACTCCCCTTGCAAGATGTTAGACATCGAGTCCCGGAAAGAGATTCCAAACTCACACATTCTAAGGTATGGAGCTGACTAGAACTTAGAGAGACTTTTGGCAACTCTTGGCAAAACTAAAACTATAGCTAGCTATACTTTAGAAAATAGCACTTACTTCTTACCTCGTACTACACTTAGGTTAGGTACACTGGGGTAGAACTATTTAGAAGCATCAGATGAGTATTCACATTTTAGCCTGTGTTATTTATATATGTATTTTTATGAATATATGTCATAGCTACAAACCATGCTATTGCAGTATTACTTTATCTTACTGCTAACCCTGTACGTATTGTACTTCGTATCCTGTCTTACGATTGTAGCAGTTCATATCTCTTGCATGAGAAATAAGACTGTTCAATAAACCCTTTTTAATGAAACGCCCGTCTCTATTTCTGTGCAACTCTAGAAATGAAGCATGCACGATTGACTGAGTGAAACTGTTATCTATTGTTTCCACGGTTCTGAGATTGTTCCGACTCTAAGGGTAACAAAGTTGTCATGTTTATGCGGTTAAACCAAAGGGGATGATGGGCGGAGTGTTGAACATTGCATGCACTCACCCCCAGTCAACTGATCTGGGTTTAATCCATCATCATTCTTTAGCTCACTCCACCACCCCAGTTCAGACATGGCCATATGCAAATCAGTCTGACCCTGTGCCTCATGGGGACAGTCCAGCCTGCACTTCTGAGCCATGTCTTTCCTGGACCGGAAAAAAGCATCCTGGGACCAGTTTCTGGCTAATCAGCCATCATCAGCCAGGCTAGCTTGAATCCAGTGGCAAAGTGAGCAAGGGACCCAGGTCTGGGCATACCATGCCAACTTAGGGCGAACAAAGCAAAACCAAAGGGGATGATGGGCGGAGTGTTGAACATTGCATGCACTCACCCCCAGTCAACTGATCTGGGTTTAATCCATCATCATTCTTTAGCTCACTCCACCACCCCAGTTCAGACATGGCCATATGCAAATCAGTCTGACCCTGTGCCTCATGGGGACAGTCCAGCCTGAACTGCTGAGCCATGTCTTTCCTGGACCGGAAAAAAGCATCCTGGGACCAGTTTCTGGCTAATCAGCCGTCATCAGCCAGGCTAGCTTGAATCCAGTGGCAAAGTGAGCAAGGGACCCACGTCTGGGCATACCCTGCCAACTTAGGGCGAACAAAGCAAAACCAAAGGGGATGATGGGCGGAGTTTTGAACATTGCATGCACTCACCCCCAGTCAACTGATCTGGGTTTAATCCATCATCATTCTTTAGCTCACTCCACCACCCCAGTTCAGACATGGCCATATGCAAATCAGTCTGACCCTGTGCCTCATGGGGACAGTCCAGCCTGAACTGCTGAGCCATGTCTTTCCTGGACCAGAAAAAAGAATCCTGGGACCAGTTTCTGGCTAATCAGCCGTCATCAGCCAGGCTAGCTTGAATCCAGTGGCAAAGTGGGCAAGGGACCCACGTCTGGGCATACCCTGCCAACTTAGGGCGAACAAAGCAAAACCAAAGGGGATGATGGGCGGAGTGTTGAACATTGCATGCACTCACCCCCAGTCAACTGATCTGGGTTTAATCCATCATCATTCTTTAGCTCACTCCACCACCCCAGTTCAGACATGGCCATATGCAAATCAGTCTGACCCTGTGCCTCATGGGGACAGTCCAGCCTGAACTGCTGAGCCATGTCTTTCCTGGACCGGAAAAAAGCATCCTGGGACCAGTTTCTGGCTAATCAGCCGTCATCAGTCAGGCTAGCTTGAATCCAGTGGCAAAGTGAGCAAGGGACCCACGTCTGGTAAATTCTTGTAAATTCGAGAAGTTTCTAGTGACCCCTGAGTTAGCTGGCACACACAAGTAATTAAGTTTAATGTACTCAATAGAGACATACTGACCTCAGTCCTATGTCAAAACTATAGTGTATATTATTCCAATGCGCAGAGGCTATCGGGGATATAGGAACTACACTACATGGCGCCCAACGGTTTGGTAAGGCACTAATTTAATGCTAGATACTGAAGTAACTCAGTCGTGCTTTCTCAGAGAACCCTACTCATAATACTCCATAAGACGTCTGGAGTGGGTAGGGATAATATCCGCCATAGCTGAGTAGGACAAAAATCCTATGAATTAGCTGTTTGGTTTGTTCAACGTTGAAGGATACAGTGTTCCAAAATATTGTGCACCTTATATTTGCTCCCTTGAAACTTGCTCTGCAACTTTAATTAAACAATGACCGAAGACGGCATTAACAACGAGGCTGTACCTGACAATGTCCCGGTAGCTTTTGATTATACAGGTTTTAATGAAACCGATGAAAATGCGAAAATTATTGCTCCAAATTTAAGGATAGCCATCACTCTAAAACTTATAAAACATGGCCTAACACCAAGAGGTGGTAGGGCAGTTTTTGTGATAGAGGCACATGAATCTCACCAGACAGAGGTATTCTATTAATTGATAGTATTCCCAGAATCAAATCCAGTAACTAAAATGTTTCACTTCTACAAAGAAGATGAACCACCTGAGGAATATATTCCTTTCGAGGATATTGAAATTCCACTCACATACCAGGAGCATGATCTCTAGTTTGAAGGCGTCCTAAAACATTACAATCACATTACCAGGCTCGGTCCACTAGGTAGACAAGGAGCAACATGGCCGATTTTAGCCAGCTACACACCTCATCCTGACATTGAAGCAATGTCAGACGAAGAATTACTTAATCAGATACAACATTTAATAGAATTACACAGTTAAACCACAACTGTCTGAAAGTCCTGATAAGGTCTTTCCTAAAAACACTCCTACCTCTTCTAAAAAGAAGTGGGAAAATAACAAACAACATTCAAAAGAGAAAGATTCTGAATCCCGAGGTAGGTCTCCTCAAAAGGAGCCCTCTGAAAGGAGGTATAAACTCAGGAATAGGGATAATTTGAGAAAACCTAACAGGTATCAAGATACTGATACACGTTCCTCTCGTACCTTTCAGATATCATCACAGACATCCAAAAGAAGAGGACGGTCAGAGAACAAAGAGGAACGCGTAAAGTCCAAAGACATTCAACACGTTCAGAAAAACAAACCAAAACCTCAATTCTCTAAAAAGAAGGTAGCAGGTCTGAAGATCAGACATGCCGAGGATTCTGAGAACACAACTCAAGAACGGAGAATGGGCTCAGACAATGTTGGACAGCGCAGCAGAAGTTACAGTAGCTCGCCAGAACCTGAAGGGGCTTCTGGAGACAGTGGACTTGAATGAGGACATTCAAGTTGAAACTGCAGATACCAGGGTTAGTTCTCCGCATAGGTTATATGAAATAACACTCCGGATGGAGGGAGACATACCAAGAAAAGTGAAAGCACTCTTTTGGGAGCGACTTTCAAAGGGTTATGATATACTTCTAGCAGAACAAGAGTGGCCACCAGAATTTGTCAGGGCGTGCCCACATGGCGAAGACATCATTATGCCAGCCTTCTCCAACGACATTCCAGTACATTTAAAATATACTTATGCCAGGAAATGGGATGAGGACTCACCTTACCACAAAATCCAGTTAAAAAATCATCCAACTGCACAAAGGCAGTATCCAATTAAGCAAGAAGCTAAAAAACAGGTCAGGGAGATCTTAGATCAATTTGAATAACAATAACAATCCTTTGTTTCCTGTCTCCAACCCAGACAATACATATTGTCTAGTTTTGGATTACAGACACTTAAACTCTTGTTGTAAAAACATTTGCAGTGCGAAATGCACACAGTACAGCATTAATGAATAACATTGTGCGTAAAAAGTACAAAACCACATTAAACATTTCAAATGGTTTCTTTTGTCAAAATATTGCACCTGAAAGTATATATTTGACCGCTTTCTCAATAATGGGGACTCGCCGTCAATTTTGTCGACTCCCTCAGGGGTTCAAAAACAGCCCGGGGTTAGTCTCAGCAAGAGTAACAGAGTTACTACAAATTTATGATGACGAGGCATTGTCATATGTCGATGATATATATCTGACAGACGATGACCTGGACAGGCACTTGAACAGGGTGAACACCATTATATCAGAGGGTTACAAATTCAACTTTAAAAAGTCCAGAAATGCCCATCTCACCGTCCTTTTCCTAGGATATGAACTTTCAAGTGAAGGCAAAAGCCTGGCAGCCAACTTTTTAGAAAAGTGTGCGTTGCTCCAACCTCCAAAAATGCTGAAAAACTTAGTCGATTCTAGGTTTCCTGAATTTTGGACGAACATACATTCTAAACTACGCAGAGAGGGTTAAACCTCTCTACGAATTAATCAAACCTGATTTCAAAGCCACAACTTGGCCACAAGAACACACACAAATTCTGCGTTCACTCCAAACAGATATGTTAGCAACTAAACACTTGCAAATACGCGTAAATATATGCAACTTAGTGATCTGAATCATTCCGGGTCAATGCGGATTCACATACTTAACTTTTAACGAAGGTGAAAAAGTACCAATTGCATACAAATCACACTTGTATACACAAACAGAAATGAAATTCCCTTCTACAGAAAAAATTCTGACAGCAGTTCAAACCGCTGTAGCAAAAGAAAGAGCCCTAGCACAGGGGAAGCACATTATGGTTGTGACTCCTTTACCAGCCTTAGAGGCAGTTACAAAAGCTAGTATTCCGAAAGCAAAAGCTTCACATCCAAGATGGATACAATGGGTTAATTCTCTTGCTGCAACTGATGTTGAATATGTTTTTGATCCTTATTTAAAAACACAAGCATTCCTGAAATACGAACACGAATGTCCTCTGCATACTGAAATTCTCCCTCTTGATCAGTACGAATTTATACTGACGGATCTGCACAACCCGCTACGGAGAGTAAACAAGCTTACAGTACAGCATGCACGATCGTTCAATCTTGTATGCGCGATGGCAAATTCAGACCAATGGTCACAAAAACGCAATCTCTAGGAGATTGTACAGCTCAGCGAGCTGAACTACATGCATTCAAGATGGCACTTGAAAATACGGATCGCGAATTCCCCACACTCATAGAGTGCGATTCTTTTTACTGTGTTCAATCATACAATGAATTTTTACAGAATTGGCTTCAAAATGGATCCAAAGATGCAAAAGATGGCACAATCAAGCATAAAACGCTTTGGGAACAAGTAGTTCAGTTGCGAAACGGACTACAAAACACTCACATGATACACACGCTGAGTTATCAACGTGATGGCGTTCACGTTGAAGGGAATTCATTGGCTGATGAAGCCGCGAAAGGGGCTGTGCAAACGGCTTCCGTAGCTGCAATCACTCGTTCAAAAACAAAAATAGACAGTGAAATGATGCTTGCTGTCAATGCTTCAACCAAAGGCAGCGGTGCAGTGTTACCTAAAAAATTTCCACTCAAATGCTCATATATAATTGAAGCGAACAATGTTCCGTTTGCTCGAATCCCTGGAGTGGGGGATAGGGTAATACCAAACATGGAAGAAAGAGCAGCTTTGATTTACGAAGCACATCTGGGAGAGGGTTTGAAACATCAGGTGATCTCTAAAACACTTTTAAAACTAAAAGAGATGTACTGGTGGCCAGGAATGAATACACTGATTCATATCTTCATCAATAACTGCATAGACTGCAATAGAGATCGCAGTACAGAATGCCACCAGACACCTGGCTACAACATGGCCAGCCTAGTTCAGATACCATTATTAGACAGCATTAGACTATCTACGTGCAGGCGTCCTCTTGGACAAATGCAATCCAACAAAAACTAAACAAAGGTTCCTATGGATGTGGCCTCAGCGCTCTGCTGACGCTCGAACTGTTATAAAAGATTTGCGAGTCTTTATCGGCACATACGCAATTGGCACACTACATTCTGACCAGGGTCCTGCGTTTAGCTCTCGAGCTTACAAAGAACCCAAGGCCAGTTTGCGCGTAGTATTGCGGTATTCTACTCCATTCGATCATAAAGGAAATTCTGTTGTGGGAAGACAAACCGGGACTTAAAGCAGTCTATAACAGCTAGGGTATTCGGTTTGGGTGCGTCAAACACCTTTATGGGGTCCAGCGCGCACTTAACAACTTGCCAAGAAGTTCTCTAGGGGGTGTAACTCCATATGAAGTTCTATTTGGAACTAGAATATTGGTACCGGACCTTGATATGCAAGGCACAGTGATGGAAAATAAGAAATTTGATATCAAAGATCGTTTGGCTGTTTTACAGGACTTAAAGGAACTAAGAACAAAACAAAGCAACGTGCTCCTGAAGCCCACCATCAGTGGGGAAAAACCGGCTGTCCCAGCAAGGCCTGTCTGGTTCCCAAAGCTTGGTGATCTAGTCAGAGAAAATATTGCGGATAAGAAGGAATTTGGGCCTTCTTACAGACAACCACTACCTGTCCTAGCAATCCACGGATCAAGAACAGTACTTTTGCCGACCCTTGCTGGTAAAAAGGAGAAAAGATTTGTGTCCATCGACCTGATCAAACCACACTATGTGGCCGATACTAAGCAGTAGGCCAAGTGGACTCTGACAATGTAGCAGACGCACTCCGCTGGCTACAATCCAAGAGGTTCAAACTGAGAGACTCATCACCTTTGAAGATTCTGCAGTGAGAAATAAAGGACTAAGCAACAAAGCTATGGAACTCATCCCTCATGATACCCAAATAACAGTTCGTCCTGATACACCTGTCTACAATGAAGTAACAAGTGATCAACTGGTTCCAGCGAATTCAACAAATCCTGATGCAATTCCAACCATTGACAGAACTGCCTCTGGCTATTTCATGAACTTTGATACGTTTTCTGAGGATCCCAGAGAACCTGAAACAACGCCAGCACAAAGAACTTTCAAAGAACAAGCAACAGACTTTTTTCATCTCCTGAAAAAGACTTATCTGGTTTCACCATGGATTGAACTATGGATTGTTTTGGGAATATTCTTCTTTCTACTATGGTTAGCTCTGGTAATAACTCTAGGTATGCTGATAAGTGGAAGATATATTCAAATGGACACAGCAAGTAAAAGAGTGAACTTACTTCTCCCGCCACACAAATCATCCCATCGTGAGACTTGTCAGCATTGAACATCACAGCCGTTCCTATACCAGATGGTATAGTTTGGGACAGAACTGAATATGACATATTTGGCCCGTCTGAGCTTTGGAAGATTCCACACTTATTTAAGATTTCATTGAGTGACTTTATTACTTCTAGTACCTTTTCTGATGATTGGGACTTTGAGACTGTTAATAACATGATGTCTGATCTAGAGATGTCTGCAGTATTCACAAATCATGAATATTTAGAGGGTTCATCAGACTATGAACAAATGTATTGTTATAAACACTATGGTCATAATTTCTTGCATAAAACTGCATCACCTAGAAATGTATTTATGTATAACCAATGGGAACATTGTCCTACACCTCCAAAGGTTAGTTCAAAAATGTTTGCAATGTAATTTCCATATTTTTCAGGCTACAATTTTTTCAATGCGATGCAAAGTTTTTACTGTCACTAAAACACTTCACTTCACGCACCTTCACTTTTGTTTGTGTGAGCACTGTATATAATGTATACTCTTGTAATGTAAAAATGACAGAAACGGAAGCTTTTCCATTTTATGATGTTAAATAAAATGTGATGCCTTCCTTTACTCTTCTGTGTCCTTGCATACATCTCTGAATTGGATCCAACGGGGTTCAATATACCAATGAATATAATTGAATTATTCTTAAATTAATTAATTGTAGCCTTGCT
Source organism: Triturus cristatus (assembly GCF_964204655.1). Lineage (NCBI taxonomy): Eukaryota > Metazoa > Chordata > Amphibia > Caudata > Salamandridae > Triturus > Triturus cristatus. The sequence goes on along the minus strand of NC_140579.1, from coordinate 1,065,933,271 downwards.
ACCTGAGGATCTTTGACCTCATAATACCACTGTTTTTTTGATCTACAATTTGTTAACCAATACTAAACAGATTTATTCTGCAGCCTTTATTGCCCAACTGTCTAGACAGGGTTTCGACTTTTGGAAAGACAACATTGAGACAAAATCTGTCTGGGGAACAAAAGATTGGCAAGTACAGGGGGTAGAAGCTTTGTTTAGAGCCTGTATCATCCCTGAGCAAATTATGTTTTTGAATGACACTGTCCAGCAAACGTCTTGCCTTGGGTTAGCCAAGATCAAAGACATGAACACACCGACCATACCCATACCTGCAAGTAATAGCACTACACGGGGGGAGGTCAACGTACATAATATTTTGCATCACAACAGATCAGATACAGAATGGAAAAAAATGGTTGCTCTGGCCCACAGACATGAATAACTGTCAAGATAGATTCCTAAACAAAACACAGGGTTTCACTATCAATAGACTAGACCCACGCAATGTTCAAAGACAGCAACCAGGGGTAGTAACAACATACAGTGTAGGGAAACTTTGCCTTGATTGGCTACAGAAAGCTACACTGAAGGATGTAAAACAACACTTAACTTTACTTCAAGAAGGTGCAGACCTTAGGGAATTCTTGCTAGGACCAAGAAAACCGCGTCATAAACGTTTCATATATGCGGGTATCTACGCTGCTTATAATGAAGCATGGAAGGTTACCCAAGCAGAGACGGAAGAACGAATACGAGAAATTGATTGTATTAACTTAGAGAAAACTCTCTCTGTAGTAGACAATGGGTTAACAACTCTGTCGTCCAGAATATATTCATTGCACAGCATTGTGTCTTCTGTCATAGACATCATGGAACAAGACTTGGTCATGTTGCAACATGGTCAGTCTCAGCTACGTTCTATCATGCTATTGGGCTGGACGCTACAAAACTTGCGTGCAAGCTATGTGCCTTGGCGTTTAATCAACACTACGTCACTGTTTTCAGAATTCAATCTCACTGATAAACAGATCAAACTGGCACAAAGGGGAGCAGACCACACTTTGCTGAGCATTGAAAAACTGGACAAATTACCATTCACAGTGGCAGAAAAACCAGCTACTGAATGGCTCATACATGGTAAAATTACTCTGCCTGTTACAAATATCCATTTTCAGTATTGCCTAAAACATATACCAGTAAGCAAATATGAAAGGTTGGGTAAAGAATACATCAAGACATCTTGGGATTTACCTTGCACACATAGATGTTGTAGTGTTGGGCGTGAAGTGTTTCTTAGCGGTACAAACTGTGAAAACGCACTAAGCGGTTCTCTCCTTTGTCACGTATTAACTTACACGGGCCTGTGATGGTTCCACTACAAACTTATCCTGTCACCTGCAAGGTTCACCGGCTGCCGTGATTAATCCAATTTTTGGCCAGCTTTCTAATGGGAGTTACATTATGTTGAATGATCACAGCTGCTGTGGCATGTTGCCAGGTATTCCATATCTAGTTACGGTTACATCCAGGGTCACTTGCTGTATGCAAGTCTTGTTTCCACAAATAGACACAGTCAGGGACTGTAGGCACGGAAGTGAACCTTTTTGAGAGGGCTGTCCTTAATAAAATCCAAAAGGCAGTTAAATATGTTCCTAAGCCTGCATATAACACCACTCGGGAAGAAAACCTCGCTCTCAAGGCACTGAAGAATGACAAAGCGCTTACGATTAAACCCTGTGACAAGGGAGGTGGCATTGTCATTCTTGACACTATCAGGTATAAAGAAAAAATGCTTGACCTCCTTGGTTCAACAAGACACTACTGTAAGATTCTGACGAACCCTGAACCCAGGATCAAGCGTCGTATCCTGCGAGCAGTGGAACAAGCGGTTGAAAGAGGTGATATTTGCTTGGCAGAGGCCCTTTTCCTCACACCAACTTATACCCGTATACCTATTATCTATGGTCTACCTAAAACACATAAGAACCAACTTGACCCGCCCCTGAGGCCCATTGTCTCTACGATCAGCTCGGCGACGGAACCTCTGTCTAAGTATTTGGATAGGTTCCTTCAGCCGATCGTGGGAAGTTTACCGTCTTATGTGAAGGATACCGGTCATTTCATATCTAAGATCGAGGGCCTTGATTACGACCCAGAGCGAGATATTCTTGTCACTCTGGACGTCGTATCACTTTACTCTAATATTCCCCAAAGGGAGGCCTGTAAAGTGGTTAGTAACATCATTGCTACCGATTCTTCTTTGGTAAACGGCCTTTTTCTGACACAATGCCTTGAGATTGTTTTGGAAGAAAACTTTTTCGAGTTTGACGGGCAACTCTACCAACAGGTGCAGGGAGTTAGCATGGGCGCTGCCTGTGCACCGAGCGTTGCATGCCTGTACATGGGCGATTATGAGAAGAACAACATCTTCAACGAAGTAGCCCCCTTTTTCGAGAACGTCAGACATTGGTCGCGTTACATCGATGATGTTTTTTTCATTTGGACAGGCGACCAATCATCTCTAAACGACTACATTGAATGGCTGAATGCAGCGGACCATAACATCAGGTTCACTGCCCATGTCAGCACTACCAAGCTTGAGTTCCTCGACATCTGGATTGAACATCACGATTGTAAGCTTACTGTATCGCTATACACGAAGCCCACAGCGAGAAACACCTTGCTTCATTTTGAAAGCTTTCATCCTAGGAGTCAAAAAGATGGGATTCCGTTTAGTCAATTTCTGCGCCTTCGCAGAAATTGTACTACCGTCAAAGATTATCTTATCCATGCGGAAACGATGAAGCTTAAGTTCATCAGCAGAGGCTACCCTCCCAGAATGGTGAGAAATGCCTCCAAAAGGGCGCGTTTCTATAACCGCGATGCCATGTTTGAACCTAAACCGCAAAACATAGTTGATAAACTTGTTTGTGTCACTAAACATTCTCCACTCAACAACAAAGTAAGGCAAATCATTAACTCAGAGTGGCATCTATTAAATTTGGGTGAACAAACTACCCCTATCCCGAAACCGATCTTTGCATTTCGCAAAAACAAAAACCTCAGAAATCTGTTAGTGAGAGCCAAAGATTTAGATCGAAACACCTGGATACAAAAATCCATTGATGGTCCATCACCTGTAAAAGGCAACCACAAATGTGGCTCCTGCCATGCATGCATTAATGCCATTATTGGTACCACCATATGCATTAATGGCTATACCGCTGACCTGAGGGAGATGACTAATTGCAGAACATCCAACTGCATATATGTGATTCAGTGTCCTTGTCTACTCTCCTATGTGGGTGAAACCTCTAGAGAGGTCAGGGTCCGAATAGGGGAACATAAATCAAATATAAGATGTTCCAAACATACTGCACCTATTGTGACCCATTGGATGGAGAAAAATCATACAGAAAGTGAGCTGCGTTGGTCTATCCTTGAAAGAATACGTCCCCAAAAGGGATATAACCCAGATAGCATTCGCAAAAAACGCGAAGTTTTTTGGATTTTTATCCTTAATACTAAGGAAAGGGGACTTAATGAGTCCCTTCCATGGGAGAATGCGCTTCTGTAACCATATCTGGCCTTCTCTATTCATTAACTGTTCTTTCTGGAGTTTACATGTGCGAAATTTTGCTTTAACCGCAAAACTTGGTGTCTTTACCCTGTCGTTTATCCATGTATTGTTCCTTGGTCTCTAATTGTTTTAAATTAGCCCTTAGTTCGCATTTATCATTTCCTCTGTAGGTTTTGTTTTGTTTGGTATCTCCTTTTTTCTTCGTTTTGTATCTTTATCTTTTAATTGTCAGGAATCCTTCCCCTTTAAATCTGAGGCCACAGTCTTTCTGTCCACACCCCCAATTGATGCTTTTCTGATTGGAGGGTTTAAATTACCTGATCTTTGCCGGTTTTCTCACTCGTTAGTGACTGCATTGTTCCGGACGCCGCTTCAGAGACGTTGGTCTATCCGTTTGTGACGCCCGCCGAATGACCGAGGTATTCCTGCTCTGTTAACTCCTCTCTGCCGCTTTTGCGTAGCGTTAGCATTCTGAGGGCTCTTTGTGTTATATTTCTGATCTGTGTTTGTCTGCTTTATTTTTTAGTTTATCATCGGCTTTCGGCCATTTTTCACCAGCTTCACGCATCCATCGTGGAATCTGGTCTACTCCGTGTAGTATTTCTGCTTTCTCCCGCACGGAATATAAAGATGCTCATTGGTGTGTTTTGAATATAGGTGAGTTTAGACCCTCCCGATCCTTTAGACCTGGATTTTACCTTTGACCTTATGATTTGTTCTTCTCTTTCTTTTCTATATTAGCGGCGATCCAACAAACAACAGGTTTCTTCGCTGCAGCACTTCCGCCTGCATCGAGTTTCTGAAACTCCTGGCGTGTAGATTATCTAGCGTTGTTATTATCCCTGGGCTTTCCTGGATTTGTATTTCTTCCTGGTAAATACATTCAGTATTCATTCCTCTGTCAGTCCGTTAATATGTATATACGCTGTCTACATTTACTTTTATTTCTTTGTTGGTTCAGCCTGCAAATCGCTCAAATCATCCCAAATCATCCTAAATCTTGTAAAGCTCACCTTCTGGACTTTTGTTTCTTCTATCAACTCAGGTAATCTGTCTGCTTTAATCATATGTTTGTCTGCACATTGGTCTTTTGAAGTTTTGTTTTGTTTTGTTTTCATCTTATCTGTATATATATTCTTGTGTTTTTCTTTCAGCCTCTTGTGTTTCATTTGTTTCATTTGTTTTATTTTTCATCTCTTATCTTTAGTGCGCACGCCCAATCTCCTGATTTTAATAGCATTATTGTATATATCATTTCGTTGATGCAGTAGAGACACTCTTTGTGTGAGAATCACAGACTGGAATTGTTCCTCATTTGTATGTTTCTGTTTCTTCTTATGTACATACATTGTCTTTTTTTGTTTTTATCCCAGGTCCCGTTTTTGATTTGTGTGGTTCTGTTTCTCGCCCTGAAGAAGGTGGTTCTCCGCTCCTCGGCGTTGTTTCACCGAAACGCGCGTCGGCGTTTTTCCCAAGAGCCCCGCCCCCTTGATCGTTGATTTTGGACCTAATTTTCAGACATATCGTCTTCCTCTGAAATCCTTATCCCATCTATAATTTCCATACTCATTTGTGTTCTTGAGTACCTTTGTGAAGACCTCCTTGAGGGCTGGGTCCTTGGTGTTTACCACTCATTCAGTTTTTGCATTAACAGCACAGTTATATATATCTTGATGAATGTGTGTGATTGGGTGTGAATGAATGTGTATATGAGTAGAATTTTCCTTCCTTGAAGTGGGAACCTGTGTTTTTTGAAATTTGTCTTTTTGTATTTGTTTCGTCTCTCTGAATTTGTCCTATTAAATAGCCATTAATGTATCATATTTATTTACAACATTTATTTAAAGTAATGCAATAAATGTTTGTTTATAATTAAAAAAATTTCAACTATTGCTGTGTGTGGCCCCACATATGTATACAATTGTTTGTTCTTTTGTTCCTCTTTCCTTTGTGTGTCTCTAGCTGGCATCTAAAGATATCTTTTGATACTGTGTACCTTCTTGATAAATAGGGTAGAGTTCTCTTCCGTTTGTTCTGAAACAGTCAGGGAGTCGCCTTTATGGCCTTCACTGAACATCTCTTCTATACGAATTGATACTCTAAGCAGAATGAAAGCCATTCTTTTACAACAAACTGTGCCACTGACCTCTGCCAAAGAAACGTATGATCTACAAGTCGAAAGGACTTCTGCCGAGATACATACCCTTTTGTATACAAACTGCCCTGTACATTTCTCAGAAATGTTAGGTCATATCTTAAAAATGTCTGATACGAGCGGTATTATACATGTAATTAAGAACGTATGTGCAGGACTGTTAGCACCTTGTCAAGCAGTCCTCTGCATATTTCCAAACTTCGTGCACTCTATTTTTGCTCCTACTGCTACGATATGGCAAGCCAAATCACCAGCGACACCCAATTCACCATGGGGAGAGCTCTATTGGAGATGAAGTGTTGTGAGCGCATTGTCCAAATTTTGGGTTTACCTCGTCTACGAGAATTAAACACCACATGGTTTCTGTCATTCAGACCAATCTGGCAAAATTGCATCTTACCTGTTCTACGCTGCCTGCTCTGTGGTGAAGAATGCGTGCTAGACATCTGTCTAATGCTCCCATCAGTCATGCCTACGGATATCGATATCCTGCTAGACCCGCCCGGTAACGGCCCATGCTCTGTGTTGTCCCCAGCGGCTACCAATCCTGATGACGGCATTCATTCTCACAGACGCAAATTGCTACTGCTGAGGTACGAGAAGAAACATCAGGCACGCAGGTAACATTTGATTCGAACATTGCTGATGCAACCAATGCTGAAGGCGATAGTTCACATCTATGTGCAGTTAATCTTCTAAATGAGGTATTCCAACTTTCACCTACAATGGTAGATGACTTTTTGTCTACAGGATTAGAAGATTTCATGTTTTCTCCAGGCTCACACACTGACTTTTGATTAAGGCACACAGTGTTCCAATGAGACTCTTAATTTGGCCTTCACTATTTTCAGACAAAGGACTAACTTTGGAACTTTTTTCCTACCATTAATTTTTTTTTTTCAATTTTTTTTTTTTTTTTTTTTTTTTGGCACAGTAATCTGCTTATAGTAGAACTATTCATAGAGAACAGAATTCTTTGAAAATCTTCCAGGGACATTATGCCACCCTGTCACATCAACAATTGTTTTGTGTTAATCTGATATGAAATGGTTTCGGCCCCTTTTCTTCTGTATTAACGAGCCATTTCATCATGTGTATATATTTCTGACTCATTCTTTTTAGCATTTCCAATGCGCACATATGCTTAGAATGAAATATTGCTTTTAATATGTACAGCACCTTATGCATAGCAATGGTTTTGTAATGCATTTTTAGAACATATGTTTTTAGATATGCTTTAGCTAATCATGCAATACTCTCTTTCAGATATGTTTAGTATGTTTGGGATTTAGTAATGTCGTTCATACGAAACTGGAGTGGGTGTTGTGTGTAGATTTAGATTCCGTATATAGGTTTCCCGATGTATGCCCTTATATAGGTACAATTCATATTGCCCTTATTTAAGCATATGAAATCCGGCCCTTATTTAGGCATTGTCCATGCTAACCAAATACAGGCATGGTCTCCTACATCCGTCAATCCACGTCACAACAAGTTCTTGGAAAACCAGATTCTTAAGCCTTTAGGAATTTCCCTTGCTTGGATATTGATTTCTCCAAGAACTCATTTATTATACATGAACATCTGTTCCTTAGGGGTTCATTCATGACGTTCTGATGCCCGACTTTTAGGTCAATACAGGTATTCCTAAACACCTTCAAGGTATAAATATACCTGCACTTGCCCTGGTAAACCATGGTTCTGGTACGGTCCAGTTCCACTGCCCACTTGCGGTTCGCCACGACAAGTTCGGAAGGAGATCGAGTTCCCGTCTGATGTACTGACCAGACGCTGTCATCCTCCTCGCAGAGAATCCAGCTCCAGTGTTTCCGACTCCCCTTGCAGAATGTTAGACATTGAGTCCCGGAAAGAGATTCCAACCTCACACATTCTAAGGTATGGAGCTGACTAGAACTTAGAGAAACTTTTGGCAACTCTTGGCAAAACTAAAACTATAGCTAGCTATACTTTATAAAACAGCACCTACTTCTTACCTCGTACTACACTTAGGTTAGGTACACTGGGGTAGAACTATTTAGAAGCATCAGATGAGTATTCACATTTTAGCCTGTGTTATTTATATATGTATTTTGATGAATATATGTCATAGCTACAAACCATGCTATTGCAGTATTACTTTATCTTACTGCTAACCCTGTACGTATTGTACTTCGCATCCTGTCTTACGATTGTAGCAGTTCATATCTCTTGCATGAGAAATAAGACTGTTCAATAAACTCTTTTTATTGAAACGCCCGTCTCTCTATTTCTGTGCAACTCTGTAGAAATGAAGCATGCACGATTGACTGAGTGAAACTGTTATCTATTGTTTCCACGGTTCTGAGATTGTTCCGACTCTAAGGGAAACAAAGTTGTCATGTTTATGCGGTTGTCAGAAACGAATCCCTTCTTGTATATATTCGAGAAGTTTCTAGTGACCTCTGAGTTAGCTGGCACACACAAGTAATTAAGTTTAATGTACTCGATAGAGACATACTGACCTCAGTCCTATGTCAAAACTATAGTGTATATTATTCCAATGCGCAGAGCCTATCGGGGATATAGGAACTACACTACATCACTTTGGGGTCTCAGGTTTAACAGGTTCAGGTCCAGTCCTTCTCACTCATACAAGAGGGCAGCAGGCAGCTGGTTAGCATAGCAGAGCAGTACTTCCTTCAGAGCAGCAGTCCAGCAGAGTGGTGGTCCTTTTATCAGCACAGCAGTCATTCTTCCTTGCAGAGTGTCCACAGGTATTATCAACAAAGGGGTAGTTTTGCCAAGTGGCTGGGGTACGTGTCGCTAGGAGATCTATACTTCATGCCCTCACACACCTGTTGGGTGTCATGCTTTATCATTGGGCGCTCCTCGTCTGGCTGGTGCTGCAATGCCCGACGGGCCTGGGGGCCGCTTTTTCTGAGATCTTTTGATCTGAAGATGCCGTAATGATGAGTGCAAGTGGGCGGTTTTGTAGCGAGTCTAATGGGTGAAAGGTGACTTTAAAATAGGCCCTGGAACCCAAAAATAATCATTTTAATAAGAGATGGGCCCCAGGAATAGGTAAAAACAGTGGTGCTATCTTGTGGTCCTTAGGTACCAGGATAGCTACTAGTCGAAAGAGGTCGTTAGTGTCATGAGGTCACCATGTTTTGTGGCATCTAGGCCCAACCATCGGGCGGCACTTCGACAGGACCAAAAAATCAATGTGTCCCCTGTCGGAGCTAGGTGTACCATCTCTAGTTGAGGGGGACCTAGTGGTGTGTGCCGGTATTCCCTGTTGGGGTGCCGGTCAGCGATTCCACCTCAATTAGAGGTGTATGGTGCTTCATAGGTGGATTGGAGGGTCCCGACCACAATAAGGGACACTTGTTATCTGGACCGGAAACTGCCGTCAGACCTACCGCTCTCCATCCGACCTGGATTGCAGGAGTAGGACCTCATTAAATATATGCTATTCCGCCATCCATTGATTTAAGAGTGTCCATAGGTCCAGAAGCGTATTGAAGAGGTTGTGTCTAAGGTCCAATATTTATAACTGGTGCCCTTCCTCTGGAAGGGGGAGAAGCTTCTGGAAATTGTCTTTGAAGTGCACATGCTTCCTGCCATCCCTGCCTTCAGACTAACTACATGGGGTATGCAGCCCTTTCTGTGGAGGCAGGGCATAGCCTAGCCAAGTGTAAGTAGGGATGTGCCTAGCTCCACCTTCTACCAAACATTAACTAGTTACCGGCTTCCATTTGGAAGTTATCACTTTTTTAAATGTATTAAGGTAACTCTAATGTTAGCCTATTGGAGGGGGAAGCCTTGCAGTAATGAAAAATGAGTTGAAATGTTTTTCACTACCAGTACATGTTAAAAATGAAAAGTGCATGTCTTACTTCTTAAATGCACTCCACCCTGCCATCTTGGCTTTCTAGGGCTTACCCTAGGGGTGACTTATATGTACTAACTAGGAAGGGTTGGGCCTAGCAAAAGCTATATTTTGGCAGGTAGAAATGCCAGATGAAAACTTCACACACAGGCTACAGTGGTAGACCTGAGACATGTTTAGAGGGCTAGTTAAGTGGGTGGCACAATCAGTGCTGCAGGCCTACTAGTAGCATTTAATTTACAGGCCCTGTGTACATGTAGTACTACTTTACTAAGGACTTAAACAAAAATTAAATATGCTAATTTGGGATAAGCCAATGTTACCATGTTTTAAGGAGTGTGCACATGCACTTTAGCAATGGTTAGCAGTGGTAAATTGTGCAGTGTCTAAGGCCAGCACAAATAAGTGGGGGGAAGGCATAGGTTTGGGGGAAGACCACCCTAAGGCTGACAGATCTAACAGATAGTGGGAAAAAAGCTTTCTGGTCTTGCTTTGCAAAATTTCCTAAAGTGGCATGGGTGACATATTCAGTGTATGTTCTGTGTGCAAGGAATATCTGATGACTGGTATTGGGAATTATTATGGTATGTGTGCAAGGAGTGTCCGGGGACTGGTATTATGAATCTGCATGGCATGTGAAAAGTGGGATACATTTTGGATTTCCCGTGGTAAAGCACAGCACAAAATGGAGGCTGGGTAACAACCTCCCACAAGAGCAAGGGGTATTGCTAACATTCCTGAAGCTTTTGTGAAACACCAGATTCTAAGTTGTGGGACGATGGAGGCAGGGCTTCCTATAGAAATGCAGCAGTGGCCTTTGAGAAGTGGCCTACCTGACTGGTGCTTCCTTAGCTCTCCCATTAAGATAGATGGAGTGTGGAGACAGCTATCTTCTATGTAAATTCAGAATGAACCATTTTCAGGGTCTGCCTTTTGTCTTGCTCATCAGGTGCTCATCCAAAAGGATGTCTGTTGTGAGGACTTTACATCTTATTGTGCTCTTGTTTTGAGTGCTGTTCCTAGAGATTTTTCTCTCACTCCCTGCTGTGGGACCATCACCTGAAGACAAAGACCATGTTTGCTCTAGAGAGGAGGATTAAACTGACTGAGTGAACCGTCTCAAACTGGTTCCAGTGTGGTAAATATTTCATTACCGGTACTATTTTTTATGCGGTAAAGTCTAGTAAGAATAACTCAGTAAATATAAGAGGCAGAATCCGTGGTATTAGAGGTTCTAAAAGGCTTTATTCCTCTACAAAGGAAATACAATTCGAATTGCAGGCTTCACACTCCATCACCATGAGGGTTCAGGAAGGAAGGCAATACATTATTGACAAGTAATGGTATTTATATGGAAAGCATTACATTAAGACAGATGCAAGAGGCGTAACAGCTGATAATACAGATATAATACACATACGTAATGAAAAAAGGCGTAAACATAGGTGTAACTAAATACGTCATTAAACATGATGTCACAAGTGGGTGGATCCATGAGAGAATCCTGCAATGTCAGCAGAAATACTTGGCAGAGATGCGCGCGCAGCCGCATGACGTGTGATTGACGTGCAACTAGAGGGTGAAGGGGACTTGACATTTAGCTCTACATTGTGGAGACAGAAGTCTAGGGGGTCATGTCAACCTAATCCCAAATCATATCTGATATCTTATGTTTAAAGAACTGTATTATCCAAAAGGAAAAGTCTCTCGGACGGAATCTATTCTATACTGACTGTTAGTGCGTGTACAAGCGTCTAAGTGTCTACATGAGATGCGAGGGGGCAGGAATCTTCCATGGTAACAGGGGCTATGAATTACTTGCATGAGGACAGTGAGGCCTGACCCTTTGCACGGTAGCTGGAAGAATGTTTACCTAAACTACTAGACAGGAATGCATCGGATGAGGAGCGGAGCAGATAATCTTGACGGTGAAATACAGTTTTTGGCAGGCAACAGGCTGGATCAGGCACCGTTAGCCGCGCAGGGAGTAGGACAAAGTTCATGGATACAGATGCAGGCTCGGACTGGAGCTTTCAGAGGCAGAAGGCAGGAAAAGGCTTGATGGCAGAATTCAGGGCCTACTCGCCTGAGTCTGTAAAATGTGGAAAGCGAACCACATAAAGTCGGTGGCCTTTCATACTTAGGAATGGAATATCTGACCCATTCATAGCGGATCTGAAAGAGGACATGTTGACGGTGGACGCACATGTATTTGCGTCTTCATAACTGAAACTGGAGGGAACATACATGTACTTATAGCATGCACATGGAGCCGTTGGGGTCTACGATAGGGGACATAACTGATCACAAAATTCATATTTCCTCACCAGAACAGTGGGAGTGAAATCAACATTCCCTGTCTGTACAAGGACTATAAGAGAAAGCTTGAAACTGCCTTGATGGTTGTAGAACTTCTCACTAACCGAAGAGGTGACACTCCGCAGAGTGTCAAGGAACCTCTTGTGATCCAGAGATGGTATCACTGACAGCCATTCTCCCAGAGTTGAAGGGACATCCCGTGAATGTCTGCTACTACTTGAAGGAGTGACTGTTTTGGAAAGCAGTTTATCTTTCCTGGTAAAAGAGGGAATCCGAGGTCATCCCTGCAGGAGGATGTCTGTCCACAGGAAGCCCAGGTACAGTGACCTGGGAACTGCCCAAAAGGACAGACTGGCTGGTGGGATGTGACAGGAGCTGACTAGCATGCTGGGGTGCTGGACTGCAACCCCCATGTGAATCTGCTGTCCTGCACTTAAAAAGAGAAACAGAACTGTCTTCAGAGGCATTCCAAATGCTATACCCTTACTGTCTGCGATGTGTGTTGGCTCCAGATCTGACCTTTGACCCCTCCCCCACTGTTTTCTTGCTTTCTCTATTTGTTTGCACGATTCAGAAGGTGAAATAAAGTTTGTTTTTCTTGGTCATAAAGCTTTAGCATAAGCTAGTAATGCATTCTGTCCACCATATCCCTAGGTCAGTTACGGGAACTGTGTTTGAATAAGAGGTAGGGAACTCCAAATGCAAATGTTGGGAAACTATTGTAGATATTATTAAGCGCTAGATAGAAGAACTGGATAATGCCGAAAAAGCTGTAATGGAGTTTGTGTAGGATACTATGGAAATGATGTAGGAAGATAAAACTGTTGTCAGGCTATCACAACCTACACTACAGGTTACCCATAGAAATATGCCTACTGTATCCCCAAGGTTGCTTTCTGGATTTTCACCAAAACAACCCACTCGCCCGATCCCGAGGGAGACCCTGTCACCAGTTCCAGGAATCATCCTCCTGGGTTGGTTAAGCCTAGTTGAGACCCTGATGCTGCAGTTGACCTTTTAGAAAGGTAAGACTGAGGAAAATACGACAGTTAGGGAGTGCGACAGGGACAAGTTGAGATAAATTCCCCAGAACAAGAGGAATGGAGAAGGAAGTAATGGGCGGAACGTGCATGAGAAGAGAGAAAAAGCCAAAAAGTGAAGCAACAGCAGAGAAGGGAAAGATAGGATAAGGAACAACAAAGCCAAAAGAAGAGAAAGAAAGAGAATTGGGGAGAGAGACTCTGGATCACAGTACAGATGGCAAGCTTTGGGAAAGATTATTGTCCCTCCAACTCTGAGAAACTCTCAGCCAAGGTGAAAAACTAGCTGCTACCCATGTATGTACTTGGTTGTGATGTTTGGGAATGGTTTTAGAGTTACAAGATTGCTTGTAAACCTCAGTGTTTGAATGAGAAGTCTGAGCGGCGACTATACTGAGTCTGATGCCCACTGAAGAGACTGATGTCACTGGGAGATGCTTGAGGCCGATGACATGGAATTACAGCCACTTTAATGAGTTGCTTGCTCATAGTAGGAATGACAGTCATTGGGAGAATTGTCATTGCTTATTAAATTGAATATTACTGAAGGAATGAAGCTCTTAACAGATGGTTTGGGCTGAAGCAATCTCAGTATGTTTAGGTATTCTGTGAGAACAAGGGAGTGCATGGTAGTTAAAATTAGATGTATGAGCTGTTGCTTGATTGGGATGAGTGGGTGAGAGGAATATTGTTGAAGGATGTTCATACTCCTAATCATTTAATGGTACCAGATTGACTCAGCGAGGAGTGTTCTACCCTACTTAGGCAATGCTTTTCTGATTTGACATAAAAGGATCCAGTGAAAGTTGTTGTGTTGGCTGACAAGTGGTTAGCTAACTCTACTTGAGCCACATAGTTGCATGTCAAACGAGGAGAGAACTCCTAATGGACTGGTTTCAAAAAAGAAGCGAAAAGCCTGAGTGTTTTCCAGGGGTGCAGGCTAGGCCAAAAATTAGAAAGATAAGGTATTAGATTGTAATTGCATTTAGATAGCACATTTAGATAGCACTTAAAACCCCCGATGAGTTGTTGAACCTTTTTGCTGCAAGTAGCGCGTTGCTCCAGAACCCAAGGTTAGTGGTAATAGGGTAAATGTTTAGTAAGATAGGAAAGGAGTTTTCCTGCACACCCAAGGTTGTAACTTGCAGTAAGTGACACCAGGAAGGAATTACAAGAAAGATTATGATGTTAAGGATGCCGGGACTACCTACACCTCTTATAGGCAGCATGCTATCTGTGCGGACTGGGACTCAAGGGACCCCTTATTGCTCAACCTAAAAGAAATGGACATCTGGTAAAGGGCCCCACATACTTTCAAGCATTTAACCTCACCATCCATTTGGCTTGTCCCAGTTTTTAAATTCATGAGGTGGCATTCTCTCTGAGTGATTTAGAGTTTGGTGGCTGTTCACCATGTTTGACAAACTGTCGGTACACCTACTCTGTTTAGAGTTGGGTGGGCCAGCATGTTTCTGCCAGTGGTGCCCCTGCTGGTTTTATCAACGGAAACCAATAGCCTGGTATAGTTCGGCCCATCGATCTTAGTACTTCAGACCAAATGCCCAATTTAGAGCGGAAGGTCTGACATAAGTTTTTCCTGTTCAGGACCATCAGAAAAAGCCTGGCTGTTCAAAACAAAAAAAATAATCCTGCCACCATGGAAGTGAACCCCCACTGTGTCATGACCATTAGATTTTATTTTTGAAAACATTGAAGCAGTTTGCTGAGCAGCCCCATGAAACATGGTTGCTGCTCATAAACTTACAATGCCTTCAGAGGATCTTCATTTTGGACATAACCTGTGACCTCTTACTGCCCTCAGCAACAGTTGGAGGTGCTTCCCTTGCAGCAAGAAACCACCTATGGCTGAATTTATGGAAGATAGATAGAAGCCATAGCTATTCATTTGCCATTTCTAGGACATAAATTATGGGGCCCTGAACTCAAACAATGGTGCCGGAAATAACCAGATGAACAAAAGATTCAGAATCTATTCCAATCTCATCCTCTCTTATCAAGATCTTTTGCCTACTGAAAAATGTCAAGGGAAGTTCAGGAGACTGGATATCCCTTGTGGGGCCAAGTCTGGATCGGCACTTGCTGAGAAATCTCAATCTCAGATTCAACAGCATTAACAATAAACCTCAAAACACTTTCGATGTAACAGCAGAACCAGAGGAGGGTTGAATTCAATCATACGAAATGTGGCTTCCTCTAGAACAAGATGAATGGGTTAGATAAAGTGGTCCAACATAGATATTCTGTAGAGTTGCTTTCTCTTCCAGAGGTCTAGTTGATAGTTGCATTTTGGTGTATCTTTATATGTAATTGATTATTCTTTACCTCGGTGGGCTATTTTTAGAGTCTCCCAACGTTTGCAAAAACCTCATTTTAACCAATTCTATCCTTGTACGTCCCAGAGTTCGTATTGTGTACTACTCTTGAGCTCTGTTGTATCCACATGAACATATGCAATTATTTTAGGGAGACAGTGCTCTGCTTACTTGCTGGTAATCTTCATTACTTCTCATCCAAGGCTTGCTTGCCTAGTCTTCTTCATTTCATCTTCTCTTACTTCTTCATGACACTAAAAACGCCAGGATGCTATATCTTCTAGGCTTTATTATTGGTGTCTACAGGTGGGAGGATGGAGCCTAAAAACATGGTTTGAGGCAAGGCTATATTTTTAGATAATGAGGCTTTTCCCATCTTTCTAAATAAGAGTTATCTGTCTAGGGGAGGCTTACAGCTTCATGAATGTAAGGTCTGGGATAAGGAAGACTTTGAAGAGGGATAGTAAAGATTACACTTAAGTATTCAGAGCACATTACTTTGAAAGTCCTTCGGCTCGAAAATGGGAAGCGGGTATCAGTGAGAAGAAGGTTCCTGCCCTAAGGATCAATAGTGCTTACTGAAGTATTTCAAACCTGAAGTGATCTTCCCTTTTGCCGCCTGCATTGATTTAGTGGCCATTGGAATACATGCCTGCCAAGGTTGAAGTATTAGCCAATAGCAAGACAGCCAAGGTTAACGTAGAGAAACAAGACAAAAATGGTGTTGAGTACCGTTTATGTCATGGCTTGGTTGCGCCTGCACAATCACAACTCTTTTAAAATTACAAGTATGAACATATTAACTGCTTCACAAAAGGTTTTCAGTGCTCAGGAGATCACACAGTGAGTGATGGTTTTCAATAATGCAAAGTGTATATAGTACAAGCAGTAATGGAACCGTAATATCTTGGATATGTTTGCAGTGTTTTGGTCATGAGAACTCAGACACCAGATAAGTTCATTAGCAGTTTGTTCCAATTGCCATAATCTTTAACTGCTTTTCAACCCTCGTGACTGTAGGGTCATCATCAAGACATAATATGGGGAGTTGGTTCAGGTTTGCTAGTATAGAGACCGTACACTTTTTTGTAGATTATTTTGGAGTTTTGTAAGCGCTACACATTTTCTATGACACTTCAGTGAACTGGAACAGGGAAAAAGAATGAGAGTTCTGACAAACACATCAGCCAAACGCAAAGATCAAGACATATTATTTCACTAAGCATTATCTAATTTAGATGTGATGGGGAAGAATTCGGAAAAATGGTTTAAGCTGGAAATACAAGGATCAAATGGATCACATGAACAGGCACTGTAGTCGCTGTATTAAAATACAAAACAGTGTCCCAGTTAATGTAAGATCGCTGTGAGTTGCTGCCTTGAGTTGGCACTAGTTTATGAAAGACAACCGCATGGAAATAGGAATGATCGACTGGAGAGGATGACCGCATGGAAATAGGAATGATCGACTGGAGAGGATGGAGTTCACCACCCAAAAGCTGTTCCCGTAATACTAAACGAGGCAAACATGCTGAGCAGTATCAAGTAATTCTCAGTGTTCAATCCAACTGAAAGATTGTCAATGGAAGACAATCGATTGTGTGGACATGTTGAAGACGCAGGTGAATACTGAATCTGTGGAGCGGACAACACGGAAATTTGACTGCAGGCGGCCAATTAGAGTATCAGTGGATAGATACAGGGAGAGACTTATAAAGACAATGCAGCTTCAAAGATTTAGGAATCCAAAGGAGCTTAGCTATGGTAGGTGTGGAGAGAGAGGTGTTTGATATAGAACTAGATGTCAGAGTGTAGGCAATGGAAGAAAGACTGGGGGGGGTGCATCTAAGAGAGTAGAGGGGAAGCAATAGATGAGACCTCAGACCAGCTTTCACGTCTTGGACATCAAGAGAAATCAATGTCATGTCTATATACTGGTTGCTGAGGAGGTATATATTTGGAGTAGGACGTGTGCTTATAGAAGAATGTCTTTGTAGTTGTTGAAAGGGTGGATAGATGTTTTTCGTTCTATGGTAAGATAAAAGGTCAAGGAATCAGTGTATTTGTGTCTGGAGATGAGTCGGTTTGTTCTGGTAGAAAAGCCGGGTAGAGGAGTAACCGTCGTGTCTGAGAGCATGATTAGAGAGTGAATAATTAAAGATAGGCCAACTGACTGCTTTGAAGATTAATATGAGGTCAAGTGGCTTGATTTGTAAGTGAATGGAAAATACATCAGATTGACAAGACTGTGGTTAAGAAGGAGCTGTGGGACCAAACACGGTAGCTGTGTGTGTATCTGTAGGTTTAAATTCTGTGCCATTAGGGTAATGAGTGAGACGAAAGTGTGCATGTGTTCCAAGAGGGTGTTGAGGTAACTGATGAATGATTTGAGGGTCCAGGCATTAGGAACATAATAATAAACTATATGCTAACAATCAAGGGTTCTAGTAATGTAAAGAGACTAAAGTATAGTAAAAGATCCTTCAATGCCAAATGCCCCACATCTTGGAATTGCTTCAGCTCACATCTCCAAATGGAAGCTTGGCACCTTCAGTTCTGTAAACCTCTGAAATCAAGCTTTCCAAACAAACTTAAATGATCTTTAGAGTGATTAAAGAATGCATGATCTTTGCGTTTGGCTGACGTGTTTGTCAGAACTCTCATTACTTTTTACCAGTTCCAATTCACTGAAGTGTCATAAAAAATTTGTAGCGCTTACAAAACTCCAAAATGACCTACAAAAAAGTGTATGGTCTCTATACTAGCAAACCTGAACCAACTCCCCATATGTGGTCTGTCTCCAAATGCATAAAGGGAATGGGGCGCACAACACGCTCCTAGAAGTGTCTATGGCTAAGGACAGTATAGTGCATGAAGCAATTTTTTTTGCATGCACTGAATTCTGGCAATATCCTATATTTACGAATGTTACAAAAACAATAAGATGGGTTGCAACCAACACATTTCTCTTGTGCTGCTAAACTTGCATTGGCTGGATGAGTGAGTTGACACAAGGCATGGTATGTATTTCAGAGGGTCATATTAGGATTCATACAATGCATTTCACCACTGTAACCACCATCTACATTATGAAGATAGTTGAAACTTGTCTCTTCACATATGGCTACAATTGCTTGCTCTGTATCTCATTCTGTTTAATTTATGTGAATTCACTTAAGTACAATGAAGCATATGAGTGCCTTAGTGATTTATGAAAACAATAATTTTAAGAAGGGTCACCCTAGAGTCACCAATTCATGATGTAACAATTAACTTAAGAGGAAATTATGCTGTTCCTCATGGGTCGGATGTTTAAATTGCGACCCATGAGGAACAGCATAATTTCCTTTTGATCTAACGTTTACACGGGCACTCCTTTATGCTGGACCTTCTGCTCCCCTTTGAGCAGTAAAAGCCCCTCTAGTCCCCTTCTTTTGCTCTTAGTAACAATTAACTTGCCTTTTAGGCAGCAAAAAGGGGCCTCAGACCCTAAGAAGAATCCCTCTAGTCTTAGCAAACATAGAAGGCAGACTCTATTATCCTCTTTGACTCCCTTGATCCAACACTATTCCTTTATAAGACTAAAGAATGTTGAAAAATCTTGGGGAGCCCTGGGCCACACACTTTGGTATTGTGTCAGTCCACATCTCTAAATAAAAGTTTGTATCTTCAGTTCAGTAAATTTCTAAAAACCAAACTTTGCAAACACGCTTACATAGTCGTAAGAGTGACTGAAAAATAACAGGTCTTTGTCATTGGCTGGACTCTATATCGCATGTTGTCATAACTTTAATTGAACTGTTTATGTTTTTCCAGTACTCTGAATTGGTCTGGGTGATAAAGAGCACGTTACAAAACTCCTATGAAAATAAATAAATCAGCCGAAACGTGAATTTTCTTTATTGACTCAATTAGTGTCAGCCTATTATTAAACTGACCCCCCTCCTACCAGTGATCTGTCTCCTTTACGTACATTTGGATTATCCATTTTGGTACCTTGTATCACACTTTGTAAAGCGTTCTTACTCATTTGACTCCTTTGTCTTCAACGGGGTCTCCTATTTAGCAAATCTGAACCAGCTCTGTTAGAGGAATGTGTCACCATTGATATCAATAGGTTAATTCTCTGACTCACTAGAACAAGCTCCGTTAGAGGAATATATCTCATCCAATGTGTTACACAGTTGATAAACGCCCCCCGCACTCACATTCTTAAAGTAATTTTGTTTATTGGCTTCGTGGAATCTGGCTTTTAACTAATTTACAATACCTGCTGGAAAATAGATTTTTCTTAATTAACTTCTTGCAATCACCCACTTCGCAAACCTTTATAAGCTCTTATCACCATCAGTCTTGGAAACTGCATTCTCAGGCACATGCATCATCATAGGGTTTCCTTAATAGTGATTATTAAGGAATCGCAATTAAGGAATAGCAAAACCCTATGCATGTAGGAATCGCTAAAGAAATAGCGATTCCCACAAATTCCTTAATTGCGACTAGCAAATTGCGAGTCGCAATTAAGGAATGTCTTCCCATTCATTCCTGTGGGCCTCCGGGCCCATAGGAATGAATTGGAGATTGCGGGAGCAATTTGCGAGTACCAGTAGGTACTCGCAAATTGCTCCCGCAATTTCGATGGTGCAAGGGTGTCAAAATGACACCCTATTGCACCCATGTATGTTCACTCTGCACAAATGTTGCATACACACATGCTCTAAGGAAACGTGTGTGGGCAACATGAAACTTAGAAAAATGCAAATAAGTGCATTTTTCTAAGTTTTCGCAAATTACCATGAGGTCCAGCCTCATGGTAATTTGCTCACGCTAATAGCGAAATCGCTATTTTTTAAACTGTAATGCATTGCATTTAAGGAATCTCAATTAGGGATTCTTTAAATGCAATCGCTATTTAAGGAATCGCTATTTTGAGATTCCTTAAATAGCGATTTTTGCATTTGGGATGATGCATCCCAAATGCAAAAATACCGATCGCAAAGGGGCAGATTCTGAGAATCTGCCCATTTGCGACCGGTTTTGTGCTTGATGCATGTGCCTGTCTGTGCTTAGCGCCTCAACCTCAGAAATGTAATCCACTTCTATAGACTTCAGTGATAGCATCCTCTTACATATCTTACTTCACCCTCTTTGGGGAATAATCCGGATGAAAAGTATGGAAAGGAGCGGCTGCTGTGGGGCAGTAGTGGTGGGGCGGGCAGTTAAGAAAAACATAAAAATTAACTTACCTGCGCTGCTGGCCTACCGCTTCTCCTCTGTCCTCTTTGATCGAGGAGGTAGCAGACTACCCTAGCCAATCAGGATGCTGCTTTCACCATGACAGCAGCATCGGGATTGGTCTGAGCACCGTGGATCGGTGCTCAGACAGGGAGTGGGAGCTAGTGCATGTTCTCCGCCCGGCTGTAAAACGCAGTCAGAGGAGAACATGCTAAGTGAGCATGACTGTTTGGCCAGCCAAACAGTCATGCGCATTCAGAGAGTGCTCACTAGTCCTCCCCCTGCTCTGTAGGCAACCCCGCCTGACACCTTCAGAGCCTTTTGAAAAATAAAACGATATTGACGTGGAGGTTTTATAATTTTATCTTTCCAGTGGGGCGTAGCTCCTCCGCCTTAGTAGAGCAGCCACCACTAAGTATGGATTATATCAGACTGCGTTGGCTTGAATTATGTGCTATGAACACTGACTCGATTCTAAAGATGATCACTAAATTAGAGTTGGGCAGACACACTGCATTGCTCTATGGGGCTCTGTGTACAGGTTTTAGTGATAAGTGACGCTATCAGCCTTTGAGGTGTTGAAAACCACTTAATTAGTCTACAGAGTTGTTATCAGGTGTATCAGTCAAATTAGGATAATGAAATCAACTTATGACTACAACTCCCAGAACACCTCAGGTTCTAAAATCTAAGTCCATGACTGGAAACATGGTGCCCTTACCACAAGACACCATCTTTTGTATTTTAGAAGGCTTGATAAACATCTCTATCAGCTGCAGTCTTTACATGTTAGCAGAGTTTGAAAAGTATCCCATCTACCAGCTGCAGTATTTAGTTGTTAGCGGAGTTTGAGAAGATCTCATCTATCAGCCATAATGTTCAGACTGAGGGACTGGAAAATATCTTATCTATCAACTACAATGTTCACATGTTAACAAAGTTTGAAACGTTATTTTATCCATCAGCTGCAATGTTTTTTAAACACTGCATTTTGTTCCTAGCATTCCTAAATATCTTCCTTAGCATTCTTCCTTTGGTATGAAGAAAAGTACTGTGCTTTGAGCCACCTATTTAACCCGTGTTGGCGATGGTTGTTTCCTGAGGCAGAGCGCAGCACTTCGGAGACTGGAGGTGATGAATTTATCAGGCCTCAGAAGCTTCTGAACCCAGTGAAAGATTCGAGGAGTCACAGAGAGATGCACAGGGAGCTGCTCATCACTCACCGGAGGTATGTACTCCCACTGGGAGAGTGGCCGCATGGTTCAATTTCATTGTAATCCAGTACTAAGGGTGCCATCCAACACCAACATTTGAACAACGGGAATGCCTCCTGCTAGTAACGTGGAGATCCAGGTCAGGAAACATGACCACCCTAAATGCAGGGTTCTCAGCAAAAGAAACATCATTGTCTTTCTTTTTTGTGCGACTGGTGGGGGTGGGGGGAGAATATGTGCTCAGCTCTTCTTGGTGTTTGAGAAAGAGGATCCAAAACAAGCTCATATGCTATAACCCACTCTAACTTCATCTTTTTTTAACCCTCACAGGGGGCTGACTCCAGAACATAAACCAGAGCTGCAGAAAGTGATGGAGACACGCCAGTTGAGTCAGCGCAGGAAGGAGGAGGAAGCCTTAAGGCCAAAGACAGAGCTTGAGGAACAGCTTAGGAAGCGACAACAGCAGCTGGACCAGGTGATGAAATACAAGACTTAATACCACAACTTCTCATTTGTTTGCTGGTTGTAGCTCACCCCACGAACCCAACATTCCTCAACATTCCTTGTAGCCATTGGTTCGTTTAAGGCATAACCTGTTGTCCAGCACTAATGCACACAATCCCTGCCCCCTAGCTGCATGGCTTAGCAGTTGGTTGCATTTAACCTATGTGTATCTTGGTAAACAACTCTCTAAGATTTTCTAAATTAACCACAGTTCTTTCCATCCTTCTCTTTATCATTCTAATGTGGGATTTTTGTAGTATTAAGAAAAATGCACACTTTGCTTACATTTTACTTTGGCCTTCCAGTTCTCACCTCCTTTTCCTCACAACAGCCTATCTATCTATCTAGTGGTTCTGCTGACTCTAACTTACTCAATTCCTTTCCAAATCTGTCCAGCATAACTCAGTTCGAAGACTATTTAACATATTTACAGTTCTTTGATGTGGCGGCTTCGATGAAGTCTAACTGAATTTTATCCTTCATTTTTTTATTGATCAACAGGCCTAGTCACCAAATCAAAAACCTTTTATTATATTTATTGTACTACCACTCTGGATCCTGTAACACTATAGCCTATGACAGTAATTTCCGCTGATGTGGTTTATATTGACTTCAGTAAATTAGCACAGAAACGTTGAACCATTAGTCTCTCAATTTGCAAGCGTCAGGCAATGCAAACCGGGCCTGGCAATTGAGTTGGACCGGTTGCTGGGTGGCGGGGGCGTGGAGGGTGGGGGTGTGCGTGGAAAACACGGAAGCTGCTTTTGTTACAGGGGGCTGATATTGCAGCTATGCAGCAAAACCTGCCCTCGGTAACAAAAACGGCCCCCAGGGCTCCAAAACCGGCCTCCATCCTGGCCGCCCAACGGGAAAAGACCCAGTGCCCACTACGGCCAGTCCGGCCCTTGTAAACATATACCACCACCTCTTGAAGCATGTATTTTTGTTTTAAGAAAGTGGTTTAAGTTATTGTTTTCTTTAACGCTTTGTTAAAAACAATAAGTATGAAAATGTATCTTTTTCATTACAATAATATTTTAATGTCATCAATAGAATTTTTGGGGCAAGGTGCTTCCTATATTATCTTGTCAATGGGTCATCCCAACTTCCATCCTTTTGCTGTATGTCAAAATATCTAGGGGAGGAGTGTCGATGTACACGTATCGACTAAATACCACTTACCAGTATATCATCAAGATAAACATGCACATCAAAGTATACATTTATCATTGTTCACATTTACTAACCTTGTTGAGTTAGTGCAAGTAAATAATGTGGAGATAAATATTTGCAGGTCGAAATTAAGAACTTGATATTATCTTCGCACATATTTTTTCTGAAAAAAAACAAGTTTCCCATGTCGACCAAAAATTATTAACTAAAGACATGATTTGATGTCCTGATCAAATTGTAAACATATTTTATTCTGGAACAGAGAACTAAAACGTTTTTCTTTACATGGTTTGTTAAAGACATTGTTTGTCTTTTTTCTACAAGATCATTTTCCATGGGGTGTTGGACCCAGGCGAGGAGAAGGCGTTAAGGACCTGATTAGTTCTCTACTGCTTTACCTGATGTGTAATCTTATATAAAAAGGCCGATATGCCTAAATCTTTGTGACATCCTTAACACAAAGAGCGATGTGCCTATTGGCAGTCATTGATTCTAACGTCACAAGGGCAGCGGCTAAGTACCTGGGGGCATGGAAAATAAGGAGAAACTCTTACAGATGCTTGATACTGTATCTTCTGAATGATAGCGTATGTCCTTTCCCTAAATAATACGACTGCCAATCTGTATTATGCCCGAGTCTTCCCTCACAACGGGAGATGTTGCAGTGGGGACAGACTTAAATAAGGCATCCACCTTCTCTACCTGTGCCTTGAGCTGTACTGATATTGAGAAGTTACCTTTCCCTTCTTTTGCCTTGCGAAACTCATAGACCATCTGCCGATGTTGGGTGTATCTATCCTAGAGCAAGTTTCACTTTTAAAATTGACATGGCATTAATTTTAAGCAGTGAACTTTTAGGTCTAGCATTAGCCAAAATCTTTTGATTTTACTCAAATTACATATAAAATATACTTACTTATTGGTGCTTTCAGCCAACCCTCTTCGTCCCTTGATCTGTCATTCACATTCATCTTCCTTACGCTACACAATGGGGCAATTGCTCAGCCCATTTTAGCTACTGGCTAACTTCTCTGTGAGTGATGGTGTTCTGCTGTTTCAGAAGGAGTACACCTGCACACACAGCAGTTCCATTCAGCCAGAAGGACTTGTGTGTGCTTTTTCAGAACCAAAATATTTTTGCTTTTAGCCAAATTGTTTTATTTTAGTGATGGGCCAGCACTTTCCCCAACAATAAAGTTTTGTCACTTCAGAAAACGTTATTCCGGCCAATGTGACCATAAAAGTATATATGTAATACAATACAATTTGACTCAAGGATAAAATAATAAATAGGAAATCCATTCAACTCACAAGAATGCATATGCATCACGTGAGTATTACATGAAGGCAATCTATATTTCGGCCAGCCCAAACCCAATAACCTCATTAAAGTGCATGTGTGATATATGTGCAATACAGAAAACATTAACAAGCAAAGGTAAGCACGACGTAGTCCTCGTAAGCACGAGCTGAAGCCCGCTGGCCGTCCTTTAAGATAGCTTTTTATAAAGTGCTTGTGCCTATCATATAAAAACTGTTTACATGAGCATAGCTCAGAAACCACCATTGAGCTTATTGATGATTTTACACGCATGTACAGTATTCATAAAACCGAATATACATCATTAATATAATTAAAAATGCTCATAAAAAAGTCATAAATATTTACATACAAGTTCAAAGACATCCAAAGACCATAAAAAATACATTAAAATAATCAGCCAAGGTATATGGGGGTCAACTTCAAGAGAGCTTTGCGTGTGCACCACATAGAGAATAAAAATTGTGATACCGAAAATACAACAGGGAGACGAGTATCATATTTCAATATCCTAAAAGCCTCTATGCAGTGCCTGGTTCCCAGGTTTCTACATAGGTGGATCAGCCATCGTTGTCTCGCTTTCTTGTATCCTGGGCAGAAAATAAGTACATGGTATTCTGTCTCTGCTGCGTTATTACAAGCCGGGCAACCCAAAATTTGTCAGCCCACTCATTTGTTAGTAAAAGTACGCAGTGGGAATACCCCATGCCTGAACTGCAGGTATAACTTCCTGGCAGGAGCTGGTTTAATGTCATCCAGTATGGGCTCTAATCTGTACTGTTCTTTTATTTCTAAAAGCACTGTGGTAAGCTTGCCTGTTGTAGAGCTCCCCTGGAGGTGGGCACGTTTGTTCTCCCAGTAGCTCCCTTTCAGATCCTTCCTTGATACTGTAGGACAAGTTACTTCTGGGTTGTGCCACAGATTGCCCCTTCCCATGGTCAAAAATGTTTCCCGGATGAAAGACAACCACGGTAATTTCCCGCCCCTTGTATACTCAGCACCTCTTTCAGCTCTTCCCTATACTCAACCAGTTGTGGTGTGGCCCACAGACGCCACCAGAATCGAAAGGGTCTAAGGGCGGCTTTGTCTGTGATTGATCTAACCCCAAGGTCTAGACACGGTGTAAGGGGGGGAGCTAGGAGGGAATTGCCTGGCAAAGCTGTTCTCGATTTTTGCTATGTTGCCAGATGGACAGTGGCCCCAGATTTCAGCCCCATAAAGGACAGCACCTATAGTTTTTGCTTTATATATTTCAACTACCGGGCCAACAGGTTTATGGATGAAATTTCAAAATACCTTTGTCAGGCCCCCCGTTGTCTTGGCCAGCTTCAAGCTGGCTTTCTTAATTTGGGCTCGCAAGTCCATTTTTTCTGTGAGCGTAATGCCAAGGTACTCAAAAACAGACACCCTCGCCAGGGGTCTGCCCTCCAAACACAGATTTGGCCGGGTACTATTACCTATTACCTGAGTTAAACACCATAAATTTTGTTTTCTGTAGATTGATCTCAAGCCCCCTCTCCTTGCAAAAGACTTCAAAATTATAAAGGAACCTCTGTATACCCATAGGTGTTTTTGAGAGTAAAACACTGTCGTCAGCGAACATCATGGCCGTTACTTTACGGCTCGCCAACTTGGGGGCATCTTTGTCCTTCCCTGCAGTTACAGCCTTAACTAATCCATTTATGAAAAGGCAAAAAAGAGTCGGGGCAAGGACACAGCCCTGACGGACACCTCTGTCTATGGGTATGGGTAAGTTAATTTGGGCAAATTGCTTTTGTGTAGTCGTTTCAGAAGTTGGCAGAGATACTCTGGAGCCCCCAGGTCCAGGAGGGTTGCCCACAATTGGTCTCTCGGCAACAGGTCAAAAGCAGATTTTAGGTCCACAAATATTAAGTAGAGACTGCCACCCTCTATGCACACAGTTTTCCACTGTAATAATTGAAGCCTAAAAATGTTATCTAATGCAGACATCTTTTCTCTAAACCCGGCTTGAAAGGGGCTAAGTACATTATGCTCCTCCATCCAGCTCTGGAGTCGACCGAGCAGCACTCGAGCAAATATTTTTTGGCTAATGTCAATGTGGCTTATAGACCTGTAGTTTGTGGAGAGGAGTGGGGAACCCTTTTTAAGAACTGGTACGATTTACGCGCCTGCCCAGGTGGCAGGAATCGCAGTTATCTGTTTAAGGGTTATCACAGGGGTGTCTGCTATCTCCTTAGAGGTTATCGTGTGTGCCTCAGTACAGTTGACCTGGGGGGGGGTATGCTCGTTACCTGCTTCACTATCCACTGCCTCTGCCCTTGAGTAGAGAGACTCAAAATGATCCCTCCACAAATCCGCCCCTATGTTGGATTCTATCGCCTGTTTGCCTTCAGAATAGGCTGTGTTTACCACGTTCCAAAAAGTCCTCATATAGTGAGTGCTCGTGAAGCTTCTCAGGGTATCCCACTTGTCGCATTCCCACCCTTTTTTGGCCTCATCCATATTGCTTCCATAGACCATCCTTTTTTCTTCAAATAACGGCCTACGCTTGGCCTTAATGGCAGAGATTAGGGTTGATTTGGCCATGCAACAGCTTTCATTGAACCAAGGGTGTCGAGATTTTTTATGTTCCCTTATTTTTTTATTAGGGTAAAAGAAATTGGCCATAGTAGTTGTTAATGTTGTGTGATTCTCAGCAACTTTTAGGAGGGCAATTGAGGTTAGCCAAAACTGATTGCTTCGCAATCGTGAGGATCGGAATGATAGTTTGATATAAGGAGGACAGCTTTTCCTGGGATTGGCATATGTCCACCCATCAAACTCTCTTCCTACAGTTAGTAAAGGTTAATCTATCATCAGCGGGGGATTCCGGTCCAGTTGCACTATCAGGGCATGGCAAACCATCTCTAGGATCAGGGCATTGTGGTCGCTATCATGGCGAGGTACAATCTTAAAATCCATGACCCTGTGCCAGGATTTTGTATTTATCAAGATATAATCTAGAATGGAAGCATGCCCAGTTCTGTTGAAAGTTTAGTTGCCTGGTGCATCTGATTTTGTTCGGCCATTACATGCCCTAAGGGAATGTTTTAGTGTATCGGAATTCATCTGAAGCACCAGTGGGGTCCAGGCCCATGCTGAAGGAATGTTAGTCTCTGGGATGACCCAGTGAAGGTCTTCTTCACTGGGATTGCCTCCGTTCAAGCCATCCAAGGGCTCAAACTGGCAGTTAAAGTCACCGCCAAGAATCACCAGAAAGTTGTCGGGATGGTAGACAAGAAGGCTGTTAGCTCATCAAGAGTCCGTGACTCCTGGCTGCAGCTAACCGGTCTGGAGTAGACATTGACTAAGGCAATTTTAATCCTTGATGGAAAAGTTCAAAAAATGCATAGGATGTCATTTGAGAATGTCTCATATGTGGGGTGTAATGAATGAAAGGCCTCCACTATGATTAAGTCGGGAGGCTGCAAAATCTTGTTGGGTAGGTTTGGCGGAGGTCTGCTTGTTAAAACCCTATGAACCCTGTCAACTCCTTCCATTTTATCTACGTGCACCTTCCCTTAGGTCCCACCCCACCTAGGTGACGTGCTCTGTTGTGGAACCTCCCCTGTTGAGAAACTCTCCCCTGGGGCTTCCTCTGGCACTGAAATTTCTCTAACTGATGCCCTTCAGGTGCGAGTCAGTCAACTGCCTCGAGTGCCCCATATCTATTTGCAATTGGTATGTTAAAGAGTAGCTGTCTGGGCTGTTCCTGGTCCAAATTGACAGATTGATAGTTCTGATTCTACATCCCCCCTCCCATCCATTCTGCCTTCTAGTTTGTGGGACTCTCCACAGAGAATAAGAATAGCCCAGCGGAAGAGACCTTATGCCCCCCTCCTGTCTATGATCATTCCTGCCTAAGAGGGCTCGGGCAACCAATGGATTTCTGAAATTGATCACAATACAATCCCCTGTACATCTTTCGGTCTCCAGCCCACCCAGCCAACTCTGCGTGTCAGGAGGATCTCACCTGCATCTTTATATGAAAATTTCCTCTGTTTAGCCAAAACATGCATTTGATTTTAATTCCTGATGTAATTCCCTTTGCCCCCTCACAAGCTCTGGTACACCTGTTAGGGCAATAACATATGGGGTTGAGGCGGGTGGAAGATTAATGCATGGCAGGACTGGCCTTTCTTTACTGACTTCTGTACATCGAGCGGATCACTCCCCCTCCCGTTGGCTGTGCCCCTGACGCTGCCGGTTGTCATGTGCTAGCGGAATAATTGGTTTAGCTCTACTTGCATTTGTGGAGCACTGGTTAGCCTGATTTGGGGCAATAGTAGGGGTTGATTTTTTTACGAGTGGCGAATCAACCCTGATAATACAGGGTACAGCTTATGCTTCCTGGCAATTGACATTCTCATTCCCCCTAGTTGTTACTCCTTGATTTCCTTCCCAAGCCTCAAACAGTGATGCCAACTTGTCCACCCGTGCTATCAGAAATTTGAGCTCATCCTTCACAATGTCCCTAACTTGTGCTTGTAAATCCACCACCAAGTTTGATACCCATGCTGGGTGCTCCTTGTCTATTGCTGGGCAACTAGCTGTTCCACTCGCCCCAGTGTCACTGGTGTCCGTTGTTTCCTCTACACCCTTCTTCCATTTTGTCCCCAATCCCACAGCTGGCTTGGATTTCCCGTTTTTCATGGGCCGTGGTGAAGCAACGCCCAGATGCAGATCAGCATTAAATGGTTCACCTGTAGTCACACAGCCCTTTGACTGAACCTTGGTGGAGTTACTGGCCAAGGTTGCTGAAGTACGTGAGGCATCAAGGTCTGTCAAAGGAAAATCTAAGTTCAGGGTTAACAATAGCCGTCTTTCAGTCAGTTCATTTCAGTGTCCACCACTCCTATCGCCCTCTGGAGCATCCTGTCAATAGAAGTTAGTTGCAATGAGGAAGAGGTTTGCGGGAGTGCCATTTGCTTTTTGTCAGCCAGGTTTGCTTCTCCATTATTCTGCTTGTTAGCAGCACGTTGGAATATGTTGGGTTTCCTCTTGTATTTAATGCTCTAGCACTTTACACATACCAGCAAGGGCCAGAGGTTTGGACAAAACTTAAAATGGACCAGACAATTTAGAAAGGTGAGGGGGGCTCAACGGCACAGTATATGCTCTACAGGGGGTTTGAGAACTAACCTCAGTCCATGCGATGTCTAGGCGTCAGGCCCAACTTATTCTGGGGGCAATCTCAGAGGGATGGCATTTCCCGGGCGCGCCAGCCCGCCCTGCGCTGCGGGGGACCTGCAGCGGCTTTAAGCGACTCCCAGCAGGAAAGTGCAGGCATTGGAATGCTGACCGCAATGTGCTCTGGGGCTTACTGTCCCAGCCCCCCCACTGGCGGTAAAAAAACAGTATCGGCGGTCTCCTGCGCTGCGGCGGCTTTAAGTGCCTGCCGGTGCCAAAGTGCAGGCAGTGTTGGCAGCGTTGACGTGCTGGCCGCAGTGTGCTCTGGGCCTTGCTGTCCTGGCCCCCTCCTGGCTGCAGAAAACAGTATCAGCGGTCTCCCGCCATGAAAAATAAATCAAGCAGTGACAAAGCAAAAAGGTTGGTAGCCAACACCAGAGCCTTTGGTTTTGCCAATACTTAAATTGTGAAGATACACTTTAATGCACCATTCATCGTCTTGTTTTAGAGGGTTTAATTGTTTTTATCTGCATATATTCTTGCACACAAAGAATTATTTTGAAACCAAAAGAGCTGATAACATTTCAATTTCAAACTCCAAGTATTGTGAGATTGGAGTTTTTAAGTCAATCTTGGAACAAACACCCGGAAGCAAATCCAGGGCTGTGTGAGAGAGGTGTGTAGAGTAGAAAAAATAACGGTGATAGGATTGGAGAGAGAATTCACTGGACAGGTAGAGATGTGTATTCTGTGACAGTGCAATCTTACATATATTTAGTCGTAAATTAGGTTTTACAAACTATGTCTAAGCTGCCTCCAATCTTCTCGGCTGGATAATTTTTGAAAAATATCTTATAGACTGGCTTGTAGCTTTGTATAGAATAGGAACTACATTCAGACTTATCCACGTTTCTGCAGCATGTCAGGCTGAGACTATGTAATATGGTTTGTTGGTGTTCAGATGCTTGTCGTTCATTAATCTTGCACTCAGGAGTATCTAAGCGGGCCGGCTAAATTTAAGAGCTGGGTGCTGTGTTAGTAGGTTTTTATTTTGGGGTAATGATGCATGGGAGCTAAAAGAGAGAGGAGTGGAGGACTGAGGGATGGGAGTGCAGGCAGGTAGTAGACGATTGGGGTAGTTGTGTAAATGTTTGATTAGTGCAGAAGAGAAAGAACAGAGCAATAGGGAGCTTTAGGCATAGTACACATAGAAACCAGGAGTAGTTGCATAAGTAAGAGGCAGCATAAGGTGATTGTTAGAAGAGGGAAGGGTAGGTTTACAGGCAAGGATGGAAACAATGGGTGAGAAACATGCAAGGTGTAAAGAAATGGCGAGCCGGTCGCAGTGTGGCCTTGTAGTTAGAGGATGGAGCAAGAAGAAGAAAAGATGATGGAGATGATTGAGTACAATGGTGAGAGAGGGACAGAAGGAACTAAGTGGTGGGAAAGTTGCACAGTGTAGGGAGGGGTAGCCATGAGTGGAACATGCTGCATGAAGATAGGGAGGAAATATTGGTGGGAAGGAGCTGATAGGTATGACAGGACAGAAGAAGAGAGGATATTATCTGGGAGAGGGGATGAGTGGGATAATAAATTTCAATGTATAGCAGATGAGATGGAGTGTGGTTTAAATTTGTTTGCAGTAGAACCTGTTGCTAGGTATGACAGACGGGAATTTTGGTGATGGTTCTGTCTGGATGTTGACATGATTTTGAGCCTTTCATTTTTTGTGAATTTTTCTGCTTATCCTAGAGCAACAGGTGCTCAGATACCAGGACCGGGAGGAATGATTTAAACCCTTAAGATATAGATCAGGTGCTGTCCAACAAGAAAAGATACGGGCAGCCTTCAGGGAAAACTTCAACCTCAGTCGTGTATGCAGTGAAACTGTTCTCATGTAAACAGCTTCTATGCAGTATTCCATTTTTCTTATGTAAAATGCTCTGAAATCCAGTTGTCTTGTTGACGCTATATAAAACTGGAAAAGTAAATAAAATAAAAAAACAAGAGCCATGGGGTCAATCCATAGAAACAGAGATAACCAGTAGATGGGTTGATATGTTGGGAAACCCAGGAATTATATGCAGAAAAGGTGTAAACCCTCAGGATACATCCCAGGCGTGGTCTTCTAAGGAGCACTGTGGGGGAACTAGTAGGGAGCACAAGTAACCGTGTGGTACTACTGGCCGACTCAAGAGTGATAGTTGACAATCCACAGAAACTCAGCTAACCCTTTAGAGTAGTAAATGTATAAGGTACACTCAGGACAGAAGAGGGTGGGAAAACCCAGAATAAATGAGTTAAACCTTGAGCATATATGCTAGGTGGGGTTCTCTCAGGAGCAACACAATGCAACACAGGGTACATAACTAACCCAGGTGTGCATCCCCGGAGTTAATCGGCAGACCTCAGGGAAGAAACGTTGAAGCTGTTGGCATATGTGCTGTGATGGGTGCAGCAAGGAGTGGTGGAGTAGTCCATCGAAATAAAGATTAGATAATATGAGCTGTGGGGTCCATTCAGAAGTAAATGTGTAGTAGCATAGAGGAATATGGTTCATGTTAGGGTGGTAAACCCATAGGGTTAGTTGAGGAATATGAACAGCAGGAACTTGTATCCTTGTAGTGTAGGTGTCAGTATGCAGGTGTTCATTTGAAGGGAAATGGGTCTCTGTGAATAACGAAGGGGTGAGCGGAAGAAGGAAGGACATTACAGGCATAGCTTCTGACCCTAGGCCATTGCATACCCTAACAGGCCTAAACATGTTGCCCCCTTGAGAAACAAAGTATTGTGTAAACATTGCCAGAGTGCACCAAGGCACTGTATGTGTTTATACCAAAACAGTATAATCACAGGAGGTCCAGTAGTGCTGAGAAAAACATAAGCAGAACCTACACATCGTTTTGGGAGGTGTCTCCAGTTAGTTGAGCACTTATCAGGTCCTGCTTAAAAGCCAAGCCATCCTGAAAAGCTGCATACAACGTGGTGGTTCACAGAACAGTTGGCAGGATACTGCCTTACCGGAGTAGTCCTGATCAGGCCTACCTTTCATCACCCAATGTCCTCATCTCTATATAAAAGTCCAAAATTAATTCTTGAATCAAAAGACCTTTGCAGTATCGGCTGTAAATAATGAAGTATCCTCTTGTCCTCCTTAGCTTTCCTTCCACACATTTCACTTTCATTGTTAGCAGTGCATGATATTTCAGATTGAAGAAACATATGCTTTTCAACAGATGGCAAGCTATGCCACTGCAAAGGAGACTTATTCTTCTACTGTGTGAATTTGGTAGATTGCTATTTTTTAAAAATATTAGCACAGCTGTTTCAAACTGTTTACCTTGCAAGAAATAGATTTTATATGTAAAGCTCTAAGTGCCTTCTTAACCATGGCAGGCTGAATTCTGTTCCAGCAAGGCAACTAGGGGCGTACTCTGGTGTCTTGACAAACTTCAACAAAACATATTGAGAGATCTCTGCTTTCCTAGCCAAGATCTCTGTGCCTTCAGAAGAGCCACTACCATGGTGGCCTGGAGCTTTGCTGTGCAAGTGAAATATTCAGTGCTGCCACACAGCAACTTTTTTTTGTTCTGTAAATGCAAACTCCAAAAGCAGGAAAATTGCTACTGCTTCTTTGTTTTTTTGTTTAGACTGCGAGGCTTTCCAAACAGGAAAAAGTACATCAGAACATCTGCCCTAAATAGGGTGGAAGATCTTTGTTACTTTGATAGCCTGGTGTTCTTGGAGCCGTTGGTCTATGGTTTCAACTAATGAAGCCAGAAGAGGCAGAGCCAGTGGAGACTCTGCCAGTGCAAACATGATGATTTGCCTAACTTTAAATAGAACTGGGAGTTTGGCAGGCATGGTACTCGCCATGTTAATGCAGAGTACCCCTGTGTGACAAACTTGTAATAAGACCCTAGGTCTGGTAGCTACTTCCCCCCAACACCCGCTCCAGTGTTCTTCCTACTACAACTACTCCCTACCCAGCTTGGCTCTTCTCTCGCCCTTAACCTACAGTATTTTGCCCAAGTCCAAGGAAGTATAACAGTAACCACATTTGAAAGTCTTATCTGCTCCATTCTAAACTTATTTGCAAGTCTAAAGACCACCCCCAATTACGGATTCCATCTAAAAAGTGCCCAAAAATGAAACTTTTCTTTCCGAAGCCATAAAAAGCAGCAGAAAAAAAACAAAATCACAAAATTATGGTAGACCATCAAAATCTTCCTTACAATGAAGAACACCAATATGTTCTGATGTATTATAGCAAAATGCCTAGGCAAAGATCACACAAAGAAGCTAAACCCATAACATGAAAGGCCTTTGCAAGAGCTTATATAGAGAAGTTGTATACTGTAATCAGTGTATGTTCCCTACCCTTAAAAGTCATGAACCTATTGGCTAACAATAGAGTATGAGTAGCTATATTGACAGAAGACATTTATAAAGTAATTATGGAGCTGTAAAACTCAAGGGCAATAGCTGCTGACAAAATCTTTGTCGATATTTTAAAATCCTGCCCTGATTCTTGGGCAAACTCTCAAACAGTCGACTTTTTTTTATAAATACCATCTTAATTCTAAACTCCTAGAAGGGTAGTAACATTATTTCATTATATAAATAAAGGAGATTGTAATGACCCTAAAAAGTTACCACCTAATATCAGTTTTGAATGTAATGAGGAAAATCTACACAAAATGTATTTTATCAAAATTGTCCACCTGGGCATATTTGAATGATCTTCTTCCAATTGAACAATGTGGTTTCCGGGAGGGATGCTCCATTGTGGATAGTATCCTAAGCCTAATGGTGATGCAGGAAAAATGTGCGAAAATAAGAAAGTCAAAAGTGTATGCGGCATTTGTTGATTTTAGTAATGCCTCCGATAAAGTTGATCGATCAACGCTATGGCAAAAATACACAAACTAGGGTATTCCTAGCTTTTTACTTTGTCCGCTGGTTAATTCGTATTCTGTAAATGGTTAAAAGTTTTAAAAGAATCTGAGTCGGAAACAGGGATGCATTTTGTCTTCCCCATTATTTTACTTTGTATTTAGCAAACATCACAAAAAAAAGAGTGAGTTGAATGTACAGCCTCTGAAGTTAGGTACTAACGTAATTTCAATATTAGTGCACGCCAACAATTTAATTTCAATGTCCCTTATCCCTATCGGACTACAAAGACAGTTCGATGCATTCGCTTCTTTCCAAAATATCATAGTTTAACTGTAAAGGAGTGAAAGACAGTGGGGGCTTCAGATTTTAATGTCTGAAATTATTTGTATTGTTAGGGCTCGAAATTGGAAATTGTCAAATCTTAAAACTATTTAGGGATGAATATATCTAAAAGAAACCTGGGTGACTCGTGTGAAGGGCCACATTTCTAAAGCAGCAGCAATAGAGTTTGGCCTGCAGAAGCTCTCTAGATCAGTTGGTAGTATTAACATGTCTTCCCTACTCCAGGTTTATGTTGCCAAAATTCCCTCTTTAGCTTTATATGCAACAGAATCTCATTCAATCAGTGACCTGAAAAGGTATGGTCATGATGAATCTAAATTATCTATGTATGGGGTAATCTAGCTCGACTAAAATAATTCACCTAGAACAGCCTTTAACAAGCAAATCTGACAGATTTTACATTATGCCTATCAGCTATACTCCAGCCTGGAAAACTGTCTTAAAACAAAAATCTGGCACAATGGTACACATTATTCAAATAAGACTTGCACTTTTACAAAATCATTTCTGCATTCTGCCGAGAAATTAAATCTTTGGTGAGCCAAGATATTTTCTCACAATTCAATCAAATACTTGGCTTTTATCTGAAAGAAATTGATGAAATAAAAATAAAAATGATTTAGGTCATTGTGGGTAGATTACAAGACTACAAATTAATTGTATATTCCCTAAATGTGGAATAATGTAGTTTTAATTAAAAGCAAGCCTACCTATAGGTCACACCATAGTTTTCATATAAGTTATTTGATTATATGATTATGGTTCTCCATTTTATTTATCTATCAAAATATGTAAATATTATCATACCTATTTTATCTACAATTGCTTCGCTATTGAAAAAAGTTAAAAGAAAATACACAAATACACTATCTTAAAGTACTGCAGCACTTGAATTTCTGAGTTTATTAAATACAAATTAAATCTTGATATATTTTCTTCCTTATACATGTATAACTTATAAGTACTTGCGTATCTATATATTTATTACTTAACTCCAACTGTAAATAAAAAGAAAACATTGACTCTCACCAATGCATTACCCTATGTTTCACCCTATACCACTCTCAAATATCCTCTACCTCCACTCTCTGACTCATCGCAAACCTCAGTCTATGACTATGATCTCCAAAATAACCTTTATTAGCCTCTTCCCTCCTCTATCCCTCCTTCGATAACTCCAAACCTCATTTTACTACTATGGTCTTCCAAATAACCAATTCTAAATTATTTCCTCATGTATTCCTCTCCTTTGAATCGTCCCAAAACTCATTTTACAACTATGAACTCCCTAATCTATTTCTAGAGACTTTTCCCTCCTTAATCTCTCATTTTAGCCACCCACTCCTCATCTTACTACTATGATCTCCCAATAAGCACTTTCTGGACTCTTCCCTCTTCTAGCCCATCTTTAGCCTTTTCAATTAAACTAACAGACTCACATGTCCACCACTCAAATTAACTCATATTTCCCTATACTAATCGACCACTAATCCTTTTTAGCTTCTGGAGTGCCATGCTACTTCCCGAAAAGCAGTCCGACGCTTCTTCAGGGGTAGTAAGCGCAATATAAATTCAATTACAATTATATCCGTGAGTACATAGAATTGTCCTGAAATTCAAATTTTGGTCGCTTCCTTTCGGAGTTAAGACTTGGATAACAAATGGAGTCACACATAGTCACCCGTTGTCAGTTTTGTAACGCGTTGGTGCAAGATGCATGCATATAGTGTTTTTTTTCCACTAGGACTTTGGAACGAACACAATAAAATATCAATGCATCAATTCAATAGTGGCAAAGCAGGCATGTGAAACCTATGATGAAGCGTTCATGCTTATGATGAACCGTCCATCAGAAAATGTTTGTTAATGGCTGAATAATTTCTTTTATGTCATTTTTAAATCCATAAATGAAGAAATATATGGTATTATTGAAATTATTATCTTAAGGCAAATTTACACTTTTTTAAATTGTGATATAATTATGATTGCCATGTGGATATTTGATGAAATTTTGTATGTTGGTACAATAGAAATAGGGTTTCTGTGGATTTGCTACAGATTTAAAAAATATAATACATAAATAAATAAATAAATAAGTAAATACCGCGTTTTGTTCAAGTACTAGCATCCTGCTTCCACAAGCATAGGATGCTATTTCGTTTCATGATCTCTGCAGTTGTTCTGCTCACTTGCAGATGTCATTCAAGCATGAGTTTGTGTTAGAAGAACAGCTGTTCGGCTAAGGGGCAATGTAGCATGCTATGGAAAGTCTGTCACTGTCTTTAGGGGATGTGTTTACCGGTTTGGTCCCCTCCTCTGATTCGCCTCCTCAGGTGCTAAGTTGGAAGTGAGAGGCCAAGGGATAGGTCAAGTGTGAGTAGACGGGGGAGTATTATGGAAGGGGCCCACGAAGGTAATAAGGTAATTTATGCAGTACCTCAAGATAAATAACAGGCGCTAGCTACCTGAAATCATATAAATGATTACCTACCTCCTCCGTCTTCCTCGTGTTCAGTGGACAGAAACCACCCAAAAAGCAATAATAAAGCTTTTCTCCACCCAATATTCCTTCCAGGAAGTTCCTGTCATGTGACACATAAAGGTGGGTGAAGCCCGGAAAGCATCCTGAAATAGCAAGTTAAATAAGTTTAACAAAGCAATTTTTCCTCCCGTCCTCTCAAGGGAAGGAGTGAGAGATTGATGATTGTGATGAGGAAAGACTATGACTCAGAGTAATGAAGATTACCGGTAAGTAACTGAGTCATTACAAGCAGTTTTGTTGTTAAGCTCAATGTGCCGCTCTGAAACTAGCTGCCGTGGGCTTAGGCCCAGCTCACCAGTGCCTAAAGATAAGCCCTAATTGAACTAATTGCATTGTCAGCATGGCTAAAGGCCGCGGGCCCAGGCTTCAGAACGCAGAGCTGAGAAGGTGCTTGTGGCTAGGTAGAGAAGCTGATGAGTAGAGAAGCAGGAGGAACTAGAGAAAGCGGAGAACAATAGACTGAAAGAGGTGAGGAATTCATATGACAAGCGAGAAGAATGAGGCAATTTGAAAACCGATTTATCGGAAGTAAAAAGGGAGAGAGGGGACTGGTAACCAATCTGATATACTTTAAGTCGTTCACCATATTTCAATAAAATTAATTAAATGAATGTAACAATTTGGAAAGATGATTGATCGATGCAGCTAAAGGGAATGTGAAGTGCATGAGCAAGATTCTCACGGAGAAGCTACCGCAACGCTGGGCGACGAAAACATTAAAGCAACTTTTTTCTAAAATAATTTTAGTTGGAAAAGAACCCTAGATTACATACAATAGGACTTACCTGGCACTCCACCAGTTACGTCAAAAACAATTATCCATGTCACTCTGTTTCAGGATCTAAGTAAATTAGCATCATGCTCTTTTTGTGTCCTTTGGTCATCTTCGTTAGCAAACAGTACATCTTCTTCGTTCCTTCTGTAGATCTTCCTTCCATTCATTCTCGATGATGGCACCACCCAAGGGCTGCGACCGTATGCAAAAAAAGATGGTGATGTTGCTAAAGCCCATAGGAAGCATCCGTAACACTATCTCATAGCGTAGGTGTCTATCAGCGGCATAGCACCCACAGCTGCCACGTGGTCCAGGTCACCTTCACGGAATCGTGGAACTTACCCAACAGTACCTTCAATGCAAGACTGGTAGTCCTGTAGGTTCCACAGAAAGGGGAAAACTATGAATACCGGAATGCAAGGTGGTGTTGGCTAGAAAGCCAGGATTGCCTGAAAGGGTCACTCATGGCTTACGCTCATTTAGGAGCTGTGAAAAAATCACATCCTGAGAGCACACCTGACTGTAACTCGTTATTTATAATGTTGCAAAGCCTTGTCTGAAACATCCATGCCTTTCTCCTTTGCTTCCCACCAACAGCAGCTACGATAATGATTAGCATCACCACCATGGTCAGGCCCTGTTTTTGGTTATATACCTTTAAATCAAATTAAATGACTAATCCAAAAGCATATTGTTTGCAAAACATACAAATAAACATAACAGTTGAATTCCGTCAATAGATCATTCTCAATGTATCTAAATATTTTTGTCATGTTTCAAATTTCATAGCATCAGGCAATATTCCAATTCATTTCGAAGCTCCCATGCTCCTTACTGAGGGAAATGTAAAGCAATACATATAAAATTATTTGTTATTCATTGTCAAACATCCTTTAGAATAAATAGTGTGAGAGGGCCATACCTTATTGTATCCAAATACACATAAACATAAAATCATATGGTGCTTTGCCTTGGAATTCTATAGACTGTAGCACTTTTTTAAATGCAGTCATGGAGTAGAGACCCTAAATCTAAAAAGATATAGTAACATATCTCTAAATATAGTCTTTAATTTTAACAAAAGTGAGTTTTGAATAATCTAAATTCAGTCTTTACATTGTCAAGCACTTTGAAAGTCAGTGAGAAAAAGGGCTGTTTCACTATCACTGCATTCTCCTTTACATGCGGTCTTCCAGTCTTACTGGTATCTAGCTGTGTGGTCCCTTGTACTTTTTTCGATCTTCCTGACCTGACAGTACCAGGCTGTCATGCCTATGCCCATGTAGAGGCCTGGTGTAGCTCAGTTTGAAAGGCACTCCTGGCCTCGAAGTCGCTGCTTGCTTGTGAGACTACCTCTGGCTGATGCACTGTATGTGGCTCCAGCTCTTGTGTGCAACTCATTATTAAAACCACAACTGGTCTGGGACCTCTCAGCGCGCCTTTGAGAATCCTGAACAGTAGCGGCATCTCTTCAGGCTCTAGCTCGTCGGGCTCCAGACCAGCCGATCCCAGTGCTTGTCCCACATTTCTCTACCACTACATCGTGCTCTCGTGTTGAGACACTAGGATTCATCAGCTCCAGAGTTCCAGTACCTGCACCACAATTCTTTCTTCAGCACCGGCTGGAAGATCAGGATCCGAGTATGATTAATTAGTTAGTAAATGGTCCAGATTGTAAGCTATGCAATGATTTCACAGTTTTACACCTGAACATGGAGATGCATCTAGTGTGCCACATTTAGGCTTTTTCCCTAGTGTCAGCGTGCTATAATCTTTACCTTGTGATCCTGCATACAAAACTCACTTTATTCGGTGTACATTGCTAGTTGGTTGTCTAGGCACCATAGGCTTCTTCTAATTTACCTTTTATTCTTAATATATAGGCTTTCATCCTGGTTATGTTTTGTTGAAATGTGTACACTACTGAGGTTAAGGTTCCCAGCAACAAGAGCTTCAGTACCCTATTACTTTCAGTTGTGGTCTCAATGCATGACGTAGGGCGTAAAGGCAAAAAGGATTACATAACCTTCCACAGTGAGCGTGTACTAGTGCATGTAAAATATGTTGCAAATATTATTTCAGTAGGAGCTTTACAGACCTGTGCTAACCTTTACAGAGAAGGCAGGACACGCCTCATCAGCAGGTATATTACCAGACACAGAATCCCAAGCTTCGCTTTTCAACTCTTAACTGATTGCTAGGAAAGTAATATTTGCTAAATAACCTGCTGCTTTTCCACAGAAGTGATCCTGCACCCAATACATCACGTCGAGCACACGGGAAGAGAACATACTGCGGACGCGTATCAGCACGACCAGTGTTGACCAATCAGTACAAGAGGTGCATTCTCTCTCGGTCTCCTCCATTCATGTGTTACTCGCGCTGTGATGCTTTGTGTTGGTAGTCGCAAGTGATTTAAGTAATGGTGGGTCCATGTCACTCTTGCAGGGCCACCGACGGCACAGTACAGTTTAGTTCATGCCATCCCCTGGTGCAAACATTTCCATGTCCTGTTTGAAACGCTGTTACTTTTCCAGCACTTGAGCAACATCCACCTTAGAAAAGAGTGACACGCTTTTTAGTCTAACTGTAGTAATTCATTCATCATACATTACAAACAATGTATTGTAACCAAGTTTATGAAGCAGTTGGACACATTTGCACACATGGTGCCTGGCCATTTAATGTCATTCTATCAGTCTTCTTCTAGGTTATGTGATCCACTTCATTCATAGCTAGTTCTTTAAAAACGCATGATATTTTAGAAAAAACATCATTGACTTAACCCATATGACTATCTACATAAACAAATTCACAGATAGCATGTTTAGTTCATATATTCATTCACCTTTTCATTCGACTAACATTTCCTTTGACATAAAGAGTTTATTAGCTCATGGGGTATTTAGAGATGTGAAATGTAATTTGTGAGATACTGCGAAGTGCTTGCACTGAAGCCTACTACAGTGAGCGCTGAGGTGAATGTCCAGGCAACATGTGTAAAATGTGTGCAATTGTTTCATAAAGGTAAGTATATATATTGTATGCGAAGTAGGATGAACGGACAACACGATTACAGTCAGACATTTAAAAAGAAGAAT
Organism: Triturus cristatus; assembly: GCF_964204655.1. Lineage (NCBI taxonomy): Eukaryota > Metazoa > Chordata > Amphibia > Caudata > Salamandridae > Triturus > Triturus cristatus. Next base: position 1,065,891,737 of record NC_140579.1, on the reverse strand, counting down.
GTGTGACTGTTTCAAGATGCATGCTGCTCAGGCTCTATAGAATTACCCACATTTTTAACAGGAAAGATTGGATGGCCACATGAGCACAAGTGATCCTATAAATAGCCCCTGGTACGGTTTGTTGGAAAGATCAGGAGTGGAAGACCATGGCTGTGACAGGGGGCCAGTAAGCAATATCCTGCTGGACATGAAGGTAATAGAGAACGTAAATAACGAAGATAGGGTATTCTAAATACACTTTTGTCAATATAAAGTGCTATTTAGAGATCCGCGTCTACATATTATAAATGTTCCCTACCCTGTGACTGCATTTTGAAAATAGTGATCATTCCGCGTAAATCCAAAGCAATCTGCCATTTAAAATTGTGTTTGTGAATTTAGATACTACAAGGTATGGTTATCTAAACCTACAATTATGTTTATTTTAAAGTTTGTAGAATATCTTTGCTAAAGACCATTTTGAAAGCGCCCCTTGACAAATGCCTGATGAAGGAGCACTGCTGCTGCAAATTTAATCTGAATATTACCAAATACCAATAAGTCTGACCCATTCCACAAAATGGCAATAAATTGAGAATTGACAATTGAATGAATTCATCCTTCTTTTTCTTTGAATTTTTGTACAAATCTGATACTTTTGGATTCTTATTAACGAATTGGCCATAGGCTACAGTGTCAATGATAGGAAGCATTCAAGGACATTTTTCATTCGCATAGTTACATTTAGGAGCTGTAAATACACATCCTAATAAGACTTATATCATATGCTCTAGTTAGGTCTGAGCCTCTTTCTTTTAAAGATCATATTAGCCCGAGCTAATTTGTCCTACGTCTTGTATAGACTCTGAAACCTCGAAATGATTTACCTCCTGAAATGTTAATGTTTTAATCCAACTTACTCAAATGACAGCATTTTTGGCCAGTGGACCGTGAGATCTTTTTTGCTTTTCTTGAGTTTTCGCGTTATGTCTATTGGGCAGTAACATGAATTTCATATTTCTTTTTTCTCATTATGAGCGGGAGCAGCAGCTGGCTTATCAGGGGACCCCTGCCATGGTGCCAGAGTTCATCCAAGTCAAAGAAGGCCTGAAGAAAGTCCAGCTTCCCGGCGACAGAGAGCATCACCAGACCTGAGGCCTGGGCAGAAGCATCGCGAGCGTTCAAGGATCATCGGTGAGATCTTACAGGAAGAGGAGGCAAAGCACGTGCCTTAGTGGACTGGCAGGGGAAAATCGTGCATTCTGACGTCTGTCTCCGGCGTTCTGGGAAGATAAAACTACTATTCCTTTGTCATGAATTAAACGTCCTATGTATGCATGCAAGTGGAGCTCCAAAGTACCTCAAATACTTTAAAATTCGAGGGGCTGTCAGCAATCCAGCAGACTTGAGAGAGCTAAAGTTGCACTATGGACGGAGAGTTCTACGTGAAACAGTTTACTAATGCACTGGATTAGAGTGGTCATCGATGCAGAACTGCCTGTTAGGCAGATGCAGGAAGATGACTTCATGATGTTGTGAACTCTGAGCCAAGAACGACCCAGGCGGGCCTCGATATTGTCAAGCAGGACAATGTGGCTCTCGGTTTCAAGAATGTGCGTGTGTGCTTGCAGGGAGATGCTTTGTTGTATCACCTCTCTCTGCGTGCAGCAAACTGAGATTTATGGGAACGAAGTTAAATAAAAAATGAAACCGCACTGTTCTTGTTCCAAAGCTGAAAGTGGCGAAGTGTGTTCCGTCCCAAGTGTGGAGTCCGCCGGTGTGGGGACGCTGCTGCCAGATGGGGCCTACAACTACTGGCCACGTGGTGAGCGTGACGGGGAAATAACCACACATGAGGCAGGTATACTGGTCTGGGCCGGAAGGTCCCGAGCGACCTCCGCCCTTTTATTTATACTCTCTCTGGCCACGCCTGGCCAGAGAGTGATACATAGTGTGTGTATGTTTCCGGGGTCGCTCACTACCGTAACAACTAGACTGTTACATCCCATTCCAAATCAGTTCTTTTCTTTTACGGCCAAATTGTGCACTCCATGCGAACTCTGTTAGTTGGCTGTTTGGTCGCGGGTTGGGACGCAGGTTGTACCTGTGTCGCACTGTGCTCATCCCTCTAGTGGGACTGACAGTTCCAGCTTCGATGTTTACCCCTGGCACACCAGTCTCCTCTCCTTCTCTTGCTGGTTGCAAGTTCTGTTGTGGTTCGTCGGTGTGGGTTGGTCTCGATTCACTCAGAGTCAAATTTAGACTTGGTGCATGTCCAGACACCCGACGTTGACGTTCTGTTTCCGGAATTTCTTTGAACCACGAGATGTTCCTGGTTATCACTTCTCCATTCCGCTCCACCGTTACTGCCGTTCCTGTCGAACCTCCCGCACCGACCATGGACTGTCTTCATAGGGTGTCCGGAATTTTCCTCCACTTCTCCGGTTCCTTATTAGTACCTTACACCCTGGCCTCAGGGTACGGACTTTGGCCCGCCTCCGTTGGCTTGCTTTTTCATTGGTCGTGGTTCTTCGGCACTGCGTCGCTGATGCGTTGTACGGCTCTGGCTCCCAGCTATCAGACACTGGAAAACTGTCACGCCGAGGTCCGGCTAGCATCAACGACCATGGGGTTCTCTGAGTTGTGCAATGTGGTGTGCTGCGGTACTCCCGCAGGAACTTTTGTAGTTCTATCTCCGGATCGGTTTGTTCCGCTACGGCAATGCGCAAGATTTTGTTAATGGTCCGCATAAACCGTTCCACTTCGCCATTGGCTTGTGGCCATTGTGGAGTTATGCGGTGGTGTTTTACTTCTAATCTGGACAGGAACTCTTTGAATTTACCTCCCTGGAATGGAGGTCCATTGTCCGTCTTGATGGCGTGTGGTAGGCCAAAAAGTGCAAATGTTTTCAGTAGTGCCGGGGCTAGATGATTGAATGCCGTGGATGGCACAATCTCTACACAGGGTACTTTGTGTAGCTGTCCACTAACACTGCAGTGACCCTCCCATCGGGGAAGCTCCCGAAGTCTAGGCTCACCCACGACCAGGGTGTTGGGGCAGGGTCTTCCGTGATCACTGGGGCTGGAGCTTCTGCATTCCCGGTCAATTGACATGCTCGGCAGTTTTTGACCACCCTCTCGGCGACTTCCTCCAGCCCGGGGAACCATAGTTTCTCCCGCAGTCGGGACTTCATTCTTCCGGTGCCCTGATGACCCTCATGTGCTAGGACAGTGACTCGGTCTTGCAGGCTCTGAGGGATGACAATCCTCTTAGGAGGATACCACACTTTGTCGTGCTTAGTTCGTCCCGGACTCTCCATATCTTTCCTAGTCGTGTTCTTTCTGCTTCATTCCACCCATGGACGTTGTGGAGAAAACCATCCCATGATCCTCTCGCTATCGCGTCCACTGTTCTTTTGAGGACCATGTCTGATTCCATATGTGATGTTACTTCTTCTTTTGACACTGTCTGCGGGCAGGCCCATTGAGATATCATATTGACAAATTCTTCGGTTTTCCGTTCCTGATTTGCATCTGTTTCTTCCTGTTGTGCCGGGTGTCGTGACAGGAAGTCAGCTGGATTTTTGGCACCTGGACGGTATACTAGTTCCATCTGGTAATGTTGGAGTTGTATCGCCCATCGTTCGATCCTTGGTGGGGGATGTGGCGCCGACCCTCGGAACAGCGGAAGAAGTGGTTGGTGATCCGTCACCACTCGGAACGGGTGCCCACTGACATATAAGTGGAAATGGTTGCATGCCCATTTCATGGCGAGGGCCTCTCGCTCTATTTGAGAATATCTGGCTTCAGTTGCTGTGAGCGCCTTGCTGGCGAACGCTAGTGGCGCCCAGGTTCCCGGTTCTGTTTCTTGGGTCAACACCACCCCCAGCCCTACGGGGCTGGCATCCACTATCAGTTCCGTCTGTCGGTTGACGTCGAAGTATGCCATTGTCGTACTGGCTAACAGGGCTGATTTAACCTTTTGGAATGCCTCCTCCTCTCTTTTGGTACACTGCCACACAGCGTCTTTCTTTGTTAGCCTGCGTAGAGGTTCAGCGATGGTGGCTAAGTTCGGGATGAACCTACCACAGTATGTGGCCATACCCATGAAGCTCCTAACCTCTGAGGTAGTGTTGGGTGTAGGTGCTAGTTGAATTGCTTCTGACTTTTTCGGGTCAACTTTCACTCTTTCCGGACCAAAGACATACCCGAAGAACTCAATAGAGCGCTGAAAGAACTGACACTTTTCCTTATGCAGTGTCACCCCATGTTCGGCTAGCCACTTTAGCGTTGCTTTGAGTCTGCGGTGGTGCTCTTCCAGCGTCGCTGAGTGTATTAGGATATCGTCACTTACATTTATGACTCCTTGCAGACCTGTCAATACTTCTTTTACGGCATTCTGGAATATCTCAGCGGCTGAGGATATCCCAAAGTTCAACCGCCTATATCTTCGCAGGCCTAGGTGCGTCGAAAACGTTATGTATCTGCTGTCTTTGTCCAGCTTCAGCTGATGGTATCCTGCATTTAAATCTAACTTGGAAAACCATTGTGATCCATTCAGATCTGCTAGGATGTCATCGACGGTGGGTGTCAGGTGCCGTTCCCTTTTGATTGCTTGGTTGGGCATCCTCATATCGATGCATATCCGGATTTTTCCTGGTTGGCGAGGTTTCTCAGCAATCACCATCGGGGACACCCACGGAGTCGGGCCCGACACTTTTTCTATGACTCCTTGCTGTTCGAGTTTAAGCAGTTCTTGTTCGACTAGTGGTCTCATGTGGAAAGGTATCAGTCTATGTCGTAGAGCTACCGGCTTTACTGCTGTGTCAATATGCAATTTTATGGGAGGCCTTTTTATGTTTCCTAGTCCTTGAAATAATTGTGGGAACTGTTCTAGGATGTCTTCCGTTTGCGTGGTTTTCACCGCGTTGGCGAACGTAACTAGACTGAGATCTTCTGCTGTGTGGCTCCCAAGTAGGATGTTGGCTTCTTTGTCTACAACATGGAATGTCGTGGTGACCTCATGATCTTCCGACTGGACGGCTACTAGTATCTTTCCTTTCAGTGGGAGCGGAACCTGGCTCCCGTATGTGAGGATTTTCACCTTCGATGGTGTCAGCTGAGGTTTGGACCTGAGTGTCTGATAATGTTGGTAACCCATGACGTTAACGGATGCTCCCGTGTCTATTAGGGCAGTGACTGGTGTTCCAGCTATCTTGACCTCACAGGTTGGCTGTGGGCGACGTCGTCATTTTAGGTCATTCACAAATGACACGTAGTGGCACTCTTCTTCTTCCTCTTATGACGAGTCTTCCAAGTATTGCCGATGCACAGGCCCTGAGCTGTGTGTTTTTGCTTGAGTCGGTTCGTCTAACGATAGTTGTTTTACCTGTCTGTATGGTGTTTTCCTTCCCGATGATCCTCTCGTTCTTGCACCTCCTCTACACACACTTGCAAAATGATTGGGGATGCCGCACTTGGTACATGTCTTCCCTCTTGCCGGGCAGTTGTCTTGTGGGTGTTCCTCTTTTCCACAGTACCCATATTGCGATCTTCGTGATGTTCTGGTGGGCCACCTTCCACGGGCTCCGCGCGGCATCGTGCTTAGCACATTGGCTCTCTCTGTCTTAACAGTTACTGTCTGTTCTGTTGCGGTATGAAGGGCCGCTTCCATTGCAGACGCTCGGACATCTGACAGCTCGTGTGATCTTGCTAAGATTAGGATGTCTTCCAGTGAGATGCGAGGTTGGCGGAGGATCAGAGTCCTCAAGGTTTTGTTTCGGCATCCTTGAATTAACTGCGCACGTGCTTCCTTCACTGGGTCATCCTCCGTGCATGTGCTAGCTAGTTCTCGAAGACGGGCGTGAAACGCATCCATGGATTCACCGTCTCGCTGACGTGCTTGTCGTAATTTGAACCGCTCATAATCTGGGTTCAGCTGTGGATCGAAATGTGCGTTCAAAGCTGCGTCATAGTCTGTTGCTGGCCCTGTGTTTGGCAGGTGTGCAAACAGTTTATAGATTTCATCCCCCGCGACGTGCAATAGAAGCGATCTTTTGACTTTGTCGTCGGTTTCCCTCGTGGCTATGAAATAGTTATCGAGGCGGCCCAGCCATACCTTCCACCTTGGAGACGCCGTTGCGGGGTCAATTAGTTCACTAAATGGGGGTAACGCGCTCACTTGCGAGTGTGTCGGTGCCGGTGTCACTGGTTGTTGGCTTGTTCCTGCTACCGCTTGGTCCACCATGTTGACTGCTTATCCACCGTCGTGCCACCTCCAGCACTCTTTCACAAGTCTCTACCAGCGTGATGTAGCGCGTGCCGTGCCCCCTTGCGTTGTTTCAGATGCGTGGGTCATCAGTCACAGTCTTTGATATTTGTAGTTGCCAATGCTTGTGTTGCCCTCCATCCGTGTGGTGAGCTGTTGTATTCCCCCTGCGCTGTCTGCCGACAAACACACTGTGTATGCTCTCCTGCTAGCAGAGTGAGCCCCACTGGGAATGTCTGTGCAGTATGCCTTTTGCGTTTGCCAATGCTTAGTGGATGCACATTCACAGGCCTTTAGGATCTCAAAGGTTCATGCAGGCAATGCATCTCCCGTGACAGCCAATGCTTGTAGGGTCATGGCTTTATGCTGACTTCCAGAATGTCTCCCCAGATTCACGCAGCATACACGCTCTGCAGCGCACGTGTCTTTCCCTTGGCTTACCGGCACCTCGCCGTCGCGGTGGGTTAAACGCCAGACTCGCGCTCACACTTCTCCGCCGGAGCACATTTCCTCCAACACGCGCGCTGACGTGCACTGTGCCTGGGCAGCTACCGCTTGTCTTCAGGGCGCGACTCGGATCCTGCAGAGGGCTGCCAGGTCGACGCCAGTGCACACAGTCGTCGGTGCGCTCGCTCAGTCTCGGAGGCGCCTTTCCGCCTTGCGGGGGTTGATAATGAGGGTGTGGGCCCACCCTCGTCGCCAGTGTGGAGTGCGCCAGTGTGGGGACGCTGCTGCCAGATGGGGCCTATAACTACTGGGCCACATGGTGAGCGTGACGGGGAAATAACCACACATGAGGCAGGTATACTGGTCTGGGCCGGAAGGTCCCGAGCGACCTCCGCCCTTTTATTTATACTCTCTCTGGCCACGCCTGGCCAGAGAGTGATACATAGTGTGTGTATGGTCCCGGGGTCGTTCACTACCATAACAACTAGACCGTTACACCAAGATAGACTTGGAAGCAATGGTAAACTGTGACAGCAAATGGCGCACTCGTCCTTCTCCTGGGAGCTGAGACAAAATCAAGACGCTGACAGCAGTAGCATAGGCGAGAGGAAGACGGCATTAGAGACACGCCTGCAGACCGAACTTGTTACGTTCAAGTGGCTCATTAAGTAATTTTTCAATAGTAAATTGATGCCCTTGAGCACAGTGACAATGGCATGACCACTAACAGAATATACCTAGTTTTTTGGCGAGAAAGTAACAGCAAAATTTGACTTATGTTTCTTAACATTTTAAAACCCATGGATAACAGTTTTGGAAACATTAAGTTAGGTTTCTTTTTCACCTTCCGCTAGTTAAGACAAGTAGAACGAAAACATTTGGACTGACACAGAAGAGGTTGTCAGAGAAGGTCAGTAGTTAAGAGTTTATTAGAGAGCCAAACAGGCTGCTCTGCCTCCTCCAGAGCAAGGGGCAGTAAGCGAGCTTTCTCTGTAAACTGTGAAAATGCAGCATATATGGAAAAAGGGAGAGCAGCAAAAAACTGTAATATAGAAACGTCCTTCTGCTCAGAAGGGTCGCCAGAGCTGTGCGACAGACAAGGTAGAGCTGGGCCTATATGAGACTTTGTATAAGACTTTGCAGTCTGTCTAGTTCAATACCTGTTATCTGTTGCAATCTCCTCTCCATGGCTGCGATATCATGCAACAAGCAAAAGTATGGAGATAGTGCCCAAGGACATGGATTTACATGCGTTCATTAAAGGGGCTTGGAAAATGCATAGAAGCCTGAAAGGTACAGCTTTATTGTGCCAGCCCATGACACTAGACTTTGTGCATTAACTTCATGTGCAAAAACAAGACAGAGCAGATGGTGTGGGAGACATTTTCACACCTCATGCCAGGATGTGAGATAAAAAAAATTGTTTGCGGTCAAACCACACCAAGGCGGCCCGACTGCTGCATAAGAGTATGTGCCAGACACTCTACATTATTCTCAGAAGTGGGAGCCTGGACCATCAGAAAAAGAGAATTAAAGACCAGGATGAAATTGAGATCAGATAAGCGATCCTAACCAACTGATGAAATGGTTTATGCCTAAGAAACGGGTAAACCTGGAAAAGAAGAACACGTTGAAACAATGTCCAAAATCAGAGAAGTTGGGCCCACTGTATCAGAAAGTGGTGCCTACCAGGAGAGTAGTTTCAGCAGAGAGGCCAGGATCAACATAAGCATAGTCAGTGGCTGAACTAGCAGCAGTCACCCTGGCAAATCATGGTGGCGCACAGGACGGTTGGTTATGCTTGCAGAGTGTGGGAAGAGGCCTTGCTCCTTAAAAGGTTGGGCCCTGGGCAATTGCCCACTCTGCCCATGTCTTAAAAGGGGTCTTCAGTTGAGGCAAGGCCAAACCCGTGTTCTGGTGTTTCCCTAAGAGTTAAAGCACCAGCTGAGCCTTCAAAATATTTGGGATTTGAATGACACAACATGTAAGAACATGATAAGGACTTTCAATTTTTTTTTAAAGTATTTCTTTAACACAACCTACAGAAGTATTTCAATTTACTACATTAGATAACATCACCTCATTTATATTTATTTGAAGTGAAAGTTTCTAAACACTAACTTAGAAACAGCTGTGAACTTTCCTTCCTGACATTCATGCCACGAGTGAACAAAGTGACCCAATCCAATTATCAGGTGTCCCTTACAGGGAAACATCCATTACAACTCAGTCATTACATCACACTGCTTCTACAACGCAACTGTTACAACGCAACTGCCTTGACATCTCATGCCATTACAGCGCATATCACTACAACGCATGCCACTACAATACATACAATACTATGCATGCCATTACAACGCATTTTAAGGAAAGTAATGGAGATTGTTTAGTTATAGGGTGGGTATGGGTTTTTGGGGTAGATGGAATTGTAATTTGTACCCCTACACTATCCAACATTTACCCTACTGTTGCACTCACTGGAGTGGGAATAGTAATTTTTACCACTACACAATCCAACACTTAACCTACTGTTACCCTAAAAGTATTATGCATTGTAATGGTATGCATTGTAATGGAATGCGTTGAAAAGGTAGTTTTTAAAAATGCGTTGTAAAATCATGCGATGTAATGGTAGTTGCGATGTAAAAACCGCGTTGTAAAAGCATGCTTTGTAATTGTTTGCGTTGTATTGTCATATCTTCCACTTATATCATGGCCAACATTATTGTGAAAGGTGGGTTAACATTGCAGGCTATCAAAGCATGTAAGATTTTTGTACATGACCCTTCTGGAACTGTATTACTTGAAGGTGACCTCCAATGTGACGCTGAAATAAATTAGACACAGTGAAGTGATTTGACTTAAATCACACAATTTAGTCATGCGGGGAAGCCAGGATGTGAATGAACATTTTTCTAGCATTCACAACAAGAATTTTCGAATCCTTTTAAGGACACAGTGGTGAGGAATATGTTTTGCTATCTTTACGAGCTTCAAACATCAGCCAATCAAAATGTTAGAAAAAACCTTTAACTAGCTACAAATCCCAGTCACAGCTGGACTGGCCAGACCGAGCTTCAGGCATTTTTTCAGGAGCCTGGAAGGAAGGGTGGCCGGTTTTGTTTGTGGGGGCAGGATTTGTAGCCCTGAAGCATTTTTTTTTTTAAAATACCTTTTTATTAATACAATTTGCTTGGCACAAACACTTTACACCAATTCGTATATCAGGTGCTTACTGACGACTGACATCACTGCGTTACTTTGCGTACTACCGTTATTTAGATCATAACCATTGACAATACCGCCCCTTTGAGTCTCACATTTCCCCACCACTCTCTTCCTCTGATGCCCCATCCCTCTGCACCCTGGGAGGTTCACATATGTATCCCCGGAATTTATTCCATGCTCCCCACACTTTATTCCATTTTCGCGGACAACCTCAATTAACGGATACTGCTTTTTCTGTCACCATGGCCGTGTCCATATCTTTACACCAAGCCTTGAGTGTCGGTATCTCCTCCGAGCCCCACTTTTATGCGATGTTACGCTTTGCAATCATTATTCCCAAAGTAAACCATTCCTGCGCTGGGTGTGTAAGATCGTTAGGCTCCCACACATTCAACAAACATCTCTTGGGCTCCAGCACCAGTGACACCTCCTCTACTTGCGACATTGTCCTCATTACTTTGACCCAATATTCAGCTATTTTCTGACACTGCCACAGTGTATGGTACAATGACCCCTCCTCCCCACAGCGCCTCAAGCAGTATGGGTGCGAATCTTTTCCCATCCTGCAGAGGGTGAGTCTGGTATAGTAAGAACGGTGCATAATTTTGAGCTGCACCAGCCTAAGCCTTGAGGGTATCCCCACTTCCCTTGGAGATGCCGTTGCCTCCTGCCACTCGGTGTCATCAAGTTCCCCAACATCTCGAGACCATCTTTCCCGGAGTACCCTCAGAGGGTCCGGCAAGTTGTTGACCAATTTTTTGTAGGTGAGGGAAGTGGCGCGTCTTTGCATATAATCTGTGAGTAATCTATCCTCCAAGGGGGTGGCCTCCGGAACTTCGGTACCCACTGGCAAGGCCGCTCGTAGCGCATGTTGTACCTGCAGGTATCGAAACATTTCCGAGGGCGCCAACTCATATTGTTCTCTAAGACGTTCAAACATGATTATCTCCCCCTTGCGCCACATGTCGCCCACCGTGGATATGCCGATTGCGTCCCACTGGGCAAATCCCTTACTATTCCTGAGCCGTCCCAGCCGTTTGGTATCCCACAGTGGAGTAAGTTGAGTTATGATTCCCTTCCATCCCAGTTTTGCATGCGCCCTGTGCCACAAGGTGATTGTGTGTTTTGTGGGTCCAATCAATGTGTGGTATCGTTTCTCGTTATACAGCGCTGCCATCATACCTTCTACCCCTAGCCCATGTCTGTCCGCCTTAAAAGCGGGGTCTGCTTGCGGGACGTGTATCCACTGGTTAATAGTCTTCAATTGTGCTGCCCAATAGTACAACTGTATGTTTGGAAGTGCTATTCCCTCGTCGTACCACCCTTTAACCAATTTGCCCTGTGCAATACGCGCCGGCTTGTTTCCCCATAGCAGACTGGAAACTCGTGCCTCTATCGCTTGGAAATAGCTTGGGGGTACCTGGAACGGTGTATTCTCCAGTGCATACAGGAACCGAGGGAGCGCCATCATGTTAAAGAGCGCCGCCTTTCCCAAGAGGGTCAGCGGTAGTGTGCCCCAATGCAACGCATCCCGTCTGAGGCGCTCCAAGGGAGGCATGAGATTCTGCGTATAGAAGTCATCTGGGTTTGCGGTTATATAGATACCCAAATATTTGAATGTGCCCTCCGCCACCTGCAGTGGGCAATCTCTGGGGAGCCGAGGGGGCGGGCCACATAATATAAATAAGACAGACGTAGACCAGTTTATAGTGTATCCCGATGCCCGGCTGAAAAGTTCACACATGTTGAGGAGTAGCTCAATAGAGTGACTGGGGGAGGCCATGTATATCAGCACATCATCCGCGTATAAGGAGATGTGGTCCTCCCAGTCTTCCGACCATCTGAGTCCCCGAATCATCGGTTCCCATCTGATCCACGCTGCCATTGGCTCCAGCACTAGAGCAAATAACAGCGGCGACAGCGGGCACCCTTGACGCGTGCCGCGTGAAAGTGGGAAATCTTCGGAGATATGACCATTGGCCGTCACATGTGCCACAGGATTAGTGTACAATAAACGTACCCATGCGCAGGATTTAGGGCCAAAGCCCAAGTGATTAAGCACAGCAAAAAGGAAGGGCCACTCCACCAAATCGAATGCCATCCGCGCATCCAAGGAAAGGAGAACTGCTGGCTCTTTCAAATAGGACACGCGGGCCATCACGCCATGTAAGCGTCGTAGGTTCAATGCCGTATTTCTACCCGGCATGAAGCCGGATTGGTCTGGGTGTATAATGGTCCCCAAGTGCGGTGTCAGTCGTAATGCAAGGAGTTCGCCATGATTTTTGCCTCAGCATTAATTAGAGATATGGGGCGATACGAGGTACATTCTTCGGGGGGGCTTTCCGGGTTTTGGGATCGCTACTATAGTGGTCAGTCGTTGATTTATTGGAAGTTCACCAACCTTTAGGCTGTCGCAGTACATATGTAGTAGATGTGGGGCAATTGTTCCAGCTACCGTTTTAAATACTTCAACTGGTATACCATTGGGCCCCGCCGCCTTCCCCGATTGCAATAAACCGATCGCCACCTGCAGCTCCTTGATCGTAAGATCGGCTTCGAGCGCAGAGGCATCCTCTGGTGTGAGTTTGGGCATAGCATTATCTTTAATATAGGACTGCGCCTCCTCCATGGTCATAGTAAATGACGATGTGTACACCTGCTGAAAATGTCGCGCTAGCGTATGCACTATTGTGTGCGGGTCTGTTACCAACCGACCTTCAAATGTACGAAGTCTAGCTATACATTTCTTCCCCAGTTCCCGTTTATCGAGCCATGCCAGGAGTTTCCCGGCTTTATCGCCGGTTCATAAATCTTTTACTGCGTGGCTGACATGCGTGACCTAACCACCTCTCTGAGATATTCCCTGTGTTCTTGTTGCCTGAGGCTCAAGCGCTGGGTCGAAGCTGGGGTGGGGTTTCGGGTGCATTGGGCGTCTGCCTCACGTAACTCTTGTTCCAAGTCATTTAGCTCCCGGTATTTGTCGCGCTTGTGACCTGTAATATCAGCAATGGCCTGCCCTCTGAGCACGGTTTTGTAGGCTTCCTACAGAATGGTCGGAGAGTTAACCGAGTAAGCATTTTCTTGAAAGTAATGTTGTGTGGTAGTGGTAAAAGCTTTCTTGATCTTAGGGACATGTAAATATCCAGGGTAAATTGGGTAAGCACGCTGCCGTGTCTTGTGGTGGCTAGTGTAGGTTAAGAGCACTGGGGAGTGGTCAGAAATTCCCCTTGGTAGAATTTCAACAGTCGTTACCTTACTCAAGCATTCAGCTGATGCAAAGAAATAATCTATCCTGGAGAGGCTATTGTGTACCCCAGAATAGAAAGTGAAATGTCGTTTATCGGGGTTGCGGTACCTCCATGTGTCGGTGAGTCCCAGTGCCTTTACAAAGTTCCCGGTAGAAGAAGCGCCACCCGTGCGCAGCTTGGCGGGATAGCGGTCCAGAGCCCCATCAATGATATCATTAAAGTCACCCCCAATCAATAGTTCCCCCTCTGGGAGATTAAGCAAAAAGTCACCCAGTGCCTGGAGCGTCACCGTGTGGAGGACTGGAGGGATATAAACCGATACTATATTAATAGGTCTCCCCTCCCATTGTCCAGCTATGGCCGCAAATCGACCGTATTTGTCTGTTTTTGTGTGATGTATTATTAGTTGCGATTGTTTTCGAAACGCAATATCCACCCCTCTGGAACCGGAGGTGAACTCCGAATGGGCAACCATTTTAAACCCCCAGCGGTCTAGCGCCCTGCAAGTGGTACCAGTTAGATGCGTCTCCTGTAGTAGAGCCACTGTCGGCTCGCACCTTTTTAAACTTTGCAAAACCAAGCCGCGTTTTATTTTGTCCCCCAGGCCATGAACGTTCCATGTGACTAGCTTTAAGGGAGCCTCCTGTGTCACGGAGTGCGGCTGTGTCTCCGAGGTGGATGAGCTATGTGTTGTCATTGCTGATACGATAGTTAAGCATTGTCATGGTGTCTCATCTGTAATGCACCGGTTGCCTGAAGCATACAAGTATACCACACGTTAGTGCCTGACTAAGAACAATATACAAAAAAGAACATAACCATAAAACCAGTCCCAGTCCCCCTTCCCCCCTCCCTGCTCAACGGAATTAAAACTTCCCGCCACCCCAACTGTGCAGAGTGCTTGTTACCCTTCCCTGTTACCATAACTTGGGAGGAGAGTGAGTCTCCGCAGTCCGGTAGAACCCCCCCATATCGTCTTCATCCTGTGCGGCACCACACGTCAATCCAATGTAGCATGCGGATCGGAGTGCCCAAGAGGGTCCGGATTCCCAGTGACCTTGAGTAAAGTCTGTAAGCAGTCAGTATATTCCCTCCGCCGTGAACAACAGGCGCCTTGGTGCCCAACAAAGTTCCGGTCAGCAGTCCACAGGATGTTGCCCTCATCGGAGAGCCAGAAGTGTCCAGTTCAAGCATTAGTCCTGGAATCCCCGCACCGCTGATGATCTGTACCACCAAACCCCTATCCTCAGGGTTTCCTATTCTTGTTCTTCCGACCTTGTTTGTTCTCCGCAGTGCGTGCCGTTTGACCCCGACCTTCCAGATCGTGGGGCCTTGCGCCAGCCCTCCAGCCATTCCTGTACGTCCTCCGGGGTCAGAAAAAAACATGTTTTTCCGTCTGCTTCCACCCGCAACCTTGCCGGATACATCATCGAGTATTTGATTCCACGGTCCCGCAGGGTTTTCTTTACGTCGAGAAATCCGCGACACTGCCGCCTTATAGTCCGGGAAAATGGCGATTGTGCCATTTTCGAGTCGGGGGTGCAGCTCGCGCGGCCTGTAGTATGACGTCCCTAAAATTAAAATTAAATATACGGGCTAGGATGGGTCGCGGTGGTGCTCCCGGTTTCGGCCTGCCCCCGGGCACACGGTGTGCTCTTTCAACCGAAATGTAGTTGGACAGGCCACGCGGCTCAAGGCGAGTGGTGACGAGCTCCTCGACAAAGAAGTCCAGGGACAGGCCACCCGTTTGTTCCGGCACACCAATAAGGCGTATGTTGTTCCTCCATGAACGCCCTTCTTGGTCCTCCAGTTTCGCCGCCATCTGTTTATTGTCTGCCAGGAGACGACTCACTTGTGTTAAAAACAGCTGTGTCGGTCACCAGAGTCGCCGTAGTTCCCTCTACCTCCTTTATTCTGGTAGACAATTTGTGAAGGTCGGCTCGGATCAGGGACACGTCCATCGACATCACCCCAATGCGTGTATCCACCTTAGTCAGTGCAGCCATTACGTCGTGGAGGGTTATTTCTTGCGCCACTGCCGTTTGCGCACTGGGGGTCACCTGCGCCTCCTTATCTTCAGGGTCCTTCTGTGGTTTGGTATAAGCATACTTGTCCAGCTTCGCCTGCTTCATGCCCTTTGGGCCCCTGGTGCTCATCCTGGCCATTGAAATGTACGCGGCTCCTTCCTGGGATCGGGGACGGTAGTCGCCGCCACCAGCCAGAGGAAGAATCAGATCCTCGCGGCCTGTCGACTTTCCCACCCCTTCACCTCACCTTCGGGGGCCACCCTTCCGCACCTAGAGGAACGAAAGCCTTGAGTCCGATATCCTCTGTTCTTGGATGTAGCTTACAGTATTATAGGAAGCACTATGCACCGCCAGCAAGGAACCCCCGCCCACACTCACTGGAACGTTAATTTTCCTGTATCATCTCCCCTCCGTCCTCCACAGAGTGAGCCCCTGCGCTTACAGCATACTCCGGTGCTATGTGTCCCACTGCAGCCTCCTGCCCTCAATGCCTCTTGATCCACTGTTCTGGGTGGCCGGGGGCCGCCCCGGCCCCGCTGCTGCGCCCCCGCCAACAACAGTCCAACCGGTGCACCGCGCTGTGCTGGGGGATGGCGCTCCTTCAATTGATTTTCGCCCGGTTCCTTCTCGTCCCTGAAATCACCTTGCCGGGGGTGGGGGGTGGAGTCCACCCGGCCGCATCTCTGGTCGCCCGCGGAGACGTTCGGGATCGGGTCCCAGCTTCAGTTCACCCGCTGCATCGCGTAGCTCGCGGCTCCGTCCCTCCCGGCGTACTTCAGCCGCCGTGTCACTGTGGCGCCCGGCTTACCTCGCCAGCGTGGGCCGCCACTGAGCCAATCGCCGCCGCAGCCGAATATGGGCCCCAGAAGCGGATCGTTACATGCCTCGAGTCCGCTACTGCTGTGTCCTATGCGCTGAAGTGCGTGTGTCGCCGGATGATTTTGCGGATAGACGGGGTCGGTTCCGAGACCCACAGAGCTTCACTAGGCTGCGGCCATTTTCCTTGGCAGCTAGCCACGCCCCCTGTGAAGCAGTTTTAAAAGCATTGCAAAGGTCCTTGTACATCAAGCAGTTTCCAGGCAGCAATAAAAGTGTCAAGTTAACTCTGGTGATTAATGTACTAGCTGGAGAGAGATGGGAGTTTTGTCTAGTGGCAGTTTTGACTCATCTAAGGTAGAGTAAAGGGTTAATATGCCTGCTGCGAAAAACATGCATATCAAAGAACAATATTTTATATGCATGGCTCAGTGGGTTACTGCTTTTGTCACAGAGATTCTTTTGTTACTGTGGAGTTCATAAGTTATAATCGTAATCTAGCACAGTGAGGTATGAACTGCCAAGAGATGCATGGTACAGGTTAGAAAGTTATGTTTTTTCCCAGTCTTTCATTATCTTGAAGTCGATAAAAAGGTTTGTTTAGGAACAACTAAATTCTAAATATTAAAGTCAATTCTAGCCACTGTGTTATGTTCTGAATTCTGAGTCTGTGCTTCTCCAGACCAAGCACTCTTAAAAAGTGCCTACCACTATGGAGGACATTCCCTCTGTCTTATGTATCATTTTCTATACACTGATTTACACATGTGTGACTCATTGTCTCTGTGTGTGTGATGTAAAGTCCTCTGACACCCTACACTGGTATGAGAGGTGCTATAAAACAAATAAAATACATGTGAGAGAGGAGCTATGGAGAGATGAGAGTGGCTGTTGGAGGGTGATAGTGAAGAAATCATTGAAGAGTATAAACAAAGATTGTCGTATTCTGGTGCACAGTAAGTGCTAAAAAACAATGGGTCACTGGGAATTAAACCTCTATAGTGAAATGCGGAGTCTTCCATAGTTGATGACAACAAACATATAACATTTTTGAATTACCAAGGTATAATAGCTTCATCTCGACCTTGCGGAAGTGCTGTCATATATAATGAATTCCCTTCCTGACACACACTCATGGATGCCAGGACTCACGTTGGCTCCCGAACAGATTATTTAGAATTTTTTTTAAATCTATGTCAGGACCGGAGGTACCGATTATGTTAGTTCAAAGCTGATCCACCTCGAGTCATGATGTACCTCAGCGATGAGTAGACTACCTCCGTAACTTCAAGTTGCTTTGCTTGTAGTGGCATAGCTATGGGAATTTTTGAGTTGGACTGTCAAGTGAAGGTCCTTCTGCATATTTTTCCTTAGGCGCCAGCTTGGAGCCGGTCCCTGAGGTTTCCACTATTGTGCCAGCTACTGAGGCGAGGTTGTGAGTTGCGAAGTTCAGCCATTTTTCTTTTGCATCCATGCATTTTGTTGCCCATTCTTCCCATTGGAAAGGTGTCTTTGTCTTTTTCTTGCTTCCCATTACTCTTTTCAGCTGTGACTCGTCTTGGGTGTCTATTAGTTGTTGGATGGTTTGAGTAAAATGCAGCTGTAGAGGAGTTTATAAACCTCTCGCATCTTTGTTCTGTGAGAATAGCACATCCATTGGGTTCTTTAGAAAGTTACATTTACTTAAAGATCTCTGTAGAGGTACAAGCGACTGGTCTGTCAATATGGGAGAGAGCAGGGGATGGTCACACTGCTTAGTCATCCATGCTGTTTGCAAGGTAGAGGCTGGTGCACCGTTGTTTTGCAGATCACAAATGCGCCTCTGCTTGCGCCTCTTGTTTATTGGTGCTACCCTTGTCTTCCCAGATCTCATGTCTCCGGATCTGTTTAGCA
This sequence comes from Triturus cristatus, assembly GCF_964204655.1. Classification (NCBI taxonomy): domain Eukaryota; kingdom Metazoa; phylum Chordata; class Amphibia; order Caudata; family Salamandridae; genus Triturus; species Triturus cristatus. The sequence continues at coordinate 1,065,873,829 of NC_140579.1, read as the reverse complement.
ATGTTACCTTGTTATTCCAGAAATCGCCTTCCTTTGCAGGTATGTATTTAATGGTTTACTGGGCTGCAGGCATTTTGCTGATGGCTGCACGTGGTACAAACTGATACTACTTTTTCCTTGCCTTTGATGCAGTCAAAACTTCAAGTATTTCTATGTAGCTGGAATTAATGGTTTATTGTTGATCTCCTTGAGGATCCCTGCAGGGCTGAGTAAGCGAAAATGAGCTTGAGTAATGCTTGTTACGGAAACCAGGGTGGGGGGAGCACGCAGGGGGAAGCAAGCCACACCACAGGTCTAGCATGGCTGCTCCCGCTTCCCACCATCTCAACCCGCAGGAAAAACGCTATTTTCCACTCAAGATCCTGCCCTCGCTGTTTAGACTGAGCACTCTGCTTGTCTTGTCTCAACGATGGGCCCCGTGACCCCAAACCCCTCAAGCCAGTGTGCCACTCACCTCAGGGTCAAGATGTGCAGAGTAGACTGAGACCTTGAGTTGGGCCTCGTAGCAGGCAAAATTAAACCCTGGGTAAAAGCTTTGTCGGGGGACCTTGAAGCCTCACAGGGGCTGCGAAGGAGAAGCATCAGCGTCCAACATTCACTGATCCTATCCCTTGATTCAACTGCTCTTGCGCATGCACTCTGAGCCTCTAAGCAAATCCTGGCAAATCGCGGCACCCCTCATGGGGGGAAACAGTCGGGGCTAAAGCTAAAGTCAGAGAAGGTAGTGAGCCAAGGGACTGCAGAGCTGCCGAGCCACCACGGAGCTTGCGAGAGATGCAGATGGGCAGGGCAACACCACGCAATGTGCAGCAATGTCTTCGATGTGCTCAATCAAGTCAAGACAGCAATTGTAATGATGACCTCATACAGTTACCCACGCTTTTTCCTCGAAAAGTGCTCCATTGTAAGTAAAGAGGTTGCAGCATGCCCCGACCCTCAGAGGGTTGAGAAGAACTCTATGATGACGCATGTCACTGGATAACATTCAGTGAGTGAGAGTTCCTTTAAGAAAAACAGTTTTTCCCTATATACAGTGGGTCCATCCTACATGGTTAGAGGTCGACTCTCTTGTTGCGACACTGTATATAAGGAGGGTGAGTCGTGACCTCTGTTTCCCTCTTCCCTCCCTCTCCTGATTTTAACAAAGCTGATCCACTACAATAGAAGCTGCATGCACAATAGGTTTACAGTAACATTATTTAAACATAGAATCAGATGACCAGTCTGCCGCATGTAAAATATCTTCCAACCTAGAACAAAAGCCTTTGAGGCCATAACGTCTCTAATGGAATGAGTCCCATGAATAGAAACGTCAATGCCAGCCTCTCCCATGACCCACCTAAGTCATCTGGCAAGAGTCGCAGCAGACACTGGTTTAAACAGCTTTGGAATAGCTAACAATAGTTGGTCAAAGGATGATAGTGGCAAGCAAAAGTATGTTTTTCACAAACCTTCAAACACCTGACCACACAGAGTGTGTCATTATGAGGAAACTATGGATAATCAGTGCATTGAGAAAGGGTCTTTGTTCTTTTCGAAATTGTAATAAGAACACATTCTGGAGAAAATCACCTACCTGCTAAATCCAGAGCCCTCACATCTGAGACTCTTCTACATGAAACTAGCCATAATACATGGTCAAATTAGCTGATAATTGTGTCATCAATAACAAAGCATTGTCAGCTCACTGTTTAAACAGATGTAGAACAGAATTAACATCCCACAATTGAGCATATATGGGCCTAGGTGGATTGTAAATTCTAATGCCTTTAAAGGGTTAACAGATCGAAGGATGCATTCCTACTGGTTTACTGCGCATGACTATCTGAAATAGCTTATCTAAAATTATTTACTGACCTATAACACAAACCGGCTGAGGCACGGCCTGACAAAAAATTAATGACATCCTTTAAATCTGCCCCCACGGGATCCAGACTTAGTTCCAGGCACCAACCCACCCACTGCCACCATACTTCAGCTTATCGTTTGTGTGTGGCCGGAGCCAAAGTCTGTCATATGAAATGGGCAGCCTCCTCCAAAAGGCCAGAGATCTGTATATGTCTCCCGAGATTTTCCAGGTCATGAGAGCCAACCAGTTCTGCATCAGGAGAGGGTGAAGCATTCTTGCAGGATCAGTCAAGAGCTCCGGAAACACCAGGAAGGCAATCGGGGAAATCCATCATCATCTCCAGAAGAACAGGGAACCAAGGCTAGGTATTCCAGATGGGAGTGACCAACACCATAGTCGCTCGCTGGCATCTGGTCTGGGCTGTGTCCCTAAGGATCATTGCAAATGGAGTACATGCATAATTCACTTGCGTCGCCCAATTCTAAAGAAACACATCTGTGCCAAGAGCTGCTGGGTCCAGTCTCCAACTGTAGAAATCTTTCAAGTGACAGTTCAGTCAAGGGGTAAACAGATCCACCTTACATGGATCCATGACACTGATTCACCTGAAAAATGTGGGGATGAAGCACCTAGTCGCTGGGATCTGGTACAAACCTGGAACTCCAGTCCACCATAATGTTATCCTGTTCAGGCAAATATTCCACCACTACTGAAATCTTGTGGCACAGGCAAAATACCAAAAAGTCATTGGCAATGTCGACCAGCAGTCGAGACCTGGTGCTGCCCAGTCTGTTCATATGACACACTGCTGACACATTGTCCATCCGAAGGAAAATGCAATAATTGGACTTCTTGGCGTAGAGAGTCTTGATTATGATGAAACCTGCCAAAATCTCCAGGCAATTGATGTGGAAGCTGAGTTCTTCTAGTGACCAAAGACCTTCGATGGCTCACTTTCCATACCTGGCTCCCCAGCCCCAGAAGCTGGCATCGGACTTAATGACCTGGTCCAGAACTGCCAGAAGATGGCTCTGCCATTGCAGGCCTCCTTGTGTTGCAGCCACCATGTCATCTCGACTCTCGCTTCATGGGATACTGGAAGCTAAGCTTCGTATGTCAGGCCATGTCAAAGATGTTGAATTTTTAGGTGTAGAAGAGCCTTGTAGTGCAGTGGGTTCAGAAAGATCACTTGGATTGAGGAGTACAGAAGGGCCACCAGTTGTGCAACTGAATTCAACTACATCGTCTGTTTGCTTAGTACAGAACTCAACTCTCACCTAATCGACTTCATCTTCTGTGCTGGGAGTAAAAGCTGAGTCTTGACAGAATCCTCCTAGAACCACAGAAATTCCATCTGTTGTGACAGGGTCACAACTGACTTCTTCATGGTCAGGCGTAGATCTTGCAATAGACTGGTCATCCAAGAGAGATGAAGAAGCAAGCCTGTCTGTGATTGGGACATAAGAATCATGTTGTCGAAATAGATGATTAAACGTACCCCTTTTTGCCCTCAGCATATCGATTACTGGTTTCAGTAGTTTTGGTAAAGGCCCAAGGAGCTGAGGATGACCCAAATGGCAGGGCTAAGTATTCAAACCATTGGCAACGCCATTGAAATTGCAGAAAACGCCTGCAGGGGCAAAAATGGGGACCGTGACATATGCATGCCTTGAGGTCCAACCAGACAATCCGGTCCCCTTCATGAAGAAGATCTTGGAGGAGGTGGATACCCTCCATCCTGAAGTGGTGATGGGCCACCCATTGATTTGAACTGTTGCAGGTTAAGCACTAGCTGATGACCCCAACCCTTCTCCTGAATGAGGCTCCCTTGCTGAAGAGACCCCTGAAGCACATTGATCTGGAGGGAAAGAACCCATCTCTGGAGCTGTCCTGTCATCCTCCACAACTGCAAAATCTGAATCCCCTCTGACCGTGGGAAGAGGAGCAGTCGGCCAACTGTCCTCAATCTCATCTGGCCTGGAAAAAAATGGGTTGAAACACTTTCTAAAGGGAGGTCTGCACCTTGTCAAGGGCAGTAAATGTGTTCACACGTTTTCCAATTTCCTTTACAAAGCGGTCCCCGAACAGCTTTCCTTCCACCAAAAGACCATCTTTGTATGTAGCCAGATCGAAAAGATTGGGATCAAATCTCATGAGGACTGACTTCTGTAGCTCTGAAGAGAGAGCAAAATTTGCATCGAGGGGAGGCAAACTGCCCATTTGGCCCGCCTGGCAAGAACTTTTGGCTTCACACCCCGACCAGTCTCCAGAGCCTCGAGGTCTAGCTCCAGTATTTTTGCCAGGGGGCCCAGATTTCCAAAATTTGTCTTGACAGGCTCGTAGGGCCGGGTTGATGCCTTTTTTGCGATCACAAGCATATTTTCTTTTTTAGAAAAGTCAACATATTCAGATCTATGTCCTGGTCCTCAGCAGTCTTAGAAGGGAAGTCTGGTCTGGGACATTCAGCTGTGTGGCAGTCTCTTTTTCAAAACTCTTGCGAAGATGAGCCTGCATGTATTTGGCCACCGTCAGTGCCTTACCCCAATCCGAGGATCTTGGATGGACGATAATGTCCAGCTCCAAGTACAGGGGATTGGACATAAGGGAAGGCAGGAAACCACCTAGAAGTGGGCTAGCAGACCTCTTAGGTTTGCAGCTCAAAGGTTTGCTGAGATGGGAGAGGATGGGGAAAATTGGTCAGAATCAGGATGGTAGGTGCTCTGATTCCGGCGCTGAGCCACAATCTGGACACTGTATGTGTATACTCCCAAAATGTCATGAGAACATTTCGATAGGTTTTCAGCATGGGGCGAGCTCGCAGATTTTAATTTGGCCCGAAACTGAAGGATGAAGGGAGACTTTTCTTCTGTTTCTCATTGAACTGATCAAGGCGTTCTGTTTTGGGCTGCAGGGCTATGGTCAGCACCTCGCTCAGGGAATGCTGCGCAGAATGATCAATAACTTCAACTAGGCTGTCATCTAGGTAATACCCCTCCTCATCTTCATGGCCATAGGGTTCATGCTCACTGGGATCAAATGGTTCACAATCAGACATGATGGCAGGTAGTAAAGTAAATATTAATAGGAGGCTTCCGGCCTAGGCCCAGACAACCTCGTACTCATTCGTCCTAGGGTGGGAGTAAAGAGAGGGGAACAGTCTCCAGAGCAAAGCAAGAATATATATAGATATATTTATTATCCAGTCCCCACAGATGTAGCTCATCAGAGCAGGCCAGAGAAGAGATTGTTGCAACCCTGTGAGTCTCTGCAGAGCAGGGCATCATGTGGGAGCAAGTGGGCCAAGTTTTAAAGCCAGAACACCACCTGCAAGGAAGGAGAAGGCATGCAGAGTCAACCCCTGTTGCAGCCCAGGCTAAGGCACCAAGCCTCTAGTGCGGAAACACGTCACGGAGCCAGTGAGCGTATAAGGAGTGCTGGCTGCCTAAAGACAGAACGAGAACTACATATGTGTAGCCCAATTGGGCTACTTGTACAATACTCACTCCCAGGTGGAACACCCTGCGGGGAACAGCTGGTCCACTAGCCACAAGCCGCAGTAGGAAGGTCACACTGCAAATGGTAATTGGGGGGGGGGGTAATGCGAGAGGGAAGAATCGTATCTAAAGAAGCAAATAGTAATGGACACACACAAGAATTTAATGGTAACTGGTACAAAATCACAAGGTCACTAACCTGCAAATAGAAACATCAATCTCAACAATTTTATGAAACATGATGAAAAAGCCTCATAAAAACTAGAGAGACACTTATCTGACTGCGGAGCAGCAAAGAAAGAGGCAGTCTAGATGGCGTCTCTCAGTTTTGGGTGTTTAAGTGTACTGTGATTGGGGGTCTGTGATAGGGGGCGTGGTTTGAGGAGTTATTGGGATTTGTAGTTTATTATAAGTTTTTTCTAATGTTTTCATTGATTGTTGTTTGGAGCTAGTAAAGAGTGAGAAGCATAATCAGAGTCTCCGATCCTGATACAGAATGCAGGTGTCATGATTACACATAGTGTAGCTAAGCCAATAGCTAGACTGATTTATTTTTCTCAATACCATCTAACAGCAGAGGACAGTGTCTTTGTGCGATTCTGCCAAATGAATCGGACTCTGTTACATGTTAAATTAATCAGACACAATGTTTAAAACGGTACAAAAGGGGGTGGTAATGGACGGAGCATCAGAACCAATCAAACACTCACACCCAGTCAACAGATCTGGGTTTGATCCATCACCGTTCTTTAGCCCACTCTGCCACCCCAGTTCAGACATGGCCATATGCAAATCAGTCTGACCCTGTGCCTCATGGGAACAGTCCAGCCCGAACTGCCAAGCCATGCCTTCCCTGGACAGGAAACAAGCTTCCTAGGACCGGTTTCTGGCATTTCAGCCGTCTTCAGCCAGGCTTGCTTGAATCCAGTGGCAAAGTGAGCAAGGGACTCACGTCTGAGCATACCCTGCCAACTTATGGCGAACAAAGCGGTACAAAAGGGGGTGGTAATGGACGGAGCATCAGAACCAATCAAACACTCACACCCAGTCAACAGATCTGGGTTTGATCCATCACCGTTCTTTAGCCCACTCTGCCACCCCAGTTCAGACATGGCCATATGCAAATCAGTCTGACCCTGTGCCTCATGGGAACAGTCCAGCCCGAACTGCCAAGCCATGCCTTCCCTGGACAGGAAACAAGCTTCCTAGGACCGGTTTCTGGCATTTCAGCCGTCTTCAGCCAGGCTTGCTTGAATCCAGTGGCAAAGTGAGCAAGGGACTCACGTCTGAGCATACCCTGCCAACTTATGGCGAACAAAGCGGTACAAAAGGGGGTGGTAATGGACGGAGCATCAGAACCAATCAAACACTCACACCCAGTCAACAGATCTGGGTTTGATCCATCACCGTTCTTTAGCCCACTCTGCCACCCCAGTTCAGACATGGCCATATGCAAATCAGTCTGACCCTGTGCCTCATGGGAACAGTCCAGCCCGAACTGCCAAGCCATGCCTTCCCTGGACAGGAAACAAGCTTCCTAGGACCGGTTTCTGGCATTTCAGCCGTCTTCAGCCAGGCTTGCTTGAATCCAGTGGCAAAGTGAGCAAGGGACTCACGTCTGAGCATACCCTGCCAACTTATGGCGAACAAAGCGGTACAAAAGGGGGTGGTAATGGACGGAGCATCAGAACCAATCAAACACTCACACCCAGTCAACAGATCTGGGTTTGATCCATCACCGTTCTTTAGCCCACTCTGCCACCCCAGTTCAGACATGGCCATATGCAAATCAGTCTGACCCTGTGCCTCATGGGAACAGTCCAGCCCGAACTGCCAAGCCATGCCTTCCCTGGACAGGAAACAAGCTTCCTAGGACCGGTTTCTGGCATTTCAGCCGTCTTCAGCCAGGCTTGCTTGAATCCAGTGGCAAAGTGAGCAAGGGACTCACGTCTGAGCATACCCTGCCAACTTATGGCGAACAAAGCGGTACAAAAGGGGGTGGTAATGGACGGAGCATCAGAACCAATCAAACACTCACACCCAGTCAACAGATCTGGGTTTGATCCATCACCGTTCTTTAGCCCACTCTGCCACCCCAGTTCAGACATGGCCATATGCAAATCAGTCTGACCCTGTGCCTCATGGGAACAGTCCAGCCCGAACTGCCAAGCCATGCCTTCCCTGGACAGGAAACAAGCTTCCTAGGACCGGTTTCTGGCATTTCAGCCGTCTTCAGCCAGGCTTTTTCCCAAATCGATTTTATCCACACTCAGTGTGGGAGGGTATGCTCAGACGTGAGTCCCTTGCTCATTGCACCATCAGGATTCAGGCAAGCCGGGCCGACGAAGGCTGTGATGCCAGAAACCGGTCCCCGGAAGCTTGTTTCCTTCCCAGTATAAGAATTGGCTTGGTAGTTTGGTTTGCCCTGTTCCCATCATGCACTGGGACAGGTACAGACTAATTTGCATGTAGCCAGGTTCTGAGCTGGGATGGTGCAGTGAGCTAAAAAACGGTGATGGATTAAAACCATGATCTCTTGACTTGGTAAGAGTATTCTGCATCATTCAGAAACTCTGTCCATCACCACCCCCTTTTTCCCAAATCGATTTTATCCACACTCAGTGTGGGAGGGTATGCTCAGACGTGAGTCCCTTGCTCATTGCACCATCAGGATTCAGGCAAGCCGGGCCGACGAAGGCTGTGATGCCAGAAACCGGTCCCCGGAAGCTTGTTTCCTTCCCAGTATAAGAATTGGCTTGGTAGTTTGGTTTGCCCTGTTCCCATCATGCACTGGGACAGGTACAGACTAATTTGCATGTAGCCAGGTTCTGAGCTGGGATGGTGCAGTGAGCTAAAAAACGGTGATGGATTAAAACCATGATCTCTTGACTTGGTAAGAGTATTCTGCATCATTCAGAAACTCAGTCCATCACCACCCCCTTTTTCCCAAATCGATTTTATCCACACTCAGTGTGGGAGGGTATGCTCAGACGTGAGTCCCTTGCTCATTGCACCATCAGGATTCAGGCAAGCCGGGCCGACGAAGGCTGTGATGCCAGAAACCGGTCCCCGGAAGCTTGTTTCCTTCCCAGTATAAGAATTGGCTTGGTAGTTTGGTTTGCCCTGTTCCCATCATGCACTGGGACAGGTACAGACTAATTTGCATGTAGCCAGGTTCTGAGCTGGGATGGTGCAGTGAGCTAAAAAACGGTGATGGATTAAAACCATGATCTCTTGACTTGGTAAGAGTATTCTGCATCATTCAGAAACTCTGTCCATCACCACCCCCTTTTTCCCAAATCGATTTTATCCACACTCAGTGTGGGAGGGTATGCTCAGACGTGAGTCCCTTGCTCATTGCACCATCAGGATTCAGGCAAGCCGGGCCGACGAAGGCTGTGATGCCAGAAACCGGTCCCCGGAAGCTTGTTTCCTTCCCAGTATAAGAATTGGCTTGGTAGTTTGGTTTGCCCTGTTCCCATCATGCACTGGGACAGGTACAGACTAATTTGCATGTAGCCAGGTTCTGAGCTGGGATGGTGCAGTGAGCTAAAAAACGGTGATGGATTAAAACCATGATCTCTTGACTTGGTAAGAGTATTCTGCATCATTCAGAAACTCTGTCCATCACCACCCCCTTTTTCCCAAATCGATTTTATCCACACTCAGTGTGGGAGGGTATGCTCAGACGTGAGTCCCTTGCTCATTGCACCATCAGGATTCAGGCAAGCCGGGCCGACGAAGGCTGTGATGCCAGAAACCGGTCCCCGGAAGCTTGTTTCCTTCCCAGTATAAGAATTGGCTTGGTAGTTTGGTTTGCCCTGTTCCCATCATGCACTGGGACAGGTACAGACTAATTTGCATGTAGCCAGGTTCTGAGCTGGGATGGTGCAGTGAGCTAAAAAACGGTGATGGATTAAAACCATGATCTCTTGACTTGGTAAGAGTATTCTGCATCATTCAGAAACTCTGTCCATCACCACCCCCTTTTTCCCAAATCGATTTTATCCACACTCAGTGTGGGAGGGTATGCTCAGACGTGAGTCCCTTGCTCATTGCACCATCAGGATTCAGGCAAGCCGGGCCGACGAAGGCTGTGATGCCAGAAACCGGTCCCCGGAAGCTTGTTTCCTTCCCAGTATAAGAATTGGCTTGGTAGTTTGGTTTGCCCTGTTCCCATCATGCACTGGGACAGGTACAGACTAATTTGCATGTAGCCAGGTTCTGAGCTGGGATGGTGCAGTGAGCTAAAAAACGGTGATGGATTAAAACCATGATCTCTTGACTTGGTAAGAGTATTCTGCATCATTCAGAAACTCTGTCCATCACCACCCCCTTTTTCCCAAATCGATTTTATCCACACTCAGTGTGGGAGGGTATGCTCAGACGTGAGTCCCTTGCTCATTGCACCATCAGGATTCAGGCAAGCCGGGCCGACGAAGGCTGTGATGCCAGAAACCGGTCCCCGGAAGCTTGTTTCCTTCCCAGTATAAGAATTGGCTTGGTAGTTTGGTTTGCCCTGTTCCCATCATGCACTGGGACAGGTACAGACTAATTTGCATGTAGCCAGGTTCTGAGCTGGGATGGTGCAGTGAGCTAAAAAACGGTGATGGATTAAAACCATGATCTCTTGACTTGGTAAGAGTATTCTGCATCATTCAGAAACTCTGTCCATCACCACCCCCTTTTTCCCAAATCGATTTTATCCACACTCAGTGTGGGAGGGTATGCTCAGACGTGAGTCCCTTGCTCATTGCACCATCAGGATTCAGGCAAGCCGGGCCGACGAAGGCTGTGATGCCAGAAACCGGTCCCCGGAAGCTTGTTTCCTTCCCAGTATAAGAATTGGCTTGGTAGTTTGGTTTGCCCTGTTCCCATCATGCACTGGGACAGGTACAGACTAATTTGCATGTAGCCAGGTTCTGAGCTGGGATGGTGCAGTGAGCTAAAAAACGGTGATGGATTAAAACCATGATCTCTTGACTTGGTAAGAGTATTCTGCATCATTCAGAAACTCTGTCCATCACCACCCCCTTTTTCCCAAATCGATTTTATCCACACTCAGTGTGGGAGGGTATGCTCAGACGTGAGTCCCTTGCTCATTGCACCATCAGGATTCAGGCAAGCCGGGCCGACGAAGGCTGTGATGCCAGAAACCGGTCCCCGGAAGCTTGTTTCCTTCCCAGTATAAGAATTGGCTTGGTAGTTTGGTTTGCCCTGTTCCCATCATGCACTGGGACAGGTACAGACTAATTTGCATGTAGCCAGGTTCTGAGCTGGGATGGTGCAGTGAGCTAAAAAACGGTGATGGATTAAAACCATGATCTCTTGACTTGGTAAGAGTATTCTGCATCATTCAGAAACTCTGTCCATCACCACCCCCTTTTTCCCAAATCGATTTTATCCACACTCAGTGTGGGAGGGTATGCTCAGACGTGAGTCCCTTGCTCATTGCACCATCAGGATTCAGGCAAGCCGGGCCGACGAAGGCTGTGATGCCAGAAACCGGTCCCCGGAAGCTTGTTTCCTTCCCAGTATAAGAATTGGCTTGGTAGTTTGGTTTGCCCTGTTCCCATCATGCACTGGGACAGGTACAGACTAATTTGCATGTAGCCAGGTTCTGAGCTGGGATGGTGCAGTGAGCTAAAAAACGGTGATGGATTAAAACCATGATCTCTTGACTTGGTAAGAGTATTCTGCATCATTCAGAAACTCTGTCCATCACCACCCCCTTTTTCCCAAAACAATGTTTAAAAACATTATATAGGGAAGGAAGGTGGAATAGAGTGCAGTGATGTAGAGTAGAGTGATGTAGAATACATTGGCATAGAGTGCATTAGTGCTGAGTAGAGTGGTGTACAGTTCAGTGTCGGAGCAGTGTTACAAAGTAGAGTGGCATAGAGTGCAGTGGTGTAGAGTAGAGTGGCAGAGAGTGCAATGGCGTTGAGGGGTGCAGAGTGGAATGTTGTAGAGTGGAGTGGAGTGTTGCAGAGTAGAGTGTCATAGAGCATTAGTGTAGCGAGGCGTAGAGTGTTTAGGCATAGAGAGTAGTGGCATAGAGTGCAGTGGTGCAGAGTAGAGTGCAGTGGCATAGACTGCCGTAATGTAGAGTGCAGTTGTGTAGAGTGCATTGGCAAAGAGTGGAGTGGTTTAGAGTAGATTGGTGTAGAGTACAGTGGCATACAGTAGAGTGGTGCAGAGTGGAGTAGACTGACAGTTCAGCGGCGTAGAGTAGATTGTTTCAGAGTAGAGTGAAGTGGCGTAGAGTGGAGTGGTGCAGGTTAGAGTGCAGTGACGTACATTAGAGTGCCGTAGGGTGTAATGGCATAGAGTAAAGAAATGTAGAGTGACATGGTGCAGAGTAGATGAGTGGTGTACAGTGGATTGGCATAGAGTGTAGGGGCGAAGAGTGGAGTGGTACAGAATAGAGTGCATTGGCATAGAGTGTATTGGCAAAGAGTGCAGTGTTGCAGAGTTAAGTAGAGTGAACTGGCATAGAGTGGAGTTGTGCAGAGTAGAGTGAAGTGGGCTAGACCCAAGTGGCATGGAGTTCAGTGGTGTAGAGTGCATTGGCATAGAGTAGAGTGGTAAAGAATAGAGTAGAGGTGTAGAGTGAAGTGGCATAGAGTGAAGTGGTGTACAGTAGAGTTGTTGCAGGGATTCTGCACATATACAGAACTATGCACAGGAAACCAGGACCTCAGTGTGTAGTGGTGTACCAAAATACCCACCTTGGTACCCAGTTCCCCTATCCGACTAGCTATAGTGTCTCATTCGTTCTCCGTACTACAGCGAAGCTACCAATGATTAGACATCCTAGAACATGTTACTCCCTTCTCTCTCAGGATACGTGGGAACAAGAACACTCTTTTGTTCAAACTCTCATACTTGTCCACAACATGAGTAAATAGAGTCGAAGTATAGTTTAAAATGTTTATTTTAACTAACGTGCTCTATAATGCAGTACACGAGCCAGTACTAGCAGCAAAATGCATAGGATCAAACAAATCAGCATAGTTACAATCCCATATAGAACAAAAAGGGAAATCATATAATAGTGGAAACAGGACTATAGCGCCTTGCCACCCTCCCCGTGCTAGAAGTTCGTTTATTATAATTATAGAAGACCTCCAGGCTTTGTTAGGGGACCCCATACCTCCGAGTTCAGATGCAGGAATTTACATCTCCGGACAAGCCCAGATCTTCTATCCTGGAAAGCGTTATCACCAAGTGTGTTAAAATGCATGCACAGCAATATTAAAAGCACCAGATTTCCAGGGTTGCAGCTGTGTTCTATGTTATGGCTAGGGACGTGAGACTGACCAAAGCAATTCAACAGAGCTCATTGTTTTTTGGCCTTGAACATCCTGTGCAGATGAGGAGCAGAGTGTTCAACTAAATACATGAAATACAGACAGTTCTCATGTGAAAGCGCGCAAGCAAAGTGTTTACTAGAAATGTGCCATGTAGTAACATGAGCAAAAGCGGCAAAATGGCGTTGAACTTATGCTAACTTAGCAACGTCTGCAGGTGTATCCTTATCCTCACTACACCCTCCCCTTGGTCAGTCCATGGGACAGTGGTCTTAGAGAGAACACAGCTTTCAAAAGTTGGAGCAAGAATCAAGAGCATTTGTATCAGTGGTACCTTTGATTTGCGAGGAATATTTGGAAAGAGAAAGAAAGCGAGAAAAAAAAATAGTTTGTGTCCAAAAAGGCACACACAAAAAATTTAAAAAATCCAACATGGATACTGTGGCTTCATCTAGCAGGGTGTACGAACAGTATGTTGCAGTAGCCTCCAAGAGGAAGTCATTGTTCTCGGTAGAAAAAAGCGGTGCCATCCAATTAAGTAGAGTGAATGAACATATATGTTCTTCAATCACGGGCGCTTACAGCACCATTAAAGGACAACTTACGTGATACTCAATGTAACTACGTTGTAGGAAATCATGTGCTGCTGCAAAGATATCCCATTCAGCCAGATATCCCAGCACCGCTGAGCAGGCCATAATCCCAACACCGGAACATTCCTGCTCATGGGCCACTGAGGGACTCATTAGCAGTTCAAAATCATGTGGAGGAAATGCCGTATTGGAGAGGCAGATATTCAATGTTTATTCAAAGGAACAATCCAAGCAGTGGAAGACAGGTTGCACGCAAGTGAAGTAGGCAGCACGAAAAGACAATCCATAAGCCACGCTTAGTGTGGCCAAGGGCAGAGCACCACAGCATTCAAGCATACGGCTACAGAGTATCTGCAGTCGGAGTTCGCCGTGCAGAGCCACAGTAAGCGCATCCATTTCGTAGCAGGCAAATCAACAGCAAGACCCCAGCGACTAAGGCAAGTAATAAAGGCAAGCCGCCAAAGACGCTGGAAAAATAGAATGAATGAAAGCTGGTATCGCACCAAATATTGTTTGGAAAGAGGTCACAAGGCCAGAGCCCACAACTTTAAAAAAATGGGCAATGCCAGTAGGGTTAGAAGCATTGAAGATAGTATGAATTAACGCACCGAAATGTAATGGGAGGTCAGTATTAAGAAGGGATTGGACCTCTGTACGGGTGTTAGCCACGTGAAGGACGAATGTCTCACAGGCAGATGTGAGACAAACTTCTTTTTGGGATAACAATGCTCTTATTCTGCTCAACTTGTTGAAGTCTGCCGTCAAGGTCGGAATGGAAGACCAAATCGAGTTAGAGTCTCCTGTGTGGGGGTGGAAAAAGGAAGTTTTTACAGCAAACCACACGCTAAGAAACCGTTACTATGTAAGGCATGCCGGCTAACATGCTGCGCAAAACCAAAGGGGATGATGGACGGAGTGTTGAACATTGCAAGCACTCACCCACAGTCAACTGATCTGGGTTTAATCCATGCTAACAGGCTGCAGCATTCTCCATTATTTAAAAGCAAATAACTACTGTTTGCGTGAGCGAGTGAAAGTCAGTGTTATAGACGGTATGGGTATACCTTTCAAAACACATGCAGGATTCGGGCCATTAGGTTACACGCGCCATGCAATTGGATGTTTTTACAAACAAGGGAATGACCTATTGTGTTTTCACAGGATTCCCCAGTAAGGTATACTTTGTCATCCCTAAGGCATCTGTATGTGAAAGGTAGTGACCAAACTTCATGTAAAAATACACTGCCCAATGGTTCATAGCGGCCTAGTGGATAGTGTTTCATACATGAGGTAAAATTAAACAAGGAAAACAGTAGTTATCACCCTATGGATGAGCCAGACAGCAGAGTCTGTTTCCGCCACAGAGAATGGTAACGGGTCTAACCTTTTCAATATGCAAAAGAGAATATATAGCATCTTTCATGGACATAAACTGTTGTTTTATTGTCAAGTTAAATGGCAAAAATAACGATGAAGCATTCATTTAATCCCATGGAACTTTACTCATCTTCAGAGTCTGTAAACTCCATGCAAATTGCATAACTGAATGCAATTGATTCTGACCATGATACAAAACAGAAACATCCTCTTGCACGATGTCAACAACAGACGAAACAATATTGGCCAATGTGTAAATGCAGGAAGAATGGGTGTTATTACTATTATCAACAACAGCAAGTACTTTTTCAAGATTAGCCTGATCTATAGCCCTTAAACGTGAAGCTGCTTCAATTTGTGATAGTTTCCAGATTTCATTGTAAGTTGCATATATAACTCTTTTTGATCTAGGACCAGTGGGTCCCTTTATAGAATCTGTCAGATCAATGTCACCTGATAATAAAGACAAATGTTGTTTAACTGAAGCTAGTGACGAGTGTTGTAACCAGTTTTGACAAAGTTTCCCTACCGAATATGTGGTAACCAAATGTGTGTTTGAAAAACGAGGATCAGGCCTATCCTGTGTGTAACCAGGAGCCCTGGTGAGGAAACGAAGTTGGCAAGCATCTGAACTAGTCTGCCAAACCAACCATCCTAGGGGGTTCAGACTAGACAGATTAAAGGTGTCATTTTTTAAAAGTGATTGTAATTTGTCCATGTAATAATTAGTTAACCTGCTCCAGTTCTCGTAAGCAGCCAGAGCAGGGACAGCAGGAGCATTCATTTCTTTAGAAGTTGCTAAAACCAAAACAGGTAGTTTGATAAATTGAGTCATTTAAAAATAAAATCTGTGTCGGGATGAGGCAGGCACGGTGTAATGCCTCTGCACCTCGCACTTGCCAAGATTTAGAACCCCAGACAGACTTAGGATCAATTGTTGACTTCCACAACTCATAACCCCCAACTGTTAAATCATCTATAAAGGATTTTGGATATAATGATTTAGTATGGGTAAGCATCACCTTAGAATTAGAGGAAACATTTAATTTAAAATAGAACGAACCAGGGTTTGATGTGTCGGTAATCGGTAAAATAGGTGAATGTTTTCAAAAACGTTTTAGAGCTGCCTCCCAAAGGAGATGGGCAATGCTTCCATTGTGTATAATTAAAAACATTTCTAAATGTATTAGCTTTATGCAGATAATGATGACCATAGTGCTGGAAGCAAAACAAATCCGCATCATTTGCAGTATTCAAATACAAATCTTCAGCATCAAAGGCAGCATAATATTTCAAATCTGCGAACAAGGATTGCACGGCTTGTACGTCCCAATCATCAGATCTTATCTTATGTTCACAACACCCCCCATTGAAACACGAACTACATTTGGGACATTAATTATCTCTGTAGGGCCATGGATTTGAAAATCTACAGCATCCCAAACAATGCCGTCGATGACTGGCCAGGCAGTGATGTTTACAAAAGTCTGGTCTCTTTTCATGATGTGTGAAGAAGATTGCAGAGCCAAAGTTCCATCAACCAGTTTAACAGCAAAGCGTTCCGGGCGATAGTGGCCATTGATCAGAAGAAAAAGAAAATTGCGATTAGCACCAATCCGATGCAATTCCAAGGTGGAATCAAATAAGTTTGTCTAAACCAGGCAACAAAAATGCAAAATTTAGAATGGGCCTTTAATGCTGTGGAATGTGAGTCAAAGGAAAAACAAGATTAATGGCCTCAGGTCGCAAGGCAGGCAATGACACGGTATTGGAATAAGCATATTCAGTTTCCTCATTATTTGTTGAAGCAGTTGGAAAGAGCAAGGGATTGTTAACAGAATCCATCTCAATGGCGGTGTCATCCTGCGCGGTTTTGGAAGCTGTCAAACCTGGATCTCTAGATACTGTTGTTGTAGACACCGCTGGTGTGATGCTATTCAGGATCAGCCAGATGTTGTAGCTTGACATTGTCAACTGAGATGTATCGATTGTCTTTTCGACCAGGAAGTGGTGGTAAAATGACTTTACGAGTGCCCTGTACTCCAAGCACTGGGACCGGTTCTCGATCAGAGGGGCCAAACTCTTTCTTGTTCTCCACCTTCTCTCGGACCAGGTCTCCGATTTTTGGTAGCCAGCCGACTACTGGAATCTGCAGCGCAGCATCAGTGGGTGAGGTCAAATGTTCCTTTGCAAGGCTGTCATGGGTCTCTTGTAGTTTCTGTAATACAGCACAATGATTATCTACGTCAAAGATTGCCGCAGACGCCGCAATGTCTGGACCATCAAGGTCGGGCACAAACATTTTCATGCCGAAGAGCATTTCGTATGGGGTACGCCCACCCAGAGATCTTCTAGGGAGATTATTTAGTGCACGTGTACGCTATACAAATGGGTGAACCAGTTCCTGCCAGTCCCTATGACCCTAGCTGTCAAGGATTGCTTTAAGTCACGGTTCATTCATTCCACAACCGAATTGCCCTCAGGCGTGTATGGAGATTAAAATTTAACCTGCACCCCCAAAGACCTCATGGTATCCTTGTACGCCTTAGAGGCGAACGTGGGACCCTGGTCCGAATGGAAGGTGCCACATGCAAAAATTCCCACAAAGACACGCAAATCTCTGATGACAGTTCGGGCGTCAGCACTACGTTGTGGCCAAACCCAAAAAAGCGTGTGCATGAAACAACTGCAACTAAGATGCACGTATAGGCAGTATCTGTTGAAAAAGGACTGCAGTGATCTAAATAAACACAACTGAAAGGTTTATTAGAAATGCATAGCTGTGTTTGTGGTGGGCGCGTTGCCATGGATGGTTTAATCTGCTGACAAATGTCACACGAAAGCAGGTAATTACGGGTTTGTTTATATAACCCGTGCCACCAGTAATGCTGCTGCAAGATAGAAACAGTCGCAGACACTCCAGCATGCGCCGAGGCCATTCCTTCGTGTGCGGCTGTTATCAGTGCTGGCCTGCGGTCCGCATTGGGAATCAACCTTTCACCAACATCGTTAATTCTCACGTAAGGAACATTATCAGGACTTAAATGATAAGAGTATTTGGAAAGGAAACCCTGCGGATAATTATCACCCTTCTCAGTAGCAGCTATTGCTGCCAAAATGTAATTATCAATCTTATTCATGGATCTTGTAACTGCTGCAACTGAACATGTGGCTACTGCTGATTTGGCAACTTCATCTGCCAAACTTTGCCAACAGCTTGTACTCCTACGCACTGATTACCAAGAGTGAGAATTACTTGTGTGAGAGGCAGACGGTCTTTAAGATCTGCGACTCGAACCCAAAGCATTTTATGTTTAATTGCGCTGCCCTTAGAATCACGATAGTCATTTTGAGACCAAAAGAATAAGTTGTCATTGAAAGAGTGAACACAGTAATAAAAATCACTTACTATTAAAGTAGTCACTTTTGGATCTGCAAACTCCAAAGCCAGTACCAAAGCGCAATTCGGCTAATTGTGCGGTACAGTCACCTAGTGCCTGTGTATGGACAACATTGGACTTGAACTCTCCGTTCACTATGGCACCCGCCACTATAGCGCAGGCCGCCAAGTAAGAATGTTTAGACCCGGTTGCTGGTTGCGCTGAACCATCAGTGTAAATAACACATTGGTATTGCTCAAGTGGGCGCATCGACAGAGGAGGAGGATGAACAAATTCATACTGCAAAAACTCCTGCATCTGCAAGAAAGAGTAAAAAATAAAGGTGACATTTGGAGAGATCAACGATGTGGCCCATGTATCCAACGTGGATGCAAAGCTTTTGAGTTTGGTACACAGGCCTTTGTCGCTGCTTGAAGCGTGGGACATGGTGTTACAACCAAAATCCGTTTCCCTTGTGCCAGTGCGCGTTCCTTTAGGATCGCCATGTGTACAGCTGTTAAAACGTTTTCAACACTGGAAAACCTCAATTCTGCCGAAGTGTACAAATGTGACTTGTAAGCAATAGACACTGTGTCTCCTTCATTAAACGTCAAGTATGTGAAACCTACATGGCCTGGGACGATTCTTATCACCAGGTTAGTATGGTTATCACGAGTCAATAAGAATGTGGATTCAATGAGATCAGACTGCAAAGATTGCAGTATAGTGGAATGTTCCGTAAGCCAGCAGGACTTTGAAAAAGAGGGTCGTATCATAACATACAAGGGTTTGATACGCTGGGCATAATCCGGGATTTAAGTGCTACCGAAATAAAAAAAAAAACAGTAAAGACTAATCTTTTCAGTGTAGACGGAGGGCGCAAACGTGCGCATTTTTCCAAGAAGTGAGGCGCTAAGCCTCGTCCTTCAGTATTGAGCTTGTAGCCCAAAAACAACACTGTGTACTCTGCAATGTGTGATTTTGCAAAGTTAAACTTGTACCCATGATCTGCAAACAATACTATGATGCGATCCATGCGACAAAGATGTGGCCATAACTCGTCGTCTGTCAGATAAATGTCATCAACGTATGAGTAAGCGTCTTCGTCTATGCTGTCCAACAAAGAGACAATACAGGTGGCAAAAGCACCAGGGCTATTTTTGTAGCCCATTGCCAAATGCTAAATTATTTTTTTCCGCCCCCCGTGAAGGCTGTGCATTGACTGCTTTCAGGTGATCTATTGTGCGTGTAAAAGCCATTGGAAATGTCAAGTGTCGTATTATATTTTTTATGAACCAGACTGTCGACTAACGCTGAAATTTGGGTATTCTGCACCGCACTAGTCAGACAATGTGAGTTCAAATGTCGGTAATCCAAAACCAAGCGGTACGACCCTTCGGGTTTAGCTACTGTAAATAGAGGGTTATTCATTGGTGACACACATCTCAAGTACTCCCTGATACTCTAGTTGATCCAGAATATCGGCTACGGGAACCTTAGCCTCCCGCCGTAGGGGATATTGGAGTTGTGGCTGTGGCATAGAACGTAATGGTATTTCATGTGGGGGAGAATCTTTATCCCAGCCCACCTGATTTCGGTACACAGCTGGTGCAAGCACCAAAGACCTCTCTTCAGCAAAAGCCATAGCTTGCTCCTTGGATACATTAGTTGAAAAACTGGGGAGTATTACCTCCTGCACGGGGAGCGGCTAGAACAAAGGGCGGCGGCCAATCTTTTTATGCCGTATTTCATACGATGAAGTTAGATTTTCCCCAAAAATCGCTGTTATTACACATTTATGTCACCTTCAATGAGAAGAACTATTTCATATAATCTGTCAGGGGGAGCCACTTGGGTGTCAGCCGTCTCAACTGTGATGAAAGTTTCAGTTGCTGTGGCATCTAGAAATGGAGGCTGTGCTTGCCGCACTATGTTAACTTCCGCTCTCGCTGTCTAGCATCGTTACTGCCCATGTTAGGTTCTGGAGCCGGGTTCTCACCATCTGTGGTATATCTCGCTGTTAAAGCGGCAACTTTCTTCTTCTAAAAAGGCGGGCGCTGAGGAGGAAAATCATCTTGTTTCCCTTTGCCGTCAGCCAGGCGAGGTTGCTCACGTCCTTGCGGGGCACCTCGACCTCTGCCCCGATCCTGGCGTTCCCCTCCACCTGTTTGTGAGCCTGATGTTGCCTGGGAAGAACAAGGAGAACGCTGATCAGGAATCTGAATTCTTTCAGGAGACCTAATTCTCGCGCGGTCGCACAAATCATAAGTGCTCTCAGAAGGTTCGGTGACGCGGCACACGTCCCCAGTGTCTGTTGTTGCTTTCCCAGTTTCTTATTGTTCCAATTCTTTTTATTAAAATTGGGGCGGTCGCCTTGCGCAGACTGAGCCGTCTGTGTCTGCTGTTGTGCTGGTATTCTAGCGAAAGGCTTAACACCCAAACTATTGCGCCCAATTGTTCTATAAGCTTCTGCAATCATTTTTGGTAATTCGCGGGGTTTCTCCTCATCCCAGACAAGGCGCAAAGCATTAGACACTTGAAAGTTGACTGCATCTCCCTTGACATTCACAAGGATCAGATCAGCAACTACGTCAAACACTCCGACCAACCTCAAACCTAACTCCACAGCCGCCTCCGGTCCATGTTCATCCTGAACGCATTTAAACCCAGAGGGAAGCACAGTCATATGTGGTGTGACGAAACATTTTGCATACACCGCCGTGAACACTTTACCCCAATTATCACAATCAGTTACTTCGTGTATTAAGTCTTTTTGAAAACGAATAGTAAGAATTCCGTGTTTCTCCACAGGAGTTGTATTTGGAAAGACTGCTTCCAGCTGGTCAAATTTCTCTGCAAGCCAATAAGGTAAATCTTCCTTATTCTGTGGACTCTTGCACATAACCGAATTATCCATAACCGGACTAATAGTTAGTCCAACAGGTCCAGCTGGTTGCGCAGCAACCCCAGGTGCTCCCACCTGAAGATTGCGTGAGACATTGTTCTAGAACCCTGTGCACCTCAATCAAGGAGGTGTGTAAGATGCGTAACTCGTCTACAGTGGCCACTAGATAACGTGGATGTGGTGTGTACCTGGCCAAAACTGGCCAAGTGGCCCCCGGAATCGATAAAGGGCCTAAACGGACCAGGATCACGGTGTAGGGTAGGGCGCAATTAAACCAAATACGGTGTTGCCATGCTGAAATCGGAACCTCCACAGTTGTTTATGGCCGATACGCTATAGGGGTTGCAAACTCTCGTAGTTGTCAACAACATGAGTTGTGTTTATTTTAACAAACGTGCTCTATAATGCAGTACACGAGCCAGTACTAGCAGAAAAATGCATAGGATCAAACAAATCAGCATAGTTACAATTCCATATAGAACAAAAGGGGAAATCATATTATAATGATGGTGGAAACAGGACTATAGCGCCTTGCCACCCTTCCCGTGCTAGAAGCTAGTTTATTATAATTATAGACGACCTCCAGGCTTTGTCAGGGGACCCCATACCTCCGAGTTAAGATGCAGGAATTTACATCTTCGGACAAGCCCAGCTCTTCTATCCTGCAAAGCGTTTTCTCCAAGTGTGTTAACATGCATGCACAGCAATATTAAAAGCACCAGATTTCCAGGGTTGCAGCTGTGTTCTATGTTATGGCTAGGGACGTGAGACTGACCAAAGCAATTCAACAGAGCTCATTGTTTTTTGACCTTGAACACACTGTGCAGACGAGGAGCAGAGTGTTCAACTAACTACATAAAATACAGACAGTTCTCATGTGAAAGCGAGCGAGCAAAGTATTTACTAGAAATGTGCCATGTAGTAACGTGAGCAAAAGCGGCAAAATGGCGTCCAACTTATGCTAACTTAGCAATGTCTGCTGGTGTGTCCTTATCCTCACTACAGAGTGGAGTAGAGTGCAGTGGCACAGAGTGCAGTAGCTTGGAGTGGTGTAAAGTGGAGTTGTGCAAAGTAGAGTGCAGTGGTGCGGAGTGGTGCAGAGTAGAGCAGAGGGGCGTAGAGTGGAGTATGCATGGTGTGGTAGCTCATTGTCATTACAGACAGTGGGAGAGTATTTATGGAACAAGCCATCATCTCCATCCACTACCGGAAACGTAACCCAAGAATGAAACACTTCAAAGTGGTGAGCCGGATCAGCTCCTACCACAAAAATGAGTGAGAGACCCTCGTTGGGCACTCCACAAGCAGTCAAATGACGACGGCGCGCCCTGCGGCTATGTGCCGCAATATCTACATCGGCCATATCAAGGAAATGAAGAACAACCCAAATGCGTGGCAGCGCAATATGTAAGTAACTCAAAAAGAACTTTAAAACCTTTTTATAAATCAAGCTTGAAGAAAAACCTATAAAAACATCAATATAGGTAGGTGATGCTGTCACAGCTGTTTACCGGAAAACAGAAGTGAGGGTATCATGGACAAGCACAAGTACTACTAGAGCGTCTCGTAAGTAAGAACCAGACCAAACATTTTCTGCACATATACAGAACTATGCGCAGGAAACCAGGACCTCAGTGTGTAGCGGTGTACCAAAATACCCACCTCGGTACCCAGATCCCCTATCCGACTAGCTATAGTGTCTCATTCGTTCTCCGTACTACAGCGAAGCTACCAATGATTAGACATCCTAGAACATGTTACTCCCTTCTCTCTCAGGATACGTGGGAACAAGATCACTCTTTTGTTCAAACTCTCACACTTGTCCACAACATGAGTAAATAGTGTCGAAGTATAGTTTAAAATGTTTATTTTAACTAACGTGCTCTATAATGCAGTAGACGAGCCAGTGCGAGCAGCAAAATGCATAAGATCAAACAAATCAGCATAGTTACAATTCCATATAGAACAAAAGGGGAAATCATATAATGATACTGGAAACAGGAGTATAGCGCCTTGCCACCCTTCCTGTGCTAGAAGCTAGTTCATTATAATTATTGCTTTGTCAGGGGACCCCATACTTCCGAGTTAAGATGAAGGAATTTACATCTCCGGACAAGCCCAGCTCTTCTATCCTGGAAAGCGTTTTCTCCAAGTGTGTTGACATGCATGCACAGCAATATTAAAAGCACCAGATTTCCAGGGTTGCAGATGTGTTCTATGTTATGGCTAGGGACGTGAGACTGACCAAAGCAATTCAATAGAGCTCATTGTTTTTTTACCTTGAACACACTGTGCAGACGAGGAGCAGAGTGTTCAACAAAATACATAAAATACAGACAGTTCTCATGTGAAAGCGAGCAAGCAGAGTGTTTACTAGAAATGTGCCATGTAGTAACGTGAGCAAAAGCGGCAAAATGGCGTCCAACTTATGCTAACTTAGCAATGGCTGCAGGTGTGTCCTTATCCTCACTACAGAGTGGAGTAGAGTGCAGTGGCACATAATGCAGTAGCATGGAGTGGTGTAAAGTGGAGCTGTGCAAAGTAGAGTGCTGTGGTGCAGAGTGGTGCAGAGTAGAGCGGAGGGGCGTAGAGTGGAGTATGCATGGTGTAGTAGCTTATTGTCTTTACAGACAACACATTTTCAATTGAAATTACTATTACATTTGATCAGATATTATGTTTTCCTAATAAAAATATACAGCACACAAACGATCACGTGTGAAAACGCCATCATCTAGTGCATTAATTTGTTGTGATCATATTAAAGTATTTGTTGCCAACACACTTCAGAATTAACAAAAAATTTGCTCATTTGTGCATGCCTAATACTGAAACATTTGCAGTTCATTTAAATGTTGTTGTGTTCTAGAATAAAAACCTTTTCTACCCCGGTGTCCAGCAGGATTATCCCATAAATCCTCTCACTTTAAAGTCAGAGAAAGAAAAATAAACAGCATGCTCCCCAGAAGACAGACCCTGACATGTGACCTCTTTCTTTGAATGTACAGAAATGTGACAAGATAAGAACAAGATTTACAGGCCTGTTTACAGAAAGGAGAACTCGTAAAAAAATATAAGGAGAGGTAGTGTGAAACTGCTTTTCCTCCTTGGGAGTTCAAACTCATGCTAGACAGCCTAAAACAACTAAAACTGCGAAATAGAAAGCCAGAAAATGTGAGTTACAAATCACAAAGCCAATGATAAACAACAGGCGGAATGCATTACCAGGGAAGCTTTCTGAATGTTACCAAAAGTCTTTAGCAAACCAGACAGCTGCACTGTCTGGTAGGCTTCGACCAAAAGATGTAATGAAAGTGATACAGTTTGACAGGCCAAAGGGAGGTGGGTTTGGATGGAGGCAGCCAATCACTGGTTCATATCCTGTGCACTGGACACACACATCCAGGCAGCTGACAAGGATGTGCTCCCCAGAAGAAAACTAAAACAGTTCCAGGGAGAAGCAGAACATACAAAAATATTTCTCAGAGTAAGGATGAGGGTAGAGGATCATCAGGTGCAAATTGCACCACACGAAGCCTTTGGTGCACTGTAAGTCAGAGTTCTTGCAGTGAGAAGTCCTAGAACCTGAATTCACACACCACCCCAAGTACTTTCACAACCTGTATAGCTAACACATTTACTTCTGTGTAAGAAACAATTAAGTACCTTTCCAGGATGGGAAAAGAGAAGGAACATTCCAAATTTAATGGAGGTCTCTTGAGAAGGTGCCTCTCCACATGTAATTTTGTTCTCTTTTTTATTTGTGCTTTAGTTACAAATGCAGAATGATTTTGCATGTGTATATTTTGCTCATCAACTGACTACTCATGGAAAACCTTGAATGTTGTAGAATTCCCTGATTATTGTGGATCCCTAATAAACTGAAAATCTGCTTCAAAGGAAGTGTAATCCTACCGAAGCTGATTTTTGCATTTTTATTCTAGTACTTAGTAAATCGGGTCTTGAGTTTTTTCTTCACAGATCTTGAGTTTCAGACATCTCTAATCATGGGAAGGATGTTGAAAGGCATATGGCTAGTACACCAAAGGGTCTCAGCTCAGAGTCTGCTTAGTAGTTCTCAGAGACTATGGACCAAGTCGATAGGCTGAGTTCATTTAGGCCTCAATAGAAAAACAGTGGAGAGACCAGTGTTTTCTACCGGTTCTATGTGTAGTTGTAGATGTGTTTCTAAACACCTATAGTCCTTGTGAACTTTGGTTTTAAGTGTAAGATAATTGTTCTAGTCTGTGTTCTCAAGCAGAGTCTATGCCTTGAAACCAGAAAGTAAAGCACGTCACATTTCTGTTAAATATACGTCTCTTTTCTGGCATGATTCAATCATTTCCTGATTTTTACTAATAAAAACCTCCTTCTTTCCTCCTCCTTTCAATAGTAATACATTGCTTGCCCTAATCTTTCAGGACTAGTCCACACAATTCCAAGAAACCCACTCCCCCATTTGTGTTTACAGAAGTGCTACTGGGTACAATTTAATGATGTTTTGCTCACTGGTGATAAAGTAAGGAAGTGGTTTGATGTAATGTTCATGGATACCACTCCTGGTGACAAAGACCTTTGGAGGCTAATGTAGTTTTATTACTGTTAATCACAATCACACAAGGAAGAGTGTTAGTATATGAGAAGGGGCAACGCAAGGACATGAGGGCTGCTGGGTTGCTGAAAGAACAATGCTAGTTCTGATAGACCACCAACCTCCCTTCTCTATTGCCCATGCTTTCCCTCACTCTGGCATGCACTTCACATTCTAGATCTCACAGTAGCCAAAATATCCTCTTTATCACAGAGGCGTGGCTAAACCCACCCCAGTTACCCTTTTTTCCAACTCATAACTGACTGAGATGCAGTCACGCATCAATCACAGACTAAAAAAAGTTGTGGTAAGCACACCAAAATCCTCAGGACCTTCTTGCAACTCATGACTTCTAGCACCACTTCAATGCCAGACTAATATTTAGAGCAATACGACCAATCACATCCAATCAGCTATAAAAAATGGTATCGGTCTTCTTTGATCCCCTCAGCCACCACCTCACTAACCAACAACACCTTACTTGTCAATTTGAATCTCTTATGGGGCTACAAAGGTAAGCTTGAAATACTTCCTCTTCGACATGATTGTTTTTGTCATATTCACCTCAAGTATTAGTATGTCTACACATTACATTCACAATATTCTGGACCTTAATATATATATGCCCTGTTATCCCTGACCAGCCAAAACCGCATCCCTCTAGATTGGTCAGACCATCTTTCAAACTCTGTGGCCACCTCCATTTTTATGTTATTCACAAAAGGGTGATTCAAACATACCGAAATTACCACAAGCTACTTTAACGTCTCCATCAACTCTCTGAAGTAAACCTTTATGTGCTTCTCTCCTTCTTTCTCTTCTGATCCTAAGGAACTGTTAATGGAATGCTCCAGGTCTTGACAGATATTACGTATGTGATAATAGCCAAATCCAAACCCTCCACAACCTGGCACACTGGAGAACTGCACTTCCACAAGTGAATCATCTGAAACCTGAAATGATTTGGTTAAATCCAAAACACCTGTCGAATAAAATAGTACATAAACTTTCAAACAGAATATTAACATTTCTAAAGCCAATTACAACCATATAACCTTCCCAGAGGCCAATAATCGTAAAGTAAGACATTATTCAGTGCTGTCAAAAATTGCTCTAACCCTCACCCAAGCATCACTCCTTGCAAAAGTCTACAGACATGAATGAAAAATGAAATCAAAGCAAAGTGTCCCCCATTAGCCATAGATATTACTTTTAATCAATTTATCAAAACATGAACACAAATCATAGGTGGCACTAAGTCCTTTTTGAAAACATCAATTGTATTTAATTAGATTCTAAGTAGTACTTGCAAAAAATAATTTTGTATGGAAATAAGGAAACAAGTTGAACTCTTATGCACCCAAATATCATAATTACATAACACACATGAGGTACATACATCACATTAGGTCTAATATATACATTAAACAATTACACACATGAAAACTATATACACATGAATTACAAGTGTTGAAAAGTGCCTAAGATATAGAGTGTATCACAATTTATTCGCCTTGTGTACATAAAATCTCAATGATACCCCATGGAACAGGAGGGCGAGGTGCGTTAGCAAGTGTGTTTCCAACGTAGGAATGTATATTCAAATTGCTTATCAGTTCTTTCCCCAAAAATTGTTTAATATCCCGGGGGAGAGGGCAGGAGCCCTGCTGTACTCCTCATTAATTGTCACCGTAGCATTTCGACCTCACTATAGGCGGGACATTATTTTTTGGGCGGTAATCATCAGGGCGTATATCCATTAGTGTCTGGTAACTAAATCTAATAAACAATTATAGATGAGAAGGAGTGTAGATTCTTCATGGCTTCATGATTAATCACGTGTGTATTTTGTTACATACCCACTTTATCAAGGAGGGTTTCCAATGTTCGCCATATAATCAAAATCAAGGCTGGAATAGGTTAAAAGTGTGCAGCCCAAGGTAAGTAAAGTGCGCTTGAATGTATGTACGCTTTACACGCCAACACCAGTGTGAGTTATTTTAATACGCCTACCTGGGGGTGGTATGATGTTGCTTTGGAACCTGAAAGGGATATATTTCTGTCTCTGTTTAGTGACCTGAACTGGTTTACATGGAGAACTATTTTTCTAGTGGTACGTACGTATTTCACTCACTGTTTTAAGGATTCACCAGTTCCGTGGAATCATTCTGGTTTCTGACTGCTTACCGCTTACCTATCACCTTAGTCTGTGTGAATACACTCACTCGTGGGACACCCGGCATCTTCACATACTCCATCCGGTGTGGTGGCGTTCGTGGAGTCGATGTACTTGCCAGTTTTATCGTTTTTGAACAGAAATCATCTGCAAGCTAAAGGATGATGGTAAATGTAGTCTCCAAGCATCGCTTAGAGAAAAGAGGGTATCAACTCACTGGATGAGTTAGGTATCTAGGCAGGTAGTCCCAGTTTAAAATGGAAATGTCATTTGTGTCCCCAAATACTTAATTGCAGGCGCTTGCTCTGTTTCAGTTTGTGCGGCCATTAAGAGACAAAAACCACACTTGGGTGTTCAATGGAATTAAAATCTGGAAGAACATCTTCATTGGGATGTTTTTGGAACGTATTTCTAGGGCAAAGAGCATAACAATTCTTTAAAATATATATCTGTTCTCAGACATCTCATTTAATGCTATTTTAGCTGTTCGTAGTTTCATAATCATAAAGGTCTCTTGCTTAAGTAGGGTTGAATCCCCATATGATTTAACTTGTACTTGTCGTAGTACTGTCCATTTTAAATCTGAGATTGCATGATTATATTGGAGAAATTGATGATCCATGGGATCCAATTCACGATTTGTGTTGACAGATGCAATATCTTGCTTCCTGCTTGGTTTTTCCAATATAAGTGACAGCGGCAAAGTATTCAATATATAAAAAAAATTGATTTACAATTGGTGAATTCATTATGATTTATTGTAATGTTACTGCATGTGAACTCAGTCTCCTCAATAGTGTTGTCAAATACAATATAGTTGCTGCATTTATGATGGCCAAGAACTGGTGGTAATCCCAAGAGACTTCCAAGATTCCGTTGAGGTCTGTGTTTTTCCGTATTGGAATGGACCAGTCTGTCTTTAAGGTTCTTATTACGCTTCAATGCAAATAAAGGTGCCACTTTGAAGGGGTCCAGTGGATGAGACCATATTCCAATGTTTTTGGATGACTTTTCTCACATTGTTCATACTTTAAACAATTTCTCCTGATGTGCAAAAATTGTCTATAATTGGCTTTTTGATTCCTGTGATGGTAGCTTGAATGATGTCAGAATCTATTCCTATTGGTTTACCTCCCTCCAGTTTAATGGTAATATCCCAAAAGTGTATTTCATCCTTGCTCGAGTGTGATGTACATTTTATATCTGCTGTCATGTTGTTAAGCCACTTCACAAATCTTTGAAGATGAACTTCTCCACCTCTCCAGATCATAACTAGATAATCTATAAATCGCTTACAAATCATGATGTTATTTCTGATAGAATTTCCTCCATATATCCATTTATCTTCATATTTTGCCACAAACATGACAGCCATTGCTGGGGTGAAGGAACAGCCCAACAAGGCCCCCATCACTTTCACATAAAATTCATTGTTAAAGTACAAGAAATTCCTTTTCAAACATATCTGTGCCAAGTCTAGAATGAACAGCATGGGAACTTTGTGTGGACGTTGGCCCTTTTCCAAAAAATACTCCATTGCTCCAAGACAAGCATCTTGAGGTATATTGGTATATACGCTAGTGGCAAACAGATTCTTTTCATCAATGAATTCCATTTGATTCAACTTATTGAACACATCCATTGTATCTTTGAGGTAACTAGATAGTTGATGTATCAAAGGTTTTATGAAAACATCCACATATTTTGTTAAAGGGTCCAGTATTGAATTTACCCCCAATATGATTGGACGGCCTGGTGGAAAATAGGGGTCTTTATGTATCTTCGATTGTGTATATATTATACTGGAGTCCTTAGATGTTTATTTATAAGGAATTCATTTTCTTTTTCAGTTAGGCAACCTCCATTTAATTCTGTCTCATTTGATCTATTTATCTCATTCAGAATTCAAGGTGACGGGCAATTGTTTTATAGTGAGATTCTTGTTGAAGTTGCTGGAAAATTTCATTAAGATACTGAGCTCCATGAAATGGCCCTGCCTTTATCTTCTGGCTTTATTATTTTTTGATTGGCATCCTTTAGTCTATTCAATGCTAATCATTCTTCTCTCTGGAGATTGTGTTTGATATATCTTTTTTGACTTAATTTCAATCCAGTTAATGAAAAACGTTTTTTTCAAATGATAATTCGGAGGACATACTGTTTGTAGGTGGAAAAAGGTTGGTGGGCTTTAAGCCAGAATATCCATTTACTGACTGGTTGTCATCATCAAGAAACACTTCACTCTCATTTTCCTAAAAAGATGTATTATTTCCAGCCTAATTTGTACATAATCAGGCTTTATGGTGGGAACAAATGACATTCCTTTCATCAATAAACTTAATTCACTGTCATCCAATCATCTTTTTGTCATATTATAATGGCATTAGTTATCGCTGCCCCATTTATAAACTTGTCTCCTCTGCATATCTCCAGTTCCTTGGTTGGGGTTCTTTCATCCATCTCCTTCCTCTCTCTTGGCCTCTTTCTTCAAAATGTCCTTGTGAAGAGCCTTCAAAAGTACTAGTTGATTATAGAGAATCGCTGGTGTTGGTATCGGATAAGGAAGCGTAGTCTGAGAAACTTCTAAATCGTCTTTACCTCCGACCTTGGAATTGAGGAAGAAATCTTGTGTTTTCCTGATTGTAGAATTCCTTTCTTAGATAGGAATATACAATTTATTTCGAGAAGTTGATTATATCCTTTCATAATTTCTTTTGTTTGTTATTTTCAGTGTTTTTCTTGAAGTCCCCTGCTTCATTTTCAATATGAGAAAACAGTGCCTTAGAGTCTGTAATCTCTGTATTTTAAGTGCTTCTTGTAGTTTCTTTATTTGTTCCAATTGGTTTTTACTTATGCGCTTAGTGGTTTTTATAGCTAAAAACATCCAGTCACAGGAACATTTAGTGCAGATGCACCTAATGTCTTTAAGATATTCGGAATCCTCTATAAAGATGAAAGGTAAACATTTTTACTTGCAAGCCCAAGGTAATGGTTCCATTTCAAAGGTGTTCCCAAAGTACTTCACCAGGTAGATGTGTACTTATCTACTTTTATTTAGTCTTAGTAATTTTTCTACCTCAATTTATTCCGCTAAATTTGAGGTTTCTCCTTCTGGATTTCTATTAACATAACCCTTATAGCACTAACACCTGAAATGCAGCTGCTGTGATACCTCATGTCTCCATGCCCTACTTTCCTTTAAAACTCTTTACTATCCTTCTCAATCTGATCTCTGACTAATATCCTTCTTTCTTTAAAGCACCCTCTTATAATGATAGCCTCCTTACTTCACTAATAAATACCTATCAGTTGAGGTCCTCGAACAATTCCTGGTCATTTTCAACACCTCCCTATTTACAGTCATCGTCCCTTCCTCTTTAAAGTAGGTAAAATCCCCCCTCCTCAAAACAATGACCTCCGCATTTATGATCTCTCTAATTACTATACTGCTATTAACCTCCCTTTCCTGGGGAAAAATCCTCCAGATGTCAGACTCTAACCATCTTTTATAACAGGATCACATTAACAGTCTATTCCTATCTCACCAATCCTATGTCAGTCTTGCTGCATTGTTGAGACTGTTATGTTTCAGGTGGTAAAAGATGATCTATGGATCACTGATAATAGTAACCCATGCTACCTGACACTTCATCACTGGGCATAGCTTCTAGATAGATAACTATCTAGCACCATCTGAGATCCTCGAATGTTGTTGTATAGACATTGCAAAAACTGTTCAAATGCACTCATCCATATCCCCAACTTTAACAAATAATTGTGGCCACAAAGCTCAATACTCTCCCCATGCGGTTAAATCTTTGCACAGAGACAGTAGACATTAAAGGACATCAAGATAATGTAGCTTTTGACCAATATGCGGGCAGGCAACAGAAACCCTCAGTCATGCCTTACTGTCTGCTCATCCAATGGCATCTTTAAATTCCGAACCTGTCTGTATATGCCTTAAATTAGGATACATGTTAATAGCCGTAAACTTAAATGAACCAGGACAGACTTTGCCCTTCCTAATAACAGAAAACTGCAAACCCTAGATGAAGATGACTCAAGACATCAATTTAGCCAGTTTTCCTTTTATCTCACGCTTTGTGTGAAATCACTGGGGTTTCACGTTTGCTCTACTCTGTTCTACAAGGAACATGCAATGACAAAGCCTAGGGTCCATACTATGCATAGTGCCCCTGAGGGGTAACATGTGTGTGCACCCGCTGTCTGTGTCACGGGGTACTATGGTTTCTACAGAAGAGGCTGAAGATGCTTGTGCGGCCCCTTTTGTAATTCGGATAGCATTGGTGCACATGTAGCGCAAGTGCTATCTTGAGAAGACGTTCCCTCATTTTCATGAAGCTATGGTCCCATGGAAATGAGGGATACACTTTGTCTCTGCTCTCACACCCCATTACGTATGTGGGTGCAGAGACAATCAGGCTTTTAGGAGGCACACTGACAGTGCACCACAAAAGGTTGCACACTGTCAGTGTGTCCCCTGAGGATAGCCCTCTTGAGGGGATGGTTGGGAGACCCATGGATCACCCAGACATCCCTCATGCAGGGAGTGTAATCCCTCACTGCTTCCACATTCAAGATGGCCGACCATACGGGAGTGCTCCTCTGAGCTCCTGAGGGATTACGATCACCATCGGTGCAAATCCCTGTATTCCCTTTGCCATCAGACTTCTGAGGCACACTGGCATCGCAGGGGAGTTGTTTGCGCCCTTGCCTATCTTCCGTTCCTGAGGTTTAGCCTGTTCTTGGGGCTTGGACAGATAACAGCCCTGACAGCATACCCCCTGTGTCGGCTCGGAGCACTCTGGAGAGCTGCTGCCCTGACAGTGAAGGGCTGCTGGCTCCTGTCATGACTGACAGCACGGGGCGCCCTTATGGTGGCTGTGTTTGCGCATGGAGGAGTGATGACTGCTTCATTCCGTCTTCTATTTAGAAGGAGGCTGCCTGACCTGCACCCTGGCTATGCCACAGCTGCGAGAGAAGGTCTGCCCAGCCCCCCCCCCCCCCATCGGCATCTCGATGCCCTGCTCGCCATGGAGGATGATCGGGCTGCATTGGAGACACGGTTCGGATACTGAGATCGTGGAGGTAGGTTTTGTCCCCTCTCCCTTAGCGCTTACCTCGTTTGTGACTCCTGCCCACCCTGCTCCAGTTTGGCTGCTGACTCCCTCTCTCCATCAGTCTAATTGCGGCCGAACGTATCGCCTAGCTCTGGACGGGCTCTCCTTGGGTTTTACATGTTGTTGCCGATTCTCCGTTGCTCCGTGATCTACTCGGATGTTGCCGATTCTCTGCTGCCCCACATGGTTGGGGGGGCATGCGTGTGAGCATCTGGAGCGGCGGGAGGCTGCCGAATCTTGATCCTTGATATTGCTAGTGCAGCCTTCAAGTTCTTTCTTTGGCAGCCTTGAGCCTTGATATTGTTGGTGTCGCCTGCATCACCTATGTTTGACAGCCATTTGCTCTCGCCATCAGCACAGCCATTTTGCAGTTCGTGAATCTGGATGCATTTTAGAAACGGAAGAGGTCCTTCCTGCTTTTCTAGGGATATAGCTCATAGGCAGGCTAGACACATTGTATCAGACATTAACTCTGCCCGGTGGGCATGGAAAGTGAAGGAGGACTTCTTTTTGCTGCGCTAGTCTCACTGTAGCAGAAGAGGCTCAGTCGATTTAGGGGACGTGGAAATTGAAAGGGGACATTTTTTTTTTTTTAAAGTGTGCATGGTTGGCCATAGCCTGCACCATCCTACTCATGTATGAGCACCCCGCGCTCTCACACATTCTAGCACGCTTCAGCTGGCCCTAGGGAACACATTGAGCTTTTTCACTCTTCATGTACGATCATGGTATCTTGCTCTCTCATCCAGTAACTGTCAGAAACCTGGTCATGGCCTCTAACTCCTTAAGATCTATCTCTACGAGTTTGGAGCCTATGGGCCATAATGTTTATACAATTACTTATCCGCTCAAAAACGCATCTAAAAACTTCAAACACAGATTCCTTAAATCTCACCCTGAAACCCTAATCTCAGATCCCTATTTCTGCCTAAGAAACGGTGAGACAATAACTGATCTGATCTTCCTTATGAAAAGACGTGCTAAATGGAGGTCGCCATTTTACTCACTGCTACAAATCACCACACCCAAGAAAACCCTTCGTAGTATTAGATTTTGGTGACCCCTTCACATTCTTTCAAAGTGGAAGCAAACATCTCACTTTATAAGAATGGGACCATCTTTATTCAAGCATCTGCCCACAACCTGACTATCTTCAACTCCATCTTCCCCATCATTAAGAGCTCATTACCTAGCAACGTAACCTCACCCTCCGATCCCCCTACTTCCTCTAGCAACACAGGAAACCCAATAATCGTGGCCTCTCATGACCTGAGCATATCAAATGATCCTTCCCCTTCCCTTTAGTGTTCTGATAGTGGGACCTGATCAGTTGGATCAGAACCCCTCTCCACTCACTCCCCAGCGAGTCAGCATGCTCACCACTCCCTTAGATTAACTACGGCAGTTGGACCAGAATCCCTCTCTGCTCATTTCCCAGCAACTCTACATGCTTACCACTCTCTCAGAGCAACTAGGTCTGTGGCACACAATCCATTAGGACATACCCTCACCTCTTCTAATTCCCTGACCCCCACACACATTACGGTGGACTCGCCTACTATGCCCTGGTCTCTCCACATAGCCACTCCAGTCTCACATCCTTACCCTGTTCCCCCTAACCAGGACAACAACGCAAATCACAGGACCTTTGCTCCTCCGCTTAACCAGGCACTCCTCTTCCCACCTTCTAATTCACCTCACATCCCAACAGGGGCCCTGCAGCTTTTTATCCGCTCCTTCCCTAGCCCACCCCCCTCCAGCATGGCTCCCTTCTCCAAGTTTCAGAATTCCGATCACAATCAGTCTTTGAATCTAGACCGGATGAGATTGCATTTAACCTTCACCAGCTCAAGGCTGGTGTTCTAAACCTCCTACGCCTCACCGCTGAGCTATCTGAGAATCAGAAATTTAGTAGACCCCCGAAGTCTGAGTACCACAACTACACTCTTACCTCTGATCGTTGCCCTTGGCGCATCTCTCACCCATTGTGACCCCCTAACTTTTGGCCCTCACAAACCACAGATGGGAAACCTCTCCCCTCCCAAATGACCCCTCCCTGCCTCACAGAGTCAAAGACCCACTTCAAGAGAAGGATATCACATCCCTTCTTCTCTCTTATGGTACACCTTATGCTGTTAACACAGAGACTCTCTCTTATGACCCATCTCATCCTGCTGACACATCAAATTTCTGCCTAATTGAAGCAATCCACTCTGACCCATTTAGAGAGCCCTCAGTTAATGTAAGATCCTTAAATAAGAACAACCTAACTCTTGTCCCCACCACCACTCCCCACCCAGCTGATCCTAACTCACAGCTCAAAGGCATGCTTCCCAATTGCAGATCTGCAGTACAACACACTGCTGACATTGCTGCCGTCATCCTGGCTCAAACTCCAGACATTAGAGTGTTGACTGAAACCTCCTCTGCACCCATTATTGACATACTAGTGCCCCCTAACTTTGACATCATCATGCTTGACAGATCCAGGGAACAAGGAGGAGGCATCGCTTGTTTACATCGTAAAAATCTATCAGTTAGAAAACTGCATTCTGACCCCATGCTGTCATGTGAATTACTGTGCTTTGAAGTATTATGCAACAACAGGCAAGCTTATAAATTCCACGCGCTCTACCACCCTCAACGATACAATCTCCCCTTCCTAGAGCAAGTCATGGAAATCATCTCATCGTTACCCAAATCTTGCTTGGAGACTTTAACTTCCATTGGAATGATAAGAATGACTCGTCAGTCAACAGCCTCAAATCTTTACTATCTGACCTCAACCTCACTCAAATCTGTGATAACCCTACCCACATCAAGGGAGCAACATTAGATCTGGTCATTGGTAAGATAGACTCTATCTAACTTGAAGCTATCGCCCCATGTGACTGGACAGACCACCACTGCATCTCATTCCTCATGTCAGAATCGGTGAGACTTAATAAATCACAGATAAAGATACCTAGACAGGAATAGAAGTCTTAGAAACATTAACCTATATAATCTGACTTCACGCATTGACAACAGACTGCCCCCACCCCGGGATATGTCTGATGTTAGAGACCTCACAAATCATTACAATAGGTCTATGGCTAACATCCTAGACTCAATGGCACCCTCACGGCTAAAGAGAATGCCTTCCAGGATCTCCAAGCCCTGGTATAATGGTAGCTTAAATACTGAAAGAAGAAATCTTAGACTGGCGGAACGTTTATGGAGATCCTCTCCCTCCCTTGACCACCTCACTCAGCTGAGATCACTGAGAAATCAGTACAACTAAAGCATCAGATGCTCTAAAGCCAGTTATTTCAGAAAGCAACTGGAGCAAGCAAAGAACCGGCCAAAGAAATTGTTTGAACTCATCAAGATTCAATTTAACAGCCAACCCAATCCTCATCCAATGGGTCAAACAGTGAGGAATCTGCAGCCTTCTTCCAGGAAAAGACAACAAGGATTGAACTGGAATGAAGGGTAGCTTTTGAGAACCTTCCTGTTCCATATCCTACCTTTGGATTGGTGATGCCCCCACCATTCAGGTTGTCCCCCCAAAAACAATGCTGTTTGGAGCATTTTCCAAACCTTGGGTGAAAGCACCATTCGCAAAACTCTGGCCTCTCTGAATCCATCCAACCACTTCAGCGATCCCTTGCCATCAAACCTCTTCAAGGAAATCAGATCGTCCTTACTCCCTCTTTGGATGAGGATAATTAATGTCTCTTTGCTTTAAGGTACAATTCCAGGCTGCCTTAAAACAGGGCAGGTCACCCCCATCCATAAAAAACTGACTGCAAACCACACTAACCCTTGCAATTTCCGCCCAATTTCCAACATTCATGCTCTGGCTAAGCTCTTAGAGAAATGCGTGCACACCCAGCTATGTAGCCACATTGAACAATTCTGCTTGCTGGACCAATTCCAATCAGGCTTCCATCTGGAGCATAGCACGGAATCCGCTCTTACTCACATTATGGACGATGCTCTACGAATGCTAGACTCAAATGATTCTTGCCTCCTGACCCTCCTTGACCTATCGTTAGCTTTTGATACAGTCAAACATGAAACCTTTAAGCAACTGGAGCACAAGATGGGAACATTTGGGACTGTGCTAAATTGCTTCTCCTCATTCCTTCACAACAGAACACAAAGACTTTAGGCAAATCAGGCTCTGTCAAATTCTGCTCCCCTCACCCTGTCCCACAGGAGTCCACGCTCTCACCCACCCTTTTCAACTTGTTCATGGAGCCTCTAAATGAACTCCTGAAATTGTCCAACATTCATTACCACATGTATGCTGATGACATCCAATTGTACCTGAAAGTCTCCTCCCTGGGGGACATAAGGTCCCTCAACTGAACTCTTCAGAAAACACAAAGTTGGTTGAGTCTCAATCACTTGAAACTAAATGCCCTCAAAACAGAAATAGCCAATCATTTTCCAGACATCGAAGAACCGATGCATCAACTCACAGCTCTCAACTGCACTGCAAACATCATTGATTCTGCAAGCTCTCTGGGAATAATGCTCAACAAACATCTGAACATGCAAAAGCACATTAGTGCTCTCACCAAAGGTGCGAACCTCAAACTGAGAGTCTTGAGGAAAATAAAACCGTTCCTACCCCATAACGACTTAAAAAATGGGGTGCAAGCCCTATTGATTTCTAAATTGGACTATGGTAGTGCTACCCTCTGCGGCCTTCCTAGAGCAAAGAGGGCGCCACTTAGGACCTCTCTCAACTCCTCTGCGAGGCTCATTACAGGCTCTCATCACATCATGCCCGAGTTTAAATCTCTGAAATGGCTTTCATATGAAGCAAGGATTACAATCGAGCATTTTCATGTATTGCACCAAGAATTTGGAATGCCTTGCCACCTCAAATAAGACTTAACTCCACCGCTTCCTTCAACAAGCATTTACAATGCAACAGTCTCGGCCTTGTCAAAGTTATAGTTATTGGTATTGCTCATGACATTGCTTTTATTTGTGCCTTAAAAAGATTGAAAGAAACAGCATTGTTATTTGCAATGTTAGTAGCTTAATCTGTCTGAAATGTGAGACCTATTGCATTTGCACACAGACACAGAGGCAAACATACAAAGCCAGTCATACAGAGCCACTACACAGAGCTATTTGCATAGAGCAACGCACACAAATAGAGTCACCCATACTGAGCCACCTACACATACAAAGATTTACCCACACAGAGTCAGAGGCAGTCATGCATAGAGGCACTTACACAAAAAGTCACCCACATAGAGGCACATAAAGACAAACACATACACATACACAGCCTCCTGGACACACATTGAGACACCCACACTCACACAGAGGCACACACACAAAGCCACACTCACAAAGACACACATACACAGAGCCACATACACAAACAGCCACACACAGAGAGCTACACAGATATACAGAATCACACAGACACACATAGATCTAGCCACATACACATTGATCTTGTGAGCTAATGTAGAAGTGGGATGCACTTTACCTCTTGTTGTAAGCTTTATTTTAGCGAGTAGTATTTATTGATAGTAGTAGTTAGTGAGAAGAGAGTAGTATAGTGTGGTTAGTATAGTAGTTTGTAAATTATCGAGTATTGTAGTTGAGTTAATTAGGTTGTGATAGAGAGGTATTACGAAAGAGTGAGAGGTAAAGTGTTATTTATAGAGTGCTATGAGCGTTGTGATTTGTAATGAATAAGTAGTGGTGTAGTAGAGTGTTAGTAGTATTAATATTTGTAGTATAGCGAGTATTAGAGTGAGTATTAGAGAGTGCGTTAAACATTAGTATTATTAGAAGTGTAGCAGATAGTGTGTTTTTATAGTCATGTAGTAGAAGTAGTATTGTTATTTGAGTTAGTATATTAGTATTAGATATTGTGTACTAGCACATGACTAATAGTTGTTAAGAGTGAACGAGTGAGTATTAAAGAGTGAGTTGTAGACTTTAAATGGCAGAGTAAGTATTAGTGTTAGTAGCAGAGTATATTAAGTAGTACTCTTTCGAAAGTATAGTGATACACATTTGTAAATCTGTATTCATATTTGCAGTATATTGTTATGTATATGTGCATATATATGTGCATATTTAATAGCTTACCAGAATGCTGCATATAGATGCATGCAAGGACATACAAATATATATTTATTTCATGTAAAAAAAAACAGTAAGCAAAATTGTGTAACTTTTTTTATTAACTGTAATCTTTAAATATTTTCTTTATATTTTAATATGATTTTGTACTTTGATGATGCTTGCATAATGTATACTTTAAGATTCGTCAAGAATTTCGATTATGCATTCATTTTGAAAGATGACATTTAATGTCTTTGGTAGGTATGGCATGAGAGCCTCTGCAAAGTCATCAATGTCTGCTGGTATATTTAGGTAGTCCATTAGAAGTGTATTGGTTATTTGCACTGATTTCAAATGTTCGTTGTCTTCAATTTGTATTGTTATAGTACTTTTCTCCTGAGTTGTATTCTCTAGTCCATATATTGTAATTGTAAGTTCTTCTTGGGGTGGTTCTATTATCTGGGAAGGCAAAAAATGCGTTAATCAAGGCATTTATAGTGTATGTACATTTAGTAATTGGCATATTTTAATGCGTTTTTGTGATAAATAGAAAAGTGATTGTTATAGATATGGACTGAAATAGAAAAATATATTAAAGGTAATTGCAAATAGTACAGAGAGGTAGATAAATGTATGTGTCTGGTTAGATAATGATAAAGACCGAAAGTGAGTAATATAGTGAAAGTTTCTATTTTTTTTGTATGGAGGGGGTGGTGTGTAGTAGAATTAGTGATTTAGAGGGAGGCAAATGTAATGTAAAAGAGGGATAGAACTTCAAAGACATTGAGAGAGATAGATGTATGGAGAGTGAGTTTTAGAGAGAAACAGTGATATGGAATTAGAATATGCAGAGGTAGGGAGTGATATAGTATGAGTATAGTAGAGGATAGTTTTTAAGTTAAGAAGAGAGAGTCAATTGTATTTTGAGGCAATTGTGTTGCATTGTGATATAAGAAGAGATATAGTTAGGTGTAGATAGAATGTTGCTCTGCTCGAGAAATATTTATTTAGAAAATTTGTGGGAGTCTGAGATCAAATTAGTGTTATATATAGATAAAGTTAGGTATATGGAGTTTTGCATGTGGTAGCAGGTAAGGTATATATAGTGAGTAAGACAGGTAGTATGGTAGAGTTAGGTAGCAGTATCTTAAAATGTGTGGAAAAGTGATAGAGTGAGAGATGTAGTTTGTTATGAGAGTACACAGATGTTATGATCGTACACATATGGATGTGGCGCATATGTTTTAATTGTAAGTACGTGCAAGTGTTTGGAGAGCATGTATGTAATGTAGCTGTACAAAATGTTTTGTATTTTGTAGTTATGTAGGGAAGTATAAGAGAAATTGAGAGTTTGAAGTATTTAAAGTGTGGTAGACAGTGGTAGATGTAAGTAGAGTGAGAGGTTGGGAGAGTTATTGGGTGAGAGATAAACAGAGTGATATACATGGAAGAAAGTACAGTGAGTGAAGTACTTAAGATTGTTGAAAGTTGATCAGTGTTAGTAAGTTATGCTGACAGTGTTAATGGTATGGTTAGGCAATTGACTGCTGTGATATAGTGAGGTAAAGTTAGTTGGAAATAGTGATATAGATGTTTGTATGTACATGGGAATAAAGTTGAAGATAGGAGTATTGGTATTAAAGAAAAAATTAGTTAGTTATAGATATAGAGGGAGGATGCTTTAGGGAGTAATGTATATGCATGTAGGTAAAGGGATATATAGTTTTTGTGTGAGAGTTAGTTGTACTATTGCAAAATGTATGTAGAAGAGAGAGCAAGAGATGTTGTCAGTTCTGAGAGTAAACAGATGAATGTAATATGTGTTGTGTATTGGATGTGTAAGTAAGTATTTTTGAATGTATGCATGTATTTTAGCGATAAAGATTGGATTGCAGTTTGTACTTACTTGGAATTAGGTATTTCGAGTTGAATTCAATATTTTTTGGTTATTAAACTCATGCACTGTCAAGTGAGTTATTTTGATGTATGTTCCAAGTTCTATTGGGAAGTCCGCTGCGTCTCTCCAAAGTGTGATTTTAACCGAGTCAGTTGCATCATTAACTGTTATAGATTTTAGTTTAGTTTCTTGTCCTCCAATGAACACCGTTTTTGTTTCTTCCTCCTGTTAGATACATAAAAGAAATATTAGTATTATTTGTGTTATACATTGTATACAGTGGAGCAGTATAGTTTACTTTTTTCCTGCGGAACTTGTTAAAGAAATTTTAGTAGAGTGTTGTAGCGTATTTCTTATGTAATAGTAAGTGTGTGCTAGAGTGTGTGTGCTAGAGAGTGTGCGCTAGAGAGTCTGTTAGTATATTATGTCTATTATCTATGTTGTAGCAGAGTGTATACTAGAGAGTAGGTGAGTATATTTAGTATAGTAATAGATTTTATTAGTGTTGTGAAGAAAGAGGAATAATAAGTTCAAAGTGGTGGAAAAAGTTGGCAGTGCCTCACGTAAGTAACACTATGGAAGTTTGCAGATTG
The DNA here is from genome assembly GCF_964204655.1 of Triturus cristatus. Lineage (NCBI taxonomy): Eukaryota > Metazoa > Chordata > Amphibia > Caudata > Salamandridae > Triturus > Triturus cristatus. Next base: position 1,065,832,430 of record NC_140579.1, on the reverse strand, counting down.
GTTCTCACCTGCATGCTCACTTATTCATCATCAGCTATTGCCAAATTATAGCGGATAATTATAAAAAAGTAATGAAAAAAAGGAGTGAGTAGAGTTTATAGTACACAGTATGTAGTATATAGTAAGTAATAGTGTTAGTAGTAGGAACAGTATTGTGTAGCATATAGTAAGTAGGAAATTAATTAAGTATGAATATAGTCATTAGAGATATTTTTAGACTAGTAATTTTTTAGTATAATGCATGTAGTAGATTTTACTAGAGACTATTGTTAAGGGTTATGTAGTAAAGAGTGAGTTATAGAGAGTGTGTATTTAAATGTATGTAATAGAGTGTGTATATTTAAAAGTGTGTTATAGAGTGAGTAGTAGAAATTAGTAAATAGTAGTAATGTGTGTAATAGAGAAGCAAACAATAGTCAGTAGTAGAAATTGATCTAGATAGAATGTGTGTTAGAGAGAGTGTTGTTCAGAGTGTGTAGTAAAGAGTGTGCTGTTGAGAGTGTGTGTGGTAAAGAGTTTGTGTTAGAAATTGTGTTATAGAGTGTATGTTATAGTGGTTTAGAGAGTGTGTCTTACAGAGTGTGTGGTAGACAGTGTGTTAAAGTGTGTGGTTGCAAACAGACTATTAAATGTAATTGTGAATATGTATAAAAGCATTTCCTTTTAAGCAACGTACCTCAGATATTGTCCCTAATATGCTCATTAATGATCGCAAGTTTGCCTCTCTTATTGTTTTAATTGGTGAAATTGGTGGAGCAGGTGGTTGCAGTATGTATTCTGCTTCTTGGATAATTTCTGGTGGAATAGTTAAGGGTGGCATTCTGGAGATCTTTGTTTGTTTAGTTAAGATTACCACATTGTTCTTGGTAATAAAATTTCTAATTATAATTGCATTTCCTTTCTTTGTCTGTTTGTAAAAATCATCGTTGTAGCAAGTTCCTTTAATTGACCCACTTTCATCAGCTAGAGCAATATGATATAAGATTTTACTTTCTTGCTTTGCGTTTTTGTAGTTTGTTTTCGAAGAGCATTTCACTATGTTAGCTCTTATTGCTTTTTGATAAGGTTTGCTTTCTTCTTGTTTTGTCTGCTTAATTTCTTGTATAGAAATCATCTGCAATGAGAGAAAAATGTAAGCATACATTCTGAATATAATATAGTAACATTGGAAATTTCTGAAAGAAAAGAACATATTAAATGATAAATTATGCTTATTAAACTGCTACCCATAATGCTTTGTGATCACTATAATATGACTCTAATATACCAAAGTGAGTCACATTTACATTAGTATATATATGATCTAGTGTTGAATTGTAGTCTGTTGTGTAGGCTTGTATTTTTTGGTAAAATTGAAATTGGTTTTGCATGTATTCTAATAGTAGTGTTGTGTTTTGTGATACTTGTGTTAAATCTATGTTGAAGTCCCCCATGATTATACATTTATAATTAGGATAAAAGTTTAATATGGTAGTTAATACTTGCAATAGTTTTTGTAGTTGTACATGTGGTGGTTTGTATAATATACCAAATAATTAGTCACAATTATTAAGATGCAGAGAAAAATGTACAATGTCAATTTCGTGTTGTGTTTGATAAATTGGCAACAAGAAAATATTTTTCTTGTAGTAAATTGCTATTCCATGCTTAGTATGCTGATTGTGGAATTTATCAAATATTAATAGATGGTATTGTTGAATTAATAAATTATTGCTATCTCCTTTCCTAGTTGTGTTGATTTCAGTGAGGCATAGAATATCTGCATTCATGATATTTATGTCGGCTTGTATAGCTTTGTAATTTTTTTGTAGTGAACGTATGTTATGTACAATAATATTAAAGTTTTGGAGATAGTTACATAATTGGGGTACTGATATTTCCAATTGCATATCTGTCCTTAATCGGGTCCTTTCTTCATGTACTTTTGGATGTACAACTATTTTGTCTTGCTGAAAGTTCTTAATATATATGTTGGCTAATGATTTTGCTCTGCTTAGAGCTACATAATGCAAATGATGTATTTTGCTATTGTTAAAGTGGATGTAAAGTGGTTCAATAGTTTCTCCTTGTGTTCTATGTATAGTATGTGCAGATGATTGGCGTAGTGGGAATTGTTTGCGTATAATTGTTATAAATTTTTGTGTAAATTGAAAATGTCTTGAGATTGCATGAATTGGTGTCCGATGAGGCGAAATGTTATTGCAATATATGTGTCTATTTTCTTGCCTTGTCAATTTACCAACGGTTTCCTTATCAAAATGAATCCATATTACATTAGGGATGCTATTGATAGTTTCTACTAATTCAACTATACCTGTAGCACCATTTGTTAAGCCATCATTAACATTTATATTGCAAGTTAGATCGTATCTTAATTTCAATGCAATATGTAATATGAATGGCAGGCCCATTGTTTTAGTTGGTCTGTAGGTAATTGAGTTAGTATTTTTTTTTTGGACTACTTCAGTTAGGTCAGATGCAACTGTATCTATAGCGGTTGCTGTGTAAACAGGATAGTTTATTATGTGCTGCAATAAAACTTCATTATTAATGTTATTAACTTCTTTGTTTGTTGCCATAATATAAGGTATGGTCTTGCTAATGTTTTTTGGTGGGTCTAATTCGCGTGTTTGTATTTGTATTATATCTGCATTAGTTTGTTTTCCTTCTCTTAATCGGTTTAGTAGTTCAGAAAATGGCAAGTCATTTAGCTGCCTCATAATTTTTGTCAACTCAAATAACTTAAAGTGCGTTTGCCATAAATTAGTACTTACTGGTCTGTATGAATGCCTAGAATTTTCAAATATGTATGCGTCAAAAACTGGTTTTAATTGTTAAAAATCTCCAATTGCTAAAATGGATATTCCACCAAAAGGGAGGTTAGACATTTTTATTTCTTGTAACTGATTATGTATGAAATTGAAAAGATTTGCCCCTACCATTGATATTTCATCAATTATTAGCAATTTAAGATGCAGTAATTCGTTTTGGAGTGTGCTTCTGTTCTCATGAGTTAGTGGTTTATGAGTTAGTATTTGCGAAACTGGTATCTTAAACGTACTATGTAGCGTTTTACCATGAATGTTATGTGCTGCTTTGCCTGTTGGAGCTGTAAGCAATACATATATGTTATCTGTATTTTTTTCAGCTCTAGGAATTGTAAAAGCGTACTAATGTTTGGTAAAGTGCTGTAATAAGGAAGCTTTTGCCTACTCCTGCACTACCTGTACAAAATGTGTAGCAGGGTGTTTCTTTTGTTTTTATCCAATGTAAGTGATGGTATATAAAGTTAAGTTGTTCATTTGTAAGATTTTGCATTAAACTGTGATATTGGTCATTTGGCATTATATTATTGTTTAAAAGTTCATCAGTACTTGTACTTCTAATGCCTAAATCGAATGACAAGTCATATAATAGTGGTTCATTGACTTGAACTTCAGGACTTATGTTGTCATCTGTTTCTATATCTATTGGAGGTATAAGTAATGTGTCTAATGTACAGTCTTCATTGTTATTAGGCCCTAATGTTTTATTATGCTTATTATACTTATTATGATTAAAGTCAACTATGTTTTGAATTTCTAGATATTGTTCATAATATGTTCCCTTATGACCAATTATTTGATTTTCTACTCTCCAGGGGTAATAAAGCATTATCAATTCTCTATAATAATTTTCTGGGTCATTTTTTTTGTTAAATCTGCAATAGCGAATTATTTTCTGTTTTTTGCGTTTTCTATAGTCTGGTTCTACTGTTTCATCCTGTATATTAATCTCAAGTTCTTCCTCATCTGAGCTATAAAAGTTATTTTCAGTGAGAAAATTGTCGTGGTCTGTTTCATTTTTTCGCTTTCTACTTTGTTTATTTTCATTATACATAGATGCATAGTCAGCTAATGTATATGTTTCTAATTTTTTAGGCTGTTTGCTGTACTTTACTATAACATTATCATATTGTATTTGATTGGATGTATCTGGTAACTAATTTATAGTTTCTATGTCTTTTAATAAGTAGGTACGCTTTTCTGGAGGGCTTGTATTAATGAAAACATAAGATCTAGAACTTTTCCGTAAAGGAATTTGAAGTATAAGATAGGCTGCTTCTTGTGCACTTATTTCTGTACAGTTTAAGAATGTGTTACCTATATGCTTAAGTTGATCTTTTATACTTGGATTGTGATAAACTTCTTTTGCAGCTTGTGCAATTATTCTGCTCATTCCACACTGTGATTTACTAATATATGATACTATATATACGGCACATGCATATGCATCTAAGATGTATTGTATATCTATGTGTGCTTGCCATGCTTGTGAAATTGTAGTATTGTAGTTATTAATAAAGCATTCAGCTGGTGTTCTTTTTAGGAAATAGTATTTTTGAGTGTTTGATTGGTTCTGATGCTCCGTCCATCACCACCCCCTTTTGTACCGCTTTGTTCGCCATAAGTTGGCAGGGTATGGTCAGACGTGAGTCCCTTGCTCACTTTGCCACTGGATTCAAGCAAGCCTGGCTGAAGACGGCTGAAATGCCAGAAACCGGTCCTAGGAAGCTTGTTTCCGGTCCAAGGAAGGCATGGCTTGGCAGTTCGGGCTGGACTGTTCCCATGAGGCACAGGGTCAGACTGATTTGCATATGGCCATGTCTGAACTGGGGTGGCAGACTGGGCTAAAGAACGGTGATGGATCAAACCCAGATCTGTTGACTGGGTGTGAGTGTTTGATTGGTTCTGATGCTCCGTCCATCACCACCCCCTTTTGTACCGCTTTGTTCGCCATAAGTTGGCAGGGTATGCTCAGACATGAGTCCCTTGCTCACTTTGCCACTGGATTCAAGCAAGCCTGGCTGAAGACAGCTGAAATGCCGGAAACCGGTCCTAGGAAGCTTGTTTCCGGTCCAGGGAAGGCATGGCTTGGCAGTTCGGGCTGGACTGTTCCCATGAGGCACAGGGTCAGACTGATTTGCATATGGCCATGTCTGAACTGGGGTGGCAGAGTGGGCTAAAGAACGGTGATAGATCAAACCCAGATCTGTTGACTGGGTGTGAGTGTTTGATTGGTTCTGATGCTCCGTCCATCACCACCCCCTTTTGTACCGCTTTGTTCGCCATAAGTTGGCAGGGTATGCTCAGACGTGAGCCCCTTGCTCACTTTGCCACTGGATTCAAGCAAGCCTGGTTGAAGACGGCTGAAATGCCAGAAACCGGTCCTAGGAAGCTTGTTTCCGGTCCAGGGAAGGCATGGCTTGGCAGTTCGGGCTGGACTGTTCCCATGAGGCACAGGGTCAGACTGATTTGCATATGGCCATGTCTGAACTGGGGTGGCAGAGTGGGCTAAAGAACGGTGATGGATCAAACCCAGATCTGTTGACTGGGTGTGAGTGTTTGATTGGTTCTGATGCTCTGTCCATCACCACCCCCTTTTGTACCGCATTGGATATTTTGGGTACTGGTATTTGCAGGTTCTTTTATGTTTGATACGGCAATTTTTTGTATGCCTGTGCCTTTGGAGGGGTAATAAAGACTATATTTGGATCTTGTGTTTTTGCACGTCACATATTTATTTATAAAAGTAATAACTGCATTGAGTTCAGAAGTTTCATATTGTGGAGCATTCTCAATCCATACTATTGCATGTATATGTGGTGATCCTCGTTGTTGGAATTCAACTCTATAAAAGTAATCTATAATCTTGCCAATTGGGTTACTTTCATGTAATAAAATACAATTAAATCATTTTCCAACTTGGAAGTCAAAATGTCTTGCACATGTAATAGGATTTTGTTGTATTAATGTGCATTTTGTTTCCCATGACATATTTTCAAATTCTTCTTTTGTACATTTTTTTTTTATACTACACAATAATATGTTGATTAAATGATACCATTTAGTTTCTGCTGCTGATAAAGAAAAAAAAATGTCGGTATTCCTAATTGTCTAATCATAGCAAATATGTCTTTTTTGCATTGCTCCCAATATGGTGGCGAGCTACGTATAGTTTTTAGTATTTTGTATCCCTCATTAATTTGTAAAATGCTGTCTAATTTCTGTTTCATGTCTTTTGCCGTAATAATGTTTCCATTGGTAAAGTATTTTCTAAGTGAGATGTATATTTTACTCTGTATTTGTTTAATGTGCAACTTTTTCAATTTAAAGAAAACATTTGTTATAGACTTTGCTACTCTTTGATCATTACTTCTTAATTCCCATTGACAGATTGTACTGTAATGTATTGGTACATAACTTTCTTTATTTGTTGGCCTTCGCTTCCCACAAAATATTGTAGGGAAAGCTAAATATTCAGAATCTTTGTCTTCAAATAGACCTCTTGGCGTGTTATATTCAGCAGGTGCTAAATTTATAATATTAATGTTTTCTGTAGTTATAGTTTCATTAGTTAACATAGTATCTAAATTCCCTGCTGCAATGTTGTCTGAGGAATCTGATGTATTGTTTGTATCAGAAGTGTCATTACAAGGTGGTATATTTGCTGGTGTATATTCCCAATCTGGATTAATGGTGACTCCATATTCTTGGAACATACTGCTAGTAGTTGCTAAATATAGAGCTGCACGTTTTACTTTATTTGGTCTAACATTTTCAAAATGGGTATAGGATTTATAACTGAATTTTCTTTTTAATTTTATGGGAATTGTCATGTTATCATTAATTTGCCTTGGTAAAACAGTAACAGTGTCATAACATCCGCAGGTACGTTAACTACTGCACCTGAGAGAGATTTTTGGAACCCACGTGGCAGTGTTCTAATTTGTAAATAAGGTACTCTTGGTGATACTAATCTTTCTTCTAAATTATGCAAGCGTAATTCTGGTGGGATATCAGGAAATGTCATCCCATTATAGAAAGAACAAGGTAGTATTTTGTCCTTAGAAATATATGTGTAGCATGTTTTGGATATATCTTCTGTTTGATATTTGCTAATGTTACATTCTATGAATTTTGCCTGTTTTTTTATATTGTGTGTTTTTTGTAAACTTTGTTTATGCCATAATTGATTGCAAATAGTGCAAGCATACTCTGGGTCATATGTAATTTGTGCATGAAAACTACTAATTATGGCATTTGTTGTCGATGATGCTAAATTGTATTAGTGTTAAGTGAATTTTCTCGTTCTTGTGTATGCTTTCTTTTTCTGTTACTGTTATTTTGTTGAACTTCTATTCTAGTTGTGTGATTTTGAAATTCAGCATCAGGTGTAAATGTGTTTGTTATTACTTTGGTATTGCTAATAGTTATGTTAGAAGCAATGTTACTGGTGGTTGTGGAAAGTTCTTTATGTGTTTGGCTATTGCTGTTTAGTGTTTCAATAATCGTATCTCCTACTTGTAAGTTTGTTGGTGGGATATGTGTTAATATATTTTGATCTATGTTTGTAGTATGGACATATATGTTTTTTATAGTTCATTCTTTTTTTGCTATGGTTTCTTTGTGTTACCTTAAGTGACAATTTGGTAATTGTGTTGTAATACTCAGTGAATTTGTTAGCTTATCTTTCTCAGCTAACTTTATGATGTATTCTATAAGTAGATTAATAGAGTTGATTTCTATAGCAATACATGTCCCATTAGGATGAGGTATTACTTTTCCATCTTGGCTATTTGAATTAAATATAAAGTGTGTATGGATAGTTTTGAATACTGAAATTGTATATGTATTCATATAGATTAATACACCAGTTTGTAAATTAATTGCAGAAGTGAATGTTGTTATAAATTTGGTATTTTGAATTTGTGCTTGTTTTGTTATCTCGATTCTAAAGCATTTTTTGAGCTTGATTGAATATATAATGTTATTGTGGTCTATGTAATTTGGTAAATATTGTGGCTGCATACAATTTTTGTTATTAACAGAGTGCACTCCAATATATAAAGCATCTCCGAGATCCATAATAGCTATATATATCACAAAATGATGGGAACACCGATTTTCAACACAGAGCATGCATGCCACACAAAAGGTGAGCAACCCGCGATCTACACATGCTCACCACAGAAACAGGGTATCAACACAGACACCGCGCTCCACTGTGGCACCACTCCGCACAAACCTCCGCAAGTAACACGTGCCTGCATCCCCATGTCATTCCTCACAACAGTCTCTGTGAGAAACACATGCCTGTTACATATACCAAAGAAGTATTGACAGGTCTGCAAGGAGTCATAAATGTAAGTGACGATATCCTAATACACTCAGCGACGCTGGAAGAGCACCACCGCAGACTCAAAGCAACGCTAAAGTGGCAAGCCGAACATGGGGTGACACTGCATAAGGAAAAGTGTCAGTTCTTTCAGCGCTCTATTGAGTTCTTCGGATATGTCTTTGGTCCGGAAGGAGTGAAACTTGACCCGAAGAAGTCAGAAGCAATTCAACTAGCACCTGCACCCAACACTACCTCAGAGGTTAGGAGCTTCATGGGTATGGCCACATACTGTGGTAGGTTCATCCCGAACGTAACCACCATCGCTGAACCTCTACGCAGGCTAACAAAGAAAGACGCTGTGTGGCAGTGGACCAAAAGAGAGGAGGAGGCATTCCAAAAGGTTAAATCAGCCCTGTTAGCCAGTACGACAATGGCATACTTCGACATCAACCGACAGACGGAACTGATAGTGGATGCCAGCCCCGTAGGGCTGGGGGCGGTGTTGACCCAAGAAACAGAACCGGGAACCTGGGCGCCACTAGCGTTCGCCAGCAAGGCGCTCACAGCAACTGAAGCCAGATATTCTCAAATAGAGCGAGAGGCCCTCGCCATGAAATGGGAATGCAACCATTTCCACTTATATGTCAGTGGGCACCCGTTCCGAGTGGTGACGGATCACCAACCACTTCTTCCGCTGTTCCGAGGGTCAGCGCCACATCCCCCACCAAGGATCGAACGATGGGCGATACAACTCCAACATTACCAGATGGAACTAGTATACCGTCCTGGTGCCAAAAATCCAGCTGACTTCCTGTCACGACACCCGGCACAACAGGAAGAAACAGATGCAAATCAGGAACGGAAAACCAAAGAATTTGTCAATATGATATCTCAATGGGCCTGCCCGCAGACAGTGTCAAAAGAAGAAGTAACATCACATATGGAATCAGACATGGTCCTCAAAAGAACAGTGGACGCGATAGCGAGAGGATCATGGCATGGTTTTCTTCACAACATCCATGGGTGGAATGAAGCAGAAAGAACACGACTAGGAAAGATATGGAGAGTCCAGGATGAACTAAGCATGACAGAGTGTGGTATCCTCCTAAGAGGGTCACGGATTGTCATCCCTCAGAGCCTGCAAGACCGAGTCACTGTCCTAGCACATGAGGGTCATCAGGGCACCGGAAGAATGAAGTCCCGACTGCGGGAGAAACTATGGTTCCCCGGGCTGGAGGAAGCCGCCGAGAGGGTGGTCAAAAACTGCCAAGCATGTCAATTGACCGGGAATGCAGAAGCTCCGGCCCCAGTGATCACGGAAGACCCTGCCCCAACCCCTTGGTCGTGGGTGAGCCTAGACTTCGGAGGCTTCCCCGATGGGAGGGTCACTGCAGTGTTAGTGGACAGCTACACAAAGTACCCGTGTGTCGAGATTTTGCCATCCACGGCATTCAATCATCTAGCCCCGGCACTACTGAAAACATTTGCACTTTTTGGCCTACCACACGCCATCAAGATGGACAATGGACCTCCATTCCAGGTAGGTGAATTCAAAGAGTTCCTGTCCAGATTAGGAGTAAAACACCACCGCATAACTCCACAATGGCCACAAGCCAATGGCGAAGTGGAACGGTTTATGCGGACCATTAACAAAATCTTGCGCATTGCCGTAGCGGAACAAACCGATCCGGAGATAGAACTACAAAAGTTCCTGCGGGAGTACCGCAGCACACCACATTGCACAGCTCAGAGAACCCCATGGTCGTTGATGATAGCCGGACCTCGGCGTGACAGTTTTCCAGTGTCTGATAGCTGGGAGCCAGAGCCGTACAACGCATCAGCGACTCAGCGCCGAAGAACCACGACCAATGAAAAAGCAAGCCAACGGAGGCGGGCCAAAGTCCGTACCCTGAGGCCAGGGTGTTAGGTACTAATAAGGAACCGGAGAAGTGGAGGAAAATTCCGGACACCCTATGAAGACGGTCCATGGTCGGTGCGGGAGGTTCGAGGAATGGCAGTAACGGTGGAGCGAAATGGAGAAGTGATAACCAGGAACATCTCGTGGTTCAAAGAAATTCCGGAAACAGAACGTCAACGTCAGGTGTCTGGACATGCACCAAGTCTAAATTTGACTCTGAGTGAATCGAGACCAACCCACACCGACGAACCACAACAGAACTTGCAACCAGCAAGAGAAGGAGAGGAGACTGGTGTGCCAGGGGTAAACATCGAAGCTGGAACTGTCAGTCCCACTAGAGTGATGAGCACAGTGCGACACAGGTACAACCTGCGTCCCAACCCGCGACCAAACAGCCAACTAACAGAGTTCGCATGGAGTGCGCAAGTTGGCTGAAAAAGAAAAGAACTGATTTGGAATGGGATGTAACGGTCTAGTTGTTACGGTAGTGAGCGACCCCGGAAACATACACACACTCTGTATCACTCTCTGGCCAGGCGTGGCCAGAGAGAGTATAAATAATAGGGTGGAGGTCGCTCGGGACCTTCCGGCCCAGACCAGTATACCTGCCTCATGTGTGGTTATTTCCCCGTCACGCTCACCACGTGGCCCAGTAGTTGTAGGCCCATCTGGCAGCAGCATCCCCACACTGGCGGACTCCACACTTGGGACGGAACACATTTCGCCACTTTCAGGTTTGGAACAAGAACAGTGCGGTTTCATTTTTTATTTAACTTCGTTCCCATAAATCTCAGTTTGCTGCACGCAGAGAGAGGTAATACAACAAAGCATCTCCCTGCAGGCACACACACACATTCTGGAAACCGAGTGCCACATTGTCCTGCTTGACAATATCGAGGCCCGCCCGGGTCGTTCTTGGCTCAGAGTTCACAACATCATGAAGTCATCTTCCTGCATCTGCCTAACAGGCAGTTCTGCATCGATGACCACTCTAATCCAGTGCATTAGTAAACTGTTTCACGTGGGACTCTCCATCCATAGTGCAACTTTAGCTCTCTCAAGTCTGCTGGATTGCTGACAGACCCTCGAATTTTAAAGTATTTGAGGTACTTTGGAGCTCCACTTGCATGCATACATAGGACGTTTAATTCATGACAAAGGAATAGTAGTTTTATCTTCCCAGAACGCCGGAGACAGACGTCAGAATGCATGATTTTCCCCTGCCAGTCCACTAAGGCACGTGCTTTGCCTCCTCTTCCTGTAAGATCTCACCGATGATACTTGAACGCTCGCGATGCTTCTGCTCAGGCCTCAGGTCTGGTGATGCTCTCTGTCCCCGGGAAGCTGGACTTTCTTCAGGCCTTCTTTGACTTAGATGAACTCTGGCACCATGGCAGGGGTCCCCTGATAAGCCAGCTGCTGCTCCCGCTCATACTGAGAAAAAAGAAATATGAAATCCATGTTACTGCCCAATAGACATAACGCGAAAACTCAAGAAAAGCAAAAAAGATCTCGCGGTCCACTGGCCAAAAATGCTGTCATTTGATTAAGTTGGATTAAAACATTAACATTTCAGGAGGTAAATTATTTCGAGGTTTCAGAGTCTATACAAGACGTAGGACAAATTAGCTCGGGCTAATGTGATCTTTAAAAGAAAGAGGCTCCGACCTAACCAGAGCATATGATATAAGTCTTATTAGGATGTGTATTTACAGCTCCTAAATGTAACTATGCGAATGACAAATGTCCTCGAATGCTTCCTATCATTGACACTGTAGCCTATGGTCAATTCGTAAATAAGAATCCAAAAGTATCAGATTTGTACAAAAATTCAAAGAAAAAGAAGGATGAATTCATTCAATTGTCAATTCTCAATTTATTTCCATTTTGTGGAATGGGTCAGACTTATTGGTATTTGGTAATATTCAGATTAAATTTGCAGCAGCATTGCTCCTTCATCAGGCATTTGTCAAGGGGCGCTTTCAAAATGGTCTTTCGCAAAGATATTCAACAAACTTTAAAATAAACATAATTGTAGGTTTAGATAACCATACCTTGTAGTATCTAAATTCACAAACACAATTTTAAATGGCAGATTGCTTTGGATTTACGCGGAATGATCACTATTTTCAAAATGCAGTCACAGGGTAGGGAACATTTATAATATGTAGACGCAGATCTCTGAATAGCACTTTATATTGACAAAAGTGTATTTTGAATACCCTATCTTCGTTATTTACGTTCTCTATTACCTTCATGTCCAGCAGGATATTGCTTACTGGCCCCCTGTCACAGCCATGGTCTTCCACTCCTGATCTTTCCAACAAACCGTACCAGGGGCTATTTATAGGACCACTTGTGCTCATCTGGCCATCCAATCTTTCCTGTTAAAAATGTGGGTAATTCTATAGAGCCTGAGCAGCATGCATCTTGAAACAGTCACACATTCTTCTTTTTAAATGTCTGACTGTAATCGTGTTGGCCGTTCATCCATACAATATATATACTTACCTTTATGAAACAATTGCACATATTTTACAAATGTTGCCTGGACATTCACCTCAGCGCTCACTGTAGTAGGCTTCAGTGCAAGCACTTCGCAGTATCTCACAAATTACATTTCACATCTCTAAATACCCCATGAGCTAATAAACTCTTTATGTCAAAGGAAATGTTAGTCGAATGAAAAGGTGAATGAATATATGAACTAAACATGCTATCTGTGAATTCGTTTATGTAGATAGTCATATGGGTTAAGTCAATGATGTTTTTTCTAAAATATCATGCGTTTTAAAAGAACTAGCTATGAAGGAAGTGGATCACATAACCTAGAAGAAGACTGATAGAATGACATTAAATGGCCAGGCACCATGTGTGCAAATGTGTCCAACTGCTTCATAAACTTGGTTACAATACATTGTTTGTAATGTATGATGAATGAATTACTACAGTTCGACTAAAAAGCGTGTCACTCTTTTCTAAGGTGGATGTTGCTCAAGTGCTGGAAAAGTAACAGCATTTCAAACAGGACATGGAAATGTTTGCACCAGGGGATGGCATGAACTAAACTGTACTGTGCCGTCGGTGGCCCTGCAAGAGTGACATGGACCCACCATTACTTAAATCACTTGCGACTACCAACACAAAGCATCACAGCGCGAGTGACACACATGAATGGAGGAGACCGAGAGGGAATGCACCTCTTGTACTGATGGGTCAACACTGGTCGTGCTGATACGCGTCCGCAGTATGATCTCTTCCCGTGTGCTCGACGTGATGTATTGGGTGCAGGATCACTGCTGTGGAAAAGCAGCAGGTTATTTAGCAAATATTACTTTCCTAGCAATCAGTTAAGAGTTGAAAAGCGAAGCTTGGGATTCTGTGTCTGGTAATATACCTGCTGATGAGGCGTGTCCTGCCCTCTCTGTAAAGGTTAGCACGGGTCTGTAAAGCTCCTACTGAAATAATATTAGCAACATATTTTACATGCACTAGTACACGCTCACTGTGGAAGGTTATGGAATCCTTTTTGCCTTTACGCCCTACGTCATGCATTGAGACCACAACTGAAAGTAAAAGGGTACTGAAGCTCTTGTTGCTGGGAACCTTAACCTCAGTAGTGTACACATTTCAACAAAACATAACCAGGATGAAAGCCTATATATTAAGAATAAAAAGTAAATTAGAAGAAGCCTATGGTGCCTAGACAACCAACTAGCAATGTACACCGAATAAAGTGAGTTTTGAATGCAGGATCACAAGGAAAAGATTATAGCACGGGGACACTAGGGAAAAAGCCTAAATGTGGCACACTAGATGCATCTCCATGTTCAGGTGTAAAACTGTGAAATCATTGCATAGCTTACAATCTGGACCATTTACTAACTAATTAATTATACTCGGATCCTGATCTTCCAGCCGGTGCTGAAGAAAGAATTGTGGTGCAGGTACTGGAACTCTGGAGCTGATGAATCCTAGTGTCTCAACACGAGAGCACGATGTAGTGGTAGAGAAATGTGGGACAAGCACTGGGATCGGCTGGTCTGGAGCCTGACGAGCTAGAGCCTGAAGAGATGCCGCTACTGTTCAGGAGTCTCAAAGGCACGCTGAAAGGTCCCAGACCAGTTGTGGTTTTAATAATGAGTTGCACACAAGAGCTGGAGCCACATACAGTGCATCAGACAGAGGTAGTCTCACAAGCAAGCAGCGACTTCGAGGCCAGTAGTGCCTTTCAAACTGAGCTACACCAGGCCTCTACATGGGCATAGGCATGACAGCCTGGTACTGTCAGGTCAGGAAGATCAAAACAAGTACAAGGGACCACACAGCTAGATACCAGTAAGACTGGAAGACCGCATGTAAAGGAGAATGCAGTGATAGTGAAACAGCCCTTTTTCTCACTGAATTTCAAAGTGCTTGACAATGTAAAGACTGAATTTAGATTATTCAAAACTCACTTTTGTTAAAATTAAAGACTATATTTAGAGATATGTTACTATATATTTTTAGATTTAGGGTCTCTACCCCATGACTGCATTTAAAAAAGTGCTACAGTCTATAGAATTCCAACGCAAAGCACCATATGATTTTATGTTTATGTGTATTTGGATACAATAAGGTATGGCCCTCTCACACTATTTATTCTAAAGGATGTTTGACAATGAATAACAAATAATTTTATATGTATTGCTTTACATTTCCCTGAGTAAGGAGCATGGGAGCTTCGAAATGAATTGGAATATTGCCTGATGCTATGAAATTTGAAACATTACAAAAATATTTAGATACATTGAGAATGATCTATTGACGGAATTCAACTGTTATGTTTATTTGTATGTTTTGCAAACATTATGCTTTTGGATTAGTCATTTAATTTGATTTAAAGGTATATAACCAAAAACAGGGCCTGACCATGGTGGTGATGCTAATCATTATCGTAGCTGCTGTTGGTGGGAAGCAAAGGAGAAAGGCATGGATATTTCCGAAAAGGCTTTGCAACATTATAAATAACGAGTTACAATCAGGTGTGCTCTCAGGATGTGATTTTTTTCACAGATCCTAAATGAGCGTAAGCCATGAGTGACCCTTTCAGGCAATCCTGGCTTTCTAGCCAACAACACCTTGCATTCCGGTATTCATAGTTTTCCCCTTTCTGTGGAACCTACAGGACTACCACTCTTGCATTGAAGGTACTGTTGGGTAAGTTCCACGATTCCGTGAAGGTGACCTGGACCACGTGGCAGCTGTGGGTGCTATGCCGCTGATAGACACCTACGCTATGAGATAGTGTTATGGATGCTTCCTATGGGCTTTAGCAACATCACCATCTTTTTTTGCATACGGTCGCAGCCCTTGGGTGGTGCCATCATCGAGAATGAATGGAAGGAAGATCTACAGAAGGAACGAAGAAGATGTACTGTTTGCTAACGAAGATGACCAAAGGACACAAAAAGAGCATGATGCTAATTTACTTAGATCCTGTATGTAATCTAGGGTTCTTTTCCAACTAAAATTATTTTAGAAAAAAGTTGCTTTAATGTTTTCGTCGCCCAGCGTTGCGGTAGCTTCTCCCTGAGAATCTTGCTCATGCACTTCACATTCCCTTTAGCTGCATCGATCAATCATCTTTCCAAATTGTTTCATTCATTTAATTAATTTTATTGAAATATGGTGAACGACATGACCTACATTACGCTGTGATTCTTAGAAAAACACGCGTAGGTCTATGACAGGGTTCATGTGAATTTATCCAATATTTAAAACAAACTTTTAAAACAGCTTTTTTGCAAATGCAAAAAAATGCTGTATCAACTTAAAAACAATATCCAGTTCTTCAAAAAAAAAAAAAAGGAGTGAAAGTTGTGTGGAACTTGCATCAGGCACCACTGGTTTCTTAGTCCTACTTAAAGTATATCAGATTGGTTACCAGTCCCCTCTCTCCCTTTTTACTTCCGATAAATCGGTTTTCAAATTGCCTCATTCTTCTCGCTTGTCATATGAATTCCTCACCTCTTTCAGTCTATTGTTCTCCGCTTTCTCTAGTTCCTCCTGCTTCTCTACTCATCAGCTTCTCTACCTAGCCACAAGCACCTTCTCAGCTCTGCGTTCTGAAGCCTGGGCCCGCGGCCTTTAGCCATGCTGACAATGCAATTAGTTCAATTAGGGCTTATCTTTAGGCACTGGTGAGCTGGGCCTAAGCCCACGGCAGCTAGTTTCAGAGCGGCACATTGAGCTTAACAAGAAAACTGCTTGTAATGACTCAGTTACTTACCGGTAATCTTCATTACTCTGAGTCATAGTCTTTCCTCATCACAATCATCAATCTCTCACTCCTTCCCTTGAGAGGACGGGAGGAAAAATTGCTTTGTTAAACTTATTTAACTTGCTATTTCAGGATGCTTTCCGGGCTTCACCCACCTTTATGTGTCACATGACAGGAACTTCCTGGAAGGAATATTGGGTGGAGAAAAGCTTTATTATTGCTTCTTTGGGTGGTTTCTGTCCACTGAACACGAGGAAGACGGAGGAGGTAGGTAATCATTTATATGATTTCAGGTAGCTAGCGCCTGTTATTTATCTTGAGGTACTGCATAAATTACCTTATTACCTTCGTGGGCCCCTTCCATAATACTCCCCCGTCTACTCACACTTGACCTATCCCTTGGCCTCTCACTTCCAACTTAGCACCTGAGGAGGCGAATCAGAGGAGGGGACCAAACCGGTAAACACATCCCCTAAAGACAGTGACAGACTTTCCATAGCATGCTACATTGCCCCTTAGCCGAACAGCTGTTCTTCTAACACAAACTCATGCTTGAATGACATCTGCAAGTGAGCAGAACAACTGCAGAGATCATGAAACGAAATAGCATCCTATGCTTGTGGAAGCAGGATGCTAGTACTTGAACAAAACGCGGTATTTACTTATTTATTTATTTATTTATGTATTATATTTTTTAAATCTGTAGCAAATCCACAGAAACCCTATTTCTATTGTACCAACATACAAAATTTCATCAAATATCCACATGGCAATCATAATTATATCACAATTAAAAAAAGTGTAAATTTGCCTTAAGATAATAATTTCAATAATACCATATATTTCTTCATTTATGGATTTAAAAATGACATAAAAGAAATTATTCAGCCATTAACAAACATTTTCTGATGGACGGTTCATCATAAGCATGAACGCTTCATCATAGGTTTCACATGCCTGCTTTGCCCCTATTGAATTGATGCATTGATATATTTATTGTGTTCGTTCCAAAGTCCTAGTAGAAAAAACACACTATATGCACGTATCTTGCACCAACGCATTACAAAATTGACAACTTGGGTGACTATGTGTGACTCCATTTGGTATCCAAGTCTTAACTCCGAAAGGAAGCGACCAAAATTTGAATTGCAGGACAATTCTATGTACTCACGGATATAATTGTAATTGAATTTATATTGCGCTTACTACCCCTGAAGAAGCGTCGGACTGCTTTTCGGGAAGTAGCATGCCACTCCAGAAGCTAAAAAGGATTAGTGGTCGATTAGTATAGGGAAATATGAGTTAATTTGAGTGGTGGACATGTGAGTCTGTTAGTTTAATTGAAAAGGCTAAAGATGGGCTAGAAGAGGGAAGAGTCCACAAAGTGCTTATTGGGAGATCATAGTAGTAAGATGAGGAGTGGGTGGCTAAAAGGAGAGATTGAGGAGGGAAAAGTCTCTAGAAATAGATTAGGGAGTTCATAGTTGTAAAATGAGTTTTGGGATGATTCAAAGGAGAGGAATACATGAGGAAATAATTTAGAATGGGTTATTTGGAAGATCATAGTAGTAAAATGAGGTTTGGAGTTATCGAAGGAGGGATAGAGGAGGGAAGAGGCTAGAAAAGGTTATTTTGGAGATCATAGTCATAGACTGAGGTTTGCGATGAGTCAGAGAGTGGAGGTAGAGGATATTTGAGAGTGGTATAGGGTGAAACATAGGGTAATGCATTGGTGAGAGTCAATGTTTTCTTTTTATTTACAGTTGGAGTTAAGTAATAAATATATAGATACACAAGTACTTATAAGGTATACATGTATAAGGAAGAAAATATATCAAGATTTAAGTTGTATGTGATAAACTCAGATATTCAAGTGCTGCAGTACTTTAAGCTAGTGTATTTGTGTATTTTCTTTTAACTTTTTTCAATAGCGAAGCAATTGTAGATAAAATAGGTATGATAATATTTACATATTTTGATAGATAAATAAAATGGAGAACCATAATCATATAATCAAATAACTTATATGAAAACTATGGTGTGACCTATAGGTAGGCTTGCTTTTAATTAAAACTACATTATTCCACATTTAGGGAATCTACAATTAATTTGTAGTCTTGTAATCTACCCACAATGACCTAAATCATTTTGATAGTTTTTATTTTTATTTCATCAATTTCTTTCAGATAAAAGCCAAGTATTTGATTGGATTGTGAGAAAATATCTTGTCTCACCAAAGATTTAATTTCTCGGCAGAATGCAGAAATGATTTTGTAAAAGTGCAAGTCTTATTTGAATAATGTGTACCATTGTGCCAGATTTTTGTTTTAAGACAGTTTTCCAGGCTGGAGTATAGCTGATAGGCATAATGTAAAATCTGTCAGAATTGCTTGTTAAAGGCTGTTCTAGGTGAATTATTTTAGTCGAGCTAGATTACCCCATACATAGATAATTTAGATTCATCATAAGCATACCTTTTCAGGTCACTGATTGAATGAGATTCTGTTGCATATAAAGCTAAAGAGGGAATTTTGGCAACATAAACCTGGAGTAGGGAAGACATGTTAATACTACCAACTGATCTAGAGAGCTTCTGCAGGCCAAACTCTATTGCTGCTGCTTTAGAAATGTGGCCCTTCACACGAGTCACCCAGGTTTCTTTTAGATATATTCATCCCTAAATAGTTTTAAGATTTGACAATTTCCAATTTCGAGCCCTAACAATACAAATAATTTCAGACATTAAAATCTGAAGCCCCCACTGTCTTTCACTCCTTTACAGATAAACTATGATGTTCTGGAAAGAAGCGAATGCATCGAACTGTCTTTGTAGTCCGATAGGGATAAGGGACATTGAAATTAAATTGTTGGCGTACACTAATATTGAAATTATGTTAGTACCTAACTTCAGAGGCTGTACATTCAACTCACTCTTTTTTTTGTGATGTTTGCTAAATACAAAGTAAAATAATGGGGAAGACAAAATGCATCCCTGTTTCCGACTCAGATTCTGTTAAAACTTTTAACCATTTACAGAATACGAATTAACCAGCGGACAAAGTAAAAAGCTAGGAATACCCTAGTTTGTGTATTTTTGCCATAGCGTTGATCGATCAACTTTATCGGAGGCATTACTAAAATCAACAAATGCCGCAAAAACTTTTGACTTTCTTATTTTCGCACATTTTTCCTGCATCACCATTAGGCATAGGATACTATCCACAATGGAGCATCCCTCCCGGAAACCACATTGTTCAATTGGAAGAAGATCATTCAAATATGCCCAGGTGGACAATTTTGATAAAATACATTTTGTGTAGATTTTCCTCATTACATTCAAAACTGATATTGGGTGGTAACTTTTTAGGGTCATTACAATCTCCTTTATTTATATAATGAAATAATGTTACTACCCTTCTAGGAGTTTAGAATTAAGATGGTACTTATAAAAAAAGTCGACTGTTTGAGACAGTTTGCTCAAGAATCAGGGCAGGATTTTAAAATATCGACAAAGATTTTGTCAGTAGCTATTGCCCTTGAGTTTTACAGCTCCATAATTACTTTATAAATGTCTTCTGTCAATATAGCTACTCATACTCTATTGTTAGCCAATAGGTTCATGACTTTTAAGGGTAGGGAACATACACTGATTACAGTATACAACTTCTCTATATAAGCTCTTGCAAAGGCCTTTCATGTAATGGGTTTAGCTTCTTTGTGTGATCTTTGCCTAGGCATTTTGCTATAATACATCAGAACATATTGGTGTTCTTCATTGTAAGGAAGATTTTGATGGTCTACCATAATTTTGTGATTTTGTTTTTTTTCTGCTGCTTTTTATGGCTTCGGAAAGAAATGTTTCATTTTTGGGCACTTTTTAGATGGAATCCGTAAATGGGGGTGGTCTTTACACTTGCAAATAAGTTTAGAATGGAGCAGATAAGACTTTCAAATGTGGTTACTGTTATACTTCCTTGGACTTGGGCAAAAGACTGTAGGTTAAGGGCGAGAGAAGAGCCAAGCTGGGTAGGGAGTAGTTGTAGTAGGAAGAACACTGGAGCGGGTGTTGGGGGGAAGTAGCTACCAGACCTAGGGTCTTATTACAAGTTTGTCACACAGGGGTACTCTGCATGAACATGGCAGAGTACCATGCCTGCCAAACTCCCAGTTCTATTTAAAGTTAGGCAAATCATCATGTTTGCACTGGCAGAGTCTCCACTGGCTCTGCCTCTTCTGGCTTCATTAGTTGAAACCATAGACCAACGGCTCCAAGAACACCAGGCTATCAAAGGAACAAAGATATTCCACCCTATTTAGGGCAGATGTTCTGATGTACTTTTTCCTGTTTGGAAAGCCTCGCAGTCTAAACAAAAAAACAAAGAAGCAGTCGCAATATTCCTGCTTTTGGAGTTTGCATTTACAGAACAAAAAAAAGTTGCTGTGTGGCAGCACTGAATATTTCACTTGCACAGCAAAGCTCCAGGCCACCATGGTAGTGGCTCTTCAGAAGGCACAGAGATCTTGGCTAGGAAAGCAGAGATCTCTCAATATGTTTTGTTGAAGTTTGTCAAGACACCAGAGTACGCCCCTAGTTGCCTTGCTGGAACAGAATGCAGCCTGCCATGGTTAAGAAGGCACTTAGAGCTTTACATATAAAATCTATTTCTTGCAAAGTAAACAGTTTGAAACAGCTGTGCTAATATTTTAAAAAAATAGCAATCTACCAAATTCACACAGTAGAAGAATACGTCTCCTTTGCAGTGGCATAGCTTGACATCTGTTGAAAAGCATATGTTTCTTCACTCTGAAATATCATGCACTGCTAACAATGAAAGTGAAATGTGTGGAAGGAAAGCTAAGGAGGACAAGAGGATACTTCATTATTTACAGCCGATACTGCAAAGGTATTTTGATTCAAGAATTAAGTTTTGTACTTTTATATAGAGATGAGGACATTGGGTGATGAAAGGTAGGCCTGATCAGGCCTACTCCGGTAAGGCAGTATCCTGCCAACTGTTCTGTGAACCACCACGTTGTATGCAGCTTTTCAGGATGGCTTGGCTTTTAAGCAGGACCTGATAAGTGCTCAACTGACTGGAGACACCTCCAAAACGATGTGTAGGTTCTGCTTATGTTTTTCTCAGCACTACTGGACCTCCTGTGATTATACTGTTTTGGTATAAACACATACAGTGCCTTGGTGCACTCTGGCAATGTTTACACAATACTTTGTTTCTCAAGGGGGCAACATGTTTAGGCCTGTTAGGGTTTGCAATGGCCAAGGGTCAGAAGCTATGCCTGTAATGTCCTTCCTTCTTCCGCTCACCCCTTCGTTATTCACAGAGACCCATTTCCCTTCAAATGAACACCTGCATACTGACACCTACACTACAAGGATACAAGTTCCTGCTGTTCATATTCCTCAACTAACCCTATGGGTTTACCACCCTAACATGAACTATATTCCTCTATGCTACTACACATTCACTTCTGAATGGACCCCATAGCTCATATTATCTAATCTTTATTTCGATGGACTACTCCACCACTCCTTGCTGCACCCATCACAGCACATATGCCAACAGCTTCAACGTTTCTTCCCTGAGGTCTGCCGATTAACTCCGGGGATGCACACCTGGGTTAGTTATGTACCCTGTGTTGCATTGTGTTGCTCCTGAGAGAACCCCACCTAGCATATATGCTCAAGGTTTAACTCATTTATTCTGGGTTTTCCCACCCTCTTCTGTCCTGAGTGTACCTTATACATTTACTACTCTAAAGGGTTAGCTGAGTTTCTGTGGATTGTCAACTATCACTCTTGAGTCGGCCAGTAGTACCACACGGTTACTTGTGCTCCCTACTAGTTCCCCCACAGTGCTCCTTAGAAGACCACGCCTGGGATGTATCCTGAGGGTTTACACCTTTTCTGCATATAATTCCTGGGTTTCCCAACATATCAACCCATCTACTGGTTATCTCTGTTTCTATGGATTGACCCCATGGCTCTTGTTTTTTTATTTTATTTACTTTTCCAGTTTTATATAGCGTCAACAAGACAACTGGATTTCAGAGCATTTTACATAAGAAAAATGGAATACTGCATAGAAGCTGTTTACATGAGAACAGTTTCACTGCATACACGACTGAGGTTGAAGTTTTCCCTGAAGGCTGCCCGTATCTTTTCTTGTTGGACAGCACCTGATCTATATCTTAAGGGTTTAAATCATTCCTCCCGGTCCTGGTATCTGAGCTTCTGTTGCTCTAGGATAAGCAGAAAATTCACAAACAATGAAAGGCTCAGAATCATGTCAACATCCAGACAGAACCATCACCAAAATTCCCGTCTGTCATACCTAGCAACAGGTTCTACTACAAACCAATTTAAACCACACTCCATCTCATCTGCTATACATTGAAATTTATTATCCCACTCATCCCCTCTCCCAGATAATATCCTCTCTTCTTCTGTCCTGTCATACCTATCAGCTCCTTCCCACCAATATTTCCTCCCTATCTTCATGCAGCATGTTTCACTCATGGCTACCCCTCCCTACACTGTGCAACTTTCCCACCACTTAGTTCCTTCTGTCCCTCTCTCACCATTGTACTCAATCATCTCCATCATCTTTTCTTCTTCTTGCTCCATCCTCTAACTACAAGGCCACACTGCGACCGGCTCACCATTTCTTTACACCTTGCATGTTTCTCACCCATTGTTTCCATCATTGCCTGTAAACCTACCCTTCCCTCTTCTAACAATCACCTTATGCTGCCTCTTACTTATGCAACTACTCCTGGTTTCTATGTGTGCTATGCCTAAAGCTCCCTATTGCTCTGTTCTTTCTCTTCTGCACTAATCAAACATTTACACAACTACCCCAATCGTCTACTACCTGCCTGCACTCCCATCCCTCAGTCCTCCACTCCTCTCTCTTTTAGCTCCCATGCATCATTACCCCAAAACAAAAACCTACTAACACAGCACCCAGCTCTTAAATTTAGCCGGCCCGCTTAGATACTCCTGAGTGCAAGATTAATGAACGACAAGCATCTGAACACCAACAAACCATATTACATAGTCTCAGCCTGACATGCTGCAGAAACGTGGATAAGTCTGAATGTAGTTCCTATTCTATACAAAGCTACAAGCCAGTCTATAAGATATTTTTCAAAAATTATCCAGCCGAGAAGATTGGAGGCAGCTTAGACATAGTTTGTAAAACCTAATTTACGACTAAATATATGTAAGATTGCACTGTCACAAAATACACATCTCTACCTGTCCAGTGAACTCCCTCTCCAATCCTATCTTCGTTATTTTTTCTACTCTACAGACCTCCCTCACACAGCCCTGGATTTGCTTCCGGGAGTTTGTTCCAAGATTGACTTAAAAACTCCAATCTCACAATACTGGGAGTTTGAAATTGAAATGTTATCAGCTCTTTTGGTTTCAAAATAATTCTTTGTGTGCAAGAATATATGTAGATAAAAACAATTAAACCCTCTAAAACAAGACGATGCATGGTGCATTAAAGTGTATCTTCACAATTTAAGTATTGGCAAAACCAAAGGCTCTGGTGTTGGCTACCAACCTTTTTGCTTTGTCACTGCTTGATTTATTTTTCATGGCGGGAGACCGCTGATACTGTTTTCTGCAGCCAGGAGGGGGCCAGGACAGCAAGGCCCAGAGCACACTGCGGCCAGCACGTCAACGCTGCCAACACTGCCTGCACTTTGGCACCGGGAGGCACTTAAAGCCGCCGCAGCGCGGGAGACCGCCGATACTGTTT
Source organism: Triturus cristatus (assembly GCF_964204655.1). Classification (NCBI taxonomy): domain Eukaryota; kingdom Metazoa; phylum Chordata; class Amphibia; order Caudata; family Salamandridae; genus Triturus; species Triturus cristatus. Next base: position 1,065,808,300 of record NC_140579.1, on the reverse strand, counting down.
TTTGCACAAGGAGGAGGCTGGGACAGCAAGCCCCAGAGCACGTTGTGGCCAACACGCCAACGCCTGCACTTTCACGCCGGGAGGCGCTTAAGGCCGCCGCAGGTCTCTCGCAGCGCAGGAGACCGCCGATACTGTTTTTTTGCCGCCAGTGGGGGGGCTGGGACAGTAAGCCCCAGAGCACACTGCGGCCAGCATTCCAATGCCTGCACTTTCCTGCTGGGAGTTGCTTAAAGCCGCTGCAGGTCCCCCGCAGCGCATGGCGGGCGCGCCCGGGAAATGCCACCCCTCTGAGATTGCCCCCAGAATCAGTTGGGCCTGATGCCTAGACATCGCATGGACTGAGGTTAGTTCTCAAACCCCCTGTAGAGCATATACTGTGCCGTTGAGCCCCCCTCACCTTTCTAAATTGTCTGGTCCAATTTAAGTTTTGTCCAAACCTCTGGCCCTTGCTGGTATGTGTAAAGTGCTAGAGCACTAAATACAAGAGGAAACCCAACATCTTCCAACGTGCTGCAAACAAGCAGAATAATGGAGAAGCAAACCTGGCTGACAAAAAGCAAATGGCACTCCCGCAAACCTCTTCCTTATTGCAACTAACTTCTATTGACAGGATGCTCCAGAGGGCGATAGGAGTGGTGGACACTGAAATGAACTGACTGAAAGACGGCTATTGTCAGTCAAAGGGCTGTGTGACTACAGGTGAACCATTTAATGCTGATCTGCATCTGGGCGTTGCTTCACCACGGCCCATGAAAAACGGGAAATCCAAGCCAGCTGTGGGATTGGGGACCAAATGGAAGAAGGGTGTAGAGGAAACAACGGACACCAGTGACACTGGGGAGAGCAATTTGCCCAAATTAGGTTTGGCAAACATGAGAACTTACCCATACCCATAGACAGAGGTGTCCGTCAGGGCTGTGTCCTTGCCCCGACTCTTTTTTGCCTTTTCATAAATGGATTAGTTAAGGCTGTAACTGCAGGGAAGGACAAAAAAGCCCCCAAGTTGGCGAGCCGTAAAGTAACGGCCATGATGTTCGCTGACGACAGTGTTTTACTCTCAAAAACACCTATGGGTATACAGAGGTTCCTTTATAATTTTGAAGTCTTTTGCAAGGAAAGGGGGCTTGAGATCAATCTACAGAAAACAAAATTTATGGTGTTTAACTCAGGTAATAGGTAATAGTACCCGGCCAAATCCGTGTTTGGAAGGCAGACCCCTGGCGAGGGTGTCTGTTTTTGAGTACCTTGGCATTACGCTCACAGAAAAAATGGACTTGCGAGCCCAAATTAAGAAAGCCAGCTTGAAGCTGGCCCAGACAACGGGGGGCCTGACAAAGGTATTTTGAAATTTCATCCATAAACCTGTTGGCCCGGTAGTTAAAATATATAAAGCACAAGCAATAGGTGCTGCCCTTTATGGGGCTGAAATCTGGGGCCAGTGTCCATCTGGCAACATAGCAAAAATCGAGAACAGCTTTGCCAGGCAATTCCCTCCTAGCTCCCCCCCTTACACCGTGTCTGGACCTTGGGGTTAGATCAATCACAGACAAAGCCGCCCTTAGACCCTTTCGATTCTGGTGGCGTCTGTGGGCCACACCACAACTGGTTGAGTATAGGGAAGAGCTGAAAGAGGTGCTGAGTATACAAGGGGCGGGAAATTACCGTGGTTGTCTTTTATCTGGGATACATTTTTGACCATGGGAAGGGGCAATCTGTGGCACAACCCAGAAGAAACTAGTCCTACAGTATCAAGGAAGGATCTGAAAGGGAGCTACTGGGAGAACAAACGTGCCCACCTCCAGGGGAGCTCTACAATAGGCAAGCTTACCACAGTGCTTTTAGGAATAAAAGAACAGTACAGTACAGATTAGAGCCCATACTGGATGACATTAAACCAGCTCCTGCCAGGAAGTTATACCTGCAGTTCAGGCATGGGGTATTCCCACTGCGTACTTTTACTAACAAATGAGTGGGCTTACAAATTTTGGGTTGCCCGGCTTGTAATAACGCAGCAGAGACAGAATACCATGTACTTATTTTCTGCCCAGGATACAAGAAAGCGAGACAACGATGGCTGATCCACCTATGTAGAAACCTGGGAACCAGGCACTGCATAGAGGCTTTTAGGATATTGAAATATGATACTCGTCTCCCTGTTGTATTTTCGGTATCACAATTTTTATTCTCTATGTGGTGCACACGCAAAGCTCTCTTGAAGTTGACCCCCATATACCTTGGCTGATTATTTTACAGTATTTTTTATGGACTTTGGATGTCTTTGAACTTGTATGTAAATATTTATGACTTTTTTATGAGCATTTTTTAATATATTATTGATGTATGAGTCTGACTGGCCGCACTCTCAGGTAAAGTACCACTCATGGCGCGCAGGTGCGTATCCATGGGCTCGTCAGCCCCGCCGGCTCAAGGGAGCCTGAATACAAACAAAAGTCCGACTGGCCGCACTCTGCTCATCCTACCAGCGTGTTACCCCAGGGCACTGTGGTCCATGAAGTAGCGTCGGCGAATACGCCTATGCCAAAGTTTTCAGTGAAAGTAAGTGTCGCGTTAGCCATCCCTGGACACGTGTTTCGAGGTAGTTGCCTGTCGTCAGCAGGGAGCAGGTATATGTGTAGGGTTGCTGCGTAGGCTGCCAAAAAAAGTATTCTCAGGTAAAGTACCACTCATGGCGCGCAGGTGCGTATCCATGGGCTCGTCAGCCCCACCGGCTCAAGGGAGCATGAATACAAACAAAAGTCCGACTGGCCGCACTCTGGTCATCCTACCAGCGTGTTACCCCAGGGCATTGTGGTCCATGAAGTAGCGTCGGCGAATACGCCTATGCCAAAGTTTTCAGTGAAAGTAAGTGTCGCGTTAGCCATCCCTGGACACGTGTTTCACGTATTGATGTATATTCGGTTTTATGAATACTGTACATGCATCAATAAGCTCAATGGTGTTTTCTGAGCTAGGGCGTATGCTCATGTAAACAGTTTTTATATGATAGGCACAAGCACTTTATAAAAAGCTATCTTAAAGGAGGGCCAGCGGGTTTGAGCTCGTGCTTACGAGGACTACGTCGTGCTTACCTTTGCTTGTTAATGTTTTCTGTATTGCACATATATCGCACATGCACTTTAATGAGGTTATTGGGTTTAGGCTGGCCGAAATATAGATTGCCTTCATGTAATACTCACGTGATGCATATGCATTCTTGTGAGTCGAATGGATTTCCTATTTATTATTTTATCCTTGAGTCGAATTGTATTGTATTACATATATACTTTTATGGTCACATTGGCTGGAATAAAGTTTTCTGAAGTGACAAAACTTTATTGTTGGGGAAAGTGCTGGGCCATCACTAAAATAAAACAATTTGGCTAAAAGCAAAAATATTTTGGTTCTGAAAAAGCACACACAAGTCCTTCTGGCTGAATGGAACCGCTTTGTGTGCAGGTGTACTCCTTCTGAAACAGCAGAACACCATCACTCACAGAGAAGTTAGCCAGTAGCTAAAATGGGCTGAGCAATTGCCCCATTGTGTAGCGTAAGGAAGATGAATGTGAATGACAGATCAAGGGAAGAAGAGGGTTGGCTGAAAGCACCTATAAGTAAGTATATTTTATATGTAATTTGAGTAAAATCAAAAGATTTTGGCTAATGCTAGACCTAAAAGTTCACTGCTTAAAATTAATGCCATGTCAATTTTAAAAGTGAAACTTGCTCTAGGATAGATACACCCAACATCGACAGATGGTCTATGAGTTTCGCAAGGCAAAAGAAGGGAAAGGTAACTTCTCAATATCAGTACAGCTCAAGGCACAGGTAGAGAAGGTGGATGTCTTATTTAAGTCTGTCCCCACTGCAACATCACTGCAACATCTCCCGTTGTGAGGGAAGACTCGGGCATAATACAGATTGGCAGTCGTATTATTTAGGGAAAGGACATACGCTATCATTCAGAAGATACAGTATCAAGCATCTGTAAGAGTTTCTCCTTATCTTCCATGCCCCCTGGTACTTAGCCACTGCCCTTGTGACGTTAGAATCAAAGACTGCCAATAGGCACATCGCTCTTTGTGTTAAGGATGTCACAAAGATTTAGGCATATTGGCCTTTTTATATAACATTACACATCAGGTACAGCAGTAGAGAACTAATCAGGTCCTTAACGCCTTCTCCTCGCCTGGGTCCAACACCCCATGGAAAATGATCTTGTAGAAAAAAGACAAACAATGTCTTTAACAAACCATGTAAAGAAAAACGTTTTAGTTCTCTGTTCCAGAATAAAATATGTTTAAAATTTGATCAGGACATCAAATCATGTCTTTAGTTAATAATTTTTGGTCGACATGGGAAACTTGTTTTTTTTCAGAAAAAATATGTGCGAAGATAATATCAAGTTCTTAATTTAGACCTGCAAATATTTGTCTCCACATTATTGACTTGCACTAACTCAATAAGGTTAGTAAATGTGAACAATGATAAATGTATACTTTGATGTGCATGTTTATCTTGATGATATACTGGTAAGTGTTATTTAGTCTATGTGTACATCGACACTCCTCCCCTAGGTATTTTGACATACAGCAAAAGGATGGAAGTTGGGATGACCCATTGACAAGATAATATAGGAAGCACGTTGCCCCAAAAATTCTATTGATGACATTAAAGTATTATTGTAATGAAAAAGATACATTATCATACTTATTGTTTTTAACAAAGCGTTAAAGAAAAAAATAACTTAAACCACTTTCTTAAAACAAAAATACATGCTTCAAGAGGGGGTGGTATACGTTTACCAGGGCCGGACTGGCCGTAGTGGGCACTGGGTCTTTTCCCGTTGGGCGGCCAGGATGGAGGCCGGTTTTGGAGCCCTGGGGGCCGTTTTTGTTACCGAGGGCAGGTTTTGCTGCATAGCTGCAATATCAGCCCCCTGTAACAAAAGCAGCTTCCGTGTTTTCCACGCACACCCCCACCCTCCACGCCCCCGCCACCCAGCAACCGGTCCAACTCAATTGCCAGGCCCGGTTTGCATTGCCTGACGCTTGCAAATTGAGAGACTAATGGTTCAACGTTTCTGTGCTAATTTACTGAAGTCAATATAAACCACATCAGCGGAAATTACTGTCATAGGCTATAGTGTTAGAGGATCCAGAGTGGTAGTACAATAAATATAATAAAAGGTTTTTGATTTGGTGACTAGACCTGTTGATCAATAAAAAAATTAAGAATAAAATTCAGTTAGACTTCATCGAAGCCTCCACATCAAAGAACTGTAAATATGGTAAATAGTCTTCGAACGGAGTTATGCTGGACAGATTTGGAAAGGAATTGAGTAAGTTAGAGTCAGCAGAACCACTAGATAGATAGATAGGCTGTTGTGAGGAAAAGGAGGTGAGAAATGGAAGGCCAAAGTAAAATGTAAGCAAAGTGTGCATTTTTCTTAATACTACAAAAATCCCACATTAGAATGATAAAGAGAAGGATGGAAAGAACTGTGGTTAATTTAGAAAATCTTAGAGAGTTGTTTACCAAGATACACATAGGTTAAATGCAACCAACTGCTAAGCCATGCAGCTAGGGGGCAGGGATTGTGTGCATTAGTGCTGGACAACAGGTTATGCCTTAAACGAACCAATGGCTACAAGGAATGTTGAGGAATGTTGGGTTCGTGGGGTGAGCTACAACCAGCAAACAAATGAGAAGTTGTGGTATTAAGTCTTGTATTTCATCACCTGGTCCAGCTGCTGTTGCCGCTTCCTAAGCTGTTCCTCAAGCTCTGTCTTTGGCCTTAAGGCTTCCTCCTCCTTCCTGCGCTGACTCAACTGGCGTGTCTCCATCACTTTCTGCAGCTCTGGTTTATGTTCTGGAGTCAGCCCCCTGTGAGGGTTAAAAAAAGATGAAGTTAGAGTGGGTTATAGCATATGAGCTTGTTTTGGATTGTCTTTCTCAAACACCAAGAAGAGCTGAGCACATATTCTCCCCCCACCCCCACCAGTCGCACAAAAAAGAAAGACAATGATGTTTCTTTTGCTGAGAACCCTGCATTTAGGGTGGTCATGTTTCCTGACCTGGATCTCCACGTTACTAGCAGGAGGCATTCCCGTTGTTCAAATGTTGGTGTTGGATGGCACCCTTAGTACTGGATTACAATGAAATTGAACCATGCGGCCACTCTCCCAGTGGGAGTACATACCTCCGGTGAGTGATGAGCAGCTCCCTGTGCATCTCTCTGTGACTCCTCGAATCTTTCACTGGGTTCAGAAGCTTCTGAGGCCTGATAAATTCATCACCTCCAGTCTCCGAAGTGCTGCGCTCTGCCTCAGGAAACAACCATCGCCAACACGGGTTAAATAGGTGGCTTAAAGCACAGTACTTTTCTTCATACCAAAGGAAGAATGCTAAGGAAGATATTTAGGAATGCTAGAAACAAAATGCAGTGTTTAAAAAACATTGCAGCTGATGGATAAAATAACGTTTCAAACTCTGTAAACATGTGAACATTGTAGTTGATAGATAAGATATTTTCCAGTCCCTCAGTCTGAACATTATGGCTGATAGATGAGATCTTCTCAAACTCCGCTAACAACTAAATGCTGCAGCTGGTAGATGGGATACTTTTCAAACTCTGCTAACATGTAAAGACTGCAGCTGATAGAGGAGATGTTTATCAAGCCTTCTAAAATACAAAAGATGGTGTCTTGTGGTAAGGGCACTATGTTTCCAGTCATGGACTTAGATTTTAGAACCTGAGGTGTTCTGGGAGTTGTAGTCATAAGTTGATTTCATTATCCTAATTTGACTGATACACCTAATAACAATGAATTTAATAGAAAATCCCTATCGCCCTGGAGAAAACCCTGTTTGGAGTTGATAAAAAAGTTCAGCTTGACTTGCATACACCTGTCATGATTGTAGTTTAGTAGGACTGCATGCCTCAGGTAAAAGGGCTTTATCTCAGTAACAACCATTGTCAACTCTGTAGACTAATTAAGTGGTTTTCAACACCTCAAAGGCTGATAGCGTCACTTATCACTAAAACCTGTACACAGAGCCCCATAGAGCAATGCAGTGTGTCTGCCCAACTCTAATTTAGTGATCATCTTTAGAATCGTGTCAGTGTTCATAGCACATAATTCAAGCCAACGCAGTCTGATATAATCCATACTTAGTGGTGGCTGCTCTACTAAGGCGGAGGAGCTACGCCCCACTGGAAAGATAAAATTATAAAACCTCCAAGTCAATATCGTTTTATTTTTCAAAAGGCTCTGAAGGTGTCAGGCGGGGTTGCCTACAGAGCAGGGGGAGGACTAGTGAGCACTCTCTAAATGCGCATGGCTGTTTGGCTGGCCAAACAGTCATGCTCACTTAGCATGTTCTCCTCCGACTGTGTTTTACAGCCGGGCGGAGAACATGCACAAGCTCCCACTCCATGTCTGAGACCAATCCAGATGCTGCTGTCATGGTGAAAGCAGCATCCTGATTGGCTAGGGTAGTCTGCTACCTCCTCGATCAAAGAGGACAGAGGAGAAGCGGCAGGCCAGCAGAGCAGGTAAGTTAATTTTTATGTTTTTCTTAACTGCCCGCCCACCACTACTGCCCCACAGCAGCCGCTCCTGTCCATACTTTTCATCCTCATTATTCCCCAAAGAGGGTGAAGTAAGATATGTAAGAGGATGCTATCACTGAAGTCTATAGAAGTGGATTACATTTCTGAGGTTGAGGCGCTAAGCACAGAATCCAGTTTCCAAGACTGATGGTGATAAGAGCTTATAAAGGTTTGCGAAGTGGGTGATTGCAAGAAGTTAATTAAGAAAAATCTATTTTCCAGAAGTTATTGTAAATTAGTTAAAAGCCAGATTCCACGAAGCCAATAAACAAAATTACTTTAAGAATGTGATCATGCCCGCCCCCTCAATTGCCGCTTCCCAGGTAGAATTGAGAAAGGGTAAATAGTACCCAGATGAGCTTCAGCATGTGGCATCGGCTTTACGGGTACACCGCTGCGGACATAATTTAATTCGAGTGAACACAGAGATTAACAGACAGACTAGCACGGAAGGCAGGGCCCTGTATAGGGATATTGAACTGCACGCAGCACGGGGTGATAGCCACATAGAAGCCAAGCATGGTTCCCATACACCCAAGGTAAAATAGAAGTTACTACGGTCTTGTCATCACCAGTGCCTATTGTCCAGAGTCTAAAGCAATGGTTGATTGTTGAATGCCTCTCCTTGAACCTTCTTTGCTCCACTGGTGCTAGATCATTTTGATCTACCCAGTCTTATATATACTGAAGTATTAGTTTGGATACATTTCCAAGCCTACGCCTATTAAACTAATTAGACAATAATGTTCAGGGTCTGCTGGGTGGTTTTTCTTCAGAATTGGCTTGACCTTTCCAATTTGGAGGAAAAAACACAGTATTAGTAGCTGCTTTGAATGCTAGTGCAAAATTGCTGGCATATCATCTGGGCCTGCTTCCCTTCATAAATTAAATGAGGATATTTCCTTTTTTATCACATTTTCTGGCATGTATGCTAAGAGTTCTTCATCTCATCTATACCACTCAGACTTGGAAAGCCTGTTTCTGACTACATAAACCTCAGCCAAATGTCTGACCCTGTATTCTTTGTGGACAATGCAACTAAATGTACTCCTATCATTGTCTGTTCCTCTCTGGACCAATTACCAAAATGTTTTTATACCCTGTGAGTCTAACCCACCGATCATTTCATCCCAATTCGATTGATAAAAACACTTCTTATTTCTCTTTATTAATGCATATTGTGCTCTGATTTCACGAGTTGCCTTATGCCCTTCATCATTTGGTATTTGTTCCTTTTTTTGTGTTGGCCTTCTCAATTTCTTTTTTAAATCCCTGCACTGTGCATTATATCATGCTGGTGATGTATGTGTTTTTTTTATACCTTTTAGATTTAGTCTGCTTACAGTTTGTTCAGCAAATTGCTTGGCAGTCGAAAACTCTTTTTATCATTGAAAAGTATCAATATAAGATATTATCATGGACAGTATCCCTACTTTCAGAGTCTCTTGATGTTTGAATCTGAGCAAAAAGAGCTAATTCAGAGCAACTTTCATGGGACAGTGATCACCCCCGTTTATGTTTAGTACCTGGCAATTGATTCACAGTTCAAAATACCATAGTTGAATAAATATGTAATCAATGGGACCTGTCCGATTAGCTTGAAGGAATGTTTTTTTGTGCTGGAATATCTACCCCTAGGCGCCTATTAATGCAGATAAAGCTCCATTAGCTAAACTTTGTTGCATTTCTCTTGCACATTTAGAGACAATGCATATGGGAATACTGCAGGAGGAATATTGTAAAACTGCAAGCATAACTGACTAAGCATGGCCCTCATATGTAGGATTTAGATGCAAATTAAACATCTCCCAGAATGACTACATCCAAATTTTTTACATACCACTTACATTGCATGGATCTGGATTGAATGAATGCACCTGATTAGTATTGTACTGAGTTCTAGTCATTGCCACATAATCATTCACAATGATCATTGCTTCAATTTGTGCTCAGTTTTTATACAAGTGTAGAACCCATGCTTGTATCCTTTTACATTTTGGACTGAATTGCTTGAAACCTTTTGCTATTTATGTTGAGACAAGGGTCAATAATCTTCCTCAGAGGCACCCCAGGCCCTTAAGACTTGCTTCAATAGAAATTTGAGCAAGTCCATCAAGCACAGAAGTCAGAAGATAACCAAGTCTCCTGAAAACAAATTATTACATTTTCAGATAAGGCTTTATTAAATAGTCCAAGTTTATCAACCCATTCAATATATCAACATTCGAGGAGAAAATTCCTAGGTTATCGTGAGTGCACAGTACCTAATCGATGCTCCTTAGGCTTGTTGGCCCGACTTTCTGGTTGCCTCTTATGCATGCCTACCAATTATGACCTCTGAGATTAAACCAATCTAGATACTGAACTTTAAGAGTGTGACTTAAATCTTGATATTGTAATATCTTACTGTATGTGCTTGTCACCAACCAATTTTTATTAAGATGTTTCAGTAAATTATGTTTTTGCAAAATGCACAGCGGCCCTTTCGTTGTGTTCAAGATCTGTGTGCTGTCACTTTTGATACGTGTGTTGTTTTGATCAAATCATACAAGCGCATGTTTTGTACATGAAGCAAAATATGCTGCATTTTTAGCACAATGTTGAGCTCTAGATGTTTTTATATTACAGGCCACCTCCCCTCACAGCAGCCCACTTCCAGTCTCTGATTACAGCTTTACCTCCAAGCACTGATTGAATGTGCCATTGCTTTTGACACTGTCTTTTAGCTAGGTTCACAGTGCACAAATTCTAGCATCCATAGTAAGTAATCATTTTTTCTAAAATTAATTAAAAATATGCAGTAGTTTTATTCAATAGTTTCATTCATTGTTCAATCTATTTCAAAAAGAGAACATTTAGGCTTAACATCATAGTTACATAAGGAATACAAAATAGTAGGATTAATCAAAGCCTAAAGCTCAAAGTCTCAATTCTGCTTCGAGCGCATATTCACCAGTCATTGGCAAGAAATAAGTAAGGATTTAGATCTGGTTCTGTTGTCCTCAGTCGATGAAGAGTTCAGTTTATAAATGTAACTATATCACTTTTGTTTGAAGATCTTCACCATTTAGTGAAAATCTCCCTAAGAAAAGATTAAGCCATTAAATGGTCAAAAGTTTGAATGGCAATATTATTAATTTATAGTTTACAAAAACTGGGTATACCCCGGCACATTTGAAACTGAACTCTGTGACATTGTTTTGTCAAGACTAATAAGGCAGACATTGCTCTTAGCACAGGAAACACAAGAGATTTCATTTATGAAAACATTCACTAATTTATTACATTGGTATCAGAAATCACTCCAAAAAATATTTTTGAATTTGTAGGGACGGAAGCACTTGAATCTCGATGATACATTCAAATATTAAAGTCTCTATAATTGTATGAAAGTGGTCCAGTCCTTGATACAGAACACGAAACAGCCAACACGCGTTTCATCACATCCGTGACTTCCTCAAGGCTCTGAAAGAATGTATTTCTTGTAGAGAATTAACGGCTCGCCAGTAATATTACGTGATGGATTTGGAATACTTCATTTAAGAGTCGACTTGATGAGATTAAAATCGTGTCAAGGGCCACTCTTTTGTCTTGATTTTAGCGAGAGACTGAAAAGGACCTGACCAACCTTGACAGCAGGGAGATTCAACTTCTTTCAAGCAATGCTGTTTCTTTTTGTCCAGTGGCACTGTAGGAGATGGTGAAGTAGGATGCTGTATGCTGTTTTCTAGCAGAAGCTAATATGACGGAGTCTGGAGGTCGATCAGACCTCACCAAAAGAGGGGATTTATCATAGTCCTCTTATGAGAAGAGGTGTGGCGCAGCGGCCAGGGCGACTGACTCCGAAATCCGGGGATCAAGGTTCGATCCTCGGCGCCGGCGGCAGATTAGCCTAGCACCATGTGACTCTGGGCAATAGCTTGCTTAATCTTCCCGACGGCCCCCAGCGCCTAGAGACCCTTACGGGTGATTGTTCGCGCTTTACAAATGTGGATTATTATTATGAAGCCGTGTAAAAATGTAATTATGGCTACCTACCTGTTTCGTTCGTCAGCAATACTTAAGATACAGACTTATCATAGTCTTTTAGAAGCCATGTTTGATTTGTAATCACGGCTTTCTACGTCCTTCACTATTCTCGAATTTCAAAGACGGAAGTTACCCCAGTCACAAGGCCTTACTGAGTGCAAAACTCACTATTAAAATCAAGATGAAAGAGTGGCCCTTGACACGATTTTAATCTTATCAAGTGCTTCAGTCCCGACAAATTCTGTAACATTTCTTTGAGTGATTTCTGATACCAATGTAATAAATTAGTGAATGTTTTCATAAATGAAATCTCTTGTGTTTTCTGTGCTAAGAGCAATGTTTGCCTTATTAGTCTTGACAAAACAATGTCACAGAGTTTAGTTTCAAATGTAATGAGTGCCGGGGTATACCCAGTTTTTGTAAACTAGTTTCACAGGTCACTTTCGGTTACCTGTGTCTTTTGCACCCAAGGTATTGGGGTGCTGTCTATCCTGAGTGGCACCACTTTGACTTATCTATATCATTCGATTTCACTTTGTATTTGGCAGCCCATTTATAATTGTTTCGGTTATTTATGTGCAATGACTTTATCCACCACTACCGTCCCTTGATCTTATTATTAATTTATAATGGGCTGCCACAGATGTCTTTAGATCCATTGAAGTGTGATCTAAGATAATCGTATCGTCTGCATTTTGCATAGACTGGATAAAAGAGGTGTCTATTTTAGGGGGATGACATCCATGCACTCTCATGGCATTTGGTATGTGAGCTATAAACAGTCTAAAAATAATGGTGCCAGAGCACAGTACTTGCCTGAGCCCTCTGTTGGTCATTATTCTTACTGAAATATGGGCATTGTGTGACAGTTTAATCTGAAGCCATATGTTCAGTACAGGAGTTGAACCCTCAGCAGTGATGGAAAAATGCTTCATCCTGCTAATTTTGACTTAAGTCTAGTGCGGCCTGCTCCGTCAAAGGCCATGCGGTGGTCAATAAAGCACATGAACAGTTTACATTTTTTTACTTTTCACTCCCTCATGGATTAGGATAGAGAAGGCTAGACTATTATCAATTGTATTGCTGATTCCTCTAAACCCTCTTTTACTGAATCACGATTAGGAAGCCTCAAACTTCAGATAGTGATTACTAACGGGGTCGCAAATAGACCTGCCTCATGAATATTAAAGAGGTGGGTCGCAATTTGCAGCTCATTAGAAATTGCAGCCATCACAGACTAGTGGCCTGTTGGGGTCAGCAGACCACAATGTCTGTGATTGCTTTTTAATAAAGCATTTTTTTTTTTATGTTGGAGAATGGGATGCATTTTCAAAAAGAAAATGAAATGCTTAAGTTTCATTTTTTAAGAGCAGGCAGTGATAAGTTTCATTTTTTAAGAGCAGACAGTGGTACTGGCTCTTAAAAAATATTTGTTTCAATATTCACAAAGGGGAAGGGGCCAGGCCTATAAATTGTGTTATTCTTACCCACTGATTCTCTAAGTGGGCCCTCAAGCTTCCCAAACCTGCTGTTTGTACTGTTGTCTTAAGGATCTTACCTCTCCTGCTAAAGGAGAGTTTTAGGGGAGTTTCCTGGTTTCTCAGAAGTTCCTATTCAACCCCTCCTTTTTCTGTTATTTCAGACTGTGTGTACTAACTTTAAATGGAGGGCTGGGTGTACCTGTCTTGCGGCCAGGTATCACCACCTTTGTGATGTTGGCCCAAACAGTACTACAGTTTCCTAGAAGACACCATCTACTATAATCCATTAATTATTATGTCTAGAGTTGCATTAGACACCAACATGCATTTTAGGTGGGGGTAGGCTTTGACTTCATCTATTATCGTGAAGTTTTGATGTCTCAGTGATTTATACGTTAATTGAAGTAGTTGTACAGCATGTTCACTCTCAATTCTTGATATAATTTTTAATCCTGAGAAAAAGCTGAAGTACTCTACAGATACAAATGTGTACCACTTTACATTGTCTTAAGAATTATGTGTACACCATATGTGTATCAGTCAAAATCCTGCCATTCAAAGACCATAGGTTAACAGAGTGTAAAATCTTCAGCAGTTTATTACTCTGCATGTCAAACTGCTGTTAAGGGAGGGAAGCAACCAAAATAACCCAGATGGATTCTGGATACACAAAGGATAACTCATCTGTAAGCTTGTAAGCCAAATTAAAGATTGAAATCCCTGTAAATACAGTGCACATGTCCCTCTTACCCTCTCAAAGTAGGTTAAATGAAGAAATCATGTTTTGTATGTTGACTGATTTACAGTTGTTAGCAGAATGGAGATATATTTTCATTAAAAGGAGCGAGCACAACCCCCCACCCCTGCTTTTCCATGTGAGCTGCAGTGCCTGCAGATAATCGCAATTTAAACCGATTGTATGTTTTTTAGCAGATTGAGGGAATTTGTTACATAGATGCACAATCGCCCTTTGGCTTTCCTCTTCTCTTTCCTTTCCTGGCTTTTACTCAGTAATAACAATACCCCAAAACTAGGGAAGGATCTCAGCACTGTGATTCTTGTATACATATTATTTCTTTTGAAAACAAAAAGGATCAGGTAGTTTCATCACTAAGTAACCTTGCCAGACCCCTACGTTCCACAAAAGCAGTGAAAGTGAGGTTAGGGGAGCACCAGACTTTACCAAAGAGGCTGATGGGGTGCTACCTCAACTGAGGCAAGCCTCTTAAAAAGTGGTGTAACAAGCCATCATTACTGGCTTTTTGGCAGAAATGTTGTCCTATGAATGCCTGCCTCCCTGCTTGTCTGCACCATTTAATTGCTCATTTGTCAGTAATTAAACTTGAAGTTAATGACTTTTAAGACTGACTTATGGTTAGTTGTAATGGTTATGCTTGGCACTGTGTTAATAGAAAGTGACTTCAGATTATCCACCAATGTTTTTTTTTTTTTTTTGGTTTTTTTTTTTTTTTGTGCGAAAACCTTTATTGCACATAAAAACTCAATACAAACATGGGCCTACAACTACCAGGGCCGGCCGCTAATATATACGTGTTCAACAACATCAAGGCAGTAATAGGCCCCCTGGGGCTCACCGAATTAACAAATTACTGTGTGCACCTCAGAGGTTATCAGGATACAGAAATTTTAGAAATACAAACAAAGAAAGAAAAATAAAATAACACCAAAAAGCAAGGCGGAAACCATCGAAAAGGGGGCGTCTAACCACAGCCGGGGGACCACACAATACCTACTCCACCCTCGGGTGGTAAACGAGGATGGTCAAGGGGGAGGTGGGGGCGACGGGAGAGCCACAACCATCTACAGGTAAAATGTAATAGTCTGGGAACCTCAGGATCAGGGGGACAAGGCAGCATCAGATGTGTCCACGAGGGGGGGTGTGCAGATGTTCCCTCGGTACGCGTTCCACTGACCCCAGATTCTACCCCACGCCTCCGGCTTACCCCGAGCCACATACACAGTCTTCTCTCTGCACATGCACCAATCCATGTTCTCCTTCCATACTGACACGGTGGGAGGCCGCCGGGAACCCCAAAGCTGTGCGATGTCCCTCTTAGCAACCATGTTCCCAAGGGCCGCCCACCGAGTCTGAGCCGCATTATAGTCATTAGGCTCCCACACGTTCAGCAAACATCGGCGAACCTCAGGCAACAGAGCGACCCCAGTGACACATTGCATGACAGCATGCACCCGGCGCCAATACTCCGCCACCTCACAGCACTCCCAGAGAACATGGAGAAAAGTGGCGCTGAGCCCACAGCCGCGCCTACAGAGCCCGTCTGCAGAAAAACCCATCAAAACTAAACGAGGGCCCGTCACGTAGACACGGTGGAGAATTTTAAGCTGGACAAGACGGAGACGCGCGGGTATAGCCACCTCCTTAGGGGAGGACAGCGCAGACTGCCAATCCTCATTGTCCAGTTCCACCCCATCCCCGATCCACGCCTCCCAAAGACGCACGAGGAGATCCGCCCGAATGTTTATTAGTTTTTTATAGATAAGGGAAATAGTACTGTCGGGCAAGTGACCGTCGAGTATGCGGTCCTCGAGTGGCGAAGACACAGGGACTGCAGTCTCAGCCCCGAAGGCCGAGAACAAGGCGTGCCGAACCTGAACGTACCGAAAGAACTCCCTCTCACTCAATTCGTACTCACTCCGCAGCGCAGCAAAGGATTTAACCGCACCCTTCACCCAGAGGTCACCTACTCTGCTGATGCCAATCGTGTCCCAACGCTCAAAGCCCTTCGTCGTCCAAAGGCTTCCCAGTCTTTCAGACGCAAACAAGGGGGTCGCACCCGTCAAACGATCATTCCAGCCCATGGCCACATTCGCGGCCTTCCACGAGCGTACTGCAATCTTAGTGGGACTGGTTAAGTTCCTCCCAGCCGATCGAGAGTAAAGCGCTCTGTTAAAGTTGCCACCAGGCAACAAAAATCTATCCATTTCGAAAGCCGGATTCGGACCAGGTGCGTACGTTGCGTGGTTAATAGCAGATAGCTGGGAAGCCCAATAGTACCTCCTGATGTCCGGGAGCGCAATGCCCCCGTCATACCAGGGGAGAGTCAGTTTTGCAAGAGCAATACGTGCACGGCCATCCCAAACAAGTCTCCTTTGTAAGCTCTCCACTTCCCGGAAGTAGGCCGCCGGAATAATATCAAAGGAGTTCTGAAGTGCGTAAAGGAATCGGGGAAGAGACATCATTTTAAAAAGTTCCGCACGTCCGAGGGGAGACAAGGGAAGCTTACGCCAACGGGCCACGTCTAACCTCAATCTCCGAAGTGGAGAGAGGAGATTATGCTCGTAGCGGACAGCCGGGTCCAATGAGACGTACACCCCCAGGTACGTAAAGCCGGAGTGCGACGCCTTAATGGGAAAACGAGAAGGCAAGAGAGGAAAGCCACCGGACATAGCATAGACACAAGATTTGGACCAGTTAATGATCAAACCAGAGTTCTTGCCGAAGGAAGTGAGGATGTCAAAGAGCACATTGAGTGACTTACGTGGTGAGGTGAGGTACAAAAGAATGTCGTCCGCGTACAACGAAACACGATCCTCGAAGCCAGGAGCCCACTGGATCCCTCTTATCGACGGTTCCCAACGAAGCCAAGCAGCGAGCGGTTCCAAAGCCAAAGCGAAGAGCAGGGGAGACAACGGACACCCCTGCCTAGTGCCCCTCCCAAGAACGAAAGGCCGGGAAACCCTACCATTAACGACAACCTGTGCCAACTGAGCAGCGTATAAGAGTTTAAGCCAACTAATAAATCCCGCCCCGAAGCCAAACTTTGCCAGGGTGGCCCAAAGATACGGCCATTCTATCGTATCAAAGGCCATCGTGGCGTCCAAGGAAACCAAGATGGCCGGCTCTGAAAGATATTCCGCCCTTGCAAGTACGCCATGTAGGCGCCGCAAGTTAAGGGCCGTATTCCGGTGCGGGATAAAACCGGATTGGTCCGGATGCACCAGATCACAAATAACAGTAAGCAGGCGGTTAGCAAGAACCTTGGCAAGGATTTTCGGCTCGGCGTTCAACAGAGAAATAGGCCTGTACGAGGCACAACGGTCCCGAGGCTTACCGTCCTTGGGAATCACGACTATAGTGGCCAGACGTTGGTCATCAGGGAGAGAACCAAGTTCAAGCGACTCCGAAAACATACGACAGAGAAATGGCGCAATTTTATCCGGTTGCAGTTTATAGAGTTCAATCGGGAGTCCGTTGGGGCCCATAGCCCTGCCTAAGCGAAGGGAACGAATCGCGGTAGCAATCTCGTCGACCGATAGTGGGGCATCTATCTGCTCACGCTCATCCACCGACAGGCAGGGCAAAGCAATATCCTTCAACAAGTGACGAGAGTCAGCCTCCTCTCTAGCAGACACCGGGGAGTACACAGCACAGAAGTAGTCAGCAAAACACTCCACAATCTCACCAGGGTCAGTCACACTTACTCCCTCCGACATCTGAAGCATGGGGACCACTCGATTCACTCTCTCCTTCTTATCAAGCCAAGCAATCAATTTACCCGCCTTATCCCCAGCATCATACAGTCTACCCTGCTGTTCCCTATACATTGTCCGAGCAGCATCCGTAACAAGGGACTTATATTCGAACTGCTTCAGGCTGAGGGCGTGGAGCCCGTCCTGAGTGACACCCGCCCCCAAGGCAGCCTCCAACCCCGATATCTCAGCCTCCAACGCAACCACCTCCCCGTTCTTAGCTTTCTTGGCCTCCACGATCAGGGACAGGGCGTGTCCTCGGAGAACCGTTTTGAAAGCCTCCCACAGGGACACTGAGGACAAGACGGACCCCTCATTCTCAAGAAAATACTGATCAAGCGACTTAATGAGACACTTGCGAATCTTGGGGTCACGCAAGTACCAGGGGTTAATGGGGGCGATCCGCCCGGCGGATCGCATCCCGGGATCGAAGAGGAGCCACAATGGGGAATGATCGGAAATGCCCCGGGCCAGGTGCTTAACCTCCCGGACTCGGGTGGTCTGGGCCGCGGGCATAAGAAAATAATCTAGTCTGGAGAGACTCCCGTGGGCCCCGGAGTGGAATGTGTACTGACTCTGTGTCGGATGTATCAACCTCCAGCAGTCCACTAGACCGAAAGTGTCCAAAAACCCGCCGAGCCACGCCTGGGCGGCAGAGAGGGCTCTGGGGGGGTAACGATCCAACTCGCCAGAAATCACGGAATTAAAATCCCCACCCACAAGCAAGAGACTGTCAGGAAGTTCGAGTAACATACGACCCACATCCGAGAAAGTGGAGGTCTGGAGGCCCGGGGGAACATAGACCGAAACCAATGAAAGAGTCTGCCCCTCCCACCGTCCAGTCAAGGACGCATAGCGCCCTCTATCATCAAGAGTGACTTTGTCAATCTCAAGCGGGAGGGAAGATCGCAGCAAGATCCCACCCCTCTGGATCCAGTGGTGAAGCCAGAGTGTGCAACCAGTCGGTAGCCCCCCCTGTTCATAGCATGACATACATTGCCCACCAAGTGCGTCTCTTGAAGAAATACCACATCAGGGGCCAATCGGCGCAAATATTGCAACACAACCCCATGTTTGATACGGTCCCCCAATCCGTTGACGTTCCAAGACATCAGTTTCAACCCGTCCCCCCCCCATCCCAACACAAGAAGCTGGAGTCCCCGGGCACGCAGCCAGACACCTGAAACTGAAAAGGAACAAACACACCGCCTTGAAAGGAAAAAACACACAACCCAACAACCCCTGCCACCCTCCCACCCCCAGATCATTGCAACTCCCCCCACCCTGCACCCCTGCGGACTATACAGCCCCCCCAACTTGCAGTGTGCCTGTCGCCCTAACAATCCCATTCTACAAAAAGACCCTAGAGGAGGAAAGGGCCCCGTCCCCGCCCGCACCCAAACGAAACATTAATAGACAAAATATACAGTTGAAGTAGAACCTGGCTGGGCGCAGAAGGAAATGTCAAAGTGGAGGACCAAGAATCATTCCTGCAGAGGCCCTCCGCCCTCGGCACCGCCAGTACGCCCGGGTCATTCGCCCCGGTCCGGCAGGGAATCCAACCAGTCATTCACGGTGTCAGGGCGTTCAAAAAAGATAGTCCGATCTTCATATTCCACACGAAGCCTGGCAGGGAAAAGCATAGAGTATTTGAGTTCCAGATCTCGAAGAGGGCGCTTCACCCCCTGAAACCCCATTCTCTGTTTCTGAACGAGTTGGGTGAAGTCCGGAAAGAAGTTAATGGAGGAATTCTCATATTTAACTGGGCCGTGCACCCTTGAGGCCTGCAGGATCGCATCCCGGTCTCTGTAATGAAAAAGTTTTGCAATGATAGGCCTCGGGGGAGCTCCTGGTCGAGGCCTACCGCCCGGGACACGATGGGCACGCTCCACGGCGAAAAACTTGCTCAGGCCTGAAGGAGCAAGATGATTGAGGATGAGATCTTCGACCATGAGGTCCACCGGACGAATGTCGGAAGTCTCCGGTACACCTATGACACGGATATTGTTGCGTCGTGCCCGACCTTCGAAATCCTCCAGCCGCCGGGACATCGTGTTGTTTGCCGACTTTAGATCGCCAAGAGTTGCCTGGAGGTCTGATACATCCGTAACAAGAGTGGATGTCCTCAAGTCCAGCGACTGAACCCTCTCGTTAGTCTTAGAGAGATCTGCCCGAATCAACGTAACATCAATGGCAACCGTGTCAATTTTACGGGCCAGAGCCTCGTACTGCTGGGCGATGGTCTCCCTTATGCCGTTGATGGCGCCCATAACGTCCTGCAGCGACAATTCCGTGGGGACGAACGGGCCCCCACCGGAGTCCTCCACAACGGCACTTGCTGGCCCGGGGGATCCTTTACCCTGGGTATAACGATCCATGATGTTACTCTGGACTGGTCCCCCACGCTGGGATGTCTTGGTCCTCCGTTTCTCGGGATCCCCCTTGCCCGCCATGTTGAGCAATGCTCACCGGTGGGGTCCGCCCGGACCGATAGCTAAGGGGCGCCAGCAGATCAGACACAGACTGTCCGAGGGCCCGCTCGAAAGAGTTGAGAAAAAGGCACAAATCAGTCCAGTACAAAGGGCGGAGGACGCCCCAGCCGCGCGAAGTAGCTCCTCGATCAGGCCATGCAGAAGTGCAAAAGCCAAACTGAAAGTGGGGGCGCGGTCATTGGCAAGGCTCCGATGCCGTTGTTGTTCAACTACTCCCCGGCCCCACGGTTCACCAAAGCACCGGGCACAGCTTCCAGGTGGGCCTCCAAAATGCAAGACGCTGTATTTCAGGTCTCCCAGGTCCGATTTACGTTCTGAAAAGAGTTATGGATTCAGCCAAGGTTCATCTTCCAGAATCCGTCCACAAATCCAGGATAATGTCAGGATAAGTTGCGAGGAGCGGCAATGGTCCGGGGAGCGCTGTGCTCACGCGACCATCTTGGATGCGCGCGAAGCTCCTCCCCTTATCCACCAATGTTAGTTTAGATATAATAATACCCCAGTGGGCAAACAGATCCTTATGCCTCCATATCAGATTAGCAGTTTCTGGGTTGGCTGACATAACTTTTGTTAATTCCTTCCTGGAAATATTGACCTGTCTATGAATTCAATTCTTTCCTCAGTGCTATGGGTGGTCAGGGCTTTCAGATGTTGCTGTGAGTGTAGCAGCCTGAGGATGCTCTCTTTGTTCAATATATTAGGCTGTCCCCTTGAGTTATATTCTGGTGTGATGAAGAGAAAGTGGGGTGCTCTTCTGTTTTTACAGTCCTTCCAGCCCGTAGCTGCTGCTGCTGTGTGGTGTTTTCGTTACGCTTGTTAAAAAGTGGATGATCACTAGCCAGGTTCTGCTGGGATGAAATTTGGATAAAAGGTGGGAAAGACCTAACTGATTTGGAGGCTGTGAGGGAATCATAAGTTATGTTGTTTATAGATTTTAATTTAGTTGGCTTTGAGTTTATAATTAGGCATGGGCGGTAAATTCCGTTCCGCTTGCAGAATTTGGGTAATTTCGCGTTCCACGGAGAACGCGGAATTGCCCAAAATTCTGCGTTCCGCGGCTTTGCGGAATTTTTTACTTGTTCGCGTTCTCAAAATGAGTGTTTGCGAGATATTTCCCCCCGAGCATGCAAACAGCGTTCGCGGACAGGAAAAAAGCATTGCGAACAAGCAATTCTGCGTGCTCACGGAGATTTTTTACCATTTCGCGGAGCTTTGCGTAGCGCGACTACGCAAATTCCGCCCACCCCTATTTTTAATGCCATACTGTTTAAGGCTGTTTGCAGTGTCAGTCGACTTTTGGTCACTTCCAGAAGCCGGTAAACTTGTAGGTGGCTCAGATTTGAAATCTAGAATATATTGTGAGGATTGTGGGGAAACATTTATTGTTTCTGGTTGGCAATCATGGTTAGAATGTATTGATTCCAGGGCTTCCAAATGGTTGGAGAATCCTTCGCTAGACCTTATTGAATTCCATGACATAATTAAGATAGGTTCTTCTTTACCCTGATGGATCTTCAGAGCAGTTTGACTCCAGCTCTTATGCCTTACCACTGGCTCAATTATAGTGGCTGTTCTATTCATCTTGGTAGCTCCTTTTGTTACCCCCTCACAGCGATTAGTCTTACACTGCATTGAAAATATTGGATATATTTTTGTGTTTGGATTACTTTTTATGGAGCCGTTAACAAAGGTGTTTATTCTGGTAGTCTTACTGGATTTGCAAAGCGCTTCGATTGTTTTCTAGTCCATGGTTTTTATGTCAGCTGGGATGACCTCAAGTGGATCTGCCACAGTGTGGGATTGATCCAATGAGTTTTTGACTTGGTCTTTTAAGGTGGAACTTGCATGGCAGTTAGGGGACTCTGCTGAGGTAGTCTCCCGTATGATTATCGACCCTTAAAGGTTTGATTCCAGTTGAGGCCCCATAATTTTCAGGTCAGGTGGATGATCCTGGGATCTTTCATCTTTATGCGAAACTACCAGCTTGTCAATTATAGGGCAGCAATTATATGTTGGTTGAACCACCCTTGACCCTTTCCTGATGGAAGTGAAGTTGGGGTTTAGGTTAGGCAGTTTTGCGTCTATGCACATGACACAGTAGCTAGTGTTTGAAATAAATCATTTTGGACATGCAATTTCTCAGACTACTAGTTTAAGACTCGGTAGTTCCTTCCAAAGAGCAGCATTCGGTGGATAATGTTTTGTTTATATTCATTTGGCTATTCCCACTCAGATGATTACAATCTATGTTCAATATGGAAGAGATGGACTACTCGATTTGGGAGGCAAAAATGTTGAAGTCAGATTTCATTAAAAAAATAAAAAAGAGTTGTCTTTAGTGTTTGCTGTGGTGGCTTTTAATGGAGTAGAAATGTCCTTTCCTGCTTCAGTACACTTTATTGTCTTTGTCTTTGACTGACGTATTATACAGCAGATGTTGGATATCTTGGGCACTTCTGTCCTTAGTAGGTGGTGAAGAAAGTTGCGCTGGGTTGCCCTTCACAGCAAGAATTTTAGCCTCAGTGGTCAGTGTTTCATGACATGGTACCTCTTTGAACTCCCAAGTTAGTAATGGTTAGTTGTGGAGTGAGCAGGTTATCTGTGGTGAGGTGGTTACATCCGAGATCGTCATGGTAGGTGAGACTAGAATATTAATGGTGTTTTTATTTATGCCACATTTCTTGAAGAAGCGGTTGCCTATGAGAATTTCACAGTTAGGGCGAACACCCTCACTAGCAGTACAGAGGATCTGCCCCTGAAGCGCATCTCTACTTCTGGCTACCACTTTGTGCATCTGGTCTGCTATGAGTTTTTCCTGGTATGGACTATGAAGTCTAGTGTGTAGTTCTTAAGGCTAGTGTGTCACAGGAGGGTGGATTAAGTAAGGGTAGAGGACCTCCACCTGAAATATGGTGGTCCTTGATTGAATTAAACATTGCCTAAAAAAATGATCCGACTGCTGTCTCTATCCACAGCCTGATATTGGACTCACAGTCTAGTGCAAAGCATCTAGACCAGTCCAGTGGCTCCTGGTGCTTCCAAAAGTTTATGGTTCAATTGTTCTCGACTCTTTAAATCCATGTCCAAGTGACCCAGCTTAGTTTGAGTGTACAACTGGTCCCATTGTCAATTGGCACGTGCAACTTCCATGGACTATAATAAGTTCAAACAGTGCAGCAGATGTAAGTCCCCAGCTGCCCCCAGAAACTGTTGCAGCAAATGATTTATGCAGCATATTTGAGAACCCTGAGCTGGGGTCTCTAGGGGCTGAATAAAAAAGATGGAGTGGACTTAGCTTGGCAGCTGCCTGTCCACTCCGACCTCAGTGAAAAAAAACAGTAAGCAGTCCTTTTTTCTGCTTTGACTACTGAAATGTTAATTTTGATCTGAAATATGGACATGTTTTTACATGCTGGGCACAACTATACAAAAACAAATCAAGAATGGAATGTAATTTGCGTAATTTCATATTTAGCACCATGTGACACCATATTTATGAAATGAGAATATAACTTCAGAACTTATGAACGTTAGACATAAATATGTTAAGTCGTACCGAGCATAGTTGACAAAATGTTGTGATCATTATGATGGAACATTTTTCCCTGTTCTCCTTCCTTTATTTGCATATATAAGGGACATGCTTTATTTACAATGGTGCTCCAATTTGTTTGATTTTCCATTCAATTTCATTTTGTGAATGCCGTGAAAATTGTAGCTTGATGAAGTCCACAGTGCTTCGGGAAAAATATACATGTTGCTGAGTATAACGCAAAAGCTGAATATTTTTCAAACTTATATTTCGTTGTTATTTAGTTTTTGATATGTTTCTGTAGTAAAGACGCTGCAGACAGGGTGAGGTTGAGCAGGTTTATTCAGTAGCTACATGGTTGTCGAGCCAGCTACAGCAGAGGCTCCACCAGGCTCAGCACAGCTCAACTCCAGCTGTGAACCTTTCATTAACAATCTAAGTCACTTAGCAACAGGCAACATTCCAACTGTACATGCTGCTGACATAGAAAACAGCCTCATACTAATATTTACAAGATACCTTATTACACATCTCCCCACAAACGAAACAGAAAAAAAAATAATAATAAATAAAAACAGAAATACACATTTTATGACCTGAACCAAGCAGGTTTAACACGTGACCTGGCACTCCTCCTAAAGTTCAACTGCTGAGAAGACATGCTAACTTTAGCACTCTCTTGGTCATTACAACCAGGGACATTGAAATTCGGAAGAACTTTAGTCACCTTGGACAAATTCCACCAGTGCCCCCCTTCAACTTGTACAGGATTTCCCATCAATTTCACTACATCTCAGCCCCTTTCTTGGCATCAAACCACTCCTGTTTGGTTTGAGTCACCAACATGTTCTCTTTCACAATAGACATGAACCTCTTTACATCAGAATCAGACTTAAGCCATCTTGACTTCCACCCAGGTCTGAAAGTATTGTTAGCTTTTCTAC
Source organism: Triturus cristatus (assembly GCF_964204655.1). Taxonomy (NCBI): domain Eukaryota; kingdom Metazoa; phylum Chordata; class Amphibia; order Caudata; family Salamandridae; genus Triturus; species Triturus cristatus. The sequence continues at coordinate 1,065,783,698 of NC_140579.1, read as the reverse complement.
CCCTCATAAGCTCAAAAGGTGATATTATAGTGGAATCAGGTGTGGTCCTGTAGAACCAAATCATGCTGCTCAGTGCTCGACTCACAACATGATTACTAGCTTTGGCCCACTAGACACACTCTTTTACTACGCGGTTCATCTTCTCGACAAGACAGTTGGCTTGAGGGTGATAAAGAGAAGTCTTCAAATGCTTGACTCCAGAGGTCTCCAGAAAGGACAAACTCACTACTCACAAATTGCTTCTCGTTGTCAGAAACCACAACTTTCGGAAACCCTTCTCTCATGAACACATCTTTAAGAAAGTCAATGATGATCTTGGTATTGGCATCCTTGACAAGTCTGGTTTCAGGCCATTTAGAAGCATAATCCATAAGAACCAAAATGTACCTAGAGTACCCTGACAAAGTATCATATGGCCCCATGGCATCAATCCCCACCCTCATCCAAGGACCATCCGGACACTTTATAGGTAGTAGGGGAGGAGTGAACACTTTAAGACTCTTGTCCGACGCACCCCACACACAACACTCACAGACCATCTCATCAATTTCCGTGTCCATTCCGGGCCACCAAAAGGTATCACAAATGCAACGTTTGATAAGGGTGGCTCCAGGTGTCCTTCATGAGCTCTCTTAGTTATATAATTTCTGAAAACATGTGGTGGATAGAGCTTGTCCCCTCGTAAGAGCAAGCCATCCTCTAATTTCATTTTCCACCTTGCTAAAAGGTTGTAAGAGGGGAGATAATACTTTCTCTCTGGACGAACCCTTCTTTACTAAAGCACACACATCTTGTAACACGGAATCATCATGAAAAGCAGACTTCCATTCTTCTTCAGAGCCCATCTTCTACTCTGGTATTTCTGATGTCGCAACTAGGCAATCTTCACAATCCTCACCAACAAGATCCTTAAACTTGATTTCGTCCTGTTCATTGTTCCCAGCAGGAAAACGTGAAAGAAAATCTGCTCTACCATTCTTTCCCCCGAAATGTGCCTTACATCAAACCGATATTGTAAAAGTTTAGTAACCATCCTTTATATCCTGGGTGTACAGCACCCAAAATGTTTACCAGAGGCTTATGGTCAGTTTGCAAAAGGAAACACCTTTCCCAAAAATAAGGACAAAACTTTTCAATTGCCCAACGACAAGCTGAAAGCTCCTTTTCAATCACCGAGTATTGGAGTTCAGCAGCTCTCAACACTCTAGAGCAAACCAATGGTGTACTCAGTGCCTTCTACAGTTTGTTTCAACGTAGCTCCAATACCTACCTGACTGGCATTCACCGTGACACTTTAGATGAAGCCATTAAAGTTGCCAAGAGCATAGCAATTTCAATATTCTCTTTGAAGGAGCTAGATGACAAAAATACAGAATGTGTAAATGTTGTTGGCACAGCAAAATCACATATTAAGTCAAGGAACCATGGCACCAATGGAGCTCCCAAATTTGTCAAATCTGAAGGCCAAACTATTAATACTGTGAACATCTGTTTTAGGTGTGGGAAGTGCTTGAAGATTAGGTATATGAATGGTGCCTGTCCCAATCTTTTAAAATGGCTGCCGTAACGTAAGGATGTCACGTGAAGACGTGTCAAGAACCCTCCTAGCGGGAAAAGAGAAGACGCAAACCACCTTCTATCTTGCCAACATTAGATATGCAGACACGTGTGTATCGTCGTGAAAATGCTTGAAGTTAAGGAATATAAATGGTGACTGTCCCGACTTTTTAAAATTGTAATTTGCGGACGTTACGTGAAGACTTGTGAAGAACCCTCCTTGCGGGAAAAGAGAAGACACACACCAGCTTCTTTTTTGCCAACATCACAGAGGAGTCGTGCGCTTTGTAGAAGAAGATATGCCGGAGTTCAGTCACTGCCTTCCGTTTGCACAAGAGGAAATATTGTTGCGTGAGGTAGGCTCGTGAAGAGTGTGCGCGAGGGAAACAGTTGCAGTTACGGTTTCAAAAGAAAATACTGCTGTGCAAGGTAGCAGGCTTGTGAAATAGAGCGTGCAAGGAAAACAGATGACGGGTGTGATCTTGAGTAAAATTAAAGTCATGCACCATACCGTATAGTAGTATCCAGCACTGGTCAGAGACTGGAAGTGGAAGTATTCCCTTGTAGCAAGAAATTTTGTTGAAGTATCCTCTTGCTACAGAGATGCTTTGAATGCAGAGGGTATCACCATGTAGCTAGAATCGTTGCCAAATATATGTAGTAAAGACGCTGCAGACAGGTTGAGGTTGAGCAGGTTTATTCAGTAGCTACATGGTTGTGGAGCCAGCAACAGCAGAGGCTCCACCAGGCTCAGCACAGCTCAACTCCAACTGTGAACCTTTCATTACCATGCTAAGCCACTTAGCAACAGGCAACATTCCAACTGTACATGCTGCTGACATAGAGAAGTTTCATACTAATATTTACAAGATACCTTACTACAGTTTCATATTCACAGCCATGATGCGAGTATGAAAAACATGTATCATATTTTATTTATTTGCACTGATTCTTAAATAAATTTATGAAACACTCCATTTGAATGATACCGGCAATTGAGTCATTTGATATATCTTTCAATACCGCAATCGGCTCCTACAACTCTTATTTGTCAAGTACACTTTGAATGGGCCCACTGAGGTGTATGGAGCCAGAATAGGTGAGGCTACAACTTTGCTGGGCAAGTCCTTTCTCACCTCTTCAACAAATTTCTACACACTTTATGGTCAACGGCCAACCCAGCAGAGAGAGCATGACAATGTGACAACCAAAAATGTTTCAGAACTTGAACCTTTTTTTTGTCATCTAAAGTGATCTGTCTTCTAGCCTTACTCTAATGTTGACGAGAGAGCAAATCTTTCTGTAGATCATGAAGTCCATTTGTGAGGTTACTCTCCTTGAATACATCTTAGTTGAATCCATTGGCTGATTAGTGAACAAACATTGCACTGTGATCAATGGCAGTATATCAGGTTGATCATGGACTTCTGAAGCAAAACCACAGAAAATCCACCTGAGGTTTTGTTAAAGAGTCATGTACTTTGCACTCTAATTATAAACAGTGGATTTTCATCCAAACTCAGATAGGTAAAGCTGCGCGAGACAAGGTACTACTTGCCAGCTATATACTTAATTAATTGTTAAACTGATGGTCCAATGTTACAGCATCCGCTCTATAGTAATATGATCAAATAGTGCAAGCAGCTTGTGTTGGAGCCGTGCACACTTCTAATGGACGTTTTTTCCATTGCTCTAACAGGCTGAAAGCAGGAACAAAAAGAAAGCCTTCATTTCAGGTAAGAATCTTCTGGGAACTTTTATCATATTTGCTGTTATTATGGTTTGGTCAGTTGGTGCTGAGCTCTGCCCCTTTCGGCTTGGGGTGCTCTTAGCAAGATATTTCGTGCACTTAGAGCCAAATAGTGCCAAGTGCTTTGATTAGACAGGCCGCAGTTCAGCTAGAAAGTCCAGGAGGAGGGGAAGATAGCTCGCTGTGTGTTGAGCGTAAATTTTTCATTTAATATCTTCCTGGTCACCTTCTGACTGGTATGACAGCAACTGTCTTGTAAGGGGGTGCAAGACTTCCATTGTATGACATGTCCCATGAGGTCATTGCAGCAGTCATTAAAGGTAGGCATGTTGTGTGACTCATAGTTGACTGGCTCAGTTGGCATGCCGCTGGAGAACTGAAGGCAAGCATGGCTGGACCATACGGGCAAGAATGAGCCAGGGGCGCTCCACTGTGCTGCAAGATGAGCAACCTGTGCCAACATGTTGCGTTTATTCTGTTATGACCTCATGCACCTACTTATGCTCTTGCAAGGAGCCACATTAATACTATACCCTTGTTCAAATATACTATAGATGACATTTGCCCCCTTCACTAGAGGAAGCTGTGCTTACTTTCACTGAATGACTCTGCCCTACAGAGGACAGTGATCCTGTTTTGACCTCAGACATTCCAATCAGTTTAAGTTTCTCAGCATTCCCTGACTTATAAAAATTGGAGGTCTGGTGACTGAAATTACTAAAATAAGCAATTGACATTTTGACACCCTTTCGCCTCCATTGTTTGAGACTTACTTTGCCCAGTTTTCTACTATGCCTAATGAAACCACTGCACTAATAGCTATTTACTATCCTCTTTGATTACTAACTTTGTTAGTTAAAATGCAAATATCTATAAATCCCAAAAGCTCTAGGAGACTTTAATACCTCCGACGAATCAGATGTCAACCTAGGAGGAAAGATACTGTTGATTTCATGGTGACAATCTGTCTGCTGCAAAACGTTATAGAGCTGCCTGCAAACGTGACAGTGCTCTTTGTTTAGTATTCTTGTCTGAAGACCTATTTGAGGACTTATTTCTCACCTATTTGTTAGGATGGGAATATCTCCTGCAAGGTTTTATGAGCATGGACCCGATTGCACATATCTATGGTATTTTTGAGTTTTAGTGCCAAGTATGTGCAACAGTCATGCACAGTGGTGTAACAGCCCCCATGGTGCAGGAGGCCCCAATCTCCAGGGGGGCCCCTCAGGCCTTTAGGAATTTCCCTTGCTTGGATATTGATTTCTCCAAGAACTAATTTATTATGCATGAACATCTGTTCCTTAGGGGTTCATTCATGACATTCCGATGTCCGACTTTTACGTCAATACAGGCATTCCTAAACACCTTCAAGGTATAAATATGCCTGCACTTGCCCTGGCAAACACGGTTCCGGTACAGTCCAGTTCGACTGCATACTTGCGGTTCGCCATGACAAGTTCGAAAGGAGATCGAGTTCCCGCCTGATGCACTGACCAGACGCTGTCATCCTCCTCGCAGAGAATCCAGCTCCAGTGTTTCCGACTCCTCTTGCAGGATGTTAGACATCGAGTCCCGGAAAGAGATTCCAAACTCACACATTCTAAGGTAAGGAGCTGACTAGAACTTAGAGAAACTTTTGGCAACTCTTGGCAAAACTAAAACTATAGCTAGCTATACTTTAGAAAACAGCACCTACTTCTTACCTCGTACTACACTTAGGTTAGGTACACTGGGGTAGAACTATTTAGAAGCATCAGATGAGTATTCACATTTTAGCCTGTGTTATTTATATATGTATTTTTATGAATATATGTCATAGCTACAAACCATGCTATTGCAGTATTACTTTATCTTACTGCAAACCCTGTACGTATTGTACTTCGCATCCTGTCTTACGATTGTAGCAGTTCATATCTCTTGCATGAGAAATAAGACTGTTCAATAAACCCTTTTTATTGAAACGCCCGTCTCTCTATTTCTGTGCAACTCTGTAGAAATGAAGCATGCACGATTGACTGAGTGAAACTGTTATCTATTGTTTCCACAGTTCTGAGATTGTTCCGACTCTAAGGGTAACAAAGTTGTCATGTTTATGCGGTTGTCAGAAACTAATCCCTTCTTGTAAATTCGAGAAGTTTCTAGTGACCCCTGAGTTAGCTGGCACACACAAGTAATTAAGGTTAATTTACTCGATAGAGACATACTGACCTCAGTCCTATGTCAAAACTATAGTGTATATTATTCCAATGCGCAGAGCCTATCAGGGATATAGGAACTACACTACATGGCGCCCAACGGTTTGGTAAGGCACTAATTTAATGCTAGATACTGAAGTAACTCAGTCGTGCTTTTTTCAGAGAACCCTACTCATAATACTCCATAAGACGTCTGGAGTGGGTAGGGATAATATCCACCATAGCTGAGTAGGACAAAAATCCTATGAATTAGCTGTTTGGTTTGTTCAACGTTGAAGGATACAGTGTTCCAAAATATTGTGCACCTTATATTTGCTCCCTTGAAACTTGCTCTGCAACTTTAATTAAACAATGACCGAAGACGGCATTAACAACGAGGCTGTACCCGACAATGTCCCGGTAGCTTTTGATTATACAGGTTTTAATGAAACCGATGAAAGATATTCCTTTCGAGGATATTGAAATTCCACTCACATACCAGGAGCATGATCTCTAGTTTGAAGGCGTCCTAAAACATTACAATCACATTACCAGGCTCGGTCCACTAGGTAGACAAGGAGCAACATGGGCGATTTTAGCCAGCTACACACCTCATCCTGACATTGAAGCAATGTCAGACGAAGAATTACTTAATCAGATACAACATTTAATAGAATTACACAGTTAAACCACAACTGTCTGAAAGTCCTGATAAGGTCTTTCCTAAAAACACTCCTACCTCTTCTAAAAAGAAGTGGGAAAATAACAAACAACATTCAAAAGAGAAAGATTCTGAATCCCGCGGTAGGTCTCCTCAAAAGGAGCCCTCTGAAAGGAGGTATAACCTCAGGAATAGGGATAATTTAAGAAAACCTAAGAGGTATCAAGATACTGATACACGTTCCTCTCGTACCTTTCAGATATCATCACAGACATCCAAAAGAAGAGGACGGTCAGAGAACAAAGAGGAACGCGTAAAGTCCAAAGACAATCAACATGTTCAGAAAAACAAACCAAAACCTCAATTCTCTAAAAAGAAGGTAGCAGGTCTGAAGATCAGACATGCCGAGGATTCTGAGAACACAACTCAAGAACGGAGAATGGGCTCAGACAATGTTGGACAGTGCAGCAGAAGTTACAGCAGCTCGCCAGAACCTGAAGGGGCTTCTGGAGACAGTGGACTTGAATGAGGACATTCAAGTTGAAACTGCAGATACCAGGGTTAGTTCTCCGCATAGGTTATATGAAATAACACTCCGGATGGAGGGAGACATACCAAGAAAAGTGAAAGCACACTTTTGGGAGCGACTTTCAAAGGGTTATGATATACTTCTAGCAGAACTAGACTGGCCACCAGAATTTGTCAGGGCGTGCCCACATGGCGAAGACATCATTATGCCAGCCTTCTCCAACGACATTCCAGTACATTTAAAATATACTTATGCCAGGAAATGGGATGAGGACTCACCTTACCACAAAATCCAGTTAAAAAAATCATCAAACTGCACAAAGGCAGTATCCAATTAAGCAAGAAGCTAAAAAACAGGTCAGGGAGATCTTAGATCAATTTGAATACCAAGAAGTGATTGAAACATGCACCTCATCAAGGAACAATCCTTTGTTTCCTGTCTCCAACCCAGACAATACATATTGTCTAGTTTTGGATTACAGACACTTAAACTCTTGTTGTAAAAACATTTGCAGTGCGAAATGCACACAGTACAGCATTAATGAATAACATTGTGCGTAAAAAGTACAAAACCACATTAGACATTTCAAATGGTTTCTTTTGTCAAAATATTGCACCTGAAAGTATATATTTGACCGCTTTCTCAATAATGGGGACTCTCCGTCAATTTTGTCGACTTCCTCAGGGGTTCAAAAACAGCCCGGGGTTAGTCTCAGCAAGAGTAACAGAGTTACTCCAAATTTATGATGATGAGGCATTGTCATATGTCGATGATATATATCTGACAGACGATGACCTGGACAGGCACTTGAACAGGGTGAACACCATTATATTGGGCTTCTCCTCAGAGGGTTACAAATTCAACTTTAAAAAGTCCAGAAATGCCCATCTCAACGTCCTTTTCCTAGGATATGAACTTTCAAGTGAAGGCAAAAGCCTGGCAGCCAACTTTTTAGAAAAGTGTGCGTTGCTCCAACCTCCAAAAATGCTGAAAAACTTAGTCGATTCTAGGTTTCCTGAATTTTGGAAGAACATACATTCTAAACTACGCAGAGAGGGTTAAACCTCTCTACGAATTAATCAAACCTGATTTCAAAGCCACAACTTGGCCACAAGAACACACAGAAATTCTGCGTTCACTTCAAACAGATATGTTAGCAACTAAACACTTGCAAATACGCGTAAATATATGCAACTTAGTGATCTGAATCATTCCGGGTCAATGCGGATTCACCTACTTAACTTTTAACGAAGGTGAAAAAGTACCAATTGCATACAAATCACACTTGTATACACAAACAGAAATGAAATTCCCTTCTACAGAAAAAATTCTGACAGCAGTTCAAACCGCTGTAGCAAAAGAAAGAGCCCTAGCACAGGGGAAGCGCATTATGATCGTGACTCCTGTACCAGCCTTAGAGGCAGTTACAAAAGCTAGTATTCCGAATGCAAAAGCTTCACATCCAAGATGGATACAATGGGTTAATTCTCTTGCTGCAACTGATGTTGAATATGTTTTTGATCCTTATTTAAAAACACAAGCATTCCTGCAATACAAACGCGAATGTCCTCTGCCTACTGAAATTCTCCCTCTTGATCAGTACGAATTTATACTGACGGATCTGCACAATCCGCTACGGAGAGTAAACAAGCTTACAGTACAGCATGCACGATTGTTAAAGCTTGTATGCGCGATGGCAAATTCAGACCAATGGTCACAAAAACGCAATCTCTAGGAGATTGTACAGCTCAGCGAGCTGAACTACATGCATTCAAGATGGCACTTGAAAATACGGATCGCGAATTCCCCACACTCATAGTGCGATTCTTTTTACTGTGTTCAATCATACAATGAATTTTTACAGAATTGGCTTCAAAATGGTTCCAAAGATGCAAAAGATGGCACAATCAAGCATAAAACGCTTTGGGAACAAGTAGTTCAGTTGCGAAACGGACTACAAAACACTCACGTGATACACACGCTGAGTTATCAACGTGATGGCGTTCACGTTGAAGGGAATTCATTGGCTGATGAAGCCGCGAAAGGGGCTGTGCAAACGGCTTCCGTAGCTGCAATCACTCGTTCCAAAACGAAAATAGACAGTGAAATAATGCTGGCTGTCAATGCTTCAACCAAAGGCAGCGGTGCAGCGCTACCTAAAAAATTTCCACTCAAATACTCATATATAATTGATGCGAACAATGTTCCGTTTGCTCGAATCCCTGGAGTGGGGGATAGGGTAATACCAAACATGGAAGAAAGAGCAGCTTTGATTTACGAAGCACATCTGGGAGAGGGTCTGAGACATCAGGTGATCTCTAAAACAATTTTAAAACTAAAAGAGATGTACTGGTGACCAGGAATGAATACACTGATTCATATCTTCATCAATAACTGCATAGACTGCAATAGAGATCGCAGTACAGAATGCCACCAGACACCTGGCTACAACATGGCCAGCCCAGTTCAGATACCATTATTAGACTGCATTAGACTATCTACGTGCAGGCGTCCTCTTGGACAAATGCAATCCAACAAAAACTAAATAAAGGTTCCTATGGATGTGGCCTCAGCGCTCTGCTGACGCTCGAACTGTTATAAAAGATTTGCGAGTCTTTATCGGCACATACGCAATTGGCACACTACATTCTGACCAGGGTCCTGCATTTAGCTCTCGAGCTTACAAAGAACCCAAGGCCAGTTTGGGCGTAGCATTGCGGTATTCTTCTCCATTCGATCACAAAGGAAATTCTGTTGTGGGAAGAAAAACCGGGACATAAAGCAGTCTATAACAGCTAGGGTATTCGGTTCGGGTGGGTCAAACACCTTTATGGGGTCCAGCACGCACTTAACAACTTGCCAAGAAGTTCTCTAGGGGGTGTCACTCCATATGAAATTCTATTTGGAACTAGAATATTGGTACCGGACCTTGATATGCAAGGCACAGTGATGGAAAATAAGAAATTTGATATCAAAGATCGTTTGGCTGTTTTACAGGACTTAAAGGAACTAAGAACGAAACAAAGCAACGTGCTCCTGAAGCCAACCATCAGTGGGGAAAAATCGGCTGTCCCAGCAAGGCCTGTCTGGATCCCAAAGCTTGGTGATCTAGTCAGAGAAAAGATCGCGGATAAGAAGGAATTTGGGCCTTCTTACAGACAACCACTACCTGTCCTAGCAATCTACGGATCAAGAACAGTACTTTTGCCGACCCTTGCTGGTAAAAAGGAGAAAAGATTTGTGTCCATCGACCTGATCAAACCACACTATGTGGCCGATACTAAGCAGTAGGCCAAGTGGACTCTGACAATGTAGCAGACGCACTCCGCTGGCTACAATCCAAGAGGTTCAAACTGAGAGACTCATCGCCTTTGAAGATTCTGCAGTGAGAAATAAAGGACTAAGCAACAAAGCTATGGAACTCGTCCCTCATGATACCCAAATAACAGTTCGTCCTGATACACCTGTCTACAATGAAGTAACAAGTGATCAACTGGTTCCAGCGAATTCAACAAATCCTGATGCAATTCCAACCACTGACAGAACTGCCTCTGGCTATTTCATGAACTTTGATACGTTTTCTGAGGATCCCAGCGAACCTGAAACAACGCCAGCACAAAGAACTTTCAAAGAACAAGCAACAGACTTTTTTCATCTCCTGAAAAAGACTTATCTGGTTTCACCATGGATTGAACTATGGATTGTTTTGGGAATATTCTTCTTTCTACTATGGTTAGCTCTGGTAATAACTCTAGGTATGCTGATAAGTGGAAGATATATTCAAATGGACACAGCAAGTAAAAGAGTGAACTTACTTCTCCCGCCACACAAATCATCCCATCGTGAAGCAAGAGACTTGTCAGCATTGAACATCACAGCCGTTCCTATACCAGATGGTATAGTTTGGGACAGAACTGAATATGACATATTTGGCCCGTCTGAGCTTTGGAAGATTCCACACTTATTTAAGATTTCATTGAGTGACTTTATTACTTCTAGTACCTTTTCTGATGATTGGGACTTTGAGACTGTTAATAACATGATGTCTGATCTAGAGATGTCTGCAGTATTCACAAATCATGAATATTTAGAGGGTTCATCAGACTATGAACAAATGTATTGTTATAAACACTATGGTCATCATTTCTTGCATAAAACTGCATCACCTAGAAATGTATTTATGTATAACCAATGGGAACATTGTCCTACACCTCCAAAGGTTAGTTCAAAAATGTTTGCAATGAAATTTCCATATTTTTCAGGCTACAATTTTTTCAATGCGATGCAAAGTTTTTACCGTCACTAAAACACATCACTTGACGCACCTTCACTTTTGTTTGTGTGAGCACTGTATATAATGTATACTCTTGAAATGCAAAAATGACAGAAACGGAAGCTACTCCATTTTATGATGTTAAATAAAATGTGATGCCTTCCTTTACTCTTCTGTGTCCTTGCATACATCTCTGAATTGGATCCAACGGGGTTCAATATACCAATGAATATAATTGAATTATTCTTAAATTAATTAATTGTAGCCTTGCTACCTGAGGATCTTTGACCTCATCAGACCACTGTTTTTTTGAACTACAATTTGTCTAATACAGAAACGTTTTACTTTAAAAATGTGAACAAAACAGGAACGTAAAATATGTTAATCAATACTAAACAGATTTATTCTGCAGCCTTTATTGCCCAACTGTCTAGACAGGGTTTCGACTTTTGGAAAGACAACATTGAGACAAAATCTGTCTGGGGTACAAAAGATTGGCAAGTACAGGGGGTAGAAGCTTTGTTTAGAGCCAGTATCATCCCTGAGCAAATTATGTTTTTGAATGACACTGTCCAGCAAACGTCTTGCCTTGGGTTAGCCAAGATCAAAGACATGAACACACCGACCATACCTATACCTGCAAGTAATAGCACTACACGGGGGGAGGTCGACGTACATAATATTTTGCATCACAACAGATCAGATACAGAATGGAAAAAATGGTTGCTCTGGCCCACAGACACGAATAACTGTCAAGATCGATTCCTGAACAAAACACAGGGTTTCACTATCAATAGACCAGACCCACGCAATGTTCAAAGACAGCATCCAGGAGTAGTAACAACATACAGTGTAGGGAAACTTTGCCTTGATTGGCTACAGAAAGCTACACTGAAGGATGTAAAACAACACTTAACTTTACTTCAAGAAGGCGCAGACCTTAGGGTATTCTTGCTAGGACCAAGAAAACCGCGTCATAAACGTTTCATATATGCTGGTATCTACGCTGCTTATAATGAAGCATGGAAGGTTACCCAAGCAGAGACGGCAGAACGAATACGAGAAATTGATCGTATTAACTTAGAGAAAACTCTCTCTGTAGTAGACAATGGGTTAACAACTCTGTCGTCCAGAATATATTCGTTGCACAGCATTGTGTCTTCTGTCATAGACATCATGGAACAAGACTTGGTCATGTTGCAACATGGTCAGTCTCAGCTACGTTCTATCATGCTATTGGGCTGGACGCTACAAAACTTGCGTGCAAGCTATGTGCCTTGGTGTTTAATCAACACTAAGTCACTGTTTTCAGAATTCAATCTCACTGATAAACAGATCAAACTGGCACAAAGGGGAGCAGACCACACTTTGCTGAGCATTGAAAAACTGGACAAATTACCATTCACAGTGGCAGAAAAACCAGCTACTGAATGGCTCATACATGGTAAAATTACTCTGCCTGTTACAAATATCCATTTTCAGTATTGCCTAAAACATATACCAGTAAGCAAATATGAAAGGTTGGGTAAAGAATACATCAAGACATCTTGGGATTTAACTTACACACATAGATGTTGTAGTGTTGGGCGTGAAGTGTTTCTTAGCGGTACAAACTGTGAAAACGCACTGAGCGGTTCTCTACTTTGTCAGGTATTAACTTACACGGGCCTGTGATGGTTCCACTACAAACTTATCCTGTCACCTGCAAGGTTCACCGGCTGCCGTGATTAATCCAATTTTTGGCCAGCTTTCTAATGGGAGTTACATTATGTTGAATGATCACAGCTGCTGTGGCATGTTGCCAGGAATTCCATATCTAGTTACGGTTACATCCAGGGTCACATGCTGTATGCAAGTCTTGTTTCCACAAATAGACACAGTCAGGGAGTCGCCTTTAAGGCCTTCACTGAACATCTCTTCTATACGAATTGATACTCTAAGCAGAATGAAAGCCATTCTTTTACAACAAACTGTGCCACTGACCTCGGCCAAAGAAACGTATGATCTACAAGTCGCAAGGACTTCTGCCGAGATACATACCCTTTTGTATACAAACTGCCCTGTACATTTCTCAGAAATGTTAGGTCACATCTTAAACATGTCTGATACGAGCGGTATTATACATGTAATTAAGAAGATATGTGCAGGAGTGTTAGCACCTTGTCAAGCAGTCCTCGGCATATTTCCAAACTTCGTGCACTCTATTTTTGCTCCTACTGCTATGATATGGCAAGCCAAATCACCAGCGACACCCAATTCACCATGGGGAGAGCTCTATTGGAGATGAAGTGTTGTGAGCGCATTGTCCAAATTTTGGGTTTACCTCGTCTACGAGAATTAAACACCACATGGTTTCTGTCATTCAGACCAATCTGGCAAAATTGCATCTTACCTGTTTACGCTGCCTGCTCTGCGGTGAAGAATGCGTGCTAGACATCTGCCTAACGCTCCCATCAGTCATGCCTACGGATATCGATATCCTGCTAGACCCTGTAACGGCCCATGCTCTGTGTTGTCCCCAGCGGCTACCAATCCTGATGACGGCATTCATTGATATCTCACAGACGCAATTTGCTACTGCTGAGGTACGAGAAGAAACATCAGGCACGCAGGTAACATTTGATTCGAACATTGCTGATGCAACCAATGCTGAAGGCGATAGTTCACATCTATGTGCAGTTAATCTTCTAAATGAGGTATTCCAACTTTCACCTACAATGGTAGACGACTTTTTGTCTACAGGATTAGAAGATTTCATGTTTTCTCCAGGCTCACACACTGACTTTTGATTAAGACACACAGTGTTCCAATGAGACTCTGAATTTGGCCTTCACTATTTTCAGACAAAGGACTAACTTTGGAACTTGTTTCCTACGATTCATTTTTTTTTTTTCAAATTTTTTTTTAGGCACAGTAATCTGCTCATAGTAGAACTATTCATAGAGAACAAAATTCTTTGAAAATCTTCCAGGGACATTATGCCACCCTGTCACATCAACAATTGTTTTGTGTTAACCTGATATGAAATGGTTTCGGCCCCTTTTCTTCTGTATTATCGAGCCATTTCATCATGTGTATACATTTCTGATTCATTCTTTTTAGCATTTCCAATGCACACATATGCTTAGAATGAAATATTGCTTTTAATATGTACAGCACCTTATGCATAGCAATGGTTTTGTAATGCATTTTTAGAACATATGTTTTTAGATATGCTTTAGCTAATCATGCAATACTCTCTTTTAGATATGTTTAGTATGTTTGGGATTTAGTAATGTCGTTCATACGAAACTGAAGTGGGTGTTGTGTGTAGATTTAGATTCCGTATATAGGTTTCCCGATGTATGCCCTTATATAGGTACAATTCATATTGCCCTTATTTAAGCATAGAAAATCCAGCCCTTAATTAGTCATTGTCCATGCTGACCAAATACAGGCATGGTCTCCTACATCCGTCAATCCACGTCACAACAAGTTCTTGGAAAACCAGATTTGTAAGCCTTTAGGAATTTCCCTTGCTTGGATATTGATTTCTCCAAGAACTCATTTATTATACATGAACATCTGTTCCTTAGGGGTTCATTCATGACGTTCTGATGCCCGACTTTTACGTCAATACAGGTATTCCTAAACACCTTCAAGGTATAAATATACCTGCACTTGCCCTGGTAAACCATGGTTCTGGTACGGTCCAGTTCGACTGCCTACTTGCGGTTCGCCACGACAAGTTCGGAAGGAGATGGAGTTCCCGTCTGATGTACTGACCAGACGCTGTCATCCTCCTCGCAGAGAATCCAGCTCCAGTGTTTCCGACTCTCCTTGCAGGATGTTAGACATCGAGTCCGGGAAAGAGATTCCAACCTCACACATTCTAAGGTATGGAGCTGACTAGAACTTAGAGAAACTTTTGGCAACTCTTGGCAAAACTAAAACTATAGCTAGCTATACTTTAGAAAACAGCACCTACTTCTTACCTCGTACTACACTTAGGTTAGGTACACTGGGGTAGAACTATTTAGAAGCATCAGATGAGTATTCACATTTTAGCCTGTTATTTATATATGTATTTTTATGAATATATGTCATAGCTACAAACCATACTATGCAGTATTACTTTATCTTACTGCTAACCCTGTATGTATTGTACTTCGCATCCTGTCTTACGATTGTAGCAGTTCATATCTCTTGCATGAGAAATAAGACTGTTCAATAAACCCTTTTTATTGAAACGCATGTCTCTCTATTTCTGTGCAACTCTGTAGAAATGAAGCATGCACGATTGACTGAGTGAAACTGTTATCTATTGTTTCCACGGTTCTGAGATTGTTCCGACTCTAAGGGAAACAAAGTTGTCATTTTATGCGGTTGTCAGAAACTAATCCCTTCTTGTATATTCAAGAAGTTTCTAGTGACCTCTGAGTTAGCTGGCACACACAAGTAATTAAGCTTAATGTACTCGATAGAGACATACTGACCTCAGTCCTATGTCAAAACTATAGTGTATATTATTCCAATGCGCAGAGCCTATCAGGGATATAGGAACTAAACTACATCACTTTGGGGTCCCAGGTTTAACAGGTTCAGGTCCAGTCCTTCTCACCCATACAAGAGGGCAGCAGGCAGCTGGTTAGCATAGCAGAGCAGTACTTCCTTCAGAGCAGCAGTCCAGCAGAGTGGTGGTCCTTTTATCAGCACAGCAGTCATTCTTCCTTGCAGAGTGTCCACAGGTATTATCAAGAAAGGGGTAGTTTTGCCAAGTGGCTGGGGTACGTGTCGCTAGGAGATCTATACTTCATGCCCTCACACACCTGTTGGGTGTCATGCTTCATCATTGGGCGCTCCTCGTCTGGCTGGTGCTGCAATGCCCGATAGGCCTGGGGGCCGCTTTTTCTGAGATCTTTTGATCTGAAGATGCCGTAATGATGAATGCAAGTGGGCGGGTTTGTAGTGAGTCTAATGGGTGAAAGGTCACTTTAAAATAGGCCCTGGAACCCAAAAATAATCAATTTAATCAGAGATGGGCCCCAGGAATAGGTAAAAACAGTAGTGCTATCTTGTGGTCCTTAGGTAACAGGATAGCTACTAGTCAAAAGAGGTCGTTAGTGTCATGAGGTCACCATGTTTTGTGGCATCTAGGCCCAATCATCGGGCGGCACTTCGACAGGACCATAAAATCAATGTGTCCCCTGTCGGAGCTAGGTGTACCATCTCTAGTTGAGGGGGACCTAGTGGTGTGTGCCGGTATTCCCTGTTGGGGTGCCGTTCAGCGATTCCACCTCAATTAGAGGTGTATGGTGCTTCATAGGTGGATTGGAGGGTCCCAACCACAATAAGGAACACTTGTTATCTGGACCGGAAACTGCCGTCAGACCTACCGCTCTCCATCCGACCTGGATTGCAGGAGTAGGACCTCATTAAATATATGCTATTACGCCATCCATTGATTTAAGAGTGTCCATAGGTCCAGAAGCGTATTGAAGAGGTTGTGTCTAAGGTCCAATAATTATACCTGGTGCCCTTCCTCTGGAAGGGGGAGAAGCTTCTGGAAATTGTCTTTGAAGTGCACATGCTTCCTGCCATCCCTGCCTTCAGAATACCTACATGGGGTATGCAGCCCTTTCTGTGGAGGCAGGGCATAGCCTAGCCAAGTGTAAGTAGGGATGTGCCTAGCTCCACCTTCTACCAAACATTAACTAGTTACCGGCTTCCATTTGGAAGTTATCACTTTTTTAAATGTATTAAGGTAACTCTAATGTTAGCCTATTGGAGGGGGAAGCCTTGCAGTAATGAAAAATGAGTTGAAATGTTTTTCACTACCAGTACATGTTAAAAATGAAAAGTGCATGTCTTACTTCTTAAATGCACTCCACCCTGCCATCTTGGCTTTCTAGGGCTTACCCTAGGGGTGACTTATATGTACTAAATAGGAAGGGTTGGGCCTAGCAAAAGCTTTATTTTGGCAGGTAGAAATGCCAGATGAAAACTTCACACACCGGCTACAGTGGTAGACCTGAGACATGTTTAGAGGGCTAGTTAAGTGGGTGGCACAATCAGTGCTGCAGGCCTACTAGTAGCATTTAATTTACAGGCCCTGTGTACATGTAGTACTACTTTACTAAGGACTTAAACGAAAATTAAATATGCTAATTTGGGATAAGCCAATGTTACCATGTTTTAAGGAGTGTGCACATGCACTTTAGCACTGGTTAGCAGTGGTAAATTGTGCAGTGTCTAAGGCCAGCACAAATAAGTGAGGGGAAGGCATAGGTTTGGGGGAAGACCACCCTAAGGCTGACAGATCTAACAGATAGTGGGTAAAAAAGCTTTCTGGTCTTGCTTTGCAAAATTTCCTAAAGTGGCATGGGTGACATATTCAGTGTATGTTCTGTGTGCAAGGAATATCTGATGACTGGTATTGGGAATTATTATGGTATGTGTGCAAGGAGTGTCCGGGGACTGGTATTATGAATCTGCATGGCATGTGAAAAGTGGGATACATTTTGGATTTCCCGTGGTAAAGCACAGCACAAAATGGAGGCTGGGTAACAACCTCCCACAAGAGCAAGGGGTATTGCTAACATTCCTGAAGCTTTTGTGAAACACCAGATTCTAAGCTGTGGGACGATGGAGGCAGGGCTTCCTATAGAAATGCAGCAGTGGCCTTTGAGAAGTGGCCTACCTGACTGGTGCTTCCTTAGCTCTCCCATTAAGATAGATGGAGTGTGGAGACAGCTATCTTCTATGTAAATTCAGAATGAACCATTTTCAGGGTCTGCCTTTTGTCTTGCTCATCAGGTGCTCATCCAAAAGGATGTCTGTTGTGAGGACTTCACATCTTATTGTGCTCTTGTTTTGAGTGCTGTTCCTAGAGATTTTTCTCTCACTCCCTGCTGTGGGACCATCACCTGAAGACAAAGACCATGTTTGCTCTAGAGAGGAGGATTAAACAAACTGAGTGAACCGTCTCAAAGTGGTTCCAGAACAGTGGGAGTGAAATCAACATTCCCTGTCTGTAAAAGGACTATAAGAGAAAGCTTGAAACTGCCTTAATAGTTGTAGAACTTCTCACTAACCGAAGAGGTGACACTCCGCAGAGTGTCAAGGAACCTCTTGTGATCCAGAGATGGTATCACTGACAGCCATTCTCCGAGAGTTGAAGGGACATCCCGTGAATGTCTGCTACTACTTGAAGGAGTGCCTTTGGTCTGTTTTGGAAAGCAGTTTATCTTTCCTGGTAAAAGAGGGAATCAGAGGTCATCCCTGCAGGAGGATGTCTGTCCACAGGAAGCCCAGGTACAGTGACCTGCTGGGAACTGCCCAAAAGGACAGACTGGCTGGTGGGATGTGACAGGAGCTGACTAGCATGCTGGGGTGCTGGACTGCAACCCCCATGTGAATCTGCTGTCCTGCACTTAAAAAGAGAAACAGAACTGTCTCCAGAGGCATTCCAAATGCTATACCCTTACTGTCTGCGATGTGTGTTGGCTCCAGATCTGACCTTTGACCCCTCCCCCCCCCCCCAAGGCCCCTGGATGTCCCTGCCATCTGCTGGTATACTGGCAGCACTAGTATTGTACGTATTCAGCACATCCAGCGAGGACCTCAGGCCAGGGTCCTGCTGTATGGAAGATAGTAAACGCTAACTGAACAATGGCATCGGGAAACAGTTTAGAACAGACTGAGGGCTAAATGTCTAACTAGTAAGATACTGTGCACTGTTAAGAGACTGCCCTGCAGGTTTTAGACCAAGTAATCAGCTTGCACTTCCTACTGTGAGCCTGCACCTGTAATTAGCCTTCATAGATTGCTGTTGCCTTTTCTGCAGCACCTCAGAACACTGTTTTCTTGCTTTCTCTATTTGTTTTGCACGATTCAGAAGGTGAAATAAAGTTTGTTTTTCTTGGTCATAAAGCTTTAGCATAAGCTAGTAATGCATTCTGTCCACCATATCCCTAGGTCAGTTAAGGGAACTGTGTTTGAATAAGAAGTAGGGAACTCCAAATGCAAATGTTGGGAAACTATTGTAGATATTATCAAGCGCTAGATAGAAGAACTGGATAATGCCGAAAAAGCTGTAATGGAGTTTGTGTAGGATACTATGGAAATGATGTAGGAAGATAAAACTGTTGTCAGGCTATCACAACCTACACTACAGGTTATCCATAGAAATATGCCTACTGTACCTTAAGGTTGCTTTCTGGATTTTCACCAAAACAACCCACTCGCCCGATCCCGAGGGAGACCCTGTCACCAGTTCCAGGAATCTTCGTCCTGGGTTGGTTAAGCCTAGTTGAGACCCTGATGCTGCAGTTGACCTTTTAGAAAGGTAAGACTGAGGAAAATACGACAGTTAGAGAGGGACAAGTTGAGATAAATTCCCCAGAACAAGAGGAATGGAGAAGGAAGTAATGGGCAGAATGTGCATGAGAAGAGAGAAAAAGCCAAAAAGTGAAGCAACAGCAGAGAAGGGAAAGATAGGATAAGGAACAACAAAGCCAAAAGAAGAGAAAGAAAGAGAATTGGGGAGAGAGCCTCTGGATTACAGTACAGAAGGCAAGCTTTGGGAAAGGTTATTGTCCCTCCAACTCTGAGAAACTCTCAGCCAAGGTGAAAAACTAGCTGCTACCCATGTATGTACTTGGTTGTGATGTTTGGGAATGGTTTTAGAGTTACAAGATTGCTTGTAAACCTCAGTGTTTGAATGAGAAGTTTGAGCGGCGACTATACTGAGTCTGATGCCCTCTGAAGAGACTGATGTCACTGGGAGATGCTTGAGGCCGATGACATGGAATTACAGCCACTTTAATGAGTTGCTTGCTTGCTCATAGTAGGAATGACAGTCATTGGGAGAATTCTCATTGCTTATTAAATTGAATATTACTGAAGGAATGAAGCTCTTAACAGATGGTTTGGGCTGAAGCAATCTCAGGATGTTTAGGTATTCTGTGAGAACAAGGGAGTGCATGGTAGTTAACATTAGATGTATGAGATGTTGCTTGATTGGGATGAGTGGGTGAGAGGAATATTGTTGAAGGATTTTCATACTCCTAATCATTTAATGGTACCAGATTGACTCAGCGAGGAGTGTTCTCCCCTACTTAGGCAATGCTTTTCTGATTTGACATAAAAGGATCCAGTGAAAGTTGTTGTGTTGGCTGACAAGTGGTTACTTGAGCCACATAGTTGCATGTCAAACGAGGAGAGAACTCCTAATGGACTGGTTCCAAAAAAGAAGCGAAAAGCCCGAGTGTTTTCCAGGGGTGCAGGCTAGTCCAAAAATTAGAAAGATAAGGTATTAGATTGTAATTGCATTTAGATAGCACATTTAGATAGCACTTAAAACCCCCGATGAGTTGTTGAACCTTTTTGCTGCAAGTAGCGCGTTGCTCCAGAAACCAAGGTTAGTGGTAATAGGGTAAATGTTTAGTAAGATAGGAAAGGAGTTTTCCTACACACCCAAGGTTGTAACTTGCAGTAAGTGACACCAGGAAGGAATTAAAAGAAAGATTATGATGATGTTAAGGATGCCGGGACTACCTACACCTCTTATAGGCAGCATATCTGTGCGGACTGGGACTCGAGGGACCCCTTATTGCTCAAATTAAAAGAAATGGACATCTGGTAAAGGGCCCCACATACTTTCAAGCATTTAACCTCTCCATCCATTTGGCTTGTCCCAGTTTTTAAATTCATGAGGTGGCATTCTCTCTGAGTGATTTAGAGTTTGGTGGCTGTTCACCATGTTTGACAAACTGGCGGTACACCTACTCTGTTTAGAGTTGGGTGAGCCAGCATGTTTCTGCCAGTGGTGCCCCTGCTGGTTTTATCAACGGAAACCAATAGCCTGGTATAGTTCGGCCCATCGATCTTAGTACTTCAGACCATCTGCCCAATTTAGAGCGGAAGGTCTGACATAAGTTTTCCCTGTTCAGGACCATCAGAAAAAGCCTGGCTGTTTAAAACAAAAAAATAATCCTGCCACCATGGAAGTGAACCCCCACTGTGTCATGACAATTAGGTTTTATTTTTGAAAAAATTGAAGCAGTTTGCTGAGCAGCCTCATAAACTTACAATGCCTTCAGAGGATCTTCATTTTGGACATAACCTGTGACCTCTTACTGCCCTCAGCAACAGCTGGAGGTGCTTCCCTTGCAGCAAGAAACCACCTATGGCTGAATTTATGGAAGATAGATAGAAGCCATAGCTATTCATTTGCCATTTCTAGGACATAAATTATGTGGCCCTGAACTCAAACAATGGTGTCGGAAATAACCAGATGAACAAAAGATTCAGAATCTATTCCAATCTCATCCTCTCTTATCAAGATCTTTTGCCTATTGAAAAATGTCAAGGGAAGTTCAAGAGACTGGATATCCCTTGTGGGGCCAAGTCTGGATCTGCACTTGCTGAGAAATCTGAATCTCAGATTCAACAGCAGTTACATTAACAATAAACCTCAAAACACTTTCGATGTAACAGCAGAACCAGAGGAGGGTTGAATTCAATCATACGAAATGTGGCTTCCTCTAGAACAAGATGAATGGGTTAGATAAAGTGGTCCAACATAGATATTCTGTAGAGTTGCTTTCTCTTCCAGAGGTCCAGTTGATAGTTGCATTTTGGTGTATCTTTATATGTAATTGATTATTCTTTACCTCGGTGGGCTATTTTTAGAGTCTCCCAACGTTTGCAAAAACCTCATTTTAACCAATTCTGTCCTTGTACGTCCCAGAGTTCGTATTGTGTACTACTCTTGAGCTCTGTTGTATCCACATGAACATATGCAATTATTTTAGGGAGACAGTGCTCTGCTTACTTGCTGGTAATCTTCATTACTTCTCATCCAAGGCTTGCTTGCCTAGTCTTCTTCATTTCATCTTCTCTTACTTCTTCATGACACTAAAAACGCCAGGATGCTATATCTTCTAGGCTTTTTTATTGGTGTCTACAGGTGGGAGGATGGAGCCTAAAAACATGGTTTGTGGGAAGAATGGGGAAGCAAGGCTATATTTTTAGATAATGAGGCTTTTCCCATCTTTCTAAATAAGAGTTATCTGTCTAGGGGAGGCTTACAGCTTCATGAATGTAAGGTCTGGGATAAGGAAGACTTTGAAGAGGGATAGTAAAGATTACACTTAAGTATTCAGAGCACATTACTTTGAAAGTCCTTCGGCTCGGGACTGGGAAGCGGGTATCAGTGAGAAGAAGGTTCCTGCCCTAAGGATCACTAGTGCTTACTGAAGTATTTCAAACCTGAAGTGATCTTCCCTTTTGCCGCCTGCATTGATTTAGTGGCCATTGGAATACATGCCTGCCAAGGTTGAAGTATTAGCCAATAGCAAGACAGCCAAGGTTAACGTAGAGAAACAAGACAAAAATGGTGTTGAGTACCGTTTATGTCATGGCTTGGTTGCGCCTGCACAATCACAACTCTTTTAAAATTACAAGTATGAACATATTAACTGCTTCACAAAAGGTTTTCAGTGCTCAGGAGATCATACAGTGAGTGATGGTTTTCAATAATGCAAAGTGTATATAGTACAAGCAGCAATGGAACCGTAATAGCTTGGATATGTTTGCAGTGTTTTGGTCATGAGAACTCAGACACCAGTTAAGTTCATTAGCAGTTTCTTCCAATTGCCATAATCTTTAACTGCTTTTCAACCCTCGTGACTGTAAGGGTAATCATCAAGACATAATATGGGGAGTTGGTTCAGGTTTTCTAGTATAGAGACCGTACACTTTTTTGTAGATTATTTTGGAGTTTTGTAAGCGCTACAAATTTTCTATGGGACTTCAGTGAACTGGAACAGGGAAAAAGAATAAGAGTTCTGACAAACACATCAGCCAAACGCAAAGATAAAGACATATTATTTCATTAAGCATTATCTAATTTAGATGTGATGGGGAAGTATTCGGAAAAATGGTTTAAGCTGGAAATACAAGGATCAAATGGATCACATGAACAGGCACTGTAGTCGCTGTGTTAAAATACAAAACAGTGTCCCAGTTAATGTAAGATCGCTGTGAGTTGCTGCCTTGAGTTGGCACTTGTTTATGACAGTCAACCGCATGGGGAAATAGGAATGATCGACTGGAGAGGATGGAGTTCACCACCCAAAAGCTGTTCCCGTAATACTAAATGAGGCAATCATGCTGAGCAGTATCAAGTGATTCTCAGTGTTCAATCCAACTGAAAGATTGTCAATGGAAGACAATCGATTGTGTGGACATGTTGAAGACGCAGGTGAATACTGAATCTGTGGAGCGGACAACACGGAAATCAGGCGGCCGATTAGAGTATCAGTGGATAGATACAGGGAGAGACTTATAAAGACAATGCAGATTCAAAGATTTAGGAATGCAAAGGAGCTTAGCTATGGTAGGTGTGGAGAGAGAGGTGTTTGATATAGAACTAGATGTCAGAGTGTAGGCAATGGAAAAAAGACTGGGGGGGTGCATCTAAGAGAGTAGAGGGGAAGCAATAGATGAGACCTCAGACCCGCTTTCACGTCTTGGACATCAAGAGAAATCAATGTCATGTCTATATACTGGTTGCTGAGGAGGTATATATTTGGAGTGGGACGTGTGCTTATAGAAGAATGTCTTTGTAGTTGTTGAAAGGGTGGATAGATGTTTTTCGTTCTATGGTAAGATAAAAGGTCAAGGAATCAGTGTATTTGTGTCTGGAAATGAGTCGGTTTGTTCTGGTAGAAAAGCCGGGTAGAGGAGTAACCGTCGTGTCTGAGAGCATGATTAGAGAGTGAATAATTAAAGATAGGCCAACTGACTGCTTTGAAGATTAATATGAGGTCAAGTGGCTTGATTTGTAAGTGAATTGAAAATACATCAGATTGACAAGACAGTGGTTAAGAAGGAGCTGTGGGACCAAACACGGTATCTGTGTGTGTATCTGTAGGTTTAAATTCTGTGCCATTAGGGTAATGAGTGAGACGAAAGTGTGCATGTGTTCCACGAGGGTGTTGAGGTAACTGATGAATGATTTGAGGGTCCAGGCATTAGGAACATAATAATAAACTATATGCTAACAATCAAGGTTTCTAGTAATGTAAAGAGACTAAAGTATAGTAAAAGATCCTTCAATGCCAAATGCCCCACATCTTGGAATTGCTTCAGCTCACATCTCCAAATGGAAGCTTGGTACCTTCAGTTCTGTAAACCTCTGAAATCAAGCTTTCCAAACAAACTTAAATGATCTTTAGAGTGATTAAAGAATGCATGATCTTTGCGTTTGGCTGACGTGTTTGTCAGAACTCTCATTACTTTTTACCTGTTCCAATTCACTGAAGTGTCATAAAAAATTTGTAGCGCTTACAAAACTCCAAAATAACCTACAAAAAAGTGTATGGTCTCTATACCAGCAAACCTGAACCAACTCCCCATATGTGGTCTGTCTCCAAATGCATAAAGGGAATGGGGCGCACAACACGCTCCTAGAAGTGTCTATTGCTAAGGACAGTATAGTGCATGAAGCAATTTTTTTTGCATGCACTGAATTCTGGCAATATCCTATATTTACGACTGTTACAAAAACAATAAGATGGGTTGCAACCAACACATTTCTCTTGTGCTGCTAAGCTTGCATTGGCTGGATGAGTGAGTTGACACAAGGCATGGTATGTATTTCAGAGGGTCATATTAGGATTCATACAATGCATTTCACCACTGTAACAACCATCTACATTATGAAGATAGTTGAAACGTGTCTCTTCACATATGGCTGCAATTGCTTGCTCTGTATCTCATTCTGTTTAATTTATGTGAATTCACTTAAGTACAATGAAGCATATGAGTGCCTTAGTGATTTATGAAAACAATAATTTTAAGAAGGTTCACCCTAGTGTCACCAATTCATGATGTAACAATTAACTTGCCTTTTAGGCAGCAAAAAGGGGCCTCAGACCCTAAGAAGAATCCCTCTAGTCTTAGCAAACATAGAAGGCGGAATCTATTATCTTCTTTGACTCCCTTGATCCAACACTATTCCTTTATAAGACTAAAGAATGTTGAAAAATCTTGGGGAGCCCTGGGCCACACACTTTGGTATTGTGTCAGTCCACATCTCCAAATAAAAGTTTGTATCTTCAGTCCAGTAAATTTCTAAAAACCAAACTTTGCAAACACGCTTACATAGTCGTAAGAGTGACTGAAAAATAACAGGTCTTTGTCATTGGCTGGACTCTATATCACATGTTGTCATAACTTTAATTGCGCTGTTTATGTTTTTCCAGTACTCTGAATTGGTCTGGGTGATAATGAGCACGTTACAAAACTCCTATGAAAATAAATAAATGAATAAATAAATCGGCCGAAACGTGAATTTTCTTTCTTGACTCAATTAGTGTCAGCCTATTATTAAACTGACCCCCCTCCTACCAGTGATCTGTCTCCTTTACGTACATTTGGATTATCCATTTTGGTACCTTGTATCACCCTTTGTAAAGCGTTCTTACTCATTTGACTCCTTTGTCTTCAACGGGGTCTCCTATTTAGCAAATCTGAACCAGCTCTGTTAGAGGAATGTGTCACCATTGATATCAATAGGTTAATTCTCTGATACACTAGAACAAGCTCCGTTAGAGGAATATATCTCATCCAATGTGTTACACAGTTGATAAACGCCCCCCGCACCCACATTCTTAAAGTAATTTTGTTTATTGGCTTCGTGGAATCTGGCTTTTAACTAATTTATAATAACTTCTGGAAAATAGATTTTTCTTAATTAACTTCTTGCAATCACCCACTTCGCAAACCTTTATAAGCTCTTATCACCATCAGTCTTGGAAACTGGATTCTGTGCTTAGCGCCTCAACCTCAGAAATGTAATCCACTTCTATAGACTTCAGTGATAGCATCCTCTTACATATCTTACTTCACCCTCTTTGGGGAATAATCCGGATGAAAAGTATGGACAGGAGCGGCTGCTGTGGGGCAGTAGTGGTGGGCGGGCAGTTAAGAAAAACATAAAAATTAACTTACCTGCGCTGCTGGCCTGCCGCTTCTCCTCTGTCCTCTTTGATCGAGGAGGTAGCAGACTACCCTAGCCAATCAGGATGCTGCTTTCACCAGGACAGCAGCATCGGGATTGGTCTGAGCACCGTGGATCGGTGCTCAGACAGGGAGTGGGAGCTTGTGCATGTTCTCCGCCCGGCTGTAAAACACAGTCGGAGGAGAACATGCTAAGTGAGCATGACTGTTTGGCCAGCCAAACTGTCATGCGCATTTAGAGAGTGCTCACTAGTCCTCCCCCTGCTCTGTAGGCAACCCCGCCTGACACCTTCAGAGCCTTTTGAAAAATAAAACGATATTGACGTGGAGGTTTTATAATTTTATCTTTCCAGTGGGGCGTAGCTCTTCTGCCTTAGTAGAGCAGCCACCACTAAGTATGGATTGAATTATGTGCTATGAACACTGACACGATTCTAAAGATGATCACTAAATTAGAGTTGGGCAGACACACTGCATTGCTCTATGGGGCTCTGTGTACAGGTTTTAGTGATAAGTGACGCTATCAGCCTTTGAGGTGTTGAAAACCACTTAATTAGTCTACAGTGTTGACAATGATTGTTACTGAGATAAAGCCCTTTTACCTGAGGCAGGCAGTCCTACTAAACTACAATCATGACAGGTGTATGCAAGTCAAGATGAACTTTTTTATCAAATCGAA
This sequence comes from Triturus cristatus, assembly GCF_964204655.1. Classification (NCBI taxonomy): domain Eukaryota; kingdom Metazoa; phylum Chordata; class Amphibia; order Caudata; family Salamandridae; genus Triturus; species Triturus cristatus. The sequence continues at coordinate 1,065,757,063 of NC_140579.1, read as the reverse complement.
ACAGGGTTTTCGCCAGGGCGATAGGGATTTTCTATTAAATTCATTGTTATCAGGTGTATCAGTCAAATTAGGATAATGAAATCAACTTATGACTACAACTCCCAGAACACCTCAGGTTCTAAAATCTAAGTCCATGACTGGAAACATGGTGCCCTTACCACAAGACACCATCTTTTGTATTTTAGAAGGCTTGATAAACATCTCCTCTATCAGCTGCAGTCTTTACATGTTAGCAGAGTTTGAAAAGTATCCCATCTACCAGCTGCAGTATTTAGCGGAGTTTGAGAAGATCTCATCTATCAGCCATAATGTTCAGACTGAGGGACAGGAAAATATCTTATCTATCATCTAGAATGTTCACATGTTAACAGAGTTTGAAACGTTATTTTATCCATCAGCTGCAATGTTTTTTAAACACTGCATTTTGTTTCTAGCATCCCTAAATATCTTCCTTAGCATTCTTCCTTTGGTATGAAGAAATGTACTGTGCTTTAAGCCACCTATTTAACCCCTGTTGGCGATGGTTGTTTCCTGAGGAAGAGCGCAGCACTTCGGAGACTGGAGGTGATGAATTTATCAGGCCTCAGAAGCTTCTGAACCCAGTGAAAGATTCGAGGAGTCACAGAGAGATGCACAGGGAGCTGCTCATCACTCACCGGAGGTATGTACTCCCACTGGGAGAGTGGCCGCATGGTTCAATTTCATTGTAATCCAGTACTAAGGGTGCCATCCAACACCAACATTTGAACAACGGGAATGCCTCCTGCTAGTAACGTGGAGATCCAGGTCAGGAAACATGACCACCCTAAATGCAGGGTTCTCAGCAAAAGAAACATCATTGTCTTTCTTTTTTGTGCGACTGGTGGGGGTGGGGGGAGAATATGTGCTCAGCTCTTCTTGGTGTTTGAGAAAGAGGATCCAAAACAAGCTCATATGCTATAACCCACTCTAACTTCATCTTTTTTTAACCCTCACAGGGGGGTGACTCCAGAACATAAACCAGAGCTGCAGAAAGTGATGGAGACACGCCAGTTGAGTCAGCGCAGGAAGGAGGAGGAAGCCTTAAGGCCAAAGACAGAGCTTGAGGAACAGCTTAGGAAGCGACAACAGCAGCTGGACCAGGTGATGAAATACAAGACTTAATACCACAACTTCTCATTTGTTTTCTGGTTGTAGCTCACCCCACAAACCCAACATTCCTCAAGAAGCTCTTGTAGCCATTGGTTCGTTTAAGGCATAACCTGTTGTCCAGCACTAATGCACACAATCCCTGCCCCCTAGCTGCATGGCTTAGCAGTTGGTTGCATTTAACCTATGTGTATCTTGGTAAACAACTCTCTAAGATTTTCTAAATTAACCACAGTTCTTTCCATCCTTCTCTTTATCATTCTAATGTGGGATTTTTGTAGTATTAAGAAAAATGCACACTTTGCTTACATTTTACTTTGGCCTTCCATTTCTCACCTCCTTTTCCTCACAACAGCCTATCTATCTATCTAGTGGTTCTGCTGACTCTAACTTACTCAATTCCTTTCCAAATCTGTCCAGCATAACTCCGTTCGAAGACTATTTACCATATTTACAGTTCTTTGATGTGGAGGCTTCGATGAAGTCTAACTGAATTTTATCCTTCATTTTTTTATTGATCAACAGGCCTAGTCACCAAATCAAAAACCTTTTATTATATTTATTGTACTACCACTCTGGATCCTGTAACACTATAGCCTATGACAGTAATTTCCGCTGATGTGGTTTATATTGACTTCAGTAAATTAGCACAGAAACGTTGAACCATTAGTCTCTCAATTTGCAAGCGTCAGGCAATGCAAACCGGGCCTGGCAATTGAGTCGGACCGGTTGCTGGGTGGCGGGGGCGTGGAGGGTGGGGGTGTGCGTGGAAAACACGGAAGCTGCTTTTGTTACAGGGGGCTAATATTGCAGCTATGCAGCAAAACCTGCCTTCGGTAACAAAAACGGCCCCCAGGGCTCCAAAACCGACCTTCATCCTGGCCGCCCAACGGGAAAAGACCCAGTGCCCACTACGGCCAGTCCGGCCCTGGTAAACATATACCACCACCTCTTGAAGCATGTATTTTTGTTTTAAGAAAGTGGTTTAAGTTATTTTTTCCTTTAACGCTTATATTATCTTGTCAATGGGTCATCCCAACTTCCATCCTTTTGCTGTATGTCAAAATATCTAGGGGAGGAGTGTCGATGTACACGTATCGACTAAATACCACTTACCAGTATATCATCAAGATAAACATGCACATCAAAGTATACATTTATCCTTGTTCACATTTACTAACCTTGTTGAGTTAGTGCAAGTCAATAATGTGGAGACAAATATTTACAGGTCGAAATTAAGAACTTGATATTAGCTGCGCGCATATTTTTTCTGAAAAAAAAACAAGTTTCCCATGTCGACCAAAAATTATTAACTAAAGACATGATTTGATGTCTCGATCAAATTTTAAACATATTTTATTCTGGAACAGAGAACTAAAACGTTTTTCTTTACATGGTTTGTTAAAGATATTGTTTGTCTTTTTTCTACAAGATCATTTCCCATGGGGTGTTGGACCCAGGCGAGGAGAAGGCGTTAAGGACCTGATTAGTTCTCTACTGCTGTACCTGATGTGTAATGTTATATGAAAAGGCCGATATGCCTAAATCTTTGTGACATCCTTAACACAAAGAGCGATGTGCCTATTGGCAGTCTTTGATTCCAACGTCTCAAGGGCAGTGGCTAAGTACCTGGGGGCATGGAAAATAAGGAGAAACTCTTACAGATGCTTGATACTGTATCTTCTGAATGATAGCGTATGTCCTTTCCCTAAATAATACGACTGCCAATCTGTATTATGCCCGAGTCTTCCCTCACAACGGGAGATGTTGCAGCGGGGACAGACTTAAATAAGGCATCCACCTTCTCTACCTGTGCCTTGAGCTGTACTGATATTGAGAAGTTACCTTTCCCTTCTTTTGCCTTGCGAAACTCATAGACCATCTGTCGATGTTGGGTGTATCTATCCTAGAGCAAGTTTCACTTTTAAAATTGACATGGCATTAATTTTAAGCATTGAACTTTTAGGTCTAGCATTAGCCAAAATCTTTTGATTTTACCCAAATTACATATAAAATATACTTACTTATAGGTGCTTTCAGCCAACCCTCTTAGTCCCTTGATCTGTCATTCACATTCATCTTCCTTACGCTACACAATGGGGCAATTGCTCAGCCCATTTTAGCTACTGGCTAACTTCTCTGTGAGTGATGGTGTTCTGCTGTTTCAGAAGGAGTACACCTGCACACACAGCAGTTCCATTCAGCCAGAAGGACTTCTGTGTGTGCTTTTTCAGAACCAAAATATGTTTGCTTTTAGCCAAATTGTTTTATTTTAGTGATGGCCCAGCACTTTCCCCAACAATAAAGTTTTGTCACTTCAGAAAACTTTATTCCGGCCAATGTGACCATAAAAGTATATATGTAATACAATACAATTCGACTCAAGGATAAAATAATAAATAGGAAATCCATTCGACTCACAAGAATGCATATGCATCACGTGAGTATTACATGAAGGCAATCTATATTTCGGCCAGCCTAAACCCAATAACCTCATTAAAGTGCATGTGCGATATATGTGCAATACAGAAAACATTAACAAGCAAAGGTAAGCATGACGTAGTCCTCGTAAGCACGAGCTCAAGCCCGCTGGCCCTCCTTTAAGATAGCTTTTTATAAATTGCTTGTGCCTATCATATAAAAACTGTTTACATGAGCATACGCCCTAGCTCAGAAACCACCATTGAGCTTATTGATTATTTTACACGCATGTACAGTATTCATAAAACCGAATATACATCAATAATATATTAAAAAATGCTCATAAAAAAGTCATAAATATTTACATACAAGTTCAAAGACATCCAAAGTCCATAAAAAATACTGTAAAATAATCAGCCAAGGTATATGGGGGTCAACTTCAAGAGAGCTTTGCGTGTGCACCACATAGAGAATAAAAATTGTGATACCGAAAATACAACAGGGAGACGAGTATCATATTTCAATATCCTAAAAGCCTCTATGCAGTGCCTGGTTCCCAGGTTTCTACATAGGTGGATCAGCCATCGTTGTCTCGCTTTCTTGTATCCTGGGCAGAAAATAAGTACATGGTATTCTGTCTCTGCTGCGTTAATACAAGCCGGGCAACCCAAAATTTGTGAGCCCACTCATTTGTTAGTAAAAGTACGCAGTGGGAATACCCCATGCCTGAACTGCAGGTATAACTTCCTGGCAGGAGCTGGTTTAATGTCATCCAGTATGGGCTCTAATCTGTACTGTTCTTTTATTCCTAAAAGCACTGTGGTAAGCTTGCCTATTGTAGAGCTCCCCTGGAGGTGGGCACGTTTGTTCTCCCAGTAGCTCCCTTTCAGATCCTTCCTTGATACTGTAGGACTAGTTTCTTCTGGGTTGTGCCACAGATTGCCCCTTCCCATGGTCAAAAATGTTTCCCGGATGAAAGACAACCACGGTAATTTCCCGCCCCTTGTATACTCAGCACCTCTTTCAGCTCTTCCCTATACTCAACCAGTTGTGGTGTGGCCCACAGACGCCACCAGAATCGAAAGGGTCTAAGGGCGGCTTTGTCTGTGATTGATCTAACCCCAAGGTCTAGACACGGTGTAAGGGGGGAGCTAGGAGGGAATTGCCTGGCAAAGCTGTTCTCGATTTTTGCTATGTTGCCAGATGGACAGTGGCCCCAGATTTCAGCCCCATAAAGGGCAGCACCTATAGTTTTTGCTTTATATATTTCAACTACCGGGCCAACAGGTTTATGGATGAAATTTCAAAATACCTTTGTCAGGCCCCCCATTGTCTTGGCCAGCTTCAAGCTGGCTTTCTTAATTTGGGCTCGCAAGTCCATTTTTTCTGTGAGTGTAATGCCAAGGTACTCAAAAACAGACACCCTCGCCTGGGGTCTGCCTTCCAAACACAGATTTGGCCGGGTACTATTACCTATTACCTGAGTTAAACACCATAAATTTTGTTTTCTGTAGATTGATCTCAAGCCCCCTTTCCTTTCAAAAGACTTCAAAATTATAAAGGAACCTCTGTATACCCATAGGTGTTTTTGAGAGAAAAACACTGTCGTCAGCGAACATCATGGCCGTTACTTTACGGCTCGCCAACTTGGGGGCATCTTTGTCCTTCCCTGCAGTTACAGCCTTAACTAATCCATTTATGAAAAGGCAAAAAAGAGTCGGGGCAAGGACACAGCCCTGACGGACACCTCTGTCTATGGGTATGGGTAAGTTCTCATGTTTGCCAAACCTAATTTGGGCAAATTGCCTTTGTGTAGTCGTTTCAGAAGTTGGCAGAGATACACTGGAGCCCCCAGGTCCAGGAGGGTTGCCCACAATTGGTCTCTCGGCAACAGGTCAAAAGCAGATTTTAGGTCCACAAATATTAAGTAGAGACTGCCACCCTCTATGCACACAGTTTTCCACTGTAATAATTGAAGCCTAAAAATGTTATCTAATGCAGACATCTTTTCTCTAAACCCGGCTTGAAAGGGGCTAAGTACATTATGCTCCTCCATCCAGCTCTGGAGTCGACCCAGCAGCACTCGAGCAAATATTTTTTGGCTAATGTCAATGTGGCTTATAGACCTGTAGTTTGTGGAGAGGAGTGGTGAACCCTTTTTAAGAACTGTTACGATTTATGCGCCTGCCCAGGTGGCAGGAATCACAGTTATCTGTTTAAGGGTTATCACAGGGGTGTCTGCTATCTCCTTAGAGGTTATCGTGTGTGCCTCAGTACAGTTGACCTGGGGGGGGGGGGTATGCTCATTACCTGCTTCACTATCCACTGCCTCTGCCCCTGAGTAGAGAGACTCAAAATGATTCCTTCACACATCCGCCCCTATGTTGGATTCTATCGCCTGTTTGCCTTCAGAATAGGCTGTGTTTACCACGTTCCAAAAAGTCCTCATATAATTGAGTGCTCGTGGAGCTTCTCAGGGTATCCCACTTGTCGCATTCCCACCCTTTTTTGGCCTCATCCATATTGCTTCCATAGACCATCCTTTTTTCTTCAAATAACGGCCTACGCTTGGCCTTAATGGCAGAGATTAGGGCTGATTTGGCCATGCAACAGCTTTCATTGAACCAAGGGTGTCGAGATTTTTTATGTTCCCTTATTTTTTTATTAGGGTAAAAGAAATTGGCCATAGTAGTTTTTAATGTTGTGTGATTCTCAGCAACTTTTAGGAGGGCAATTGAGGTTAGCCAAAACTGATTGCTTCGCAATCGTGAGGATCGGAATGATAGTTTGATATAAGGAGGACAGCTTTTCCTGGGATTGGCATATGTCCACCCATCAAACTCTCTTCCTACAGTTAGTAAGGGTTAATCTATCATCAGCGGGGGATTCCGGTCCAGTTGCGCTATCAGGGCATGGCAAACCATCTCTAGGATCAGGGCATTGTGGTCGCTATCATGGCGAGGTACAATCTTAAAATCCATTACCCTGTGCCAGGATTTTGTATCTATCAAGATATAATCTAGAATGGAAGCATGCCCAGTTCTGTTGAAAGTTTAGTTGCCTGGTGCATCCGATTTTGTTCGGCCATTACATGCCCTAAGGGAATGTTTCAGTGTAACGGAATTCATCTGAAGCACCAGTGGGGTCCAGGCCCATGCTGAAGGAATGTTAGTCTCTGAGATGGCCCAGTGAAGGTCTTCTTCACTGGGATTGCCTCCGTTCAAGCCATCCAAGGGCTCAAACTGGCAGTTAAAGTCACCGCCAAGAATCACCAGAAAGTTGTCAGGGATGGTAGACAAGAAGGCTGTTAGCTCATCAAGAATCTGTGACTCCTGGCTGCAGCTAACCGGTCTGGAGTAGACATTGACTAAGGCAATTTTAATCCTTGATGGAAAAGTCAGAAAAATGCATAGGATGTCATTTGAGAATGTCTCCATCTGTTTTGATACACAGTGCACACCGACCCAAGTGCAAAGCCCCCTTGAGGACCTTGCCTTCCCTCGATATTGCAGCTACACTAAACGATGCATAGTCTAATCTAAAGTGTCCACCCTAGCCCAGGTTTCTTGGAACATTGTTCTATGAATACCCCCCCATTTAGGTTGTTCATTTTGGAAACAAGTCCAGCTACGTTCCAAGATAATACCCGTAACCTGGGTGGGCCCGAACAGATATCTATGCTGGTGGATTGGCCAGCCATCAATGATGAACCAGGCACTTCCTGAGGGAGGTTGGTCCTTTCCTCCCCCCAGTGTCATAGGTCCAGTGTTTGCAGGGCTAATATCATATGTGGGGTGTAATGAATGAAAGGCCTCCACTATGATTAAGTCGGGAGGCTGCAAAATCTTGTTGGGTAGGTTTGGCGGAGGTCTGCTTGTTAAAACCCTATGAACCCTGTCAACTCCTTCCATTTTATCAACGCGCACCTTCCCTTAGGTCCCACCCCACCTAGGTGACGTGCTCTGTTGTGTAACCTCCCCTGTTGAGAAACTCTCCCCTGGGGCTTCCTCTGGCGTTGAAATTTCTCTAACTGATGCCCTTCAGGTGCGAGTCAGTCAACTGCCTCGAGTGCCCCATATCTATTTGCAATTGGTATGTTAAAGAGTAGCTGTCTGGGCAGTTCCTGGTCCAAATTGACAGATTGATAGTTCTGATTCTACATCCCCCCCTCCCATCCATTCTGCCTTCTAGTTTGTGGGGCTCTCCACAGAGAATAAGAATAGCCCAGTCGGAAGAGACCTTTTGCCCCCCTCCTGTCTATGATCATTCCTGCCTAAGAGGGCTCGGGAAACCAATGGATTTCTGAAATTGATCACAATACAATCCCCTGTACATCTTTCGGTCTCCAGCCCACCCAGCCAACTCTGCGTGTCAGGAGGATCTCACCTGCATCTTTATATGAAAATGTCCTCTGTTTAGCCAAAACATGCATTTGATTTTAAATCCTGATGTAATTCCCTTTGCCCCCTCACAAGCTCTGGTACACCTGTTAGGGCAATAACATATGGGGTTGAGGCGGGTGGAAGATTAATGCATGGCAGGACTGGCCTTTCTTTACTGACTTCTGTACATCAAGCGGATCACTCCCCCTCCCGTTGGCTGTGCCCCTGACGCTGCCGGTTGTCATGTGCTAGCGGAATAATTGGTTTAGCCCTACTTGCATTTGTGGAGCACTGGTTAGCCTGATTTGGGGCAATAGTAGGGGTTGATTTTTTTACGAGTGGCGAATCAACCCTGATAATACAGGGTACAGCTTATGCTTCCTGGCAACTGACATTCTCATTCCCCCTAGTTGTTACTCCTTGATTTCCTTCCCAAGCCTCAAACAGTGATGCCAACTTGTCCACCCGTGCTATCAGAAATTTGAGCTCATCCTTCACAATGTCCCTAACTTGTGCTTGTAAATCCACCACCAAGTTTGATACCCATGCTGGGTGATCATTGTCTATTGCTGGGCAACTAGCTGTTCCACTCTCCCCAGTGTCACTGGTGTCCGTTGTTTCCTCTACACCCTTCTCCATTTTGTCCCCAATCCCACAGCTGGCTTGGATTTCCCGTTTTTCATGGGCCGTGGTGAAGCAACGCCCAGATGCAGATCAGCATTAAATGGTTCACCTGTAGTCACACAGCCCTTTGACTGAACCTTGGTGGAGTTGCTGGCCAAGGTTGCTGAAGTACGTGAGGCATCAAGGTCTGTCAAAGGAAAATCTAAGTTCAGGGTTAACAATAGCCGTCTTTCAGTCAGTTCATTTCAGTGTCCACCACTCCTATCGCCCTCTGGAGCATCCTGTCAATAGAAGTTAGTTGCAATGAGGAAGAGGTTTGCGGGAGTGCCATTTGCTTTTTGTCAGCCAGGTTTGCTTCTCCATTATTCTGCTTGTTTGCAGCACGTTGGAAGATGTTGGGTTTCCTCTTGTATTTAGTGCTCTAGCACTTTACACATACCAGCAAGGGCCAGAGGTTTGGACAAAACTTAAATTGGACCAGACAATTTAGAAAGGTGAGGGGGGCTCAACGGCACAGTATATGCTCTACAGGGGGTTTGAGAACTAACCTCAGTCCATGCGATGTCTAGGCATCAGGCCCAACTGATTCTGGGGGCAATCTCAGAGGAGTGGCATTTCCCGGGCGCGCCCGCCCGCCCTGCGGGGGACCTGCAGCGGCTTTAAGCGGCTCCCAGCAGGAAAGTGCAGGCATTGGAATGCTGGCCGCAGTGTGCTCTGGGGTTACTGTCCCAGCCCCCCCACTGGCGGCAAAAAAACAGTATTGGCGGTCTCCTGTGCTGCGGGAGACCTGCGGAGGCTTTAAGCGCCTCCCGGCGTGAAAGTGCAGGTGTTGGCATGTTCGCCACAACGTGCTCTGGGGCTTGCTGTGCCGGCCTCCTCCTTGTGCAAAAAACAGTATCGGCGGTCTCCCGCGCTGCGGTGGCTTTAAGTGCCTCCCGGTGCCAAAGTGCAGGCAGTGTTGGCAGCGTTGATGTGCTGGCCGCAGTGTGCTCTGGGCCTTGCTGTCCTGGCCCCCTCCTGGCTGCAGAAAACAGTATCAGCGGTCTCCCGCCATGAAAAATAAATCAAGCAGTGACAAAGCAAAAAGGTTGGTAGCCCACACCAGAGCCTTTGGTTTTGCCAATACTTAAATTGTGAAGATACACTTTAATGCACCATGCATCGTCTTGTTTTAGAGGGTTTAATTGTTTTTATCTACATATATTCTTGCACACAAAGAATTATTTTGAAACCAAAAGAGCTGATAAAATTTCAATTTCAAACTCCCAGTATTGTGAGATTGGAGTTTTTAAGTCAATCTTGGAACAAACTCCCGGAAGCAAATCCAGGGCTGTGTGAGGGAGGTCTGTAGAGTAGAAAAAATAACGGTGATAGGATTGGAGAGGGAGTTCACTGGACAGGTAGAGATGTATTCTGTGACAGTGCAATCTTACATATATTTAGTCGTAAATTAGGTTTTACAAACTATGTCTAAGCTGCCTCCAATCTTCTCGGCTGGATAATTTTTGAAAAATATCTTATAGACTGGCTTGTAGCTTTGTATAGAATAGGAACTACATTCAGACTTATCCACGTTTCTGCAGCATGTCAGGCTGAGACTATGTAATATGGTTTGTTGGTGTTCAGATGCTTGTCGTTCATTAATCTTGCACTCAGGAGTATCTAAGCAGGCCGGCTAAATTTAAGAGCTGGGTGCTGTGTTAGTAGGTTTTTGTTTTGGGGTAATGATGCATGGGAGCTAAAAGAGAGAGGAGTGGAGGACTGAGGGATGGGAGTCCAGGCAGGTAGTAGACGATTGGGGTAGTTGTGTAAATGTTTGATTAGTGCAGAAGAGAAAGAACAGAGCAATAGGGAGCTTTAGGCATAGTACACATAGAAACCAGGAGTAGTTGCATAAGTAAGAGGCAGCATAAGGTGATTGTTAGAAGAGGGAAGGGTAGGTTTACAGGCAAGGATGGAAACAATGGGTGAGAAACATGCAAGGTGTAAAGAAATGGCGAGCCGGTCGCAGTGTGGCCTTGTAGTTAGAGGATGGAGCAAGAAGAAGAAAAGATGATGGAGATGATTGAGTACAATGGTGAGAGAGGGACAGAAGGAACTAAGTGGTGGGAAAGTTGCACAGTGTAGGAAGGGGTAGCCATGAGTGGAACATGCTGCATGAAGATAGGGAGGAAATATTGGTGGGAAGGAGCTGATAAGTATGACAGGACAGAAGAAGAGAGGATATTATCTGGGAGAGGGGATGAGTGGGATAATACATTTCAATGTATAGCAGATGAGATGGAGTGTGGTTTAAATTGGTTTGTAGTAGAACCTGTTGCTAGGTATGACAGACGGGAATTTTGGTGATGGTTCTGTCTGGATGTTGACATGATTTTGAGCCTTTCATTTTTTGTGAATTGTTCTGCTTATCCTAGAGCAACAGGTGCTCAGATACCAGGACCGGGAGGAATGATTTAAACCCTTAAGATATAGATCAGGTGCTGTCCAACAAGGAAAGATACGGGCAGCCTTCAGGGAAAACTTCAACCTCAGTCGTGTATGCAGTGAAACTGTTCTCATGTAAACAGCTTCTATGCAGTATTCCATTTTTCTTATGTAAAATGCTCTGAAATCCAGTTGTCTTGTTGACGCTATATAAAACTGGAAAAATAAATAAAATAAAAAATCAAGAGCCATGGGGGCAATCCATAGAAACAGAGATAACCAGTAGATGGGTTGATATGTTGGGAAACCCAGGAATTATATGCAGAAAAGGTGTAAACCCTCAGGATACATCCCAGGCGTGGTCTTCTAAGGAGCACTGTGGGGGAACTAGTAGGGAGCACAGGTAACCGTGTGGTACTACTGGCCGACTCAAGAGTGATAGTTGACAATCCACAGAAACTCAGCTAACCCTTTAGAGTAGTAAATGTATAAGGTACACTCAGGACAGAAGAGGGTGGGAAAACCCAGAATAAATGAGTTAAACCTTGAGCATATATGCTAGGTGGGGTTCTCTCAGGAGCAACACAAGGCAACACAGGGTACATAACTAACCCAGGTGTGCATCCCCGGAGTTAATCGGCAGACCTCAGGGAAAAAACGTTGAAGCTGTTGGCATATGTGCTGTGATGGGTGCAGCAAGGAGTGGTGGAGTAGTCCATCGAAATAAAGATTAGATAATATGAGCTATGGGGTCCATTCAGAAGTGAATGTGTAGTAGCATAGAGGAATATAGTTCATGTTAGGGTGGTAAACCCATAGGGTTAGTTGAGGAATATGAACAGCAGGAACTTGTATCCTTGTAGTGTAGGTGTCAGTATGCAGGTGTTCATTTGAAGGGAAATGGGTCTCTGTGAATATTGAAGGGGTGAGCGGAAGAAGGAAGGACATTACAGGCATAGCTTCTGACCCTAGGCCATTGCATACCCTAACAGGCCTAAACATGTTGCCCCCTTGAGAAACAAAGTATTGTGTAAACATTGCCAGAGTGCACCAAGGCACTGTATGTGTTTATACCAAAACAGTATAATCACAGGAGGTCCAGTAGTGCTGAGAAAAACATAAGCAGAACCTACACATCGTTTTGGGAGGTGTCTCCAGTTAGTTGAGCACTTATCAGGTCCTGCTTAAAAGCCAAGTCATCCTGAAAAGCTGCATACAACGTGGTGGTTCACAGAACAGTTGGCAGGATACTGCCTTACCGGAGTAGTCCTGATCAGGCCTACCTTTCATCACCCAATGTCCTCATCTCTATATAAAAGTACAAAACTTAATTCTTGAATCAAAAGACCTTTGCAGTATCGGCTGTAAATAATGAAGTATCCTCTTGTCCTCCTTAGCTTTCCTTCCACACATTTCACTTTCATTGTTAGCAGTGCATGATATTTCAGAGTGAAGAAACATATGCTTTTCAACAGATGGCAAGCTATGCCACTGCAAAGGAGACTTATTCTTCTACTGTGTGAATTTGGTAGATTGCTATTTTTTTAAAATATTAGCACAGCTGTTTCAAACTGTTTACCTTGCAAGAAATAGATTTTATATTTAAAGCACTAAGTGCCTTCTTAACCATGGCAGGCTGAATTCTGTTCCAGCAAGGCAACTAGGGGCGTACTCTGGTGTCTTGGCAAACTTCAGCAAAACATATTGAGAGATCTCTGCTTTCCTAGCCGAGATCTCTGTGCCTTCAGAAGAGCCACTACCATGGTGGCCTGGAGCTTTGCTGTGCAAGTGAAATATTCAGTGCTGCCACACAGCAACTTTTTTTTGTTCTGTAAATGCAAACTCCAAAAGCAGGAATATTGCGACTGCTTCTTTGTTTTTTTGTTTAGACTGCGAGGCTTTCCAAAGAGGAAAAAGTACATCAGAACATCTGCCCTAAATAGGGTGGAAGATCTTTGTTACTTTGATAGCCTGGTGTCCTTGGAGCCGTTGGTCTATGGTTTCAACTAATGAAGCCAGAAGGGGCAGAGCCAGTGGAGACTCTGCCAGTGCAAACATGATGATTTGCCTAACTTTACATAGAACTGGGAGTTTGGCAGGCATGGTACTCTGCCATGTTCATGCAGAGTACCCCTGTGTGACAAACTTGTAATAAGACCCTAGGTCTGGTAGCTACTTCCCCCCAACACCCGCTCCAGTGTTCTTCCTACTACAACTACTCCCTACCCAGCTTGGCTCTTCTCTCGCCCTTAACCTACAGTCTTTTGCCCAAGTCCAAGGAAGTATAACAGTAACCACATTTGAAAGTCTTATCTGCTCCATTCTAAACTGATTTGCAAGTGTAAAGACCACCCCCAATTACGGATTCCATCTAAAAAGGGCCCAAAAATGAAACTTTTCTTTCCGAAGCCATAAAAAGCAGCAGGAAAAAAAACAAAATCACAAAATTATGGTAGACCATCAAAATCTTCCTTACAATGAAGAACACCAATATGTTCTGATGTATTATAGCAAAATGCCTAGGCAAAGATCACACAAAGAAGCTAAACCCATTACATGAAAGGCCTTTGCAAGAGCTTATATTGAGAAGTTGTATACTGTAATCAGTGTATGTTCCCTACCCTTAAAAGTCATGAACCTATTGGCTAACAATAGAGTATGAGTAGCTATATTGACAGAAGAACTTTATAAAGTAATTATGGAGCTGTAAAACTCAAGGGCAATAGCTGCTGACAAAATCTTTGTCGATATTTTAAAATCCTGCCCTGATTCTTGGGCAAACTGTCTCAAACAGTCGACTTTTTTTTATAAATACCATCTTAATTCTAAACTCCTAGAAGGGTAGTAACATTATTTCATTATATAAATAAAGGAGATTGTAATGACCCTAAAAAGTTACCACCCAATATCAGTTTTGAATGTAATGAGGAAAATCTACCCAAAATGTATTTTATCAAAATTGTCCTCCTGGGCATATTTGAATGATCTTCTTCCAATTGAACAATGTGGTTTCCGGGAGGGATGCTCCATTGTGGATAGTATCCTATGCCTAATGGTGATGCAGGAAAAATGTGCGAAAATAAGAAAGTCAAAAGTGTATGCGGAATTTGTTGATTTTAGTAATGCCTCCGATAAAGTTGATCGATCAACGCTGTGGCAAAAATACACAAACTAGGGTATTCCTAGCTTTTTACTTTGTCCGCTTGTTAATTTGTATTCTGAAAATGGTTACAAGTTTTAACAGAATCTGAGTCGGAAACAGGGATGCATTTTGTCTTCCCCATTATTTTACTTTGTATTTAGCAAACATCACAAAAAAAAGAGTGAGTTGAATGTACAGCCTCTGAAGTTAGGTACTAACATAATTTCAATATTAGTGTACGCCAACAATTTAATTTTGATGTCCCTTATCCCTATCGGACTACAAAGACAGTTCGATGCATTCGCTTCTTTCCAGAATATCATAGTTTAACTGTAAAGGAGTGAAAGACAGTGGGGGCTTCAGATTTTAATGTCTGAAATTATTTGTATTGTTAGGGCTCAAAATTGGAAATTGTCAAATCTTAAAACTATTTAGGGATGAATATATCTAAAAGAAACCTGGGTGACTCGTGTGAAGGGCCAAATTTCTAAAGCAGCAGCAATAGAGTTTGGCCTGCAGAAGCTCTCTAGATCAGTTGGTAGTATTAACATGTCTTCCCTACTCCAGGTTTATGTTGCCAAAATTCCCTCTTTAGCTTTATATGCAACAGAATCTCATTCAATCAGTGACCTGAAAAGGTATGCTTATGATGAATCTAAATGATCTATGTATGGGGTAATCTAGCTCGACTAAAATAATTCACCTAGTACAGCCTTTAACAAGCAATACTGACAGATTTTACATTATGCCTATCAGCTATACTCCAGCCTGGAAAACTGTCTTAAATAAAAATCTGGCACAATGGTACACATTATTCAAATAAGACTTGCACTTTTACAAACTCATTTCTGCATTCTGCCGAGAAATTATATCTTTGGTGAGACAAGATATTTTCTCACAATTCAATCAAATACTTGGCTTTTATCTGAAAGAAATTGATGAAATAAAAATAAAAACTATCAAAATGATTTAGGTCATTGTGGGTAGATTACAAGACTACAAATTAATTGTATATTCCCTAAATGTGGAATAATGTAGTTTTAATTAAAAGCAAGCCTACCTATAGGTCACACTATAGTTTTCATATAAGTTATTTGATTATATGATTATGGTTCTCCATTTTATTTATCTATCAAAATATGTAAATATTATCATACCTATTTTATCTACAATTGCTTCGCTATTGAAAAAAGTTAAAAGAAAATACACAAATACACTAGCTTAATGTACTGCAGCACTTGAATATCTGAGTTTATTAAATACAACTTAAATCTTGATATATTTTCTTCCTTATACATGTATACCTTATAAGTACTTGCGTATCTATATATTTATTACTTAACTCCAACTGTAAATAAAAAGAAAACATTGGCTCTCACCAATGCATTACCCTATGTTTCACCCTATACCACTCTCAAATATCCTCTACCTCCACTCTCTGACTCATCGCAAACCTCAGTCTATGAATGTGATCTCCAAAATAACCTTTTCTAGCCTCTTCCCTCCTCTATCCCTCCTTCGATAACTCCAAACCTCATTTTACTACTATGATCTTCCAAATAACCCATTCTAAATTATTTCCTCATGTATTCCTCTCTTTTGAATCATCCCAAAACTCATTTTACAACTATGAACTCCCTAATCTATTTCTAGAGACTTTTCCCTCCTCAATCTCTCCTTTTAGCCACCCACTCCTCATCTTACTACTATGATCTCCCAATAAGCACTTTCTGGACTCTTCCCTCTTCTAGCCCATCTTTAGCCTTTTCAATTAAACTAACAGACTCACATGTCCACCACTCAAATTAACTCATATTTCCCTATACTAATCGACCACTAATCCTTTTTAGCTTCTGGAGTGGCATGCTACTTCCCGAAAAGCAGTCCGACGCTTCTTCAGGGGTAGTAAGCGCAATATAAATTCAATTACAATTATATCCGTGAGTACATAGAATTGTCCTGAAATTCAAATTTTGGTCACTTCCTTTCGGAGTTAAGACTTGGATAACAAATGGAGTCACACATAGTCACCCAAGTTGTTAATTTTGTAACGCGTTGGTGCAAGATGCGTGCATATAGTGTTTTTTTTCCACTAGGACTTTGGAACGAACACAATAAATATATCAATGCATCAATTCAATAGTGGCAAAGCAGGCATGTGAAACCTATGATGAAGCGTTCATGCTTATGATGAACCGTCCATCAGAAAATGTTTGTTAATGGCTGAATAATTTCTTTTATGTCATTTTTAAATCCATAAATGAAGAAATATATGGTATTATTGAAATTATTATCTTAAGGCAAATTTACACTTTTTTTAATTGTGATATAATTATGATTGCCATGTGGATATTTGATGAAATTTTGTATGTTGGTACAATAGAAATAGGGTTTCTGTGGATTCGCTACGGATTTAAAAAATATAATACATAAATAAATAAATAAATAAGTAAATACCGCGTTTTGTTCAAGTACTAGCATCCTGCTTCCACAAGCATAGGATGCTATTTCGTTTCATGATCTCTGCAGTTGTTCTGCTCACTTGCAGATGTCATTCAAGCATGAGTTTGTGTTAGAAGAACAGCTGTTCGGCTAAGGGGCAATGTAGCATGCTATGGAAAGTCTGTCACTGTCTTTAGGGGATGTGTTTACCGGTTTGGTCCCCTCCTCTGATTCGCCTCCTCAGGTGCTAAGTTGGAAGTGAGAGGCCAAGGGATAGGTCAAGTGTGAGTAGACGGGGGAGTATTATGGAAGGGGCCCACGAAGGTAATAAGGTAATTTATGCAGTACCTCAAGATAAATAACAGGCGCTAGCTACCTGAAATCATATAAATGATTACCTACCTCCTCCGTCTTCCTCGTGTTCAGTGGACAGAAACCACCCAAAGAAGCAATAATAAAGCTTTTCTCCACCTAATATTCCTTCCAGGAAGTTCCTGTCATGTGACACATAAAGGTGGGTGAAGCCCGGAAAGCATCCTGAAATAGCAAGTTAAATAAGTTTAACAAAGCAATTTTTCCTCCCGTCCTCTCAAGGGAAGGAGTGAGAGATTGATGATTGTGATGAGAAAAGACTATGACTCAGAGTAATGAAGATTACCGGTAAGTAACTGAGTCATTACAAGCAGTTTTGTTGTTAAGCTCAATGTGCCGCTCTGAAACTAGCCGCCGTGGGCTTAGGCACAGCTCACCAGTGCCTAAAGATAAGCCCTAATTGAACTAATTGCATTGTCAGCATGGCTAAAGGCCGCGGGCCCAGGCTTCAGAACGCAGAGCTGAGAAGGTGCTTGTGGCTAGATAGAGAAGCTGATGAGTAGAGAAGCAGGAGGAACTAGAGAAAGCGGAGAACAATAGACTGAAAGAGGTGAGGAATTCATATGACAAGCGAGAAGAATGAGGCAATTTGAAAACCGATTTATCGGAAGTAAAAAGGGAGAGAGGAGAGAGGGGACTGGTAACCAATGTGATATACTTTAAGTAGGACTAAGAAACCAGTGGTGCCTGATGCAAGTTCCACACAACTTTCACTCCTTTTTTTTTTTTGAAGAACGTGATATTGTTTTTAAGTTGATACAGCATTTTTTTGCATTTGCAAAAAAGCTGTTTTAAAAGTTTGTTTTAAATATTGGATAAATTCACATGAACCCTGTCATAGACCTACGCGTGTTTTTCTAAGAATCACAGCGTAATGTAGGTCATGTCGTTCACCATATTTCGATAAAATTAATTAAATGAATGTAACAATTTGGAAAGATGATTGATCGATGCAGCTAAAGGGAATGTGAAGTGCATGAGCAAGATTCTCAGGGAGAAGCTACCGCAACGCTGGGCGACGAAAACATTAAAGCAACTTTTTTCTAAAATAATTTTAGTTGGACAAGAACCCTAGATTACATACAATAGGACTTACCTGGCATTCCACCAGTTACAACAAAAACAATTATCCACGTCACTCTGTTTCAGGATCTAAGTAAATTAGCATCATGCTCTTTTTGTGTCCTTTGGTCATCTTCGTTAGCAAACAGTACATCTTCTTCGTTCCTTCTGTAGATCTTCCTTCCATTCATTCTCGATGATGGCACCACCCAAGGGCTGCGACCGTATGCAAGAAAAGGTGGTGATGTTGCTAAAGCCCATAGGAAGCATCCGTAACACTATCTCATAGCGTAGGTGTCTATCAGCGGCATAGCACCCACAGCTGCCACGTGGTCCAGGTCACCTTCACGGAATCGTGGAACTTACCCAACAGTACCTTCAATGCAAGACTGGTAGTCCTGTAGGTTCCACAGAAAGGGAAAAACTATGAATGCAAGGTGTTGTTGGCTAGAAAGCCAGGATTGCCTGAAAGGGTCACTCATGGCTTACGCTCATTTAGGATCTGTGAAAAAAATCACATCCTGAGAGCACACCTGATTGTAACTCGTTATTTATAATGTTGCAAAGCCTTGTCTGAAACATCCATGCCTTTCTCCTTTGCTTCCCACCAACAGCAGCTACAATAATGATTAGAATCACCATCATGGTCAGGCCCTGTTTTTGGTTATATACCTTTAAATCAAATTAAATGACTAATCCAAAAGCATAATGTTTGCAAAACATACAAATAAACATAACAATTGAATTCCGCCAATAGATCATTCTCAATGTATCTAAATATTTTTGTAATGTTTCAAATTTCATAGCATCAGGCAATATTCCAATTCATTTCGAAGCTCCCATGCTCCTTACTGAGGGAAATGTAAAGCAATACATATAAAATTATTTGTTATTCATTGTCAAACATCCTTTAGAATAAATAGTGTGAGAGGGCCATACCTTATTGTATCCAAATACACATAAACATAAAATCATATGGTGCTTTGCCTTGGAATTCTATAGACTGTAGCACTTTTTTAAATGCAGTCATGGAGTAGAGACCCTAAATCTAAAAATATATAGTAACATATCTCTAAATATAGTCTTTAATTTTAACAAAAGTGAGTTTTGAATAATCTAAATTCAGTCTTTACATTGTCAAGCACTTTGAAAGTCAGTGAGAAAAAGGGCTGTTTCACTATCACTGCATTCTCCTTTAAATGCGGTCTTCCAGTCTTACTGGTATCTAGCTGTGTGGTCCCTTGTACTTTTTTCGATCTTCCTGACCTGACAGTACCAGGCTGTCATGCCTATGCCCATGTAGAGGCCTGGTGTAGCTCAGTTTGAAAGGCACTCCTGGCCTCGAACTCGCTGCTTGCTTGTGAGACTACCTCTGGCTGATGCACTGTATGTGGCTCCAGCTCTTGTGTGCAACTCATTATTAAAACCACAACTGGTCTGGGACCTCTCAGCGCGCCTTTGAGAATCCTGAACAGTAGCGGCATCTCTTCAGGCTCTAGCTCATCGGGCTCCAGACCAGCCGATCCCAGTGCTTGTCCCACATTTCTCTACCACTACATCGTGCTCTCGTGTTGAGACACTAGGATTCATCAGCTCCAGAGTTCCAGTACCTGCACCACAATTCTTTCTTCAGCACCGGCTGGAAGATCAGGATCTGAGTATGATTAATTAGTTAGTAAATGGTCCAGATTGTAAGCTATGCAATGATTTCACAGTTTTACACCTGAACATGGAGATGCATATAGTGTGCCACATTTAGGCTTTTTCCCTAGTGTCACCGTGCTATAATCTTTTCCTTGTGATCCTGCATTCAAAACTCACTTTATTCGGTGTACATTGCTAGTTGGTTGTCTAGACACCATAGGCTTCTTCGAATTTACTTTTTATTGTTAATATATAGGCTTTCATCCTGGTTATGTTTTGTTGAAATGTGTACACTACTGAGGTTAAGGTTCCCAGCAACAAGAGCTTCAGTACCCCAATACTTTGAGTTGTGGTCTCAATGCATGACGTAGGGCGTAAAGGCAAAAAGGATTACATAACCTTCCACAGTGAGCGTGTACTAGTGCATGTAAAATATGTTGCTAATATTATTTCAGTAAGAGCTTTACAGACCTGTGCTAACCTTTACAGAGAGGGCAGGACACGCCTCATCAGCAGGTATATTACCAGACACAGAATGCCAAGCTTCGCTTTTCAACTCTTAACTGATTGCTAGGAAAGTAATATTTGCTAAATAACCTGCTGCTTTTCCACAGCAGTGATCCTGCACCCAATACATCACGTCGAGCACACGGGAAGAGATCATACTGCGGACGCGTATCAGCACGACCAGTGTTGACCAATCAGTACAAGAGGGGCATTCCCTCTCGGTCTCCTCCATTCATGTGTGTCACTCGCGCTGTGATGCTTTGTGTTGGTAGTCGCAAGTGATTTAAGTAATGGTGGGTCCATGTCACTCTTGCAGGGCCACCGACGGCACAGTACAGTTTAGTCATGCCATCCCCTGGTGCAAACATTTCCATGTCCTGTTTGAAACGCTGTTACTTCTCCAGCACTTGAGCAACATCCACCTTAGAAAAGAGTGACACGCTTTTTAGTCTAACTGTAGTAATTCATTCATCATACATTACAAACAATGTATTGTAACCAAGTTTATGAAGCAGTTGGACACATTTGCACACATGGTGCCTGGACATTTAATGTCATTCTATCAGTCTTCTTCTAGGTTATGTGATCTACTTCATTCATAGCTAGTTCTTTTAAAACGCATGATATTTTAGAAAAAACATCATTGACTTAACCCATATGACTATCTACATAAACAAATTCACAGATAGCATGTTTAGTACATATATTCATTCACCTTTTCATTCGACTAACATTTCCTTTGACATAAAGAGTTTATTAGCTCACGGGGTATTTAGAGATGTGAAATGTAATTTGTGAGATACTGCGAAGTGCTTGCACTGAAGCCTACTACAGTGAGCGCTGAGGTGAATGTCCAGGCAACATGTGTAAAATGTGTGCAATTGTTTCATAAAGGTAAGTATATATATTGTATGCGAAATAGGATGAACGGACAACACGATTACAGTCAGACATTTAAAAAGAAGAATGTGTGACTGTTTCAAGATGCATGCTGCTCAGGCTCTATGGAATTACCCACATTTTTAACAGGAAAGATTGGATGGCCACATGAGCACAAGTGATCCTATAAATAGCCCCTGGTACGGTTTGTTGGAAAGATCAGGAGTGGAAGACCATGGCTGTGACAGGGGGCCAGTAAGAAATATCCTGCTGGACATGAAGGTAATAGAGAACGTAAATAACGAAGATAAGGTATTCTAAATACACTTTTGTCAATATAAAGTGCTATTTAGAGATCCGCGTCTACATATTATAAATGTTCCCTACCCTGTGACTGCATTTTGAAAATAGTGATCATTCCGCGTAAATCCAAAGCAATCTGCCATTTAAAATTGTGTTTGTGAATTTAGATACTACAAGGTATGGTTATCTAAACCTACAATTATGTTTATTTTAAAGTTTGTAGAATATCTTTGCTAAAGACCATTTTGAAAGCGCCCCTTGACAAATGCCTGATGAAGGAGCACTGCTGCTGCAAATTTAATCTGAATATTACCAAATACCAATAAGTCTGACCCATTCCACAAAATGGCAATAAATTGAGAATTGACAATTGAATGAATTCATCCTTCTTTTTCTTTGAATTTTTGTACAAATCTGATACTTTTGGATTCTTATTAACGAATTGGCCATAGGCTACAGTGTCAATGATAGGAAGCATTCAAGGACATTTTTCATTCGCATAGTTACATTTAGGAGCTGTAAATACACATCCTAATAAGACTTATATCATATGCTCTAGTTAGGTCTGAGCCTCTTTCTTTTAAAGATCATATTAGCCCGAGCTAATTTGTCCTACGTCTTGTATAGACTCTGAAACCTCGAAATGATTTACCTCCTGAAATGTTAATGTTTTAATCCAACTTACTCAAATGACAGCATTTTTGGCCAGTGGACCGTGAGATCTTTTTTGCTTTTCTTGAGTTTTCGCGTTATGTCTATTGGGCAGTAACATGAATTTCATATTTCTTTTTTCTCATTATGAGCGGGAGCAGCAGCTGGCTTATCAGGGGACCCCTGCCATGGTGCCAGAGTTCATCCAAGTCAAAGAAGGCCTGAAGAAAGTCCAGCTTCCCGGCGACAGAGAGCATCACCAGACCTGAGGCCTGGGCAGAAGCATCGCGAGCGTTCAAGGATCATCGGTGAGATCTTACAGGAAGAGGAGGCAAAGCACGTGCCTTAGTGGACTGGCAGGGGAAAATCGTGCATTCTGACGTCTGTCTCCGGCGTTCTGGGAAGATAAAACTACTATTCCTTTGTCATGAATTAAACGTCCTATGTATGCATGCAAGTGGAGCTCCAAAGTACCTCAAATACTTTAAAATTCGAGGGGCTGTCAGCAATCCAGCAGACTTGAGAGAGCTAAAGTTGCACTATGGACGGAGAGTTCTACGTGAAACAGTTTACTAATGCACTGGATTAGAGTGGTCATCGATGCAGAACTGCCTGTTAGGCAGATGCAGGAAGATGACTTCATGATGTTGTGAACTCTGAGCCAAGAACGACCCGGGCGTGCCTCGATATTGTCAAGAAGGACAATGTGGCTCTCGGTTTCAAGAATGTGCGTGTGTGCCTGCAGGGAGATGCTTTGTTGTATCACCTCTCTCTGCGTGAAGCAAACTGAGATTTATGGGAACGAAGTTAAATAAAAAATGAAACCGCACTGTTCTTGTTCCAAAGCTGAAAGTGGCGAAGTGTGTTCTGTCCCAAGTGTGGAGTCCGCCAGTGTGGGGACGCTGCTGCCAGATGGGGCCTACAACTACTGGGCCACGTGGTGAGCGTGACGGGGAAATAACCACACATGAGGCAGGTATACTGGTCTGGGCCGGAAGTCCCGAGCGACCTCCGCCCTTTTATTTATACTCTCTCTGGCCACGCCTGGCCAGAGAGTGATACATAGTGTGTGTATGTTTCCGGGGTCGCTCACTACCGTAACAACTAGACCGTTACATCCCATTCCAAATCAGTTCTTTTCTTTTCCGGCCAACTTGTGCACTCCATGCGAACTCTGTTAGTTGGCTGTTTGGTCGCGGGTTGGGACGCAGGTTGTACCTGCGTCGCACTGTGCTCATCCCTCTAGTGGGACTGACAGTTCCAGCTTCGATGTTTACCCCTGGCACACCAGTCTCCTCTCCTTCTCTTGCTGGTTGCAAGTTCTGTTGTGGTTCGTCGGTGTGGGTTGGTCTCGATTCACTCAGAGTCAAATTTAGACTTGGTGCATGTCCAGACACCTGACGTTGACGTTCTGTTTCCGGAATTTCTTTGAACCACGAGATGTTCCTGGTTATCACTTCTCCATTCCGCTCCACCGTTACTGCCGTTCCTCGAACCTCCCGCACCGACCATGGACCGTCTTCATAGGGTGTCCGGAATTTTCCTCTACTTCTCCGGTTCCTTATTAGTACCTTACACCCTGGCCTCAGGGTACGGACTTTGGCCCGCATCCGTTGGCTTGCTTTTTCATTGGTCGTGGTTCTTCGACGCTGCGTCGCTGATGCGTTGTACGGCTCTGGCTCCCAGCTATCAGACACTGGAAAACTGTCACGCCAAGGTCCGGCTAGCATCAACGACCATGGGGTTCTCTGAGTTGTGCAATGTGGTGTGCTGCGGTACTCCCGCAGGAACTTTTGTAGTTCTATTTCCGGATCGGTTTGTTCCGCTACGGCAATGCGCAAGATTTTGTTAATGGTCCGCATAAACCGTTCCACTTCGCCATTGGCTTGTGGCCATTGTGGAGTTATGCGGTGGTGTTTTACTCCTAATCTGGACAGGAACTCTTTGAATTCACCTCCCTGGAATGGAGGTCCATTGTCCGTCTTGATGGCGTGTGGTAGGCCAAAAAGCGCAAATGTTTTCAGTAGTGCCGGGGCTAGATGATTGAATGCAGTGGATGGCAAAATCTCGACACAGGGGTACTTTGTGTAGCTGTCCACTAACACTGCAGTGACCCTCCCATCGGGGAAGCTCCCGAAGTCTAGGCTCATCCACGACCAGGGGGTTGGGGCAGGGTCTTCCGTGATCACTGGGGCCGGAGCTTCTGCATTCCCGGTCAATTGACATGCTCGGCAGTTTTTGACCACCCTCTCGGCAGCTTCCTCCAGCCCGGGGAACCATAGTTTCTCCCGCAGTCGGGACTTCATTATTCCGGTGCCCTGATGACCCTCATGCGCTTGGACAGTGACTCGGTCTTGCAGGCTCTGAGGGATGACAATCCGTGACCCTCTTAGGAGGATACCACACTCTGTCGTGCTTAGTTCGTCCCGGACTCTCCATATCTTTCCTAGTCGTGTTCTTTCTGCTTCATTCCACCCATGGGCGTTGTGGAGAAAACCATCCCATGATCCTCTCGCTATCGTGTCCACTGTTCTTTTGAGGACCATGTCTGATTCCATATGTGATGTTACTTCTTCTTTTGACACTGTCTGCGGGCAGGCCCATTGAGATATCATATTGACAAATTCTTCGGTTTTCCGTTCCTGATTTGCATCTGTTTCTCTCTGTTGTGCCGGGTGTC
Source organism: Triturus cristatus (assembly GCF_964204655.1). Taxonomy (NCBI): domain Eukaryota; kingdom Metazoa; phylum Chordata; class Amphibia; order Caudata; family Salamandridae; genus Triturus; species Triturus cristatus. The sequence continues at coordinate 1,065,732,399 of NC_140579.1, read as the reverse complement.
GTGACAGGAAGTCAGCTGGATTTTTGGCACCAGGACGGTATACTAGTTCCATCAGGTAATGTTGGAGTTGTATCGTCCATAGTTCGATCCTTGGTGGGGGATGTGGCACCGACCCTCGGAACAGCGGAAGAAGTGGTTGGTGATCCGTCACCACTCGGAACGGGTGCCCACTGACATATAAGTGGAAATGGTTGCATGCCCATTTCATGACGAGGGCCTCTCGCTCTATTTGAGAATATCTGGCTTCAGTTGCTGTGAGCGCCTTGCTGGCGAACGCTAGTGGCGCCCAGGTTCCCGGTTCTGTTTCTTGGGTCAACACCACCCCCAGCCCTACGGGGCTGGCATCCACTATCAGTTCCGTCTGTCGGTTGACGTCGAAGTATGCCATTGTCGTACTGGCTAACAGGGCTGATTTAACCTTTTGGAATGCCTCCTCCTCTCTTTTGGTACACTGCCACACAGCGTCTTTCTTTGTTAGCCTGCGTAGAGGTTCAGCGATGGTGGCTAAGTTCGGGATGAACCTACCACAGTATGTGGCCATACCCATGAAGCTCCTAACCTCTGAGGTAGTGTTGGGTGTAGGTGCTAGTTGAATTGCTTCTGACTTTTTCGGGTCAACTTTCACTCTTTCCGGACCAAAGACATACCCGAAGAACTCAATAGAGCGCTGAAAGAACTGACACTTTTCCTTATGCAGTGTCACCCCATGTTCGGCTAGCCACTTTAGCGTTGCTTTGAGTCTGCGGTGGTGCTCTTCCAGCGTCGCTGAGTGTATTAGGATATCGTCACTTACATTTATGACTCCTTGCAGACCTGTCAATACTTCTTTTACGGCATTCTGGAATATCTCAGCGGCTGAGGATATCCCAAAGTTCAACCGCCTATATCTTCGCAGGCCTAGGTGCGTCGAAAACGTTGTTGTGTATCTGCTGTCTTTGTCCAGCTTCAGCTGATGGTATCCTGCATTTAAATCTAACTTGGAAAACCATTGTGATCCATTCAGATCTGCTAGGATGTCATCGACGGTGGGCGTCAGGTGCCGTTCCCTTTTGATTGCTTGGTTGGGCATCCTCATATTGATGCATATCCGGATTTTTCCTGGTTGGCGAGGTTTCTCAGCAATCACCATCGGGGACACCCACGGAGTCGGGCCCGACACTTTTTCTATGACTCCTTGCTGTTCGAGTTTAAGTAGTTCTTGTTCGACTAGTGGTCTCATGTGGAAAGGTATCCGTCTATGTCGTAGAGCTACCGGCTTTACTGCTGTGTCAATATGCAATTTTATGGGAGGCCTTTTTATGTTTCCTAGTCCTTGAAATAATTGTGGGAACTGTTCTAGGATGTCTTCCGTTTTCGTGGTTTTCACCGCGTTGGCGAACGTAACTAGACTGAGATGTTCAGCTGTGTGGCTCCCAAGTAGGATGTCGGCTTCTTTGTCTACAACATGGAATGTCGTGGTGACCTCATGATCTTCCGACTGGACGGCTACTAGTATCTTTCCTTTCAGTGGGAGCGGAACCTGGCTCCCGTATGTGAGGATTTTCACCTTCGATGGTGTCAGCTGAGGTTTGGACCTGAGTGTCTGATAATGTTGGTAACCCATGACGTTAACGGATGCTCCCGTGTCTATTAGGGCAGTGACTGGTGTTCCAGCTATCTTGACCTCACAGGTTGGCTGTGGGCGACGTCGTCGTTTTAGGTCATTCACAAACGACACGTAGTGGCACTCTTCTTCTTCCTCTGATGACGAGTCTTCCAAGTATTGCCGATGCACAGGCCCTGAGCTGTGTGTTTTTGCTTGAGTCGGTTCGTCTAACGATAGTTGTTTTACCTGTCTGTATGGTGTTTTCCTTCCCGATGATCCTCTCGTTCTTGCACCTCCTCTACACACACTTGCAAAATGATTGGGGATGCCGCACTTGGTACATGTCTTCCCTCTTGCCGGGCAGTTGTCTTGTGGGTGTTCCTCTTTTCCACAGTACCCACATTGCGATCTTCGTGACGTTCTGGTGGGCCACCTTCCACGGGCTCCGCGTGGCATCGTGCGCGGCATCGTGCGTAGCACATCGGCTCTCTCTGTCTTAACAGTTACTGTCTGTTCTGTTGCGGTTTGAAGGGCCGCTTCCATTGCAGACGCTCGGACATCTGACAGCTCGTGTGATCTCGCTAAGATAAGGATGTCTTCCAGTGAGATGCGAGGTTGGCGGAGGATCAGAGTCCTCACGGTTTTGTTTCGGCATCCTTGAATTAACTGCGCACGTGCTTCCTTCACTGGGTCATCCTCCGTGCATGTGCTAGCTAGTTCTCGAAGACGGGTGTGAAACGCATCCATGGATTCACCGTCTCGCTGACGTGCTTGTCGTAATTTGAACCGCTCATAATCTGGGTTCAGCTGAGGATCGAAATGTGCGTTCAAAGCTCTGACTGCTGCGTCATAGTCTGTTGCTGGCCCTGTGTTTGGCAGGTGTGCAAACAGTTTATAGATTTCATCCCCCGCGAAGTGCAATAGAAGCGATCTTTTGACTTTGTCGTCGGTTTCCCTCGTGGCTATGAAATAGTTATCGAGGCGGCCCAGCCATACCTTCCACCTTGGAGACGCTATTGAGGGGTCAATTAGTTCACTAAATGGGGGTAACGCGCTCACTTGCGAGTGTGTCGGTGCCGCTAGTGGTGCCGGTGTCACTGGTTGTTGGCTTGTTCCTGCTACCGCTTGGTCCACCATGTTGACTGCTTATCCACTGTTGCGCCACCTCCAGCGCTCTTTCACAAGTCTCTACCAGCGTGGTAGCGTGTGCCGTGCCCCCTTGCGTTGTTTCAGATGCGTGGGTCATCCCTCACAGTCTTTGATATTTGTAGTTGCCAATGCTTCTGTTGCCCTCCGTCCGTGTGGCGAGCTGTTGTATTCCCCCTGCGCTGTCTGCCGACAAGCACACTGTGTATGCTCTCCTGCTCGCTGAGTGAGCCCCACTGGGAATGTCTGTGCAGTATGCCTTTTGCGTTTGCCAATGCTTAGTGGATGCACATTCACAGGCCTTTAGGATCTCAAAGGTTCATGCAGGCAATGCATCTCCCGTGCCAGCCAATGCTTGTAGGGTCGTGGCTTTATGCTGACTTACAGAATGTCTCCCCAGATTCACGCAGCATACACGCTCTGCAGCGCACGTGTCTTCCCCTTGGCTTACTGGCACCTCGCCGTCGCGGTCGGATAAACGCCAGACTCGCACTCACACTTCTCCGCCGGAGCACGTTTCCTCCAACACGCGCGCTGACGTGCACTGTACCTGGGCAGCTACCGCTTGTCTTCAGGGCGCGACGCGGATCCTGCAGAGGGCTGCCAGGTCGACGCCGGTGCACACATTCGTCGGTGCGCTCGCTTAGTCTCGGAGGCGCCTTTCCGCCTTGTGGGGGTTGATAATGAGGGTGTGGGCCCACCCTCGTCGCCAGTGTGGAGTCCGCCAGTGTGGGGACGCTGCTGCCAGATGGGGCCTACAACTACTGGGCCACGTGGTGAGCGTGACGGGGAAATAACCACACATGAGGCAGGTATACTGGTCTGGGCCGAAAGGTCCCGAGCGACCTCCGCCCTTTTATTTATACTCTCTCTGGCCACGCCTGGCCAGAGAGTGATACATAGTGTGTGTATGTTTCCGGGGTCGCTCACTACCGTATCAACTAAACCGTTACACCAAGATAGACTTGGAAGCAATGGTAAACTGTGACAGCAGAGGGCGCACTCGTCCTTCTCCTGGGAGCTGAGACAAAATCAAGACGCTGACAGCAGTAGCATAGGCGAGAGGAAGACGGCATTAGAGACACGCCTGCAGACTGAACTTGTTACGTTCAAGTGGCTCATTAAGTAATTTTTCAATAGTAAATTGATGCCCTTGAGCACAGTGACAATGGCATGACCACTAACAGAATATACCTAGTCTTTTGGCGAGAAAGTAACAGCGAAATTTGACTTATGTTTCTTAACATTTTAAAACCCATGGATAACAGTTTTGGAAACATTAAGTTAGGTTTCTTTTTCACCTTCCGCTAGTTAAGACAAGTAGAACGAAAACATTTGGACTGACACAGAAGAGGTTGTCAGAGAAGGTCAGTAGTTAAGAGTTTATTAGAGAGCCAAACAGGCTGCTCTGCCTCCTCCAGAGCAAGGGGCAGTAAGCGAGCTTTCTCTGTAAACTGTGAAAATGCAGCATATATGGAAAAAGGGAGAGCAGCAAAAAACTGTAATATAGAAACGTCCTTCTGCTCAGAAGGGTCGCCAGAGCTGTGCGACAGACAAGGTAGAGCTGGGCCTATATGAGACTTTGTATAAGACTTTGCAGTCTGTCTAGTTCAATACCTGTTATCTGTTGCAATCTCCTCTCCATGGCTGTGATATCATGCAACAAGCAAAAGTATGGAGATAGTGCCCAAGGACATGGATTTACATGCGTTCATTAAAGGGGCTTGGAAAATGCATAGAAGCCTGAAAGGTACAGCTTTATTGTGCCAGCCCATGACACTAGACTTTGTGCATTAACTTCATGTGCAAAAACAAGACAGAGCAGATGGTGTGGGAGACATTTTCACACCTCATGCCAGGATGTGAGATAAAAAAAATTGTTTGCGGTCAAACCACACCAAGGCGGCCCGACTGCTGCATAAGAGTATGTGCCAGACACTCTACATTATTCTCAGAAGTGGGAGCCTGGACCATCAGAAAAAGAGAATTAAAGACCAGGATGAAATTGAGATCAGATAAGCGATCCTAACCAACTGATGAAATGGTTTATGCCTAAGAAACGGGTAAACCTGGAAAAGAAGAACACGTTGAAACAATGTCCAAAATCAGAGAAGTTGGGCCCACTGTCTCAGAAAGTGGTGCCTACCAGGAGAGTAGTTTCAGCAGAGAGGCCAGGATCAACATAAGCATAGTCAGTGGCTGAACTAGCAGCAGTCACCCTGGCAAATCATGGTGGCGCACAGGACGGTTGGTTATGCTTGCAGAGTGTGGGAAGAGGCCTGCTCCTTGAAAGGTTGGGCCCTGGGCAATTGCCCACTCTGCCCATGTCTTAAAAGGGGTCTTCAGTTGAGGCAAGGCCAAACCCGTGTTCTGGTGTTTCCCTAAGAGTTAAAGCACCAGCTGAGCCTTCAAAATATTTGGGATTTGAATGACACAACATACAACATGTAAGAACATGATAAGGACTTTCAATTTTTTTTTAAAGTATTTCTTTAACACAACATACAGAAGTATTTCAATTTACTACATTAGATAACATCACCTCATTTATATTTATTTGAAGTGAAAGTTTCTAAACACTAACTTAGAAACAGCTGTGAACTTTCCTTCCTGACATTCATGCCACGAGTGAACAAAGTGACCCAATCCAATTATCAGGTGTCCCTTACAGGGAAACATCCATTACAACTCAGTCATTACATCGCACTGCTTCTACAACGCAACTGTTACAACGCAACTGCCTTGACATCTCATGCCATTACAACAGATGTCACTACAACGCATGCCACTACAACACATACAATACTATGCATGCCATTACAACGCATTTTAAGGTAAGTCATGGAGATTTTTTAGTTATAGGGTGGGTATGGGTTTTTGGGGTAGATGGGAATAGTAATTTGTACCCCTACACAATCCAACACTTAACCTACTGTTACCCTAAAAGTATTATGCATTGTAATGGTGTACATTGTAATGGAATGTGTTGTAACGGTAGTTTTTAAAAATGCGTTGTAAAATCATGCGATGTAATGGTAGTTGCGATGTAAAAACCGTGTTGTAAAAGCATGCTTTGTAATTGTTTGCGTTGTATTGTCATATCTTCCACTTATATCATGGCCAACATTATTGTGAAAGGTGGGTTAACATTGCAGGCTATCAAAGCATGTAAGATTTTTGTACATGACCCTTCTGGAACTGAATTACTTGAAGGTGCCCTCAAATGTGACGCTGAAATAAATTAGACACAGTGAAGTGATTTGACTTAAATCACACAATTTAGTTATGCGGGGAAGCCAGGATGTGAATGAACATTTTTCTAGCATTCACAACAAGAATTTTCGAATCCTTTTAAGGACACAGTGGTGAGGAATAGGTTTTGCTATCTTTACGAGCTTCAAACATCAGCCAATCAAAATGTTAGAAAAAACTTTTAACTAGCTACAAATCCCAGTCACAGCTGGACTGGCCAGACCAGGCATCAGGCATTTTTTCAGGAGCCTAGAAGGAAGGGTGGTCGGTTTTGTTTGTGGGGGCAGGTTTTGTAGCCCTGAAGCAGTTGTTTTTTTTTAAATACCTTTTTATTAATACAATTTGCTTGGCACAAACACTTTACACCAATTCGTATATCAGGTGCTTACTGACGACTGACATCACTGCGTTACTTTGCGTACTACCGTTATTTAGATCATAACCATTGACAATACCGCCCCTTTGAGTCTCACATTTCCCCACCACTCTCTTCCTCTGATGCCCCATCCCTCTGCACCCTGGGAGGTTCACATATGTATCTCGGAATTTATTCCATGCTCCCCACACTTTATTCCATTTTCGCGGACAACCTCAATTAACGTATACTGCTTTTTCTGTCACCATGGCCGTGTCCATATCTTTACACCAAGCCTTGAGTGTCGGTATCTCCTCCGAGCCCCACTTTTATGCGATGTTACGCTTTGCAATCATTGTTCCCAAAGTAAACCATTCCTGCGCTGGGTGTGTAAGATCGTTAGGCTCCCACACATTCAACAAACATCTCTTGGGCTCCGGCACCAGTGACACCTCCTCTACTAGCGACATTGTCCTCCTTACTTTGACCCAATATTCAGCTATTTTCTGACACTGCCACAGTGTATGGTACAATGACCCCTCCTCCCCACAGCGCCTCAAGCAGTATGGGTGCGAAGCTTTTCCCATCCTGCAGAGGGTGAGTCTGGTATAGTAAGAACGGTGCATAATTTTGAGCTGCACCAGCCTAAGCCTTGAGGGTATCCCCACTTCCCTTGGAGATGCCGTTGCCTCCTGCCACTCGGTGTCATCAAGTTCCCCAACATCTCGAGACCATCTTTCCCGGAGTACCCTCAGAGGGTCCGGCAAGTTGTTGACCAATTTTTTGTAGGTGAGGGAAGTGGCGCCGTCTTTGCATATAATCTGTGAGTAATCTATCCTCCAAGGGGGTGGCCTCCGGAACTTCGGTACCCGCTGGCAAGGCCGCTCGTAGCGCATGTTGTACCTGCAGGTATCGAAACATTTCCGAGGGCGCCAACTCATATTGTTCTCTAAGACGTTCAAACATGATTATCTCCCCCTTGCGCCACATGTCGCCCACCGTGGATATGCCGATTGCGTCCCACTGGGCAAATCCCTTACTATTCCTGAGCCGTCCCAGCCGTTTGGTATCCCACAGTGGAGTAAGTTGAGTTATGATTCCCTTCCATCCCAGTTTTGCATGCGCCCTGTGCCACAAGGTGATTGTGTGTTTTGTGGGTCGAATCAATGTGTGGTATCGTTTCTCGTTATACAGCGCTGCCATCATACCTTCTACCCCTAGCCCGTGTCTGTCCGCCTTAAAAGCGGGGTCTGCTTGCGGGACGTGTATCCACTGGTTAATATTCTTCAATTGTGCTGCCCAATAGTACAACTGTATGTTTGAAAGTGCTATTCCCTCGTCGTACCACCCTTTAACCAATTTGCCCTGTGCAATACGCGCCGGCTTGTTTCCCCATAGCAGACTGGAACCTCGTGCCTCTATCGCTTTGAAATAGCTTGGGGGTACCTGGAACGGTGTATTCTCCAGTGCATACAGGAACCGAGGGAGCGCCATCATGTTAAAGAGCGCCGCCTTTCCCAAGAGGGTCAGCGGTAGTGTGCCCCAATGCAACGCATCCCGTCTGAGGCGCTCCAAGGGAGGCACGAGATTCTGCGTATAGAAGTCATCTGGGTTTGCGGTTATATAGATACCCAAATATTTGAATGTGCCCTCCGCCACCTGCAGTGGGCAATCTCTGGGGAGCCGAGGGGGCGGGCCACATAATATAAATAAGACAGACGTAGACCAGTTTATAGTGTATCCCGATGCCCGGCCGAAAAGTTCACACATGTTGAGGAGTAGCTCAATAGAGCGACTGGGGGAGGCCATGTATATCAGCACATCATCCGCGTATAAGGAGATGTGGTCCTCCCAGTCTTCCGACCATCTGAGTCCCCGAATCATCGGTTCCCATCTGATCCACGCTGCCAGTGGCTCCAGCACTAGAGCAAATAACAGCGGCGACAGCGGGCACCCTTGACGCGTGCCGCGTGAAAGTGGGAAATCTTCGGAGATATGACCATTGGCCGTCACATGTGCCACAGGATTTGTGTACAATAAACGTACCCACGCGCAGAATTTAGGGCCAAAGCCCAAGTGATTAAGCACAGCAAAAAGGAAGGGCCACTCCAACAAATCGAATGCCATCCGCGCATCCAAGGAAAGGAGAACTGCTGGCTCTTTCAAATAGGACACGCGGGCCATCACGCCATGTAAGCGTCGTAGGTTCAATGCCGTATTTCTACCCGGCATGAAGCCGGATTGGTCTGGGTGTATAATGGTCCCCAAGTGCGGTGTCAGTCGTAATGCAAGGAGTTTCGCCAGGATTTTTGCCTCAGCATTAATTAGAGATATGGGGCGATACGAGGTACATTCTTCGGGGGGGCTTTCCAGGTTTTGGGATCGCTACTATAGTGGTCAGTCGTTGATTTATTGGAAGTTCACCAACCTTTAGGCTGTCACAGTACATATGTAGTAGGTGTGGGGCAATTGTTCCAGCTATCATTTTAAATACTTCAACTGGTATACCATTGGGCCCCGCCGCCTTCCCCGATTGCAATAAACCGATCGCCACCTGCAGCTCCTTGATCGTAAGATCGGCTTCGAGCGCAGAGGCATCCTCTGGTGTGAGTTTGGGCATAGCATTATCTTTAATATAGGACTGCGCCTCCTCCATGGTCATAGTAAATGACGATGTGTACACCTGCTGAAAATGTCGCGCTAGCGTATGCACTATTGTGTGCGGGTCTGTTACCAACCGACCTTCAAATGTACGAAGTCTAGCTATACATTTCTTCCCCAGTTCCCGTTTATCGAGCCATGCCAGGAGTTTCCCGGCTTTATCGCCGGTTCATAAATCTTTTGCTGCGTGGCTGACATTCGTGACCTAACCACCTCTCTGAGATATTCCCTGTGTTCTTGTTGCCTGAGGCTCAAGCGCTGGGTCGAAGCTGGGGTGGGGTTTCGGGTGCATTGGGCGTCTGCCTCACGTAACTCTTGTTCCAAGTCATTTAGCTCCCGGTATTTGTCGCGCTTCTGACCTGTAATATCAGCAATGGCCTGCCCTCTGAGCGCGGTTTTGTAGGCTTCCTACAGAATGGTCGGAGAGTTAACCGAGTAAGCATTTTCTTGAAAGTAATGTTGTGTGGTAGTGGTAAAAGCTTTCTTGATCTTAGGGACATGTAAATATCCAGGGTAAATTGGGTAAGCACGCTGCCGTGTCTTGTGGTGGCTAGTGTAGGTTAAGAGCACTGGGGAGTGGTCAGAAATTCCCCTTGGTAGAATTTCAACAGTCGTTACCTTACTCAAGCATTCAGCTGATGCAAAGAAATAATCTATCCTGGAGAGGCTATTGTGTACCCCAGAATAGAAAGTGAAATGTCGTTTATCGGGGTTGCGGTACCTCTATGTGTCGGTGAGTCCCAGTGCCTCTACAAAGTTCCCGGTAGAAGAAGCGCCACCCGTGCGCAGCTTGGCGGGATAGCGGTCCAGAGCCCCATCAATGATATCATTAAAGTCACCCCCAATCAATAGTTCTCCCTCTGGGAGATTAAGCAAAAAGTCACCCAGTGCCTGGAGCGTCACCGTGTGGAGGGCTGGAGGGATATAAACTGATACTATATTAATAGGTCTCCCCTCCCATTGTCCAGCTATGGCCGCAAATCGACCGTATTTGTCTGTTTTTGTGTGATGTATTATTAGTTGCGAACCGGAGGTGAACTCCGAATGGGCAACCATTTTAAACCCCCAGCGGTCTACCGCCCTGCAAGTGGTACCAGTTAGATGCGTCTCCTGTAGTAGAGCCACCGTCGGCTCGCACCTTTTTAAACTTTGCAAAACCAAGCCGCGTTTTATTTTGTCCCCCAGGCCATGAACGTTCCATGTGACTAGCTTTAAGGGAGCCACCTGTGTCACGGGGTGCGGCTGTTTCTCCGAGGTGGATGAGCTATGTGTTGTCATTGCTGATACGATAGTTAAGCATTGTCATGGTGTCGCATCTGTAATGCACCGGTTGCCTGAAGCATACGAGTATCCCACACGTTAGTGCCTGACTAAGAACAATATACAAAAAAGAACATAACCATAAAATCAGTCCCAGTCCCCCTTCCCCCCTCCCTGCTCGACGGAATTAAAACTTCCCGCCACCCCAACTGTGCAGAGTGCTTGTTACCCTTCCCTGTTACCATAACTTGGGAGGAGAGTGAGTCTCCGCAGTCCGGTAGAACCCCCCCATATCGTCTTAATCCTGTGCGGCACCACACGTCAATCCAATGTAGCATGCGGATCGGAGTGCCCAAGAGGGTCCGGTTTCCCAGTGACCTTGAGTAAAGTATGGAAGCAGTCAGTATATTCCCTCCGCCATGAACAACAGGCGCCTTGGTGCCCAACAAAGTTCCGGTCAGCAGTCCACAGGATGTTGCCCTCAACGGAGAGCCAGAAGTGTCCAGTTCAAGCATTAGTCCTGGAATCCCCGCACCGCTGATGATCTGTACCACCAAATCCCTATCCTCAGGGTATCCTATTCTTGTTCTTCCGACCTTGTTTGTTCTCCGCAGGGCGTGCCGTTTGACCCCGACCTTCCAGATCGTGGGGCCTTGCGCCAGCCCTCCAGCCATTCCTGTACGTCCTCCGGGGTCAGAAAAAAACATGTTTTTCCGTCTGCTTCCACCCGCAACCTTGCCGGATACATCATTGAGTATTTGATTCCACGGTCCCGCAGGGTTTTCTTTACGTCGAGAAATCCGCGACACTGCCGCCTTATAGTCCGGGAAAATGGCGATTGTGGCAATTTTGAGTCTTATCGGGGGTGCAGCTCGCGCGGCCTGTAGTATGACGTCCCTAAAATTAAATATACGGGCTAGGATGGGTCGCGGTGGTACTCCCGGTTTCGGCCTGCCCCCGGGCACACGGTGTGCTCTTTCAACCGAAAAGTAGTTGGACAGGCCACCCGGCTCAAGGCGAGTGGTGACGAGCTCCTCGACAAAGAGGTCCAGGGACAGGCCACCCGTTTGTTCCGGCACACCAATAAGGCGTATGTTGTTCCTCCGTGAACGCCCTTCTTGGTCCTCCAGTTTCGCTGCCATCTGTTTATTGTCTGCCAGGAGACGACTCACTTGTGTTAAAAACAGCTGTGTCGGTCACCAGAGTCGCCGTAGTTCCCTCTACCTCCGTTATTCTGGTAGACAATTTGTGAAGGTCGGCTCGGATCAGGGACACGTCCATCGACATCACCCCAATGCGTGTATCCAGCTTAGTCAGTGCAGCCATTACGTCGTGGAGGGTTATTTCTTGCGCCACTGCCGTTTGCGCACTGGGGGTCACCTGCACCTCCTTATCTTCAGGGTCCTTCTGTGGTTTGGTATAAGCATACTTGTCCAGCTTCGCCTGGTTCATGCCCTTTGGGCCCCTGGTGCTCATCCTGGCCGTTGAAATGTACGCAGCTCCTTCCTGGGATCGGGGACGGTAGTCGCCACCGCCAGCCAGAGGAAGAATCAGATCCTCGCGGCCTGTCGACTTTCCCACCCCTTCACCTCACCTTCGGGGGCCACCCTTCCGCACCTAGAGGAACAAAAGCCTTGAGTCCGATATCCTCTGTTCTTGGATGTAGCTTACAGTATTATAGGAAGCACCATGCACCGCCAGCAAGGAACCCCCGCCCACACTCACTGGAGCGTTAATTTTCCTGTATCATCTCCCCTCCGTCCTCCACAGAGTGAGCCCCTGCGCTTACAGCATACTCCGGTGCTATGTGTCCCACTGCAGCCTCCTGCCCTCAATGCCTCTTGATCCACTGTTCTGGGTGGCCGGGGGCCCCCCCAGCCCCGCTGCTGCGCCCCCGCCAACAACAGTCCAACCGGTGCACCGCGCTGTGCTGGGGGATGGCGCTCCTTCAATTGATTTTCGCCCGGTTCCTTCTCGTCCCTGAAATCACCCGGCCGCATCTCTGGTCGCCCGCGGAGACGTTCGGGATCGGGTCCCAGTTTCAGTTCACCCGCTGCATCGCGTAGCTCGCGGCTCCGTCCCTCCCGGCGTACTTCAGCCGCCGTGTCACTGTGGCGCCCGGCTTACCTCGCCGCCGCAGCCGAATATGGGCCCCAGAAGCGGATCGTTACATGCCTCGAGTCCGCTACTGCTGTGTCCTATGCGCTGAAGTGCGTGTGTCGCCGGATGATTTTGCGGATAGACGGGGTCTGTTCCGAGACCCACGGAGCTTCACTAGGCTGCGGCCATTTTCCTTGGCAGCTAGCCACGCCCCCCGTGAAGCAGTTTTAAAAGCATTGCAAAGGTCCTTGTACATTAAGCAGTTTCCAGGCAGCAATAAAAGTGTCAAGTTAACTCTGGTGATTAATGTACTAGCTGGAGAGAGATGGGAGTTTTGTCTAGTGGCAGTTTTGACTCATCTAAGGTAGCGTAAAGGGTTAATATGCCTGCTGCGAAAAACATGCATATCAAAGAACAATATTTGATATGCATGGCTCAGTGGGTTACTGCTTTTGTCACAGAGATTCTTTTGTTACTGTGGAGTTCATAAGTTATAATCGTAATCTAGCACAGTGAGGTATGAACTGCCAAGAGCTGCATGGTACAGGTTAGAAAGTTATGTTTTTTCCCAGTCTTTCATTATCTTGAAGTCGATAAAAAGGTTTGTTTAGGAACAACTAATTTCTAAATATTAAAGTCAATCCTAGCCACTGTGTGATGTTCTGAATTCTGAGTTTGTGCTTCTCCAGACCAAGCACTCTTAAAAAGTGCCTACCACTATGGATGACATTCCCTCTGTCTTATGTATCATTTTCTATACACTGATTTACACATGTATGACTCATTGTCTCTGTGTGTGTGATGTAAAGTGCTCTGACACCCTACACTGGTATGAGAGGTGCTATAAAACAAATAAAATACATGTGAGAGAGGAGCTATGGAGAGATGAGGGTGGCTGTTGGAGGGTGATAGTGAAGAAATCATTGAAGAGTATAAACAAAGATTGTCGTATTCTGGTGCGCAGTAAGTGCTAAAAAACAATGGGTCACTGGGAATTAAACCTCTATAGTGAAATGGGGAGTCTTCCATAGTTGATGACAACAAACATATAACATTTTTGAATTACCAAGGTATAATAGCTTCATCTCGACCTTGCGGAAGTGCTGTCATATATAATGAATTCCCTTCCTGACACACACTCATGGATGCCAGGACTCACGTTGGCTCCCGAACAGATTAACTGAACCGCCGCAGCTCAACTCACTCTGTGCCACTGGCCCCTAAAATAAGGTGAGTTAGCAACTCCTCCCACCCCCGCCCGATATGAGGGTATGCGGCAGGCTTGTTTAAAACGGCTTGTTCACCTGGCAGTCACATGCTGAGAATTTCCAGTTATTACCTATGACATTTTCGGATGGCTCTCACTGCCTGTTAATGATTTTTGTTAATTTTTTGAATTGACCCCCTTAATTGAGTCTCCTGGTCACCCCTTTTTCAGGATTCCTCCAATCACACTACGGAGCCTTGGGACTAGATAGCAGCCGCTGCAGTCCTTCCCCACTGGCCACGTGGGCCACCTACACAATTCCTATTCTTTTACTCTACTAATAGCACCATTTGACCTATGCATACGGTCTCTTGATTTAACTTACCTAACTCTTTGTCTAGGGCACATTTGACACCCTAACCCGGCTTCCCCATATATTGATGGGTAGCCCCATGTGATGGACTCCAATTGTTGCAAGGCAAGTTTTTACATCCTTTTACATCCACATTACCCATACAGGTGTATTTCTTCTTCAGATATATTCTTACACTGATTTTATCTAATTTCTAGATACTGGGCATTCTCGCTCCCGTCCTGATGATGACCGCACATTAATAGTGGTCAAAACTTCGTCAACAAAAGACTTATATAGACTCCCTTTACAGTGAAAAACATTTTGTATGAAAAGGAGTCATATGTCTTTTTAGTAGAGATGCACTTTGCTTTTATATTTTCCAGCACCCTCCACTGCACCTCTCATTCACTTATAGCATGAGTACCAGATCTTCTTTACAAAAAGAAGTATGACATTATTCAAAACAAGCAATTAATAAAATATCTGCAAGAGAATTTCTTTTCTTTCAGCCTGTTTATTATATGCCTTGATAATTTAAAAATTGTATGTTTGTTGTCTTCACCTGCGGAAGACTCCATACTTTGCTATAGAGATTTAATTCCTAGCGAACCGTTGTTTTTTTGTAGCACATTGTATTACCCCAGGTTCTCTAAAGTTATGGGGTCACACTTGTTAAAACATGCTGGTGCACAGTAAGGTCATCATTTACTAGGCTTTTCAAGCTAACACATTTCAATTTATAATGACAAATGTTTTGTAGAATGCAATATTTTTTCCCAAATTTTCTTGGGTGGAGATTCCCCCTTGAAACCCCCATTTGTAGTGGTCAGGCTTGCTCGCTGCACTCTCTATGCACCATACGGGGCTGGTGTGACAGAATTTGCCAGGGCTGGCAAAACCCCCAAAACTGAGAGACACCATCTGGACTGAATCTTTGTAAGTAAATTCCAGTTCAATCACAAGAATTCTGAAGAACAATAAGTCCAAAGTCAAATGCAAACCACAGGTACTGCGGAGCCCTGTCGAATGAGAATCCATGGCAAATCGAATCCCTCTTGTGAGAACACGAGTCGTTCATCCAGCACGAAGCCAAGTCTGATCAAGATCATTTTGCTCCTGTTTCTGGCCTGCTCCTGAAACAGACAAGATGCAATAAAAGCATTTCCAACAATAATTGAGCGGGTCAATGCTTCAAACACAAAGTTATACACAGTGTGGACCAAGCGTAACCAGCAGGCTATCATCAGTAATGTAACACAATATTTGAATACAAGTAATGCACTTAATCGGGTGGGATAATCCTCACCTCTATGTCCTTAATAGAATTGAAAAAGATTTTTTTTTAAATCTGTCAGGACCGGAGGTACCGATTATGTTAGTTCAAAGCTGATCCACCTCAAGTCATGATGTACCTCAGCGATGAGTAGACTACCTCCGTAACTTCAAGTTGCTTTGCTTGTAGTGGCATAGCTTTGGGAATTTTTGAGTTGGACTGCCAAGGTAAGGTCCTTCTGCATATTTTTCCTTAGGCGCCAGCTTGGAGCCGGTCCCTGAGGTTTCCACTATTGTGCCAGCTACTGAGGGGAGGTTGTGAGTTGCGAAGTTCAGCCATTTTTCTTTTGCATCCATGCATTTTGTTGCCCATTCTTCCCATTGGAAAGGTGTCTTTGTCTTTTTCTTGCTTCCCGTTACTCTCTTCAGCTGTGACTCATCTTGGGTGTCTATTAGTTGTTGGATGGTTTGAGTAAAATGCATCTGTAGAGGAGTTTATAAACCTCTCGCATCTTTGTTCTGTGAGAATAGCACATCCATTGGGTTCTTTAGAAAGTTACATTTACTTAAAGATCTCTGTAGATGTACAAGCGACTGGTCTGTCAATATGGGAGAGAGCAGGGGATGGTCACACTGCTTAGTCATCCATGCTGTTTGCAAGGTAGAGGCTGGTGCACCGTTGTTTTGCAGATCACAAATGCGCCTCTGCTTGCGCCTCTTGTTTATTGGTGCTACCCTTGTCTTCCCAGATCTCATGTCTCCGGATCTGTTTAGCAATGTTACCTTGTTATTCCAGAAATCGCCTTCCTTTGCAGGTATGTATTTAATGGTTTACTGGGCTGCAGGCATTTTGCTGATGGCTGCACGAGGTACAAACTGATACTACTTATTCCTTGCCTTTGATGCAGTCAAAACTTCAAGTATTTCTATGCAGCTGGAATTAATGGTTTATTGTTGATCTCCTTGAGGATCCCTGCAGGGCTGTGTAAGCGAAAATGAGCTTGAGTAATGCTTGTTACGGAAACCAGGGTGGGGGAGCACGCAGGGGGAAGCAAGCCACACCACAGGTCTAGCATGGCTGCTCCCGCTTCCCACCGTCTCAACCCGCAGGAAAAACGCTATTTTCCACTCAAGCTCCTGCCCTCGCTGTTTAGACTGAGCACTCTGCTTGTCTTGTCTCAACGATGGGCCCCGTGACCCCAAACCCCTCAAGCCAGCGTGCCACTCACCTCAGGGTCAAGATGTGCAGAGTAGACTGAGACCTTGAGTTGGGCCTCGTAGCAGGCAAAATTAAACCCTGGGTAAAAGCTTTGTCGGGGGACCTTGAAGCCTCACAGGGGCTGCGAAGGAGAAGCATCAGCGTCCAACATTCACTGATCCTATCCCTTGATTCAACTGCTCTTGCGCATGCACTCTGAGCCTCTAAGCAAATCCTGGCAAATCGCGGCACCCCTCATGGGGGGAAACAGTCGGGGCTAAAGCTAAAGTCAGAGAAGGCAGTGAGCCAAGGGACTGCAGAGCTGCCGAGCCACCACGGAGCTTGCGAGAGATGCAGATGGGCAGGGCAACACCATGCAATGTGCAGCAATGTCTTCGATGTGCTCAATCAAGTCAAGACAGCAATTGTAATGATGACCTCATATAGTTACCCACGCTTTTTCCTTGAAAAGTGCTCCATTGTAAGTAAAGAGGTTGCAGCATGCCCCGACCCTCAGAGTGTTGAGAAGAACTCTATGATGAAGCATGCCACTGGATAACATTCAGTGAGTGAGAGTTCCTTTAAGAAAAACAGTTTTTCCCAATATACAGTGGGTCCATCCTACATGGTTAGAGGTCGACTCTCTTGTTGCGACACTGTATATAAGGAGGGTGAGTCATGACCTCTGTTTCCCTCTTCCCTCCCTCTCCTGATTTTAACAAAGCTGATCCACTACAATAGAAGCTGCATGCACAATAGGATTACAGTAACATTATTTAAACATAGAATCAGATGACCAGTCTGCCGCATGTAAAATATCTTCCAACCTAGAACAAAAGCCTTTGAGGCCATAACGTCTCTAATGGAATGAGTCCCATGAATAGAAACGTCAATGCCAGCCTCTCCCATGACCCACCTAAGTCATCTGGCAAGAGTCGCAGCAGACACTGGTTTAAACAGCTTTGGAATAGCTAACAATAGTTGGTCAAAGGATGATAGTGGCAAGCAAAAGTATGTTTTTCACAAACCTTCAAACACCTGACCACACAAAGTGTGTCATTATGAGGAAACTATGGACAATCAGTGCATTGAGAAAGGGTCTTTGTTCTTTTCGAAATTGTGATAAGAACACCTTCTGGAGAAAATCACCTACCTGCTAAATCCAGAGCCCTCACATCTGAGACTCTTCTACATGAAACTAGCCATAATACATGGTCAAATTAGCTGATAATTGTGTCATCAATAACAAAGCATTGTCAGCTCACTGTTTAAACAGATGTAGAACAGAATTAACATCCCACAATTGAGCATATATGGGCCTAGGTGGATTGTAAATTCTAATGCCTTTAAATCGAAGGATGCATTCCTACTGGTTTACTGCGCATGACTATCTGAAATAGCTTATCTAAAATTATTTACTGACCTACAACACAAACCGGCTGAGGCACGGCCTGACAAAAAATTAAGAACATCCTTTAAATCTGCCCCCACGGGATCCAGACTTAGTTCCAGGCACCAACCCACCCACTGCCACCATACTGCAGCTTATCGTTTGTGTGTGGCCGGAGCCAAAGTCTGTCATATGAAATGGGCAGCCTCCTCCAAAAGGCCAGAGATCTGTATATGTCTCCCGAGATTTTCCAGGTCATGAGAGCCAACCAGTTCGGCATCAGGAGAGGGTGAAGCATTCTTGCAGGATCAGTCAAGAGCTCCGGAAACACCAGGAAGGCAATCGGGGAAATCCATCATCATCTCCAGAAGAACAGGGAACCAAGGCTAGGTATTGCAGATGGGAGTGACCAACACCATAGTCGCTCGCTGGCATCTGGTCTGGGCTGTGACCCTAAGGATCATTGCAAATGGAGTACATGCATAATTCACTTGCGTCGCCCAATTCTAAAGAAACACATCTGTGCCAAGAGCTGCTGGGTCCAGTCTCCAACTGTAGAAATCCTTCAAGTGACAGTTCAGTCAAGGGGTAAACAGATCCACCTTACATGGATCCATGACACTGATTCACCTAAAAAATGTGGGGATGAAGCACCTAGTCGCTGGGATCTGGTACAAACCTGGAACTCCAGTCCACCATAATGTTATCCTGTTCAGGCAAATATTCCACCACTACTGAAATCTTGTGGCACAGGCAAAATACCAAAAAGTCATTGGCGATGTCGACCAGCAGTCGAGACCTGGTGCAGCCCAGTCTGTTCATATGACACACTGCTGACACATTGTCCATCCGAAGGAAAATGCAACAATTGGACTTCTTGGCGTAGAGAGTCTTGATTATGATGAAACCTGCCAACATCTCCAGGCAATTGATGTGGAAGCTGAGTTCTTCTAGTGACCAATGACCTTCGATGGCTCACTTTCCATACCTGGCTCCCCAGCCCCAGAAGCTGGCATCGAACTTAATGACCTGGTCCAGAACTGCCAGAAGATGGCTCTGCCATTGCAGGCCTCCTTGTGTTGCAGCCACCATGTCATCTCGACTCTCGCTTCATGGGATACTGGAAGCTAAGCTTCGTATGTCAGGCCATGTCAAAGATGTTGAATTTTCAGGTGTAGAAGAGCCTTGTAGTGCAGTGGGTTCAGAAAGATCACTTGGATTGAGGAGTACAGAAGGGCCACCAGTCGTGCAACTGAATTCAACAACATCGTCTGTTTGCTTAGTACAGAACTCAACTCTCACCTAATCGACTTCATCTTCTGTGCTGGGAGTAAAAGCTGAGTCTTGACAGAATCCTCCTAGAACCCCAGAAATTCCATCTGTTGTGACAGGGTCACAACTGACTTCTTCAGGGTCAGGCGTAGATCTTGCAATAGACTGGTCATCCAAGAGAGATGAAGAAGCAAGCCTGTCTGTGATTGGGACATAAGAATCATGTTGTCGAAATAGATGATTAAACGTACCCCTTTTTCCCCTCAGCAGTCTCTTTTTCAAAACTTTTGCGAAGATGAGCCTGCATGTATTTTGCCACCGTCAGTGCCTTGCCCCAATCCGAGGATCTTGGATGGACGATAATGTCCAGCTCCAAGTACAGGGGATTGGACATAAGGGAAGGCAGGAAACCACCTAGAAGTGGGCTAGCAGACCTCTTAGGTTTGCAGCTCAAAGGTTTGCTGAGATCAGAGAGGATGGGGAAAATTGGTCAGAATCAGGATGGTAGGTGCCCTGCTTCCGGCGCTGAGCCACAATCTGGACACTGTATGTGTATACTCCCAAAATGTCATGAGAACATTTCGATAGGTTTTCAGCATGGGGCGAGCTCTCAGATTTTAATTTGGCCCAAAACTGAAGGATGAAGGGAGACTTTTCTTCTGTTTCTCATTGAACTGATCAAGGCGTTCTGTTTTGGGCTGCAGGGCTATGGTCAGCACCTCGCTCAGGGAACGCTGCGCAGAATTATCAATAACTTCAACTAGGCTGTCATCTAGGTAATACCCCTCCTCATCTTCATGGACATAGGGTTCATGCTCACTGGGATCAAATGGTCCACAATCAGACATGATGGCAGGTAGTAAAGTAAATATTAATAGGAGGCTTCCGGCCTAGGCCCAGACAACCTCGTACTCATTCGTCCTAGGGTGGGAGTAAAGAGAGGGGAACAGTCTCCAGAGCAAAGCAAGAATATATATAGATATATTTATAATCCAGTCCCCACAGATGTAGCTCATCAGAGCAGGGCAGAGAAGAGATTGTTGCAACCCTGTGAGTCTCTGCAGAGCAGGGCATCATGTGGGAGCAAGTGGGCCAAGTTTTAAAGCCAGAACACCACCTGCAAGGAAGGAGAAGGCATGCAGAGTCAACCCC
This sequence comes from Triturus cristatus, assembly GCF_964204655.1. Classification (NCBI taxonomy): domain Eukaryota; kingdom Metazoa; phylum Chordata; class Amphibia; order Caudata; family Salamandridae; genus Triturus; species Triturus cristatus. The sequence goes on along the minus strand of NC_140579.1, from coordinate 1,065,712,194 downwards.
TGTTGCAGCCCAGGCTAAGGCACCAAGCCTCTAGTGCGGAAACACGTCACGGAGCCAGTGAGCGTATAAGGAGTGCTGGCCGCCTAAAGACAGAACGAGAACTACATATGTGTAGCCCAATTGGGCTACTTGTACAATACTCACTCCCAGGTGGAACACCCTGCGGGGAACAGCTGGTCCACTAGCCACAAGCCGCAGTAGGAAGGTCACACTGCAAATGGTAATTGGGGGTGGGTAATGCGAGAGGGAAGAATCGTATCTAAAGAAGCAAATAGTAATGGACACACACAAGAATTTAATGGTAACTGGTACAAAATCACAAGGTCACTAACCTGCAAATAGAAACATCAATCTCAACAATTTTATAAAACATGATGAAAAAGCCTCATAAAAACTAGAGAGACACTTATCTGACTGCGGAGCAGCAAAGAAAGAGGCAGTCTAGATGGCGTCTCTCAGTTTTGGGTGTTTAAGTGTACTGTGATTGGGGGTCTGTGATAGGGGGCGTGGTTTGAGGAGTTATTGGGATTTGTAGTTTACTATAAGTTTTTTCTAATGTTTTCATTGATTGTTGTTTGGAGCTAGTAAAGAGTGAGAAGCATAATCAGAGTCTCCGATCCTGATACAGAATGCAGGTGTCATGATTACACATAGTGTAGTTAAGCCACTAGCTAGACTGATTTATTTTTCTCAATACCATCTAACAGCAGATGACAGTGTCTTTGTGCGATTCTGCCAAATGAATCGGACTCCGTTACATTTTAAATTAATCAGACACAATGTTTAAAAACATTATATAGGGAAGGAAGGTGGAATAGAGTGCAGTGATGTAGAGTAGAGTGATGTAGAATACATTGGCATAGAGTGCATTAGTGCTGAGTAGAGTGGTGTACAGTTCAGTGTCGGAGCAGTGTTACAAAGTAGAGTGGCATAGAGTGCAGTGGTGTAGAGTAGAGTGGCAGAGAGTGCAATGGCGTTGAGTGGTGCAGAGTGGAATGTTGTAGAGTGGAGTGGAGTGTTGCAGAGTAGAGTGTCATAGAGTGCATTAGTGTAGAGAGGCGTAGAGTGTTTAGGCATAGAGAGCAGTGGCATAGAGTGCAGTGGTGCAGAGTAGAGTGCAGTGGCATAGACTGCCGTAATGTAGAGTGCAGTTGTGTAGAGTGCATTGGCAAAGAGTGGAGTGGTTTAGAGTAGATTGGTGTAGAGTGAAGTGGCGTAGAGTGGAGTGGTGCAGGTTAGAGTGCAGTGACGTACATTAGAGTGCCGTAGGGTGTAATGGCATAGAGTAAAGAAATGTAGAGTGACGTGGTGCAGAGTAGATGAGTGGTGTACAGTGGATTGGCATAGAGTGTAGGGGTAAAGAGTGGAGTGGTACAGAATAGAGTACATTGGCATAGAGTGTATTGGCAAAGAGTGCAGTGTTGCAGAGTTAAGTAGAGTGAACTGGCATAGAGTGGAGTTGTGCAGAGTAGAGTGAAGTGGGCTAGACCCAAGTGGCATGTAGTTCAGTGGTGTAGAGTGCATTGGCATAGAGTAGAGTGGTAAAGAATAGAGTAGAGGTGTAGAGTGAAGTGGCATAGAGTGAAGTAGTGTACAGTAGAGTTGTTGCAGGGATTCTGCACATATACAGAACTATGCACAGGAAACCAGGACCTCAGTGTGTAGTGGTGTACCAAAATACCCACCTTGGTACCCAGTTCCCCTATCCGACTAGCTATAGTGTCTCATTCGTTCTCCGTACTACAGCAAAGCTACCAATGATTAGACATCCTAGAACATGTTACTCCCTTCTCTCTCAGGATACGTGGGAACAAGAACACTCTTTCGTTCAAACTCTCATACTTGTCCACAACATGAGTAAATAGAGTCGAAGTATAGTTTAAAATGTTTATTTTAACTAACGTGCTCTATAATGCAGTACACGAGCCAGTACTAGCAGCAAAATGCATAGGATCAAACAAATCAGCATAGTTACAATCCCATATAGAACAAAAAGGGAAATCATATAATAGTGGAAACAGGACTATAGCGCCTTGCCACCCTCCCCGTGCTAGAAGTTAGTTTATTATAATTATAGAAGACCTCCAGGCTTTGTTAGGGGACCCCATACCTCCGAGTTCAGATGCAGGAATTTACATCTCCGGACAAGCCCAGCTCTTCTATCCTGGAAAGCGTTATCACCAAGTGTGTTAAAATGCATGCACAGCAATATTAAAAGCACCAGATTTCCAGGGTTGCAGCTGTGTTCTATGTTATGGCTAGGGACGTGAGACTGACCAAAGCAATTCAACAGAGCTCATTGTTTTTTGGCCTTGAACATGCTGTGCAGACGAGGAGCAGAGTGTTCAACTAAATACATGAAATACAGACAGTTCTCATGTGAAAGCGCGCAAGCAAAGTGTTTACTAGAAATGTGCCATGTAGTAACATGAGCAAAAGCGGCAAAATGGCGTTGAACTTATGCTAACTTAGCAACGTCTGCAGGTGTGTCCTTATCCTCACTACACCCTCCCCTTGGTCAGTCCATGGGACAGTGGTCTTAGAGAGAACACAGCTTTCAAAAGTTGGAGCAAGAATCAAGAGCATTTGTATCAGTGGTACCTTTGATTTGCGAGGAATATTTGGAAAGAGAAAGAAAGCGAGAAAAAAAAATAGTTTGTGTCCAAAAAGGCACACCAAAAAAAATAAAAAAATCCAACATGGATACTGTGGCTTCATCTAGCAGGGTGTACGAACAGTATGTTTCAGTAGCCTCCAAGAGGAAGTCATTGTTCTCGGTAGAAAAAAGCGGTGCCATCCAATTAAGTAGAGTGAATGAACATATATGTTCTTCAATCACGGGCGCTTACAGCACCATTAAAGGACAACTTACGTGATACTCAATGTAACTACGTTGTAGGAAATCATGTGCTGCTGCAAAGATATCCCATTCAGCCAGATATCCCAGCACCGCTGAGCAGGCCATAATCCCAACACCGGAACATTCCTGCTCATGGGCCACTAAGGGACTCATTAGCAGTTCAAAATCATGTGGAGGAAATGCCGTATTGGAGAGGCAGATATTCAATGTTTATTCAAAGGAACAATCCAAGCAGTGGAAGACAGGTTGCACGCAAGTGAAGTAGGCAGCACGAAAAGACAATCCATAAGCCACGCTTAGTGTGGCCAAGGGCAGAGCACCATAGCATTCAAGCATACGGCTACAGAGTATCTGCAGCCGGAGTTCGCCGTGCAGAGCCACAGTAAGCGCATCCATTTCGTAGCAGGCAAAGCAACATCAAGACCCCAGCGACTAAGGCAAGTAATAAAGGCAAGCCGCCGAAGACGCTGGAAAAATAGAATGAATGAAAGCTGGTATCGCACCAAATATTGTTTGGAAAGAGGTCACAAGGCCAGAGCCCACAACTTTAAAAAAAATGGGCAATGCCAGTAGGGTTAGAAGCATTGAAGATAGTATGAATTAACGCACTGAAATGTAATGGGAGGTCAGTATTAAGAAGGTATTGGACCTCTGTACGGGTGTTAGCCACGTGAAGGACGAATGTCTCACAGGCAGATGTGAGAGAAACTTCTTTTTGGGATAACAATGCTCTTATTCTGCTCAACTTGTTGAAGTCTGCCGTCAAGGTCGGAATGGAAGACCAAATCGAGTTAGAGTCTCCCGTGTGGGGGTGGAAAAAGGAAGTTTTTACAGCAAACCACACGCTAAGAAACCGTTACTATGTAAGGCATGCCGGCTAACATGCTGCGCAAAACCAAAGGGGATGATGGACGGAGTGTTGAACATTGCAAGCACTCACCCACAGTCAACTGATCTGGGTTTAATTCATGCTAACATGCTGCAGCATTCTCCATTATTTAAAAGCAAATAACTACTGTTTGCGTGAGTGAGTGAGTGAGTGAAAGTCAGTGTTATAGACGGTATGGGTATGCCTTTCAAAACACATGCAAGATTTGGGGCCGTTAGGTTACACGCGCCATGCAATTGGATGTTTTTACAAACAAGGGAATGACCTATTGTGTTTTCACAGGATTCCCCAGTAAGGTATACTTTGTCATCCCTAAGGCATTAGTATGTGAAAGGTAGTGACCAAACTTCATGTAAAAATACACTGCCCAATGGTTCATAGCGGCCTAGTGGATAGTGTTTCATACATGAGGTAAAATTAAACAAGGAAAACAGTAGTTATCACCCCATGGATGAGCCAGACAGCAGAGTCTGTTTCCGCCACAGAGAATGGTAACGGGTCTAACCTTTTCAATATGCAAAAGAGAATATATAGCATCTTTCATGGACATAAACTGTTGTTTTGTTGTCAAGTTAAATGGCAAAAATAACGATGAAGCATTCATTTAATCCCATGGAACTTTACTCATCTTCAGAGTCTGTAAACTCCATGCAAATTGCATAACTGAACGCAATTGATTCTGACCATGATACAAAACAGAAACATCCTCTTGCACGATGTCAACAACAGACGAAACAATATTGTCCAATGTGTAAATGCAGGAAGAAAGGGTGTTATTGCTATTATCAACAACAGCAAGTACTTTTTCAAGATTAGCCTGATCTATAGCCCTTAAACGTGAAGCTGCTTCAATTTGTGATAGTTTCCAGATTTCATTGTAAGTTGCATATATAACTCTTTTTGATCTAGGACCAGTGGGTCCCTTTATAGAATCTGTCAGATCAATGTCACCTGATAATAAAGACAAATGTTGTTTAACTGAAGCTAGTGACGAGTGTTGTAACCAGTTTTGACAAAGTTTCCCTACCGAATATGTGGTAACCAAATGTGTGTTTGAAAAACGAGGATCAGGCCTATCCTGTGTGTAACCAGGAGCCCTGGTGAGGAAACGAAGTTGGCAAGCATCTGAACTAGTCTGCCAAACCAACCATCCTAGGGGGTTCAGACTAGACAGATTAAAGGTGTCATTTTTAAAAAGTGATTGTAATTTGTCCATGTAATAATTAGTTAAACTGCTCCAGTTCTCGTAAGCAGCCAGAGCAGGGACAGCAGGAGCATTCATTTCTTTAGAAGTTGCCAAACCAAAACAGGTAGTTTGATAAATTGAGTCATTTAAAAATAAAATCTGTGTCGGGATGAGGCAGGCACGGTGTAATGCCTCTGCACCTTGCACTTGCCAAGATTTAGAACCCCAGACAGACTTAGGATCAATTGTTGACTTCCACAACTCATCACCCCCAACTGTTAAATCATCTATAAAGGATTTAGGATATAATAATTTAGTATGGGTAAGCATCACCTTAGAATTAGAGGAAACATTTTATTTAAAATAGAACGAACCAGGGTTTGATGTGTCGGTAATCGGTAAAATAGGTGAATGTTTTCAAAAACGTTTTAGAGCTGCCTCCCAAAGGAGATGGGCAATGCTTCCATTGTGTATAATTAAAAACATTTCTAAATGTATTAGCTTTATGCAGATAATGATGACCATAGTGCTGGAAGCAAAACAAATCCGCATCATTTGCAGTATTCAAATACAAATCTTCAGCATCAAAGGCAGCATAATATTTCAAATCTGCGAACAAGGATTGCACGGCTTGTACGTCCCAATCATCAGATCTTATCTTATGTTCACAACACCCCCCATTGAAACACGAACTACATTTGGGACATTAATTATCTCTGTAGGGCCATGGATTTGAAAATCTACAGCATCCCAAACAATGCCGTCGATGACTGGCCAGGCAGTGATGTTGACAAAAGTCTGGTCTCTTTTCATGATGTATGAAGAAGAGTGCAGAGCCAAAGTTCCATCAACCAGTTTAACAGCAAAGCGTTCCGGGAGATAGTGGCCATTGATCAGAAGAAAAAAAACTGTCACAAAACCAATGGACATGAACAAAAAAATTGCGATTAGCACCAATCCGATGCAAGTCCAAGGTGGAATCAAATAAGTTCGTCTAAACCAGGCAACAAAAATGCAAAATTTAGAATGGGCCTTTAATGCTGTGGAATGTGAGTCAAAGGAAAAACATGATTAATTAATGGCCTCAGGTCGCAACCCAGGCAATGACACGGTATTGGAATATGCATATTCAGTTTCCTCATTATTTGTTGAAGCAGTTGGAAAGAGCAAGGGATTGTTAACAGAATCCATCTCAATGGCGGTGTCATCCTGCGCGGTTTTGGAAGCTGTCAAACCTGGATCTCTAGATACTGTTGTTGTAGACACCGCTGGTGTGATGCTATTCAGGATCAGCCAGATGTTGTAGCTTGACATTGTCAACTGAGATGTATCGGTTGTCTTTTCGACCAGGAAGTGGTGGTAAAATGACTTTACGAGTACCCTGTACTCCAAGCACTGGGACCGGTTCTCGATCAGAGGGGCCAAACTCTTTCTTGTTCTCCACCTTCTCTCGGACCAGGTCTCGGATTTTTGGTAGCCAGCCGACTACTGGAATCTGCAGCGCAGCATCAGTGGGTGAGGTCAAATGTTCCTTTGCAAGGCTGTCATGGGTCTCTTGTAGTTTCTGTAATACAGCACAATGATTATCTACGTCAAAGGTTGCCGCAGACGCCGCAATGTCTGGACCATCAAGGTCGGGCACAAACATTTTCATGCCGAAGAGCATTTCGTATGGGGTCCGCCTACCCAGAGATCTTCTAGGGAGATTATTTAGTGCACGTGTACGCTATACAAATGGGTGAACCAGTTCCTGCCAGTCCCTATGACCCTAGCTGTCAAGGATTGCTTTAAGTCACGGTTCATTCATTCCACAACCGAATTGCCCTCAGGCTTGTATGGAGATTAAAATTTAACCTGCACCCCCAAAGACCTCATGGTATCCTTGTACGCCTTAGAGGCGAACGTGGGACCCTGGTCCGAATGGAAGGTGCCACATGCAAAAATTCCCACAAAGACACGCAAATCTCTGATGACAGTTCGGGCGTCAGCACTACGTTGTGGCCAAACCCAAAAAAGCGTGTGCATGAAACAACTGCAACTAAGATGCACGTATAGGCAGTATCTGTTGAAAAAGGACTGCAGTGATCTAAATAAACACAACTGAAAGGTTTATTAGAAATGCATAGCTGTGTTTGTGGTGGGCGCGTTGCCGTGGATGGTTTAATCTGCTGACAAATGTCACACGAAAGCAGGTAATTACGGGTTTGTTTATATAACCCGTGCCACCAGTAATGCTGCTGCAAGATAGAAACAGTCGCAGACACTCCAGCATGCGCCGAGGCCATTCCTTCGTGTGCGGCTGTTATCAGTGCTGGCCTGCGGTCCGCATTGGGAATCAACCTTTCACCAACATCGTTAATTCTCACGTTGGACCAGAATCCCTCTCTGCTCATTTCACAGCAACTCTACATGCTTACCACTCTCTCAGAGCAACTAGGTCTGTGGCACACAATCCATTAGGACATACCCTCACCCTTTCTAATTCCCTGACCCCCACGTACATTACGGTGGACTCGCCTACTATGCCCTGGTCTCTCCACATAGCCACTCCAGTCTCACGTCCTTACCCTGTTCCCCCTAACCAGGACAACGCAAATCACAGGACCTTTGATCCTCCGCTTAACCAGGCACTCCTCCTCCCACCTTCTAATTCACCTCACATCCCAACAGCGCCCCTGCAGCTTTTTATCCGCTCCTTCCCTAGCCCACCCCCCCTCCAGCATAGCTCCCTTCTCCAAGTTTCAGAATTCCGATCACAATCAGTCTTTGAATCTAGACCGGATGAGATTGCATTTAACCTTCACCAGCTCAAGGCTGATGTTCTAAGCCTCCTACGCCTCACCGCTGAGCTATCTGAGAATCAGAAATTTAGTAGACCCCCGAAGTCTGAGTACCTCAACTACACGCTTACCTCTGATCCTTGCCCTTGGCGCATCTCTCACCCATTGTGACCCCCTAACTTTTGGCCCTCACAAACCACAGATGGGAAACCTCTACCCTCCCAAATGACCCCTCCCTGCCTCACAGAGTCAAAGACCCACTTCAAGAGAAGGATATCATATCCCTTCTTCTCTCTTATGGTACACCTTATGCTGTTAACACAGAGACTCTCTCTTATGACCCATCTCATACTGCTAACACATCAAATCTCTGCCTAATTGAAGCAATCCACTCTGACCCGTTTAGAGAGCCCTCAGTTAATGTAAGATCCTTAAATAAGAACAACCTTACTCTTGTCCCCACCACCACTCCTCACCCAGCTGATCCTAAATCACAGCTCAAAGGCATGCTTCCCAATTGCAGATCTGCAGTACAACACGCTGCTGACATTGCTGCCGTCATCCTGGCTCAAACTCCAGACATTAGAGTGTTGTCTGAAACCTCCTCTGCACCCATTATTGACATACTAGTGCCCCCTAACTTTGACATCATCATGCTTGACAGATCCAGGGGACAAGGAAGAGGCATCGCTTGTTTACATCGTAAAAATCTATCAGTTAGACAACTGCATTCTGACCCCATGCCGTCATGTGAATAACTGTGCTTCTAAGTATTATGCAACAACAGGCAAGCTTATAAATTCCACGCGCTCTACCACCCTCAACGATACAATCTCCCCTTCCTAGAGCAAGTCATTGAAATCATCGCATCGAACGTGGCCAGCCATGGTACCCAAATCTTGCTTGGAGAATTTAACTTCCATTGGAATGATAAGAATGACTCGTCAGTCAACAGCCTCAAATCTTTACTATCTGACCTCAACCTCAACCTCACTCAAATCTGTGATAACCCTACCCACATCAAGGGAGCGACCTTAGATCTGGTCATTGGTAAGATAGATTCTATCTAACTTGAAGCTATCGCCCCATGTGACTGGACAGACCACCACTGCATCTCATTCCTCATGTCAGAATCGGTGAGACTTAATAAATCACAGATAAAGATACCTAGACAGGAATAGAAGTCTTAGAAACATTAACCTATATAATCTGACTTCACGCATTGACAACAGACTGCCCCCAACCCGGGATATGTCTGATGTTAGAGACCTCACAAATCATTACAATAGGTCTATGGCTAACATCCTAGACTCAATGGCACCCTCACGGCTAAAGAGAATGCCTTCCAGGATCTCCAAGCCCTGGTATAATGGTAGCTTAAATACTGAAAGAAGAAATCTTAGACTGGCGGAACGTTTATGGAGATCCTCTCCCTCCCTTGACCACCTCACTCAGCTGAGATCACTGAGAAATCAGTACAACTAAAGCATCAGATGCTCTAAAGCCAGTTATTTCAGAAAGCAACTGGAGCAAGCAAAGAACCGGCCAAAGAAATTGTTTGAACTCATCAAGCTTCAATCTAACAGCCAACCCAATCCTCATCCAATGGGTCAAACAGTGAGGAATTTGCAGCCTTCTTCCAGGAAAAGACAACAAGGATTGAACTGGAATGAAGGGTAGCTTTTGAGAACCTTCCTGTTCCATATCCTACCTTTGGATTGGTGATGCCCCCACCATTCAGGTTGTCCCCCCAAAAACAATGCTGTTTGGAGCATTTTCCAAACCTTGGGTGAAAGCACCATTCGCAAAACTCTGGCCTCTCTGAATCCATCCAACCACTTCAGCGATCCCTTGCCATCAAACCTCTTCAAGGAAATCAGATCGTCCTTACTCCCTCTTTGGATGAGGATAATTAATGTCTCTTTGCTTTAAGGTACAATTCCAGGCTGCCTTAAAACAGGGCAGGTCACCCCCATCCATAAAAAACTGACTGCAAACCACACTAACCCTTGCAATTTCCGCCCAATTTCCAACATTCATGCTCTGGCTAAGCTCTTAGAGAAATGCGTGCACACCCAGCTATGTAGCCACATTGAACAATTCTGCTTGCTGGACCAATTCCAATCAGGCTTCCATCTGGAGCATAGCACGGAATCCGCTCTTACTCACATTATGGACGATGCTCTACGAATGCTAGACTCAAATGATTCTTGCCTCCTGATCCTCCTTGACCTATCGTCAGCTTTTGATACAGTCAAACATGATACCTTTAAGCTACTGGAGCACAGGATGGGGCTATGAGGGACTGTGCTAAATTGCTTCTCCTCATTCCTTCACAACAGAACACAAAGACTTCAGGCAAATCAGGCTCTGTCAAATTCTGCTCCCCTCACTCTGGGGGTCCCACAGGAGTCCACGCTCTCACCCACCCTTTTCAACTTGTTCATGGAGCCTCTAAATGAACTCCTGAAATTGTCCAACATTCATTACCACATGTATGCTGATGACATCCAATTGTACCTGAAAGTCTCCTCCCTGGGGGACATAAGGTCCCTCAACTGAACTCTTCAGAAAACACAAAGTTGGTTGAGTCTCAATCACTTGAAACTAAATGCCCTCAAAACAGAAATAGCCAATCATTTTCCAGACATCGAAGAACCGATGCATCAACTCACAGCTCTCAACTGCACTGCAAACATCATCGATTCTGCAAGCTCTCTGGGAATAATGCTCAACAAACATATGAACATGCAAAAGCACATTAGTGCTCTCACCAAAGGTGCGAACCTCAAACTGAGAGTCTTGAGGAAAATAAAACCGTTCCTACCCCATAACGACTTAAAAAATGGGGTGCAAGCCCTATTGATTTCTAAATTGGACTATGGTAGTGCTACCCTCTGCGGCCTTCCTAGAGCAAAGAGGGCGCCACTTAGGACCTCTCTCAACTCCTCTGCGAGGCTCATTACAGGCTCTCATCACATCATGCCCGAGTTGAAATCTCTGAAATGGCTTTTATATGAAGCAAGGATTACAATCGAGCATTTTCATGTATTGCACCAAGAATTTGGAATGCCTTGCCACCTCAAATAAGACTTAACTTCACCGCTTCCTTCAACAGGCATTTACAATGCAACGGTCTCAGTCTTGTCAAAGTTATAGTTATTGGTATTGCTCATGACATTGCTTTTATTTGTGCCTTAAAAAGATTGAAAGAAACGGCATTGCTATTTGCAATGTTAGTAGCTTAATCTGTCTGAAATGTGAGACCTATTGCATTTGCACACAGACACAGAGGCAAACATACAAAGCCAGTCATACAGAGCCACCTACACAGAGCTATTTGCATAGAGCAACACACACAAATAGAGTCACCCATATTGAGCCACCTGCACATACAAAGATTTACCCACACAGAGTCAGAGGCAGTCATGCATAGAGGCACCTACACAAAAAGTCACCCACATAGAGGCATATAAAGACAAACACATACACATACACAGCCTCCTGGACACACATTGAGACACCCACACTCACACAGAGGCACACACACAAAGCCACACTCACAAAGACACACATACACAGAGCCACATACACAAACAGCCACACACAGAGAGCTACACAGATATACAGAATCACACAGACACACATAGATCTAGCCACATACACATTGATCTTGTGAGCTAATGAAGTGGGATGCACTTTACCTCTTGTGGTAAGCTTTATTTTAGCGAGTAGTATTTATTGATAGTAGTAGTTAGTGAGAAGAGAGTAGTATAGTGTGGTTAGTATAGTAGTTTGTAAATTATCGAGTATTGTAGTTGAGTTAATTAGGTTGTGATAGAGAGGTATTACAAAAGAGAAAGTGGTAAAGTGTTATTTATAGAGTGCTATGAGCGTTGGGATTTGTAATGAATAAGTAGTGGTGTAGTAGAGTGTTAGTAGTATTAATATTTTTAGTATAGCAAGTATTAGAGTGAGTATTAGAGAGTGCGTTAAACATTAGTTTTATTAGTAGTGTAGCAGATAGTGTTTTTATAGTCATGTAGTAGAAGTAGTATTGTTATTTGAGTTAGTATATTAGTATTAGATATTGTGTACTAGCACATGACTAATAGTTGTTAAGAGTGAACGAATGAGTATTAAAGAGTGAGTTGTAGACTTTAAATGGTAAACGTATTAGTGTTAGTAGCAGAGTACATTAAGTAGTACTCTTTCGAAAGTATAGTGATACACATTTGTAAATCTGTATTCATATTTGCAGTATATTGTTATGGATATGTGCATATATATGTGCATATTTAATAGCTTACCAGAATGCTACATATAGATGCATGCAAGGACATAAAAATATATATTTATTTCATGTAAAAAACCCAGTAAGCAAAATTGTGTAACTTTTTTTATTAACTGTAATCTTTAAATATGTTCTTTATATTTTAATATGATTTTGTACTTTGATGATGCTTGCATAATGTATACTTTAAGATTCGTCAAGAATTTCGATTATGCATTCATTTTGAAAGATGACATTTAATGTCTTTGGTAGGTATGGCATGAGAGCCTCTGCAAAGTCATCAATGTCATCAATGTCTGCTGGTATATTTAGGTAGTCCATTAGAAGTGTATTGGTTATTTGCACTGATTTCAAATGTTCGTTGTCTTCAAATTGTATTGTTATAGTACTTTTCTCCTGAGTTGTATTCTCTAGTCCATATATTGTAATTGTAAGTTCTTCTTGGGGTGGTTCTATTATCTGGGAAGGCAAAAAATGCGTTAATCAAGGCATTTATAGTGTATGTACATTTAGTAATTGGCATCTTTTAATGCGTTTTTGTGATAAATAGAAAAGTGATTGTTATAGATATGGACTGAAATAGAAAAATTTATTAAAGGTAATTGCAGATAGTACAGAGAGGTAGATAAATGTATGTGTCGGGTTAGATAATGATAAAGACCGAAAGTGAGTAATATAGTGAAAGTTTCTATTTTTTTTTTGTATGGAGGGGGTGGTGTGTAGTAGAATTAGTATGTATGTATGTATGTATGTATGTATGGCGTACTTGTATAGCGCAAACTGTCACCCGAAGGGTATCCTGGCGCTTCAGACAATTATACCAACACCACACAAACAGTCAAGAAGAGTTAGCCAAACCTAGGAAAGAGAAATGTTTTTAATTCCTTCCTAAAGGAAAGGAAGTCCCTGGAGCTTCTCAGCGACAGGGGAAGAGTATTCCAGTGTTTAGCTGCCACAAATCCAAAAGTCCGCCCGCCCATCCGAGCCCTTATTACCTTTGGAATTGCCACAAGATGTGCTGACAAAGACCGAAGGGAGCGAGTGGGAACATACCACTGGAACAATTCCTGCAGCGGAACAGGTCCTTGCCCATGAAGTCCTTTAAACACTAAACAAAGTGCTTTAAAGATAACTCGTTGCCGGACAGGTAGCCAATGAAGATCGACTAGCGCCATAGAAGAAGAATCAGATCGGCGCCGGGACAGAGCCAACTTGGCCGCCATGTTCTGCACACGTTGCAGCTTAGCCACCAGATGAATTGGGGCTCCCAGCAGTAGTGCGTTGCAGTAATCCAATCTGCTCAGTATGGTGCCACGCACTACTTCTGGCCGAACATGAGCCGGCAGCAGCGGAAGAATCTTCCACAGCATACGGAGCAGCATCATACAAGTGGCCACAGTTTTATTTACGAAGAGGTCCAGTTGAAGATTAGGCCCAAGCATTACGCCCAGGTTTCTGGCAGAAACCGCTGCCACGGGGGCGTCCTGAAAAGAGGTGGGCCAAAAATCAAGGGGCAGTGCCCGAGGGACACGATCCAGCGAGCAATATAATACCTCTGTTTTGGAGCCATTGAACTGCAGAGAGTTCTGCCTCAACCATTCTGCAGTTGACGCCATACACTGATGAAAGATTTCCAGAGGCACCGCATCCTTGCCCTCGATGGAAAAGATGAGCTGTGTATCATCGGCATAGTTAATAACCGAGATGCCGAATGATTTAATCAGACTCACCAGAGGGCGAAGATAGAGATTGAATAAAATGGGGCTAATGGCAGACCCTTGCGGAACACCCTGCTTAACCGCTTTAATCTCCGACTGGAAAGGTGGCAAGGCCACTACCTGGTGCCTATCATCCAGGTAGGAGATCAGCCAGTCACGAGCCAAGCCCTTCACCCCTACATCCTCAAGTCTTCTGACCAGGATGTCGTGGTTGACCGTGTCGAAGGCGGCCGACATGTCGAGCAGCACTAAAAAGGCTGCTCGCCCAGTGTCGGCACGCGAACGAAGGTCATCCAAAACGGTCACCAGGGCAGACTCCGTGCCGTGTGCTGGTCTGAAGCCGAATTGAGACGTGTCCAGGCAGAAATTGGTCTCCATAAAACTGGACAGATGTTTGGTAACCAGTTTCTCCAGAATCTTAATGGGAAAAGGAAGCAGCGATATAGGTCTATAATTCGCTGGGCAGGTAGGGTCCAAAGTTTCCTTCTTTAATAAAGGTGAGACCACTGCTAATTTCCAACACTCCGGGACACGTGCCAAAGAAAGAGACTGGCAACAGATGGCATACAACGGAGGAAAAAGCTCCGCCTGAAATACTTTCCAGTACTTATGTGGCAATGGATCCAACGGAGAACCAGAGGATACACTATTAGCCAACAGGCAAAACTCCTCAAGGGATGGAAGGGGAAAACTATCCAACTGTGCCCGTCTACCAACTACCCCTTTTCTCTCCTTGGCAGCCACTAATGCAGGACCCTGTGCAGGCTGAATAACAGATGTAGTCGTTGAAGCGAGCTTGCTTAGGATCAGAGCAATCTTATCCTCAAAGGCCTGCGCCAGAGAGGTACACAGAGCTTGGGAGGCAGGGATATCATTAGCAGCAGAAGCGGGTCGAGAGAGATCCCCAACAATCTTAAACAAGGCCTGCGTTTTATTCGATGCATTTAAGAGCGACTCCTCTAGGAATCGTGCTTTAGCACCTTTAATCTGTGTTTTATAAATCAATAAGGCCTGTTTAAAGAGGGCTTTCTCAGAGTCTAGATAGTGTTTTCTCCAGGCCCGCTCCGCACGTCTACAGCAAAGCTTCAGTTGTAGTAGCTCAGCGGTAAACCAAGGCATAGCGGTCTTAGATCTATCCCTGATTTTGCGCAGAGGGGCCATCACCTCATCACCTTAGTGATTTAGAGGGAGGCAAATGTAATGTAAAAGAGGGCTAGAACTTGAAAGACATTGAGAGAGATAGATGTATGGAGAGTGAGTTTTAGAGAGAAACAGTGATATGGAATTAGAATATGCAGAGGTAGGGAGTGATATAGTATGAGTATAGTAGAGGATAGTTTTTAAGTTAAGAAGAGAGAGTCAGTTGTATTTTGAGGCAATTGTGTAGCATTGTGATATAAGAAGAGATATAGTTAGGTGTAGATAGAGATATGGATGTTGCTCTGCTCGAGAAATATTTATTTAGAAAATTTGTGGGAGTCTGAGATAAAATTAGTGTTATATATAGATAAAGGTAGGTATATGGAGTTTTGCATGTGGTAGCAGGTAAGGTATATATAGTGAGTAAGACAGGTAGTATGGTAGAGTTAGGTAGCAGTATCTTAAAATGTGTGGAAAAGTGATAGAGTGAGAGATGTAGTTTGTTATGAGAGTACACAGATGTTATGATCGTACACATATGGATGTGGCGCATATGTTTTAATTGTAAGTACGTGCAAGTGTTTGGAGAGCATGCATGTAATGTAGCTGTACAATTTTTTTTGTATTTTGTAGTTATGTAGGGAAGTATAAGAGAAATTGAGAGTCTGAAGTATTTAAAGTGTGGTGGACAGTGGTAGATGTAAGTAGAGTGAGGTTGGGAGAGTTATTGTCACTGTCTGTGACAGTTACCCTTGAGGCGGAAAGCCGGGGGTGTTACTCGTTTAAAAAAAACTAAAACCTGTTTAATCGCGCTATTTTGCACATTGATTTTAAACTTGCTTCATTGCATTTTATCGCTCACCTGTGCTCCGTGGCCTCTGGCTGAGAGGACACTCCCCTACACAGCTGACATTGTGCTGTTGGGAAGGCGAGTTTCTCGGACGCCATCGGCCCCCACGAGACACTGGGCCACACCCCCTCCAGCTAGCCACGCCCCCTCCCGGACGCTCATAAAGCCTGCTGATTTACGAGCCGGCATTCTGTGACAGTTACCCTTGAGGCGGAAAGCCGGGGGTGTTACTCGTTTTAAAAAAACTAAAACCTGTTTAATCGCGCTATTTTGCACATTGATTTTAAACTTGCTTCATTGCATTTTATCGCTCACCTGTGCTCTGTGGTCTCTGGCTGAGAGGACACTCCCCTACACAGCTGACATTGTGCTGTTGGAAGGCGAGTTTCTCGGACGCCATCGGCCCCCACGAGACACTGGGCCACGCCCCCTCCAGCTAGCCACGCCCCCTCCCGGACGCTCATAAAGCCTGCTGATTTACGAGCCGGCATTCTGTGACAGTTACCCTTGAGGCGGAAAGCCGGGGGTGTTACTCGTTTTAAAAAAACTAAAACCTGTTTAATCGCGCTATTTTGCACATTGATTTTAAACTTGCTTCATTGCATTTTATCGCTCACCTGTGCTCCGTGGTCTCTGGCTGAGAGGACACTCCCCTACACAGCTGACATTGTGCTGTTGGGAAGGCGAGTTTCTCGGACGCCATCGGCCCCCACGAGACAATGGGCCACGCCCCCTCCAGCTAGCCACGCCCCCTCCCAGACGCTCATAAAGCCTGCTGATTTACGAGCCGGCATTCTGTGACAGTTACCCTTGAGGCGGAAAGCCGGGGGTGTTACTCGCTTTAAAAAAACTAAAACCTGTTTAATCGCGCTATTTTGCACATTGATTTTAAACTTGCTTCATTGCATTTTATCGCTCACCTGTGCTCCGTGGTCTCTGGCTGAGAGGACACTCCCCTACACAGCTGACATTGTGCTGTTGGAAGGCGAGTTTCTCGGACGCCATCGGCCCCCACGAGACACTGGGCCACGCCCCCTCCAGCTAGCCACGCCCCCTCCCGGACGCTCATAAAGCCTGCTGATTTATGAGCCGGCATTCTGTGACAGTTACCCTTGAGGCGGAAAGCCGGGGGTGTTACTCGTTTTAAAAAAACTAAAACCTGTTTAATCGCGCTATTTTGCACATTGATTTTAAACTTGCTTCATTGCATTTTATCGCTCACCTGTGCTCCGTGGTCTCTGGCTGAGAGGACACTCCCCTACACAGCTGACATTGTGCTGTTGGAAGGCGAGTTTCTCGGACGCCATCGGCCCCCACGAGACACTGGGCCACGCCCCCTCCAGCTAGCCACGCCCCATCCCGGACGCTCATAAAGCCTGCTGATTTACGAGCCGGCATTCTGTGACAGTTACCCTTGAGGCGGAAAGCCGGGGGTGATACTCGTTTTAAAAAAACTAAAACCTGTTTAATCGCGCTATTTTGCACATTGATTTTAAACTTGCTTCATTGCATTTTATCGCTCACCTGTGCTCCGTGGTCTCTGGCTGAGAGGACACTCCCCTACACAGCTGACATTGTGCTGTTGGGAAGGCGAGTTTCTCGGACGCCATCGGCCCCCACGAGACACTGGGCCACGCCCCCTCCTATACAGTTTACACATGCACACTTTCAGGAAGCGCAGCGGACGAGCGCAGCGGGCACACCATCAGCACACTGAAGACACGCCAAAGACTAGCCCGTCTGTGCCCGTCCGTGCCAGGACGGGGCACGAGGCAAAGGCTCCCACTCCCTTTTCATCCCCAAGGCTGGTAAGATCGTCATCTGCTTTGAAAGCGCTGCGCCCTACCCCAAATCCGAGGTGCTCCATATCTAACCTCCATAAAGTCGGAACACGTGCTTGCTCTGAATGTAAACTATCCACCACCATTCGTCAACCCCACCCTGACCCATCTAGGAGACACAGGAAAAGCAAATTATTACGTAAAGTCGAGCCGCTGACTTATGTTTTTTATAGCACAAATTGTCGATCACTGCCCAAACATAAACATGATATATTCAATCTCCTTGCGGAAAAAGGTCCTAGTGTCCTTTTCCTAACCGAGACCTGGTTGCATGACAGCGCCGGCCCGGATGTTGCTACTGCCCTCCCCGATAACTACGCCATTGTCAGAATAGACAGGGAAAAACAGGTAGGGGGTGGGATAGCCATCATCTTTAACAGAGAACTAAAATGCACTTAGGAACCGGTATCGATCCCAGACTGTGAAGCAGGTCTATTCAAAATCTCCTTGAACCCCAATTTTACTATGTCAGGCCTTCTGATCTATCGACCACCAGGAAATTCCTCTCAATGGGTATCCAATTTTGCCAATCTTATTACTCCCTACTACATGTCATCTAGCAATTTTTCCTTGTTGGGTGATTTAAACCTGCATCTAGAAGATCCCACCATCCCCTCATGTTCTAACCTGTTGGAAGACCTTAAGGCTTTAAACCTGTCCCTGATAAATTCTAGCCCTACTCATATAGCGGGCCACCTGTTGGACCCCATAATATCCAACATCAGGGAACTTAGCTGTATTGCCACCTTGCCCTCTGGCTGGTCTGACCACCATCTTATTAACTTCAGCATTATTTTTCCACCCTCCCTCAGCCTGCAACAAAATACTCACGCTTCATGCAGAAAAAGTTGGAAATTAGTAGACATTGAAGCATTAAACTCGGCACTACAACAAAACCCTCCAAGCCAAAACTCCAACATGGATCGCTTAGCAACTGAAGCGTATAACTGGCTTAGCAATGCAGCTAACAAATGTCTGCCTTCTACTTGCACCAAAGGGAGTAGACATCGCCCTCCGGCTCCATGGTTTAATGATAGCCTAAAGATTGAAAAATCTAAATGCAAAGCACTAGAACGCAAATGGCGTAAAAATTACGGCCCCAATGCTAAAAGAAGTTACCAAGAAGCCAGGAATCTTTATCACACTGCTTGTACAAAAGCAAGAGCTGCTTTTGTCTCAAAAACTATTGTTGAAGCAACCAACATGCCCAAAACTCTCTTTTCTAAAGTCAAGGAACTGGCTGGCGCACACACCACAGCTGCTGCACCACCATTAAACACACAACAATGCCAGGCGTTAGCATGCTTTTTTACTGAGAAAATCGACAAAATCATCTCAGACATTAAGGCAAAAAATTCTGTTTCAGAACCTTCCCCTCTTTCTGACTCAATACCCACTTTTTTGGGTGAAAATTTACTGGAATCCTGGCCTGTTCTTTCAATAGATAAACTGAAAGGAATCCTTAAAACTATTAAATCCGGCTCCCCCAGGGACCCCATCCCTATCAAAATCATTAAAAAACTGGATGACCACTCATTGGAGATCATTGCTAATCTCCTAAACTCATCCCTCGACCTAGCTACTGTCCCAGCCTTATGGAAGCATGCCATGGTGACACCCCTTCTGAAAAAGCCAACTGCAAACCCAGAAATACTGGCGAATTATAGACCAATATCTCTGCTCCCAGCTTTTTCTAAATGTCTAGAGAGACACGTACACTCTGCTTTAGCCACTTTTGCAGAAGAAAATTCTCTACTCCACTCTTCGCAATCTGGTTTCAGGGCTGGCTTCTCCACAGAAACCGCCCTGCTTGGTGTCACTGAACACATCAGAAAGCTTCTCGACCAAGGGCACACGGTCACGCTCGTGTTATTGGACCTAAGTGCGGCGTTCGACACCATCTCCCATGATACTGTTATTAAAGAGCTATATACAAATGGTGTACGAGGAAAGGCTTTGGATTGGATCAGATCTTTCCTGGCTAATCGAACTTTCCAGATTGCATCTACACAAGCCGTCTCAGACACCCTACCTGCATCGCATGGAGTGCCCCAGGGGTCCATCCTTAGCCCTTTATTTTTTAATATGTATCTAAAACCTCTGGCCGACCTTGTTGAAAAATCAGGTCTAACGCTTATGAACTACGCTGACGACTCCCAAATCATCTTCTCCCTTTCTGAATCTTGTCCTCACTCCCCTTCGTTACTTAAAGAAGGACTATTAAAAATCTTGAACTGGATGACAAAAAACCAGTTAAAACTAAACGGCGACAAGACGGAAATACTGATTCTGGGAAAAGATCAGGATCTCTGGAATTCCGTACATTGGCCTGATCAGATGGGCACATTTCCTACCCCGGTGGCCCACGCCCGTAACTTGGGCTTTATTCTGGACAATTCCCTATCCATGAACAAACAGGCCAGTAAAGTAACCAGCCTATGTCTCACCATAGTTAAATGGTTGAGGAAGATCCTCTGGATGCTGCCTGTGTCAACACAAAAGACCGTAGTCAATGCCCTTATCACATCTAGGCTTGACTACGGCAACATTCTGTACCTGGGCGCAAACAAATCTGTGATCGGACGACTACAGGTAGTGCAAAATGCAGCGGTCAGGCTACTCTGCAATATTCCGAAGAACTCCGGAGTTTCGAACCATCGTAGGAATCTTCATTGGCTCAGGATCGAAAGCAGAATCCGTTTTAAAGCCCTGAACTACATGTTCAGGATTAAAGCGGGTACTGCACCAAAATATCTCCAGTCTCTTGCCTCCCTCTATACGCCTAAGAGAAACCTCCGGTCGCAGACGGCAGCCTGCTTCTGCATACCAAGGTTTAAAAGAGCAAGAACAGGTGGCAGATCCTTTGCCTACCTGGGACCCTCCCTTTGGAACACGCTCCCCCCCTGTATCCGAAAGGAAGGAAACTATCTTAGGTTCAGAAAGCTTGTCAAGACCTGGCTGTTTGAATAATTAACACTCAACAGCCACCTCCCTCTTTCTGCCCTCAAACTAGCTGTGACCAGGCGCCGGGAAACCCTTTTTGGGTAGCTGTTGCGCCCTATAAATTGATAAAATAAATAAATAAATAAATAAATTGGGTGAGAGATAAACAGAGTGATATACATGGAAGAAAGTGCAGTGAGTGAAGTACTTAAGATTGTTGAAAGTTGATCAGTGTTAGTAAGTTATGCTGTCGGTGTTAATGGTATGGTTAGGCAATTGACTGCTGTGATATAGTGAGGTAAAGTTAGTTGGAAATAGTGATATAGATGTTTGTATGTACATGGGAATAAAGTTGAAGATAGGAGTATTGGTATTAAAGAAAAATTTAGTTAGTTAGAGATATAGAGGGAGGATGCTTTAGGGAGTAATGTATATGCATGTAGGTAAAGGGATATATAGTTTTTGTGTGAGAGTTAGTTGTACTATTGCAAAATGTATGTAGAAGAGAGAGCAAGAGATGTTGTCAGTTCTGAGAGTACACAGATGAATGTTATATGTGTTGTGTATTGGATGTGTAAGTAAGTATTTTTGAATGTATGCATGTATTTTAGCAATAAATATTGGATTGCAGTTTGTACTTACTTGGAATTGGGTATTTCGAGTTGAATTTAATATTTTTTGGTTATTAAACTCATGCACTGTCAAGTGAGTTATTTTGATGCATGTTCCAAGTTCTATTGGGAAGTCCGCTGCGTCTTTCCATAGTGTGATTTTAACCGAGTCAGTTGCATCATTAACTGTTATAGATTTTAGTTTAGTTTCTTGTCCTCCAATGAACACCGTTTTTGTTTCTTCCTCCTGTTAGATATATAAAAGAAATATTAGTATTATTTGTGTTATACATTGTATACAGTGGAGCAGTATAGTTTACTTTTTTTCTGCGGAACTTCTTAAAGAAATTTTAGTAGAGTGTTGTAGCGTATTTCTTATGTAATAGTAAGTGTGTGCTAGAGTGTGTGCGCTAGAGAGTGTGCGCTAGAGAGTGTGCGCTAGAGAGTCTTTTAGTATATTATGTCTATTATCTATGTTGTAGCAGAGTGTATACTAGAGAGTAGGTGAGTATATTTAGTATAGTAATAGATTTTATTAGTGTTGTGAAGAAAGAGGAATAATAAGTTCAAAGTGGTGGAAAAAGTTGACAGTGCCTCACGTAAGTAACACTATGGAATTTTGCAGATTGGTTCTCACCTGCATGCTCACTTATTCATCATCAGCTATTACCAAATTATAACCGATAATTATAAAAAAGTAATGAAAAAAAGGAGTGAGTAGAGTTTATAGTACACAGTATGTAGTATATAGTAAGTAATAGTGTTAGTAGTAGGAACAGTATTGTGTAGCATATAGTAAGTAGGAAATTAATTAAGTATGAATATAGTCATTAGAGATATTTTTAGACTAGTAATTTTTTATTATAATGCATGTAGTAGATTTTACTAGAGACTATTGTTAAGGGTTATGTAGTAAAGAGTGAGTTATAGAGAGTGTGTATTTAAATGTATGTAATAGAGTGTGTATATTTAAAAGTGTGTTATAGAGTGAGTAGTAGAAATTAGTAAATAGTAGTAATGTGTGTAATGGAGAAGCAAACAATAGTCAGTAGTAGAAATTGATCTAGATAGAATGTGTGTTAGAGAGAGTGTTGTACAGAGTGTGTAGTAAAGAGTGTGCTGTTGAGAGTGTGTGTGGTAAGGAGTTTGTGTTTGAAATTGTGTTATAGAGTGTATGTTATAGTGGTTTAGAGAGTGTGTCTTACAGAGTGTGTGGTAGACAGTGTGTTAAAGTGTGTGGTTGCAAACAGACTATTAAATGTAATTGTGAATATGTATAAATGCATTTCCTTATAAGCAACGTACCTCAGATATTGTCCCTAATATGCTCATTAATGATCGTAAGTTTGCCTCTCTTATTGTTTTAATTGGTGAAATCGGTGGAGCAGGTGGTTGCAGTATGTATTCTGCTTCTTGGGTAATTTCTGGTGGAATTGTTAAGGGTGGCATTCTGGAGATCTTTGTTTGTTCAGTTAAGATTACCACATTGTTCTTGATAATAAAATTTCTAATTATAATTGCATTTCCTTCCTCTGTCTGTTTGTAAAAATCATCGTTGTAGCAAGTTCCTTTAATTGACCCACTTTCATCAGCTAGAGCAATATGATATAAAATTTTACTTTCTTGCTTTGCGTTTTTGTAGTTTGTTTTCGAAGAGCATTTCACTATGTTAGCTCTTATTGCTTTTTGATAAGGTTTGCTTTCTTCTTGTTTTGTCTGCTTAATTTCTTGTATAGAAATTATCTGCAATGAGAGAAAAATGTGAGCATACATTCTGAATATAATATAGTAACATTGAAAATTTCTGAAAGAAAAGAACATATTAAATGATAAATTATGCTTATTACACTGCTACCCATAATGCTTTGTGATCACTATAATATGACTCTAATATACCAAAGTGAGTCACATTTACATTAGTATATATATGATCTAGTGTTGAATTGTAGTCTGTTGTGTAGGCTTGTATTTTTTGGTGACATTGAAATTGGTTTTGCATGTATTCTAATAGTAGTGTTGTGTTTTGTGATACTTGTGTTAAATCTATGTTGAAGTCACCCATGATTATACATTTATAATTAGGATAAAAGTTTAATATGGTAGTTAATACTTGCAATAGTTTTTGTAGTTGTACATGTGGTGGTTTGTATAATATAACAAATAACTAGTCACAATTATTAAGATGCAGAGAAAAATGTACAATGTCAATTTTGTGTTGTGTTTCATAAATTGGCAACAAGAAAATATTTTTCTTGTAGTAAATTGCTATTCCATGCTTAGTATGCTGATTGTGGAATTTATCAAATATTAATAGATGGTATTGTTGAATTAATACATTATTGCTATCTCCTTTCCTAGTTGTGTTTATTTCAGTGAGGCATAGAATATCTGCATTCATGATATTTATATCGGCTTGTATAGCTTTGTAAATTTTTTGTAGTGAACGTATGTTATGTACAATAATATTACAGTTTTGGAGATAGTTACATAATTGGGGTACGGATATTGCCAATTGCATATCTGTCCTTAATCGGGTCATTTCTTCATGTACTTTTGGATGTACAACTATTTTGTCTTGCTGAAAGCTCTTAATATATATGTTGGCTAATGATTTTGCTCTGCTTAGAGCTACATAATGCAAAGGATGTATTTTGCTATTGTTAAAGTGGATGTAAAGTGGTTCAATAGTTTCTCCTTGTGTTCTATGTATAGTACGTGCAGATGATTGGCGTAGGGGGAATTGTTTGCGAATAATTGTTATAAATTTTTGTGTAAATTGAAAATGTCTTGAGATTGCATGAATTGGTGTCCAATGAGGTGAAATGTTATTGCAATATATGTGTCTATTTTCTTGCCTTGTCAATTTACCAACGGTTTCCTTATCAAAATGAATCCATATTACATTAGGGATGCTATTGATAGTTTCTACTAATTCAACTATACCTGTAGCACCATTTGTTAAGCCATCATTGACATTTATATTGCAAGTTAGATTGTATCTTAATTTCAATGCAATATGTAATATGAATGGCAGGCCCATTGTTTTAGTTGGTCTGTAGGTAATTGAGTTAGTATTTTTTGATTGACTACTTCAGTTAGGTCAGATGCAACTGTATCTATAGCGGTTGCTGTGTAAACAGGATAGTTTATTATGTGCTGCAATAAAACTTCATTATTAATGTTATTAACTTCTTTGTTTGTTGCCATAATATAAGGTATGGTCTTGCTAATGTTTTTTGGTGGGTCTAATTCGCGTGTTTGTATTTGTATTGTATCTGCATTAGTTTGTGTTCCTTCTCTTAATCGGTTTAGTAGTTCAGCAAATGGCAAGTCATTTAGCTGCCTCATAATTTTTGTCAACTCAAATAACTTAAAGTGCGTTTGCCATAAATTAGTACTTACTGGTCTGTATGAATGCCTAGAATTTTCAAATATGTATGTGTCAAAAACTGGTTTTAATTGATAAAAATCTCCAATTGCTAAAATGGATATTCCACCAAAAGGGAGGTTAGACATTTTTATTTCTTGTAACCGATTATGTATGAAATTGAAGAGATTTGCCCCTACCATTGATATTTCATCAATTATTAGCAATTTAAGATGCAGTAATTCTTTTTGGAGTGTGCTTCTGTTCTCATGAGTTAGTGGTTTATGAGTTAGTATTTGCGGAACTGGTATCTTAAACGTACTATGTAGCGTTTTACCATGAATGTTATGTGCTGCTTTGCCTTTTGGAGCTGCAAGCAATACATATATGTTATCTGTATTTTCTCCAGCTCTAGAAATTGTAAAAGCGTACTAATGTTTGGTAAAGTGCTGCAATAAGGAAGCTTTTGCCTACTCCTGCACCGCCTGTACAAAATGTGTAGCAGGGTGTTTCTTTTGTTTTTATCCAATGTAAGTGATGGTATATAAAGTTAAGTTGTTCATTTGTAAGATTTTGCATTAAACTGTGATATTGGTCATTTGGCATTATATTATTGGTTAAAAGTTCATCAGTACTTGTACTTCTAATGCCTAAATCGAATGACATGTCATATAATAGTGGTTCATTGACTTGAACTTCAGGACATATGTTGTCATCTGTTTCTATATCTGTTGGAGGTATAAGTAATGTGTCTAATGCACAGTCTAAATAGTTATTAGGCGCTAATGTTTTATTATGCTTATTATACTTATTATGATTAAAGTCAACTATGTTTTGAATTTCTAGATATTGTTCATAATATGTTCCCTTATGACCAATTATTTGATTTTCTTCTCTCCAGGGGTAATAAAGCATTACCAATTCTCTATAATAATTTTCTGGGTCATTTTTTTTGTTAAATCTGCAATAGAGAATTATTTTCTGTTTTTTGCGTTTTCTATAGTCTGGTTCTACTGTTTCATCCTGTATATTAATCTCAAGTTCTTCCTCATCTGAGCTATAAAAGTTATTTTCAATGAGAAAATTGTCGTGGTCTGTTTCATTTTTTCGCTTTCTACTTTGTTTATTTTCATTATACATAGATGCATAGTCAGCTAATGTATATGTTTCTAATTTTTTAGGCTGTTTGCTGTACTTTACTATAACATTATCATATTGTATTTGATTGGATGTATCTGGTAACTAATTTATAGTTTCTATGTCTTTTAATAAGTAGGTACGCTTTTCTGGAGGGCTTGTATTAATGAAAACATAAGATCTAGAACTTTTCCGTAAAGGAATTTGAAGTATAAGAGAGGCTGCTTCTTGTGCACTTATTTCTGTACAGTTTAAGAATTTGTTACCTATATGCTTAAGTTGATCTTTTATACTTGGATTGTGATAAACTTCTTTTGCAGCTTGTGCAATTATTCTGCTCATTCCACACTGTGATTTACTAATATATGATACTATATATACGGCACATGCATATGCATCTAAGATGTATTGTATATCTATGTGTGCTTGCCATGCTTGTAAAATTGTAGTATTGTAGTTATTAATAAAGCATTCAGCTGTTGTTCTTTTTAGGAAAATAGTATTTTTTTCTATAATGCACCGTATACATAAAACATATTGTCTTGTATCTAGTGGCATAGAATCTAAAAACTGACTAAAAGAATAACTTGGGAAGTCTTGTGTGTTCATAGTTAGGTGTATTAGTTCAATTTGCTGAAGGACCTCTTGATCTGTTTTGTCTAGTGTTAATGGTTCTAGTATAAAAGTTTCTGGCATTGGATATTTTGGGTACTGGTATTTGCAGATTCTTTTATGTTTGATACGGCAATATTTTGTATGCCCGTGTCTTTGGAGGGGTAATAAAGACTATATTTGGATCTTGTGTTTTTGCACGTCACATATTTATTTATAAAAGTAATAACTGCATTGAGTTCAGAAGTTTCATATTGTGGAGCATTCTCAATCCATACTATTGCATGTATATGTGGTGATCCTCGTTGTTGGAATTCAACTCTATAAAAGTAATCTATAATCTTGCCAATTGGGTTACTTTCATGTAATAAAATACAATTAAATAATTTTCTAACTTGGAAGTCAAAATGTCTTGCACATGTAATAGGATTTTGTTGTATTAATGTGCATTTTGTTTCCCATGACATATTTTCAAATTCTTCTTTTGTAACATTTTTTTTTCACTACGCAATAATATGTTGATTAAATGATACCATTTAGTTTCTGCTGCTGATAAAGTAAAAAAAAATGTTGGTATTCCTAATTGTCTAATCATAGCAAATATGTCTTTTTTGCATTGCTCCCAATATGGTGGCGAGCTACGTATAGTTTTTAGTATTTTGTATCCCTCATTAATTTGTAAAATGCGGTCTAATTTCTGTTTCATGTCTTTTGCCGTAATAATGTTCCCATTGGTAAAGTATTTTCTAAGTGAGATGTATATTTTACTCTGTATTTGTTTAATGTGCAACTTTTTCAATTTAAAGAAAACATTTGTTATAGACATTGCTACTCTTTGATCATTACTTCTTAATTCCCATTGACAGATGGTACTGTAATGTATTGGTACATGCCTTTCTTTATTTGTTGGACTTCGCTTCCCACAAAATATTGTAGGGAAAGCTAAATATTCAGA
Organism: Triturus cristatus; assembly: GCF_964204655.1. NCBI lineage: Eukaryota > Metazoa > Chordata > Amphibia > Caudata > Salamandridae > Triturus > Triturus cristatus. Next base: position 1,065,685,011 of record NC_140579.1, on the reverse strand, counting down.
ATCTTTGTCTTCATATAGACCTCTTGGCATGTTATATTCAGCAGGTGCTAAATTTATAATATTAATGTTTTCTGTAGTTATAGTTTCATTAGTTAACATAGTATCTAAATTCCCTGCTGCAATGTTGTCTGAGGAATCTGATGTATTGTTTGTATCAGAAGTGTCATTACAAGGTGGTATATTTGCTGGTGTATATTCCCAATCTGGATTAATGGTGACTCCATATACTTGGAACATACTGCTAGTAGTTGCTAAATATAGAGCTGCACGTTTTACTTTATTTGGTCTAACATTTTCAAAATGGGTATAGGATTTATAACTTAATTTTCTTTTTAATTTTATGGGAATTGTCATGTTATCATTAATTTGCCTTGGTAAAACAGTAACTGCGTCATAACATCCGCAGGTACGTTAACTACTGCACCTGAGAGAGATTTTTGGAACCCACGTGGTAGTGTTCTAATTTGTAAAAAAGGTATTCTTGGTGATACTAATCTTTCTTCTAAATTATGCAAGTGTAATTCTGGTGGGATACCAGGAAATCTCATCCCATTATAGAAAGAACAAGGTAGTATTTTGTCCTTAGAAATATATGTGTAGCATGTTTTGCATATATCTTCTGTTTGATATTTGCTAATGTTACATTCTATGAATTTTGCCTGTTTTTTTATATTGTGTGTTTTTTGTAAACTTTGTTTATGCCATAATTGATTGCAAATAGTGCAAGCAAACTCTGGGTCATATGTAATTTGTGCATGAAAACTACTAATTATGGCATTTGTTGTCGATGATGCTATATTTGTATTAGTGTTAAGTGAACTTTCTCGTTCTTGTGTATGCTTTCTTTTTCTGTTACTGTTATTTTGTTGGACTTCTATTCTAGTTGTGTGATTTTGAAATTCAGCATCAGGTGTAAATGTGTTTGTTAGTACATTGGTATTGCTAATAGTTATGTTAGAAGCAATATTACTGGTGGTTGTGGAAAGCTCTTTATGTGTTTGGCTATTGCTGTTTAGTGTTTCAATAATCGTATCTCCTACTTGTACGTTTTTTGGTGGGATATGTGTTAATGTATTTTGAACTATGTTTGTAGTATGGACATATATGTTTTTTATAGTTTATTCTTTTTTTGCTATGGTTTCTTTGTGTTACCTTAAGTGACAATTTGGTAATTGTGTTGTAATACTCAGTGAATTTGTTAGCTTTTCTTTATCAGCTAACTTTATGATGTATTCTATAAGTAGATTAATAGAGTTGATTTCTATAGCAATACATGTCCCATTAGGATGAGGTATTACTTTTCCATCTTGGCTATTTGAATTAAATATAAAGTGTGTATGGATAGTTTTGAATACTGAAATTGTATATGTATTCATACAGATTAATACACCAGTTTGTAAATTAATTGCAGAAGTGAATGTTGTTATAAATTTGGTATTTTGAATTTGTGCTTGTTTTGTTATCTCGATTCTAAAGCATTTTTTTAGCTTAATTGAATATATAATGTTATTGTGGTCTATGTAATTTGGTAAATATTGTGGCTGCATACAATTTTTGTTATTAACAGAGTGCATTTCAATATATAAAGCATCTCCGAGATCCATAATAGAATGTAAATCTAGACTATCCCAAGTATATGCTGGTTTACAGTAGTTCTGTAGAATAGCACATATACTATTTGGTAGAGATTGTGCACATTTTTATGTTTTTCTAATATTTGTTTCTTTTTGCTGTTTGTGTGTGTGATTTAATACATTTATTTCTTGTTGTGCTTCTGCTAAAAAGTGTGTGTCTATGTTGGTATTCTCTATGGTATTTTGCCTTTTGGACAATATGCCATTGGTGGTACTTTGGGGAACTATTATTGCATTACTTTCAGTATTTGGTATGTTTGTATGATGGGAACTATGTGTATATGTGTTGGTATGTAAATCACTTGTTGAGGCTGTCCGTTCTTGTACATTTATGTTTATGCTATTACTATTTTTGATTTCTGTGTTGCGCTTAAGTGTTTTTTAACTATACTTGCATATGTAGTAGTAGTATATTGTGTTGTATCTATGTTATTGCTGTTAGTTGTAGACAGTTTTATAAGATATTAATCTGAATAGATGTATGTTTTATGTATGTATTGGGGGGGGGGGTGGTGTGTGTGTGTGTGTGTGTGTGTGTGTGTGTGTGTGTGTGTGTGTGTGTGTGTGTGTGTGTGTGTGTGTGTGTGTGTGTGTGTGTGTGTGTGTGTGTGTGTGTGTGTGTGTGTGTGTGTGTGTGTGTGTGTGTGTGTGTGTGTGTGTGTGTGTGTGTGTGTGTGTGTGTGTGTGACTATCCTTGTGGGGACTTGGGTGTGATAACACACTCACGCTGTGGGGACTTGAGTGCACTGTGGGGACTTGAACCCAGGTCCCCACAAGGCAATGTCTTCTAAATGATAAAAAATGACTTCAGGAACATCTGTGCCAATTTTTACAACTTTTGAAAAAATTACCTTGTGGGGACCTGTGTTTCATCAAGTGTGTTTATATTTCTGCTCAGCTCTGCCCCTGTAGACAGGAGGTGGTACTGCAGTCTTAAACACACTTTGCATTTAAACACACTTTGCTAACTAGAAACACTCAGTAGCAGCAGAAAGGACAGACATTTCAAAGGAAAAGCTTCATATCTTGTGTTTATCCAAATATTTTTCATCCATGTTAAACTTTTCTCTATTCATTAAAAATAAAACTTTATTTACATGAAGCTATTGATGTTAGAATTGTTGTATCTAAACATTATAAGTGGTTTTATGAACATTGCTAAAAGTGGTTTGGGTCAGTTTCAAATCCCAACATTCTTTGCTGTTGCCGCTTGATCCTTATTTGTAACTAAACAATGATGGTGCACTGCACTGTGATTCAGTATAAACTGAATTGATCATTTTTGTGCACATAACCTACAGGCATCAATGCATATTGTTAGATTTTAGATGTCTGTACCAGGAATTCAGAATTTTGATGTTGCTTGTCCTCAGTTTACATATTTATATGCACAATGTACTATGTTCTTTTAGAATATGGCTAGATAAGTGAGTGACTAGGCTTCCACTTTGCTAAGGATTACGTACTTGCAGACAGCAAATTGAAGTATGTTCTTATAAAATTAATGAACTTCTTAAAAGATATATTCAAACGTCATCATAATATGCAATTACATTTGAATCATTTGAATTGCTGAATATAAAAACTGTTCATAGAGCTTTACAAATAAACATTGGCAAATCCAAAAGGTCTCACCTATGTGATAGCTATTGGCTTTGGCAATGGGTTTTAGCCATGTTGTATACCACTGGGGCTGCTGTTCAGCAAGACTAAAAGTTAGTGGCATGGAGTGGGGTGGTGTAGGGTAGACAGGAGAGGGGTAGATTGAGGTATAGCGGAATAGGGTAGATTGGAGTAGAGTGGAGTGTGGTAGACTGCCATACATTGGAATGGGGTAGAGTGGGGTAGAATGGAGTGGGGTGGATTAGGGTAGAATGTAGTGGGGTAAATTAGAGTGGGGTAGTTGGGGAGATTAGCGTGGTACATTGGAGTGGGGCCGATTGAATTGGGGTGGAGTGGCGTAGATTGGGTGGCGTGTGGTAGATTGGGGTGGGATATGGTAGACAGGGGTGGAGTGAGGTAGATTGGAGTTGAGTAGATTGGAGTGGGGTAGATCGGAGTAGGGTAGAAGGAGTAGATAGGGTGGATTGGAGTGGGCAGATTGGACTGGAGTGGGGCAGATTTGAGTGGCATGTAGTAGTATGGAGTGAAGTGGAGTGGGGTATATTGGCTAGAGTAGACTGGAATGTGGTAGATTGGGGTAGAGTGGCGTCGAGTAAATTGAGTGGACTGGAATGTGGTAGATTTGAGTGGCATTTGGTAATATGGAGTCAAGTGGGGTATGGTAGATTGGGTAGACTAGAATTGAGTTTGGATGGTTGGGGTAGAGTGGACTGGAGTGGGGCAGATTGGGTGGATTGGATTGGACTGGTGTGGGATAGATTTGAATGACATGTGGTAGTATGGAGTGAAGTTGAGTGTGGTAGAGTAAACTTGTGTGTGGTGGATTGGGGCAGAATGGAGTGGGGTGTATTGGGGTAGATTGGAGTGGAGTGGGGTAGACTGGAGGGAAGTTGAGTAGATTAGAGCGGAGTGGGACAGATTGGGTGGATTATAGTAGCGTAGAAAGGAGGGTACATTGGAATAGATTGGAGTGGTGTGGGGTGGGGTAGACTGGGATGGGGTGGGGTAAATGAAGACAATGTGGGGTAGACTGCAGTGGGATAGATTGGGAGTGGTGTGGAGTTTGGCAGAGTTGGGATATATTGGAGTGGAGTAGATTGAAGTGGGGTAGATTGAATTGGGGTAGAGTAGGCTGGAGTGGAGTTGAATAGATTGGCGTGAGGTAGGTTGGGATGGGTGTGGTAGATTTGAGTGGTGTAGATTGATCAGGGTAGGGTAGTTTGGAGTAGATTGGAGTGGAGGAGATTGGGGTAGATCGGAGTGGGACATACTGCATAGGGTAAATTGGAGTACACTAGTTTGGGGTGGAGTGGGGAGGGATACATTGGCGGGGGGTGAATTGGGGTAGAGTGGATTAGATTGAATTGGAGTGGGATAGATTTGAATAGCAGGTGGTGGTATGGAGAGAAGTGGACTGGGGTAGATTGGGTAGAGTGGGCAGAGTGGGTTGGAATGTGGTAGATTGGGGTACAGTGGAGAGAGGGAGATTGGGTGGATTGGAGCGTGGTATATTGTGGTAGAGTGGAGTGGAGTAGATTGAAGTGAGGTAGAGTGGAATTGGAAAGACTGGAGTAGAGTTACGACTGGAGTGGAGTGATATAGATTGGGGAAGAGTGGAGTGAGATACATTGGAGTGTAGTATCATGGGGTAGAAAAATCCTGGTCTTAAGTAGGCGAAACGAGGAGAAATACTTTATTTCTCCTCATTTTAGCTTTTTCCATGTGTGCTGCCTTTTGCAGCACACATGGAAAAAGCAAAATGCCATGGTTTGTTCATGTACAGGAAGGTGTTCCTTCATGTACATGAACAAACCTTTTAAAAAATGCCAATATGTAACTTTCATGTGTGCTGAACGAAGCAGCACACATGAAAATTACAAAATGGTATTTTAGATTTGTTTATGTGCAGGAAGGGGCACCTTCCTGTACATAAACTACCCTCCCTGCACACAGACACCCTTGCACTCTGGCGCAAGGGTGCCTGCTTTGGTGCTAAGTCGTGACACTTAGCACCATCGCAGGGGGAAACGTTAGGCTGCACAACATTCTTGAGAATAGGGTGCAGCCTCGTGTTTCTGAAGTGGTGGCACCGCCACTTCTTTGAGAATATCCCCCACTGCTTGTTAATTCAACCTCTAATCCAGTCTGCAACTGCACTAGTGGATAAACTATATACTGAGCAGGATTGTTTGAAAGTGTCACAGGAGGAATTACACAGTCTTGCAAATTGCATTTGCATATAACAATTTGCAGCAGTTCCCTTAAAATACAAGTTTTCTGCCATTAAATAAGCTGAATCGAGCATAAACACAGTTCACACCACAAATTGAATTTTCATTTTACGCTTTAGTGAAAGATGTTGTGTAAGGCCCAGGCAAAGTTTCCTGAACGTGGGTGTTATCTGGTGTAATTTCAGTAATTTCACGTTACACTTGTTACATGAAATTCCCAAAATGATTTTATTACACCATGCCTCATAATTACGCGACATTCACGGCAAATCCAACGCAAAAGAACAAATGTGAAGAATCACAACATGAAGGGTTGCAGTTTGCAGCGCTTGCCTTTTTTGGGCTGCAAGTACTCATTCTGTGCTAAAATACAGCATTTGAATTCTGTTTTTGCATTTTGCGAAATTGACTGAAATGTTACATAAAGTATTCGCAACCCACAAATGCACCTTTATATGTGACCAGAAAGGAGCAGGGTTTGCAAGCGGGTGAGCTGCATGTTTTGTACGACTGTTTTGTTTTGCGTTAAACAGCTGAAAGTCATGGCCACATATCTTGCTGTCGGTCAACGCCAGAAAATATAAGCTGCAGCAGTTAACAGAATCTTTTTGTATAATAAGGTTTAGCGTGTTTAGATGTTTATATCAGTGATGCATGAATTAACTGCTAAAAGGGATGTACCACAGTATGCATTTTACTGCACCATGGAGTGAGTATATAGCGACGATTAGTGTGGGATGTAGTGGCTTCTTAGGTTCTGCATAGTAGGTACTAACTGTATACAAAACTAAAAGTCTGTGTCAAAAATTAAGACAGCAGGCGGGAAGCAGTAGGTACCCGGCCATATGTGACATTTTGTCTTGAAATAAATTGCGTCATTCTGGAGTGTAAACTTTGAGCTCATTAGCTGTAATTGAGAGTGTCCTAGACTTGGTGTCAGAAAGGCTGGATTTTACTAAAGACTCGGAGCAGAGTATTAGGCTATCTTTTCTTGCTATTTATTCACAACAGCCAAGCAAGAGGAAACAAGCATTGGCATAGCCAATAGGTCTCGCTTTGGGAACTTTATAAGTATTTAGTTATGCAGCACAATATCCTTGGTGCAGGAACATCAACTGTTGCATGGCTAAACACTTATAAGGTTCCAAAGGCGAGACCTATTGGCTATGCCAATGCTTGTTTAGTTCTATATGTACTGCCATGCTATTGTCCCGCTCGTTCTGTAACCTCCCTGCTCGTCTCCAAATCAGATTAATTGTGAGGCATGGGCAAAGTGGGCTAAATTGAAATTGCTGCCTATTGCTCATAACATATATGCTCAATTTTTATAGTGCACTTAACATCAATAATATTGTCTGAGACAAACTTACATAATGCATTTTTTCCAGACACGCTTGATTTTTTTACATTTTTAATTGGGAAAGATAGGAATTTAAATGTGGCCTATTAAATCCACTACAAAATAGATAAATTAAACACTAAATTTCATTTCACGCTACAATATATGTTCTATTCCCTAAACAGAGAAATGTTTACAAGAACCTCCAAACTATCTATTAGCACAATTGCTACTGAACGAAAGGAAACGGAAAACAGGATTCGGAGCAGAACTTCAGGATGGCCACTCACAGAAGTGCAAATGCGCGATTGAGCATCTCAAAAGGTCAATTAACATGACAAGAGACTAGTCCCTGAAAACCCCAGAGACGGTGAAAGACGGGAAACGCTTCCTGTGGGGGGTTGGGCCCTGTTGCAACAGAGCACACCTTGCTAAAAGTCTACAGAGAAGCGGCATGGCATACTTCTCAATGTTTGCCCTGACAACAGCAAGCATGGGGCCCAACACCCAGAGATTCTCACTTGATCATCGCATCAAGCTCACTACGAAATGATGGTTACAAAAACAAAATAAAACATTTGCAAGAGGCATACAAAATTTAATGTGTGTGCCTACAAAATATTCTGGTAATTATCGCATTCTAAATAAAAGCGTTCCCGGGTTGGCAAGGGGCAGAGTTTGTGCTATGTGAAAAGGATGCATATGAGAAACGTTTGAAGGCGGAATGTTGGTAGATATTTGCAGTTCTTTTAATTTTTTTTTAACAAGTTGTTCTTCTCCAGGTAAATAATGATTAGCTTTGTGGGAGAACAAATGCAACAATAGACTACCCTGTCATTTCGGAAAAACATTTCTCTAACTGAACAAAAGAGTGGCGAAAATAAATTGGTGACATACAAAGGCAAATGGGGATGAAAGAGAGAAAACGAATGGAGACAAGGAGGAAAAGAGAATCGTACAAAAAAGTATATGGCGAGGAAGAGATGAGAGGAAGAGGGAGTAGGAAGAAAATCAGGGCTGTCACAGAGGAGAGGTGAAAGTGCAGACAATGAAAACAGGATTTGCTGAGAAAGGCACGCCCACATTTTAAATTTAAAGAAAATAGCAACTGCAGATGTAAGAGACGTCCAAAGGAACCATGCAGAGATCAGTACTGGCTAGCAAATAGGTGGGAAGAAAGGTAGGAAAAGCAAGAGCTTCTGAAGGAGATAGAACTACAGGAACTAACAAGGGGAGAGGGGTATACAGAAAAAATGCAGGCAGGGCAGGAACTGCTGTAGAAATAGAAGCAGTTAGGGAAAACACCTGGAGAGCAGTGCAATTTCGCAGGGGTCTCTGTCCCTTGTCCAATGATAGTAAATGTCCCAGTCCTAACATTTTTTTCACTATTATACATGTGCTCTCAAGGCCGGCTTTAAGGTGATGCAACCGGTGCAGCCGCATGGGACGCTGACCTTAGGCGGTACTGAATTTAGAAATCGCTGTTGGGTTTAAAAGCACCTGCTGCAGAGTTTCTTGTGTGTCCAGAGGTTTTCAGCTAAAAATAAAAATTTCAGGATCTCTTTGATGATTAATGTTCCTGCTGGAGAGAGAGATTGCAGTTTTTTCAAGTGACAGCTTTGGCTCATCATAAAGTAATGCAGCAGGTTAATATGCCTGCTGCAAAGAACACGTACCATGCAGATCACAGAACTGCCTTTTCTGTGTATAGCTCAGTGGGTTACTGCTTTTGTCACAGAGATCCTTTTGTTACTTGTAGTTCATTAATTATAATCCTACCATAGTTACCCATGAACTGTCATTAAAGAGTTGCATGCAAAGTGCATGGTATAAGTTAGAATTTTATGCATTTTCCCCCGTCTTTTATTATCCTAATATTGCAAAAAAAGGGTTCGTTTGGATAGAAATATATTCTTATTAGTGAAGCCAACCCTAAACACTGTGGTACATTTTAAATGCTGTGCTTCTCTAGGCCAAACATTCTTAATGTATACTGCGCAATAGTATGGATGATGTGATTGCTACACCTTTTAATCCTCATTGCCTTATGTAACATTTTCTATAGACTGATTTACAAGTATCATTAACTGTCCCAGTAGAATGTGTGTGTGATGTAAAGTGCTCTGAAAAAACCCTACTCTGATATGAGCAGTGCTATAAAACAAACATGTATGTGGAAGATGGACTATGGAGATGTGAGGGGCACTGTGAGGGAGGTAGTAAGGAGATCTGTGAACACAGAGGCCGGGCCGGACTGGGAACCAAAACCGGCCCAAAACCGGCCCCCACCCATGCCGCGCACCGGGGGGATTGCCCGGTGCCCGCTACGGCCAGTCCGGCCCTGCATGGAGGTCATGGGGAGGGGGTCAAAAAAGACTTTCGCACGGGCACCACCAGCGAGAAAGCCAGCCCTGTGTGGTCCGGCATTTGTAATGTGAAAAAGGGTTCATTAACCAAACATACCAGCTGCTGCATTGATTTAGAGATTTAGTGGCACCTTGCTGCACTTTGTTACTGGGAAAGGGCAAGAATGCACCATATTTATTACAATATGGTGCATTCCTGTCCTTTCCCCTGCACTGGCACACAATGGGCTGCTTAACGCCAAAGCAGACACCCTTGCACCATGGTGCAAGGATGCCTGTGTTGCATGCAGGATTTTGTTTTGCAGGATGGTACACTTTCCTGCACAGCAACAATCCAGAGAGGCATTTTCTTCTTTCTATGTGTGCTGCAAAATGCAGCACACAGAGAACAAGCATTTACAATGCAACGGTCTTGGCATTGTTAAAGTTAGAGCTATTGGCATTGCTCATGACATTATTTTTGTTTATGTTTTTGTTTTTAAAACATTTAAAGAAACGGCATTGTCATGAGCAATGCCAATAGCTCTAACTTTAACAATGCCAAGACCGTTGCATTGTAAATGCTTGTTCAGAATTCCTGAGACGTAGAAGCTAACCATCTGGGTCATTCCATAAATGAGAAAGAAGGGTATGGAAGTAGGGGAGAGTCGCTCTGCATGCCTATAATGGATGGTGTTGTAATGCGAAGTCAGGGCTGAATGCCATTAAAGAACGAGTAGCATAAATTAGCATATATGAAAATACTGGAAGTACAAATTGAAAGATATACAGACAAGGAGAGCACTGAAACTCGCCAGGTATTTCAGAGAAGATGACGCTTACGGGCCACGAAGCCACCAGGATACACTCAGAGGCTCAGAAGCATACTGAGGTCCGTAAGGCAAGGCTGCTAGTTAGCTCCGGTCGCAAACTCTCCTAGGCTGACGGCAGCGGCAAGTCTTTTTCGCTTACCTGTGCTCTCAATCATGCCGAAAATAGGGTGAGGTCTCTCCGGGGCTGTGCTGAGTGCGGCGGATAGTGGGGGGGGGGGTCCTGAAAAGCAGGGTTACCTTCATCGTGGTGGCACCACTCTGGATTAATGCGGCAGACAGTAACAACGGGGCTGAGAACACTGGGAGGAGTGTGGGCGGAGGCTGCAGTGCGGCTCAGCTGGGGCCGCCGGGCTGCTGCGAGAATCGACTTCCTGGGGAGCAGGATCAGTTTGTGCTCATCCTCGAGACAAGCTGGCCTGGGAGAGCCACAAGACAGCATATTCTCTGAACATCGGCAGCCAGGAGATAACACCAAAGAACCCCTGATGACCCTGGTAAGGAGTAGGGAGCGGGCCCCATTATAGAAGGCGATATTATCACTAATACCAGTATTGGTGCCTCTAAACAGAAATCAGCCACTCCAGGGAGACTGTAGGTTCTGAGGGCACCGGAAAACACCACCGCCTTTCTCCGAGGCAGAGCAGAAATGCCTCGGAGAAAGGCATCGGCATTTTCGGATTCGGGGGCGTGTTTGTCTTTTCTCTCCTCCAGTCATTGGCTGGAGGAGAGAATGAGACTTCTTGCAAAAAACACGCCCCCCGATCCGAAAAGGACGGGGCCTAATCTGAATGACTGACCTCTTCTCCAATGGCTGGCCAGCATTCAAGAGGCCAGCCAATGGAGAACAGGGGAGAACAGGGGCGGGTTCAAGCCCCTCTTCTCCAAGTCATTAAATCTCGGAGCTCGACTGCGCAAGCGCAGCCTTCGCAGCCGAGACCTAAAAAGGGAGTAACGAGGAGAAAAAAAACATTTCTTCTTGTTACGCCTCTCCTAAGAAGGCGTATCTTTTTGCCACATTCCCAGGTCTACCAGTGATGGTAGAGTTGCTGCACAAGGCAAAGTGGCCCTGTGTGGCTTGATACATCGGATTTTAGGGTTTGAGTCTCACATCCACCATGGTGCGTAATGCAAATGTGATGCAAACCCTTGATAAAAAGGACCCATACTGTATAGAAACTAAAGTGGAAAGATGAGCACTGGCACATGTTAAACACAAGTGGGCCAGCGCAAGGGGGGAAACAACCATTACAACGCAGTAATTATAACGCACTACCTTTACAACGCAGTCATTACAACACAACTGCCTTTACAACGCATGCCACTATAACGCATGCCATTACAACGCACGCCATTACAACGCATTATAAGGTGAAAAATGGGTATTTTTTAGTTTTAGGGTGGGAATGGGTTTTGGGGTACATGGGGATAACATTTTTACCCCTACACTATCCAACACTTAGCCTACTGTTGCACTCACTGGAGTTGGAATAGTAATTTTTACCCCTACATTATCCAACACTTACCCCACTGTTATCCCAAAAGTATTATGCATTATAATGGTATGCGTTGTAGTGGCATGTGTTGTAATGTTATGCATTGTAATGGTAGTTTCTATAAATGCGTTGTACTGTCATGCGTTGCAAAATCATGCATTGTATTGGTAGTTGCGATGTAAAAACTGCATTGTAAAGGCATGCGTTGTAATTGTTTGCGTTGTAACACCATATATTCACGCAAGGGAGAGCGGATGACAGAGCTATATCTTAACTTTAATTGCTGTGCTGCACTCCCACTGCTGTACCTAGCAATAGCAGTATCTCTCAGATTCTGGAAGATCAAGCGTAACCATAACTTCCTTGAAGTGCTTAACTGCTTTATTCTTGCACAAATCTGGCATTTTCTAAATCCGTTCTGTCTCTTGCCAAAGATTTGTCACTCTTCAAGTAGGAGGTGAAATCTGAGTAGTGGTCAATGGAAGTAAATGACAAGGTAAAGGTGGTAGGTCCCTTTTAAACACGCTTTGTCCCATGTCATCAAGGTGATTTTGCTAATCGGTGAAAATATTGTTCCCAGTTACGATGACTCTTCCGAGGCCACAGAACTACCCGGAGGGGCTTCCTGTAATGGCTTGATGGATATAGACCATTGTTTATTGGATCTGTTCTTTTCCCCATTTAATAAGAAATCCTATTTACATAGCCTGACAATAGCAATGGCTTTTGGGATGAGCCATATTTTCCATAGCTAGGTACACATATAGCAAGTTGTGCACTAGCCAGGGCTTATCCCACATCAGGTAAAATTAGTATGTCTTTTGGGAATTGGCGGTTAACGGCTTTCTCCAGAACCTTGTCCGGGAAGGGGAAGAGCGAGATGGGGAGGTAGTCCTTGTGGTCTGATGAGTCCGCTGTGGGCTTCTTCAGAAGTGGTTGTGACTTTGGCTTGCTTCGAGGATGCTGGGAAGGTGGCAAAACTGATTGCTGAGTTGATGCTGGTGAGGAGTGGTCCTATTACTTTGTGTCCGAGGTTGAAGGTGTGGTGCGGGTAATGGCTTGTTGGGGCTCTCGAATGGATGGAGGACATGATGAAGGTTGTGGTTTTGGTGCAGAGCAGTGTCCTGTCGGTCAGGAGGTATGGTGGGTGGATGGTGGGAAGAGCGAGGAGGTCCAGCTGCAGCGGTTGGAGTTCAAAGTTCTTGTAGATGTTGGCAATCTTGGTGTGAAAGAAGTTGATGAGTGAGTAGCAGAGGGACTGGGAAGGCTAGATAGTGTTTTCAACAGCGTCTGGGGAAGAGAATTCTCTGACAATGTGGAATAGTTATTTGGTGCAGTTGCTGTCCTGGAGGCGGGTGGCAAGTGCGACTTTCTTTACTTCTCTGAAGGATTTGAGGGCAGTCTTGCAAGCTGTGCGGCCGCCTGGGTCTTTGCTGGTTCACCAGCATCTCTCTGGACGTTTGCATTCGTGTTTTTCTGCTTTGAGTTCGGGGTTGAACCAGTTGGCGTGCTTGTTGGTTCTTTTGTTACTGAGGGTTTTGATGGGAGCGATGGAGTCAGTGCTAGTGGTAATCCATTCTGATAGGTGGGGGGTGGCTTGATTGATGTCGTCAGATGTGTGGAGGGTGGTGGTGTTAAGGGTGGTCATCCATTGAGGTTCGGTAATGGTGTTCTAGCTGCAGCGGGCAGTGTGGGGTGGGTTGATGGTGGCCTGTCGGTTGAGAGCGATAGTGAAATGGACGATGCTGTGGTCCATCCAGGTTAGCTGAGTTGTGTGGCTGTATCTGATTTTGTCGCTGGATGTGAAGATGGGGTCAAGGGTGTGGCCGACAGTGTGCGTGGGGCTGGTGTTGATCTGTTTGAGGCCGAGGCTATCCATGGCTGAGTTGGTGTCTGAGGGGTCTTCAAGGTGGAAGTTGCGGTTGCCGAGGAAGAGGTAATGTCTGGATTTTAAGGCGAGGGGGGCAATGATTTCTGTGATGGAGTTGGAGAAGGGGGGGGTCGGGTCATGGTGGCCTGTAGGCGAGGGTACCTCTGATGGTTGCGTGGGGGTTGGCTTGGAGGTGGAAGTTAGGGTGTTCCATGTCGGGGGTGGGGGGGTCATTGCAGGTGGTGAGCTTGATGGTGTTCTTGTGGATGATGGCAATTTCTCCCCCGGGTCTGACTGGCCGGTCCCTGTGGGTCAGTTTGTAGCCAGTTGGCGTGGCGGTGGCTATGTTGGGGGCCGAGAAATCCTTGAGCCAGGTCTCAGTGAGGAACACTACGTCGGGGCTGTTGGTGGTGATGGTGTCCCAGAGTTCGATGGCATGTTTGGTTAGGGAGTGGACGTTGAGGAGCATGCATTGAAGTTCGGGCTAGTAGTAGGTGGTATTTGTGGGAGCCCGTGGCTCTGTGGCGTGGAAGTCGAATGCTCCTTTGGTGTCTGTGGGTGAGCGGGTGCAGCAGAGAGTGCTGCAGCAACCCGGTTCCATTCCTTGGAGAGCGGCTCAGGAGTATCGGTGGATGGTTGAAGGGTGAAGGGTTCTGATGCCGGGCGCGGTTGGGTTACAGACAAGCATGGGCGGGCGCAGATGGGCTTACCTTTTGCATTCCTTCGGTGTGCCGCCAGCAGCAGCGGCCGTGCAGCTGCTAGCATTAAGTAGCCTGCGCGGGTGCGACTGTGGGGCGTGGCCTACGATGCGCAAGCATAGTAGGCTGGGAAAATGGCGTCAGGCCGGTTGCCTTGTTCGCTAGGTGGCAGGGGCAGCAAGGATCAAAGAGCTGGTCTGGTCTGGATTCAGGAGTCGAGGCTGAGAGTTCAGGCAAGGTCCTAGGTGTCACGCAGGAGAGCGGTGTTGTAAAAACACAGGTCCACTAATGCCGCACAGCGGCCAGTTTTAAGTAGCCTGGGTGTTTGGGCGGGGCGGTGGGCGGGACTGTGGGTCGAGGCCTGTGACCCACTAGCGTTGTAGGCAAGGAAAATTGTGTCCAACTGGTTGCCTAGCAACCAGTTGGGAAGTGGCAGGGGCAGCGAGAATCGGAGAGCCGATCCCGATTGGATGCAGGAGTCGAGGCAGGGAGTTCAAGCAGGCTCCCAGGTGTCACGCAGTAGAGCGGAGTTGTAGAAATAAGGCTCACTAATGCTGCGCAGTGGCGAGCATTAAGTAGCCTGGGGGGTGGTTGGGGGGAGGCCTGAGACACGCTAGCATTGTAAGCCAGGATAATGGCATACGGCCAGTTGCCTAGTGGCCGGTCAGAAGGTAGCAGGGAGGATCAGAGAGCCGATCCAGTCTGGATGCAGGAGTCGAGGCCAGGAGGTCAAGCAGGCTCCCAGGTGCCACACAGGACAGCGGGCTGTGAAGAAAACAGGCTCCTACATTTTGAACAGTGGTCACTGGACAAGGAGCTGGAGCAAGGTCACCAGGCCATCATTTTGACTTCCAAATATGTGGCAAATTGCCAATAATAATAGATTATCCACCTTGCCAGTATTGATTTTAAGAGAATTGGATTGCATCCAGTAAACTATTACAGTAAGGCAAGATATGACGATTGTTTGAGGTGTTACTTCTAAATCAAGATGAACCAAATTATGTGTCGTCTGCATAAATCATCCAGGTAATGACAAAAGAGCAAATTAATTTTGCCGGTGGGGCCACATAAAAGTTAAATAAGACAAGACTTAGAGCAGAGCCTTATGAGACTCCATAAGAGATTGGCAAACAAAAGGATTTAAATGGTGGAGTGGGAACTGTCTTTACCTTTGTGGTGACCTAAACATATTGACCTTCATACACTATCACTGTGGGGACTTGAACATTCCTAACTTCATACGCGATCTCTTTGGGGATTTAGAGAGCATTATCTTTACACGTTCTCCTAGTAGGAGTTGAACATCCCTAAAATCACAAACTATATCTGTGGGACTTGCACACCACAGTAATCACTATGTGAAAGCTCAAGAATGCCAACAACCACACACTGTCTCTATTTGGACTTGAACATCACTATCTTTAAGCAATGTTTGGGGCTATACCATTATCTTGACACACTATCGCTCTGGTGATTTGAGCATGATTACCTTTACACTCTATCATTGTGAGACTTGAATATCCTTATAATCACACACTATCTATGTGGAGGCTTGAACATGCCAATGCGAAGATATTACCTTTGGACTTGAAAATCATTGTTTACACACTGTCTGTAGGGAGCTGAATAGTCCAATAGTCACACACTATCTCCCTGAGGACTTGAAAAATACTTTAATCACACGCTATCTTTGTGGGGACTTGAAAATCACTTTAATCTCACACAATCTTTGTATCGATTTGAACACCATTAAAATCACACACTAATTTTGTGGGAACTTGTACATCAATATAATCACACACTATCCTTGTGGCACCTTGAGCATCACTATACTCACACTATCTTTGTGGGAACTTGATCAACGCTATAATCACACACTATATGTGTGGAAACATTCCACATTAAAGACGTTTTCTTTGGACTTAAATATCATATATTCACATACTATCTTTGTGAGGAGTTAAACATTCCAATTATCACACACTATCTCTGTGGGGACTTAAAAATCAGTATTGTCACACACTATCTTTGCGGGGGCTTGAACATCACTATAATTGTACACTATCTTTGTGGGGACTTGAACATCACTAAAATCTCACACTATATTTGTGGAAACATGAACATCACTTTAATGACACATATTTGTGGAAACATGAACATCACTATAATCATACACTATCCCTATGGGGACATGAACATCACTTTAATCACACACTCCCTCTATGTGGAGCCTCAAAAATCCCAACAACCACACACTGCCTCTATTTGGACTTGGACATTACTTTCTTTAACCAATATATGGGGGCTATACCATTATCTTTACACACTATCACTCTGGGGATTTGAATATGATTACCTTCACACACAGTTTATGTGGGATTTGAATATCCTTTTATTCAATACGAAACAACTGGTCATAGGGTCTAAGGGAATTTTTAGAGACCTGCGCAGACAAATCCCCAAATCACTTGAACAAACACAACAAGTAGAGTCTGCGGGTCTAAACCAATCTCTCAAAAGAAAAGAAGCGACATGTCAGCACGTTCAAACAAAAAAGAAGAAGTCCTCATAAAGAGGGCCAAGTCCCATCACCCACCGAGGTGGCATGCTTCATCATCTGGGACCTCCCATAACTACACCAGGTGTAGTTATAGAGCTACGACTCCTTCGATTACTATAACAAGGAGGAGCTCAGGGATGTTTTGATTCCTGTGGTTGGGAGGACGGATTATCTCAGCATGAGGAAGACTGTCATAAGTGTGGTGAATTCTAGATGCAGTGTGTGAAATAGGAAAGTGATTTAAAATTGATCATCATCGGAAAATACATTTTATTCTGTATCCAATGACACCAAACTAAAAACAGCAGAAATTTGTGAGGGGAGCGCGTCCACAAACGTTATAGGGCCGCGCCCTCGTGGGTCAACATGTTTCAGCCAACCTGTGTCTACCCAATGACTGTGGCTTTCGTCAGGACCAAAAGGTAACACTACTGCAAAAAATGTGAATAAGTGATAAGTGAAATAAAAAGGAGCGATACAACCTATCAGAGTACCTACTTATCCGTGGATATGTGGCACCGTAGTGATGTAATTTAATCACCTAAAGACAAAACAGAATAATAATACATGAATGTGCTGAACAAATCTACTACGTTTTCTTAAACATAATACAAATGTCTCGTGCATAAACATTTGTCAAGCGTACAGACTGCATTGTCCTCTTACCCGCAAAAGGTCAGGGATGCACCTACACTCCTGGCTACAACTCAGGGCGTGAGGCAACGCTCTAGAAGACAAGAGAGAGGGGGAGAAAGAACTAGCTAATGCCATAAACAACAGAAGATGGTATATTCAACTGTGTGAGCAAAAAGCTGTATAACCATGAAAACTAAAAAAACTAAAAACAGACATAGGTATGTTGACTGACTGTAAAATGTATAAAACCATGCTACTAATGTACTGGAAACCAGACTAACCAGGGTCTTAAGTGAGCATGTCCATGACAAGAATGATACTGAAATCACCAACAGCAGGCGAATGTCAAACCATGTAACTGAATACAGCCAGAAATGACTCCAAGACCAATCTCTAAGGTAGGGTTTAGTAAAGAGACTAAGTCGTTGTGTACAGATGAGCAGAGAGCAGGCTTACCTGTCCGTCGTTACCCCGGACCTTCTACCTAGTTGTACCGAGCGTAACCGGAGCATCGTAAGCCTGCCCTTCATAACAGTCATCTGTATGAAGTTCCGGGCATCGGACCAATCATCGTGCAGAGGCGCGATGACGCAACACGCTAAACAAACGTGCGTCAAAAACGCAACGAATGCTGGGGATTGTGGTCTCCACAAATTATGTAGCGCGCTTATGGCCGGAATTGTGCGATGTAGTGGACAAAAATATATCTTATGAGTGGAATCTCAGTCCCATCTGTCCCCGCTGTGAAAATCTACATTCTTGTGTCACATGATTGTGGTTATTAACACAAACATAATCGGAATAGAAGAAGGTACGTTTGCGTCCGGGATAGACGCGTCTTAAGTTGTGGCAATTCAGTGACGGGACGCTCTAAGAGTCAAAGGTGCAGGAAGAACTGAAAACATTCTAGATAGAGTTACAATGGACTAAACGTACATCCTCTTGTGTCTGACTGGACGAGGATTCAAATTTCCCTAGGAAAGTCCGAGTCAGTCTTTGGCTGTAATACATAGGAGTGTCCCTCTACCTGAGGAGGTGTTATGCATTAAGAGTTATGGCTTAATGAGAAGGTTGGAATGGTTTATGCCACTCTCCCATGCTTCTCATAGTTGACTGAAGTACCAATAGATACAGCTAGAGTTTTTATGTTAATTCTACTGATATGCTGTTTCGTGAGACTTCACTGAAAAGGAAAAGGAAAAGCCCCATCGTCAGCAACATGGGCTTAGACCCTGCAGTATCACAACGAAGTCCAAGGAATTGACTCGTTGAGCCCTATCGTGTCGCTTTTGAGTGTAAAAACCCAGCGTTGCTCCTTTCTGAATAGGAAAGTGGACACATCTGTTATATGGGACGGGATGAAGGGTTGTTCTATGATCGTCCACCTAATGTCGTCAGGGCTGTGTTTGGATTCCACAAAGTGTCTCGTCATACGGGTTGCCTGCCTTTGGCATCTAATGGTACTTTTGTGTTCCATTATCCTGAGTTTGACCTTTCTCGTGGTCATACCCACGTATCTTAAATCGCAGGGGCAAGTGATCAAGTAGATTACCCTCTCACTATTGCAGTTAGTGTGTTTAATCTGCCTCCAGGGTTTGTTTGTCCCTATGTCTACTTCTGTAGTATGTCTGGTGTTGGGGCATACTGCACAGTTGCCACATGCATAATGCCCTTGGACAGGTGGCAAATTCCACAAGGTGTTGGTCTTGGAGATCACTCTGTTCTTTGGGCGCGTGTGTACTAGTGTGTCTCGCAAATTCGCACTTCTCTTGAACGAAAAAAGCGGAGGGCCAAGATGTATCTGTCCCACATTCAAAATGCGCCAGTTTTTTCGTATGATTTTCTGAAGTTGATCAGAGTGAGTGCTGAACGTCTGGACACATGTCAATCTATCCAGAGAGGCCTTGGGTACCGATGGTTCTAATAGGGCATCACGATTGTTGTTGCTAGCCCGCTTATAGGATTGTTTGATCAATTTCGAGGGGTACTGCCTGGCCCTTAAATTCCTCGAGAGAACGTCAGCATGTTCTTTGAATTTATCAGTGTCAGTACAGTTACGTCTCAAGCGGAGAAATTGTCCAAATGGTAAGCCGGACCTGAGTGATTTGGGATGGAAACTTTCATATGACAGGAGAGAATTCCTTGCCATAGGTTTAGTATACAGCTCACTCCCTAGTCCGTTGGCAGTGGGAAAGATGAGAAGGTCTAAGAATGGTAAACTCAGCTTGCTCGCTTCCATGGTGAAATTAAGGAAGGAATTCTGTTCATTGAGCCAAAGGTGAAAGGTCTCTAGAGTTGCAAAGTCACCTCGCCATATGACGAAAATATCGTCAATATAGCGTTTCCATATGACAATATGGTCACGGAAGGGGTTGTCAGTGCACAAGACACATTGTTGTTCGAACAAGTGTACGTACAGATTGGCCAGGCTGGGGGCAAAAACACTGCCCATAGATGTACCTGATGTTTGTAGGTACAACTGGTGTTCGAACTGGAAAAAAATTTCAGTCATAGCCAGCCTGGCACATTCCATGATAAATGCCACTGGCGAACTCAGCCCAATACTGTTAGCTTCAAGGAGCCCTCTGATGGCTTCGAGAGTCTCAGTCTGAGGGATGCAAGTATACAGAGATTCTACGTCAAAACTGACGAGAAAATCAGTGTCAGTATTGAAGTCTAGACCTGGAAGCAGTTGTAAAACTTCTTTGGTATCCTGTAGGTATGTCGGCATGGTTTTGACCAAGGGTCTAAGAAACACATCGACGAATGTTGAGAGGGGTTCCAGTAACGAGCCCAAACCGGAGATGATCGGTCTACCGGGGGGAGGGCGTTGAGTCTTATGGATTTTAGGCAGAACGTAAAAATAAGGGGTGACCGGATGTTCCGTCACCAAAAATTCTGCTTCTCGTGTTGAAATCCAACCCTCTAGTTTAGCCTCATGAACGAGTTCCAAGATTTCTTTTTTGATGCGCGATGTAGGGTCCTGAGTGAGGATTTTGTAAAATCTCTCGTTACTGAGCTGTCTTAAACATTCTGTCTTATAGTCCAGGGCATCGAGAATCACAATCGCCCCTCCCTTATCAGCGGGTTTGATGATAATTGTGGAGTTTCTGGACAGAGAAGTCAGAGCCTGCTTCTCTAAGTTAGGTAGATTGTGATACTGACGAGTTGGTTTAGTCATCATTAAGGAGGTTTCTTTGGTGACAGCTGTTTCAAAAGCAAGAACATGAGGGGGCAAAGAATGTGCAGGTGGGTTAAATGTGGATTTATTCCTGAGGCCGCTGTCAGTAACACCGTCTGTCAATGTGGTATCCTCATTTCTCTTGTCTTGAAAGAAAAATTGCAGTCTAATTTTCCGAAAAAACTTGGCTAGCTCGCACTGGAGAGTAAACGTTTACTCTCCAGTGCGAGCTAGCCAAGTTTTCACCAAAGAAACCTCCTTAATGATGACTAAACCAACTCGTCAGTATCACAATCTACCTAACTTAGAGAAGCAGGCTCTGACTTCTCTGTCCAGAAACTCCACAATTATCATCAAACCCGCTGATAAGGGAGGGGCGATTGTGATTCTCGATGCCCTGGACTATAAGACAGAATGTTTAAGACAGCTCAGTAACGAGAGATTTTACAAAATCCTCACTCAGGACCCTACATCGCGCATCAAAAAAGAAATCTTGGAACTCGTTCATGAGGCTAAACTAGAGGGTTGGATTTCAACACGAGAAGCAGAATTTTTGGTGACGGAACATCCGGTCACCCCTTATTTTTACGTTCTGCCTAAAATCCATAAGACTCAACGCCCTCCCCCCGGTAGACCGATCATCTCCGGTTTGGGCTCGTTACTGGAACCCCTCTCAACATTCGTCGATGTGTTTCTTAGACCCTTGGTCAAAACCATGCCGACATACCTACAGGATACCAAAGAAGTTTTACAACTGCTTCCAGGTCTAGACTTCAATACTGACACAGATTTTCTCGTCAGTTTTGACGTAGAATCTCTGTATACTTGCATCCCTCAGACTGAGACTCTCGAAGCCATCAGAGGGCTCCTTGAAGCTAACAGTATTGGGCTGAGTTCGCCAGTGGCATTTATCATGGAATGTGCCAGGCTGGCTATGACTGAAATTTTTTTCCAGTTCGAACACCAGTTGTACCTACAAACATCAGGTACATCTATGGGCAGTGTTTTTGCCCCCAGCCTGGCCAATCTGTACGTACACTTGTTCGAACAACAATGTGTCTTGTGCACTGACAACCCCTTCCGTGACCATATTGTCATATGGAAACGCTATATTGACGATATTTTCGTCATATGGCGAGGTGACTTTGCAACTCTAGAGACCTTTCACCTTTGGCTCAATGAACAGAATTCCTTCCTTAATTTCACCATGGAAGCGAGCAAGCTGAGTTTACCATTCTTAGACCTTCTCATCTTTCCCACTGCCAACGGACTAGGGAGTGAGCTGTATACTAAACCTATGGCAAGGAATTCTCTCCTGTCATATGAAAGTTTCCATCCCAAATCACTCAGGTCCGGCTTACCATTTGGACAATTTCTCCGCTTGAGACGTAACTGTACTGACACTGATAAATTCAAAGAACATGCTGACGTTCTCTCGAGGAATTTAAGGGCCAGGCAGTACCCCTCGAAATTGATCAAACCATCCTATAAGCGGGCTAGCAACAACAATCGTGATGCCCTATTAGAACCATCGGTACCCAAGGCCTCTCTGGATAGATTGACATGTGTCCAGACGTTCAGCACTCACTCTAATCAACTTCAGAAAATCATACGAAAAAACTGGCGCATTTTGAATGTGGGACAGATACATCTTAGCCCTCTGCTTTTTTCGTTCAAGAGAAGTGCGAATTTGCGAGACACACTAGTACACACGCGCCCAAAGAACAGAGTGATCTCTAAGACCAACACCTTGTGGAATTTGCCACCTGTCCAAGGGCATTATGCATGTGGCAACTGTGCAGTATGCCCCAACACCAGACATACTACAGAAGTAGACATAGGGACAAACAAACCCTGGAGGCAGATTAAACACACTAACTGCAATAGTGAGAGGGTAATCTACTTGATCACTTGCCCCTGCGATTTAAGATACGTGGGTATGACCACGAGAAAGGTCAAACTCAGGATAATGGAACACAAAAGTACCATTAGATGCCAAAGGCAGGCAACCCGTATGACGAGACACTTTGTGGAATCCAAACACAGCCCTGACGACATTAGGTGGACGATCATAGAACAACCCTTCATCCCGTCCCATATAACAGATGTGTCCACTTTCCTATTCAGAAAGGAGCAACGCTGGGTTTTTACACTCAAAAGCGACACGATAGGGCTCAACGAGTCAATTCCTTGGACTTCGTTGTGATACTGCAGGGTCTAAGCCCATGTTGCTGACGATGGGGCTTTTCCTTTTCCTTTTCAGTGAAGTCTCACGAAACAGCATATCAGTAGAATTAACATAAAAACTCTAGCTGTATCTATTGGTACTTCAGTCAACTATGAGAAGCATGGGAGAGTGGCATAAACCATTCCAACCTTGTCATTAAGCCATAACTCTTAATGCATAACACCTCCTCAGGTAGAGGGACACTCCTATGTATTACAGCCAAAGACTGACTCGGACTTTCCTAGGGAAATTTGAATCCTCGTCCAGTCAGACACAAGAGGATGTACGTTTAGTCCATTGTAACTCTATCTAGAATGTTTTCAGTTCTTCCTGCACCTTTGACTCTTAGAGCGTCCCGTCACTGAATTGCCACAACTTAAGACGCGTCTATCCCGGACGCAAACGTACCTTCTTCTATTCCGATTATGTTTGTGTTAATAACCACAATCATGTGACACAAGAATGTAGATTTTCACAGCGGGGACAGATGGGACTGAGATTCCACTCATAAGATATATTTTTGTCCACTACATCGCACAATTCCGGCCATAAGCGCGCTACATAATTTGTGGAGACCACAATCCCCAGCATTCGTTGCGTTTTTGACGCACGTTTGTTTAGCGTGTTGCGTCATCGCGCCTCTGCACGATGATTGGTCCGATGCCCGGAACTTCATACAGATGACTGTTATGAAGGGCAGGCTTACGATGCTCCGGTTACGCTCGGTACAACTAGGTAGAAGGTCCGGGGTAACGACGGACAGGTAAGCCTGCTCTCTGCTCATCTGTACACAACGACTTAGTCTCTTTACTAAACCCTACCTTAGAGATTGGTCTTGGAGTCATTTCTGGCTGTATTCAGTTACATGGTTTGACATTCGCCTGCTGTTGGTGATTTCAGTATCATTCTTGTCATGGACATGCTCACTTAAGACCCTGGTTAGTCTGGTTTCCAGTACATTAGTAGCATGGTTTTATACATTTTACAGTCAGTCAACATACCTATGTCTGTTTTTAGTTTTTTTAGTTTTCATGGTTATACAGCTTTTTGCTCACACAGTTGAATATACCATCTTCTGTTGTTTATGGCATTAGCTAGTTCTTTCTCCCCCTCTCTCTTGTCTTCTAGAGCGTTGCCTCACGCCCTGAGTTGTAGCCAGGAGTGTAGGTGCATCCCTGACCTTTTGCGGGTAAGAGGACAATGCAGTCTGTACGCTTGACAAATGTTTATGCACGAGACATTTGTATTATGTTTAAGAAAACGTAGTAGATTTGTTCAGCACATTCATGTATTATTATTCTGTTTTGTCTTTAGGTGATTAAATTACATCACTACGGTGCCACATATCCACGGATAAGTAGGTACTCTGATAGGTTGTATCGCTCCTTTTTATTTCACTTATCACTTATTCACATTTTTTGCAGTAGTGTTACCTTTTGGTCCTGACGAAAGCCACAGTCATTGGGTAGACACAGGTTGGCTGAAACATGTTGACCCACGAGGGCGCGGCCCTATAACGTTTGTGGACGCGCTCCCCTCACAAATTTCTGCTGTTTTTAGTTTGGTGTCATTGGATACAGAATAAAATGTATTTTCCGATGATGATCAATTTTAAATCACTTTCCTATTTCACACACTGCATCTAGAATTCACCACACTTATGACAGTCTTCCTCATGCTGAGATAATCCGTCCTCCCAACCACAGGAATCAAAACATCCCTGAGCTCCTCCTTGTTATAGTAATCGAAGGAGTCGTAGCTCTATAACTACACCAGGTGTAGTTATGGGAGGTCCCAGATGATGAAGCATGCCACCTCGGTGGGTGATGGGACTTGGCCCTCTTTATGAGGACTTCTTCTTTTTTGTGTGAACGTGCTGACATGTCGCTTCTTTTCTTTTGAGAGATTGGTTTAGACCCGCAGACTCTACTTGTTGTGTTTATCCTTTTATTCACACATTATCTATGTGGAGGCTTGAACATGCCAATATAAAGGCATTACCTTTGGACTTGAAAACATTATATTCACACACTATCTCTATGGGGACCCGGCATCACTATCATCAGATGCTATCTCTGTAGAACATATACATGACTCGTATTGCACACTATCTCTAAGGACACTTGATCATGACTGTAACCTAAAACTATCTCTGTGGGAACTTGAACATGATTATATTCACACACTATCTCCGTGGGGACTAAGGCATCACTATCATAACATACCATCTCTAGTGACTTCTAAATGATTATCATCACACACTATCTCTGTGGGTACTTGAATATAATTATAATCACATAGTGTCTCTGTGGAGACTTAGTATTGATATCATCCCATGTTATCTTTGTGGTGCCTTGGCATCACTATCATCACACACTATCTCTGTGGGACATGTACATGACTGACATAACACATGATCTCTACATAGACTTGATAATGACTGTAACCTCACACTATCTCTGTGGGAACTTGAACATGATTATATTCACACACTATCTTCGTGGGGACTAAGGCATCACTATCATAACATACCATCTCGAGTGACTTCTAAATGATTATCATCACACACTATCTCTGAGGGTATTTGAATATAATTATACTCATAGTATCTCTGTGGGGTATTTATCACCCCATACTATCTTTGGGGTGCCTTGGCATCACGATCATCACACACTATCTCTGTGGGACATGGACATGACTGACATAACACATGACCTCTACAGAGACTTGATCATGGCTATAATCACACACTATCTCTGCGGGGACCTGGGCATCACTGTCATCAAACACTATCTCTAGTGACTGCAACATGATTATTATCACCACACACTATCTCTATGAACTTGAACATGAATGTACTAACACACAATTTCTGTGGGGTCTTGTGCATTGCTATCATTGCTCACAATCTCTTTGGGGACCCGTACATCACTATCATCAGACACTATCTTTGTGGGACATGGACATGACTGACATCACACACAATCTGTACATAGACTTGTCACCCAAATACCCACACAAACACTAAACCCTAAAAACTCAACTGCCACTCAAAAACGAATATCCATCCTAAACCCTAAAAACTCCCTAACCATTCAAAAACTCATACTCACCCTAAACCCTAAAAATTCCCTTCCCACTCTAAAACCAATACCCACCCTAAAAATCTTCCTTACCAACCAAAAACCCATACAACAACTAAGCCCTAAAAGATTCATTACCACCCAAAAACCAATACCCACCCTAAACCCTAAAGGTTCCCTTGCCACCCAAAACCCATACCCACCCTAAAACCTAAGACAAACCTCACAGCCCTAAAACCCACATCCACCCTAAACCCTAAAAATTCCTTCTCACCAAAAAACACATACCCAAGCTAAACCATAAAATTTCCCTTGCCCCCCAAAACCCACACCCACTCTAAACCTTCAAAATTATCTTGCCACCCAAAAACCCATACCCGCCGTAAACCCTAAAAATTCCCCGACCACCCAAAAACCCATACGAACCCTGAAACCTAACAAAACCCATATCCCCTGAAGACCCATAGCAGCCTAAAACCTAAAAAAATCCTTTACCACCCAAAAACCCATACCCACCCTAAACCTACAAAGTTCCCTTGCCACCCAAAAACGTATACCCACCTGTACTGCTCGATTTTCCCGGCCTTCTTGTGTTGTAGAGCGATTAATATGACTTCAGTCTCTTTCCATCCAAGTCTAAGGATTAGAGTAGTGAATAGAGCCTATTTATTAGACACTTTGACACGATCCTGTGCTCCTCCCCATAGATCAGGGCTTACATACATAGCCTAGGGGATAGATTCGTTAGTATTAAGGATAACCTGCCCTATAGTGAGGGTATTTCATGGAGTCGTGCTGAATTCAGGCCTGGTAGGCCTCAGACAGGAGAGACTCCATCTTTCTTTCTGCCCCGGCAGCTTGGGACATTTCTAGGTGAAGGGTGATATTTTAGTTATGAGGTGTTATTCGCTCGGAGAGAACCGGTTCAGGCCGGCCCTTATCGAAGGAGTGTATTCTTCCCCTGCCGAAGACACTACATCAGGCCGGCCGGCTGGGAACGTGTCCTTGGCACGGGGAGGTACAGGAATTTGGTGGGCGGCAGGTTTCGAGCTGGAATTTTCCATGAGAGAATGCACCTCTATATTAGTGAAAGTCTGAGTTAGATATTGGCACTTGCTTCTAGTCCATAGGCGGCACCTGGCCGTTAGCAGAAAAGCTACTACTTATTTCAGGGAAGACAGATGATGAACTTGAATCTAAAGAGGAGAGAGTAGCCGATGAGGAAGAGGTTCCAGTGACTCGGAGAGGGAGAAGGGAGTAGATCCGCGACTGCGGAGGTGTGACTTCCAGGCGAAGCCGAGGCACAGACGAGAAGGGAACCTAGATGACCATTGAGCACAGGCTACATACGACTAAGGTGATGTCGACCCCTTTTTATTGAAGTGTATAACTTAACCTTTTACTTTCCTTGCAGGTTGTATATATGATGTATTCTGTGAGTGTGCATGTAGCAATTAAATAAAGTATTTAGCTTGTTGTGAGTCAGCATGTGTTGTGTATCCTTGTATAGGAGGATAGCCTATTCTTCTAGTCAGATTCAACTTGACATGAACAGATGTTAATCCTGATCAGGTAAGTGGTAACTGAATGAGGGAGAAAAGAGCCCCTCGAACTAAAGAACAGGTTGTGCTCAACTAATAGTCTTTGTGTGATCTGATACATAGTAACCCCGATTCCCCTGTCGTGTACTACGGTGATAATAGGATGAGCTCGTGCTAAGGCTGCCGTCTGGGTAGGAAGTACTGGGTCCGTTCGAGACCGCGAGGCTAAGGCTGCCGTCTGGGTAGGAAGTTCTGGGTCTGTCTGAGACCGCGAGACTGTGGCTGCCGTCTGGGTAGGAAGTTCTGGGTCTGTCTGAGACCGCGAGACTGTGGCTGCCGTCTGGGTAGGAAGTTCTGGGTCTGTCTGAGACCGCGAGGCTGTGAGGTCTGAGACCGCGAGACTGTGGCTGCCGTCTGGGTAGGAAGTTCTGGGTCTGTCTGAGACCGCGAGACTGTGGCTGCCGTCTGGGTAGGAAGTTCTGGGTCTGTCTGAGACCGCGAGACTGTGGCTGCCGTCTGGGTAGGAAGTTCTGGGTCTGTCTGAGACCGCGAGACTGTGGCTGCCGTCTGGGTAGGAAGTTCTGGGTCTGTCTGAGACCGCGAGACTGTGGCTGCCGTCTGGGTAGGAGGTTCTGGGTCTGTCTGAGACCGCGAGACTGTGGCTGCCGTCTGGGTAGGAAGTTCTGGGTCTGTCTGAGATCGCGAGGCTGTGAGGTCTTGATATATATATATATATATAATAGGAATTCCCTGTCCCTAGGTGGTACATATATATGTGGTTATTTAGGTGTAAAAAGGCCCTAGGGAGGGGGTAACGTTCTGGTTTGGGTTAGAAAGGCTCTGTTGAGCGGGTTCCACCTGATCCGAAAACCCAAGCAGAACATTTGGCGTCACGAACTGTTTACGAAACCTGTGTGCGTTTTGTTTGTCTTATGTTTGCTTTCGGTGTGTGCGTGGTTTTCTTTGCATTCTTTTTTATATATTTGCGTGTATAGTTTTTTTTTCCCTCTCTCTCTTTCTCTCTTCCTTTCTTTTCTCTGCGTTTCTTTTTCTTTCTTTTTTCGCGATGTTTTCTAAGAAATCTAAATCTACTCTTAAATTGTCCGTTGATATTCCCGGATGGGATTCAACGCCTTATGGAGCCTTAGCCCGTGAATGGGCTGACTCTACTGGTCTGAGTGAAAATTGGAACTCTTCTTTGGAGTCGGCGGAACCGGCTGACGTGATTACTTGTTTGCAGACGGCACCTGTATTGAAGGGTGAGGAGGTTCCCGCTTTGGGGCGCAGAGGTTGGGTTATTCTGTCTGCGTATCGGATTCTGCATGAGAGATTGTTGAAATTACAGATCTCTCTTAAGGATGTGGAGGCACACTTTGTTGAGATTCAGAATTCTAATACTCTACTGCGATGTCAAAATAAGTTGCTTTCTGACAAACTTGACACTTACCAAACGGTTGCCGAAAGGGCGGCTGTGCGGATTGCTCGTTATAAGTACAAGAACAGGCGTGGTCGAGTTTCGACGCGTAAGGTGCGTCTGGTCGTGGCGAAAGCTGGACTAGATTGGAATCCTGATGAATGGGATGGTAATATCTGGGACTCGAGTACCTCTTGTTCCTCGGGTGAGGAGTCTGTTACGCACGAGTTTTCTCGTTCCCGTCATGAATGTAAGTCTGCTTCTCGCACCTCTGATGGTGTACCCCGTGATTATGCTCGTTCTTCGGGCGGGATCGATGCTTCTTACACTGATTGTCCCTCTACTAGTACTGCTCGGGCTCCTTGTGATGCTCGTCCCGTGGTCTCTGCGCATCCGGTTTTTCGTCGGAAGTTGCAGCAATCTCCTAATGCTCCGCAGGGTGTTTCTTTGGACTGTTTAGAAGATTTTACTCAACAAGAAATTAGTGATATTTTGCAGCGCTTTCGGCAGCGGACTGGTGAGGCCTTGCTCACATGGATGGTGCGCCTTTATGAACTGGGCGCTGCCGGTATTATGCTGGATACTGGCGACTGTTTGAAATTTTGTTCTTTGAGTTTGGATTCTACTGTGCAAGATCATTTTCGTAACTATAATGGTGGTGGTCAAATTTCTTTGCTCCAATTGGCGACTGAGGGTTGTAATTTGAAGTATCCTACTGAATCTGACTGGCCTGTCAATGACAAGCCGTGGTATACCTTGCGTGATGCTGCGCAACGTCTTAAGGAGGAAGTGATGAAAACGGCTATTTTTCTGGGCACTGCTGACAGGTTGCTTGATGGGATGTTGACTTCTTCTGTGCGGAATCGTATCATTCGCTCTTCTCCTGTCGCCTACAAGCAGGTCATGATGACTTTGTTGATTAACCAGACTGGTAATGTGCTATCTACGGTGTTGGAATCGGTGCGCCAACTCGGTGAGTTGGGTGAGTGGTTTAAACCTGAACGTCAGCCCCGGTCTGACACTCGTACTCCTGGTGAATATAAATTTACTAGACGTGATATCTTTACTGGTCTTTTGGCTGATGGTGTACGTCGGGAGGACATTGATGGTGAGACTACTGCTCATTTGTGGGAGTTGTTTCGCAAACGGGGCTTGGATCGGAAGGAGGGTGCCCGGCGTGTTCGAACGACTGAGTGTGATCGTGGTTGTTCTGATGGTAGCGGTGATGACGATCGCCGTGGGCGCTCTGATCGTCGTGATGATCGGTGTCCTGTACGTGATCTGTCCCCCCGTCGAGAGCGGGACAGGGAGAGAGAGGGGGAAAAGGAAAGGGGGAGAAATGATCATGCTTACAGCAGGCGTAGAGATGATAGGGATCAATCTCCTGAGTTGAGGAGGAGAGAGAATCGTCACAGCTTGGTTGATCGTAACCCACGGTATAATACTGAAGACTTGAATCCGTTCCGTACGGGGAATGGATATGAACAGGAGGTACCGATACCTAAGAAACGTGAGAGTCTTTATCCTGATTTGTCCTGGTACACAGAATGCAGTAAGAATGACTAGGAAATAGGTCAAGCTCCGGTACACAGATGGGCTCATAGAGATAATAGACCCTATGTAGATATTGATATTTATTGGAGACATCGTAATATCCAAAGGGCCCGAGCATTAGTTGATACAGGAGCGGAGGCCACTCTTATTCATGGAAAATCAAAGAAGTTTACAGGGCAGCCTTTTACTATTACCGGATTAGGAGGAAAAGAAACCCCTGCAGTTCAAACTTTGCTTGAAATGAGAATAGGTAGAATCCCTAGAAAGGAATATTCTGTATTAGTGGTGCCACTCTTAGAATTCATAATTGGAATTGATATTTTGAAGGGAATGACGTTGCATCTTGATGATGGGTGTTACCAATTTGGAACGACGCATTATATCTCGTCCAGACCTATACGGGTTGGTCGTTTAAGGATGCCCCCCATACAAGTTCCCCAGGCGACCAAAGTGGTTTGTCAGAAGCAGTATCGTATTCCGGGTGGTCATGAAGAGATTAGTACCACCATTCAGGAGTTGGTTGATGCAGGTGTTATAACTCCAGTTACTTCTGCTTGGAATAATCCTGTTTGGCCGGTGCGTAAGAGTGATAATTCTTGGCGCATGACTGTTGATTATCGAGAATTGAACAAACACACGCCCTCTTTGACTGTTGCAGTACCGGATGTTATTACCCTGATTGAAAGAATCCAAACACATCCAGGTACATGGTATGCGTCCATCGATATTGCTAATGCTTTCTTTTCTATTCCAATTGCCCCTGAGTGTCAGGAACAGTTCAGTTTTACGTGGAACGGGCGTCAGATGACGTTTAGAAGTCTTCCTCAGGGCTATGTGCATAGTCCTACGATTTGTCACCGGCTGGTGGCAGAACATTTGGCTGAGGTACCAGTTCATCCCAAAATTCAGATATGTCATTATATTGATGATGTTTTGATCCAAGGCGAAACACAAGAGGATGTTCAGACACAATTAGATAGAGTCATTGAGTGTCTGCGTGAGAAAGGTTGGGAGATCAATCCGGATAAATTACAAGGTCCGTCCCAAGCTGTAAAATTTTTAGGTATTAATTGGCATGAGGGACTCCGCGAGATGATCCCTCAAGTTAAACAGAAGATTCTTGATTTTTCGGTTCCGAGGAATAGGAAGGAAGCCCAGAGCTTCATTGGCTTATTTGGTTTTTGGCGCCAGCATATTCCTCATTTGAGTCAAATATTGGCCCCTTTGTACCGAATTACACGTAAAAAGAATGCATTTGAATGGGATAAGCAACAGCAAGATGCATTTAGTCTGGCGAAAGAGGCAATTCAACATGCTATGGATCTATGGCCTGTACGTGATGGTGATGTGGATTTGAATGTGTCTGTGCAAGGCCCTTATGCAAATTGGAGTTTGTGGCAGAAACAAGGCAGGAGTAAGGTACCGTTAGGTTTTTGGACCAAAAAGCTACCTGATGCTGGTGAGCGTTATACACCCTTTGAGAAACAGCTACTTGCTTGTTATTGGGCTTTGGTGGATACCGAGCAATTGACTTTGGGACATGATATATTCTTGCGTCCTGAAATTCCTATTATGCAGTGGGTTCTGAGTTCACCGAAAACTCATCGAATTGGGCATGCTCAAGAGGCGAGCGTGATTAAATGGAAATGGTACATACAAGACAGGGCACGTGTGGGCCCGAAAGGAGTTGCGTCTTTACATGAGCAAGTGGCGCAAGCACCGTCGACTGAGACTGAGAGTGAGTGTTCCGTACCTTTAGAACAGGAGTCTCCTGTTAAGTGGGGTAGACCTTTTGATGATTTGTCCGCTGAGGACAGAAACCATGTTTGGTTCACAGATGGGTCGGCGAAGTTTATTGGGACGACACGGCACTGGAAGGCGGTGTCTTATAATCCGGTCACACAGAAACTGTTGAGCACAACTGGTGAAGGGAAGAGTAGCCAATTTGCCGAGCTTTACGCTGTTTACCAAGTTTTGAAACAAGAATTACCTGGTACATGTCATATTTTTACCGATTCTTGGTCAACTGCCAATGGACTGGCTGTTTGGTTGCCAACTTGGCATTCCCATAATTGGAAGTTACATTCCAAAGAATTGTGGGGAAAAGAGTTATGGCAAGAGATTTGGGAGATGCTCCCACAGAGTACTGTTACAATCTTCCATGTGGATACTCACACTCCAATAGACTCCCTTGACAAATTTTTTCATAACATTGCAGATGAAAAATCTAAAATTGCTGAGGCAGTGGTGGACAGACAAGATCCTGATATTGCGGGATTGGCGAAATGGGCACACCAGAAGGCAGGACACTTTGGAGAGAAGGCCACTAGCAGGTGGGCTGCTGATAGAGGAATTTATATTCCCCTGGATCTAATCAAAAATGTTATTTTACATTGTCCCGTCTGTCAACATATCAGACAGCGTAAGGTACCCCAAATTGTTAGAGGCCATTTACATCGCGGGAAATTGCCCGCTCAAATTTGGCAGATTGATTACATCGGACCCCTTCCCATGAGTAGGAATTGTCAATATGTTTGCACAATTGTCGATACATATAGTGGCTTGCTGGTAGCTCTTCCATGTAAGCAAGCTACCCAATTGAATACCATAAAAACATTAGAATTAATTATGATGTATTATGGTGTGCCATTCCAAATTCAATCTGATAATGCATCCCATTTTCGTGGAAGATTGGTACAAGAATTCTGTGTGGAAAATAATATTGAATGGATATTTCATATACCCTACTACCCGCAGGCCTCGGGCCTGGTGGAGAGATTGAATGGCCTGTTAAAGGACCAATTACGAAAGTTAACAGATGACAAGTATAAAAACTGGCGAGACTTTTTACCACAAGCACTATTGATTCTGAATAATCGTCCTTTTTTAAATGCTGAATCTCCACTTATGCGTTTGTTTCCCCCAAATGTTGAGACTATGCCTAATGTAATCAGTGAAACTGTGATGTATTGGGAAATTACTCCCGGAGCTCTGACTCCATGCAGAGCTACCCCAGGGTCGGCAGGTTTAGACTTGCACGCCATGGATGACACCGTTCTGGAGAGTAAGAATCGGGTCATCATTGCTACTGGTGTTGGTATTCATATACCACCTGGGAATTTTGGATTGATCGCCCCTAGATCGGGGCTGGCTGTAAAAGGCATCCAGGTACTTGGAGGTGTCATCGACAGTGACTATCAGGGAGAGATTAAGGTACTTCTGCTAAATAGCAGTGAGATTGACTTACTGATACACCGCACTGACCGAGTGGCTCAATTACTCATTATGCCTGTTTTCAGTGGCGAGATATTGAAAGGCACTGCCCCAACTTTGCTAACTGTACGTGGCCAGAAAGGCTTTGGCTCTACGGATAACCCTGGCGCCAGGGTTTGGGTGCAATCGCCTAAGAATCCCCCTGAACAAGCAGAGGTTATTGCCACCGGTCAGGACAATACCATTTTGGTTATGAGGCCAGGGAAAGATAGCTGGGAAGCTGTCCCAGCTGATAAATGTTATTTACGAGAATGATTAATGCCTGTATTTGGTTCTTTTTCAGATCATTCTTTGGATTGTTGCTGCAGGATGTGTCGGAACTGGACTCCTTTTGGATTGGTTCGGCGAGAGAGAAGGGATCCCGTCAACCCGGGATGAACTGAGAACCCGAGTGTTGCGTTCCTTCAATGCGTGGGATTCGTCATCGAACTTTTGGACATTACTGGCCAAGAGAGTGACTGATGCCCCTCACTTCTGCTTGACACCGATGAGATCTGTGCATGACATTCTAGCGACTTGTCTAGTTGCTGTCCCCGCCTCACTGGAGACTTTAATTAGTATCTTTAACGTTTCGAAGGCTCGTCCGAATATTATCCTGGGTGATTTTGCTACCCATGTATATTGTCCTTTGTGCACTGAACTGCCGAATGAGCAACTCCCCATCCAGTCCCAAATAATTACGTATAATATCACACGAGGTGACCTATGCTTCTTTCTTACATGTAATCCTAATGCAATTTCTGAATGCCTACGCCTCAAGTTAAGAGGCGCCACTTCATTCACAACTCACAAACGGACTTTGTGTTTTCAGAGGACACCGACCACATGTGTCTCAGTCCAGAACAATATGACTTGCAATAGTTTGGTAGTTACTCCCAGTCACTATCGTGCGATGTTGCTACCTGCCGGATGGCTTTTCTCATGTGGTAACACTTCCTGGCCATATGTCCCTGCAAACATTTCCGGAGGCCCGTGTGCCATTACCAGACTGAGTTTGCTGATGTTCTCATCACATCCAAATGCCAACTCTCGTGTGCTTCGAGATACTATGATGTTACAGGAGGATTGTGACTCATCTTTGCATTTATATTCCAAGTCTGAATATCTTAGCCTAGCTGTTTCAATTATTGGTGTTCCTGCTTTGGCGGTTTATAATGCCAAATCTATTGGGAAAATGGCTTGCTGGATGGTGAAATCTATTAATCATACTTCTACAGTCTTGTCTGACTTGCTATTGGACGCCCAGGGTGAACGTAGGGCCATTTTGCAAAATAGAGCAGCCATTGATTATCTTTTGCTTAAACATGGACATGGTTGCTCGGACTTTGAAGGCCTCTGCTGTTTTAACTTATCTGATCATACACAATCCATTCGTGCACACCTAGATAAGTTGCATGACTTAACGGATGAAGTTAGAAAACACATTGATCAGGGCTGGTTTGACTGGCTCTTTAATTGGTTACCGGACGTGCATATGTTACGCCACACATTAGGTGGCATTTTGATTGCTATCGCTGTTTTGATTTCTATCTGTTGCTTTATTCAGTGTATCCCTTCACTGCTTCACTTCTGTACACTCGGTACTAGACATAGATCAGTTAGTTTTGTTTCATATTATTCTTCCACCGATGTTAGTTCTGTTTAATGGATGTATAATAGACTGAAGTCAAGGGTGAAATGTACTGCTCGATTTTCCCGGCCTTCTTGTGTTGTAGAGCGATTAATATGACTTCAGTCTCTTTCCATCCAAGTCTAAGGATTAGAGTAGTGAATAGAGCCTATTTATTAGACACTTTGACACGATCCTGTGCTCCTCCCCATAGATCAGGGCTTACATACATAGCCTAGGGGATAGATTCGTTAGTATTAAGGATAACCTGCCCTATAGTGAGGGTATTTCATGGAGTCATGCTGAATTCAGGCCTGGTAGGCCTCAGACAGGAGAGACTCCATCTTTCTTTCTGCCCCGGCAGCTTGGGACATTTCTAGGTGAAGGGTGATATTTTAGTTATGAGGTGTTATTCGCTCGGAGAGAACCGGTTCAGGCCGGCCCTTATCGAAGGAGTGTATTCTTCCCCTGCCGAAGACACTACATCAGGCCGGCCGGCTGGGAACGTGTCCTTGGCACGGGGAGGTACAGGAATTTGGTGGGCGGCAGGTTTCGAGCTGGAATTTTCCATGAGAGAATGCACCTCTATATTAGTGAAAGTCTGAGTTAGATATTGGCACTTGCTTCTAGTCCATAGGCGGCACCTGGCCGTTAGCAGAAAAGCTACTACTTATTTCAGGGAAGACAGATGATGAACTTGAATCTAAAGAGGAGAGAGTAGCCGATGAGGAAGAGGTTCCAGTGACTCGGAGAGGGAGAAGGGAGTAGATCCGCGACTGCGGAGGTGTGACTTCCAGGCGAAGCCGAGGCACAGACGAGAAGGGAACCTAGATGACCATTGAGCACAGGCTACATACGACTAAGGTGATGTCGACCCCTTTTTATTGAAGTGTATAACTTAACCTTTTACTTTCCTTGCAGGTTGTATATATGATGTATTCTGTGAGTGTGCATGTAGCAATTAAATAAAGTATTTAGCTTGTTGTGAGTCAGCATGTGTTGTGTATCCTTGTATAGGAGGATAGCCTATTCTTCTAGTCAGATTCAACTTGACATGAACAGATGTTAATCCTGATCAGGTAAGTGGTAACTGAATGAGGGAGAAAAGAGCCCCTCGAACTAAAGAACAGGTTGTGCTCAACTAATAGTCTTTGTGTGATCTGATACATAGTAACCCCGATTCCCCTATCGTGTACTACGGTGATAATAGGATGAGCTCGTGCTAAGGCTGCCGTCTGGGTAGGAAGTACTGGGTCCGTTCGAGACCGCGAGGCTAAGGCTGCCGTCTGGGTAGGAAGTTCTGGGTCTGTCTGAGACCGCGAGACTGTGGCTGCCGTCTGGGTAGGAAGTTCTGGGTCTGTCTGAGACCGCGAGACTGTGGCTGCCGTCTGGGTAGGAAGTTCTGGGTCTGTCTGAGACCGCGAGGCTGTGAGGTCTGAGACTGCGAGACTGTGGCTGCCGTTTGGGTAGGAAGTTCTGGGTCTGTCTGAGACCGCGAGACTGTGGCTGCCGTCTGGGTAGGAAGTTCTTCTGGGTCTGTCTGAGACCGCGAGACTGTGGCTGCCGTCTGGGTAGGAAGTTCTGGGTCTGTCTGAGACCGCGAGACTGTGGCTGCCGTCTGGGTAGGAAGTTCTGGGTCTGTCTGAGACCGCGAGACTGTGGCTGCCGTCTGGGTAGGAAGTTCTGGGTCTGTCTGAGACCGCGAGACTGTGGCTGCCGTCTGGGTAGGAGGTTCTGGGTCTGTCTGAGACCGCGAGACTGTGGCTGCCGTCTGGGTAGGAAGTTCTGGGTCTGTCTGAGATTGCGAGGCTGTGAGGTCTTGATATATATATATATATATATTAGGAATTCCCTGTCCCTAGGTGGTACATATATATGTGGTTATTTAGGTGTAAAAAGGCCCTAGGGAGGGGGTAACGTTCTGGTTTGGGTTAGAAAGGCTCTGTTGAGCGGGTTCCACCTGATCCGAAAACCCAAGCAGAACACCACCCTAAACCCTAACAATTCCTGTGCTGCCAAAAAACCCATATCCACCCTAAACCCTAAAAGTCCTTTTCACCTAAAAAAAACCTATACTCAGCCTAAACCCTAAAAAATACTTTACCTACAAATATTCATGCCCAACCTTAATCCCAGAAATTCCCCTGCCACCCAAAAACACATACCCACCCGAAACCCTAAGACAAACCTCACAAACAAAAACCTACAACCACCCTAAAACTTGCTTTTCACCAGAAAACCCATACACACCCTAAACCATAAAATGTTCCTTGCCCCTCAAAAATCCACACCCACCCTAAACCTCAAAAATTCTCTTGCCACCCAAAAACCAATACACACCCTAAACCCTACAAAATTAATTGCCAACAAAAGTCCCACACACATCCTAAATGATAAGAATACCCCTGCCACCCAAA
Source organism: Triturus cristatus (assembly GCF_964204655.1). Classification (NCBI taxonomy): domain Eukaryota; kingdom Metazoa; phylum Chordata; class Amphibia; order Caudata; family Salamandridae; genus Triturus; species Triturus cristatus. The sequence continues at coordinate 1,065,647,447 of NC_140579.1, read as the reverse complement.
AAACCTAAACCCTAAAATATCCATTACCATTATAAAAAAACCATACTCATCCTAATCCCTCAAAAATCCCTTACCAGTCAAAAACCCATACCCACACTAAAAAAATTCTTGCCACCCAAAATTAGTAGGGTAGCCTAACTGTAGTACTCAGCATTTGTCCATGCTACACGTGCATAAAACATTTGAATGCCTCTGTTAACATGTACTGCTACAGTAAAGCCAGACCTATTGGCTCTACCAGTATTTGTTTCTCTTGGCACAGCCCCAAGTGGTGTGATAAGTGACAAAATCTTAAAGGTATGTGGAAGTTTCAAACCAACCATAATATATTTAACCTTTAGTTTTATTGTTGTGCCTGCTTGAACAGTAGTTTGTGTTGTGATGGATTCTGTAGCCTACTGTGCATTGTTGAGCACACTTTCTAAAGAACCATAGAATAAGTATAGTTGGAAATTTGCCACAGGACCAATAGATGGACTCAAGCTGTGATACCTTTTTTAAAATATTAGCACCAATATCTAGTATCAGAAAGATGTGTAGTCATTTCTGAATGTTGTCCTAAGGCTGTCTGTTAATATTGGCAATTAAAAGAGTGCCCAAATGAATTTTTGTGTTATTGCTAAAGTTGATAAAAAAAAATCTGAACTTGTTCCGAGACTGGACCAAGTTTATGTAACCATTTTAATTTGAAAAGCTATTTTTACATTCGGCTGTATGTCAAATGGGTTAGGGTGTTGTGTGGGGCATGAGGGTTTGAATGTGATATATTCTCACATGCCTAAGCTCTCCAAAACCCCTGCGGTTTGTATGATATTTCAGTGCCCCCTGACGAGACATTTTAGAGTAAAGACTTATTAATGCTTTATTACCATTTGTTATGGGTTTTTTTGCAATGTGCACTTTGTTACAGCTCAGCAAGTTAAGTATTCACTCCTGCCACCCTATTGGAACTCCCTGCATGACTTTTTTGCAACATTTGGCAGGGCAGTGCGGGCTTTCTTCCATTTCGAGGCGGCTTAAATAAGCTACATTGACATAAGCAGCCATGCTGCGCTATAAACGGCAAAATCGAACAGCACACTGCACATGAAAAATGGGGGCGGTTTAAACATCAATAAATACTTTCTTTCAGTATATGTACTGATCAGGGGCAACAATTATCATTTCAGTCATACACAATGCATCTTCGCATTTCTTAAAATAATATGTTCGAACTGTCAGGAAATGCTCTAGGAAGAAGGTTAATAAAAGGTGAATAGCAGAAGCAGGATGCACCATAGTATCCGCATACATATTTTCCAGCTAATGGGTATGTCTAAATTACAACTTTTCCTGCTGTCAAGCGCTGAGTCTTGTACTGACTTTCAAAATTACGTGGATCCCTCGATTCTTGTTAAAAAAAAATCCCAGAGGCTCTGGCCAGTGTTCCTGTGCAAAGAGAATGAAAGGGCGTCAGGGTGTTTTCATGGTCAGCCAAAGATGTGCAAATGCGCACATCTGCATAACAAAGGGCCAAGTAACCAACGTTGCTGAAAGCACCTCCAGGCCGTGAGTGTCAGACATTGGGGGCTGGGGCCTCCTGCAACATAATACACACACCTTGGCTACCTGAGCAGACAGAACACGAGGACGGGAGCAAGTAGAAGTAGGTGCGATCGCTTGAAAGGCTGGAATCTGGACACGGCGTTTTTGTGTCTGTGCTCACAGCAAAAACTTCTATAAGTATCGTTTTCAAGTTCAGTAAAGGCTGAGCAGCGTTATTCCTATAAAGGCTAGAGCAGCCCACATTGGAAATTGGAAATGGGGTTCAAGTCCTGGTGTTTGCTCAACCTCCTGTGATTATGGAAAAATCACGTAATCGGTCTGTGCTTTAGAAGAAAATCAGACAAGCGCTGTAATGTCCTTGGATCTATCAAGGTCATGCTACATTAAAAAAAATTGTCAGTAGCTAAGGCACCCTCACGATTTAATAAGAGCTAAGTACCCAGTACAAGTGCATTTCTTGAGCAGAACAGGGACTTCACCTGCAAGCATGCCGAAAGTTTAACACCAATGCTTCTTTCGTTTTCACCAGAAAAACCCCTTTAAATTCATATTGTAGCTTCTATGCGTTATTTTTCTATGAACATTTCGAAATCATATCTACCTTCTCCTTTTTCGGTATTTTTAAGGAGGGGTGCGTTTCTGAAATTAATCAACATCCTCTACTTTTTCAAGCCTCTGCTATTTTAAACAAGTTTTGGAAAATGCATTAGGTTTTGCCTATGTGATAACTAATACGTTTTTTTTGGAAACAAGGCCTACTTTTTTACTAAAAAACATATTAATACCTGGTAAAAAGTAATACATTGTTTTTGATAGAAAAATAATTACTCTATGATTTGATAAACATATGAAACAATTGTGAAATATAAAATGAAAAAAATTATGTTACTTATATTTTTTCTTGCCTAATTTCAACAAAATTGCAAAATGATAAGATAAATACCAAATTCGTTATTTTAAATTAACATAAAAAAATGGATAAAATGTAAAACCAAAAATCATTACACTGAAGAAATTTCCTAAACGCTTACAATTAAATGCATTACTAATTCAAATAGAACACAATGATTACAATACAAAGTACAACAGTAAAAGTATACATATTCAATTATTAATTAATACATTACATATAAAAACAAATCATAAGCAAAATATTTAGTGCAACAGTAGGAAAAGTGTTGGATAGCGGAGGGGTAAAAATTACTATTTCCACTCCAGTGAGTGCAACAGTAGGGAAAATGTTGGATAGCAGAGGGGTAAATGTACTATTCCCACTCCAGTCAATGCAACAGTAGGGAAAGTGTTGGATAGCGGAGAGGTAAACATTTCTAATCCCACTCCAATGAGTGCAACAGTAGGGAAAGTGTTGGATAGCGGAGGGGTAAAAATTACTGTTCCCACTCCAGTGGGTGCAACAGTGGGGAAATTTTGGGATAACGGAGGGGCATTTAACCCAATTTAGATATTAAAATACCCATATAAAAACACGTTTTATTTAGTTATACTGTACAGTAAATTTGGAAATAAAACCATTTTAACTTATAGTTATAGAATTTTAATAATTTAACAAATGTCCAAAAGTAATTTAAAAAACTGTGTGCATAAATTTCGAACTAACATAGTGCATATAGAAAAACAGTTATAAAAAACATTTTTAATATAAACATTGCTAAACTCAAAATATTAAAAACAAACAAAAGTATTAAAGATATTTGAAAAACATCTAAGCAACAGTAAGGGAAGTGATGAACTTCTGGGTGTTTAGACTTACTATTCCCACTTCAGTCTCAGCAACAGTAGGGAAAGCATTGGTTTTTGGAGGGGTTAGAGCAGGGCACAACTGGTCGTACCAGGCACAGGACGTTTCCCGGGTGGGACTCCAGGTCGGGTGCCAGTTTTGGACCCCTGGAGGGTCATTTTAGTCCACTCATTGGAGTGGGAATAGTAATTTTTTCCCCTCCCCTATCCAAAACTTTTCCTACTGCTGCACTCAATGGAGTGGGAATAGTAATTTTTACCCCACCGCATTCCAACACTTTCCCTACTGTTGCATTGACTGGAGTGGGACTAGTAAATTGTATCCCTCAGCTATCCAACACTTTTCCTACTGTTGCACTCATTGAAGTGGCTTCTCTTTTTATAGCCTGGGTGACTAGAGCGCTCCAGGCCAAGATGGCGTCCCTGCTCCACCCTACGGGTGCCCAGAGGACCGAAAATTACAGTGTGAGTCTGGAAAGAGAGCCACAAGCCTTAATCATGGGCAATAACCCCCCCCCCCCCGCAGTCTCCCGGTAAACAGAATGCTCTTAGTTTGCACACAATGTCAAATTCAATATTAAGGACAGCATAGGAATCGGACGGACTAAATTTATTGTTCCCACTTCAATAAAAGCAACAGTAGGGAAAGTGTTTGACTTCAGAAAGGTTACATATATCATTCCAATACAGTCATTTAAATAAAATATTTAAATACCTAAAAACATAAAATAATTAACCATAGTTAAACTAGAAATTATATATTGTATACATTTAAATAAAAGGCACAATTTATTATAAATATACAAAACAAATGTATAATTAAATGAAATATTTAAATAACCCTACGTAGAATTCACTTCTCTAGCTACTACTGAAAAAACCACAAACACCAAGAAGATCAATTAAAAAATAAATCAAACAATAATAAAATTAAAATAAATGAAACATATAAAAATAATATATTATACACTTGCTGATATATATTACTACTTATTTCTTGCACAGTCTAAATAAAACTATTTTTTCATTTTAAATATTCAATGAAAAAATTATGATTTATGAATTAAATATTTAAATAACAAATAATAAAGAACTATTTTCATTGAAATATTTTCTCATCCTATTCCCCTACAAACTGACATGCTGCTAAATTAGCTATAACTAATTATACTATACAAAATATAAATTAAAAATCTGAAATTAAACCCAAATAAATGAAAGAACAATGAAAAAATTAAAACATTACATACTAACCATTTATATATTGATTTTACCTTACATTACTTAACATTAAAAAATAATTAGTTAAAATGTAATTAACCTCCCACCATATTCAACCAAAAACCCAATATCCCGCTATTAAATTACAAACTACTTAACATAGGTATTTGTAGATAGCACATTAACTCTTAGGCATCTTGGCACTAACAGATGTTTATTGTTACCCAACAGTATTCATTTTATCGACCTCTGATGTTTGAAAGCCTGAGTGGACCCGCCGGGATTTGAGCCTATGACCATGAGATTGAACACAGGGCCCTGCAGTGGACACATTAGTCCACAGAGCCACCAGACCCATCTAATTGCCTCTTAAAAATTCAATTACACATTTAAAATTGCAAACTATATTTAAAAAAAGTAAATTTTACTAACATTATAAGATATATATATCGTTATAGGAATTCAGCCAAACGCCATACGCCTGCCTCCTGCTGTCGGTGCCTTCCGTGGCGGACAAACCACAAACTTTTGAAAACAGTCTTTCAATTACGAAAGAAGGTGGCACACCAGAGTTTCCAACCGGGAAGTTTTATTGTGCAAAAAGAACGACTCGTTTCAGCCTGTCGGTTTTCGTCAGGTTCAAAGGTCACAACGTAAAGATGCTGTTAAATACATGCCGTATCAACCATGGAAACAGAAAACATACTGGCTTCGAATGCTGCTTGGTCCGCAATCGTGAAACATAATGATAATCATAATTGTTTAAATTACATTTCATAAAACGACCACAAATTTGATGGTAGCATAATTCTCTACATGATAAATAAATGAATTATGTAGTGTCGGACAATGAAATGATTTACAATAGAAACTGAAGAAATCCTCGTTTCTAAAAAATTGTCAGCACATCCAGGTTTTGATAAAGTTATTTGATAAAATATAATAAACTTATCATAACAGTATCCAAATTAATGATAAAGCAGCATGATCATATTGATGGTGAATAAATACGGGACCTTAATCAAATAGATGCAAGAATAATTGCAAAATTAATAAAGGCCACATCGTAAACACGTTAATAGAATAATGTCCATAGAGATAAAACAAACATAAACAGAGCTAGAACTATGCAAATAACAGATTCTAATGCAGGAGGATAAAAATACCATGGGATGCTATCAAATCAATCCAATGACGCTATATGTCTGTCAATAATGAACAAAATTAGATTGCAAACGCCATTCAAAATAGCGCATCAGCAGTCCAATCCTTGTTGTTTATAATATATAAATAAATAAATCTGAACAGTAAAATACTGCAAGGAACGACAAACAAACATCCCTTATGGACAAAACATATGATAATGGCCACGCGGCCTACCTCCAAAACCTATTTATGTACAAACTCTATGGACAGACACGTATAGTATGATCATGGCCAAGTGGCCTACTTCCAATGCCTATTAGTGTGTAAACAGTAAATAGATATATAGTAGTCCATAAATCTACCCAATGATAATAGGAATGGTCATGTAATTGAAATAACAGCAGCAGGTCAGACCAAATGTGCCATAGATACAAAGTGATAAGTGAACAATTAAAAGGAAAAGGGGAGCAGGGTAAAGTGCATTGTGAATTATAGTTCAAATTCTATTGAAAAATTCTATTGAAATAATCCCTGTTTATACCAAAAGGCGAAGGAACCGAATGATCCCGACCACCTAGAAAAGATTATTAAAAGGTGCTGTAAATAGATATCTGCCCCAAATGGGGTCTATCCAATCATTATTCATGAGCCACTGCCCAAGATGCACCAATAACTTCAAATGTGGAAAAACTGGGAGATGTAAAGTGACAACACCTGTGTACCCTAAAAAAACAATAAATGCCTTAACACTAACTTATGTATATACAGAATGCAACTAGGGAAAGAGATAGAGCGCTGAGGATACATAGGAGGATACCAGAGGGGCAATAGCCTACTATACCCCTATATGTGTTGCTAGTTCCTCCTCCTTATTAATGCCAAAGGGGGACCTTGTATTAAGGTCAATGATGTATCGTGACTCAAGAATACGTAATTGTTTTTCCCGTTCACCCCCTCTGATGTTTTTCATGATGCGTTCAAGTCCCATGTAGCTTAGGAGCTGATTATTGCTGTTGTAGAGATTATAAAAATGTCTCGCAACAGGATAGTTAAAGTCTTGATTTTTTTATTGCTCTTAAATGCTCCAAAAAGCGTTTTTTCACTGGCAGTTTTGTGCTGCCTATGTAGCGAGAGCCACACGGACATTGTAGGCAGTAAATTACAAAATCAGTCGTACATGTGATAAATTTAGATATCAATCTCTCTTTTCCATTTGATGTGGTGAAAGTTTTGCAGCTATGGCTATTGGAGCATGCCTTGCAGGCATTAGATTTGAAAAAAACCCTTACTCCTATTCAGCCAGGTGGTGGGGACTTCAGTTTGATAATAACTGTTAACCAATTTATCCCTAAAGGAAGGTGCTCTCTTTTATGTTACTGTAGGGGAGTTACCCACTACCTTGCCAATCACAGAATCTGATTGAATCAGGCCCCAATGTTTTCTCATTATGTATCTCATTTTGTTGTCTCTGGCATTGTACATAGTGATCATTCTTGGAGTAGTAGACGATTGTTCAATTTTATCAATCACATTAGTTTTGAATAGAACATCTTTCTGATCAGTATCTTTTAGTTTTGCCGCTGCTTCTATCAAAGCTTTCTTAGGATAACCTCTAAGTTTGAATCTATCCAGCATATGATCTTGTTCCTTACTAAAACCTGGATTGGTACTACAATTTCTACGGGCACGCAATAGTTCGCCATATGGTATGCTATTAAGCAGAGTTTTGGGATGATGGCTACGTGCATGCACTGTACTATTGCCAGCTGTTTCCTTTCTGAAAAGATTGGTTACCAATTCATCATCTTGGACTGTTACATGTATGTCAAGAAAGTCATATTCTAATTCACTGATGGTGTGTGTGAATGTAAGATTTAAATCATTGTTGGATAAACTCTGTATAAATCTTATAGCTTCTTCCTTGCTCCCGTCCCAGATAATGAAAAGGTCATCAATATAATGCAGCCATAATGGCACATGACTCGTGAACAATTCATTGTCATCAGTCCATACCACCTGCTCCTCCCACCAGCCTTGGAATAAATTTGCTAGGCTGGAGCAAAGCAGGTTCCCATGGCTGTACCTGTTTTTTGGCGATATAATATATAAAAATATATATTTTTAAAACAATGATGAACCCGTTGTTACACTTTTGCCATGCCGTTGCGTCACTTTTTGTGAGGCTGCAGAAGCATAAATAATGCTCCATATTGCACCATATTTACAAAGTGATGCATCAGGTATAATGTATGTAGGGTAGGTCTTCCCCCGAAAAAAGCCTCGTAGAAGTGGCACAGTGAAATCTTTCAGATTTCACTGTGTTACTTCTAGGGTGCTACTGTGTCACAACCTTATGCCTGCCTCACAGCAGGCATAAGGTTTATGCAGTGCAATGGGAATAGGCTTCCCCCATGCATTGCTGGAGCTGCATCATGCTTACGACAACTCCAGCAATACGTGGGTTTCGCGCTGACAGATAGGTCAGGATTCCTGACGTATCTGCCATTCTGTGCGACATGGTGCGACATACAACAAATGCGGCACATCCATCATGTCGCAAGGATGGCGCACTGAAAAGTGTTGCATCGCTGCTTTATCACATCGATGCAACACTTTTCATAAATGAAGCCCTTATTGTTAAAGACTATGTATAAAATGCCCACTGCCAAAAACACATTTTTAAACTTTGTGAAGGACTCCTATCTTTAATATGGGCACATTTTAAGGTTTCTTTTCTCACAAAACAGCTAGTGCATGACTATCAAATTGTCCTTCTCTATTCCTGAACAAAAGATTCACCGGCGCCTTTTAGGAAGCCTAGTTTTATACCACACACACACACCGAAGTGCAACATTTGGGCTCACTCCTCAAAAAAAAAATTGTTAACATTGTGAAAGATTCCTATAATTAAATTAGGCACATTCTGAGGTTTTTATTCCCATGAAAAAGACAGCCGTATGTCAGCCCAAGTGACTTTCTCTAATCTTACATTATGAGCATACCAGATCAGTTCAGGAATACAGTTTGTAAGACTCTTGTATATGTTTGCCCTTCAAATAACGAGACCATAAACACTGATAAAGTCTTTTGTAGCTGACATGGGCACTTTTGAGAATGTTTAAGCCTTGTTTAAGAATTTCTATTTTACACTCCAAATATGAAAGGCTGAACAAATAGATGTTTCAAATTTGTATAGACCTTGGAAGGAACAAAGGTTGAGTGGTAGCTCCAGGATTCAAATATATGAGAGAGTGATCAAACACATACCCCTCTAGTGGATTAATTCATTTAAAAAGCCAACAGACTAATACGATCTGTATGGGTTCTTCAACATACCTATCATTACACACATCACTGTGGAGACTTGAATATGACTGTAATCACACATTAGCACTGTGGAGACTTAAACATTACTATAATCGCACAATATCTCTGTGAGGACTTTTACACTACTATAATCACGCACTATAAATGTGTGCTATCCCTGTGCATGCCATTAATCACACGCTATCTCTGTAGGGACCTGGGCATGTCTATATTCACACACTATCTCTGTGGGGACCTGGGCATGTCTGTAATCACACACATTCTCTTTGTCAACCGTGGTAATACTATAGTCACACACTATCTCTATGGGGACCTGGACATCTCTATAATCACACACTATCTCTGTGGGGACCTGGGCATGTCTATAATCACACACTATCTCTGTGGGGACCTGGACATCTCTATAATCAAACAGTATCTCTGTGGGGACCTGGGCATGTCTATAATCACACACTATCTCTGTGGGGACCTGAGCATGTCTATAATCACACACATTCTCTTTGGCAACTGTGGTAATATTATAGTCACAAACCATCTCTGTGGGGACTTGAATATTGCTGTAATTACACACAAGCTCTGTTTTGGTTTGAGCATCATCAGCTTTGCATTCTCTGTATGGGGCTTTGTGAATACTGATACGTAGTAACATTAGACTTTTGGTCTAAGTTTACATTGTTGAAACTGAAAAGTTAGATTTTTTTGTCTAAGTTTACCATTGTGAATCGTGCCCTATTTTAATGAGGACAGAAACACAATCATCTTCATGCACTATATCTGTGGGACTTGAACATCACTATAAAAACATATCATCTCTGTGGGGACTTAGGCATTCCTGTAATTAAACGCAAGCTCTGTTTCGACTTGAAGCACCAGGGATGCCATGAGGCACACGGTTAAGACTGCTTTGCATATAGCTGGGTCTGAACTGGGGTGGAAAAGTGAACTAAAGAACAATGATGGATTCAACCCAGATCTGTGACTGGGGGTGAGTGGCTGAAACATTTCAACACTCCATCCATAATCTCCTTGTGTGTGCTTTGTTCGCCCTAAGTTGGCAGAGTATGCCCAGACGTGGGTCCCTTCCTCACTTTGCCACTGGATTCTAGCTAGCCTGACTAATGAGGGGGTGTTACCTGATACCTGTCCCAGGATGCTTATTTCCGGTGCAGGGAAGACCTGGCTTGGCAGTTCGGGCTGGACTGTTCCCATGAGGCACAGGGTCAAGACTGATTTGCATATAGCTGGGTCTGAGCTGGGGTGAGGAAGTGAGCTAAAGAATGATGATGGATTAAACCCAGATCTGTGACTGAGGTGAGTGACAAACGTTTCAGCACTCCGTCCATCATCTCCTTGTGTTTGCTTCAACTTGAACATCATCAGCTTCACATTCTCTGTATGGGGCTTTGTGAATACTGAAAAATAGTAAAGTTAGACTTTTGGTCTAAATTTACCTTTGTGAATACTGGAAAAAGTAGTAAAGTTAGACTTTTTGTCTAAGTTTACCTTTGTGAATTGGGCCCTATTTTAATGAGGACTTAAACACAATCACCTTCATGCACTATCTCTGTGGGGACTTAAACATCGCTATAATAACACACTATCTTTGTGGGGACTTGAACAACACTGTAATAACACACTATATTTGTGGGGACTTGAACATCACTATAATAACACACCATCTCTGTGGGGACTTGAACATCTCTATGATAAAACACTATCTCTGTGGGGACTTACACATCGCTATAATAACATACCATCTCTGTGGGGACTTGAGCATTCCTATAATTACACACAACCTCTGTGTGGACTTGAACATCATTAGCTTCACACTCTTTATAATGGGATATAAGCTTTGAATGTACACACTATTTCTATGGAGACTTAAACACAATGATCTTCACCCACTATCCATGTCGGGACTTGAACATCTATTTTGGCAAAAATGTAAGCAGCTAATCAAGCTCTGGGTTCAACTTGACCAAATTCCTTTGTTCCATATGTTAATTTCTTATGTGTTAGTTTCCTCATCTCCTAAGAGTGTAAGCACTAATACATAGGTTAAATACAGCTTAAAGTCTCTTTCTATAAGCACGATATGATATGTTCTGGCACATTAACATAATCTGTCTTTATGTATACCCCTAGTATATATGCAGCAATTCATATATGAATAGATTATAATGTTGTTTGTGTATATTGTTGATAAAAGAAACATTTAGCCATGTGCCTTAGACTGTATTCAATCACAAATAGTGTTACGGACTAGGTCCCCACAAGGATGGTAGCACGTGTTCAAGTCCCCACAAGGATGGTGCTGTGCGCGCGAATAAATAACAATATATTTGCAAATTTGAAGCAGGATCCTGTATCATGAATTTTTTCTTAACATTTTTCTGTTATTAGTGTGTTGTATAAACATTGGGAAAGGTTAGTCCCCACAAGGCAGGTATTCACACATAGTCCCCACAAGGATGGTAACACACGTGTGTGTGTGTGTGTGTGTGTGTGTGTGTGTGTGTGTGTGTGTGTGTGTGTGTGTATATATATATCACTGAAAAAACCATAGGTTTCACACAAGTTATAGTTAGCTGTACATTTCACTCGTAAAAAACCAATGAAATTCCCCCGTTATAGTTAGTGCAGGCAACTATAACTCACGCGACCGCAATCCTCTGCTGATGCTAATACTGTATTTAGACACTTATTTGCCCATGTCTTCTTCCATTAAATTTTAGCTATACATATATTACAAATATTTTTTTTTCATAAAGACACATATGTCATCAGCAGAGGATTGCAGTCGCGTGAGTTATAGTTGCCTGCACTAACTATAACGGGGGAATTTCATTGGTTTTTTACGAGTGAAATGTACCGCTAACTATAACTTGTGTGAAACCTATGGTTTTTTCAGTGAATTTGCAAGGTTTTTTAAATGCTAATTCCTAACTATAACGTGTGTTAAACCTATGGTTTTGTCATTGAATTTGTACGTTTTTTTAAATGCTAAGTTACTTTACGCCATTCGTGGCGTGCGCGCCCAGTTAACGCAGTTCGGTCCGTGCGCGCACCGTGCGCGCACAGTGAGCACGCGGTGCGCTTCGCGCAACGCGCGCCCACTTTACGCAGTTAGTGCCGTGCACGCACGGTGGTCACACGGTGCGCTGCGCGCACCGCGTGCCCACGTTATGCGGGATGGGCCATGTACGCACGATGCGCTTCGCGCACCGTGCGCACATGGGGGACATATTATGCGCATCGTTGTGAAATGTATTCTTTATTAATTTCACAGGTGAAATATGCCATGCACAAATGGTGCCCTTCGGGCACCATTTGCACGCGGGGTGGGGAGAGTGTGGATAATTTTTTTTAAAAAACATTTTTTACCGTACGCGTACGGTCAGCGTAATCGGTGATTTTGCGAAAAAAAAAATATATTTTTTTTTTGGCCTTGGGGGTTGTTTGGGGACCCCTATATCAATGCTGGGTGGTTATGATCTCAATATACTGCCCCTTTAGACATTTTTTGGCTTTATTTTTCCTCCCCCCCTCAGAGTGCGAGAGAGAAAATGGCGGCCGCCGCATCCTGGTTTCGACCGATTCGAATGTTTACTTAGATCTAACAGCCAATCAGAATCGCGCTCGCGCACGTCACCGTACGCGTACGGTAAGCGCACCGTAAGCTGGCTCAGATATATATATTGATTTAAAGGCTATTTTCTCAGAATCTACTGAACAGATTTACACCAAACCTACAAAAGGCACTTCCTTGACCTGTAGACTACCTCTCTGCCAAATTTCAAGGAACTCTGTTCAGCCGTTCGGGCTGTAGCTGTGTCTAAAGGTCCTATGGAAAAATGCATGGGAAAAACGCGTTTTGGGACCCCCCTTTTATCTCAGCCCCCGCTTGACGAATCCCCCCGAGACTTTCAGGGTAGGAGCGGAGCGCAGCGCCCCACCTATTTTGAAAATTTTGCGAGGATTCGTCGACCGGCGCCAAAGTTATTCAAAATAGAATGTTGCGGTTTTCCTATGGTAAGAGGGTCATAACTATAACTACCTACTGGCGACCGCCAGTAGGTAATATATATATATATATATATAAGGAACCCCCAACAATGAGGCACAAATCAGTGATGTCGATTCTGATGCAGTATCTCTGACCACTAACAGTGATTCGGAAGATGGTCCACCAGGTACATCGCTGCCACTTTCTTCCAATATTCCTAGTTTTTCTCTAGTGGAGGAACTGAATTTTGTGAGCGAGGACCGGAGGTACGCCTTGCGCCCCCGCAAACCTCAATTCGCGCAAGGGGAACAATCAACCAACGCAGGCGGGAGAGGAGGCTCAGGCACCGCCAAAACTTTCTCAAGAGGGAATTCACGAAGAGTCTGGAAGAAATAACAAGCGTTACTAAGAATACTGTCATTAATCTAACTGACACAGTATTATCATCAGCAGAACTGCAGCTCTTGTCGTTAGGCCTCTCTTTCTGTCCCAAACACCGTTTCTCCTACAATCAGACCAGAATTGATTTATTCAAATTTGTAAGAAAAATAAAATTAAAAAAATATTTTCAACTGAACACTTTCGATGGTAAATCTTCTGGTTCTGTCAAGAAAACCACAGCTTCTTTGGGCCCTCTACAAGTTAAAGACATCCCAAATCTACAGACACTAATTGATCTGAACACTGAGATTGAGGGTGATGAATCGGCTATGGCGACCCCTGATATTGTCCGCCTTAAGACAGCCTCTAGCCCCTTCTGTCCCACTTCCACTTTTCTTCCTCTTATGCCTAAAGACGCTGTCGATGTCTTCAGTGACCGTGTTATCACTGAGCTCAAGGCACTGAACAGGAAGGTACCTTTCCAATCACGAAAGAACGATTATCGCAATAAACAATACCATGCCCTTATTTCTAAATTGCAGCACAATCACAACCTTGTCATCAAGAAATCTGATAAGGGAGGCAATACAGTTTTATGGTCATGTTCTGATTATTTAGCAGAGGCAGAGCGACATCTTTCGGATACCTCCTGCTATAGACATTCATCCAGATTTGAAATGAAGGCTGCAGAAGATACAACTCGTAAGAAAATCCTCCATTGGAAGAGAATTGGTCTTTTGTCTAAAGATGAAATGAACTTTCTTTGTATTGACCATCCAATCACTCCTATGTTGTACTTTTTACCGAAGGTCCATAAGAATAAGACTCCTGTCCCTGGTCGCCCTATAATCTCTGCACAGGGCAGTATGAATGAGAACTTATCAAAATATGTTGATTTTTTTCTGCAGCCTCATATGATTTCGCTGCCATCCTTTATCAAAGATACTACGGATTTTCTGAATAAAGTTAAGGATATCACATGGTGTTCAGACTACCTATTGGTAGTGATGGATATTGAATCCCTCTATACAAGTATTGACCACAAACATGGCATACATGCCACTAAATACTTTCTAGAGAATAGGGATATTAACATGTTGGAGCATAACACTATGCTCCTAGAAATGATTGGAATATGTCTATCCACAAACTTTTTTCTTTTTCAGAATGACTACTTCCATCAGGTGCGCGGGGTGGCCATGGGGGCTTGTTTCTCCCCCAGCTACTCATGTCTCCATGTGGGTTGGTGGGAGAGCAATGTCCTCATGGTCACTCACGAGCGTTGGTGGAGGCATGTAGTCCATTATTGGCAGTACATCGACGATATATTTTTGATTTGGAAAGGTTCTGAGGAAGATGCTATGATTTTTGTTAAAGACATTAATGTGAATGAGTTGAACCTCAAATTTACTGTGTCCATTGACAGCTCCTCTGTAGAATTTCTAGATGTCTTGGTATATATAGACAATGACAGACTCTGTACTAAGTTACATAGAAAAACAACTGCGGGGAATTCTATTCTCCATGCCACGAGTGCACATCCTCGGCATTTGATTAATAGTATACCCTATGGCGAATTCATCCGCATTCGAAGAATTTGCAGTACTGAATTGGTCTCCACTGAATGTCAGAAGGCAGCATTCATCAGATTTTTGGAGAGGGGTTATAAAGCTCATCTTTTGACCCTTGCCCTTAACAAGGCCAATAGTAAACCTAGGGAGAATCTACTGAAGCCCAGTACAAAAAATGCAACTGTGACATCAGAACCTTTGGTTCAGCCAGTGCGTTTGATCACCACGTTTTGTACTCAAGAGAATGCCATCCGTAAGATTATTTATTCGGAATGGCCTATTGTCTTAACAGACAATATTCTTGGTCCCATCCTCCCTAGTCTCCCTTCTATTACCTTTAGAAAGGCTCCTTCAATGAGAGATGCCCTTGTGAGACCCATGCTTGCATCCAGTACCAAAGGCACTTGGCTTTCCAGGACGGGCTTCTTTAAATGTAATTCTTGCCGAGCCTGCACTTTTGCAACCAACAGTACATACTACAAAACAGCCTTTAGTGATAAGGAGATAGCTATCCAAGGACATTTAACTTGCCGTACAGAATATGCTATTTACAAACTTAAGTGCACTTGTAATTTAGAATATATTGGCAGTACCAAACTTCCGGTGCATAAGCGTATTCTCCAGCATGTGAGAGCTATCGTCAACAGTGATCATAATTATCCAGTTGCTAGACACTTTAAATCCATTCATGAGAATAAATTAAAGGATTTGGAGTTTACGGTCATTGGGTCAGTTGCCAACCCCGGACGGGGTGGCAATCGTGATAAGTTATTGAGGCAACAAGAGTCCCATTTTATTCTTGCTCTAGATACTAGAGTCCCCAATGGCCTTAACATGAATGAAGATCTGCACAACTTTTTATGATTGCTGTTACACACCAACTTTTTCGCTTTTTTAGAGTCGTTGTCTACCATATTCTATTATACATTTTAAAAACTAGTCTTGACATGTTTTCTCATTTTGACTTGCTGCTACTGCTCTTTTTATCTGCTACATTTATAGCGCTATTTCTGCACTGTTTGTTTACCAGCACCTTAGTTTTTAGATTTTTTACAGACTATTTATTATAGGGATATTTATATGTATTTTTTATGCATTGAGGTCATTTAACTAACTATAAAATGTATAGAAAGGATTTTTTTAGACACCTTTTTAGCATGAGATCTTAGCTATTTATGAAGTCCGACAGTTTTTATTGTTGCACTGATATTGTTGAAATTTCTTGGTTTAGATTTTACCTTGACACCAATTGCTTTATTTATCATCTTTTTTACTTTTTTGGTGATTTTTAATTGGTGACATTTTTAGCCTTTTAGTCTATTGTATATATACATTTTAGTCGGGTCCTATAATAACTTTGGGATCTGTTATGTCTTATGTTTAGTTATATCTAGCTACCTCTCATTAGTATTTTATCCCTTAGTTGATTTCTGGTCTCATTTTTTTAGTGTCCGTAATTAGATATATAAATTGATATGATTTGTCAGATGTATGTTATGAATTTGTGGTGGGTATTTTTCAAATGACACTTGTCCTCGTTTCATCAGATTTTTGTACATTCAGGTATTCTTTGAAGCGGTTCAAATGCACTATGTACCAATTTTGATTACCGCCTTCTTGTAACCTGTTTTAATTTTCTGATATGATTATTATACACATCACCACTACGTTTTTACTCATTCAATTCTTTTAACATCTGGCAATTTCATCATTCTGTGTTTTTTTCGGATGCTTTTGAAACCCTATTTACTGGTATTTATAGTCTGTTTTCTATTTTCACTTAATTTTTGGTGTTGCTCCTCTATTTATTTCGTCAACATACTGCATTGCATCATGTGATCAAGCTCCCTGCGTGGAGTGAAACGCGTCATGGAGGACACTGGTCCTATGATTTATTGACATTGAATTCTTTGGGAGAAATAAATTCCTGCTTCATCCACTTGTTGCTGATTTTTTGCGGAGGAAAGAGGCCCGTACCTTCACGTTTCTGCTAGAGCAAAGAGCAGAGAAGGACTGTTTATATATATATATATATATATATATGCTCTCTGTTTGTTTTTACAAAATGTCCCTTTTAATCAAAGCTTTTGGAAAATTAAATAGCATGCCAATTGTATTTTTTGGACTTCTAAGTATTAGCCTTTGATGTATTGTTTATATAATTGTAATAGTTATGTTCTAGCTATAGTTTATATTATTTATGCATTATACATATGAAATATATATATATATATATATATATATATATACATACACCCTACTGATATTATTGAAACGCTCTTTGTTACAGGCGGATAGATAAATAGTAAGCTACTTTCACCTTGATGATGTTTCGATAAGGAATTAGCAACTTGCCACAGCAATCTAGGGAAGAATGATAACAAGTATTAATGATGAATTTGCATATTAGTGTAAAGAAAGTTGTCGTATGGTAAGAAATAATGAAAGTGTTTAGTAGAGTATTTGCATTATTGAGTTAGTAGTGAGAATAGTGTAGTATAGGATGTGTTATAGTGTATGGAGATAAGCGTGTATTAAACATTGTTTAGTAGAGAGTAGTAAAGAGTGTCTAGTAGAGTGTAGCAATTCAGAAAAACATACTGAAAAAAAGTTGTTAAAAATAGTAAAAGAGGAATACAGGAGTAATAGTATGCAGAATACTTTGTGGCTGCAGTTTTATGTAGAGTATGTTAGAGAAAGTGCGGTGGAGTGTAGTATACTGCAGAGTGCGCGCGGCAGAGAGTGTGCGGGCAGAGAGTGTGTGGCAGAGAGTGTGCATAACAAAGAATGTGTAGCAGAATGTTTACAAAAGAGTAGTACAGTGTGTTTAGTAGAGTGATATAGTGTAATAGTAGTGTGAAGAAAGAGAAATAGTAAGTTAGAAAAGTGCCGAGACATGTTGGCAGGGCCTCACGTAAGTAACCCCATGGGAGTATGAATTTTGCATTTTGCTTCCATACTCACTTTTTCATCATCAGCTATTGCCAACGTATAACAGGAAAGTGTATAAAAGAAAGCAAAAAAGCGAAGAATAGACATTGTGTAGTATATATGATGTAATAGAGAGAGTAGTAGGAGCAGTGTATGCAGTAAAGAGTAAGTAGTAAAGTATAGTAGGAAGTGTAATAAAGTAAAGAGATGTAAGTTGAGTTGTAAGTGTTGACTAGAATGCGTGGAGTATATTATCTGTGAAATAGTAGGGGTGTATGTTTAAATGTGTGTAATAGAGAGTGTGCGCTATAGAGTATGTGGTATAAAGTGAGTAAGAAGAGAGTATGTGTCACAGTGCGTGTGGTAGAGGGTGTAGCTATGAATGTGTGTTGCAAAGAATGCCTTGTAGGGGCAGTATTTTAGAATGTGTAGTTAAATGTGCTTGTTATAGTTTTTTCTAAGAAGTGTGTGATATAGAGTGAGTAGTAGTAAAGAGTACGTGATATAGAGTGAGTAGTAGTAAAGAGTAAGTATTAGTAATGTGTGTAATAGAGAGGGAGTAGTAGTGAGTATACTATAATGTAATAGAGTGTAGTAAAGAGAGTGTAAAGAGAGTGTAGTAAAGAGAGTGTAGTAAAGAGAGTGTAGTAAAGAGAGAGTGTAGTAATAGAGTGTGGTGTAAAGAAAGTGTGTGGTGTAAAGAGAGTGTGTGGTGTAAAGAGAGTGTGCGCGTGGCAGAGTGTGCGCGTGGCAGAGTGTGCGCGTGGCAGAGAGTGCGCGTGGCAGAGAGTGCGCGTGGCAGAGAGTGCGTGGCAGAGAGTGCGCGGCAGATACTAGTAGAGTGCATGTAGTAGAGTAAAACTGCATAATAGTAGTGTGGAAGAAGAGAAATAGCAAGTTAGAAAAGTGTTGAGAAATGTCGACAATGCCTCACGTTAGTGACCCCATGGGAGTATGAAATTTGTTTTTCACTTCCATACTCACTTTTTCATCATTACCTATTGCCAGCTTATAATGCGGAAGACTAAAATAGTAAAGAAAAGAGAGGAGAGGGAAGAATAGACAGTGTGTAGTATATATGAAGTAGTAAAGAGAGTAGTAATAGTAGTGTATGTCGTATAATCTAAGTACTAAAGCATAGTAGTGAGGCTAATAAAGTGATTAGAGAAGTTACGTGAGTTGTAAGTTTTGACTAGGGTACATGTAGCAAGGGGTGTGCATTTAAGTATGTAGTAGTGTGTGTTAAAGAGTGTGTGTTAAAGAGTGTGTGTTATAGAAAGCGTGCGATAGAAAGCGTGCGATAGAAAGCGTGCGTAGTCTTGCTTGTGAGATTTAATGTTTTTTTAGTAGTGGTGCTTGAACTTGCCCCTCCTCTCCATTAGCTGGCCTCTTAAATGCTGGTCAGTGATTAGAGAAGAGCTTTGTCTGTCGAAGCAAGCCCTGTCTTTTTCGGATTTGGGGGCGTGTTTTTTCGCTTCTGTCTCTTTTTGGAGTACGCCCCTTTTACACTGGTAGGCGTGTTTGTATATATTTTTTTTTAATAGGGACGTTCGTGTTAATTCTTGTCTCTTGCTGGGATGTACAGAGCGATTTCCGAACCTCTAAGGTAAGCGATCTTTGTCCATGTACATTTCTTGTTTGCTAAAGTATTTTTGGGGGCGTTTGTTTTTGGGGTCTAGTTGAGCAGGTAAGTCATCTTGTATTTATTTCTTATCTAATGTTTTTTGTGTTTGTTTTTCAGGTCTACCCCAGCCTGTGTTGTCTCCATGCAGCATTATGCAAGGAATGTTTTGTCCGAAATGTATGATGCTGATTGCGGGTTTTAGGTAAGTCATCTTGTCTGCTTCTCATCTAATGCATTTTTCTGTTTGTTTTACAGGTCTACCCCAGCTGTGCAGCAGAGTGTGTGCAGCAGAGAGTGTGCAGCAGAGAGTGTGCAGCAGAGAGTGTGCAGCAGAGAGTGTGCAGCAGAGAGTGTCTGAGAAAGAGTGTGTCGAAGAGCGTGTGTAGTATAGGGTGCATAACAAAGAATGTATAGCAGAATGGTTATAAAAGAGTAGTACAGCGTGTTTAATAGAGTAATACAGTGTAATAGTAGTGTGAACAAAGAGAAATAGTAAGTTAGAAAAGTGCAGAGAAATGTTGGCAGAGCCTCACGTAAGTAACCCCATGGGAGTATGAATTTTGTTTTTCGCTTCCATACTCACTTTTTCATCATTAGCTATTGCCAACTTCTAACAGGAAAGTGTAGAAAGAAATAAAGAGAGTAGAGAGTGAAGAATAGATGGTGTAGTATATTTGATGTAATAAAGAGAGTAGTAGGAGCAGTGAATGTAGTATAGAGTAAGTAGTAACGAATAGTAGTGAGGGTAATAAAGTGAGTAGAGATGTTACTCGAGTAGTAAGATTTGCCTAGGGTGCATGTAGAAAGGGGTGTCCATTTAAGTGTGTTGTAGTCGGTGTGTTGTGGAGTGTGTGTTGTAGAGCAAGCGTGACAGAGCAAGCACGACAGAGCAAGCGCGACAGAGCAAGCACGTCATACACACTTGGGCACACACACTCTGGCAAACAGTGAGTGTGTGTTGTAGAGAGTGGATAGTGAGAGTGTGTGTTAGAAAGTGAGTGTGTGAGAGACTATTAAATGTAATAGAGTTTAGTAAAGAGAGTGTATAAGAGAGTGTAGTAAACAGAGTGTAGTAAAGAGAGTGGTGTCATAGAGTGTGTTGTGTAAAGAGAGTGCGCGGCAGAGTGTGCGTGGCAGAGAGTGCGCGGCAGAGAGAGAGAATGTTTTATGATTGTGTAGTGGTGTGTTAAGGTAAGTTTGCCTGTTGTATTAGGGTGCCACACAGCTACATTAAGAAACCGTGTGATATTTTGTTTTTCTGTGGTATGCAACTTTTTGGTTGATTGAAATTGTTGTATGCTACATTCGCACTGTAGCTTGTTTATGGTCCAATAGGTATTGTTGTGTATTTATTTTATAGTTATTGATTAATTCTCAGGGTAATCGGTTTGTGTTTTATTCTATATTTTGTACAGTTCTTAGTGGTTTTTTTTGTAATATTAATTGAGTTTATTTAGATATATAGATAATGTTTTGGGGTAATGTCAACAGACGCTTTTTGACGAAAAGTACTGTTATTTGTACTTTGTCTGAAGTTCCTCATTTGACTATGACAGCGCGGAGCACGTTTTCATTGAATTTGGGAGTGTCAGTATGTTCTGTTGGTCTCCAGAATGAACGGTAGGGCGTGCTGCAGCCATATTATGGTAAGTGCAATCTTTCGCTAATGTCTATATGTATTTTGTTAAAGAAGTACTGTTAACATTAAGAATCTATTATTTATGGATTTTCCCTTTGGCTACCTTACTGTTACTGCTAAATATTGTTTTTGTTACTTTGAATGTTTTCTAATTGCATGTGACAGAGAGCATGTGACAGTGAGTGTGTATTAAAGTGTGTGGTAGAGAGTGTATTGCAGAGTGTGTAGTAGAGAGTGTAGAATAGAAACTATGGCAGTGAGTGTGTGTGGCAGAGTGTGTGTGGCAGAGTGTGTGTGGCAGAGAGTGTGTGGAGAGTGTGTGTGGCAGAGAGTGTGTGTGGCAGAGAGAGTGTGTGGCAGAGAGAGTGTGTGGCAGAGAGAGTGTGTGGCAGAGAGAGAGTGTGGCAGAGAGAGAGTGTGGCAGAGAGAGAGTGTGGCAGAGAGAGAGTGTGGCAGAGTGTGTGTGTTGCAGAGAATGTGTGGCAAGTAATAAAGTGTATTACTGGTGTGAGCATAAAGATATACAAAGGTAAAAGTAAAAAAAGTTGACAGTGCCTTACGTAAGTAATACCACTGGAGTGTGTAGATTGGTTATCACCTGCATGCTTACTTTCTCATCAGCTATTGTCAACTTATAGCTGTAAACTGCAAAAAAGTAAGGAATAAAGAAAGAGGAGAGTATACACAGTGTGTAGTATATATGAAGTAGTAGAGAAAGTAGTAAGAGTAATGTATGTAGTATAGAGTAAGTAGTAAAGCATAGTAGGGTAATAAAGTGAGTAGAGATGTAATTGTTGATTAGGGTGCATGCAGTAGAGAGTGTGCATTTAAATGTGTGTAGTAGTGAGTGTGTGCTATAGAGTATGTAAAAAGAGTGCATGTCATAGAGTGCGTGTCGTAGAGTGCGTGTCGTAGAGTGTGTGTCGTAGAGAGTGTTGTATAGCGTGTGTTGTAGAGAGTGTACGTATAGCGAGTGTGTGATAGAAAGTGTGCAATAAAGAGTTTTGAAGAGTGTGTGTAGTAGAGGGTGCATAACAGAGAATTTATAGCAGAATGTTTATTAAAGAGTAACTAAATTTGTTTAGTAGAGTAATACAATGCAATAGGAGTGTGAACAAAGAGTTAGCAAGTTTGAAAAGTGCTGAAAAATGTTGCCAATGTCTCACGTAAGTAACACCATAAGAGTATGCATTTTGCATTTAACTTGCATACTCACTTTTTCATCATCAGCTATTGGCAACTTATTACAGGAAAGAGTAAAAAAGTAAGTATAAAAGAGATAGGAGAGTAAAGAATAGACAGTGCGCAGTATATATGAAGTAGTAAAGGGAGTAGTAGGAGCAGTGTATGTAGTGTAGAATAAGTAGTAAAGCATAGTAGTGAGTGTAATAAAGTGATTAGACAAGTTCTTTGAGGTGAAAATGTTAACTAGGGTGCATGTAGTAGATTGTCTGTGAACTAGTAGGGGGTGTGCATCTGGATGTGTGTAGCAGGGTGTGTCTGTTTAAGAGTGTGTGTTATAGAGTATGTAAAAAGAGAGTGTGTGCTAAAGAGTGTTGTAGAGAGTGATTAATTTTGAATGTGTAGTTAAATGTGTGTAATAGAGTGTAGTTTAAGAAGTGCGTAATATGGAATGAGTATTAGTAAAGAGTAAATATTAGCAGCGTGTGTAATATAGAGTGAGTAGTAGTAAAGAATAAATATAAGTAATGTGTGTAATAAAGAGGGAGTAATAGTAAGTATTAGACTGTGTAATAGTGAGTGTGTGCTAGAGAGTATAGTAGAGAGCGTGTGGCAGAGCGCGTGGCAGAGAGCGTGTGGCAGATAGCGTGCAGCAAGAGGGCTGTGTGCTAAGAGTATGTGCTAGATTTGTTTTTGGGGTGTTTCTTTTTCAGGTCTACCCTGGCCTGTGTCTCCGTGCAGCGGCATGCAAGCAGTATTTTTGCTGGTATGTATGCTGCTGTTTTTGTGTCCCAGGTAAGCCATCTTGTCTATGTTTCTCATCTAATGCTTTTTTCTGTTTTTTTTACAGGGCTTCTCCGGCCCGTGCCATCCCCGTGCAGTGTCGTGCATGGAGTGCTTTGCCCGGTATGTATGATGCTGTTTGCGGGTCTTAGGTAAGCCATCTTGTCTATGTTTCTCATCTAACGCTTTTTTCTGTTTGTTTTACAGGTCTACCTCAGCTCGTGGCTAGAGAGCTTGTATTAAAGTGTGTATCTTAGCTTGTGCTGGGTATAGTACATCATTTTGTGATGAGGTTGGCTGCAGAAACTTTCTCAAAAATTGCTCGGTTACTTTCTTTGCAACACTGGCTTATCTAGTATAATCCTGTTTTCATCAATGTTATGTATCTCTATTTTTTAACACACACACACACACACGTGTGGCAGAGAGCGTGTGGCACAGAGCTTGTGGCACAGAGCGTGTGGCACAGAGCGTGTGGCACAGAGTTGGAGTTTGCAGCTTGGTTCTCACCTGCATGCCCACTTTCTCATCATCAGCTATTGTCAACTTATAGCTTGAAAGTGTAGAAAAGTAAAAAAAACAAGAGAAGAGTGAAGAGTAGACAGTGTGTAGTATATATGAAGTAGTAGAGAGAGTAGTAGGAGCAGCGTATGTAGTATGGAGCAAGTAGGCAGGCATAGTAGTGAGGGTAATATAGTTAATAGAGATGTAAGTGTTGACTATGGAGCATGTAGTAGGGGATGTGCATGTAAATGTGTGTAGTAGAGTGTGTGTGTTCTATAGTGTGTAAAAAGAAAGTGTGTGGTAAAGAGCGTGTGGCAGAGAGCGTGTGGCAGAGAGTAGGTCTGTCTTTGTGGAATGTTTATATGTATTTAGTCCAAAAATTACTGTTAACATTATACAGCTATAGTTTATGTATTTGTCCTTTTCTTAAATTACTGGCATTGCGGAATGTTGTTTTTGTTTCTTTGAATGTTTCTTGATTGTGTAGCAGTGTGTCAAGGTAAGTTAGCCTGTTTTACTAGGGAGTGACGCAGCTACATTAAGAAACAGTGAGATATTTGGTTTTTCTGTATTATGCTACTCTTTGGTTGAGTCAAATTGCTTTGTTACATTCTCACTGCAGCTTCTTTAAGGTAAGTCCAATAGGTATGGTTATGAATGCTTTTCATAGCTAATAATTAATTATTAGGATAATGTGTGTGTTCTGATCTATATTTTGTCCGTTTTTTAGTTTACTTTCTCGTAATAAATTTGAGTTTATGAAAATATATAGGTAATTTTTTAGGATAATGCCAATAGATGTTTTTATACGAGAGTGCTGTTATTCGTATTTGGTGGGAAGTTCCTCATTTGACTACGGCAGGGCGGGGCATGTTTATTATTTAATCTGGGAGTGCTTTCTAGAATAAACAATGATGTGATGCAGCTACATTATAGTAAGTGAAATCTTTGTCTAATGTTTATATGTATTTACTGTAAAAATTACTGTTAACATTATTAATGTATTATTTATGTATTTGTCCTTTTGTGAATTGACAGTCATTGCTTAACGGTGCTTTTGTTTCTTTGAATTTTTTCAAAGAGCGCGTGGCAAAGAGCATGTGGCAAAGAGCGTGTGGCAAAGAGTGTTTGCAGAGTAATAAAGTGTATTACTGGTGGGAACATAGAGATATACATAGTAAAAAGTTGTGGGAAAAGTTGACAGTGCCTCACGTAAGTAACACCATTGGAGTTTGCAGATTGATTCTCACCTGCATGCTCACTTTCTCATCATTAGCTATTGTCAACTTATAGCTTGAGAGTGTTAAAAAAGTAAAGAAAAACAAGAGGAGAGTGAAGAAGAGACAGTGTGTAGTATACATGAAGTAGTACAGAGAGTAGTAGGAGTAGTGTATGTAGTGTAGAGCAAATAGTAAAGCATAGTAGTGAGGGTAATGAAGTTAGTAGAGATGTAAGTATTAACTATGGTGCATGTAGAGGAGGTGTGCATAAAAATGTGTGCAGTAGAGAGTGTGAGTTAGAGTATGTAAAAAGAGCGCGTGTGACAGAGCGTGTGTGACGCCCTGTCACACGCGCTCTGTCACACACTGAGTGTGTGTTGTAGAGAGTGGATGGTAGAAAGTGTGTGATAGAGAGTGTGGTGGAGAGAGTGTGGTGGAGAGTGTGTGGTAGAGAGAGTGTGGTGGAGAGTGTGTGGTGGAAAGTGTGTGGTGGAGAGTGTGTGGTGGAGAGTGTGTGGTGGAGAGTGTGTGGTGGAGAGTGTGTGGTGGAGAGTGTGTGGTGGAGTGTGTGTGGTGGAGTGTGTGTAATGGAGTGTGTGTGGTGGAGAGTGTGTGGTGGAGTGTATGTGGTGGAGTGTGTGTGTGTGAGAGACTGTATTAAAGTTTGTGATAGAGAGTGTGTTGCAGAGAGTGTGTAGTAGAGAGGTTGAGGGTAGAGAATGTGTGGTAGAGAGTGATTAGTAAAGAGTGTGCGTAGTAAAGAGTGTGCATAGTAAAGAGTGTGCATAGTAAAGAGTGTGCATAGTAAAGAGTGTGCATAGTAAAGAGTGTGCATAGTAAAAAGTGTGTGCAAAAGAGTATGTGGTAGAGAGTATCTAGCAGAATTGTGTGGTATAGTGTGTAAGACACTGTATGAAGTCCAGGAAGTATAGCAGAGAGTGTTTTGCTTAGTGTATATCAGAGAGTATTAGAGTGTGTGTTGTAGAGTAAGAAGTGATAACATAAAATCGAAAGTTTTTTTGTGCATTGTAATATGCTAAATAACTTACTGTGTCCTAGTAATGAAAGTAGACCAACTGTACAGATGTATAGTAGATGGTGCTGCTTTAAGAAATGGCTGGACTGCTTTGTTTTCCTGTGTAAGCAGATGACAGCGCAAAGAAAAGATAGTTAGTCCAAGCCTTATGTCCCAAAAACACAATACACTTATTATGTAGGTTGCTCATAAAATGCAGCGCGCTACAGAATTTGTCAAAACTGATTACATAATTTCCTTAGCTCTAATTAGCCATATTCTGTTTTCCCAACCCTGGGCCTTCTTCGCCTCGCCTTTCAGCGTCACCGCAACTCCCTCCACAAGCTGTGGTACATTGTACAAAGAAAGGTTTCTTAAGGAGGGGCGGTAAGGAGGTCCTATATGCAACATGCTAAAAAGTGCAATGTTAAAGTAAATGCAGCAACAAAATGTACAATTCACGCATTTAACTTTCGAGGCATGAAGCATGTGTTTATACTTTAAAAATGTATTGTGCTGTAAAGTGATATTGAAAAAAGCAACGTCCCCCAAAAATATTTTTATTAGCGCAGCTAAATAGCAATACTAAAAGCGTAAAGCCTAATGTTTGTAAAGCGCACAATGAGAATAAATAAAATTATTTCGAAGCGTCTATCTAGTTTCCTAAGCGCACGATGGAAAAGTCAACAAAAACAAACATAGTACATTTAAGTGGCAGTGATAGTATAAGGATAACCACCCCCCCCCCCATTCACCCACACTTGTTTTGGTCTAATTAATTTACAGCGAAGTGTCTCAATGTAAATAACATGTATACGACTTTCATGTAAAAAATAAAATGAAACATAATGTAGCATGAAAATATCTTTAAAGAGGCGAGAAAAGGAGATGGTGAATATATTGTAGTACAAAGCATGACTAAAAGCAATGGATGAAAAACATTTGAAGGCGCGCAGTAAAAAAACAAGTCTAGAAGGTAAAGTCTATTGTTGGTAAAGCACACGATAAAAAAGTACACATAGGGGTGACAGATGTAATGTAATTTCTGATGCGAACCGGACATGAGGTCATTCAAGATGACGGGAGAACGTTTAGCATACTAAAACACATTTTGTTAATGAAATAGAAACTGTTGCAACATTTTTAAATAACAGTGGCAAGATAATAAAAATTAGAAGTGTTACATTGTGGCAGCGAAAAGTTCTGTAACAGCGGATAATTGTTCGATCAATGGCAACAGTTGCAAGTGAAGCAAAACTATACTATGCAGAGGCAGCTTTACTAAGCTTGAAATGTACCGCAAATGATAGCAAAGTGGTCCATTAATTTCAATGGTAATAGTGGTGAAAGCAAAACCGCTAAGATTATGTACATGTTGCGCGCGTTACTTTTTTTTTAATGTTGTGCAATATATGTTGGTTAATCGGCATGGTTCTAAAAAAGTCGCAAAGTTTAAAAATAAAGGGCAGCAAGATAATAAACGCGCTCCTATAATTAACAAGCAAAACGGATCTGCAAAGTATTAACTTATAGAACAACTGCACTATAAATTTGCAAAAAAAGAATTTTATCAATGAGTTGCATGTTTACGAAAACGGTAATGCGAAAGCGTATTCCCATTGCAATGTAATAAGTTACTTACCTGTTTTGCAACAGAGATAGGTCAGCTCGCGATGTATACCAGATGACGTTCTTCCAAGAAATGTTTAGAATGGCTGCTCTTCTAGTTTAAGTACTGTAAAAGAGAAAAAAAGGGCAGTTACTTAAAATGAATAACAAAAGAAGGCAACACTTGGTGTTTACAAACAGCGTGTGTGTAAGATGTTGTTGTCTAGCCGTATGCTAATGTTTGGGTGGGGGGCTTCCTTGTAAGGATGAAAGGGATGTCTAGGCGGGAGTGTATTTAATTGTTAGTGAGGATGTGCGAATTACGTGAGAAGTGAATGTGAAAGCATGCATGTAACAGATAGTGGTGCAGTAAAAGGCAACGTGGCTCCAAGTTGTCTGCCTTTGCTACAAAGGCGCGTTTTAAGGAAACGAAACTCAAGTGTGCTGTAAAGCAAGAAATAAAAAATAAATAAAGCATGCATTTTAAATACAAGCAAGTTTATAAAATAAATAATTAGTCTTACCTTTAGGTGATTGTTGACTTCGTACTAACCTATATCTAAATCCGAGTCTTCAATATGCCAACACGACCGACATACCACCCTGAAAAGAAACAGAAAATTAGAATCATCAATCCAACAAAAGACCTGTGTAAGAAAACGAAAAAATGCATTAGATGAGAAACATAGACCAGATGGCTTACCTAAGACTCGCAAACAGCATCATACATACCACTGCATGGAGACTACACGGTCCGGGGTAAAGGAAAACAGGCCTAGTAAAACACGCTAACTTACCTTGACACGCCGCTACACGATCGCAAAACATCTAAACAAACAAAAGCGACACTAAACAATGACAGCAATTTAACAAACGGCGAAATAGATAAACAATAGTTGCACGATGATAACATTAATTTTAAACTGAGAACATATAAACATTATACAAAGATTGCAGTTATCATAATGTAGCTTCGTCACACCTACCGCTCATTCTGGAAACCAACAGAACATACTGACACCCGCGGATTCAATGAAAAACGTGCCCCGCCCTGCCATAGTCAAATAAGGAACTCCACACAAAATACGAATAACAGCACTTTCGTTAAAAACATCGGCGATCACCATTACTCTAAAAGATTCCCTATTTATGTAAAGAAACCTGATTGCTATCTAAAAAAAGAAAATTTAGAACTGGACTAAATATACAATAAAACACGAAAACATTCCCCCAAAAATGAATTACTAACCTTAATGTAGCTGCGTCATACCCTAGTAAAACACGCTGACTTACCTTCACACGCCGCTACACAATCAGAAACCATTCAAAGATACAAAACCAACATTAAGCAATAACATAAATTAAACGAAAGAACAAATACATAAACACTGTTAACAGTAATCCGCAAACTAAATACGTACAGAAATTTAAAAAAGATTGCACTTACCATAATTTAGCTGCGTCACGCCTACCGTTCATTCTGGAAAGCAAGAGAACATACGGACACCCGCAGATTCAATGAAAAACGTGCCCCGCCCTGACGTAGTCAAATTAAGGGAATTCCCACAAAACACGAATAACAGCACTTTTGTTAAAAAGTCATCAATTAGCATTATCCTAAAACATTACCAAGTTATCTAAATAAATCCCAAAAGTATTCCAAAATACAAATTTAAAACAGCCCAAAATATACCAGAAAACACAGTTTTCCATAAACAATAATTTTGAACTCTAAAAAACCACATACCAAATACCGAGAGGGCTCACCTTAAAGAAGCTACAGGGAGAATATTACAAAGTAATCGCGATCAAATAAAAAACAGCATAATACAGAAAAGCAAACTTATTCACAATGTTTACAAAATGCCTACACTAAATGGATACAAAAAGAGCACACTTACCTTAATGTAGCTGCGTCATACAACTTTACCGAACATAGCAATAGCCGCAGACCCAATTAAACATGTGCCCCGCCCTGCCGTAGTCAAATAAGGGGTTTCCCACAAAATACGAGTAACAGTACATTCGGCAAAAAAAAGTCTCAGCATTGCCCTATAACATTATCTATATAGCGAAATAAACTCAATTAGTATTACCAAAAAAATAACCAAAAGTGGATACAATATAGAATAAAACACACCGATTATCCTAAGAATTATTTATAAATGATAAAATACGTTCAAAACTATACCTATTGCACTTACCTTAAAGAAGCTACAGTGAGAATGTAACCTAAAGCAATTTCAATCCACCAA
Organism: Triturus cristatus; assembly: GCF_964204655.1. Classification (NCBI taxonomy): domain Eukaryota; kingdom Metazoa; phylum Chordata; class Amphibia; order Caudata; family Salamandridae; genus Triturus; species Triturus cristatus. Next base: position 1,065,617,730 of record NC_140579.1, on the reverse strand, counting down.
AAAGTAGCATAATACAGAAATTCAAAAATCACACTGCTCCTTAATGGAGCTGCATCACACCCTAGTAAAACACGCTGACTTACCTTCACACGCCGCTACACAATCAGAAAACATTTAAAGAAACAAAAGCAACATTAAGCAATAACATTAATTAAACGAAATGACAAATACATAAACAATAGATTCGTAAGACTAATAAAAAAACGCAAACTAAATACGTATAAAAATTAGAAAAAGATTGCACTTACCATAATGTAGCTGCGTCACGCCTACCGTTCTTTCTGGAAAGGAAGAGAACATATGGACACCCGCAGATTCAATAAAAAACGTGCCCGCCCTGACGTAGTCAAATTAGGGACTTCCCACAAAACACGAATAACAGCACTTTCGTAAAAAAAAATGGCTATTTGCATTACTCTAAAACATTAGCTATAGATCTAAATAAACTCAATTTCTATCACCAAAAAATAAAGTAAAAGCATGCGAAAATATAATATAAAACAAATACATAACAATACCTATTGAACTTACCTGAAAGAAGCTGCAGTGAGAATGTATCATAAAGCAATTCTACTCTACCAAACAAACATATTATACTAAGAATTATTAACAATAAAATAACCACATAAGAATAGCAATTGGACTTACCTTAAAGAAGATGTAGACGGAAATGTAGCATAAAGCAATATCAATCAAACATTTTTCCATACTACAGCAAATCCAACTATCACATTATTCCTTAATGTAGCTGCGTGACACCCTAGTAAAACAGGCTAACTTACCTTGACACGCTGCACGCAGACGACACAGGCAGGGGTAGACATGTAAAAAAAAAAAATGCATTAGGTGACAGACATAGACAAGATAACTTGCCTGAGACCCGCAACCACCAGCATACATACCGTGCAAAGCACTCCATGTACAACGCTACACGGAGACAACAAGGGCCAGGGTAGACCTGTAACTTACCTTGAGACGACGCTACACACAATAAGAAAACAGTACAAGAAACACAAACAGCATTGATCAATGACAGTCATTTACCAAAAGGCCAAATACATAAATAGATGCATAATGTTTACATTACAAAAATAATCAAAATTAACATAAAAATTAGACAAAGATTGCACTTACCTGATTGTAGCTGCGTCCCGCCTACCGTTACATCTGGAAACCAACAGAAAATACCGACAACAGCAGATTCAATGAAAAACGTGCCCCGCCCTGCCGTAGTCAAATAAGGAATTCCCCACAAAATACACATAACAGCACTTTCATCAAAAACCAAGTCTATTAGCATCACCCAAAAAGCATTAAATAAAGAATTAAATAAACTCTGCAAATTAAAGACTGTACAAAGTAATTGAAAAAAATCCAAAAATAAGATAAGAATTAATCAAAATCTTTAAAATAAATAAATAACAATAACTCTTAGACTTACCTTAAAGAAGCTTGTACGATGCTGCACGGAAACGGCACGGGCAGGGGAAGACCTGTAAAAAAAACAGAAAAAAAAGAGTTAGATGAGAAACAAAGAAAAGATGGCTTACCTAACACCCGCAAACAGCATCATACATACCGGGCAAAGCAGTCCATGCACGACGCTGCACGGGGACGGCACGGGCCGTGCCAAACCTGTAAAATAAACAGAAAAAATAGTTAGATGAGAAACAAAGAAAAGATGGCCTACCTAACACCCGCAAACAGCATCATACATACCGGGCAAAGCACTCCATGCACGATGCTGTACGGGGACGACACGAGCCGTGGCAAACCTGTAAAATAAACAGAAAAAAGCATTAGATGAGAGACCTAGACAAGATGGCTTACCTAAGACCCGCAAACAGCATTATACATACCCGGCAAAGCACTCCATGCACGACGCTGCACAGGGACGGCACGGGCCGGGGAAGCCCTGTAAAAAAAACAGAAAACAAGCCGGGGAAGACCTGTAAAAAAAACAGAAAAAAGATGGCAAAAAAAAAGCAAACAACAAATGCACATAAACAAAGATCGCTTACCTTAGAGCTTCGGAAATCGCTCTGCACATCCCAGCAACAGACACGAATAAACCCGAGAACGTCCATGAAGAAAAATAAAAATACAAACACGCCCACCAGTGTAAAAGGGACGGGCCTCAAAAAGAGAAAGAAGCGAAAAAACACGCCCCAGAATCCGAAAAAGACGGGGCTTGTTTGGAGAGACAAAGCTCTTCTCCAATGGCTGACCAGCATTTAAGAGGCCAGCCAATGGAGAAGAGAGGAGAAGAGGGGCGGGTTCAAGCCCCACTTCTGAAAATGTTAAATCTCGCGAGCGAGACTGCGCAAGCGCAGCCTTCGCTAGGCGAGACCTAAAAAGGAAGCCTAAGCGTTACTGATGAAGACATTTTTGGGCTAGCTTCCAATCACCTTAAGATGCATTGACTTTCTTTTGTTCCCTTTAGTACTATTTTGATTATCATGATCTGTTAGGTTTGGTTTCTTTGTGTTATGATTATCACGGTGTGTGCCCGTTGAACTACCAAGATGTAAAGCGCTCTTTTACCCTTATATGGTCTTGTTCGCGCAATACAAAACTCTTCAAATAAATATGCAGGGGGATCTCTGTCCCCTCTTTAGAATGTAGTTGGGTGCTACCTTCACATAGATCGAGCGGCTGATTCAGCCAGCCACTCCATATTTTACTGAATGTGCTGCCCCAGGTCAGCGCGAGTCTGTGGCTGCCCAAAAGGTGTTGCATTATTTATAATAGGATGCACTGTCTCATTTGTGCCCAGCACACCTATTTAACGGTGGGCTGGGACAGTGCACCCGGTCTATAATGGGCCCAGATGTTGTTTCTTGCTTAGACTATTGTCTATATCACACATTATGAAAGCAATGATCTTCAGCCCCCCAGAATCTGCCTTACCATCACTCCAGAGTTTACTTCATGCAGTTGCTCAACTTAGTACAGATTGGAGGTTCAAGCATATGTCAGCCTCATCCAAGACTTTACATATGCAGTGGCCCAGTTCCATTTACAATGGCCTGTACAACGTTACCTTAAAATTCAGAACAAAATGGAACAGAGATTTTTAAATAAAGCACGATGGCCCTCATATTCAAAGATTCAATTTAAGCAATCGTAACTTGCGACAAATAATGATTGGCAATGTGCAATTCCTTAAAGGGAATATACAAAATTAATTTGTTAGAAGCAGGTGCAATTTGCGCACCAATTTCTAACTAATCCATTTGTTTTTTGAGAACCGACCTATGTATTATTAGGTTGGTTCTCAAAATACTGATTCTTAGTGAGCCGCAAATTTGATCTACCACATTAATATGCATGAGGTAGGTTGTACATTTAGACCCACTATGATTGGCTACAATGACAGGCATGGTGGCCTGCTGGTGTCAGTATACCACCATGTCTGTTACTGCTTTAAAATAAAGCAATCTTTTTTTTTTTTTTTAAATGCAGTCCCTTTTCCTTAAAGCAAAAGTGGATGCGTTTAAAAAAGAAATATGACATTAACCTTTTTTATGAGCTGGCAGTGGTCTCACGGATCACGGCCTGCTCATAAAAATGTTTTTGTGAACATTAACAAAGGGGAAGGGGTCCCCCTGGGACCGCCTTCTCATTTGCCAATGGATTACCGCCTCCTTTGAGGAGGTGGTAAAATATTAATGTTGTGCGACTGGATTTCAGTTGCATAGCATTAATACATAGCTTAAAGATGTAGGGTCACATGTACGAAGGTTTTAGTTTCTGAATTCCTAATTGCGATTTCCGAATAGTGAATCACAAAAACTCGCTAACACCTATGTACGAATGTGTCCGTGAAACATTTCCTACTGGGATCACAATTGACCGACCTCATTAATATTCATTAAGTAGGTCGCAATTTGCAACCCATTGGGATTCGTTAAAAACACAGGGGTGGTGGTGCCCTGCTGGGGACAGCAGACCACCATGTTTGTGTTTGCTTTTAAATAAAGCAACACTTTTTTTTTTTGTATTCTTATTAAATGCAGCCCATTTTCCTTAAAGGAAAACAATAAGCTTTAAAAAAAAAAAAATTATGTTTCAGTTTCATTTTTTAAGAGTAGGACCGTAAAAATCATTTTTGAAAACATTCACAAAGGGGAAGGTTCCCCTGGGGACCCTCTCCTGTATGTGACTGGGTTACCACCTACTTGAAGTAGGCGGTAAAATGAGAATGTTTTGCGACATTATGGTCGCAAAACATTCGTACATGGCACTGCGAGTTGCTATTATGAAAGGACACCCTTAACATGCCCTTTTCTAATACAGAATCACAAAACCCAAATTGCGATTCGGGAGAATGTTACTGATCCTCTATCTGGGCTTTGTATATGGCAGAAAGTATTTTGCATTTGCAAACTGTCCGCTTCTAAGAATCAGCCCATTTGCGACCTTCAAAAATGTTTGCACATGTGGCCCGTTCTATCTGGAAAGGACACCCTTAACGTGCCCCTTCCAAAAACTGTAGTTGAATTTATTCCTAAACCCAATTAGCGATGCAGTAAGATTCTGCAACATATTACTAAATCGCTATTTGGGCTTGGTGAATAAAAAAACATGCAATTTTGCGGTCGGAAAGGCTATCATTTTCCGATTTGGAGCCTTACTGACCATAAAATGGTCTTGTACGTGAGGGCTGTAGTGAAACAAATTGTCTCTAAATGTAACACAATATTGAACGGTTCTTTTTAAGATGTTGAGGTTCTGACACATTATGAATGGAGTTCCTTGTTATAGGTGTATTGTGTCCCCCCCCCCCTGCTTTCTTAGGGACCACACAAGTGTAACTACCTTTAGCGCCTAAAGATAGTTCTCGTCCCTACGGAAAAAAGTTAGGTATGTGGCATCTCTTCCTATGGGTAATACCTACTATAGTGTGAGTGTGTCTGGATTCAGCTGGACCTGCCAGAGGAGCATGTTATAATGAAGATACGCTGTTTTAGACAGTTAGTCTGGTAGCCAAGGCATGTAGGTTGTGAGTTAGTTTATTTGCAAAAGGTGCAGCTTTGTTACAGGTTAGTATGTAAACGCACCACCAGGAGCAGCATCCTTGCTGCTCAGCCCATTCTCTCCCACGGCCATTACACAGACACAGACACAGACACAGACACAGACACAGACACACACAGACAGACAGACAGACAGACAGACAGACAGACACACACCCACACACCCACATACACACACCCACCCACCCACCCACCATCCCAAACCCCTAGAATTAGTGTACACACATAAAATGGTATTTTATAAATCATATTAATTCCAATGGCCACCATTATAATTAATAACTGAGGGATTATGAATGTTATCACTAAAAAAATATATATCTCAAACATATATGTCACACGTTCCTAGTAATTTAGCTTAAAACGTCGTATTTTCATTGTGACATCATATTATCATGTTATTTGTTGCCATGAACTGGAGGATTCTGAACTGAATGTTCTGATAGATAGCATTCACCCAGCTTTTGGTTTCTCGCTCTGCTCCTTCCTAGTAAGGGAGAGTGCATATGCTTTTCTATTAATAACATGTCTGTGGAGCTGGTGGTTACCTTGGAGCCCCACTGTTGCATATCAAGCCGAATACAATACTTTTATTTGAAGCATTCACACAATTTACTGTGCGTTACTTCAAGCCCTGTTAAGCAAACGTCTAGCCAGGCCACAAAAAGTGGAGCAAGAACTTCTCATCTAATGTAAAGTTCTTCTTTCAGGCTTCTGAGTATGCACATTCAATGCACAAACAAGAACCATGTTAAAATATCTACAAATGTGTAATATCAAAGACAGAAGACTATGATATGTCACACAGGGTCCCTCTGGCATCAGCCATTCAAAAGGCCCAGAAACTCAGTCTCTGACTGTTGGGGTTTTTGTGGTGATGCCAGTGGAATGTTTCTGAAGTAATGTCACCCAGAATGTTATGTGTCAGCACGAGTGATCTGTCACGTGTTGACAGTGCCAGTTACCGCCTGTGCCTCTTGTCAATTGGACGGCGCCCTGTACTTCCTGAATAAATACTTTAATAAAATCTCCAGGCTCTTGGCATAACTTCTATTGGAACGCTACATCTTTACAATGGTGACAGAGGATGGGTTGGTGACGAGCTGGACATTGTGGTGCTGTGAGTACTTTTTTTTTTGTAGGGCACCACTCATTTTGTTTTTTAAATGAGCCATTATCTTTGGAGTTAACATACTTGTTAACAGCCTGCTCTACCAGCTATTGGCTACCTCTTGCCATATTCTTGGTCTGCTTTACGGGAGCTTGTCTGGGAATCGCTGGCTGGTGAGGAAGTTCCCTCGTGCTGTGTAGCCAGTACCATTCCAGTGTATTATCTCAATCATCACTCACCTGGTTACGGAGGCAAGCCGGAGCGTTGTCCCCTGTGCACGATTCTATCTCAACAAGAAATGACCGGACTTGCACTCCTGTCCACGTGTGATCTTCGGGGGTTACTTGCCGTCAGCCGGATTTACTGACAATGATATGCTGAGTCTTCCGGACAGTGTTTCCTGCATTTCTTCATCCAAGGGGCTCCTCACAGCAACAAATTTGATCGGTGTGATGCAAAGTCTTCGGCAGGAACCATTTCCGGTTTTCGATTGAACATTTTGTTTCCCTGCTTAAACCAGTTCCCGAGAAACAACCATAGGACAAAATCGTTTACACAACAGTACAGAAGCTCTTCTTGAATTGTCAATATTCAACTTTCCCTTACCAAGAATTAAAGATTTGATATCCAAAGTAGGGTCTTCCAGTTGGTTTATGAAACTGGACATCAGAGCTGCCTATCATCAGGTGGAATTGGATGTTTAATCTCGCCATCTTACGGCCTTTGTGACTCCTGGTGGTGTCTTTCAGTTTTGCAGACTTTTGGATTAGCTTCGGTAGCAGCCGTTTTTCAAAGACTCATTACTGAAATGTTTACAAATAATCCTCAGGTAGTGGTCTTCCCAGATGATGTACTCATTTTTTCAAAAACTGAAGCAGAACATGACATTGCTCTTGATGAGGTTTTTAGCATCTTGGAGAAAAGAGGTGTGACTTTACGAAAAGATAAATGTACATTCAATGCAACGAAATAGAGTACCTAGAACACATCATCTCAGACTTTGGCATTAAACCTAGACCTGGGTTAGTCAAAAGTATTGTTGAGGCCCTGGCACCACAAAATAGGGAACAACTCATTTCATTTCTGGACATGTGTGGATTTTATGCCAAATTTATGAAGGACATTACCACGGCAACTGAATGCTTTATGGCACTGTTAAAGAAGGGAGTAGCATTGCTGTGGTCTGAGGAGTGTGAAAAGGTATTTCAAGCAATAAAAGACCACATAGTCAAAGCCTCAGCTTTGCAGTCCTTTGTGGAGGGTAGGAAGGCTGTTGTATCAGTGGATGCATGTGAATATGGCTTGGGGGCAGTACACTCACAATGTGAGCGTAAGAAAGAACACACCACAGGGTTGGCTTCAAGAACACTACGTCCTGTAGAACACAAATACTCTGTCATAGAAAAAGAGCTTTTGGCATGTGTGTGGAGTGTTGAGAAGTTCAAACAATATCTATGGGGCAGACCTTTTGTATTGAAGACGGATCTTCGACCCTTGGTCGACATCTTGTCTGGTAAAAAGGTGAAAAACACTACTGCTCGCTTAGAAAAGTTTTTTACCAAGCTCCTGGAATATACTTTCACAGTTGAATATATTCCAGGTGGTAAAAACTGTAGAGCAGATTGTCTGTTTAGGTTGCCCATTGTAGACACTGAGGAACAAGATTGGGAGATGGAAGTTGAAGATTGTTTTGCGGCCTGGATCAATCAAAACAATTTTTCTATTGGTGAAGAAGAGTGGATAACTGCGGTGGACAATGACATGATTCTAAAAGAAGTCACATCCTTTATTAGGAATGGTTGGCCCAAAGGGAAGAATCTGTCACCAGAATTACAAATGTATTGGAAAATGTCTGATGAATTGTCAGTTGTGAATGGTAAGGTAGATATTAGAGGAGACAAACTGGTTCCACCTGAATGCTTGTGACAGAAAATAGTCTCTGCAGTTCATGTGGGTCATTTAGGGTCTACCATTACAAAAAGAAAAATCAGGAGTGATTTTTGGTGGACAAGAATGGATACCGAGGTTGATGAGTTGGTGAAGGAGGGTGTGAGATGCAACTCTAGTGATAAAACATTGGTCATAGAGGGGGTGGTTGAGTCTTTTGTTTCTTTGACTGAAAGGGCCTGGCAGAAGTTAGGAATAGATTTTTTGGGACCGTTTCACATACTAACCTAGAGCATGAGATATTGCCTGGTTATAGTAGATCATCTGTCTAGGTGGGTTGAAGTGGAGCTTATCATCTTTCCGACTACCAAGAGTATGATCCATTGCCTGAATAAAATATTCCTCAGAGAAAGTTTTCTACAGGAGATTTTGACAGACACTGGAGTTCAATTTGTTTCGGAAGAAATAAATCAATTCTTACGTACTTGTGGAATTAGGCACATCAGGACCCCTCTCTATCACCCACAAAGCATAGCAAAGTAGAGCGATTTAACAAAGTGGTAGTGGAGTGTGTGCAAGCGGCTTACAGGAGTAATGCATGTGTTCTTCGTTGTGGTCATACCGCACAACACCACACAAAACCATCAGTCTGTTTGAGCTAATGAGGGGTAGGAAGGCTTCCACACAGATGTATCCATTTTGGATGGTCAAGGCTTTCCATGAGGGGTGCAATATGAAGCAAGTGTGGGAGTTAGCAAATAGAAAGTCAAATGATGTCAATAAAAAGGATTGTGATTCTATAACTTGCAGGGAGACACACAATTTGAAGATTGGGGATTGGGTTAGAGTTAATAATCCTACATTGGTAAGAAAAGGTCAGAAACCACAACAGGTATGTGAAATACCTAGCAATGCAGTGAAAGTGTCCAACAGGAATTGGTGGAGTACTTGTCGTGTAGCACGGGACCCTAGTGTGCACCTCGAGAGTAAACGGGTCTGGTGGTGAGTGTCAGGAAGTTTGTGCCTCCACAAATTACCATGTTAAAATGATAACAAACAGGAGAATCACAAGTGTTCGTGTCAGAAGTAGCAAGTTCTGTGATTATGTCACATCAAAACTAACATGTGAAAAGGAGTAGTGTTTAAAGTTTTATCTGTGCAAAATTGAATTACTGTAGTTACTAAATCTTCTTCTTTCCTGTTGAGACTCTTGGGAGATTGCGTTTACTTATAAATGTTCTGTTTTTCTTATGGGAAGTGTGTACAAGAATACTTTTGTCAAAAGGAGGGAAGTGTGGTGATGCCAGTGGAACGTTTCTGATGTGATGTCACCCACAATGGTATGTACCGGCACAAGCGATCTGCCTGTTGCGGGTTGACAGTGTCAGCCTGTGCCTCTTGTCAGTTGGACAAAATTGGGGTATTGCCGCCCAGACAATAGATCAAAATTCACTTAAATTGGATGGAACCAAAACATTGTTCCTCCTACTGTCTTTGATTTGACCTGCTGTTATTTCAGATTTTCATCTAGGTCATGCATCCCTGAGTGTCTCTCCTGTATTTTTTAAATGAATCACAGAAACGTTTTATAAATCATAACAATTTTTTTCTTTTGGTTTGTTATTTAGAAAAAATGATTTTTTTCCAAAGAAGACATACTATATATTTGTACACATAATGACTAGAGACAAAATTAATCAGAAGCATGGCTAACATAACACTTCATGAATACATGTGAGGGATTAATCTGAGAAAACACAACAAGTATGATGGGGTCTAAGGGAAAGTTTAATGACCTGCCTCAGTTCTAATCCCCTAATCCTATAGTTGGAAAACAAACGAAAGGAACCGGGGGTCTAGCAAAATCCTGCAATGTGAGCAGAAGTGTAGGTAGAAGGCTAATTAATCCCACATAGCAAAAGAGGGAGTAAGAAAAGAAGAAAGAGACATCCAAATGCAATCTGAAAGGACCTCAGAGCGAAGCTTGGATAACCATCAATTGTCTAAGTGATCAATCCTATCATCTGGTCATCCAATCCAGGATAAGATGCATCTCTTGATCATAGAGAGCATCTAATTTGGAGTGATTTCACTCAAAATGGCCCAAGATCGTCAAAGAATTGGAGCGAGGAGACCAACAATTGCAAAGTGATAGAACAATTGAGAAGAGTGCAGTGCTGAAAAAAAGGAAGATTAAAGTGGTGTATTAAAATAGAGTTGTGAGAAAACGCTACTAGTTTAATATGTATCTCACACTCTAAATAAAACAACAGTGCAAAAAGCAGTGTTCAACAAATAACTGCTATATAAGAAGGTCGACATGTTTCAGCCCAGTGGGAACCATTTCTCCCTGCGGCTTTCTTCAGGACCCTTGTTGTTAGATTTTCGCTACTGCAATAGTGTATAAACACAATGTATAGTGAAAAAAAGGAAAAGTGCTTGTCTCACTATCATCTGAAGGTGGGACTTTATACAACCTTCAGTAGATCCTCCGCTTCAAAAGGATGCAGTGAGCATCTGTCAAGAAAACATATGAACAACGTCTCAGTCTTCAAAATAGTACTCCCAAATGTGCATTTATACCAAACCTCATGTCAAAGGGTGCTTACCCGTAATGATCGAGGAACGGACCTCACCTCGCCTGGAACCTGGCTCAGGACTAGGAGGCCCCGCTCTGTGTTAAAGAAAAAAAGTAAACTAACAGAAACCAGAAAATGATCGGAAAAGACTGCATCTTTGGAGGGGTGCTAGTAAAAATTACTACTAGCAACTGTATACCAAGTGTGTATATACGTAAAATTCACATCTATGTAAGCCTAAGTGAAGAATCCCTAGTCCTGGAGCTGTGACAAATGACCGTGGAATGTGGAATAGCCAGGGTTAGTCAGTATAGAATGGCCGTGGCTTACTACTTAACCATTGTAATCAACGCCATGTTTGGAGAGGCAATGTGAAAACACCTAAGGCATATTCAAAATAGCAAGTGGTAATTGACCCATATTGTGAATCACTGCGGATGGAGAGGGGTTCTGTAAGGTGCAAGAGACGCAGTGGTAATGTCAATACATATCATTCGGAAACGCTATGGTTTAAAATACACACCAAAAGGATGGCACAGAGAGCCAAGAGATCTTTACCCCATTGGTAGTAATTCCCCCGTGATATGAATCACTGCGGATGGACAGAGGGGCGTAGTGGTAATGTCAAAGCATGTCATTCGGATGTCATTCGAGGGCGCTACAAGGTAAGCTGCCTCGAAAGTGACCGATATTCCTAGGAAAAAAGTGCTCACCTATCCGTCGTTGCCCCGTTGTGGCTACCGAGTCAGGAGAAAGGAGGTGACCGGAGCATCCTGCAAAAGGTGTTTATAAAGCTTAGAAACCTCGTCGATTTCAAACGCGAGCGCGTGAAATACGCGTCAGCGCCTGACCACTGGTGGATGATGGAAAAACGTCAGAGGACTACAAAATGACGTCAGTGCAATGACGTCTGTAGTTCATAGAACGTTTAGGCACTCTGCCTGGTATCGTCTCTGTGTAACTGTATACATCTCACTCGCTACGGAGGTAAAGACAATGTCAAAGCGCTGGAAACCTCATAAATGTCAACTGCAAAAACAAAAGAGGAAGCGTCAGCGCATGACCCCTAATGGATGGTAAAAACGTCAGAGGACTACAAGATGACGTCAGAAAAATGGCGTCTGTAGTTCATAAGGTATGTAGGTGCTCTGCCTAGCATCATGTATAGGTATCTGGGTGTCGTGCAACCTGTGACATTAGTGCAAGGTAGGAGGTTGTAAATCTGATGAAGACACCATGGTATCAAGACATTCCAAAGGCAGGAATAAGAGAGGTATAATCCAAAATGCCATTATAGCGTGAAGATGGATGTAAACAACGAATATTTCAGAGATCATTTAAAGGGCGGTCCACGGGATGTCATCATTGAGGCCCCTGACATCGCTTTGTAGTTTGAACGCCCATTTCTGTTCCTTGATAAATAGGTATTTAGCGATATCACTGATGTGGGACGGTATAATGAGCTTTTCAAGCACTGTCCAAGTGAAATCATCTGCCTTGTGATTGTATTCAATGAAATGTCTAGTTAATCTTGTAATCGATTTCTTGCATCTAAAGGAACACTTGTGTTCTAGCATGCGAGTCCTGACTTTGCGAGTTGTCATCCCTACATATTTACATTGACATGGACAAGTAAGTAGGTAAATGAGGTTGTCGCTGTTGCAGTTAGTGAACTTCTTTTGGATCCAAGGTCTGTTAGTACCTATATGGATGGAAGTAGTATGTGTAGTGTGTGGACAGATGGAACAATTGCCACATGGAAAGTGGCCTGTCACTGCGGGGAGATCCCATAAAGTGCCTACAGCTCTCTGGGGAATTGATTTTGGGCGTGTGTGTACTAGACGATCTCGTATGTTACCAGATCTCTTAAATGAAAACAGAGGAAGGGCCAGCGTACCATCACAAGAGTTCAAAATGCGCCAATGTTTACGGACACTCTTTTGTATCTCATTGGCCATGGTACTAAAAGTAGTGACAAAAGTCATCCGTTCAAGTGTTGGTTTCTCAAAGGCGGGTTCCAAAAGTGCTTGGCGATGGTTATTAGTAGCCCGCTTAAGTGAACGCTTAACCAATCTGCGAGGGTACTGTCTAGAAACCAATTGTTCCGTTAAAACATCAGCGTGTTTATTGAAGGTGTTGTCAGTGGAACAATTCCTACGGACTCGTAGGAACTGACCAAAAGGCAAGTTGTCCCTTAGTGATTTGGGGTGTTGACTATCATATCGTAATAAGGAATTACGTGCCATTGGTTTTCGGTAGAGTTCACTCTCTAGACCTGTGGGTGTGACAAAAATCGACAGGTCTAAGAAAGCTAACCTTTTGTCGTCAATTTCAACCGTGAAACTGAACTGAATTCCATCACTCCTGTTCATTTCATTATAGCATTGGCAAAACTTGCCATGAAGGACAATTTTTTTAGATTCGAAGATCAGATCTATTTGCAAGTCTCCGGTACCAGCATGGGCAGCATTTTTGCGCCGAGTCTGGCCAACCTCTATGTACATTCTTTTGAACAGCAGCACATCTTCAATTCCACTAATCCGTTTCTTTCATCTATCCGATTATAGAAACGCTATATAGATGATGTGTTGGTGGTGTGGCGAGGCGACCGGGAGTCTATCCATCACTTTCATCATTGGCTCAATACTAGAAATCAGTTCTTGAAATTCACGGTTGAAATTGACGACAAAAGGTTAGCTTTCTTAGACCTGTCGATTTTTGTCACACCCACAGGTCTAGAGAGTGAACTCTACCGAAAACCAATGGCACGTAATTCCTTATTATGATATGATAGTCATCACCCCAAATCACTAAGGGACAACTTGCCTTTTGGTCAGTTCCTACGAGTCCGTAGGAATTGTTCCACTGACAACACCTTCAATAAACACGCTGATGTTTTAACGGAACAATTGGTTTCTAGACAGTACCCTCGCAGATTGGTTAAGCGTTCACTTAAGCGGGTTACTAACAACCATCGCCAAGCACTTTTGGAACCCGCCTTTGAGAAACCAACACTTGAACGGATGACTTTTGTCACTACTTTTAGTACTATGGCCAATGAGATACAAAAGAGTGTCCGTAAACATTGGCGCATTTTGAACTCTTGTGATGGTACGCTGGCCCTTCCTCTGTTTTCATTTAAGAGATCTCGTAACATACGAGATCATCTAGTACACACATGCCCAAAATCAATTCCCCAGAGAGCTGTAGGCACTTTATGGGATCTCCCCGCAGTGACAGGCCACTTTCCATGTGGCAATTGTTCCATCTGTCCACACAATACACATACTACTTCCATCGATATAGGTACTAACAGACCTTGGATCCAAAAGAAGTTCACTAACTGCAACAGCGACAACCTCATTTACCTACTTACTTGTCCATGTCAATGTAAATATGTAGGGATGACAACTCGCAAAGTCAGGACTCGCATGCTGGAACACAAGAGTTCCTTTAGATGCAAGAAATCGATTACAAGATTAACTAGACATTTCATTGAAAACAATCACAAGGCAGATGATTTCACTTGGACAGTGTTTGAAAAGCCCATTATACCGTCCCACATCAGTGATATCTCTAAATACCTATTTATCAAGGAACAGAAATGGGTGTTCAAACTACAAAGCGATGTCAGGGGCCTCAATGATGACATCCCGTGGACCGCCCTTTAAATGATCTCTGAAATATTCGTTGTTTACATCCATCTTCACGCTATAATGGCATTTTGGATTATACCTCTCTTATTCCTGCCTTTGGAATGTCTTGATACCATGGTGTCTTCATCAGTTTTACAACCTCCTACCTTGCACTAATGTCACAGGTTGCACGACACCCAGATACCTATACATGATGCTAGGCAGAGCACCTACATACCTTATGAACTACAGAAGCCATTTTTCTGACGTCATCTTGTAGTCCTCTGACGTTTTTACCATCCATTAGGGGTCATGCGCTGACGCTTCCTCTTTTGTTTTTGCAGTTGACATTTATGAGGTTTCCAGCGCTTTGACATTGTCTTTACCTCCGTAGCGAGTGAGATGTATACAGTTACACAGAGACGATACCAGGCAGAGTGCCTAAACGTTCTATGAACTACAGACGTCATTGCACTGACGTCATTTTGTAGTCCTCTGACGTTTTTCCATCATCCACCAGTGGTCAGGCGCTGACACGTATTTCACGCGCTCGTGTTTGAAATCGACGAGGTTTCTAAGCTTTATAAACACCTTTTGCAGGATGCTCCGGTCACCTCCTTTCTCCTGACTCGGTAGCCACAACGGGGCAACGACGGATAGGTGAGCACTTTTTAGCTAGGAATATCGGTCACTTTCAAGGCAGCTTACCTTGTAGCGCCCTCGAATGACATCCGAATGACATGCTTTGACATTACCACTACGCCCCTCTGTCCATCCGCAGTGATTCATATCACGGGGGAATTACTACCAATGGGGTAAAGATCTCTTGGCTCTCTGTGCCATCCTTTTGGTGTGTATTTTAAACCATAGCGTTTCCGAATGATATGTATTGACATTACCACTGCGTCTCTTGCACCTTACAGAACCCCTCTCCATCCGCAGTGATTCACAATATGGGTCAATTACCACTTGCTATTTTGAATATGCCTTAGGTGTTTTCACATTGCCTCTCCAAACATGGCGTTGATTACAATGGTTAAGTAGTAAGCCACGGCCATTCTATACTGACTAACCCTGGCTATTCCACATTCCACGGTCATTTGTCACAGCTCCAGGACTAGGGAGTCTTCACTTAGGCTTACATAGATGTGAATTTTACGTATATACACACTTGGTATACAGTTGCTAGTAGTAATTTTTACTAGCACCCCTCCAAAGATGCATAGTCTTTTCCGATCATTTTCTGGTTTTGTTGGAAGGCGGACCCCGAGGAGTCGGTGAGACCACCAAGGGGGGCCCTCGCACTGCACGAAGTAGCCGAGCGCTGCCGAGAAGTCTCCTGAGAGATCCTTCTCCTATCACGTACTAGCACAGTAACACCACCACACCGGACTCAAGGAGGTTGTCTCAAGACAAGCAATTCTTTATCATCAATAAAAGGTTACGAGTTCAATATTTACACGAAGGGATCGAGGGATCCACCAAAAGTCTCAATGTCTCTTTGGAAGGGTAGGGGTAGCGGGACAGTCTTTGGCAGGAATGTGGTACGAGGGTACCTGGGGCCCAGTTCTTATCCTCAAGCTGGAGGACCTCCGATCTCGGAGGGGTCGAGCCGCGACGGCGTCAGCAGGGCTCTGGCGTACAGTTCGTGGAGAGCCGCGATTCAATCAGCAGGGCTCTCAAGATGGTTTCTGCTCAGCTCGAGCCGCGACGTCGTCAGCAGGGCTCCGAGGAAGGTCTCAGCGAGGTGGGGCCGCGACGGCGTCTGCAGGGCTCCGATGTTCCAGGTGGTTCAGGAAAGGTTCACAAGAGGGAGCCGCGACGCAGTCAGCAGGGCTCGTGATGGTTCCGACAAGAGTTCTTCTCCGTAGGGTCAGCCGCGATTCGATCAGCAGGGCTCTCGACTCCGGGATACAACTGCCGAGCTGTGGTGGGGTCGCCCCAGATATAGGTCTGGAGCCCTTTGATGTCCGGACCCTTGCGCCCAAGGGGGCGGAGTGGCCGGGTGGAGGTGGCCAGACGCCCAGCAGGAGAGGCGCCAGGCCCATGGGAGTTTGCAGGGCGATCACACCTCGAGAGGGGAGGACAGTTGGGGGTCCCAACGATACCGTCCTCCGCCGGGGGCGATGAATGGTTCCTGCGGCACCCCCTGGCCAGTCCGTGGTGCCTCGAGGTCGGGGCTTCGCTGGGGTCGAGGCCGGGTTGAGCGGGGTCGCGCCGGCTGGTGTACGGGGTGACGTAGATGCCAACAAGATGGCGGAGCCATGAGGAGCATGCGACCACGTGCAGTTCCAGGTGAAGGGCCTTGGAGCAGTTCAGACGGGTGGCCCGTGAAGGCCGGGGCGGGGAACGGCCACAGTCCAGGGGGGTTAAGGACCACGCCACGAGGCCGGGTCCAACAGGTTTCTGTTAGTTTACTTTTTTTCTTTAACACAGAGCGGGGCCTCCTAGTCCTGAGCCAGGTTCCAGGCGAGGTGAGGTCCGTTCCTCGATCATTACGGGTAAGCACCCTTTGACATGAGGCTTGGTATAAATGCACATTTGGGAGTACTATTTTGAAGACTGAGACGTTGTTCATATGTTTTCTTGACAGATGCTCACTGCATCCTTTTGAAGCGGAGGATCTACTGAAGGTTGTATAAAGTCCTACCTTCAGATGATAGTGAGACAAGCACTTTTCCTTTTTTTCACTATACATTGTGTTTATACACTATTGCAGTAGCGAAAATCTAACAACAAGGGTCCTGAAGAAAGCCGCAGGGAGAAATGGTTCCCACTGGGCTGAAACATGTCGACCTTCTTACATAGCAGTTATTTGTTGAACACTGCTTTTTGCACTGTTGTTTTATTTAGAGTGTGAGATACATATTAAACTAGTAGCGTTTTCTCACAACTCTATTTTAATACACCACTTTAATCTTCCTTTTTTTCAGCACTGCACTCTTCTCAATTGTTCTATCACTTTGCAATTGTCGGTCTCCTCGCTCCAATCCTTTGACGATCTTGGGCCATTTTGAGTGAAATCACTCCAAATTAGATGCTCTCTATGATCAAGAGATGCATCTTATCCTGGATTGGATGACCAGATGATAGGATTGATCACTTAGACAATTGATGGTTATCCAAGCTTCGCTCTGAGGTCCTTTCAGATTGCATTTGGATGTCTCTTTCTTCTTTTCTTACTCCCTCTTTTGCTATGTGGGATTAATTAGCCTTCTACCTACACTTCTGCTCACATTGCAGGATTTTGCTAGACCCCCGGTTCCGTTTGTTTGTTTTGCAGGGATTATTCCGAGACAAAACTAATAAGAAACATAACTAACATAACAATTCATCGATACATGTGAATGATTAATCTGAACAGACCGTTCATGGTTGACAGGAATAATACCACAAATGGATTATAGCTCATGAATAAATTTGTGAACATACAACAAAACATATGAAGTTGCCTGTCTAGTGTCCTGAAACGTGTTCTCATTGGGACCTATACCACTTGGGTCCTCTCTGTAAGTAGTGGAGCCCACTACTCTTTGGCCCTATAGGGGTCAGAGCAAACAACTATGTTGGGATGGGATCCCAGATTCTATCTTGCATGGTGCACTGATTCTATTCTCACAATGCGTCAATCTATGGTCGCTCTTGGCCCCAGTAGTGTTTGCGCGGACGCGTTTTGACCTTCTAAGATGGGCCTGTGGATAATTTCGGGGAAGGTCTTCTTCGGGGCAAATAGTTTTAGGGATACTGTTGAGATGTAAAAAAATTGCAATTACAATCTTACACATGTACTTGTATGCCACAGCCTTAAACCAATGTGGACTGAGTTTGAAAAAAAGCTTTGTGAGAGGACGTACCATTTTCCTACGTATATAGGCACTGCATGTCTTATTTAAATGGATCTCATGCTCCATGTGTGGGTCAGGTCAATGGATCCTGCTGAGAGGTTCACCCCTGCAACATGAGCAGAGCAGAATCTTTTAAGGAGGGTGAGGAATAGCTGGCTTTTTAATTGCATGTCGCTAAAGGGGAACAGGAAACCTACCTTAAGGTGTACGGTGATTGGGACCTTTCAATGCCTTTGGCCCTTGAGCCTGCAGAGGAGCAAAAAGGGGGTCTTGTCAGGCAGGAGTTGGAGGTAATTTGGGGAGTGAATGACTAAGTTGACCTTGGTATCTGCATTGTGCCCCTCTTGATGTGACAGGTATGTGTTAAAACCAAAGGAAATGATGGACGGAGTGTTGAACATTGCAAGCACTCACCCCCAGTCAACTGATCTGGGTTTAATCCATCACCGTTCTTTAGCCCACTCTGCCACCCCAGTTCATACATGGCCATATGCAAATCAGTCTGACCCTGTGCCTCATGGGAACAGTCCAGCCCGAACTGCCAAGTCATGTCTTCCCTGGACCGGAAACAAGCTTCCTAGGACCGGTTTCTGGCATTTCAGCCGTCTTCAGCCAGGCTTGCTTGAATCCAGTGGCAAAGTGAGCAAGGGACTTACGTCTGAGCATACCCTGCCAACTTATGGCGAACAAAGCAAAAACCAAAGGAAATGATGGCCGGAGTGTTGAACATTGCAAGCACTCAGCCCCAGTCAACTGATCTGGGTTTAATCCCCCACCGTTCTTTAGCCCACTCTGCCACCCCAGTTCAGACATGGCCATATGCAAATCAGTCTGACCCTGTGCCTCATGGGAACAGTCCAACCCGAACTGCCAAGTCATGTCTTCCCTGGACCGGAAACAAGCTTCCTAGGACCAGTTTCTGGCATTTCAGCCGTCTTCAGCCAGGCTTGCTTGAATCCAGTGGCAAAGTGAGCAAGGGACTCACGTCTGAGCATACCCTGCCAACTTATGGCGAACAAAGCAAAACCCAAAGGAAGTGATGGACGGAGTGTTGAACATTGCAAGCACTCACCCCCAGTCAATTGATCTGGGTTTAATCCATCACCGTTCTTTAGCCCAATCTGCCACCCCAGTTCAGACATGGCCATATGCAAATCCGTCTGACCCTGTGCCTCATGGGAACAGTCCAGCCCGAACTGCCAAGTCATGTCTTCCCTGGACCGGAAACAAGCTTCCTAGGACCGGTTTCTGGCATTTCAGCCGTCTTCAGCCAGGCTTGCTTGAATCCAGTGGCAAAGTGAGCAAGGGACTCACGTCTGAGCATACCCTGCCAACTTATGGCGAACAAAGTAAAAACCAAAGGAAATGATGGACGGAGTGTTGAACATTGCAAGCACTCACCCCCAGTCAACTGATCTGGGTTTAATCCATCACCGTTCTTTAGCCCACTCTGCCACCCCAGTTCAGACATGGCCATATGCAAATCTGTCTGACCCTGTGCCTCATGGGAACAGTCCAACCCGAACTGCCAAGTCATGTCTTCCCTGGACCGGAAACAAGCTTCCTAGGACCGGTTTCTGGCATTTCAGCCGTCTTCAGCCAGGCTTGCTTGAATCCAGTGGCAAAGCGAGCAAGGGACTCACGTCTGAGCATACCCTGCCAACTTATGGCGAACCAAGCAAAAACCAAAGGAAATGATGGACGGAGTGTTGAACATTGCAAGCACTCACCCCCAGTCAACTGATCTGGGTTTAATCCATCACAGTTCTTTAGCCCAATCTGCCACCCCAGTTCAGACATGGCCATATGCAAATCAGTCTGACCCTGTGCCTCATGGGAACAGTCCAGCCCAAACTGCCAAGTCATGTCTTCCCTGGACCGGAAACAAGCTTCCTAGGACCGGTTTCTGGCATTTCAACCGTCTTCAGCCAGGCTTGCTTGAATCCAGTGGCAAAGTGAGCAAGGGACTCACGTCTGAGCATACCCTGCCAACTTATGGCGAACAAAGCAAAAACCAAAGGAAATGATGGACGGAGTGTTGAACATTGCAAGCACTCACCCCCAGTCAACTGATCTGGGTTTAATCCATCACCGTTCTTTAGCCCACTCTGCCACCCCAGTTCAGACATGGCCATATGCAAATCTGTCTGACCCTGTGCCTCATGGGAACAGTCCAACCCGAACTGCCAAGTCATGTCTTCCCTGGACCGGAAACAAGCTTCCTAGGACCGGTTTCTGGCATTTCAGCCGTCTTCAGCCAGGCTTGCTTGAATCCAGTGGCAAAGCGAGCAAGGGACTCACGTCTGAGCATACCCTGCCAACTTATGGCGAACAAAGCAAAACCCAAAGGAAATGATGGACGGAGTGTTGAACATTGCAAGCACTCACCCCCAGTCAACTGATCTGGGTTTAATCCATCACCGTTCTTTAGCCCACTCTGCCACCCCAGTTCAGACATGGCCATATGCAAATCAGTCTGACCCTGTGCCTCATGGGAACAGTCCAATCCGAACTGCCAAGTCATGTCTTCCCTGGACCGGAAACAAGCTTCCTAGGACCGGTTTCTGGCATTTCAGCCGTCTTCAGCCAGGCTTGCTTGAATCCAGTGGCAAAGTGAGCAAGGGACTCACGTCTGAGCATACCCTGCCAACTTATGGCGAACAAAGCAAAACCCAAAGGAAGTGATGGACGGAGTGTTGAACATTGTAAGCACTCACCCCCAGTCAACTGATCTGGGTTTAATCCATCACCGTTCTTTAGCCCACTCTGCCACCCCAGTTCAGACATGGCCATATGCAAATCAGTCTGACCCTGTGCCTCATGGGAACAGTCCAGCCCGAACTGCCAAGTCATGTCTTCCCTGGACCGGAAACAAGCTTCCTAGGACCGGTTTCTGGGAATTCAGCCGTCTTCAGCCAGGCTTGCTTGAATCCAGTGGCAAAGTGAGCAAGGGACTTACGTCTGAGCATACCCTGCCAACTTATGGCAAACAAATCAAAAACCAAAGGAAATGATGGACGGAGTGTTGAACATTGCAAGCACTCACCCCCAGTCAACTGATCTGGGTTTAATCCATCACCGTTCTTTAGCCCACTCTGCCACCCCAGTTCAGACATGGCCATATGCAAATCAGTCTGACCCTGTGCCTCATGGGAACAGTCCAGCCGGAACTGCCAAGTCATGTCTTCCCTGGACCGGAAACAAGCTTCCTAGGACCGGTTTCTGGCATTTCATCCGTCTTCAGCCAGGCTTGCTTGAATCCAGTGGCAAAGTGAGCAAGGGACTCACGTCTGAGGATACCCTGCCAACTTATGGCGAACAAAGAAAAAACCAAAGGAAATGATGGACGGAGTGTTGAACATTGCAAGCACTCACCCCCAGTCAATTGATCTGGGTTTAATCCATCACCGTTCTTTAGCCCAATCTGCCACCCCAGTTCAGACATGGCCATATGCAAATCCGTCTGACCCTGTGCCTCATGGGAACAGTCCAGCCCGAACTGCCAAGTCATGTCTTCCCTGGACCGGAAACAAGCTTCCTAGTACCGGTTTCTGGCATTTCAGCCGTCTTCAGCCAGGCTTGCTTGAATCCAGTGGCAAAGTGAGCAAGGGACTCACGTCTGAGCATACCCTGCCAACTTATGGCGAACAAAGCAAAAACCAAAGGAAATGATGGACGGAGTGTTGAACATTGCAAGCACTCACCCCCAGTCAACTGATCTGGGTTTAATCCATCACAGTTCTTTAGCCCAATCTGCCACCCCAGTTCAGACATGGCCATATGCAAATCAGTCTGACCCTGTGCCTCATGGGAACAGTCCAGCCCAAACTGCCAAGTCATGTCTTCCCTGGACCGGAAACAAGCTTCCTAGGACCGGTTTCTGGCATTTCAGCCGTCTTCAGACAGGCTTGCTTGAATCCAGTGGCAAAGTGAGCAAGGGACTCACGTCTGAGCATACCCTGCCAACTTATGGCGAACAAAGCAAAAACCAAAGGAAATGATGGACGGAGTGTTGAACATTGCAAGCACTCACCCCCAGTCAACTGATCTGGGTTTAATCCATCACCGTTCTTTAGCCCACTCTGCCACCCCAGTTCAGACATGGCCATATGCAAATCTGTCTGACCCTGTGCCTCATGGGAACAGTCCAACCCGAACTGCCAAGTCATGTCTTCCCTGGACCGGAAACAAGCTTCCTAGGACCGGTTTCTGGCATTTCAGCCGTCTTCAGCCAGGCTTGCTTGAATCCAGTGGCAAAGCGAGCAAGGGACTCACGTCTGAGCATACCCTGCCAACTTATGGCGAACAAAGCAAAACCCAAAGGAAATGATGGACGGAGTGTTGAACATTGCAAGCACTCACCCCCAGTCAACTGATCTGGGTTTAATCCATCACCGTTCTTTAGCCCACTCTGCCACCCCAGTTCAGACATGGCCATATGCAAATCAGTCTGACCCTGTGCCTCATGGGAACAGTCCAATCCGAACTGCCAAGTCATGTCTTCCCTGGACCGGAAACAAGCTTCCTAGGACCGGTTTCTGGCATTTCAGCCGTCTTCAGCCAGGCTTGCTTGAATCCAGTGGCAAAGTGAGCAAGGGACTCACGTCTGAGCATACCCTGCCAACTTATGGCGAACAAAGCAAAACCCAAAGGAAGTGATGGACGGAGTGTTGAACATTGCAAGCACTCACCCCCAGTCAACTGATCTGGGTTTAATCCATCACCGTTCTTTAGCCCACTCTGCCACCCCAGTTCAGACATGGCCATATGCAAATCAGTCTGACCCTGTGCCTCATGGGAACAGTCCAGCCCGAACTGCCCAGTCATGTCTTCCCTGGACTGGAAACAAGCTTCCTAGGACCGGTTTCTGGCATTTCAGCCGTCTTCAGCCAGGCTTGCTTGAATCCAGTGGCAAAGTGAGCAAGGGACTCACGTCTGAGCATACCCTGCCAACTTATGGCGAACAAAGCAAAAGCCAAAGGAAATGATGGACGGAGTGTTGAACATTGCAAGCACTCACCCCCAGTCAACTGATCTGGGTTTAATCCATCACCGTTCTTTAGCCCACTCTGCCACCCCAGTTCAGACATGGCCATATGCACATCAGTCTGACCCTGTGCCTCATGGGAACAGTCCAGCCCGAACTGCCAAGTCATGTCTTCCCTGGACCGGAAACAAGCTTCCTAGGACCGGTTTCTGGCATTTCAGCCGTCTTCAGCCAGGCTTGCTTGAATCCAGTGGCAAAGCGAGCAAGGGACTCACGTCTGAGCATACCCTGCCAACTTATGGCGAACAAAGCAAAAACCAAAGGAAATGATGGATGGAGTGTTGAACATTGCAAGCACTCACCCCCAGTCAATTGATCTGGGTTTAATCCATCACCGTTCTTTAGCCCAATCTGCCACCCCAGTTCAGACATGGCCATATGCAAATCAGTCTGACCCTGTGCCTCATGGGAACAGTCCAGCCCGAACTGCCAAGCCATGTCTTCCCTGGACCGTAAACAAGCTTCCTAGGACCGGTTTCTGGCATTTCAGCCGTCTTCAGCCAGGCTTGCTTGAATCCAGTGGCAAAGTGAGCAAGGGACTCACGTCTGAGCATACCCTGCCAACTTATGGCGAACAAAGCAAAAACCAAAGGAAATGATGGACGGAGTGTTGAACATTGCAAGCACTCACCCCCAGTCAACTGATCTGTGTTTAATCCATCACCGTTCTTTAGCCCACTCTGCCACCCCAGTTCAGACGTGGCCATATGCAAATCAGTCTGACCCTGTGCCTCATGGGAACAGTCCAGCCCGAACTGCCAAGTCATGTCTTCCCTGGACCGGAAACAAGCTTCCTAGGACCGGATTCTGGCATTTCAGCCGTCTTCAGCTAGGCTTGCTTGAATCCAGTGGCAAAGTGAGCAAGGGACTCACGTCTGAGCATACCCTGCCAACTTATGGCGAACAAAGCAAAAACCAAAGGAAATGATGGACGGAGTGTTGAACATTGCAAGCACTCACCCCGAGTCAACTGATCTGGGTTTAATCCATCACCGTTCTTTAGCCCAATCTGCCACCCCAGTTCAGACATGGCCATATGCAAATCAGTCTGACCCTGTGCCTCATGGGAACAGTCCAGCCCAAACTGCCAAGTCATGTCTTCCCTGGACCGGAAACAAGCTTCCTAGGACCGGTTTCTGGCATTTCAGCCGTCTTCAGCCAGGCTTGCTTGAATCCAGTGGCAAAGTGAGCAAGGGACTCACGTCTGCGCATACCCTGCCAACTTATGGCAAACAAAGCAAAAACCAAAGGAAATGATGGACGGAGTGTTGAACATTGCAAGCACTCACCCCCAGTCAACTGATCTGGGTTTAATCAATCACCGTTCTTTAGCCCACTCTGCCACCCCAGTTCAGACATGGCCATATGCAAATCAGTCTGACCCTGTGCCTCATGGGAACAGTCCAGCCCGAACTGCCAAGTCATGTCCTCCCTGGACCGGAAACAAGCTTCCTAGGACCGGTTTCTGGCATTTCAGCCGCCTTCTGCCAGGCTTGCTTGAATCCAGTGGCAAAGTGAGCAAGGGACTTACGTCTGAGCATACCCTGCCAACTTATGGCGAAAAAATCAAAAACCAAAGGAAATGATGGACGGAGTGTTGAACATTGCAAGCACTCACCCCCAGTCAACTGATCTGGGTTTAATCCATCACCGTTCTTTAGCCCACTCTGCCACCCCAGTTCAGACATGGCCATATGCAAATCAGTCTGACCCTGTGCCTCATGGGAACAGTCCAGCCCGAACTGCCAAGCCATGTCTTCCCTGGACCGGAAACAAGCTTCCTAGGACCGGTTTCTGGCATTTCAGCCGTCTTCAGCCAGGCTTGCTTGAATCCAGTGGTAAATGAGCAAGGGACTCACGTCTGAGCATACCCTGCCAACTTATGGCGAACAAAGCAAAAACCAAAGGAAACGATAGACGGAGTGTTGAACATTGCAAGCACTCACCCCCAGTCAACTGATCTGGGTATAATCCATCACCGTTCTTTAGCCCAATCTGCCACCCCAGTTCAGTCATGGCCATATGCAAATCAGTCTGACCCTGTGCCTCATGGGAACAGTCCAGCCTGAACTGCCAAATCATGTCTTCCCTGGACAGGAAACAAGCTTCGTAGGACCGGTTTCTGGCATTTCAGCCGTCTTCAGCCAGGCTTGCTTGAATCCAGTGGCAAAGTGAGCAAGGGACTCACGTCTGAGCATACCCTGCCAACTTATGGCGAACAAAGCAAAAACCAAAGGAAATGATGGACGGAGTGTTGAATATTGCAAGCACTCACCCCCAGTCAACTGATCTGGGTTTAATCCATCACCGTTCTTTAGCCCACTCTGCCACCCCAGTTCAGACATGGCCATATGCAAATCAGTCTGACCCTGTGCCTCATGGGAACAGTCCAGCCCGAACTGCCCAGTCATGTCTTCCCTGGACTGGAAGCAAGCTTCCAAGGATCGGTTTCTGGCATTTCAGCCGTCTTCAGCCAGGCTTGCTTGAATCCAGTGGCAAAGTGAGCAAGGGACTCACGTCTGAGCATACCCTGCCAACTTATGGCGAACAAAGCAAAAGCCAAAGGAAATGATGGACGGAGTGTTGAACATTGCAAGCACTCACCCCCAGTCAATTGATCTGGGTTTAATCCATCACCGTTCTTTAGCCCAATCTGCCACCCCAGTTCAGACATGGCCATGTGCAAATCAGCCTGCCCCTGTGCCTCATGGGAACAGTCCAGCCCGAACTGCCAAGTCATGTCTTCCCTGGACCGGAAACAAGCTTCCTAGGACCGGTTTCTGGCATTTCAGCCATCTTCAGCCAGGCTTGCTTGAATCCAGTGGCAAAGTAAGCAAGGGACTCACGTCTGAGCATACCCTGCCAACTTATGGCGAACAAAGCAAAAACCAAAGGAAATGATGGACGGAGTGTTGAACATTGCAAGCACTCACCCCCAGTCAACTGATCTGGGTTTAATCCATCACCGTTCTTTAGCCCAATCTGCCACCCCAGTTCAGACATGGCCATATGCAAATCAGTCTGACCCTGTGCCTCATGGGAACAGTCCAGCCCAAACTGCCAAGTCATGTCTTCCCTGGACCGGAAACAAGCTTCCTAGGACCGGTTTCTGGCATTTCAGCCGTCTTCAGCCAGGCTTGCTTGAATCCAGTGGCAAAGTGAGCAAGGGACTCACGTCTGAGCATACCCTGCCAACTTATGGCGAACAAAGCAAAAACCAAAGGAAATGATGGACGGAGTGTTGAACATTGCAAGCACTCACCCCCAGTCAACTGATCTGTGTTTAATCCATCACCATTCTTTAGCCCACTCTGCCACCCCAGTTCAGACGTGGCCATATGCAAATCAGTCTGACCCTGTGCCTCATGGGAACAGTCCAGCCCGAACTGCCAAGTCATGTCTTCCCTGGACCGGAAACAAGCTTCCTAGGACCGGTTTCTGGCATTTCAGCCGTCTTCAGCCAGGCTTGCTTGAATCCAGTGGCAAAGTGAGCAAGGGGCTCACGTCTGAGCATACCCTGCCAACTTATGGCGAACAAAGCAAAACCCAAAGGAAGTGATGGACGGAGTGTTGAACATTGCAAGCACTCACCCCCAGTCAACTGATCTGGGTTTAATCCATCACCGTTCTTTAGCCCACTCTGCCACCCCAGTTCAGACATGGCCATATGCAAATCAGTCTGACCCTGTGCCTCATGGGAACAGTCCAGCCCGAACTGCCAAGTCATGTCTTCCCTGGACCGGAAACAAGCTTCCTAGGACCGCTTTCTGGCATTTCAGCCGTCTTCAGCCAGGCTTGCTTGAATCCCGTGGCAAAGTGAGCAAGGGACTCACGTCTGAGCATACCCTGCCAACTTATGGCCAACAAAGCAAAAACCAAAGGAAATGATGGACGGAGTGTTGAACATTGCAAGCACTCACCCCCAGTCAACTGATCTGGGTTTAATCCATCACCGTTCTTTAGCCCACTCTGCCACCCCAGTTCAGACATGGCCATATGCAAATCAGTCTGACCCTGTGCCTCATGGGAACAGTCCAACCCGAACTGCCAAGTCATGTCTTCCCTGGACCGGAAACAAGCTTCCTAGGACCGGTTTCTGGCATTTCAGCCGTCTTCAGCCAGGCTTGCTTGAATCCAGTGGCAAAGTGAGCAAGGGACTCACGTCTGAGCATACCCTGCCAACTTATGGCGAACAAAGCAAAACCCAAAGGAAGTGATGGACGGAGTGTTGAACATTGCAAGCACTCACCCCCAGTCAACTGATCTGGGTTTAATCCATCACCGTTCTTTAGCCCACTCTGCCACCCCAGTTCAGACATGGCCATATGCAAATCAGTCTGACCCTGTGCCTCATGGGAACAGTCCAGCCCGAACTGCCAAGTCATGTCTTCCCTGGACCGGAAACAAGCTTCCTAGGACCGGTTTCTGGCATTTCATCCGTCTTCAGCCAGGCTTGCTTGAATCCAGTGGCAAAGTGAGCAAGGGACTCACGTCTGAGCATACCCTGCCAACTTATGGCGAACAAAGCAAAAACCAAAGGAAATGATGGACGGAGTGTTGAACATTGCAAGCACTCTCCCCCAGTCAACTGATCTGTGTTTAATCCATCACCGTTCTTTAGCCCACTCTGCCACCCCAGTTCAGACGTGGCCATATGCAAATCAGTCTGACCCTGTGCCTCATGGGAACAGTCCAGCCCGAACTGCCAAGTCATGTCTTCCCTGGACCGGAAACAAGCTTCCTAGGACCGGTTTCTGGCATTTCAGCTGTCTTCAGCCAGGCTTGCTTGAATCCAATGGCAAAGTGAGCAAGGGACTCACGTCTGAGCATACCCTGCCAACTTATGGCGAGCAAAGCAAAAACCAAAGGAAATGATGGACGGAGTGTTGAACATTGCAAGCACTCACCCCGAGTCAACTGATCTGGGTTTAATCCATCACAGTTCTTTAGCCCAATCTGCCACCCCAGTTCAGACATGGCCATATGCAAATCAGTCTGACCCTGTGCCTCATGGGAACAGTCCAGCACAAACTGCCAAGTCATGTCTTCCCTGGACCGGAAACAAGCTTCCTAGGACCGGTTTCTGGCATTTCAGCCGTCTTCAGCCAGGCTTGCTTGAATCCAGTGGCAAAGGGAGCAAGGGACTCACGTCTGAGCATACCCTGCCAACTTATGGCGAACAAAGCAAAAACCAAAGGAAATGATGGACGGAGTGTTGAACATTGCAAGCACTCACCCCCAGTCAACTGATCTGGGTTTAATCAATCACCATTCTTTAGCCCACTCTGCCACCCCAGTTCAGACATGGCCATATGCAAATCAGTCTGACCCTGTGCCTCATGGGAACAGTCCAGCCCGAACTGCCAAGTCATGTCCTCCCTGGACCGGAAACAAGCTTCCTAGGACTGGTTTCTGGCATTTCAGCCGTCTTCAGCCAGGCTTGCTTGAATCCAGTGGCAAAGTGAGCAAGGGACTTACGTCTGAGCATACCCTGCCAACTTATGGCGAACAAATCAAAAACCAAAGGAAATGATGGATGGAGTGTTGAACATTGCAAGCACTCACTCCCAGTCAACTGATCTGGGTTTAATCCATCACCGTTCTTTAGCCCACTCTGCCACCCCAGTTCAGACATGGCCATATGCAAATCAGTCTGACCCTGTGCCTCATGGGAACAGTCCAGCCCGAACTGCCAAGCCATGTCTTCCCTGGACCGGAAACAAGCTTCCTAGGACCGGTTTCTGGCATTTCAGCCGTCTTCAGCCAGGCTTGCTTGAATCCAGTGGCAAAGTGAGCAAGGGACTCACGTCTGAGCATACCCTGCCAACTTATGGCGAACAAAGCAAAAACCAAAGGAAATGATGGACGGAGTGTTTCTCACAGAGACTGTTTGTGAGTAATGACATGGGGGTTGCAGACACGTGTTACTTGCGGGAGGCTTGTGCGGAGCAGGGCCACCGCGGAGCGCTCTGTCTGTATTGATACCCTGTTGCTGTGGTGAACATGTGTAGATCGCGGGTTGCATACTTTTGTGTGGCATGTATGGTCTGTGTTGAGAACCGGTGTGCCCCTCATTTTGTGATGGCAAGACCATAGTAACTTCTATTTTACCTTGGGTGTATAGGAAGCATACTTGGCTTCTATGTGGCTATCACCCCATGCAGCGGGCAGTTCAATATCCCTATACAGGGCTCTGCCTTCCATGCGCGTCTGTCTGTTACCTTGAGCTCCTCCAGGAAAAAAAGGAGAAATCCTGAAGTTTTGGGCTCTTCATGTTTGCAAACGGCCCTGTTTTCACCAAGATCTTCCAACCCGCCAAGACTGCCAAAACGGCGCTCTGGTGAACCCGACTCGTTGCGACTTTGGTGCTGGAGCCTGCAGGGGAGCAAAAAGGGGGTCTGGTCAGGCAGGCGTTGGAGGTAATTTGGGAAGTGAATGACGAAGTTGACCTCGGTATCTGCAATGTGCCCCTCTTGATGTAACAGGCATGTGTTTCTCACAGAGACTGTTGTGAGTAATGACATGGGGATGCAGGCACGTGTTACTTGCGGAGGTTCGTGCGGAGTGGTGCCACAGTGGAGCGCGGTGTCTGTGTTGATACCCTGTTGCTGTGGTGAGCATGTGTAGATCGCTGGTTGCTCACCTTTTGTGTGGCATGCATGCTCTGTGTTGAAAACCGGTATTCCCCTCATTTTGTGATGACAAGACCGTAGTAACTTATATTTTACCTTGGGTGTATGGGAACCATGCTTGGCTTCTATGTGGCTATCACCCCGTGCTGCGTGCAGTTCAATATCCCTATACAGGGCCCTGCCTTCCGTGCTAGTCTGTCTGTTACCTTAATCTCTGTGTTCACTCGAATTAATGTATGTCCGCAGCGGTGTACCCGTAAAGCCGATGCCACATGCTGTCTGTCTCCTCACGGTGATTTCTCCTTGGTACTGGTTTGGGTTGAACCATTGTTTTGCCCGGTTGCGTTCTCGTGGGAGTCCTTGGCCTCTCTCTAAAAAAAGGTTCGGGGCTGGAAAGAAGGGGCACTGCTGATTCCCTCTGGTACTGGTGGAAGGTTCTGCGTCACTTGAACTATCTGAGTGTGATGATGTGTCAGAAAAATAAATAAATTTCTTCTTGCTTCTCCCTGAAAATGATCTAAGAACCCTTGTGTGTTCAGGTTGTTTATATAAAAAAGTATCCAAGTATGGGTAAGCTTTCTTCTCATTGAAGTTAGAAATGTCTTTTTGTAATTTTGTTCCTTTAAAACCTTCTGTGTCCTTCTTAAATGTTACATTGTCTTTCTCCATTTTGTTTAGAAGTGCTTGTGCGTTTTCAATGGCCTCATTGGATATTAGTGCCTCTTCTAGTTCTTTGATGAGTTCCAGTTCTTTGAGGCTCAAATTTTCTGCTGTCTTAATAGATAAAAACATCCAATCTCGTGAACGTTTGGTTCCTATCTGGCTGAAGTCTCCTAAGTGCTCTGTTAAGTCTCCAAAAAGGACCGGGACATTTTTCACCTGGAGGCCTACGGGGATTTTGCCTCCTCTCAAATGTTCCAAAAGGAACTCTCCTTGGAGTGCTGTTCCAACCGGTTTCTTTTTTAGTCTGGTGATTTTTTCAATTTCCGATTGCTGTCTTGGATTAGTTACAGGATTCCCAATATTCAATGTGGATGGTCTTCTCATCCCATATTACTAATGCACGTTTACCAACAGCAATATAAACAAAGATGCAAGACTGCACATAGATTGTTTTTGTTCCGTAAACTGGGACAGTGTATTGTTCACCCCGCAACCACATGCCTGCAATACACACTGGAATTAATGAGTTCGAAACTGAATTGTGAAACATTTGTGCACCACCATAATCCAGTAAATCTTCTTTTACATTTTTAACCTTTGCTTGCCCTTAGGTTACACTGGGCATGAATTAATAAAGTTTACATTGTTCAAGAACACCGGGTTAGGCAGCGTTTCCCACAGAGAAAGTCAGGCACTATCATGCCCGCCCCCTCAATTTCCGCTTCCCAGGTAGAATTGAGAAAGGGTAAATAGTACGCAGATGAGCTTCAGCATGTGGCATCGGCTTTACGGGTACACCGCTGCGGACATGCATTAATTTGAGTGAACACAGAGATTGAGGTAACAGACAGACAAGCAAGGAAGACAGGGCCCTGTATAGGGATATTGAACTGCATGCAGCACGGGGTGATAGCCACATAGAAGCCAAGCATGCTTCCCATACACCCAAGGTAAAATAGAAGTTACTACGGTCTTGTCATCACAAAATGAGGGGAACACCGGTTTTCAACACAGACCATGCATGCCACACAAAAGGTGAGCACCCCGCGATCTACACATGCTCACCACAGCAACAGGGTATCAACACAGATACCGTGCTCCACTGTGGCACCACTCCGCACAAACCTCCGCAAGTAACACGTGCCTGCATCCCCATGTCATTACTCACAACAGTCTCTGTGAGAAACACATGCCTGTTACATAAAGAGGGACACATTGCAGATACCGAGGTCAAACTCGTCATTCACTTCCCAAATTACCTCCAACGCCTGCCTGACAAGACCCCCTTGTTGCTCCCCTACAGGCTCCAGCACCAAAGGCGCAACAAGTCGGGTTCACCAGAGCGCCGTGTTGGCAGTCTTGGCGGGTTGGAAGATCTTGGTGAAAACAGGGCCGTTTGCAAACGTGAAGAGCCCAAAACTTCAGGATTTCTCCTTTTCTTCCTGGAGGAGCTCAACTGATGCTAAACCAAGGATTCAGGACCTGGGAGGCATCTCTTGGGGATCAGTAACTCACTCTGGCAGAGGCCAGCATGGTTCAAGCTGCACCAGTTGCAGAAACAGGCAGGGC
Organism: Triturus cristatus; assembly: GCF_964204655.1. NCBI lineage: Eukaryota > Metazoa > Chordata > Amphibia > Caudata > Salamandridae > Triturus > Triturus cristatus. Next base: position 1,065,585,723 of record NC_140579.1, on the reverse strand, counting down.
CAGTGCAGCAGGTCATCTGGGCCTTTGCAGGGAAGCCTCTGAAGCTTGTTATGTCTCTGTAGTTCTGAACAGGAGGTCACTCAGCTGACCACTGGGGTCACCTCAGGTAGCCTGGGATGAAGGGAGTAGGCTCAGTCTTCCTTTTCAGACAGCAGGGCAGGCCTCAAACACCGGGACAGTTCTCTGGAAACAGGGCAGTCCTTCTGTAGTATTGACAGGTCCAGGAGTGTACTGAAGTGTTGGTCTGAGGGTCCAATATTTATGCCTGGTGCAAACTTTTAAGTAGGAGAAACTTCTAAACTCCCCCCCCACACACACACACACATCTGGTCTGGAATTTCCTTCCTCCCAATCCTGGTCCCAGGATGTCTGGAGTCACAAAAGGCTAGTGTGTTATTTGTGTGTGTGCTGGGGTAACGCCTTTGAAGTGCAAGTGCGGTAGGTGACAGCTCCGCTCCTCCCATGAGGTCAAGATGGCCCATCCTGCCAACACCCAGTCTCCCTTTGTGATACTGTCTGAGAGGAATACACAAAGGCCAACTGCCAACTACACTTAGCCATGTGACCCAGAACACAGGCTGTAGGCACCAACTGTTTAGGACAAGAAAATACCAACTTTCTAAAAGTGGAATTTTCAGAATTGTGACTTAAAACCCGCCTTTACCTTGAAATAGGGTTTAACATTACAATTAATTTGAGACCAAACTTGACACTCCTATCTAATCCCAATCAAAAGTTATCACATATTAAGTGTAATAAGGTAACCCAATGATAGCCAATGGAAGAGAGAGGTTTTGTCTTAGTGAAAAATGAATATAGGAATTTTTCACTATCAGGACATGTAAAACTTAAAAATGCATTTTCAACTTGTTAAATACACTGCAACCTGCACTATGGGTTGTTTAGCATTTACCCTAAGGGTGACATATCTATTAAAAAAGAAAGGTTTATTCCTGGCAAAATGTTTTAAACTGCACACAGGCTGCAATGGCAGAACTTAGGCATGTTTAAAAAGGTTACATGAGTGGGTGGCACAATATGTACTACAGGTCCACTAGTAGCATTTTCATCTACAGGCCCTGGGTACACATAGTGTCAATTTACTAAGGACTTGTATATAAATTAAATGTGGTAATTGGGTGTAAACCACTTTTAGCATGTTTAAAGCAGAGAGCAAAAGCACTTTAGCATGGATTAGCAGTGGTAACTTGCAGGGTCATAATACCAACATAAACAAATTCAGCAGCACAGGAGGAGAGAAGGCAAAATGTTTGGGGGTGAACCTGCAGAGAGACATGCTGTGATCCAGCACCGTACCAGCGTAACTCTACAACAGCAACCTCTCCAATTATACATCCTGCAACATGTCAAAAACTGACAATCAAGGTGTAATTTGTCCCAGAGCGCACTAAGAGCCCCAAATATTGGCTCCAAACAACTAGCTACTGAGGAAATGCAAGGAGCCTTAAAACGGACCAAAATGGCACTTCTGCACGGGCGGATCACTCTGACAGCGGAGTGCTGACTGACCTACAACCAGCGACTTCACCGAAGTTTTAGCCAAGTAAGCAATGATCGCCTAAATGCCTGCAGTATTAACATTCATTGGCTAAAGCAGTAGCGAATCAGCATGCTGTATGGGGGCAGTACCACGATTGGACTGAATGATTGCCCATCACAGTTGCTCTCTTCTTTTTGGCTTAGCCGCTGCTCAAAGCGACACAAGACAGTCCATTATCGGTCATCAGATGTTTCACTTACCCCCAATCATAGGGGGGGGCACCAAAACATTGTGCCCAAGACATTGACTGAACAGATGTTCGGTGCATTGCCACGAGTACTTCCACGAGCTCTGGCACGCACAATAAAGACATTAGAGACAAAATGGCGAATTAGCGGGTACAGCCCACCTTAAGACCTGCGGACAATGATTGCTCCTATGATCTGGCTGAAATAAACAGGGAATGCACTCACCTAAGTGCCTAAACATCTTAGAGGATATGTATTGACAGTGTTAGAGTCCAGTGCACACTGCAGTAGTAGAGCAAAATAACACTGCTGCAACACGAATGGTAAGGAACAATCAGCCAGCGCAGTCGCCCTTTTTGTTGCGTACCACTGCAAATGAAGGTGCGTGACAATCTAATACTGCCCAATAAAGGTTAAACTTACCCCTGGTCACATTAGAGACCTCAAACCATTTTGGACTCAAGCATTGGTTGATCGATATCCATTCCCACTAGTACGCTCGCACTCCACAACTGAGATGTCACAATACCACAGGCAAGCAGCAGCAACAGCGTCGTCTCTGAACTAGCATCTATGACTAGATTACTGCCTGTTGCTTAGCACTGTCAAATATTGAGCTTTCCCACGACATGAGTGACATGGCACCAGCGAGAAGGTCATCTTAACCAAATCTAAAAAAAGTCTGTTCAAGCACATCCTGCACACAATGTCTGCACAACGAGCTTGGTGGTGAATGAAAAGGGAGTATATTTGAGTACTGATTTGATCTGCACTGACTCCCTTCAGACTACCTACAGTCCTCTGTGGACCTACTATCAACTGTCACCACAATCTTATGTTCACTAACTGCACTATTTCAGAAGTGTCACTTAAACAGCTATAGCTGGAATCAAATATCTACCATCTCTCTACTAATCAGATATAACAGACTTTGTAATACTAGATGCAAGATGGTGGAGAAAGAACTGAAAGCAAATGTCAAAAGAGTTAAAGCAGATCCACCGAACCCTGACTCACCTATTAAAAACAAAAATGACATTACTGTAAGAATGAATAAGATTCTCAAGAAACTAGCAGAGGTTTATGACCTGGCCAAATCCACAAAAGACAACACGGACACAGTGCAGAACTAAATATATGCAACCAGAGCCGACGTAAAACAAATTAACAGTAGGATTGCTGAAACAGAAGAAATAATTAGTAGCGTAGAAGACTCCGAAGTCAAATCGAGCAAAGCAATCACAACACTTAACGTTACAACGTTGACCCTCGCCAAGGTGTTAGCTGCTCAAGAACACAGGAACAGAAGGAGGAACCGTTCGAATTTTTGCAGCATTTCAGAGGGTGCAGAAGATCCAGATGGTTAATGCATCTTGTTTTTAGAAAAATGGGTCCCCTGAAACACTGACATCATATTTGAAAAATAACTGGAATTTGAAAGAGCGCACAAAGTACCGATAAGGAAACTCCCTAACTAAACTCATCCGTGACCAATTGTATGCAAACCACTATTTATTTATTTTTTACATTAGATTTGCACAGTTAATTAAAACCATTGCAATGGAGATGCCTCCGTAACGTCTATGTTACCAGCACGTGGAAAAAATACTAACATTCATAAAGAAACACAACCATATTCAATGTACTCTCCCAGAATTTCCCCAGATTAGCTGAGCAGGAAAGTAGGCAGGCTAATCCTAGTCTGCTTTTGCCTTAGGCAAATTTAAATTATTCATACCTGATTCAATTTAGAACGCGCTGAAAGCTGCTTAATTAGGGTCTCCTTTAGACATATGTCCTCCTAGTATCTCTGTGGCCATGTCCTATCAGCTTGCCCCTGCCATTTGTTCTATATTTAGCTTATCCATTAGCAGAGGGAAAATTCCCTTAGCTTTGAAAGCAGGACAGGTTATACAAATTTTAAAAACAAAGCCAATGTGTCATCACTGGATCTTTCCATCTATCGATCGATTTCACTGCTTCCCTTACTGGGAACGCTGTTGGAAGGTCAAATTAATACTCAACTCATGGAGTATCTAGAGACTAATAAATTGATGGACCTATCTCAATCGGGTTTTAGACCTATGCACAATACCAAGATAACTCTTATTGCGGTTACTGATCAGATAACATACTCTCTTGATGAGCATATTCAATCATTGCTTGTGCTGTTGGACTTCTCCACAGCATTCAACACTGTGTCTAACTTTAGGATGTTGCAAAGACTACAGGAGATAGGAATCCATGGCACAGCACTAAAATGGTTTACTGATTTTTCAACAAATAGAACCCAGACCATTAATCTGGGTTCTTACAAATCACGAACCATGAAGCTAGATAAGAGGGAGACGCAGGGCTCTTGTCTCAGCCCCACACTTTTTAATATCTATGTGGCACCCCCTTGCTAAAATTGTCACAGCTTTAGGATCTGAACCACTATCTTATGCTTAGGACACGCAGCTACTAATCACTTTTGATAAAGATCTGAACAATGGGAAAGCACGTTTTTCCACAGGGATGAACGCCATTGTGGCTTGGATGATGGAACTGTCTCCAGCTGAACACCAGTAAAACTAAGATTATGCTGTTTGGCAAGGCCAAACAGCTTTGGACCCCCGATTGGTGACCCCCTGATTTGGGCTCTACTCCAATTCCTAAAGTTTGGTTGTTAAGAACTTGGACATTCGTCTAGATCAATCACTCACTATGAAAGAGCAGGTTAGGACTACCATAGGCACCTGTTTTCACATGCTGTGTCTCTTGCAGAGAGTTTTTCCCCTCCTCCCACACTCTGTGAGGAAAACCTTGGTCCAAGCTTTAGTCATAAGCCGCCTGGATTATTGCAATTCTTTATTACTAACAAGACATTATTAACTTAACTGCAATTTGTCCAAAATACTACAGCAAGTCTCATTAATAATCTTCCAGCCAGGATAGCTTCTTTTCAATTTTGCGCTCTCTCCATTGGCTGCCTATCCAACATTACTTTTAAAATGTGCTGTCTAACGTCAAAGGTCCAATGCTTTTTCATTACCTGCCAGGAAGATCTTTAAGGTCAAGTTAAGGCCACCTTATTTAATATCTACATGAGCTCCCTGGCACAAATAGTCATTACGCTTGGGGTTCAGGTTGTCACTTACGCGGACGACACTCAGTTGGTCTTTTCCCTGAACAAATATGACTATTCTGGACCAGGCATAACCTCCTGCCTAGAAAATGTAGCCAGATGGATGGATAGCTCATATCTGAAGCTCAATGCTCCTTGGCAACTCTGCCCCTCTTAATATAGACTCCTTTTGGCCTAACTGTCTGGGCCCTCCTCCTGCCCCAAAAAAGCACATAAAAAGCCTGGGGGTCTTGCTTGACTCCAACCTGGATTTCAAGGAACAAGCTCGGAAAGTAGCAGCCACCTGCTATGGTCTTCTGAGGATGAACAGGAAAATCCTTCCCTTACTACCTTTCATAGCTAGAAGTCCGCTAGTTCAAGCACTGATTTTGTCACGGCGTGACTACGCCAACGCTTTATATTTAGAAGCCCCACTTTCTACAACCAAAATGTTAGACAGTTCAAAACTGTGCAGCCCGGTTGCTCCTAAATATCCCGAAACGTCTCTCAGCCAAACCTGCTCTTGCCTCCCTGCATTGGCTCCCAATTCAGGAGAGGATTCAGTTTAAGGCTATGTGCATTGCACATAAAGCACTTTCTGGAAAAGGATCCCCGATGATTCGTGTGAGGATCCATCCCTACCAGCCCAAAAGAGCTCTAAGATCAGAAAGTGATGACAGTCCCAAAAATTAAACGAATGAAAAGTGGAGGTCGCCTTTTTTCATACAATGTTGCCAAGACTTGGAACCACCTCCCTCTCCACACTCGTTCACAATTAAACGACATGAACTTTCGTAAGCAACTAAAAACTCTCCTTTTCCCTTGATATGTCTTGAATCAGGTATCTGCGTAACTATTAGCGCTGGGATGCCTTCGGGTAACCAGGCGCTTTACAAATGCTACTTCATTCATTCATGTGATAAAGCCCTGCTCTCAGTCCTACAGATTAGAAAGTCTTGCTCAGGATGCATATCCTTGTCCCATCTAGCCCCTCTTTACTGGAATGAGCTACCAGTCCATATATGGAAATGTACTGGTAATCTTAAATTCAGGGAACTCCTGTAGACAGATCTGTTTGTAACCTAATGGCTCTGATTATTTGTTGTGATCTGTGCTGCATCGAGATACCCCTTCCAGGGGACACATGCATGTTATAAATTAAACTAACATACCATAACATAGGAAAGGAAGATAAATTTATAATTCTCTCAAAACGACTCCAACTCCACAGTATAGACCAGAAAACATTTCCTAGCCTCGTAACAAGCACTGAAGGGAATGAACTGCCCATTTTCCTTTGCAGGGCCGGCCAAACACTATGTGACAATCCAGAGCACCTCACACATTTTCACTGGCCATAAAGCTCTCTTAAAGTTTCTGGATGATAAAGCGGAGGATGAAAAGGATACCTCCTCACATAAGGCGGCATTCCAAACCAACAAACAATAGAACAATGTTTTGCTCAACAACGATAAGTGTCTACCTACCAATGTTAAACACTATGACATTCTTATGTGGATAACCCATAACCACTGCATGCTTTACTAACACCTCTGTTTTATGCTTTTAATTCCACCACCAATGTAATCTGATGCTCTGATTGTTTTGTCAAATACCAACAAGTATAGATATTCATTACTATCATTGATTGCATTGTTTTAGCACCATTCTCAACTCAATAGCAAATAAGTTTGATGATGGGTCACGGCATCAGGATACTCATGCTATGCTCATGGCATCAGGCTACGCATGCTATGCTATCTATCAATATATGGTCGCTATGAGTCTACTCCGTACTCACCTAAACAACTTACCTACCCATGGTATATCTCAAACATTACGTAAGTTCCCACACCGATGTACAAATTACAGATGGAAGTTACTTCTCAGTTTAGTTTGTTTCCTGTTCTGAAGATGTAGGGTGATTCGCTTACATAGCAATGTATATGGTATTTATCTCTGGCCTTGTTTACACCGATTCAGTACTACACCCATAACTTAATATTCTGCATTGTCGTTGAGTAATGTCAACTTCCTGAACCATGGCTTAACCCCTTCGGTGCCACGCCCTTTCCCCCTCCTGTGCCGGGCGTTTCCCACGCGGGTGGGTTTCATGACGAGATAGTCTCGTCATGGGCACAGCGCGACCGTGTTCCATGACGAGACTATCTCGTCATGGGCACAGAAGAGGTTAATCATAACTGTTATATGTTCCGACTGTTGCACGATATTTAGGAACCTACATGTAGTTTCACAGTATTGATGGCTGCTGCTGGCTCTTATTTTTTCGACCAATTGTTTCCCTGAGGGAGCGTTTTTTTCCCCTCCTTTCGCCATGCCTGTTACATCCATGGGGGGCGTGGAGGGGTGGTTGGGTCAGAAGGAACGGAGGGAATTTTGGATACCCATGTTTTGTTTATTCATGTTTTTCTATTTTTTGTTCTTGCTAATGCAACTTAACTATACTTCAAGAAGAATGTTCTGCCTTTTACGAGTGAGCAATCCACACCTAAACGTTTCTGACACAGTACTATTCTTAACATTTTTGTACATTATTTGGTATAAACTGAGTGTCTTTATGTTCAACTAGACCTCTATGACCACACATCAACAGTTCCTAACAATGAAGTGTCAAATTACACTTGCATTTAGTCCTTACACATATGCACAGCATCATAATGACCTAGCCAAGCCCATTAGGTTCCACAAAGGAATTAAGAACTTCCTAACCCATATCAATGACAACCACTAAGCAGAACTTAAAGTTAGTATCTCTTAATGTTAAAGGACTCAACCACCCAGTTAAAAAAAAGCATTGACTACTTATATAAACTATGGACCGAAATTATCCTGCTTTAGGAAGCCGATGTTGTCACCACAACTAACGCTAATCTCCAGGAAGTCAAGCATAGATATGGTTCCCAACCTAACTGATAAAAAAGGGAGATGGATCATATTAAAACTTAGAGACAATACTGACTTGTTTGTGGTTAATGTTTACGAGCTCAAGATATGTTATTAAAAAACCCAATGTTTACGCGCCCAAAGCTGATAACCCGACTTTTTATGGAGAGACCTTTCTACCCAACATAGTTTAAACCCCGAGCAGGCCATGATCATATTTGCAGGTGACTTCAATCTCCTGCTTGACCCTGCATTTGACAGAAATTCCTACTGTGTATTCAGATCCACAAAAACACATAAAGCTTTAATGAACCTGTGTTCCAGGAATAACCTAATTGGCACTTGGAGGACACAAAATGCAGATGAAACCGATTATACCTTCTACTCTGCACCACATAATTCATACTCTCATATTGATTAGCTACTAATATCGAGATACTCAACCAGCAAGGTTGACCAAACGTCAATTGAACCAAGAGTGATCTCTGATCACTCTTGTATTACTTTGTCAATAATAAATACAAAACAAATTCTATGGAGGCTTAATGATGAGCTACTCAAGCACCGAAATAATATCCAACTAATTGAGGAAGCTATACAAACTTTCTTACTTGAAAATGACGAAAACAACTCCTCTGACCTCAGTAGATGGGATGCACTTAAGGCTACTATAAGAGGCATAAATATCAAGCTTAGACATAGAATGAACAAAGAAACTTACCATCAAACACAACAAAGAGATCACACTCAAAAACATCATAAAATTACTTGATGACTAGTCACCCATATTTCTCCCGTGGTGGGGAACAGTAGAATCCCTTGAAATGATGATTACCCCCATAGTCAATTATTTAATCAGTATGCTCCCATGGACAATCTCGAATGACTTTTTACTCAAATTTTACACACATTTTTACAAATTCTTGTGGCAAAACTAAAAAACAAGAACCTCACACAAAAAACGTAGGCTTCATACGGATATGGGAGGTGCTGGGCTCCCTAACTTGAGGAACTATCAAACTACATTCATTTTTAAACAAGACATTAAAAGGTTCATTAATGAGTCAGACTACTCACCAGTATAAGTTGATTTGGAAAAGTCCTTAATGGATGGTAAACCTATTCTCTCATATCCAACAATGAAAAACTTTCACCCATCTCACTCTAAATACATCATGAATAACAGTAAAAAAAGCTGTATTAAGGCTGGACACTATTCTAAAATATGGATCTGCTACTCCAGTTTTGCATCCACCTGGCTCAACCCCAACATTAAAATTGATGGACAACCATCTATGTGGACTGAATGGTCAAAGAAAGGAATCAATAAGGTCAAACACTTATTTGTTGGTACCGATCCACTCCCCTTCTCTAATGTACAAGAACTCTACGTGTTTGAAAACCTTGACTTCTACAAGTTCTTGAAGCTAAAGGTTCTGTTATCTAAACACTCAGTCCTAAATAAAGATCCATTACTACCTAACCACATTGCTAACTTTTGCAAATCTGGCCATGTTGTCTCCAAAGTATACAAGCTGCTCTTACCAAAATCAATTAAGCTTCATTCACAAAATGAACATGTATGGGGAAGCAGAACTGCGTAAAAGCAACATAAAATGTAAATCCCCTTTCACAAATAAAGTATCACCAGTGCTGTCCCAGGCTAAATGTATGCTCGTTCATAGATCCCTCTGGACACCTGAAAACTACATAAACTAAATCTACGGCAAGACCGTACCTGCTGGAACTGCGGTGAACACAAGGGTGACCTTTCCCATATGCTCTTTTACTGCCCCACACTGCAAAAATACTGGAAAAGCATTTTTGAAATTTCATTAAAAGTACTTTGGGTAATATCCCCTCACCCGATTTCTCTTCTGTAATACAACTTGACCCACAAATAAAAGGGGACGCAGATAAATATTTCCTAGACTTAATGCTGACTCTAGCCTGTAAATTGATCCTCCCCAATTGGAAGAACTCTAACAATGTGTCTTTCCGCATGTGGCGAGAATGTCTAATTTCTTAGAGGTGCAGATAATTTTTCATTACAACTTACACCCTGGCATCCTCCCAACAGACCTATCAGTCAAACCACCCTAGACTGACAGCTCTCCCACTTTAGCCTGAAACACCAAGGTGTGATGCATACTCCTCCTTAAATACGTTTTTTCACTCACCAAATAATGCAACTCGAAGGGAACAAACAATTAGCTCACTCGTACTCGAATATTCAAGAAACCATTTGCTCACTGTTATTTTAAATTTTGCGTTGTACAAATGAAACTAACTAAACAGTCTTTTCTCCTCCCCCTCTCTTGTTTTGTTCTTATCCCTGCTCCATTTGTGCTTAGTCAATTTACTATGATACTGTCTATGATATGGACCTCATGGTAATGCACAAACTGTATCACAAACCGAGTGCGGACATAAAGATACTACTCATAAATACCCATTGTGCATTCCCAAAGTCATAAACTTAGACGTTTGGTTTATGTTTAGACCAACCATCTAAGTTTATATTTGTGTATCTTATACTCATATTTTTTTTTAATTAGATTAGTAAGAAATAACTGACTAGAAACATCGCAGGTAAAGTCTTCACATGATTGTGTTAGGCTAGAAAGCACTCTAGGGCAGTGGTTCCCAAGCTTTTTAGAACTAATGCACACTTTTCGGAATGACAAATTTTTGTGAACACCTACCGTTAATAGACATGAGGCAGGTGATTTTTTTTTATTGTAACTAACGCATTACATGGTAGCGCATTGTCTTGTACAGACAGCACAACATTTTCCATTGAAATGGCCACTAACTTTGCACAGACATACAGTTTTATTGACAAAACTATATAGCACACAAAATGATAATGTGTGGAAATCTGGTTTCTGTGAATATTAATCTTTGTGCATCAATAAGTAAAGTCTCTTGATTTGTTTTGATCCTATTAAAGTCTCTGTTTCCAGAACACAGCCTCAGATTTATTTTTAAAAAGTGCTTTGATTGCTTTCATAACTGCTGAATGCATACCGTTCATCTACAGGTATTTACATTTTGTTGTGTGTTGCAAACAAACCAAATTCCTAGAACCTTTCTTTACACACTCTGTAGTCCAGCAAGATTGTCACATAACTCACTTTCAAAACTCCTCCCACTTTGCAGTCAGGGAAAGAAACATAAACATCAATCACATGGTGAATGAATAAGCAGCAATTTGTCAGAACGCATAGGTTCACATTTGACCTCTGCCTTTGAAATACTAGCAAATATGAGGAGATAAATACAGAAAAAAAGACATCTTCATTTATTGCTCAGACATTCCGACCACCAAATATCGGGCAGGCCACCAGTGCCAGGATCCACAGTTTAGGAACACTGCCCTAGGAGCTATAAAAAAAAATATAAACTGTATTCCAGAGCTTAAGGATTTAACATCGGATGACTTAGATTCGGTTGAATTCAAACAAGATCCTAAGAATCCTAGTAAAGAGGTGACTTTTATGACATGGCACTGTGGTGAGACAGTTTCTAAAATTTTAGACAACAGCTCACAATTTGTGAAATGGGGCATTGAATTACGGAAATGTAACAAAAACAAATATCCAACTTTATTGACTCCAAAGCAAAATGACAAAGAGCCCTGTTATAACAAATGCTACAATATCTACAACATCAGGAGGTCATAACAGGGTTTTAAAAGGAGCCATAGGTCCGCCATTTAAACCAACGTTGTAATCTAGGATCAAAATTACAAGCTGCAATCCGGGTACTCGAGGTTGCGAGGAGTTAAAGAAAGATACAGTACTAAGTGATGACTGGGCCTGGCTTCTAAAAAAACTCAAAGGGAATGCTAGAGATCAGGAATGATGCCCACAAACCTCAACAAATGGATCAAAAACTTTTTATATTTGCTCTTGGAACACCAGGGCCTCAAATCCTTAATTGAGGACCAAAATACCGTGACATTTTTAAGGGATTTTGACGTTTTAATAATCCAGGAAACATGGAATGTGAATAAAGAAACTCGTTGTATATTATGGGTATTCAAATTTCACATCACACACGTCTGCTTTTGGTCATGCAAGCGGAGGCCTATCTACCTATGTGTCACTAACCCTGGACATTACACACTATGAAATTGAATTTCAGTTAGCATGGCTTCTGTGTATTAAAAAAGATTTTAAGCAACCAATAATTTTTATAAATGTTTATCTTAGTTTCAAAAACTACGGTTAAAACATCCCAATTTACTATTCTCTGGAAAGTGGTAAAAATCTTGTATCATGAATATCCAGAAACTATGTTAATCATCTCAGGAGACTTTAACACGCACCTGCTTGCCAAAAACCCCGCTAATAAACCTAGTAAAGTGCCAACACAGATGTGCCACACCCAGCTTGAAAATGGTAATAAGAGAGCAAATATTGCTAATATCGCTGAATCATGTTGGGTGTCTGGTTTTTAACCTATATGGGGCCCCTTCAGTTACAATTTCTACCAGTAACATTGTTTTCCAAAAGACAACTCCCTTGACCATTAAAGAAGGTGGATCATTCTGGAATGAACAACATCATACTAAAGCCTAACCAAAAGTCAATGAGATATGGCAAGTAGATCAAGTAAGAATGGCAAAAAGTAGGATAAGATCGAATGGTGCGCCAGCCCCCAACGGTCTCCTGAATTCAATTTTTAAAGCAAAGATAGATCTTTGGTCAGAGATTTTAACAACTTTGTTTAATGATATTATCAAAACTAAAAAGGTCCCCTAGTCTTGGCAGGGAAGCATAATACAGCCAATCTACAAAAGTGGTCCTCAAGAAAACCCAGCAAATTATAGGGCGATTGCCTTAACTGATGTGGAGGTAAAAGTCCTCTCTAGCTGTCTGCTGAACGATTTGGAAGAATGGGTCGCAAAAGAAGATCTTATCCCAAACATTCCAAATCGGGTTTCGAAGGGGCGAATCAACATCCACGAACTTGACTGTATTGACTCTACTGGTTTAAAAAGCAAGGTATAAAAAGCAAACATTATATATTTGTTTCATTGACCTTAAGGCCGCTTTCGATTCCATCCCCGTAATTTGCTCTGGGCTAAGTTATCTGTATGTAGTATGCCGAATCAGCTGCTTGACATGATTAAATTGTTGTACACTAATACGTGGGTCCAGGTTAAAGAAGTTGACGGTAGATGTACAACTCGTCAAATTGAAACTAGTAGTAGGGTTGCATCCTGGCACCATGTCTTTTTTTTTAATCGATTTATGGCTGACTTACCGTCACATCTTAAAGATGTCAATGCCCACTCGCCAACTCTCTCAGGTCAATAAATCAAATACTTACAGTATGCAGATGATACCATACTGTTAAGTCACACTGCCATAGGTCTTAGAAGATTAGTTGACTCATTTAATAACTATATATTTGTCAATGGTGTAAAAAGGAATACTAAGAAGACAAAAATAATGACGATTGGTTGTCCAAAACTAGACAAGAGAGCATGGAAGAAAAACGGGTTACATATTGAAACTGTTAAATTCTATAAATACTTGGGGATAACATTTGATGACAGATTCACTTTTAAACAGCATTTTATCAATCAAAAAGTAATAGCTACAACCTTGTCTTTTGCTTTTAGAAAATTGAGATACACGTTGGCATGTCCAAACCATGAGCATTTACTTAAGATATGAAAGCAAAGCCGATTCCCTCTTTGGATTATGGTTCAGTGATTTTGAGAGGTAAAAACTTGAAATCTCTTTACAACCTACAAATAAAAGATTTTAATTCCGTTTTTAGGGTCCCTAAGTATATCGGGCACGCCAATGTCAGACTGAAATTTGGTCTTAAAAGACAAACTCTGATAAAACAATCTGCTTTTTCAAAGTCGTTATACTCCTTTTTCTGTTCAGACAAGGGCTCTCCTGCGAACCAATGTTGGCAGGAGATAATGTGGTACAGGTATGCTGAGAGCTTATTTAGTTTCAATAATTTTAAGTCTCCGCCCTTTGAAAATCAAACCATGAGTAAAGTGGTGTTTAAACAGACAATAAACTGCTCTGCTAATTTATCGATTCTTCTGGATAAGGATGAGTTTGCTAAAAAGAGACACTCCTGGTCAGTCATTAACTCGTTCATTAAATTAGAACCACAGTCATGTCTCACAACACATTTAAAATCTTCTTTAAGAGAGATTTATGCAGTTACGATTTGGGAGATACCCCACAATGGATGGAATCCCAAAATGGGAATTAAATTGGTCCACAAACAGTTGTTGGCTATGTGTTTTTTATAATGAATCTCTTACGCATATTGAATCCACTTGTCCGCAACTGTTAGAAGAGAGAAAATCTTTATTAAAGTCCATCTTTAATGAATTAGGGGTGAGAACAGGTCGACAAGCTATAGTAACTTGTCTCTCTGGGAGCTTGTCTCGTATTATTGCGCAGTTTGTACAGTTCATCCTTGTAGCAGAAAAAAAGCTTGTCTCAGAGGGCGACTCCTGATTTTAGATGCTTGCCTAGACAATTAATGATTTTTTCCATAGGATAATTTTGTTAGTTTTAAAAAGAATGTCAAACTAAATTTATGACGAATTGTTTTATTAGGTATCACAAAAACTCGAAATTGAAAATGCAATCACATACACTGTTCTTGAAGTTTCATGTACGGCTTTGAAGCAGAAGTTTTAAAAGATTTTAATAGCTAGCAGTAATTGAGTAAATACCAATATTGGATCAATTACTTGCTTACTGTGGGCCTGTTTCAAATAGGGAAAAACATTTCTTTTATGCTGCCAGAACTAAGAATTTTCACAGGTGCACTTTAATTATTGCTGCTATATGTAAGCCAATGCGTAAATGCACTTTTGTAATTGCTGTTAGATGTAAAACATTGCACAGACACTTTAATAATTGATGCTAGATGTAAAACATTATGCAGGTACGTTTTAACTATTGTTCTTTAGTTATGGTATTTTATATTTGGATTTTAAAGTAGGGATTAGTGTAGGTGGGTAGCTGTTGTCTAAAGAGGTGTTATTAGATTGTTTGGATTGGTATAATCAAGTGGATTGTAACTAATGCTGCTAGATACTAGTAAGATACTACACAAGATAACTATTGCACTTTAATATTGGCATGAATTTTAAAAATGTGGGGAAGTGTAGGTTGTTTTATCGAGATCATTTCCTTATTACCAATTTGAAGTGATGTCTTCTGTAACCGGCATGAAATAATGAACCAAAATATAATGTATCCTGAAATTATTTTCAATGTAATGCATTATATATGCTATGTTATGTAAAGGCTTGATATTAGCTAGAAAAAATTGGTACAATTAAGCTTTTGTCACAACCCAAGGATTTTTTTTTTCTGTTTGAAATGATTTTTATTAATCAACAATAAAGAATTTCTCTCTCTCAAAATGTATTAGGTGATGTAGATCTGATTCCCCCAATATCATAGTCCAAGTACGTAAAGACAATTTGTACATTACCATGCTCAAATGCAACTTCTGTGGTAATGCAATCTACATTGTGGTTGCTTTTTTTAACCTCATATTTAGATCAAGTCTGAAAGTAAAGAGGTCGGTAAGCTGTGCTAAATGAACTTTGAATAATAATAATAATGGCACTTGTAGAGCACAACAGCTACCTCAAACAGATGTGTCCCTGCACTTAACGGTATGTGCAGCTGAGGATCCACTCCACAGTGGAGTTAGCCTTGGCTAAAGAGCAAAGTCTTCAAGATTTTCCTGAACTCATGTTCTGACTCAATAAAGCACATATGGAAGGGCTGGGAGATCCATAGCCTGGCCGTCCTAACAGTGAAGGACCTGCCTCCCATTCGAGACTTAGCATATCGAGGTACACACAGCAGGTCCTGGTAATTGGATCTCAATGTGCGCCTCTGTTGATATAAGCAAAGCCTGCGCCTGAGATAACCCGGGCCGCTGTTGTGTAAGGCACGGAAGGCCATGGTCAGGGACTTAAACTCTAACCTTTTTGCTACAGGGAGCCAGTGGAGTTGTCAGATGTGGGGTGAGATATGATGCCGGGACAGGACCCATCGTATTATTCTCCCTGCCGCATTCTGTACCATTTGTAATCAATTGATTAGGTAGGAGGGCAGCCCCAAGTACAGACTGTTGGTGTAATCCAACTGAGATGTCACAGTAGCGTGAACTATGATCCTGCAGCAAACCTCTGGCAATAGATGCAGATTTTTTTTTAGGCTTTGCAGTTTCCCAAAACATGCAGAGGACAGATGGCCGACTTGGGCCACAAAAGAGAGATCAGTATCCCATTTGATGCCCAATTTGCCAGCCGAGTTTACCAGCATCAGTGGTGATCCCATTTCTGCAGGTCACCATTGGCCTTAGGCTGTTATTATCCATCCAGCCGGCGATGTCCTTCAGACACCCCTTAAATCTGGTGAACAAATCAGCTGAATGATCCTTAAAGGAAAACACCAGCTGGGTGTCATCCGCATAGGAGATTGGCTTCACATCCCAGGATGCAATAAGAGAGTAAAGTGACACCAGATAGATGTTGAAGTGCAGAGGACTCCGGGCAGAGCCCTGTGGTACACCGCACCACAGAGGCTTACTTTGAGATTGAGGGGGTTTGAGAAAGACCCTTTGAGAGTGGTCTTTAAGATAGGACTGGCACCAGGCGAGTGCTACCTCCCGCAATCCCAACTGTTTGAGTCTGTCCAGTAGGATTGAGTGAGAAACCGTGTTGAACGCTGCAGACCAATCTAGAAGGACCAGCATTGCTGAGTCCCTAGTGTCTATAGTCATTCTCACAGATTCGGCCACCTCCACAAGAGTGGTCTCGGTGGTATATCCTGACCGAAAACCAGACTGTTTCATGCAGAATATCATGAGCCTCTATGAAGTCAGCAAGCTGGCGCTGCACCAGTTTTTCTAGCATTTTTGCTGGAGCAGGCGATAATGAGAACGGGCGGTAGTTGCTAAGCTTGTTTTTTTTAATAAAGGTAATAGAGAAGCATGTTTCCAGATATCAGGGAAAATGCCAGTGAATGGCGACGTATTCCAAACATGATTAAATACTGGGTTAATCACCTGTGCCAATGACCTAAAAAGCTTGGGAGGGCAGGGATCCTCAGGAGAGCCAGACTTGCATCTCAGGATTTCGGCCAGAGATTCCTGCAAGGTTATAGGGAGAAATGCTGATAAGGTTCCATTGGATTTTCCAATTCCAGATGGTAGTGGCTCCACTGTCCCGGCCCCAGCTGTAAATGAGGCATATACTTTCGGGATTTTCCCCTCAAAAAAGTAAGATAGATTTGTGCATAGCGAGGAGGAAGACTGTATATTACCCTCCATCGCTGAAGGATTAATAAAGGATCTGACAATCCTGAAGATTTCCTTTCCAGAGTTCTCCGCACACTCTATGCGCTTAGCAAAGTATTCCCTTCTCGATGTCTTTATGAGTTTGCGGATCAACCTCAAGGCTTCCTTATAGCCTTGTTTAGCCAATGGGCAATAATCTTTCCTCCAGAGGTGCTCAAGCCTCTTACACTTACTTAAGTGTTTCTGAGAACCAGGGGGCAGATGGGGATTCTCTCAGGGTCCTAGCGGCCCTCATGGGTGCCACAGAATCTAAGGCGGTGGAGAGCCATGAGTTAAGCGTAGTCGAGTCGTCATTGGGATTGCTAGTTAACTGAGGCCTATTAGCTAGTAGCACTGGACCTAGGTTTTCAACTGTTGCCTTTTTCCAGTTCCTTTTTAACCAGGTACGTTTGACCTCCCAGGCTCTGTTTTCTCCAGAGTAAATGAGTGGGAACCAGAAAGTGAATCCGCCTTGCATCTGGGTCCACTGGCATTGGAGAACCTTCATAACAGTAATTTGTTTTCTGGTATTTTTTATGCAAGGCTACTACAAACATACAAAATAAATTGCATTACTATTGATGACATTGTTTCAACAATCGCTGTAAAAATAAATAAGGGAAAAATTGTTAGAAATTACTCTTGAATAATCTATTTCCACCTTGATTATAGTCTTAAAATGCTGATAACATTAATTAGTGTTTCAGTACTAAAAACACAGTATTCTATTTCTATTCCTAGAAGCCATTAAATTGAATATCTGTCTTTTATTAGATAGTTACCATATTTTTCATAACATCTTTACCATTGTGACTGTGTTAAAGTAAGAAGGTAAAGGAAATTCATCAACATTTACATTACCAATGTAACTACCTAGCTCACTGTTTATTTTACTACCTGTCCCCTACTGTATTTCTAGATTTCCTCACTTTGCAAAGATATTTCATAGAAAGTAATGAAAGTCACTGTTAAGCCTATGACTTCCTGTGTCCAATTTGTGTACCCAAAAGGCTTCAGTGTCTCTTAATACTGATTCAGAGTTGCCTCATCTTCGATCCTCTACTAAATGAAAACTTTCAAATATTCTGATGTTCAATCAGTCAAACATTTATAAAGCACGGCAAGTCAATTGGGAGTGTCTCGAGGAGCTGGAGATGTTGGCTGCTGTGTGGTGGGTACTTAATTCGAACATTGAGGTCTTGAGTTCTTTCCTGAATTGCTGGAGCGATGGAGTGGCCCTGAGGTGCAGGGGAAGGTTGTTCCAAGCCGTGGCCGCCAGGTGTGAGAAGGAGCGTCCTCCGCTGTTGATTTGGTGGATCCGTGGGGTGTCTGCAAGGGAGATGGAAGTTGATCGAAAGTGTCTGGTCGGTTGGTGGAAGGTCAGGCAACTGTTGATGTATGCTGGTCCTTTCTTGTGCAAGGTCTTGTAAACCTAACAGTAATTCATGGAGTGATTTTGCGAAATGTTTACCAAGTGGAGATTGTTTCTCAATATAGTGCATCAATCTTTCCTTTATTTGTCTTTTGGTGAAACCCACTTAGAGATTGCAGAGACTTATGATGTAAATACGATAAGTTGTCTAACAATTTATGAATTGTTTTATTTTGTGTCTTGTACCCTTATGGTCCTTAAATTCTACTGTTTTTTCTGGTATGTAAGGGCAACATTAAGTGCAGTAGGTAACCATGTCATTACTGCTTATGGAATCAAGTATGAGAATGAGTTACTTTTCTCAATGGGTGGCCTTTTCACAATCACAAGCTCTGGTAGTGCGCCAAACAAATTCAATTTCTGCAAGAGCTTTTATCTATTGACGTTTTCAACACATTTGCAAGATCTAAAAACACCATCATAGCAGTTCAACTTCTCTGCCTATCCTTTGCTGAAATGTTGAACCATCACAACATCACAACATATTTCCATGACTCATGAAGATGCTTGACTTTACTTTGCATATATGGGGCGACTGAATGTACATTCACCTGCCTGGATCACCGGCTATAATGTCTAAAGCTAAGCCATTCTGGCCTTCGTTGAAACTGTTATCACAGGTGAATTCTCTGGATACGTAAACAAGATCATTTTCTATGCGACTTTGTTACATGCTGTATAACTAGGTGCATGTATCTTTAAGTCAGGTTCTGTGTCGTATGCCACTGCATGCGACATGTGATGTTTTCAGTAGGGTTCCACATTCTAGTTAGAGACCTGGGGTTGGAAGAATAACTGTTGGGCAGAGTTGTTGGTTATCTGTAGCTGCTGGATTGATTTTGAATGTGCTGCCAATAAACTTCTATTATTAATTATACTACATTTGAAGAGCTATGTTTTCAACAGACTTCCATACTCGCACCTCTGCACGCCATTATCACATGCTTTACCTGTTTCTAAAGAGTGACTGGGTGGGTACCAATGGCTCCTTAGCTATTTTCCATTTTGGCTGAGTAGCCTCTGAATAATGCATCCCTTTTTTGACACCCATCATCAGCAGCCCACAAAGTCATCCTTCCTTTTGAAAAGAAGCTTATAATCTTTATTCCTACCTGCTCTTTGTGGCGCCGGCAAGAAACCAGACTAAAATACTGCATCTTGATTTTTGCCATTCTAATAAAAAAATAGGGTTTGAAAAAGTTCTAAAACAAGGCCCGCCATTTTACAGCCACCTCATCAAATTTTATTTCTGCCAAAGCCTTTTACAGTTTCTTGAGAACTTACCACTGAAATTGGAAACTGGCAGCTCCTTCATTTTTGTCAGCTTGAAGTGTTAATTTAACTGACCCAGCTCCACCAAAATCTGTGTTTAGCTTTATTGTTTGAGCTAATGTACGCTCAAGTGATCCCTATCTCCTCTGTTCAAAGGACTGTGATAAGTTCAAGCCTTGCATAGTCATTTATTAAATATGTTTTATAGTTCTCTTGGTTGACTCTTAAGAAAGAGTCATCTCTTGAATAGTCTTTTGGGGGAATGGATCTTTGAGGTCAATCAGAGGTGGCTGTGATCCTGTAATGCAAGTTATTTTCTTCAAGTTTTACTATGGCTTGAAATTGAGATTCTCCTATTACCATGACTAGAGAATCTAGATTTCATTAAAGACACGGAGGCTAACATTATGCTTGGAAAGGAACCTGGATCCCGTGGAGGCACCTATCGTTGACATAGTTATGGCTATCTTCTGCAGCATCGATGATTTTAGCTAGAGGTCCAACGATATCCAGGAGTCGATCTTGGCAGATTTTAAGAGATCTTTCCATTCCTTTTCTGGGATCTCGCCCGAGTTTAAAAAGGTATTTGATCAGGTCTGGATCAAGATTTGGGGTTTGGCAGACCTTACCCTGTCATAAAGACCCTTGGCCAGTAGCGCGGTCACAGACTGGCTTGAGAAAAACCAAACAAGCTTTTACCGCAATAGAGATGAACTTAAAAAGTCACTACATTCGCAAAAGTTAGACTCCAGAGAGCTGTCACTAGAACCATGGATCAAACCCCAGGACAGCACAGAATTACGTGTTTTTGAAGGTTTAAAGAGCTAGAACAGCAATCATTTTAATTTAGCGTGGGCTGCCAAGGAGCAGGAAATTTCCTGACATTTATGTCGAAGTCTACCAGAGAGTGCAGCTGTCTGGTTTGCAAACGACATCTTGTGAACATTTGGAATGCTTCTCTATGAATGCATTTTACCCATTGCTTACCATTAGCTTTGTGGTTTGTACATCACATTTGCTGGTTTTTTATTTGCTGGCTTTTTAGACTGTCCAGCTTGAGTGTGTCCCTTCTGTGGAGCAAATCCTGTTTACAAGGTCCCCTTGTATTCTTCCACCAGTGCTCCGTTTCCGTAAACAGGCCTTTTGAATCTTGTTATTAACTTGTCACATTTGTTGTGCATTCAGAGACAGAGGTCAAAGTCAAACTCTGCCTTTCATTGGAGCTTGGGGGTTACTTTTCTTTCTCGGACTTCAAAGTGAAAGAATTTATGTGACAATCCTGCTTGGTACTGGGGGGGGCTAGAGGAAGGCTATATGGTGTTATTTTTTTCTAGCACACAACAAAATGTAAATGTCTGTAAATGAACTGTGCACATATTTCCGAATATATCCGAAGTAGGAGAGCACAAATGAAACACATTTTTGGTAATTTGGAAGTGCATTGGAAACAAATATTTTAATATGATCAAAACAAATCAATAACACACTAGCTAATGACGTTTTCACACAGTATCATTTGTGCGCTGTACAGTTTTATCAGTAGAACGTTATGTTTGTGCAAATGCAATGGTCATTTCAATTGAAAATATGTTGTTCTTAATGGCAGAGCACTACCACACCATGCATACTCCAATGTGTGCCACTCCACTCTACTCTTCACCACTTCACCCCACTCTGCACCACTCAACCCCACTGCAGTTTACTCTGCACCACTCCACGCCACTGCACTCTATGCTGCTCTACCCTACATCACTCTACTCTACAACAATGCAGTTTACGCCACTCTACTCTACACTGCTGCACTTTTTGCCACTGCACTCTACAACACTCCAGACTAGGCCACTTCACTCTACTCTGCACCACTCCACTCTGCGCCACTCTACTGTGCAACACTTCACTCAATGCCACTGCATTTTATGCCAATGCACTCTACTCTGTACCACTCCATGCCAATGCACTCTACTCCACTTTAATCTACTCTGCACCACTGCACTCTATGCCACTGCACTCTATCCTACCCTGGACCATTCCACTCTACCCCGCACCATTCCACTTTACACCACTTCACTCTACTCTACTCTGAAAGAATCTACTCTACGCCACTGCACTCTATGCCTCTCTGTGCCACTTCACTCTACACCACTCTAATCTACGCCACTGCAATCTATGGTACACCACTCCACTCTACTTTGCACCACTCTACGCCCATGCATTCTAGGCCACTCTACCCTAACCACTGTGCTCTAAGGCACTGCACTCCATGCCAATGCACTCTACACCACTATACTCAAAATCAGGGCACTGTCCGCCAATGCACACTTCGCCAATCTACTGTGCACCACTGTACTCTATGCCACTATGCTTTACTCTGCACCACTGTACTCTACACCACTGCTCTCTAAACTGCTCTATGCCACTCCGCTCTATGCTACTCTACTCTACACCATTCTACACTGTACTCTATGTCACTGCACTCTATTCTGCACCACTCTACTGCACTCAACTCCAATGAACTGTATGACACTTACCACACTGCACTCTACACCATTGTACTCTAGGTCAATTCACTCTAAGTTACTGTAATCTACTCTGCACCACTGCATCCTATAATACTGCACTCTACTCTACACCACTCTTGTCTACACCACTGCACTCTACCCTGTACCACTCCATGCCACTTCAGCCTATTCTGAAACAATCTACTCTGTGCCACTGCACTCTATGACACCCAACTCCACTCAACGCCACTCTACACCACTATAGTATACTCCAAACTACTGCACTGTACCCCACTCTACTCTGTGCCACTGCACTGTGTCTACAGTCTACACTGTACCACTCCACTCTACGCAACTCTACACCACCGCACTCTACACCACGGCACTCTACACCACCGCACTCTATTGCACCATACTGTACCCTGCAATACTTTATGCCACTGCCCTCTATGCCACTCTACACTATTGCACTCTGTGCCACTCTATTTTAGTCTGCACCACTGTACCCTAAGTTACTGCTCTCTATGCCACTCTTTGCCACTCTACGCCACAGCACTACACGCCACTCTACTTTCTACCACTGCACTCTATGACCATCTAATCTGCAACACTGCACTCTTTGCCACGGAACTCTGCAACACTGCACTCTACTCTGCACCATTCTACTCTACGCCACTCTACTGCACTCTGTGCCAATTCACTCTTCGCTACTACACTCTACACCACTGCACTATATGACAATCCAGTCTACGCCACTCTAACCTGCTGTGCACCAACACTCCATGCCAGTGTACTCTAAGTCACTCTACTCTATGCCACTCTACTCCGCTCCACTCGACTCTACCCTGCACCACTTGACTCTACCCTGCACCACTCCATGCCACTTCTCTACTCTGAAACAATCTACTCTACACCACTCCATTGTATGCCACTCCACACTACACCACTGCAATCGATGCTGTGCCACTCCATTCTACGCCACTCTACTCTACACCACTCTACTCTAAGCTAGTGCACTCTACACCACTCAACTCTTAATATCACTGTACTCTATGCCACTGCACACTTTTACTCAAAGCACTCTATGACACTGCACTCCATGTCAGTCTACTCTGCATCACT
The DNA here is from genome assembly GCF_964204655.1 of Triturus cristatus. Taxonomy (NCBI): domain Eukaryota; kingdom Metazoa; phylum Chordata; class Amphibia; order Caudata; family Salamandridae; genus Triturus; species Triturus cristatus. The sequence continues at coordinate 1,065,562,286 of NC_140579.1, read as the reverse complement.
GCACACTTTGCCACTAATCTTTACTCTGCAAGTCTACGCCACTGTACTCAATCCCATCTCACTCTAGACCATGCTAGTCCACTCAACACTACATTCCACGATACTCCACTCTGACACACTACTCCATTAAACTCTACTCCACTTTTTGTCCCTCTACTCTGTGCCTTTCCGCTCTATGCCCCCATACCACGCCACTCCACTCTCACACTTTACTCTGTCACTCTCCTCTATGTCACTCTACTCCATGCCACACCACTCCACTCCAACACTTTACTCCACTCTGTGCCAATCTATGACACTATTTTGCCACTCTATGCCCCTCCTCTCTATGCCTATGCCCCTTCCCTCTGCTCCGCTCTATGCAACTCCCTCTACGCCACTCCATGCCACTATACCCCACTCCACTGTACAACATTCTATGCCACTCCACTCTACTACAGTGCACAACACTCTGCTTCATTCTATGCCATTCCACTCTACTACTCTACACAACTCTGTGCCACTCCATTTTATGACAATCTACTTTACTCTGTGCTACTCTTCTCCACCCTACACAACTCCCTCTATGCCACTCCATGTTACTTTACTCCAGTCTGACACTCCACTCTGCTCTATGCCACTCCGCTCTGCGACACTATGCCACCCCACTCTACACTGCTCCATGACACTCTACTCACCTCTACTCCACTCTGACACTCTACTCCCTCCACGACACTCAACACAACACAGTGTGCCACGCAACTCCACTTCACGACAATCCACTCTACTCTGTGACACTCTCTGCCACTCCTTGACACGCCACACCACTCTTCCTTATGCCACTAACTTTTATTTATGCTGAACAGTATCCATGCTGGTATATAAAATGGCAAAAACACATTGGCAAAGCCAGCAGCTTTTGCATAGGCGAGACCTATTGGCTTGGTCCATGCTTGTTTTGCCTTTTGTTCTTGCCCCGGTGCTTAAACTGCTTGATATGAGGCTCCACCAGCTCCATTTCGCTAATGAGCCTAATGTATAGCTAGGTAGCGACAGCGCAATTCAGCTGGACTTGAGGTCAAACTCGGCTTTCCCTCTGCTGCTTCATGCGGCCCTCTGCCTGGTCCACCCTCAGGTTGGCACCCTCTCATACATTGGTGCAGCAGTGGCACTATGCCACGTCCTCTTGTCCTATCAGCTGGCAGTAACTGGAGTGGCACCAGTGTGCATCCTAAATTCATGAAACAATACACTGAGAATGTCAAAGGGCACCTGTGGGAAAGCCGCCTGAGGAACACCATCAGAAAGCTCCCTAGATCCTATGGGTACCCGTGCACAGCTGATCACTGGGGCTGGACAAGGCCCTTGGCCACAACTCAAGGTCCCATTTGCTGGTGCTGCAGAAAAGACTTTTTCAGGAAAGAAGTAGGCAGGTCTGGGGCACCATTGAGTCATTTCTCAAAAGCCATTGGTTTAGGGGCCAAACGTATTTTGAGCCGATTTTTACTAAAAAACACAAATGAAGGTATTCTTATTAACGTATAGGAGTTATTTAGCTAGCAGAACCTGATCGACGCAGTTTCATGTAATGCATGCGACGGGCCTGCATGCCACCAACTTGATGAAGTGACAAAAAGATACGAGTGGAGAAAACACTCCCACGAGAGAAAGACAACACCTGGACAGCTGGCGTTGCTGCATGCCAACTCTGGTTAACCACGGGTGCCCTTATAACCCCCTCTCCCGGAGCCACAGCACCTATCACAAATAACACCGGCCTGTCACGGTTGGCACAAACATCTGAAATAGCAGCGAACCAACATGGGCCGCAGCGCCCGGGCTGAGCCCACCTCTCTCTCTCTCTCTCTCTCTCTCTCTCTCTCTCACACTCACCACAGACACCGTTGCAAATGGAGGACGCTAGTCACATCAAGGAACCGCGGCTAGAGGTACTGACTATCTGCTGCGCTGATTGGTGAATACTGTAAAGCGGTAAATGCCATACCAGTGGCGTCAAAAATGCCCCCGTAGCCCGGTACCCCTCCAGCACTGGCAGGCCCCTGGCGGGAGAGCTTCGGACTAGGTCAGGAGCGTGCTTGTACTTTGCACCCCCCCCCCCCCCCCCCAAGTTTTGTTACGCTACTGTGCCGCACATTATAGAAGAAGAAAAATACTGCCTTGCATCAAAGCCGTTAAACCATGTTACTGACAGGAGTAAATTCACTGGTAGGAGTAAATGCAATACAACCGTCTCATCACTTTACTGCCAACAGTCAGGACAAAATACTGCGGTTACCCGCAAAATACGATTATCTGAGTAGCTCTTGAAACTGGATGACACCAATAACTGGTTTCTTCAATTTCCAATTAGTTATGCGCAGTCGGTAAACAGGCAATTGTGGTGCAGTGATTGGCCTGCAGCCAGGACCCAATTCCTTTCCCTGAAGTAAAAAAATAAAATGTTGGTCAGGTGGTATTTTTTAACATCTGGCCGTAATTACCCCTGCTGGCAACTACCACAGAAATAATTCTACAACCCTATTGGCTGGAGAATATTGGTCTACTCCAATTGGCTTAAAAACCCCTGTTATTAACATAAGTGTTTCCTATGTTTTAGTTTCAGTGCTATATGATGGGACCCCCTGTAAGTATGTGATAAGGGGCCCCTGAAGGGTTGTGGTCTCCTGCACCACAGTGGCTACATGGACGTCATTTAGGGGTCGAACTATCTTGCCCCTTGCGCCCCCTGGCATTGCTTTTGCAACTCCTGGTCTCAGCAAACTCAGTGCCAAGAACACAGGGGCAGTCTGCATTCTTTATGTATCTGCTTTCCATTATGCTAGTAGTGAATAATATTCTATTATTCACTATTAGTGTAATAAAAAAATGGAGCACATGTAGCTGGAATGGACCTTTGGTAACTATGTTGTGTGTGTGCTTGCTTGTGATAGTGTGTTTATGTGAGAGAGCGTGTGTATGTGTGAGCATGTGTGTCTGCATATGTAAGCATGTGTATGGGAGTGAAAGTGAGTGAGAGTCAGTAACAGGTAGTGAGTGAGATTATGGGAGATTTACTATTCTTTGATCGAAGGCAATGCTGTGCTATAATAGCTGCAGTGCCTCGCGTCAAAGGGAGAGAGAAAAAATGTGCCATATCTACTAAGGCACAGTGTATTTTTTCTCACCCGTGGGCTGACACACTTTTGGCAGCCATGCGCCAATGTACACACCCTTGCTCCATAGTGCATTGGTGTGTATATTCTTTGAAGCTTAGGTTTTGTACTGGAATGGGTCCCTTCCAGTACAAAACACTATGCTTTAAAGTTTTGCCCATTTTGTATGTGTGCTGTGTAATGCATCACACATACAAAGTTGGATAAAACAAGGAGAAATGTAAACATTTCTCCACGTTATGCCTGCCACGAGGAGGCGAATATTTTGGCACAAATTCATGCCTAAAAATGTTGGTAGACAGATTTGCATCAAACCCATGGGTGGTTATATGGGAATGCCCATGCACCACCCATGGAATGTACTCTTGACACAAAGTAATGATTTAGATTAAGAGTGAAGGCAAGTGAGAATGAATAAACGTGGGTATACAGGGGTGTAAGAGTGAGTGAGGATGAATGAGTGAGAGTGAGTGAGTGAGAGAATGAATGACAGAGTGTGAGCAAGAATATGATGTGATGCTTGCGAGTCTGTCATTGGCTCTCTTATTCTGGATGTTATTATTGTCTTATGGAATTAACTAGGGCAAAATACTGGCATACTTGCAGCAGATTTTAGCATGACAGACACCTATGCCAAAATACTGGCACCAATGGTAAAGTACTGGTACTGGAATACTGGAGGTAATTCCCTGTGGAACAAACCTGCCATACTTGAGGAAAATATTTGCATGTGGGCACCAGTGGCAGAATCCTGGTGCCAGCACAATCGAGGTAATTCTTGGCATAAAGGCGGTCAACTTGGCATATGAGAGGGTGGCATCTGTGACAAAATGTGGACCCTAACAAAATGGGCTAATTGTAGACATCTGGGTGTCTTATGGCATATGGAATGATTTTGTGTCATTTTTGCTCTAAGGGTGCACCCATGGAATATTAGCCGCGTGCTGGACTTTGAGGACAGGTTAGACTTGTTCTGTGAGCATTGGTGGGGTAGAGGTTGGGGTGCAAGCTGTGAGGGAATGCACAGGTACAGGCACTGAGTTTGCATCTATCAAAGGGTAAGTATGTTCAGGGCCAAGGCATGGGTACAGATGCGGTTGGGAAGGAGGGAGTAGGAGCAAAATTCAAGACTGCGGGGATACAGGTCAATGAGGATAAAGGTGAGGGGGGAGAAGGAGAGTAAGGATGTGAGGCACCACAAACAACCCTACATGGGCATTACAAAGCCTTTATGGGTGCATTTTATTTTAGCAACCAGGGAGTGCATATGAAAAGGACAGTATGTGGAACTCTTCAAGCTTCTACATCGGGATATAAGTGCAAAAGAGGGCTCCAAAGAAGAGGAGTACGAGTTGTCACACACATCCAGGGTTTCAGTCAATATCGAGAACTTAACCATGGCATTTCTCATATACGCAAGTATGTATTGTATCCGTAGATGTGTGTGGCCTTGTTTAACCACCTAGATGTAGTACGGGAGGAGCAGGTTACTTTTGGAGGATGGGCTTGGGTCTGTTACGATGAGGAGTTCGGGTGTGTCTGGCAGAGAATGCCAATGGGTGTGGGGGGAGTTAGATTATGAGCTGTTCATAGAAACTATGACGCCTGAACGGCCAGCCCCATCAACTTACACGGTGAGTGGCTGGCCGGTTATCCATAAGCCTTTTGGGGGAGTCCCACCCCGGCTGGAGTGGGTACAACGGGGAGAGAGTTCAGGTGGGGACCAGAGTGGTGTGCTGGTCTTACAACAGAAGAATGTGTTCGCAGAAGTTCTGTAAATGCAGACACAAGTATTCAAAGTGTGGAGCCAAGCACATGTTCACACAGTGTGGTCTCCAGGGGAGTGGGTTGAGCCAGCAGGGAGGTCAGTGGTCAGGTCCCAGTGAACGGGGTAGAGACAGGGGAGGGAAGAATCCCATGGGCAAGTGCGAGTATAGCACTTAAGGTTGAGAGGTTGCGACATTGGCTTGACTTGTTGGGAACAACGACGGAAAGGGATTTGTTACCCAGGTTTTAGTTTGGTTTTTGTTTATGTTATGAGGGTCCTAGGGTGAGAAAGTGGGCAGACAATTTAAAGTTGATAAGAGGTCAGGAGGAGTTGATATGGACCAAGCTGATAAAGGAAGTGGGTAAAGGAGAATAAAGGGGTCTTTTGCCAACTGGCTGCTTGAGAACTTAGATATCGCCTATTGGGATGGTCCTCAAGAAGGAGCATGGAAAGTTCCACCTGGTTCTTCACCTTTCTTGGCCAGAGGCTTGTCCATGAATGATTTCATTCCGGAGGCATGCAGCATGGTACATTATGCATTGGTTGACACGGCGGTCAGGCTGGTGAACGTCAGTGGAAGAGGCACGTTGTTGGATAAATGTGATGAAAATAGGTGTTTTGGCTCCTGCCAGTTCGTCCTGAGGATTATGAACTGTTGGGCATTCACTTTGGAGAGCACTTTTTTGTTGGCAGGGCTTTGACTATCGGCTAAAACTCCATAGTTTCCCCCATTTAGTTCCACGTCCATGGTGTGGACTTATTGTCAATTAGACTCGGAAGTCAAAAATCTTCAGTGATTCCATTAAGTATTTAATCCCTTCGCTGCTAGGCCTACCCCCCCCCCCCCCCCCCTCCCACTGTGCTAAGCGTTTTTTTGACTGTTTGGGGTAGTTCGCACTTAGGCCCCTGTAACTTTTTGACCCCATAAGGTAGCCACGCCAAATTTGCATCCTTTTCTTCCAACATCATGGGGATTTTAAAGGTACCTAAGGTTTGTTGATTCCCCTGGAGGGAACCCAGAAATTAGCCAAATACAGCTAAATGTAGTTTTTTTTTGGGGGGGGGGGGAATGGGAAAAAAGGACTACAGATAAGCGTCTGTTTTTTCCCTGCAAATGATATCAACAAAGGGGTTATGGTGCGGAAATCACTATCTTCCTAGCTTTCAGGGACAATCAGACTTGTCTGAAAACCAAACATTTTTACACAGTTTTGGCATTTTTCTGGGGCATAGCCTATTTTTGCTATTGTTTGTGCTTTCAACCTCCTTCCAGTTAATGGTAAAAATGGGTATGAAAGCAATAATAGATCCTGGAAAGCTATGCATTTCTGAAAACTAGGCAAAAGTTTGAATTCAGCAAGGCATCATTTGTGTGGATCCTTCAAGGTTTTTGTATAGAAACTAACAGTTGAAAATAGGAAAAATTGAAAATGAGTTAAAAAAAAACAAAACAGCCATTGGTGCCAACGTTTTCACCTGTAACTTCTACTAAGTATGACAGATGTTAGAAAGCAATATACCGTTACATTTGCTGCACCCTTCTGGTTGTGGAGAAATATATAGTTTTGTAGGTTCACCAAGAACCAGAGGAACCCAGAGCCAATAACTGAGCAGCGTCTTGCAATGGTTTTTTTTGTGTACCGGGTATATAGCAATTCATTTGGGAACATATAAACAGGGAAACATTGGTATGAAACTCACCTATGTATTTCTGAAATGGGAACAAAATATAGAGTTTATGAACAGTGGCTGTTTGCACATCTCCGAAATTGTGGGTACCCATACCAGCATGTGAATTTTAGGTCATTTTTCAAAGTGACTTCTTTTTTTACACATGGTCTTACATTTGGAAGGCAGAAATGCATTGAAAGTCAGTAGGTCATAACAGTTACTCCACAAATTTGTGTTTCCCCAAGTCTCCTGATAAAAATGGTACCTCACTTGTGAGGGTAGGTGTAGTCCACGCGACAGGAAACAGCCCAAACCGCAACGTGGACACAGCACAGTTTCACAGTAAAAACTCACCATTTTTTTTGCAAAGTGCCTAGCTGTAGTTTTTGAACCCTAGCTCTGCCGGCACCTAGAGTAACCTAGCAAACCAATACATTTTTGAAAACTAGACACCCAGGGTAATCCAGGATGGGGTGACTTGTCTGGCTTTCACCAGGTTCTATTACCCAGAATCCCTTACACACCTAAAAAATTGTCCAAAAAACCACATTTTCCCCACATTTTTGTGGTGGAAAGTTCTGGAATCTGCGTGGATCCACAAAATTCCACCCACCCCGCAGTCCCCAAAGTCTTCCCAGAAAAATGGTACCTCACTTGTGTGGGTAGGCCTAGTGCCCGCGACCGGAAACGGCCCAAAACGCAACATGGACACACCACATTTTCACTGTGAAAACAGACCCTTTTTTTTGCAAAGTGCCTACCTGTAGATTTTAAACCCTAGTTCTGCCGGCACCTAGGGAAACCTAGCACACCTATACATGTTTGAAAACTAGACACCCAGGGGAATCCAGGGATGGGGTGACTTGTCTGGCTCTCACCAGGTTTTGTTACCCAGAATCCCTTGCAAACCTCAAATGTGTCAAAAAAAAAAATTATCCTCACATTTCTGTGGTGGAAAGTTCTGGAATCTGCGTGGATCCACAAAATTCCACCCACTCCGCATTCCCAAACGTCTTTTGAGAAAAATGGTACCTCACTTGTGTGGGTAGGCCTAGTGCCCGTGACAGGAAACGGCCCAAAACGCAACGTGGACACACCACATTTTCACACTGAAAACAGACCCTTTATTTGCAAAGTGCCTAGCTGTCGATTTTGAACCCTAGCTCTGCCGACACCTAGGGAAATGTCGTTAAGAAGATGCAGGCTGGAGACTTCAGCAGGTAAGAACTGCAGGTTTATTAGGAGGAACAGCTGAGCGAACACCTGCCTTCTGACCAGAAGAGCAACTGACAAACAGGGAATCTACAGACTGACATGCCGGACTACTCGCAGGTATTCTGGAATGGTATGGAAGGGAAGAAACACAAAGAAAGGCTAGAACATGGCAGAGAGCCATGTTGAGGGAAGAGAGAATGTACAACCCCCTTTACACACAAAAGAAAGGAAGAGAAAAACACAATGGTACATGTATTACTAAAAACAGATCAGCAAAAAAAAATACAGTGGTACAAGTATTACCGACAACAATAATCATTTAGATAGGCAGGAGGTCTGCAACACCTCAAACTCCTGGTTCCTACAGGTACAAGAGCACTATCACCCAGATAACAGGCATCACCACCACCTACCTCCCTTCTATTGTCACCAACAGTATGATGGACGACATCCTCCATTTCGGATAGCATGTAACCACTGTTGCTTTGAGAAACTCCCGCAGTGGGCTCAAGCACGTCAAGAGAACGAGAAATTGAGTTCTTTTGCTATAGAGCCACATGCCGAAGATTCAATTTTTCATCATTGGTTAACACAACATAGTAAGAAAAAACATCTTTGACATTAAATGGTCCCTTAAAATTTGTACGACCCTTAGACACTCTACCTGGTTTGACTTTGACAAGATCTCCTTTAGAAATGCGAAAACAAATGCCCTGCGAAGTAAAAGTGGGTGCAGCATCTAGATGACCATCTTTGGTAACCCATTCTTTAATCCAGGAAGGAGTTAGTTTAGTACCAGGCAGCCTACCACGCATAAGTTCAAAAGGAGACTTGTCACTCCGATTGTGTTTGGTGGTACGATAAGCCCAAATCATTTCTTGCACCATTTCATGGGCTACTTTCCCACTGGAACAAGCCATTTGAATTATGCCTTTAACAACACAGTTGGCTCTCTCACACATGCCATTGCCGCATGGGTTGTACTACGACGTGCGACGATGCAGCACTCCACACTCAGCAAGAAAAGAACGCATGTTGTGAGATACAAGCTGGGTACCATTATCGGTAATTAACACCGAGGGATAGCCCTCCTCTTGAAACAATCCCTTCAAAAAGGAAATGGTACCATCAGTGGTAACATCTTTAACAAAATCTACAACCAGCCACTTAGAAAAAACATCAATGACCACAATAGCAAAACGTTGAGTATAAGGAAGTTCATCCACGGGCCCTATAAAATCCAAGCAAACACTATGCCAAGGACTGTTGGGATTGGCAATATGATCCATGGCTGAATCAACACCAACTTTGAGTCTTTTCTCTCCCTCTTTGCAGACCAAACACTCCTCAATCCAATAAGACACCTGTTGATCTATACCTGGCCACCAGAAGTCAACTTTAAATCTGCATTGAGTAAGGGTTTGACCCAAATGCCCTTCACAAGCCAATTTAAGAAGTTTGGGCCTTAAACTAGAAGGAGGAATGAATCTGTCTCCTCTCATAAGAACATTATCACCACACATAGACAATTCATCCGAAACCTTGAGATGAGGACGTGCTGAAACAGAAACACAACTCACGCCTAGCACCTAACTTGACTAAATCCGTAACAGCCTTGAGATCATGTATCTGCTACCATTGTTTCAAACCAATCATCACGCGTAAAAGTTCCCTCACCAATGACCACTACTTCCTGAACAGAAGAAACAGCACCCTCCTCGTAGGCTATGGCAGAGAATGAACTATACAATTCCTGCCATTTGATAGAAAGTCTGGAAAGGCAGTCTGCTTGAAGATTCCTCCAACCATGAATGTGAGAGATTTCATACTGGTACTCTTGTAGTTTGGCAGCTAGTCTTGCCAGTCTGGCCAAGCCTTTACCCGCACCACCCAGTGACACGAGCTTAACTAGAGGTTTATGATCCGTCTTGAGTAAAAATGTTATGCCCCAAAGGTTTGTATGAAAATACTGAACACCCCATGGTGCTGCAAGTGCTTCTCGCTCTATAACAGAGTAGTTCTGTTCAGATGATGAGATTGTGCGGGAAGCAAAGGCAACAGTTTTTTCTCCTTCGGGATACTTTTGTAACAGTGCAACCCCCAAACCTGTAGCACTAGCATCAACCATAACAGAGGTGCGTTTGGTATCGAAAGGTGCCAATACTTTCACTTTACAAATCTCTTTTTTAGTGAATTCAAAACAAGTGGATTGCTGTTCGTCCCACACAAACTTTACCCCTTTTTTAGGTCTTGCCTAGCGAAAGCAGCGCATGCGCTGCTCTCGCAATTGAAAGTACCTTTTGTAATCGATTCTGTCGAGGGCTTTTCATGCACGCGCCTGCATGGACAAACATGGCTGCTCTTGCCATTTGTCCATAGACAGCATGCTCATAGCTCCGAACCAGCGCGCACCCTGCAGTTTCCCAGGGGCACAAGCAGGCATCCACTTCTGGGTTTTTGCTGCGATCAGCTTGTTTTCTAACCAGTAACAAGTGCTGAGCCCTCCTTGCCCACGGCCGAGTATAGTTTTCTGGGCTTGTCACTTCTGTCATAGATTTCGCGCCCATGGCAAGCATCAGGGACATATGGGTGAGGCAAATCTCTCCCCTCACCCCACCTGTTGAAGGAAGGACAGGGCGCTTCTAGCACAGACGGCTCAAGCAACCCTCCCCCTCCCTTCCCCCCCAAACTAGAACAGATGTAGACGCCCATAAACAATAGGATTAAGGTCCGGCACGTGGTGAGACACCAACTCCCATAGAAAATGAGGACTTCACGTCAGTCGGGTCCCGCTCGCCTGACGAGTCCTCGGAGGTCTTGTCTCTTTCGACACAATCCTCTTTCTCTCTCCCCACTTCTGTTTTGATTTCTTAATGCTTTGAAACATTCACTTTTGTTTCTTCCATAACCTTTGCTAAGGTCATCACAATAAAAGCTGTCAGGGCTGCATATACCAGCCCCTCCCAGCGTGCAAACGGCTCATTGAAGACAGGACAAAAAAACACATTTCTGGGGACACACCTGCGGGTTGGGAGGCAGTTGGGACTTAATGGGTTAAAACAATATGACCGTGAAGAAATCTCGAGTTTCTGGTTAAGTTTCTTTCTTCTCACGCAATATCAACTTGGAATAACACAAGCAGCCAGTGCTTTGGGTCTTGTTCAGATGTTAAAAGTGCCAGGTGTTGTGTATCAGCTTTGACGCAGGTGCTCTCTTGTCGTCCTTCACATAGGAGTGCTTACTAGCACCTTCTATTATGTGAAAACCCGACTCCTCGGTGATGACAGCTTCAGGTCACATTCATTCCCCCACTGGCCACACTTCATTGTCCACTCATTGAGTGATTTCCCCAAGCACAAAAGGCTTGTGGGACCGCAATAGAAGTGGCTCTGATATTGGCCAAGATTTGGGGTGGTACAAGTGGTGCGATATTCTCAAGTGCGGTGATGCTGTCTGTTTTGGAGGTATTCGTCCGCCTGTTAAAAGCAAGAGGATTGTATGCTGGGAAAGGGTGTGGGATTCGAGAATTGCATGCAGATATTGGTATGGCAATACCGAATGTCGCATTTTATTTCCCATTTAATTTCCAAAACAAGTAAAGGCCCTGACAAAGTGTGAATAAATGAGACGGTATTGCACCCTATTACTACGCCATTTTACCGCACCACTCATACTGACTCATTTGTTCACTGGTGCCCCCCCCCCCCTTAACTAAGAAGATTATTTTAGGTTTTAATTTAGTCCAAAATGTTGGTAAATTGTAACCAAACGCTCCCTTTCAGTCAGTTGTAGAAACTTGTTCCATACTTTGTATTGTATTGATTTACTCAGCCTGGACTCTAGGTAGAGGGTGCACTGTCACTACTGTTACCTGACAACTTCATGTCACTGAGTCCTGTCTTTCCATTTTACAACCTATTGCATTCTGGGAGTTGCAGTCCCGGTTGACCTCAGTAGCTTCAGTTGACCTTAATCCAAGGCTGAAGCATAACGTCCTTGTTGACATGGAATAAGCTGGTATCCATACCCAATTATTTTGTGAGAGGGATTCTGGCTTAATTTTTCATCGGTTAGAATTGTGTGATGATGTTTTTATTTTTTTTAGAATAGTGTATTTCAATAGTTAATAGAATAACCTACCAATCAGAAAATGGGCTGTGATTCTCAGCCTCTGTCAATTTTTTTTGTTTTTAAATAATGGATTCTGGGACTTGTAGCCATGATTCACTTTGTTAGATCCATTTGAACTAACACACCTGAAAATAATGGTTTCTTAAAGATTAGAACAAACTTACACCTTCAAACTGCATCCAAATGCCAACTTACAATCATAGGTAAGTGAGGACAGCAGGTCTCCAAATGCTCGGTCATATATTCAGATTTGATGTGCAAACCTTCAAAATAATACCAGGTTATTATGTTGTTTTATCATGTTATGTCAATGACCCTATACATCACATCCCCGCCATTAATGACCTCTAGATTATTGTTCGCTAGTAGCTGTGATAGCAGTTTAGCAAGCAAAGTAGCTATTTTGGCGATAAATGTATTTTAAATTATTCCCTGAAGGGGTGAATAAAATTGCAAGTTTTGGAACTATTTTAGGAGGCAGATGCTTTTTATTCCATTCCCTGAAGGGCCCGTAGGGAGGAGTATATGTTTTGTGCGACGTGCTTCCCAGAAGTGACTGCAACATAAAAAGCTGGGTGTTTGTCTGTGAAACATGTGAAGAACTGGCCCAATATGCTACGATTTAAAATCTCAGGGCCCGATTCACGTGTAGTAAAGTTACAAGTGCGGAGTCTGCAATTGGGGCGGAATCTCCGAACTGCAGTTCCCCGAGTGCTGAGACTTTAATACACGGAAATAACTTTATAAATCGAGCCCACATTGTTATTTAGTTCTCTCTACTTTACACATTTTATTGTTGTCCCCTAGGAGTTTTTGAAGGATATTGATGTCTTTGTGGGTGCTGGGTTCTCCTCAGATAACTTTGGGGTAATGTGATGTCCAGTATTGCAAGCGTGGCGCCTAGGGGGAGAGGTTCAAATATGCCTGATATGTGTTTTCATGCTTTTTTTAGTTTTCATTATCTGATGCAGCAATGCTAAGTCCCTTATGAGCACCCATTATTTAACAGGAGGACAGACAGCTGCACTACCGGACAGGTGTCCCTGCACTTTCACCATACTGTCCTGCTAACATTAACACAGAATTGCACCAGACATGTAAAAAAAGATCACTGCAGTGTGGGAGCAGTAAGTGGTGATGGTGGTAGGGAAGTGACCTCAGCGGGAGAGACGGTTGGCCTAATGTTTTGTGGGATGTGGACAATAGTAGCAAACAGGTTGGCCTGACGGCCGGAGTTAATGATTCACAAAACGGGGTGTTTGATAGCAATGGGCTTTAACTAAAAAGTGAGTGTAGGTGGTTCCATAGATAATATGGTACATAGCTAAATACTTATAAGGTCCCAAAGGCGAGACCATGGCATTGCAAATGCTTGTTTTAAAAATCAAAGTTTTATCAGAGAGGTTCTTTTTGAATTTGGAGTAGGATTCTATTAGCCCAATGAAGGACCTTAATTGATCCTTTTCAGATAGACTAGGAGCCAATTGAATAGCAGCCAAAATATTTTTCTTTGGTTTTATTCCAGATGCCGAAATCTCATGTTCTAGGTACTCAATCTGTTCAACAAGAAAAGAACATTTGTCTTTGCGTAGGGTAAGACCAGCTTCAGCAATCCTTTGTAGAACAGACTTAAGCACCTGGTTGTGACCAGCAATGTAATCCCCAAAAACAAGGATGTCATCCTGGAAGAATACCGCCTTTTCTACACCCTTAAACAGTTCAGTGACCATTCGCTGAAAAACGCTTGCTGCCGAAGTTAACCCAAACGGCAAGCGTGTGAACTGAAAAGTGCCCCAAGTTGTTATAAATGCTCTAAGGTGTTTTGAACTATCATGTAGTCTTATTTGGTGGTATGCGTTTTTAAGGTTCAGTTTTGAAAAGAACTTCGCTCCCTTGAAGGTAGACACTAACTCCCCAATGTTAGGTAGAGGAAAAGTATCTGCAACTACACATTTGTTTAAAGATCTTAAGTCCACACAGAACCTAATCTTACCATCCGATTTTTTCATGATAACAACTGGAGAAATCCATCTGGAGACCTCAACTCGTTCTATCATACCACCTTGGAGAATTTCATTTATGAGACATTTTACTTCATCTCTGACAATCAAGGGACCTCTCCTAAGTTTGTGTTGGACCGGTAACACATTTTTCTTTTAAAGAATTTTATGAGCATAGCCTTTGAGTTCACCTAACTCCTTTCTGAACACAGTATTCTCTTCTTGAAGTATGTCGTCAATGTTTGCATCCTCAACTACCATAACCTGTGAGTGAGCTCTAGGATTGACAATGATATGAGGGTCGTATTGATGAATCCAACCTAAGATGGGAGGTCCCTCAACAGCAACATAAACCTTCCCGTTGGTAGACCTGTTCGCAAAGACTATATCTGCTTCAAAGAAACCTAGTAGGTCTATAGAATTGCCTTGAAAACCTGCTGGAGAAATGTCAGTATGTAGTAAATCTTTTTCACCCTACTCTTTATTTAACATAGATTTAGGTATTATGGTGTATATTGACCCTGTGTCAACCATGAATGAAACTTCATGACCATCAATGAGGAATTTCGCTTTGGGTCTGTTCTCTCGTTTTGAGTTTTGCGCTATAACATTGCAATCATTAACAACTAAGGGGCATATGCATCAACCAAACTAATACCGATTCCTTAATAGCGAAAAATAAGGAATCGCCATTAAGGAATCGGTAATTGGCATGCATCAACAGATTCGGTAAAATTTAGCGATTCCTTAAAAATGGCTAAATTTACCGATTCCTTAATAGCGGGGCACGCAAACGGCCCCACTAGCAAATAGCGAGTTCGGTAATACCGATTTGGCTAATAGCGAGTTCGGTAATACCGAATTAGCAATTACCGAATCGGTAATAGCGAACTCGCAAATTGCCGCGTCGCACCGGGAACAGGCTGATGACATCACCAACCAGGAAATACTGCTGCCCCACCCACATAGCCTCGACAGAGGAGCAGACAGGAGCTGGAAAGAAGGACAGGCTGTGCAGAGTGAGGCCACACAGATTCTGCCAGTCACAGCACACATCCATCATGTCGCAGGAAGTGCCATCCAGCGCTGAATCTGCACGCAAGCGCAAGAAGAAGTTTTCAGACAGGGAGCTGGAGTACCTCATCGAGGGAGTGGCCAGCAAACACGACCGCCTTTTTGGCAAGCTGTCCCTCAAGGTGCCTGAGACTGAGAAGCGGCGCATCTGGCAGCGCATCCGTGAGAGGATCAATGCGGTTGGCGTCACTAGCCGCAGCATCGACGATCTCAAAAAACGGTGGTATGACCTCCGGAAGCGCGCAAAAGAGAGGATTGCTGAGAGGCTCCGGGAGGCAAGAAGGACTGGAGGCGGAACAAGCACTGCACCATCCAACACAGCCCTGGAGGACCTTGTGGAAGGGACGATAGAGCGGGAAGCCGTCGTGGGGGTGATCCAGATGGACACGTCCGGCGCAGCCACAAGTGCCCAAGGTAAGATGCATGCCTGTGCCACACCCAGCATAGCGTAAATCCATACCCATGCCCCCAGCCCAATCTCACTGTGTCTGCAGCTCTGGCACAGACAGTTCCACACATGACACTACTGCATCTTGGGAGTTGTAGTCCAGTCAGCCCAGAGTGCAGGCACAGGCGTAAATCCTCACACAACACATATGTTGTACATGGCTGTAGACTGTTCATTTGTTGGACCACAGAGGGACATTGATGGGTACAACACTATGTAGGTGTAATCATCCCACTAATCATGCACTGTTTCACACACAGATGCATCACCTGGGGACTCTGACGACAGCGACCAGCTGATCATCTCTGAGACACCCGTGGAGTCAGACCAGGAGACTGTGCAGGATGCGCACGCACCGCCAACACCTGCCACCCCACCAGCACCACCTCCACCAGCGCCACAATCATCGGCACCAGCACCAGTGCCACAAGCCAAGGCACCTGCGCCACAAGCAACGGCACCAGCAAGCCAGCCTGCAGCCAGTGCAGCCACAATACCGCAGAGGCACAGGCACCAAGTTGCGCCCTTGCAGGAGATGGCAACCCCACCCCCTCAATTGGCACCCACGCAGCGCACATCCACACCACCTGCTGCACCACATGGAGGCTCAAGACACGCACGGCGTCACAGGGCCCGTCGCAGTTCCGTCTCCTCAGCTGACCAGGATGTCCCAACAACCTCTGCAATTGAGGAGAGGATGCTGCGCACACAGAACCTGCAGGGAAGACATGTGGCTAGCATCAGCTGCAACATCGTGCGCCTAGCGAGGGAGATGCGCGCCATGACTGCAGCAGTCACCGACATGGGCTCCGCGGTCAGGGACATGGGCACGGCGGTCAGGGACCAGACCACTGCGGTTGCTGATGGCAATGCTCAGCTCAGGGAGGAGGTACGTGAGCTCACCCGTGCCATCAGGGAGGGCCATGAGTCCCAGAGGAGGAGTAACCGGCAGCTAATGTTGCGTTCTGCCGCCGCTACCAAGGCCATACAACGGCACAGCAACTGCACCGCTGTGTTGGCACGCCGCACAGTCTCCCTGCAGGTGGACCTTGGGCACTTCTGCGGTGATGTTGCCAAGTCACTGAGACACATCACCACTGCTGTGGAACAACTTCAGAGCAGCACATGCAGTGCTGCAGCATTGGGAGGGGATGACACCAGTGAGGCTGCCTCCAGTGTCAGCAGCGTGTCACTGGCAGAGGCCAGCACCAGGCGCCGAAGTTCGCGTGCCTCCACGGGGACAGGCCGTGGTGAGGGTATGGATGCACCTGAGCGGAGGCTTGGTGTACGTGGCAAGCGGCACTAGAAATTTGTACATGCTGCAGGTCCATGGTGGAGCAACCATGGCCATCCAATTATTCTGTTTGCACAGGCCTGACTTTAAGGAACCTTTTATTTACATTTATGCAATCGGAGCATGATTCACAATGCTAGTTCTGTTGCACAATCCTCAGTGCTACTGTGCATTAAACAGTTGCACCCAACACCAACTTGTAATGTCTCATTTTACCCAGGGTCAAAAATGATTTTGCGTTATGTCTGTCCGCCTCCTATGGCCCTCTGCTGTGTTTGGGATGTGTGCCGGTCGTCGTTGTGCGGGTGGTTGGTCAGCCTGGGGGTCGTCATCCCTGTCCACCTCCATGGGTATCCCCCTTCTGGTGGCAATGTTGTGCAGCATTGCACATACAGCAATTATTCGACAGCATGTGTCTGGTTGGTATAGCATTGCGCCGCCAGTCTTGTGGAGGATACGGAAGCGGCTCTTGAGAATCCCAAAAGTCCGCTCTATCACATTCCTCGTGCTGATGTGTGCAGCGTTGTAGCGATGTTCCTGCGGGGTTGCTGGATTTAGGTATGGGGTTAGTATGTATTCCCGCAGGGCGTAAGCACTGTCACCTAGAAGATAGAAGCATAGACTTAGCATTGGTGATGTACATACATGTGTGGTGTTGGTGTGGGGAAGCGTAGTTCTACTTACCTAACAGGAGTCCCTCTCCAAATTCGCCATTGAGTAGTCGCCTGTGCATTCCACTGTTGCGGAAGATGTATGAGTCGTGTGTGCTCCCTGGGAATTGTGCCACTAGGTCCGTTATGATGTTGTTGGCATCGCACACAACCTGCACGTTGATCGAGTGGTATGACTTGCGGTTCCTGAAAAGGTACTCATTTGCTGACGGAGGGCATATGGGGATATGCGTGCAGTCGATGCATCCAATCACATGTGGAAATTGTGCCACCTGGTAGAATGCCTGTTTAGTGCGGTCCAACTGCTGTGGGGTTGTGGGGAAGCTGATGTGTCTGTGGAGCATTGTCAGCATGGCATCTAGGAATTTTTGGAAGAAGCGTGACAGTGCGCTTTGCGAAACACCTCCAGCAACCGCAATTACCCCCTGGAAACTCCCAGAGGCCAGTAGGTGCAGGCTGCATAGTACCTGAACGTGCGCAGGGATAGCATTTGTCCGGTGGGTCTGGTGCTGCAGTAATGGTTCCAGGTCTGCAATCAGGCGCATGATCATAGCGCGATTGAGGCGATATTTCTGGTACACCTCGTCCTCATTCTGGCCGAGCAGGGTTATGCGCAGTCTGAACACTCTCTCCTGTACCCTTCTCCTGCGCTGTCCTGCTGCATTGATCCGCATCCTCCTTGCAAGCACGTAGAGGGCAGCCATTTTGGGGGAGCCAACAGGGTCTCCTGGGCCAAATTTAAGGGTTTAGTGATTGCCTCAATCATTTGCACATGTAGGAATATTTTTTTTTTTTTTTTTTTTTTTTTTGTGACTTTACCTCCAGGTTTTGATTCCCCTTATTTAGCTCTGGCAAAATAGCGATTTTTGGGATTTTCGGTATTAGCGAGTTTTCTTGCATTGGGGTGCGATTCGTTATTTGCTATTGGCAATTTCCGGGAGCTAATAGTGATTTCGGTAATTGCGGATTCGGTATTTAGAGATTCGGTAAATTAGCATTTTTGGTATTAGCGATTCGGTATGTTCGAGGTTATTTATTTAGCGATTCGTTATTTGCTCGGGTTTTGGGTTGATGCATTGGGATTGGGTATTTTTAACACAATACCGGGAGCTATTACCGAATCGGTATTTTACCGACTGGATTTTGACTTGATGCATAAGGGTGTAAAAGTCTCTTTCTCTCTCTTGAAACCTAAACTAGACTCTTCTATGACCTAACAAGGTTTAGTCTTGCACATTTTTGAGAAATGGCCGAGGCCACCACACTTTAGACATTCTTTATTAGAAGCAAAACAAAAGTTTGACTCAGATGTGTGTCCATTGCTACCACACCTTGAGCAAAATTGGTTCGGGCCTCTAGTAAAATTACTTCTTCTGTTGAAGGGTCTATTTCTACATCTAAGCAAGGCTACAGAATCATCTTCGCTCTGATCGCAGCCCTCACACATTTTTCTCTGAAATTCCAGACACATCTTGCTGAGAACTACTTTTTTGTAACTCTTTCATACATTTGCCCGAGTGTTCAATTACTTTGGCTAGATCAATAGCCACCTTTAATGTGGGGTTCTTCTCTGCCGACAGTCTCTCCTGGATTTTCCTGTTGTTACACTGTACTATTAGCTGGTCTATAATTAGTTCGTCAGTCATCGTTCCGAACTTGAAATTTACAGAAAGTTCTCGTAGTCTAGCAACAAATTCATCTATGGCTCTTCAGTGCGTTGTTGGTGGGTGTAGACTTGTAACGGTTCATCACTAAATTCTCTTCTTTGGCATACCTTGCCTCTAGTCTGCATATAACCTCCTTATACTTGTTTGGCATGGGTTGGCCATTAGCTTGTAAAGCTTGTGGAAGATATCTGAACACACGTTGGCATTCTTTCCCCAAAGCACTGAGTAGTAATGCTTTCTTGCGTTTTCCAGAGAACTCCTGGCCATCTAGCGCATCCAGATTGTTATCAAAAACCACAATCCAGTCTTCCCATGGAATAGGAGGAGTACCTGGATCATTCAGAAATTGGGGTGGTAAGGCTACAGAAATAGCCTGTGCAGACATGACCAAAACAATGTGAAGTAAATGATAATTAACTTACACTAAAAGAAAAGGCAAGGATCAAAATTGGTCATTCAAATATACCCCACTGAAAGGTGCGCGCATCACCATAGAATGTGCACTTGTAACAAATCCCTGGGTGCTAGCAGTGTGCACTTGGTGCGCGTAGAGACACAGTTAATTGAAATTAAATGAAAGAAATACCTCCGTTTCTGTAACTGAAAGTTGGTACGCTTGAGGTGTGCGTGCCACCGATGTCCCTAAGTGATGGAAACTAAGCGCGACACAGCAGCTGATAATAGCAATGCGGGCGCTGGTAATGAGCGCCGCGTTGCACTTACGATGTTAACTGTGTTGAAATTGCACACCCTAAGATGTCCGCCTGACATTACGCGGTGACGCAATGACGTGTAGGCAACCACTACACCGCTAACTTGCGCTTGCTTTGAGAAAGTTCCTATGCGTGACGTTTTCACGGACAAGCTTTTGTTGCTTAGGAACAGACTCGCGGTTTTCTTTCCAACTTTGGAGAGACATCACCCGCTTCTTCTGGGTCGTTCTCCTTGTTGGAAACTCTAATTCGACGGCTGGTTGGCTTCGCTTTGATGGGTGTCGGTGGGTTCTTGTCCCGAGGTGTTCCTCAAAGCTGTTCCCTTCACAAGTTGGACTCATGAGGAGTTCCCAGGTCGTCATCAACAGCTTGTTTTCACTATCTGGTCAGCGCTGCCACAGGAAATCTTCGCTAAAAATTGATGTAAAGAAGATGCAGGCTGGAGACTTCAGTAGGTAAGAACTGCAGGTTTATTAGGAGGAACAGCTGAGCGAACACCTCGCCTGCTGACCAGAAGAGCACCTGACAAACAGGGAATCTACAGACTGACATGCTGGAATACTCGCAGGTATTCTGGAATGGTAGGGAAGTGAAGAAACACAAAGAAAGGCTAGAACATGGCTTAGAACCATTTTGAGGGAAGAGAGAATGTACAACAGGAAACCTAGAAAACGTATACATTTTTGAAAACTAGACACCCAGGGGAATTCAGGATGGGGTGACTTATCTGGCTCTCACCAGGTTCTGTTGCCCAGAATCACTTACAAACCTCAATCATTGTAAAAAAACAAAAAACAAAAAAAAACAAATTTCCTCACATTTCTGTGGTGGAAAGTTCTGGAATCTGCATGGATCCACAGACTTCCACCCACCCCACATTCCCCAAAGACTTCCAAGAAAATTGGTACCTCACTTGTGTGGGTAGGCCTAGCTCCCGCAACAGGAAACGGCCCAAAGCGCAACATGGACACCACATTTTCACTGTGAAAACGGACCTTTTTTTGCAAAGTGCCTAGCTGTAGATTTTGAACCCTAGCTCTGCTGGCACCTAGGGAAACCTAGCAAACCTATACATTTCTGAAAATTAGACACCCAGGGAAATCCAGGATGGGGTGACTTGTCTGGCTCTCACCAGGTTCTGTTACCAAGAATCCCTTGCAAACCTCAAAATGTGTCAAAAACCAACATTTTCCTCACATGTCTGTGGTGGAAAGTTCTGGAATCTGTGTGGATCCACAAAATTCCACCCACCCCACACTCCCCAAAGTCTTCCGAGAAAAATGGTACCTCACTTCTGTGGGTGGGTAAAGTACCCGTGACAGGCAAGGGCCCAAAACGTATTGAGGAGACATCAAAATGACCTATCACAAAACAACCTAGTTTTGCAAGGGGGTCACCTGGGTTTTTGGCCACAGGCTCAGAGGCCATCTTGGGAAACCAACCAAACCCACACATTTCTAAAACTAGACACCCGGGGGGAGTCCAGCGAGGTATGACTTGTATGGGTTTCCCAAAATTTTCCTACCCACAATCTGCTGCAACCCTCAAATTTAGCTGAAAAAATAACTTTTACATTTCTGTGTGGGAAAGTTCTGGAATCCGCGTGAATCCACACATTAACTAGCACCCAGCGTTCCCCCAGGTCTCCCGATAATAAGAGTACCTCACTCGTGTGGGTGGGTCAAGTACCCACGACAGGCAAAGGCCCAAAACCTATTGAGGCAACAACAAAATTACCGATCATAAAACAACCAGGTTTTGAGATCATCAGTGATGTCATGAGTGATGTCACTGACCATGTCATGAGTGATGTAATATGTGACGTCATCAGCAGTGCATTGCGGGCGCGTGAGTTATAGTTAGCTGAACTAACTGTAACGGGGGAATTTCAATGATTTTGTACGAGTGAAAAGTCCAGCTAACTATAACGCCCCTGAAACCTATGGTTTCTTCAGTGAATTTCTAAGGTTTTTTAAATGCTAATTCCTAACTATAACATGCCTGAAACCTATGGTTTTTTCAGTGAATTTCAAAGGTTTTTTAAATGCTAATTTCTAACTATGCCTACAGAGATAGGACATGTGAAGAAAGAAGAAAAAACGCACAGAAAGAAAAAAAAGAAATGCAGAAAGAAGCAACAGAAGTCCTCAAAGATGAAGGAAAGTGCAGGAAGAAGGATAACGCGCAGAAAGAACAGAAAGAAGCCTTGTTGCGAAATCATCCTGTACCCTGAACTTTTTCAGACGGATACTGGTGGTAACTGAGTCTGACTAACCTGTCCTAGAGCCAGTGCGATGTTAAAAGACACTCAGAATACAGTGAAAACACCTACATACACTAGGGAACACTATGCGTTGGGGTCCCCCTGTGATTAGCATGACCTCCTCTGTAAGCCCCTAGTATATAATAGGGCAGGGGATTAAAACTACCTCTTAAAATGCGCCACAGGGTGTGTTTGCACACGTCACCTCAGGCCCCGTCCCCTCCCTTCCCCACTGTGTAAACACACCCTGTGGCCGTTTTAAGTTGGGAGATTAAGTCCCCTTGAATCCTGAGGGTCCCTAGGGTCCAACTAGACCACTAGGTACCTCCAGTAAGCACCACAGAGCTGCGTTGCAGACAGGTGTAAAAAGTGGCACGGCCTGGACCACCTCTCTGCAACTCAGCTCAGTGGCGCTTACTGGAAGCACCTGGTGGGCTAGTTAGCCCCCAGGGGCCCTCAGGATTGATGGGGAATTATTTCCCCAACTTAAAACGCGCCATAGGGCATGTTTGCACACGTCACCTCAGGCCCCGTCCCCTCCCTTCCCCACTGTGTAAACACGCCCTGTGGCCATTTTAAGTTGGGAGATTAAGTCCCCTTGAATCCTGAGGGTCCCTAGGGGCAAAATAGCCCACTAGGTACGTCCAGTAAGCGCCATTGCAGAGGTGTAAAAAGGGGCACGGCCTGCACCACCTCTCTGCAACGCAGAGCAGTGGCGCTTACTGGAAGCACCTGGTGGGCTAGTTGGCCCCCGGTGTCCCTCAGGATTGAAAAGGAATTATTTCCCCAACTTAAAACGCGCCATAGGGCGTGTTTGCACACGTCACCTCAGGCCCCGTCCCCTCCCTTCACCACTGAGTAAACGCGCCCTGTGGCCGTTCTAAGTTGAGAGATTAAGTCCCCTTGAATCCTAAGGGTCCCTAGGGTCATACTAGCCCACTAGGTACCTCTAGTAAGCGCCACAGAGCTGCTTTGCATAGAGGTGTAAAAAGGGGCGTGGCCTCAGAACACCTGTCTGCATCGCAGCTCCCTGGCGCATACTGGAGATACCTGTTGGGCTAGTTGGCCCTCAGGGACCCTCAGTATTGAAGGGGAATTAATTCCCCAACTTACAACTGGCCAGGGGGCGCGTTTGCAGAGTGCTGCAAGGAGGGGGCGTGGCCTCCGGCGCGATGCCGGTCTTTAATTTATTTTTTTAAGAAGGAGGGCTGTGTGGCCCCCCTTCTAATTTATTGGCCCCGAGGACCCCATCCCCCAGGGCCTGCACCCTAATTTTTTTTGTTGAAAAAAATTAATTTAGAAGGGGGGCGCGTGGCCCCCCTCCCAAGGCCTTAATAGGCCCCGGGGACCCCAACCCCAGGGTCATGTTTTTTTTTTTTTAATTCTTTAGGAGGGGGGCTGCGTTGCCCCCCTCCTCAGGCCACTTATGGCCCCGGGGACCCCATCCCCCGGGGCAGCCTTTGTTTTTTTTATTTTATTCTTTAAATATATTTATAGAAACACCTAGGACATGCTGGACAAACCGTATATACCTATCACCATGACGATTTGCGTGATATTCATTAAAAGGCGACTATGCATACAATGAATCCACGTGGAATGTATTTACACCGCTAGTGAAGCTCTGACGTGTCTGATGCCCTACCGTGCCTAATCCCGGTGCCCCCGCCGGTGGGTACTCTCCAAGTAGACACCCTTGTCGTTTATTTATACAAACATGGGTAGCTGTTAACGGGCACATTTAATACACACGCACACCAAGCCATTCAAAGGGGATTCGACAAAAATTCGACCAAACTATGCAAGAAACTCCCCTCACGGTTAATAAAACACACATCCACCGCCGGATGTGTAATACTTTTTATTTTACTCTCTGGAAAGGAGACGAACCTCACTTGAGAGTCACAGCGTGCTCCTGGCTGAGCCCAATGCTGTGTTACACCCACCAGTGCCCGCCGAGTGCCACACACCTCTGTGTTGTATTCCACCAGCTAGTGCATATACTATGACACTCTCTAGCCCATGTGCACTGTAACACCACCCCGTGAATATGTCATGCCACACTTGCCTTCGCACGGGTTATATTGCCCCATCTAACGTGCCTTCCTCGATGCCTATGTTATAACGCACAGCTCTATGCCATACATATTACAATCTGGGATCCATATCTTTGTCACAGTGCATATGCAACGTTACACTCCCCAGCACATATTTTATATTACAACTTTAGAGACTAGGTAGGTTACACAACACTGCCCTGTGCATATTACACTCCAAGGCGCGTATCGCATAGCACGAGCTAGTGCCTGTGCTATCTCGCGCTCTCCAATGAATCTGTCATTGCGCACAATGTATTGCATATTATATTTCACGCCCTGGTTCATCTTATATCATACTTTTTGGTGCATAGTTTATACCATATACTATATCTAGTTTTCATTTTCAATCGTGCTCTCAGAACTATGTTCTATATAACACTGCGTCCACCTGCCCTTTTCACGGGCATTAGATTTTGCGATGGGGGTGGAGGGTCAGGGGGTGTTTCTGCCAAGTGAGCTCGGAGTCACAGTCACAAACGTCCTCTTCTTCCTGAATAAAAGTGAGATTATGCTGCATACTTGTTCATATTTTAAGTAGTTCGCACAGACACACATTTTAAAAACAATAAAGTTCCTAATACCCACCTTCTATGAACAGTTAGCTTGCTGCCCCATCCACCTCCTCCCTATCCTCTGTTGTCTGAATCCATGGACTAGCCTCCTCCCTCCTGCCATGCATGTTCTGATGTGCTGCCACTGCCCTCCATTTAGCATGATGTGCCAGTCCACTCCTCCTGCTCTCCATTGCCCAATTCTATGACCCATCATTGACCTCCTGCTTAGCCTCTGTGCTTAGCTTGCTGCCCCTATTCTCCTTCCCCCTGCCCTCCGATGTCTTTGTGCATGCCCCTGCTCCATCCTTTTTGCCCACCAAGTTCCATGGACCTGCCACTCCTATTTACTCTGAGTGTTCTGTTGAGCTGCCACTCCCCTCCCACCTGCCTAGCATTGTCAGGTGACTGTAACCTGTCCCTGCCACCTCCACCCTGCCTGTCCACATGCCATGCCCCTATCCCCTTCCTCCTGTCCTCCATGGTCCATTTTACTGCCACACCCTTCTGCGCTACCTGGTCTGTTGTGCTCCAACTGCTCCTCGAGCCTGCCCCACGCGGTCTGTTGTGAGGCCCCTTCCCCTGAACTCTCTTGTCTGTGCCCAGGTCCTGGCCCTCCCTTCTATCCTCCATGGTCCTTTGTGCATGCCCCTGCACCCTCCTTCTTGCCCATCATAGCCATTGTGCTGCCACTAACCCTTCCGCTTGCCATGCATGGTCTTCTGTGCTTGCATGGTCTTCTGTGCTGCCATGGCCCCTCCCACCTTCCCTGTGTGGTCAGCTAGCTGCCCCTGACCCCCCCACCTTCCCTCCATGGTTTGTGTATATGCCATCATAGTCTCACTGTTGCTATCCATGGTGTGTCTTGTTTCTAGTGCCCATCCTGCCTGACCTCCATGGTCATCTTCCTGCTCCTGCCCTGCCCCCTTGCCCCCAGCCCTCCGTTTCCATGTGCAGACCCCCATTCCCTCCCTCCTGGCTTTTCTGTTCCATTGTAATGCCCCTGATCCGTCCCTCCTGCCCTTTATGGTCTGTTATGCTGCAGCTTTCTCTCCTGTCTGTCCATTATGGTCAGCTAGCTACCATTGCCTCTTTCCCCTCTGTTCTCTGTTGTCTATGTGCATGGTCCTATCCCCTCCCTATTGCTTTCTATGGATTGTTGTGCTGCACTCCCGTCCCGCATGCCCTGTGTGGTGTATTGTGCTGCTGCAAACCCTGATGCCTGCCCTGTAGGGTCAGTTTGGTGCACCTCTCCATGTCCCTCCTGTCCTCTGTTATCCGAGTCCATGTCCCTACCCCAATTCCTCCTGCCTACCATGATCCAATGTACCATACTTGCGAACATTTTGAACTTGGTAAGAGGGAGAATTTGAAAAAAAACTGGGGTATTGATTTTCCCCTTTGAGTTACATTGAAAAAGAGTAGATTGTAGACAGGAGACAGATCAAATAAAGCCCATTTGAGCTTAAAAACATTGGACGTTTCCTGGCTGAAACGGGTCTGTTGGCATGTATGGTTGTACTACCACTGCCTCTTCCTTCTGCCCACAATGGTCTATTATATTGCCACAGCCTCTCTTGCCAGTCCTGTATTGTTGGTTTGTTGCCCCTGCCCCCCTTTCCACTGCCCACCATAGTCTGTTGTGCTGCCACTACCCTTCCTGCCTGCCCACTGTGGTTAAATTGTTGCCTCTGCACTCTTCTACCTGCCTTCAATTTTCAGAGTCCGTGCCCCTGGCCTCTGCCTCTCAACAGTATCCCAATGAACAACTAGATTGCTAACATTCTATATTTATTACAAAAGTGTGTAACACCTGACGTCATCTTGATGTAATCAAAACTGTAATACCTAGAGCATTTCCTTTAGAAATTACATATATGAGAGGGTCTTATTTGCATCAAAATTATGGTTAGTGCTCTAAAAAAGTAAAATGAGGACATATTTTCTGAGTTTTCAAATAGCGACAAAGAACTTTTAAATTATTTGTAATCTATGTTTTTTTATCCAGTTGACCACTTGATTAAATGTTGCACTTAGGGGAGAGGATGTGGTGTTACTTCCAGAGCTGCAGACTTTGCAACTGGGGAACCAGGTTGGAGTTTCTGCTTCAGCTCAACATTCTGTGATTCTGGTCAAATCACTTAATCTCCCCATGCCTACAACCAAAAGTAATTTCATCTTGTGTGATGTAACCAATGCTCATGTAAAGCACTCCAATACCTGACAAGTCTGCACTATATAAAACTGCAAATACACAAAAAATAAGTGTTTTGTACACTTCTGTCAGTGGGCTACATGTGGGCTACATCTGGGTGATATTTGTGCTGTATTTGGGCTCTTTTGTCTCTGGTGGCCATCTTGGGAGATTTATTTGTTATGAAGTTTCCTAATTTCCTCATTTACTGCAGTCTCCTCAGTAGGAAATGCTTTCAGTTTTTTACTTTGGTTCCATCAAGAAGGCATTCAGATGTGTCACACATTTGCCAGGAATTCTGAATGTTAGCACTCTAGTTGCTCATTAGATCACTGTAGTAAAGCTACTGCTCACCAGGGAAGTCTGCTGCTGGTATTCAAAGTGCATGTTTCAGTCTGCATGTCAGAATTTTTTGATGACATAAAAGAGGATTTGAGAAGTCAAAATGTGCCCTAATTTTTCTTTCTGCTGCACTAATCATAATTTCTATGGCAAAATGAACCCCCTCATTTTGTTCCTTTGTAAATTAAAGGTTTTAAGTGTTACCACTTTATTCCAATCAAGATGGCTTCAGGTGTGCCATACATTTGTCATAAGTAAGACTGTTAGCGCTCTAGTTGTTCTTTGGAACACTCTGGGAAGCTGCAGTAGGACACAAAGGAATCAACTGACAGTCTCTGCCCGTGTTGGATGTACATGTTTTACTGAGAATGTCAGACTTCATTCTCACATGACTGAGAAAGATAATGTGAATTTACAGAAAATATGCTCTCAGTTTAGCTTATAGATCACCTTCCAAACCTCTGTGGGAAAAGCATGAGAAAATTGTTTTCTCTCAAACATGATTCATGATATCACAGCAGAAGGCTTTTTCACATGGTAAAATCACCTTAGAACACACCACAATTCCTAAAATGAGTATGGTACCATCAACAAATGATTTATAATGTAACTAAAGTCTTA
Organism: Triturus cristatus; assembly: GCF_964204655.1. Classification (NCBI taxonomy): domain Eukaryota; kingdom Metazoa; phylum Chordata; class Amphibia; order Caudata; family Salamandridae; genus Triturus; species Triturus cristatus. The sequence continues at coordinate 1,065,534,412 of NC_140579.1, read as the reverse complement.
AAACCTTCTGTTAACTGCAATGCTTTTTAATGAGGTGCTATCATGTATATTGGTCCCAAGATGGCTGCCAACACTTCTTGGATGAAGTACTGACAGCCAATCAGATCTCACGATGAGATGTGGGGTTAGGCTCTGCCCAGATATATATATCTTTTTAACTCTAATTTTCTCAGGAACTACTGAACGGAATTACACCATTTAAGCAAAAGGCACGAGTCTGAACTGAGGACTACCTCTTTGCCAAATTTGGTGCAATTCCGTTCAGCAGTTCGGGCTGTAGCTGCATCAACAGGTCCTATGGGAAAATGCATGGGGAAATCACGTTTTGGGACCCCCCTTTTTTCTCGGCCCCCGCTTGACAAATCACCGTGAAATTTTCAGGATAGGAGCGGACCGGAGCTGGCCAAAAGTTTGGAAAATTTCGCAAAGATTCGTCAATCGGCGCCAACGTTATTCCAAATAGAATGTTGTGTATTTCCTATGGAAAATAGGTCCTAACTATAACTACCTACTGGCGACTGCCAGTAGGATATATATATATATATATATATATATATATTCACTTAAAAACCATAGGTTTCACACATGTTATAGTTAGGTGGATATTTCACTCGTAAAAAACCAATGAAATTCCACCGTTATAGTTACTTCAGATAACTATAACTCGCGCGCCCGCAATCCTGTGCTCATGACGTCACATATTACATCACTCATGACATGGTCAGTGGCATCACCCTTGACATCACTGATGACATCATCCTTGTGATAGAATGGCGGTCGCACGAGTTATAGTTATCTGAAGTAACTATAACGGGGGAATTTCATTGGTTTTTTATGAGTGAAATATCCACCTAACTATAACATGTGTGAAACCTATGGTTCTTTAAGTGAATTTGCAAGGTTTTTTAAATGCTAATTCCTAACTATAACGTGTGTGAAACCTATGGTTTTTTCAGTGAATTTGTACGGTTTTTTAAATGCTAAGTTATGTATGTATATTTTTTTTATATATTTATTTTACAATTAACTACGTATTAAATTTTTTTTTTTTTTAATGGTTTTTCACCGTGTGCGCACGGTGCGCGCACCCCCGCGTAAAAAAAAAAAAAAATGTTTTTTTCTGCCTTCGGGGTCCTTCAGGGACCCCCTGACAAAGGCTAGGGGGTCAGGAACTGTCTACCTTGCCCCCTTTTCACGTTCACCACCTTCCTTTTCCATTCTCGCACTGATAAACAAAATGGCGGCCGACACTTCCTGATTTCGACCGATTCGAAAGTTGACTGACATGTAACCACTAATGAGAATTACGCTCGTGCACGTTAGGGTGCGCGCACCGTGCGCGCACGGTGCGCGCCCGGTGCGCGGCTATAGATATGTATGTGCTTTTAAATGCAATTTTCTCAGGAACTACTGAACAGATTGACTCCATATATGCAAAAGGCACTTCCCTGACCTGAGGACTACCTCTCTGCCAAATTTCAAGTAATTCTGTTCAGCCGTTCGGGCTGTACCTTCGACTAAAGGTCCTATGGAAAAATGCATGGGGAAAACGTGTTTTGGGACCCCCCTTTTTTCTCGGCCCCGCTTGACGAATCACCCCGAGACTTTCAGGGTAGGAGCTGAGCGGAGCGCCCCATTAGTTTTGAAAATTTCGCGAAGATTCGTCAACCGGCGCCACAGTTGTTCAAAATAGAATTTTGAGATTTCCTATGGAAACACGGTCCTAACTATAACTATCTACTGGCAACCGCCAGTAGATATATATATATATATATATATATATATATATATATATATATATATAAAAATAGAAAATTCCCTTGGGCTGAGTGGGCAGGGGCTATTGCCCCCGTATGCCTCCTGGGGGGGGCATAAAGTATTGTACCTTCTTTGAGGGGCTATGGTGGGGGCATTGGCATGCCCATTCTGGGCAGCCCCCACCCCTGGCATATAAAAAAATCCCTGGCCCCTAGGGTGCTTTCCCCCAGGGGGGGCAGAAAGGCTGTCTGGCATCATTTTATAGGAGAGAGCAAAGGCCCTTGCCGTCCCCCCTCCATGGTGGCTAGTGGGTGGATCCCTGCTTGGGGAACGCCCTCCTGGGGCGATCCCCAAGCAGGGATCCACTAGGGAAGGGTACTATTGGAAAGGGGAGATTCTCCCCTTTCCCACGATACCTTTCCAATATTTTTCGGTGCTCTGGGGGCTGAGATAGCCCTACAAGCACTGAAACTGTAAAACTGAAACTAAGTTTCAGTTTCGTTTTCATTATAATGACGACAGCGTGCCATGCGCGTGATCGTCATTACAATGAAAACAGCCAGTATGCTTTAGGAGGTTGGGTAAGCTCTTCCCCACCTACCAAAGCAAAAAAAGTAAAAAATAAAAACTAAAACTAAAAAAAATGGGGAATCCCTCTGCTGTTTACAGTAGAGGGATTTTTAGGTCTCGCCTGATCCAGCGCATGCGCTGGTCTGGCAAGACTTTTTGAGAGGGCTCCAAAAAGTGCTACCAGGCCAGCCGAGAGCTACAGTACATGTGCGCAGGCGCGCGCCGCGCTTTTCCGCAATTACTTTCACTTTCGCGGCCGCTTTGATGTTTGATCGCTTGTTTCAGTTTCTTACTGACACCAGCCTGTTCCCGACCTGCTACTCACCGGAAATCTACTCAGTCGTTCTCCTGCGTCATCCTTGAATTGGCTCTTAAGGTACTGGAACAAGCACCGACCATAGTGCCAGGGACCTTGAAGGTTGTTATTCTAACTTGATAACTTTTCCCGCAGGAAAAAAACTATTCCAGTATTTCCAAGGTCAGTTTGTTCTCCATCAGGAGCCTATTCCGCTTCCAGGAATAGCACAAATTTGCTTTTGCGCAACAAGGTTGTCACATTATTCCGACCTTTCTCTTCTCTCTCACAGACCAGGGCTGCTCTGGGCTTGCTGTTCTCGGGATGTTTTCTTTGATCTCCTTTATTTGGTGCTCAGTCTGCCTGTCGGTCATTCTGCGCTGGTGGACTGTCTCTGGCACGGCCTCTATGCGAATCAAAAGCCCTCGCAAAGAATATTAAAATCAGCCCAACATTGCATCTGTGAACGACCCCAGCAGGCAACAAGCGAGGCAAACCCCCTTCACTGGTTTTGGGGGTTATTGGGGTTTCTCCCTCTCGAAGTGGGTTCAAACGTTACATATTGCAGTACAATTTTACTCTTATTTTGCCACAGGGTTTTCATGTCTGGATCACACCAGGTCACCCACCCCTCAGAGCAAGTTCATAGCTTTCAGTCCAGCAGGAAATGGCAGAATGGTCAACTGGCCAGTCCGGGCATGGATTCCGATGACAACCTGGCCATTTCACAATCTCTAACCACAACTCTTGACCTTAGTGCCTTGCCTGTCCTAATGCTCTGTAAATAAACCCAATGAAGCACAGACCCCTCATTACTCTGGAGTAGTAACCAGCAGGGCCGGCTTTAGGGTGGTGCGACTGGTGCGGCTGTAGTGGCCGCTGAACTGGAGTTGGGCACTGACCTCAAGGTGGGGGGGGGCCGCTTTGTTATCAATAACTTATGATTAAAAAACACATGCATGCAGAGTTCTTTGTGCGTCTAGCTTTCAGGCAATAAAAAAGTCAAGATAACTCTTGAGATTAATGTTCCTGTTAGAGAGAGAGAGATCTGAGTTCTGTCTAGTGAGTCTTCACTTGCCATAAAGTATGCTGTGTTGATAGCTGAGTGAATTAATAAAGCCGGCCTTTACGAGGGCTTTACAACAAATGAAAGGTATGTGAGAGAAGGGCTATGGAGATGAGAGGCACTTTTGCCCAGTGGCAGAGAGGAAATCCGAGGAGGAGGTCATGGGGGGCGGGGGCGTGGAGGTAAAATAGATTGTTGCACCGGGAGCCACCAGCGCTAAAGTAACCTGGTAACCAGATTGAACCTTAACTGGCACACAGCAGCACCAAAATCAAATCACCAGGTTTTCCAAACGCTGCAAATGTTTGCTCCCATCAAAGAGCATAATGACAGCTTCAGCGGCAGAATGCTATTTTAGTCTATGCAGTAAGCATTGATTGAACGCCCTTTCATGCTCTACGCAGGAGATGATCCAAAGGGCTATGGAAGACTTGGAAAACTGTCTGCTAGAGGCATTCATTCCTTCAGAAGGTGATGGAAGTAATGAAAGCCTTAAAGGGCTCCTTCATGGAAATATAGAAATGATACACGTTTGTGATCTCCAATTTAAGTACAATCTTCAGGCGCTAGAAGAAAGGAGTCTAGAAAATCATTTAGGTAGGAAGGCATTGATTAATGAATAAATTAACATACGGAATAAGAGTGCATCTTGAGCGTCACCATATACATATAGAACTAAGAGAGAGACAGTGTTTACAGATTACCAACACAAGAAGCCACTATAATAACCACAAAGAAAAGGGTCTTCTAAAACAGCGCCAAAAACAGACTTCCTTAACCAATCCAAAGGAAAGGTGCAATTCTGTTAAAGGCATAGACACAGATGTTATAATGGACCCTCTTTGCCATTGCATCAACAATGTCCATAACAAAACAAAGAACTACATTTCCCGTGAAACCCAGGAAATTAAAGAACTTATCTATCTCAGGATCTTTCACTCATAGTACAAAGTCTCTGTTACCTGCTCCCCTGTATGACATCACTTCTTTCTTTGATGCTTTCCTGACTTGGCCTAGCAATCTGGAGCAAAACAAGATTTGGTGGTCAAAGTTCAGTCAGGGGGAGGGGAGTGGTGTCCAGGAATTTTCAAAAGCCTGCCCTAGAGAGGAGGGCACATCAATACCTCCTGTTATCTATAGTCTGTTCGAGGACTGAAGGCTTCCAGCTAGAACTTTGGAAGAGTGGCCATAGTGGAATATATTACGTTACACCGCGAGCAAAAACCACGCGGTAGGTTACAACGCAGACGTTACATCGTCCGCGTTGTTACTACGCATGACATTACATCGTAAGTCGCTTCTACGACTTGTGCTAGGTGGCGCGCTGGACTTAGGAATAGTATAAATTACTATTCCTTCTCCAGTTAGTGCAACAGCAGGGAACTTGATGGACTTAAAATCCAACACATTCCCTGGTGTTGCACGTCATCTAGTGCAAGTCGTTGAAATGACTTGCAATGTAATGCCATGGGTGGTAACAACGCAGACGATGTAACATCCGCGTTGTAACCTACCCACGTGGTATTACCAGCGTTGTAAATGCTGTCTACCGCCACAGTGTAATAGTAAATAATATGTTGTGGAAAGGGACTAAATTTTCTGCATTCAGAATATCCTTCATTCTAGCCCCATCTGAAAAATGCTCTGGCGACCATAATCATTCAAAATAGATTTGTGTACGAGTTCCCACAGGAACAATTCTACTTCAGTTTGTTTCTTGATACAAACAGTGTATCACATGGTTAGAGGGCTGTCTGATTCAGAATGGCAGCCACATTTTTAGGTCTCGCTAGAGCCAGCGCATGCGCTGGTCTGGTGAGACAGTTAGTGGCTTTTCAAAGTGCTACCATGGCTGGCCTAGCGCTTGCGTTCACGCGCAAGTGCACGCGTGCAACTGCCAGCTTTCAATGCTTTCAGGTTTGCCTTTTAGCGCTTGCTTGTGTTGTGCTTCAATTCCCTCCCCCACCACAGATTGCGTCACCACTCACGTGTTTTCACAACTCCCGGGCTAAATGCTTTCAGTTTTGCCTTTCAATTCCCTCCCCCACCCTCACCACAAATTGCATCACCACTCACGTGTTTTCACAACTCCCGGGCTAAATGCTTTCAGTTTTGCCTTTTAGCGCGCGCTCAATTGTGCCCAAGCTTGTAAACTGTGACTAAACATTACTGTTAGGAAAGCACAAATATTGGCGTTATTTGGTATGCTGTCTTGTAATAGGTGGGAAGAAATGTTTGTTTGAAGAAATCCCCCAGAGGAAAATTATGTCCGAGGTATTTGCATCTACCCCACCAAATCAGGCTCCCCCTTATCGTTTGTCATGGTGCCTCATACTCAGTTACACCTTTTATGATCTTTGTAGTCCCGTAATGGAGGACTCTGTCAAGGTTGCTTCGTTAAATAGTGTTTTTAATTTCATGTTACTGCTTTTGGAACAGAGCTGCGTGACCGGCATTCGACCTTGCTTCCTGGAGGGGTGGGGGCTGCCCGCTATGTGTGTGTATGTCCTACGAGCAGCGTTGTTGTGTGGTGGACGTTCTGGTGAACCGCTGGGATTTAAAATCTAGTTCTTCCTTATTGCCAAGGTAACTGTATGCCACTGTGTCGAGTGCTGTGCCTCCTGGGATATGTCTTCCCCTTTTTATATAATTATCATTTGCTAATTCGAAACCATAATGGTCTGTCTAAATGTAGGTATCTATCTATTCGTACTCTAATATTTATACCGCTATTTACTGAGGTCTTAAGAAATAGTCTATGCTCCTTAGGAACTCTACTTACTGGTGCCTTCGTATTCATGGCATCACTGGTGTTCTAGATTTGTTGCCACTACTCACAGGCGTCTTAGAAATGGTCTTTATTCACTGGTGATCTCGTGTTCACAGCATCACTTGTGTTCTCGATTATATTGTGGGGTCATGCTAAGGACGGCTGTGTGTTTGTGTCCTAATTTCGGGTGTGCTTTTGGGGACCAGGGGTCGGTAGATATATTAATTCCTCCGTATGACCCAGTGCCGTACTTATGGCATTACTTGTGTTCTAGATATTGTGGGGCCATGCTTGGGCAGCTGATTTTCATGTTGTATATTTTTTATTTTTTTATTTTTAGGGACATAAGGACAGTGGATATACTCAGTCATTCGTGTAATATTGTGCTTTAATATTAGACATTGTTTCTCTTTTTTTGTGGGGATCGGGTGTTTAAAATGGTGAGCAGTCTATATATCGACTTTTTAATATCGAGGGACATAAACATCGAGTCAAAAATATCTAAAGTACAAAATATCGAAATAGATAATATCGATGTGAAAAATATCGTTTTTTTTTTTAATTATATGTCGATGTAAGTTATATCGTTAGTAATAATATCGACATGTTAAAATATCGTTATTGTATGTTTAGTAAATATTTTGAAGTTGTTTGTATAAATAGATAAAATGTATATAATATGAGAAATATTTATATTCTTTTAGGGGCGGGATGTTGGGTTATAGGGGATAAGGGTGGGGAGTGTTTTAAAAAAGTTAAATTTTTTTGTAATATATTGTAAAATTTAATTAGTAAATTTTATTTCAAATTTGAAATGTATATTTAATTTTAGGAGCGGGATGTTGGGTTACAGGGGATAAGGGTGGGAAGTGTTTTAAAAATGTTTATATATTTTAGAATTTTAAAAATAATTTATTTAGAAATTTTAAATTTAATTTAGAATTTTAAAATTAATTTTAGGAGCAGGATGTTGGGTTATAGGGGATAAGGGTGGGAAGTGTTTTCAAAATGTTTATATATTTTAGAATTTTTTTAATTTTTTTAAATAATTTTTAAATGTAATTTAGAATTTTATATTACATTTTCGGAGTGGGATGTTGGGTTACAGGGGATAAGGGTGGGAAGTGTTGTAAAATTTTGTTTGTAATTTGGAATATTTAATAAATTTAATTTGAAATTTGGAATAACATTTTTTTTTTATATTTTCTTTTAGGAATGGGATGTTGGGTTATAGGGGATGAGGGTGGGGAGTGTTTTAAAAATTGTGATTTATGTAGGAATAATTTGTATAAAAAATTTAGAAATTTATAAAAATAATTCGAATGTTATATTTAATTTTAGGAGTGGGATGTTGTGTTATGGGGATAAGGGTGTGGAGTTTTATAAAAATGGGATAAATGTAGGCAATATTGTATAAAAAGTATTTAGAAATTTTGATTTTGATTGTACAATTTTAAAAAAAAAATTGGGAGTGGGATGTTGGCTTATAGGGGATAAGGGTGGGGAGTGTTTTAAAAATGTATTTTAAATTAGTAATATTGAGTAATTTATATTGAAAAAAATATATTATAATATTTTTGGATACATTTTAGATTGGGGAGTTGGATTTGTAGAGGATAAGTGTGGGTATTGTTTTATGTAAAAATTTTAATAATGATTAAAACATTCTTTTTTTATATATTAATATTTATATATTTGTATTGCAATTACTGTAATTAAATACATATTGGAGTGGGAATATAAAATTAATTAAGATCAGTATACATGATCTAGTGTAATTAAATATATTTATGAGTGGGAATACTAAATTAATGAAGTTTAGTGTTTTGCACCTACCATAATTATAGATTTGAGTGAGAATAGTACATTTATTAAGTTCAGTGTCCAGCACCTACCCTAATTAAATATATTTTGGAGTGGGAATAGTAAATTAATTCAGTTCAGTGTCCAGCACATATTTTCATTAAATATAGACTGGAGTGGGAATAGTAAATTAATTAAGTTCAGTGTCCAGCACATACCTTAATTAAATATAGATTGGAGTGAGAATAGTAAATTTATTAAGTTCTGTGTCCAGCACTTATCTAAATTAAATATAGACTGGAGTGAGAATAGTAAATTAATTCAGTTCAGTGTCCAGCACCTACTATAATTAAATATAGAGTGGAGTGAGAATAGTAAATTTATTCTGTTAAGTGTCCAGCACTTATGTTAATTAAATATAGACTGGAGTGAGAATAGTAAATTAATTCAGTTCAGTGTCCAGCACCTACTCTAATTAAATATAGATTGGAGTGAGAATAGTAAATTAATTCAGTTCAGTGTCCAGCACCTACTCTAATTAAATATAAATTGGAGTGAGAATAGTAAATTAATTAAGTTCAGTGTCCAGCACTTATCTTAGTAAAATATAGACTGGAGTGGGAATAGTAATTTAATAAAGTTCAGTGTCTAGCATCTATCCTAATTAAATATAGATTGGAGTGAGAATAGTAAATTTATTCAGTTCAGTGTCCAGCACCTACCCTAATTACATATATTTTGGAGTGGGAATAGTAAATTTATTCAGTTCAGTGTCCAGCACCTACTGTAATTCAATATAGATTGGAGTGAGAATAGTAGATTTATTAAGTTCATTGTCCAGCACTTATTTTAATTAAATATAGACTGGAGTGGGAATAGTAAATTAATTAAGTTCAGTGTCCAGCACCTACCCTAATTAAATATAGGTTGGAGTGAGAATAGTAAATTTATTAAGTTCAGTGTCCAGCACTTATCTTAATGTAATATAGGTTGGAGTGAGAATAGTAAATTAATTAAGTTCAGTGTCCAGCACTTATCTTAATTAAATATAGACTGGAGTGGGAATAGTAAAATAATTAGGTTAAGTGTCCAGCACCTACCCTAATTAAATATAGATTGGAGTGAGAATAGTAAATTAATTAAGTTCAGTGTCCAGCACTTATGTTAATTAAATATAGACTGGAGTGGGAATAGTAAATTAATTAAGTTCAGTGTCCAGCACCTACTCTAATTTATTATAGGTTGGAGTGAGAATAGTAAATTAATTAAGTTCAGTGTCCAGCACTTATCTTAATTAAATATAGGCTGGAGTGGGAATAGTAAATTAATTAAGTTCAGTGTCCAGCACATACTCTAATTAAATATAGGTTGGAGTGAGAATAGTAAATTTATTAAGTTCAGTGTCCAGCACTTATCTTAATTAAATATAGACTGGAGTGGGAATAGTAAATTAATTAAGTTCAGTGTCCAGCACCTACTCTAATTTAATATAGGTTGGAGTGAGAATAGTAAATTAATTAAGTTCAGTGTCCAGCACTTATCTTAATTAAATATAGACTGGAGTGGGAATAGTAAATTAATTAAGTTCTGTGTCCAGCACCTACTCTAATTAAATATAGGTTGGAGTGAGAATAGTAAATGTATTAAGTTCAGTGTCCAGCACTTATCTTAATGTAATATAGGTTGGAGTGAGAATAGTAAATTAATTAAGTTCAGTGTCCAGCACTTATCTTAATTAAATATAGACTGGAGTGGGAATAGTAAAATAATTAAGTTCAGTGTCCAGCACATACTCTAATTAAATATAGGTTGGAGTGAGAATAGTAAATTAATTAAGTTCAGTGTCCAGCACTTATCTTAATTAAATATAGACTGGAGAGGGAATAGTAAATTAATTAAGTCCTATGTCCAGCACATACTCTAATTAAATATAGGTTGGAGTGAGAATAGTAAAATTAATTAAGTTCAGTGTCCAGCACTTATCCTAATTAAATATAGACTGGAGTGGGAATAGTAAATTAATTAAGTTCAGTGTCCAGCACCTACTCTAATTTAATATAGGTTGGAGTGAGAATAGTAAATTAATTAAGTTCAGTGTCCAGCACTTATCTTAATTAAATATAGACTGGAGAGGGAATAGTAAATTAATTAAGTTCTGTGTCCAGCACCTACTCTAATTAAATATAGGTTGGAGTGAGAATATTAAATTAATTAAGTTCAGTGTCCAGCACCTACTCTAATTTAATATAGGTTGGAGTGAGAATAGTAAATTAATTAAGTTCAGTGTCCAGCACCTACCCTAATTAAATATATTTTGGAGTGAGAATAGTAAATTCATTAAGTTCAGTCTGTAGTGGGAGTAGTACATTAATTAAGTTTGTTAAATAGCAATTATTATAATTAAATATAGAGTTGAATAGGAACAGTTAAATTACTTTGTTTTAATTTACAATAAATCTGTAGATTTTAGTTTTGGTTGGATAAAATATAGAAGTTATATCAGAATGCAAATTGCAAATTTTTGTATAAAATAGTAGAAAGGAAAATAAGATTTGTTTTATAGTTGGAATGTATATCAATTACAGAGAAAATATTGTTTATTATTACGCATATTATAATAATTAAATCATTGAAATAAACATGTAATAAAATAATTATTATTTAACATTTGTTCATTGTAATAATTTTTTTTTAATGGATATATATTTTTGTAATGTACATTTTGGACATTAATATATGAACAGACAAAATAATTAAAATATTTTTTTTTCTGATTTTTTATAGCTGTTTAATATTTTTAATTTTATATTGTGTACTCTCAATATTTTTAGACTTTATTTGAATTTATAAGAAATTGTATGTTTTGAAATATATGATTAATATATTTTTATTTTTAGTTTTGGTATGTTGTAGATACAATATATTAATTATATCATGTTCATACTTTTTTTTGGTAATATATACATTTTTATTATTATATTAGTAAATATATATTTTTTTATTATATTTATTATTATAAGTTAAATAATTTTCACATATATAAAAAAAATAGGTATTATTTTTGAGTATTTTATTCTAATGTTTTACTAATTTTTAAAGTAATGTGTAATGTTAAATAAATAGGGTATTTATTGGTATTTTTTTAGTTGTTATGTTTGTTTCGGTCTTTTATTTTGTAACCGCTTGCTGTTGTTTTGGGTTATTTTGGTAGAATCCAGGTCGCGGTCGGGAGCTGTTTCGCGTTTGAGAAGGTAAGAGTCATTTTCTTTATTATTAAATAGTTTTAAGTGTTTTGTGGAACTAGTAATGTTGTAAAAAGTGTGTATGGATTGATGTTTTAGAAGTTAGGGTGTTAATAATAGTTTGTATACGGTTTTATAATTTACGTTGTGTTCCGTGTTTGCGGCTTTGTTAGTGTTTTGTTATTTAAGTGTGTTAAAGTTTTATAGTCTTTGAATAATGTTTGTAGTGATGTTTTTAGGTGCATTATGTGTGTTTGTGGGAATGTTTGTTTCTCTTTTGTAGGTTTTACGGAGAAGATATTTTCGTCTCTTTCAAACACCGTTTTTTTTTTTAAGGAAGTGTGTATTAGTTGTGTTTACTAATATTTATTTTACACTTCCTTTATTGTTCGGGTTTCCAGGAGCGGTTATTTATCTTTTTAATATTTTTCGGGATTTTTATGGTTAATGGATTGTCGTTTTTTGGCGTAGACGTTTCTTTTCGAAAAACAGTTGTATTTTTCCATTTTATTTGGATTCATTTTTGATACCTATGGATTTTGAACTACCTGGATTTATTTGGAAGGAATGTTATTATCCTATTGGAGCAACTAGACAGGTAAGTTCTTTTAAATATTTTAATTGTGGGTGGGCAAATCTTATATATTTAATATTGTTGTTGTGTACTTGTTTTGTTTAATTATGTTGTCTAAATATATGTAGATATAAATTATTTATATATTTTAGACCACATAATTAAATATGTGATATAATAAAGTGGTTTCTTTATGTTGTGATAGTTGTTTTAGTAGAATTGTGGGTTAATATTTTTGAAAGGGTTTAGAAGAGAGTTTGAGCTATTATATTTAAGTACTCAAGTCCTCTTGTGGATGGGTATAGCTGTACCTGTTGTTGTAGGTAATTATACATTTGAGTAGTTTGTCTAGATTGTTTTGGTTTTAATTGTAGGACCGATTGTTGCATTCTTAATTCTTGGAAACTTTGTTCCTTTTGTATGGCAATTAGTAGTTTTTGTAGTGTTGGAGTTGTTCTCCCAGTAGAAGTTAGGAATGCATTATGCCAGCCCTTGACTGCGTTGTTAGTTTTGGCTTGTTGTTTGAGTGTACTTACATATACATTCCACCAAGGTATTTGGAACTTGGGCTGACGTCTATGGCCTGATCTGTGTAGTCTCCCCACCCAGGTATCCTCAAAATAATCTAAGAGGGGAGATAACTTTACTTCATTTTGTTTGTAGAATGGACTTTCTAATAAAAGATTGTAATGTTCTGCAACATCTGTGGTTGGTACATAAGCTAGGGCTGTTAGAAGTTTTATTTGATGTGCAAAAGTTATGTTTGTGGCATATTCTACACTTAGGTGCCGATCACGATCCTGTAAAAACCGGGTACGAACCGTCGGACGGAGCATATTCTCCGTCCGACGCGTACCCAGTCGTCAAAATATACAAACATGGAATTACGATTCGCACGGAAACACCATTTCCGTACGAATCGTACAAAACCCCGACCGATGAAAATAAACATACAAATGCGATCCGGGAAAGTACCGACGTGACGTCAGGACGCACGCAGCCTGCCATTCACGAACCAGGAATCACGATTCGCACCGACGTCATCCCGCACGGTGAATATTTTCCAGCTGCCAAAAACTGCCGGGAAATCAGGACGACGCGAACAAGGAGTACCTGTACGCGACGGACAGACATGGACCCGAACCTACGTGTCATCCCGGCCCTCATAGCAGTCGACCTCCTCTACAGGTTCGGACGCAGACGCCGCAGAAGGTCAGAACAACAAAAGGAGGGGGGAAAGGGGGGGGCAGGACCAGGGGCAGGCCACAAAACCCCCACCAAAGTCACACAGCACACATGCCCTGGACATACCTGACCCCCAGGCCCTGGTCACTATGAGGGGGTGCGGGCGTGTCCAGCAAAGCCAGCGACCGCCACAACGGAAGTGCTTGACGACACGAACCGGCAACACAACAATACAGGTACGTCCCGTACCCACGCCTTAAGAGCGAGGGTACGAGTCGTACCCCGCTCACACCTACGTCATCCCAACAATGGCGGAACGGCTGTACCCACGTGGCAAAGGCCTGGGTACGGCCCGCACAAGCATCACATAGCGTGGGGACGCATATGTACGGACCGTACCCCCACCCCCGTATGCATGGAGCGTACCCCCCACCCCAACAGTGTAAGTATGACCCGTACCCTCACCCGCATACGTATGGAGCGTACCCCCACCCCAACAGTGTAAGTACGACCCGTACCCTCACCCGCGTACGTATGGAGCGTACCCCCACCCCAACAGTGTATGTACGACCCGTACCCTCACCCACGTACGTATGGAGCGTACCCCCACCCCAACAGTGTAAGTACGACCCGTACCCTCACCCGCGTACATATGGAGCGTACCCCCACCCCAACAGTGTAAGTACGACCCATACCCTCACCCGTGGACGTATGGAGCGTACCCCCACCCCAACAGTGTATGTACGACCTGTACCCTCACCCACGTACATATGGAGCATACCCCCACCCCAACAGTGTAAGTACGACCCGTACCCTCACCTGCGTACGAATGGAGCGTACCCCCACCCCAACAGTGTAAGTACGACCCGTACCCTCACCCGCGGACATATGGAGTGTACCCCCACCCCAACAGTGTATGTACGACCCGTACCCTCACCCACGTACGTATGGAGCGTACCCCCACCCCAACAGTGTAAGTACGACCCGTACCCTCACCCGCGTACGTATGGAGTGTACCCCCACCCCAACAGTGTAAGTACGACCCGTACCCTCAGCGCAGACGTATGGAGCGTACCCCCACCCCAACAGTGTATGTACGACCCGTACCCTCACCCGCGTACGTATGGAGCGTACCCCCACCCCAACAGTGTAAGTACGACCCGTACCCTCACCCGCGGACGTATGGAGCGTACCCCCACCCCAACAGTGTAAGTACGACCCGTACCCTCACCCGCGGACGTATGGAGCGTACCCCCACCCCAACAGTGTAAGTACGACCCGTACCCTCACCCGCGTATGTATGGAGCGTACCCCCACCCCAACCGTGTATGTACGACACGTACCCCCACCTCGTATGCATGGAGCGAACCCACACACGTGTATGTTCTAAGCGTACATATCGTGAAATAGGAGGGGTGGGTGCAGAGTCCTCCCAGCAGTGCCCAGAGACAGGAGGGGTGGGTGCAGAGTCCTCCCAGCAGTGCCCAGAGACAGGAGGGGTGTGTGCCTATCACTCCCAGCAGTGCCCAGACACAGGAGGGGTGTGTGCAGAGTCCTCCCAGCAGTGCCCAGAGACAGGAGGGGTGGGTGCAGAGTCCTCCCAGCAGTGCCCAGAGACAGGAGGGGTGTGTGCAGAGTCCTCCCAGCAGTGCCCAGAGACAGGAGGGGTGGGTGCAGAGTCCTCCCAGCAGTGCCCAGAGACAGGAGGGGTGTGTGCCTATCACTCCCAGCAGTGCCCAGACACAGGAGGGGTGTGTGCAGAGTCCTCCCAGCAGTGCCCAGAGACAGGAGGGGTGTGTGCCTATCACTCCCAGCAGTGCCCAGACATAGGAGGGGTGTGTGCAGAGTCCACCCAGCAGTGCCCAGACACAGGAGGGGTGTGTGCAGAGTCCTCCCAGCAGTGCCCAAAGACAGGAGGGGTGGGTGCAGAGTCCTCCCAGCAGTGCCCAGACACAGGAGGGGTGTGTGCCTATCATTCCCAGCAGTGCCCAGACATAGGAGGGGTGTGTGCAGAGTCCTCCCAGCAGTGCCCATACACAGGAGGGATGTGTGCCTATCACTCCCAGCAGTGCCCAGACATAGGAGGGGTGTGTGCAGAGTCCTCCCAGCAGTGCCCAGACACAGGAGGGGTGTGTGCAGAGTCCTCCCAGCAGTGCCCAGACACAGGAGGGGTGGGTGCAGAGTCCTCCCAGCAGTGCCCAGTCACAGGAGGGGTGTGTGCAGAGTCCTCCCAGCAGTGCCCAGTCACAGGAGGGGTGTGTGCAGAGTCCTCCCAGCAGTGCCCAGACACAGGAGGGGTGTGTGCCTATCACTCCCAGCAGTGGCCAGACATAGGAGGGGTGTGTGCGGGGATGGTAGCGTGTGTTGCAGTCATTCCCATTCAGGAGCATGGAGTTGTGTGGCCACTACTGTCCCCAGGGGCATATTTTCCTAGGTATCATGTGTGTAATCTGAATATGTTGACAATTTCTGTGTCTACAGCATAGGTTGTGCTCTGTGCCATTGTCCCCTGGCCAAATGTATATTGACGTGAAATGTAGTACAAGTGTCCACTGTACAGACTGACCTGATTTTCCTTGTTCATACTCACGGTGGCCAGTGCCTGTGTGTCTTGTTACAATCATCTGATGATGACCATTTGTACATGATTATTTGGACAGGCGCACCTTGGGTATTTGGTGTCCAATCTTGCCTTTATGCTGCCCCTGTGTATTTCACCCAGACTAAGAGATGTAAGTGCTTCCTGTGTCTCAACAAATTGTCTCATGTAGGGGGTGGTTGGTGCGGGCAAAGCCTACATGTCAAAACCTGATGTCTCCTTGCTAGGTCTGGCCAGTGTGTGATGTTTGTCTTGACATACACTCAAGGTGCAGTGAGCCAGTCATGGTGGGCATGTTTTCAGTATTACGTATGCAGCATGTGCCTCAAGTTCATGGATATGGTCCCTGCTCATCCCTATTTTCGGCAACGCTGTGTGGTGCAGATGCAGTGCTGGATTGTCCCCAGGGCCTGGCTCCTCTGTCAAACTCCATTTCATGTCATTTGCTATTGTGTCATGCTCACCATGGTTTTTCAGTGGCATGGTGGGTCAACCAACTGTATGTTGCATGCCCTACATCTGTACCTTGTTTTGTAGATGTTACTGATCTTTCTTTTTAGGCTATGCACTGTAACCTAGGTAGATTGGACTCATGTGACATATGTATACAGGTGTATGATTAATTGCTGTCTCTTCACCTTGCCCACAGCATCGTCAGGGGACACGGAGGGAGACATGAGCACAGACGGAGCGGAGGGACCGAGCACCAGTGCCAGCGTTGACATGGTGGCTGGCACATTGAGTGGAACTGAGGCGGAGGAGAGTGAGGCCGAGGACCTGTCCACTGGCACAACAGAATATGAAGCTGACTGGTCCGAGGATGATCTCTCCGAGTGGGCGGAGGCTGCACCAGCAGCTGACAGCGGCACAACATCTCACCCTGCCCCCTCCATTGCCATCAGCCACCTCCCACTTGCTCGTGTCCCTTCCCAGCGTGCCCGGTCACCACATGTCTCCTTCCTGCCAGGCACCGCACCCCCTGCCCCTGTCTCCACTGCTGCCGCCAATGCCGAGTCTGTGGACATCCAGCGGCAGTTGCAGGTTGGTCAGGCTGTGATGCTTAATGTCCTCCATGGCCACAGCCAAGTGCTGAACAACATGGAGGCATACTTGGAGGGCATTTTCTCATCGCAGGCTGACCAACGCAACTTGCTGAGGTCCATTGACTCGACACTGACTGCAGCAGTGGGTCTCCTGCAGCGCTACGTCCAACCCCCTACCCCTGACCCATCCACACTTCCCACTCCCATGCCTGTCCCACGTACACCCAGACGTCAGCATGCACCCACCACAACAGACACAGGCACCACACCAGCAGGGAAGGTCATACGCACACCTCCTGGCACGCACACACAGGGTGAAGTAGGCACACCCACTGGGTCGTGGGGCAAACGTAAGCCACGCAGCCAGAGTGGGAGTCCGCATTCCACCCAATCCACTCCCTCCAAATCCCCTCCCCTCAGCTCTCCTGGCCACATATCCGGCAAAGACTCCTTCATGGCCGCTCTGTCCCTGAGCCCCACTGTGACACCACCCCGCAAGCGGTCAAGGGACTCCCCGGTCAGGGTGGTTTAGCCCCCCCCCCCGTCCACACCCTCCCCCAGTGGCACTGCGACCCATCCCTCTGCCCCACCCCCTCCTTGGGGCCTGTGGTTCCTTCGGGTGCAGGGGAGTCTCAGGAGGACCTTGCTAAGGTGTGCAGCGACATCCTGGCCTCCGCCTTTGGCCCTGCCCCACCCCCTGTGGTGGAGTCCTCCCTCCCTGCACCCACGACGCCTACCCTTCGCCCTCATGTCCCTGCGGTGCCTGGTCCTTCCGCCCCACATGATGCCCTCCCCGCTCTGGAAGACGAAGGAGTCTGATTGTGCAGGCAAGCTAGGGGACACGCGTCCCACTGTGTCCCCCACCTGGATTCGAACTTTGGATTGCCCTATGGGCATTGTACATTTTGAACTTTCAAGGGACAAACTGATTTTTGGATGCTGAATAAAGCAATTTATTTTTCCTTAGTACACTACTGTCTGTCTGGTACTGCTGTTGGTCGACCTGCCCCATTATTTTGGGTGGTGATAATGTGTTGGGTGTGTGGGAATTGTAGTCTTGTGCTGGTCATAGGGTGGATCCTGGTATCTGTGTGCCATCACAAGCTGTTGGCTACATAACTTTGTTCATGTAAGCAGTTACTGCATGGTGACATCGTCCCAAGGTGTGTTCCTTCCTCTGTGTAACCTGACATCTTCCCTGCAGGGTCTTTCCAATATGTGGTGCTGAGCTGTGTCTACATTGGCTGGGTGTGTGACGGACTCGTTAGACTTGGTCCATGCATGCCGAGCGATGTCTCCACCTGCATCATTCGTGGCGTCCTTGGTGGTCACTGTACTTGTGTATGTAGACTGTTGTCATGACTTCATGTGTACATGTTTTCTTTTTGGCGCTATGCATGTGTATACTCCCAGCCTCGCACACATGTGGTACATGTACTGCAGGATCTTTGTGCACCTGACTGACATTTGAGGGCATTGGATCTGTGGGTACTCCACCCTTTTCTTTGCAGGGGCACTGCTGGGAGTGTTGGGCACCCACCCCTCCTGTGTCTGGGCACTGCTGGGAGGACTCTGCACCCACCCCTCCTGTGTCTCGGCACTGCTGGGAGGACTCTGCACCCACCCCTCCTGTGTCTGGGCACTGCTGGGAGGACTCTGCACCCACCCCTCCTGTGTCTGGGCACTGCTGGGAGGACTCTGCACACACCCCTCTTGTGACTGGGCACTGCTGGGAGGACTCTGCACACACCCCTCCTGTGTCTGGGCACTGCTGGGAGGACTCTGCACACACCCCTCCTGTGTCTGGGCACTGCTGGGAGTGTTAGGCACCCACCCCTCCTGTGTCTGGGCACTGCTGGGAGGACTCTGCACACACCCCTCCTGTGTCTGGACACTGCTGGGAGGACTCTGCACACACCCCTCCTGTGTCTGGGCACTGCTGGGAGTGTTAGGCACCCACCCCTCCTGTGTCTGGGCACTGCTGGGAGGACTCTGCACCCACCCCTCCTGTGTCTGGGCACTGCTGGGAGGACTCTGCACCCACCCCTCTTGTGACCGGGCACTGCTGGGAGGACTCTGCACACACCCCTCCTGTGTCTGGGCACTGCTGGGAGGACTCTGCACACACCCCTCCTGTGTCTGGGCACTGCTGGGAGTGTTAGGCACCCACCCCTCCTGTGTCTGGGCACTGCTGGGAGGACTCTGCACACACCCCTCCTGTGTCTGGGCACTGCTGGGAGGACTCTGCACCCACCCCTCCTGTGTCTGGGCACTGCTGGGAGGACTCTGCACCCACCCCTCTTGTGACTGGGCACTGCTGTGAGTGTTAGGCACCCACCCCTCCTGTGTCTGGGCACTGCTGGGAGGACTCTGCACCCAACCCTCCTATTTCACGATATGTACGCTTAGAACATACACGGGTGTGGGTTCGCTCCATGCATATGCGGGTGAGGGTACGGGTCGTACTTACACTGTTGGGGTGGGGGGTACGCTCCATACGTACGCGGGTGAGGGTACGGGTCATACTTACACTGTTGGGGTGGGGGGTACGCTCCATACGTACGCGGGTGAGGGTACGGGTCGTACTTACACTGTTGGGGTGGGGGGTACGCTCCATACATACGCGGGTGAGGGTACGGGTCGTACATACACGGTTGGGGTGGGGGTACGCTCCATGCATACGCGGGTGAGGGTACGAGTCGGACTTAGACTGTTGGGGTGGGGGGTACGCTCCATGCATACGGGGGTGAGGGTACGAGTCGTACTTACACTGTTGGGGTGGGGGGTCCGCTCCATACGTACGCGGGTGAGGGTACGGGTCATACTTACACTGTTGGGGTGGGGGGTACGCTCCATACGTACGCGGGTGAGGGTACGGGTCGTACTTACACTGTTGGGGTGGGGGGTACGCTCCATACATACGCGGGTGAGGGTACGGGTCGTACATACACGGTTGGGGTGGGGGTACGCTCCATGCATACGCGGGTGAGGGTACGAGTCGGACTTACACTGTTGGGGTGGGGGGTACGCTCCATGCATACGGGGGTGAGGGTACGAGTCGTACTTACACTGTTGGGGTGGGGGGTACGCTCCATACGTACGCGGAGGAGGGTACGGGTCGTACTTACACTGTTGGGGTGGGGGGTACGCTCCATACGTACGCGGATGAGGGTACGGGTCGTACTTACACTGTTGGGGTGGGGGGTACGCTCCATACGTACGCGGGTGAGGGTACGGGTCGTACTTACACTGTTGGGGTGGGGGTACGCTCCATACATACGCGGGTGAGGGTACGGGTTGTACATACACGGTTGGGGTGGGGGTACGCTCCATGCGTACGTGGGTGAGGGTACGAGTCGGACTTACACTGTTGGGGTGGGGGGTACGCTCCATGCATACGGGGGTGGGGGTACGGTCCGTACATATCCGTACCCACGCTATGGAATGCTTGTGCGGGCCGTACCCAGGCCTTTGCCACGTGGGTACAGCCGTCCCGCCATTGTTGGCGTGACGTAGGTGTGGGCGGGGTACGACTCGTACCCACGCTCTTAAGTTGTGGGTACGGGACGTACCTGTGTTGTTGTGTTGCCGGTTCGCGTCGTCAAGCACTTCCGTTGTGGCGGATGCTGGCTTTGCTGGACACGCCCCCACCCCCTCGTAGTGACCAGGGCCTGGGGGTCAGGTATGTCCAGGGCATGTGTGCTGTGTGACTTTGGTGGGGGTTTTGTGGCCTGCCCCTGGTCCTGCCCGCCCTCCCCCTTTCCCCCCTCCCTTTGTTGTTCTGACCTTCTGCGGCGTCTGCGGCGTAACCTGTAGAGGAGGTCGACTGCTATGAGGGCCGGGATGACACGTAGGTTCGGGTCCATGTCTGTCCGTCGCGTGCAGGTACTCCTTGTTCGCGTCGTCCTGATTTCCCGGCAGTTTTTGGCTGCCGGAAAATATTGTTCGTGCGGGATGACGTCGGTGCGAATCGTAATGCCTGGTTCGTGAATGGCAGGCTGCGTGCGTCCCGACGTCACGTCGGTGCTTTCCCGGATCACATTTGTATGTTTATTTTAGTCGGACGGGGTTTTGTACGATTCGTACGGAAATGGTATTTCCGTGCGAATCGTACTTCCATGTTTGTATATTTTGACGACCGGGTACACGTCGGACGGAGAATATGCTCCATCCGACGGTTCGTACCCGGTTTTTACAGGATCGTGATCGGCACCTTAGTGAAGATTTTTGTAAATGTCTCCATATACATTGGTTTAGATGGAAGTAACATCCTTGGATAGCTGTATGGGGGTACAGTTTTAGAATGCAATTTATCATGGCTTGCTCAAAGTCTATGATAATTCTTTCAGGGGAAAAATCATTTGATTCTTGTTTTAGTTTTCCTAGCATTTCATTATATGTTGTGTTTTGTTTGTTAGGTAATAGTGCATAGATTAAAGGTATGGAAGTGTTGTGATATTGACCGTGTATTGTGTAAAGCTGGTAGAATGGTTTTGGGCATATTGTAAAGGTGCCATCCATCATCCATGTTTGGCATTGTTGGAGTTTAGTTATATTGTTTGCAGTAGCAAACATTATGATTCTTTTTTCTGTACTTTTGTTATAAAAAAAAATGAAAGGTTCATTATTGTGGGTGATAGTTAATTCTGGTGGAATGATTATATCTTGAAAAGTTTTAGGGGATGGTATTGTTGTTGTGGTTGATTTTTTGGTCCTAGCAATTGTTCTTTTTATAGAAGCAATTGATGGTAATTGGCCTCTTGCTTCTTTGGGCACTCTAGGTAATAGTTCTTTTAGGATTACACTTGTAGCAGTTTGTGAACCAGTGCTTAATTCTTTTATATTTTCAAGGGTTGATCTGACTTCTATTTCAGAGAGATTGGGTGGATGGTTATGCTCTCTTGTATATAGTACAGTTGTTTCTCTTGTTGTTGCTCATCCGTAGCATTTGTTAGAATAATATTTAGAACACTTCCAGTTCACTTTTCGTTCCGTCTGCTTTTCTTGGGTGTATGTGTAACCCATGTAACACAATAGGAATTTTCCTTTCTGCGATGTTATAAATTGGGCTTCTTCTGTCATTGTGATGTGTTAGACATCTGGAAAAAATGTATATGAAAATATATGCAATAGTACTTTATATATTTCTATGAAAATAGCAAAAAACAAACTTTTTTATATATACTTACCAAGTGTTTTTGGTTGTATTTGAATGAAGATGTTCTTTGTAGACAAAATGCTGTTTAGTTGATGTAGTCTCTGAAAGTTAAACAACATATATTGTTTTGGTTGTTTTAGTTTTTTTAAGTGGGGTGGTATTGCTGTTTGGTATAGAATATAGGTGTTAATTTATACAGGTTTTTAAAAACTTAAAAAAGAGAACATGGATTTGTTTAGGGGTTTAGGATGTTTTGGGGTTTGAGTAGGATTTAATTAATATTTTAGAAAGTATTTTGATAGTATACTTACTTTTTTAGTGAGTCCTTTCTGGCAATGTTCAATCTTTTCTTTAGCTGTTTTGAGTAATATCTGTAGTGGAAACATAAAGAGATGGAATATATAAGTTAGTTATTTGAGTAAAGATAAATTAGTGTTTTAGTTTAATTTGGCAGTTTAGTTAGAAAAGATAATTTACTTACGTTTTTAGAATAGTAGTAGGATGTAGGTTTCTTCTGTTTAGCAGAGTTTCTTCTTCGTTCAATGCTTTGGTTTAAGGCACAGTAGAAGACTTGTTTTAATTGGTTTATATAGTGGTTTTAAATTGTTTCTTGAATGTTATTGGTTGCTTTCTGTATGTGGCCTTTCTATTGGATGTTTTGAATTTTTTTTATTTAATTGGTTTCCTTTTATGGAAAATGCTAAGTAAGAGTATATTTAGTTTTAAAGGAGGAGAGTTTTAAATAATTATATAGAAAAAGATTGTTTATAATGTGTTTTAATTTTTTGGAATGTGTTTGAAATGCCTATGTGATAATTATTTCTGTTTTTTTTATGTTAAATATTTATATAGTTATAAATGTTATGTTTATGTTTAAGTTGAATATAATTGGAAAATGTATGTTTTAAGAAAATATTGTATTTATGTTGTTTAAAGTATTGGTTTTATTAGTATTAGAATTGTCGATATATTTAAAAAAAACGATATTATTGATGTCTATATTTTGGTTATCGATATTTGTTACATGTGTTATATTTATTTATGTCGATATTTAGTATTGCGATATTGATGTGTGCGATTTTAGTGTGATCGATATAATTGTATTACGATATTGTAGTGTCGATATTAGTGTAGTTTTTTAATTAAGTATACAATGTCGATAATTTTGATGTCGATATTTTTGTTGCGATATTTGTGTAGTTCGATAATGTGTCTTTCGATAATATGTCAGAGATCCGTTTAAAATATCCCTCTGCGTTTCGTCCTGGAATCAATGCCTGGAATTGATCATCAACACCGGCACTTATGGCAATCTGCCATATGGTGGCGCTGTGTTTCTAAATTAGCACAATGACCGTGTATTATTAATACAATGTACATTAAAATAGCTAATACCTGCCCCCTCACCCCCAATCCACTTTTTTTTTTTTACAAATTAAGCACTGACATGGCTCCATCTGTTATCGTGGTCAAGTTTTCTTTTACCACTGTAGCTTGTTTATACTTGTTTACTGTTTTTTAGGTCTCGCCTTTGTGTTAAGCCATGCAACAGTTGCTGTTGTTGCAACAAGGATATTTTGCTGCATAACTAAATACTTATAAGGTCCCAAAAGCGAGACCTATTGGCTATGCCAATGCTTGTTTTAATGTGTGCTCATAACGGAATGGTTCCGTCATGATCACACTGGCACTTATGCTCATGACAGAGCCATTCCGTCATGAGCATAGAAGGGGTTAAATTGAATAAGTAGTCCAAACGCAAATCATCTCATGATCC
The DNA here is from genome assembly GCF_964204655.1 of Triturus cristatus. Classification (NCBI taxonomy): domain Eukaryota; kingdom Metazoa; phylum Chordata; class Amphibia; order Caudata; family Salamandridae; genus Triturus; species Triturus cristatus. The sequence goes on along the minus strand of NC_140579.1, from coordinate 1,065,510,572 downwards.
AGTCCATATGCCAGTGTTCGGCTAAGATGTGGCGCGGACAAACGGTGCGTACAAAATTGCATACAAAAGGTTTACATAGAAACTATGGAAAGGTTTGTATGCAATTTTGTACACAATTTTGTTCAGTTTCATGTTCTTTGTTTAAAGCTTTTAGTTCTTTCTTTCGGAAATTGTTCAATCACGTGTCGAAGAAAGGCAACATGACACACTATTTAGATGGAGGATTGCCAGGAGAGTTAGCTGAGATTTCAAGAGTTGATGGAGGATGTGGGCCTCCTCTTGGCCCGGAAAAGACAGTTGGGCCAGTCCAGGTCATCACTTTTGTGGGGGTGGAGTTGGACCCCCTCTGGATGAAAATCAGGTTACCAGAGGACAAGACGTTGACATGCTTGCAGCTTTTGGACAGGACTTTGGAGAAGGCAAAAGGTACAAGTGAAAGATGTTCAAGTTTTGCTAGGCCACCTAAATTTTAGCTGCAGTGCAGTTCCAGCAGGCAGGACTTTTTGTAGGATGCCGGGTTTGGCTCCAGCAGGGACTGGGCTTCCACAACATTGGTGTGGCTCAAGGCAGGGGTGAAGGAGGATTTGAGGCTTTGGAATTTCTTTCGTACTGAATGCAATGGCGTCCCCAAGGATGTATGGGGGGGGTGGGAAGTATTTGAATTGTCCATTCAAGTGTTTTCAGATGCAGCTGGAGGGCATGGCTTTGGCCTTTTCGGCAAGGGTGCTGGTGTGCAGATGAGTGGATGGAGCCTTGGAAACCGAGGGTCAGGAGTATTGCTTTCCTCAAGTTTTTTCCCTTGGTGGTGGCAGTGTATTTGTGGGGTCAGCAGTTTGCCAATAAAACAGTGTTGTTCAATGTGAGCAATATGCCAGTGGTAAATGTGGTCATAAGGCAGTCGGCGAGGTATCCCCATGTTTGGCAGTTGTTACGAGTGTTTGTTTTTGAATGCTTGTGCGCAAATGTCATTTTTAAGGCACGTCATATAGCGGGTGTCCATAAGGAAATTACTGATGCACTTTCTCATATTCAGTGGGCAAGGTTCTGTGGTCTTGCACCGTGGGTCGAGATGAAGATGGTGATGCCAGCACATTTATAGTCCATTGGCGGGATCGTGTGAAGCAGCTTAATCTGGGCTCCTGGTCTGCGTCCTCGGCAGCATATGGGCTTGCATAAGTTTGTCCAGTCTGGGTCAGTGTGGTGGCTTGGTGACAGCAACGAGCAGGAATGGAGAAGTTTTGTGGTACAGTTCATTATGACCTTGATTGATAGGGGTTTCTCGGCCATTACCACAGCAGGCAAGTTATTAGGTGTGACATATTTTAGAAAGATGCTGTGGAGTTATGTGCTGTCGGCTGATGAAAGAGGAAGAAGGATATTGGAGAGGTGGTCCTGGGAGAGGGGGGCAGGGACCAAGGTGAGGTGATCACTCACGCTAGACATTCCGAAGAGGATCATTGGCAGCCTACTGCAGGTGTGACTGTGTTTTGGCAGCTTTTCGGGAGGCAGAGGTGGTCGGATCCAAGTTACAGGTCGGAATTCGCTGGCAGGATGTTTGTATACTTGCAGGGGTGGTGCAAGTCTGCCTTCCACGGTCAAAAGCCAACTAGTCCGGTTGCGGTAAATTTTGTAACGGACAGACTGGCTTGGAAAAGGGGAAGACGGTATTCTGATAAGCTGGTGAGTGACTGCCTAGTGACTGACAATAAAGCAGTGAGACTATATTAAGAGAAACAGCTGTTAAGGTGATGGAGCAGGGATTTAGAGGTCAATGCTAAAGGTAGAGTCGCAAGTTGGAGGAAGCAGCCCAGCCAAACTAGGTGCGGCTTGCGTCCAGGTGTGCTCCCTGAAGCTGATAACTAATTTCAACTTCCTTGGAAGTGGACAGGTGCTACTGCTGCTCCTTGACTCTGCCAGTAAACAATTTCACTATTGTAATCCTTCGAAGTGGCTATCTGCCTCCAGACACTACTCACCTGTTTCCACCTGTTTTTTCCTTTGGAAGACCTGTTAAAAGAAACCTGACTCCAGATAAGGAGTGGGCTGCTCAACCTAGGAACGACAAACCCCAAAATCCCGAATTGAATTGCCATTCATAAGACAATAATATTAAGCAAGTTGCTTTTAGGGGGTTCTTCCTAGACCTCCCCTAACAGAAAAGCGTATCTGACCTGGCAGGAAGAGATAGAGAGTCTAAGTAAAGCATTTAAAAGGTTCAGACAGAGCACAGATTTCATCATGCAGTCAGTTTGGGAAAGGGTACAACGTATGCTATCAAGAAGGAAGAAGAAACTTCAACCCATATTATCAGCAAAGAGTGGTAAGGCTAAATTAGCAAGGAAAAATCAGCTGTTAATTTCACCAGTAGCTGGTATGTTTAAGAGATCAATAAAAATTCTAGACAAATTCAAATTTCTAAAAGACCCTGGCTGAGTTATTTTCTCTACACCAGCTGACTCAAACTCTCTCCCAGACCCAATCACACCAACAAAAAAACCATAGCAGTCTGCCACAAATCTCCACCTTAAATTTAGAGCTTCAGGAAGGCCCGTGGTCTTTTTGCCCAAGGTGGAGCATGAGGAGAGCAAGGAGTCTGCTTGGGGCCCGTTCATCGATCTGGAGCTTCTTTCATTGAGATCTCGGTCGCCATGATCCTCCCCTGAACAAAAGCTATTCTACACATCTCCTACACATTAATGATTGGAGCTCCACTTCCAATTGAAGCAATATAGGAAATCAGCAAAGGCAAAAGCAGCTTGGACCCTAATTCTGTAGACCACAAAGGACCTGGCCTCTCGGAACTTCAACAATCGTGTTTGGGCCTGTCAAGGGGCCTTTACCCAATCTTCCAAAATAGCCAAAAAGAGCAGGAGGAGAAACCTGAGGATTTTTCTCTTAAGCAAGATCCACTCCCAATTGAAGGAATGGTGGAGGAAATCAACAAAGGTCAGAGCAGCTTGGTCCCTAATTCAGTAGACCACAAAGGACCTCGTCTCCTGGAACCTCAACAATCGAGTTCAGGTCTCTCAATGTGGCCTTCCTCTAACTCTCCAAAATTGTTTTAAAAAGCAGGTGGGAGCAATCTGTGTACATTTCTCTAAAGCAAGGCCCTCCCAGAACTACAGAACCAGACTGACCACTCTAATAGAAAATCTAAAAATAAGTCTTAAATATCCAAGGTACAACAAGGAGTTGCAATCACATGTACAAAAGTCTCCTTTGACGGTGGCTGTCAGCTCCCTTGAGAAATGAGTTGATCTGAAATTCCAAAAAAGAATGATGGGGCCCCGAAAGAGGACCTATCCCCTCATAATGCAGCTTTAACAGAGTTTTAAGGCCTCACTGATTCAGTTAAGGATACACACAGTGAGAGTTCCAGCGAATCTCAAACTGCCCATCAAGCGCCTCCAGAGCCAGTAATATAAAAAAAGAAAAATGGAAAATATTGCACAAAGCAAGAAACAAAAAAGAGCAAGCTTACTTATTGTTCATGGTGTAAGTACAACAAAGTTGGGGAATTGCAAAACCATCCCCTCACGTGCGGCAGAACCAATTAAGAACAACAACAAGAACCCAAAAAAGAAGCTGAAACTCTTTCCGATACTCTATTCCATAAAACACTAAAATCACCAACTAGGGGAACGCCTATCACAGAACCTGCTACCACCGAGGATGGTCCAGTAAGCCCACCTCCTCATAAAGGTGGCAATTTCCACACTTTTTTTTTTTTTTAACTTTATTTATTAAGTTTTGCTTGCAAACAGCCAAAGTAATCAAAACAAAACTGCACACAGCCATTGCAGCGTCTTCATAAGTGATACACAACACATCAACACTCATCAATGAGATACATACTAAAGTACATGTAATCCCTGCTCGTCCCGACACAGTTCGCGGCCTGCATACAAGTCCACAGGCCATCAGTCCACGCTACAGACATGGATCTTTCAGCGGATCACATAAAGGTAGGCATTAGTCTATTTCAGGAGAGAAGTTGCACTAAACCGTCCCCATCCCCGGTCTCCCCGCATGCCCACATACATAGAGTTCAGCGAATAGCAATATCCCAGGAGGAACATAATCTCACAACGGCACCATACTCCCAGTCTCTGGAGGAGACTAAAGGGCTCTGAGTCTAAAATCCAGCCATTATCACTCCAGGCTCAACAATGCAGTCTATGTGGAACCCTCTGGGGCGTGTAGCAGGAGATGCTGTTTAAGTGTTCCCCATATGTCCTTGGGTCTCGAGCTGCGGAGCAACGTTTCTGCATAAATGAAGCTCTGATCCTGACTATAGATCATATCCTCAAGCCATTCCTTAAATTTGGGGGCGCGTCCCCTACCCCATCTGCACGCCACCCTTCGCTTTGCCAATAATAGCGCAAGTGTAACGTAACGGCGATACGCCTGTGGGAGCTGCTCAGTATATCCCAGCAGTGCCATAAGTGGACTACATTCAATGACACCCGACGTCATTTGTGTGAGTGCTTCAAAGACTTTTAACCAATATTCCGAGACCCTGGGGCATTCCCATGCCAGGTGCATAAAACCAGCCCCCGGGCTACCACATCGGTCGCAGCTGTCATTGTCACGCAGCTTGAGTCTGTATAATTTTACGGGTGTACAATAGATACGGTGGATGTACCGAAAATGGATAATATGTAATCTGCAGCTGGCGGAAATGCGTGCAACTTGCATACAACAATACCCCCACTGCTCTGGAGTCAGGTCGAATCCCAGATCAGTGGACCAGTGGTGCAATGCCGCATGCGTAGGTTCTGGCTGAAGAGCATGTACCGTGTGATATAGTGTAGAGACCATATGCCTCGGGCTATCTGCAGACACCATACGATGGAACGGTTAATGAGTCTGGTTCCTTGGGAAATTCCGGGAGAATAGTCCACAACCCCTGTTGTAGCTGTAAATACAAGAATGTATCGAACGGAGTGGGAATTGTCTGTTGGAAAAACTGATCAGCCGAACGAAATCTACCATGTATAAAAAGATACCCCCATGTGCCAATATGCAGTCGCGTGCATAACTTATGAGACCCCCGCTCTTGCAATAATGGCCTCTGTGGAGGATAGGAAAGAGGCATCAGTGGAGAATATAACATTGCAGCCTTAAGACGCCGCCCAATGTTGAGCCAAGCAGTGACTGTACTCATGAAAGTGGTAGGTGGCATGGTTCTGGCCGGCGTAGATGTATGAACCACCCCACTCAGCGGAACCGGGTCCGCCAACCAATCCTCCGCCGCAACCTGAGGCATATAGCACGATGGGCACATCCAATAATAAGCATGTTGTGCCTGTGCGCATGCAAAATATAATTCAAAATCTGGTAGGTCAAACCTTCCTTGCGCATATGGTCTCGTGAGCACAGTCCACTTCAGGCGGGGCTGTTTACCTCCCCAAAATAGCCTCAGCAATTCTGTTCTAAGAGAGGCGAAAAAATGTCGTCGTGGGGGATAGGGAATGTTCAAGAAAAGGTATAAAAACTGCGGGAGTATCACCATTTTGATCAAAGAGGCACGGCCGGCCATAGACAAAGGTAAAGCTATCCAGCGCGTGACATTGCAGGCCAGGCGGTCTATCACCGTGCCATAATTAAGAGTAGTCCCAATTTGAATCCCTAGGTAGCGGAGGTCTGCTTCACACCAACCCAAGGGGAAATCAGGTGCAAATTTGGCTACCGCAGGCGTGAGGGGAAAGATCAATGACTTCGCCCAGTTAATATGGATGCCCGACAAACGTCCAAACACTATAAATTCCCGCAAGAGTGGGTTAAGATTATTTCGCGGATTTCTGACGTATAACGTCATGTCGACGGCATAAAGCGATTTTAGGATGTGCCGCAAGTTACAGCGTAGAGCGCGTTCTCGATGATGTTGTCTCAGTTTACAGGCTATTGGCTCTATCGCAAGGGCGAAGAGCAGAGGAGACAGTGGGCACCCCTGCCGGGTGCCTCGGGATATGGGAATTTTGGCGGAGATGTATCCATTTATGAGAACTCGGGCAGTGGGGCACGTATATAGCAGGCGTATCCAGGAAATGAAGAGTAATGGAAAGCCCATTCGGCAAAGTATTGCATTAAGATAATCCCATTCTACGGAATCGAATGCCTTCGTGGCATCAAGAAAGACCGCAGCCATGGGCAAATCTGGCGCTATGTTTTGAAGTATGGAAAATAAATGTACGGAGGTTAAGCAAGGTAGCCCGCCCAGGCACAAAGACAGATTGGTCAGGCAACACCAGTTTATCTATTAAGAGCAGCAGTCTGTTAGCAAGGACCTTAGCCAGGATTTTAGTATCACAGTTCAATAGGGATAAAGGCCTGTAGGAGTAACATGAGGTAGGGGCCTTGCCAGGTTTAAGCAGTGACAATATCATTGCCATCCTCATAGATGGGGGAGCTTGCCACCCTCCATGGACTCCATGTACACATCCTTCAACACCGGGGCCATGATATCAATGTAGGCCTTGTAAAATTCGGCTGGCAGGCCATCGAGTCCTGGGGCCTTGCCAGATTTCTGTTGCATAATTGCCTCTCTAATTTCGTCGAGCTCAAAGGGGGCACTAAGGAATTCTCTATGATGATCTTCTAGCCTTCCCAGTGCTACATCACCCAAGTAACTATCAAGCTCCATTCTGTCTTGGCGTTGTGAAGTGTACAGTGCAGAGTAGTGTGCTGTAAAACAAGCTAAAATTTCCGTATTGTCTACGTGAGCTTCCCCGTCTGGGCCTTGAATTTCCAGTACATTCTGCGAGCCTCTAGGCCTCTTAATCATATCCGCCAAAGCTCCACCAGGACGTTCCCCCTCACCATACCGTCTCGCCTTCCAATACTTTCCCTTAAAATTGGATTCTCACGCCGCAGTGGCTGTATAGTCAGCCAGCTTCTCCTTAAACTGCAATAGTGCATGCTTATCTCCTCCCCCTGCCATCCCATGCTCCAGGGCCTTAAGCTCAAGCTCCAACTTCTGCAGTGTGTTTCGTAGGTCTTTCAGGACCCCAAAACATTTTGAGATACAGAATCCCCGAATGGTGACCTTGAAGGCCTCCCATAGTATTTCTATGGAGTCAACCGAGTGTCTATTTCTACTAAAAAAATCACGTATCTCTTCTCCCAGTTCCATGTGAAAACTTGCGTCTAAAAAGGCCATTGGTTGTAATCGCCAATGCCGTCTGGGTGTATTGTAGCCGGGTATATTAACCTCCATCTTGACAGGTGAGTGATCGGAGAATGTTTTAGCCAAATGAGTGATTGCTGTCATGGAGGGTGCAAGATCCCTTGAGAGCAAAAAATAGTCTAATCGCGCCCAAGATCCCGCATGAGTGTTAGTATGTGTACCCTCCCTAACCAGCGCATGGCGAAGACGCCACGCATCTACCAGGCCGCCCTCCTGAAGTATCTCCAACATAACCGCTTGTGTCCTGGTGTAATGATGCGGGCCGGATTTGACCTGTCCAGAGTCGGCTGAAAAGCTACATTAAAATCGCCGCCCCATATCACCTGTGTGGACCCCAGCTCCATGATCTTACCCCAAAGCACAGAGAAAAATTCAGGTGCATCAAGGTTGGGACCGTAGCAGCAGACCATAATAACGGACGCCGTACCCAGTCTGCCCCATACCAATACATAGCGGCCCTGAGGGTCTGTGGCTGAGCCGATAAACGTGAAAGGTGTACCTTTTTTTATTAGTATGGCTGTCCCCCTTGCATAGGAGGAATAAGAAGCAAATATTCTGAGGTCTGCCCATCTACTGGCAAAAACAGGAGGCTTCAGAGGGTCCATGTGGGTTTCTTGCAGCATGGCCACCTGAATGCGGTGGCGATCAAGGTAGAAGACAATTTGCCTACGCTGTCGCGGATCTCCCAACCCCCGAACATACCAGGAAAGGAACCTTAGGCTGGGATCTGGGGGACCTTCCTGAATTAACTGTGTATTGTGTCGTGACATTCCACTTTCAGCAGGTAGTTATCTAGTAAACCATGTTTGTGTACCACTAGGTCTGCAATCATTGTTAATACATACATAAAGCAAGAACAAAACCACTCAACTGCCCCCCCACCCTCCACCCACAATGACATCCCAATCATGCCAATGAGTATACCCCTCCCACCCTCCCTCCCCTCTTTAACCAACCATTGCATTATTTCTTAGTCTACCAGGGGTTTTCCCTTATGGGGGACCTATCTAGGTGACCCAACCCACCCTCACCAACCACGAGGCAATGACATGGGGGCAACCGCCTCTGGCAGAGTCAGTGAGGTGTTCGGCCCTAGTGAACCTTTGAGCCAGTATCAAAAAGTGAAAAACAGAGTGTAGCACCATGGATTCTCCACAGCCTATCAATCCCAGCCAAACCGCCAGGCCTCCCATACCCTCCCATGCAGCAGCAGCGATGTAACAGAGGCATCGAGCATACAGTACAGCCATCCAGCCATCCACTAGTCTACTGCATCTAGGTTTTCAGAGCTCACGGCAGCTTCCTTAGGCTTCTTGAGGCGCTTCAAAAATTCCTCGGCCTGCTGAGGCTTGGTAAACAACATCTGTTTTCCCTGATACGTAATTCGCAACCTTGCAGGATATAGCAGCGCGTATTCTATTTTGGCTTGGCGCAGTTTTTGCTGCACCGGAAGAAATCGCCTTCTGTCCTCCTGCACCAAACATGTAAAGTCTGGGTAGATTGTAAATGATGTGCCATCATAGTGTAATGTTTTCTTCTCACGGGCTATCCGCAGAATATTGTCCCGATCCCTGTAATTTAGAATACGGGCTATAATAGGACGCGCAGCCGCCCCAGGGGGTGGCCGAGGACCAAGCGCTCTGAGCGCGCGCTCCACAATTAAGTGCGGGGATAGCGCTTCAGACCCTATGGTGTCCAGCAATAATTTCTCGATATAGGACTCCATCTTTCCTGTGTTGACACTCTCAGGGATTCCAAGCACGCGAATATTATTCCATCGACTCCTCGCCTCCAATTCCTCATTTTTCGCTACTATTATTTTAAGCAATTTATCCATTTGGGAAACATTACTTTGGAGCTGCGTCGTTGCATCCTCGTTGTCTGAAATCCTGTGCTCCGTTTCCGTAATGCGCTCTCCATGTTGATCCATTTTGTGCACTATACTGTCTATACGGGATGTCATAGAGTCCATTTTATCTGCCAACGTCGTCAGACCTTGCCGGACCTCTAGCATAAGGGCCTTCATTTCACCGCTAGGGCCAGTATCACCACCCGAGGCACCTGCCTCTGCACCCGTGTCCATCTCTGTCGCCTGGGAGCGCATAGATTTTTTAGATTCAAAGGTAATACGCAGTTGTTTCGCGTCTGTCTTCCCCATTATTAGTGTGACCCACTACCACAGCGGCCACCTGGCAACCAGATTTGGAGAACAAGCGAACCAGGGAACCTATAGTCGTGCTCAACCTCGATGTTACTGATCCAACCTCACAGTCGTTACACACCCGCCCCCACTCCCCAGCTAATACCAGAGCAGCAAATCCCATCAATAGGTGGCAAGGGCCCACAAACCCCTACCACACCGGGGCCTCCTACGACCACGTCGCCACGCAGTATATCAGTTATTAAGACCCATCCACCACAGCAGGCACAAAGAAATTAGTAATGGCGCCACTGACTCGTAGTAGATCGCTGTGCCGACTGTATCTCTTGCGGCTCCCAATCAGCAGGCAAAACCAGGCTATAAATTTGAGGGCCGAGCACACCTCTGGAGCAGCACCTCCAGCAGCCAGGGCCCCCCCAGGACAACGTCAGCGGACATCAGCGATATCATGAATCTAAGTATTCCTTCACCAGGATGCAAACATGTGGGTCCTCCCAGACCAGCAGATCAGCGGGCATCAACGGCACAGAGGGCGCAGGCGGCGTCGCGGCCTCCAACTGCCCCCACCACTTGAAGTCCAAAGAACAGAGCGCGTCAGGCGCCAGCGATGCCACGCCGTTATCGAATGAATGCCCCAGTCCAGGCCCAGCACACAATCCACTGCCTCATCCACTAGGCACACAGACCCAAGGCGTACATGCATCCAGCGCCCAGTGGCGCCGGAAGAAGGATCTGCGTGCCAGAACACTCCTCAGCCCAGCCGACAATCCGCCAACACAGCTCGGTCCTCACCCCTAGGGAAGAGCATCAATCCGGGAGCGAGAGGCCTCTCACCGCCTCGCGTCCAGAGGCGCCGACAGGGATCAACCGTAATGGCGCCACCGCCTATGGCCGGTCCGCCAAACGTGCGGCGCGCTCTGCTCATCGGCGCTCGCCAGGTATTCTGCGCCTCAGCCACTCCCGCTCCGGTTGAGGAAGAATGCAACGTCTATCTGGTCACATATAGAGGCGCGACCCCCAAGCCGCACTCACCCAGGCGATGCGATCGGATAACTCCGCTGCGGCCCGGACTCCACGAGGGAAGCCCCGGACTGGCGTATTCTCAGCCGCCGCCGCCCTCCAGCAGCGCCCGTCAGTCCCCGCAGACAGCAGCAGCGAGCCCGCCCAGGGAACACAGACGGCCGTCTCACGCCCTTTCAAGCACGGCGCCCGATGCCTCACCGGCTCTGCTGGCATACACTCCTGATTGTGTGTAGAATTAGCTCAGTTGGACAGGATAAGTTACGGATAATCTGGCCGAACTGCGGGAGCTTCACTCAGTGGCAGCCATTCCGCAAGTGCGCCACCTAGCGCCCCCCCCAATTTCCACACAGAATTAACCCGGTGTGAGATGGGTCAGAGGAACATGGCCCAATCACACCAAGCAAACCTGTCTAATAACGGTGGCAGACCTGAGCCCTTAAAACCTAACAATGGTGAGGAACAACGTAGCCAGACAACTGGTCTGGCTAACACTAATTCCAGGGAAATACAACACATAATAGATCCCTCAAGCAACCAGTCAGTAAGACCAAGCGAAGTGGGAGATACCATGATAGCAAGGCAATCCTCTGATCATCATTTTCAAGTACCCAGTTCCTCCTGCAAAACAATCTTACCCCGGTTGGGAGGCATGACATCATTAACCGAAGCAAGATTTTAAAGTTTGTGCAGGTGGTCCCCTCCCTTGAAAAGAACTTCAGCAGACATGGAGTCCATTTAATTTCTGGCCTCAACAGACAGTCAGATACAAGAATCAACTCCTGTGACTTGGACAAAAAGCTTGCCCGCAAGATGGTCCTCCAGGAAAAGGAATGCTTCCTGGCTTCAGCTAATAAAACACATGCCTCCCCCAGTACCCTACACAGTACTATTTGCTCCTCAAAAGGCGAACCTTAAAGCACACGATTCTGGAGATATGAAACAAACATTTTTGATTCTTTGGAACCCAGCTGGGAAGTCACCTACACTAACACCCTCAGCCCCCAATAAATGACTGACAGGCCAAAACAGCAAAATAAAGTTACACATAGGCTTGCTTATGGCAGCCTGACAAGGTGATAACTGTTCATGACACCGTGAGGCTCACACATCTCATACATCTCAAGCACCTAATCAACTGGAAAGTCTAAATCTTTGCTCATGGAACATCAGCGGTGTACAGACCAAAACCAAGGAAAAGAACCGTCCAGCTCTTCTGAAGGGGAACCACATCACCTGCTTGCAAGAGACATGGACTCTCCAACCTTTTTCAGTAGACAGTTTCGCTGGTTATTTTTCCCCTGTGGTCAAGACAAAAAAGTCTGGACACCCTAAGGGGGGCCTGGCCACCTTTATAGCTATAGCACTGCAGTCTTAAAGTGAATTGGTGGAATTAGATGATTGAAACATCTTAATAATCAAACTCTTGAAGTAGCACCCTGGAATTAAGACTCCCCTTCTGCTGATTAACATACATCTAGATTCAGGAACCAGGTCTTCGAGTGTATCTAATCTTTCGAGCATTCAGGCTGTCCGATGTGGCCGTGTCCTCGGGATTGGAGTGATGCTAGTATGGGTCCACCTCTCAATAGCTTCAAGTCTGATTGCTATATCAGCACAGACTGTTGAAGTGATTAAGCGGGGGGAGGAAAGGTAGGGAACAGCAGGGAGGGAGATCTGTAAAAAAGGAACACAATTACTAACTACTCTTTCCCCTCTCTGTCACTGCTACCCTCCTCCCTCACACCAGATATACATATATAGCCATATAGCAATATCTATAAAAGAGACAGGCACTTTTGTTTCTATTGTGTAGGCCAGATGAGAAGACAGATCTTTTTACCATAAAATGTTGTGTTGCTTATGTACCACTATGAGAAAGGAAAATATACCATTCAATATAGGATCTATTAACACCACAAGATTCTTATTAGATGTAGGTCGAGGCGTCTTACATACCCAATTATCTGTGTTGTCATGAATCACAGGGGGAGTGAGAAATGTCCTTCCTAGGTTCTGTCCTTCCTAGGTTCTGACACCAAGCCCCTGTTGTATGCACAAACAGATAAGCAATACACAATATAAATGTGCTATTCAAATCATAGCATCTCAAACAGATATCCAAATATTGACAAGCATTCCTTCCGCTTGTAGCACATACAGATATGAGAGCAAAGTTCCGAGTATACTCAAGGCATGGATTCTGATTAAGGAAGAATGGATATCAACAGTTATCCTGGTCAAAAAGGATGTTACTGCACTCCCAGGCACCTTATTACCAGTACGCTGGTGTACAAGGAACAAAATCCTGGTCCGTAAAAAACTCCTGGACTTCAGATTAATTCTTACACGACCTCCCAACGAGGAAGCCTCTCCTCAGAGAGTCGAAGAAAAAAGCTCAAGCATGAATCAGGCCGCTCCACAATTCCTCGCCGCATGAGCTTCAAAAGAAACTCGCCAACGAAAAGGCAGGAGTAATTGTCAAACGTCACAAAACATACAACCGCATCCACGCAGTGTACATTCATGGTTCAACAAGCCAATGGCTCCAGAAACAAAGTGCGTGGTGTAAAATGCACCCTTACCGGACTGTGTCCCGTTCCTGCCAACACCGTCCAGTAATCCAAAGAATAATCGGCCACGTCTCGTGAGTGACCCGGAACCGATTTATCAGTAAGGCCTCGAGGGAAAATGAACATGCGTGCGCATCATTTCCTGAACAAGCCGCATTACGGGAGTCGTAGTTCCGACTCTTTGGCGTGTCAATGTTCTCTCCGGGCTCCGGAACCTTCTCCGGGACCGAATAGTCTGCCGCAAGCACTGTTTAAATCCAATCCACCTTTCTGGGCTGCTACATTAACAACATTATTTAACAGTACCTTCCAACAATTCACTCCAGACTCTTGAAAGAGCTCCAAAATAAATACACTTTTCAAGGGTGGTGATCATTACCAACCAGGATATTATCATTTGAGCACCTTCAAGACACTGAGGCTAAACACTTTGCTAGCGTGCTACTTAAAGATCTGCAGGGGTCGGCACATCAACTAATATTCTGGCATTATCACTAATAATAGACAAGCTCAAGCACAAAAAACTCAACTGATCCATCTCTGCTACGTTGATTACAAGGCCACATTTGATTGTGTGCAATGTAACCTTCTCTGGCAAAAGCTAAGATCCTGGGGTATTCCGGCTCACATTCTATAAGCCACACAGCTTCTGTACACAGACACCTGGGCAGGGTGAGAATCAGAGATGGTTCAATTTTGTCAAGGAAAATTCAAACTTCTTAGGGGCTAAAGCAGGGTTATGTCTTGGTGCCATATTTGTTTAATCTTGTTTTAGCTGATTCATCTTCCACTCTGGATGCAGAAAATTCGCACACTCGCAAATTAGGTCCCATGCTCATTTCGAATCTGTTATATGCGGAGGACGTGATCCTGCTAGGCAAGAAAAAAAATTGGTTTACAGCGACTTATTGATAAGTTATTCTTGTACACATTAACCAACAGTATGACAGTAAATCTGAAGAAAACTAAGATATGGAAGTCAACAGCAGGATTTAAACAAATTACAAATGGTTCCTGCACGGTAAACAACCAGAGCAGGCAAGAACCTATAGATACTTAGGAGTTTTTTTTGATGATAGAGGCTCTTTTCAACAGCACAGAAAATACCTGATGAGGAGAAGCAACCCTTTGATTCTTGCCTTTCGCACCTTGCAAAGAGCCCTGCCGGACCAGACTATGAACGCCTTCTGAAAATAGTTGCTGCAAAACTCTTCCTGAGTATCTTTTATCAATCAATCAATCAATCATAGAATTTGTAGAGTGCACTACTTACCCGCGAGGGTCTCAAGGCGCTGGGGAAAAAAGGGGGGGGTGCCGCTACTGGTTGAACAGCCAGGTCTTGAGTAGCCTCCTGAAGGTCAGCAGGTCTTAGGTCTGTCGTAGGCTGAGTGGGAGGGTGTTCCAGGTCTTGGCGGCCAGGTGGGAGAAGGATCTGCCGCCGGTGGTTGGTCCCTGATGCGCGGAACGGTGGCGAGGGAGAGGTCGGCGGAGCGGAGCTGGCGGTTAGGGACGTAGAAGAGGAGTCATCTGTTGAGGTAGGCTGGGCCGGTCTTGTGCAGTGCCTTGTGTGCATGGATGAGGAGTTTGAAGGAGATTCTCCTGTCGACGGGGAGCCAGTGCAGGCTTCTCAGGTGGGGGGTGATGTGGCTGTGGTGTGGTACGTCGAGGATGAAGCGTGCAGAGGCGCTTTGAATGCGTTGCAGTCGTTTGATGAGCTTGGCCGGGGCTCCCGCATAGAGGGCGTTTCCATAGTCGAGTCTGCTGTTGACGAGGGCCTGGGTGACTGTTCTTCTTGTATCTGTTGGGATCCACCTGTAGATCCTGCGGAGCATGCGGAGGGTGTTGAAGCAGGAGGAGGAGACAGCGTTGACTTGCTTGGTCATGGAGAGCGTTGAGTGGAGGATGACTCCCAGGTTGCGTGCGTGGTCGGTGGGTGTCGGGGCTGCCCCCAGTGCCGTTGGCCACCAGGAGTCGTCCCAGGCTGATGGGTTGGAGCCGAGGATGAGGACCTCCGTCTTGTCCTTGTTCAGCTTTAGTCGGCTGCTCTTCATCCAGTCGGCGACGGCCTTCATTCCTTCGTGGAAGTTGGGTTTGGCGGTGGGGGGTTCCTTGGTGAGGGAGAGGATCAATTGAGTGTCGTCGGCGTAGGAGATTATGTTGAGGTCGTGCTGTCGGGCGATGCGTGCAAGCAGGGCCATGTAAATGTTGAACAGTGTCGGGCTGAGGGAAGAACCCTGGGGTACGTCGCATATGATCTCGGAGGCTTCGGATCGGAATGGGGGAGGTGGACTCTCTGGGTTCTGCCAGAGAGGAAGGAGGTAGTCCATTCCAGGGCCTTGTCTTGGATCCCTGCGTCATGGAGGCGTGCACGTAGGGTACGGTGTCAGACCGTGTCAAAGGCGGCGGAGAGGTCCAGCAGGATGAGGGCTGCGGTCTCGCCGTTGTCCATCAGGGTCCTGATATCGTCGGTGACCGCGATGAGGGGAGTCTCTGTGCTGTGGTTGCTGCGGAACCCTGACTGGGATGGGTCCAGGATGCTGTTTTCTTCGAGGTATCGGGTTAGCTGTCTGTTGACGATCTTCTCGATGACCTCGGCTGGGAGATGGGCCGGAAGTTCTTGAGGTCCCTCGGGTCCGCCTTGGGTTTTTTGAGTAGGGCGTTGATTTCGGCGTGCTTCCAGCTCTCTGGGAAGGTCGCGGTCTCGAAGGAAAGGTTGATGGCGTTGCGCAGGTGGGGAGCGATGGAGCTGCTGGCTTTGTTGAAGATGTGGTGTGGGAAAGGGTCTGACGGGGATCCGGAGTGGATTGTGCTCATGGTCTTGATGGTGTCATTGATGTTCATGTTGGTCCATGCTGTCAGGGGGTCGTGGTCGATGGTGGGTGGCGAGTCCGGTGTGTCGGTGTCTGTTGGGACTGTCTGGGTGTTGAAGCTGTCCTGGATGTCGGCGATCTTGCGGTGGAAGAAGGTGGCGAGGGAGTCGCACAGGGCTTACGACGGCGGGATGTCGTTGGTGTTGGAGCTGAGGTTGGAGAGTTCATTCACGATGTTGAAGAGCTCCTTGCTGTTGTGTGCGTTGTTGTCAAGGTGGTCTTTGAAGGAGATCCTCTTGGCGGACCTGATGTGGTGATGGTGGTTGCGGACGGCGTCTTTGTGGGCTGTGTGGCTGTCCGGTGTCTTCGCTGTGCCATCTTTTCTCTAGTTTTTCGGCAGGTACGCTTGGATGCTAGGAGTTCCGGTGTGAACCAGCTGGCTCTCTTGCTGGTGTCTCTGTAGGTGGGTTTTTTCAGCGGGGCAAGGGTGTTGGCGCAATCGTCTATCCATCGTCTGAGGTTTTGGGCAGCGTCGTCGGTGTTGGAGGGGTCGGTGGATGGGCTGAGAGCGAGGTTTGCCTGTAGTTGGTCTTCAGTGACTTTATTCCAACAGCGGCGTGGGATCTGTTGGGTTTCTGGAAGGTAAAGTGAATGCAGCGGTGGTCGGTCCAGGGGAGTTCGGTGGTGTGGCTGAAGGAGATGTGGGAGCTTGGGGAGAAGACGGGGTCTAGCGTGTGGATGGCGGAATGGGTCGGCGTTGTGACGAGCTGTCTTAGTCCGAGGTTGGCGAGGTTGTCGATCAGAGTGGTGGAGTTGCTGTTGTCCTCCAGGTGAAAATTCAGGTCTCCGAGGAGGATGTAGTCGGTGGAGCTCAGGGCGTGCACGCTGATGAAGTCAGCGATGGAGTCGCTGAACTGGGGTCGGGGTCCGGGGGGTCTGCAGACGAGGGTGCCTCTAAGGGTGGTGTTGGGGACCGTGTGGATCTGGAAGTGCAAGTGTTCGGCGGTGCACAGAGTGTTGTCGGTGCTGGTCGAGACCCTGATGGTGTTATTGTGGACGATGGCGATTCTTCCTCCTACTCCGTTGGTGCGGTCTCTGCGGGTGATCTTATAGCCGTCTGGGATGGCTATGGCGATGTCGGGTGCGGAGGAGTCGTTCATCCACGTCTCTGTCAGGAAGGCGACGTCCGGTGATGATGTGTCGAGCAGGTCCCAGAGCTCAACACCGTGTTTGCGTGCAGAGTGGGTGTTCAGTAGGATGCATCGGAGGTGGTTGAGGTCCTTCTTGGCGGGTGCTTCGACGGCTCTGAGGCTGGTGTAGCTGCAGTTCCGGCTTGTGAAGGGACCATGGGTGCATTTCGGGGCGGCCTTGAAGCAGGTGTGGGTCCGTCCGGGGTTGAGTGCGTGGAGTGTGCTGGCATCGTAGCGGTGGAGGTCATCGTGGTGGACGCGGGGGGCACAAGGACCAGGGGTTCTGGCGCTGGGTGTGGTCCAGGCGCGGACGGGCGCAGACGGGCTTGCCTTAGTCGCGCCTTCGGTGCGCCAGCGGCGCGCGTCCGCTGCGCGGCAGCACAGCTCTCGCCATATATGGGGAGGTGGGAGGGAGGAGCAGCTGGGAGGCGGGAGGCAGGGGCAGCAGCGAATGGTCAGTGAGGGGGGGCGGGGACACAGGGGACGCAGCGGTGGGAATCAGGAGTGGCGAGGTTGCTGGGGGCAAGAATCAGGGCACAGAAGGCAAAAAGAGGGGCACAGAAGGAAAAAAAAACGAGCACAGAAGGCAAAAAGCGGGGCACAGAAGGCAAATAACGGGACACAGAAGGCAAAAAGTGGGGCACAGAAGGCACAAATGGGGCACAGAAGGCAAACAGGGCACAGAGAGAGCAGGCAGAGGGGGAGCTTACCAGCAGCAGCAGTGGGCAGGATAACGCAGGCGGAGCTGTGTAGTGGGGAGCGACCTACCTGGCAAGGTCAAAGGAGCTCTCCTCACAGCGCAGCTGCCGCCATATATGGGGAGGTGGGAGGGAGGAGCAGCTGGGAGGCAGGGGCAGCAGCGAATGGTCATTGAGGGGGACGCGGGGCGACAGGGGACGCAGCGGCGGGAATTGGGAGTGGCGAGGTTGCCGGGGGCAACGGGGCAAGAGTCAGGGCACAGAAAGTAACGGGGCACAGAAGGCTAAAAACGGGGCACAGAAGGAAAAAAAAAACGGGGCACAGAAGGCAAAAAACGGGGCACAGAAGGCAAACAATGCAATGGTCTCGGCAATATTATAGGTAGAGCTATTGGTATTGCTCATTATTTTTTTATTATGTTTGTATCCCTAAATAAATGGCATTGTCATTTCTATTGGCATTAGCTTTTTTTTTGCATATGCGATACCTATTGCATTAGCAGAGAGAGAGTGAGGTAGTGAGAGAGAGAGAGTGAGGTATTGAAATAGAGAGTGAGGTAGTGAGAGAGAGTGAGGTAGATAGAGAGTGAGGTAGTGAGATAGAGAGTGGGGTAGATAGAGAGTGAGGTAGTGAGATAGAGAGAGTGAGGTAGTGAAAGAGTGAGGTAGTGAGGGAGAGGGATGTTGTGAGGTAGTGATATATAAGCATAGAGTGATGTTGTGATGTAGTGAGATAGAGAGAGAGGTAGTGAAAGAGAGAGTGAAAGTGAGTTAGTGAGCTAGAAAGATTGAGGTAGTGAGATAGAGAGTGATTGAGGTAGTGAGTGAGAGAGAGTGAAGTTGCAATGGTCTCGGCATTGTTAAAGTTAGAGCTATTGGCATTGCTCATGACATTTTTGTTTATGTTTTTATTTTTAAAACATTTAAAGAAACTGCATTGTTATTTACAATGTCAATAGCTTAATCTCTCTCCAATGCGAGACCTATTGCATTTGCACTCACACAGCCACACACACAAAGCCACCCACACACACAGAGCCACCTACACAGAGCTATTCACATAGAGCAACCCACACACAAATAGAGCCACCCACACAGAGCCACCTACAAAAAAAAGCTACACACACACACACTGATGACGTCTGCTGACTGCTGGTCTCTGTATATATAATTAATGGTCTCATTGTCTTTTCTTGCAAAGCTTTGCTTCCTTCAAATTGCGTCGCTTGGCAAACGAGCGTTGTTTGTGCCTTTTGTTGTGTGTTTACCTCGGCCTCCTCTATTCAGAGCTCATCTTGCACCAGTACGGTTTGTGAAAATACATTTGTTTGATATGAAGTAGCTTGGGTCACTTTATAACAGCCAAATTTACGCATCCGGGGGTTCTTGGACGTTATCTGCATTAGCCTCTTACCACCAAACGAGAAACCCCTAACAGGATTAGGAACACAAAGAAGAGATGGACATCACACAAGGGCGTGAAAGCAGCAACACCAACAGGCTGCTAAAGTCTTCCCAGTTGAACTACAGGTTCCAGCCCCGGCTGCCTCCAGCATTTTGGCTTCCTACAAACAGTAGGGGTTTAAAGTAGCAGGCATGAGTCACCGATAGTCTCAGAGGAAATTAAAACTGCAGGCGATTTACTGAAAAGGCACCAAAGTGATTTGTTGGGGGTTGGCGGGGGGCGCTTAAAAACGGGAGCTGCTGTCTCCGCACACAATGCATTCCTTCCGCGGGTAATTTCACAGTGTCATCCAGAAGACGGAGGCAATTGCTCCACGTAGCCAGCAGGTATGTCTGCACCGGCTTCATTAAAGGCGCACCTGAAATCTCGAAGTATAATCTAATCTGGCCCGCAGGCAGGACCAGAAGATAGAGCAGGACTTTCTGCTTTGTGTCGATAAATCAATCCCCTCTGCTAAGCAAGCTCTTTCGCTCTGGTTTTTCAAGTCTTAAACGGTTTTTAAAAGAAAGGCATACGGAAGGCTACGTTTGTTTGCTCTCGGCATGTACTCCGGGCGTTGATATTGGGCACCCGGTGACCCGGAAGAGGTCCGCGAGCATCACCACATCGCAGAATACCGTTTCTGGTGTCGACAGGGGCTCCGCTAGTACGGGCGACCCTGCACTCTAAATAAAGGCGGCCTTGAGGGTACTGACCGCCAGTCATAAGAAGGGGACGGGTGAGTAGCGGCGTTCACAGGGACCCACTCAAGACTGGGGCCCATGGGTGCACAGCAAAACAGAAACCGCCCCATCACGTCTGCTGAGGCAAGATGGACATCCAGTGAAGGGAAACCAACTTAGTCGCACATCTCAAAGCATTTCAAACGTCGTACAGGAAGATACATGGAGAGGGGCGGGATACAAGCACTGTTCAAGTAAAAAAAAAAATATTTTTAAAAAGCCTACGGTCACATTCTCAGTGCTGAAATGCCTTAAGAATATGAAAGCATTTTATCAGTTGGCGTTTGTACCATATTACGAGTTGTTTCCCCCAGTAATAAGTGTGATATGCAAAACTGGGTGCAAATAGTGTGTGCACCTGATTCTACATTGTTTTGTGCAGAGCTCCAAAAAATGTTCAGACTCAAAACCCCTTCTGAAAAAATAACAAGCATTAACAAGCACACCACTGCCTAAGCACACCACTGCCTTTCTCCGAGGCAAAGCAGAAATGCCTCGGAGAAACTCAGCGGCGGTTTCAGATTCGGGGGCGTGTTTCTTTTTCTCTCCTCTTGCCATTGGCTGGAGGAGAGAAAAACACGCCTAAAAAAGGGCGTGGCTAAAAAGTGGAAAGAAGAGCACGGAACACGCCCCCGAATCTGAAAAAGACGGAGCCTATTTGGAGGGACGGCTCTCTCCTCCAATGGCTGGCCTCCGTTTAGGAAGCCAGCCAATGGAGGAGAGCCAAAAAGAGAGGCGGGCTAAAGAGCCGCTCTCAGAAACATAAGATCTCCGGACTTCCGGTTCTGCCTTCGGCAAACCGGATGGTCCCTCGACCTAAAAAGCGGGGCACAGAAGGCAAAAAGCGGGGCACAGAAGGCAAACGGGGCACAGAAGGCAAACGGGGCACAGAGAGAGCAGGCAGAGGAGAAGTTAAGCAGCAGAAGCAGTGGGCAGGATAACACAGGCGCAGCTGTGTAGTGGAGGAGCGACCTACCTGGCAAGGTCATGTAAGCGAAGCCCTTCATGGTAGAGATGGGGCAATCATAAACTCAAACTCTTCTAAAACATTCAGATTGCTGTTACACCTGCTCCCTCCAAATGCTTCCCTGACTCAGATATATCGGTAGTTTGGCCTATTAAGTCAGCTAATAGTGAGGAAAGGGCCCTACGCAAAAACATGGAAAAGAATCAGGTCCGCCTCAGGAAGCTAAATGTATCAAGCTCTCTGCCAGGAACTACAAACAAATGAAATTGCCCCTGCTCGCCGTTACTTTGACCTGGCCATCAAAGTTTGAGGGGTTCACTCAATATGGGAAAACTCTCTGTCTCCAGCCTCCTTTAAAACATTGCTAAACGTCATTATGAAAAACGCGCCCGTTCTTAAAGACAAAGAGATTTTATCCTTGAGATTCCACTCATGGACAAGTATAAGATATTTAAACCCCAATTTTACTTATAGGCTGGCTGGTAAAGATATTTAACCCCTTCAATGCTCATGACGGAATGGTTCCGTCATGAGCATCGGTGTCCCTGTGTCATGACGGAACCATTCCGTCATGAGGCCAGGGGCACGAAATCCCTCTGCTGCAGACAGCAGAGGTATTTCTATTTAATCCCTTTGACCTTGGGAGCTGGGGAAAAGCTTCCCCAGCTCCCAAGGCCCCCTCCCTGGTTTCTGTGAAATGAAGATCAGCGCGCAATCTGCCCCACCGGGGGGCCAAGAAGCCCACTAGACGCCAGGGATTTTTTGTGGCAAATTTGAATTAGGGTGGGGGTTGCCCAAAACGGGCATGCCCATGCCCCCACCCCCTCCCTGCAAAAATACAGCCATGCTGCCCCCCCCGGGGCAGATGGGGGCATTAGCCCTCAATCTGCCCTGCCGGGGGGGGTAAAAAGCCCACTAGACGCCAGGGATTTTTGGGGGGCAAATTTGAATTAGGGTGGGAGTTTCCAAAACGGGCATGCTCATGCCCCTACCCTGCCCGCAAAAATAACAGACTTTCTGCCCCCCTGAGGCAGATGGGGCAGTAGCCCCCAATCTGCCCCCCCGGAGGAGCAGAAAACCCCCCTAGATGCAGGGATTTTTTTTGCTAATTTTAATTAGGGTGCGGGCATTGGCATACCCGTTTTGGGCAGCCCCCACCCTAATTAAAATTTGCCCAAAAACTGCTGGGCGTCTAGTGGACTTTTGGCAGATGGGGGCATTTGCCCCCAATCTGCCCCATCGGGGGGCATAAAGCCCACTAGACGCTAGGGATTTTTGGGGGGCAAATTTGAATTAGGGTGGGGGCTTCCAAAATGGGCATGGTCATGCCCCCATCCCCCACCCGCAAAAATAACAGCCTTCCTGCCCCCCCTGGGGGGCAGATGGGACATTAGCCCCCAATCTACCCCGCCGGGGGGGCAAAAAGCCCACTAGACGCCAGGGATTGTTTTGGGCAAATTTTAATTAGGGTGGGGGTTGCCCAAAACGGGCATGCCCATGCCCCCACCCCCTCCCTGCAAAAATTACAGCCATCCTGCCCCCCCTGGGGGACAGATGGGGCAGTAGCCCCCAATCTGCCCCTCCGGGGGGCAAAAAGCCCACTAGACGCTAGGGATTTTTTTAGGCAAATTTTAATTAGGGTGGGGGAATTGACATGCCCATTTTGGGCAGCCCCCACCCTAATTAAAATTTGCCCAAAAAACTCCCTGGCGTCTAGTGGACTTTCTGCCCCCCCTGGGGGGCAGATAGGGGCAGTAGCCCTCAATCTGCCCCCCTGGGGGGCAAAAAGCCCACTAGAAACCAACAATTACGCTGGCTTTTTATATGCGTGGGGGTGGGGGCTGCCCAGAATGGGCATACCAATGCCCCTACCCCCCAAGAAAATAGCCACAGTGTTTCTGCCCCCCTTGGGGGCATATCGGGGCAACCCCCTCCCCCCGACACCCCTCCCGGGTGGCAGAAAGCCAACTAGGCACGGAGTTGTTTTTAGCAATATGCCTACCTGTGGTTTTTGGGCCCTAGCGCAGCCGGCATATAGGGAAACCTACCAAACCCACACATTTCTGAAAACTAGACACCCGGGGGAGTCCAGCGAGGTATGGCTTGCGCGGGTCCCCTAACGTTTTCCTACCCACAATCCCCTGCAAACCTCAAATTTAGCTGAAAAATTCCCTTCTTTCTCAAAGTTCTGTGTGGGAAAGTTCTGGAATCTACGTGGATCCACAAATTTCCTCACACCCAGCATTTCCCCAGGTCTCCAGATAAAAATGATACCTCACTCGCGTTGGTAGGGCAAGTACCCGAGACAGGCAAGGGCCCAAAACCTATTGAGGCTGTATCAAAATGACCTATCACAAATCAACCTGGTTTTGCAAGGTGGGTCACCTGGGTTTTTGTTCCCGGGCTCGGCGGCCATCTTGGAAAACTACCAAACCCAAAAATGTATGGAAACTAGATAGCCAGGGGAGTCCAGTGAGGTATGGATTGGGTGGGTCCCCCATCATTCTCCTACCAAGAATCTCCTGGAAACCTCAAATTTTGGCAAAAAATTAAATTTCCAATTTCTGTGTGGGAAAGTTCTGGAATCTGGGTAGATCCACAAATTTCCTCCCACGCAGCGTTCACCCAGGTCTCCCAAAAAAAATGGTACCTCACTTGCGTGGGTGGGTCAACGACCCGCAACAGGCAAGTGCCAAAAACCTATTGAGGCTACATCAAAATTACCCATCACAAACCAACCTGGTTTTGCATGGGGGGTCCCAAGAGTTTTTGGCCCGGGGCTCGGCAGCTATCTAGGGAAACCTATCAAACCCACACATTTCTGAAAACTAGACACCCGGGGACTTCCAGTGAGGTATGGCTTGCGTGGATCCCCCAACGTTTCCTTACCCAGAATCCCCTGCAAACCTCAATTTTAGCTGAAAAAAGCACTTTTTTCACATATTTTTGTGTGGGAAAGTTGTGGCATCACCGGGCTCACACAAATTTCCCACCACCCAGCGTTCCCCCAGGTCTCCCGGTAAAAATGGTGCCTCATTTGTGTGGGAGGCCTAAGTACCCGCGATAGGCAAGGGCCCAAAACGTAGTGAGGCGACATCAACATTGCCTATCAAAAAATGTTTTCGGCCCTTTCCTGTCGCGGGTACTTGGGCCTTCACACAAGTGAGGCACCATTTTTATTGGGAGACCTGGGGGAATGCTGGGTGGTGGGAAATTTGTTTGAGCCCGGTGATGCCACAACTTTCCCACACAAAAATGTGTGAAAAAAGTGATTTGTTCAGCTAAAAATGAGGTTTGCAGGGGATTCCGAGTAAGGAAACGTTGGGGGATCCACGCAAGCCATACCTCCCTGGAAGCCCCCGGGTGTTTAGTTTTCAGAAATGTGTGGGTTTGGTAGGTTTCCCTAGATGGCCGCCGAGCACGGGGCCAAAAACCCAGGTGACCCCCCTTGCAAAACCAGGTGGTTTTGAGATAGGCAGATTCCAGAACATTCCACCACAGAAATGTGGGGAAAATGTGTTTTTTTGGACAATTTCTTAGGTGTGTAAGGGTTTCTGGGTAACAGACCCTGGTGGGAGGCAGTGAAGTCACCCCATCCTGGATTCCCATGGGTGTCTAGTTTTCAAAAATGTATAGGTGTGCTAGGTTTCCCAAGGTGCCGGCAGAGCTAGGGTTCAAAAACTACAGCTAGGCCCTTTGCCAAAAAAGGGTCATTTTTCACTGCGAAATTGAGGTGTGACCACGTTGCATTTTGCGCCATTTCCTGTCGCGGGCACTAGGCCGACCCACACAAGTGAGGTACCATTTTTCTTGGAAGACTTTTAGGAACGCGGTGTGCGTGGAAAATTATGGATCCACGCAGATTCCAGAACTTTTGCACCACAGAAATGTGGGGAAAATTGTTTGGTTTTTTATACAATTTTTTAGGTTTGCAAGGGATTCTGGGTAACAAACCCTGGTGGAAGGCAGCTAAGTCACCCCATCCTGGATCCCCCTGGGTGTCTAGTTTTCAAAAATGTATAGGTTTGCTAGGTTTCCCTAGGTCCCGGCAGACATATGGTTAAAAAACGACAGCTAGGCACTTTGCCAAAAAAAGGGTCATTTTTCACTGCGAAATTGAGGTGTGACCACGTTGCGTTTTGTGCCGTTTCCTGTTGCGGACACTAGGCCGACCCACACAAGTGAGGTACCATTTTTCTCGTAAGACTTTGGGAAACGTGGGGTGAGTGGAAATTTGTGGATCCACGCAGATTCCAGAACTTTCCACCACAGAAATGTGGGGAAAATGTGTTTTTTTTGTCAATTGTTTAGGTTTGCAAGGGATTCTGGGTAACAGAACCAGGTGGGAGGCAGTCAAGTCACCACATCTTGGATTCCCCTGTGTGTTTAGTTTTCAAAAATGTATAGGTTTGCTAGGTTTCCCTTGGTTCCGGCAGAGGTAGTGTTCAAAAACTACAGCTAGCCACTTTACAAAAAAAAGGTACATTTTCATTGTGAAATTGTGGTGAGTTCACATTGGGTTTTGAGCCATAGCTGTCATGGGCACTATGCCTACCCCACAAGTGAGGTACCATTTTTATCGGGAGACTTAGGGTAATTCAGATTCGTAAAGCAACTGTTATTACCTATTGATTTTTGATGCATTTCTGCCTGCCAAATGAAAGACATTGTGTAAAAAAAAGTCATTTTGAAAAATGACCGATAATTCTCATGCTAGTATGAGTATTCCCAATTTCGAAAATGTGCAAATATGTACTGTTTCTAAACTCTATAATTTTTTCCCATTTCAGAAATACATAGGTGTCTTTCATACCGATTTTTCCATGTATACATTATCCCACAATAACTGCTATATACCCGGAACATAACAAAAAACCATTGCAAATTGCTGCTCAGTTTTTGACTCTGGGTTCGTTGGGTTCTTGGTGAACCTACAAGTCCTATATATCCCTACAACCAGGAAGGTCCAGCAGATGTAACGGTATATTGCTTTCAAAGAGCTATCATAATTAGAAGAAGTTACAGGTGAAAACGTTGACACAAAAGGCTGTTTTTTTCAACTAATTTTCAATTTTTCCTATATTTAACTGTTAGTTTCTATAAAGAAACCTTGATGGATCTACACAAATGACCCCTTGCTGAATTCAGAACTTTGTCTACTGTTCAAAAATGTATAGCTTTCCAGGATCCATTATTGCTTTCACACCCATTTCTACCATTAACTGGAAGGAGGTTGAAAGCACAAAAAAATAGCAAAAATAGGCTATGTCCCAGAAAAATGCCAAAACTGTGTAAAAAATGTTGGTTTTCTGACAAAAGTCTGTCATTCCCTAAAAGCTGGGAAAATTGTAATTTCAGCACCATAAACCCTGTTTTGATACCATTTGCAGAGAAAAACCCAGACGCTTTCATTTGCAGCCCGTTTTTCCGATTTTTCACAAAAAAAACTAAGTTTTGCTGTATTTTGGCTAATTTCTGGCACCCTTCCAGGGGAATCCACAAACCCTGGGTAGCTTCAGAATACCCATGATGTTGGAAGAAAAGGACGCAAATTTGGCATGGATACCTTATGTGGTCAAAAAGTTACAGGGGCCTAAGCGCGCACTACCCCAAATAGCCTAAAAAAGGCTTAGCACAGGGGGGGAAAGGCCTAGCAGCGAAGGGGTTAAAAATGTAATTTATGTGCTATTGCTTTGGCCTCCTCCCAGGTGAAATCAACGTAAAGTCGTGGAAAAGGTCTACTGCAAAGGAATGTTGCAGACTGTGTAATTCTGGGGAAGAAAACATCACACACTTAACATGTCTATCCTGCCTTATTGCAAGAAAGGAAACCCCTTTTTAATCAACATGGGATTTGGACCTGCAGGGAGGCGGTAATCGCAAGTCTAAAATTTACAGACTCTATTTTCAACTGCCAGTATACATTTCTAATGTTTACTGGTAAAAAGTTTGTTGCCACTAATGCCTTGCAGTCTTAATCATGCACTTTGACATCCTCTCTGCATCTGTACCTTTCTATGGTGCCCTTTGGTTGATTCTAACTGATTTAACATAAGCACAATATAATTTGCACTTTTGGCATGGAAGATCAAAATCAGATCTTTAGGCAGGTGCTGCCTATTCTATTACAAACTGACATGACCATCAGGTGCAGTATGTGCAATTTAGCATACAAGATTTAGATTATATAGGTCATCAAGGAGGCAGTCCCACCGAAAGATAGAGATTCCCTTCATTCATTTTTGGGCTTGGTTGAGTATTATGCTCGCTTTGTGCAAGGATATTCACAGATAGTGGAGCTGTTGAGAGTTTTACTGAGAAAAGGTGAGAAGTTTTGTGGTCTAGTGAATTGGATGCAGCATTTGGTAAAGCTAAGAAGTTAATTGAAGGATCAGCAGCCTTATGAGGATTTCAAGAAGAAGGAAGCGCATAACTGTTGATGCAAGTTTGATGGGTTTAGGGAATGTTCTTAGTCAATGGGTGGCAGACAAGGAGCAAACTGTCGCTTTTGCCTCTGGAATTTTGAGACAGAGTGAGATGCACTACAACACCATTGAGCTGAAGGTGCTGGCTTGTACATGGGCTGTGCATAAGTTCAGAATGTATTTATGGGGTTGTGAATTTAAACTTGTTACTGACTATAAACCTTTGGTTCACTTTTTGAGTGGCAGCAAAATGAGTAATGTGTCTGCCAGGTTAGTGACATTAGTATTGAAGCTCCAGGAATACAATTTCGTGGTGAAACATTTGGCTGGCAGGAAGAACATTCGGGCTGATTGTTTGTCAAGTATGCCACTGAATGATACTGATTAGGAAGATTTTAGTGTGGGCACAGAATGTGTTGTTGCTATAGTGGATGCTGTGAGTGAGTGCACGTGCAAGGTGACAGAAAAAGAATGGATGGCGGAACATTTATGTGATGGTAATTTGCAAATAGTGTAACAACTTATGTCTATTGGGTGGCCTTAAAGTAGGTATTTGTCAGGTGATTTAAAGATTTTTTCAAGTTTTGGATAATTTGTCAATTGTTAGCGATAGGATCTTGAGAAGTGAACTATTTGTACTACCTGAGAGTTTCTCTAGCTCAGCAAGGCCATTTGGGAGTCAACGAGAAGTTAAAAAGATTGAAACAATTTTATTGGTAGGCTTCTACGGATAACCACATCAAGCTTTCGTTGATAAATGTGCTGAATGTCTTCTTTCCAATAAGCATTGGAAAACCAACAAAATGCACCCAGTCACGTTTCTTGATGCTGCATGAGATAAAGTAGGATTGGATTTCTCAGGTCCATATTTGATTTTACCAGGCAACATGAGGTACTTAATTTTATTAATTGATTATTACTCAAAGTACATGTATTATTTCTTTGTTGATTCTCCTAGTACTGATGCTGCCACCACATTCTTGGAGGATGTGTTTGTGTTGGAAGGATCATCAAAGGAAATATGAATGCATACTGGTACACATTTTATTTCATATTGTATGTGCACATTTTTAAAATGTCTGTATATAAACATTTGAAAGTCGCTATTTATCCATCAACGTCTAACAGGCTGGTGGAGAGTGTGAATACATTTGTAGAAAAAGGTATTCAGACAGCTGTGATATCGGGGCAAGATGTTTTCAAGTTTTTAAAAACCAAGATTTAGAATTACAATGTGAGACCTCAGTGTACCACTGGAGTGTCCCTGTTCACATTACTTAGGGGAAGATAAACACATACTAATTTATTTCCAGAATGGTTAGAAAGCAGTGGTTGTACAAATGTTTCACATAAGGTTAGAGACAGTGATGAGATCGCATCTAATGTCAACATGAAACAAGTTTCAATGAAGGAATATTTTGATGAGAAACACAACTCTCAAAATAGAAGTTTCTGTGTAGGTGATTGGGTGTTGATCAAAAGACCCATTAGAGGGAAAAAAGGGGAATTGAAATGTTTTTCTCCTATACAAGTTGTAAAAGTTAATGAAGGAGCTGTGTTACTGAAAGGGGAAGGTTGGTGGAATAGAAGAAATTTGGTTAAGATTACCCATCAACAAGCGGATACTATTAGGAAAAAAAAGTATCAGGGAAGGAGAATCTGTTGGTGTGAGTTCTGACTGAGCAAATTGGTTATCATTTGATGTAAATAATAAGGAACAATCGAATGATGCAGATGTCCAACGCACGGAGAGGTCTGTACAGAATGCATATCCTACTTCTGTCTCTGAACAAAGTTTGTCATATTAATGTCCGTTTAAAAGCAATACTAGGATAATAACTGGTGCTAACACAAAAAGGGGAGCTGGGTGTCTACTGGTGAAGGCACCTAGCAAATTTGATGATTTTAATGTGTACTAATGTTATCTATTTTTATTTTTTAAATGCTTCTTGTTGGACTTGGCCCTTCTGGCAGGTTCACCCCTGAACTTTTTTGCTTTTTACTGGTGACTTGGTGTGGTGAGTTTTTGGTTTCTGCGCACTTTCCCTGTGTCCCAGGGTAAAGTGCGTGCATGCTCTGAGTGCATGTGGTGAGATAGGCCTGCCCTCCCATAGGAATGCATGGGTCCCTAGTAGTTCCTGATGCGTGGGGTGTGCAGGCCCGTGTACCTAGTGTGGAAGTGCCACTTCTAGAGGTGGGCACTTCTGTGTGCAGTGTGTCTGTCGCGTGATTGGCTGGTCATGTCATGTGACGGGCTAGGGATTCCCCAGAGTCAGGACGAGTCACCCAGTGGTGAATGGGGAGATCAGCAGCTAGATGGGTGGGAGGAGTACACCTGGGTCCTGAATAGGACAGGGTTTTCCACACACAATACTGGCCCCGCCCCCTGTGGTGCGACTGACGACCCTAGCCCTGCCAGTGAATAGAGTGAGGGGCTGAGCACATCAAGGGTGCTCCCCAACCAGCTGCGACTGGTTTTCCCCCTCACCCTGAACCCAGAACAAAGGGGTTTGCTGTATAAAAATGGGGCTGTGTCCCCACAGAAACTGTTCTGCTTTTTGGATCCTGACAGGAGGGGGCTGCTGCTGCTGGAGGCTAGGAGAAACCGCCACTTGGGACTGCCTCCCTGCCCTGGAGGGCCCAGTGAGCTGGCCCCTGGTCCAGCCTTGCCCCCTTCCTAAAACTTTGCTGGACCTTCTCTTTTTCTTTTATTCCCCCCAAAGTGCCTGGAAGCGCTTTCATTTTGACTTTCAGCGCTAGGAGCACTTGATTTGGGACTTTTGCTGAAGCCTCCAGCGCCTGGGAGCGCTGGACTCTCCTTTAGCGCAGAAAGCGCTTCCACCTCTGCCCTCAGCGCCAGGAGCGCTTTATTTCTGATAGCGGGTGCCTACCCCGCATACTGGTGCTGTCGCAGGTGCCCACCCTGCTTATTTGCCGTGGTTTAAAGGCGGGAGCCCACCCCGCGTACTGGTACCATCGCGGGTGCCTACCCCGCGTTATTAAGGAATTACTATCCCTAGCGGGTGCCCACCCCGCCAGGGACTTTGCCGCTTTTGTTGTCATATCCCTCGCAGGTGCCCACCCTGCCGGGGACTTCGTGCCGTTTTCAAATCCCTAGCGGGTGCCCACCCAGCCAGGGACTTTATGCAGTGGTAACGGAAGCCTGGGTCCCGGAAGAATCACCGCTGCCGGCCCGGGGGCTTCCGTGAGAGTGACGCGCTGCCATTGGTTGAAGCGCCCCCTGAGCCTGGAGGCTCGTTACCAGGGCCGCGCTGCCATTGGCTAGGCACCCCCTGAGCCTGGAGGCTCGTCACAAGGGCCGCGCTGCCATTGGCTGGCCATCGACCCTGCACCTCGAGCCCGGGGAGCTTCCCAGAGGTGAGGCTGCGTCCGGCTGCGTCGCCCGGAATCGAAGACAAGTTGGAGGCCTCCCCTGCCCCACGCAACAGAAGGTACTGGTGCTGGGAGGTGGGGGGGGGAGCGGGGTGTCCAGATGGGCTGTGGCTGGCCGCGCCTCCCTTCCGAAGAGTGATCTCTAGCGCCAGCGCGTCCCGCACTAGGGCAGAGATCCTTGAGGCCTAATGTCCCCCTCCTTGCTTTAGTTTCACAGCGGCGCCGCAGTTGCGGGCCGCTGCAACATTGTGGCAGTTCCTTCCTATCGTATTCAGAGTCCAGCAACGGCCAGTATCGTATTCAGAGTCCAGAGGGACTCCAACGAGGCACATTTGTTTACAGAGCCACAGAGGCTCTAACGGGGCACATTTGTTTATTGAGCCCACCAGGCTCCAACGTTTGGGGGCATTCTTGTTGGCAGAGCCCAGAGAGGCTCCAAGGCATGCCGCATTTGTTTTAAAAGGCACAGTGGTTCCCTCGCTCACTTCTCCAGCTGCCCAGCACTTCGTGGGCAGCTGCAACGTTTAGGTTGTGCCTTGTGCGCCTTGTGCGCCGGGCTTGCGTAGCCTGCGCAGTCGCGCCCTGACATTCTTGTATATTGGGTATTTCTGCATCCTGAGAGGCCAGTTGGCCTGCGGACAGTTATCTGGTGTTGTGCCCTCCCCTAGGGCGCTTGGTGATTTTCATACATGTACTTTTTGCGCCTGCGCAATGCCTTCATGATATTTTTTCCTAAACTGTGTTTACACCTCTAAATGTATTTTATGCATCCTGTGTTTATGTGCTTAGACCCCTACAGGTAGAGTGATACTTAGGTGGTTGTTTTCTCCTTAGTACAGGTGGTACTAGTAAGGTCCTAGTTCCCTGCGTGATATTCCTAAAGGTGGTTAGGGTTGCGTAGGTGGTACTTTCTGGTTACCAGTAGTTACTGGTTGTGTGCTATATGTTCTATTTTTAGTGCTACAGTGATTGTATGTGCTATGTTCTAAAATATTATTCCTACGTTCTAAGTGCTATTTCTAAAGAGTGCTAATTCCTGACAGTGGTCCATGTGGCCCTGTCCCCTGTATATATAATCCCTTGTAAATTCTGCCCGTGCCTGTTGGCACATTGTAAAGTGTGTGTTTTTATCTAATGTGTTGTGTATAATACAAAGGTTATTTTTATATAATACCTTGTGTGGAGTTTCCTTTGTGGTGGGCCTTGGGTGTTGTTGCTGGGTGCGTGCGCAAACGCTTTACACATCGCCTCAGGGATAAGCCTGTCTGCTCGTGCCAAGCTACCAAGGGGGTGAGCAGGGGTTATCTTTGGCGTGTAACTTCCTTGCCCTGACTAGAGTGGTGGTTTCTGCCTGACTTTGGCGCAAGCCTTAGCCAACCAGAAATCCCATTTCTAACACTTCTCTTTTGTTATAAGGGAAAGGTTTTGTAGTGTTTGCTTATTTTCCTTTTTTGTATTCTTGTGTTCACAATGTACATACCTTATATTTTTTTTTTGTTTCTCACATTCTGGAATAGAATGGTGGCATTGCGTTCTTACCGCGACTGATGTCGATCCTTGTTGTGGGCAATTTTCTCAGAAATAAACTTTATTGGAACTATGCCTTGCTGAAGAGATTTATTCACTACAATCGTCATTTTAGTAAAAGAAAAGAGGGGATGTGAGGCACTTTGTGAAGTACTAACTGGAAGTATGTGTAAACAAGGTCCTCCCCCCCAAAAAAAATTCTCACCCCTTATTTAGGATAAAGGATCACACTGTGGCCATTTTTATGGTGACATGCCTACCAATAGCATGCTGACAATCATGCACTTGACTGCATTTTTAAAAGGTAAAACTGAACATTATTGTAGTGTTCCAATTGTAAATATGTTTAGAGGGACCATTTATTGTGCAACGTCTTCAGCCAGTCTTGGCATTCTACACAACAAAGCAGTGCATTTTGTGAACTGTAGTTCGATATTCAACAATGTCAGGACGCGCTCAAGAATTTCAGCCTGCAAAGGACATTTGGCTAAAAAGTTAAGACTGGTTAGCGGTTGCAAACACTCTCTCTAATTTCAGATTGAATTAGACACTCGGAACGAGGTCAATATGAAAGGTGAGCTGGTTCATTGGGCGTGCCTGCTGTTACTGTATGCTGTTGTAGTGAAGGCGTTCTTGAAGTGTCCTTGTGTTTGTGGTTCTTTGGAAGATGGGATGCTGTAGATCTTGATGGTTCTTTGATACTACAGCTGGGGTCACTCCTGAAGTCCTTTTGTTGGTCTCTGAAAAACACTTAGGCCTATTTGTGATTGTGAAGTAGATGTGGGCAAGCCAGCGAATTAATAGGGAGAGCAGAGCGACAGCCCAGCCAATGGTTTCCGTTGGTTCTAAGAGCCAGATTACAAGCCGAGACATGACAACCTATGGACGAAATAAGAAATAGTTTAATTTCCTTAATTGCGATTTCCTAATAGGAAATTGCAATTTAAGAAATGCAAAGCCAATGGTGCCTCTGGGCTTAAGGCACCCCTTGAGGCAGCCCATATTTACTAGTGCACATGTAAATGCACATATGACTAAGGGGCTTATGTGCGCTTCATGTCATAATAAAAAAAAAAATATTTTATTTTGCACATGGTTACCATCGACTTAAAGTCGATGGTAATTGCATTTCTTAACGCCCAATTCGCATTTTGTAAATGCTTTGTACATGTGCTTTAGGAATCACAAATAGGTAATCCCTCTTTTTGAGTCCTAAATTGCGGTCGTAATTTGCGATTTCAACAGTGTAGAAATTGTAAATTGTGACCGATTTTGGCCCTTTGTGCATTTGAAAAGGCCATTTAGCATTTCTTAACGGGCCAAAAATAGTAATTCGGCCCGTTAAGAAATGCTAAATGGCATCGTACATCTGGCCAATGGTGTCATACCATGAATTTAAACATGAACCCGTTAACTGCGGCGTAAATTCCGCCTTGGTGCGGGTGATTGATTGCACGGGCGGGGCCGCGTCGGCCAACGGACGTGCGCAGCACTACCGAGGTAGTGCGTGCGCCGGCCGTTGGCCGTCGCACACACGTGAGGGGATAATGTCCCACCACGGCCTAGGCGATTATGACATTAGTAAAACAAGCAGCAACTCAGTTGTAATTTGTCTCCTGTATGTGGTCTAAGTTGTTAAATAGAAGAGCAACATTATTGTGTAATTAAAACCATATACAAGTGAGACTTTTGTATAGCACACATTCGGAACTCGTATTACAAGGTGCTCATAAGTGTTATGATAAAGGAAAATGAGGCAGTCGCAGGGTGGAGGTTTGAAGAAAGATGGGAGAGCATAGGCAGAAACAACACAAAGGCTCAGTTCTTGTTTGGCTTAAGGGTTTGTGAGAAGACCCTACCCCATTACCCTTGAGAGACCATAACCCGACACCCATAACCTGTTCCACCCATATGAACTTGATTATTGTTTGAACTTACCCCCTTAATAAACCGCCAAGATTAAGAGACACATCAAGCCTCCTAGATTTATTTTTCGCCCAATCAATCAATCAATCAGTGACACTTATAGAGCGCGCTACATACCCGTAGGGTCTCAAGGCGCTGGGGGGGGGGGGGTGCCGCTACTGCTCGAACAGCCAGGTCTTCAGCTTCTTCCTGAAGGAGAGGTGGTCTTGGGTCAGGCGCAGGTCGGTCGGGAGGGAGTTCCAGGTCTTGGCGGCCAGGTAGGAGAAGGACCTTCCTCCTGTAGTCGCTCTTCGGATGCGGGGGACGGCGGCGAGGGCGTGGTTGGCTGATCGGAGGTGGCGTTTGGGAGCGTAGAAGTTGATCCGGCTGTTGAGGTAGCTCGGGCCTTGGTCGTGTAGGGCTTTGTGTGCGTGGGTGAGGAGGCGGAAGGTGATTCTTTTGTTGACGGGGAGCCAGTGAAGGTCTCTCAGGTGTCCGGTGATGTGGCTGGTTCGTGGGATGTCGAGGATGAGTCTGGCCGAGGCGTTCTGGATCCGCTGGAGTCTCTTCTGGAGCTTGGCGGTGGTACCGGCGTAGAGGGCGTTGCCGTAGTCCAGTCGGCTGGTGACGAGGGCCTGGGTGACGGTCTTCCTGGTCTCGGTGGGGATCCACCGGAAGATCTTCCGTAGCATGCGTAGGATGTTGAAGCACGCCGAGGAGACGTTGTTGACTTGCCTGGTCATGGAGAGGGAGGAGTCCAGGATGAAGCCCAGGTTGCGTGCATGGTCTGTTGGTTTGGGTGCGGTGCCCAGGGCTGGAGGCCACCAGGAGTCGTCCCAGGCGGAGGGGGAAGAGCCCAGGATGAGGACCTCCGTCTTGTCAGAGTTCAGTTTCAGGCGGCTGGTCGTCATCCACTCGGCTACCTCTTTCATCCCTTCGTGCAGGTTGGCTCTGGCGGAGGCGGGGTCGTTGGTCAGGGAGAGGATCAGCTGGGTGTCGTCGGCGTAGGAGATAATGCTGAGGTTGTGTTTGCGTACGATGGCCGCGAGGGGGCTCATGTAGACGTTGAAGAGGGTGGGGCTCAGAGATGATCCTTGAGGGACGCCGCAGATGACTTCGGAGGCTTCTGATTTGTATGGTGGTAGGCGGACTCTCTGTGTCCTTCCGTCGAGGAAGGAGATGATCCATTCCAGCGCCTTGTCCTGGATTCCGATGTTACTGAGGCGCTGTACTAGGGTGCGGTGGCAGACCGTGTCGAATGCCGCGGAGAGGTCTAGGAGGATGAGGGCCGCTGTTTCTCCATTGTCCATCAGGGCTCGGATGTCATCGGTGGCGGCGATGAGGGCGGTCTCGGTGCTGTGATTGGCTCGGAAGCCGGACTGTGAGGGGTCGAGGGATCCGTTCGTCTCGAGGAAGGCGGCCATCTGCTTGTTGACGGTCTTCTCGATGACTTTGGCTGGAAACG
This sequence comes from Triturus cristatus, assembly GCF_964204655.1. NCBI lineage: Eukaryota > Metazoa > Chordata > Amphibia > Caudata > Salamandridae > Triturus > Triturus cristatus. The sequence goes on along the minus strand of NC_140579.1, from coordinate 1,065,475,062 downwards.
GGAGGAGCGAGATGGGGCGGTAGTTCTTGAGTTCGGTGGGGTCCGCTGTTGGTTTCTTGAGTAAGGCGCTGAGTTCGGCGTGTTTCCAGCTCTCAGGGAAGGTGGCGGTGTTGAATGATGTGTTGATGATGTCTCGCAGGTGGGGTGCGATGACAGCGTCGGCCTTGTTGAAAACGTGGTGAGGGCAGGGGTCGGTCGGTGATCCGGAGTGGATGGAGTTCATCGTGCGGATGGTGTCTTCGGTGCTGATCGGGGTCCAGGCGTGGAGGGTGGTGGTGGGGGGTGATTGTTCGGTCATGGTGTGCGTTGGTTGGTTGTTGAAGCTGTTGTGTATGTCCGTGATCTTGTTGTGGAAGTATGAAGCGAGGGAGTTGCAGAGGTCTTGTGATGGGGTGATGTCGTTGTTTCCTGCGCTGGGGTTGGAGAGCTCTTTCACGATGTTGAAGAGTTCCTTGCAGTTGTGTGCGTTGTTGTCCAGCCGGTCCTTGAATGCAGTTTTCTTGGCGGCGCGGATAAGCTGGTGGTGCTTCCGGGTGGCAAGCTTGAAGGAGGTCCTGTTGTCCGGTGTAGGTTCCCTTCTCCAGACTTTCTCGAGGGCTCGGCAGTTCTTCTTGGAGCTCTTGAGTTCGTCGGTGAACCATGGGGCTTTCTTGCTTCCGGGTCTGCTGGGCGGGGTCCTCAGTGGGGCGAGCTCGTCCGCGCAGATGCTGATCCACTTCGTGAGGTTGACGGCGGCCTGGCTGGGGTTCGCTGAGCTGGCAGGAGGGTGCTGGCTCAGGGAGGTGGCGAGCTGGTCTGCTGTGATCTTGTTCCAGCTTCTGCGGGCGGCCTGTTGCTGGTGGTGGTGGGTCGTCGTTCTCTTGAAGGTGAAGTGGATGCAGCTGTGGTCCGTCCATTGGAGCTCTGTGGCGTGGCTGAAGTCGATGTCTGTGCTGGAAGAGAAGACTGCGTCGAGTGTGTGTCCGGCGAGGTGGGTGGGGGTGGACACCAGTTGCTTGAGTCCCAGGTTGGCGAGGTTGTCCAGCAGGGTGCTGGTGTTGCGGTCGTTGTTGTTCTCCAGGTGGAAGTTGAGGTCCCCCAGGAGGATGTAGTCAGCGGAGGGGAGGGCATGCGGGCTGACGAAGTCGGCGATGTCCTCGCTGAATTGCGTGCGTGGTCCAGGGGGTCGGTAGATCAGGGTGCCTCTGAGGGTGGTGTTCGGGTTGGTGTGGATCTGGAAATGCAGGTGTTCGGCAGTGGTCAGGGTGTTCTCGGTGCTGGTCGTGAGACGGATGGTGTTCTTGTGGATGATGGCGATGCCTCCTCCCATCTGGTTGGCGTTGCGGTCCCTCCGGACGATCTTGTAGCCCTCTGGGATAGCGATGGCGATGTCGGGAGCTGAAGAGGCGTTCATTCAGGTCTCTGTGAGGAAGGCAACGTCAGGGGCTGTGGCGTCTAGGAGGTTCCAGAGTTCGATGGCGTGTCTGTGGACGGAGCGGGTGTTGAGCAGGATGCACTTGAGGTGGGTGCTGCTGCTGTTCGACTTGGCGGGGGCTGGTGTGCGGCAGGTCCGGATGCAGGTGAATTTGCAGGCGTGGCAGCTGAAAGGTCCGTGGGTGCGTCGTGGTGTGGCTTGATGGCATTCTGGGAGACGGCCAGAGTTGAGAGCGATGAGGGTGGCGGCGGAGTACGTCAGGCGGGTCGGTCGGCGGCATCGGGGGCCAGGGGTCCTGGCGCTGGTCGCGATCCGGTCGCGGACGGGCGCAGACGGGCTTACCTTTGGCGCGCCTTCGGCGCACAATCGGCGCGCCCGCTGCGCGTGACCGCTGCGCGTTCGCACGGTCGCCATATAAAGGCGAAGTGCGCGGGTGGGCGGAGCAGCTGGGAGGCGGGAGCGGGGCGGGAACAGAATGAAAAAAGGGGCGGGGCTTGCGGTGGTGGCGGGAAGCGGGGAGCGGGGAGGGAAGGCGGCGATGTAGGCGGGCTAACAGGAAGGACACAAGCTGGACAGATAAACAGGCAAATATACTTTATTAAGCACAAATGGCGAACAAAACAAGGGAAAAAGAAACTCAAACACGGGCAGGGAATACAGATGACAAGCACAAATGGCGAGAGAAACAAAGGCAAAACAAACGGCAACGGAGTCAGCCGGCGGCGAGGCAGGCAGCGCGGCAGGGACAAGGCTGAGGGGCACACGCAGCAGCTGGTGGCCGTGCGGCGCGGGGGTGTCCCACAAGTGGGTCACACTTACCTGTGTCGCACGGTCGCCATATAAAGGCCAAGTGCGCGGGTGGGCGGAGCAGCTGGGAGGCGGGAGCGGGGCGGGAACAGAATGAAAAAAGGGGCGGGGCTTGCGGTGGTGGCGGGAAGCGGGGAGCGGGGAGGGAAGGCGGCGATGTAGGCGGGCTAACAGGAAGGACACAAGCTGGACAGATAAACAGGCAAATATACTTTATTAAGCACAAATGGCGAACAAAACAAGGGAAAAAGAAACTCAAACACGGGCAGGGAATACAGATGACAAGCACAAATGGCGAGAGAAACAAAGGCAAAACAAACGGCAACGGAGTCAGCCGGCGGCGAGGCAGGCAGCGCGGCAGGGACAAGGCTGAGGGGCACACGCAGCAGCTGGTGGCCGTGCGGCGCGGGGGTGTCCCATCACTCCCACAGGGTTTAAAAGGACTCTGAAGGAGTCAGAGCCAGGCATCTGGGTTGACCCAGACCACCTCCACAAAACAGTGACCATCTTAGTTTGCTTAGAAATTAGCACAGTCTACAGCATATATGTGTTTTCTGTAACTGCGAAGTAACTCAGTCACTTACCATTAATAGTGAGTTAGAGCCATTACAAAGAGTGATCATGAGTCCTCAGCTTGCAGAACGTTGCTGGGGGCAGGTCACATCCTCTTCAAAATGGCATTCCTCTCCTTTTCAGGCCCCATACACCTGGATAATGTGTCTAGCCTAAGGCTTACATCCATACCTCCTTGGTAGTAATGTCAGTAGCAAAGACAAACTCTTGCCTCAAGCAGTAAAGACAAACTGTTGCTTTCGATAATGAAGGGCCTTCTTTAGAGTTTGGTGGATAAAATACTCCATCACAAATGTGGCAGATGTCCAGTCCACTGTATTACAAAGGGGTTGTAGCCTAAAGCATGCATAATCCTGTCCTCCAAACTCTAAATGAGGCACTACGTTCTGCCTTAGTTCTCATGGTGGGCATTCCTTTCCAGCACAGTACTCTGCCATCAGGAATGGACTCCCAATGATCACCAGTCTCTCTCCCTCAATCACTATATTCTGGAAGAAGCTGAAGGCTAGTTTGTTTGGTTAATCAGGGTCAACGCCAAGACCAATGCTTCCAATCAGTCAGACAGTTGCTTTTTCAGCTATCTGCCAGAATATCATATACAGAAATATTGTCTGAGATAAATATCATGTCCTAAATAATTTTTACAAGACTATTGTACTGTTGGGTGTAAATTTTCTATCATTAGCTTGAATGAGGCAATAGATATTTAGGGCACAATTATTCTGCCAATCAATCTTCTGGAAGAACACCTTGCAAATGTGTTAATAAGTCGAGTTTTCTTGTTATACCTCTTCATTGTTTGGATTTTTCCGTCTGACGGCTATTTACACATTAAGCAAAATATAACTTCCTGATTTGTATGTCACAAACTATCCATCACACCACTGCATTGCTCCCTTGCTTGAATAGCCTCGCCTAACAGCTTCATATTGCTTTTATTTGCCTCTCTGTGCTACAACTAAAGATCTCGCTTGCAGACTATTGGGGTTTATGGAAAAGAACACTGACAGCAATTTAATTGCAAGAGACTTACTGAAATTGTATGGAACATATGAATGCAATATAAGGTGTGGGTTGAGTGGATGCTAATATGTGTATCGTGGAAGATGGAAAGAACTATAATTATATGAATAGCATGACCTTGTGTCAGTGCGCCTATTTTTTCAAAGTTGGACTGACTGCCAAAACAAGTCCGCCCCCAATTACCCCCATAGAAGAAGAGAAGTGTCTGCGGCACCTCAGGTACTACAAAGGGTGGTGCACTTAATACTCATGTCTGGGAGGATCAAAAGAACATTACACTGGATGGATGCACCTTTTTTTAAAATTTAAAAACAGGTATGGACGCATCTTGGCCAGGTGCCAGTGCCAGTGACCGAAGAAAGTGTTATCATGCACTGCATTTATTATGATGCATCGAGGTAAACTGAGTGCGGGAGTGTAAGGCAGTGTGCGCCCACACCCCTCCTATTTGAAAAGGCTCCCTTCAGCTAACGAGCTGACGAGCTCTGCTTGATGCACCTGCGCCCAATGACTGGTACTGAGACCTGAGAAGACTTTGGGCAGCATCTCCAGCACCCCCAAAAAAAGTGTTGCTCTCTACTGAAGAAGGCTAATTATCTTGAAACACGTGTCTAGAGATACACAGCACTGGCTGCACCAACAAGGGTGAAAAAACTAAACCTTGACATCGAAGAAAGTGTAATCATGCACTGCATTTATTATGATGCATCGGGGTAAACTGAGTGCGGGAGTGTAAGGCTGTGTGCGCCCACCCCCTTCCACTGTATGATAATACAAACTCAGAGTTTGCAGTGCACCAAAACGCATTGAGAGTCGTGGTGGGACATTACGAATCACAGTGCAAGCATTACAAAGCATTGCAATTTGAAAGGGAAAGGGGCACTCCTAGCCCCTTGCGATTCGCATTGTAATGCAAAAATGATTTTTGACCATTGTTGCAGTTGCAATGCAAGTAAAGGTTACCGCCTGATGAGGAAAGGGAGTGACCATTGACAAAGTATTTGTTATTAAAATGTAACAGCTTAAACTTGATTGTACACGCTGCAGACATTGAGAAGTGCAGGGAGTGTGCCCCAGGTCCTCTGCTTGCTCTTCCTCATGTTGCACAAAAGCATATAAAAAAAAGTGATGGATGGAATGCTTGAATTAATCTCAGCCACTGGTAATTGCTTGGGGCCGGATTCCAAACCATCATTATTTTGCACACCATGCCACTTCAGTTTGGACCCAGCTATATACAGATCAGTCTTGACCCTGCTCCAATGGGAACAGTCCAACCCGAACTACTAAGCCATGTTACTGTTGGTGGCATTGTGACCTTTGTCCCTTAAAGACAGTGGCGGCTCGCAGAGGGAGTGCTGTGGGGCGGTGGGGCAGGGCGGGGGAGGGGTAAGGGGGGGTAGTGGAGTCGGACATATATACACATCTTTGGCCTGCGCCTGTGGTCTCTGATGTAAACTAGCACTAGTCACTTTATATATTCTAGGTACTGTAAATGCTATTCATATGCTATTTTTGCACTTTAGACTTCTGTTTTCTGCAGACATATATACACACCTTAGAATATTTGTGCCATTCACAAAATAATACGACCCTGAGAGACACAGGGTTGTGGGTTGGGTCTACGGAGTCGGAGTACAATGTCACCAGCCATCTTTGATAATTCAATTATGAGTAAGAAAAACTTCACGGTTCTTTCTTTTAACGCTAATGGCCTGAACAACAAGCACAAGGCCCTGGCAATTGACAGCTGGCTCAGGAGTCATAACCCGGATGCTATTCTATTACAGGAAACCCATTTCCGGGAGCGCATTAGACGAAGTATAATCTTCCATAAATGGGCAGGCTTTCACTGTTCAGCAAACGCAGGCTGTGCACAGAAAGGGTGGGAATATATATAGGGAAATATGTACAATTCCAAGTAAAAAACACTCAGATGGACCCAGGGGGCAGATGGGCTCTCGTACACGGAAGTCTAAATCAGTCAAATTTTACTTTGGCCACAATCTATGCCCCAGTTCTTGATAACCCTCTACCCCTGCTACAGCTGAAACAGGCACTTTCCTGTATTCCCGGCCCTTATATATGGGGGGTAATTTTAATTTCCTCCAGGATCCCTCAGTTGACTCCTCTAAGAAGACTCGAAAGCAAAACAAGCCCCAGGTGGCTATTGTCCTGGCTAGCTGTAAAAATGACTTAGACATCATAGATCGATGGCACTTTCAAAACCCAGGAAAACAGGACTTTTCATGCTTCTTGGCAAAGTATGATACGGATTCCAAGATAGATTTTGTTTTCGATCTCGCATGGCCTCACTATTAATACATATGACCACATTCCGAACGCTTTTCCAGACCATGCTTTAATAAATATGGAAATAGCTAGAGCAGGACCAAAGGTAAAAATGCCGAAGAGGTGGTATTTCAATAAACTTAATTTGGAAAATGAGAGCTGGTGCACGGAGATAGCCAATGAGATTAGTGCTTTCTTTTTCAACAATACAGACTCAGCTCCAATAAATATAGTGTGGGGCGCATTTAAGGCTACTCTATGAGGGATAATTACATCAAAAGAAATCCCGCAACAAAAGGCATAAAAAAGAAAAAAGATGGAGGCAAGATTCGCGCAGGCAAATAACGAGCACATTAAGCATAGAAATTTTAAGACAACACCAGTGCTGCTACAAGCGAAATTACAAATGCAGGAGTATTACTATCAATTAGGGGATGTAGTAAGTATGACTTATCTTCAAAAGATATGTACGAAGAGAGCGAATACACAGGGAAACTACTTGCATGGCAGGCAAAAGAGAAGCAGGTCGAAAATAGAATTGAAAGCATTCAGGACGAGGAATCTAAAATACAACTAATTAATACTGAGGACATTGGAGATGCCTTTTTTGAGGCACTACAGGGAAATCTATCAGACAGACCAACAAATGCCTCCTGACCACATTGCAGGCTTTCTCGACAATCTACCAATCCCTTCCCTAAATAGTGAGATTAGAGAAACATTACTTGATGAACCCACCATTGAAGAAGTTGAATTAGTGATTGGTTCATTGGCAAATTGTAAAGTGACCGGAGAGGACGGATTGCCAGCAGAATTATATAAAAGATTAGCCCCAATCCTTAACGTACAGATCTTAAAATTGGCTAACCACTTATTTAAAGGAGGGAACCCCCAGGCCTCTTTCCATACAGCAGTGGTAGTCAGCGTACTGAAGAAAGATAAAAATAGGGAAAATGTCAACTTCTTCAGACCTATAGTCTTCTTAACATTGAATGTAAGATCTTCACAAAACTTCTCACAAATAGGCTCAATAGTATTGTGGGTCCACTTATCCATGCAGATCAATGTGGCTTTGTGGCTGGGAGACAGCTTTCTACAAATACAAAATTTTTAATAGAAGCACTAGATTATTTCTACAAGAATAGTATAGAGGCTTAGGTGTGGTTTTTAGACGCTGAGAAAGCCTTTAATCTAGTTTCCTGGGACTGTCTTTTTCTAATTCTTGAAAAGTTTGGCTTCTCAGAAGGTTTTATGCAATTAACAAGAAGACTTTATAAAGGCTCACAGGTGCAAATATTAATTAATTCCATAAATGTGGGCTCTTGTCGAATAAATAGAGGTACAAGCCAAGGATGCCCCCATCCCCTATTTTATTCACCCTTTTATAGAACCATTGGCAATAGCTATCAGACAAGAAATGCCACACACTGCCCCCTTACAAGGCATGACCAATTTAAAACTTTACGCCGATGATATTGTCCTTTTTTTAAACTCCAGGGAACATACACAGGAGGAGATCCTATGGATCTTTTCGGAATTTCAAGCAATAGGTGGTTATAAAATAAATAAGGCCAAGACAGAAATTCTGTTATACAATTGCTCCGCTGATACGCTATTGCCAAATTTCAGGCTAATACACAATTTTCGTCCAAAGAGATACCTAGGGATATATGTGACGGAAAGAGTAGAGGAGCTATTCCACTTGAATTATATTCCCCTGATACAAAAAGTTAAGCACCCTTTAGCACAATGGAATCAACTTCCATTATCAGTCTTAGGCCGGGTCGTGCTTATACAAATGTCAATTCTACCACTGTTTAACTTCTTAATCGCAGCAGCTCTGTGCGCTCTACAAATGTCTTTTTTAAGGAGATAGATAGTCTGTTTTCATCCTTTTTGTAGGCTAATAAGTCACCAAGACTAGCATTAGGCACTTTAAATTCATCGATTGAGGAGGGAGGATTGTCCCTCCCAAACATAAGAGAATACTACCATGCGAATTTTGCACACACTAAACACAGATTTTATACCTAGCCTGACACTTCAGAAATGGATAATTTTTTATGGACAAAATTCTAATAGAGTATAAAATTAAGGACACTACAAGAATAGTTAAGGACTCTAAGAAAGTGCAGTACAAAGTACTTCAATGGTTTCTTAAACAAAAAACTCAATTGTTTGCTTTTTATGATATTCCCAGGATAAATGTTGCAAGGATCCTGTCCTATCACTACACTGGGGAGGTTAAATTACTACAAACTGGTATATTAAGAAAGTGGGAGGAGAGCGGGTATAGGCAAGTAAAAGATTTTCTTAACTCAGACTCCTGGAAAAAGTGGCCCGAGATAGAAATCGGGATTCTTCAATTAAATGGTCATATATTAAAATAAAGCACTTTTTTATTGATGCTGGAACTTTAACAGCAAATTCAGGAATAAGTGAAGCTCTAGAAGTTCCTGAAAAGCGGTCAGTAAGTGCTTGGTTGAAAATCTTTAATGATAATACATCTGCTGTTACCTATGAAAAAATGCAAGATAAATGGTGGAAAAAAGAAGGTTTGCAGATCCCAAGAACAATTTGGAGCAGAATTAACAAACTTAATGCCACAGCAATCAGAGGTGCTAATTTTAAACAAATGCAATTTTATTCAAAATGGTTAAACTATAGGACCCCTTTATTTCTGCATAGTATATATCCCCAGATTGATGATAGATGTTTTCGTTGTTCTAAGGAAGGAGGGAGCACTTGGTCTCATATCGTTTGGGACTGCCCAAAAATTGAGAATCGTTGGGAAGAAATTGAAAAATATCTCAGAATTACCAAAGGCCAATCTATATCTATTGATAACTATATTGCAGTCTTGGGATGCTCTCCAAATGCAATATTGAACAATATGCAAGAAGAATGCTTATTTATAGCCTCCTTAATGGCAAGATCTTTAATTCTGCAAAACTGGAGAAGCAAAAATATACCTTCCTTTCAAGCATGGAGAGCTAAACTTTGTAAAGTTAAAGAATTAGAGAGGCGCTATGCACTAAGATCAGGGTCACTTAGGGAATTTGAGAAACGTTGGGGTCCATAGGAAATTAGTCTGGGATCTGGGTAAAAAGATTGTTGTCTGAGAAACTGTACAATATATTTTTTTTTAAACATACTCTTTACAGATCGATTTAAATATATATATGTTACGTTGTTTAATCCTATCTTATATCGAGCACATACGCACTTTACTTCGTATTTGTCTTTTGTTGAATGAGGAATTGTGCAATATTTGATTCTCTATGGAGAATCTGTGTCTTTAAGAATCCTAATTCTATTGTTTACTGAATGATCTATTCAGGTATTCTTGTTAGGTCGCTAAATATAATTTATATTGAGCACTTACACACGTTGCACTTTACCCTGTATTTATATATGTATAGATTGTATCATGACTTGAACTCTCAAAAAAATATATATTAAAAAAAAAAAAGAAAACAGCATTGGCAAATCCAATATGTTCCTCATATGCAAGGTATTGGCTTTGTCAATGTTTTTTGTTATTCATGTTGAACATGTGCATCATGGCTGAATGTTAAAAAAAGCACTATGATGCAGCCAGCTCTTGCTGTGTTGGAACACTTTTGTTTTATTTCTGGGGAAGGGAAGAGGCAACACAGAGGCAGCGAGGGTGGTATGTGTCTTAAAAGAGCTTGGGCTGGGAGTGTGCCTATCGCACTGAAGCAAGATGGCAGCGTACCTCTGAGCTCTGTCACTTCATGGAGCTAACACTTTCTTTTAAATCCTTCTAAGGCCATGCCCGACGTTTCCTTAATTAGTCTCCTGTTCCCCTTTTCCCTTGCATGCTTGCAAGCTGGTGGGAACCTTTGAAGACCCTTCTTTTCTTTCCAGCTGTCGCAACAAAACGTTCTGTCATACGTGAGCGGTCGCTATTTTCTCGGCACACCGCTTGCATTATGGCTCTTTGTGCTCAAGATTTCTTTCAACAAATTGAGTGAGCAGACAATTTTCCGCATGGAATTCTTTCTTTGTTCCTGGACGACTGAAGTTGTTTTTTCCTTAGAAACCCTGGAAACTTTATGATATGCCTGCTACATGATGTACTCTTTTTCCAAATAATTTCAACAGTTGAGACGGAATGTTCTAGTTTCAAGCTGCCCTAAGATTGTGGCCCCTGTTGCAGTTTATGCTGTATAGTCGAAAACTTCATTTATGGGCGTTGTAATGCAGATGTGACACCAAATTCTATGAGACTGAAGGCAAGGTTTCATGCTTTTTTGATTTTATGCGCTGACACCCATTGGTTTCTTGGCTTTGAGGGTCTTGCTGTTCATTTCAATTAATGGATTTGAATTTCCTATGTAAACACAGTGATTTAAAGTAGAACTATGAGTCGTTAAACGGATCCTTAGGGGGTCTTCTGTTCCCTTGCACGTTCGCAAGCTGGTGGGAACTACCAGAAATCTTGGCTTTCCAACCTGATGATGTGAAGGTGTATTCCAGTCACACGTAGAAGACCGCTCATTTTCTTAGTGCATCGTTTGCATTTCTGAAGTTTATTCTTCATAACCTTAACGGATTTTACTCACCCGTTCTCTATTATAGGGGCAGGCTTTGTTCCTCTCGAAAGCTCACTCAGCAATCGGTGAATTTCATCAGAATGGCCAGCGACTCCCATATTGCCGCTAACCCATCTTCTTCTGGTACTAAACCCAAAAGAGCCAAAAATGATCCTCCATCCCCGAGTCAGTCATCTCATAATCTTGTTTTAGATACTATTTTGGATGAGGTATGTGCCCTTAAGCCTTTCATGAATACTACCAATGAAAAATTGGAACAAATTGAGGGCCGTTGGATTATTATGGAAGGCAAAATGTTTGATATGGAACAACGTGTAGGTCACCTTCAGAATACGGCTACCAAAATACCCATGTTGGAACAGGAAATTCAAAAACTTAAATTACATACTGAAGATCTTAAGAACTGCAATAGAAGTAATAATCTTTATCTTTATGGTTTACCTGAGAACATTGAGGGCCCTTACCTTCTGTCCTTCTTGAAGAAATTTCTATCTGATCTACCAGATCTTTAGTCTTCTTCCCCTCTGAATATTCAGCAGGCACACCATCTGGGCCGTCCTTAGCCTCACTCTATTAGACCCAGTGGCATCATAATGCTCTTTTTGGAATTCAGCGATTTGAAGTGTGTTTTGAAAACCGCCAGGAAAAATCATCGTCTTGTATGGTCTGGTCACATAATCTTAATTTTTCAAGATTTCTCCAATGCAAGACGTAAATAATTATTAGCTCTTTGTCCTCAACTGAGACATTTGAACATTCGTTATGACATCTTACATCCTTGTCTATGCAAAATTACCTACGAGGGAGTCTCCTGGTCTTTTGAAGATCCGATCAAATTCAAAATGTCACTACAAAGTATTACAAAGCAACCTATGGATATAAATGCGCAATGCCCTTAAACTGCTAGTTATGCATTGCTTCTCTTTCTTTTTAACCTGTTCTTTAACTGATTTACATGGCTTAATTATTTTTATCTTTTATTTCTATCTCCGTTTTCATTCTTGCTTTTGGGTGCAGACATGTCTTGAACTCATTTTCCTTCCTTTTTACTTCAGATCTGGCTTTATATCCTTGATCAATTCTTTGCTTATTCTAATTCTTCTTTATCCTTTCTTCTTCTATTTTATTCTATTCTACCTTCCTTGCTTCTCCTCCTTCCTACTTTCTCTATAATTGTATTAGTGTTTATTTGTTTCTCCTCTCTATTTTCTTGGCAGTATCTTCATGCTATTCCATTGTTGATGTTTGGTGTCTTTTTGCTTCCTTCATTGTTTTTGCAGTTTGTCATCATCGTTCCTGTACCCTTGTCTCTACCCAACAACATGTTTAATGTTGTCTTGTGGAACGTTCGTGGTCTGGGTCATCCTGTCAAACCTCAAAAGGTACTTTCACATTTATCGAAACGTAATTGTCATATTACTTTTTTACAAGAAACTCATTGCAATGATGCTGAATCACTCAAGCTTTAGCGTCACTGGGTGGGTCAAGTTATCTTTTCTCCTGCTGTCAACCGTAAGGGTGGTGTAGCTAATTTGTATCATAAATCATGAAATATCCAAGTTTTATCAATTGAATGTGACTTCAATGGATGATGGTTATTGCTTAATGCCACTATCTCTAAAAAACAAATCACTTTTTTCAGTATTTATGGCCCTGGTAAATCTGATCCTGGCTTATGGCACAATGTTAAATAAAAACTATCTTCTATCACTAATCCCAATATAATTGTTTCTGGTGACTTCAATGATTTGTTATACCCATTTTCTGATAGGAATTCGAAATGTGAATTTAAACCTGACAAACCACATAAAGAATTCCAATTGGCTATTGCCTCTCATCTATTCTATTATGTATGGTAAACTTGTAATCCTCGTATATATAAAAAAAAAGTTTTTTTTCTAATATTCACCATACTATGTCTAGAATTGATTATATTTTAGTCTCTAAATCTTTACTTCCTTCTATTCAATCATCAGAAATTGGCTGTATTTTCATTTATGACCATGCCCCTATTTAATCCTCTATTGATTCACCTCTCAATATTACCAAACATGCTTATTGAAGATTTATTAACTCATTATCCAATCAAACTTTGACTTTGGAAGTTACCTCTTTTAATTTGATCAATCTATTGACACTTCCATTCATAATAGTTGGGATGCTGTTGAACCTTTTTTTAGGGCCTTCACTATTGCTTATACAGCTAAAGAAAAAAAAATTAATTCCCAATACTACTCCACTCTACAACACATTAAGACTCTTGAACATACTTCTAAATCCCCCTCTCATTTGTGGCATCTTATCAAAGCCAAATCCACCCTGAATAAACTGGCTACTATTGATGCATGTATCCTCAAAATTAAATCTAAATATCATGGGGGTCAAAATAAAGCTGGTAAAATGTTGGTCAATTATCTAAAAGTTAAATTGGAAAAGAAAACTATTGGACCCATTCCAAATGACCATACAAAAAAATGTTACCCTTCGACTCTGATACTGTTAAAACCTTTCAATCCTATTATGAATCATTATATATGGATGATTTTTTAGCTGTCTTCGTAATCCTTCCTCTATACCGGACATCCTTTCTACTCTTGAAAAAGACATAACTCTCCAGGAGATTTTGGATACTTTTACATCTTTAAAGAAAGCCAAAGCTCCTGGCCCTGATGATTTTTCAATTGAACTTATCTCTTCTTTTTCATCGATTTTTGCTGCTAATTTACTTGAACTCTTTACCTCTTTTTATCGAAATCTAAACCTGAGGGCTCTTTTTTAGATGCTCTTATTGTTATCATCCCTAAACCCAATAAAGATCATACTCTCTGTAAAAATTATCACCCAGTTTAATTAATTAACTATGACTGTAAAATGTTTGCAAAAATTCTTGCTTCTAGACTAAAATATGTTATTCCCCTTCCTATTAAACCTGATCAGTCTGGTTTTATTAAAGGTAGACTTGCCTCGGATAATGCTAGGATGTTCTCTAACATTCTTACATTGGGGAAAAAATATCCCTCCTCTGTCGCCGCTTTGTCTCTTGATGCTGAAAAAGCATTTGATCATATAAATTGGCAATTTATGTTTAAAACTCTTCATTGGTTTGGTTTTGTCCCCAAATCTATTTCTTTTATCAATCTGCTATATTTTGAACCATGTGCTTGTGTTTCTGTCAATGGATGCCTTTCCCCTTATTCCAATTTACATAGAGGCACTAGACAAAGTTGTGCCCTTTCTCCTCTATTATTTCTTCTCTGCTTAGAACCTTTTCTTGAATGTATTTGTTGAAGTCCTTTAATAGCAGGTTTTCAACACAACTCCTTTGAAACTAAACTCTCTGCTTATGCGGACAATGTGTTGGTTTATCTATCTAATCCCCTTGCCTCCTTACCTCCATTTCTGCAGGAGATTAATTTATATTCTAAAATATCTGGTTATAGATTAAACTTCTCTAAATCTGAGATCTTACCATTAAATTCCTTATGCTATCAGTTTATGTTGTATAATACCAATTTTATGTAGTGTCCTTCCAAGATTAAATACTTGGATGCCTGGTTCTCGTCCACTATTTCCCATACACTACCTCACAATTGTAATGCTTTACAACTAAAAATCCAGGTTTTATTTTCTACTTGGTCCCCTCTTCATTTATCCTGGTTGGGTAGATTGGACACAATTAAAATGATGATTGTACCTCATGTCCTGATTCTACTTTCTATGTTACCCGTCAAAATTCCCAATTATTACTTTATCCAAATTATTTCCCTTTGTACCAAATGAGTCTGGAATAATAAAAATGCTTATATTGCCTTAGCTAAATTAACTAAACCTAAAAACGAAGGTGGTGTTTGTTTCCCAAATGTTAAGTTATACTGCTTTTTTAATTCGACAAATTTTTGCTTTGACCAGAGAATATCAAGACTCCCCTATACTTAGATGGATCAACTTTGAACGTTCTTTATTGCATGAGTTTTCTTTTCATGATTTTATCGTTATGACTAACTGTACTTTTATTTCTAAAAATCCTATTTTAATATATTCCCCACATTTAATGCATTTGCTGTTTACCCATGGTTCTGATTTTTTTCAAGCTTTTCTTGCCTCCTCTATATTGTATAATACATTTATAAAGTTTCATCATAAGTCATTCTATTTTAAACATCGGAAAGATAAGGGTATCCTATATGTTCATCAATTAATCTCCCAAAATGATGTTCTCTCTTTTACTATATTACAAGAACTCTATAATTTACCCAGCGCTTGCTTACCCCAATATTCCCAACTATTACAAGTATTTCAATCTTTTTTGCTAACTCATTGCTTTCCTCCTGACTCTACTCCGTTTATTCCCTTGACACCTCTATATAATATTGCTTAGGATTTCAATCCTAAAGCATCCCTCATATATAAGCTTGTATCTGCTCCTATTTCTAGCAGACTCAAATGCTCTATTGAACTTGCATGGGAGCAAGACCTTCCTGTGTTGCTATCTGTTCAACAATGGGATAAATTATAACATAACATTTTCATTACCTCCAAAGCTGCCAATATTACTCAATATTTATATTTTGTGAATAATAAAGCTGCTTTTACACCTACTTATAGTCATAAAATTAACTGTACCACTTCACCTTTATGTTGGTCCTGTCTTTCCTCCAATGGCATATTACTCAATTTAATATACTATTGTCCTAATGTTTTTAATTTTTGGAAATCTATTTGGTATAGATGTTTAACAATATTTCACTAGAACATTCCTATATCAATCCAAAATGTTTTTCTCTGAACTATGTCTGATTATCTTTATGCTCAAGAATCAATGAAGAAGGAAAGAGAAGCTGTGATCCATTCGGCTTCCAATGGTTAGTACAAAAATCAAAAGGGGGGGGAATGGACCACTTGTCCTGTATAACCAGGGTCTTAGTGCGAGTAGGGACCGTCTTAAAAAACCCTCATATACGTACTCAGCCAAAAGGCGGTATATCTTGGTTCTCCGCCTCAGTGTACCGTAACAGCATGATCATTGGTTCTTTTCCTTTGTCAATATGCTGACCTCCGCATGCAGGAAGACCAACTGGTTTGTCAGTAGTGGCCAGGGATGAAAAAAGAGGGTGTGCTCGTGCTCTGATAAGTGAAGTAAAATTCCCTACATCACTTCTCTTATGTATTTTATTAAAAAGGTTGTGATGTGGGAAATTAAAAACGTGGCCATGCATGTATAGACCCAGTTACTGGTCTATCGTACTGGTCGTCAGGACCGGGGTGTGTTTAAGAGCGCATTCTGTCTCTTAATATCAGAGGGGTGTACTCACCAACCTTGAAGTCTGAGGTCAGATCTGCAGTATCTGTACCTGAAAGGAAAAGGGTATAAACAATCACATCCTAATTTCAAAACTGCTTGAAAGGTAGGTTGTTAATGCTGAGACAGTAATTTTTAAATCTCTGTGACTCCATATTCGGGCTGAGATAAGATGGTGTCCCTTTGGCGCATCAAGTGAATCTAACTAGATAGGGTTCGTGGGGGAAACATGGGCATATAGTGAGCGGTGATATTTTAGAGGAACAAGTGGTTGATTTAGGCACAATCATATGTATTAAAAAATTGTAAGTCGTCTCATGAGGCTGGAGTGTTCATGCCCCAATCTCTAGTAATGTGTAGGTAATTATTCTTAGGATGCGATCGTTAAGCACAGTGTGATGCTCATCGTGGTTGTAATGATGGCATCCCCTGAACGCTGTATGAACAACCGTTCTCTCACTCCACCTTTGTGGTGGTTGACGAAGTGTTTCATCTCAAAGGCTGAATTAAAGTGACACTTCAATGCGTGTCACTGGTACAGTTAACCCTGAAACGTGAAATGTGTAGGTAATTATTCTCAGGATGCGATCGTTAAACACAGTGTGAGGCTTATCATGGTTGTAATGATGGCATCCCCTGAACGCTGTATAAACAACCGCTCTCTCACTCTACCTTTGTGGCTGTAGACAATGTGTTTCATCTCAAAGGCTGAATTAAAGTGACACTTCAAAGCGTGTCATCGGCACAGTTAACCCTTGAAGCGTGAAATGCAAATGTGGCACTCGGTCTTGGAGCGACCTCAGTAACTTATGAAATGAAGCCTCATTACCTTATGAACTTTTTGTGGATGGCCTCCTCGGGATACCGGAGAGCTATGGGTAACCCAATTGCTGTGGGAGAAGAAGCGGGTTAGTCTCTGTTTACTTACAGCTTCCTGCATCGGCGAAATCCCCTCGTGGAGGCTTACCGGTTCCTACAAGCTCCTTGCTTGTTCTTGCCCTGTGTGCGGTGCCCCGGGTGACGCGGGCCCGTTCAGAGCTGCTTTTCAACTTCTGTGGGAATAGATATAGTCGAAGGACTATTACTGGTTAGGTTGGTTGGCATAAACGGTTGCCACTCTAGGGTGAGATAGTAGAAAGACTGTAATGGGCTGAATTTTAAACTAATTTTGTGATGAAATGGTATCCATTATGAAGTAACATCAGTAGTGAAAAATTACCGTTAGAGGAAAGAAAATATGTTGAGGGTTCATAATTCTCGGTGTATGGTGATACCGGGTATTGTGAGTTGAAGTGCTGTATTCTGCCTGTCGTTATCTCCGTGTCAGGAAATATTTATTTTGTATCTTTCTGGACATTTACTGGTAGAGTTTCTAGGGGCGAGTCTTGCTGTGCCAATGTTGGTTTAGTTGGGCGCACCACTTGGTGGATGAATATCAATCAGAAGATGCCTGATGTGATCATGCCAGGGAGTGCCAAGGGATATTATCGTTTAATCCTCCTGTGTCAGTCCTAAGACGATGTACCCAACGCTGTTCCTTCTCAATGAGCACTCGTTCCGCGTTGTTGTTTTTGATCTATAAGGTCTCTAGGATTACTCAGTTCAGGTCCTCAGGGAGGTGATTCTTGTCTATGAAGTGTTTACTCATCTTCGTTTTTGCAGGTCACGTTGCTCCTGTGTTCGATAATGCGCTGCTTGATTTTGCGGCACGTCATTCCAATATATTTCATTTTATTTCAATTCACAGGGGCACACGATCATGTAAACCACATGTGTAGTATTGCAGTTTGTGTGGTTGCATAACTTCCAGTTCAAGTTGGGCAGGAGTTGTAGGTTCTTGTTTACTCTGGTCAGTTTGCATACGGAACAGGAACCACAGGGATAATGCCCTACTATAGGGTCTAGATTCCATGCTCACCTTATGGTTTCCTTTTTCACTATGGTTCCTGGTCTTGTGTGTACTAGGTAATCTCTGATGTTTCTGGTCCTTTTGTTTGCAAATCTTGGTTTTGGCCACTTCAGTGTATTTGACGTGAGGATCCTCCAGTTCTTGTTAATGATCTTCTTCACAGTGTTGGATGATGTGCTGTATGTCGTAACATAGGTCAACAGATCCTCAGGTTCTTCGCGTGGAGTGATTTCCAGCAGGCTCTCTCTTGGCTGACTTCTAGGGTGGTGAGTATACTCCCCAGATATTAAGAGCCAGAATGCACTCTTAAACACACCCCGGTCCTGACGAAAGCCTCTAGAGGTCCCACGAGGCTGAAACATGTTGACCAATACCAGTGCGATAGACCAGTCACTGGGTCTATACACGTACAACCACGTTTTTAATTTCCCACATCACAATCTTTTTAATAAAATACATATGAGAAGTGATGTAGGGAATTTTACTTCACTTATCAGAGCATGAGCACACCCTCTTTTTTCATCCCTGGCCACTACTGACAAACCAGTTGGTCTTCCTGCATGCAGAGGTCAGCATATTGACAAAGGAAAAGACCCAATGATCAAGCTGTTACGGTACACTGAGGCGGAGAACCAAGATATACCACCTTTTGCCTGTGTACGTATATGAGGGTTTCTTAAGACGGTTCCTACTCGCACTAAGACCCTGGTTATACAGGACAAGTGGTCCATTCTCTCCCCCTTTTGATTTTTGTGATTATCTTTATGACCATTCTCCAAAACAGATGTTATTTGATCTTTTTATTGCACTTACATTTAAGGTTATACTTACTTGTTTGAAAGATAATTCTAAAATATGTTTGTTAACATGGTGGAATCTTATTTGTGATGACCATAAAATATCACTGTTTCTTTCTCATCGTTACCTCAGAAAAATTAAATCTGATCTATTCTTGTTACCTTTCACTACTTTTTTATCTTCGCACTAATCTTTTTTTTTATTGATTTTACCCCATTATACAAGAAATATTACAATATTGCACGTCATGGCAAATTCATCAAGAAACAATACATTAAACTTTAAAAACAGAGTGACAGAGCTAAAAAAAAATACATTGCAAGATTCTATATTAAAACCAAACCATTCAGGTAGGATACACAAGGAATAAACAATAAAATAAAAAAATAGAAACAAAACAGATATCTCGCCAGCAAGAATAGCTTACCGAAGAGCAGAAAAAGTGCACATGGGGTGAATACAGTAAGTTGTTATAAACTTCCTTGGCTTAATTAACATAATCAAAAAAAGAGACCCTAGGATAAGGAACAGAGTAACATTGATCCTACCTGTCCTACAGTATAAGCTCTTCAGCAAATTAACAACTACTATATTTTAGATTATTACCTAATCCTTCTTTACTGCAACCATCCTGTAATAGGAGCCAACATTTTCTGTCCCAATTCCTTTCTCCTTTGTCCTCTCAATTTTTATACTGAGGATTCTATATTATATATGGCCAACATCCTTGACTGCCAATTGAGAAAGGTAGGGGGATCAGGACTTATCCATTGGGAGTTAATAAATAAGCGAACGATAGCCATTGCAATGAACAAAAATCCAGTCACAGGTCTCGGTCTCACATTTCCTTCCATATTATACTCCATATCCAAAATTACAAGAGCTGACGTAATTGTTACTGAAATCCCTAAGACAGTATCCAAGAAAGATTCAACATCCTGTAGAAATATACCCAAGCTAAGGCAGGAATAAAATATATGTATAGTATCTGCCGGCTGCAGCCCACCTCTGTTGCATTTCCCACCCCTCATTCCCACCCATTTAGCTATCTTTGCTAGAGTATAATAAAGATCGAAAACAGACATAAAATGCTGACTCGAGAGACTTCCATTTATTAAAGTCTGATTTGATAATTCCAAAGAATCCTCAATATTTATTCCTTCCATCCCCAACCTACTCTCCCATTTTGTAATCTGGAAACAAATATCATCAGGGAGAGCTTCCATTAGATTTTGATAAAATTTCCCTATCTGGGATTTCATCCGTATTATTTCCACCAAGCCTATCTTTTCAAAATTTACATTTAGACTATGCACGTTTCTCCACAAAAAACTCCGGCTCTGTAAGTACTTGAAAAAATCTTGTTTACACAGACCAAACTTTTCCTGTAAATTCGTAAATGAGGCAAGTTGACCTTCATTACAAAGGTCACCCAGAGAATAAATTCCATTGCTCCCCCACCTGAACGTAGTTTGATCCTGAAAAATTTCTGGAAGGATGCCGGAGTTCGAGAATGGAGCATATACCTCAAGTTTGAGATCTTCAGTTTGCGCCGCATTTTTCTCCACACCAAATAAGCCACTTTAAGTATTTTAAATGTAGTCTTTTTATAGTAGCTAGGTTCTAATATCCTAACCAGACAGCCCTTTGCTTCGTTCCCCAGCCCTATTTCATATATAGTCGGTCTGGCATCCAGCGAGATTTCGGCCTTAGCCCCAACTAGGAGAATCCCCATATGTTGTAAGATGGATGCCCAGTAATATAAAATGAAGTTAGGTACTGTCCACCCCCCTCGGGTGTCTCGGAAGAGTGATCCATTTAGCCGCTCTTCTTGGTCTGCGGTACCCCAAAGGAATCTACAAAGGAATCTACAGCAAATCTTCTCTACCCTTGCTACAGATACAGAAAATTCAAGAGGAACAGTACTAAAAGATAAAAAAATTTGGGGAGGATAGACTTTTTAATGACATTACTTTGTCCATGCAAAGAGAGGTGCAGATGAACCAGCCTCTCCAATTTTCTATTGACAGTATCTATCATTGGCACAATGTTTAATTCAGGAATTTGTTCTACCGCTGCTGTAATCTTGATCCCCAAGTACGTTGCTTCAGAGACAATTTGGAGACCTGCAGGGAGCATACTATCTGAATGAAGGATCTGAGTTTTATCCATATTTAATTTGTACCCTGAAAAAACACCGAACTGTTCTGGTAAAGCCTTCACGGCTGGGAGCGCCAAGCGTCAAGACTGATTTACATATGGCTGGGTTCAAACTGGAACGGCATGGTGAGCAAAAAAACAATGGATTTAGGCCCAGATCTCTGTACTGGGGTGAATGTATGACATTGTTCTGCATTCTGTCCATCAATTGTTGTTTTTGCATTTGTCACCCAGAGTGGGAAGGGTATGCCCAGACGTGGGTCCCGTGCTCTCCATGCCACTGGAATCAAGCTATCCTGGCTGAAGAGGGATGAAACCCCGAAACCGGTCCTAGGATGCTTGTTTCCAGTCCAGGGAGAACTTGGCTTGGCAGTTCGGGCTGGAGTGTACCCATGAGGCACAGGGTCAAGACTGATTTGCATATGGCTTGGTTCAAACTGGAACGGCATGGTGAGCAAACAAACGATGGATTTAGGCCCAGATCGCTGTACTGGGGTGAATGTATGACATTGTTCTGCATTCTGTCCATCAATTGTTGTTTTTGCATGGGAGCGCCAAGGTGACATCGCTGGTGAGTATCATAATATCATCTGCATATGCCAATGTCCTATACTCAATATCATTGACTCTAACTGGGTTAATATTCATACTCAAGTCTAATTTGTTAAGAAAAGGGTCAATGTATAGAGCAAAAAGCAGGGGAGAGCACGGACACCCCTGCCTAGTGCCTCTACTAATACTGAATAAGTTTGACCCCCTTCCATTGCAGAACAGACCACAGATACCACCAGAAGACCCTGTCGAATGCTTTCTCGGCATCCAACAGGATTACCCCTAGCGGTGATTTCGTGGCTTGAGCCCAGTCAAGAAGGGCAATGACTCGTCTAACATGATCTGTCGTATCCCTTCCCGGGATGAACCCATGCTGACAGATTGAAACCAAAGGGGTGATGACCTTTCCTAACCGGGAAGCTAATATTTTGGAATAGATCTTACTGTCACAATTAATAAGTGAAATGGGCCTGTATGAGGATGGATTAAGTTCAGTTTTTTTTTAAAACCACTATAGTAGTCTTTCGCCAGGAGTCAGGAATAAAACCCCTTTGAGCATATTGAAATAGAGTTGCAATCTCTTGCCGGAGTATTTGCCGAAATGTTCTAAAAAATTCCAAAGGGATGCCTTACCTGTGGCTAAAGAGGTTATAGTGCCTTCCCATTTGATCGGGGCTGCAAGAACCTCATTTTGATCAAGTGTAAACTTTGTTGTCCATAGGTCTTTAAAAAATTATTGTAGAGATTCTTCCCCTGCCGTAGCCACTCCCTTGGTATACAGTTGCTTATAATAATTTTGAAACACATTAAGGATTTTTGTAGGAGAGTCCTGTATCTGATCTAAATGATCTTTAATCCTACAAATTCGGTTTTAAACTTCCCTCTGTTGTAACCGCTTTGCCAGGACCCTCCCTGTATTATCTCCAAATTCATGTATTTCAGCCCTAATCTGCACATACTTGGCGGCAAGCTCTTCCCCGAAATACTGATGTATTTTCGATTTAATGATGGCAATTAGCTGTTGGCACTCCTTTATGTTTTGGCCCCCCATTATTTTCCTCATTAGCTCAATTTCAGCCATCCTCAGCTGTTCAACCCACCTCCTATTTCTGTTAATATAAAATAATTCCATAATCCACTTGGCCATATGTTCACAATATGACTGATCCAACAACAACTTTCTTTCAAAAGTCCACGACCGCTGAGTTCTTGGCATGCCGCTTAGTGGCAACTCTACCACTAACGGGTATGGTCTGAAATAACCCTGGGGGAAATCTCAATTTTGACTGTCTCAGCCATTTGGTTAGAGATAAAAAAAGTAGTCCAAAAGGACTAGTCTGTTATGAGGAGCCGAATAGAAAGTAAACCCTGGGTCATCTTGTCTATGTCTATACCAAGCATCTACCATCCCGTGTTCCCTAACTAGTCCTTGAAGAGCCTTAAAGATTCTAACTTTCCTTCCCTGGTATGGGAGATTTCCAATTAGATTAAAATTGCTATCTAAATGAATATTGAAGTCTCCACAAAAAATCAAAGGGTGCGGCCATAAGGCCAATTCTACACTTAGATGATTCAGAACATCCGAGTCATCTAAGTTAGATCCATAAATGGAACAGATTGAGAGAGGAACATCATTAGCTATAAATTCTATAGTAACCCAGCGTCCCAATCTGTCTTCCTTGACTCGCTTACAGAATATGATCGCTCGTTTTGCTTGAATAGCCACCCCTTTGGTTGTTGTACCTTGTCGAGTGCAGGCTAACACATTGAGACCCAGATCCCTCAACCATCCACGTTTGCTCCAAGGTATATGAGTTTCTTGCATACATAGCACATCCACCAGCATGAATTGAAAAATCTTGGCCACCATGCCTCTCTTTTTCCTGTCGTTCAGGCGACATATATTCAATTAACAAATACGCATTCTACCTGTCATCCCTATAGCTAACATACGCCATCTCGAGTCTTGCCAACCAATACCAATAAGTATACCCAGTTATAGCATGCTTTTCATTCTTTCTTACATACATAAAAATGCCATGACAATATGTGAAAAGCAGCAATAGTTCCACCACCTAACTCCCCACCCCATCCACCCCTCCACCCCACACCCCCTCCAACATCCCTCCCTCCCACCAAATGAGGCGTAAGGACCAACGGCCTCAGTGAAGAAGAGCTGACAGTCAGCCCTCCCCTGGCCTCACTCATCCCCCCAGCAGAGCAGAAAAGATAGACAAGAACAAAAAAGGGAAATTCAGACAGAAAAGAGACCCGATTCTAGCATTATAGTAAGCATCAGATGGACATCAAGCAACCTACATGAACCAACAGACAAATTATATTTACCTATCCACCTCAAATCGATTGCAAAAATTCTTTTGCTAAAATTTCAGAAGAGAAAAATTGTGTCTGGTCCTTACATATAACTTTTAATTTGGCAAGGTTAAGCAAGAAGACCTGCGCCCCTTTGCCTGAAATAATGGGATCAATTGCCGCAACTGCCACCTTTTATCCACTGTTGCCTGACAAAAATCGGGCCTCACAAAAAATTCACAGCCCTTTCCCGCCCTTTTCCTATCCGGTCTGGCGAGATCATATATTGCTTCTCGAGCCAGAAAGTTGTTAAGACATATCAGGATAGCCCTAGGCCTATCAATAGATTGCCCCATTTTTTTACATTGATTAAAAGGAAATCTATGGGCCCTTTGCAATTCAACTTTCCAGTCCCATTGTGTAAGTTCGGGAAATGATTCCAAAAAACAGTTCCACCACAAATTGCCAGACATCTGCACCCTCCGTGCCTACTGGAACACCCAGAACCCGCAGATTGTTGCTTCTTGAACGATTCTCAAGATCAGTGAGCTTCCATATTGTGTCTTCCTTCTGAGCTTTCAGGGAATCAGTAAGAGTTTTTTGTACAGCTAGCTAGTCCTCAAGCATCGATATTCGGGCTTCAGCCTCTCCAATCCTGGCTGCAAACTCTGAGCATGTCTTTGCGACCCTACGTACTGAGTTCTGTAACTTACGACATGCACCTTGGATCCGTGAGCTCTGGATGGGCCATTATACTCTGATAAATGGTAGAGAGTGTAATTTCATCTAGATCTCCTGAATTTAAACTAGAAGCAGCGGTGGGCGGAATTTGCAAAATTGCCTTTTGCAAAAGTTCACGAAACAGCAAAAAATCTCCACGAAATTTCGCGTGCTCGCAGAGATTTTGGGCTGATTAATGCGTTACTGAATTTGAGCTTCAACTCAGGCACCTGCTTTATTTATATCTGTATGTGCTTCCTATTGAGGTTTAATTTTTGTGGCAGGAGCATCGTGCCAGAATGAATCCTTCCCTGCTTGTTTATCCAAGAAGATGCCACCGTTTTGTGCAATACTTCTACTCAACTGGAGTACTTTCTACTGGCTAATCAGTAAGTGCTACCTCGTTGGGTAAATGCATAGTCCGTTTCCTACACTACAGCTGCGTGAAGGGCCAGAAGAGTTGTCTCCAGTGACCATGTGTGCCTGTAACTTTACCACCGCGCCGATGGACGCCGGGGTCCCTTGAGTGAGCTGTCCATCATAGTGGGGAAAGGGCGGGAAGACGTTGCTCACCGCTAGGCGTGGGGCTTCTAGGTCAGTTCACATGCCTCTTGTTTATAAATGATCAGAGCAAGGAGAAGGAACCGCCTTGTCACAGGAAGTACACGAGGATTGCGCTCGAGTAAATCAAGGATGCAAAGACCACCGGCAAGTATTACAGCTAACATTTCAGGGTGGAAATGGGGAGAACTGACATCTGCTTAACCACGCTCACAAATTCTACACGAGGATTGCACTCGAGCAAATGAAGGATGCAAACACCACCGTCAAGGATTACAGCTATTATTTCAGAGTGGAAATGGGGAGAACTGACATCTGCTTAGCCACCACCATGCTCACGAATGACAGATTAATGCGTTCCAGAATTTGAGCTTCAACTCGGGCACCTGCTTTATTTATATCTGTAAGTGCTTCCTGTTGCGGTTCAGTGACAAGAGCATCGTGCCAGAATGAATACTGCCCTGCATATTTCCGTTCCGCCGCGGATCGCGGAAGTTTCGAGATTTGCCGACATTTCCGCAAGTTCCGCGAGCGGAACGGAATTTGTCGCCCACCCTTAACTAGAAGGTCCCGTGGGCACTCCTCCAACAACTGCTTCATTGCCATTCAATTTTGGAGAAAAGGAGTAGTCTCATACCAAGGAGCCAGCTGGGTCTGAAGCCTTATTTACCAGGGTTTCACCTTGCTCCCTGTGTTTATGAACAGTTCCAGTGGTATATGAAGAATTATCTCCTGTCTCCCCCTCGTCCAAGCGCAAGCTGCTTGTATCGCTTTCATCTTCTGCCCAATCCCTTCGGGGCTTTCATCCCCCGAGGAACCGGAGGGATCTGACATAGAGTAGAACTTTTCCCCTGAGTCCCCCTTTTTTGCAAGACCCAATGCTGAATGATCTTCATTTTGAGGCCCCTGCTGGGGGTCTACATCCTCTACTTCCCCCTTTTCAATAGGGCTACTTCCATGCTTCTGGCCTGTCATCCTTTTTTCCAGGTCAATATTTTGGGAGATTCCAGTCTCTATAGAGCCTACTTTATGCTGATTCATAGGCATTATACCCCCTATAGTACATAGCACTGCAGCATTATTCAAAATATTTGAGTTTCCCTCAGAACCGATGAAACCAACAGATTCCCTTGAACCTTCCTGTATCACCCCCTTTCTAGCACTCTCCTCACTCAACCCACTCCTATTACAAAGAGAAGTAGATGCAGTACCTTGAGTGAGTGCTTCCTGAGGCAATGCAGAAATGTTTCCCGCAGCATTGTCTCCAGTTGCCGTATCCGCCATATTTTTTACTCTTCCCGCTTGAGCTTTGAAGAGAGCAGGGACCGTCTGACAACCGCGAGCAGGGACACCTCCTTTCCCCGCTGACTCGCCAGATCCTGGAGACAGACCACCAGCTAGCCAGCGTACTCCCGGATCACCGCCATTCACGCCAGTAGGAGCCTTCACGGGACTCCCAGAACCTGCGAGCGGCCCCCGGGTCCTAGTGCCTCTAGTAGTTGTCTTTGGAGGCATTGAAAAGATCGAGCGGGTGAGAGGTGCTGTGATCGCTGTAGAGAAGAAAGGACCCGCGTGAACCAGCCTAGAGGGTGCAGGCAGCTCCCATCGCCATAACCAAAATTGCCAAATCATGCCCGAAGCCCGATAAAATTATTTCCCTACTGCATCGCATGGAGACCAGGTAGGAAGAGGGGGGAGAAATTAGCCAGGAGAGCGCTGGTGAGCCAGCTCACTCAGCCGAACGCAAAGCCGCCATCTTGCCTCTCGCACTAATCTTTATCCTAATTTCTATACATCTCTCTTTTACCTTTCCTTCCTTTTCTTTTCTTCTAATTTCTTTTCTTCTACTCTTTTCCTGTCTCTTTCTTCTTTCTTTTTTTTCTTGTATAAAATATAAAAATTGATTATAGTTAGACATGTACTATGCTCATCTTTGTACATTTCAATTTTAGATCACATTATATAGCTTTTTTTATCTTACTATTATTGTTTTATCCATTTAACATCTAAGCTATGTATTTTGATACATTGTCTTCCTTCTTTTTTGATAACTGTGTAATCTTTATTTTTCTTTTCGACTCTAATAAAAAGTATTTAACAAAAAAAAGAGCTTGTGCTATAGGGTGAAGTGTATCCTATATGACAGCAATGGGAAATGAGGTTGATGAGTGCTCCTGCAATGCTGCATACGCCATCTAGTGTCTATGGGTTGAGTGTTTAACTGGCAGTCCATATGTTTACGCTCAGCAGGGTGTACCGGGCCAGTGTGCTTGGCAGAGTGCCTAGCACTAGAATGTGCAGCAAAGTATCCCATTATTGTATGTGCAGCAGGATGTACCTGGGTGGTGTGCTCAGCAGGGAGTTCCTGGGTTGTTGTATTCTCACCATGGCATTGAGTGGTGTGTGACACAATGTCCTGTGGTGTGTGCAGCAGGATGCACCTCTGTGGCATGCTCAGTCTGGTGTCCCTTGGTGGTGTACAGCAGAAGTCTGGCGGTGTCCTCTGCTGGTGGTGGCCCAGCATCAGTTTTTATGGGTGGTGGGTGCAGCAATGTGTCCCTGGGTGGTGTGTACAGCTGGGTTTATCTGGGTGGCCAGATCATCCAGGTGAACCTGGGTGGTGTGCTCATCATGGAGTCCCTTAGTGGTGTGCTTAGCAGGGTGTCCATGTGTGGGATGCTCAGCAGTGTTTCCATACGTAGTGTGCTCAGCATGTGATAGGGTGTTCTGAGTGGCAGGGTCTTATACAGAGCTCGCGGGGAGGGGATACACCATAGGACCCTTTAGGTGTGAGGAGGAGAGGGGCACTTCTTGATGCTTGGAGCAGGGAGTGTTTGTGTGATGTTTTCGGGTCAACAGTGGTCTCTTTGTGTTGTACAGAAGAGGGTCCCAATGTGGCATCATTAATAGACGGATGGGGGCTGGGTGACGTGTACAGCAGATTTCACTATTATTGTTTTATCCATTTAACATCTAAGCTATGTATTTTGATACATTGTCTTCCTTCTTTTTTGATAACTGTGTAATCTTTATTTTTCTTTTCGACTCTAATAAAAAGTATTTAACAAAAAAAAGAGCTTGTGCTATAGGGTGAAGTGTATCCTATATGACAGCAATGGGAAATGAGGTTGATGAGTGCTCCTGCAATGCTGCATACGCCATCTAGTGTCTATGGGTTGAGTGTTTAACTGGCAGTCCATATGTTTACGCTCAGCAGGGTGTACCGGGCCAGTGTGCTTGGCAGAGTGCCTAGCACTAGAATGTGCAGCAAAGTATCCCATTATTGTATGTGCAGCAGGATGTACCTGGGTGGTGTGCTCAGCAGGGAGTTCCTGGGTTGTTGTATTCTCACCATGGCATTGAGTGGTGTGTGACACAATGTCCTGTGGTGTGTGCAGCAGGATGCACCTCTGTGGCATGCTCAGTCTGGTGTCCCTTGGTGGTGTACAGCAGAAGTCTGGCGGTGTCCTCTGCTGGTGGTGGCCCAGCATCAGTTTTTATGGGTGGTGGGTGCAGCAATGTGTCCCTGGGTGGTGTGTACAGCTGGGTTTATCTGGGTGGCCAGATCATCCAGGTGAACCTGGGTGGTGTGCTCATCATGGAGTCCCTTAGTGGTGTGCTTAGCAGGGTGTCCATGTGTGGGATGCTCAGCAGTGTTTCCATACGTAGTGTGCTCAGCATGTGATAGGGTGTTCTGAGTGGCAGGGTCTTATACGGAGCTCGCGGGGAGGGGATACACCATAGGACCCTTTAGGTGTGAGGAGGAGAGGGGCACTTCTTGATGCTTGGAGCAGGGAGTGTTTGTGTGATGTTTTCGGGTCGACAGTGGTCTCTTTGTGTTGTACAGAAGAGGGTCCCAATGTGGCATCATTGATAGACGGATGGGGGCTGGGTGACGTGTACAGCAGATTTCACTAGAGTGACATTAACAGTAGGAGTGTGTAGTGTACAGTGAGGGGTCACTAGTTGATGCCTGCAGCACCGAATGCCTTTGATTCATGCAGCAGTGAGCCCATGCGAGAAAGGTAACAGCTTGGAAATCTGAGGGATATGTGCTGCAACGAGCTCCTGCATGACGTGTGAAGTAGGGATTGGTTGTCTGTGTTTACAGTAGTGAGCTCTGACTGGTGTGTGCATAAGGGATTCTGTGGGTATAAGTGCATAGCAGTGGGGGAAGGACGAGAGCTCTCTGTGGTGTGTGTAGCAACAGATCCTTCAATGGTGTATAGTTCTCACAGAGGTCTCTGCAGTATGTGTTCAGCAGCGAGCATCTAGGTCTGTGCGTGCAGCAGGGGGCCTGTTTTTGTGGAAGCATCAACTAGGTCAAACATGGGTTTTGCAGCTGGAGTACCTACATGTGTGCAGAAGCATGTCCCAGGGTAGTATGTAAGTAAGGGGTCTTGTATGTTGTGGACAGTGAGGATTCTCTGAGTGATTATATGCACAGCAGTGAGACCCTCATGCTGTGTGCAACTGGAGCTCCCCTGCAGTGCATGCTGCTAGGGTCCCTTTGCAGCGTGTGAAAACCTAAGGTCGCATTGGCTTTGTAGCAATGGGTATCTATAAGGGTGATGAGTGTATCAGGGTATTACTTTGCGATATGTGAAATAGGGAGTCCTTATGTGGTACACACAGTGAGCAAACACTAATGGGGTTCTATCTGTGTGATGTGAGCAGCAGCTGGTATCTAGTCTATAAGAGTGCTGTGTGCAGCAATGCAGTTCTGCATGGTGTGTTCAGCAGGGAGCTTCTGTGTGGTGTGTGCTGCATCTGTTTGGCAGTGTCTGTTCTACCTGGTGGTGTCTGCAACATGGTATTCTTGGGTGATATGCACAGTAATTACTCCTTCTGTAGTGTGCACAGCTTAAATGTCTGCTCGGTGGGGTGTAAAGCTAACACAGACAGGAGAAAGGATGAACGAAAGACAATGTGGACAGCTGGAGGGAAGGGGAAAAGACAACACATTCAGCTGGAGGAGGAATGAGAGCAACGCCAATGCAGATAGCGGGATGAAAGAGGATGGATGGGGCAAGCCAACACAGACGGGAGAGGAACGCCAAGGGAGAGAAGTACAGAAGGGAGCTAGCTGAAAAATACACAGTATGGTAGCGTGATTAAACACAAATAGAAATGTAATGCCTAAAAAAGTGAGCAGTGGAAGAACACAAGTAATATGTCCCTGCCCCATGGGAGGGAAAACACAAAAAGGGAAAGGAAACCTACTGTCACGATTCACTCCCTGTGCTCTCGTGCCCACCACCAGGGGGCCGAATTGTGGGGCTTTCCAGTGTTCTAATATGCCTCCAGACACTCCCCTGTATGACATCCATTCCCAATCCATGCTGGGTTTTGTGAAAGCCAGCTTGCTGATACTTGAAGCCAGCATGCTCATGTTTAGAACTCCACTACCTAGAATTCCCTGCTCACTGCTCCGTCTCCACCCCTGCAGGCCAAGGATGGGTGGAGGAATTCAGCGCACCTGTGGCTGGCTGCTGCTAGCCTGCTCACACCTGATGCATGTAATTACTGTGAGCACTTTTAAGCCCCCGGCTCCATCCAGGCCAAGGTTGGTCATTGTAGCTGTATAACGGTGAGCCTGATCCTTCAGTTATTTCTTGATCCTGATTTGCAGTGCTCTCTTGAGTCCTTTTTTTCCTGAGCTGTATCTATTTCCTGTTTCCTTAAACTAGCACTGTCTGCAGCGCTACCTTGACTCCTGAGCTATAGTAATTTCCCTGTTCCTGAACTAACACTGCCTGCAGTGCTACCTTGACTCTTGAGCCTTAGCATTCCTTGTTCCTGACCTGCAGCCGTTTCCCTTGTTCCTGAACCAGCACTGTCTGCAGTGCTACCTTGACTCCTGAACCTTAGCTCAATTCTTGTTCCTGCCCCATTTCTGCCTTCTTTGCTACTTTGTTTTCTTGATTCCTTAACCTGCACTATTCTAGTATACCCTTGTAGCCTCCCCTTCTGTATATCCTTCTCCAGTCCCCACCTTTCTTCCCATTTCCTTGGTTCCCGTTCCTAGTTTGCTGTCTTTCTATTCTGCTGCCTTGCTTCTGTTGCCTTGTATGTTTGTTACCTACTTTCTGCCAAGTGTGCACTGTGATTTCCTTCCTTTCCTGTTAAGCACTCCTCCTTGCTAGCTCCTTGTCTATTGTGCTTGTGTTTGGTTCTACCCCCTTGTTGTTACTGCCTTGCGTGTTCCTGTTTGATCGCCAGGATCCGTGGGCACAGCTGACTACCTAGGTGGTGTTTCTTGTTCACTGTGAGTATTGTCTTTGAGTTGCATTTATAACATCACCATAGGTATAAGCTCCACAGACCCTGCCTTTGCACTCATATCCTATATGTGAGTATTTGCAGTCAGTATCTGTAACAGCAATTGTGGGTGAGAGACTTACTGAGCTTCAGTCTTACCGTGTGGAGCTCCTGAGTGCTTTACCCACACTCTCCTTTATTGTAAATGTTGTTTCATATATATGTCTTGCACAATCGCCCTGGATGTAAGTATTCTGAATGCTGAATTGTCTTGTGAGTGCCCTTCCTTTCTGAGTCTTACCCATCTTGTTCACTTGTACAGGCTTCACCTTTGGATCCCTTTTTCTTCTCTGACTCCCTGTATGATCCTGGGCAGCGCTGTACTCCTCTTTCTGTGTACGTTTTCCACCCAGTTCCCAGTCCTTGCCCAAGTCCCTGACTGTGTTCCCCACATAGTCCCGGACAGTCCCTGACACCTATAGCAGCTGACTAATAAGAAGAAACGAAATGAGAGTGACAACGAATCCAACCAATAGTAAGTAATGGCTCGGCTCTAAGCCCATACTATTGATAACAAAAGATCTTGCATGCGACAGCGCATGCGCTGTCTTAGGTGAGATCTAAAAAAAACTGCTTCCTGAAACTATTTTAAATCTTCAAGCTTCACTTGTTATTTACACTAAAAGTAAACAACTGAAATTTTTGATATTTCCTTTCCCAAAATGATAAATTAACTTTACTTTTAAAGTGTTCTTGTCTGTGCTGCTGTCTCCTATTTAAGTTTCGTTGGTAAGCAAATAATGTTAATCCAATACTCCACCTAGTCCCTTCTTCACCTTAACTTCCACAATTGGCGGTTGATGGCAGCATTAATTAATCTTTTGAAGGAACCTGAGTGAAACTTTCAGGAATTTGCCTCCAAGAACCTGAGCTCACAAGACTAATCCCAGTAACCAACAATACCAATGACACTAGACTAACCACTAACCTTGGGTTCTGGAGCACAGTGCTGCTTGTATGATGCACTTCAATGCCTCGTCATGGGTAGTAAGAGCTATATAAATGCAGTTAAAATTACAAGAGCAACTTCTCAGCTTTCCATCCTGCAGTAGGTAATAGGAGTGCCAGGGACTTTGGTAATGTTATTCCATTCTTGTGAAAATCATTTGTTAGTCTGTTTTTGCCCACTGATTTGTGTTATGATCGCGTTTTCCCACCTTGCTGTTGATGGCATACTTTATGGCTCTCCCTGGCTAAATTTCCCGCTTTTGCTGAGCCCACTCACCATCCTAGAGCTCCTCCCACTTTCCAAGGCCCTACGTAATAGAGGCCGCAGTATGGCTGCCCGCTGTCATGCCAAAGGCAAACCTGTCTGCTCCAGGACCACACCAGCACCAGGAACCAAATGCCTTCTGCAGTTACACTGCCAACAAACTCCACCTGCACAGCTGCACTTCAGTCCAGAGTGGAACCCTTTTCTTGCTTGCATTGTAACTTCACATACCTCCACCCACCCACTCCCAGCCCCCCACACACTCACTGCACGCCTCACCAAGTCAGACCCACACAGTATCACACACCCACCCTGCACAAACACTCACTCGCATACATGCTCCTCAACACTGGCTTACTGGTCAAACGCTCCACCGAGATTTGAGACCTCAATGACTCTACCGCACCGGACCTCCTCCTCCTCACCAATCCTGGCTCAACCCCACATCGGCGCTGGACATACCCACAGCCATCCCTACTGGATACAAACTCCTGCACCAGGACCGATACTATAAACTAGGAGGACTCGTCATTATCCACAGAGACACCATCAAGTGTACTTTTTACACTGATCCAGAAGCCACTTGTGCCACAAAATTTCCCTTCCTTATGCCGCAGAACTATCAAATCAATGCCACAATACCCTTAGGGGTCTCATTATAAGTCAGCATTTGCTTTCTCTGTAATGGGGGGTGTGTGGGCTAAAGTGATCTTCTTTGGGGACAAATATGTACGTAAAACAGATTTGAATGAACCAAAAATGTTGTTTTACACTGTTATGATAAATTGGTAAACCTGATAGTTAAGGGGAAGTGGAATAAAAAAAAGTGTTTTCTTCGTCTTTGAATTATATTCTTGTCAATAACCAAGTAGCAACGCTGAACATAAGTATAAAATAACATCATTTCTCACTATGTGGGTTTTTGTGGCATTTCTTGTTTTGTAAAGTGAGCAAATGTAGAGTGGCAGTTTAGGGCCAACAATGCCTGTGGTATTAACCACACTGACCTGTCTCTCTCACTTAATCTCGTACAAACACTCGTTGTAGCTGTTTTTGCTGGCCTTCTGTATCACGCTATCCTACACCACTCTCTCATGATTTCTTCCTGTCAAAGAAATCTTCTTATATAGTTACAAAGAGTCTGAAAGGCTTTATTTACAGAAGAAAAATTAATTAACATTCTGTGAATTACAGTATATTTGCCAGGACTCAAATGTATACCCTAACACAGGGGTATCCAACTTTTTCACTAACAAGAGCTACATATGTTCAGTGAAAATCATCCAGAGAAAGTAATATTATTAGTGTTTCACACAGACAAGATTACATTAGTGGCCACCCTATGCAAGATTACCAGCCGTGGTCACCTCCGTGCAAGATTGCCAGTAGTAATGTAAAAAAAGGCTCAGCCAATTTGAAATGCCTCTACAAGAATTAAACATAACGGCTACAGCTGCACCGTTGTATGATTCACCTCTTAAATATCACCTTTAAATATATTTTGGAAATCATGGGCTCTGAAAATACACAAATTTCCATATCAAATACATACTTCAATTTTGGTATACATATATATTAATTCAAACAACAACTTTTAATTTAATGGGCTGAGCTGTACACAGTAGAGCTTCTCATAGGTAATTGGAGAGCTACCAGTAGCTTATGAGCTACTTGTTGTAAAAGCCTGCCCTCATACATATCAGTCTCTAATAATGTTCACATTGTGATATTTCACACAGAGTATACAACAGGCGCCTGATTATGATCTTGAGAATGGGGGAATGGCCTTTACTTGTAACAAAAATTTAATTTGGCTGCGGATACTATTAACTTATTTTAGGTCTTGAGAACCAAAGTGTAAGGTGCTATAATGTCACAGGTAAATCATGAAATGCCATATAAAAAAAATATATATATATATACATGTATGTATGTATGTATGTATATATATATATATATATATGTATATATATATATATGTGTATATGGATTTGAGATGTCATCAGTGATGTCATCAGTGATGTCACTGACCATGTCATGAGTGATGTAATATGTGACGTCATCAGCAGTGCATTGCGGGGGCGTGTGTTATAGTTAGCTGAACTAACTATAACAGGGGAATTTCTAGGGTTTTGTACGAGGGAAATGTCCAGCTAACTATAACACCCCTGAAACCTATGGTTTTTTCAGTGAATGTCTAAGGTTTTTTAAATGCCAATTCCTAACTATAACGTGCATGAAACCTATGGTTTTTTCAGTGAATTTCAAAGGTTTTTTAAAATGCTAATTCCTATCTATAACTTATCTCTGAAGATATCATGTTTAATGATTTTGATTGGATTTCTATATTTTTCAAATTCAGGGTGTCATTTCATTAATTACATTTTTTTTAAAATACTTTTTTATCACCATTTTTAAATGTATTTTTTCAATTAATTCTTTTAAAAATTAAAAAATATTATTTGAACTTAATGGGTTTTTCAAACATATTTTTTTATATTTTTCAAAATATTTTTTTTAACTATATGTGCAAAACTTTATTTTATATATATTATTTCCATGTTTTTGGATCCGCGCACCCTAAGCGCACCGTTCTCGATCCCTACGCGATAGCATCCGTGCATGGTATGCGTCGGGTACGTGGTTAGTGCACGATTTCAATGCGACCGGTACGCGACTCCCAGCCTATACGCGACACGTTCAATGTACGTAACGCGAAGTTTACGCGCTTCCGCGATGCGTCATCTGCGTCTATGACACGGTGGGTGCGCGGATCCCGCGAAGTATTTAACATTTAAAAAAACATATTTATGTATTTCATATGAATATTAATTGAAGACAAACTCTAAACTAGTCTTAAAACTAATATATTTTGACATCTAATCCTATATTTCTTTTTAATTCCATTTCGCGGATGCGCGCTGGGTGCGTGCTGCGTAAGCGCACGGTGCGCGGATCCCATGTGACCTGCAAAAAAAGAGATTTGATTGGTTCATTACACTTCCTGTTCTAACTACTGAAAGACCCCACCCATTTCAATCATTCTTCTTTGAGCTTCTTTGGAGAACCACCTCTTTGGAGAGAAGAAGATTTTTTAGAGTAAGTTTACACTTAGCTCTAACTTTTTTCAACCAAAAATGGCTTCAGGGCAGCAGGCATCACCTGCATCACCTCATACTTCTGAGGATGAATTTTTGCCGGAGTTACCACGCAAAGAACGTTTCTCTTCAGTGGTATGGACATTTTTTACTTTTCCTGAGGGGCAGAATAAAACCAATGCCACCTTGGTCACATGCAAGATTTGCAAAAGAGTCCTATTGAGAGGGGATCCTAACAAGAAATACTCTTGCGGCACGGAAAGTATGATGAAGCACATGAGGACCATTCATCCAAACAATCTTGCAAAAGAAGAGTGCCGACGGATGAGAAACGCTCCTGCTCCTGCACCATCCACCTCATCGCAGCCGAGCACATCAAGAGTGCATCCATCAAACCAAACCTTGGACATCCGTCCTCAATTTCAATTTTTAAAAGTGCTCGGCACTAAGTGCAATAAGACTTTGTGCTATGGCGAGCAGTCGATCGATCTGATCTGCCGCCGCCAAGAAAGTCATATTTGCTATTTTTTTTTTTTTTTTTATTGTTCCCTGAAGTTCATTCTTTGGTTTCTTCTGTTTTGTTTTTTGGTTTTTGTTTCAGAAAAACCAAAAAAATCACAAAATTGTTAGAAAAAACAAAAAAAAAAAAGAAAGAAGAAGAAAAAAAGTTCTTGTAAGAACTAACTTTCCTGGTTTAAAAAAAGAGCTACATTTCTTTGTTAGTGTGTGAAAGTTTAGATGAATGTATGTGTAGTACGTAATTGACTGAATTAATGCATTAGTAGCGTATGGTGAATGTATAAGTGCAGAACTATAAGGAAGTGCTGCAGCATCACACAGTAACCTCTTTAACTGCAGTGTGCTGTAGTACTTCCGAAGCACAGGGATGCAACATATGTACATAAATATGTTGCAAATCTATGCTTCTGTCTGCACGGCTGCTTAAACTGCAGCCATGTGGTGACACAGGCACCCTTGCACCATAGTGCAAGGATATCTGTGTCATGTGCTGTTTGTTTTTCTACAGGAAGACACACCTTCCTGCAAAAAAACAATGAGAAAATGCATTTTTCTCCTTCAATGCATGCTGAACATTTCAGCATGCATTGAAGATATAAAAATGTGGAGAAATTAAAACAATTCTCTTTGTTGTGCTTTCCTACACCAATTGTAGAATGGTGCACCATTCACACACATATCGAGATTTATGATTTATGATAAATCTAGACATGTGTCTTGTTCTAAGAGCAATAAGTGCAATCATGCACAACAACACTTATAGAACACCCTTTCAACACAAAGTGGTCTAAATGATGAGGTTGTATTTACATGGAGTATAAAAAGTGCACAGAGTGCCTTTTCCTCTCTTTGTAAATATAAAAGAGTATCTTGTACAATAACTATGTTACAAAAAGTGACATATTTCCATTTTTAAATTTCCTTGCGAATGATAAAAGTAAGCACAGAGTTTTGTCTGCAAAGATGTTCAAAGAAGAATGATTGAAATGATTGTGGTCCTTCAACCGCTAAAAATGTGAAATATTATGAACCCCTCAAATCTCTTTTTTTGCAGGTCACATGATATCTGATTATGGTCAGATTTCAAAACTACATAAACAGAGTGTTTTTAGAAACGTGTTTCAACTTTGTAGCTTATTGCAGGCCTCTTCATTCTGCATATTGAGACTTAGTTAAACTTACCTTCACAGTAATAGGAATAAAAAATGGTATTCATTTTTTGCTGTTTTTCATTCAAATATAAATTGTTAAAAATTGCTTATTTTAAAATTTGGATCTGTGAAAGAAAATAAAAATTATAACATATAATAATACATTTTTTACAACACAACATAATTTCCACAAAGTAATTTGTTTGCCTTTTTTGCTGTTCTCAGAATATATTGAATTTCACTAGAAATAGTGATTTCAATGGTACTCATCACTTAACAGCGGGGAAAAAAAAAACAATCAGAAAGATTGTTAAAAAAAAACCAACATACTATTCTCAGTAAAATACCAGAAAATACAAATCATACATATATGAGATGCTCACAGATTACAAAATGTTATAACTTTAACTTATAAAAACTGTAAATGTTGCCGCATTAAAATAATCACCGAATAAATGACCACCAAAAAGTCCATAATTCAAAAATATACCTTTCCTTGAGGCCAAATAGTATTTTTGCACTTCTTCTTTATGTAAATTGTCCAATGGTAGTCCTATTAAATTATAATAATAAATTCCTCAGAGAGTGAATTATCTTCCTAAAACTTTGGCTTTAAAAATATTAGGTAGGAATTTTGTAATTCCCTAGGCAAGCGTTGTTTGAAAACCAACTGGGCATCATTACAAAGTGTCCAGCCTTTGTCACATTTTAGATAGGCAGTGTAATGTCCAGAAGTGGTGGAAGGACCATCATGGAAAATTATTGCAATTGCTACAAAAGTCCTTCCTGATATTGATACTTGTGTTGGTACAAACTGCTTTATTAAAGTATCCAATTTTCTTCCATCAGCTGTACAACATTGCATCATTAAAATTATGTATTTTCCATAATTTGTTAAGAATAATGTGGATAACATTTCTGATTTACATTGGCTACACTGCATGTTTTGAATTTCACCTTTCACTAATTTATTGAAAGACACTGATTTACAGTCTGGTAATGTTAAATACAGAAATCTCTCAGTGTCTACATGGGTGCTACATGTATACATGCAATTTTCACAATAATGTTCCCATTTGTAAGAAAGGCCAAAAGTATTTTCTATTTCTACACCTTCATATTCAAAAATTGTAAGCATATACATTAAAAATTCCTGAGCATCTTGTTGGATATTTTGTGTAAATTGTGTAGAACCAGAACACACATCCAAAAGATTACAAACATCTGAAACAGATTGTATTTTACTTCTATCTGTTGTCATTTTTTCATAAACAGAATGCAACAGAGAACAAAATCTTTTTTCCCGATTCTGCATAATTTGTGCTTGCAAACCTTCCAGATATAAAACAACATTGACCACTACATTAGCATAGCAGTTGACACCAGAACTATTTTCAAACTGATAACCAACAATCTCTTCAACAGTGTCCAATTTCTTTTTACCTGCAATCGCAACATTATCTTGTTCTTTTCCCTTCTTGACATCTTCAGTACAGATATTCTCTAACCTTCTTTTTCGACCAACCACACGCTTTTCAAATACAGGATATTGACCTAAATTAGGAGCATACACCCTTCTTAACCTATTATACTCTTTTACACAGTTTGCATCTGCAGTAACCTTTGTCTCATCAAAATCAGTAAAAAACAAACCAGATAATGTTCTGACTCGCGAAAAAGCAACATATGCCATACACTCTTTAAATACAGTAGATCTAATGTTCACCAATGCACTGTCTACACTTAATCCTTGAGATTTATGAATAGTCACTGCATATACCAGAGAAAATGGAAATTGTTTCCTACGGACATATAAATCTTTAACAAGCAAAAAACGAACTGAACAACGACCAATTTCTTTAACTTCATCAATCTGATCAAATTTAATTTTTAAAAATTCAATTCCTTCTTTTTTCTGATAATTCACAAAATCCACCACTTTACCCATTGCACCATTAACTAAACCTTTCTCTACATCCAAATTACGCCTTAAAATTACCCGACAGTTTACACACACATACAGTGTCTTTTCCAAACCAGCAGTTTTAGATATTTTTTTTTCTAAACAATCTAGTTTTGATCTCAACTTACCCGTCAAAATAATAGTGATTCCTTCATGTAGTATTTTATCGATGGCTTCCATTTTAACAATTTCTTCATTTTCTAATTTTAATAATTCTTCGTTGAATATTGAACACTCACGCAGTGTCGGCATTAAGCAAATCACTGACTTATTTTTAGCAATTTCCACGTACACTTTTGCAGCAACTGCATTTTCATTTGAAAAGACATTGCAAAGTAATCGACTCTCCAAAGCTTCTTTCCCTTTTTTTGAAAGAATTCCAATTCTTAGATCTTGAAGAATACTTCCATATTCAGCATCATTTGCCTGTCGCATGTTTTTTGTCAGTTCTTTGTATTCAAAATTACTCCAAATGTTCTCATTACCAACACTGCCAAGAGACTTTCTGGTATCTTCATGGGCACGTGTTTTAAATACCGGTTGTCCTTTTACCGGTGTCAGTTGCAGTAGATCTCCAAAAACTATGGCGTGTTTTCCTCCAAATAACACGTCATACTCTGTTTTAAGAATTTGCTGCATTCTTAAATGCACAAAGGCAAGCATCAAGTTTGAAACCATGCTCACCTCATCAATAATGAGAAGTTTCATTTTCTTCAGCACTCTTGAAACTTCACAACAAGCTTCTCCAGATAGCTTGTGGTATTCCAATTTGTTCTCATGCTCTACTGGTAGCATTAGTAAACGATGTAAAGTAATTCCTTTAATGTTATGTGCTGCCAACCCAGTTGGAGCAGTGACAACACAAGACAAATGCGACTCAGTTGTTTTTTGCAGATAACTTGTAATTACTTTAATTAAGAAACTCTTTCCTGTTCCAGCTTGACCACTCACATACATTCGGATAGGTTGAAATGATGTACATGAGCACACTCTCTTTTCATGAAGTAATCCATGGTCAATCTGCTCTTTCACTTGCTGATATATTTGTTTCTGTTCAACATTTAGTTGCTCTTCCAAGTTTCCTAACTGTATTGCGTCTTCTTGTGCTTGATACATAGCTGTTTCCACCTCATTCATTGCAATCGCTGCTTCATTTTCAACAATTGGTTGTCCTAGTGGATCTTGACTCAGTGCAGCAGAACTTTGACTGTCTTGAGAACTGTCTCTAGCAATCTCAGCTGCAATTGTAGCTTCTTGATCAATTTCATCATTCAACATTTTCACATAATTTGCAAAAGCACTGCATTGTATGCTATCTTTACAAGCATTAAATGAATCTTCATAGCTGGGAAAATCTCCAAGTAATTCCAGTTCAGAACGCCATGGTTTGAACATTTGCAAAAGGGCTAAATAGAAAAATTCCCTTTTGTCAGCAGTGTCGCAACTCAGTTTTCTGTGATTAATTAAATTTTCTTTTCTTTGTTTCACCAGACATCCTTCAGAACCAATAACTCTTTTTTTTCCATCGTTGATGTGCTCTGTAATATTCCGTTTAAAAGTGTAGTTTTA
Source organism: Triturus cristatus (assembly GCF_964204655.1). Taxonomy (NCBI): domain Eukaryota; kingdom Metazoa; phylum Chordata; class Amphibia; order Caudata; family Salamandridae; genus Triturus; species Triturus cristatus. The sequence continues at coordinate 1,065,434,227 of NC_140579.1, read as the reverse complement.
CAGCACTTCATAGAGACACATGTTCTCAAGATGATGACTTCTCTTTGGATAGTATGTGTCCAACATATTGGTTTTCAAAATATCTGTACTTTCAGGGTCATTTTCTGCTAAATATTCAATTTATTGAACAGATTTCAGTACCCGATTTCGCATTCCTGCAAGACCTAGACTCACCCAAATGATTCTTCTACTTTTGGAATATAGACTTGCAGATGATAACCGATCTGAACATTCATATGCTCCAATTTCACGATGCGATAACATCTTCAAACTGAAACTGTATAATTTCTTACTTCGAGTCTTCTCGTGAGAAATCTCTTCCCACATTTCTTTCAATTCAGTCTTTTCAGATTTAGTAATGTAAGACGTTACATATCGAGCAACAGCAATGGAATTGTCCGCAACATACTGAATATCCATGTTAGCGTTCCACATGGATAAAATAACTGGATTGTAGTCATTTATGTATTTTGATTCTTCGCTTCTTCTTAAGTTGTAGGTGTTTTTCGGAGACTTTCTTGTGATGGTATGTCGTACAGCTGACATAAAACTGTTCACTCTTCCTTTGGCTAATACAGGACGTGGAAATCCAAAACGACATTTGGTATAGAACTTATCCTTTGACTTGTACTTTCGTCGACAGTATTTTCCACACCTATGGCTTTGAATTCGTAAGACTTGTTGTTTTAAGTTTTTCTCTTCTCTGCTATTTGGAAGAGCACATGTAGCATAATCTTCAATGAAAGACAAAACAGTTTCATCTGAATCTGTTCCAAATTTGGGGGCGTCCTTGGCCCATAACAACATATGTACGTGAGGAGCACCTCTTGCTTGATACTCCTTTCTCCAAAAGAAATCCACAACTTCTCCAAGAGGAGGATTCTTTTTATTGCAGATGAAAGACATCATAGCTTCAAATCTATGATTGAAATATCTGCATACATTGACAGGATCCAAAGAGCACAATTCTCCAGGTGTCTTGTATTCAATATTTTTTATATTGGAATTTGCCTCTCGAAGAAATTCAAGTAAATCATCCCAAGCATACTCAGCACAGCTTAGTGTAACAAACCATGTAGGAGTTCCCAAGTTCCGTAGCATGCATTTCAGTTCTCCATGTCGACGGTACCAATATTCATTAGTCCCACGCTGACATGCCATCAGATTAATCAACTGAGATTCTAAATGATCATCTCTCTGATGCACTTTATCCATAAAATCCTTTGCAGTTACATTTTGAAGATGCATTCCAGTTTTTAAAATGTGATTTACTGCATATGAAAGTCCAGACAAGTCACTTTCAAACAGAAGATGAAACATATAAGGGATGCATTGTCGAAATCTTGGATCTTCTTCATATAATCTTGTTGTTCGATATTCAGATGCAGGAATCTGCATAGGACGTTCATCATATCGTCCACCTTTTCCTGGTGGAAACAACTGCGGGAAACAACGAGCTTTCAAGCTCTCTTCCCATACACTCATGGGACTTCCTGTTGCTTTTTTCATTTGAAACAACTCAATTGTATTCCCCATCACCTCTTTGGAATGAAGTGGATGTACACTGTAATGTTCATAGATCTCTTCACATCTGGACATGTCCACTTTTTCAATTTGTCCACTTAATGTTTCACTAGCTTCTGCTAAATCTATTTCTTCTTCTCCAACAAACACATTTCTATAGTACTCATTATTTTTTAACAGATGCAATGATGCCTTTTGCACTTTTCTAACATCCACTAACTCTTGCCAGATTTTCTTATTCTTAGTAGGAACACCGTTAACTAGAATGACTAGTGGCTCATTTTCTGCATGATCTACACCAATAGTTTCAAAATGTTTCCTTAAATCTAATGGTAAATACACAACTCTTCCTTTCAATCCTCTTTGCAACTCTGATGGAGGTAATTTACTTGTTTTGGGCTCCATACGAACAATAGTCTGAAACGGGTGAACACATTGCATCAGAATAGACTCATACGTATTTAAATCAATCAGCTCTGGAGGAATAGCAACCAACTCTAGATTATTATGAACAGCTCTAGCAGGCATTTTATTTTCATCTAATTTATTATAACAATATTTGCAAATACGCTGCTCACATCCCAAATCAAAACAATCCTCTACCAACAAATAAGTTGCAAATTCCATCCACTTATCATTATCTTCTATTTCACTTTTTAAATACAGATTGACACCTCTAGTCTGATTTTTATAGTGATTTCGCCGACAACAAATACAAGAAACATTTGGTCTTTCACCCGAAATTACCTTAAACTTTGTGATTTCATCCTCAAATTTTTCTGTAATTACAGGTTCTACATTGTTTTCAACATTTTGTTCTACTAATGTGTCAGTTTCTTCACTCTCTTTCTGAGGCCCAAAGTAACAAAACTCAATATCCTCACAGACCTGCTTCACATCTGAAACTGACCCACGTAAAAGAGCACTGTTCAACTCACTTAACTTTAGTGCTGGACTTTTTACATAATACAACCTTCTCACTAACTTCCGCATTTGAGTATGATGTACTGCCAGCATTCTAAAATGGTGAAAAACACTTTCACAAACTTTCCTAGAAAGACAAGCCAGAGAATGACCTTGCAAACCAGTATGTTTTCTCACTCTGCAAGGGTCTAGTCCTTGCAACAGCTTAATCTTTTGTTTTACACTTTTTTTAGTATAGCATTGTAAAAAACTACATAGTTTTTCAATAGATTCCTGTCGTACACTACTGCAATCCCAAGTGTACACAGGGTTTTTAGCACGTCTCCCTAAAACTTCATCCGCTATCACTTCTTCTGCATTTCTTTCAACCATTTTCTCTTTCTCCATTGGACAACCATCACTAACCTCATAACCTCTTCCACTGGTGTCAACTGCATACAATAATTTTTCACTTAGTGAATAACTCTCTTCATTAAAAAAAGGCTCTGAACTAGAACTGTGTTTCCATTCTCCCCAAAAAACATCACAATTTTTTTTTCCATTAATAACTCTTTTCCTCCTACTTTTGGCCTTCATTACATATATTGGTTTATCTAGTGATCAAATTCTGTTTAACAGTAAAATAAACAGTTTCCTTTTTACTGCAAAAGCCTTTTCCACAATGCTTTCAATATGCTTCTTCTTGTTATAAAATAAAGCTCTCTTTTTATATTTCTTCACATCTTTCAGCAAATTATGCACTACTCCTTATACTGATTTTGTCTTCTTTGACCATACTCTATCTCCTTTGACTGAACATTTGCTTTTTTACTTTTCCTCTTATTTTGATTTTTTTTCTTACTTAAAAATGTTTCTGAAGTTGCAACATTCTCTACATTCTGTTTGCTCCTACAAACATTTTTAATAAATTGCTTCATGATCTTAGCAGAATTTGTTTTCCTTTTAGCCACATTATCTTGTTCATTAAATACTTGTGGTTGATGTTTCTTCAAATAATCCTCCTGTCTCTGTTCTTTTCTTTTTCTTTTTTTTTCTGGCATAATTTCTCAATTTTAACGTTGAAAAACAGTATCTGCAAAAAAGAATCACAAATAAATGTATATTAATAACTTTCAAATTTACAGTATTCCATTACTGTACAAACACATTTTATATAAAAACAGACTAAGAAACTATAGCCCTGAACCACAAGTGTGACGATCATTAAAACACTACATACCTCACTAAAAGACTACATGCTAAGTGACTGAATGATTACACTACTAAAAGGAGACACACTGGGTGAGTACCAGGGTGTTTGCTAGAAGTATATGAATACTAACTGGGGAATTGAAGGTGCGAAAGACAAGTGTGTAGGTGGTTAGAGAACTGAATGCATACTGGATAGGCATTTAAAGCAGTCCATGTGCTAAGGCCCGGCTCACTGTATGAGTACTTGGGTACTGACTGAATGATTAGACTACAGCAAGGAGACTGCCTGGATGAATTTATAAGTGGTAGGCTTTTCGCACAGGGAATGGATTAGTACTTGGTACTGAATGGGTCACTAGAAGAGTGCAAAGGGAGTGACAGGATGTTTGCTGGACTATATGGATACTGACTAGGGAATTGAAACTGTAAAAGACAAGTCTGTAGGTGGTTAGAAAACTGCATGCATAGTGCCTAGCGGTTTGAATCAGTCCATGTGCTAAGGCCTGGCTAAGTGCATGAATACTTAGACAGTGACTGAATCATTAGAGTACTGTAAAGAGAGTGTCTTAGTGAATTTATCACTGTTTGGGTTTTGGCACAGTGAATGGATTACTACATGGTCCTGAATTGGTCACTAGAAGACTGCAAAGGGACTGACAGGGTGTTTCCTAGAAGTGTATGGATACTGACTAGGGAATTGAAGGTGTGAAAACAACTGTGTAGGTGGTTAGAGAACTACATGCATACTGCATAGACATTTGAAGCAGTCTATTTGTAATGAATGGTTCACAACATAAGTACTTAGAAACTGACTAAATCATCAAACTACTTCTAGGACAGTGCCTGGGTAAAAATTTTTAATTTTCAGCTCTGGTGCAGTGAAGACAATACTACATCGTACTGCACTTTAGTGTCAAATCATGACTCATTTTATCAATGCATAAGCAAAGACTGGCTTCTAATGCTACTAAAAGTTGACAACATGACAGGTTTTAAAACAGTTATCTGTCAGCAAATACACGATGTTACCAAACACTTCTCTCACAGTGGTTCCCAAATGCACACAGACTCACAGTGTGATTCTAGACAAGCACCACTATCCCTAGGAGTTTACCAAAACTCATCACTACACTGGAAGTGATAAGGGAACTGCACACAATCTACATATTTCACAACTACACTTTACTGTCAATACCTAACTCATTTAATGAAAGCATAAGCCATAACTGTCTTCTAATGCTCCTAAAACTTCACAACATGACATGTTTTAAAACAGTTATCTATCAGGAAATACACAATGTTACCAAACGCTTCTCTCACAGTGGTTCCCAAATGTACACAGACTCACAGTGTGATTCTAGACAAGCACCACTATCCCTAGCAGTTTACCAAAACTCATTCACTACAGTGGAAGAGGTAAGGGAACTGCACACAATCTACATATTTCACGACTTCACTTTAGCGTCAATGCCTAACTCTTTTAATCAACGCATAATCAAAGACTGGCTTCTAATGCTGCTAAAACTTGACAACATGACAGATTTTAAAACAGTTATCTGTCAGCAAATACACGATGTTACCAAACGCTTCTCTCACAGTGGTTCTCAAATGCACACAGACTCACAGTGTGATTCTACACAAGCACCACTATCCCTAGGAGTTTACCAAAACTCATTCACTACAGTGCAAGTGGTAAGGGAACTGCACACAATCTACATATTTCACGACTACACTTTAGTGTCAATGCCTGACTCATTTAATCAACGCATAAGCAATGACTGGCTTCTAATGCTACTAAAACTTGAGAACATGACAGCTTTTAAAACAGTTATCTGTCAGCAAATACACAATGTTACCAAACGCTTCTCTCACAGTGGTTCCCAAATGCACACAGACTCAGTGTGATTCTAGACAAGCACCACTATCCCTAGGAGTTTACCAAAACTCATTCACTACACTGGAAGTGGTAAGGGAACTGCACACAATCTACATATTTCACGACTACACTTTACTGTCAATACCTAACTCATTTAATGAAAGCATAAGCCACAACTGTCTTCTAATGCTACTAAAACTTGAGAACATGACATGTTTTAAAACAGTTATCTGTCAGCAAATACACGATGTTACCAAACGCTTCTCTCACAGTGGTTCCCAAATGTACACAGACTCACAGTGTGATTCTAGACAAGCACCACTATCCCTAGGACTTTACGAAAACTCATTCACTACAGTGGAAGTGGTAAAGGAACTGCACACAATCTACATATTTCACGACTGCACTTTAATGTCAATGCCTGACTAATGTAATCAACGCATAAGCAAAGACTGGCTTCTAATGCTACTAAAAATTGACAACATGACAGCTTTTCAAACAGTTATCTGTCAGCAAATACACAATGTTGCCAAACGCTTCTCTCACAGTGGTTCCCAAATGCACACAGACTCAGTGTGATTCTAGACAAGCACCACTATCCCTAGGAGTTTACCAAAACTCATTCACTACACTGGAAGTGGTAAGGGAACTGCACACAATCTACATATTTCACGAATACACTTTACTGTCAATACCTAACTCATTTAATGGAAGCATAAGCCATAACTGTCTTCTAATGCTACTAAAACTTGAGAACGTGACATGTTTTAAAACAGTTATCTGTCAGCAAATACACGATGTTACCAAACGCTTCTCTCACAGTGGTTCCCAAATGTACACAGACTCACAGTGTGATTCTAGACAAGCACCACTATCCCTAGCAGTTTACCAAAACTCATTCACTACAGTGGAAGAGGTAAGGGAACTGCACACAATCTACATATTTCATGACTTCACTTTAGTGTCAATGCCTAACTCTTTTAATCAACGCATAATCAAAGACTGGCTTCTAATGCTGCTAAAACTTGACAACATGACAGATTTTAAAACAGTTATCTGTCAGCAACTACACGATGTTACCAAACGCTTCTCTCACAGTGGTTCCCAAATGCACACAGACTCACAGTGTGATTCTACACAAGCACCACTATCCTTAGGAGTTTACCAAAACTCATTCACTACAGTGCAAGTGGTAAGGGAACTGCACACAATCTACATATTTCACGACTACACTTTAGTGTCAATGCCTGACTCATTTAATCAACGCATAAGCAATGACTGGCTTCTAATGCTACTAAAACTTGAGAACATGACAGCTTTTAAAACAGTTATCTGTCAGCAAATACACAATGTTACCAAACGCTTCTCTCACAGTGGTTCCCAAATGCACACAGACTCAGTGTGATTCTAGACAAGCACCACTATCCCTAGGAGTTTACCAAAACTCATTCACTACACTGGAAGTGGTAAGGGAACTGCACACAATCTACATATTTCACGACTACACTTTACTGTCAATACCTAACTCATTTAATGGAAGCATAAGCCACAACTGTCTTCTAATGCTACTAAAACTTGAGAACATGACATGTTTTAAAACAGTTATCTGTCAGCAAATACACGATGTTACCAAACGCTTCTCTCACAGTGGTTCCCAAATGTACACAGACTCACAGTGTGATTCTAGACAAGCACCACTATCCCTAGGACTTTACGAAAACTCATTCACTACAGTGGAAGTGGTAAAGGAACTGCACACAATCTACATATTTCACGACTGCACTTTAATGTCAATGCCTGACTAATGTAATCAACGCATAAGCAAAGACTGGCTTCTAATGCTACTAAAACTTGACAACATGACAGGTTTTAAAACAGTTATCTGTCAGCAAATAAACGATGTTACCAAACGCTTCTCTCACAGTGGTTCCCAAATGCAAACAGACTCACAGTGTGATTCTAGACAAGCACCACTATCCCTAGGACTTTACCAAAACTCATTCACTACAGTGGAAGTGGTAAAGGAACTGCACACAATCTACATATTTCACAACTGCACTTTAATGTCAATGCCTGACTAATTTAATCAACGCATAAGCAAAGACTGGCTTCTAATGCTACTAAAACTTGACAACATGACATGTTTTAAAACAGTTATCTGTCAGCAAATACACAATGTTACCAAACGCTTCTCTCACAGTGGTTCCCAAATGCACACAGACTCACAGTGTGATTCTAGACAAGCACCACTATCCCTAGGAGTTTACCAAACCTTATTTACTACTATGGAAGTGGTAAGAGAACTGCACACAATGTGCATATTTCAAAACTGCACTTTTGTATCATTGCCTGACTCATTTAATCAACGCATAAGCAAACACTGGCTTCTCATGCTACTAAAACTTGACAACATAACAGGTTTTAAAAGAGTTATCTGTCAGCAAATACAAGATATTACTAAATGTTTCTCTCACAGTGATTCCCAAATGCACACAGGCTCTGTGTGTGATTCTAGACAAACAACACTATCCCTTGCACTATACCAAAACACATTTCTTCATCTACAAGGAGTACTACATTTTACTGCAGAAACATAACTCATTTCACAAATTCATAAACAATGACTGGTTTCTAATTCTACCAAAATATAAAAACTGCATAGTTATCTGTCTACAAACACATGAAAAAAACAAATCCTTATCACAAAATGGTTTCTACATGCACACACACTGTCAATAAGATTGTAGAGAAAAAAAAGTACTCCCTACACTTTAGCAGAAGAAATACATTAGTCTGATTAAAATAAAAATAGTCTAAATACATCCCCTCACAATTAAATCACTCACCTTTCAAGATGTTTTGTAGATTAAGAAGTATATCAGTCACACACCAGATATCAGTCACACACCAGATTTTCTTATACAGAATCTCTGCACTGTGCACCTGTCAGCAGAACCAAAGAATGGCAAAGTTTCCCTCTCATTTTCCACACATATACATGTAAACATCAAATCACATTCCTTCCCACATAAATTCAAAAGCAAACACACATTTCTATTGGTTAAACATTTCAACCCTTTCCAAATGACATAAACTTCAACCCTTCCCCCAATCTGCCTTCTGCCCGTTACCATAGAAACAGGTCATGGAACACTGTCCTGAGCACCCAGGTCACAAGTTCAGCACACACGATGTTGCTAATCAAAACAGCAAGTGTGCTTGACTTCTCAACATATCAGCTTATCATATATAATGTTCCTTTCACGCACTTTTTGTTTACCAATAAGAATCATGCGTTTAAAAAACAGAAACATGCACCCTACCTTTCAGTGTAGAAGGTTGTTGAACAACCAATGATTTCTTGTCTTTTTTCAAAATTGCATCTTAGCCACCATTTTAGAAACATCTTACTTTCCAAACTGCCATTTCCTTTTCAGAGACCATCTGAGTGCATCCAGACCTCCTTACAAGATGCTTACAGTGTGGATTGTGGGACACAGCTACATTTTCTGGATCCAAAGGTATGCAGAAAACAAAGGCATTCACAAAGACCTAGGTTTGCCAAATATAGACATTAAGGGGCCGATTCCGATCCTGGAAAAAATTTCCCCGTACGAATCGTATCCGGATTTTTCGTACAAGTACCGTACAAACTGGCAAGTACGATTCGTATGGGAAAAAGTCCATACGAATCGTATTGGGAAAATTCCCTCACACATCCTCGGGTCGGAAAATGTTTCCGACACGTCCCCGGACGATTTTACGTACAAATGTGAAAACTCAAGTCCGAGCGCGCAAGTACGATCTGTACCGGGCGTCCGATGTTACAACTGCATGGAAAAAACACCGTACGGACCGAACTCCCATAGCAACCATGGAGACATGTGCCCGCATACGCGCAGTACCCCACCCGCCCCCGTATGTACGCGCCGAACCCCCAGCCCCCCCCGCGGAAGTACGCGCCGAACCCCCCCGTGTATGTACGGACCGTACCCCCTGTGTAAGTACGGACCGTACCCCCCCATGTATGTACGGACCGTACCCCCAGCCCCCCGTGTAAGTACGGACCGTACTCCCACCCGTGTATGTACGGAGCGGACCCCCACCGCTCCATATATACACGGGTGGAGGTACGGTCCGTACATACACGGGTGGGGGTACGGTCCATACATACACGGGTGGGGGTACGGTCCATACATACACGGGTGGGGGTACAGTCCGTACATACACAGGGGGGGGTATGGTCCGTACATACACGGGTGGCGGTACGGTCCGTACTTACACGGGGGGCTGGGGGTACGGTCCGTACATACACGGGTGGGGGTACGGTCCATACTTACATGGGTGGGGGTACGGTCCGTACTTACACGGGGGGGCTGGGGGTACGGTCCGTACATACACGGGTGGGGGTATGGTCCATACATACACGGGTGGGGGTACGGTCCGTACATACACGGGTGGGGGTACGGTCCGTACATACACGGGTGGGGGTACGGTCTGTACTTACACGGGTGGGGGTACGGTCCGTACTTACATGGGGGGCTGGGGGTATGGTCCGTACATACACGGGTGGGGGTACAGTCCGTACTTACACGGGGGCTGGGGGTTCGGCGCGTACATACGGGGGCTGGGGGGGTGTTCGGGGCATACATGCGGGGGCTGGGGGGGTGTTTGGGGCATACAAGCGGGGGCTGGGGGGTGTTCGGGGCCTACATACGGGGGCAGGGGGGGTGTTCGGCACGTACATATGGGGGCTGGGGGAGTGTTTGGGGCGTACATGCGGGGGCTGGGGAGGTGTTCGGGGCATACATGCGGGGACTGGGGGGGTGTTCGGGGCGTACATACGGGGGCAGGGGGGGTGTTCGGCGCGTACATATGGGGGCTGGGGGGGGTACGGCGCGTACCGGGCCCCCTATTCCGCTGGCATCACGGCGTACTTAGCTTTTCCGGCACTTTTTGGGTGCCTTAAAAATATTGCCGTCCGGACTGCTGTGGGTACGAATCGTACTTGCTGGTACGTAAAAACAAGCCTACCTCCGTCCGGACATCACGTCCGGATCTCATTCGTATGTATTTTTCAGTCGGTCGGTGTTTTTTCCGACTCGTACGGAAATGATGTTTCCGTACGAATCGTACTTGCAAGTTTTTAGGGTTTTTTTCCCGGGTACGAGTCGGACGGAGAAAAGGCTCCGACCGACGGTTCGTACCCGGTTTTTCCAGGATCAGAATCGGCACCTAAATGGATTGGACAGAGAGGGTTAAAGTGGCACCCATTGATGCCATTGGTGAAATCCTTCATGCAAATCCAACACCCTGACCTCATAATAGTGCACTGTGGTGGCAATGACCTAGGCACTTTGACTGGGGTAGGTCTGGAAATGCTTATGAAGGACACCTTTGCACAACTGATTTCACTTTTCCCTAAAACTGCCTTTGTGTACTCCAACATATGCCAAAGGCAGAAATGGAACTGGTCCGATCATTTTTGTCCACAGATTCAGAAAGCTAGGAAACATGTGAATAAATCTGTTTCTGCTTTTCTCCGAGACTACAGAATGGGGTTGATTTACAATAACAATCTGCGCTTTCATATGCAAGAGATGTATAGGAGAGATGGAGTACACTTTACTGATGAAATAAACAGAGTCTTCCTCAACAACTTTAGACTCTGCATAGGTACTTACTTATAAGTACCAAAAACTCTCAATGAACACAACGGCTCTTTTTAGAGCCACTCAAGAACAAAACACTTAAGCTTAATCTTTATCTCCCAACAATTTCATTTTTGTCCTTCTGGGACCCCCTAAGCACCTCTAGAGGGTCAGAGTATTTCCACTCTGCCCCCTTTATATGTTTTACACACTTATTCCCCTTACTTAATCAGTCTCGCTTCTACCGAGGCAGAAAATGGCCGCCAACCGTTCCTGGTTTCGAATGTAGAGAGACACTCGACAGCCAATTAGCATTCAGCGCGCGATCGGGAGGGTGCGCGCTCAGTTCGGGGAGGGTGCGCTTACGGTGTGGGTACGGTCCGCAGATCCTCCGCGGCCATAGATATCACTAACTTTTTTACCCTAATTTTCTCAGGAACTACTGAACAGATTCACACCATATATGCAAAAGGCACGAGTCCGAACTGAGGACTACCTCTTTGCCAAATTTGGTGTCATTCCGTTCAGCGGTTCGGGCTGTAGCTGTGACAACAGATCCTATGGGAAATTGCATGGGGAAAACGTGTTTTGGGACCCCCCTTTTTTCTCGGCCCCCACTTGACGGATCACCGCAAAACTTTCAGGGTAGAAGCGGAGCAGAGCTGGCCAAAAGTTTGGAAAATTTTGCGAGGATTCGCCAACGTTATTCCAAATAGAATGTTGCGGATTTCCTATGGAAAATAGGTCCTAAATATAACTATCTACTAGCGACCGCCAGTAGATAATATATATATATATATATATATATATATATATATATATATATATATATGTATATATATATATATATATATATATATATATATATATATATATATATATATATATATATATATATATATATATACAGGATTCGCCACCAACAGCTGCTTCACGCAGAAAAAAGACGAAGAGCGGACCCAAGGTTCCTTGTGCAAATCAAGTGGCTTTTATTTTGTGCCCAGCAAGTCCGCCATTACGCGTTTCGACCCCCACTCGGGTCTTGATCACATGACGCGTTGCCTATGGTTTGGTCGACATTTAAAGTGATACATGCAGGAAATTACATCAACAGTTCAAAGTGCAAATGCATAGTAACTGAAGAGTTACTATGAGCAGGAAGGATTGTCTGTACATGTGCAAAACTTTACGCATTCAAGATATGACAATAAATATATAAATATATAAATATAAGCACAAATACTATGGTTAATACTCAAATGTATATAAAATAATTAATTTGATAAATAATGCGTAAAAGCAAATGGAAGTCGTATTTGATGAAAACCAAGGTTGGTAATACTCAGGATGATAAATGGCATTTAAAATCTAATAAAAAAAAAACAATGGAATTATGCAAAGCTAAAAATGCCTACTCTCATTTAGTAAATTTGCCAGCCTGGTATAGACTCCATTGTGCAAATCAATAAGAGAGGGGACTAGGAGCGAATTGAAAAAGGTCCTGAACCAATGCTCCTGAAAATCATATGTTATTCCAACGGATGGTTACAGTTCCTACACAAAGAAAGGGGAGTAACAGCCAATGGATAAGCTGTAAATAGTGGGGGATGTCTCCAAGGATAGAGTGAGTGTGCAGAGTGAGGAGAGAGTACTCCTTGTTGTGGTACTTGGTGCCCTCACACACCCTTGCGGATGTTTAGCATCATCATTGGGCAAAGTTGCTCCTCGTGGGGGTGGCGCTGCAGTCCCTCACGGCCCTTGGTTAGGGGCTCTCTGGCGGAGTTCTTTTAAGGAGTTGCCGCATTTGTGAGTGTGGGTGTGTGGGTAGGGGTGTGCTAGTGAGTGCAGGTTATAAAATTGAGACAGGGTCCAAAAATAATTTAATTAAGAGGTCCCTGGTTCAAACTAAAAAATTCACGGGGATGGAGATGCACGGTCGTGCTATTTTGAGAGGGAAAACAGAACCAAATAAAGCCCCACTTCTCTCAACCCGTGTAGTGTGTTAACAAAAGTGATATAAAGAAGGTCAACATGTTTCGCGCTATCTGATGGTCCCTATTGGATCCAGGAGCGCTTCGTCAGGACCAAGAAATAAGTGCTGGAAGATGGGGTTCGGGAAAAGACAGCCCGTAATCCCATTCGTTACCTAAGTCTGGTGTGCTTGACAATGCGTGTCCAGAATCCGTTTTCATACGTAAATCCTGTTCACAGCCTAAGAGGAGACATAAAAAGGGCGGGGGGGGGAAGAAGGAAAAGGGAAGAGACAGTAACATATCAAGGGTACGGATGTTACTTAGACACTAGTGCACACTCTGTGCTCTGGTGCCCAGTGCACGAAACCAACCAAGATCGTTTCATTGTGTTCATGCGTAGTTTGAGACAGAGTGCTAGGCTACTGCCCAGGGCGAACGGGAAATTCACGGGGGTGATAGTCCCAATAAGGAGATAAGTGTGACACACGAAGTGGTAGTGACTCACTGGAAATCAACACTACGATGGTGCTGGGTGGACACAGGTTTGTGAGGAGTAGTCATAAGTGCCCGTAGTGTGGGGTGGTACGGTACTCTAGAGACTTAGGCACATCCAGAGAGTAGGGGATTAGTCAGGTAATAAACCCGTATCTCAGCTGAATGTAGTGGGGAGAATGACTTCACAATATCAGGGCGGTGCGAGTACCGGTCATATATGGTGACTATGGTGTTACCGCCGGTGTGAAAGCTAGCAAGGTGTTGCTCTAGAGCTATGTACACGTATGGTGAGGCAGGCAGACAGGTGTAAAATGACAACAGGTATAAAGTACACAAAACGAGGGCGCAAGCCTACCCTCTCCTACTCGGTGATGGGCTCCGTCAGCGTGAGCCGCGTAGTAAGGCTGTAAATAATAATAATTATTAAAGGTAAGGGAGCGAGTAACGATACCTGAATCGAGATCGCTGCTCGTACGTCCCGAACCGATGGTGCCGGTACTTACTTAACGCGTTGCCTTACGTTCGCTCCTAGTCCCCTCTCTTATTGATTTGCAGAATTTTAGTACGGCCATTGGCCGTGGGACATCTGTATCCTCTTTTTCTTTCTTTTCTTTCTTTCCTCACTCTCCTCACATCCCATGAGACACACGTGGTCTAGAACCATTGGAAAATCCTAACTGGAAAGAGCAGTATCAGACACCCAACTGACACGATGGATAACCCTGGTCTCAGCTTCGATGACGATATGGTAGCAGAGATTTTGAGAGCTCCATCATTACTAGCAGAAGATGGCAGTGCACCGTCAGGGAGCGGTAACGATGACTGGAGGTCGCTCCAAACTCTACGAAAATTACAGATAAAAACAGCCCTACACGGGACTATTATGACAGAATATTTGAGAGCAAACATTGCTCCCAACGGCCTGCTGATAACTCTAGCTCCCAGGATATTCTTGGAAGATCTGACGTTCCGCCGTGAATGGTCAAGAATATCCTGGAAATGTACACGTGATTGGCTGATACTAATTATAAATACAGCGAAACGTCTATCAGATGACCTACTTATCCAAATCAACCTGTCTGAGAACAGACTGAAGACTGGGATTTCTATCACAGCATTTAAATCGAAACTCTCAGAAATTAATCTTGAAATGAATGAACACAAAGAATATCTAACTAAACAAAAGATCAGTCAATTGCAAAACGACGTGAAACGGTTCGATAAGGAGAAAATTTACCCTTATACCAAAGATGATTATGTGTTCTCCAACATAGACACCTCCTCTGACGATGTTAGCAGCCGCAGCTCCGGAAGGTCAGATTCTACTGGGAGTGAATCCAACTACGAAACCAGACAATCAAGACCAAGAGGAGGGTATAGACATCAACCACCCCCACCACCCTAATTCCACGGGTTTCCTCCCCACTCTTTCCAGACACCTATGTATCAGGGACCATGGATGGGTCCCCAACCTATATGGAATGGCCCCATGGGACAGAATCCGATACCCAATAACCATCAGTATCAGATCTCACCTTTTCTCAACAGAGGGAGGGGCAGAGGAAGAGGCAAAAGAAGAGGAACAACCAAGACAGTCCACTGGCAGGACCCAGAACCAATGGTCCTACGAAGCAAGAACACAAGACCTTAGTGGTTAACCTATCCTCGAGGTCCTTAACTGAAGGTGAGAATATACTGTTGGAAAAAGGTCTAGGATTTGTCCCTACACCTAAGGGAGATGACTTCATCCTGCACCAAGAACTTCATCAGTTTTTCCGGAAAATCCACCTAAGAGCATTCTTCCAAGATAAACCTGAGGCCCCACCCAGCGGGTCAGGCCTGAGGAACAAATCCAAATTCACTCCCACCTCAGCCATGACCTTAAACGAGGTACTGACATTTGAGCAAGCTGTTCTGAAGGAGGTTAATAACATCACCACTGATCGCCCGTTTGACAATCTCTCTAAAGAAGAAAGATTACTCCTCAGACACCTGACAGAGGATGGTACCATCATATTGAAACCCGCAGACAAAGGAGGGGCTATTGTCATCCTAGATAAGCATGTCTATGATGATGAATGCATACGACAGTTATCTAACATCAGGTATTACGAATCCATTGATGAAGATCCTACTACACGCCTCTCGACTATGATACAACATCTAACATCTGAAGCAGAGGGATGGATTACCAAGGAAGAGGCCTTATTCCTTCTGAACAAAAAGCCACGTACACCGTACTTCTACTGCCTCCCTAAAATTCACAAGGGAATCTCCCCCCCACCAGGCAGACCCATTGTGTCCGGGATCGACTCCCTCTTGGAACCCCTGAGCAAATTCTGTGATGTGTTCCTACGCCCCCTGGTGACTAAGACCCCGACGTACCTGAGAGATACCACAGAGGTGCTCAACCTCATTGAACGATTCGCCGCACCCGAGTCTATTACCCTGTTGGTCACCTTGGACGTGGAATCACTATATACTAACATTCCCCAAGATGCCACATTGGTGGTCCTTGACAAGGCCCTCCGCAACATCAACCCATGGCCATCACCAACTCCAATTACCTTCATCTGTGATTGTGCGACGATAGCACTTAAAGAAAACTTTTTCGCCTTTGAGAACAACCTCTATCACCAAACACAGGGCACCAGCATGGGGAGCACCTTTGCGACGAGTCTGGCCTGCCTATACATGGCAAACTTTGAAGAAGAACACATCCTAACAGAGACCAACCCATATAACAATAACATCCTGTTATGGCGCAGGTACATCGACGACATAATCATCTTCTGGAAAGGGGATGAAGTGACATGTCAGACATTCTTTACGTGGATGAATACTTTGAATCCATACCTTCAATTTGTGGGCACATTGTCATCTGAATCAATACCATTCCTTGACCTTCTGATATCCTTAAAAGAAGGGCGTCTGATGACCACCAACTATAAAAAGCCCACAGATAGGAATAGTCTACTTCTATTCCAAAGTCACCACCCTCAGGCCTTAAGAAACAACTTACCGGTTGGGCAATTCCTCCGCCTACGCCGCAACTGCAATACCATCATGGAATTCGAAAAAGAGGCAGACACTCTAACAGAGAACTTGATGAAAAGAGAATATCCTAAGAAAATCGTGAAGCAGGCACGCAAAAGAGCCAGGAATAATCACAGAGAAGCTCTCCTGGAAATCAAAGAATGAACCACCTCAGATATACTAAGATGTGTAACATCCTTCACCCCGAACTCCAACAAAATCCAGAGAATAATCAAGAAACACTGGAAGATCCTAGAGATGGGGGAGTTCCAACCAGGACCTAAACCTCTCTTTGCCTTCAAGAGAACACGAAATCTGAGAGACATGTTAGTCCACACACGCCCTAGGAACATTATCAAAACACAACCAACTCTATGGAATCTTCCCCCGGTCACTGGTCATTATCCATGTGGTTCGTGCACAGTATGCCCATTGACCAGCATCACCAAGGAACTTGATCTGGGACTTGCAAAACCTTGGAAGCAATTACACCATACCAACTGTAACACAAAAAATTGTGTTTACATGATCACCTGCCCCTGTGGGTCACGATACATTGGCATGACTATGAGACCAGTCAAAACACGAATTGGGGAACATAAGAGCACGATTCGGTGCAAACGCACAGCAACTAGATTACAAAGCCATTTCTTGGAAATGAATCACTCCCCTGAAAGCTTACGATGGACTATCATCGAATCTAATCCCCATTGGTCAGCATCCACACTGTTTAGGCAGGAACAACGATGGGTGTTCAAATTGAGAAGCAATAAAGGGGGACTTAATGAAGATATTCCCTGGGTTGAATTATCCCGTTAGTGGTATATCACGAGATCATCCTAGGTAGCATGTTACATCAAGCACCACAACTTTATGATTGAGCACCCTAGCTACATTGTCCATCAACACTATCAGCCCACGACACTAATAATCTTAGTATCAGGGACACTAGCCACATAACTACCTTCTAAACTAAGACACGGATTACATGACACGTCCGTCCTAGGGCAGGTCCCTCTAGATACTATGCTGTATGTTGACTGCTGTATCTGTAGTCTCGGGTGCTTATTTATTGAGGCACCAACATACGACAGGTACACTAACAATGTGTTTCGTTGTAGTCCCCTTTATAGCAAGCTAAGTGTCCTCACCCGACACCTTTGCTGTTAACACAGCATTGCTCTAACGTGTATTATCATAGTTTCCACACTTACTGTACTGCCACGGTCTCATCACGTGACAGTTGATTCGTGGCTTAGAGCGCTGAGGACATATCCCCTACTTAGGACTTTGTCCGACAAGTCGTTTTTATCACGTCCAGCATGTACCTGGTACACCCTAGCATTTTCCTCCTTTTCAGACCCGAGCATAACAATTTTTAGTGAAAATACACTAATTATGATCGCCATCTCTTCAAGATGTTGGTATTACCAACAATACCATTTTTCTTCTTGAGAGGCTTGTCTTTAAAGGTATTGAATTATACCTTTCACCATTAACCTCTCCCTGACCTCCCGTTACCACTCTACACCCCCTTCCACATAGTGCCATATGGCCCGTATATACCATTCAAACATGGCCGCTACAGCCATCAGCCCAGCCCCTTTCTGTCCTCCGTCTCTCATCCTGACTTGCGGGCGCATCTGAGAGGACGTCATCACCCGGGGCATGTTTCCTGTCCGGTGGGACTACTTAACCCAATCGGTTTATCACCACAAATGTTACCGGCAGAGCAACCGCACGGGTAGGTCACCCCGCAACGTAAGGCAACGCGTTAAGTAAGTACCGGCACCATCGGCTCGGGACGTACGAGCAGCGATCTCGATTCAGGTATCGTTACTCGCTCCCTTACCTTTAATAATTATTATTATTTACAGCCTTACTACGCGGCTCACGCTGATGGAGCCCATCACCGAGTAGGAGAGGGTAGGCTTGCGCCCTCGTTTTGTGTACTTTATACCTGTTGTCATTTTACACCTGTCTGCCTGCCTCACCATACGTGTACATAGCTCTAGAGCAACACCGTGCTAGCTTTCACACCGGCGGTAACACCATAGTCACCATATATGACCGGTACTCGCACCGCCCTGATATTGTGAAGTCATTCTCCCCACTACATTCAGTTGAGATACGGGTTTATTACCTGACTAATCCCCTACTCTCTGGATGTGCCTAAGTCTCTAGAGTACTGTACCACCCCACACTACGGGCACTTATGACTACTTCTCACAAACCTGTGTCCACCCAGCACCATCGTAGTGTTGATTTCCAGTGAGTCACTACCACTTCGTGTGTCACACTTATCTCCTTATTGGGACTATCACCCCCGTGAATTTCCCGTTCGCGCTGGGCAGTATCCTAGCACACTGTCTCAAACTACGCATGCACACAATGAAACGATCTTGGTTGGTTTTGTGCACTGGGCACCGGAGCACAGAGTGTGCACTAGTGTCTAAGTAACATCCGTACCCTTGATATGTTACTGTCTCTTCCCTTTTCCTTCTTCCCCCCCCCGCCCTTTTTATGTCTCCTCTTAGGCTGTGAACAGGATTTACGTATAAAAACGGATTCTGGACACGCATTGTCAAGCACACCAGACCTAGGTAACGAATGGGATTACGGGCTGTCTTTTCCCGAACCCCATCTTCCAGCACTTATTTCTTGGTCCTGACGAAGCGCTCCTGGATCCAATAGGGACCATCAGATAGCGCGAAACATGTTGACCTTCTTTATATCACTTTTGTTAACACACTACACGGGTTGAGAGAAGTGGGGCTTTATTTGGTTCTGTTTTCCCTCTCAAAATAGCACGACCGTGCATCTCCATCCCCGTGAATTTTTTAGTTTGAACCAGGGACCTCTTAATTAAATTATTTTTGGACCCTGTCTCAATTTTATAACCTGCACTCCCTAGCACACCCATACCCACACACCCACACTCACAAATGCGGCAACTCTTTAAAAGAACTCCGCCAGAGAGCCCCTAACCAAGGGCCCGTGAGGGACTGCAGCGCCACCCCCACGAGGAGCAACTTTGCCCAATGATGATGCTAAACATCCACAAGGGTGTGTGAGGGCACCAAGTACCACAACAAGGAGTACTCTCTCCTCACTGTGCACACTCACTCTATCCTTGGAGACATCCCCCACTATTTACAGCTTATCCATTGGCTGTTACTCCCCTTTCTTTGTGTAGGAACTGTAACCATCCGTTGGAATAACATAGACTCCATTGTGTCAGACAGTTTATAATTTGCACATAAATTCATGTAATTATACTCTTTGCAGCAAAATGTAATTGCAATCAAGCCCAAGTGGGCCTTCATGAAGTATACTCCAGTCAATAAATACCCTGCATAAAATCACTGTCGATCATTAATCAGTGCAAAATAGTGCTAAAGAAATGGTTTGAAATGCAAAAAACATTTATAAAAAGCAGTTATTTTCTTAATTTCATATGTACACGAGGAGATGTGCCCTACATAGCACATTTATGTACAAAAAACAAATTTTTAGAAACATAGCAGCTGATTATTTCACGAAGTACATTTCCTAGCAGATTATCCAAAATTCATTAATCAGAGACAAGTGTAAAAATCTTCGCTAGCGTTCAACCCTGATGGAAACTTGGTGTCCAACTCCAATATGTAACGTGTTTCCAGGAGGCGCAATTTCTCCTTCCGGTTTCCTCCTCTTTTGTGTGGTAAGATTGTGTCTATTACAAAATACTGGAGATTTATAGGGTTGCTCTCATGTTTTTCCTCAAAATGCCTAGCAACTGGATAGGCTTGATCTCTACCACTGATTGCTCTTATGTGCTGGAGTATCCGTTTGTGGGCCGGCAGCTTAGTACTGCCGATATATCTCACAAGAACACTCCAGCACATACACCGCAAAATCAGTTTTGCAGGTCAATTTTTTGTTGATTGGAATGGGGTTTGGTTTGAATGGGCTGCTATAGTGCATTTTATTGCACTCAAACTTGCAAGCTTTGCAGCTAGGACACTTTCTAAACCCCTTGCATAGTGCCATCCATGTAGTCGGTGAAAGCACTTCCGGGCTACTCCTAACTAGGGCATTTCTCATTGATTTAGATTTCCTAAAAGTCAAGGCAGGCTTAGTTGGTACAAGGCTACCAAGAACTGGATCACCCTGTACTAGGTTCCAATTACGATAGAAAATGTTTCTAAGTGCCTGGTGTTGACTATTGTAGGTTAGTATGATCCTAGGTTGGAGTTCTGTTGCAGGTATGCTATCTGAGATCTGCCTCGGTTTTGGTATAAGTGCCTCCCTTCTAGAAAGGCTCCTAGTCTTTCTAATCGCACTGTCTATGATACTGGGAGCATATCCTCTTGCTATGAATCTCAGCCTACTTGACTCCTGCGCAGCCTCACAGTCAGAGTCTGTACTACAGATACGCAGCATCTTCCCATAGGGGATGCTGCGTATCAGGTGATGCGGATGATGACTACTCGCATGCAGAACTGTGTTGCCTGAGGTAGGCTTTCTGAATAGTCTAGTAGCAAGGATACCATGGTCCACAAAAACCTCCACATCTAGAAAATAGACTGACGTTGCACTTATGGTCGATGTAAAGTGGAGGTTAAAACAATTGTTGTTGATTTGACCCACAAATTCCTTTGCACTGGTTTCTGATCCTCTCCAAATTAAAAACAGATCATCTATGTATCGTAAATAGATTACTGCATGTTGGTCCATTATCTCCTGTGCTGCCCCATAAGAACCTGCTCCTCCCACAGCCCCATATGCAAACATGCATAGCTGGGGGAGAAGCAGGCCCCCATCGCCACACCCCTGATCTGCTGATAGATCTGGTTGTCAAATGAGAAAGTTTTGATCCAAACATGACGATATCATTGAGATCAACATTTTGTTGTGCATGGAGAGGTTCATTGGTCTTATATTTAGATAATATTCAACAGCTTTAAGGCCATCACAGTGCCGAATGGAGGTATAGAGCGATGTTACATCTAGAGTTATTAAAAGCATATCATAGCTCCATACAACATGATCAATTTTGTGCAGGAAGTCAAATGTGTCCTGTATATAGGATGCCAACCCTTTAACCCAATCCTGCAAAAATAATCCACATATTTGGACGTGTTTTCCATTATACTGTCGATCGCAAAGATTATTGGTCTCCGAGGAGGTTTGCTAGCACATTTATGGATTTTTGGGATGAGATACCAAGTGGGGATGACCGGATGCTCCTTTTTCAGGAATCGATACTCATCATCTGTGATCAACCTCCCACTTTTCCAGGCCAATAATTTACAATAGTGTTCATTCCATGCTGCCCTAACAATATGAATGTTGCTTTTCCTGTAGCACTCTGGGTCAGCCAATTGTTGTCCAGCTTCCTCCATGTAGAGTTGGCGCGGCCATAGGACAACATTGCCGCCCTTATCCGCCTGCCTCACGATTATGTTGTTATCAGTTTGTAATCTTTTCATCGGTTACATATAACAAAGATTTTGCTTGTTCATTCGATGGCGAGCTTTATTGGTTGCAGTGTACAGTTTCTTCAAGTCCCTCGTGACTAGATCGCAATACACATCCAGATTGTCATGCAGCATAATGGGCTGAAACACTGATTTTGGTTTGAAAGGGGTTTTAATTATACAGCTGAAATCTGAGGGCCCCAAGTCCACAGCAGAGGTTTCCATCAGTTGCTCGTTCTGTAAAGCCCAGACATCCTGGAAAGGGCGCAAATCTCTAGCCGTTAACAGTGAGGGGCTACCGTTTGATTTATTGGTTGAAGAAGGTGGAATTTGCTAAGTTTAAGCTTTCTGACAAACCTAAACATATCCATACGGTTGTCCGCGTAGTTGAAATTGCATGCAGGCCCAAGCCAGATATTTGTTTTTCTGCCGTTGTCAATTGGAGGTCAGTTAAATTCACTACTGATTTGGCGCTTGGGCTTGATTCCGATTTTGATAGCGAGTCCATCTTCCCCTTACAGATTTTTTGCCGGTTTGTTTCCCTTCTTTTGTGGCACTGTGACATGTGTGTGTGTATATATATATTCACTTAAAAAACCATAGGTTTCACACATGTTATAGTTAGCTGGACATTTCACTCGTAAAAAACCAATGAAGTTCCCCCGTTATAGTTACTGCAGGCAACTATAACTCACGCGACCGCAATCCTCTGCTGATGCTAATACTGTATTTAGACACTTATTTGCCCATGTCTTCTTCCATTAAATTTTAGCTATACATATATTACAAATATTTTTTTTTCATAAAGACACATATGTCATCAGCAGAGGATTGCGGTCGCGTGAGTTATAGTTGCCTGCACTAACTATAACGGGGGAATTTCATTGGTTTTTTATCAGTAAAATGTCCAGCTAACTATAACATGTGTGAAACCTATGGTTTTTTCAGTGAATTTGCAAGGTTTTTTAAATGCTAATTCCTAACTATAACGTGTGTGAAACCTATGGTTTTTTCAGTGAATTTGTACGGTTTTTTAAATGCTAAGTTACTTTACGCCATTCGTGGCGTGCGCGCCCAGTTAACGCAGTTCGTTCTGTGCGCGCACGTTGCGCTTCGCGCACCGTGCGCGCACAGTGAGCACGCGGTGCGCTTCGCGCACCAAGCGCCCACTTTACGCAGTTAGTGCCGTGCACGCACGGTGGTCACGCGGTGCGCTGCGCGCACCGCGTGCCCACGTTACGCTAGATGGGCCATGTACGCACGATGCGCTTCGCGCACCGTGCGCACATGGAGGACATATTATGCACTTCGTTTTGTATGGTAATCGTTTAAATGTTCAGGTGCACGGTAAGCGCACCGTAAGCTGCCACAGATATATATATTGATTTAAATGCTATTTTCTCAGGATCTACTGAACAGATTTACACCAAACCTACAAAAGGCACTTCCTTGACCTGAGGACTACCTCTCTGCCAAATTTCAAGTAACTCTGTTCAGCCGTTCGGGCTGTAGCTGTGTCTAAAGGTCCTATGGAAAAATGCATGGGAAAAACGCGTTTTGGGACCCCCCTTTTTTCTCAGCCCCCGCTTGACGAATCCCCCCGAGACTTTCAGGGTAGGAGCGTAGCGTAGCGCCCCACCTATTTTGAAAATTTCGCGAGGATTCGTCGACCGGCGCCAAAGTTATTCCAAATAGAATGTTGCGGATTTCCTATGGAAACAGGGTCCTAACTATAACTATCTACTGGCGACCGCCAGTAGATAATATATATATATATATATATATATATATATATATATATATATATAGTGAATGACACAAATATCGTGCCACTTAGATATTGTGTCAAAAATATAGTCACTACAAAAATATAAGGGCATACTTTTTATGTATATAATATATTTTTTTAAATATTGTATATTATACTGTTTACTTTTACATAATTCAGTTCTATTTTATATATTTGTTAATTAATTTAATTTTTATGGGTTGTTATATTAATTATAGTAATAATAATATATTTGTTTCATTTTTGTATTGCAGTTTGTAATTTTTAATGTGTAATTACAATTTCTTTACATTAAATTCTTAATGTATAATTTTGTACCAGGTTGTTGGGTTTGTAGGGGAGTAGGGTGGAAGATAGATAAATTATTGTTTTTTATTTTCACCTATTTGTTTTATTTTTTGTTAATGAAATATTTAATTGGTGAATAACTACGTAAATTGTTTATATGATTAATTGTAATTTTAATTATGTAAGTGTATTTTGTCATTTTAATGTATGTTTTATTTTTGGGTTACTAGGGGAACTAGAGGAGTAGTGTGTGAAGGTATTTAAATTATATTTGACAGATGGATGTTTATGCATGATATATTTAATTGTTACCTAATTGTGCAATTAATTGGTTATTTGTTAAGTAACGTATTTGCAAAATTTGTATTTATTGTTTATTTATTGATAAGTGTATTTAATATTAAACTATTTATTTTCGGTTATAGTTTATTTGTTTTATTTAATTACTATTTAATTTTTATTATTGTTTTCTTTGTAATGTATCTTAATTTGTTTGAGGGATACATTGTCTTTTGGGTAGTTGGGAGAAAAGTGTATTTATTTCAATATATTTATTTACTTTTATTGTAATTATTTTGTATTTATTTCACATTTTAATAACTTTTATTATATTGTACATATTTTTTTATTTTGAATATGTTGTAATAATTTAATGTTGTTAGCTAGTTAAATGTTTGTTTAATAATATTTGGGCATCTAGCACTTTCCCTATTGTTTAGACTTGAGTGTGACTAGTATACCTAGCCCAGCAGCACCTAACCTCTCCAGCACATTTGCTGATTTTGCTTATTTTGAAGTGAGAATAGTAAATGTAACCCCTTTTATGTCCATCACTTTGCCTACTGTTGCTTAAATTGGACTGGAAATAGTCAGCCTTACCCCTCCAAAATGCAAGACTTTCTCTGCTTTTGCTAACGTTGGAGTGGGAATAATAAATCTAACTCCCTTCAAAGTCCAGCACTTTCCCTAGTGTCTTTAGATTAGAGTCTGAATAGTAAATCTTATCCATCCACAGTCAAACACTTTTCTT
The DNA here is from genome assembly GCF_964204655.1 of Triturus cristatus. Classification (NCBI taxonomy): domain Eukaryota; kingdom Metazoa; phylum Chordata; class Amphibia; order Caudata; family Salamandridae; genus Triturus; species Triturus cristatus. Next base: position 1,065,408,988 of record NC_140579.1, on the reverse strand, counting down.
CCTTTTGATTATGTTAGAATGGCAATAGTAAATCTAACCTCTCCAAAGTCCAACAATTTCCCTGCTTTTGCTTACGTTGTAGTGGGAATAGTAAATATAATCCCTGTAAAATCCAACAGTTTCCCTGCTTTTGCTTTAGTTGGATTGGGACTAGTACATCTACTCCCTCCGGAGTCCTACACTTGATCTACTGTCACAAACATTGGAGTAAGACTAGTAAATGTAACCCCTTCAAAGTCCAAAACATTTCCTACTTTTACTTAAATTGGAGTTAGATCAGTTCATCTGACTCTTTTGAATTTAACACTTTTGCTAGTGTTGTTTATTTTAGATTATTTTTTTAACAGTTTTTCCTTTTCATTTCTTTTTTAGATTACTTTGCAAAAAGTAATTTTTAATTTACATTTTATTTTATAGTTAATATATGTTTGATAATTATATTTTGTAAGTTATTGTTAAAATTATTAATGTCATTTTTGTAAATTGTTTAACAGTTTTTTTCAAGTACTTGCATTTGTGGAACCCCAAAAATACATACTCCTGGATTGCTAGTGTTGCTAATTTTTCATTGTGCCAAGCAGCAACACGTTGCAGCCTAACACCCTTTGTCAAGTTGATACATGAGCCCTCATTGCCTCAGCAAGTAGTGTCAGTGCATAACTGTGAAAACATGGAGATCAGATTATCGTTTATTACTCACCATCTTGGAGTTCTCACTCACCAATATATCGAAATACTGTAAATTTATGGCACTATCATACTTCATAGGATAAGAGCATCAAATTACATATGTCTTCTTACCATGTGTAACATCTTATAATGTAAATACTGGAATTAATTTCCATGGTCCTCAATACAGACAGACTGTAATTTCAGTGCGCGTTCCGACATGTTGAATTACACATTATATAACAGGAACATTTTTGCCCCTGGGAGTTCCCAAAGTAATTGGATATCTATCCATGTCATCAATACAAGTCATAGATCTCCCATACCATTTGATTTGTCTGGGTTTATTATACCAATAGTGTACATTCAAGATGCCATGGATCTCTTAGTCCTGCCCAAGGGGGCAGTGGGTGCTTAATTCTCCTTTCTTCTCTTGTTGTTCTCTCATTTTTCTACTCACTTTTTATGTTGTCTTATAAATCTCCTAAAATCAATTAAAACAATCAATTGGAATCAAAGGTTCTTACAGTTTCATTGCATTCACATTTGAAAACAAAAGCACAAGTTTAATTTTACTTTTACTATTACAGATGCAACTTCATCTTCTCCTCCGTATTCAACCTTCCTGGCTGTTTACTTTCTAAATGTATTACATACTTGGATTCCAGTCTTCTTAGGGCTTATTCTCTATAACTCCCTTGTTGTTGTATGGGTAAAGTGTCCACACCAAAGAATCTCAATACTTTTAGGTTCTCCCTATGGTTCTCCTGAGAGTGGGGTGCTACTGGGTACTACCTGTCATTCTTTTTCACAACCGGCATATGTTCCAGTATGTGTTTTTAACATGGTGGATGTTGCCCCACACGTATTTCTTCTCACTGGGGCATTTCAGGACATATACCGTGTATAGTCCAAGGTACATGTTATACATTTCTTAATATATTTTTATGTTATAAATGTATTAATTATTTATTTTCTTTTTCATGCATGGGACACTATGGTGTCGATTCCGATCCTGTAAAACCCGGGTACGAACCGTCGGACGGAGCGTTTTCTCCGTCCGACTCGTACCCGAGAAAATACCATACAAACATGCAAGTACGATTCGTACGCAAACACCATTGCCGTACGAATCGTAAAAATCACCGACCGACCAAAATATACCCACAATTCTGATCTGGGACGCCGCGGACGTGACGTCCGGATGGAGTCAGGCAGCGTTTCACGAACCAGCAAGTACGATTCGTGCCCACGTCACTCCGCACGGACAATATTTTACGGCAGTCAAAAACTGCTGGGAAATCAGGACGACGTGCAGAAGGAGCACCTGTACGCGACGGACAGCCATGGACCCCAACCTACGTGTCATCCCGGCCCTCATAGCAGTCCACCTGGTGTACAGGAACCGACGCAGACGCTGCAGAAGGTCAGGACAACACCCAGGGGCAAAGGGGGGGGCAGGGGCAGGAAACATCACCCCCACCCAAGTCCAAAATCATACATGCCCTGCACATACCTGACCCCCAGGGCCTGGTCACTTCGGGGGTGTGGGTGTCTCCACCAAGGCCTCACAACGGAAGTCAGCAAACCGGCAACACAACAATTGTGGTACGCACCGTACCCACGCCTCAAGAGCGTGGGTACGGGTCGTACCACGCCCACCCCAACGTCACCCCAACAATGGCGGGACGGCCCCTACCCATGCCTATGGGACGTGGGTACGGCCCGTACCGCCATTGTGGGGTGACGTAGGGGTGGGCGTGGTACGACCCCTACCCACGCTCCCAAGGCGTGGGTACGGTGCATGCCCACGTCACCCCAACAATGGAGGTACGGGCCGTACCCATGCCTTTTGGACGTGGGTACGGGTCGTACCCCCATTGTTGGGGTGCCGTAGGGGTATGTACCGTACCCATGCCTTTAGGCCGTGGGTACGGCTCGTACCAAGCGTACCCCTACATCACCACTGCAATGGTGGTACGGCCTGTAGAGCGGGGCTACGGGCCGTACCACCATTGCAGTGGTGATGTAGGGGTATGCTTGGTACGAGCCGTACCCACGCCCTAAAGGCATGGGTACGGTACATACCCCTACGGCACCCCAACAATGGGGGTACGACCCGTATCCAGGTCCAAAAGGCATGGGTATGGGCCGTCCCGCCATTGTTGGGGTGACATAGGGGTAGGGCCCATACCCAGGCCGTAGGACGTGGGTACGGGTCGTACCACGCCAGTGGCCAGACACATAGGGGTGTGTGGCCATCAGCCCCAGCAGTGCCCAGACATAGGAGGGGTGGGTGCAGAGTCCCCCCAGCAGTGCCCAGACACAGGAGGGGTGGGTGCAGAGTCCTCCCAGCAGTGCCCAGACATAGGAGGGGTGGGTGCAGAGTCCTCCCAGCAGTGCCCAGACACAGAAGGGGTGGGTGCAGAGTCCTCCCAGCAGTGCCCAGACATAGGAGGGGTGGGTGCAGAGTCCTCCCAGCAGTCCCCAGACATAGGAGGGGTGGATGCAGAGTCCTCCCAGCAGTGCCCAGACATAGGAGGGGTGGGTGCCTATCACTCCCAGCAGTGCCCAGACATAGGAGGGGTGGGTGCAGAGTCCCCCCAGCAGTGCCCAGACATAGGAGGGGTGCATGCCTATCACTCCCAGCAGTGCCCAGAGACATGGGGGTGGGTGCCTATCACTCCCAGCAGTGCCCAGACACAGGAGGGGTGGGTGCCTATCACTCCCAGCAGTGCCCAGACATAGGAGGGGTGGGCTCAGAGTCCTCCCAGCAGTGCCCAGACATAGGAGGGGTGGGTGCCTATCACTCCCAGCAGTGCCCAGACACAGGAGGGGTGGGTGCCTATCACTCCCAGCAGTGCCCAGACATAGGAGGGGTGGGTGCTGATTCCCCCCAGCAGTGCCCAGACATAGGAGGGGTGGGTGCAGAGTCCCCCCAGCAGTGGACAGAGACATGGTGGTGTGTACACCATCCTACAATTAGCAAAACACCATGGGTGCATGAAGGCATACACAAAGTGCGACAATATTGAGAGTGGCATGGCAACACATCACTGACAGCAGTGTCCCACTCCCATGAGGGTGGATGTCCATCCCCCACTGCATGACACACCACATGTGGGTGTGATGACAAATGACACATGCATGCCCACCCCTGGCGCTGCCAGCACAATACACACGATGAGAGCATGCAACAAGACTGTATACTCATGTGCCACCCTACTAAACTAAGAGACCCAAAGGAAACACACACTGTCACGCACATTCCAGGACTGATAGGAATGTACAGGTGCTGGGGCAGCCAACAAGTTGTTGCCTCCCATGGAAGGAAAAGGGTGGAGTACCCACAGAGACAATGCCCACAATTGTCAGTCAGGTGACCAAAGACCCTGCAGAACACTTAACACATGTGTGCAAGGCTGGGAATACACACATGCATAGGGCGTAAAAGGGAGCTGGTCCACATGAAGTCATGTCAATGTACTCCATACACTAGTACAGTGACCACCAAGGATGCCACAAATGATGCAGGTGGAGACATTGCTGAGCATGCATGGCCACAGTTGAAGGGATCCGTCACACACCCAGGATATGTAGACACAGCTCAGCACAACAATTGGGAAACAGCCTGCAGGGAAGATGTCAGGGTCCACAGAGGAAGGAACACACCTGGGGACAATATCACCATACAGTAAGAGCTCACATGACCAAAGATTATTTGCAGAGCCCTTTGTGATGGCACACAGATACCAGGGTCCACCCCATGAGCAGCACACTACAACATTTCCCAGACACCTAACACATTATCACCACCCCAAATCATGGAGCAGCACCCCCAACAGCAAGTCCAGGAAAGCATTAGTGTGCAAAAGAAAATCAAAATGCTTTATTCAGCAGAAATCAAAAATGTCAAAATGATTGTCCACAAACTAGAGAGCCCATAGGCCAGGCCATATGCAAAGTCCTGGTGGGGGACACTTAGGGACGTGTCTCCCCTAGCTTGCCTGCACAGTTCACTGTACCACATCATCCACAGAAGGGGGGGCATCATGTGGGGGGGAAGGACCAGGCACTGCAGGGACAGGAGGGGCAAGGGTAGGTGTCGTGGGTGCAGGGACGAACGACTCCACCACAGGGGGTGGGGCAGCGCCAAAGGTGGTGGTGAGGATGGCGCTGCATACGGTGGCAAGGTCTCCCAGCGTCTCCCCTGCACCCGAATGAACCACAGGCTCCAAGGAGGGGGTTGGTTTGGAGGGATGGGTTGCAGCGCTCCTGGGGGAGGGTGTGGACAGGGGGGGCATTCAACTACCCTGGCCGGGCACTGCCTCCACCGCTTGCGGGGTGGTGCCACACTGGGGCTGAGGGACACACTGGACACGAGGGACTCCTTCTCTGACAGTTGGCCAGGAGAGCTAAGGGGAGTGGTTTTTGAGGAAGTGGGTCTTGAGGACTGCGGACTCCCACTGTGGCTGCGTGCCTGCCGTTTGCCACCAGACCCAGCGGGTGTGCCTACTTCCCCCTGTGTGTGCATGACTGGAGGTGTGTGCTTGGCCATCCCTAGTGGTGTGCTGCCTGTGTCTGGTGGGGTGCGTGCATGGGGACGTCTGGGTGTGTGTGGGACAGGCATGGGAGTGGGAAGTGTGGATGGTGCAGGGGTAGGGGGGGGGGCGGAGCGCTGCTGGAGATCCAGTGCTGCAGTCAGTGACGAGTCTATGGACCTCAGGAACATCCGTTGATCAGACATCGCTGCTGACATGCCCTCCAAGTACGACACCATCTGTGTCAGCAGTGTGGTGTGGCCATGTAGGACAGTAAGCATCGATGCCTGACCAACCTGCAACTGCTGCTGAATGTCCACAGACTCGGCATTGACGGCAGCAGGGGAGACAGGGGCAGGGGGTGTGGTGCCTGGCCCGAAGGAGACCTGTTGGCGCCGAGCATGGAGGGAAGGGACCCGAGCAACTGGGAGGCGGGTGATGGGAATGGAGGGGGCGGCGACAGATGGAGTGCTGCTTTCAGCTCTGGGAGCAGCGTCCGCCCCCTCTGGGAGCTCAGCCTCGGACCCGTCAGCGTCATAGTCGGTGGTGGGACTGGACAGGTCCTCCGCCGCACTCCCCTCCGCCTCCGTGCCACTCGCTGAGCCAGACTCGCCAGCACTGGTGGCACCGCTGCTGGATCCCTCCTCAAGATCCGTGCCAGTGTCTCCCTCGGTTTCCCCCGATGATGCTGTGGGAAAGGTGAAGAGACAGGAAAGAATCAGACACCTGTATACATATGACACATGATTCAAAACTACATAGGTCACAGTGCATAGCATGAAAGGCAACATGAGTAACATCTACAATACTACGCACATATGTAGGCCCTGCACCACACAGTTGGTTGATCCACCATGCCACTGAGAAACAATGGAGAGCATGACACAACAGCAAAGAACTTGAAATCAAATTAGACAGAGGAGCTAGCCTCTGGGGACAGTCGAGTACTGCATCTGGACCACACACCGTAGCCAAAAAAGGGATTAGCAGGAACCATGTCTTTCTACTTTTGGCACATGCTGCTTAGCAAATACATTAAACCCTGCGCAACATGACTGGGTCACTGCATGTTGAGTGTATGTTCAGACGTTCTTCACACACAGGCCAGACCTGGCAAGGACACATACGGTTTGGACATGTAGGCCTTGCCCGCACAAACCCCCCCCACCTGAGACAATGTGAGTGACACAGAGGAAGTACTTACACCTCTTACTCTGGGATTTCTAAAATGAGCTTCAAAAAATCCTGAATGTACACGAACTAACCCTTGTGCGCCTGTCCACACATATTATTGACAAACAACCATCATCAGATAGTTGTACCAAGACACACAGGCACTGGCCACTGTGAGTATGCACAAGCCAAATTGGGTCACCCTGTACAGTGGACACATGTAGCACACTTAACGCAAATACAAATGAGGCCAGGGTACAATGCCACAGAGCCCGACCTATGCTGAAGACACAGAGAATGTCCACATTGTTGGATGACACACATGATACCTAGGAAAAGGTGCCCCAGGGGACTGTAGTGGCCACACTCCTCCATGGTCCTGGATGGATATGACTGCAACAGAAGCAAACGTTTCTGCACTATGCATATCTCACACTCATGCACATCATGTCTGAGTGCACAACATTGGTCATGCATGCTGTAAGGCAGTACACTTTTCAGACACACTCCAATGTCGGGACTCAGCATCAGTGCCAACTAACATGGACCCCACAATGACTGAACTGGCCAGGGCACAGGCAAGGACCCAACACATGTTACACACCACCCCCACACATGATGCTGCAAGCATTGGGCACTTGGATTAACTGGCAGCCTAGATAACCTTGTGCAAGAGTGACTACACACAGACCAGGGAACACATGTCAAGGAGGGGAAGGGAGGAAGAACAGCACCGGTTGACTTGGTGGAACAGGATATGTACTGCACATATGAACCCTGGCAGTGTATCAATGCAACTGCGCACTTCCAATAGCTGGTGACACACAACAAACACACATGTACCTACCCCCTTCCTGCTGCTGCTTCTCCGCTAAGCGTCTATCCAAGTCAGGGAAGACCACCGCCAGGACACGCTTCATCTGGTGGGTCAGACGCCGGCGCCCACGGTTCTTATGGCTCTCTGGTGAGTCCCCCAGCAGGACCCTGGCGATCCTCCTGGTCCAGCACCGGATATCCTGCCAGCGTTTCCTCACCTGGGCCAGGCTCCGCCTCCGACCCTCCACCGACCTCACGGCACTGACAGCTTGCTTCCAGATCTCCCCCTTGGCATAGACGCCTACCTGTGAGGGTGACAAAGTGAGCCAACATCAATACACCTGCTCCATATCACAGAGACACACATTTGAACAAATTGGCTGGTTTGAACAGGGCATAGTATGCAGCAAACTCATTGCACCTTTGTCATAGGGACATCATCCTCTGGGGAAGGCCAAATGCACTACGTGGCATTGGAAGTACACAGGTGGAATGAGAGGAGCAACACAATCACTGATCCCGGCTCACACTGTGCATCACAAGCTACACCACGATTATGTACAGCACCTCAAAGCAGTCACATGCCCCAGGCCACTGACGCAACCTCAGTAGGGTACACAGACACACACAGGCACAGGACAATCACCTGCCATTGGCAACTGCGGGTACAAACATCACTCTGCACATGTGCCACTAGACTGGGGGGTGTCACAGGTGTGGGGCAGGCTCAGCACGTCAGACACACAGCACTGCTCCCTGCTCACATCAGATGGGTAGGGTATATGCATCCCTCATGCAGCTGGGGTGCAATACTCCACATAGACACTCACCCACATGACAGGGGACTTACACACACACCAATGTCCAGGGGACAAACACATCATTTGGACACTCTCACCACAGGTACACTCAACTCACACACATCTGTGGGTACAGTCACCTGTCACACTGGGGGGGAACACAGAATCCCATCAGGACTGTAGGAACAACATTCCCAAGAGGATTAGCCAGGCTGAATGTGGCATGCACCATGCAGTGATTGTCACAGCAAGCACCATGCAAGTGAGGAGTGCAGACATGCACTACAGAATGCTCTGCATGGGAGACATGAGGCATCCCCCCCCGGGACCCACTCTAAAGAACATTGCATGTCTGTCACACCTGGACACAATGCCAGAAGTGACAGTCACAAAAAAGGGGCACAGTCTGAGCCCATGGAGTCAGCACTCACCTGCTCCCCTGGTCTCCCATACAGGCAAGGGTACTGTGGGAGGATCAGCAGGGCCTGGTTCTCCTCCTGGGTGAATGGCTGGGCCCTCTCCACAGACCTGGACATGGTGCCAGAGGAATCACAAGCATCAGCAGTGGTGTGGAATGAAAGGTTGTGCAGGCAAGTGCTCTCTAATGGGGCTTGGCTGCCTTATATTTGCCTTGCTGGCCTGTTTCATTTACAGGAGTACAGAGTGATTGGTCAATCTCATTTGCATCCTACGTTTCCTCCAATCCCTTTAAACCTACCCCAGTGGGTGCCTTTGCATGTTATTAAAAATGAGCATCTCAAGTCAACAACCACTTTGCAACTTTGTATATTGTCTCCAACCGACTTCTGCTGGCCACCTGATGAAAAAATTTGAACTTGAAACTGGGTCTCCATGGCAACCAGCATGCATTTAGGCCCTTATAATTGTCTCTCATGTGTCCCCTATGTAATATCACTATACACACACAGGTACGGAGCGTTCCACGCCCCTAGGGCACAACTACTCCAGTGATACGGTCCGTACACGCGTGTGTAGGGTCCGTATCACTATGGTAGTGTTGCCGTAGGCGTACGCCATGGTGATACGTTCCGTACACGCGTGTGTAGGGTCCGTTTCACTATGGTAGTGTTGCCGTAGGCGTACACCATGGTGATACGGTCCGTACACGCGTGTGTAGGGTCCGTATCAGTATGGTAGTTTTGCCGTAGGCGTACGCCATGGTGATACGGTCCGTAAACGCGTGTGTAGGGTCCGTATCACTATGGTAGTGTTGCCGTACGCGTACGCCATGGTGATATGGACCTTACACATGCGTGTACGGACCGTATCACCATGGCGTACGCCTACGGCAACACTACCATAGTGGTACGGACCCTACACACGCGTGTACGGACCGTATCACCATGGCGTACGCCTACGGCGACACAACCATGATGGTACGGACCCTACACATGCGTGTACGGACTGTATCACCATGATGTACGCCTACGGCAACACTACCATAGCGGTACGGACCCTACACATGCGTGTACGGACCGTATCACTATGGCGTACGCCTACGGCGACACAACCATGGTGGTACGGACCCCACACACGCGTGTACGGACTGTATCACCCTGGCGTACGCCTACGGCAACACTACCATAGTGGTACGGACCCTACACACGCGTGTACGGACCATATCACTATGGCGTACGCCTACGGCGACACAACCATAGTGGCACAGACCCTACACACGCGTGTACGGACCGTATCCCTATGGCGTACGCCTACGGCGACACAACCATGGTGGTACGGACCCTACACACGCGTGTACGGACCGTATCACCATGGCGTACGCCTACGGCAACACTACCATAGTGATAAGGACCCTACACACGCCCTCAGAGCATGTGTACAGTTCGTTTCACACCTTACACTGGTGACAGGCGGCACACAGAAAGGAATTGAGCTGTCATACTTGGCCGAGGCTGGACATCAAGTCATTGTCAGTGCAGTCCTACATGTATCGGGCCTAGGTGTGTCAGGCTGTGATGTGGCACAAATCTCCTCATATTTGAACCCAGTAGATGTGTGATGAGCTGTGTACACATGTCATGTGCCAAGCTGCACTATGTGCCACACCCCCTTCACACCTTTGACATGTGTGCATGTAGTACAGACTTGTTGAGCACTGCGTCACTGGCATGGCACAGTCGCCAACACCCGCAACAGTCCCCTGATGCCAGGTACATGGATAATGACACCTGACATGTGACTACCGGCGTTGCACGATGTGAGTATGTCATGTGTGTGTCATGTGTTCCCACAAGCTTGCTGTTGGTGTTCCGTCAAATGCATCTGCAGTTGCTGCATCCAACATGTGCATGTGTGTGGATGGGCATGGCACACTATTATGCACACCAGGACACATGTGGAATCAGACGTAACGTGTGTATGTATGCATCGAACATGGACTTGCGAGACAAGGACGTATCTGCGTAGTATCAATGTATGTGTGATCAGTTTTGACATGTACCCCTTCATGGCAAGGTGTGTGGTCTGTCCTTTTTTCAGGGACATGTGACCTGTGCCTCTAGTGTTCCGCAACCTGTCTGTATGATAAACATCCTTCTTCTGCACACATGTGGATGTCTCTCACTCCTGTAATGGGTCTGCCTGTTCACTTACACTGGCCCACAGCTAGTTTCCTGCCATGTCATATTGAGCTTGTGAATCCACGTTTGTAGATGGCTCTTGGTAGGAGTGTCACCTGCCTGGCATACGTGTCCAGGATATATTGCACAGACCTGACTCTGCCAGTAGCATATATGTATTGGCTGTTCAACATGTGCTCAGTACATTGACAGTGGTGTTGCACTGTACTCACTCTTCGTTGTCCCTTCCTAATTACTGCAGGGCTCCGCCTCTCCCCCGACCAATCCCAGACTTGGCTGCCCTGAGGGAACGTGACTGTATACGCTGCTACCGCTTCACACAACGGTTGATTCTGAACTTGACAGCAAGGCTGGCACCACACCTCCAACCGTTTCACAGGTATCCTACTGCACTGACACCCAAGATGAAGGTGATGGCAGCCCTACATTTCTTTGCCACGGGTACGTTCCAACATACCATTGCTCATGTTGGTGGCATGTCCCAGACCATGTTCAGCCGTTTCCTGCATGATTTTTTAGAGGCCATGTTGGTTCACCTGGATGAGTTTATTCATTTCCCAACTCCTGAGCAGTTGACAGGTGTCAAGGGTGACTTCTATGCCCTAGGAAGGATGCCCCATGTCATTGGGTCTATTGATGGGACACATGTGGCTTTGGTACCACCACAGGCACAGGAGGTAGCCTATAGGAACAGGAAACATTACCACTCCATTAATGCCCTTGTGGTGTGTCTTGCTAACATGGTGATTTCCCATGTCTGTGCTCGTTTTCCAGGATCAGCACACGATGCCTACATCATGAGGCGTAGCAGGGTGCCTGAAATGATGCTGCAGCTGCGCAACGAACGAGCATGTCTTGTTGGTGGGTATACTCTGTTACTCCTGTATTTAGCGTCATCTTTCTGTCTTACTGCTTCTCCTGACCCACTTCTGTCCATGATGTTTCCATGTAGGGGACTCTGGCTATCCCAACATGCCATGGCTGATCACACCTCTCCGCAACCCCAGAACGGCTGCCGATCACCGGTACAACAAAGCCCATGGGCAGACCAGGCAAGTGATAGAGAGGACCTTTGGCCTCCTGAAGAGCCGATTCCGGTGCCTCCACAAGACCGGCGGCGCACTCCCATATGCACCGGTGAAGGTCTGCAAAATCTTCCTCGTGTGCTGCATGCTGCACAACATGGCAGTGGAGAAAGCTGTGCCACTCATCCTGGATCCGGATGACCAGGAACATCCAACCGTGGAGGACGAGGGGCTTGGTGACGAGGCAAGTGATGTTGAGGAGGAGGAGGAAGAGGACATCCGGAGTCGGCTCATACGCAACTTCTTTGCTTAGTGGTGAGTTGCAGTGTCTGAGTGTGCACGCATTGAGCCTTGTGTGGCATGTGTTGCAATGTGTGGGTCCATCTGCATGTCTGGCAAGTGAGTCAGAGGTGTGTTTGGATGTGTCACTCGAGTGATGGTGTAATAACAGTATGTCTTACCTGAGACACTATTTTCACCTAGCATGTTGACAACCTTATACGTGTCGAGTACATGCCCATGCATGCGGATGTGCTTCTTTTGGCTCACTTCTTGTGTGTCTCTCATCCCCAGGGATTTGCGCATGCTGTCTGCTGGTGGCATTGTTGTGCTCCTGCTATTCCTCATGAATACAGCAACATGTGCTGAATCAGCGTAACATGCACGGACATGTCAAAAAATCACCTTAGGGTAAGGGATGCACCACGGCTTTTTGGGTGTGCTATTTGTTTGGAATGTGTGTGCACTGCTCCTGTTCATGTTTGGTTACTTAGCATACATGTAGAATCACCATGGGTCACATGACATGGAGCTGGATTCACCTGAATTGATAGTCACACTTGGTGACAGTCATCTGTAATGTGATTGTGGATTGTGACGAAGGCATCAATGTGTGTAACACTGCCCTTGGAAACATACGGGATGCACCGGGTTGACATAGTGTGGGTCATCCCCATTAGTGGCTCAATGGTGAATTGCAGCCTCTCCGTGAGCAGCACGGGGTGTTTGCCTCAAACCTGTGACTTGTGTGCCAGTTCTATGGGTTTCCTGCATCTGTGGTGCAAAGGAGGGTGGCAGTGTAGGTTCCACATGTTCATCCACATGACCTGTGCATCTGGTAATATAGATGCATTTGCCTTCCGGCAAACATGACTAATAAAGGTGTCCCTCAGCCTCCAAGGTGCCTCATCTCTGTCAATGCAGGTCTCTTGCCACTGTGCATGCGGCATGTCTGGCATAGTTGTCACAGATTGTGCATATGAGTCTATGTGTAGAGTAGCAAGATGCAAGCTGTTTGCCATCTCAGTCTCCACAATGGCCACTTTGCTGCATGTGCATCCATTGTCTGTGTGTGTGCCATGTTGAACCAGACACTCCTCCCTTCTCATACACCTTTTGCAGTAGCCCATTCTTCTGACATGCTTGTGTTAGTGTGCAACTTGTGGCATTGTTTTCAGGACATGGCGCCTGCTGCTGCAGGCCCTGCAGCAAGGGCACACAGTTTCTAGATTTGCCCTCACACGCCTCTAAGACGCAACCCCCTTCCTCCCTCCACCCATTCATTTTGGTGTAATCTGCTTGTGTGTGACACAGTTGCGGTGGCAAAGGCTGGACCGTCTGCACATGCTACGTGCACATTGCACGTGCCTCATGTCCTTGCATGTGCCACATCACGCTACACCATGATGTTGAGGCCACCCACCAAGCAATGTCCATCCAATACATCTGTTGCATGCACTCAGGCATGCACTCATCGCCCACACAAAACCTTTGCATAATGAGTGTGCAACGCCAACTGCCTACACAGCGCTGGCACGCCTTCCAGGCCCTGTCACACCAACCAGGTCATGTCCCTCCTACTCCCCACCGGCTCTGTACCCCAACATGGCCATGTGAGTGGTACTCCAGGCCTCTGCATGTAGTATGGTGTCGTTGTGGGACACATGGCACAGGTATCATGTCTCAGCGTGTCAGTCTACAATGTGTCCAGGATACCCCTCTACACCATGACATGCGCACTGCATCTCATCATCATCTGGTGTCCCATTGACAGGCAGGTGCTCCTCACCCTCCTCAAAGACGCAGTCCTTGCCAGTTCTCATTTTGAATAATGCATGGTATCCATTGGCAGATGACTGCACGTTGGCCATCTGATGCTGGACTTGTACACGACTGAGGTGTTCATCTGCGGATTGTCCCCTTACAGCTGGGTCAACTGCTTGTGTCCCACCCGCAAGGGCCCTGCACAGGCACACAGTGTCCACGCACACGAGCTGGTGTGCATCATGGAATGCTTGCTCACATGTGCTATGCTGATCACCAGCATCTGTACCTCAGGCCTCAGCACTCTCTGCATTATGCACAAGGTCCACAGTTCAATCCACCTCAAGGCAAGACAGACCATCCCCCAGGTCAACTTCGACATCCGTGTCCAATCCTTCCCTGCACTCTAAGGACTTTACAACTCCCATGACACTTGTCCACATCCAGGGTGCATCTGCACAGCTCTGCTTCAACATCCGGCAACCCAGCCACATCACCGTCCAACAGGGATAGCGGCAATGGATCACTGTCATCTGCAGGATGACCTTCACAATCCACGGCCACACTCAGGAGGCAGCCCACGACCACGCCCCCAACACAACCTTGTGGCACTGTCATCCAAGACCCCATTGTGCCATCTCCATGCATCCAACCTTGGCCTGGCCACCATTCTCCACATCCACCTGACTCCTGCTTGCAGGACATAGTTCTCCCATCTGGCTACACATACCTGGGACTCCTACCCCAGGACACTCCACATGATCACTGACCTCTGCGCATGACTGTTGCTCTTCGAAATAGGTCTGTCCGCACAGTTGTGCGGGCATCCCCTCAGCTGGTTGGGCCCATCATGGGTGAGTATGGTGCTCCATGTCTGTATTGGATGATACATTGTGACCCATGTGTGTCCTGTGCCAGACTCAGACCCCAGGGTATGCATGGTTGGAGTTACTTCAAAACTCAGGCATGGTTTGACTTGCCAACACACACATGTAATGGAATAATGCTAAATGACGGCATCATCTCGTGATTTCTAATACTTTTATTGGTGGTGGGGTATGTTTTTGGGCGGATGCAAAGTGGTGCTCGCTGGGTGTCTGTAATCCAAAGTTCACAGGGGGAGTTGAGATCCTTGCCATTGGAAGTCATCAGAGTCCATGCCACAGTCTTTGTCAACATTAGTCAGACAGTGACCAGCAAATCCATGTTGCAGAGAATGTCATTTGATGAGGTGCTGCTGTTGCACCAGAGGGCCAGGTGCCAGGCCAGGTGACCTGGGAGATGGTGATGGTCCGCTGACTCTCACGGTCTTTTGCATGGACGACCCACCTTCCTCCGGGGACCCTCAGAAGCAGGCCGTGACGATGTCTGGGATGCTCCGTCGGACGAATCCTCCTCCTCCTGATCCCTCCCTGTGGCTGGTGGTGATCTACGCCTGGTGGCACAGGGAGGGTTGCCCATGTTTTCGGCAATCCGACGGAGTACACGGGTCATGTCCGTTTGCACCGCCACAAGCTCAGCCAGTCTTGCCTCCATCCTTCCTTTGTGTTGCTGTTGACTGGCATATTGCTCGGCCTGCACGTTCTTTATCTGGTTGAGGGCCTCCACGGCCTGGCTGATGCCCCTGGTGTCACGCCGGTATGTGTCCAGGATGTTGCGGACGTGTGACATAACCGGTTCCTCAGCTGTCTGGTCAGGTTCGCGCCTCTGCCGTCCTCCACTCCCACCACCCCTGCCCACTTGAGCCTGGCCTGCCATTGTGGGCACGTCGGGTCTCCGGGACCCCTGAGGAATGGCATTTGCGGGGTCGCCTGCCTCCTCCTGGGTGCCCGGGGTACCTCGTCCCTCCTGGTCAGACTGGCTGCGTTGTGTGCGAGAAGGGCTACTGTGTGTATCCTGGGATGTGGCAGGAATGGGGGTGGTGGTTGGCACAGTTGTACCTGACGCAGGTGCTGCAGGTGCTTGGGCACCAGAGGGGCCAGGTTGGTCGGGGTCATCCACAGTGTGGTGAGAGTCGTCGCTGGCGGTGGGATCATCGTCACGCCGAGCCTGGTCCTGTGTGTCTTCCCCCCCAGTGTTGGGGGGAGATCGATGACGTTGCCCTGTGTGTGAGAGAGAGACAATGTTAATGGTGTTACATGCGTCATCCATGTTTCATACATATTCAAGTTGGCACAGTTCCTCTGGGTAGTTGGATATGTCTAGCATTCCTCTCACAGTGCACTTGTGGATGGGTATGTTGCGGGGGTCAGATTGATATGTACTCCTGGTTATTTGGCCTGTCTAATGAGTGTTGGGATGCTTATTTGGCTATGGATTGGTCTTGTTGTGTCACATATCCATTGTGGGAGTGCCAATTTGCGTTGGCTGCCCCGGGGGTGTGTGCTTGTGTAAGGGGGGGGGGGGGGTGTGACCGGGCATGATGTTGGGTGTAGTGTGATTTGTCATTGGGTCTACCAGGTGATGTGTCTATCCCCTCATGGTGCCTGCTGGCATGACAGTGAATGTGAGTTCCTCTGGTAGGTAGGTGGCATGTGGAGTTGGTGTTTGAGTGTACAGTGGTCACAGGTTTGCCTTGTGCTGTCTACAGCAGGGCCAAGTGTCATCTACCTTGTCTGTACTTGGCAAGTCCCTGTGCATTGTGCATGGTGCATGGGTATGTCCCTTGGCCACGGCTGTCGACACTTTTCCTATGTGTGACACACTCTTTGTTGTTGCATCAGTTTTGAACGCAGTGAGCAGTGTAGCAAGCGTGCGTAGCGAGCGCTGCAGAACCGACTTACGTGTTGCACTGTACGCGGCCAAATGTAGCTTTGTCATGTCTATTGGAGAATGCAGGTAGGAAGCTTATGCATTTGTGACTGGGTTCTAACAAACACAGTGAGTGGGTATACAGGTGTGAGGTTAGGTTTGTGCCTGCAGCGAGGATCGACTCGTGCACAATTTGACACATGGCCCAGTGCTTTCCAAACGAATGAGGGGTGTTTCATGCACTGCCAGACCTTGTCAACATACACACAGTCCACCTGCTGATGAGCAGACATGCCCACACCACCCAAGGGTGATTTTGTCTCCCTCTGTCTCTCTCTCTCCCTCCCTCTGTCACCCTCCTCCCTCCCTCTGTCTGTCGCCCTCTGTCGCCCTCTGTCTCCCTCCCTCTCTCTCCCTCTCCCTCCATCTGTCTGTCTCCCTCTGTCGCCCTCTGTCACCCTCCCTCTCTCTCCCTCTCCCTCCGTCTGTCTGTCACCCTCTGTCTCCCTCCCTCTCCCTCCATCTGTCTGTCTCCCTCTGTCGGCCTCTGTCTCCCTCCCTCTCTCTCCCTCTCCCTCCATCTGTCTGTCTCCCTCTGTCGCCCTCTGTCGCCCTCCCTCTCTCTCCCTCCGTCTGTCTGTCTCCCTCTGTCGCCCTCTGTCTCCCTCCCTCTCTCTCCCTCCCTCTCCCTCCCTCTGTCTGGTCTGTCTCCCTCTGTCGCCCTCTGTCTCCCTCCCTCTCTCTCCCTCTCCCTCCGTCTGTCTGTCTCCCTCTGTCGCCCTCCCTCTCTCTCCCTCTCCCTCCGTCTGTCTGTCTCCCTCTGTCGCCCTCTGTCTCCCTCCCTCTCTCTCCCTCTCCATCCCTCTGTCTGTCTCCCTCTGTCGCCCTCTGTCTCCCTCCCTCTCTCTCCCTCTCCCTCCATCTGTCTGTCACCCTCTGTCTCCCTCTGTCGCCCTGTGTCTCCCTCCCTCTCTCTCCCTCTCCCTCCGTCTGTCTGTGTCCCTCTGTTGCCCTCTGTCTCCCTCCCTCTCTCTCCCTCTCCCTCCGTCTGTCTGTCACCCTCTGTCTCCCTCTGTCGCCCTCTGTCTCCCTCCCTCTCTCTCCCTCTCCCTCCGTCTGTCTGTCACCCTCTGTCTCCCTCTGTCGCCCTGTCTCCCTCCCTCTCTCTCCCTCTCCCTCCGTCTGTCTGTCTTCCTCTGTCGCCCTCCGTCTCCCTCCCTCTCCCTCCGTCTGTCTGTCTCCCTCTGTCGCCCTCCCTCTCTCTCCCTCTCCCTCCCTCTGTCTGTCTCCCTCTGTCGCCCTCTGTCTCCCTCCCTCTCTCTTCCTCTCCCTCCGTCTGTCTGTCACCCTCTGTCTCCCTCTGTCGCCCTCTGTCTCCCTCCCTCTCTCTCCCTCTCCCTCCGTCTGTCTGTCCCCCTCTGTCGCCCTCCCTCTCTCTCCCTCCGTCTGTCTGTCACCCTCTGTCTCCCTCTGTCGCCCTTTGTCTCCCTCCCTCTCTCTCCCTCTCCCTCCGTCTGTCTGTCTCCCTCTGTCGCCCTCTGTCTCCCTCCCTCTCTCTCCCTCTCCCTCCGTCTGTCTGTCCCCCTCTATCACCCTCTGTCGCCCTCTGTCGCCCTCCCTCTCTCTCCCTCTCCCTCCCTCTGTCTGTCTCCCTCTGTCACCCTCTGTCTCCCTCCCTCTCTCTCCCTCTCCCTTCGTCTGTCTGTCTCCCTCTGTCGCCCTCTGTCTCCCTCCCTCTCTCTCCCTCTCCCTCCATCTGTCTGTCTCCCTCTGTCACCCTCTGTTGCCCTCCCTCTCTCTCCCTCTTCCTCCGTCTGTCTGTCTCCCTCTGTCGCCCTCTGTCTCCCTCCCTCTCTCTCCCTCTGTCTGTCTCCCTCTGTCGCCCTTTGTCTCCCTCCCTCTCTCTCCCTCTCCCTCCGTCTGTCTGTCACCCTCGGTCTCCCTCTGTCTCCCTCCCTCTCTCTCCCTCTCCCTTCGTCTGTCTGTCTCCCTCTGTCGCCCTCTGTCTCCCTCCCTCTCTCTCCCTCTCCCTCCGTTTGTCTGTCACCCTCTGTCTCCCTCTGTCGCCCTCTGTCTCCCTCCCTCTCTCTCTCTCTCTCTCCCTCCGTCTGTCTGTCTCCCTCTGTCGCCCTCTGTCTCCCTCCCTCTCTCTCCCTCTCCCTCCGTCTGTCTGTCACCCTCTGTCTCCCTCTGTCGCCCTCTGTCTCCCTCCCTCTCTCTCTCTCTCCCTCCGTCTGTCTGTCTCCCTCTATCGCCCTCTGTCTCCCTCTGTCTCCCTCCCTCTCTCTCCCTCTCCCTCCGTCTGTCTGTCTCCCTCTGTCGCCCTCTGTCTCCCTCCCTCTCTATCCCTCTCCCTCCGTCTGTCTGTCTCCCTCTGTCGCCCTCTGACGCCCTCTGTCTCCCTCCCTCTCCCTCTCCCTCCGTCTGTCTGTCACCCTCTGTCACCTCAGCCCAGCTTCCTGGGCACACACACTTTGCAAGTCTTTCAAAGGCCATTGGCTTGTTCATGTGGCTGTTTAGAATCTCCCGGACCCCATTGGACAGAGTGTCTCTGGGACTGCGCTGCAGCGGCGGTGTGTGCTGACACTCTTTCACAGTGTTGCCTCTTCATTAGCTGCTGTTATGTGCGAATTGGGCCTTCATACCCATGTCATCCTGCGACGCGGCCGCCATTTGCAGGCGACACAGTACAGTGTCGGGACACACTGTTTGTATAGCTCTGCCCTAGGCCATATGGGCTGAGGGCATTGGTGTCTGCTTCTGAGTTGCACAATGGGATCTTGGAGGCCCCCCCTCCCGGCATCACGGACATCCTGTCTTGTGTTGGTGTTTTGTGTGGCCTGTGACTTGGCATGGCCTTGCTTGGTGCATGGGGCATGGAGCCGATAGTGGCATGTGCGTGTTGTTGGACTGTGGTTGCGTCCGGTGATGGCTTTGGGGTAGTTGCGTGCATTATCGGGAGTTGGGTTGTGGATGCGGTTCCCCCCATGTGGGGTGAGTTGTTTGTGTACTCACCAGGCTCGGCAACTCCTTCTACTCCGTGTACTCCCACCGGCCGCAGCGTGCACATCAACTTCTCCTCCCAGGGATGGTAGTGTACCGGTCTGCGGGGCGGCCCACCTCCAGTGATGTTCCCCTGGTTGTATTCGTCGGTCATTTTGCGGCGGACCGTCCTCCGCAGATCGTACCACCTGGCTTGGCATTCATGCCTGGTCCTTCTGATGGGCGCAACAGCATTCACCCTCTCGATGATCCTCTGCCACATGGCTGATTTTTCTGATACGCTGGTCTGTCTGACCAATGTTCCAAAGAGCTGTGGCTCGACTCTGATGATTTCGTTGACAAGGATCTCCAGCTCCGCTGTTGTGAACTTTGGATTCCTGTCTGTGGGCATGGTGTGGGGTGTGGGTGTGGATGGTTGTGGGTGTGTGTGTGTGGTTGTGAAGGTGTGTGTGTGAATGTGATGAGGGGGTGTTTGTGAAGGTGGTTGTGTGAAGGTGTGCAAGTGTAAGGTGTAGTAAAGGTTCAAGTCTGGTGCTGTGGGTTGTCTGTGGGGTCTGGCAGCAGTGGGTCTGTTGCAAAGGCTCATGGTTTGTGTGTGTGGGCCCTTTTTATTGGCCCATTTGTGGGTGTGGCTGTGTTTGAACTTTGGGTGGGTGTGTTATAAGGGGTGGCTGTGTTTTGGGCCTCTGTTTACCTGTTTGGCTGTTGCAGGTCAGTGTATTGGATGTATTTGGGCTTGTTGGATGTGTTTTGTGGTGTTGTGCGTTTCGAATTGACTCTCCTTGTGGTGTTTTGCAGTGTCCTGGTTCAGTACGTGTGTTTTTCGCGTCTGTGCGGTGCGTACATCGGCCATGTTGTTGTACAGTGCTCACATTTGCTATGGTTTGGTACGACTCGTACATGCGCACGGCTGGGTGAGGGTGCTGGTGTAGGGGCCTCGGGTAGGGAGCGTACAGGAACGGGCAGGGTGTGGGGGCCTGGGGGTACATGATGTACATACGTGAACCGAGGGTACGGTGCGTACATGGGGGGCTGGGGGTACGGCGCATACATACGGGATGCTGGGGGTACGGTGTGTGCCCCCACCCCCGTATGGACGGTGCGTACCCCCACCTCCGTATGGACGGTGCGTACCCCCAGCCTCCATATGTAAGCACCGTCCCCAAGCACATACCCCCACCCCCATATGTACGCGCAGTACCCCCAGCCCCCGTATGTACGCGCCGTACACCTGCCCCCCCATATGTATGCGCCGTACCCCCAGCCCCCCCTATGGACGGAGCGTACCCCCCCAGGTACGGAGCGTATCACCACCCCCGTAGGTACGCTGTGGACCCCCAGCGTGTAACGCACCGTGCATAGGGGGGGTGGGGGTACGGCGCGGACATGGGGGGGTGCTGGGGTACGGCGCGTACGGGGGGTGTGTGCTGGGGGGGGTGTTTGGCACGTATGCGGGCAACTATTTGGACGTCTCCATAGTTGCTATGGGAGTTCGCACCGTACGGTGTTTTTTCCATACGGTTGTGCATTCGGACAGACGGGACGGATCGTACTTGCGCGCTCGGACTTCAGTTTCCCGATTCGTAGGCAAAACAGTCCGGGGACGTGTCG
Organism: Triturus cristatus; assembly: GCF_964204655.1. Classification (NCBI taxonomy): domain Eukaryota; kingdom Metazoa; phylum Chordata; class Amphibia; order Caudata; family Salamandridae; genus Triturus; species Triturus cristatus. The sequence goes on along the minus strand of NC_140579.1, from coordinate 1,065,387,938 downwards.
GACACTTTTTCCGACCCGAGGACGTGTCGGGGAATTTTCCCAATGCGATTCGTATGGAATTTTTCACATACGAATCGTACTTGCCAGTTTGTACGGGACTTGTACGATTCGTATGGTAAAAAAAACGGATACGATTCGTACGGGGGAAATTTTTAACGGATCGGAATCGACCCCTATGTTGCTTCAGATTAGTACTGCATTTGCATGCCTTACATTTCCCACATGTATACAATCCTGCTAATCTTAGGTCTCTTCTCACACTGTCACTCTCTTGTGTGCTTCTGACCAGTTTGTTCCCCATGGTCTTACTTCTCCTGTATGCTATTTTGGGGTGAGTTGATATATTTCTACCAATGATCGCGTCAATGTATGGACATTTCCAATGTCTGTGTAATACCTTGCTGCTTGTAAGATTACCAAAATACTAGCATTGCACATTGAAAAGTTTACACCAGATTTAATAGTATCTGGTTTTGTTAAGGGTTGAGTAATCTGTGATGACTCTAGATTTTTCCTGAACATTATACCTGTGTCGTCTTAGAGGTAAACAGTCAATAGAAGCTATTACACTCGATGCTGAAAAGGCATATGATCGGGTCAATTGGAACTTCATTTATAAGGATATGCATTGGCTTGGCTTCGGGTTTAATATTATAGGTTACGTATCGTTATTATATTCAAATTTCAGACTACTGTTTGTGTGAAAGGGATGATGCCTTCATGTTTTCATGACAAAGAGGTACACATCAGGGTTTTCCCTTATCTCGTATATTATTTATTCTTTCACTGGAACCCTTTCTTGAATACATAGGGCAACATTTGTATAGTGCAGCACTGTCACCCCTAGCAGCATCTGGGCACTCAGGGTGCCATGTCTCTGTCCAAAAGCCAGGTCTTGAGTTTCTTTCTGAAATCCGCCTGGGAGGATCGTGTAGAGCTTTATAGACATGCGTGAGGACCTTGAACTGGCATCTCTTCTGGATGGGGAGCCAGTGGAGGTTTCCGAGGTGGAGGGTTTTGTGGGTCCAATTGGGGAGATCTGGGATGAGTCAGGCTGCAGCGTTCTATATGGTCTGGAGTCTTCTGGGAGCTGGGTGGAAATTCCGGTGTAGAGAGCATTGCCGTAGGTGAGGTGGCTGGTGAGAATAATGTTTTATTGTGCATTTTATATTTCTCAATGAGAAAAATCCCTAGCAACCTTTCTTAATGGAATTATTCTCCCTTGTATCTAGTTACAAATTGAATATTGATAAGTCGAAGATTTGACCTCTTAGCAAGTATTGTTTTAAACATAACTTATAACAAGTTGTTCTAAGCTGGAAAGTGCATAAAATATGATGTTGTGGTATTTGGTTCTCCAGTTCTATTCATAGCATTTTAAAGTTTCATTTGGAAGAATTAAGGTCTAAAAGGAATGGTTTTCTGGAGAGATAGCAACCTTTTTATCTCTCTTGGTAGTGTTGTCATTAGCTGGACACAGGCTGTACAAAATTGCTGGGAAATAGAGTTCCTTTGGGCAGTAGTCTCAGGCTCCAACTACAGTACTCCCCAGGTAGAGGGAGCCCTTGATGAGCTAACAGCTTTGAAAAGGCGGAATATCCACCTCCTGGTCACAGTGGCACCACCAGGCGCGGTTAGTGTTGGGACACAGAGTTCCTTTGTGCAGTAGTCCCAGGCTCCAACTACAGTGCTTCTCCCTGTATCCGTATACTGATAGAGGCCCACCACAACGTAAACTATAAAAACAATCTAACATACTCATTAGATGATGTGATCAATCATGTAATTTGAGATGTCATCAGTGATGTCATAAAAACTGTCATAGAACGTCCTGAGTGATGTCATATGTGAGGTCATAAGCAGTGCATGGCTGTGCACATGTTATAGTTAGCTCTGCTAACGTTAACTGGTGAATTTATGTGTTTTTAAAAAATTTTAAACGTTAATGTTGTCACTGACATATTCACCTAACTACAACGTTCCTTTAATGTTCGTTTTTGTCAGTGGATTTCTCAGTTTTCTTAAAACAAAAACACATTTTTTATCACACCTAACTATAATGTTACTTTGACCTTTGGATATTTTCTTTGAATTTCTAGGGCTTTTTAAAATACCGATTTTTATTGTTTTTAATTGCCAAATTACATTGCATACCATACCCTCAGATATACTGTCTACACATCGTCATGGAAGAGGGAGTCACATTTTTTAGATTTTTTTTTAATGTAAAGTAATATTTTATTACCATATGTAGAGCCAATCACCTCCCCCGTCTCGCTGAAGGCCCTGCAGCAAGGCCCCATAGGCAACCAACCCCACACTGCATATGGCCTTTGGCAATGCACAGCAGGAGCTTGGCAACAGGGCCTGACATGTGGCCAGGCCCTGTGGTGAACCCACCTGGAAGCAGTCAACCCCCTTTCCGCCACAGGCAGCCAACCCTACACTTCCTATGACCTCCTTTGCATGTGGCATGGGGTTGGCCACAGGGCCTGTCTTGCAGCCAGGCCCTGCTTCCAACTCCCCACAGGCTGCCAACCCATGCTGTGCACAGCCTTTGGCAATGCGCAGCGGCATATTGGCCAAACGGTTTGGTCTGCTGCCATGCCCTGTGGCCAAGCCCTGTGCAGCATAGGGTTGGTCTTCGGGCCCCAGGGACCGCTTACCCTGGGTCAAAACATACATATTAAGAGGGGGGTGAAGCCTCCTCCCCGGCTATTAATTGTATCCTGGCACCCCATACCCCGGGACTAGTTCCAATAAAAAGGGAAGAGCACCCTATTCCCCAGGGCCAAATACAATTTAACAGGAGAGGAGGGCATGCAGCTCCCCACCCTGAGCCTAACTAGACCCTGGGGACCACATCCCATGTGGCCAAATACAATGAAAAAGGTGAGGGGGTCTGAGCAAGCCTTCTTGGGCCCCGGGGGTTAAAATCTAAGGGGAGGGGGGTTATACAGATTACCTTCTCAGCCTTATTAGGCCCCGACGACCCCATCCCCTAGGACCAAATATAATAAAAAGGGGGAGTGGGGCTGCAAGGCAAGCCTCCGTTTTTTTTCTATACCTATTACCACTTTAGTAAAGTGGTAATAGCTAGGGAAAAATATTTACACGTTTCTATGGATTTTAAAAAAACATATGAGAGTACCGCAGAGTTGTTACAAAATGTGAACTATGCGGCAATACACTACATTTAATAAATATAGTGTGCTAAAGTGTATTTTCTATTTTTGCACATTTAAATATGCACAAGAAAGTCTACCGAGTGGCACGTTAATTAGTACAAATTACTGTGCTACTTGAAAAAAACAGTTCACCACAGACTGCTATAGAAATATATAGAAAATTATAAAGAAAAATAGTACCTTATTACCACTTAAATAAAGTGAAAAACAATAAAACCTAATACATAGGAACCTGACCACAGAACGCAGCGAAAGGCACAGTGCAGAGCAGTACAAAATTGTCATAAAGCTACATGGCTACCTTTTATCTTTGGTAAACAGAGCCATTTACCAATCACATAATCACTTTTTACCCTTATGTACCGTAGTATACTGTGACCTTACCATGGTACACCGAGGCACAATATATCACTATGTTTTATACAACTTATAACTTTAACATTGTCTACACTATTTACAAATACTACCAAAAAGTAATATTTGCACATTATAATATATATTTCGGTTGCACAACATTGACATATTTTAACACACTTTACCAGTATGTCTTATTGAGTTTACACACTCCACTGTATGCCACTCCACTCTATAACAGTTCACATTACGCCACACCACTCTACCCTATTTACTGTAAGCCACTCCACTTTACACCACTTCACTCTATGCTAATCCACTGTATGTCACTCAAATGTACTCCATGCCATTCCACTTTATGCCAGTCCTTTCTACAGCACTCTGCTCTATGCTAATATACTGTTAACCATTCTATTCTATTACACTCCAGTGTAATACACTTTACTCTACACCTGTATACTGTAATGTTCAAAACTGTACACTATTTCACTGTACACAACTCAACTGTACGCTTCTTTACTTTATGCTATTGCACTCTGTCCCACTTTATGGTACACTAGCGCAGTTTACACTATACTGTACGCCACTCCACTGTACACCTCTCCATTGTACTGAAATGTACAATATGCCACTACACTCTATCACAAACTTCTGTATGCCATTACACATTACAACAATAAATTCTACGTCACTCCACTAAACGCCACTCCTCTGTACGTCACTACAGTGTATGCTTCTACAGTTAACCATATTCCACTGTATGACACTGTACTCTACGCTACTGCACTATATGCCACTTGCCCGTATGTCACTAGACTTAACACCTCTAAACTAAACTTTAGTCCACTCAACAGTACTGCAGTATGCGCTACTCCACAGTACGCCACTCCATTGTATGCTATTCCACCATACGCTACTGCACTGTCCCCTATTACACTGTACCCCCTACAGTGAACGCTATTCCACTGTATGTCACTCCATTGTACGCCACTCCACTACAAGAAATTTCACTTTAACACATGACAGTGTACCTCATTCCACTCAAGTCCACTGACTGTACGCCACTCAACTGTAGGTCACTCCACTTTACCCTACTCCAGTCTATGCCATTTTACTTTACGCCACTCCAGTGACCACAATCCACTCAACGCAACTGCACTGTACGCTATTCCACTATACGATATTCAAATTTATGCCGCTACACTCTACAACACTGCAACATATGCCATTACACTTTAAGCCACTACACTGTACGACAATCTACTCCAAAATATTCCACTGTATGTAACTCCACTCTACGCTATTCCATTGTTAGCCACAACACTCTATGACCCTCCATTCTACTGAACTGCAGTATACACCAGTTAAACTCTACCACAATCCACTGTAAGCTATCACAATTTACAACACTACATTGTGCCCCACTCCATTAAATGCCACTCCACTGTACATTACTATACTCTATGTTTCTACAGTTAAACCCATTCCACTGTAAGACACTGTATGCTATTCCTCTATATGCCACTCCACTGTACATCTTAAGACTTTATGCCACTACACTGAACTTTATTTGACTCTACACTACTCCACTATACGCTACTGCACTGTATGCCAGCCACTCTGTTACTCCACTATACACCACTCCACTGTAACCTATTAAACTCTACCCCACTCCATTGTCCACTATTCGGTTGTGAGCAAATCCACTTTATGCCACATCCAATCTCCGCCACTCTAGTTTACACTTTATTTTGACACCAGTACACTGTACCAAACTCCACTCTACTCTACGCAACTCCACTGTACAACTCTCAACTGGGTGCCACGTCACTGTATATCACTCCACTGTATGCTTCTCCAGTGTACGGTGTTCCACTTTACACCACTCCACTCCACTGTATGCCACTGTACTATATGATATTTTTATACTATATTCAAAAATATACCCCTAAACTATACAAGACTGAAGTCTATGCCACTCCAATGTATGCCAATAAACTGCATGCAAATACACACTATAATGTTGAGAGGATGTAACTGTACTGTACCACACTGTAATGTATGCTATCCCACTCTATAACACTCCAGTGTACTGTACTCCAGTTTACACCACTACACTTTACGCTCTTCCTTTATAACTCCCTTCAGTATATGCCACTCCACTGTACGACACTGCTCTATCCGAATTCACTGTACGGCAGTCCCCTAACTGCAGCTCCACTCTACAGCACTCAGCTGTATGCCAATCCAGTCTACACCACTACAGTCTTCCTCATTCTACTCCACTGTATGACACTATACTGTACCACAGTACACTTTACAACACTATCCTCCACTATATTCTACCACACTCCACTTAATAACACTCCACACAACAGTACTGTATGAATATTATTACCATCATAAAACCATTGAAATAAAAAACAAAGATTAAAGATAAGTTATAGTTAACTTATTTATGTTCGGTATACAAACCAAACTTAAACTACACAAACATTAGAATTTTTGTTGTTATAGTTATCTTTTAAATGTATGATTTACGCACCACTTATTTATTTCTTATTTGTGAGAAACCGAACTTAAACTACACAAACATTAGAAATTCTAAATTCATAGTGATCTTTTACATTTACCTTTTACACAACGCTTCTTATAATAAGTCATACTTCTAATCACATTTATACTTACAAACTACCATCAGATTAATATAACTCGCAAACCTCCATACACAGCTTGTCACCTCCTTTGCCACACTTCATTAACTATAACTCACCACTGTACCATAAACTGTGTTCTGGCAAATCAGGTAATTTCAGAAGTCATAAGCGTTATTAATTCAATAATTTCATATCCTATAAATGATATAATATGCAAGGGTATAGCTAGTGCCTCTTTAGTCTATGCCACTCCACGGGCCGCTATTGCACTCTACGCCATTCTACTATATGCCACTCCACTATTCCACTGTTTACCAATCCACTCCACTGTACACTATTCCACTGTATGGTGCTCCATTCTACACCACTCCAGTATATGGAACTTCACTCTATGCCACTTCATTCTATGCTATTCGACTAGACCCCACTCCAATGTACACCACTCCACTGTAGGCTACTGCACGCTATCCTATGCCACTGTACTCCACTCCAGTCTACACCACTCCGTTATACGCCACTCCACTGTACTCAACTCCAATATACACTATTACACTCTACGACACTACTGTACAACACTCTGCTCTACACCACTCCAATCTACGCCATTACACTGTATGCAACTCCACTCTATATGTCTTCAGTAAATGCCACTCCACTGCATGCCACTCTGCTATACGCTACTCCAGTATATGCTATTCCATTCTACGCCACTCCACTCTATGCTATTCCACTGTATGCCACTCCACTGTACGCTACTCCACTGTACATCATTCCATTGTATGGCACTCCACTCTACACTACTTCATTCTACGCTATTCCATTGGACGCCACTCCACTGTATGCTATAACTTTGCTTGACCTCAGCTCTGGAACGACCCTGGCATTGGCAGATTTGCCATGGCAAATTTTAAGGAAGAATATGTAGATAATGATACAACTCTGGTTCTGGCCAAGTCAGTCTTACGCTCTCAGCCCTAATCTATTGGCAAGGAAAACATTCTTAGGACTTAGAAACTCACCATTTAAAATGTGCTCATGTTTGTGACTTCACCTTATGCTATGTTTACATTGTTTTGTACATACTAACCCGCACTTGAGGTTAGTAGTGGCACAGTGGGGTAAGTACTCCCTTGGCATAGGTTTTCTTACTTTTCGGTTCTGTGCATTGGGGACATATTCTTATTTTTCTTATTTTCGTAGCCCTTCTCTGCAGAATTTACTCGTATTGAAAACAATCTGGGGGGCTCAGTAAAGGAAGGTAATCCCACTCGTTTAGCTATACTCTCTATTGTGTACCAGTTTCTGAGCAGGGCATGAAACTTGAAGGTACATTGGGTTGCTAATGAAGCATCCACCAGTCTTAACTAGCGAGGTGACCATCTGCCATTTAACCACTTTGTTTAGTTTTGGTTTTAATGTAAACTTAACTTGTTATATGACAGTGACAGTATTTCTTAATTTCCCAGATAAAAGGCAAAACATATAATTTGCAATGGTGCCAGTTGGAGCAACCAGGAGCATAAATTGTGGAAGTGTGTTCTGTGTCTGAATACGTGCCATGAAAAATAGAGAGGGCTTGTGAACCAAAAATAGTGCAGGAAGTGGTCTTTCGAAATGACAACGGTAACGTCTGTGGAAGAAATCTGTATGGTTTTGATACCCTTTGAATCATATAACACGTCCTCATAATCGGCGCCTTTCTCTAGCAACAACCCACATCAATAGTTTAAAGACGGGCAAAGAACGCTCAAGTAAAGCGCTTGACTGTAACAAATGCATCAAATAAAAAAGTTACGGGTGTAATTACATAATCATACAAGGGAGATGGTATCGGCTACTTGCATACAATTGCGAGTGAAATAATCATTTAATAAAGCAGGTTTTTACAATTTATAGAAATTGCAGTTTAGGGCTTGGTGTCATCACCAGCCTTAAATCTGCTTTCAGGGACTTTAATGTTTTGACAAAGGTCGTCTTTTTATTATGAGTTATATAGTCACATGCATGAATTGTGATACTATTTCTGTCGTAATTTCAGGAAAGCTTATTTATTTCACCATTTTAAATGTGGAAAGTAGTATTTGAGATCGATTTTTTCCGTTTTTCCTTAACTGGGAAATTCTCACTCAGTTTTTACAATTAGTTATATTCTCATTCAACGTCATTATACAGTGTATAGTTAGTTCTATTCTATTCATTCTATTCTTTTCCACCATATCTTACTGAGTCAAATCATTTATAATATTTTTCTAGGATTCAAAATCTGTTAACATCAAGTAGCCAGGCCCAAAGCGTTTGCACTTCTTAAAAATATGCAAAGAGTCCAAGGTTTAAGAACATTTCCTTTGAGTAACAATCTCTACTTTAAAAAAACATCCTTAATGCACTTCACTTTAGAACAATAAAACATTTTTAAAACTCCAATTATAGTTTCAACTTTCTACTAATAATCATAATGATTGAACACGCATAAGTAGTATGTTTAACATTTTAAGTAACAATTCTTTTAAACTGCAGGAAGTGATTACTGTACTCAAACTATACTATACAAGTTGAAACAGAGAGACTCGCCAAATTGCAGAGTTTATACCTAAACTGTGGGCTTCTTGCGCCTTTGTACGCAGACGATGCTGTCTTGCTTGCTAGAACAGCGAATGGTCTTCGGTCACTGCTCGACGCTTTTGTAGATTATATGAAACATATAAGTTTGGAGACAATTTACTCAAAAACTTTCATCTTGGTGTATGGTTCCAAAAATTTGAAAACCAGCTGCATGAGTATTAAGATTAGGACTATCGAGAAAGTAAATCAGTTCCCTTATTTAGGGTTAACGTTGGATAACACCTCTACATGCGCCCCCTGCATTGTGAATAGGAAAAAAATCGGTTTTTGCAAGCAGTGGCCACCATTTTTTCCCTTATGTCCTCTATATGGAAAAAGCCTACAAGCCCCTTGTTGGAGGTTTATTAGAGAAAATGCATCCTTAAACTAATTTATGGAGCAGGTATATGGGATTACAAGGATGTGGGTAGTATCCCCCAAAATGAAGAGAACAGAGAGTGCCAGTGCATCTCATGAGTTCCTTTGACAATTTCGCAATTTGTAATCCACCAAGACCTAGGACTTGAATATGCTGAGGACCTGATTAAATGAGTCCTCTTGCACCTTGTGATGCTCGATTTGGTGCAATGAGCAGGCTTCTTTTAATAAAGAGATAATACTAGATTGTCTCTCATTCGATTATGGGAACAGAATACCTTGACTCAACTATATCAAAGTCTCCCCCACTACCCTTGGTTGTCCTTTTTATCTTTGAGAGCCCCAGTGCTCTAAGTAAGCAGGATATAGTGTGGCTCAGAGAGAATTTTATGTCTGATAGGAGGGCTCAAAGGGAGGGTAAAGAAATATTGAAGCCCTCTGTGAGAGAATACAGTGTGGTGCAAACAACGCTGGGGTGGCGCCCTAATTGTCCTGGGTCTCGGGTACACGGGTGCGGATGCTGTTGACCCAGTTCAGGTTGGGATCCATCAGGTGGATACTTTATTTTCCTCAAGGACAATACAAGGCATCTAGTATATGTACTAGCCCATGTGACGCGGTTGCCCCTCAGACATGTTGCAGTTTATCTTTTTTTGTACATTTTATCAACATTTTACCCAACATTTTATGTTGCCTTCCATTTGGAAGTGCAAAATCACTAAGTTAAGAGAGGCTTTGATAAATCTGCAACAACATAATTGTCCCCAACTCTGTTTATCTGTGGATCTACTTTAAAAATCGTCTGTATGTGTGCACAATGCCATGATTTTTTCATTTGGTTTTTATCCCTGGACAGTTTTTATGGATTAATTCTACCTTGTTTTCATGATTTAATGGTAGATCTGTGTACATGAATTACTGTTATTTGTTTAATATTTCAATGATAGTATTTTTAAGTTTTTATAGTTGGTGTTTTTGTCATCTATATGTAATCTTTTATGATCTGCTTGTAAGTGATCGAAAAATGCTGAATTGAATTGAAAAGAACTGCGTGTGTATTAATCCACATGCTCTTGTGCCGCAGAAGTGTGGCAACATTTTAGGAGGAAATGATTCATTTCTATAATTGCTCAGTTAATAATTATGTCCCTTCTCAAGCGTGGAGCATTGCTTGAAACAACTCTAATATTTGGATTAGTATTTTTCCACAAGACCGAATAAACATGCCCTGTTAACCGTTCAAGAATGATCTGAAATTCCTTTTATTCCAATTCTAATTCCAGAATTGATATGTTCCCTGATTCCTGTTTTGCTTTTACCAATCACAAGACTACAAAGACTGTAGTTAACTTACACACATGTATGTATGTGTAAATACTAATGCTGTTACTGCATTGACAGTAGTGAATCAAGAGATACCCTAGGCCCTTTGAGGGAGACCCAGAGGGACGACCCCGGGAAAAAATAATTTAAAAGCAGCAGTTTTTGCCGCAATATCATGGGACTCCTGCGCGACCAGGGCAACAGCATAAAAAAAATATATGTGGAGGGGGCTGTGACTAGAGCCTCCCTCCCCCAGCTCATTTTAGGCCCCGTAGACTCCATCCCTTAGGGCCGCATATATTACTGAAGGGCCCCCCCCCCTCGCTGAGCCTTAATAAGGCCATGGGGGCCCCATCCCTACGGCCGTTAGTTTTAAACAAGAGTCTGAGGAAGAGGTCCCCGGGGCCTATAAAGGCTTGGAAGTGGTGCTGCTTGGCCACCTCCCCTTTTTTATTATATTTGGCCCAGATATAGGATGCTCAGAAGACTCTGGGAATGGGTCAGCATGGCCTCCTCTTCTTTTTTAATGTATTTGGCCCAGAGGATGTGGTCAGTAATGTCGTCAATGATGTCATTTGAGATCTTAACAATGATGCCAAAAATTATGTCTTAGAACATGTCATGAGAGAAGTAATATGTGAGGTCATAAGCAGTGCATGGCGGGGGCACAAATTATAGTTAGGTCTGTCACTGACATATTCACCTAACTATCATCTTACTTTAAACTTTTAGGGGTTTGTTTCATTGAAGAGATATATATTTCTTTTCATTGAAAAAAGCAAAGGTAAAAGTAACGTTATAATTAAATATGATAAAAAGATCTGTTTGTGTTAAAAAAAAAACCTTAGACATTCACTGAAAAAAACCAAAAGTAAAAGTAACTTTATAGTTAGTTGAATTCGGCAGTGACAACATTAATGTTTTAAACAAAAAGAAAACACTGAAATTCCCCAGTTATAGTTAGTAGAGCTAACTGTAACTTGTGCCCCCGCCATGCACTTTTTTATGACCTCACATATTATATCACTTATGACATGTTCTATGACATCATTTATGACATCACTGTTTGATATATCAAATGAAACTGATGACATCACTGAAGACATCATCCAATGAGTATGCTAGTTTGTTTTATAATTTACATAGTGGTGCGTAACTACCATATTAATTTTCTATATATTTCTACAATGACAAAACCTTGCTGGTGTGAAATGAAAGGCGGTAGGATGTTGTTTTCTTCTTTCTTCTTACACAAAGCAAGGTTTAAATGCTTATAAATCAACTGTACAAATATTTCAAATTAAATTAGCAGGAAGTCACCAATGAAGCGTTTTTTACTAATCTAAAGGGTGTGCAAATGTAGAAGTCTTTACAATGGAAAATGTGACAAATGTAAATGACTGAGGCCATCACACCATGCTTGATGAATATATTTGCAAGCCTCCTCACACCTTTACAACTCTCTTGCTACAGGGGCCTGGCTCAATTGAAATATGTGTTCTATGTGTGCTGCGTGGATTTTTCACAATCCCTATGACTTCAATGATGAACAATTGATGGCAGAACCACCAGTCTGAAAATTGTTCTAGCACCACTGCCTACAGGAGTTCTTACAGCACTTGGACCTTGCTGTCAGTTCTGTTTGATTCAATCAGCTGCAGGAGCCAGACTCCAAGCAGCAGAATCTACTGATGCACCTGTTGGGGCACTGCGGAAGCCTCATTGTGTGCACACTGAATGGCCAGTGCTCATGCTTACTTTTGTAAGTGCAGAGTGCCCCTTTCTGGGCTGGCTGCCTGACACCATCACAGGTCAAATAAGAAGTTATACCAATGCTGCTAGGTGGCTTCTGAAGACAAGACAGTCACAGTAATCACTGCATTCAACCCTACGGGTTCCGGGAAGACACTGGCGGTCGATGTAAGAAGATTTCTTACTAGGACAGAGTGCTGGAACTAGGAAAATGAATGATTTGAGGGGATTTTGTTTCATTTTATACAAAAGATAATGGACAGGTAACATTAAACAACTTCTTGGGTTGTTAATGTTATGCCTTTGTGTGCATTTTTGTTTTCATAATGCATTTTAGGGTAATGGCTTTCAATTGCAAAAACACCGTCTAGGAAGTGGAAATACAATAATGTGGATATGAGAATGGTAGTGAGATTTGATATGACAGATGCAGACTCTGTCAAAGGAGGCTGAAGAGTGTTGGGGCAGCTGACAGACTGAATTGTCACCCTACTGAGGGTGCCCAGTTACTTTGTCTGAACTAAGGCCAATTTCAGCCTAGTAACACCACTTTTGTCATGTTCATGATCATTGTCGAAACCCTCTTGGACTGATCTGTCTCTTCTGTCTCTCCAGCCTACCATTCTAGAGCAATGGATGTCGATGCCTGTGTTGTGATCCCAGTCTCCTCTCTTTCAACCTGGCACCCAGCTTTTTGGGACTGCTTTGCTCCCTTCTCTCTTGCAAGGCATCGGCTAAGAGTCTCTTATCCTCTGATCTGTCTCGTGCCTCTGGCATGTAGAGAAAGAAAGCTTTTGATTTTTGTATGACTTTCAGTTTGGATAGAAATCGGTACATGTAGGTCAGAGTTTCCTTACTGCATTTCTCTTGACCTTTGCGACATTCTCTGGTTTCTTGGCAGCTAGATTGATCTGTTTCACTCAGTGTTTCCTGGGCGTCCTCTTTGTCAGACATATTTTGCTCCTTCAGAGGCCCTATTTGAGCTCTGTTGTCTTATGATGTGTGTGTGCTTGGCCCCTGTTATGCTCTTGGCATTGTAGGTGCTCCCCTTAGCCTCTCACAACATTGGTCCCATCACCTCTCTCACCCTTAATTCACTTGTTACTCTCCTTTTGCCAGGTTCTGTTCACAGCCATGGAGACACTCCTGTCCTCTGTATCTATCACCGGATTCTCACCCCAGCTTCTCCCTCTGGGTCTGCAGGCCTTTGGGCATGTTGACTCTCAGGTCTTCGCCAGGTTTGTGGTCTACTTTGTCAAGTTGAGCAGTGGCTAGTCTTCCTTCCGTTTTCACCTGGATCTCGGCCCACATTTTATCAGGGGGCACTGCCAGCTCTGGCTCATCATGTCTAATGCTTAGGGTTGAGGGGGCAGAGACAGAGTGAGTATTCTTCTCCTGCATACCCTGCCACTCTCTTCCATATGCTGCTACAGACCACTTAACCGTGTTGTCCCCTCTGCGGTTTCTGCCTACTCCTCCGCTTCCCCTCCAGCCTATCTGTTTTCACCATGTAAGTAAGTAAGTAAAATGTTATTGTATGATTAATTCAAATCTTACAATTAGAACAATTTTTAATACACACCCAATAAAACATTTCAAAGAAGTCTAAAATTCTTAATAATCTTAATCGGAATTTTTTTCCAGATAATACCACAAAATTATTAATTCAATCCATCATTTTTAAGGCATATGGAAAAGGCTTGATATAGATAATAGCAGTAATAATGTCATTACTAATGAGCACATTTACTTATATAATACAGAATTCCTCCCTAGCTATCCATAATTTCCAGATTTACTAGACTCAATTCTCTGACATCCAAGTTCTTTTTTGCAAGTATCAAAAATGTGGTAAAATTAGCGTTCATTATAATGTCCGTTGGACTAAAACAAACTACCATAGCATGTCTACATGTGCGAACACCTTTTTTGATGAAGAAGTGTTGAATTCAATACTTATGAATAGGAATCTCTTGTTATCATAAGTTCCACATTCCACTTCTGGAAGAATGTTATGGAAGAATGCGGTACTTGAGTCAGTTGCACTGACGCTTAAGGAGATAACAACGTTACTGTTGCTGTGCTTAACTTATATAAATAAATGATAGAACTCATACCTGGAACAGCGTGCATTTTATAAGTAGCGACGAAGGGAGGAGCACAAATCTCAACATTACCGAAGCACAGAAGATTCGTGTTCAAGAACTACGATACAGGCATACATGGATTTGTTACCTGGAAAGGAATTTGCGAATGGAAAAGAAGAAATCCGATCTCAACACAGAACCCGTGAGTGTCAAATGACTTGTTGGAAAAGATTTGGGAATGAAGCAGCGAAAAAAACTACTTGTATTAACTTTTTAAAGTAAGCAGACATTGCAAAACGCTGATCGGAAAAGCATTTGTGTCCCGTGATATAAGCGCAGATTGGCTAAGCATTGTGTCTCTTTGAATGACTGTTAAAACAAGTTTGGGAAGAAGCGTGAATGAAGAAACAACGATAAACATTTGGTAGCATTAAATTTTCAAAAGTAAGCAGCTTTTGTGGAGCGCGGATCGGCAACGTACTTGTGTGTCTGGAACGCGTGCACCGAATCTACTACTGGAACGGAGGTGAGAGAGCGCCATTCTCAGACTTCTCTTGGAACGGCCACGTACGTAATCACGCAGAGCAAAGCATTGTGGGATACGTGAAGCGTATTGCACTACGGAGCGGCCATTTCATGTTACCATAGTTACAAAAATAACAACAACTACGCGCAGAAGATAATTACAGCTCCGATCTTCCTGGAAATTGAAATTTGACGAAGAGACACTTCAAAATAAAAAAAAAGGGGGGAAGAGGAACAGTAAGTTCTGGGAATCATCTTAATTCTTGTTTTTTTTATATATATAGCCTTATATATAGAATTACATTAAATGCTAAAACCTAGGTGGCTATATTACACGCAGTGCCTACAATATATATAAAAAAAAATGCAATTTGATCCTCTAGCGAAATTCTTACAGTCTAAAGGGGATCCTCCACTACCTTGGTCAAGATGGAAGGAAGAATTTATTAATTATATGAAAGCCATTGATGGCGTCAGAATGGGTTCAGAAAGGAAGAAAAGTATTCTCCTACATTGTTTAGGCTCGGAGGGGCAGATGACATTCAGAGCCTTACCCGAAATTGTTATTGGTGAGAATCGAGAGGCAACTAATGTTTACAATAAAGCTTTATTAAGAATGCAAAAGAAATGTAAACCTACTAGCAAAATAGCTTTGAATAGATTAAAGTTTTATACAAGGAAACAAGAGGAAAATGAGTCTTTTGATGATTTCCTAACTTCTTTAAGAATATTGAGTGTTCATTGCAATTTTGGAAATATGTCTGACGAGATGATAAGAGACCAAATTATCGTTCATGTTAAATGTAAAAAGACACAAGAACAACTGTGGGTCATGGGGGATTCAAAACTATCAGAAGCCATTTCTACCGCTAAAGCCTTTGAACAAACAGAAAAGTGGATGAATACTGTAAGAAATGTTAATAATAAGTCAGATAATTCTGAAGAAGTATCTACAATCAAATGCCAATCGGAGATCAAAAGTGATGTTACCAATTCTAACTCCGCACAAAATTCCAGATATGAAAATTTTAAAAGATTTGATAGAAATGAAAAGAATTTGATGTGTTACAGGTGTGGAAACAAAATCATAAGGCTTCGTTTGGCGGATGTCCTGCTGTTAAAAGAGATTGTAAAAATTGTGGCAGGGTTGGACATTTTGCAAATATGTGTAGGGACCAGAGGAAGTTCACACCCCAAAATCGATCAAGAATATCATGCACTTTGGAAGGGGCAACAGGAAGTCAGGATGACAGACGAGAAGATATTTCGCACCAAAACAGAGGGTTTGTTGTCTCTTTGTGTGATAACATTGCCAATGTTAAAGATTCAGATAACATGTTAAGTGTAAATTCCCCTATGTGTATTGTTAACATTTCAGGCGTGAACTTGAATTTGATGGCTGATTCTGGTTCTCCATGGACCATTGTATCTAAACAATATTTCGAAGAAAAACTTTATGGCGTTTTTGACATACAGAGAATTTTACCATCAGATATCAAGCCTGTGAGCTATGATGGTTCTCGCATTGATATGGTAGGTTTCTTCCACACTGAGTTATTTTTCAAGAACAGGAGAGCAAAGATACAATTGTACGTCTCGGTCAAGAGTATAAATGTTCTTGGTTGGAAGGATCAATATAAACTTGGAATTATTTTAAATCCAAGACTTAAAGATCCTGTCACATTGGATGAGTCTATGACCATGGATCATATTTCAGTCACATATGGTGAAGACATGGGAAATTTCTTAAAGGACACCTATAAGGATGTATTTTCTGATTCTTTGGGGAAATTAAAGGATTTCTCTCATCAGATCAAACTCAAGGCAAATGTAACTCCAGTCAGGCAAAGGATCAGACCCGTGCCTATCAATGTTAGAGAAGAGTTCAAAGACATGCTAAATGAACTAGTGTCAGAAGGGATTATCGAACCAATTAACTCTTCTGAATGGGTTTCACCCATTGTATTAGTTCGCAAACCCGATAAAAAATTGAGATTATGTGTGGATTTAAGAGCCTTGAATTCAGCTATCATTGTAGACTGTCACCCATTACCGAACATTAATGAACTGGTGTCTTTGTTAGAGGGTGCAAAATGTTTTTCAACATTAGATTTAAGGTCTGCCTACCACCAAGTTCCACTTACTCAAGAATCTAAGTCTTTAACAACTTTCATCACTCCGCAAGGATTATTTCAATATACAAGAATGCCGTTTGGATTGGCCTCGGCGGCATCTGTTTTCCAAAGGGTCATGTTTAACATATTCAAAGATATAGATGTCTATGTAAAATGTTTCCAAGATGACATTTTAATATTTTCTGCTAATGAGGAACAACACCTTAAACATCTGTCTGAAGTTTGTTCAAAGCTAAAACATAGTGGGTTGACTCACAAATGTAATCTGTTTAAAAAAGAAGTAGAGTACTTAGGTCACACTCTTACTGGAGATGGTGTTGTAACAAAAAAATCTAATGTCGATAGTATTTTATATGTACCTGCTCCATGTAACAAAGAACAATTATTGTCCTTCGCGGGCATGTGTGAATATTACAGTAAGTTTGTATCAAATTTCGCATCAAAAATGGAGCCGTTGAGGAAACTTTTGAGACAAAAGTCTGCTTTTGAGTGGGGTAAAGATCAACAGGATGATTTTACTGTGGTTAAGCAAGACATTGTAAATGCACCCACTTTAAAACCTTTCTGTTTAAAAAAAAATTGCATCATCACGGTAGATGCAAGTTTATATGACATTGGAGGGGTTTTGTCTCAAAAGTCTGGCAATGAAGAGTGGAATGTCTGTTTTGCCTCAAGAACCTTAAACGAGACAGAAAGACGGTATGCTGTCATTGAAAAGGAATTACTAGCCTGTGTATGGGCTATTGAACATTTTAGGAACTACATATGGGGAAGCAGATTTACTTTAAAGACAGATCATAAACCTTTAGTTAACATTCTTTCACCAGGTGGGGGTTGGAATTCCACTGCGAGGATTGCTAGATTAACGTCAAGGTTACAGGAATATTCTTTCAATATTGAGTTTGTACCAGGTAAGAAAAATGTCACGGCAGATTTTTTGTCACGACATCCTTGTCAGTTTGAAGAAAAAGGAAAAGATGATGATGATTTAGATATTGTCACTTCCATTCAAGACCTGGTTGTTGGTGCTTTTGCAGGCATTTCAGAGGAGAAATGGAGGTCAAGCGAACAAGAAGATGCCTTATGGAAATCTGTTAAGAAGTATATTGTAGAAGGTTGGCCAACAAAAAAACATATTAGTGAGGAACTCATGCTTATGTATCAGGTTGCTGAGAATTTGGAATTGGAACGAAACCTTGTTTACAAAAATGGGAAGTGTGTGCCACCCTTTGGTGTCCGGGAAACGATTCTTAGGTTGGCACACAATTCCCACACTGGTATGTCGGCTATGAAGCGTTTGATAAGATCCTATTTTTGGTGGCCAGGGATGGATCGCATGGCAGATCGTACAGTGAGGGAGTGTGATATTTGTATTTCTAGTGAAAAAATGCTTAAACTTAATATTCCTCCCCTTAAGAGTACGGAATGGCCTGATGAACCATGGAAGAAATTAGCATTTGATATATCTGGCCCATTTATGAGTCTTCCATCAGATTCAAGATATGCATTAGTTTTAGTTGACTACCATTCCAAGTGGCCAGAAGTCAAATTTGTTCCTATCTCAACAACTAATGCAGTGTTGGAGTTTTTCAAAGAGATATTTGCTAGGGAAGGTTGTCCCTCAACCATTGTTACGGATAATGGGGTTCAATTAATTTCCAATGAGATGGAGGAATATCTCCAATGTCACAACATAAAACATATCACCACATCACTGTATGCACCCCATGAAAATGGTCAAGTGGAACATTTTAATCGCGTTCTTAAGTCTTACATTTCAGATGTGGCTAAACAGAGAGAGAATTGGAGAAACCTGTTGAAGGAAAGATTATGGATGTATAGGATTACCCCTCATTCTGTAACAGAAATAAGTCCATTTCGACTACTAAAGGGAAGAGATCCGGCTTCTCAAATTTGCCCCTGGTGGTTGAAACAAAAATGTAAAAAGAGTTTAAATACTGATGTAGATCTTGTTGATACTTCTCAAAAGATCAAAGAAAAACAAAATAAGCGTAAAATTTGGTTTGACAAAAAGTGGAATACCAAGCAAAATAATTTCACTGTGGGAGATCTAGTCAGAATTAAGAAACCGGGTTTTGTGAGTAAGTGTATGAGTAGGTTTTCAAAACCCATTAAAGTCACTAAAGTTTTTAGGAATAGTCTCATTACTCAAGATGGGAAATTGTGGAATGTTAGACGTGTATCTCTGTGTCCTGCAAATCATAATATCAAGAATGGGTCAAGGATAAACAACAATTCTGCTTCACATCCATTTCAAACTAAATTCTCTGACAACATTATTCACTCTAATGATTCTATTGCTGGTAGGGTTAAAGACTCTACACACACTAGATTTTTACCTGCAAGGTTACTTGATTTTGTAAAGTAGTGTTCTGTTGGGTCAGGTTACATTTTCGTTTGTTCATTTAAAAAAAAAAGGAAGATATGTTGAATTCAATACTTATGAATAGGAATCTCTTGTTATCATAAGTTCCACATTCCAGTTCTGGAAGAATGTTATGGAAGAATGCGGTACTTGAGTCAGTTGCACTGACGCTTAAGGAGATAACAACGTTACTGTTGCTGTGCTTAGCTTATATAAATAAATGATAGAACTCATACCTGGAACAGCGTGCATTTTATAAGAAGTTTTTCAGGTATTTCTTTCTTCCAGCTGTTATTGCTGCACATATGCAAACCAAATGTGTGATATTTTCTTCCCATAAATTGCATAGTCGGCAGGGAGTCGATGTAGCTGGTCTCAGCAAAGGCATCGCATGCTTCAAGCCTGGCAGGTTACCAAATCTTGCTTTCATACATATATTTTTAATTTCACCATGTAGTTTTGTTTCTTTTTTGCAGTTTTATATGGCGCAAACTCGACCCGAAGGTATTGGAGTGATTTACATGTGCACCAGTTACATTACACAAGGATATATTCATTTTTTGGTAGGCACAAGGAGATTAAGTGATTTGTCCAGAATCACAGGATGTTGAGCCCACGCCGAGACTCAAACATACAGCCTCATTACGATGCCAGTCGGTGGAAGCAGGACCGCCTGACTGTAGTCGGCGGTCCCGCTGTCTGCATTACAATGCGACCACCTTCAAGGCGGTTGCAATGTGTATACTTTATATTGCGGCATGTGCTTTGGGCTGCAGCACACCCCACAGTATAAAACATACACATCTGACATATCCCTGCAGTATGTGGCAGGCACAGGTGCCCCCCCAGGGCCCATATCAGAGGGCCAGGGGGCCCGCTAAGGGCCCCCAAGTCATTTTCCGCCTGCCTTTTCATGGTGGGTTAACTGCCATGAAACGACTGGCAGAAAGGGACATTGTAATCCCTACAGCATTGCTTGAGCAAGCACCGCCACTGTTGTAGGGATGCAGTCCCTCCGATGGCTCCTTGAGTCTGTCGGATGCGTGACGGCCGGTCTCTCCACCCACCCTCCATCCGCCCGCGATCATAATGCGGCGGGCTGTCCTGCAGGGTCCGATGGCAGAGGGACCGCCACTGACGGCCTGATGGTGGCGGTCCCACTGCCATCGTAATGAGCCTCCTGGTTCCCCAGTCCCAAAGTCGGCAGCTCTGACCGCTACACCACATCCTCTCACTCTGTGGTTGTTTGCCACTTTTCCCCAGGCTGTAACTTCTGAAGTCACATGTTCACCTAGAATGCTCTTCCTGTTTGTCGGTGCTGCATTCTTATATTGAGCAGGTTCTCTCTTTTTATGTGTGGGTGTCATTCCAATGTAAAAGTTAAGTACCCGTTTAACAGGACGGTCCGATGGACTGCAGCGGGGCACATCTGCCATCTGGCTTGGCTAGGCCATGCCTCCATTTGCTTACAGAATTCTATTATTAACTCACTTGTGATCTATTGGAAGAGTCTGAAGATGTTTAGCCTTAAACTAGGTTAAAATCATTGGCAAAAAATAAAATGCTGTATTTCCAAGTTAACCTCTTACAGAGAGATAAAAGCAAACACACAGTATAAGGCTGCCAGAGAAAGTACATGAAAAATTAAACCAGAATCATTCTGTGCCTGGTTTATGCTTGAATGATTATCTAATTTATGACTATTGGGCTGCAAAACTGTGTAATTTATTCCACGTTTGTCTCCCTGCGTGCGGTGTCGAGGGTGTGTGCTTATAAGTGCATGTGTGTTTGTAAACGGTACAGTTGCCTAGTTATGACGCGCTAAACCTGTGTGTGTGTGTGAGTAAAATGCGCTGCTGCAGGTTTGTGCTGTGTCTGTGTTGTTCGTTCTTAAGTCTTCTGATATCTAATGCAGGGTAAATAAATTAGTGTGACATGCCGTTTGAAATCCGTTCCAGGATAATATGGAGTGATCGCCTATAATCCTGTAATGGATAAAATAATTGGACTCATTTTATGTAATCAAACACAGGGTGAAATAATGAGAGCAAGCTCCTTTAACCTAGTGCAGAAACGGGCAATCAGAAAAGAACCCTTATATTAGCAATCACGAGACAAAGTATGCAGGATAATTAGTACAGCATGCTTTTGGGATCTGAATGCAGCACAAAGTAATGCCAGCCTGCTTCTCTTTTCTAAAGCCAGGAATAGTTACCAAAGTAGTCTTCAGATCTCTAATGCAGGGTAAACGAATGAGTGTACGGCCCTTCTGTAATGTTATGTATGACACAGCAATCACTACAACTTTCCACTATAATATAATTCACAGTAAATCAGTTTCAGTAATTTGCTGAACTTAAATTCAGATAATGTAATCTTGAGATCCCATTCTTTTATCTAAAAATTATAAGGTATTTGCACAGTTTCCTTCTGGTGTGTCATTCAGGATAAGGCAATAAGAGTAACATGCCTTGGTAATGTATTACAGGGTGATATGATTCACACTTCTGCTATGATGTAATATAAAATATAGTGAAGTGATAGTAGTAATCATCTAATAAGTAGCATCATGTTATTAAATGTAGGGGGAAGTACTTGGTGTATTAACTTCTGAAATTGTATGAACTGTACCTGTTCTGAGTGTGCATTGCGTGGCAGTCGCACACTCTGTACTTATTCTATATGTGGATCTGCTCTGTGTATGAGGGAAGCATGCACTGCAGATCCATGTGCTGTACCAGTTGTGAGGCTGATGAAGCTTCCAGGGATTTTTAGAGATGCATCCTGTTGACAGCTACCTTCTGGACAGCCACTACTCATGTTCCAATCGTTTAGGTGCCTTCATGGGGGCCAAAAATAAGAATTGCGCCTGGAATATTATATTTCGCTTGGGATGCCAAAATACATATAGTTCTGGAAACTTGCACTACTGCTGCCCGTGCTGCAGCTGTTCTGTTTCTTTTGGTGATGTTTGATATAACTTCTGGTTATACAAAAGCCAAAAGTGGGTTCTATTTTATATAGATCTGCTATGAGATAATTGTAGAATTTGATGGAAACATTTTCTGCAGCCTAAATGTGTCCTTAGGTTTTGCGTTTTTCCGAAGGTAAAGAACTCAAATTCTTTCCCTGTCTTATAAATCACCCGATGCTAACTTTCCTCTAATTAGCATTGATTTTTAACACTCCCCATAAAATCTCAACCATATGTAAGCTCTTAAGATAGCTCAGTGGGCTATTGTATCTACTGCAGGGGAGTGACTAAAATGCTGCCTATCACTGCACTGGCTCCAAAGATGATAACATCAGCCTGAGAATTGCAGAGCGCAGCCTCCCAAGGTTGATAAAATGAGCTGAATTCATTTGGCCTCGCTTAACACCCGTCATATACTGTTCCACAGATTGAGAGGTTGTTGCAGCAAATGCCACAACTAATTTTTATTTTATTTTAATTGGTACAATCTGCTTTTCTAGAGTATGCTTCTCTGCTCCAGACATTGTTATAGGTAAAAAGCTAACTGAACGCCCGACTCTCTGGCCACAAAGAGTAAACGCCGTGGTCGAAGCGCCCTTTTTAAATATGAAAACAACGAAAAGCACACACTAAAACTAGCCTTGAGAAGGAAAAAAAATCACCATGAAAATCTGTGGGTAAAGAACGGGTCGCCCCTCCTTTCAACCCACCACCCAGTGACAAGAGGATGTGCCAACCGATGATGATTTTCAGAACAAAGTCATGCCGCTTTAAAAGGAGAAGTCGGTTGTCACCAAGTACACATGAAAGCTGCTATCTGATTCCTTTCGCTCACAATGGAGGAAAGACACTCTCCGCTGTATTGGGCCGGTGACATCACCTCTCACAACCCTGATGAAGAAATCTCATACTATGAGAACAGCATCATGTGGGACTGCCAAGATGAGAAATTGCCCCATGGGTATACTTACCTTCCGATCCTCTATTCAGTTTCCTTCTTTTTTGGCTTTCTTGCCAACATTTTTGTGATTGTCTTGATGGTCAGGAAACAAGGACCTAGGAGACTGGTGGACACCTTTGTGATCAACCTGGCGTTGGTTGACCTGGTCTTTGTCTGCACCCTGCGACGGCAGCATTGGACAATCAGTGGTACTTTGGCAATGCCCTGTGCAAGGTGAGCAGCTTTGTTATCATGGTCAACCGCTGCTCCAGTATCCTGTTCCTGACCGGCATGAGTGTTGACTGCTATCTGGCAATTGTTAAGCTGCTGGACTCACGATGTGTCCGCACGAGGAAGTGTGTGCTTACCACGTGCATCGCTGTCTGGGCCATATCGTTTGGGATGGGTATCCCTTCCTTGATCTACAGGAAGGTTTGGACCAATGAAGATACCGGTAGCACCTTCTGCATGGAGGTAATGTCAACCGAGGCTTGTATCATTAAGTTGATCTCGCTTCTCTTCACCTTTGTGCTGCCCTTGTTCACCATATTGTTCTGCTACTGCTCCATCTTGGTTCGCTTGAGCACCCACATCTATCAGGGCAAGCGCACAAAGAACTCACTGAAGATCATCTTCACCATCATGGGTGCATTCATGTGCTCCTGGCTGCCCTTTAACCTCTTGAGTGTCATCTTCCTTTTCTCCAAGCTCAAGTGGATTGCTCTGTCTTGCTCCACCACCACTTCCTTGAAATGGTCTTTGACCATCACAGCGGGCTTTGCCTTCATGAACAGCTGTGTAAACCCAATCATTTACATCTTTCTGGATCGTTACTTCCGGTACCAGGTCTTGCAGAAAACGTTTGCCTTGTTTCCACGGGCAGCGTTTAAAGGCAGAAGGCCCAGCATAGGATCCTCATCCTCCCTTCCAAGTGACAGCTTCAGCATCTTTTCTAACAAGAGTAAGTCAACTGGGATCTAAACAAACTGGACTAGCATCAAAGAGGACGGGGATGACCTGTCTTTAATAGATCGATTTAAAATTCACCACTGTCTTTTGCTTTAAAGTCAACATGAACAATTTTTCAATCAAAGCGTGACTTATATTATGGAGGGCTTGTTTATGAGATTTTTTTTCTTGTACTGCTTGCCCTGACCCAGAAAATCTCAGAGCCTCTCTAAGCAACTCTTAGCTCTACTGTAGCCAGCCCTCTGCCAAAGCGTGTCCTCGTTGGAGGTCACTATTTTAGAAAACGCCAGTGAGGCATAGGAAATTATGAGTTGGCAGCTGGGTAATTTCTGACTGACATTAATGAGAAATATAACATCTCAAAAGCTAAGAGCTTGGCAACCACTTCTAAGATCTCTCCAGACACATCTTCTTGTTTTTGCTGGCAGCAAGTTATTGCTTTATTTTACTTCATGTTTAAACAATATATCAAACATTGCACGCCCAGACAATATTTTAAGGGGTTATATATAGGAAATACATCTTCTCTCTTAGAGACTCTGACAATGGTCAATGGTGTATCTGGTGGCTGGTGAAAGTTGTAATGACTCTGGTCAACATGCAGATCACCCCTTAAAAAATTTAGATAGTATGGTCCCGATTACCAACAGTGGAAAATGCTGAACTCTTTTAGTACCATTACCAGATGATGATTCTGCTGTATTTTAAGCTCTTTTGGGAAATAATTGGTGGTTTTACCAGGAGCTTCAAGGCACAACATCTCCAATAAAACTAGAAAAGCTCAGTATCATCACTGCATTCCACGGCAATATTGAAGATATTGCTTAAATGTGCAGGGTGGAAAAACAGCTGGTAACCTGATTACTGAACATTTTTACAGCTCCACACCATTTGCTCTTACATCTGGTAAATACAGACAGGCAACCCTATGATATAGCCAACAGCGTATTCTTCTAAGAAGAGTAAGCTTAGATAAGAACCTCACATGAAGAATGCTCAAAGAGCCCATGCTTGGAAAACTGGTTTAGAGTAAACTAGGGTAAAATAAGATTATTTAACTATTCCAAAAGATTGTATTAATATTTGGGATAATTTGCGAGAGGGCGATTTTCAAGGGTACTTGAAACTAAAATGCTGATTGCTAATTAATCAAAAGGGAAACTTGCAGCTGAGGGGCACTTGGTGAGCGGTCAGCAAATGTAGCTTTGTATAACCATTGGCACCTCCTAAAATCCTTGTGCATACCTTTTTGTTATATTTTTGAATAAATAAAACCAAGCGGCGTTAATACTAAAGTAATTTCTTTGTGTGCGCCGCTTGACAAAGCATAGCATACATTGTGTGAAGGGTCGTTATGTGAATGTGTGCATTTCTGCCTCTGTATCTGGCTTTTACCTCATTTGAAAGAAAGTTCCAAAGAGTATCAGCCATGCATCCATATTGTGGGAGCATGTGTTTATTAGTGCACGTGTTGACATGTACGTGTGCATGTTGTGTATGTGAGGATCCTCCTATTGGAGAAGAATATTTTTCCCCATGCATGACTTGACATGCACTGGCGGAGCTGTGTGTTTATATTACATCTGTGGAGTAGCAATGGTTTTCACCTCCCACGCGGAGGTTTACCATCAGAGCTGTGTGGGGGTACTGCATGTTAGGTGGAAGAGATACCCACATGCCACGATGAGGGTACATTGACGGAGCTGTTAACTCATATTACATGTTTGGAGTGGCAGAGACTTCTGCATGCCAGGTGAGGTCCTCTGACACAGCTGTGAGTTGATGTTACGTGTTTAGGGTGACAGATTTCCAAATGCTAGACTGAGGTGCAGATACTGTGTTGCGTTTTAGCAGAACATTTTTTGACTGGCAGAGACTTCCTTATGCCTGGCTAAGGAGCACTGATGGAGACGTAAGCTGAAAATACATGTTTAGAGCGCCAAGAAGTGGCTGAAGTTTCTACGTGCAAGGATTGAGGTGTGCCGAATGACCTGTGGTCATTGGCCCAATGTTAGAGGAGTAGAGGCTGCTGCTAAGCAAGAATCATTAATGTTCACTCTCAGCTTTGTGCACCTATGCTCGTGTGGGGCTCATACTACCGGAGTGTTTCTGAATGGTACACTGATGGCTCAAGACCCACAGCCATCCCCCGCTATTGGGGCATCATTGGTGGATTCATGGTGCAGGACGGAGAGCCATCTGTTTTGCATGGACTGGGCTAATGCCCCCTCACATGCGGGGTTTCCCAACATCCTTTGCTTCCCCATAAGACTTGCAGCTGGGAGGAACAGCCAACCACAAGTGATCGTTAGAACGGGATGGTGAGGGAAGGCTGCCTTCTTTGCCCCTCAAAGCCAGTGATGTACATTTTGGTGAATCCCACCTGCCCACTCCCAGGGTTGATTTGGATCGAGAAACGCTAAAGATTGATACTCAAATGCCACAGTGCCCTTGAGTTTAACCAGAGCCTGTTCCAGAGAGGTATGGGGCTAGTTAGAGGGGAACCGACTTGCTGGTGGTCAGGAAATTCTAACACTGCCTCTGGCGCCCATGATTTTTCTTAAAGCGTGCCCAAATCGGCACGATGTGCCCCGGCAGCGACAATGCACTAACATTTTCCCTGGTGTATGCCTTATAAAGATTGAATGTGCCATTCCTGTGAACGTTGCCTTAATATTTAATAACATTTCTCTTGTTTTCATGTAATCCTTGTTGACCACGCCCTTCGACCCTGCCTGCCCCAAGGGGATGTGGAAATGTGTGTACATTCAATTTTCGAAGCTGATTCCTGTCTAAAGATGTTCATACTGAGCAAGGATTAATGTGATTGTGTTATTGTGCCTGCATTATGTTCTCCAGAAGTAAACTTTGGTACCTACATCCTAATACAACCGAAGTGCTCTTGACTCTCATTCCTCGCCCAAGTGAGTGCACTAAGTGCACTGCCGGAGTTGCGGGTGGCATCACACTTTCCATTCATCAGAGATGTCTTTGTGTCTTGATTGAAGCACAGACCGAGATGGAGGGAGCTCTTTCGCTCACTAATAGTATGAGATGCTGTTGTTGCCAAGGGCCATCCATTCAAAACAAATTTATCACCCACACCTATTCTGGCTACAGCATCAGTCACTCACTAGCAACAAGAATTGACCAGCAAGCACCTCGCACACCTGCTACATTAAACCTTGTGTAGTATGAGGATTAACTAAAACCTCATTCGTGTTTTCTATCTCACTTTACAGTGATACCCTAGCACTTATATTGTCATTGAAATCGCCTTACTTAAAAAGTCCTTTTCTAGTTTATATGATTTTCTAACAAAGTGTATCTAATAATCAAGCATGTGTTTTTTTAAAAAAAGTTTTGAAAGGAAATGTTTTTTTTGGTATTACAAATGACACCAATAAAGCATTACAATTCTAACATTTTAGCAGCTTACACAGCAACCCCACACATTTTCCTACTCCCTGCTGACGAGAGGCAACTACCTCGAAACACGTGTCCAGGGATGGCACACGCCACGCATACTTGCATTCACACTCGAGCATAGGTGTATCCGCCGACGCTGACCTTCAGGGACCATTTTCATTGGGGGAACACGCCTGGTAGGTGTAGCAGTGTGCGACCAATCTGGTTTAACTTTATATTCAGGCTCCCTTGAGCCGGTGGAGTCGACGGACTCATGGTTACGCACCTGCGCGCTACGAGAGGTACTAGACCTGATAACGATTTTAGCAGCTTACACAGCAACCCCACACATTTTCCTACTCCCTGCTGACGAGAGGCAACTACCTCGAAACACGTGTCCAGGGATGGCACACGCCACGCATACTTGCATTCACACTCGAGCATAGGTGTATCCGCCGACGCTGACCTTCAGGGACCATTTTCATTGGGGGAACACGCCTGGTAGGTGTAGCAGTGTGCGACCAATCTGGTTTAACTTTATATTCAGGCTCCCTTGAGCCGGTGGAGTCGACGGACTCATGGTTACGCACCTGCGCGCTACGAGAGGTACTAGACCCGATAACGATTTTAGCAGCTTACACAGCAACCCCACACATTTTCCTACTCCCTGCTGACGAGAGGCAACTACCTCGAAACACGTGTCCAGGGATGGCACACGCCACGCATACTTGCATTCACACTCGAGCATAGGTGTATCCGCCGACGCTGACCTTCAGGGACCATTTTCATTGGGGGAACACGCCTGGTAGGTGTAGCAGTGTGCGACCAATCTGGTTTAACAATTCTAACATCTGCTTACTCTGATTATTCCAAAATAAGAAAAGTTTTAAAAAAAATATGAAAGTAAAAAAACCTGATTTTTTACACTACATTGTTGCAAGACTGCAATTTGAATTTAATGTTGTTTCTTGCATTTGAATGTTTTAATGTACTTCTCCTGTGTTATTACATACTAACAGGTAGTCTTACTGCCGATCCCTCCTCTTAACAGTTTACTCGGCCTGTGCTTTTAGGGAATGTTGCAACTACAAAAAAGGGACCGGGGGTCTAAAAAGAAACACAGTAAGTGATGTATATGCTAACGGAAGGTCTTCTTTTATCCCTGGCAATCCGAGCTGAGCATGATTGCCATCAAATTATATCATGTGATAGAGCTAAATTGTCAAGCCCTGTAAGTCATTGTTATCACGTGGTAATCTGCCACATCCATGGGGATGACCGTTAGATCGTAAGGGTCTCCTCCGTGGCGAGCTCATATGCTCTCCGTGACGTACCTGGGCATTTCTTTTATCTCATTAACGTGGTCACACCTCCTTAAAATCAGTTTTATGTGCATATTTGCACTTTATTGTGGATCTCGTTCATAGTGGCCAGTTTTGGATATTGAGCACACTCTAAGATACAATGGTCTAGTTTTTGCTTTTTCAGATAAGGTGCCTCCGAGCACACTATTTAAGCTTCAGCACATCGGGCACATGCAGCGGGCACTCTGGTGGAGTGCACATCCGCTCCAGTACCAGCCAGTGGGCAGACACTTCCCTCATATTAGCTCAGGACAAGTCAATGACAGTAAGATCTCGTTAGAATATTTTTTTCTGACTATTTATTTGATCCTGTGATGGCAATTCTCCACATGGTGAGCATGTATACCATCCAAATCCAATGAAGAAAGGAGAATCCAATATACAACAAGTGAGCTCAAATCAACCCAACATAAATGCGGGATCTCTGAATGGCAGGTGAGTAGTTGAAAACTAGCATTTGGTTAATGCTCTGAAGAATGAACTCTTCTTGCTCAGACAAACGCAATGGTTAAGTGACTACTATTGGTTTGAGAATCTGGCTCCTACAAATCTTAAAATTTCCAGATGTGTCCATGAGCATGAAGAAGGTAGTGTGGTTGCAATCATTTATCATAAAGTCCTAAATATATTGAACAAAAGCTGTGAACAAATCTCGAGTCGTGAAACTGTATTGCTGTCTATTGGATGCATGAAAGGCAACCGTATTGGTTAAATAATTTTATCGTACTAACGTCCTTCAACATCATTGGATTATTTTGACTATTTAGATTTGGTCATTCATGTCCAGACTATTTTTCCCTGAGCAGATTGTTGCTCTCGATTTCAATACATGAAGTGATGGCTTGGACAACAAACCAGCGCAGACTCTGCTTGTAAGTGTGAAATCCTGAAATCACGTAATGCAAATGTAGGTTTAAACAGAATCGACACATTTAGATGGCCCTACTCTAAACTCAGTTTTTAGCTTCCCAGATTTCATAAAAGTGATCAGTGGATTCTTTTGCCATTGACTGACCATGTTTTTAAATTGATTTTAAAATTATTTTGAAAGTTACTGCAAATGAGGATAACACATGGTGTACCACTTAGGGGTCGATTATGATGTCATTAGGAAAGGCTCCAAACTGGATTCGGATTAAGTGAATCCGATTCGTAGCCTATGTTTCCGAAAGAATTGTCCACCTTTCTGGACGACCAAGTACGATGCGAGGAAGCTGTCCGTGCTGACCGAATCAGTACCGAAAGCGATACAGGCAGTCCGACTCGTTCGCAGCCGAATCGTGCAGCTCAATGGGGGCGGTTTCTGAACGAGCGAGTACGATGACCGATTCTAATAGCTCTACCGACTCGGTTTTGCCGAGACAAAACGGATGTTGGAATCGGACTTTGGGGGCCCGTAGCAGGCACCCCTTCAGCCGGGGTCCTCAGAATCCGTCACGGCAGGGTACCAATGGGTCCCCTCTTTCCACGCATGCACAGTGTGTCACAGGGTGCACGCTTTTCCCCAGCAACCCCTTTTTTCAATGGAAGCCTGTGTTCCCATTGGGTATACAGGCTCCCATTGAATTCGATGGGAGTCCGACCGAACCATTCCATAGACATACAGACACATCATAATCGGTTGGTGAACGAGTCCGTAGATATACAGACACATCGTAATCGTCGGTGGGACTCCGGAGTGCGATTCGTACGGAAAGCTTTCCGGAACCGAGTCGTCTAGAAGACTTTCCTAACTACATCGTAATCGGCTGTCATGTCCCGCTAGTTTCCCCGTTTCCTGGTGGTTAGAGCGAGGAGTTCCCAGGCAGGACGGGACTCCTCCCACGGAAGTCCGCATAGCTGGTTAGCCTTCTAGCTGTTGGAGAGGCAATCGTCATCCGCCGGCCGGCACTTCCGGTAAGATCCAGATAGGAAGACAGAAGACGCCCGTATCGGCGCTTCGTATTTTGCCACGGAGCTTCGCAGGCACGCAGGAGCGTACGCGAAGGCTCCACCAGCAACCGGACTCGCTGTCCGGACCGCGCTAGGGCGCCCAAAGTTCTTCAGAGTCGCGCTTCCTTGTTTTCCCCCGATCAGCGCAGGAGCACTTTCAGCCTTTCCTCGCGACTCGTGCGACGGCACGAAGTCGCGCTTTGCTTTGCCCCTCTGATCCACGCAGGAGCGCTTTGAATATTCCATCGCGACTCGCGCGACGGCATGAAGTCACGCTTTGCTTTGCCCCTCTGGTCAGCGCAGGAGCGCTTTGAATCTTCCCTCGTGACTCGTGCGACGGCACGAAGTCGCGCTTTGCCCCTCTGGTCAGCGCAGGAGCGCTTTGAACCTTACCTCGCGACTCGTGCGATGGCACGAAGTCGCGCTTTGCTTTGCCCCTCTGGTCAGCGCAGGAGCGCTTTGAACCTTCCCTCGCGACTCATGCGACGGCACGAAGTCGCGCTTGCCTTGCCCCTCACGCTAGCGTAGGAGCGCATTCACCGTGTGCTGCCATTCCAATCAACAAAAGGCCTTGCACCTCCCCAACGTGTAAAACAGTGCAGAGATTCGGAACCTCCTCCTCCTGCAGCACCATCACAAACGCACTCCATTCCAGGTGACGATTTGGGGTTCATGTCTGGTGTTACTTGTGTTCGTTTCCCTTAATTAGTACAGTGTGTAATCCTTCCCCTACTCTCGCCCTTAGGCGGTACCGACACACGATCCCGAGAACCACAGAGAGTGCCCCACCACGTCAACCACCGCCGTACCCTCACCCTTCCTTGGCAACCTCCCCCGGTCCCCTCTTTTAACCTGGTTAGTGGTATTCAATCCCTACGGGTGGAAAAGGGTGCAGGAGGTAGTTGTCCACGTCCCCCCCGTGGGATCTCTCCACAAGTTGAAGGTAAGATTTGTGGGGACCTGACAGAATACGAAGCCCACGTTACACATCCCACCCAGACGACATGGACAACCCCGATGTCACCTTGCAGGACATAGCTGCCATGCTTGTGACTATTCAAGCTGAGAACCGTGACCTACGACACGACATAACCACCGTACAAGGGCGGGTGGACGCAGGAACCACAGGGCCTTGGGGTCCCTCACTTATGTATCGACCCAGGCAAGAGGGAGTGTTGAGGCCTCCTTTATTTAACCTGGGGGGTCCTTCGGCGGCTCCCACGAATGCTTCCCCACCCGTACAGGTGATAGCTCAGCCCGCGGTGCAGCTGGCGGCACCGGAACGCTTCTATGGTGACAGCGCAAAATACAGTATATTCCTTAATCAATGCCACCTGCATTTCATGGCCAGAGCAACTGCTTTCCCAGATGACGCCTCCAAGGTTGCGTTTGTTCTCTCATATCTAGGAGGCGACGCCGCTCAATGGTCTATCCCGTTGGTGGAAAACGACGAACCTCTGCTATACAACTTTCCGGTGTTTAAGGAGACCATGCGACGTATGTTTGCCCACCATACGTTGGTGCAAGCCGCAGACAACGAGTTGCTCAATCTAAAGCAGGGCAACACGGATTTGTTGCACTACATTACTTCTTTCACTCGTCTGGTGGTGGAAGCCCGTTGGCCGGAATCCAAACAAGTGTCAGTGTTCTATAGGGGTCTACGGGATGAGTTAAAAGACCTTATTTCCCAAATGACAGATCCACCAAACGAGATAGGACCGTTTATTGATATGGTGGTCAGACAGAACTATCGCTTACAAGCGCAAAGAACCGAAAAGACCAAGGGAGGTGAAGTCAGAATCCCCGTGTATAGAGACACGGTTAAACTCTGTGAGGCCCCCGAGCCCATGCAGATCAGAGGTGTCCGTGCCCCCTTAACCAAAGAAGAAAAGGAAAAAAGGCGGAAGCAGAATCTTTGCCTGTATTGCGGCAAGAACGGTCATTTCGTTCGGGACTGCCCTGCAAAACCCCGCCAGTCGAGAGAGAGGAATCCGTACGTTCTCCCGATCACCCGAGGAGAAGGGTTGGGAAACGGGACCACCCAGTAGTGAACGGGGTCTGTCTACTGGGACTACTAGCCGAGAAAAAACAGACCCCTACCGTCTGTGCCGATCATCATCACATGGGCGTGCCTGTGACCTTGCATTCTTCGACGGGATCGTTTTGGCACGTCATAGCCTTAATCGACTCGGGTGCAACCGGGAATTTCATCGACGCCCAGTACATGACCGGCCTGGGCATGAAGAAACGAACAAAAAGAAAACCCGAAACCGTCAAGGCGGTGGACGGCACGGACTTGACCTCAGGACTAATCCGATATCAAATGGAAGACTTGAAAATGGTGCTGGAAAACCAGCACACGGAAACCATCGCCTTTGATATCATTGATGCCCCCCAGTTCAGGCTCATATTAGGCCTTCCCTGGTTGATCCAACACAACCCCCTTATTAACTGGGCAACCGGAAAAAGCGTGTTAGAATCCATCCACTGTATCCGTTCCTGTTACCCCTCGGTGGGGAAAACCTCCACGAGGACGGTCCAAGCCTGTACGCTGCCACGGGACGGGTTGGGTATGGTCAAGCATGAGGCAGTACCCGAGGAATACAAGGACCTGGCTCAAGTATTCGACGAAAAAGGTGCCAACACACTTCCCCCGCATCGACACTTCGACTGCAGAATCGATATTATTCCTGGTTCCACGCTCCCATGCAGCCGTGTCTACTCCCTCACAGAGAAGGAAAATGAGCACCTATGTACCTATCTCAACCAGTACCTACAGAACGGGTTTATTCGCCATTCCAAATCTCCCGTCTCTTCCCCCCTCTTCTTCGTGGCGAAGAAAGAAGGCGACCTACGCACGTGTATAGACTTTAGGGCGATAAACGCCATAGCAATCAAGAACAGGTACCCTCTGCCATTGATTCCCGATCTACTGGATCAAGTGAAAAATGCTGCCATCTATACAAAACTGGACTTGCGTGGGGCCTATCATCTTGTCAGAGTCTGTGAGGGGGATGAGTGGAAAACCGCCTTCAGAAGGCGGTATGGGTTATTCGAGTATCGTGTCATGCCGTTCGGGCTCTGCAACGCCCCAGCCGCCTTTCAATATTTTATCGATGAGGTGTTGAGGGAATACATCGACCGGTTCTGCATCGTGTATATCGATGATATACTGATCTACTCCGCAAGCATGAAGGAGCACATCCAACATGTGCGAGCTATACTCCAGCAATTACAGCGACATGGGCTGTACGTGAAGCTAGAGAAAAGTGTGTTCCACACCATGACAGTGGAGTTCCTGGGGCATATCTTAACACCAGGAGACGTCCAGATGGACTCCAAAAAAGTTGATGCCATATTACAATGGCCATCGCCGAACTCAGTGAAACAAGTCCAAAGGTTCCTTGGATTCGCAAACTACTACCGCCGCTTCATTGCGGGTTTCTCCCGGATTGTCACCCCCATCACGTGCTTATTACGTAAAGGGACACGCTTCCTATGGAACGCCATGGCAGAACAGGCGTTTCGAGAACTAAAGACCAGGTTTACCTCGGATCCGGTATTGCGGCACCCCGACCCTACTCGTCCCTTCATAGTAGAGGCGGATGCCTCACAAAGTGCGCTAGGGGGACTATTGTCACAAAGAGACAGTGAAACCGATTTACTCCACCCGGTGGCCTACTACTCCAGGAGACTACAACCAGCAGAATGCAACTACTCCGTCGGGGATAGAAAGCTCCTGGCCATCAAAACAGCATTCGAGGAATGGCAGCACTACCTAAAAGACGCCAAACACACAGTGACTATCTTCACCGATCACAGAAACCTACGGTTCCTCCGTTCAGCCAGAGCCCTAACGGCGAGACAGCTACGATGGACACTATTCTTCAACGAGTATGATTTCCAGATCACCTACCGACCCGGAAGGGAGAACACCAAAGCCGACGCCTTATCTAGACTGGAAGAAACCGAAGACCAAGCACACGACACGAAACCAGTACCCGTTATCCCACTCCGATGCTTCCAGGGGGCGGTGACCTCCTCCACTTTCCTATCGCAACTGCACCATGATCTGGAACAAAAGAACCCGCAGGACTGGATAGGTGACATCCAAGGCCTTACAGAACAAGACGGATTCCTGTTCAAAGAGGGGTGTTATTACTTACCGCTACCTAATCACCAGCAACAAGTACTGTTTCTGTGCCATGACCACCCCCTAGCTGGTCACCCGGGGTACCAGAAAACCAAGGACCTATTGCAAAGACGATTCTGGTGGCCTACCCTGAATCCTGACACACAAGCCTATGTGGCACGCTGCACCGTCTGCGCTCAGGGGAAGACACCCTCCCAAACTGTAGTGGGGCTACTGCATCCCATTCCTGTTCCCCCATGCCCATGGCACACCGTCTCGATGGACTTCATGGTGGAATTCCCAAAACCACAACGGGA
Organism: Triturus cristatus; assembly: GCF_964204655.1. Classification (NCBI taxonomy): domain Eukaryota; kingdom Metazoa; phylum Chordata; class Amphibia; order Caudata; family Salamandridae; genus Triturus; species Triturus cristatus. The sequence goes on along the minus strand of NC_140579.1, from coordinate 1,065,352,516 downwards.
TACACCACCATCCTTACGATTGTGGATCATCTCACGAAAATGGCACATTTCGTGCCACTAAAACAACTACAAACAGCTGCGGAATTGGCTAGTATCTTTATGCAGAATGTGGTACGGCTACATGGAATCCCGTCAGTGCTAATAACAGACAGAGGAACTCAATTCGTGTCCAGGTTCTGGACGGAAGTCTGCTCTCTCCTGCACATGGAAGCACGCTTGTCATCCTCCTACCATCCCCAAACCGACGGGCAGGCAGAGAGAACGAATCGTACCATGGAACAATACCTCCGCTGCTTACTGCTTTCCATTGAAAAAGAATGGTCCGAAGTATTATGGATAGTGGAATATGCCTATAACAACAACAAACATGCAGCCACTGGGGTATCACCGTTTTATTGTCTCCAAGGCCTACATCCTAGAACGACTCCCTGGGAGGAGACCCAGGCCTGTGGTATACCCACCATACAGGACTATCATGCCTTGCTCCGCTCCATTTGGCAGCAAGTCCGTTTCGAGCTAGCCAAAGCCAAAGAACTATACAAGCAACACACAGACAAACATAGACAAACCGAACCTGCATACGTGGAAGGGGATAAGGTATGGGTGTCCATTAAGAACCTCAACACACATGGGCCCAAGAAGCTATTGCCACGATACATAGGTCCCTATCCCATAGCTCGAGTCATTAACAGGGTGTCCATGAAGCTTACGCTGCCTGCACACATGAAGATCCACCCTGTCTTTCACGTCTCTCTCTTAAGTCCGGCTCATCCTGACGGTGTAACAGCTGAGCCCCCTCCTCCTATTCCAGTGGATGACCACGTGGAATACGAGGTTCGAGCCATCCTTGATTCCCGCAGAACAAGGGGTAAACTCTTTTACCTAGTGGACTGGAAGGGGTACGGACCAGAAGAACGATCCTGGGAGCCCCTGTCCCATGTCCGTAATGCGCCTGCCTTAGTTCGCGCTTTTCATGCCCGGCAACCTCAGAAACCCCGTCCTGTGACCCCTATATGACCACCGGGTTGGTCTGTTTTAAGGGTGGGTGCTGTCATGTCCTGCTTGTTTCCCCGTTTCCTGGTGGTTAGAGCGAGGAGTTCCCCAGGCAGGACGGGACTCCTCCCACGGAAGTCCGCATAGCTGGTTAGCCTTATAGCTGTTGGAGAGGCAATCGTCATCCGCCGGCCGGCACTTCCGGTAAGATCCAGATATGAAGACAGAAGACGCCCGCATCGGCGCTTCGTATTTTGCCACGGAGCTTCGCAGGCACGCAGGAGCGTACGCGAAGGCTCCACCAGCAACCGGACTCGCTGTCCGGACCGCGCAAGGGCGCCCAAAGTTCCTCAGAGTCCGCGACTCGTGCACCTTGCACGGAGTCGCGCTTCCTTGTTTTCCCCCGATCAGCGCAGGAGCGCTTTCAGCCTTTCCTCGCGACTTGTGCGACGGCACGAAGTCGCGCTTTGCCCCTCTAATCCGCGTAGGAGCGCTTTGAACCTTCCCTCCCGACTCGTGCGACGGCAAGAAGTCGCGCTTTGCTTTGCCCCTCTGGTCAGCGCAGGAGCGCTTTGAACCTTCCCTCGCGACTCGTGCGACGGCACGAAGTCGCGCTTTGCCCCTCTGGTCAGTGCAGGAGCGCTTTGAACCTTCCCTCGCGACTCGTGCAACGGCACGAAGTCTCGCTTGCCTTGCCCCTCACGCTAGCGCAGGAGCGCAATCACCGTGTGCTGCCATTCCAATCAACAAAAGGTCTTGCACCTCCCCAACGTGTAAAACAGTGCAGAGATTCGGAACATCCTCCTCCTGCAGCGCCATCACAAACGCACTCCATTCCAGCTGACGATTTGGGGTTCATGTCTGGTGTTACTTGTGTTCGTTTCCCTTGATTAGCACAGTTGGTAATCCTTCCCCTACTCTCGCCCTTAGGTGGTACCGACACACGATCCCGAGAACCACAGAGAGTGCCCCACCACGTCAACCACCGCCGTACCCTCACCCTTCCTTGGCAACCTCCCCCGGTCCCCTCTTTTAACCTGGTTAGTGGTATTCAATCCCTCCGGGTGGAAAAGGGTGCAGGAGGTGGTTGTCCACGTCGTCCCCGTGGGATCTCTCCACAAGTTGAAGGTAAGATTTGTGGGGACCTGACATCGGCCCCTTAGTTGGAACCTGGAAAAGGAATCTAGTTACTCCAGAAGAGCTGGGCTACTACTTGCAATGTTCAAGTGATCCTGGGCAATACTTTCATGATAGACTAAAGAGGTTGAGCATAGTGAAGAAGTTTGAACATTTTCATAAAGTTATCACCACTCTTTCAGGTGATTAGGCACCTCACATCCCTATTTGTAATAAACCTACATAGGTCACCTGTAAATGTTTTACTGCTAGTTTAAAATCAGAAAGGTATTTTTTGAGACTTCTAGAAAAAGCTTGGGGACAGAAAAATACCCCCAGGCCCAAATTTAAGTTAACTTCTTGAAGCAGAGAAGAAAATACATTTACAATTATTTCTCTAAGCTGAGCTTTTCGTGATTTTAGCCGTACCTATGTTACCCTTTTAAATATAGGTCCTTTTTGGGTGACCTGAATTGTATCATTTCATTAGAGTTTGATGCACGTCTTCAAAGTCAATGCTTAATTCAATAGTGTTTAAGAAACAACTCAATTGTACTCTTCTTTGGCTCAAAACTGTTTCAAAATGGTATTTTTCTAACTTGAGCTATTTAAAAAGATTCCCAAAAAGGCCAGTGGTTTGGGAAATAAAAAAAGGAAATTGGCACTCATGTAATTTTGTAGGCATGCACATGTGTGGTGAGCGTGTGCTTGCCTACAGAATGACATGACAGGCAGCAGCAGAGTAGCAGACACGTTTTTGTGCTGTTTTGCCCGTGCTGTGGAATAAGACACATTAGTTTCATTATTAATTCTTACATGCCTACACCTGTAATAAACAATCCACAAATTATCTGTGCTGATGACTGTCGCCTAAGGATGCACTGCACCTTCCATCTAACATTTGCTTACAGCACTAGACAGAACTATGTTGAGTTAAAGCTGTCAAAGACAGCACCTACACTGTTATTATTTGTGACACCTAGATGTACTGTCAAATATCTGCACTGAGAATATACATTCTGAAAGCACTAATAGTCTGTATTAGTTGTAATTTAATTTGTAATTTCCTATGCATTTCAGGCAATTTTTTCATTTGGTTGACCCCATATCTGCAATTTATGGTGATTTTCTCAAATTAAATACACAATTTCTTGATCATGAGAGCTATATTCTCCCATGTAAGTACATCATTGAACCACAGCTAAGAAAAAGACATACTTTTTTACAGGAAATCTAAACATTTAAATATATGGACCACAATTATATATATATATATATATATATATATATATATATATATATATATACGCTAAGACCACGGAAGCCCGCCTCAAATCCACAACAAGAGCAAACAAGAGAAGAAAAGCTTGAAGGAAAGCCCGACTAGGCAAAAAACAATGCGAAATCCAATGCACAACAGTTAACAGTGCTTAAGGCAATAGTTTCAAAACAACTTTTTAAATGGAAAAGAGACAATCTAATCACCAATGACAAATTTAATTACTTACGAACGGAGTTCCCAATAACCCCAGTGATGTATTTCATACCAAAAATACATAAAGAAACCTTTCCAGTACCAGGGAGACTCATTATCAATGCGAGAGGAGGAATTCTGGAAAAGATCTCTGAATATGTCGATTTTCACCTGCAGGAATTGGTAGTCACTTTACGTTCATACATCAAAGACATCACTCATTTCCTGGAGAAACTCAAGGACATTGTTTGGTCATCTGAATATTTATTGGTGTCTCTTGATGTATGTGCTTTATATACCAGTATCAATCATTTAGATGGTATTAATTCCTTTTTGGATAGCAGGCCGATTGAATATTATCAACATGGAAAAATGCTTGTTGAAATGATAAAGTTATGTCTTTATAACAATTATTTTCTATTCAATAAGGATGTTTACCACCAGATCAGAAGAGTAGCGATGGGGGCCTGTTTTTCCCCCAGCTATATGTGTTTACATGTGGGCTGGTGGGAGGAACAGGTCCTCAAGGTGGAATACAGGGAAATATGGGAAGAGCGCATCACAGGAGGGATGCGCTTTATTGATGACATTCTTTATATGGAAAGGTCCTGAGACATTGGTTAGAGAGTTCATCCATACACTTAACAGCAACAAACTCAATCTCCAGTTTATGGCAGTAAGTTGTAATAAGTCTATAGACTTTTTAGACGTGCAAGTGTGTGTTGGTGAAGGCAGTATTGAAACTACATTGCACAGAAAAAGTACCGCCGGAAACTCAACGCTTCACGCATCGAGTTTCCACCCCTCACATTTGATAAAAAGTGTCCCTTATGGGGAATTTTTGAGACTCCGCAGAATCTGTAGCACTGACTACTATTTTGAAAAATGTATTAAAGAGAGCAAGATTAGATTTTTGGCAAGGGGATACAGTGATCAGGTGATCAACACGGCTTTGGCTAAAGTTTGGATTCAATCCAGAAACGATCTACTGACATGTGCTACTACGACTGGATACAAAAATAAGGGAATCATAGCCTATGAAGACACTGACAACAATTCAATGAGATTTATAACGACATACAGCAGTCAACATAGGAAAATCAGGACTATCATTAATAAGCATTGGTCAATAATTCAAACAGACATGATACTCAGTCAGTTATTTCCGGCCCGCCAACCTTGACATTCAGAAAATCCAAATCTATGTATAATGCCTTAGTTAGATCTAGCCCTGAGTTGACAAATGTAACTACCAAACCCAGTACCATGTGGCTAAAACCACAAAATGGTTTTGTGAAATGCAGCACATGTAGAGCCTGCAAGTTTGGAATCAACACCTCCCAATATACTACTGTATTTGGGGCATCCAACAACCTAATTACGGCCAGATATAATTGTCGTACGGAGTTTGCAGTTTACGTATTAAGCTGTACATGCAATTTGCAATATGTGGGGAGCACAAAGCTCCAGGTGCATGTACGCATTTTACAACACCTAAGTGCGATAGTCAATTCTGACATGACATATCCTGTGGCCAGGCATTTCAAGGCAGTTCATATGAATAAATTGGAAGATCTCAAGTATTTTGTCATCTCTGCAGTCCCACCTATGAGAAGGGGGGGGGCAATAGGGAAAAGTCCCTAGACAATTAGAATCGAAATTCGTACTCCGAATGGACTGAATAATGGGGAAGAATTATACAATTTCTTATGAGGCCATGTCTTTTGATTTTAAAGAATGTTTAATGTCATTATGGGAGGGAACCTTTTTATATTCCAATTTAAATGGGTTTTTGAAAAAAGTCTTTTATATATTTATGCATTACCTTTTTCTAATAATGTATTTTATGTCGATTTTTTTTAAGGCTATTTATAATGTTGTCAATACAATTCAATCTATTTTTGGCAATTTCCACAATGTCCGGTAGATTAGAGGAAACTTATTGACATTGCAGTTGGATCCCCTTTTATTCCATTATGATAATTCTTTTTTATAAAGGCCATCCTTTTTTATAAAGGCCATTGATTATATAGTCCCCTCGTGCCAAACCATGCTTATATAACACCAATATATCTGATGATCCATATATCTTGTCGTTGTGGTCTCAGCTATTTTCGTACTCCCCGGTTTTTCACTCTTATTAAAAATTAAAAAATAAACATTACTGCTGATTAGGATGTAGAATCTAATGTGTTCTTATACATTTCTCTCTCAAGAAATCAGTATATTTTTTGTAGACTGAAAATGTATTTATTCAAAGGGCTATTGCGTTTTGTAACCGCCCTTTTTTAACTCCCTTATAAAAATCCGGATTATTAAATTAACCCGGATTTTTAAATATGGTTTTCAATCACAATAAATATAATTGTGATTATTTAAATGTTATTTTTTAGCACTTTAAAACACATTTATGATTTTATATCTTTTGGAAATCTTTTTGCAGTGGGTTGGCTCTCTTTGGCCCATGGCTAATAGATTCAAGGATAATAGGTATAGTCCACCTTTTCAATTTCAAAAAATCAGTGCAAATGAATGCCTTGTATAAATGATGTTCTTGTTACATTGTGGTATTTGTACCTAATAATGTCAACCATTCAATGATCATCTATTTGCACTTTGTAACTTGTAAATTATATTATTTATATATTTTATATAATTTATATAATTATTGTGGGATTTATCTAATATTATGTATTCACACAGCCATTTGGTTCAAACAGTGTATTTTACCATAATGATTTTAGAGGAGTCACCCAGCAATCAGTATTTCTTCTGTTTTCACTGCATCACATGACGCAATGAGTGGTATTTGTAAAAGTGCTATATATATATTGAGGGAAACGAGAGTCTCGTTATGTGATCAAGCCCACCTGTTGGGCGAAACGCGTCATGCCGCCATGCCGAAGCGTCTGTCTACTTGAATAAATAAAGAAAGAAAACCACGCACCTATCTTGAAATCCGTGTCCCTATCTTTGTTTCCAACTTGGGAAATACGGCAGTGGGAACCCTGGTGTTTCTTCATATACATTATCTACTGGCGGTCGCCAGTAGATAGTTATAGTTAGGACCATGTTTCCATAGGAAATCCGCAACATTCTATTTGGAATAACTTTGGCGCCGGTTGACGAATCCTCGCGAAATTTTCATAGGTGGGGCGCTCCGCTCCGCTCCTACCCTGAAAGTCTCGGGGGGATTCGTCAAGTGGGGGCTGAGAAAAAAGGGGGGTCCCAAAACACGTTTTTCCCATGCAATTTTCCATAGGGACATTTAGTCCAAGGTACAGCCCGAACGGCTGAACAGAATTACTTGAAATTTGGCAGAGAGGTAGTCCTCAGCTCAGGGATGTGCCTTTTGCATATATGGTGTCAATCTGTTCAGTAGTTCCTGAGAAAATCAAAAGTAAAATCACATACATATCTGGGCGGAGCCTAACGACACATCTCATCGTGAGATCTGATTGGCTGTCAGTACTTCATCCAAGAAGTGTTGGCAGCCATCTTGGGACCAATATACATGATAGCACCTCATTAAAAAGCATTGCAGTTAATAGAAGGTTTTAAGACTTTAGTTACATTATAAATCATTTGTTGATGGTACCATACACATTTTAGGAATTGTGGTGTGTTCTAAGGTGATTTTACCATGTGAAAAAGCCTTCTGCTGTGATATCATGAACCATGTTTGAGAGAAAACTATTTTCTCATGCTGTTCCCACAGAGGTTTGGAAGGTGATCTATAAGCTAAACTGAGAGCATATTTTCTGTAAATTCACATTATCTTTCTCAGTCATGTAAGAATGAAGTCTGACATTCTCAGTAAAACATGTACATCCAACAAGGGCAGAGACTGTCAGTTGATTCCTTTGTGTTCTACTGCAGCTTCCCAGAGTTCTCTAAAGAACAACTAGAGCGCTAACAGTCTTACTTATGGCACACCTGAAGCCATCTTGATTGGAATAAAGTGGTAACACTTAAAACATTTAATTTACAAAGGAACAAAATGAGGGGGTTCATTTTGCCATATAAATTATGATTAGTGCTGAAGAAAGAAAAACTAGGGCACATTTTGACTTCTGAAATCCTCTTTTATTTCATAAAAAAATTCTGACATGCAGACTGAAACATGCACTTTGAATACCAGCAGCAGACTTGCCTGGTGAGCAGTAGCTTTACTACAGTGATCTAATGAGCAACTAGAGTGCTAACATTCAGAATTTATGGAAAATGTGTGACACATCTGAATGTCTTCTTGATGGAATCAAAGTAAAAAACTGAAAGTATTTCCTACTGAGGAGACTGTAGTAAATGAGGAAATTAGGAAACTTCATAACAAGTAAATCTCCCAAGATGGCCACCAGAGACAAAAGAGCCCAAATGTAGCCCAAATATCACCCAGATGTAGCCCAAGTATAGCCCAATGACAGAATGTCCCAGAGTGTTCTTAAGAACAACTAGAGCGCTTAATGTCTTACTTATGACAAAAGTATGGCACACCTGAAGCCATCTTGATTGGAATAAACTGGTAACACTTAAAACATTTAATTTAAAAAGGAACACAATGAGGGGGTTCATTTTGCCATAGAAATTATGATTAGTGCTGAAGAAAGAAAAATTAGGGCACATTTTGAGTGACTTCTCAAATCCTCTTCTATTTCATAAAAAAATTCTGATATGCAGACTGAAACATGCACTTCTAATACTAGCAGCAGACTTCCGTGGTGAGCAGTAGCTTTACTACAGTGATCTAATGAGCAACTAGAGTGCTAACATTCAGAATTTATGGCAAATGTGTGACATATCTGAATACCTTCTTGATGGAATCAAAGTAAAAAAACGAAAGCATTTCCTACTGAGGAGACTGCAGTAAATGAGGAAATTAGGAAACTTCACAACAAATAAATCTCCTAAAATGGCCACCAGAGACAAAAGAGCCCAAATGTAGCCCAAATGTAGCCCAAATATCACCCAGATGTAGCCCAAATGTAGCCCAATGACAGAAGTGTGCAAAACACTTATTTTTTGTGTATTTGCAGTTTTATATAGTGCAGACTTGTCAGGTATTGGAGTGCTTTACATGAGCATCGGTTACATCACACAAGATCAAATTCATTTTTGGTTGTAGACATGGGGAGATTAAGTGATTTGACCAGAATCACAGAATCTTGAGCTGAAGCAGAAACTCCAACCTGGTTCCCCAGTTGCAAAGTCTGCAGCTCTGGAAGTAACACCATACCCTCTCCCCTTGGATGCAACATTTAATCAAGTGGTCAACTGGATAAAAAAACTAAGATTACAAATAATTTAAAAGTTCTTTGTCGCTATTTGAAAACTCAGAAAATATGTCCTCATTTTAGTTTTTTAGAGCACTAACCATAATTTTGATGCAAATAAGACCCTCTCAAATTTAATTTCTAAAGGAAATGCTCTAGGCATTACAGTTTTGATTACATCAAGATGACGTCAGGCGTTCCACACTTTTGTAATAAATATAGAATGTTAGCAATCTAGTTGTTCATTGGGATACTGTTGAGAGGCAGAGGTCAGGGGCACGGACTCTGAAAATTGAAGGCAGGTAGGAGAGTGCAGGGGCAACAATTTGACCACACTAGGCAGGCAGGAAGGGCAGTGGCACCACAACAGACTATGGAGGGCAGTGGAAAGGGGGGCAGGGGCAACAAACCAACAATACAGGACTGGCAAGAGAGGCTGTGGCAATATAATAGACCATTGTGGGCAGAAGAAAGAGGCAGCGGTCATACAACCATACATGCCAACAGACCCGTTTCAGCCAGGAAACGTCCAATGTTTTTAAGCTCAAATGGGCTTTACTTGATCTGTTTCCTGTCTACAATCTTCTCTTTTTCAATGTAACTCAAAGGGGAAAATCAATACCCCAGTTTTATTTCAAAATCTCCCTCTTACCAAGTTCAAAATGTTCGCAAGTATGGTACATTGGATAATGGTAGGCAGGAGGAATTGGGGTAGGGACATGGACTCGGATAACAGAGGACAGGAGGGACATTGAGAGGTGCACCAAACTGACCCTACAGGGCAGGAATCAGGGTTTGCAGCAGCACAATACACCACACAGGGCATGCGGGACGGGAGTGCAGCACAACAATCCATAGAAAGCAATAAGGAGGGGACAGGACCATGCACATGGACAACAGACAACAGAGGGGAAAAAGGCAATTGTAGCTAGCTGACCATAATGGACAGACAGGAGAGAAAGCTGCAGCATAACAGACCATAAAGGGCAGGAGGGACGGATCAGGGGCATTACAATGGAACCGACAAGCCAGGAGGGAGGGAATAGGGGTCTGCACATGGAAACAGAGGTCTGGGGGCAAGGGGGCAGGGCAGGAGCAGCAAGATGACCATGGAGGTCAGGCAGGATGGGCACTAGAAACAAGACACACCATGGAGAGCAACAGTGAGACTATGATGGCATACACACAGACCATGGAGGGAAGGTGGGAGGGGGTCAGGGGCAGCTAGCTGACCACACAGGGAAGGTGGGAGGGGCCATGGCAGCACAGAAGACCATGCATGGCAAGCGGGAGGGTAAGTGGCAGCACAATGGCAATGATGGGCAAGAAGGAGGGTGCAGGGGCATGCACAAAGGACCATGGAGGATAGAAAGGAGGGTCAGGACCTGGGCACAGACAAGAGAGTTCAGGGGAAGGGGCCTCACAACAGACCGCGCGGGGCAGGCAGGGGGAGCAGTTGCAGCACAACAGACCAGGGAGGGCAGAAGGGTGTGGCAGTAAAATGGACAATGGAGGACAGGAGGAAGGGGATAGGGGCATGGCATGTGGACAGGCAGGGTGGAGGTGGCAGGGACAGGTTACAGTCATCTGACAATGCTAGGCAGGTGGGAGGGGAGCTCCACAGAACACTCAGAGTAGATAGGAGTGGCAGGTCCATGGAACATGGTGGTCAAAAAGGATGGAGCAGGGGCATGCACAAAGACATCGGAGGGCAGGGGGAAGGAGAATAGGGGCAGCAAGCTAAGCACAGAGGCTAAGCAGGAGGTCAATGATGGGCCATAGAATTGGGCAATGGAGGGCAGGAGGAGTGGACTGGTACATCATGCTAAATGGAGGGCAGTGGCAGCACATCAGACCATGCATGGCAGGAGGAGGAGGCTAGTCCATGGATTCAGACAACAGAGGATAGGGAGGAGGTGGATGGGGCAGCAAGCTAACTGTTCATAGAAGGTGGCTATTAGGAACTTTATTGTTTTTAAAATGTGTGTCTGTGCGAACTACTTAAAATATGAACAAGTATGCAGCATAATCTCACTTGTATTCAGGAAGAAGAGGACGTTTGGGACTGTGACTCCGGGCTCACTTGGCAAAAACATCCCCTGACCCTCCACCCCCCATCGCAAAATGTAATGCCCGTGAAAAGGGTAGGTGGACGCAGTGTTATATAGAACATAGTCCTGAGAGCACGATTGAAAATGAAAACTAGATATAGTATATGGTATAAACTATGCACCAAAAAGTGTGATATAAGATGAACCGGGCCTTGAAATATAATATGCAATACATTGTGCGCAATTACAGATTCATTGGAGAGCGCGAGATAGCACAGGCGCTAGTGCTTGCTATGTGATATGCGCCGTGGAGTGTAATATGCACAGGGCAGTGTTGTGTAACCTAAGTAGTCTCTAAAGTTGTAATATAAAATATGTGCTGGGTAGTGTAACATTGCATATGCACTGTGACAAAGATATGGATCCCAGATTATAATATGTATGGCATAGCGCTGTGCTTTTAACATAGGCATCGAGGAAGGCACGTTAGATGGGGCAATATAACCCGTGCGAAGGCAAGTGTGGCATGACATATTCACGGGGTGGTGTTACAGTGCACATGGGCTAGAGAGTGTCATAGCATACGCACTAGCTGGTGAAATACAACACTGAGGTGTGTGGCACTCGGCGGGCACTGGTGTGTGTAACACAGCATTGGGCTCAGCCAGGAGCACGCTGTGACTCTCAAGTGAGGTTTGTCTCCTTTCCAGAGAGTAAAATAAAAAGTATTACACATCCGGCGGTGGATGTGTGTTTTATTAACCGTGAGGGGGTTTCTTGCATAGTTTGGTCGAATTTTTGTCGAATCCCCTTTGAATGGCTTGGTGTGCATGTGTATTAAATGTGCCCATCAATAGCTACCCAGGTTTGTATAAATAAATGACAAGGGTGTCTACTTGGAGAGTACCCACCAGCGGGGGCGCCGGGATTAGGCACGGTAGGGTGTCAGACATGTCAGAGCTTCACTATCGGTGTGAATACATTCTACGTGGATTCATTGTATGCATAGTCGCCTTTTAATGAATATCACGCAAATCGTCATGGTGATAGGTACATACGGTTTGTCCAGCATGTCCTAGGTGTTTCTATAAATATATATATTTTTTTAAATAATAAAAATCAAAGGCCGGCCCCGGGGGCCTGAGGAGGGGGGCAACACAGCCCCCCTCCTAAAGAATAAAAATAAAAAAAAATAGGCCATGACCCGGGGGTTGGGGTCCCCGGGGCCGATTAAGGCCTTGGGAGGGCCAAATTAATTTTTTTCAACAAAAAAAATTAGGGTGCAGGCCCTGGGGGATGGGGTCCCCAGGGCTAATAAATTGGAAAAAGAAAGGGGGCCACACAGCCCTCCTTCTAAAAAAAAAAAAAAAAAAAAGACCGGCATCGCACCGGAGGCCACGCCCCCTCCTTGCAGCACTCTGCAAATGCGCCCCCTGGCCAGTTGTAAGTTGAGGAATTAATTCCCCTTCAATACTGAGGGTCCCTGAGGGCCAACTAGCCCAACAGGTATCTCCAGTATGCGCCAGGGAGCTGCGTTGCAGACAGGTGTTCTGAGGCCACGCACCTTTTTACACCTCCATGCAACGCAGCTCTGTGGCGCTTACTGGAGGTACCTAGTGGGCTAGTTTGACCCTAGGGACCCTTAGGATTCAAGGGGACTTAATCTCTCAACTCAGAACGGCCACAGGGCGCGTTTACACAGTGGTGAAGGGAGGGGACGGGGCCTGAGGTGACGTGTGCAAACACGCCCTGTGGTGCATTTTTAAGTTGGGGAAATAATTCCCTTTCAATCCTGAGGGACCCTGGGGTCCAACTAGCCCACCAGGTTCTTCCCGTAAGCACCACTGCTCTGCGTTGCAGAGAAGTGGTGCAGGCCGTGCCACTTTTTACACCTCTCTGCAACGCAGCTCTGTGGCGCTTACTGGAGGTACCTAGCGGTCAAGTTGGACCCTAGGGACCCTCAGGATTCAAGGGGACTTAATCTCCCAACTTAAAACGGCTACAGGGCGTGTTTACACAGTGGGGAAGGGAGGGGACGGGGCATGAGGTGACGTGTTCAAACACGCCCTGTGGTGCGTTTTAAGAGGTAGTTTTAATCCCCTGCCCTATTACATACTAGGGGCTTACAGAGGAGGTCATGTTAATCACAGGGGGACCCCAACGCATAGTGTGCCCTAGTGTATGTAGGTGTTTTCACTGTATTCTGAGTGTCTTTTAACATAGCACTGGCTCTAGGACTGGTTAGTCAGACTCAGTTACCACCAGTATCCGTCTGAAAAAGTTGAGGGTACAGGATGATTTTGCAACAAGGCTTTTTTCTGCTCTTCTGTTTGTTCTTTCTGCACGTTATACTTCTTCCTGCACTTTTCTTCGTCTTTGAGGACTTCTGTTGCTTCTTTCTGCATTTCTTTTTTTTCTTTCTGTGCGTTTTTCCTTCTTTCTTCACATGTCCTATCTCTGTAGGCATAGCTAGAAATTAGCATTTAAAAAACCTTTGAAATTCACAGAAAAAACCATAGGTTTCAGGGGCGTTATAGTTAGCTGGACTTTTCACTCGTACAAAACCATAGAAATTCCCCTGTTATAGTTAGTTCAGCTAACTATAACTCGCGCGCCCGCAATGCACTGCTGATGACGTCACATATTACATCACTCATGACACGGTCAGTGACATCACTCATGACATCACTGATGACATCATCCTTGTGATAGAGTGGCAGACCTCCTCTCCCCCTTATATAACCTTTGATACACACATTAAAAAATAGAAATTAAAATTTTCAAAACAATGGACATACCAATACCAGTTACAACAACCTACTCAGTAATTGTAAGATCCACATCCACTCATTCACCAACAGTCCTATACAGTCACTCATACATGTACTCACTCATCATATGTACTCATACACCTATACATCCTGTTACACAACGCCACTCATCCATAAAGTTACTCATACACATAGTCACTCATGCTAATAAAGAATCAAACATCCGTTTACCTGCATATACAGTTATACACACACCACCACACTTACTTCTACAGAAACTTACACATACTTAGTCTTTTAAACAATCACTTATAGAAACACATACTTTTTCATACAGGAACTCTTTCAATCTCTCACTCTCACATATACTCACTTATATACACCAATAGTCACATATACTAGTTTGAAACATATGTAGTTACTCATAGAGGCACTATTGAGACAGTCATTCACTCACTAACACACCATGCACACACTCATCCACCCATACAGTCCTGCACACATGCTGTCTTCAACACATACAAACAGTGAGTCACTCATTCATGCACCTATGCACTACGTAATACCCCCCACCGAACCATACAGACATCAGACACTTATACTGATACTCAAAAACCAACTAATTACCTATATAGACACTCATGTAGCTACTCACCAACCCATGCAGCCACTTATACACAAAGTGAGAGACTGATGCAGATATTTACATATTTAAACATTACTCACTAAGCCATGTATTCACTAAGATACACTTAATCAGTCAGTTATACAATCAATTTTTCAAAAACAAATCATCCATTTAGACACTTATATACCCATTTATTCTTCCATCGACCTTGAGATATACATATATAAAACATATGTAATTTTCAGAAAAACACACATTCACTGATGAGGACATCAGTGATGTCATCAGTGATGTCATTTGAGATGTCATCAGTGATGTCATGAGTGATTTCACTGACCATGTCATGAGTGATGTAATATGTGACGTCATCAGCAGTGCATTGCGGGCGCGCGAGTTATAGTTAGCTGAACTAACTATAACGGGGGAATTTCTATGGTTTTGTACGAGTGAAAAGTCCAGCTAACTATAACGCCCCTGAAACCTATGGTTTTTTCAGTGAATTTCTAAGGTTTTTTAAATGCTAATTCCTAGATATAACGTGCCTGAAACCTATGGTTTTTTCAGTGAATATATATATATATATATATATATATATATATATATATATATATTACCTACTGGCAATCGTCAGTAGATAGTTATAGTTAGGACCTAGTTTCCATAGAAAAAGCGTTTTTTTACGTGCCTATATCTTTGACGCCTGTTGACGAGGTGTCATAGTAAGTGTTGTTGTGCTTGGGAAGTTTCGGGGTGATACATTAAGCGGGGGCCCAAAAAAAGGGGGCTAAAAAAATGCATTTTCCCATTTTTATTTACATAGGACGCGTAGTCGAACCTACAGCACGAACCGCTTGACGGAATTACACCAAATTTGGCAGAAAGGTAGATTTTGTTACGCAGATTGTGCTTTTGGTTATTTGGTGCAAATCCATTCAAACATTTTTCTGAAATTTGTTTTAAATATTTTTGGCCACTGAGCCTTCGCGAAAAAAGACAAGCTTGTGCAGGGAAATGCACATCTCTGGTTGGCTGCCAACACTTCAATGAGGAAGTGTTGTCAGGACTGTGCTTCACCGAGTCCCAAAA
This sequence comes from Triturus cristatus, assembly GCF_964204655.1. NCBI lineage: Eukaryota > Metazoa > Chordata > Amphibia > Caudata > Salamandridae > Triturus > Triturus cristatus. The sequence continues at coordinate 1,065,337,127 of NC_140579.1, read as the reverse complement.
ACAAATGTAAAAAAAAAGGAAAAGAGGGCAGGGTAGCAATACCCTGACCTCAGAAATTTGGTCCAGGATTCCCAGAGGGACCCCAACAAGACAAAAAAGCATTTTTTAAACATTGCAGCAAAATCGCTATATTTGCGTAAAAAAGGTTTGTTTTTTAATAACCCTCGGGTGGGCCAGGTCCCGGGGGCATGTATTTAAAATAGGAGGGGGCGCATGGGGCCCCTCTCCTAGGGCTTATGAAAGCCTCAGAGACCGCCACCTCCCCGGGGCACTTCTTATTATGAATGCTGGCGGGCCCACAGACCCATACCAGTACTTACATAATGCTATGCTCCAAGTTTTAGACATAATAGTCATGGGAGAATGAAACCCACGAATAGAAGTTTTTTTTCATATTTTTGCTGAGTATTCAAATATTGTAACGTTTTTAAGCCAACTATAAAAGTAAACAGATTTTGAAATAGAAGTGGAATGGCATTTAATGTGGTGATAGTTTGCTGATTATAATTATAGGTGTATTAACATGAACAATGCGTTTTAACTTTGATGGCAATGTTAAACAAAGTACATATGTTTATTGTACTTATGTGCCTATGTAATGGCATTGATTATAGGGTTATGTTATGTGGGTGATAATGTGCACGCATTAATCTTAGAATGTTGAGAGCGATTGTATCAGGACACAACATGATCAATAGTGGAACAATTTTAAAGATATTTGTTCTATCCGTGCCTAAGCCTATCTGTGGATATGATTTTTGGAGCACAGATGTTTATTTGTAAAACGTGTTACTCAGGGAGTGGTGGTATGTGCATGTGTGTTCTTAAAAGCTGCATGGATCCATTTTTATGACTGATTATCCAAATGTTGCTGAGATGTGTATTTATGCTTCACTGTCTCTTAGTCAAGGAGTGATGTTCATGGGTGATTGTCCAAAAGCTGTGTGTATGTGTGGTCATGCTGCATGTTTGGTTACTCAGTGAGTGATGCAAGTGCAGGAGTGTATGAAGACTGCATGCATGGCAATGGTTTTGTAGGGCATATTTTGAACGCAAGACGTGATGCACATTTGCAATTGTCCATGCGCATTGAAATTTGGTAACCATTTTGAAGCTATCTGAAAAGCAAACTATTGTATAAATTCTTACGTGCAAGTTAAAAAAAATGCGTGTAGAACAATAATCTAGACCAGAGATTGATGAAGATCTACTGCAAGCTGTCTACACAGAAGGCAACCAGATGTCCCCTAAATGAACAGCATTTGTGACATACTTTAGGTTCAGGTGATTGGTTAGACTATTAATAACCGTATATATGGCACCCAAGAACAAAGGTTCCTTGGAGTTTGAAGTTCTGCAGGAATTCGAACATACCCCATTGCACTGCACACAGGACTTGACAGTGGGTGCATAAAGCATTAAGAAACTTTAACAAGACTGGAACTTCTCACCTTCAGCTCACACATTTATCTCTGCAACAATTAAGCTGCTTTACTAGGATTCAAATGTGATTACATGTTCTGCATAAGACACATTGACCACGTGAGCCAATTCTCAGTTCTGGGGTCTCACTTACTTGGCTAGTAGATATAGGCGCCCATTACGAGCGGCCCAGTGTTTTGTGTGATAGTTATCGCACTAGATAAATATACTGGGTGCGATAATTATTACAGATTAGTAGCCCAGTGTTTACTAGATGTTTTTCCATCTTTAAATTCTGCCTGGTTTAACCTGGTGAAATTTTAAAAAGTTTGCAATCTTTTTCCAGCCCAGTAATTACCAGATGTGCTAAGCATCGCAACACTTATAATTGCAATGTCTGCACAAACAGGTCTAGAAAGAAATGGGTCCACTACTTTTTTAAATGCAGCCATTTGCTCCTCCTCCCTCACTTACTAGAAGAATCAACATTCTTGGGTTTTTTTCCGTTTTTTTCCCCTTCAACTTCTTGGACGAAGACTTACTTACACATATGTAAGATGACACTCACCCACCTACTCCTGTACAAAATACACTTGTGCATTTGTTTATGCTTTGCGGTGGCTCACACAGGAAGTTTTACACCAAAAATCACAACAATAAAATATGATATACATTTTGTAACTATCCGCGCATTTACCCATAACTGTGTTAGTAATTATCCTCATTGACTGTTGGAAGGCGGACCCCGAGGAGTCGGTGAGACCACCAAGGGGGGGCCCTCTCACTGCACGAAGTAGCCGAGCGCTGCCGAGAAGTCTCCTGAGAGATCCTTCTCCTATCCCGTACTAGCACAGTAACACCACCACACCGGACTCAAGGAGGTTGTCTCAAGACAAGCAATTCTTTATCATCAATAAAAGGTTACGAGTTCAATATTTACACGAAGGGATCGAGGGATCCACCAAAAGTCTCAATGTCTCTTTGGAAGGGTAGGGGTAGCGGGACAGTCTTTGGCAGGAGTGTGGTACGAGGGTACCTGGGGCCCAGTTCTTATCCTCACGCTGGAGGACCTCCGATCTCGGAGGGGTCGAGCCGCGACGGCGTCAGCAGGGCTCTGGCGTACAGTTCGTGGAGAGCCGCGATTCAATCAGCAGGGCTCTCAAGATGGTTTCTGCTCAGCTCGAGCCGCGACGTCGTCAGCAGGGCTCCGAGGAAGGTTCCAGCGAGGTTGGGCCGCGACAGCGTCTGCAGGGCTCCGATGTTCCAGGTGGTTCAGAAGGGTTCACAGGAGGGAGCCGCGACGCAGTCAGCAGGGCTCGTGATGGTTCCGGCAAGAGTTCGTTTCCGTAGGGTCAGCCGCGATTCGATCAGCAGGGCTCTCGACTCCGGGATACAACTGCCGAGCTGTGGTGGGGTCGCCCCAGATATAGGTCTGGAGCCCTTTGATGTCCGGACCTATGCGCCCGAGGGGGCGGAGTGGCCGGGTGGAGGTGGCCAGACGCCCAGCAGGAGAGGCGCCAGGCCCATGGGAGTTTGCAGGGTGATCACACCTCGAGAGGGGAGGACAGTTGGGGGTCCCATCGATACTGTCCTCCGCCGGGGCGATGAATGGTTCCTGCGGCACCCCCTGGCCAGTTCGTGGTGCCTCGATGTCGGGGCTTCGTTGGAGTCGAGGCTGGGTTGAGCGGGGTCGCGCCGGCTGGGGCACGGTGTGACGTGGATGCCAACAAGATGGCGGAGCCACGAGGAGTATGCGACCACGTGTAGCTCCGGGTGAAGGGCCTTGGTGCAGTCCAGACGGGTGGCCCGTGACGGCCGGGGCGGGGAACGGCCACAATCCAGGGGGTTAAGGACCACGCCACGAGGCCAGGTCCAACATTGACACTCTTGAAAAATTCCAAGGTTGCATGTCATAGGCTGGAAAAACGTGTTGGCTGTGCTCTGAACATAAGTAAAGAGGTAATAATAATGTGTAACTAACGGAACCAAGCAGTAAAAATCGGAAGAATAAAAATTATTTTCTCATTCTCAACTGGAATTCGTTTTGTAAAAGAAATATATAATGAATGTTGATTTATATATTTTCATGTACTACACTTTCAGTCCTGTGAAAAGAGGTATGTTCAGGGATCTCAATTTACCAGGCTATGTTTATTTTATTTTATTTAAGAAGTTGTATATAGCGCTGGCCTGACCTGAGGGTATCGGAGCGCTTTACAACAGATACATTGCAGAGAATCACATAAAGCATTAACAGTGCAGGTTGATGGTGGGGAGATCTGATTCGAAGTCTTGGGGACAAGGAGTCGAAGCAGTGCGAGGTATCTGCTTCCTCTCTCCGACTGCTCCTATCGGTTCCCTAGGGAGCGGTCAAGGAACAGGATTTTGAGTTGGCTTTTGAATTTTACAAAAGAGGGAATAGTTCTGATGTGAGGGGTAATAGAGTTCCAGATTTTAGGCGCGCTCCCGGCAAAGGATCGTGCCGCAGTTTTTTGTTTTTGAGTTTCCAGCTGGATGAGTAGGAGGGAGTTTGAGCTTCTGAGGTTCCTGGCCTGACCAGCTTTTTTGAGTTTGTCCGCCAAATATTCAGTTTTGCCGGTGTGCAGGACTTTGTGTGTGAGGCAGGCTGTTCTGAAGCTAACCGGCATTTCAACTGGGAGCCACTTAAGTTCTCTGAGTGCAGGAGAAATATGATAGAATTTCTTGATTCTGATGACCATTCTGGCTGAGTCGTTGAGAGTTGTTTTGAGGGGAGCCAGATGTGATTTTGCTATTCCTGAGAGGACTGCATTCTCATAGTCCAGTCTTGACAACACCAATGCTTAGGTGGCCTGTTTGAGATCACTTGGCGGAATTAAAGGTTTTCTTTTGTTCAGTAGCTTTAGGTTAAGGAAAGCACTCTTAGCTGAGTTTTTGATGTGTATGGTCATGTCCAGTTTTGGGTCTAGCGTGATGCCGAGTGATTTGACAGTCGGCCAGGGTGAGGTTCCCGTTGAGCACATCGACGGCTTTTAGCCATTCAGCAATTTAGGGGTTCTCCTCTCTATTCGAGATGAGGAGTATTTCGGTTTTGTTGGGGTTTAGTTTAAGGTGGTTACATGACAGTCAGTGTTGAACATCTCTCAGTATGTCATTGAGTCTTTGAATGTCTCTGATGGAGGCGGTTTCCAAGTAGATCTGGGTATCGTCAGCATAAAGATGGAAGCGGATGTTGGCTTTTTTGAGTAGTTTGGTGAGAGTTTCCATGTAGATGTTGAAGAGTTGCAGGGAGAGCACTGAGCTTTGAGGGACTCCCTTGTTGACTGGGTGAAGGCTGGATGCAAAGTTTTTGATTTTGATTTTTTGAGTGCGATTGTGTAGGAAGGAAGAGCACCATTGGAGGACCACCTCGCCAAGTCCGGCTCTTTCTTGGAGAGCCCTAATGAGGAGTTTGTGGTCTACCGTGTCGAATGCTGCCGATAGGTCTAGGAGAATGAGGAGGCAGCATGGGTCAGAGTCTAGTGATTTGTGGATATCGTCGATGATGTTAAGGATCGCTGTTTCAGTGCTACATCCTTTTCTGAAGCCAGACTGATGGAATTCAAGGAGGTTGATGTTGTCCAAGTGTTGGGTTAGTTGTTGGAGTACGCATCTTTCTAGAATTTTGGGCAGAAGAGGAAGGTTAGAGACCGGTGTAAAGTTATTCAGATCCTTTATGTCAAGGCCGGGTGTTTTCAGCAAAGGCGTGACTTGTCCCACTTTAAGGCAGTCTGGAACTACTCAGTTTTTCATGGAGCTGTTTATGATCATGCACCAGAGCGGTGCTATGGAGCGCTTCAGCTTTTTGGTCAGTATATGTGCAGTGAGGGCCATCCTCATTGGGAGAGAGCCATTTAGATAGCTCAATGGCAATCTGTAGTCATTCTATGTTCATTTTTAAGGTCACAGGGTCACATTTTAAATGTTTATATCTCTAGGAATTATAAAATGCAGGCACCTATAGATCAATGCATTGTGTGCCAGTGAAAATAGAGGCTTCAAAAGGCTCTCAACTTTTCACATGTTCAGTTCTTATGGTCTACATTTTGCCTGCAATGACTGTAGTAACACTACCGACAGCCCTTTGCAGACCACTAGCCCATTCCTCTGACTGAGGTCAGTCTTAGCCCATGGGGTAGGAATGGGGAAGTGGTGTAGTGCATGGCTGGCAGGGAGACTGGTCCATGATCATAGGGCTGGTAGTTCCCCAGGCGACTGACGTATGTTACCTCCTAAGGAGCTGAGTTTAAGTATTCCTTGTCAAATGTTTTTATTGTCAATGGCTAACTACCTGTTCAGCAGTAAATGTATACGTTAAATAAATGACTTTGTTTGCTCATTTCAGCCATCATCTGCATAGGTTCTATTTAATTATACATTTTTCAGACAAAAAACTTTAGGACAATCTTTGAAAAGCCATCCGCTTCCTGAATCTCGTTTAGCCCCGGCTCCCTCGTTCATGGGTTACACACCCTGTACCATGCTTTGTAGACCCTCAGTTATGCTTAGGGGCATAGCATTGTGATTGTTAGTGCAGCAGGTGCAGTGGCAGCAGGGCCCAGCAGTGTGAGGAGCCCACTAAAGCCAAATAATGACTGCTTTTTAACTACCCAGCTGAGTTAGGTGCCCAGTTTCGTTTGATCCAAAGCACCATAGCTATGCTACGTGCACTACAGTAGCACAACTCAAAACTGGAATAATACAAGTTCCCCCATTACCTTTAATCAAAAAGACCAAACCAATACAAAACTACAGCGCCTTTATCAATAACAATATTTATCAACTAACTTTCCTCTAGATTCAAAACTGCATACAAGTAATCGGCATACAAACTCTAATAATGTTGCATAATAAATAACTAAGTACAACCCTTACAGCTAACATTAGAAGCTAACTAGCTTCCATGGAGCAGCATACCTCCATCCGCAAAACCCTTCAATGCCTCATCAGGGTCAGGAAGCGCTATATAAATCTACAATACAATAAATACAAGACTTGTCATGCCGTACACACCCTTATGGTCACACTGGTAGGCTGCTCTTTGCACCCTTAAGGACCAACTACCCTGTCCTCACTAACCAATTTTAGGAAAAAAATTGTAATTCGCAAATGTGTTAACCTTTTTTAGCACCTGGATCAATATTAGGCCCAATCCCACCGTCCCTGGCAGACGGTGTAAGCGTTTATCGTACAGTAGAGTTGTTTTCTGGCACCTTGAGGTTTTCTCCGTTTATTTTTTCACATTTGCTGACTTAGACCTCTAGCAGTCGAGCGTCAGACGCATAGCTACATCAATATGGTAATGGCCCACATCCTTCCTGCAGCTAGCAGACAGTTCACGTGGGCAGAAGGGCGACGGGCCTCTTCTGGTCTGCCACCAGGAGGTTCTGAATTATCGTCAGAAAACTATTTTGGACGTATTCGTTTTTCGCAAACTGCTTCACATTGGGGGGTCTGATTTTTTAAGCACTAAATGCAGTCATTGCCACCAACTGTGACTGACACTTAATGTACAACTTTAGAAGGAAGGAACGGTGCAGTCAATTGCACACAGATCACTGCGGCACGAAGTTCGTTAACCTACTGAGCTTTCTTAAAAGCTTATTCTGAAATTATCAAAAGGTACTTATTACAATATCTGTGGGTGTTCGGTACCATGCAATTTAAAGGCTTCCCCCTTAAACAGTTGAGCAATCATTCTGAATAATATTTTATTCTTAGAGTCGCAAACCTCCAGTTATAAGTAGTCCTGGCTTGGCAAAAACGTAGACACAAACCGAACATATCCAATTATTGCCTGGATCAATTTCTGTTTCAGTCGTGTTGGAAGGAATCAGCTTTGAACGTTTTTTTATTACTCCTCGAGTCGTGTTGCCTACATCACTATCAGTGCTGGAAAGGTGGGTGGGGGAGGGAACCTGGCGGATCCCGGTTCCGACAGCTGTTTTGGGGCCGGCTCTGGGATCTGTCTGACCCAGAAAAACATGCTAAACTGGTCTCGGTGTCATTTTCCGACAGTGGGACATACTTCAGCAGCGCCCACATTCAGTTTGGTGCAGCATCCTGCAGGTGATGGGGAGCTTTCTAATTTTAACATCCAGCTGGACCTGAAACAAAGGCCTCATTTAGAGGGCCTTCAGCCCTCCTTTTGTTCAAGTATCATCCTGGCAGGGAGTCTAACACCTAGACGCCAATCCTATGGAGAAAACAAAGTTGGACAGTTTGTTATCACTTTACAAGAAGTTAAGAGTAACTATTGGAGGCAGGTTTTAAACCTTATTCAACTCCCTATGTAAGAGATGTGCTTGCACTGTCAGATTTATCTGTATGAGTAATTAAACAAATATTGTATGTATTTTATAGTACTACTCATCCCAGAGTAGACTGTCAGAGAACTTTACATCACACACAGGAGCCATACATCACACAAGAGTGTAAATTAATGTACAGGAAATGTTACATGAGACAATTAAGCTTATAAGGTGTAGGAATCACATATCATCCATAGTGGTGGAAATTATATGTTAAGAGTGAATGGTCATAAGAAACACAAAGTCAGGATATAAAACATAATGCGGTAATTGTGGTTAGTTGTACAAACAGGACTTTATTATTTTCCACAGGAACTCTTCTTTGCAATCTTAGAATAACTACATATTGAAAGAAAAACATAAAGTCCTAAACCCAAGGCCACTGGAATTATGCAACTGCGCATTGCGAAGCTTGACTGTTCCCCTTTGTGTTGCTTAGTGCTATATTTTTATGTTAAACTGGTATTAATGAGGTGCAACCTATGCCGAGGAAGTGTTAACAAGTGTAAAAATGTCAAAATAGTGAAGTAATATTCTTATCAGATGTGCCGCGTTACACCGCATACTTTGCCGTTTCTTGCTGCATAATTTACTCATCTCTGCCACATAATTTGGCCCTTGCCTACCGTATAATTCCAGTGCCCCTGCCCATGACTTACACTTTTCATGCTGCACCTTGATACCTGTAAATAGATCACTGTGCTACTCTAGAAGACTTGCACCATATGAACTGGAAGTAACAAAATGATCTCAGTGTCCAAAGCAGTAACCCACTTACCTCTCTAAATAAAATACTAATCTTTGATCTGCATCTTACACAAAGTGTAGCCACATTTACCCTTTATGTTACTTTATGAGTCAAAACTGTGATTGGATGTTAACCACTAGAGTTATCTCACCGCTATTATAAACTCTTCAACATTGCTGGACGCACAGTGATCTCTGCAGCAGGTGTGTTAACCATGTAAGATATTTTAAATTGCAGCCTTTTTGTGACCAATTAAGTAATCTACACCAGGTTTACTGTCATATGTCCTTTTTGCCACTTTCTTTGGATCTGATTTTAAAATGTTTTCTAGAAGTTGATTGTCAGACTCTACATTTCAAGCTGTGCCCCTCATGACTCCTCCTCCTATCCTCTGCCACACTTTGACCCGTAATTTATGGGTTCCTGGAGTAATTTTTTTTCCAATTTCAACACTGATCACCACCACCTAAAATTGGGCACGGTGCAACTGTGCTGTTTCAACAACGAAGCTGCATGATTTGTTACCCTATTTCTGCTGAAGAGTCAAAGGCACACAAACCCACAGGATTGTTCCTGCATGTTCAAAAATGTTTCTAACTTGTCAGAGGTTCACAAAGGATTCAATGAATTCCCCTGAGAGCCACAAAGCTTAATAAAAATGACTCATGCAGATTTTGCAAAAGAAAGAAAATTCTATGTAAGCGAATGCGTTGTAAATGAAACTTCTCACCTGTTTACCTTTCCCTACAGATGGAATATATATGGCCCTACGGCAAACCACCATGCACTTGACATCTAAGCGACCCCCACATAAACCCGAAAAAACTTAGTCTAGGTGATATAGAACATTAAGTATCAGTTTCTCCTACATCTTGCATCACTCCAGCAGACCATCAATTAGCCATCATAGAGTGTCCTACAGAGGCTTCCATAGTTGCCAATAGAAACTCATATATTCCACAACTAATCCTCACATAATGCCCAGCAGTCACCTAGACCCCAATCGCAGCTGTCCCAGTGTGCCAAATGGTAAGGATAATGTCACAGAGAATACATGAAATTATAGACTTTATTGTCCCTGATACCCTTAGAAGGCCAACATGGGTGGATAGCTACTTCGAGCACATATCTGCTCTCTTGTTTCCTTTTCTTTGTCCCTCTTGAGCTCACTTAATTTTGCCTCTCCCGATGTGCTGACTGGATCGCTCAGAACAAGTCTCACGCTCCCAAGAAAGGGCAGAGCGTGACAAAAGCCACCACACATTGCCCGTTGGACAACAGGCACTCTGTAACCCTCTACTGTCTTCATAACTGGCATTTTCCTACTACCTGTCTCCCAAAATTCCCTCACATAACTCCCACCCTTACATATGCGGACCACAGTGTCCACAGATCCTCAACTTGCCATCAACAGACCCTCACACAGCGCACAGCTGACCTTAATATTGACCACTGAAAACCCTTGAATAGACACAAACTAGCTCACACATAGCACCACACAAATTTTCAGATAGCCCCAAGTGCTGCGTGGTCCTCATCAGACTCTAGCTGATCATCCAAATGTTCTCGGACTCTTTTCTATTCTCAGTGTATACTGGTCATGTAGTCTATACCAGGCTTCTCCAACAAATGGCTCATTAGCTACATGTAGCTCTCCAGCTACCTGTTTGTAGCTCTCCTGTGTGCAGCCCAAACTAAATTAGGAACTTTTGCATGGTTGAATTAATATATGTATACCAAAATTGAACAGTGTGTATTCAGGACACAAATATGTTATGTGTGGAGAAAAATGGTTTAATTTCCGAAATATATTTAAAGTAATTGGAGTGATAAATGAAGTGTCATTGAGAAGCCTTGTTACTAATATTATTACCTTGGCACCATGTGCATTGCAGCTATGGCTGTTGCATACTAACCATGAAGAGACATTGACACAGCATTTTTTACATTAATGCTGGAAACCTTGCATCATGCATGGAGGTGATTACTGCTGGTAACTGTAAAGGTTGTGGCCACTAATGTAATCTTGTCTGATGTGGTCACTAGTTCAACTCTAATAATATTAGTAGCTGGGATGCTTTTCATTGAGCATAAGTAGATCTTATTACTGAAAAAGTTGGAGACCCTGCTCTATACTGACAAAACCAAGCTAATACAAGAATGTCTTCTGCTAGGGGTTTCTTTCTGCTCTAAATGGCCAGCTTGGATGCTTTGAAGCAACACCAAAGGGTTGCTTTCTGAATGGTAATTAGTAATTAGTAAATCAGCTAACCTCATCACTCAGCAACTCCACCCCAACCATAGCGGAAAACGACGACGCCAACACCGCAGCCCGAACCATGCACAGATGGATCTTCGACAGCGCCAACACCATAGCCCCCCTCAAGAAAAACAACAACACCCACGCCAAGAAAGCTAGATGGTTCACCACCGAACTTCGAGAGTCCAGATGCACTTGCCGCCGCCTCAAAGGCCTGGAGGAACACCAAATCCACAGAAGTCCACAACAACTTCAGAGCCGCCACCAACGCCCACCACCAACTCATCAGAAAAATGAGGAAAAAAGCAATTGAAGACAGAATCTTCACTCAGACACACAACAGCAAAGATCTCTTCAACATCATCAAGGAGTTCGCCCAACCCACCAGCGAGTCCACCGACATCCCTCCCTCACAAGACCTCTGCGACAAACTGAGCACCTTTTTCCACCACAAAATCAAGAGCATCTACGACAACTTCGACGAAGACAACCAACACACTGAACCCCCACCAACCACCCCCGACACCCTGAAGCCAGCGATTGACAACTGGACAGCCCTCAGCACCAAAGACACACTGAAGACGATGAAGTCCATCCACTCCGGGGCCCCCATGGACCCCTGCCCCCACCACATTTTCAACAGAGCCGCCGACACCATCGCACCCATGCTCCTCCACACCATCAACTGCTCCCTGGCAACCGCCTCATTCCCTAACGACTGGAAACACACTGAGATCAACCCCCTCCTGAAGAAACCCTCGGCGGACCCCACCGACCTCAAAAACTACAGACGCATCTCCCTGCTACCGTTCCCAGCGAAAGTCATGGAGAAAGCCATCAACAGCCAACTCGCCACATTCATCGAAGAACACAACATCCTCGACTCCTCCCAATTCAGCTTCAGAAAAAAACCACAGTACGGAAACCGCCCTCCTCGCCGTAACAGACGACATCCATACCTTACTGTACAAAGGAGAAACAGCAGCCCTCATCCTCCTCGACCTCTCAGCTGCGTTCGACACAGTCTCTCACCGCACCCTAATACGCAGACTCCATGACGCAGGCATCCAAGACCAGGCCCTTGACTGGATCCGCTCCTTCCTCTCTGGCAGAACGCAGCGGGTCAGAATCCCCCCCTTTCCTCTCCGACCCTACACCTACTGCTGCAGATCGGCACATATAATTCTCCCTACTTCCACGGACAGAGTAAATCCACAGTCACACGCACATACTCTCATCATACGCTAGGGCCCATCACACTAACGTTCATTCTATTACTCTATCCACACTGAATATATAGGAGAAATCCTAAACCATCTGCATCTAAAGTGAGGTCAATGCAACCTAAAGAAATTGTCCTGAGTCATGATTTAAAACATAGGAAATACATTCGAATACTCAATAAATGACAAAGAAATAACCACCCGACACTGTGATTCAAACAAAATGGTTGTTTATCTAAATTAGTTCAAAGGAAAGTCAATCAATAGCGAAATCATTATTCTCATAGTTACCTATTCTAGCTAAATGGGTCAGGACAGGTCTCTCAGTAAAGTCTCCTGAGTCGCCGTCCTCTCAATCAGCATCGATCCTCTCGAGCATAGGTTCAAGAAGAAGTGGCCTTAGACCCTCTCTAGTCTAACAATATTTATAATGAAACTTACAAAATAAAAGTAACAAACAAACTCTAAACGTCCGTTGAGCCGCTGAGCAGAGCGAGCAGGAAAGGATGTTGATTTGCAACATTTAGAAAACCTCCGCTCAGAAAAATCACAAAAATAAAAACACGGAAGAAGGAAGCTCAAGCTAGAAAATGATACAAATGATACATCCATGAATGCTCTTCCTCGGAACCATAGTGAAGCCACCGCAAGTTTCAGAGTTCATTGTGGCTTTATTCTTTTCCAAGGGCAATTGGCAGCGAGCCTGGAGCTGCTGTCCTCACGGAAACTTTTAATACAGACAGAGGCTGTGGCCAGGTGACTTCCAACCATGTTCAGCGAGGCCTCTTGTCAAATTTCAATCACTCGAGTGCAGGCTGTAAATAGCGGCCATCTTGGATTAGGCCAAAACGGACCATCTTAATTAAAAGAAATACAAACAACATTAATACATTGTAATGATAATACAGTGTTAATACCCACTAATACCCTTATGTGTATGCAATTATCTAGCCTTCTGCGACATAAAGAAGCATTAAAGCACGTTATTTAAAAAGCGTTTGCGCTTGAACAAATAACAAAATAGCACATTAACCACACATATCTAATTAATTCGCTCACCAACTTAGTTCACGTGTTAATAAAGCAACATAAATGCATTCCCACGTATAATTCTTTCATTAGTAATATTGATTAGTCAGAAACCTTAACAAAATTAGTAATTAATAATTAATTATCAGTAACTTTAATTATGACATATAAACATAAAACTGGAGTTTAAATCTCAATAAATTTTCAATAGAACACCCTGCTCCAGCAATCCCCCCTTTGGTGATATATATCACCACAAAAATCAACCCAAAAAAAAAATTTGTCCCCATTTTAGGAGAAATTGAAATGTCTTTTTACAACACTACACACCAGACTCTTTCATCATCCCTCTTCGACTCCAAGTAAACACTCTCCCTCAATTCTTCTAATTCTATTTCTTGTGGGTCTCTCTTTGACCTCTTTTGTTTCTTTTCAGTATTCTGCCTAATTATTTTCTTTTTCCCTCCCCTGTTTTTACAACACAAACACCCTAATCTAAGTATCAATAAAGCAACAATTACACATGTCAAAGGAAATAAAATTTTACCAATAATGGTACTACCTATCTTAGCAATAAAACTCTTAACAGCAACTATCTTATTAGCTAATTTAGTCCAGATACTTTCAGCTTCCAGTGGTACTAATTCTTCATGCAAATCAGTAATATTTTTGATTTAGACCTTTAGATCTTTGCTTTCATCAGGAATGTAAGTGCAACAATGTTGAACTTTCAGCATTCCACAAACTCCACCCTCTTTGGCCAATAGAATATCAAGGGCAAGTCGATTTTGCATAGACATGGCACGTACGGCAATCATCTCCGTATTTACCAAACGAAACCCTCCAGCGGTGCTTGTCGATAAGCGATCCACCACTGTTGACAGTTTCCGAATTCCATATGCATTTAATGAAATTCCCACTGCTGGAATTAAAGCTCCAAAAATATCACCTACAATTTCTGACCAAGTTTCTCTCTTAAAACGTGTTAGTAGATTAATGTGCTCTACATCTTCTATCTTATCTATATGAAAAATCTTCGGAAAGACCAGGCCAACATAACACGTGCCATACCAATGGTCAGGCAACCTGTAATAAGCCTTATTCCCACAAATATAATACACTCCCGGGAAAACTGGATCTTCTCCACCTTTAAATCCCCATCCGGTTGCAATAAAGTATGTATCATGGCACTCACTAGTCCCAACAAAATAGCTATCATATTGGGATTTCCTTCTGGTAATGCACAGTTTACCCTTCTGTGGTGCATCTAAAGCCAAAGTTGGACTGGCCCCATTCCTTAACTCCTTTCCCATCTCAATATCCCATATTGTCTCACTCATTTTAAATTTCCCTGCCTTTTCATGCATGCTCACTCTCCTTTTCTCTACCATGTCTAAGAAAGCCTTTTCTTCTTCTTTCAAACTGCAAGTTAGATTGTTTCTAAAAATGTAATCTAATGTTAATTCTTCTGTCTCAATAAAAATCTCACCAAAAATGTTAGCTTCTTTAGCTGGATTCAGCTTTCTATTCATAGGCAATTGCCCAAAAATTTTATCTTTATTAGACATCTCATAATCTATTTTTCCTAACAAATAAAAAACACTACTTAACACACTACATGAAATTCCATACGTAGCTTGTAAATGATGATAAGTAACACCCTCTGAAACGGATGCAGGTAATTGCATACAAACGTAGCAATCCCTAACTTCCATTGTCTTTACGTATTCATACAACAACTTTGAAAAAACATTGCTAGAAAAATCATTAATTGACCTATCTTTATGTATGTAAATGTTACTACTTCTAGTTTGAATTACTTTTTGTGAACTCCTCTCTATGTTAGTCACATTCTCAGCATGTATTCCAAAAGTATCTATTGTAACTCTAAATGTAACTAATAAAGCTAGTACACCCCATAATAACATTAATAATCCTGTACAGCAGCAGCACAATCTACACCATCTTTTCAGGAAGGCACATCTACTTTGATTATTTTCTGTGTTAGCCATTTTATTACTTCGGCAGTGTCTTTTAACTTAGCCTCTACTACTTGACTACCGAATTTCTAGAACTCTAGATTATTTCAAGCAGCTAATTTCAGATTTTCTTCTTTTCACTCCTCTCCAAGTGACTCCTTCAGTTCACTCAATTTGGATGTTCATCACTTTTCACTTCTTCTTCAGCAACATCAAACTGTATCATCTTCAGCATCCTGAGCATCCGACTCTTCTCCAATGTCAGTCAAGATAACTTTCAGGATTCCAACAGTTTTCTCCTCCTCAACCACTTCTCGTACGGTCCCCTCTGGATTTCCTTGACTTTCTGCCTCTTCACCTTCAGACAGTGCCACGTACGTCCATTCCGGTGACCTATACTTCTGGTTAGGTTTTCTGATTCTCTTGATCTCCTCTGGTTCTTTTGAGACCTTACGTTTCTCACCCTTTGCTTGATTCCGACTGGACACCTCGTTCACCTTTCGATGAACTTGAACTTGCACTTGCTCGTGTCAGTCTGTACCTCAGCCTCTTTATCCTGTTAGGCCAAAGATCTCCTCTTACAACCCTTTTTGGTCTCACTTCCTTATTATTTCTTTCTCCGATCCAAGTTCTCTTTCTCAGAACTCGACCCTCTGTTTTCTCATTCTCACTCTCATCTGATTTTGTTTCATTTGCCTCTTGTTCTTCAACAATTCTCTTTTGCTCCACAGACTTCTTTCCCACCACCAATTGAGATTTCCCTATTTCTGTCCCTCCTCGGGTCTCCAACACGCAGTCTTCTTTCTGTCTACTTGTCCCTTCACCTAGCTTATCAGGAATGTTCCCTACACCTCCTCGGGGGTCTTCCGCAATCTGTCCCTCTCTATCTTCTTCTGACCCTACTTCTTCAGGAGTAATCTCAGGTGGATTTTCAACCTTTTCAACCTCCTCATCTGACTCAGGAGTAGTCTCTGTGGAATTGCTCTTTTCTCTTCTTTCTTCTCCACTCGTTGTTAGAACTTCAGGCACTCTTACAGAATCCGATCTCTCCTCTGAAACGCTCAATGTTTCTCTTGAAGCCTCTCTTGCAAAGAAAAAAAAATCACCTGACTGTCTTTCTCCTTCTCCTTCCCCCCTTTCAGGATTCTTTTTTCTTCTCACCGGTTCAGTCTCTGCATCATCACTGGAATCTGACTCTTCAAAATACTCCTTCCCAGTCCCATCCTTTGGATTTGGAACTCTCAGAGTATGACTTGCATGAACCCAGTTTTTCACACCAGCGCACTTTACTGCAGTTGTCGTAGTCAGAATAACTTGTCTTGGCCTTCCCCACCTTGGAACAAAGCAATTTCTTCTTCTGTGCACCTTTATCCTCACCCAGTCCCCTGGACTCAGATCATGGGCTTGCTTCTTTTCAAGTGTAGTAGCATCTTCTCCAACCTGGTGAAACACAGAATGAACTGCGTCAGCCAGGCCTTTACAGTAATCCAAAATCATGTCATCAGTTATTGTCATCAACTTGTTGACAGGCACGAATGCATGTCTCATTGCACGTCCCATCAATATTTCATGTGGACTCAACCCTGTGGTTCTATCTGGAGTAGACCTAATAGTCATTAGCACTAGAGGCAAGACATCAGGCCATTTCATTCCAGTGGCTAAACACATCTTACCAATTCGGTTTTTGATTGTGCCGTTCATCTGTTCAACAACACCAGAAGCCTCTGGTCTGTATGCACAATGTAGCTTCTGCTGTATGCTCAATGCTTCACAAGTTAAACCCATGAGCTCATTGTAGAAATGTCCACCTCTGTCTGACTCAATTGTCACTGGGAACCCGTACCTAGGAATCCACTCTCTTAACAGTAACTTTGCCACTGTTATTCCATCATTTCTCCTAGTCGGATAGGCCTCTACCCATCTTGAAAACAAACAGACTACCACTAGAACATACCTCAATCTATTTACTTGGGGCATTTCAATGAAATCTATTTGCGTTCTGGTAAAAGGACCTCCTTCTCTGCCTATTGTTCCTAGGCTCACCACTGTCTTCTTTCCAGTATTGAACTGCTGACAAATCAAACATCTTTGACAGATGCTCTCTGCAATCAGCCTGAACTTTGCATTGTACCAGGTTTGTTTAAAGGACCTAATCATTGCATCCCTCCCCAGATGTCCCTGGCCATGATACATTCTTGCCATTGTTGACAACATGCTATTTGGCATAACTGGTCTTCCATCTCTATAGATCCAAACATGATCTGTCTCTCTTGGGGCACAACCTGCCTTAATCCAATCCCTCATTTCCTCATCTCCTGCTTCATCCTGCAACTGTTTCACTTCATCCCACATTTCCAAGACATTAGTAAACATCACAGAACAAAAAGACATCTCCCTTTCTCGTCCCCTGTTAATCGAATGATTGTTCTTTGCACAATACTGTGCTATGTCATTGGCAAAACGATTACCAAGAGTTACAAAATCATCTCCTTGTCCATGAGCAGCACATTTTACAACTGCTAGTTCTTTAGGCAGCTGTATCGCCTCAAGCAACTTCCCAATCACTTCAGCATTCTTTATTGGAGTCCCACTCGACGTCAAGAAACCTCTCTGCAGCCAAAGTTGGCCAAAATCATGAACCACTCCAAATCCATACTGACTATCAGTCATCACAGTCACTCTCAGATTCTTCCCAATCTTGCAAGCTTTCGTCAATGCCACCAATTCAGCCACTTGAGCAGATCTTACTCCTTTCAAAGACGAAGCTTCCATAACCTCTGAAACTTTGCACACTGCATATGCTGCACTCAGCACACCATCATCAGTTCTCAGACATGATCCATCCACAAACAGCACATGATCACTCTCAGGTAATGGCAAATATCTTATGTCTGGTCTTGGTATTGTGCAGTAATCAAGCACATCCAAACAATCATGATCAACATCATCTCCCACATTCACATTTTCAGCATCTGGCAACAAAGTTGCTGGATTCACATTCACACACCTCTCAAGTCACATTTGATGCTCCCAGAATGATTTTCTCATATTTAGTAAGCCGACTATGTGACATATATTGAGTCCTGCTTCTTGTCAAAAGAATTGCCACATCATGAGGTACGAACACCCTTACAGGATATCCCATTATTATACCCTCACTCTGTTCCAAGCTTCTGCATGTAGCAGCTACTGCTTTCAGGCAACCTGGCAAACCCACAGCTACGGGGTCAAGTGTTGATGAGAAGTACGCAATTGGCCTTCTCAGTTGTCCATGTTTCTGAATTAACACTGAAAGTGCACAACCATTTCTTTCACTGCAATACAACTCAAACTCCTTCTCATAGTCTGGCATTCCCAAAGCAGGAGCTTCACACATTCTGCT
Source organism: Triturus cristatus (assembly GCF_964204655.1). NCBI lineage: Eukaryota > Metazoa > Chordata > Amphibia > Caudata > Salamandridae > Triturus > Triturus cristatus. The sequence goes on along the minus strand of NC_140579.1, from coordinate 1,065,318,755 downwards.
CTTCAACTCTTCAAATGCTGCCATTTGTTCTGCATCCAATTCCAATGGGTCTCTCACCTCACATTTAGTCAATTTAATCAGTGGCTTTGCTATCAGGGAAAAATTACTTATCCACTGATGACAATAACCCACCATCCCCAGAAACATCCTCACTTCTCTCTGGGTCATCGGGGCTCTCATTCCTCTAATAATCTTGATCCTGTCATCGGTCACCTTTCTCAGACCTTTCTCAATATTGTGTCCAAGATAATGTACTTCTTTCTTGCAAAATTGCAATTTGGCTGGAGATACCTTTAACCCCCCATCTGCCAGATGATTCAGTAAAGCTATGGTATCTACTTCACAAGCTTCATGTGTCTTCGATGCCACAAGTAGGTCATCGATGTACTGCACTAGTACTGAGCTTTCAGGCATGATCAAACTCTCCAATGATTTCTTCAATAACTGATTGAATATGGATGGACTCTCTGTATACCCCTGTGGGATACGACACCATGCTAAAATACGCTATCCAAACCGAAATGCAAAAATCGGCTGGCTGTCATGATGCAATGGAATTGAAAAGAAAGCATGACACAAATCAATCACCGTGTACCACTCAGCATCATGAGGAATCTGATACAAAATCACTGACGGATTTGGCACAATGGGACAACATGCCACCACAATTTTGTTAACTTTTCTCAAATCTTGTACAATTCTGAACTTTCCATTAGGTTTCTTTAGCCCCATTATCGGTGAATTACATGGGCTACTCAGTAACTCTCTCAAAACACCCTGTTGAATCATCTTGTCAATTATAGGGGTTATTCCCTCAATTATTTCTGGTGTCAATCTGTACTGTGGGATATTAGGATAAACAATTCCTTCTTTCACTGAAATCTTCACTGGATCTACATTATTCATCAATCCCACATCTTCTCCAGTAAAATCCCAAACTGCTGTTTTTACTGTGTGTCTCAACTCTTGAGGCAAATCATCTGGATTAAACACAGCATACGTACCAACAATCTCACTCTCTCTATTATCTAGAGTCATCCTGTACAAAACATCCTCATCTGGTGTCTCAAAAGCTATTCCATCCAGAGTACAGAAAATTGTGCAATTCATCTTACACAATAAGTCCCTACCTAACAAATTCACTGGACTAGTGTCACAGACTACAAATCTGTGCATGTCTGAAAATTTCCCTATTCCTTCCCTTACTGGTTCAGTAAGACGAGTCTTAATCTGTGTATTAGCTACACCAACCACTTGGATTGCTTCGTCCGAGAGAGGAAGATTTCTAATATCTGCTGACCTGACAGTTGATCTCGTCGCTCCTGTGTCTACCAAAAAAGTAACACTTTCCCCATTTATTTTCCCATCTACAAATGGTCCTGCCTGGTCTATTTCTAGAGTTGCACCAAGTATGCACTCTTCGGCACCGTCAATAGTCCCCTTCAGACTCACTCCCCTCATTCTTTAGCCAGTACTGCTGTACCGGGTTTGTACGTCTCGGTTTGTTTACCTGCTCATCATTGTAGAATCCCGAATCCTGGTTATACTTTTGGGACCCTCTATTCTGCGGCAAGGGCGGTTTTGGCTCTTGACTCTGCTGTCTGACAACCTTCTGCTGTTGCTGCTGATGATTACACCCCTCGTTCTGCACCTGTTGATTCAATGATTTATTCTCATTACTCACTAATGGTGGATTGGTACACTCGGATCTCCAATGCCCCAATTGTCCACAGTTGTGACATGGGAACTTCTTCTTCGCTTCTTCTAGATTCCCCTTTCCCTTCCCTGTGCCATATCTGGGCCTATTTCCTGGATTGTTTGCCTGTTCCACCAGCTGTGCTTCTTGTCTTTCTGCAACTTTCACCTGTGCCCACATTGCCTTTTCTTTCAGCTTTCTCTGCTTTGCCTCAATTTCATCACTGAAATACTTTGCATGTCTCAAGATTTCATCAATCTTTTTACTCTGCCAGTCAACTGTGTGCTCACGAATCCTTTCACTGATTTCGGGTCTCAAGCCATATACAAACCTGTATACAAAATGACTCAAATCCTTATCACCCAGGTGTTCATCTCCACTAAACTGTTTAAAAGCCAGTATCAGCTTTTCATAAAAAGCATGAACTGATTCTTTTGCTTCCTGATGTGTTCGATCTATCTTAACCCAGTCTGTCTCTTTCGGGGGTACCTTATTCTTCAGGAACACAATAACCTGCTCATACTTCCTCATGACCTCCGGGTCTGGAGCTCCTGTTTTCGGATCTCTTGGATACTCCTTAGCAGGCCAATCTACAACTATTTTACACTCTGCCCACAAGTCTGCTGGAACAATTATATCAAACAGACTATTCAGGTCAATCCACAGCACTTTTGACAATTTCACAAACCTATCTACCTGCCTATACCACTCAACGGGCTTTTCTCTCAGTCGAGGGAAATCATATGTAAATGACAAAATATCCTGCCTAGTCCATGGGACATGTACATATCCTCCTCCTGGAATCTCTCTCATAGGATAAGCATCCACTGTTTTTTCTTTTTCTCTCATAGGGAAAGCTAAGTAAGTCCTGTCCACTGAATCTTCCCTTTTCTTGTACCACCTATCCTTCCACTTTTCCACATCACCCCATTTTCGCAATAAGGAAATCATTTCCTTAATCTGCCCTGTTCTGCCAACACCATTTAGATTTTCAATATCTTTTTCCAGGAAACTGCTGCAGATCGGCGCATATAAATTCTCCCTACTTCCACGGACAGAGTAAATCCACAGTCACACGCACATACTCTCATCATACGCTAGGGCCCATCACACTAACATTCATTCTATCACTCTATCCACACTGAATATATAGGAGAAATCCTAAACCATCTGCATCTAAAGTGAGGTCAATGCAACCTAAAGAAATTGTCCTGAGTCATGATTTAAAACATAGGAAATACATTCGAATACTCAATAAATGGCAAAGAAATAACCACCCGACACTGTGATTCAAACAAAATGGTTGTTTATCTAAATTAGTTCAAAGGAAAGTCAATCAATAGCGAAATCATTATTCTCATAGTTACCTATTCTAGCTAAATGGGTCAGGACAGGTCTCTCAGTAAAGTCTCCCGAGTCGCCGTCCTCTCAATCAGCATCGATCCTCTCGAGCATAGGTTCAAGAAGAAGTGGCCTTAGACCCTCTCTAGTCTAACAATATTTATAATGAAACTTACAAAATAAAAGTAACAAACAAACTCTAAACGTCCGTTGAGCCGCTGAGCAGAGCGAGCAGGAAAGGATGTTGATTTGCAACATTTAGAAAACCTCCGCTCAGAAAAATCACAAAAATAAAAACACGGAGGATTACAGCCTGCACTCGAGTGATTGAAATTTGACAAGAGGCCTCGCTGACTATGGTTGGAAGTCACCTAACCACAGCCTCTGTCTGTATTAAAAGTTTCCGTGAGGACAGCAGCTCCAGGCTCGCTGCCAATTGCCCTTGGAAAAGAATAAAGCCACAATGAACTATGAAAAACTTATATATATATATAGAAATCCTAAACCATCTGCATCTAAAGTGAGGTCAATGCAACCTAAAGAAATTGTCCTGAGTCATGATTTAAAACATAGGAAATACATTTGAATACTCAATAAATATATTATATTATATATATATAGGAGAAATCCTAAGCCCATCACACTTATATTCGTTCTATCACTCTCATCTGATTCTGTTTCATTTGCCTCTTGTTCTTCAACAATTCTCTTTTGCTCCACAGACTTCTTTCCCACCTATTGAGTATTCGAATGTATTTCCTATGTTTTAAATCATGACTCAGGACAATTTCTTTAGGTTGCATTGACCTCACTTTAGATGCAGATGGTTTAGGATTTCTCCTATATATTCAGTGTGGATAGAGTGATAGAATGAATGTTAGTGTGATGGGCCCTAGCGTATGATGAGAGTATGTGCGTGTGACTGTGGATTTACTCTGTCCGTGGAAGTAGGGAGAATTTATATGCGCCGATCTGCAGCAGTTTCCTGGGTCAGAATCCCCCCCTTTCCTCTCCAACCCTACACCTACGACCTGCGGAGTCCCCCAGAGGTCCTCCCTCAGCCCTACACTCTTCAACGTCTACATGGCTTTGCTCGCCTCCATCGTCAGAACCTACGGACTCAACATTGTGTCATACGCAAACGACACCCAACTCATCCTCTCCCTATCCAACAAACCCAACACCGCCAGACACAACTTTCGAGAAGGCATGGAAGTCATCGCCAAATGGATGAAAAACAGCTGCCTACAACTAAACACCAACAAAACGGAAGTACTCATCATGGGTCCAAACCCAGACGCCTGGAACGACACCTGGGGGCCCCCTGCCCTCGGAAGCCCGTTTAGGGAGGGCTAATGAGGGGGTTTGGGAGGGACAAAGACCCACCTACAAAAGGTAAGACCATTGATTTTCATAGATGGCACTTCTAAAGTTACTAAAGCCAAAAGGGCACAAAACAGTATTAAATGTACTCTAGATCAGTCTTGGAGTAAGTCCAGCAACACACATGGCCAACCACTGGTAACGCAACACACTCACATACAAAATATTGGAGCAAACAAAACTATAGAATTATATTGCCAAACACAGAAACCTTTTTTGCCTTTTGAAGATCTTAATTACTGAAACAATGTATAAAATAATGTGTAATGTACTTTTTTTGCTTTTCACCATTTATTCATTCTTATATGTTATATAATTCAACACCATTTCACCATTCTTATATTTTTGAAAGCAAATCCTCTTGAATTTTATAACAAACCAATTTTGGTAATGCCTTTTCCCGTTAAATGTTAAAAAAAATGGTAATTTATTATTTTAAATGTTGTTGAATTATATACCACGTTTTACAACTCTTGCAACACACCTGGTAATATTAGGAGTGATTGGTCTGAACTTCACCACCCATCTCCAGGTGAAACACATTTCATCACCAACCAGTCACAGCCAGGCTGACCATATAAGAAATGAACTCACACACCAACGTTTTCTGTGTTCACTATGTTGGTGAACTTGTTTCTAGGATTTTGAGAAAGAGCTTTTACAGGTAAAGTTTCAACAACTTTGGGATGTCCAAAGAGCTGTCATTGCGAGATAGCACTTCTCAACTAATGTGATACTTGACAATGTTAAATGCTGGGTGAAGGGCTTGATTTACCTACAGCCCACTCCCATGCTATCCCTGCCTATGTCAAAATATTTACTGCCCTCCATTTCATGACTAGTGGATCTTCGCAGAAGTTCAACTCTGACTACATTGGCATCTCACAGGGAAGCCAGTTTCAATGTTTGCATCAGGTAATGAGTTGCATCAACAGAAGAGTGCAACAGTTTATTGCCATTTCACACTTACAGGAAGAAAGTGAAAGGATCACATGGCACTTCTATGCCTTTGGCCGATTCCCTCTTGTGCGTGCCGTTGACTGCATCCATGTGGCACTCTAGCCACCTCACCACAAAGCACACCTTTTCCACAAAAGACACTAATTTCACTCCATCAATGTGCAAGCTGTCTGCGATGTCAGTGGCTAATTCCTGGAAGCACACACAACAGTTACATTTTCAGACAGACATCTCTTGTGTGATGCTTGGTTTCTGGGAATTTCTGAGTCTCCCTATGGTGAAGTATGGGGAGAAGTAAAACAGCCTACAAAAATAGTAAAAATATGTTATGTTAAATATTAATGCAAATTATTTTTATATATTTATTTTAAATGTAGAACAAACTAAAAAAGTTACAGCACTATTAATTGAATGTTTAATTAAATCTTTATTTAATTTGAATATATTTAATTAAATACAAACATTTTTCCAAACTTTAAATCAAAAAACATAATTCGCACCATAAGTAAAACAAGCATTGGCATAGCCAATAGGTCTCGCTTTAGGGACCTTATAAGTATTTAGTTTTGCAGCACAATATTCTTGGTGCAACAACATCAGCTGTTGCATGGCTAAACCGTGTACCTTATAAGTGTTTAGCCATGCAACAGTTGATGTTGTTGCACCAAGGATATTGTGCTGGATAACTTAACACTTAGGTGCCGATTCCGATCCGTTAAACATTTCCGTACGACTCGTATCCGTATTTTTTTTCGTACGAATCGTACAAGTCACGTCCGACCCGTGAAGTACGATTCGTATGGGAAAAAGTACATACGGATCGGCCCGCTCCGTACGAATCGTAGCGGGAAAAGTTGTACGCACCGTACCCCCACCCCCCGTATGTACGCACCGTACTCCCACCACCCCCTGTATGTACGCACCGTACCCCCACCCCCGTATGTACGCACCGTACTCCCACCACCCCCTGTATGTATGTACCGTACCCCCAGCGCATACGCACTGGGGGTACGGTGCGTACATATGGGAGTGGGGGTTCGGTGCGTACATACGGGGTGGGGGTATGGTGCGTACATACGGGGGTGGTGGGAGTACGGTGTGTACATACGGGGGTGGGGGTACGGTGCGTAAATATGGGGGGTGGTGGGAGTACGGTGCGTACATACGGGGGGTACAGTGCGTACATACGGGGGTGGTGGGAGTACGATGCGTACATATGGGGGTGGTGGGAGTACGGTGCGTACATATGGGGGGGGCGGGGGGCCTGCACGCACCGTACTCCCACCACCCCCTGTATGTACATACCGTACCCCCAGCGCATACGCACTGGGGGTACGGTGCATACATACGGGGGTGGGGGTACGGTGCGTATATACGGGGGTGGGGGTACGGTGCGTACATACGGGGGGTGGTGGGAGTACGGTGCGTACATACGGGGGGTGGTTGGAGTACGGTGCGTACATACAGGGGGGTACGGTGCGTACATAGGGGGGTGGTGGGAGTACGATGCGTACATATGTGGGGTGGTGGGAGTACGGTGCGTACATATGGGGGTGGGGGGCCTGCACGACTCGTACCCCTGGGGACTCAGCTTTTACGGCTGTTTTTGGCTCTCGTAAAAAAAGAGCCGTACGGAGTGCCGTAGGGACGGATCGTACTTGCTGGGCCGTAAAACGCTGCTTACATACGTACGGACGTCGCGTACAGGCTGTTCCGGATCTGATTCGTAGGGTTTTTTTTACCCGTACTGTCTTTTGTACGATTCGTATGGAAATAGGCTTTCTGTACGAATCGTACTTCCTAGGTTGTACAGACAGTTTACCGGGTACGAGTCGTACGGAGAAAACGCTCCGTACGACGATTCGTAGGGCCTTTTTACCGGATCGGAATCGGCACCTTAATGTCCCAAAGGCGAGACCTATTGGCTATGCCAATGCTTGTTTAGCGATGTTGTGCAGCATGGATAAAGAGGAACCCCCCATTAAAAAAAAAAAGATGCTATTATGCAGTCGCAGCAGCTGTGTCATTTTGTAGGTAAAAGCACAACACATGAACGCACCTACAGCGTGTGTGTGCAGGTTTCTTTTTTTTTTTATTTACTGATCCAAGTTGTACTGGTAAATAAAGAAATATAAAGCAGTGCCAAAGCTTGTTTTTTTTTTTTTTTAAGGCGGGTGGAGGGAAATAACGAAAGCAGGGCTCAGAAGCAACACGGAGAGTACTGGTGCGGGAAAGATTACAGAGGATGGAGTATGCGTGTGTGTGTGTGTGCGAGAGAGCATGCATGTGTGCCTGTGTGTGTTTGAGAAAGAGAGAGAGAGCGTGCATGTGTGCGTGCCTGTGTGTGTGGCATAGCATTGTGATTGTTAGTGCAGCAGGTGCAGTGGCAGCAGGGCCCAGCAGTGTGAGGAGCCCACTAAAGCCAAATAATAACTGCTTTTTAACTACCCAGCTGAGTTAGGTGCCCAGTTTCGTTTGATCCAAAGCACCATAGCTATGCTACGTGCACTACAGTAGCACAACTCAAAACTGGAATAATACAAGTTCCCCCATTACCTTTAATCAAAAAGACCAAACCAATACAAAACTACAGCGCCTTTATCAATAACAATATTTATCAACTAACTTTCCTCTAGATTCAAAACTGCATACAAGTAATCGGCATACAAACTCTAATAATGTTGCATAATAAATAACTAAGTACAACCCTTACAGCTAACATTAGAAGCTAACTAGCTTCCATGGAGCAGCATACCTCCATCCGCAAAACCCTTCAATGCCTCATCAGGGTCAGGAAGCGCTATATAAATCTACAATACAATAAATACAAGACTTGTCATGCCGTACACACCCTTATGGTCACACTGGTAGGCTGCTCTTTGCACCCTTAAGGACCAACTACCCTGTCCTCACTAACCAATTTTAGGAAAAAAATTGTAATTCGCAAATGTGTTAACCTTTTTTAGCACCTGGATCAATATTAGGCCCAATCCCACCGTCCCTGGCAGACGGTGTAAGCGTTTATCGTACAGTAGAGTTGTTTTCTGGCACCTTGAGGTTTTCTCCGTTTATTTTTTCACATTTGCTGACTTAGACCTCTAGCAGTCGAGCGTCAGACGCATAGCTACATCAATATGGTAATGGCCCACATCCTTCCTGCAGCTAGCAGACAGTTCACGTGGGCAGAAGGGCGACGGGCCTCTTCTGGTCTGCCACCAGGAGGTTCTGAATTATCGTCAGAAACCTATTTTGGACGTATTCGTTTTTCGCAAACTGCTTCACATTGGGGGGTCTGATTTTTTAAGCACTAAATGCAGTCATTGCCACCAACTGTGACTGACACTTAATGTACAACTTTAGAAGGAAGGAACGGTGCAGTCAATTGCACACAGATCACTGCGGCACGAAGTTCGTTAACCTACTGAGCTTTCTTAAAAGCTTATTCTGAAATTATCAAAAGGTACTTATTACAATATCTGTGGGTGTTCGGTACCATGCAATTTAAAGGCTTCCCCCTTAAACAGTTGAGCAATCATTCTGAATAATATTTTATTCTTAGAGTCGCAAACCTCCAGTTATAAGTAGTCCTGGCTTGGCAAAAACGTAGACACAAACCGAACATATCCAATTATTGCCTGGATCAATTTCTGTTTCAGTCGTGTTGGAAGGAATCAGCTTTGAACGTTTTTTTATTACTCCTCGAGTCGTGTTGCCTACATCACTATCAGTGCTGGAAAGGTGGGTGGGGGAGGGAACCTGGCGGATCCCGGTTCCGACAGCTGTTTTGGGGCCGGCTCTGGGATCTGTCTGACCCAGAAAAACATGCTAAACTGGTCTCGGTGTCATTTTCCGACAGTGGGACATACTTCAGCAGCGCCCACATTCAGTTTGGTGCAGCATCCTGCAGGTGATGGGGAGCTTTCTAATTTTAACATCCAGCTGGACCTGAAACAAAGGCCTCATTTAGAGGGCCTTCAGCCCTCCTTTTGTTCAAGTATCATCCTGGCAGGGAGTCTAACACCTAGACGCCAATCCTATGGAGAAAACAAAGTTGGACAGTTTGTTATCACTTTACAAGAAGTTAAGAGTAACTATTGGAGGCAGGTTTTAAACCTTATTCAACTCCCTATGTAAGAGATGTGCTTGCACTGTCAGATTTATCTGTATGAGTAATTAAACAAATATTGTATGTATTTTATAGTACTACTCATCCCAGAGTAGACTGTCAGAGAACTTTACATCACACACAGGAGCCATACATCACACAAGAGTGTAAATTAATGTACAGGAAATGTTACATGAGACAATTAAGCTTATAAGGTGTAGGAATCACATATCATCCATAGTGGTGGAAATTATATGTTAAGAGTGAATGGTCATAAGAAACACAAAGTCAGGATATAAAACATAATGCGGTAATTGTGGTTAGTTGTACAAACAGGACTTTATTATTTTCCACAGGAACTCTTCTTTGCAATCTTAGAATAACTACATATTGAAAGAAAAACATAAAGTCCTAAACCCAAGGCCACTGGAATTATGCAACTGCGCATTGCGAAGCTTGACTGTTCCCCTTTGTGTTGCTTAGTGCTATATTTTTATGTTAAACTGGTATTAATGAGGTGCAACCTATGCCGAGGAAGTGTTAACAAGTGTAAAAATGTCAAAATAGTGAAGTAATATTCTTATCAGATGTGCCGCGTTACACCGCATACTTTGCCGTTTCTTGCTGCATAATTTACTCATCTCTGCCACATAATTTGGCCCTTGCCTACCGTATAATTCCAGTGCCCCTGCCCATGACTTACACTTTTCATGCTGCACCTTGATACCTGTAAATAGATCACTGTGCTACTCTAGAAGACTTGCACCATATGAACTGGAAGTAACAAAATGATCTCAGTGTCCAAAGCAGTAACCCACTTACCTCTCTAAATAAAATACTAATCTTTGATCTGCATCTTACACAAAGTGTAGCCACATTTACCCTTTATGTTACTTTATGAGTCAAAACTGTGATTGGATGTTAACCACTAGAGTTATCTCACCGCTATTATAAACTCTTCAACATTGCTGGACGCACAGTGATCTCTGCAGCAGGTGTGTTAACCATGTAAGATATTTTAAATTGCAGCCTTTTTGTGACCAATTAAGTAATCTACACCAGGTTTACTGTCATATGTCCTTTTTGCCACTTTCTTTGGATCTGATTTTAAAATGTTTTCTAGAAGTTGATTGTCAGACTCTACATTTCAAGCTGTGCCCCTCATGACTCCTCCTCCTATCCTCTGCCACACTTTGACCCGTAATTTATGGGTTCCTGGAGTAATTTTTTTTCCAATTTCAACACTGATCACCACCACCTAAAATTGGGCACGGTGCAACTGTGCTGTTTCAACAACGAAGCTGCATGATTTGTTACCCTATTTCTGCTGAAGAGTCAAAGGCACACAAACCCACAGGATTGTTCCTGCATGTTCAAAAATGTTTCTAACTTGTCAGAGGTTCACAAAGGATTCAATGAATTCCCCTGAGAGCCACAAAGCTTAATAAAAATGACTCATGCAGATTTTGCAAAAGAAAGAAAATTCTATGTAAGCGAATGCGTTGTAAATGAAACTTCTCACCTGTTTACCTTTCCCTACAGATGGAATATATATGGCCCTACGGCAAACCACCATGCACTTGACATCTAAGCGACCCCCACATAAACCCGAAAAAACTTAGTCTAGGTGATATAGAACATTAAGTATCAGTTTCTCCTACATCTTGCATCACTCCAGCAGACCATCAATTAGCCATCATAGAGTGTCCTACAGAGGCTTCCATAGTTGCCAATAGAAACTCATATATTCCACAACTAATCCTCACATAATGCCCAGCAGTCACCTAGACCCCAATCGCAGCTGTCCCAGTGTGCCAAATGGTAAGGATAATGTCACAGAGAATACATGAAATTATAGACTTTATTGTCCCTGATACCCTTAGAAGGCCAACATGGGTGGATGGCTACTTCGAGCACATATCTGCTCTCTTGTTTCCTTTTCTTTGTCCCTCTTGAGCTCACTTAATTTTGCCTCTCCCGATGTGCTGACTGGATCGCTCAGAACAAGTCTCACGCTCCCAAGAAAGGGCAGAGCGTGACAAAAGCCACCACACATTGCCCGTTGGACAACAGGCACTCTGTAACCCTCTACTGTCTTCATAACTGGCATTTTCCTACTACCTGTCTCCCAAAATTCCCTCACATAACTCCCACCCTTACATATGCGGACCACAGTGTCCACAGATCCTCAACTTGCCATCAACAGACCCTCACACAGCGCACAGCTGACCTTAATATTGACCACTGAAAACCCTTGAATAGACACAAACTAGCTCACACATAGCACCACACAAATTTTCAGATAGCCCCAAGTGCTGCGTGGTCCTCATCAGACTCTAGCTGATCATCCAAATGTTCTCGGACTCTTTTCTATTCTCAGTGTATACTGGTCATGTAGTCTATACCAGGCTTCTCCAACAAATGGCTCATTAGCTACATGTAGCTCTCCAGCTACCTGTTTGTAGCTCTCCTGTGTGCAGCCCAAACTAAATTAGGAACTTTTGCATGGTTGAATTAATATATGTATACCAAAATTGAACAGTGTGTATTCAGGACACAAATATGTTATGTGTGGAGAAAAATGGTTTAATTTCCGAAATATATTTAAAGTAATTGGAGTGATAAATGAAGTGTCATTGAGAAGCCTTGTTACTAATATTATTACCTTGGCACCATGTGCATTGCAGCTATGGCTGTTGCATACTAACCATGAAGAGACATTGACACAGCATTTTTTACATTAATGCTGGAAACCTTGCATCATGCATGGAGGTGATTACTGCTGGTAACTGTAAAGGTTGTGGCCACTAATGTAATCTTGTCTGATGTGGTCACTAGTTCAACTCTAATAATATTAGTAGCTGGGATGCTTTTCATTGAGCATAAGTAGATCTTATTACTGAAAAAGTTGGAGACCCTGCTCTATACTGACAAAACCAAGCTAATACAAGAATGTCTTCTGCTAGGGGTTTCTTTCTGCTCTAAATGGCCAGCTTGGATGCTTTGAAGCAACACCAAAGGGTTGCTTTCTGAATGGTAATTAGTAATTAGTAAATCAGCTAACCTCATCACTCAGCAACTCCACCCCAACCATAGCGGAAAACGACGACGCCAACACCGCAGCCCGAACCATGCACAGATGGATCTTCGACAGCGCCAACACCATAGCCCCCCTCAAGAAAAACAACAACACCCACGCCAAGAAAGCTAGATGGTTCACCACCGAACTTCGAGAGTCCAGATGCACTTGCCGCCGCCTCAAAGGCCTGGAGGAACACCAAATCCACAGAAGTCCACAACAACTTCAGAGCCGCCACCAACGCCCACCACCAACTCATCAGAAAAATGAGGAAAAAAGCAATTGAAGACAGAATCTTCACTCAGACACACAACAGCAAAGATCTCTTCAACATCATCAAGGAGTTCGCCCAACCCACCAGCGAGTCCACCGACATCCCTCCCTCACAAGACCTCTGCGACAAACTGAGCACCTTTTTCCACCACAAAATCAAGAGCATCTACGACAACTTCGACGAAGACAACCAACACACTGAACCCCCACCAACCACCCCCGACACCCTGAAGCCAGCGATTGACAACTGGACAGCCCTCAGCACCAAAGACACACTGAAGACGATGAAGTCCATCCACTCCGGGGCCCCCATGGACCCCTGCCCCCACCACATTTTCAACAGAGCCGCCGACACCATCGCACCCATGCTCCTCCACACCATCAACTGCTCCCTGGCAACCGCCTCATTCCCTAACGACTGGAAACACACTGAGATCAACCCCCTCCTGAAGAAACCCTCGGCGGACCCCACCGACCTCAAAAACTACAGACGCATCTCCCTGCTACCGTTCCCAGCGAAAGTCATGGAGAAAGCCATCAACAGCCAACTCGCCACATTCATCGAAGAACACAACATCCTCGACTCCTCCCAATTCAGCTTCAGAAAAAAACCACAGTACGGAAACCGCCCTCCTCGCCGTAACAGACGACATCCATACCTTACTGTACAAAGGAGAAACAGCAGCCCTCATCCTCCTCGACCTCTCAGCTGCGTTCGACACAGTCTCTCACCGCACCCTAATACGCAGACTCCATGACGCAGGCATCCAAGACCAGGCCCTTGACTGGATCCGCTCCTTCCTCTCTGGCAGAACGCAGCGGGTCAGAATCCCCCCCTTTCCTCTCCGACCCTACACCTACTGCTGCAGATCGGCACATATAATTCTCCCTACTTCCACGGACAGAGTAAATCCACAGTCACACGCACATACTCTCATCATACGCTAGGGCCCATCACACTAACGTTCATTCTATTACTCTATCCACACTGAATATATAGGAGAAATCCTAAACCATCTGCATCTAAAGTGAGGTCAATGCAACCTAAAGAAATTGTCCTGAGTCATGATTTAAAACATAGGAAATACATTCGAATACTCAATAAATGACAAAGAAATAACCACCCGACACTGTGATTCAAACAAAATGGTTGTTTATCTAAATTAGTTCAAAGGAAAGTCAATCAATAGCGAAATCATTATTCTCATAGTTACCTATTCTAGCTAAATGGGTCAGGACAGGTCTCTCAGTAAAGTCTCCTGAGTCGCCGTCCTCTCAATCAGCATCGATCCTCTCGAGCATAGGTTCAAGAAGAAGTGGCCTTAGACCCTCTCTAGTCTAACAATATTTATAATGAAACTTACAAAATAAAAGTAACAAACAAACTCTAAACGTCCGTTGAGCCGCTGAGCAGAGCGAGCAGGAAAGGATGTTGATTTGCAACATTTAGAAAACCTCCGCTCAGAAAAATCACAAAAATAAAAACACGGAAGAAGGAAGCTCAAGCTAGAAAATGATACAAATGATACATCCATGAATGCTCTTCCTCGGAACCATAGTGAAGCCACCGCAAGTTTCAGAGTTCATTGTGGCTTTATTCTTTTCCAAGGGCAATTGGCAGCGAGCCTGGAGCTGCTGTCCTCACGGAAACTTTTAATACAGACAGAGGCTGTGGCCAGGTGACTTCCAACCATGTTCAGCGAGGCCTCTTGTCAAATTTCAATCACTCGAGTGCAGGCTGTAAATAGCGGCCATCTTGGATTAGGCCAAAACGGACCATCTTAATTAAAAGAAATACAAACAACATTAATACATTGTAATGATAATACAGTGTTAATACCCACTAATACCCTTATGTGTATGCAATTATCTAGCCTTCTGCGACATAAAGAAGCATTAAAGCACGTTATTTAAAAAGCGTTTGCGCTTGAACAAATAACAAAATAGCACATTAACCACACATATCTAATTAATTCGCTCACCAACTTAGTTCACGTGTTAATAAAGCAACATAAATGCATTCCCACGTATAATTCTTTCATTAGTAATATTGATTAGTCAGAAACCTTAACAAAATTAGTAATTAATAATTAATTATCAGTAACTTTAATTATGACATATAAACATAAAACTGGAGTTTAAATCTCAATAAATTTTCAATAGAACACCCTGCTCCAGCAATCCCCCCTTTGGTGATATATATCACCACAAAAATCAACCCCAAAAAAAAATTTGTCCCCATTTTAGGAGAAATTGAAATGTCTTTTTACAACACTACACACCAGACTCTTTCATCATCCCTCTTCGACTCCAAGTAAACACTCTCCCTCAATTCTTCTAATTCTATTTCTTGTGGGTCTCTCTTTGACCTCTTTTGTTTCTTTTCAGTATTCTGCCTAATTATTTTCTTTTTCCCTCCCCTGTTTTTACAACACAAACACCCTAATCTAAGTATCAATAAAGCAACAATTACACATGTCAAAGGAAATAAAATTTTACCAATAATGGTACTACCTATCTTAGCAATAAAACTCTTAACAGCAACTATCTTATTAGCTAATTTAGTCCAGATACTTTCAGCTTCCAGTGGTACTAATTCTTCATGCAAATCAGTAATATTTTTGATTTAGACCTTTAGATCTTTGCTTTCATCAGGAATGTAAGTGCAACAATGTTGAACTTTCAGCATTCCACAAACTCCACCCTCTTTGGCCAATAGAATATCAAGGGCAAGTCGATTTTGCATAGACATGGCACGTACGGCAATCATCTCCGTATTTACCAAACGAAACCCTCCAGCGGTGCTTGTCGATAAGCGATCCACCACTGTTGACAGTTTCCGAATTCCATATGCATTTAATGAAATTCCCACTGCTGGAATTAAAGCTCCAAAAATATCACCTACAATTTCTGACCAAGTTTCTCTCTTAAAACGTGTTAGTAGATTAATGTGCTCTACATCTTCTATCTTATCTATATGAAAAATCTTCGGAAAGACCAGGCTAACATAACACGTGCCATACCAATGGTCAGGCAACCTGTAATAAGCCTTATTCCCACAAATATAATACACTCCCGGGAAAACTGGATCTTCTCCACCTTTAAATCCCCATCCGGTTGCAATAAAGTATGTATCATGGCACTCACTAGTCCCAACAAAATAGCTATCATATTGGGATTTCCTTCTGGTAATGCACAGTTTACCCTTCTGTGGTGCATCTAAAGCCAAAGTTGGACTGGCCCCATTCCTTAACTCCTTTCCCATCTCAATATCCCATATTGTCTCACTCATTTTAAATTTCCCTGCCTTTTCATGCATGCTCACTCTCCTTTTCTCTACCATGTCTAAGAAAGCCTTTTCTTCTTCTTTCAAACTGCAAGTTAGATTGTTTCTAAAAATGTAATCTAATGTTAATTCTTCTGTCTCAATAAAAATCTCACCAAAAATGTTAGCTTCTTTAGCTGGATTCAGCTTTCTATTCATAGGCAATTGCCCAAAAATTTTATCTTTATTAGACATCTCATAATCTATTTTTCCTAACAAATAAAAAACACTACTTAACACACTACATGAAATTCCATACGTAGCTTGTAAATGATGATAAGTAACACCCTCTGAAACGGATGCAGGTAATTGCATACAAACGTAGCAATCCCTAACTTCCATTGTCTTTACGTATTCATACAACAACTTTGAAAAAACATTGCTAGAAAAATCATTAATTGACCTATCTTTATGTATGTAAATGTTACTACTTCTAGTTTGAATTACTTTTTGTGAACTCCTCTCTATGTTAGTCACATTCTCAGCATGTATTCCAAAAGTATCTATTGTAACTCTAAATGTAACTAATAAAGCTAGTACACCCCATAATAACATTAATAATCCTGTACAGCAGCAGCACAATCTACACCATCTTTTCAGGAAGGCACATCTACTTTGATTATTTTCTGTGTTAGCCATTTTATTACTTCGGCAGTGTCTTTTAACTTAGCCTCTACTACTTGACTACCGAATTTCTAGAACTCTAGATTATTTCAAGCAGCTAATTTCAGATTTTCTTCTTTTCACTCCTCTCCAAGTGACTCCTTCAGTTCACTCAATTTGGATGTTCATCACTTTTCACTTCTTCTTCAGCAACATCAAACTGTATCATCTTCAGCATCCTGAGCATCCGACTCTTCTCCAATGTCAGTCAAGATAACTTTCAGGATTCCAACAGTTTTCTCCTCCTCAACCACTTCTCGTACGGTCCCCTCTGGATTTCCTTGACTTTCTGCCTCTTCACCTTCAGACAGTGCCACGTACGTCCATTCCGGTGACCTATACTTCTGGTTAGGTTTTCTGATTCTCTTGATCTCCTCTGGTTCTTTTGAGACCTTACGTTTCTCACCCTTTGCTTGATTCCGACTGGACACCTCGTTCACCTGTTCAGCTTTCGATGAACTTGAACTTGCACTTGCTCGTGTCAGTCTGTACCTCAGCCTCTTTATCCTGTTAGGCCAAAGATCTCCTCTTACAACCCTTTTTGGTCTCACTTCCTTATTATTTCTTTCTCCGATCCAAGTTCTCTTTCTCAGAACTCGACCCTCTGTTTTCTCATTCTCACTCTCATCTGATTTTGTTTCATTTGCCTCTTGTTCTTCAACAATTCTCTTTTGCTCCACAGACTTCTTTCCCACCACCAATTGAGATTTCCCTATTTCTGTCCCTCCTCGGGTCTCCAACACGCAGTCTTCTTTCTGTCTACTTGTCCCTTCACCTAGCTTATCAGGAATGTTCCCTACACCTCCTCGGGGGTCTTCCGCAATCTGTCCCTCTCTATCTTCTTCTGACCCTACTTCTTCAGGAGTAATCTCAGGTGGATTTTCAACCTTTTCAACCTCCTCATCTGACTCAGGAGTAGTCTCTGTGGAATTGCTCTTTTCTCTTCTTTCTTCTCCACTCGTTGTTAGAACTTCAGGCACTCTTACAGAATCCGATCTCTCCTCTGAAACGCTCAATGTTTCTCTTGAAGCCTCTCTTGCAAAGAAAAAAAAATCACCTGACTGTCTTTCTCCTTCTCCTTCCCCCCTTTCAGGATTCTTTTTTCTTCTCACCGGTTCAGTCTCTGCATCATCACTGGAATCTGACTCTTCAAAATACTCCTTCCCAGTCCCATCCTTTGGATTTGGAACTCTCAGAGTATGACTTGCATGAACCCAGTTTTTCACACCAGCGCACTTTACTGCAGTTGTCGTAGTCAGAATAACTTGTCTTGGCCTTCCCCACCTTGGAACCAAGCAATTTCTTCTTCTGTGCACCTTTATCCTCACCCAGTCCCCTGGACTCAGATCATGGGCTTGCTTCTTTTCAAGTGTAGTAGCATCTTCTCCAACCTGGTGAAACACAGAATGAACTGCGTCAGCCAGGCCTTTACAGTAATCCAAAATCATGTCATCAGTTATTGTCATCAACTTGTTGACAGGCACGAATGCATGTCTCATTGCACGTCCCATCAATATTTCATGTGGACTCAACCCTGTGGTTCTATCTGGAGTAGACCTAATAGTCATTAGCACTAGAGGCAAGACATCAGGCCATTTCATTCCTTTGGCTAAACACATCTTACCAATTCGGTTTTTGATTGTGCCGTTCATCTGTTCAACAACACCAGAAGCCTCTGGTCTGTATGCACAATGTAGCTTCTGCTGTATGCTCAATGCTTCACAAGTTAAACCCATGAGCTCATTGTAGAAATGTCCACCTCTGTCTGACTCAATTGTCACTGGGAACCCGTACCTAGGAATCCACTCTCTTAACAGTAACTTTGCCACTGTTATTCCATCATTTCTCCTAGTCGGATAGGCCTCTACCCATCTTGAAAACAAACAGACTACCACTAGAACATACCTCAATCTATTTACTTGGGGCATTTCAATGAAATCTATTTGCGTTCTGGTAAAAGGACCTCCTTCTCTGCCTATTGTTCCTAGGCTCACCACTGTCTTCTTTCCAGTATTGAACTGCTGACAAATCAAACATCTTTGACAGATGCTCTCTGCAATCAGCCTGAACTTTGCATTGTACCAGGTTTGTTTAAAGGACCTAATCATTGCATCCCTCCCCAGATGTCCCTGGCCATGATACATTCTTGCCATTGTTGACAACATGCTATTTGGCATAACTGGTCTTCCATCTCTATAGATCCAAACATGATCTGTCTCTCTTGGGGCACAACCTGCCTTAATCCAATCCCTCATTTCCTCATCTCCTGCTTCATCCTGCAACTGTTTCACTTCATCCCACATTTCCAAGACATTAGTAAACATCACAGAACAAAAAGACATCTCCCTTTCTCGTCCCCTGTTAATCGAATGATTGTTCTTTGCACAATACTGTGCTATGTCATTGGCAAAACGATTACCAAGAGTTACAAAATCATCTCCTTGTCCATGAGCAGCACATTTTACAACTGCTAGTTCTTTAGGCAGCTGTATCGCCTCAAGCAACTTCCCAATCACTTCAGCATTCTTTATTGGAGTCCCACTCGACGTCAAGAAACCTCTCTGCAGCCAAAGTTGGCCAAAATCATGAACCACTCCAAATCCATACTGACTATCAGTCATCACAGTCACTCTCAGATTCTTCCCAATCTTGCAAGCTTTCGTCAATGCCACCAATTCAGCCACTTGAGCAGATCTTACTCCTTTCAAAGACGAAGCTTCCATAACCTCTGAAACTTTGCACACTGCATATGCTGCACTCAGCACACCATCATCAGTTCTCAGACATGATCCATCCACAAACAGCACATGATCACTCTCAGGTAATGGCAAATCTCTTATGTCTGGTCTTGGTATTGTGCAGTAATCAAGCACATCCAAACAATCATGATCAACATCATCTCCCACATTCACATTTTCAGCATCTGGCAACAAAGTTGCTGGATTCACATTCACACACCTCTCAAGTCACATTTGATGCTCCCAGAATGATTTACTCATATTTAGTCAGCCGACTATGTGACATATATTGAGTCCTGCTTCTTGTCAAAAGAATTGCCACATCATGAGGTACGAACACCCTTACAGGATATCCCATTATTATACCCTCACTCTGTTCCAAGCTTCTGCATGTAGCAGCTACTGCTTTCAGGCAACCTGGCAAACCCACAGCTACGGGGTCAAGTGTTGATGAGAAGTACGCAATTGGCCTTCTCAGTTGTCCATGTTTCTGAATTAACACTGAAAGTGCACAACCATTTCTTTCACTGCAATACAACTCAAACTCCTTCTCATAGTCTGGCATTCCCAAAGCAGGAGCTTCACACATTCTGCTCTTCAA
This sequence comes from Triturus cristatus, assembly GCF_964204655.1. NCBI lineage: Eukaryota > Metazoa > Chordata > Amphibia > Caudata > Salamandridae > Triturus > Triturus cristatus. The sequence continues at coordinate 1,065,298,591 of NC_140579.1, read as the reverse complement.
CTCTTCAAATGCTGCCATTTGTTCTGCATCCAATTCCAATGGGTCTCTCACCTCACATTTAGTCAATTTAATCAGTGGCTTTGCTATCAGGGAAAAATTACTTATCCACTGATGACAATAACCCACCATCCCCAGAAACATCCTCACTTCTCTCTGGGTCATCGGGGCTCTCATTCCTCTAATAATCTTGATCCTGTCATCGGTCACCTTTCTCAGACCTTTCTCAATATTGTGTCCAAGATAATGTACTTCTTTCTTGCAAAATTGCAATTTGGCTGGAGATACCTTTAACCCCCCATCTGCCAGATGATTCAGTAAAGCTATGGTATCTACTTCACAAGCTTCATGTGTCTTCGATGCCACAAGTAGGTCATCGATGTACTGCACTAGTACTGAGCTTTCAGGCATGATCAAACTCTCCAATGATTTCTTCAATAACTGATTGAATATGGATGGACTCTCTGTATACCCCTGTGGGATACGACACCATGCTAAAATACGCTATCCAAACCGAAATGCAAAAATCGGCTGGCTGTCATGATGCAATGGAATTGAAAAGAAAGCATGACACAAATCAATCACCGTGTACCACTCAGCATCATGAGGAATCTGATACAAAATCACTGACGGATTTGGCACAATGGGACAACATGCCACCACAATTTTGTTAACTTTTCTCAAATCTTGTACAATTCTGAACTTTCCATTAGGTTTCTTTAGCCCCATTATCGGTGAATTACATGGGCTACTCAGTAACTCTCTCAAAACACCCTGTTGAATCATCTTGTCAATTATAGGGGTTATTCCCTCAATTATTTCTGGTGTCAATCTGTACTGTGGGATATTAGGATAAACAATTCCTTCTTTCACTGAAATCTTCACTGGATCTACATTATTCATCAATCCCACATCTTCTCCAGTAAAATCCCAAACTGCTGTTTTTACTGTGTGTCTCAACTCTTGAGGCAAATCATCTGGATTAAACACAGCATACGTACCAACAATCTCACTCTCTCTATTATCTAGAGTCATCCTGTACAAAACATCCTCATCTGGTGTCTCAAAAGCTATTCCATCCAGAGTACAGAAAATTGTGCAATTCATCTTACACAATAAGTCCCTACCTAACAAATTCACTGGACTAGTGTCACAGACTACAAATCTGTGCATGTCTGAAAATTTCCCTATTCCTTCCCTTACTGGTTCAGTAAGACGAGTCTTAATCTGTGTATTAGCTACACCAACCACTTGGATTGCTTCGTCCGAGAGAGGAAGATTTCTAATATCTGCTGACCTGACAGTTGATCTCGTCGCTCCTGTGTCTACCAAAAAAGTAACACTTTCCCCATTTATTTTCCCATCTACAAATGGTCCTGCCTGGTCTATTTCTAGAGTTGCACCAAGTATGCACTCTTCGGCACCGTCAATAGTCCCCTTCAGACTCACTCCCCTCATTCTTTAGCCAGTACTGCTGTACCGGGTTTGTACGTCTCGGTTTGTTTACCTGCTCATCATTGTAGAATCCCGAATCCTGGTTATACTTTTGGGACCCTCTATTCTGCGGCAAGGGCGGTTTTGGCTCTTGACTCTGCTGTCTGACAACCTTCTGCTGTTGCTGCTGATGATTACACCCCTCGTTCTGCACCTGTTGATTCAATGATTTATTCTCATTACTCACTAATGGTGGATTGGTACACTCGGATCTCCAATGCCCCAATTGTCCACAGTTGTGACATGGGAACTTCTTCTTCGCTTCTTCTAGATTCCCCTTTCCCTTCCCTGTGCCATATCTGGGCCTATTTCCTGGATTGTTTGCCTGTTCCACCAGCTGTGCTTCTTGTCTTTCTGCAACTTTCACCTGTGCCCACATTGCCTTTTCTTTCAGCTTTCTCTGCTTTGCCTCAATTTCATCACTGAAATACTTTGCATGTCTCAAGATTTCATCAATCTTTTTACTCTGCCAGTCAACTGTGTGCTCACGAATCCTTTCACTGATTTCGGGTCTCAAGCCATATACAAACCTGTATACAAAATGACTCAAATCCTTATCACCCAGGTGTTCATCTCCACTAAACTGTTTAAAAGCCAGTATCAGCTTTTCATAAAAAGCATGAACTGATTCTTTTGCTTCCTGATGTGTTCGATCTATCTTAACCCAGTCTGTCTCTTTCGGGGGTACCTTATTCTTCAGGAACACAATAACCTGCTCATACTTCCTCATGACCTCCGGGTCTGGAGCTCCTGTTTTCGGATCTCTTGGATACTCCTTAGCAGGCCAATCTACAACTATTTTACACTCTGCCCACAAGTCTGCTGGAACAATTATATCAAACAGACTATTCAGGTCAATCCACAGCACTTTTGACAATTTCACAAACCTATCTACCTGCCTATACCACTCAACGGGCTTTTCTCTCAGTCGAGGGAAATCATTTGTAAATGACAAAATATCCTGCCTAGTCCATGGGACATGTACATATCCTCCTCCTGGAATCTCTCTCATAGGATAAGCATCCACTGTTTTTTCTTTTTCTCTCATAGGGAAAGCTAAGTAAGTCCTGTCCACTGAATCTTCCCTTTTCTTGTACCACCTATCCTTCCACTTTTCCACATCACCCCATTTTCGCAATAAGGAAATCATTTCCTTAATCTGCCCTGTTCTGCCAACACCATTTAGATTTTCAATATCTTTTTCCAGGAAACTGCTGCAGATCGGCGCATATAAATTCTCCCTACTTCCACGGACAGAGTAAATCCACAGTCACACGCACATACTCTCATCATACGCTAGGGCCCATCACACTAACATTCATTCTATCACTCTATCCACACTGAATATATAGGAGAAATCCTAAACCATCTGCATCTAAAGTGAGGTCAATGCAACCTAAAGAAATTGTCCTGAGTCATGATTTAAAACATAGGAAATACATTCGAATACTCAATAAATGGCAAAGAAATAACCACCCGACACTGTGATTCAAACAAAATGGTTGTTTATCTAAATTAGTTCAAAGGAAAGTCAATCAATAGCGAAATCATTATTCTCATAGTTACCTATTCTAGCTAAATGGGTCAGGACAGGTCTCTCAGTAAAGTCTCCCGAGTCGCCGTCCTCTCAATCAGCATCGATCCTCTCGAGCATAGGTTCAAGAAGAAGTGGCCTTAGACCCTCTCTAGTCTAACAATATTTATAATGAAACTTACAAAATAAAAGTAACAAACAAACTCTAAACGTCCGTTGAGCCGCTGAGCAGAGCGAGCAGGAAAGGATGTTGATTTGCAACATTTAGAAAACCTCCGCTCAGAAAAATCACAAAAATAAAAACACGGAGGATTACAGCCTGCACTCGAGTGATTGAAATTTGACAAGAGGCCTCGCTGACTATGGTTGGAAGTCACCTAACCACAGCCTCTGTCTGTATTAAAAGTTTCCGTGAGGACAGCAGCTCCAGGCTCGCTGCCAATTGCCCTTGGAAAAGAATAAAGCCACAATGAACTATGAAAAACTTATATATATATATAGAAATCCTAAACCATCTGCATCTAAAGTGAGGTCAATGCAACCTAAAGAAATTGTCCTGAGTCATGATTTAAAACATAGGAAATACATTTGAATACTCAATAAATATATTATATTATATATATATAGGAGAAATCCTAAGCCCATCACACTTATATTCGTTCTATCACTCTCATCTGATTCTGTTTCATTTGCCTCTTGTTCTTCAACAATTCTCTTTTGCTCCACAGACTTCTTTCCCACCTATTGAGTATTCGAATGTATTTCCTATGTTTTAAATCATGACTCAGGACAATTTCTTTAGGTTGCATTGACCTCACTTTAGATGCAGATGGTTTAGGATTTCTCCTATATATTCAGTGTGGATAGAGTGATAGAATGAATGTTAGTGTGATGGGCCCTAGCGTATGATGAGAGTATGTGCGTGTGACTGTGGATTTACTCTGTCCGTGGAAGTAGGGAGAATTTATATGCGCCGATCTGCAGCAGTTTCCTGGGTCAGAATCCCCCCCTTTCCTCTCCAACCCTACACCTACGACCTGCGGAGTCCCCCAGAGGTCCTCCCTCAGCCCTACACTCTTCAACGTCTACATGGCTTTGCTCGCCTCCATCGTCAGAACCTACGGACTCAACATTGTGTCATACGCAAACGACACCCAACTCATCCTCTCCCTATCCAACAAACCCAACACCGCCAGACACAACTTTCGAGAAGGCATGGAAGTCATCGCCAAATGGATGAAAAACAGCTGCCTACAACTAAACACCAACAAAACGGAAGTACTCATCATGGGTCCAAACCCAGACGCCTGGAACGACACCTGGGGGCCCCCTGCCCTCGGAAGCCCGTTTAGGGAGGGCTAATGAGGGGGTTTGGGAGGGACAAAGACCCACCTACAAAAGGTAAGACCATTGATTTTCATAGATGGCACTTCTAAAGTTACTAAAGCCAAAAGGGCACAAAACAGTATTAAATGTACTCTAGATCAGTCTTGGAGTAAGTCCAGCAACACACATGGCCAACCACTGGTAACGCAACACACTCACATACAAAATATTGGAGCAAACAAAACTATAGAATTATATTGCCAAACACAGAAACCTTTTTTGCCTTTTGAAGATCTTAATTACTGAAACAATGTATAAAATAATGTGTAATGTACTTTTTTTGCTTTTCACCATTTATTCATTCTTATATGTTATATAATTCAACACCATTTCACCATTCTTATATTTTTGAAAGCAAATCCTCTTGAATTTTATAACAAACCAATTTTGGTAATGCCTTTTCCCGTTAAATGTTAAAAAAAATGGTAATTTATTATTTTAAATGTTGTTGAATTATATACCACGTTTTACAACTCTTGCAACACACCTGGTAATATTAGGAGTGATTGGTCTGAACTTCACCACCCATCTCCAGGTGAAACACATTTCATCACCAACCAGTCACAGCCAGGCTGACCATATAAGAAATGAACTCACACACCAACGTTTTCTGTGTTCACTATGTTGGTGAACTTGTTTCTAGGATTTTGAGAAAGAGCTTTTACAGGTAAAGTTTCAACAACTTTGGGATGTCCAAAGAGCTGTCATTGCGAGATAGCACTTCTCAACTAATGTGATACTTGACAATGTTAAATGCTGGGTGAAGGGCTTGATTTACCTACAGCCCACTCCCATGCTATCCCTGCCTATGTCAAAATATTTACTGCCCTCCATTTCATGACTAGTGGATCTTCGCAGAAGTTCAACTCTGACTACATTGGCATCTCACAGGGAAGCCAGTTTCAATGTTTGCATCAGGTAATGAGTTGCATCAACAGAAGAGTGCAACAGTTTATTGCCATTTCACACTTACAGGAAGAAAGTGAAAGGATCACATGGCACTTCTATGCCTTTGGCCGATTCCCTCTTGTGCGTGCCGTTGACTGCATCCATGTGGCACTCTAGCCACCTCACCACAAAGCACACCTTTTCCACAAAAGACACTAATTTCACTCCATCAATGTGCAAGCTGTCTGCGATGTCAGTGGCTAATTCCTGGAAGCACACACAACAGTTACATTTTCAGACAGACATCTCTTGTGTGATGCTTGGTTTCTGGGAATTTCTGAGTCTCCCTATGGTGAAGTATGGGGAGAAGTAAAACAGCCTACAAAAATAGTAAAAATATGTTATGTTAAATATTAATGCAAATTATTTTTATATATTTATTTTAAATGTAGAACAAACTAAAAAAGTTACAGCACTATTAATTGAATGTTTAATTAAATCTTTATTTAATTTGAATATATTTAATTAAATACAAACATTTTTCCAAACTTTAAATCAAAAAACATAATTCGCACCATAAGTAAAACAAGCATTGGCATAGCCAATAGGTCTCGCTTTAGGGACCTTATAAGTATTTAGTTTTGCAGCACAATATTCTTGGTGCAACAACATCAGCTGTTGCATGGCTAAACCGTGTACCTTATAAGTGTTTAGCCATGCAACAGTTGATGTTGTTGCACCAAGGATATTGTGCTGGATAACTTAACACTTAGGTGCCGATTCCGATCCGTTAAACATTTCCGTACGACTCGTATCCGTATTTTTTTTCGTACGAATCGTACAAGTCACGTCCGACCCGTGAAGTACGATTCGTATGGGAAAAAGTACATACGGATCGGCCCGCTCCGTACGAATCGTAGCGGGAAAAGTTGTACGCACCGTACCCCCACCCCCCGTATGTACGCACCGTACTCCCACCACCCCCTGTATGTACGCACCGTACCCCCACCCCCGTATGTACGCACCGTACTCCCACCACCCCCTGTATGTATGTACCGTACCCCCAGCGCATACGCACTGGGGGTACGGTGCGTACATATGGGAGTGGGGGTTCGGTGCGTACATACGGGGTGGGGGTATGGTGCGTACATACGGGGGTGGTGGGAGTACGGTGTGTACATACGGGGGTGGGGGTACGGTGCGTACATATGGGGGGTGGTGGGAGTACGGTGCGTACATACGGGGGGTACAGTGCGTACATACGGGGGTGGTGGGAGTACGATGCGTACATATGGGGGTGGTGGGAGTACGGTGCGTACATATGGGGGGGGCGGGGGGCCTGCACGCACCGTACTCCCACCACCCCCTGTATGTACATACCGTACCCCCAGCGCATACGCACTGGGGGTACGGTGCATACATACGGGGGTGGGGGTACGGTGCGTATATACGGGGGTGGGGGTACGGTGCGTACATACGGGGGGTGGTGGGAGTACGGTGCGTACATACAGGGGGGTACGGTGCGTACATAGGGGGGGTGGTGGGAGTACGATGCGTACATATGTGGGGTGGTGGGAGTACGGTGCGTACATATGGGGGTGGGGGGCCTGCACGACTCGTACCCCTGGGGACTCAGCTTTTACGGCTGTTTTTGGCTCTCGTAAAAAAAGAGCCGTACGGAGTGCCGTAGGGACGGATCGTACTTGCTGGGCCGTAAAACGCTGCTTACATACGTACGGACGTCGCGTACAGGCTGTTCCGGATCTGATTCGTAGGGTTTTTTTTACCCGTACTGTCTTTTTTAAATTCGTATGGAAATAGGCTTTCTGTACGAATCGTACTTCCTAGGTTGTACAGACAGTTTACCGGGTACGAGTCGTACGGAGAAAACGCTCCGTACGACGATTCGTAGGGCCTTTTTACCGGATCGGAATCGGCACCTTAATGTCCCAAAGGCGAGACCTATTGGCTATGCCAATGCTTGTTTAGCGATGTTGTGCAGCATGGATAAAGAGGAACCCCCCATTAAAAAAAAAAAGATGCTATTATGCAGTCGCAGCAGCTGTGTCATTTTGTAGGTAAAAGCACAACACATGAACGCACCTACAGCGTGTGTGTGCAGGTTTCTTTTTTTTTTTATTTACTGATCCAAGTTGTACTGGTAAATAAAGAAATATAAAGCAGTGCCAAAGCTTGTTTTTTTTTTTTTTAAGGCGGGTGGAGGGAAATAACGAAAGCAGGGCTCAGAAGCAACACGGAGAGTACTGGTGCGGGAAAGATTACAGAGGATGGAGTATGCGTGTGTGTGTGTGTGCGAGAGAGCATGCATGTGTGCCTGTGTGTGTTTGAGAAAGAGAGAGAGCGCGTGCATGTGTGCGTGCCTGTGTGTGTGTGAGAGAGAGAGGGGGAGAGGGAGAGAGAGACAGAGCGTGCATGTGTGCGTGCATGCGTGTGTGAGAGAGGGAGAGAGAGAGCTTGTGTGCATGAAAGAGAGAGAGTTGTAGGGAGAGCAGGTATATCCAATCAATGAGAGGAAAGGCGCCCCGCGGCACCAGTTCTCATGCAATCTTTTCGTGTTTTTAGGTATTTCAAATGCTGTGTTTTTCGGACCTCTGTAATATACACACGAGGGACAAGCGGGGAGCGTGGAGTAGAGCAGGAAAAGGTGTGAGGGAACGCACACACACCACCCTAGCCTTTCACAACCGCACCCACTGCTAAATCCGCAGCTGCAGGAGAATCATTAACAGGCACCAGCCCTGAGCAGCTGGAATGAATGATGCACCACCACTGCTGGAGACTTGACAGGGAGCAGAGGCCTGCCTGCTGTCAAGTCATGACCCAATTGAAAGCAGTGAACACCAATGAATGCCTTACTGTGCATAGCAGAAGTCAAAAGTGCTTCGGCACTGCACACTGCCGCCACCACGCCACCAGTGCTAGAGGCCTGAAAGGGAGCAAAGGGGTCCTTGTATCATATCACAATCAAGTTAAAAGCACCATTGAGGTCTTACTGTAACTACCCCCACCACGCCACCAGTGCTGGAGGCCTGGCAGGGAGCAAGGGGTCCTTGTATCATAATAAAAGCACCAATGAATGACTTACCATGCGTAGCAGGAATCAATGGTGCTTCGGCACTACACACCAAAGAAAGAGCGAGAATGCATGTGTGCGTGAGTGCCTGTGTGTGTGCGCAAGAGAGAGGGAGGGTGTGTGTGGGTGTGTGTATGTGTGTGTGTGAGAGAGAGAGCGTGCATGTGTGCGAGAGTGCGCATGTGTCTGAGTGTGGGTGTGTGTGAGAAAAAGAGAGAGAGAAAGTGCATGTGTTTGTGCATGTGTGTGTGTGTGAGAGTGAGAGAATGTGCATGTGTGCGTGCCTGTGTGTGTGTGAGAGAGAGAGCGTGCATGTGTGCATGCATGTGTGTGAGAGAGGGAGAGAGAGAGAGAGCAGAGAGCCTGCATGTGTGAGTATGCATGTGTGTGTGAGCGCGAGAGAGTGTGCATGTGTGCCTGTGTGTGTGTGAGAAAGAGGGGGAGAGGGAGAGAGAGAGAGCGTGCATGTGTGCGTGCATGCGTGGGTGAGAGAGGGAGAGAGAGCTTGTGTGCGTGAAAGAGAGAGAGAGTTGATGCTGCATGGCAGAGAATGTTGGGGATCCAACAGCAACCCTCGAACCCCTGTAGGCATGTGTTTCGTGGAAAACATGAATATGACTCTAACTCGAGGTTTGTAGGCATGTGTAGGGCACCCTGCCATCCCAGAACAGTAGACTGGGTGTTAACTCTGCTAATTACAAACACAATTAATACAATGCACACATTGAAGCACAGAGGTTTCGAATCGGATGAAGGTCTACGTTGGTTTGATTAGATGAATTGGTGGCTCTGTATCATAGGTTATTAGACTTGGATTCCTGTACTGGCTTGATGTATTGAACTTTTATGAAGCTGTCTTGTTATGCATGATTTAATTACGAGATGTAAATATGCACACTAGTTAATTACAATCTTAACTTTAGTAATATTAAACTGTTTAGCACATTGGGGGTTGTCATGGCTTGACAAAGGGATTGGTTTCCGAGAAGAATCCGATCTGCACATAGTTATTGTAAAATGTTTATTATTGCATAATATCAATGTTTATTATTGCATAATATCACTGAATTACACAACCGGTTCCTGCAAGCCTTTAAATACAGGTGATGCAGTTGCAATTTAAGACCACGGGGTGGCAGTGGTAGTCTCTCGAGTGGTGCGCGAACGGCCATCGCGCAACGCGAAAGTGAAAGTGATCGTAATCGCGATCAAGCGCGCGGCGAGCGATGTGCTTAATGAGCATGAGGAATGCCATATGGCGCCTCTGCTCAAGCTCGCGCCCGTGCACATACACTGCAAGCTGTAGCCGGCGCTAGCATTTTTTGAAGCCCTTACTTAAAGTCTCGCCAGACTAGCTCAAGCGCTGGGTCAGGCGAGACCTAAAAAGGTTACATTTTTTGTGCATTAGTATTTATTAAAAATGGTGTTTATAATTGATTAAAATGTATTTTATTATATTGGGGTGAAAATTAATGTTACCTTAATTTATCAATTCAAAAATTGTTACAATATTTTATAATTAAATAATACCTATGTTTTCTTTTTAGATTTTTTAACATTTATCTATATTTTTTAATAGTTATTTATATTTTAACTATTTTAAATAATTTAATTTAATTTTACATTCTTTTTTATGGAGGTATTATTTAAAGTCGCTTCCTCCATTATTTTCTATGAGAGGGTAGGTCAGTACTAGTTGTTGGCCATGTGTGGTGTTTGAGTTACTACAACTATGAGCTTGAGTAATTTACTACTGTTTTGGGTCCCTTTCTGGCTGTAATAACTTTAGAAGTGCAGTCTGTGAATAGCAATGGACTTACTCGTTTGTGGATAGGTGAATATCCCTCCCTAAACCCCTCCCAATTATCAGTAAAAAAATGTCCAGCCATTCCCCTGGTCCCTCTCACATCCACTAATAAGTGATTACTAAGCATGCAAGGCTACGTAAAGGAGTACACCTGTGGTGCTGCTTTCTATACTAAAAAAAACCTTTTTGTGAATTGGCTCAGATGAATTTAATGCTAATAACTGTTATGTAATTGCATTCTGTTCTACGAAATTAATACACCAGTTACCCCTGGGAAACATCAGTACACATGTGAAAAGATTTAAAAGATGTACACATGTGAGGATCTGGGCTAGGAAAAGATAGGGGAGGTGGAGGTAGAGATGTATACTTGTGGGTTTGTGAAAGCATTTTTTGGTGCTTTAGTAGTACTAATGTAGTAATACTAAAGTGCTACAAAATGCAGTTTGTGAATAGCCCCCATGTTTTATTTCTAGAGGAAAGGGTAGTTTTGCATCTATTGAGGATGCTGAACCTTTTCTATTTTGTCTCCTTTCTAAGATTGTTTAACTCTCTGGATACCAAAATTGTCCTAGAACTGAAGTTAAATGAAGTGAATCTTTCCATTAATTTCCTATATCTTGAGTTTAATGTACTTCCCGCATTGTAAGCAGCATGATACTGGTGCATATCGATTACCTGTGCTTAAAAGGCATTGATGTGTTCCTCCATTTTCCAGAACAGTAAGATAAACCATGTAAGAGCAGAAACTCAAAACGTGTAATGGTAAATTATAATGCTAGTTCATGATGAAACAGGGAGAACCCTTTACCCAAAGAAATGACATCTTCATGTAAACCAAACCAGTCGTAAAGTCAAAGACACAAGAATGGCTATTAGATGCTTAAAAGTGAACATACCCCCCACTGAAGAAAAATGTTTTTGACAATGTTAATCCCTGGAATACAATTTTGAGTAGTCAAAAGATATAAAGCTGGGAATCCACAATTGTTATATTAATGACATAAGAATAACTTTCATGGCCAAGCTGAAAAGGATTTTTATTGCGTAGTGAGTTCTCAAACATTTGTCTTCACAAGACATTGTCTACAGATATTAAGGTCTAATTGCAATGCACTTTGGAATATGTAAAGTAGTATTTCTGTAGTGTTATTTTACAAACTTTTACATGCCTCTGTGTATTTTCTCCCAAAAAATCTAACGTGGGAATAAAATTGAAATATTTGGGGAATTTTGATAGAAAATTAGGACAAGTAGACAGGACTGTGCCCTCTTTGCACTTTTACTGATAGAGAGTTGGATATGTCTAGGCCGATTCACAAAGCATATAAGGCTACGTAAAGGAGTACACCTGTGGTGCTGCTTTCTATTCTAAAAAAAACTTTTTGTGATTTGGCTCAGATGAATTTAATGCTAATAACTGTTATGTAATTGCATTCTGTTCTACGAAATTAATACACTAGTTACCCCTGGGAAAAGTTAGTAATTTTATACCGAATAAAAAGTCGTACGAAAATTTCAAAAACTGTTTATGGCTAGTGCGTATGTCTTTGGAGTTTAAATCTGTACCCACATTGTAAGAAGTAATTTTGCAAGTCCAATTCTCTGGGGGCAACACATGATGTGGTACTAAATTTTACATTGCAAAAAATGAATGATGACTGTCAAAACAAAAGTTTTGTAATGCGATGATGTTTGATGATTTTCATACAAATATTTATAAGTGCAAAGCAACAATATTTGCAGCACAGAGTAAGGATTGAACCAGATATACAAATGGGAAAGCCGCCAGCTAATAAAAAGGTTGAAGAATTATAATGCAGGCTGCTAAAAACTCTGTGATTTTGAACGAGTGGTTATAGGAAGATATTCCTTGTAATTGTACGGAAAGAGGCCTCCACAACAACTCCATTATTGACTATGCAGTCTCAACTTATTAATTGTTGTTTATAAAAAGTCCTAAGAAGGTGTTGCCTACTTGTAGTGACTAGTGCAAACCCTAAATCTTTCCATCACTGCCACTAAATCTTCCCAAACATCTTTTTCAACTTGCGAAGAGTACTTGATAGTTTATATGTATGACCTATATGCAGCAGTTCTGGAGTCTTGCATGGAACAATGTGGCAATCTTAAATGACTTTCATTATACAACCTCTTCTTCTGAGGAGATTTGAGCTTATGTGAAAAATAATACGCTCTAAGGTGTGTAATATCTGGATGGATTACCTCTTTTGAAGTAAAAAACCAACAAGTTTACAGAAGGTTTTTGGGAGCTTTTTATCACTGTGGCTCAATTACAAGCTGTAGGAAGGATAGCATTCTGGTCCCAATATCTAAACGAAAAAAACAACTTTCCAAAATGGTCTGCAGAATTATAGACAGATAGCCCTTCATGATGGTAAATGGAAAATATTTTGTAAATCGACCCTGGATCATCTTCAAATTTGATTAAAGGAAAAACAAATCTGACCTCTTGAGGGTCGGCTTCAGAGTCAACTCTTTAGGCCAAGATAACATTACAGCACTCCAAATTGTACACCTAAAAGATCATCCTGTAGACACTTCTTTTATTTACTTTGCAACCCTATATGGTAGGGCTTACAGCTAGTTAAGTTCGCCTCTTTAAATAGAGTTGAAATAAAATTCTAAAGTCTTTACTGCTAATACAAAGGCAGATTTCTGTGCAGGCTTCGTGAATTGAACTAGTTTCAACGGGAATATTTTTAAAGCTTTTTGAGCAAATGTCCAGTGAGGTTTTAAAATATACTATGCAGTGTCTAATACTTTACAAAGGGAAATAAGAAGTGAAATGGGGTAAAATGGGACGTACCAGGGATCAGCAATTTATTTGCCCTCACATGCTTTGGGAATTCTGTATCTTGAACTTGAAATAATAATCTGTCCCTAGTTGGTATTGATTCAGCAAAGTTATTTCATCTTATGTTTCTGAGAAATAGTGTTAGAGACCCTAAGCAGACTTCTTATTCAGTCCCGCAACAGTTTTGCATTTTTATAGAATTATAGAATTTGTAACCTTCTTAAAAAATGTAGAAATGCTTTGGATATAATGATAATTTGAATAAATGATTTTGTAACTGTAATGTATCATGTTTTATTTGGTCGTATCTTCCTTTGGAGATCATTAACAACATTTTAATAAACTTTAACTAATTGTCTGATTTGGTTGTGTGATGCCTTTTAACCAGTTATTTAAAGAAGGAACTGTTCCAGTCACCCAAAAAGACATTGCAATCTTAATCAGGAAAAGCACATACAGACCAATTGCCAGCCCGACAACAGACAGAATAGTTTAAAAAAATTGTTGAGTCCCATTGCAGACTCACTTTCGGTCTCAAGACCTGGATTTGGATTTATATTGCCCTGTTCATAATCAGAGACGACACTCTCATGGACGGACATGCTTGCTAGTATTACTATATGCCAATGCTTTGTTAGACACCAGACAAAACAAGATTCCACTTTGTCTCCATTTAGAGGCAGAGAGAGCATCACAATTCTCCTGCCACTGTTCCACGCACTTCCTTCTCTGCTGATCTGAATGACTCATACTGGTCCTCGTCCTCTACAGACAACCACCAGGTCTCTTGGAGACATTAGGTTCTCAATGTCACAGTGATCTTCAAAACTTAAACAAGCCCCCTTCTGAAGACCATTGGCACCAGCAAACTCCTGTGTGTATTAGCAGCATGTAAAACCACCGAAAGGCCCCATAAACCTTCCTGTCTGTCATATAAAATACTGATTGTATTCAGTTTCCTAAAACCTAATCAAATCAAAGCTCAACCTCAGTTTCTGAATGCAAAATGCACCACCACCTGCCACCCCTCCAAACTCCACTACTTTTTTTAGGTCACTCAATCACCTAAAACAGCAAGTTCAAAATGCTTAAATGACCCTTTATGCCCAGGTGGGAACTGTGGTCAGCATGCCACCATTATCTCTACCCTTCCTGACACGTCACCAGTGAAATCCTTGCAAAGCGAGGTGCACTCCCACAAACTTATATTGTAACTACATCAACTCACAGTATCAGTTTACAAAACATCAAGGGCTGAATTACAAAACAAAATACTTACTGCCATGGGGGGCACTTTCGTACAGCTGGCAGAAAACTCAATATGGCAAGGGGTTACTTACTGAAATGCCTCTCTGCTCAGGTAGGTCTCAAATTACACTTGTTCTGACGTGCAATGTCATAGACGCTAGGCACAGTAGGAGACTGCCAGGATTAAATCAGACAGTTCAAAGAAGGGAACAGGGTCGAATCGGGATCACAATTAGTCCTGGGCACTACCAAAAACAGTGGCCTACATTCCTGTATCATCCCTTTCATGGATCACCATTTAGTTACTCATTGGAGTCATTTTTTACAGAAATGGTTAGTAAATTAAATCTTTGAAAGTTTATTGGGCAGGTAACATTGTTGTAGCTAGAAGCACGGCATTTTGGTGGAGCGGACGAGGAGAAATAAAATGGCCAGAGGGCCCCAACAACTGATCTGGCTAGGGTTGACACCTCAGCGTTTTTTTAGGCATGACTGGTATTTTAATGTCCAGGATGGTATGAAACTGAAGAAAACCACCAAAAGCCATAAATTAATGTCCAGGGTGGTGTGAAACTGAAGAAAACCACCCAAAGCCATTAATTTTAACTCTGACCTGTATGTACAGTGAACGTAAGGCAAAAGCACTTTGAAATGGGTTCTAGAGCTGCTTTCATGGTCCCTGACTGATAGTTTAACTAAACAAATGCAGAAAAGCCTTGTTAAAAAGGAATAGAGACTTTTTATATTGAGTCCTCTTTAATGCTCATGTTCTGGCCTTTTCAGAATCTGGATGCTTATTTTTTGTTATTATGTTTTGTTTGTTTTATATAGTGTGAACTCGGCCCAAAGGCATTGGAACAATTTACACGAGCACCAGTTATATTACACAAGATCAAGCTCATTTTAATTTTAGGTGGGAGGTTAAGTGATTTGCTCAGAATCCCATGATGTTTAGCTGATGCCAGAACTCGGACCTAGTTCTCCAGTTTCAACGTCGGCAGCTCTGACCATAACGCACCATCCTATGCTTTTTCCTCTGAGGCCTAAAAGACACCGGGTCTGAGGTAACAACACCTGGCCCCTTGCGAGGCCGCTTCTCTTACTCACACCTCACCCCCACCCACTTTAACCTCAGTGAGATAACCTGACAGGGAAGTGTCAAGAAAAGCACACAGCTGCTGCTTCTGCCCAAGGGCGACTTAGGTGAGAATGGCACACTGGGCACAAAAGCACCTGTCCCCCCCTACAAGGCCCCTATGGCCTGAACGTAATGGCCCAGTGGGGGATGTCATTGCTTCTGGGAAGTGCTGGCCAGATGAGGCAAGGGGCTGAGGTAAGAATGGCTCATGTGCCAGAGCAACATTTGGGCCCCAGCCTCAGATTGACAGCATGGCAGGGTAGTTCCCATGATGCTGGCACCACATTACAGTAGCCTCGCAGTCAGTTAGACAGTAAGTCCATGTGGACCTTTCTACAGAGGCCCTTAAAAAACGAACCAAAGGTAATGGCCCATCGCCCAATGCCCGACTGCCCGCCTTCCAAATCAGACCCTAGATTGGGGCAGTTAAGTGGTCCTTCCCTTTGGGTTTTCAAGGTTCACAGTGAGTCCTCCCCTTCACATGCCAGTGGGTCTCTGCAGATTCAGAGTTATTCCACTGAAGCCGCTTATAGACCAGGACCAGACATAATTGACCTTGTTATCAGTGGTATTTCCCTTCCTGCCAGCATAAGCTGTGGATGAGATTGGGCTTCATTTAAATGGAATGTGAAGCATATGTCAGTCAATGATCCAATCTCCCACTGCACGGCAATAGAACTGTTAAGGTGCTTATGGTATCAGCAGATTTCTTCTTTTCTCTAATGATTATGTGATCATCCAGCCATTATAAATCCATGCAACGTTAAGCGCTCAGTGTCAGGTAATGGTCCTGATGCATATCGGGGTGAAATCCCTTCTTCAGGGAACTCACATGATCAAATATTAATTTATAAATACATCCTACATTTCGAGTCTATGCATGGCAGACAGTGTGTTGGGTTGGTCTGCCTGTTGCTCATCATTGTGAAATGTGAACTGCAAATGAGTTGCGTAAGACGTCTGTTTCGCAGTGGTGGCCGGCATTATTCGCGGGTGGTGAGACGGGTGCACAATGTGGGGTGCAGGGGGGGCGTGAGGGAGGGGTGGGGGGGAACGGTTAAAATAAAAGCAACACTTACCTTGCCGCGCCAGTCCCGCGTCTCTGCTCCTGCTCTCCTCATCAGACCGAGGCACAGGAAACACATAAAAGGCTCCCCTAACCAATCACAACACTGCAATGCAGAGTGGTGATTGGTAAGAACCCAGGCTCCCCTGACCAATCACAAAGCAGCATTGTGATTGGTTTTGAGTGTCCTGGTTCGACGCTCAACCAGGGAACGGAGGCCTGGGCGTGTTCTCCATGCAGGCTGTAATGCAGCCTGCATGGAGAATGGGGAAGTGCGCATGACTGGTTTTGATGGCCCAAGGGGGCCACCCAAATAGTTATTGCGCACTTAGGAGTGGACATATTATTCCTCTCCTGCCCTGCTCTGAGAGGAGAGCAGCCCTGCCCACCCATCCGCCAAGGAAACATAAAATTATAATAACTCAAAGTTATTATGATTTTATATTTCCTTTGCCTCACTGCTGACAGGCTGAAAGCATCAAACCTCACCATCAGCTGTCAAACTGCTGAAGAGCATGAGTGATTTAATTCTGCATTCAAAATCCTATTCACTCGCTGTGAGAGGCAGGAGATGGCATCATCTCAGATGACTGGATTCTGTATACGGGACATCACTATCCCACACGTTGTTTCCTTTATCTCCTCGCCGTGGTCCTCCCATGTGCCCTTTCAGATCCAGGAGGCAATTTTCTGAGACTGCCCAAGTCCAACACTCTCTCACACATGTGAAACCATACTCCAATAGAACTATAGATGCGTGCCATGATGCACCAATAAAGGCATGGGGGTCTGTAGGGCGTTCTGGTGAGGGTGGATTCGTGCTACCGGGGATAAAGGTATGGTGGGGTTAGTCGTACTCAAATCTGTAAATGATGTTAATAATTTGTTGAAAGGAGCCCTAAAGTACAGTATGTTTTACTTTAAAACAACGCGTGTTTCCATACAGACAGATGATGGAATGCAGGTTAGAGTCCAGGGGGCGACTGCACAGAGCTCTATGAAAGCACCTAAAATCCATATTCAGGTTTGAACACCGAACTTTGGCTATCGTTGGCATTTGTGGTGTCCACGCTGTATGAAAAGGCAGACTTGTTACACGTGCTCGCGGTTCTCGTGTGACTCATCAACGTGCGCTGGTATGATTTCGTCCTGCATGGTCTCGGCGACCGAGAAAGGGGCCTTTGTAAAAGTGACAGACTGACTGGTCTGTGAAGTTCAGGAGCTTCAGACATTGTGAGAGCCAGAGGGCACAAGGGCGGCTGTGCTGGCACCACTGTAGGAGTTACTCATCTCTGGAGGTCGGGGAGTGACAGTTGGTGAGATGCTAGTGAGCAGTGTAGTGATGACTGGTCTCTAGAGTTCGGGAGGTGACAGACGGCGAGAACAAGAACAAATGTCGAGGACAGATTTTGCTGGTAGCACAGTGAGAGTGAGTGGTCTCTATACTTGTGAACCACTCATAACTGAGGTCTGCGTTGAGATGTCAGCTGGGCCTGCCGGTTTGTGTAGACAGAGTCGGAGCCTTCCTGTAAGAAGTTGCAAGCATTATTTTAAATATAAACAAAAAGATAAGCCATTATTGATGCAATTTAATAAACTGATTATGCTTTTAGTCTTCATATGTTTTGTGTCTTTGCTTATGTTGATTATTTGAATTAGTCCCAGGTATGTCTCTCACGCTTGGCTCTGTCTTCCAATTTTCTTGAGGCAATCTTCGAACTAGTTTCAGGGCGACAAACCTCTGGAGTTTAGTCAGTGAGAATAGTAAACTAGATGGAATTGCATGGGTTCAAATCAAGGGTGACGTCTCTGGAATGAAATGAAGCTAGTCACCTCTGTTCTGAAAGAAAGCCTAAACTAGTGTAGAGCTCAGAGTGGGTGTGAGTTCTGTATGAGTTCTTTTGAGGTCTGGGGATCAAAGTAGCTACAAATAAACCATTACGACAGACTCTGGGGCCTATTCACAAATGTACATTTACACCTGAGTAAATCTACACACACAAACGTAGTCCGACGTTGTAGTAAATTTACTACTTTTTGATTTATATCTGGAGTATGTCCAACATCACACATGGCCAAACAATGGTACTGCAGCGCCCTTTCATAGATTATGAATGCAGTTTGGAAATCATCAAGCAGTAAATCAATAAATTTTTAGAGCGCATGGCTACTCTAAAAGAGTGGTAGTTCTTTTTCTATTTCTCTTCATAGGTGTTCCTAGCTGTTGGAGTTTTGAAAACTGCTAAAAACCTGGTTGTTTTGAGTTTCTTTTGTTGTCTTTATGGATAGCGCAGAATAGTTTAAGAAAATTGTTTAGTCCAATTGCAGACTCATTTTCGGTCTCAAGACCTGGATTTGGATCTGACATTGCCCTGTTCATAATCAGAGACAACACTCTCATGGATGGACATGCCTGCTAGTATTCCTATATGTCATTGCGTTGTTAGACATACCAATAACTAAGAGGGTGGGGACCAAGGAGCCAATTATGGTCCAGTGTCCATGCTCCCTAAAATCAACATCAAAACCAAATAAGGACACTGTCCTAAGGCGGGGTACAAACATTACCCAAAGCCTTCCAAAAAAGAAGAAAGAGAAAAAGAAAGGTAAAAAGAGAAAAAGGAACCTAGGTAAAGAGAGTATCCAAAGACTTGCTCTTCCTTCCCTTTTGTGGATACTCACATTACCAAGGTTCCTTTTTCTCTTTTTACCTTTCTTCTTTTTTGGAAGGTTTTGGGTAATGTTTGTACCCCGCCTTAGGAACAGTGTCCTTATTTGGTTTTGATTGCGTTGTTAGACACCAGAGAAAACAGGATTCCACTTTGTTACCATTCAGAAGCAGCGAGAGCCTCACAATTCTCCGTCCACCGTTCCACGCACTTCCTTCTCTGCTGATCTGAAGGGGAAGATGACTCATACTGGTCATCTTCCCCTTCAGATAACCACAAGGTCTCGTGGACACATTAGGATCTCAGTGTCACCGTGCTCTTCAAAACTTAAACAAGCCCCCTTCTGAAGACCATTGGCACCAGAAAACTCCTAAGTGTGTAGGAGCAGCAGGTAAAGCCACTGAAAGGCCCCATAAACCTTCCTGTCTGTCATACTAAATTCTGATTGCATTCAGTTTCCTTTAACCTAATTGAATCAAGGCGCAACAACTGTTTCTCAATGTAAAATGCACCACCACCTGCCACCCATCCAAACTCCACTACTTACTTTAGGTCACTCAATCACTTACATCACCAGGTTCAAAATGCCTGAATGACTCTTTGTACCCAGATGGGAACTGTGGTCAGCAAGCCACCATTACCTTTACCCTTCCTGACATATCACCTGTGAAATCCTTGCAACGGGCTGTTCTGAGTAGGTGCACCACTATCAAATTATATCTTAAATACACCATCTCACTGTGTATCAGCTTACAAAACAACAAGGTCAGAATTAAAAAAACAAAATACCTATTGCAGTGGGGGGCACTTTCATACAGCTGGCAGAAAATCCAAATGGCAAGGGTTACTATTTCTTTTAATGTCCTGGCAGGTATGAAACTGAAGAAATCCACCCAAAGCCGGCATTTTTAACTCTGACCCGTATATACCTTAAACCATAAACGTGAGGCAAAAGCACTTTAAAAAGTTGCTGTATTGATCCATGACTGTTAAATTAAACAAAGGCAGAAATGCCTTGTTAAAAAGGAATAAAGACTTTTATCCTATGATTTTTTTCTCTGGGAAAGGTGGCCTCACAGCTAAGCCTATGCAAACACACCCCCACACTCCTCCACCAAGGCCAAAAAGACACTGAGACTGAAGTGACAAAACTTGCCCCTAGCAAAGCTGCTTCTACCACTCACTTCCCCTTCCCAGCCCACTATAGCCTCAGTGCGATGACCTGGCAGGGAAGGGGTCAAGAAAATCACACCGCGAAGTAACCAGGGAAAATTGTGTCAGCCTCTAAGCCCTTTGTACCTTTGTGCTGTATGAAGTAATTATTTGTAAACATGACAGACTTGTTTAATCTCAATAAACAGAGTTATTAAAAAAAAAGAAAAGCACACCGCTGTTGCTCCAGGGCGGCTTAGATGAGAATGGCCCAATGGCCACAAAATCACCAGCCCCTCCTGCGAGGCCCCTGAATAGTTCCACCCTCCCACATGCCCACTATTGCTTGAACGTGATGGCCCTGTGGGGGATAACACTACTTGTGGGCCGAGCTGGCCACTCGAGGTGAGAATGCCCTAAAGGCCAGAGCAACACTTGGGCCCCAGCCTCAGTTTGACAGCATGGTAGAGGGGTGCCCATGATACTGGGGCCACATTACAGGGGCCTGGCAGGTACTGAGGAAGACCGAGGCCTGAAGAAGATGGCTCAAAGGTGACCGTGAGATACTGGCCCATCGCCCAATACCTGACTACCCGGCCTCCCAATCCAAACCCAGAAGGGAGGCGTTCGGTAGTTCTTCCCTTTGGGTTTTCAAGGTTCACATGGACTCCTCCCCTCGACACTCCATGGAATCTGGGCAGATTCAGAGTTTTTCCACCAAAGTGGCTTATAGAACAGGACCAGACATAGTTGACCTTGTTTTCAGTGGTATTTCTATTCTTGCCAGCATAAGCTGTGGATGGGTTTGGGATTGGGCTTCATTTAAATAGAATGTGAAGCACATGTCAGTCAATGATCCCTGTCTCTCACTGCACTCCAATAGCACTGTTATGGTCCTTAGAGTATCAGCAGATTTCTTCTTTTCTCCAATGATTATGTGATCATACAGCCATTTAATATAAATCCACCCAGTATATGATTAAACTCAGAGTGTCATGTAATAGTCCCGATGAATATTGAGATGAAAGCTCTTCTTCAAGGAACTCATATGATCAAATGTTCATTTACATTTCATGTCAATGCGAGCCAGATGGTGTGTTGGGTTGGTCTGCCTGGAACTCATCACCTTGAAATATGAAGTGCATGTGAGTGGCGTAAGACCTCTTTGTTGTGCTGCTAGTACTAGCAGCCATGTCCATTCATGAGGGTGTCATCTCTGATTATGAACAGGGCAATATAAAATTCAGATCCAGGTATTGAGACAGAATGTGAGTCTGCAATGGGACAAAACAATTTTCTTAAACTATTCTGCGCTATCCATAAAGACGGGCAAAAGAAACTCAAAAACACATGAGCTCCACACTGTGTGGAGGAGGGAACAAGAGGCATGGGGTTTTAGGAGCTACAGCCTCCAACTATGAATGTTTAACCACAAAAGAGCTGCTCCTATAGTGATAACCAGTATAAGGTTTGAGTTATATTGTGAGTGGGGACATCTCACAAAAAATAACGGACTGGTCTCACACACCACCTGGTGTCATGCTTCATCATTGACCAGTCCTCGCCCTCTAAAACCTTGGTTTGATAGAGGGCGGGCATACACCTGACGACAGGGATGCACTTCTAAACTAAGTGGGGGCCCGTGTATGAGTGAGTGAGATTAAAAATCATTATAGTTATCCTCATTGTGTTTTTTAATGTGAAAGGTAACTATATGATGTTTAAAAGCAGGTGACGGTATGTGGGGGAATTAGTGTCCCCTAACCGTTGTGTTTAGAGGTCGACATGTTTTTGCCATCTTGGCCCAGGAGGGTCCAGGGCCTGTCACACTCCACAATTGGATGGCTCCTAGATTCAAGTCTGTAAAAGAAAATGTAGGGAGAGAAAAAAAATATATAACAGACCGTAGTAGTGGCGAATAACTGAACTCAATACATGCACTGATCCAGTTTCTGTGTGAGTGACTACTCATGTGACATGTGCCACTCAATTTGTGTACATGATGGGGATGTAAAGGTGAGAGCACATGTCTCACTGTTCTTACCCTAAAAACCAAAGCTACTGGCCCCATGGGAGGAGGGGAAGGGAAACCCCTGTTTGTCAGAACCTGTGGAAAAAACATATAGATCACAGCTGGCGTGAGAATTATGGTTTTTCAAGTACAAACACACAGAACATTCATCCTCAATTGTGCTAATTGCCCCAAAGTACATTCAATCCAATCTCATTCACACCCTTACTGCCTCAAGGAAAGTTTCCTGCGTGGATTCTAGGCGACTGCTCCCGTTCCTCCCCGGTGTAGGACTGGGTGGAGAGCCGTTGTGCTTTTATAGTCTGCTCACTTAAGCAAATTGGTTTTAAGTGGTGCTAAGTGAAATCAGGTGCGTGGTTTCCTGTGTCCCTGGAGGGGTAGCCTGATTCATCCATGGCCACACTGTGCACATGCTCAGTGTGAATAAACCCGGAGCACTACTTCCTGTGTCCTGAAGCGCGTGTGCCTGGTTTCAAAATGGTGGAGTTACGCACATGCTCAGATTAGAGAAGTGAAGCGCGTGACGGAAATCACTGAGCAAAAGTGTGTGGTGGTCCGTGCCCTACGCGACAGTGCCTAGTTTTAAATTGGCAAAAGTACACACATGCTCTTGTGTGCTATTGGTGCGTGATTGCCAAGGCACCCGACGTGGAAACGGGTGGGTGGCCAATTACTGTGATGCAAGGTGAAATTCTACCTAGATTTTTTAGCTGCCCAGAGGGGCGAGATTTTGCAGAAGGGGTAGAAGTACACGTCTGCTCTGTGTGTGACTGGTGCGTGACTGCGAAGCACCCGGTGTGTGAACGGGTGAGCGGCTGATTGCCCAGAACAAAGGGGGGGTATTCTACCCAGAGTCTAGAGCTGCCCAGATGGGCGATGTTGTGCGTGTACTAGCGGGCAGTTTTCGGTTGGACTTGCTCTGATGCACTCGTGCAAACAGGTATTCCAAAGGAAGATCATAATAAGGGTGATAAGGGTAAGGATGTCAAATGTTGGGTATTAACGCTGAGTGTCTGCGCTATCATTTCTATTCATGCGTTAAGCCTGGGTGAGAGACGGTTCAAGCTGGGGGAGGATGACTTTGGAGGGCATGTGGCCTATTAGCCTCACGACTTCGGCTTAGTTTAAAAGCCAGCTAAGTGTGATAATTCCAGGTAGACTCAGCCCATTTTAAGTAAACTCATTTAAGACAGGGCACTGCATGTACCGATGGTTTCACAGTGTCGTGTGATGGTATACCAGGTACACTCCGTCTATGTGTTAGTGTGAATTAATCTACTGGTGGTTTTTAGAGGTTTCAACGCCCCATTTGGAGCCACGGTATTTCATCGTTGAGCCCTTTGTCCCAGGTTCGTAAACAGAACACCCAGCGTTGTTCTCTTACGTGTAGGGCTTTAGTAAGGTCAAACTTTCGTTTTTTCATTACTTCCAGAATGGTCCATTTCAGGTCTGTGTCTTTATGGTTTTTTTCAGTGAAATGACGAGTCAGTTTGGTGTTGGTCTTTTTACACCGAATCGTGCTCCGATGTTCATTGATACGCACTTTGATTTTCCTGGTGGTCATGCCAACGTATTTGAGGTCGCATGGGCAGTTCAAGAGGTATACAACGTTCTCTGTGTTGCAATTACTGAATTCTCGCAGTTGCCAAGGGATCCCCGTTCCTATGTCTACTTGCTTGGTATTAGAAGTGAGTGCGCAGGATGTACAGTTCCCACAGGAGAAGTGGCCGACGGGCCGTGGTTGGCTCTACAGGGTTTGTTGTTCCTCTTCTCCCATCGATGGTCTCTTTGCGTGTACTAGTTTGTCACGCAGACTCCTGTTCCTTCTAAAGGCAAATAAAGGTGGCTGCCATTGGTTTCCAGCACTATTGAGGATGTGCCAGTTTTTTCTCACGATTTTTTGCACTTTGTTTGAGATCGGAGTGTATGTCGTAACGCATACTGGTCTTTTGGTGTCTCCTTTTGTTATATCCTTTAGTAGTGACTCTCTTGGATTGGTCCTGGCACGTTTCCTTGCTCGTCTCACCATTTTTCTCGGGTAGTGGCATTCTAGAAGCTTATTTTCCAGTTGTTCAGCCTGCTCCTCAAAGGTTGTTGTATTCGAGCAGTTCTGTCGGATTCGGAGGAACTGACCTACCGGGAGGTTTTATCTCAGGGCCCCAGGATGGTAGCTCTCATAGAGAAGTAAACTGTTTTTATCTGTGGTTTTGTTATGAACCTTTGTTGTGAATCCTTCTTGGGTTATGGTAATGTCTAGATCCAGAAAAATTGTGTGGTTCACATCGTGTGTGTGAATCTGAGATGGGTGTCCTTGGAATTGACCCATTGGACAAATTCTGTTGCCTCTTCCTTGGTTCCGTGCCATACAATCAGCACATCATCAATAAAGCGTTTCCACACCTTAAGGTGTTTCAGGAATGGATGATTAGGATTGTAAATGTGGTCTTCCTCAAATTGTTGGACATAGAGACATGCCATGCTTGGGGCAAAAGTGCTGCCCATCGAAGTACCGGTAATCTGGTGGTAGATTGTGTTTTCGAATTCGAAAAAATTCTCAGTTAGTGCTAATTCAGCACATTCCATCACAAAATGTTGGGGAGTGATGAAATTCCACTCCATGTTTAGGATAATTTGTTCCACCACTTCCAAGGTTCCTATTAGTCTGATCCTTGGGTAATCAGTACTAGTACTGATTACCCAAGGATCAGACTAATAGGAACTGATAGATACAGTTAATCCCCAGTCCTTTCCCCACAGATAAAAAGGAACGGATCACCATTTGATCCAGTCCGCCCATCAACTTACCCCATCTCACCTCACTCTACTGTAACCATGGACACAGAACTTTCATTTGGGGATGAGATCTTAGCTGAGATCCTCAGTGCACCATTTTTGCTAGCTGAAACTGTGGTAGCTCAAACAGTTAAAAACTCTGACGAATGGGAAGCACTATCAACAAAGAAGAAAGATCAGATACGCACGGCCCTACATGGGGCATTTATGACAGAGAACCTCAGAAAAAACACCGCCTGAGAGGACTCATAGTCACCAACGAACCAACGTTGTTTCTTAACAACAAAGAGTTCCGTACTAATTGGTCATGCATTGCCTGGAAGTGTACCAAGGATTGGCTCATTTTAATCATCAACACCGCCAGGCAGCTGGCTGATGCCCTCCTTGTTGAAATTCAACAAAGTGAATGCAGATTAAAAACAACGGTACGGTTATCAGTCTTCAAGAAGAAACTTGAAGAAATTAACAATGACCACTCCAAGTACAAAGACTACCTCACACAATCGAAGTTAACAAAACTGAGAAAAGATGTGCAGAAGTTTAGTAGAGAAACAGTGTATCCATACATAACGGACGAACACTATGACAAACCTGCACAACAGCAAACAGGCAGAAAACAAAGATTCAGACCTACTCCATTGAATTGGACTTTCAGCTCAAGGGATGAAAGGAGTGACACTAGCAGTGATGAAAGCTCAGGACAACAGCAGAATAGACAGCAGGGCTACCGCCAAACAATGGCACCACAAACACCACCCCCCTTTGGTTTTTGGCAACAACCTTACTTTCCACCAGGATTTGGCTTCCCACAAGGCCCCAGCCTTTTTTTATAACGGGAGGGGGCAGAGGCAGAGGCCGACAAAAAAGAAGGAACACAAGGGTGTAGTGGAAGGACCAACCACCCACCACGGTGGTGACCAGGAGCAAAGGGAGGGCGAACATGCCCTCAACAAGCAGGGAATAACCAACATTGTTAACCTCAGCAAGCATGTTCTGACTACTGATGAGGAAACAGTCCTATCAAAAGGACTGGGTTTCGTCCCTACACCAAAGAATGACGCCTTTGTACTCCACACAGAACTTGCACAGTTCTTCAGAAAACTTAAGCTACGCGATTACTTTGGTGATAATGAAGACAAGACTGAAGAAGAAAAAACTACAACAGGACTTAGAAAGAAGTCAACATTCCAACCACCAGCCCAGAACACCTCATGTCAAGTACTAGCTTTTGAAGAAGCAGTACTCAACGAAATCAAGGGGATCAACTTCCAGAGTACCAAGGGTTTCCAAAACCTTATGAAAAATGAGCACACAGCACTGCAAAGTCTGAAGAACAACCACGATCTTGTGATAAAACCCGCGGACAAAGGGGGAGCAATTGTGATTATGGACCAGGAGATGTACCAAGAAGAGTGTAAAAGACTCCTCTCAGACACAGTTAGTTACGCCATACACAGAATTGATCCAACCACATCCCTCATGACGAGAATCAAAAATATGGTAGAGGGGGAGGAGCCTAGCGCTTGACCAAGATGGCCGCGCGTGCCTTGAGCTCCCGCGACCCTCGCGCCCTCCTGCAATGATCCTGTCCTAAATCCTGATTTTCATGCACGGAATCCTGCAGATGAGTCACAGCTGGGGCGATTGACGTTGTCCGGGCTAAGATCGCCCACCGGGGACCGAAGTTGTGCATGGCGGAAGATTGCGGCCTACCTCCGAAGGATGCCAGGGGCTTGCGTTGGCAGGATGCCCGGCCACTAATTGAACAACAGCGGCCTTGGGAGGTGTGAACTGGCGGACGGGTGCCGCTGCACTTTCACTTTCGCTTTCTCGCCCTTTGCTTGCTCTGGGTTGGGAGTGCTTCGTGCCGATCCGCTGTTATCTGAAAGACCTCCACTCGACCCTGGCTGGCTGCTGAAGTCCTAGTTGACCCTGTTTCCTCTGGCTGAGTGAGGGACGTCTTTTTGCGACTGACCGCCCTGCTGTTCGAGATGTCGACCAAATCGGAGGCAGACAAGCCGAAGTCTAAGACTACCAGGCGGGGAGGCTATACCCAATCCAACAATATGGATCGCTATGCCCAGCAGAAGGGGTCGCCTGGTGGATCGGGACAGTCGCTGGAAGCACAGAAGGCCGATTCATCCCCAGCCTCGGAGTTATCATTGCAGGATATCAAGGGGGCGATAGATGGGATGCAATCTTCGATTGGGCGACAGTTCGAGACCCTGGCGCATAAGGTGGACATGATTTTGGTTGATGTCAACTTGATTCGCGCGGACCTGGGCAAAACCAATGAGTGGGTCAAATCCCTGGACCTCAAGACTACTGGCCTCGCGGACGATGTCTCGGAACTCCAGGCTGAGGTTCGTAAGTTACGAACCGCGAATGCCCTCTCCGCCCGCCGGCTCGAAGACTTTGAAGGTCGGGCCCGGCGCAATAATGTGCGCCTTATTGGGGTCCCGGAAACTTCGGAGGAGCTCTCCGTGGATTTACTCGTCGAGGACTTGGTGGTGAATCATCTTGCGCCTAAGGGCCTCGGCAAGTTTTTTGCGGTTGAGCGGGCTCACCGAGTGCCTGGCGGACGGCCTAAGGTGGGAGCCCCCCCGCGGCCGATTGTCGCCCGGATCTTTAATTTTCGGGATCGAGACGCTATCCTGCAAGCAGAGGGTGACAGGCCCGGTGCCTTTTCAGAATGCCTCTGTGAGCTTTTATCCTGACTTCACCCAGATGGTGCAGAAACAGAGGCAGAGTTTCCTGGGGGTGAAGCGGCGGCTTAGGGAGATGGACCTGAAGTATGCCATGCTTTTCCCCACCAGGCTACGTGTGGTGTATGAGGATCGGACTTTCTTCTTCGAATCACCGGACATGGCAGGGGACTGGTTGGATGCGCTCCCTCGGCGACAGCCCGGCCGGGACCGCATGGATGGAGCGGAAGGCGACCGGGATGGACAGAAGTGATACCTCCGGTGTCTGTCTGTTTTGACTCAGCCCCGGACAGTGACTCGCACCCTACTGCAGTAATGGGAGGGTGGCGGGGGGAAGATAGGAGCTCTTTCCTCCCTTGGGGTACTTTTTGTAGATTTGTTTTTGATAGGGCGACAGGCACACTGCAAGTTGGGGGGGCTTTGTAAGCTGACGCAGGGGTGCAGGGAGGGGGGGGGGATTCGGGATGTTGGGGTTGTCGTTGGGGGGTTGTTTTTTTCTCGCAAGGCGTAGCAATTGTTGTCAGTATTGTCCGATCGTGGTTCTCCGGGGGGGGGTGGAGGTCTCTTTGTGTTTGGGGATGGGGGATAGGGGCTTAAACATAATTAGCTGGAATGTTAATGGCTTAGGGGATCGTATTAAACGGGGGATAGTCCTGCAATTCTTGAAACGGACCTCGCCAGATGTGGTCCTCCTGCAGGAGACCCACCTTATAGGGAATACATGTTATGCACTTAACAGAAAGGGTTATAAATTCATTGCTCACTCGGGGTTCTCCTCGGGCTCCAGGGGTGCGGGCATACTTGTTAGAGCTTCCCTACCATTTGAGGTTGACTCCACCATCACTGATGACAGGGGGCGCTTTGTGGCTGTGGCGGGGAGGTGGGAGGGCAGAACGTTGGTATTGGTTTCTGTTTATGTCCCCCCTGCCCTGCAGGCCTCCACGTTTGCTGATCTGAGCAAGGCCTTGTTAGAACTCCCCGAAGGGATGTTAGTGGTGGGAGGAGACTTCAATGCGGTTGGATCTGGAATGCTCGATAGGTACCCGCCCAGGGACACCGGGGGTGCTCAGAAGTGGCTTCCTGACTTTATAGATACTTTTGGCCTGGTAGACTGTTGGAGGCTACGGCACCCCACTCAGAGACAATATACCTTTCATTCCGGGGCCCACGGGAGTCTCTCTCGGATTGATTACTTGCTCACTCTGGCTGTGCACGCCTCATTGGTATCTGAGGCTAGGCACATGGCACGGGGCATATCTGATCATTCGCCGGTGTGGGCCCGTCTGGATATTGGCCGGGTGGTGGGGGGCAGGGTGGCTCCCATTAACCCCTGGTACTTTCGTGACCCCAAGCTGCGCAGTGCGTTGCTGAAGACAGTTGATCACTATTTTCAAGATAATCAGGGTTCAGTTGAATCAGCGGTGTCCTTGTGGGAAGCTTTTAAGACTGTATTGAGAGGGGAGGCCCTTTCCTTGGTAGTGGCCGCCAAGCGGCAGAGAGACGCCGAGGTGACACAAGTAGAGGACGAGATAGCGGCTTTAGAAGTGGCCTTGGAAGAGGATGTTGCAACGGCCACACTGCATAATTTGAGCTTGAAGCAATTGGAATATAGGGATCTGGTGACGAACGCTGCCAAGACCCTCAATAGGGAGCAGCAGGGTCGATTGTATGATGTTGGTGATAAGGCCGGGAAATTGCTGGCGTGGTTGGATAAAAAAAGAGCGTGTTAATCGAGTGGTGCCGGAGTTGTCGATGGATGGGGGAGAGGTTGTCACTGACCCCGACGGTATAGTTCAGTGTTTCTCGGACTATTTTCGTACGGTATACACCTCGGTTTCGGATAGGCCGACTGAGGACTCGTGTGACCTTCTGCGTGATATCGCTCTGCCCTGCCTTTCTGCCATTGATAGGGATGACCTCGATGGAGATATAACTGTAGACGAAGTGGCGTGTGCTATCCGTGCGTTGCGCTCCGGTAAGGCCTCGGGCCCAAATGGTTTGCCGATTGAGCTGTATAAGCTTCGTCCGGATAAGTTGGCTCCTCACCTGCGCGCCATGTTCGTGGAGGCGCGGGTGAATGGGTTTCTTCCGCTCGATCAATGGCTGGCGACGATTGTGGTAATACATAAAGACGGTAAGCCCCGGGACAAGTGTGGCTCCTATCGGCCGATATCACTTCTCAACGCCGAGCCGAAAATCCTTGCTAAGATCCTTGCTAACCGCCTGGTCCGGGTGCTTGGCGACTTGATCCACCCGGATCAGTCGGGCTTCATCCCGCACCGTAACACTGCACTGAATCTTAGACGCCTTCATGGAGTGATCGCTAGGACGGGCACGATGCGAGAGCCGGCTATTTTGGCGTCCCTCGATGCCACGATGGCCTTCGACACGGTGGAGTGGGCATACCTGTGGGCTGTGCTAGCCAAGTTCGGCTTTGGGCCTGGATTTGTAGGCTGGTGAGGTTGCTCTATAAGGGGCCTCTTGCTAGCGTCGTGGTGAACGGGCGGGCGTCGACACCGTTCGAGCTCGGGAGAGGCACCCGGCAGGGCTGTCTCCTGTCGCCGTTGTTGTTCGCCCTTGCTCTTGAGCCGCTGGCGGCGTGGATACGATGGCACCCGGATATACGTGGGATTCGTTGGTCGCCTGACCACGAAGACCGTATTTCACTTTACGCCGACGATATTCTGCTATACCTCACCTCGCCTAAGAAATCTCTGATAGTGGTTTGCGACGTCTTGACTTCTTTCGGTAGGAACTCTGGTCTTGTCATTAATTGGGGGAAGTCATACTTGTATGTCCTGTGTGGGGATGTCCCGCCTGTCCCGCGCAACTGCTCGATCCAGATAGCCCGGCAGGGCTTTTTGTATTTGGGGATCTATATTTCCACCGACCCCATTTTAAGATACGAGAAGAACTTGCTCCCTCCCTTGGCACGCCTGCGACGGGACGTGGCGGGCTGGCGGCGGTTGCCGCGTTCCCTCCTTGGCCGTGCCGCCCTGTTTAAAATGATGTCTCTTCCCCGTTTCCTCTATGCCCTGCAGAATACCCTTGACTTGGTCCCGGCCAGTTATTTCCGTGAGGTCGAAAGCCACCAGCGCGCGCTATTGTGGGAAGGGCGCCCGCGCATAGCGATTGCCAAGTTGACGCTTCCGTGGTACGACGGGGGTATCGCGCTTCCAGACATTCGACGTTATTATTGGGCCACTCAGTTGAGCGCGATTAATCATGGTGTATATGGTCCGGCGCTGAGCCCCGGCTACGCCATGGACCGATGGTTGCTGCGTGGGGGTAATTACCACAGAGCATTGTACTCGAAGTCATCGGACTTAACCCTTACGGGGCCCACCAGGGTGGCCGTGCATGTATGGAAAGTGGCGACGGATTCACTGGGCTGGAAGGGTAAGCTTACCCTTGCCACCCCTCTGTTTGACTCCGATATTCTGGGAAAGCTCTGGCATACAAAAGGGTTTGAGAAATGGGACCTGATCGGTATATCCAGGGTTGGAGACCTTTTGGTTAAGGGTAGGGTAAAGTCATTCGAGGAGCTGCAGAAGGAATATGAGCTAGGGAGCACGGAGTTCTTCCGATACGCTCAAGTGTGCCACGCCTTGCGGTCAGTCCTTGTAGAGGGGGAGAAGGTGCCTGAGTCCTCTCCGTTAGAGGACCGGATCCTGGATGGCCATATGCCAGAGAGTACAATCTCGCTCATTTATAAGAAACTAATTAATGTTCGGGCGGATCTTCTTCTAGGGTTGCGCGATCAATGGACCAGGGATGGCCTCGAACTAGATGATGAGGATTGGCAGTATGCAGTTTCTTCTCCCAAAGAGGTCGCGATCCCCGCGCGCCTGCGGCTGGTGCAGCTTAAAATACTCCATAGGGTCTACGTGACGGGGCCCAGGCTGGTTCATATGGGTTTCTCTGAGGAGGGCTTATGTAAGAGAGGCTGTGGTATGGTGGGCACCTTCCTACATAATATTTGGGAATGCGGTGCGATTATGGAGTTTTGGAAGCGAATCCACGATGTGATGGGGGAGGTGACAGGCATCGTCATGCAGCCGGAGGCACGGTGTTGTCTCCTGAATGTTTGGGGTCCTACTGACCACGACGCGGCACAGACTCAGTGGGTGACCCTAGGGAACATGGTAGCCAAGCGCGACATCGCTCGCCTGTGGGGCTCTACTAGGCCTCCTACATTGACAGCGTGGATGGAAAACATGGACTGGAGCATGTTCAGGGAGAAGACAGTGTATTGTGCTCGAGGGCGCCCTCGGAAATGGCACTCTGTATGGGCGCGATGGAACCAGTACAGAGGGGGCATATGCCTGCCCCCAGACCCGGACCCGCCTGAGGAGCAGCTCTCCCCTTAGCTTTCTTTCCGGCTTTGTACTCCTTGCTGGTATGTGTTTGTCTTCTTGAGTCTCTGACTTCCCCTCCTTTCCCTTACTATAGACCTGTGTCTGATGGACGAAATGGGGCTCGCTCCCCCTGATGGGAACCCTTTTTGTGCTTTCAGTACTTATCGCCTTGCTTGTGTTTAGGTTCGGGTTTGTGTTTATTTAAAACAGAACCTTTGATTCTCCTGTCAGTGAAATGTGGACGCTCACATGTGTTGTGTTTCTAAAGCTGCCGTGCCTCCGGGTTGTCGGCTGAATAGCTGTATCACTGATTTAAAAGAATAAAAGTTTTTGGAAAAAAAAAAAAAAAATATGGTAGAGGAGGCCCTCACCAATGATTGGATTACTAGACAGGAGGCGGGTTTCCTTATTAATGAGGAACCTAGGATGCCTAGATTCTACAGGCTCCCTAAGATCCACAAGAACCGGACCCCCCCACCCGGAAGACCCATCGTATCCGGGATTGGATCAGTTCTGGAACCTCTTTCGCAGTTTTGCGATTGGTTCCTCAGACCGATTGTGAAAAAATCACATTCCTACCTTAGGGACACCAAGGATGTCTTTTGCCTTCTCCGAGATCTGGAAATAGATCCTACAGAGAACCTTCTCATAACAAAGGACATAGAGGCCTTATACACAAGCATACCACAGAGACGAACCTTGGAAGTGGTGGAACAAATTATCCTAAACATGGAGTGGAATTTCATCACTCCCCAACATTTTGTGATGGAATGTGCTGAAGTAGCACTAACTGAGAATTTTTTCGAATTCGAAAACACCATCTACCACCAGATTACTGGTACTTTGATGGGCAGCACTTTTGCCCCAAGCATGGCATGTCTCTATGTCCAACAATTTGAGGAAGACCACATTTACAATCCTAATCATCCATTCCTGAAACACCTTAAGGTGTGGAAACGCTTTATTGATGATGTGCTGATTGTATGGCACGGAACCAAGGAAGAGGCAACAGAATTTGTCCAATGGGTCAATTCCAAGGACACCCATCTCAGATTCACACACGATTGATGTGAACCACGCAATTTTTCTGGATCTAGACATTACCATAACCCAAGAAGGATTCACAACAAAGGTTCATAACAAAACCACAGATAAAAACAGTTTACTTCTCTATGAGAGCTACCATCCAAGGGTCCTGAGACAAAACCTCCCGGTATGTCAGTTCCTCAGAATCCGACGGAACTGCTCGAATACAACAACCTTTGAGGAGCAGGCTGAACAACTGGAAAATAAGCTTCTAGAACGCCACTACCTAAGAAAAATGGTGAGACGAGCAAAGAAACGTGCCAGGAACAATCCCAGAGAGTCACTACTAGAGGATATAACAAAAGGAGACACCAAAAGACCAGTATGTGTTACGACATACACTTCGATCTCAAACAAAGTGTAAAAAATCGTGAGAAAAAACTGGCACATACTCAATAGCGCTGGAAACCAATGGCAGCCACCTTTATTTGCCTTTGGAAGGAACAGGAGTCTGCGCGACAAACTAGTACACGCAAAGAGACCATCGACGGGAGAAGAGGAACAACAAACCCTGTGGAGCCAACCACGGCCCGTCGGCCACTTCTCCTGTGGGAACTGTACATCCTGCGCACTCACTTCTAATACCAGGGAGGTAGACATAGGAATGGGGATCCCTTCGCAACTGCGAGAATTCAGCAATTGCAACACGGAGAACGTCGTATACCTCTTGAACTGCCCATGCAACCTCAAATACGTTGGCATGACCACCAGGAAAATCAAAGGGCGTATCAATGAACATCGGAGCACGATTCGGTGTAAAAAGACCAACACCAAACTGACTCGTCATTTCACTGAAAAAAACCATAAAGACAGACCTGAAATGGACCATTCTGGAAGTAATGAAAAAACGAAAGTTTGACCTTACTAAAGCCCTACATGTAAGAGAGCAACGCTGGGTGTTCCGTTTACGAACCTGGGACAAAGGGCTTAACGATGAAATACTGTGGCTCCAAATGGGGCGTTGAAACCTCTAACAACCACCAGTAGATTAATTCACACTAACGCATAGACGGAGTATACCTGGTATACCATCACACGACACTGTGAAACCATCGGTACATGCAGTGCCCTGTCTTAAATGAGTTTACTTAAAATGGGCTGAGTCTACCTGGAATTATCACACTTAGCTGGCTTTTAAACTAAGCCGAAGTCGTGAGGCTAATAGGCCACATGCCCTCCAAAGTCATCCTCCCCCAGCTTGAACCGTCTCTCACCCAGGCTTAACGCATGAATAGAAATGATAGCGCAGACACTCAGCGCTAATACCCAACATTTGACATCCTTACCCTTATTATGATCTTCCTTTGGAATACCTGTTTGCACGAGTGCATCAGAGGAAGTCCAACCGAAAACTGCCCGCTAGTGCACGCACAACATCGCCCATCTGGGCAGCTCTAGACTCTTGGTAGAATACCCCCCCTTTGTTCTGGGCAATCAGCCGCTCACCCGTTCACACACCGGGTGCTTCACAGTCACGCACCAGTCACACACAGAGCAGAAGTGTACTTCTACCCCCTCTGCAAAATCTTGCCCCTCTGGGCAGCTAAAAAATCTAGGTAGAATTTCACCTTGCATCACAGTAATTGGCGGCCATGGATGAATCAGGCTACCCCTCCAGGGACACAGGGAACCACGCACCTGATTTCACTTAGCACCACTTAAAACCAATTTGCTTAAGTGAGCAGACTATAAAAGCACAACGGCTCTCCACCCAGTCCTACACCGGGGAGGAACGGGAGCAGTCGCCTAGGATCCGCGCAGGAAACTTTCCTTGAGGCAGTAAGGGTGTGAATGAGAAATGATTGAATGAAAGTACTTTGGGGCAATTAGCACAATTGAGGATGAATGTTCTGTGTGTTTGTACTTGAAAAACCATAATTCTCACGCCAGCTGTGATCTATAAGTTTTTTCCACAGGTTCTGACAAACAGAGGTTTCCCCTCCCCTCCTCCTATGGGGCCAGTAGCTTTGGTTTTTAGGGTAAGAACAGTGAGACACGTGCTCTCACCTTTGCATCCCCATCATGTACACAAATTGAGTGGCACATGTCACATGAGCAGTCACTCGCACAGAAACTGGATCAGTGCATGTATTGAGTTCAGTTATTCGCCACTACTACGGTCTGTTATATATATTTTTTCTCTCCCTACATTTTCTTTTACAGGCTTGAATCTAGGAGCCATCCAATTGTGGAGGGTGACAGTGATCACGCCCACACAGTGGTACACTCTTGCCACTTTTGGTGAGAACGGAACCCCCATTTACATATTTAGGTCCTGCTGAATGCCCTGGACCCTCCTGGGCCAAGACGGCAGAAACATGTCGACCTCTAAACACAACGGTTAGGGGACACTAATTCCCCCACATACCGTCACCTGCTTTTAAACATCATATAGTTACCTTTCACATTAAAAAACACAATGAGGATAACTATAATGATTTTTAATCTCACTCACTCATACACGGGCCCCCACTTAGTTTAGAAGTGCATCCCTGTCATCAGGTGTATGCCCGGCCTCTATCAAACCAAGGTTTTAGAGGGCGAGGACTGGTCAATGATGAAGCATGACACCAGGTGGTGTGTGAGACCAGTCCGTTATTTTTTGTGAGATGTCCCCACTCACAATATAACTCAAACCTTATAGTGGTTATCACTTTAGGAGCAGCTCTTTTGTGGTTAAACAAAAGAAACTCAAAACAACTAGGTTTTCAGCAGTTTTCAAAACTCCAACAGCAAGGAACACTTACAAACAGAAACAGACCAGGACAGAAAAACACCTACCACCTTCCTAACCTGTTGATTACGGGGCACAGTGGCAATGTACTGAAATCCAGAGTTAAGGTTATGCCCAGGGGAGTAAGAATACACCAATCACCATATAAGGCCTTATGCATAATGCATAGTGTTTTAAAATGAATGAGTTTCTCCATCATCAGCCAATGCAGGGATCGGAGGTGGAAAGAAACAGAAGATTGTCTAGACATGCTGCAGAATTTTGCCATTTTGCACAAACTATAGGTTTTCAACATTTTTTTAGGTTCACACAAAGCACATAACCATAGTGCAACCTGGATATGATCAAGGCTTGGACCACCATTGTTTGTGTCGACAATGGAAGGAGCCAGATAATTTTATTGAGGCACTTAAGTAGCCAGAAATGGTAAGCAGCAATTTTAGAGATTTTGAGATCCATGGAAAGTTTACGATCTAGCTACATACCCACATTTTTAGCAGCTTTACATGGGGTGGGTAGTGGACCAAGATAAGGAGGCCAGCTACCTCAGACAAAGAAAGACAAAAATGTGTGGACCCATCTCCCTTCTCATCGCTAAGCGTGACAATGATCTGGTCCTGTAGAAAAGAGGGGAGCCAGAAAAGAGCAGAATCCTGAAGGCCAATGTCTCTCAGCCTCTGACACAGAACCATATGAGATACCCTGTCAAACGCTGTGCTCAGATCTAGGTTAAAAAGAAGAACAGTGTCACTAAGATCCAATTGTTTCCTGAGATGTTCAACTGCACCTAGAAGAGCAGTCTCTGTTTTAAAGCCAAACAAAAGCCCCACTGAGAAGAGTGCAGAAGACCAGAATTTTCCAGGCACCTTGAGAGTTCACTATTAACATGCTTTTTTACTTCCTTGGCACATACTGGTAGAAGAGAAATGGGGTGAAAATGTGCCCAAACTTTAGGATCTAGAGTAGGTTTTTAAAGTATGCTGGCAGTATGTCGGAACACAGGTCAACAGTCCTTCTTGAAGCAAGAGCCAACTATATTGCAGAAGGGTTATTGTAACATTTAGAAATGTTTTTGGAGGGAAGCAGTAGCCAACAAGCAGTCAACATACAGCACTGGCCTTGCTAAATTGGCCTATCTTTTATTTAAACCTGCAGGTAAGCACAGACACTGCTACTTTATTAAAATTTTGGCCACTTGCCATATTGGAGGCAAACCTATAATCAAATGTACAAAATAGTTGGTTTTGTGCCATGCACAAATTTTAAACAAACTTCAAGCACACATAAATGTAAAACACACTGCTCAGTTCTAGATGAAACTTTTGAAGGGTATCAGACCATTTATACCTGCTTTGCACTGCAAAACAGTATTGCAGCTACTGGTCCTATAAAGACTTCATTACGTAAAGGACCCGCTCACCTGGCTCCTCTGAAAATTAATAATTTTGAGCACACCACTCAAGCTCTTATGGCTCTTAACTAGCTTCTCATGGATTCAAGAAGCATTTTCACAGGCTGAAAATATGGACCTTATGTTTCCCTCCTATTCTAAGCTTTAAACAATAGTTTGCAGAGGAATTGGAATTTAGCCCTTAACGTGTAATGAACGTTTTAGTGATTATGTTTTCTATTTTTGTAAAAATCGGGACTATCTAATGTAGATCAATGAGGGTCAGACTCATGCTGAACATTTGGGATAATCACTGATCATGTATATTATTTTCGTTTTGATTCATTGTATGTCAGTGAGTCTCCATTAGATCTCCTTACTAGCTAGGTAAGTTTGCAAGGTACCTCCATATCTTTAAAGGTGCAATATCACAGTCTAGAGTTTCTTAAATTAAATCTCCCTCCAAAACACTCCTGCTTACCCCATAGCCTTCCCACTGAAAGCACTCCCTCTATTTCACTCTCTTGATACACTCCCACTTGGCGTAAACCAGGGCCTATCTCCCAGTCTGTTCCCCAGGCACTGTTGTTCCGTTATGCCCCTCCCTCCTTCTTCTATGAGCCCCAATGGGAGAGGAGCAGCCAAGCTTGTAGAACTAGCAGGAGGTGGAGAAGTGTGGCTCAATGATTAGAGCGGCAGACCCTGATGCAGAGGTCTAGCCCGGGACCAGGGTTCAATTCCCCGCCTCGGCGGGTCTTGGGCTCAAAAATTCCATGGACCTGATAATTCTCGCCTCGGTGCCATTCCAATCATGGAGTCCCACTCTGCAACTCTGGGCAATAGCTTGCTTAATCTCCACAACGGCCCCCACAACGCTAAGGATGCCTGGCCTCCACCTTGGGGGTGCCCAGGAGTGGACGCCTCACAGGGAAAGCCAGGATGGGTTCCACAGCGGTATTCGTACAAGCGCCTTGAGACCCTTGCGGGTGAGTAGTGCGCTATACAAGTATCAATTTACAATTTACAAGGCATCCTGGCACCAGAAAGTGTCAGCGTTTGCGAATATTGTACAACAGGTTCCAATGACATTCCAAACACTGTAGCTTTGCCTGTACTAATGAGAAGGTTTCAGGTAGAACCAAATACCAGAGAGAAGGGGGATGGGATTGAGAGAGGAGAGACACACACAACCAGCATGCCAAGGAATTCACTCTTTTATCACAGCAAGGTTATAAACTAATATTCTCCTGTAAACGAGAGACTCACTAAGTAGGAAGAGAACATAAACAACCTTTGTATCAGTTGCAATCACGAGAAGCTGCAATGATTGTATAACAATATAATATAATTATGGGCTTGGAGATGGTGGGACCCTGTGGACATAAGTCACGTTTTAGGGAAGCTGGTAAGTAAGCAATCATTTTTTTTTTTTGTACCAACCTATCTTGGTTGGTACAAATGCACATAAGTAAAGAGAGGTTGTAATTCCATCAAGGCCTGAGTCAATGGCATTTTATTGCATTATGTTATATAGGATACTGTTTGTCCCCTTGTTTTTTGGGAGAGTGTCAACAATTGAATTGGCCCCTGTGTTATCTATAATGTCGAATTTGGATGTCAACACAATAGATTTCATCTTAAATTGTCATGTTATGAATTTTATACGGACATCTATATATTATAAAATGTATACATAGGACTCCAACTGGGGGCTGCTTAGCAATTTTGTCTTTATGGACAACTGGCTGCCTCAATTTTGCTGGATGAGGGCTTTATTTGCATTTTTGCTGAAAAATATTCGCTAATGTTCGAGTAATATGGCACAAAACTGTTTTTGACTTTGAGCTGATAAAACTATATTATGAAATATAAATTTTTAAATACTCATATAATAAGTACACACACAATATTAAATAATAAACTTATGTACATTAGTGACATATAGTTATGTTGGATAAATCAAGAGATAGATAAGTAATATATAGGATGAACGTAAGAAGTCGTAGTATCCCATACTTTGGGCTTTATAACAGGACGTAATTATTGGCACGAGTCCAGTACACAAATAGCGGAGAGTTCTTGGACTTCATTTATAAATCGATTAAATAATTGGAGGTGTTCCCCTTCATTATTGGTGATAGGATTCTAATTCTATTAGTCTAAAGCAAGATGTTCCAACTGGAAAGTTCAAGTGCAATACTATTTTGAAAATGAGTTAGTTACGTTAAATGAAAAAATGGTCATTTGGAGACTATTCCTAAGAAGTTCACTAAGACGTAAGGCCACGTGATAGACGTCCTAGAGTGTATAAAAGGCAGGAAGATGTCTGCGCGGTTTTCCTTGAAGCACCTGGACGCACACGTTGCTGGCCAACCCAATTTATTAAACAGCGGGTAAGTAATGTCAAAAACCCACTTTGGGATAGATTTTGTGTTAAATGAAGGGTTAATTGGGAAGTTTCCGGAGTAAGAGCGATATTGTTTTGGAAAATATAGACACGATTGAGGATTAGAAATCAGTTTGCTCCGCCATAGTGACTGTATACCATCTTATAATTGTGCAACGGGCCTTTTGCAAAATAGTATGAAGGCGACGGAGTATTAAGCTTTCGGCTTTTAGGAAATATAAAAAACCGAGTATATTAAGATCCAGTACGAGAGTGATATGTGGAGTAGAAATACTTCGTAATTGGCCCTTTGGAACATTGCCCTTGGCCTCTTTTAGTTTTTAGTTTTTGGACCAAGCACTATGTGCACACAACGTGTGTGAATACTCGATGTCTGGTAGAATTAGATTTGTCTATGCTGTATCAAAAGCTTTTTAATGCCGGTTGCGCGTGAGATAAGAGGGTATGGATAGCGCTACCAAATGAGGTCAAAATATAAATGGGGTACCTGATTTGAGAATTATATGAGTATTTTTAGAGGGTACATATTGAATGAAGAGGAATAGTATTATGTCTCTGGAGTATAAATATCGATGGCACATTTGTTACCATACATAGGGTAACTATTGCACGCTGCTCCAGGTATGATTTAATGAGGAAGTTTTTTTGCAAGCCCTCTGTATTGCAAAAATATTTATTAGAGTTATTGTGGTGGCCTTAGGGAGATATATAAATTATTCGGCTTATACTTCGCAAAGGGTGACAAAATGCAGAGAGATATATAGCAAATTTTATTTCATTACAGGCACAGTAGCCTCTTAATAGGATTTTGTTGCGAGCACTCAGGGACCAGCCAAGCCTTGATTGGAGGTAAGGCGAATGTTTATTAAGAAATAATATAGTATCAAATTGTCATCGTACTACAAGATAGTTCATGATAGCAGTTGTAATATTCTTTGCCAGGTACAGAAGTCGAGAAGGACTGTGGAGCTTCATATACTTGTGAACATGATAAAGTAATTCTGAATATTTGAAAATTGGAGGTCAAGAATTTATTTGGTATAATCCACTGTCATTTAGAACAAAGGGTAGGTACACTATACCTTTAGTTTTAATGAATAAGCATGTGATATACACATAAAAATCTTTCAAAGAATTGGGCATATAGGAATAAGGCTAATTACCAACTGGGTTGTACCTTTCTTTCCTTTTTGTGATGTACATGAATTTTGAACAGGTACTTGATTGTATCTTATTATCAGTGATAATGTAAGCCAAAAAAATTTAGGGCGGGGTTGTGCTATATTGTAACCTGTATGTAGGTGAGGGGAAAAAAAATCCTCATCCCTTACTCGTCATTTAATAAGCATATATCCTTCTTATACTAGTTCTGGCCCAGAAACAGGGGGAGGGGCCCCTATCCCCCTAAGTTGAAGTAAGTTTTTTGCGGGTGTATCTGGGCTAGAGTATACATTTCCGTTGATTAGGATAAAATATCCGATTGATACAAATGGATCAGATGATGAAGATAAGATATTTGTATTTTTTATTAGTAGCTGAAAAAGAAGAAAGGATGGCACAGCCAACACGTGTTTCACCCTCTAATTGGCCATCAGGCCTGGGGCTTCCTCAGGGCTGTACATAGACAAAGTAACATCAAGGGTTGATTAAGACAGGGTATGGTTAGTCATGTGTAAATCATGTGCATAGTAGTGGGTGGTAAGTGTGGAAGCGAAGCGTAAGAGGGAATAAGTAAGGGAAGAGGGAGAAGAGGGAGTGAGAAGAAAGTGAGAAACGGGTCAGAGTTGGGGTGCGAGGGATTGACAAGGTTTAATTAAGTCAAGTTTGTGGTATGAGTTGCAGTGGAAATGTATAGGTGAGGGGGAGTAGAGGTGTAGTAGAGCAGTTGTGCAGAATAAAGTAAGTTTAATAAGAAAAGGATAGGGGTGTGATTTGGATAATGAGAGTGGGAAAGGAAAAGTGGATATATTGGGCGAAAAGAGTCAACATATTTATAAGTCCATGTCAAGGAAGGTAAATGTAACTATTGCGACAGTTTTAGCACAGTAAATTTAGAAATACAAACGCATCAAAAAAATTGAGAGAAAGAAAATGGGTATAAACATTCAAGTAGTGGTGCGCATATGCGAGACAAATTACAAAAAACAATTTCCGGTTGTCAGGGAGCATGGTTGCGAAGAGAACATAATCACAAATACATCGTTGTTGGGAGTCAGAAGATCATATAGAGACAGAAGAAGATAAGAATAGTATGTCATATAGGAGCAGGGTGGTCAAAAGGAGTCAACAGTATTAAATACAGTCATCGAGCGTGCAAAAAGTTGTGATGAGATAACGCGGTCATGTGACGTATAGAAACAAAAATCAACATTCGAAAAGTTGTGGATATTTACAGTTCAGCATTACGGGTATATGTTTAAACAAGGGCAAAGTGTCAATTGCCATGCAAATATAAGAGATAAAAGTATAATTACAGTATGGATGCGCATCAAGGTGGCCCGGTCAGGCACGAGATGAAAAAGAGGAAAGTTAGCATTAGTTAAGACTTAATATGGGCGAGTAAATCGGTGCGTGGCGCCAAAATGGTGAATCAGTGACTTAGTGCGAGTCGAGGTACTGGCGCTTCATCGGTCGCAAAGCATAGTCATTACGTATTTCAAGAATAGTGTGACATGCAAAAATAGAATGGAAGTATAGTTATACAATTGAAAGCACATCGATAGGTATGGTCTATGTCATAGACGCAAGCAAGTGATTTTGAAAGTGAGACTGTCGCCGAGTAAAAGCGGTGCTCTTAAATTTTCCATATATTGTAGGTGGTAAAAACAAGACGTGAATATTAGCCTGTACGGAGTTCAAATCAGTGTTGAGAGTAATGCAGGCATTCGCATGCTTTGAGCTGATATGGTGAGCAATTGCAAATGGAATATAGAGCGGGATCAGCAGCGGCGTCACTATGGGGGTGCAGGGGCTGCGGACCGCACCGGGTGACACCCTCAAGTGGGGTGACACCAACAGGGCCCGTCAGGGGCCGGCTTTAGGGCAGTACGACCGGGTGCTGGCTTCCTGGGGGCGCCGTGTTTGAAAGTTTATTACGCATTTGAAGCACCTGCTGCAGCGTTTCTTTCCGCCGGCAATTACCAGGCCTCACATAAATGTCAAGATAACTGGTGTGATTAATTATCTTCCTGGAGAGAGATCAGTGTTTGGTAAAGTTGAGGGTTTAACTTAGGTGAAGTTAGTGCAGAGGGTTAATATGCCTGCTGCAAAGAACGTGTGCCAAGTAGATTACAGAGTGCAGATCAGCAGGTTACTGCTTTCAAAAGAGACATCCTTTTGTTGCAATTTATAACTTAAAGTCCTAATATTCAACAGTGAGCTATTAACTTTCATCCTAGAACTGCATACACACCTCAAAATATACATTATTAGAACATTGATTAATGTTGCAAAAAGGGTTAATTTGGCTAGAAATAGATTCTTATAATTAAAGAAAACTCCCAACTATGCTGTTTCTTTTTCGACTCTGCGTTTGTGCTTCTCCACACCAAGCACAATACTGCCTACCAGTATGGATGACATGTGACTCCTACACTTTCAGTCCTTTGGTTTATGTATCATTTCCTATACACGGACTTACACACCTATGATTGACTGTCTCTGTGTAATGTGTGTGTGATGCAAAGTGCTCGGAAACCCTACACTGGCATGATGGCGCTATATAACTAATTCAATGCATCTGAGAGAGTGTGGTTATGGTGACTTGGTCACTGTTAAAGGGTGCTAGTGAGAGAATCCGTGGTGGAGGTGGTCATTGGGGGGGCGCCAACAAACATTGTCGCACAGGGCGCCACCAGCGCTAAAGCCGGCCCTGGGGCCCGTGTGCGCAGAGCAACCTAACCTTTTAGGAAGAGGACGTGCCTGTGCGCAGTGCACACTGTCTCCTCTCCTTTCTTTTAGTTGCTTCCCTGTGAAATGGATCCAAAAAAGAAAATCACTTTTGCTGGAACTCAATGTCGTATTTTTCTGACATTTAATTCCAAAATGCAGCATCAGGAATAAAAGTTTAAAAATATGAAAAATAAATAACTAAATAAAGTAAGACAGAGTGGTAGCAAACTGTCCAGATTGATTTTTATTCACACCCAAACACATTAGCGCCACTTTTACAGAGTTTGCCAGTGAAGCGCTATTTTTGTTGTCTTGGCTTTGTTTTCCCTGGGCTTGGAGCTAGTGCACCAATCCTGGAGGTACTGCAATGTGAGGATTGAAAAACAAAATTTGTACTGCTGCTCTGTATCTAGGGATGTTGTCTTTTTTTACCATACTGCTTACGTTTTGTGAGGATATAAGCAATGGTCATTGAAATGGGTCCATTCAGGGCCCTGTAGTCATGTCCTTAACTTTTCAGGCAAAAGCACACACTGATTTCTGAACAGTGAGTGTAAAAGCGTTAAGGTAACCATGTTGTTCCTGCTTACATTTCACATGGTTTGCAAAATGTTGCATTCCCTTTGATTGTTTGCTTTTTCCAGGTTCGGTCACTTTTTTTTGTAGGCCACATATTGCTCTTGCCCAGTGCGTAATTTAAATTGAGCCGCATCCAGGTGTTTATAGCTGGCAACAATTGGGTTGTAGTTGAAGGCAGTCTGAGTTTCTCAGTGGGGCAGTATGGTGTTTAGTGGGGGAGAGGATGTGGCACTATGGCCAGAGCTGCTGAATTTGGAACTGGGGAACCAGGTTCAGCCTTAATAACCAGTCCGCCAGACCACTCTCCTGAGAGAGCACTATCTCATGCTAGACCTTAGAAGGCTTCGCAAGACATTAGAAGCCCCGGTGTCGTAGCACCAGCAGGTGGACCCTAGCATGACAAGTGTAGGTTAACCTTCAAGGCTTGTCCACCACTATTCATACTGAAGTTCACCTCCAGTTATGCGGCAGGCCTATGAAGCAGTACACCCTAGAACAGTGACCATGTCACTGAGATCACAGGACCCTTGAGAAGGGCCAGCTCTAGGGCGGTGCAACCGGTGTGACCGCACCAGGTGCTCACTTTCGGTGGAGGCA
The DNA here is from genome assembly GCF_964204655.1 of Triturus cristatus. Classification (NCBI taxonomy): domain Eukaryota; kingdom Metazoa; phylum Chordata; class Amphibia; order Caudata; family Salamandridae; genus Triturus; species Triturus cristatus. The sequence goes on along the minus strand of NC_140579.1, from coordinate 1,065,253,728 downwards.
TCATTTTTGCAAGTATATTATGGTTTTAAAAGCGCTTGCTGCCTCCTTCCTGGCCTCCAGTAATTTTCGGTAACACTAAAAATGTCATGATGACTCTGGTGATTAATGTTCTTCCTAGAGAGAGATCGGAATTTTGTCTAATGGAAGATTTGACTCATGGAAAGGTAGCTCAGAGGGTTAATGTACCTGCTGCAAAGAACATGTACCATGCATATCACAAAGTGCACATAATGTAAATAGGCCAGTGGGCTACTGCTTTTGTCAGAGAGATCCTTTTGTTACTTGCAGTTTATAAGTTAAAATCCTAACATAGAACAGTGAGCTATTAACTGTCATCTACTCCACAGCAACACAAGTCAAATTTTTTATTAACTTTTGATACGTTTGAGCAACAAACAATTTATCAGTTTAAATGGTGAGATCATGCTGCAGATCTTGCATTATGAGGCAAATATGGCAGAGCCATTATTATTTAGAAAACATTTGCAAACTAGGATTTTTAGCAATTCATGTTTGAACTGCTGTTTTGGTAAAGGGAGAAGTGCTGATGACAGAAACTCCATGGCTCGGAGACAAATGGCTTGTGCTTCCACATTTTATCGTATTTGGGGACATTCTGTGATTAGAAGCATATCCCACTTTGTGAACACATTTTACTGTCAATAACTCATTATAACCTTAAATAATCATGTGTATCCATTGGTTGATAAAACTGGGCAGTGAAACCAAACAAATACAAAAAATTGGGAGGTTTGCGCATTCTGGCCACGCCTCTGGCTCTGCCCACTGATCCAATCCTTGGGTTATTCCCGCCCTTTGATTCTCCGCCCACAGTTCCCCTACTTTTTTTCCCTCACTTCGACCACTGATATATCGTGTTGATGGATAGTGGGAACACCACACCAGTAAAATGTACCATACCTATGATATTATAAATTCCAATAAACTGTTGACTAGCAGGTAGCCCACTGTACAACCTGATTAATGAATCATTATCACACTGTTAACAGGCACATTTTGTAAATATAGGACCTACATTTACAAACGTTACTAAGGATTCTGTATGGTCCCGTTATTTGCCAACTGTGTCCACTGGCGGACTCGGGGCGGAGGAGGTCCATGCGGTAAGTCGTGAGGGGGTGACACCATGAGTTACCCGCACCGGGTGACACCAACCCTAGTGACGCCACTGGGGATCAGGATTCCCTTACCGGGTATTCGCGGAAAGTGGTATCTTGGTACAAGGGTATGTAAACCCGAAGATTCTAAAAATAAGGAGAAAGGACAAGGAAGAACAAGCTTATAGAAGCGTAATAGCGGGCGGGAGTCTGGTAGTGCATCGGAGAGGGAGGGGGGCGGGGGTTTTTTGGGGTGGGTATCTCTTACCTCTGGTCTCGGCTAATGCCAGGTGCTGTCGGTGTCCGTGTTATTTGGTGGTAATGACAGCCGGTGGCAGGGAGCGGTGAAATAGGAGTCGTATGTAAGAACTTCCGGTTTGTGACCCGGAAGTGGCAAGGTGCTTTCGCTGAGCGCCATATTGGATTGGGGTATAAACCGAAAGGAGAAATGCAAGGGGGTGAGCGGGATGGTAAAAGCGTTCATCATCTTAGAAAGTGGATTAGCGTTTTGGAAGAGATAAGTAGGCTGGTAGAGGTATGAGGAAGTTTGACACTTAAGAAAAACCTCACAATGCGTAATGCAAATAACATATAGATACATATTCGTGGGGTCTGTATTAACAGCACATATGACAAATATCTCTGAAAAGCTAAACATTTCAAAGAATTAGAAAAAAGGGGGCACAAATATGTTCCATTTTACATAATAGTGCCATGTGGTCATAGGGTTTGCATCTTGGTGTGGATACATATACGAATGAGGGGGGACACACTGTATATTCTCTGGTTTCCTAAGGAGAGCCTCGAGTGAGAGATCTTGGGAGAGGCAGGTAGTGGTGTCATTTGGTTAAGGATGGCGGTTAAGACAGTATGTGGGAGCAACTAATCATCTCCCAACCATACATGCATTTCCGCATCCTTATTGAGCCCCAGATTTGTGGTTCTGTAGTTCATTATCAGTTCGCTTTCTCGTCTTCGTAATTTGAGTTCACGATCTCCCCCTCTTTTTGCTTGGTGTACAACCTCCAAGCCAAAGAAGCGGAAGTCCTTTTTGTGAGGATGACTGTCTTCAAAGTGTTCAGTGAGTGGGTGGCCTGAATGGTACTTATGGATGTTACGGTAATGTTCCTGAATCCTGGTCCGTAGAGGTCTGATTGTACTACTGATGTACGGAAGGTTGCATGGACAGATTATCACGTAGATGCAGAATTTACTGTTACAGTCAATCCATTCTTTTATCGTAAATTCTCGCCCTTCCGTTAGCGGGACTCTTGTAGTTTTGTTACAGCTGAGTTTGCAAATGCTGCAATTTTTGCAGGTATGGAATCCTGGGGGCCTGTCCAGGAATGTAGTGACCATGTTCCGTTTGTCTACAAATTCTGATTAGGTGCGCGTCTAAAAGTCATCTCTGGGTATGTTTTTAGATCATGAGTGAGGTTTGGTGTTTGTTGTAACAAGTGCCAATGTTTCTTGAGGCTTTTTCTGATTTGGCGATGGCCGATATTGTAATCAGTTATAAAGCGTATTGCTGGATCGTTCTTTTTTTCTCCTCTGTTTTGTCTGAGCATCTGTTTTCTCTCTATTCTGGCTACTGTAGTCATTGTGTTTTTTAACATTGATTGTTCATATCCTCGTTGTGTGAGTCTAGACACCATTTCTTCTCCCTTCATTTTGAAGACCTCGTCCTCACTGCAGTTTCTGCGGGTTCTTAACAGTTCTCCCTTTGGGATGTTCCTTATGTTGTGTCGTGGATGGAAGCTGTCAGCACGTAGGATGGAATTAGCAGCTGTTTCTTTCCGATATAGTTTACTTTGTAGGGTGTTGTCTTTAACATAGAGAGTTACATCCAGGAAATTGATCTCTTCTTTAGAGAAGGTGTGGGTTGTTTTTATTCCCCATGGGTTTTTGTCTAGTTGCTTCAAGAATCTTTTGAGCGATGTCTCATCCCCTTGCCAGATACAGATGATATCATCTATATAGCGCCGCCACATAACGATATGGGCGGTGTATTCAGCAAATTCAGGGTCCCATAGCCAGAATTTTTCCACATGGCTCATTAGGATGCATGCGTACGGCGGCGCGAATTTGGCTCCCATGGCCGTACCGCGTATCTGTCGATATATTTTTCCATTGAAGCTGAAGACATTGTTTTTCAAACAGAAGTCAAGCATTTCCAAGGTCATTTTGTTACTTTCTAGTAGATTTGCCGATTGTGTCCATAGTGATAGGTGTACTGCACTGAGTCCGTCATGGTGTTGGATAGATGTATAGAGACTGACAATATCTATACAAACCAATATGAAGTCCGGTTCCCAGGTAATGTCTTGAAGTTTGTTTAGAATGTCCTTAGTGTCTTGGATGGAATTTCCTTCATGAGTCCTTGTAGTTTTCTATCTACATATTCACCAAGCCTAGAGCAAGGTGAATTGATGCCAGCTATGATAGGTCTTCCTGGTGGGGGGTAAGTTCCCTTATGGATCTTTGGAAGGAGGTATAGAGTGGGCATGGTAGGGTGTGCAATGTACAGGAACAGTTTTTCAGATTGTGAGATAAGTCCAGAGGTGTACCATTTGTTGAGCATAGTTGTGATTGATTTTAGTATGTCTTTCGTGGGGTCTGTGGTGAGGAGTTCATAGCAAGCCGTGTCGGCAACTTGTCGGTTTGCCTCTTGAATGTAGTCGTCAATATGGAGTGTCACTGGGTTTCCACCTTTGTCAGCCTCTTTGACAATTAGGTCTTTTCTTTCTTTAAGGTTTTTGATGGCATTCCTTTCTTCCTGTGTGATATTTTGTGGAAGGTATTTAGATTTTCTTCGGTATTTTGTGTGTTCATGTTCTAGATCATGCATGACTGCTAGGTGGAAGGCATCAATGCTGTTACCTGCGGGTAGTTGTGGCAAGAAGGTTGATTTTTTGGTTAGTTTACTGTCAATTGAGAGATTTGTGTCAATTCCAAGTTCAAGTGCTGTTCTAGTTAGTGTATTTGGGTCATCGTTTGCCTCGCTGAGATGGGTCAGTAGGTCTACGTGTTCGAGCTCTTGAATTGATAGTTCAGATGTCATTGTTGTTGCAGAGGGCTCATGTCTCGTATATTGATCTGCAAAGAACACTTTTAATTTCAATCTGCGGATGAATTTAAACAGATCAATTCGCGTTCTGGTTAGATTCCATGAAGCCGTTGGGCAGAAGGATAGGCCTTTGTTGAGAATGTTTGCTTCTTGGTTGGATAGTTGAATGTGGGACAGGTTCTTAACAAGGTTTAGAGGTGTTATGTCCTTCTTTCCATCTCCTTTTTTCTTGATCTCGTAGTGACGCCTATTGTTGGCGTCTGTTGGCGTCCAAATTGTTGGGAACCTCCCGTGGTTGAAGTATTTGTGGTGTTTGTTGTTTTTATACCGAGTCGGTAGCATAATACCTCCTCTAAAAAATTGACCTTGCATCTTGAGTTTTCACCCTCTGGTGCTGGTGCTGGTGAGTCAATGTCTGAGCTAGTCGTTGCTCCAGTTGGTTGTTCCGTGGAGTTGGTGTTTGGTGTATCCTGGGGTTGGGCGTCGTATTTTTTAATCGAAGGTATACACTCCATTTGCAATTGCTCACCATATCAGCTCAAAGCATGCGTATGCCTGCATTACTCTCAACACTGATTTGAACTCCGTACAGGCTAATATTCACGTCTTGTTTTTACCACCTACAATATATGGAAAATTTAAGAGCACCGCTTTTACTCGGCGACAGTCTCACTTTCAAAATCACTTGCTTGCGTCTATGACATAGACCATACCTATCGATGTGCTATCAATTGTATAACTATACTTCCATTCTATTTTTGCATGTCACACTATTCTTGAAATACGTAATGACTATGCTTTGCGACCGATGAAGCGCTAGTACCTCGACTCGCACTAAGTCACTGATTCACCATTTTGGCGCCACGCACCGATTTACTCGCCCATATTAAGTCTTAACTAATGCTAACTTTCCTCTTTTTCATCTCGTGCCTGACCGGGCCACCTTGATGCGCATCCATACTGTAATTATACTTTTATCTCTTATATTTGCATGGCAATTGACACTTTGCCCTTGTTTAAACATATACCCGTAATGCTGAACTGTAAATATCCACAACTTTTCGAATGTTGATTTTTGTTTCTATACGTCACATGACCGCGTTATCTCATCACAACTTTTTGCACGCTCGATGACTGTATTTAATACTGTTGACTCCTTTTGACCACCCTGCTCCTATATGACATACTATTCTTATCCTCTTCTGTCTCTATATGATCTTCTGACTACAAACAACGATGTATTTGTGATTATGTTCTCTTCGCAACCATGCTCCCTGACAACCGGAAATAGTTTTTAGTAATTTGTCTCGCATATGCGCACCACTACTTGAATGTTTATACCCATTTTCTTTCTCTCAATTTTTTTGATGCGTTTGTATTTCTAAATTTACTGTGCTAAAACTGTCGCAATAGTTACATTTACCTTCCTTGACATGGACTTATAAATATGTTGACTCTTTTCGCCCAATATATCCACTTTTCCTTTCCCACTCTCATTATCCAAATCACACCCCTATCCTTTTCTTATTAAACTTACTTTATTCTGCACAACTGCTCTACTACACCTCTACTCCCCCTCACCTATACATTTCCGCTGCAACTCATACCACAAACTTGACTTAATTAAACCTTGTCAATCCCTCGCACCCCAACTCTGACCCATTTCTCACTTTCTTCTCACTCCCTCTTCTCCCTCTTCCCTTACTTATTCCCTCTTACGCTTCGCTTCTACACTTACCACCCACTACTATGCACATGATTTACACATGACTAACCATACCCTGTCTTAATCAACCCTTGATGTTACTTTGTCTATGTACAGCCCTGAGGAAGCCCCAGGCCTGATGGCCAATTAGAGGGTGAAACACGTGTTGGCTGTGCCATCCTTTCTTCTTTTTTAGCTACTAATATAAAATACAAATATCTTATCTTCATCATCTGATCCATTTGTATCAATCGGATATTTTATCCTAATCAACGGAAATTTATACTCTAGCCCAGATACACCCGCAAAAAACTATATTGTAACCTGTTGCTATTCTGACATGCTAAGAAATGTATAGGGATAGTTATTAATGTAGGCTGTGCATATTTCCCTGATTGGATTAAATGGATAAGTTATGATAAAAATTCAATTTGACTTACCTCTTTGTATTTAATGTGCAAATATGAATATTACCCAATTCTAATCATAAGGGTAGTTTATTGAATTATGTGATATGAATTGCAAATACTCCATATAATGCAATGCAAAGAGCATTTTGGAAGCATCTTCTGTCTTGTTGAATATATGTTTTTATAATATAATGTATTAATTGAGTTAAAACAATTGTATTATATACGCATTTTTTATATTTTTTACAGCCCTGATGAAGTTCTTAGCAAAAGAATGAAACGCGTTGGCTGTCTACGAATTGTGAAAATAAAGAGAAGAATAAAGAGAACTATTTGAACAATATACAATATTTGATGGACATTCATACAATTATTGTTCCATTTAACTTGATGAAGTGGTGCAACCTACAGTGGGTTTAAGTATATTTTTGATCTTGTGGATCGCCCTCTGGAAACAGCGGGGGTAGTGGAGTTGCACACTATGATAGCTAGATAGCTTTCCTATCAAATATAAAACTTAGGAGGGTAAGCAGGAAAAGTCCTGAGAGAGGGGCAATTCAAACTTTGGTGTGTTTGTCGAGTTGAGCTGTTTCCTGTTGGTCATAAGTTTTGTAATCAACCTGTTGCACTCTCTTGCCCTTGTTATAATTTAACAACAAGTAATCAATATGGCCAAATTTAAAGTCAGAAGGGAAGAATTTGCATCCAATTTGTTTCAACACAGAAAATAGGAGGAGATAAACCGGTAGAGACAGGTTTGTTGGGGTGTTTAAAAGCACAATTCCAGAAATTAGAACAGCTTAAGAAGTAGGAACTCGAAAGGTGGTGGGATGGCATCACCTTGCAGCAGTATTTAGATAATAATAGAGTTCCGCGGGGTTTAAGAATATTGATCTTCCCAACAATTGAAGATCTGGACGAACAATTATTGAAGGAATGGGAGGAGAATCTATCTCATTCCTCAATGACTATGATGAAAATACTTATTGTACATGCCGAGAATAAGGCGGTATTGTTGCTAGAGGAAATTGACAAATTGGAAAAAGAAATAGGGGCAAGTCCACTTACAGAGGTTGTCAAAAAGAACTATGAGATTCTGGAAAAGGTGATGGAAGAATATCAAATATACCAGAGAGACAAAAAGGCCAAGAAAATCCAGAGGGATGAGATGGATTATCGTGAGGGAAGGATATATACATTTGCAAAACGATTTGATAATACCAAAATTTCTGATACATTAAAGAGAAACAGAGAAGAGATGTCAGAATCTAGATCAGCCAGTGGGAGTTCCTTTACATCTACGGAGAGTTTACAATCAGGAAGTGACAATGTTGGCGTCCTATTACCACAAGAAAAAACTCCTTTTTTTTAGAAATGGAGAGATTACATATCAACAGCAAGCAGTCCAAAAGAAACATCAGACAAGGAGGGGAGGTAGTTGCTGGGCAAAAAAACAAAAAAGAAGTTCCAAAATTAGCGGTAGACTTGCGATCATCGAAGAGGAAATAGAAACTGTCAATACAACTGAAAGTGAGATAGCTATTTCTAACATAATGATGTCAAATACAAGTAACTTGTCAATCATTAATCTATCTGACCATAACCTTACGCATGAGGAAAGTACAGTTCTACAAAAGGGTTTAGGTTTTTGCCCGACACAGTCTTGTAAAATCATTGATGTTATTGTTGATTTGTACAAATTTGTACGTATTTTGAAATTGAAACATTTTTTTCATTGCAATCCTAAAGTTAATGAGTCTAACATTTCGAGGGATGTACCTTCTGGTTATACGGTGGGGGATGAGGAAGGAATACACCTAATTATGTCACTCAATGAGGAAAATAATATCACTCTAGAAGACCTAAATAGTGAGTTGGGTGTTTTTCCTAAGGAAGACATAGACAGTGGATTGAGAATGAGATCTAAGTTTGTGCCACAATTTTCACATCCGAACATTGATCTTTTTAAAACGTATGTGACCGAGGATTTGCGCAAATTGCTGAATGATAGCCCACGTAGAGATGAAGGTCCTTTCAACCTAACTAAGGATGAACAGCTAGCCTTAGAAGCCCTATGTAATAATAACAACATAGTGATACGTGAAGCCGACAAGGGCGGTAATGTGGTAATCATGAGGAAGACGGATTACATGGGTGAAATCTCAAGGCAATTGGCAGATACAGCTTGCTATGAACAAATTCCCTTCAATCCTATGATCGATTTGGCATTCTTTATTAATGCTAAAGTGGGAGATTGGAAAGAGAGGGGTCTGTTGACAGAAGAAGAGGTTAGATATTTGATGGTCACTAAACCTAATTATCCTTGCATATATATCCTCCCCAAAGTGCATAAGGGGGGGATTTTTCCTCCAGGTCAGCCGATTTTTGCAGGTATAGATTCCCCCACTGAACGACTATATGAATATGTAGATTCATTTTTGCAACCGCTAGTAAAAAACCTACCATCTTATACACAGGATAGCAAGGACATCCTCAACAAGTTTGAGGATGTCACGTGGACTGAGGGATTCCATTTTGTAACTTTTGATGTAGTTAGTTTATATACCTGCATCAAAAAAGACACAGGTTTACTTGTAATGGGATATTTTCTCAAAACAAGATCAGCTGAATGGTTTGAACATAATACAATGATTCTTGAGATGACAGAGCTAATACTTAAAAAAAAAAAAAATGTCCTCCATGACAAACAGTGGCATCATCAGCTACAAGGTACCGGGATGGGAGCCAAATTTGCTCCTTCGTATGCGGGATTGTTTATGGGCTACTGGGAACGAGAACATGCTTGGAGCAGATATGCCTCCCCCTGGATAGAAAATATCATATTCTTGGGGAGGTATATCGATGATATTATTGTACTGTGGAATGGCACAGTGGCCCAATTGGAGGATTATTTCACTTTTCTAAACGACAACCTATTCAATGTGACTTTAACTATGTCACATTCTAATATACAGATTGACTTTTTGGATGTAACATTTGTAGCATGTGGAGATGAGATTCAGAGCAACCTATTTCGTAAACCAACGGAAAGTAACAGCCTATTACATGCTACAAATGCACATCCAAAGGCCACTATCAATAGTATTCTATTCGGTGAAATGATTAGGATACGTAGAAACTGTAGTAAAATGACTTCATTTATGAACAATCTCAGGGATACCAAAACAAGGTTCAAGCGGAGGGGATACAAGCAGAGAATTTTGGACAATGCGGAAAGAAAGATACTGGCAAAACCGCGGGCGACTACTCTAACAATGAACAACTCTATCAGTGCTAAGAACAATCGATCAGCCTCTATTAGTTTTGTTACTAGGTTTAACAAACATAGCCAAGATGTATATAAGATTTTACACAGACATTGGTCATTGCTTCATGAAATACCCGGGGTAAAGGGTGCGATTTCCCAAAAAACCCAAAATTACTTATCGACGTGGAAGAACTCTGAGGGAAATGTTATGCCCCAGTTTTGTGTCCATTAAGGGGAAACCTAGAGGGAAATGGTTACCTGGACCACTATGTGGCTTCTTTACATGTACTGACTGTAATATGTGTCAATATGGCAAGAACAAATTAAAGGATTTCAGTTACAATACACAACGGGTGTACACCATAAGGCACACCATTACTTGTAGAACAACATATGAAACATATATAATTGGTTGTAGCTGTAATATCAATCAATCAATCAATCAATCATAGGCATTTGTATAGCGCACTGCTCACCCGGAGGGTCTCAAGGCGTTGGGGGGGGGGGAACGCTACTGCTCGAACAGCCAGGTCTTGAGTTGCTTCCTGAAGGCGAGATGGTCTTGCGTTGTCCGGAGGTGGATGGGGAGGGAGTTCCATGTCTTGGCTGCCAGGTAGGAGGAGGATCTTCCTCCGGCGGTGGCTCTGCGGATGCGGGGGACGGTGGCGAGAGCGAGGCTGGCGGAGCGGAGCTGGCGAGTGGGCTTGTGGAAGGTCAGGCGGCTGTTGAGGAACTTGGGGCCCAGGTCGTGGAGGGCCTTGTGTGCATGGGTGAGGAGTCGGAACGTGATTCTTTTGTTGACGGGGAGCCAGTGCAGGTCTCTCAGGTGTCCGGAGATGTGGCTGTGTCGGGGGATGTCCAGGATGAGTCGTGCTGAGGCGTTCTGGATCCGTTGAGTTTCTTCTGGAGTTTGGCGGCGGTGCCGGCGTAGAGGGCGTTCCCGTAGTCCAGCCGACTGGTGACGAGGGCCTGGGTGACCGTCTTCCTGGTCTCGGTGGGGATCCACCGGAAGATCTTTCGAAGCATGCGCAGGGTGTTGAAGCATGAAGACGAGACGGCGTTGACTTGTCTGGTCATCGAGAGGGAGGAGTCCAGGATGAAGCCTAGGTTGCGTGCGTGGTCCGTTGGCTTGGGGGTGGCTTCCAGGGCGGGGGGCCACCAGGAGTCGTCCCAGGCGGAGGGTGATGATCCCAGGATGAGGACCTCCGTCTTGTCTGAGTTCAGTTTCAGGCGGCTGTTCTTCATCCATTCGGCGACGTCTTTCATCCCTTCGTGTAGGCTCATCTACGTAGGGAGCACTATTAGGCCCCTTAAATCCAGAATCCAGGAGCATGTACGGGCCATTCATAATAGAGATACAAGATACCCCCTGACATTACATATGAATGAGCAACATGGGGGAAGACCAGAAATTTGGTTTCATGGGATTGACCATGTAATGATGAAACTGCGTGGGGGAGATAGAGAATTGGCCCTTAGACGCAATGAGGCTGGATGGATTTGTAGACTACGCAGTACCAGCAAGGGACACAATAGTGATGATGAACTACACTATTTTCTTTGATATTTAACGGTACTTGGTATAGTTGGAGGCTCAAGTCAGGCTTAAGTTTGTTGTACAGACAATAACAACTAGTTTTAGTACAATTCAAGATGAGGTGATGATATAATGGAATTGATTTTCATTTTGTTTTGCTTAAGTTCTGCATATGTACCAACCTATCTTGGTTGGTACAAATGCACATAAGTAAAGAGAGGTTGTAATTCCATCAAGGCCTGAGTCAATGGCATTTTATTGCATTATGTTATATAGGATACTGTTTGTCCCCTTGTTTTTTGGGAGAGTGTCAACAATTGAATTGGCCCCTGTGTTATCTATAATGTCGAAATTGGATGTCAACACAATAGATTTCATCTTAAATTGTCATGTTATGAATTTTATACGGACATCTATATATTATAAAATGTATACATAGGACTCCAACTGGGGGCTGCTTAGCAATTTTGTCTTTATGGACAACTGGCTGCCTCAATTTTGCTGGATGAGGGCTTTATTTGCATTTTTGCTGAAAAATATTCGCTAATGTTCGAGTAATATGGCACAAAACTGTTTTTGACTTTGAGCTGATAAAACTATATTATGAAATATTAATTTTTAAATACTCATATAATAAGTACACACACAATATTAAATAATAAAGTTATGTACATTAGTGACATATAGTTATGTTTGATAAATCAAGAGATAGATAAGTAATATATAGGATGAACGTAAGAAGTCGTAGTATCCCACACTTTGGGCTTTGTAACAGGACGTAATTATTGGCACGAGTCCAGTACACAATTAGCGGAGAGTTCTTGGACTTCATTTATAAATCGATTAAATAATTGGAGGTGTTCCCCTTCATTATTGGTGATCGGATTCCAATTCTATTAGTCTAAAGCAAGATGTTCCAACTGGAAAGTTCAAGTGCAATACTATTTTGAAAATGAGTTAGTTACGTTAAATGAACAAATTGTAATTTGGAGACTATCCCTAAGAAGTTCACTAAGACGTAAGGCCACGTGATAGACGTCCTAGAGTGTATAAAAGGCAGGAAGATGTCCGCGCGGTTTTCCTTGAAGCACCTGGACGCACACGTTGCTAGCCAACCCAATTTATTAAACAGCGGGTAAGCAATGTCAAAAACCCGCTTTGGGATAGATTTTGTGTTAAATGAAGTGTTATTTGGGAAGTTTCCGGAGTAAGAGCGATAATGTTTTGGAAAATATAGACACGATTGAGGATTAGAAATCAGTTTGCTCCGCTATAGTGCCTGTATACCATGTTATAATTGTGCAACGGGCCTTTTGCGAAATAGTATGAACGCGACGGAGTATTAAGCTTTCGGCTTTTAGGAAATATCAAAAACCGAGTATATTAAGATCCAGTACGAGAGTGATATGTGGAGTAGAAATACTTCGTAATTGGCCCTTTGGAACATTGCCCTTGGCCTCTTAGTTTTTAGTTTTTGGACCAAGCACTATGTGCGCACAACGTGTGTGAATACTCGATGTCTGGTAGAATTAGATTTGTCTATGCTGTATCAAAAGCTTTTTAATGCCAGTTGCTCGTGAGATAGAGGGTATGGATAGCGCTACCAAATGAGGTCCAAATATAAATGGGGTACCTGATTTGAGAATTATATGAGTATTTTTAGAGGGTACATATTGAATGAAGAGGAATAGTATTATGTCTCTGGAGTATAAATATCGATGGCACATTTGTTACCATAGATAGGGTAACTATTGCACGCTGCTCCAGGTATGATTTAATGAGGAAGTTTATTGCGAGCCCTCTGTATCGCAAAAATATTTATTAGAGTTATTGTGGTGGCCTTAGGGAGATATATAAATTATTCGGCTTTCACTTCGCAAAGGGTGACAAAATGCAGAGAGATATATAGCAAATTGTATTTCATTACAGGCACAGTAGCCTCTTAATAGGATTTTGTTGCGAGCACTCAGGGACCAGCCAAGCCTTGATTGGAGGTAAGGCAAATGTTTATTAAGAAATAATATAGTATCAAATTGTCATCGTACTACAAGATAGTTCATGATAGCAGTTGTAATATTCTTTGCCAGGTACAGAAGTCGAGAAGGACTGTGGAGCTTCATATACTTGTGAACATGATAAAGTAATTCTGAATATTTGAAAATTGGAGGTCAAGAATTGATTTGGTATAATCCAACTGTCATTTAGAACAAAGGGTAGGTACACTATACCTTTAGTTTTAATGAATAGGCATGTGATATACACATACAAATCTTTTAAAGAATTGGGCATATAGGAATAAGGCTAATTACCAACTGGGTTGTACCTTTCTTTCCTTTTTGTGATGTACATGAATTTTGAATTGATTGTATCTTATTATCAGTGATAATGTAAGCCAAAAAACTTTAGGACGGGGTTGTGCTATATTGTAACCAGTTGCTATTGACATGCTAAGAAATGTATAGGGATAGTTATTAATGCAGGCTGTGCATATTTCCCTCATTGGATTAAATGGATTCTGTAAGTTATGATAAAAATTCAATTTGACTTACCTCTGTATTTAATGTGCAAATATGAATATTACCCAATTCTAATAATAAGGGTAGTTTATTGAATTATATGATATGAATTGCAAATACTCCATATAATGGAATGCAATGCAAAGAGCATTTTGGAAGCATCTTCTGTCTTGTTGAATATATGTTTTTATAATATAATGTATTAATTGAGTTAAAACAATTGTATTATATACGCATTTTTAATATTTTTTACAGCCCTGATGAAGTTCTTAGCAAAAGAACGAAACGCATTGGCTGTCTACGAATTGTGAAAATAAAGACAAGAATAAAGAGAAATATTTGAACAATATACAATAATTGATGGACATTCATACAATTATTGTTCCTTTTAACTTGATGAAGTGGTGCAACCTACAGTGGGTTTAAGTATATTTTTGATCTTGTGGATCGCCCTCTGGAAACAGCGGTGGTAGTGGAGTTGCACACTATGATAGCTAGATAGCTTTCCTATCAAATATAAAACTTAGGAGGGTAAGCAGGAAAAGTCCTGAGAGAGGTGCGATTCAAACCTTGGTGTGTTTGTCGAGTTGAGCTGTTTCCTGTTGGTCATAAGTTAAGTAAGCAATCATGTGATGATCCAGGGATCCACACGGATCCACAGCAAGGAGAATGGGAAAGGAAAAGAACAGAGCAATATGACAAAGCCAAAGTAAAGGTCAATAAGCAAGGTCCGACAAGCAGGTAAAGAGCTGGTAATCAAGACAACCGTAGAAGGAGAAAAGAAATGTGGGAAGAAAACAGTGAATTAACTCAAAGGCAATAGAAACACCAATGCAACAACGAGAGTTGCCAGGCAGCTTCCATTTGCCTTTTGGATGTTTAACTAGTACAACTGCCCATAGTGACCTATACGTATTTTCTATTGATGTGAGCTGGCTTGCTGGTCATGGCACCTTGGCCTGCAAAGGCTGGCCCACCATAGAGAAGTGTTTTTCTTACAACAATCCTCTAACTCCTAATATCCTGCCAATTCCTGACAGAAGGTGTGAAAAATCATGTTGGTGCTGTATGTGTGTGTTTGTATGTACGCTCATCTGTGTGTGCATGCGGTTGCTTGTTTGTACATTTGTGTGTACAAGTGGTTGCATGTTTGTGCATTTGTATATGCATTATCCTTTCTGTATCTGTGATTGTGTGTGTCGCCAATGCCCACCCTCATGAAATGAATGTTGGACTTGCACAATACTGCTCAGTTTTGCCAGCTTATGGATATTTATGTGATGATGCAAACTGCCCTTATTGGTAAAATGTTGGCTCTCCCACAGTGGTAGTAATCCTTGGGAACTTGTGAGCATTCATGGGATATAACGTATTATCCACCACTGGTAGGGTGCCAGTCTTTGCACAGTGAAGATCATTTTTGGCAGCCTGTCAGCATCCAATGGAAAATGTTCATTGCCCAAAAGCTGTCTGTTGCATAATGTTGGTATTTCTTAGCACTGTATGGGCGTCCATGGCTTGATGTCCACACCAGCATAAATACAGACCATGGCACAATGGTGACAATTCTTGGCAATGTGTGGGCATCAATTACATTTTCATGCCCCTGATACAATACTGGTCCTGCATAATGGTGATTTTAGACATTGTTGGACTTGGCCCTTTTTGGCTAAAGTTCCCTAAACTTTTTGCTTTCCCACTAGACCTTTTTTCTGACATGGTGTTGCCAACTTATATGCTTTGGGCACTTTGCCACTGCTGATCAGTGTCAAAGTGCAAGTGCTCCCTGTATAAAGTGTAATGGTAATTGGTTGTCCAGGATTGGTATGGTTGCCTTACTAGTAAAGTCCCTAGTAAAGTGCACTATGTGTGCCAGGGCTGGTAATGCAACTGCTACTAGTGGACCTGCAGCACTGATTGTGTCACCCACACAAGTAGCCTTAAAGAGAAAACTCAGGCCTGCCATTGCAGTGCCTGCACGTAGTTTGTTAAACTGCCATGTTGATCTGACAAGTGCACCCACTTGCCAGATCATACCCTTCTCTTTTATGCACATCAGACACCCCTATGGTAGGCCCAAGGTACCCACTGGGCAGGGTGCAGTGCATGTGAAAGGTAGGACATGTACTAAGGTGTTTACCATGTCCTGACAGTGAAATAATCTCCATTTCGTTTTTCACTGTTGAAAAGGCCATCTTGCCCATAGGACAGAGTGGGGAAGCTGTGTAATATGTTTTCCAGCCTATCTTACCAAAGGCTTAAAATGGAGAGGTGAAGTTTAGTATGCCTGAACTCACAATTCAATAACACATCGTTTTGTGAAGGTGGTTTTTGCGTTGTGTGTTTAGAAACCACTCTTTCAGAAGTGGCTGGGTTTTTGTGCTCTAACATTTCTGTGTGTCTAGGCCTGGTTGTGGATTGACTGTCTGGATTTGAAAGTGATAGGATCTGGGGAATGTGTTGACCCAGGGGAGGAGGTGGGACAGCAACAGGCTGACCTGCATCTGGAGTGTAGGGGGAGGAGCAGCCCTTAGAGGTGAAGAGGCCTGGGTTGCTGCCATAAAACAATGGTCCCATCTCCTGCTGAGTGATTGAGAATCCAGAGCTGAAGCCCCTGAACCTTGGAGAATGGATTGATCAAGTTTGAACAAGACTGAAGCTACTTCGTGATCAAGAGGAACCTTTGCCAAGGAAGAAGCAACTGAAGAGACTGAAGGAAAGGACTGACCCCTGCTGTGTGTTCTGGGGCTGGCCTGCAATTTGTTGTTTTAACCAAGGAGAGGCTAAAGGGACTTTGCTGTGTGCTGTGTACCCCTGCTTGAAAGGACTTTGCTGTGTGTTGTGTCCGGAAGTAAGATATCCCCAAGGGCCCGAGGTGAGCTGGCTCCCTGTTGCAGAAACTCAGGAACACAAAAGTTTCCAGGAGAGTCTCAGCAACGCTGTGTGCGTGTGCTTTTTGCAGCCTGAGACTCTCGTAAGAAGTGCCCTGTGATCGTGGGTACCTGGAGTTCAAGCGAGTCTCAGCGACACTGTGTGCGTGTGCTTTTTGCAGCCTGAGCCCTTTGTGAGGATTGTCCTGTTATCATGTGCACGGAGTCCAAGTGAGTCTCAGCGACACTGTGTGCGTGTGCTTTGTGCAGCAGGAGACCTTTGTGAGGATTGCCTTGTACCGTGCACACCCGTTTCCAAGTGAGTCTCAGCGACGCTGTGTGCTTTGTGCAGCCTGAGACCTTTGTGAGGATTGCCTTGTTATCGTGCACCAGGAGTCCAAGTGAGTCTCAGCAATGCTGTGTGCGGTTGCTTCGTGCAGCCTGAGACTTTCGTGAGGAGTGCCCGTGATCATGCACCCGAAGCTCAAGTGAGTCTCAGCGACGCTGTGTGTGTGTGCTCTGTGGCAGCCTGAGATCTTCGTAGCATCAGCGGGCCAGACCGACAGCCCCCGCCGTGCCAGAGTGGGACCTCGAACCAACCTCGTCGAGGGAGGGCCCGAGTCCCACTGCCCAGAATTCACAAAGATTACATCGGAGGCCCAAGTCGCTGGAAGAGGAGAGGAGATTGTGGTCGTGCTCGGAGGGATACGCTCTCGGCCTCTCCCATTCCTGCAGCGCGAGCCTCTTCTTCGGCTCATATCGCGGCCTGTACTTGCCAAAGGAGTGGCAGTACCGGGGCCGGAGTGCGGAGCTGCACCTATTGTTCACACCATACCCGTGTGGGGGCAACTGTTGACAGAGGCTGACTGCGAGTCAGCACGAGTGGCGGAGAGACCGCCGAAAGCACCGTGATCGGTGCTGGAGTGTATTACGCATTGTATTATTTCTGCATAACGAACTATCTGACAGTCGTATTACACATTGCATTTTTTCTGCATAACGAACTACCTGATTGTCGTATTACACATTGCATTATTTCTGCATAACAAACTACCTAATTGTCATATTACGCATTGCATTTTTTCTGCATAACGAACTACCTGATTGCCGTATTACGCATTTCATTGTTTCTGCATAACAAACTACCTGATTAGTGTATTACGCATTGCATTATTCCTGCATAACGAACTACCTGATTAGTGTATTACGCATTGCATTATTTCTGCATAACGAACTACCTGATTAGTGTATTACGTATTGCATTATTCCTGCATAGCGAACTACCTGATTGTTGTGCTGCGCATTGCATTATTTTTACATTGCAAAGGGCCTGATTCTAGCATTACGAACTGCATAACATTGCATTAGGACTGCAGCGGAACATTTAGAAGTGCTCATTAATATCGCCAGAACTTACATGGGCTGGCTGGTCTAACAACCGACCACAAGGGATATTACAAATACGCGTATTTATAATTTGACATCTAAGGAAAATATAGCCTTAAGAAGCTTAAAAACAGATCCCACTATTGTCATCCGTGAAGCTGACAAAAGGGGAAATGTGGTCCTAATGGAGAAAGTGAGCTACATGAGAGAGATAGATCGCCAACTAGCAGATACCACCTGCTATACTAAAATACCAGAAAATCCCATTAAGGCCTTAAGTGCTCATATCAATATGAGACTTGTGGAATGGCATGAGGCTGGTCTGATAAGTGACGAAGAATGCAGATATCTTACAGTGCTGGAACCGTTCTTTCCCTGCATTTATGTACTGCCCTTTCCACCGGGCCGCCCGATTATTTCCGGGGTTAATTCACCCACGGAAAAACTGTCCGAATATGTGGACCGGTATATCCAACCCTTGGTGCAAAATCTACCAGCGTGCATAAAAGACACGAAGGACATCCTAGGGAAATTTGAGGGTTTCACATGGTCTGATACTTTAATGTTGGTTACCTTGGATGTAACAAGCTTGTATACCTGCATCAAAAAGGAGTTTGGGGTGAAGGTCTTACAATTTTACTTGGGACAAAGGGCTGCGGATCATCTCCTTCATAATGAGATACTATTGGAGATGACGGATATCATCCCATCAAAAAATTACTTTCTTCATGATTCCAACTGGTACCATCAAATCCAGGGCACTGCCATGGGCTCCAGGTTTGCTTCCGCTTACGCTGGGCTCTTTATGGGCTGGTTTGAGCAGGAGCATGCCTGGGGACGACATGCGGCGGCTTGGATGGAACACGTAATTTTCTGGGGCAGGTACATTGATGATGTTATTATACTATGGGATGGATCTGCCCCAGAGCTCATGTTGTATCATACCTATCTTAACGATAATCCGTTTAATGTTAGGTTTACCATCAATTATAGCTCGGAAAAAATTGATTTTCTGGATGTGACTTTTTTCATACAGGACAATCATATCCATAGTCGTACCCATTGGAAGACTACAGCTTGTAATAGTACATTACATTTCCAGAGCTCACATCCACAGCATGTAATTACGAATATCCCTTATGGAGAAATGATCCGCATGCGGCGGAACTGCAGTACGGAGGAGGCTTTTGTGTCTAACCTTAGGGAGACGGAAAGGCTCTTCCTGGAGACAGGATACCCAGAAAATATATTGAGTAATGCACAGAAAAAAGTAAGGAAGATATCCAGAACAACTACTCTAGCTGTGAAACAGAGTGCAGTGTCCAAAAAAGCTCCAGTCTCGTTCAGTACACAGTTCAATGAGCGTAGCAGTAGGGTATACAATGTTCTTAGAAAACATTGGCACCTACTGATGGAGATACCAAGTCTAAAAGGTATCTTGGATAAGAAACCTAAGGTGACATACAGAAGAGGACACAATTTATGAGACATGTTATGCCCCAGCTATGTTACAACCCTTAAAAAACAAACTTGGCTTACCCCTACTTTGACAGGGTTTTATACATGTAGAGAGTGTAATGTCTGCAAAATAGGTAGAAATAAGACCAAAGAATTTTGCTTTAACACCAAACGCAAATATATGATAGAACATCTAATAAATTGCAACTGCAAGTACATAGTATATATATTAGGTTGCCCATGTGATAAGATCTATGTGGGCAGCACTAAGAGACCCCTGAAGATAAGAATCCAGGAACACGTACGAGCGTGTCGTAATGGCGATCTGAGATATCCCCTTACCTTTCACATGCAGGAAAATCACACAAGCAAGGAGAACTTCTGGTTTATAGGGATAGACCATGTCCCAGTCCACCCTAGGGGTGGAAATAGGGAACTAGCTTTAAGAAAGAAGGAAACAGGCTGGATATGTAGATTACGGAGTGTGGAACTGGGTCACAACAGTGATAATGAAATGCACTATTTTCTGTAAGACATTGACTTGGATACCATCTGTTGACTAATATAATCAGTTTCTTTATCTCCTTATTTGTACTGATGATTATATGTACACTCCCTGCCTTGTATAATTACTATCCATTGATTCTCCTCTATGCTTACACCCTTAAGTTGAGACTCCCCAATATAGAAGGAAGTTTGGGGGTCCCTTCTTTCTCTGCTTGGGTATATCTTGAATGATGTAGGAAGACTAAGGATTGTGAGTGTAATGAAACAAAAATGGGATTATATGTGAACCTTTATCTCTACTCTTCCCCTCTTTGATTCATTTTGTCTTTTTCACATGAAACAAATATTGGATCATATCTGTATTTTACTGATATTCTTCCTCTTTTGAATTGTTTTTTATTTTTATATTATCAATAGCTTGTAATTGACTGTTGTACAGTATATCTTGGATGGATAATTGGATTAATGTTTATGTCATATTTCTTTTGTATGATTATTTAATGATTAATGTTCAAAAAGCTATTTGGGTAAATAAGGAACTGCCTCATGGCATATATGTCACATATATATTTTTTGTATTAAAATTGAGACACAGGGTTAGGTATTTTATATTTGATCAATCATTTCATTTTTCTACTCTGTTTCTATCATCTTTCTCTCTTTTTTGTTGTCTATCATTAGAGCATAAAAAAAAATGTCTTACTCCATCTGACTTATATAAGGATTTGACCACTATAATAAGATATCTAGAGATCTAAGGTGGTAAAAAAAAAAAATGGATTAATTTCCGTTCAGGATAATAACATGAATTGGGACCTGTACTCACTTCTTCCTCGCATACATATGGTTAAGAACGAAGGCTGGGGACTCTATGGGAATATCGGTTGTTATTCCCATATATTTCTGTCATGAATATGATGTATATTTTGGGGATATTTTTAGATAGGTAGGAACGGATCATGTTTCTCCATTATGAGGCTTTAAAGCACTGAATGCTACCGTTGAAGGGATTGGGAGTATGCCATGCGCTATAATTGTGCTGAGCATACTTAGTGAATATGGCGGACTTTGTGTTTCGCCACATCATAATTACCATTTTCAAGTTCTATTGAAATCTGAGAGATATATACTCAGAACCAGCATTGAGACCACGCCAAGATGGCCGCCACGTAATTTAGATATTAGGACGACTTGGCTACATATGAGGCACATTTTGTAATAATTATGTTGTCTCGCTCTATACACCAATACATTGTTAGCATGATTGTATGGTGTAGATGGAAAATGTGGTCTAGTCCATATTTGCCCATGTGAGAGGCTCGATCAAAGTTCTGAGCCAATCGGAGATACTCGAAATAAGGAACAAAATATGTATATGTTTGATTGCTCTAATATATGAGTAAGTGTTTACCTTTTTTGTATATTCGAGATTTTTCATTTATCTATCTAGTTTGAATTACTCTTATTTGATATTAAAGTTGGGCAAAGCATATACATTAAAAGATGGCCGCCATGCGTCTAGGACTTATCATGTGATTTTAGGTGGGCGTATTGACTCTGCCCGACACAGGTGTCTCGATTCAAGTAGATGCTCTGCGTTATTTAAATGGGACATTAACAATGGTAGGAATATCGTGCCGGAGGAAGCTTTGTTGTTGTACTCATTCGTCGATTGTGACCAGCATATCACGGTGAGTGTGCTCCTAGGGTGGTGAAGGTTGGGACTATTGACTGTTATTAATTTGGATTTGGTGGGGTAAAACTCTTTGTTACTTTCCGTCATCTCACCGTTCAAAGATTTACACACACCGTGACTTATATGTGTTTATACACACCGTGATCTACACACAAGGCGGTTGGGATCTGATTGCGCTCAACCTGAACTTGATTTGCCCTTCGTTTTACTTCAGGTCCGGCTACAATTGCTCAAATAAATTTATATATTGGTCTTTTAAACCTAACGAACGAACAGAGATTCCGTACACATTTCGGTGAAGGTATGTTGTGGCTTGCTCTATGGGGGCTTCTTCTATAATAAAACATCTTCGATTGGATCTAACTATTGGTCACTTTTTCCCTTAAGTCTATAAGTAGACCTATGCATGTGCACTTGGACCCTAACAGAATGAAGGTCCTATTCTGCCTATAATATTGTCTGCCTTTTCTCTTATAAGATTAGATGGTGGCAAACTTAAAGATAACAAACATGGTCTGAGGTGATAGAAATTAGACATACTATTGTTTTATATTGGGGTTGTCTTGTTTCTATTAATTGAAGTTCAATGGGAGGTGTAAGGGAGCAAACTCAGGTTAAATCCTTATCTCCTGTATTGATACATCGACAGCAAACTATAAAGATACCTTTTATATATGTCATTATACAAAGCTGCTTTATATTATAGACATCTTCATATGGAATTATGACGTAGAGAATATTATTTCTCTTACATCTTCTGTCAATTACGAAGCCATCTCTGACCTTGTTATACATTGGTAGGTATAAATTTCACCTACTCGCTTCATATTGAGCAAAGACATAAGTTGGAGGGACTGTGAATATGCTATATATAAATATAATCAAAAAAACCTCCAATTAGCATAATCTTTCAGTTGTTTAGCAATGACTAAAACGGTATTTATACATGATCAGAACAGTTCTCAAATATGTTTTTCATTGTATGGGAGCTGAACCGCAGATAGGGTTAGATCCAAACCTTAGCATCATGCATTTTTTCTCTTGCAAATCCTTTGTTCTCCCCTTACACATGCATATAATTCCCCTCTCTCTTTCCTCTCCATCTCTGTCTCTGTAACAGCTGTAACTAGATATATTTGAAACATAAAATACTTTATTGAAGAGTATATTTCTTTTTGTGGCCCTTAAGGGATCATTGGACCCTATCGAATATACAAAACATTGAGATTATATGTTTTTAGAAAACTTGGAAACCTAGTGGTTATCAAAGTAATGCACAAATTTGATATGAGAAGTGTTTGTCTGTCTGTAGGTTTTTGTATTGGTGTCGTATAATCAAAGAACAAGCTTAAGAATATCAAGATCTAATATCATGTTTGGGTTATAATTTCTCTTATTGATTTAAAAAAAAAAAAATCCTCTCTTGTATGAACTTTTGTGATAGTTAATGTCTGATGTCTTTTAATTGTTGTATGTAAATTTAAACATGTATGTCTATGTATTTAACAGCCCTGAAGAAGTCCTGTATCAGGACGAAACGCGTCGGCTGTGTTGTGTTACAATGTCCAATTTTACATGAATATGGAATAAAGAGACAAAATCAAGGAACTTCCATCCGTCTATTAATTGGAGTTGGACTGTATAACTGTTCCAATTGATTTGTTTTGCTCTAGTGTGGTGCACCTGTGCTTTTGTTTTATTTACAAATACGCATATGTTGGATTTATATTGTGTGGTCTTATCGTATATCTTTTTATATAAATTTGTACTTGTTTCTATGAACCTCGTGTGGAGTTCATTTGTGGTTTCATCATTGGGTTGCTGTGAGCGTGGTTGCAAATACTTTACACATTTTGCTTGAAGATAAGCCTGTCTGCTCGTGCCAAGCTACCAAGGGGATGAGCGGGGGCTATCTGAGAAGGTGTCCTTCCTTTCCCTGAGGTTGAAACGAGGGTCCCTATTTGGCCTAAGGTACCTACCTCAGCCAACCAGGGATCCCATGTCTAACAGACATCAATAGTATAACAATGCTATTCAGCCAGGTGTTAGGACTGAATGGCGTCCTTTAAAGCAACCGTGTACGATACGGCGATAATGTTATTTGGAGCACCAGGGCGCAGATACAATTTGACTAACCTTGTCTGATGGATAAAGAGAGATGTCCCATCCCGTCCTCAATCGGCCTCTAACGGGCTCAAACGGGCCCGCCCTTGGCCCGGGCTTGGCGCGGGCTTGGCGCCGTGGAGATGGGGGAAGAGCTTTAAAGGTCAAAGTGGGATCCGGTGCAGGTGTGGGCCGCCAAGCCCCCTGGGCAACGTAGTCCTGGTCCCGCTACTCTCCAAACACAAAAGCGATGCGGCTCTTTCACTCTTCCGCTCCTTTGCGGTGTCGTTTGATGATTGCCTACTGTGCTCACAGCTTTCGCGCCTTTCCGCGGGGTCCAGCGTCTAGCGACCTCAGGCTTGCTGAGGTCCCAGTGGAGTGCTATTCACTATCATACATTGCTCATTACTGGTATCAAGCTAGTTCTGACAGAATAGCGGTCATTTTTGGCATATTCTTGGCTTATTTTGAACAATTAGCCTGCCAAAGACAAAGATAGGCCGTCGTTGCAGTATGGTAATAATGCTTAGCATATTATAGGCATCCAGTTCACAATAAAGCACAGGACTAGAATAATGTTTACTCAGACACCATATTGGCAATCCCTGATATAGTGTGGGTACACGTGGCACACAGACGGTTCTGACTGTATTTATTGCCATACTGTGAGCATCTATTGCACCCTGGTGGTAAATCTTGACATACTGTGGGTTTCCATGGCACCCACACGTGCTATATACAAAGAGTATCTAACGTGTACATATTATGAGCATGCATGGTATGATGAAGCCTAATGCTGGCCTGTATTAGTGATGATAATTTCTAGCACATTGCGGATGACGTTGTATGATGGCACCAAAGCATGAATATAAATATTTTGATAGATAAAATAGGCTTATAGCAGAGAGGAGCTAGTGCAAATTGACATATGTCACATGTATGCTATTGTACAAGCTTCTGGGTCCCTGATTAGAAATCGCATTGGAAAGTGATAGCATAATAAAGGTTTAATCATTAAATATCATGAAAGAAATAACATTTAAGTGAACTTAAAGTTCGTTTGAAAAAGTGAAATTAAGGACAAATGTTCCCTGTGCTCAGAAAATGTGCCAAAGACTGCCTAATAGAACCTACGGTACATCCACAACCACAGCTGGCGCTTCAAGGGCAAGTGCTGGCTCAGCAGCAAGACAGCATTACAGACTTTTTTACCAGGATCCCCCCTAGCTGATACCAATGGTGCAATGATCAGCCACAAGGAACAAATAACTAAACAAGTTGATTTTGATAGTGCCGGGGGGCTGGAGATTGCACCATTTACAGGTAACGCTTTAAGCAACAAAGCACTAGATGATGAGGTGATAGCCCAAGCCGATGTTATCCATGGTGAGATTACCACTGAAAGACTTGAGGGTGCCAACAGTCATAGACCCGCTTTGCCTTTTGTACCTGGGCAGTCTGTCTTAACTATGGCTGACAGTCTTCTTGACGCAACCCATTCCTCCCTGGCACAGGAGCAAGCCACAGGTGTTGCAGCCCTCCTAGACACCAGTGTGCTAGTCGAGGAGGCAACAGGTCTCATGGGCTTGGAAAATACTTTGGACCTCGGGGATACATTTTTCTCTGTGACCGATGGCTCTGAAGCCAGCTCCTCTGACGTAGAAGATAGCAGCAATGCGCAGCTCTCCAGTTCAAGTCTTAGCACTCAACAGAAGGGCACGGTGGTAAGGAAGAAGAGACTTCAGAAGAAGGATAGATACTCTCACCCATTGGAATGGGAGGCAGAAGAGAACTCCAGGCCTTATTCAGACCCTACCTTAAGATTGGGATTACTCTGCTACTCAGAGTTAAC
This sequence comes from Triturus cristatus, assembly GCF_964204655.1. Lineage (NCBI taxonomy): Eukaryota > Metazoa > Chordata > Amphibia > Caudata > Salamandridae > Triturus > Triturus cristatus. The sequence continues at coordinate 1,065,228,235 of NC_140579.1, read as the reverse complement.
CCAGATCTCTCGGGACAGGAGGAGGACGCTACCAGTTAGAGGATGACACAAGCTGAAGAGCCCTCCTTGAAAATGATCTACGAATCTATCAAACAACTGCAAGAAGAAACTCGAATGGATAGAAAGAAAAATCAACTGGCAACAAAGAAGCTCCAGGGCGCTGTAAGGAAAATGGCTAAAGCCTGCACGGATATGAACTAGAGACTGATGCTGGTTGAAGTGCAAACTAGCACACTAGAAGATGGCTTGACCAGAACTCAGGCACAGACTGAAACCCACGCAACTCAGTTCACAGATCTTCAATGGAAGATGGAAGATTTCGAGAAAAGGCAAAGACATAATCATTTACGGATACTTGGCATAGAATGAAATGACATACTGGCCTATGTACTGAGGATAATGAAGGGAGTCTTTCCTGAACTCCAGCACTGGAATTGAGAGGTAGCGGTACAGCGGGTTCACCGCTTCCCTATTACCTTGAAAAGACCAGTACAACCTGGCAGAGAAGGAACTGCAACGCCCAGGGCAATATTAATTTATTTCTGAAACTTTTTGCTTCGGGAGGAAATGTTTGCAAAGACCCGCCCGAATGCCAGACGGACCTATGAAAATCAGACCTTCTTTGCAAAACCAGAGTTCTGCCATGTTACCGTAGAGCGGCGATGGAAGTTAAGACAACTGATTCAGCCCTGTCAAGCCTTAGGGTCACAAGCTTTTTTGATGAACCCAACTTTGACTGAAGATTATACACAAGAACACTGCAAGAGACTTCACCTCAGAGATTCAAGCTAAAGATTATATTGAAAAACTTAAAACTTAACGGCAGGGACTGATCTTCATCTCTTTAGCTAGTTAGTTTGAAGTAGCGAAGGGGTGTATTTCTTTCTTTTCTCTTTTCATCTTTCCCTATTTGTTCTTCTTGTTTCTTTTGGTGGGCTGCTTCTATGGAAGAAATACCGGGATGCAATAATTCTTTGGGTGAAGATTACAGGGGGGCAGCACCTTAAAGGGTAAAATAGCATTTAAAAGAGGGGGTGGAAAGACAAAAGCGAAGCCTAGCAGGCTGGCAGCATGGGGGGCTGACTTTCAGGCTCCATCACAGACACCTTAGGTCTGCTTGTCTCACAATGTAGGCGGGGGAGGGGGTGGGTCTCGAAGGCAGGGAGGTGGCAGGCGGAGGGTCACCGGGGGGGTGGGACTGGGGCAAAAAACTAAAAACACCATTGTGTGAGGAAGCCAGCGAGGGGTGGCAAGAAAAAGAAGAAATGTGGGAACAGGGTGGCAAGACATATTCTACATGCGGGTAGGAACGATAAATATATGTGGGTTGAATGCCGCTGTAAAATGAAGGACAGTTAAGGAACAGCTCAAGATGCTACATGCTGACATAGTCTGTATACAGGAAACACACATTGAGGGGACACGGAAAACCCTCTTAGAGCAGCTGTGATTTCAACTGATAGTACATACCACACAGGGGACCAGGACGTGAGGTGTAGCGATATTGGCGCAGAAGGGAGGATTGTGTTCAAAACTTGTTTAACTGATAGGCTAGGTTGATGGGCCATTGTTGAAGGCCAAGAGCAGGAATTTAACTTTACGCTATGCTCAATTTATAGGTCGACGGGGGATGACCCTGAAATATTTGAGTATCTCAACTCTGATTTGGCTAAGTGGCCTCTACTGATTATTGTATGTGGCGATCTTAATATAAATGGCATGGGGGTTATGGAAGTAATTATACAGGTCGGAAAAAAAAGTCCACAGCGTCCTTATTCAAATGATGGAAGATAATGGGCTTACGGATGCCTGGGCGCAAATAAAACCACAGGAAAGGGGTAGCACATACTACTCGGCACTGCATAGAGCCGTAGCACGACTAGACTATTTCCTGGTCTTATCCTGCCTCCTTCCCACTTGCATTATTAAGAAATTTCCCCGGATCATGTCAGACCACAATCCCTTGGTTCTGGAGGTTCTAAACATTGTGGGGGGTGTGCCGAAGTGCATCTGGACATTTGAGCGGGCCCTGCTACAAGATCCGAACTATGTTCAACATATGAACAAGTGGCTTGGGGAATTCTTGGAGGTTAACAGGGGCACTGCTAGATATTGGATAGTATGGGACGCTCTTAAGGCCGGTATAAGAGGGGAAACCCTGAGTTACTCACTGAATTGGAACAAAAAAAACAAGCACAAATTAAAGACCATGTATAGTACAATGTAATATATAGAAGAAGAACTGGTTGGGGCTATTGCCAATGGCTTGAACACAGAAGAGATCCTCCAGAAGTTGGCGCTAGCAAAGGCTGCAACAGGAGAAATCATGGCAACAAGAGCAGCGGAAGTTTTTTTTGGCCTGGAGACAACCTTGCTACGAATATAGTGAACAAGTTGGACACATGCTTGCTACTAGGACAAGACAGAAAACCACTGGGGGAGACATCTTAGAGATCAAAAATCAAAAGGGGGAAGCAGTCACAGTGCCTAGTGAAATACGCATGGCATATCAAAGTTACTATGAGATTTTATACAGGGAAAATGGGCAAATGGAGGCCAAGAACATAAAGGAATATTTAGCATCGCTCACAGCCGAGACATTCTCACAAGAAGACTCAGAGGCTTTGGAGGACATATTCTCAGATAAGGAAATTCAAAAAGCCCTCAGGGAACTTCCATCTGGCAAGGCTGTAGGTCCTAACCATATTCCATTAGAATTTTATAACTTTTTTTTTCAATTTTGGGGGATGATTTAAGTTTTGTAATGCGCCAGGCACAGAAAGGTGAAGTACCTCTAGAGTCATGGGCAGAAGCTAGCATGATTATTTTCCTTCAGAAAGGGAAGCCCTCTAATGAATCCGGATCTTATAGACCTATTAGTTTAATGAATTGCGATATAAAAATCTTTTTAAAATCTTAGCAAATCGCTTTAGCACCATAATAGGGAAGGTGATCTCTCTCTGTCAGCATGGGTTCTTCCCAGGCAGAGGTACAGCCGAACATATTCGTAGCGTTATCACTATGTTTGATGGTACCTCTGCCACACGAGACCCTATGGCGCTTATTCTGCTTGACGCAGAGAAGGCGTTCAATGGGGTTTTGTGGGGTTATCTCTGGGCTGTACTTGAGAATGTGGGGGTAGGAAAGGGGTGTATTAAAGCCATACAGACATTATATAGAACTTCTAAAATTCGACTCTGGTTAATGGGTGGGCAAAGCGACATGATTTCTATCACACGAGGGACAAGACGGGTGTCCATGCTCTCCCCTCCTATTTGCATTCTATATCGACCCTTTGATTAGGAAAATTGAGGCGGATAAGGGAATCATTCCTAAACGATTAAATGGATTTGAAACTAAGAGTTTGGGATACGCAGAGGACCTGGCACTAACTGCTGCAAATCCGCTTGTAGCTTTAATGGAAATAGAGCATGAAGCTGAACGCTTTGGGGTGATCTCAGGTTATCGGCTCAACCAGGAAAAGACGCAAATTGTAGCTAATAGTAGGCTGTCTGTTGGATCCACGGGTGACTGAATCCACCACTTATCTTGGTGTTATAACCTCAGAATTAGGTAAAGTGTTGAAACAAATCTTGTCCCTGTTAAAAGTGTAAAAAAGACTTTTGATAGGTTCAATAATCTGCATCTCTCGATCGTGGGACGATGTAATATTATTAAAATGATATTTCTTCCCAAAATTTTTTATCTCTTTAGGACGATACCTATAGAATTTGAGAATCATTGGTTTTAGGAAAAGGAGAGGTTGATTAATCGATTTATTTGGGCACAAGGAAAGACCAGAAGAGCTCTTAGGCTATGTCCCTATCCAGGGAAGGGGGGGCTGGGCGGTCCTGGACTTAAAAATGTATTACTGGGCCACGGCAATCCAATACTTTCGAGGGTTACGGGGCGGGCATGTCACAGATCAGTTGAGGAACGATGCTCCTCCAGATGTATATGAACTTTTGCTAGAAAGAGAGGCCCTCAACTGGCTTTTGAGATTCAGTGAAGCCAGCTACTACAAAAAAGTTCAATTCAAGACCCTTGGTGCAGCAGTAGCGGTTTGGACTGGTATCAGAAATAAGCTGGGGTTAGGAAGAATTAATTACTATACCACTTTGTTTGGGAACCCGTCGCTCCCCGAAATATTCCACGATGGGGTTATGCTGCGCTGGGATGCTCTGGGGGTGAAGAAGATGGGGGATCTATTTGACTCAGATGGAATAATTTCATTTGAGAAACCTCAAATCCTTTTCAACCTCGATCGTAGGGAATTTTTTTAATACCTCCAGATTTGCTCCTCCTATCTCAAGAAAGAAGGGGGAGGGAAAGCTTTCTATAAAGATCTAGTTATGGAAGCAGCCAGAAACCCAGATAGGTGCACTATCACCCAGATCTATGGCGAGCTGAGGCAACTACTGGCTGATGATTTAGACAAGCATTGTGAGAAATGGCAGCGGAAATTGAATATCGAAGGGGATGAGTTTATGGCGTCACTCAAGGCGAGAGTAGCTACCCTTAAAGCACAACATTTAAAACAATCTTCTTACTCTACTATACTCCAGCTAAGATTGCTCAATGGGGTGGGACGGATGGTATTCTTTGTCCCTTCTGTCAGGGTGATGATGCAGATATAGTTCACATGTTTGCCTCCTGCCTGGTTTTGGATCCATAGAAGAATTTCTGGGGCAAACTCTGAGGATTCAAATAAAGCTACCAGCCGAGCTGATGGTAGTAGACGTGGCTCGGAATGGAACACCGTTGGCTCAGCGCGAATTTGTATTTCTAGCCATGGCTGTGGTTAGAATCTGCATATCATCCCCTTGGGTGGACCCTAAGACCCCCACATTTCAACTCAACAATGGCTTACACGACTCTTAGCTATGTATAATCTGGAAAAGGGTTTATATGAGAAGAAAGGGTGGAAGGCTAGAAAACTTGGAAAGCTTATTTGGCCCCTATAATCGATTGGAAAACTAGAGCTGAGCTCACTCTAGGCACAACTTAATGATCTAAGTGCTTTGGGGCAAAACTTTGATCCTGAGTATTTTTTGTGGCGCTGTTATACTTTGTAAGCTATCCATATGGTACTGTACTGTGCTCCTGTTTGTTTTTTTATATTGTTTCTGATTAAGAATGCTTCTTTGTGTATTTATTTATCTATGGATCCTTTTGTATAAATGTACTTTACCGATGGTGGAATTAAAACAAAGGAAAGAAAAAAAACAGTGTTGGAGTATTCGCAACATAAAATATGCCAATCTGCAATGAAGTTGAGGCCAGAATTCACAGTCTCGCATCTAAGCATACATTTAATCTCCGCCTTAAAGAAATCAACTTTAAGTTCTCTCAAATGTTATTTCTTTTGTGATGAAACCTCTGTTATACTAACACTTTCTGATATGATTTCTGATTACGAACCATGAGTTGTAGACTAGCATACATGTAACTAACATATTTTTCATTTGTACTAGTTCTTCTCTGCTATCTCCTCGATAAAATACATTTTACCATAGGCCCATACTGATTTTAAGGTATCCCTTGCTTTTTTATAACAGTGTACAAGCTCAGTCAACCATCTCTCTTAATTCCAGGACAGATAGTTTTTTGCCAATACATCTATGCTTTTGGGGAGAGAAATGGGCAAGTTCAAACCTGATACATTTGTAAATGCTTGCTAATATAAATGGATTACAGTTTTCATCGCACGGATGCAATAGTGATTTAATGTGTTATCCTCATATTCAAAAGCAATCAAAAAAGTGGATCACTCATAAGAATATGAAAGTATTTTAAGTTGATGTTTCTGATAGATACTAAAGTTGCTTTACTGCTGGCTTAAATTGAGACCTTGTAAAGCATTATACTTATTAATGGCATGTATTTGACTCCATGGTTAAACATATTAAGCTTTGCTGAGATTTTCCTAGTAATATGGACATACATGGACACCATTGCTTTCTGCCATCGATTAATAAGTAATGCCAATCTCCTCTTCTTGGATTGTTTGAGTTTTGAATCAATCATGTTTTCTCTAACGCTGTTTTCTTGAATCTACTTTCAACTATTGTACTGCTAAATTCTTACTGTTCTAAAATTCACTGGCAAGAACTGTTCATATAAAGCCCGGTCAGGGACATATGCATGTGACAGACTCTGTGCACTGAGGTCCATTGCGGTTTCATTCGCTGTCCTCTTTCCTAGACTGAGGGAATTCCTTCAGGCAGCAGAGTGCTGCAAAAATTACCAATAAGACTACATAAACTTTAGTCCCTTCCTAGGAGACCTGCCATTGAGAATAACGGTCTGTTCTTTTACAACTGTGTATTCGTGTAAGATATTTAGAAGAAGGCCAACCTTCTTAAACTGCTGGGCTTGACAGAATATAAAGTTATTACTTTTGAAAAAAATTTAGTAAGCAAGTTGCTAACTCTGAACTCCTGAGGGTTGCTATAAAACAGACAGCACTACCCGACAGGAGCTCGTCTTAATTTTTCATTCCGCCTTTACTTGTTTCTCAATTTATTGTTGTTTCGCTTGTTTAGACCACAATGTGGTTTCTTTCTACTTCTTTGTTTTCCATTGAATTTCTTGCTTCAGCTTATTTAGCCATCGGTGTTTTTATCTACATCAACATTTTCTTAATCCGTGCTATTTTGTATTTCCTGTCTTTCCGCTTACACCTCCGTACTGTTTGTTTGATTCTTGATTTTTTCAGTGTTTTCCTAAATTGTCTTCAATTTGTGTTTCACATTAGTGACACCTTATTATTTTTAGAGCGAACTATCGCATCTCTTTTTAATTATTTGCAGTTTTATATAGCATTAATCGATCCTAAGGGCATCAGAATGCTTGAGAGGAGAACATTTTTTTTTACTTGAAAATCAACATATTGTACACCAGTGACTATCATTCCTAGACAGATCAGCAATAAGCGATCGTGGTTCAGTTTCTATTTACAGTGGATCTGAAATAATATCAGTACATTAAAGCCACGAATAGAAAATATACCAGTGTATTTGATAGAAGATCGTCTGCTGTACTATTTTTGCACTTGAGAACCTACATTTTCTTGTACGCTCATACCATTAGAGAAGCAGATGTTTCAGTTCCTATATTTGAAAATCTGCAGCACTGAGTGCTGTGCCACGTTCTCTTGCTCTCCAAATTAACCCGCCGCCTGGGATGGCCGCACGAACACCGCCCAAGGCCCCCCACACCTTACCTCTGCAATCGATGAAAAAACCAAAGCGTGCGTCCGCCTCGCACCTGGACGCCGAGCTAGCGCGCCACACCTCGCTCAACCAGGACCCTTGAGCGGAGCGTCGATCACTGCCCGCGTCCCCGCCGGGAGTCAGTCAGGCTGGATGCGTCAGCCCGTCCGTAGTCAGGCGAAGGGGAGGCGCCGAAAGCAAAATTGCCGACCAAGTCTCCCGCTTCTCCAGCAGGCGAAACGTCCGCGGTCCACACGCCTCCTGAAAAAGAAGAAAATATTAACAAAACAAGAAGCCCCGAGCCCAGGGCACGTCCGGTGTGGGGGAGCGACCAGGCAACAAGGGGGTCACCTGGGCGCTCCCCGCTTCTTTATCCCTGAGCAGCCCGCCCCCTCCCCCCGACCCGGATGTCGATTAGCGTCATCCGGGTCAAGGGAGGGTGGCAACCAATCGGTGGCAGGACGCGCCCCAAAGGACACACCCCATCCCCGAGAGGTCTAGGAGGTAAGGGCGGTCGCCGCACCGCCATGCGGGCGGGGGGGCCAAGAGCCCCCCCTTTTCAGATGTTTCAGTTCCTATATTTGAAAATAACAAAATGTTGTTTGCGTGAGATGCAGGTGGACAAAGGTGCCACATGTTTGTGACACTTCCTAAAAATGCGGTATATGGTACATTTTTTCTTGCACTTGTTAGCAAAGTGCTCGCCCCTCAGGTGATTTATTGCTTTTGCCAGCTATTTTTGGTTGCAGTAATATGACCAGTGCACCTATATCTCCAGCAAGAAGACAAACTCCGATCTAATCCACCCGCCACAATACCACCACTTGTACTCTTCATATATTGCAACCAATGGACTTAAGCTACACTAGGAGAACCCTACATGACCTACACTGTACATCAGCTGCTCCAGTATCGTACAAACTACACTTACAGCAAGATCTACTTCCTACTACTAGATCACCTTTTAGAACCTACACCACGACCTACATCCCCCATACATCCCAGGTCACAATCTGTAGCAGAGACCCGCCTTCAAATCACACGTTCTACACCTTCCTGTTGCAACAAAGCACTCTCCTTCATCCTCACTCTACAGCACCAGCTTCACCCAACACTATTTGCATACTACATCCTGCACCACCTACACCCAACACCTCCAGTGTTAGCACAGATGTACAGCCTTCACCACATGCTCTACATCACCTGCTGCATTAGGACACACTCCAGCATCTGCATTCCTCAATCAGTAACACCACCTACACACAACACTACATACATGCTACATCCTACACCACCATATACAATCAATTAACCAACATCCTGCTCACTGCTAGACCCTACACACCTCATGCACAAATATTTACACTAACTTTAGGCTACAACCCCACCTACACCACTTGCCTTTTCTTACACTCACCCGACCAGCTACTCCCTGCATCTATACTGCCACATATTCCCTGCACCCACTCCATCAACTGTAGCATACAGTATGCTAACTGCATCTGGAGTTATCTACACACACACCACCTGAACCCTGCACCACCATATACACTTCACGTTTTAATCAACACTATATGTCCTCAACTAAATCCCATTCCATCACAACTTGTACTGTACTCTAATTTGCTTCCGACTTAACCACCAAATGCTACATTGAAACCATATACACATCATACATACTGCCTAAACTACAACTCACACTGTATAAATCTATATCCTATACTCCTACTCACAGGCTCTGTCTTACTCCTCACATCACTATTTAACACCATAATGTACCCCCTATAACGCATCTAAACCTTACACCACGACATACAACACGATACACTTCTTCACCTATCTCACAATCTGATATCTACACATCACCATGTCACACCCTCACAACCACTTGCACCCTACACCGTCTATAACCTACACAACCACACAAACTTCTCACACGTAATCACCAACTACACCCCACTCGAAAACCTATACCAACAGTTACACCTCTGCCTGAATTGTACACCATCATCAACACCCAAAACCACCATCTACTCCTTACACCTCTATGTCCACCCTACTCTATCCATACCATCAACTACACCACTTGCACCGCCACATCATCACCTACACTATACACCCACGGCGACCAACCACAGCCTCCATCACCTATGCTACCACACCCTACTCTATCCATACCATCAACTATACCACTTGCACCTCCATATCATCACCTACACTAAACACCTGCGATGACCAACCACAAACTCTATCACCTATGCCACCACACCCTACAGTATCCACACCATCAACTACACCACTTGCACCTCCACATCATCTACACTATACAACCACAACCTCCATCACCTACTCCACCACAGCCCATCAACACCCTACATCTTGAACATCATCGCAAACTCTAATGTGCTAAAACCCTAAACCGCATACCAGATTTACATATAGTGCACATGCTACACCCCACACATATGTCAACAAATACAAATTGCTGCGCTTGCACTGCTACATTCACCTCAAACATCCCAACAAACACCAACACAAATATATCCACACAAACAGCCATTTGTATAAAAATTACAGAAGCAAAGCATAGATTCTACAACATAATAAAAGCCAAGTGATTTATGTTTACATTTTCTAATTGCTTGCATTTTGATAGTGTTTTAAAAGAAACACGAGCCTCACAACAGTTGCCAAGGTTCTCCGTGAATTGCAGTGGGAGGATGGTTGTTACAGATCAGTTTCACCTAGGTGAGTGTTAATGTATCATAGCTGCCACGCAGGCGCGTAATCTGTCACAGCTGCAACGAGCTTATCTGCCCTGAAGTTGTGAATGAAGAATGTGCGGATGGCAGCATCCAAGGCCGTGTGGTCAGCCGGCCAGTCTGACTGAGGGCAAGGCATGGCAGGCATTTTAGGAGGTTGATCGTTCGTAGGAGGAATCTGTTCTAGAATAAAAATATATAAATGTTGTGGAGGGAAGTAACTTGACAATTACGAATGTGCAGCATCATAAGACCCTTATGGTATGTCCCACTCGCAGGCATTGATTCCTTCACAGTGGAGAGACAAAGGGTCCTGAACACATCATCCAATGAGACTCACCTGTGGCCAAAACTACTAAGTCGGAGGAGAAGTTTTCATATTTCTAGTACTGTCAGTTGCACACCTGACCCCGGTAGACATTTCTATAGTGCAAATCTGGCCTTCTGACTAGGTTCACGCTATAGATGTAGGTGTCACTTACTCTTGCAGTATTTCTGGCTTACTCCTAAATTTTAGTAGTAAACCAAGAGTACTCTTGCTTAGTCCTAGAATTCAATAGTAAGCCAGGAGTACTAGAAGAGGAAGGGTTGTCAGAGTTTGGCGGGCAGGGTACAAATGAGACAGCGTATCCTGTCCACTGAACTGTCGGTCTCCCTGCACTATTTAGAGCCAGGTGGACCATCATGTTTCTGCTTGCGGATGTCCCAGCGGGCTCTGCCAATGGGTGAAGGATATCAGTGTGGGTACATCAGACCGTCCGCCCTATTAAGAGAAGATGGTCTTATTGATTGATATTTAATTGAATGGGCATTTGAAAAACGTGCAAGACTAGAATAAATAAAGTAGATGAGGCCAAACTTTTTTTTTTTTTATTCTGTTCGGGACTGCACGGAAGTCTGGCTGTCCAGAACAGGAAAAAAAGAAAGAGGCCCCTGTGCCATGGGAGGAAACTCCCAGGGTGCCAAGTTATTAGTATTATCTTTTTACAAAGAACAAACTCTCCCGTTGGAAATTGACAGCTGCTCAGCAAAATGTTGGAGCCTTAAGAGGAGCTGGCATGGTGGTGGCTCCTTTGAAGGCACAGAAATCTCCACCAGGGTGGGGGAGTTCCCTACATATGGCCGGGGGATGTCTGACAGGAGAGTGGAGGTTGCTAGGGGGGCAGTCCTCTGGCAGACGGCAGTCCACCCACAAAACTCTAAGTTGGGCCCTAAGTCACAGCACAATCTTTGGGAATTGAGACCTTAGTTTTGTTCTTTTGAATTCACCCATGTAGGATCTTCAGCAGTTGGCTGACTAGAATGTGGTGGCTAGAGCCACATCATTTCCCACTGTCGTCACTGTAACAGAATCAGCGAGTTTAGGCCATTAACTTTACTACGGACTCCTACTTGAAAGATGAGCATGTGTGGGTGAAAGGAACACACTGCGAAACTGACAAGAATGAAGGAGCCTCCTTGGCTCCAGCTAAAAACGAATCCCCCTTCCCACAGTGGATGCAGTTTGAAGGGGTGAAGGGGTGGTAGCCCTCAGGAATTCGGGACATCTCCTGGGCCAACATCAGGAGGGAAGGATGTGTATTCTGCCATACTGACAGGGACCAGCAACACTAAGCTATGATGCCAGCAGCCAAGTTGTCTCACTGTCTGTGACGAGGACATGAATTCAAGCTACTTCCCCTGGACAGCTTCTTATGGATGCAGGATGGAATAGGAAGCCGCCCTTGGCTCAGAGAAAGCCTTCTCTCTACGTCCCAGCCGCATGCCGTCCTCTCCGTCTGATTCATCCAATGACGGAAGAAGGTATGAATATAGACTGGACAGTCAGTGCTTCTTGTTCTTGCCTGCCCTAAATTCTCCCATTCTCTCTCTCAACTTCGACCCAAAGCACAGGAGCAGCTCCCACTCCAGTGAGAAGTTCAGAATTAGCACTTGCTGCTTATCCACTACCTGGATCCCTCAGTGTTTGAGGTCAAGCCACCCAGGGGTGCGCTTTACACAATCAAGCATTCAAAGCGTATTTTTAGATTTCGCCCACAGACAGCATTAGCTGCTTGTGTCGATGAACACCTACTGTCCTTAATACAGTTAAATACATATATATAGTGATATTTGGATTAGCTCCTTTATCTTGATTGAATGCCTTTCTTGTCTATCTCATGTCCCTGCTTCTTATTTGAGGACTTTCTTCCCTATCCTTTTATTGTCTCACCTCTGGTGCATTTCTTGTTCCTTGTGTTCCGAGTGGACGGCTTTTGTGCTTCCACTGCTTGCATTCAGGTAACTACTTTTCTCTTTTTCTCCTAGCACTCCATGGAAGTGCATGTGTTTACTTGCTCTCTTCCTTATGTTCTTCTTCTCCCCTCTCAAATCCCTCCCGCTCTGTTTTGCAGTGTTTTCAAAGCCTTCCTTCACTGGCTTTTTTATTTTTAAAACCCCCAGGCCTTCTCCTTAATTGTTCTTCTGTCCCCCACTGCTGCTTTTGCTACTCTGTGGCATAGACTTCCCTCCCCTACCCCAGCCACTGTTGATCCCAGCTGCAATTTGATACTGGGCTGCTATTTCCTTGTGAGTCTCTTTTAAATTGTCCACTGCATGATTACCATTGCTGTACAGTAAATTATAGAAAAATGGCTACTGCATCATGAGTCTATGCACATGCATGTGTGGTGATGCATATGCAAGTATAGCTTATCATGCAGCAGCCACCGTAGCGTCATGACACATACATGCACATGTGTGAAGACACATGCTCGTGCATGCATCATTGTGACCATTTCTTTGCCAATGTTGTTCAGCATTGATAAAAAAACATTTCTTTCTTGTTTTGCCGATGCTTCACAGTGGCAAAAAACCATTGGCAAAGTCAATAGGACTGCATTTGCAAAGCTAAAAGTTCAGACCAGTTGGGTGGGCCAATGTTTGTTTATCATCTGACTTTAACTGAGAGCAAGAGAAAGAGAGAAAGTTGGGAAGGGAGAATGAATGAGGAAGAAAAATATAGGAAAACAGTGACATGGGGGAAAGAGGGGTAGCGAAAGAACATTCAACTGTGGAGAAAAAGAGATAGGAATTGTAGGGTGGTGACTAGGCAGCCTTGGTGTTTTGCAACCCTTGCATTTGACAGCTCCATTGCGGGTTCCTCAGAAAAACCTTCGGCTTTGCACTTTTTTTTACACAAATTAATCCGAGGTGGTGCAAATAGCAGCCAGCAACTGTTGCATCAACAGACAAATGCCTGCTTGAGCACCCACAGGGCAAAGGGCAACATAGGAGAGGATATCAGTATCATCTGAGCTTGGCCTGACCGGGGCCCTTGTAGACCTGGTAAAAAAACAGCTGCATCCTATACTTCTGTTCCAGGGACCCGGAAGGCGCAAAGCTGCGCTGTGGGCACTTGACCTGATAATCTCCCAGACACCTCAATGCCACCAGAAACGAGCCTTGGAGCACAACACTGCGGAGGACCATGAAATGATAAGGGGTTTGCTAATGCGCACCATGAAAGCCAAAGAAGGGAGCTTGCAAAAGTCCCTCTGCAGGCTATACCCGAAAAAATACAGGAAACAGCACATTACTGCATCTCAGACCATCAAAAGAATATGTCCATAAAAGAAATGTCATAATGCAAGTAACTCCACCATTCAACGTTTGAGAACTTTGAAAAAACTACTAGTCCATAATTCGACCGAAAGATGCCCCTCCCTTGGATGAATGGTGAAGCGCCCTTCAAAATTCTGTGAAACTATCACAAATAGCAGAAAACGGCCAGTCACTGAGCCATAGCTGCCAGCATGAGGACTTTTCCTTATATGACTTCACTTTGGAAGAATTAAGCAGCAAGCAACACTATCTACTTGGATCAGTGACTGACTATCTGAAACACAAATATCATGTGGACAGAATATCGTGTCAAAAATATCGAGGAGGTAAGTGCAAAAAGGGAAGTATAAATTTACTATTCTTAATCCCTGATCTACGTACCTTGAAGATATATTTATTCTCAAGGTACATATATGTGGAGTTATATACAGTAAACCTTTATTTACCCATAGAAAAGGACCTACAAGATATTTTTGTCCTTGATATTTTTGACAGGATATTCTGTTCTGCGATATTTGTGTTTCAAATACCGTATTATCAATGGGTGCAGTGAGGAAATGTCTCTGCTAAATGCCCAAAATGTCATTTTGATCGGTTAAATCCCTCACTCTCCTTTGTTGCCAAGTTGCAGAGAGAAGAGGCCCATCAAGAACTTCACTCCCAGTGCAGTAGCTCAAGTTGGAGGTTCATAACACATCCTTTTTCCTCATCCATCCATCCTTTTGCTTATCCATCTATCCAACCTTTCACTTTGTCCATCCATTCGCCCTGTTACTCTACCCATCCATCCACACTTTCACTCTGCCATCCATACTTTTACCCATCTATTCACCCTTTCATCCATCCATCTACCCTCTCTTTCATTCATCCATCCATTCTTTCACACATCCATCTTTACACTCACTCATCCATCCATCTACCCACCCAGCCAATGTCTCACCCATCTATTCTCCCTTTAACTCACACACTCATCCACCCAGCCATAATTTCACTCACTCATGCACCCACCCATCCTTTCACTTTATGAGCCTTTGTCTGGTGAGTAGCAGACAGAAGAGGCCCGTCAAGAACTCCACTCTTCTGTAGCTGCTAAAGCGGGGGGTTAACGACGCCCCTGTCCAGAGGTATAAATACACAGATTGAATAATCTGTGTCACCACATTCTATCGTGCCAGTGATTAGGCGATGAACTGTATAAAAACATTAGAATGTCTGAGTAGTGGTGGCTTTGCACCTCGCTCTCCAATATTTACTGCAAATGTCGCAAAAACATCAGATACCACATAGTACAGGCAGGTAACATTAGTTTTCCCAAGTCCACTCTCTCAAACACCTGAGATCTTGAACCCCATAACAGAAACTATAAATGCGGACATCACATGGTGTGGTCTTTCACCATGAACACCAAGGAATTCATATATGCTAACATCAGTCAAAAGTCTTCGCCAATTTTCCAATTCTAATTCCACCAATGTGATTTATGCCTTCTGGTGTCCTCACAAATTTTATATAGGCTAAACCTGCCAAAACATCAAAATCTGGATATGTAATCATATGTCATCATCTGAGCCGGTTCAGATGCAAGGTCTCTACTGATTTGTATCATTTTTTGGATGCTTATTATAGTGAAGAAGACAGACATCATCAGAAGTAAAGTTATCAAAACCCCTTCACCTACCATACAGAGGGGGACACCCTGCGCAGATACTGTTGAAATGCGAGCACAAATGGATTCAATGTTGTAACTCGATCCAGAAAGGCCCCAACAGTATGTCGACTGGAGCAGAATGGGTTGTACATTAAATTTACCTGTATTCGGGTTCCACTAAGAATTTACATCATTGTGTCACTACATATTCAGGTTTCATGGATTGCATGCTTAGCTCATCTCCTCAACCGTGATTCTCCTGACAGGTAACCTATGGGCAATTTCAAACTCCCTTGAAGTTTCCCCTGTTGGGTGTGATCGTATTATTTCATTGCATGAAGTTCCCTCAGATGGTTTTACTTTTCCGCAGCTGGCTAGGATCACTTCCATCCAGTGCCAATTTACCTGCAGGCATTCGTGCTGCCTAGCAAGCACGAGCCTCCCTTGGCAGGGACACAAACACAAGCGGCTGCTTTGTTTTTCTGCCATCCGTAATTACATATGGGCCCTCTTCTATGGCGCATCTGATCTGAAAATGCTCTTCAATTTGCCCTCCAGAGCCTTTCTAAATCATTTTGCCTTCCCAAATCATTTTGCCTTCCGAAGGACCTGAATTTTCCCAGCCATGACCTCCGTGGCCACCACAGGCCATCTTTTATGTAGGTTTTCTATTCCTAAACTCTAACTTCAGTGAGCCACATGTCTATCACAACCCATAAATATTTTCCACCTTCTATTTGAGGCAAATTATTCCCTCCTTGGCTCACGTCTAAGTATCTTCACATGCGGTATGGAATTTCCTTTCCAAGTTATAGGATGGCACACTCCCTGTTTAGTATTCCCCCTTTACTATTCCCCGGCACAGGTTTTTCTCTTCATGTATGTCTCATGTGCGCTCTGCCACTTCTGCATAATTCCTAAGGTTTCCTTCCCTAATGTCTGACCAGCCATTATTCCTAGGCCTAGTGTGATCACCTGGCATGACCTAGTGTGATCACCTGGCATGACCTCAACTGAGCAATTCCTTCTCACTGCTTTAATGTGTGTTGTGCCTTTTCTTAAATAAATCTCTCAATCTTTAGGTCCTCTTCCTTTTTCAAATCTTTACATTTTAGTCCCATGATTAATATGTTTTTGTGCGAATGGCTGGCATGATGTACTTCACCTTCTCACTGATATACCCCTTTTCAACAACCAATTAAGTCCACCGTTTCTGATACTACTTGGATCCTTACCCTCTCTACCTTCCATTGTTTTATATTTCTATCCCCAATTTTAGGCCGTAGGGCTTACATTCTTTAACATTGTATGTCCTGATGTTGGCCCTAAAAGATTTTCAGTGAGATCAAAATGCTGTTGACATGTAGAGTTGACGTGGACTAAAACAATAATTTAGGATCCAGGCAGATAAGTTCCTTTCCTTACTTCTCTTACTTTCATATACCTTTATTACCTCATTTGACCTCTCCTTCTTTCTATTAGAAATGTAATATTACCCATGTGCCCTCTTATTTACTCAACGTATTGCCCATGTGCTTCATTACTCTCAACGTTAGAATTATAAATATTTTCTCCTTTCTCGGGCACCTTTCCCCACCCGCGACACCCCGCCTCTCATGCCGCCGCTACCTCCAATTTACGGAAGTACGCGCTCTCCCTTTACCCCTCGCTCTTCTCGTTTTATTTTTAAAATAGTTAGAGCTCACGGTTTAGAGGCTTTCTCCCGCCCGTTCCCAGTCCACACAACCGGACTATCGACGGTGCTCCCCTTGCTTTGATTGACGGTGCTTCCCTTGCTTTTAACGCTCCCACGCACCGCACCGGATATATTTTGTAGAGAGACGCTTCGCCCGACGATATTTTAAGGAATGAACCTTGGCAACGTACTGCTAACGTCGCGGCGTTGCCAGGGATCATTCCTCGATATCTTTTTGCAACATAAACAACTCCTACGCACTACCCGTATCCTAGCAACCACCGCTACAACAGCCTCCGGTGATCGCGCTCGAGCGCATTTTCGATCCCCGGAGGCTAGCACCAGCTGACAGTTGAGAAACGCTCCTCATGACCAAAAAAAATAGTTATATCCAGCAAAATATTAATTTTTAAGAGCCATATCGAGTTAAATATTATTTTTTAAACCTAATCTAGTAAGAAATATTCATTATACCTCCAAACCTTTACCTTGTAATATAAAAAATATTTTTAAAAAAAGAGAGAGAGAACATTTTATTTAAACCTCATATTATTAAAAAAAAAAAAAGGAGAACATTTTATTACCTTTAATTTTACTCCCTTAACATGTCCGACTTTGATTCAGACGAAGCAGAAGCTAGCTCAGCTACCCCTAACATAAATAATAAGCTTTTAAAAACATCATCCACGAGGAAATGAGATCGTGTATGTTGGAAACTCTTTCCAAAGTGATGACTCCTAAAAGATCCCTCCTATGTGAAGAGGACGATATTACTCTAGATCAACATACACTTAAAGAAGATCTCTCTCATACAAGGGGAAAGAGACTTAAAAAAAGCAAGAACTTAGATTTTATCCCCAAGAGCACTGAAGGTCCTAGTACCTCATCTTACATGGGAGGTCACCGCACCTCAAATACCTTGGGTGTCCCTAGCGGCACAACACATAAAGGTGTCCTTAGCGGCACAACGCATAAAGGTGTCCTCAGCGGCACAAAATATCTGGGTGTCCCCTGCGGCACAAAATATCGTAGTGCTCAGAATGACGACCTCGATGAAAATGATGATGATTTTGATAATGACGACGCCTCTAATTCCCCCGATGAATATATTTTAGATCTCGACGAAGACGATCTTGAATTTAACTCTCTCGATGAGGATCTCTCTCGCTCTTCTAAAGATAACATTCTAGACCCTTTAGGGCAAGAAATGTTCTCTCCCCTTAATATTAACCATCCAAGGAGTTCAGAATGGATCCCGCAGGACCACGTGAGCAAATGTATCAATAAATGGCTAAGAAACCCTCTAGACAGAGATTCTAGAAACCTTTTGAGAGCTGAATGCTCCAGACCTTTCATTGGAGATAAAACCTGTCAAACTCCAAACCTTGACCCAGAACTCATCAAATACCCCTTCAAGCTAGGAAGAGACCCGAGAAAAGGTATGGAGAGATCCCTTAAAGGATGTCAAGATAGAGTCCTAGATATCCTAGGCCCCCTCGCAAGAATTATCGACATCACTGAAGATAGCCACATTAATGGAACCCCGCTAAACACTGAAATTATTAGAGGACTTAGCCAGAGAGCTCTTGTTCTCTTAGGCAATGCCAATGCCAGCCTCAACTCAGAGAGGAGAAGAGTAGTCCTCACAAACAATAGCCCCAAATTAAGCGACTTAGCCGACAAAGAACCTTCCATCAACCCCAAGGGCTTGCTCTTTGGCGAAGACTTAATCAAAACTTTAGGAAAATATGTCTCGACCTTTACTGCCTTAGATAAAGCCCACCAAAACATGAAAAGAGTCTTTAACTCAAGTAACCTTTTCGGGAGGGCCGGTAGACGGGGCCAGTCTTCCGGCCGCTTCAACCGGAGGCCCTATCCCAGAGGAAGAGGATATGGCGGAAGGAGATTCTTTCCCTCGAACACTCCCCAATTCTTTCCACAAAGAGGAAGAGGATTTCGTTCAAGAAACTTCAGGTCCCGGAGTGCTTCCATCGACAACAACACTCAAATTGAGTGCACTCCCTACCCCACCTCCTCCCCCCCTTTTACCCAAAGTAGGAGGGAGACTCAAACTTTTCTTCAACAATTGGAAACTAATAACCCAAGACCCATGGGTCTTAAATACTGTCAGAGGGTTTATGATAGATTTTGCCCAAACTCCTTACCAATCTTCTTTCCCAAGAGAAATGATTCTTACCTTAGATCAGGAAAAGATAATAGAGGAGGAAATCTCCACCATGCTTCAGAAGGGCGCTATAGTAGAAGTCCCTCTAGAGACGTTAAAATTTATAAGCACCCTCTTTCTTGTCAAAAAAAAAGAGAAAGGTTGGAGACCCGTCATAAATCTAAGGGATCTCAACAAATTCCTCGTTTTCAGACACTGCAAAATGGAGGGAATTCACCTCCTCAGAGACTTACTCCTAGAGGGAGACTGGCTCCTAAAATTAGATCTGAAGGACGCTTACTTTACCATCCCCATTGGCCAAAGTTCACCAACCCTTCCTTCAATTCTTATGGAAAAACCATCTCTTCCAATTCAAAGCCCTTCCCTTCAGCCTCTCCTCAGCCCCTTGGTGTTTCACCAAGGTAATGAGATCAATCGCCTCATCCCTAAGAGGAAAAGGTATTCGTATGATATTATATCTAGACGATATCCTCATCCTCTCTCAAGATCACTCTCAAATCCTTCAAGACCTGAAAACCGTGATGGACTTATTAGAAAACCTGGGTTTCATCATAAACAAAGAAAAGTCAATCCTTTCTCCTTCCAGAAAAATGGAATTCTTGGGTTTTACCGTAGATACTATAAAATGCCTCCTTCTGCTCCCACCAAAGAAAATATCAAAAATAAAGAAAGAAATAAGACATATTATAAAACTTCAAAAATTCCCCTTAAGGGAACTAGCCAGGTTACTAGGCCTCCTCTCCTCTTCCATACAAGCCATCTTTCCAGGCCCCTTAAACTATCGTGCCCTTCAGAGAGTAGAAGCCAGAGCCCTTCAATCGGGCCTCTGGTACGGGGACCTGATCTCACTAGATCAAGAAGCAAGACTAGAACTGAATTGGTGGTTAGACAACCTGGAGGCATGGAATGGCAAAGCAATTTTTGGATCAGCTCCAGAATTTGTTTTAGAATCAGATGCCAGCCTTCATGGCTGGAGTGCTTGCTTCCAAGGCCAGAACACTGGCGGACTCTGGTCTCTGGAAGAATCCTCACATCATATACATTTCTTAGAATTGACAGCAGGGCTCTATGCCCTGATGAGCTTCAAACAATCCATTCAGGGCAGATCCATCATTCTAAAGATGGACAATATCTCCGCAGTTGCCTACATAAATCGCCTAGGCGGAACAAAATCCACAGACCTCTCGAACCTAGCCAAGAAACTTTGGATGTTCTGTTTGGAACACAAAATATCTCTAAGAGCCGAATATCTCCCAGGAAAAACAAATGTATGCGTAGATTGGAACTCAAGAGTCCTCTTAGACTACAGCGACTGGAAACTCAACGTCTCTGTATTCAATTCCCTCAACATTCTATGGGGTCCCCTGGAAATAGACCTTTTTGCCAGCAGGCTAACATTCCAAATCGAGAATTACTACAGCTGGATGCCAGACCCGGGTGCTCTGGCAATGAATGCCTTCCTCCAACCTTGGCAAGGCAGCAACCGTTACGCTTTTCCCCCCTTCTCAATGATTCAGAGGGTCCTTCAGAAAGTCAGACATCATCGATGCTCGATCGTCCTTATCACTCCCTTTTGGCCTTCTCAGGCTTGGTTTCCAACTGCCTTGGAAATGAGTTACGACCTCCCATTCCTAATTCCCTCCCTAGCGGATCTTCTTACAGACATAGACGGTCATCTTCACCCTATGGTTCAATCAGGGAAACTGAACCTTCTTGCCTGGAAAGTGTCAGGAGATCCAATGATCTCTCAAGACTTTCGTCAACAGCTTCAACTCTCCTCGGACAGTCTTGGGCTCCCGGCACACACTACCGGTATAACATCATTTGGAAATCATGGGTTCGTTGGTGCTTGGAAAGGAATCTGGATTCCGTTGAAGCACCTATCGTTGACATAATCAATTTTCTGGTAGAACAATTCGAACGAGGCCTTAGTTATAGATCGATCAACTGTTATAGATCTGCCATCTCCGCTGGTCATTCCCTCGTTAATGGTAAGACAATTGGCAAAAATGCTATTATTTGCAGAGTCCTCAAAAGCATCAGACTCAGGAGACCACCCAGACCTAGATGTCAGTCCCTCTGGGATGTTAATTTAATTCTTGACCTTTTCACAAATTGGCCTATTAATATCCTTCTAAACAATAAAAACCTTTCTATCAAACTCGCTACCTTACCCTGCTTAATTTCCTGTCGTAGAGTCTCTGATGTTAAAGCTCTTGAAATATCGAATAGATCTTACAACATGGTCGGAGTCACCTTTGATCTCTTTAAAAGGACCAAGACTATGTCTGATTCCATCTTTTATCCTCGTTTTGATTCCTGTCCTAAACTCTGCGTAGTTGATTGTATGAAAGAATACGATTCTAGAATGAATTCTCTTCGTCCTTCTGGTGTGACGCAGTTACTCATCTCCTTTGTTAAACCTCACAAAGCTATCTCTTCTAGTTCTATTTCTAGGTGGATTAAAATTGTTATGAACCTAGCAGGTATTGATGTTAATATTTTTAAAGCTCACTCTATCAGAGGTGCAATGGCCTGTAAGTCTTTCTGGTCTGGAGGTAAGTTGGACGATATCCTTAAAGCTGCTGACTGGTCGAATGCTAGAACATTTGCTCAGCATTATTGCAAACCAATTCCTCATATGTCCGACGTAGTCTTACAAAGCTACCAATATGCATAATGGTAGCCTCCGGTCTTGTAATGAAATTGCGATTCTCCTATTAACATGACCAGAGAATCTGGATTTCATTAAAGACACGGAGGCTAACATTATCCCTCCCTCCTCTTTCCCACTAAATTTCTTACTCTTCAGTACAATTTATCTATGATTTATGAATTGAGATATTATATACATTGATTGACTTGATATCAGTTTTATGCTTTTTCGCTTTTGTGCTTGTCTTAATCTCTTTGATTGCTCCCATATTTTATCCTTTATTTTATCAATATCTATTTTTTGCAGACAATCTCTCATGACTTCAAGTCTCGGACTTCGACTTCTTCCCCTTCCTCATCCTCAGTTTCCTGCCTTCCCTGATGTTTTATCAAGATGGTTGCATCTCTTCACTCCTTAAAGTTCAAAGGATTTTAAACGTACTTATCCAGTTTTCGCGATTTAAAAGAGGCTGGATGTTGTGGTCTCATGCCTTTTGTTGTTATTAACGTTCTATTTGGAACACTTGTTTTATGATGTATGCGGCTGCTTGGAGACGCATTAAAAGTGATATGCATAATGTTAACCTCCGTGTCTTTAATGAAATCCAGATTCTCTGGTCATGTTAATAGGAGAATCGCAATTTACATTAAACATGTACATTAATGTTTATATTAAAATTATTTTTACACAGACTGGAACCTTCAGTTTACCTAGACTGATTATACTTGGAGATAAACCAAAAATATCTTATTTTTTAACTTGGTTTAAATTAAACTTTTTATTCTCTCCCAGGACTATGAGGGAAATATGCATTGCTGCTTCTCTGCTGTGCAGGTTCCACATGTGAAGGACGTTTGCACTGCTGCCATTTGTGGTCTACCTGTTCTAGATTACGTGTAACTTACCTTGCTGCTGTGAACACAGTACCTATAGCGATTTCCGTGTGAAAGGCATCTGTACTGCTGCTCATACTGTACCATGCCTGAGTATATTAGTGAAGCTTCAGATCAACTTTTTCACTGAACTGTAGTCCATCCTGTTACCTTTGTCAATTCTTGCTTAATTCATGGTGGTTGTTGTTTTGTTTGTTACACAAGAGTCCCCATCTCCTATTATTTGGCTACATTTTTTCTTTCTGCCAGGCTAAGTAGCCAACCCCCGCTACACCAGCCCTTTGGGCCCGCGCACCAGAGATTTCCCTCAGAGCTTAGCTTCCAGCTAGGACCGTCATTCAAACCTCCATGTGACCATCACCCACTAGTTGTTTCCATGATAGCTAAACATATGTCCAGATCTATCAAATGGTGCCAAATGTTTAGCAATTCAAAGGTTATAGAACCCTACCTTTAACATTGCCTCTTCCCCTTTTCTTGAGCCTCTTCCCCTTTTCTTGAGCTGCATGAAACATGAGACCCCCCTGCAGCAGGCTTTCCTTTCTAAGCGCTTGTCACATTTTATGCAGATTTACCAAACAGTGCCACAGTTATTGCCAAGTTCAACAGTTCTTGCGCCCTATAACATTGCAATCCTATGGCCTGCACAAACTTGTAAGAGGCATAGAAAACTGAGCATCTAAATGTTTGCAGAATTTCATATGCATTTTTTAAAAGGCACAAAAGTTATTAACAAATAAATGTTGTTTTAGCTTTTACCTTTTCCCTCACCCATTTACAGATTTGTACAAAACTCAACACGCTACGAGTAAGTTAAGCAAAATAAGTGTCTGCCAAATTTCATGCAGATCCATCAAAGAGGCCAAAGTTATTAACAAATTAAAACTTTTGACCCCCTTTCAACTTCTTACCCCTTGCCTGATCTACATCCTATAATCTGAGACCTGACGTGGCTTGACTTGCCAGCAGCCAATCTAATTTCGTGCGTAATCATTAAATAATGCCAAAGTGAACGGCAAATGGATCTCCCCTGATGGATTTGTATGAATTTCGACTTACTAACAGAAAACCAAACATGCTGATCATCTGCTACATTTTGTGTGAATTCATCAGAGGGTGACAGTCATCAGCAAGTTTTTTAACCCCCACTGTGCCCTCCGGACTGATTGAAAATAGCAAGAATGAGCTAAACATGCTGAATGTTTTTACTTTGTGCATATTCATGTGTCACGTGCTGCTAATGGTGTAGAATAATCAGAAAACACCTTTTTCATTAGTGAAGGTCTCCATAATCGTAACCCTTCAAAGCCCGCTTAACATATTTTTCATATGCATATGTCGCAAATGCTAAATAATGGATTGATATCAGGCTGTAACAAGCATTGGCAAAGACAATTAGTCTAACTTCTATTTGAGTCCTGACAAAAATTATTAAAACATCAAAAACAAAAAACTGTTGCATTCTGTGTTCGATGCATCTATGATATTAAGAATTCAATGTGTGATGATTCTGTGTACTTTTGGGGTGCGAAACAGTCCTCCGTTCATTCAAACGCATGGAATCCGTAGAGGCAGAATGATCCAACAACCAACCCAATGGCATGATATGAGAGAGGAATACTGATCTGGGTGAAGCCAAAGCACACAGTTTGTATATTTTAAAGAATCGGTAGCAATGTGTCTGTTGACAGCTGCGCTGTTAGGGAGAGCTAAAAAGCATGCTTCCTAAGAGAAGTTCTACTTTCATGCAAAGTTTGGTGTAAATCCGCACAGCAGTTATTGCTTTAGTCCTGAGCAAAATTACCTACCAGAGCTTGAATAGAAAACTATTCTTTAGGTGTCGCCTATGCAGCGCGCATGCGCTACTAGGGCAAAAAGACCTTTTGGAATGGCTGCGGCTTTTCAGCCAAAAACTTGCACGCGTTCCATTGCCTTCTATGGCAACGTGTGCACGTGTGGCGATTGCCTTGCGGGAGCGAGCTTGATACCATATGTTTGTAATTAACTTACAAACACATGGTGCCCGTGGCTCGCTCCCGCAAGGGAAACGCTTTGTGTGCTCTCGCACTCCCCCCACCTCTCCCACTTTCAGCACGAGGCGCGCGCTGGTTGTTCATGGGGCACTCCAGTGCTTCGGAATCGCTCTTTTCACTTCCTATAAAGGCCTTCAATTCTGTGGAGGCGCTGTAGTTAGTTTTGCTAAACATCTGCTTCCTAACCATTTGTAAACATTTTTACCGGTTATTCTGTTCTGTTTGCACTGAATTTTACGTGGGGGTGACTTTGGGTGACTTTATTTGAACTTGTATTTGCACTAACTTGCACAACTTGGGGGTTGTTGCATTAACTTGGGAGTTGTTGCGATTTCACTATATGCCTGATACAATTTTAGATTAATGTTTTGGCAGTCCTTAGTGTCAGACTGCTTTAATCTTATCCAGCTGCACGTTGCTCCCGCTCTCACTACCGGTTTTTAATTAACATTTCCACTCTGAGCCCCATTTTTTTTCCTTGGTGTGCTCCAGTTTTTAAAGAATCGCTCTCTTTATTTCCTATAAATACCTTAAATGGAGAGGATGCTCAGTGGTTAATTTGGTAAAAATCTCCTTTTTATTCATTTAAAAAAACATTTACCTATTATTCTGCTCTGATTGCACTGAATTTTACGTGGGGGGCTGAATTTGGGGGACTTATATTTGCACTAATTTGGGGGTTGTTGCATTAACTTGGAGTTTGTTGTGCTTTGACTATACGCCTGATACATTAACATTTTGGCAGTCCTTAGTGTCAGTATACTTTAATCCTTTCTAGTGCAGCGCTGCTGTCGCTCTCACTTCTACATTCCAATTAGTGATCTTACTGTGAGCCCCATTTGTTTTCCAAGGTGCGCTCCAGTTTTCAGATTCACTTTCCTCACTTCCTATAAATGCCTTCAATGCCGAGGACAAGCAGAGGTTAGTTCTGCTAAAAATCTGCTCTTTAATCGTTTTTAAATGTTTTTACCTGTTATTCTGTTCTCATTGCACTGAATTTTATGAGGGGGGGCTAATTTTGGGGGGACTTAATAAGAACTTGTATTTGCACTAACTTGCACTACCTCGGGGGTTGCTGCATTAACTTGGGGGTTGTTGCGCTTTGACTATACAACTGTTACAATTTTAGATTAACATTTTGGCAGTCCTTAGTGTCAGACTGAGTTAATTCATTCCAGTGCAGCATTGCTCCCGCTCTCATTTCTGCATTCCAATTAGTCATCCCACTGTGATCCGCCGTTTTAAGTCTCCCCTGAGCAAGCGCGCATGCGCTGCTCTGCGAGGCTTCTAGTAAAGGACTTTCAACTCAGACCACACGCATGTGCGCTTTTTTTCCCATCACACGCTATTGGCCTTTGCGTGCGTCTTTCTAAGAAAGACAGCACGCAATTGGCCAAAGGTGGGTGCATGTCCCGCCTTCTCTCTCCCCTGGCCTAGGGAGCGAGCAGCAGAGCCAGCTGCATTCATGATATTCCTTTGCGGCCGCGCCTGTTTAATTAGCAGCCTGTTTTGTGTTTATTTTACATTCTTTGATTTACCGTGCAGCGACCACTGGAGGGCAGCAGAGCAACATGCTGACTTCTAGCTGCCAGTCTTCCACTGATGCACGGGCTTCCTGCCAGCTGCCAGCTAATCGACAAGCAGAAAATCTGATGTTTTCCAACCATTATGGATGGGGCATTGTATGTTTTGACACTCCATGATGGCTCTAACCTTGCTGATCTTGCCGTCACCGGCATACACGGAGTTATTCACTCGTGACCGCTCACCTGCATAAACTTGCAGGACGTGATGCTTCCGCGTTAATTTGACTGGGGTGCGGAATCGGGCTGCCTCACGTGCGTTTTGGGCGTTCTCGAGGCTAGACGGGTAAGTGATGGGCTCTATGCCACGTTGTATGGTTTTTAGGACTCATAACTATAGCTATCTTTTGTAAGGACTCGTAAACATAACCAGCCCATGTTGCACATATGCGTGGTGTCTGTTGGGGCATATTTTTATTCTTCGTGTGCTTTTGGAACATATTCCACATCTTCGTATATAAATCCAGGTAGCACAAGATGTTTTCCAGGACCTGGTTCCGATTTAATTATGGGTGCAAGATGAAGACTTATAGCACGGGTATTACATGCTTATACCAGTTATTTTGTTGCATTCAAATATACACCCAACATTGGATTTCAGGCTGGCTTTTTGCACTGCAGGAGGAGCTGTAAGATATCCGAGGTATACCAGCAGACTTAACATATATTTATATACTGCATGAGAGGAGACATACTGCAGTATTTCCATAAATAATTTGATTTGAGGATGTAGACACATGGTTCTTCCATCCACTTAATGATGGCAAGTGGATTGAATATAGACAGGTTTACAGGTCTTAAAACCTATATTATGGGGTTGTCACATCTTTGACACAACTTAACTATCATCATTGCTATACTTTTAACGGAACTTCGTTTGCCTACTCTTTGCAGCACTGGAGCTTATCATGGACTCTTGCTCAGAAGACTAACTGGGCGCCAGTTTGATTTCCCACGCCAAGTGATATCTATGGACACAGCTATTTTCTGGTAACATGCTTATGTCCGTTATGCACTCTTTTGACATGACTCTCATACCTTCCACAATGGCACTGCATGTGTGCTTTTTACGTGTAACATACAGATGAATGTACTCACCAGCTGAACTTCCACTTCTGTAGACTAGCTGGTTTTCTTTTCTTCCTGTTTTAGGGGGGGGGGGGGGGAGATATCTTGCTATAAAAAAGTTGTAGGTAGTTTCAATATTTTGTACAACTTACACTGTATTTTGAGAATTAAGGTTCTTGACATGCACTTTACTTTGTTTTTAAACTCTTGAGTGTTGGTTACCTGAGGAGCACCACGTTTAGATACCAATCCCAAGACGACATTCAGACCGTTTTTTTCTAACTTTAGTAAGTACTTTTTATGTTAGCAGACTAGATTATACTGTCCAAGGTCAGTATGACTCTTTTGCATTACAGAGTTAGTTTTGCTTATCCATTACTGCAGGTTGGTGGTAAATGCCCCTCGTTTCAACATTACATCTGTTACTAT
This sequence comes from Triturus cristatus, assembly GCF_964204655.1. Classification (NCBI taxonomy): domain Eukaryota; kingdom Metazoa; phylum Chordata; class Amphibia; order Caudata; family Salamandridae; genus Triturus; species Triturus cristatus. The sequence continues at coordinate 1,065,200,465 of NC_140579.1, read as the reverse complement.
TACAAGTACACTGCATGTTCCATCCGCCTTTCTATAGTGTAGCACCTGACCCTCGCAGCTTCTTAAAAGTCTCTTGTAGCCTGTAAAAGTCCCGCCTGGCTTGAATGGTGGCTCTGCCCCCCCCCCCCATTCACCAGTGTCACATAAAGTATTAGTAGATGTTGTAGCACCCAGAATAATGTGCTGCATGGCTAAATACTTACAAGGTCCCAAAGGCGAGACCTATTGGCTATGCCAATGCTTTTTTTTAAAGCCCCCTTATCATTTCCTCTCACCAAACCAATCTGAGCTAAACTTGCCATGCCAAATCTTAGCTGATAACAAATGATGGACCGGGGCGTGGCCGACAGCTAAGCATGGCGGCCGCATCGTAACTGAGCTCCAGACCAAGTGCCGCAGATATCCTGCAGGAAACCCGCCAGTGGACGCAGGGCAACCTCCCGTGAGACCGGGAAAGGTCGCGGTAGTAGACGGGGGGGACCCGGTGCGACCAACGCCTCCTGAAAAGCCGGGAACGACGGCGGATGGGTCTCTGAAGGCCGGGCGGAGGTAAAGGCAGCCGCAGCCGGAGAGCTGCATCGTGGTGACGGCCACCACAAGACAAAGCCGCTACGCTACGGGAAACCTGGTGTGCGGTCGTGCAGCCAGAAGTGGCTGAATAAGCGAAGGGAGACCAGGGGGAGCGGCGGCGGCCGCCGCCGAGACAGGCGAATTGCACGGCGCATGCCAGGCGGGGCCAGTAATTAATTGAGACCGAGGCTGGGCGCGGCCTACCGCCTCACAGGCCTGAGGTGAAACGCAGTGGTTCCCTGCTAGGAAGGGAAGAGGTGGGACGCTGTGCCGGCCGGGTGAGTCTGTGAAGCGCAGGCCTGACGGAAGCAGCCTGTGGGATCAGCGGTGTAGCTGAAAAGTGTTGGGTGGTAATTTGAAAATGGCGGCACAGGAGGCGATAGAAGGAAGGGGGAGATCGTGAGAAGCCTGTGGCGGAGTGGTGGGAAGCACACAGAAACGCCTGGAGAGAACTCTGTCCGTTAAATGCAAGCACCGTAACCAAGGCGAAGTGAGTGGACAGCGAGAGGGCGATGTGGCACAGATTGGATGAGGCTGCAAGACGTGAGGCCCACCGCATGCTTTGAGTGTCTACTCCCTTAACGGCGACCGCGGTGTAGGCAGGGTGCAGCTGCTACGCCGGGGCTCTGAGCGGGCCGCTGTGGAGAAGACGGCGTCAACCACCGCCATTGACTGCACTAGGGCACAGCTCGGAGGAGGGGACACCGTACTCATGCGATAGTGGGAAAACAGTGGCAGACTAGTCAGATAGGGTTACCTGTAGACGCGCGCCACAAAACGGGAAGCGATCATCCACGTCACTTACCGCTGTACTGGCCTGCAGGATGGGGCTCAAGGGAGTACGACAGCATGACCAGGGCGGACAAGATTGCTTCCCAGATACGGCGGACCCCACTGTAGGCAAATCTGGACCGGAGTGCGCGGCATTGTCAGCGACGTCCAGCCCAGTGGATAAGCTGGATCTCATTCTGCAAGAAGTGCGTGACTCCAGGAAGGCACTAGAGCTACAAATTGGGACATTGTCAGCTGGCCTTGGGTTGCTCCGAGCGAACCACACTAAGTTGGCGGATAAGGTGAAGACGAACACAGCGACGCTGGAGGATGTCGTTCCACGGCAGGCTCAGAGCGACACCAAGGTTACACGGTTGCATGAACAAGTAACTGCCCTGTTGGATCGTGTGGAGGACGTGGAGGGCAGAGCCCGAAGGAACAACATACGAGTCATTGGCCTGCAGGAAAAAAGTGAAGGGAGCGACACGTCAATATATATGGAACAATGGTTCCGGGACCATGTCGCCAAAGAAGGACTGTCTACGCAATACTGCATAGAGCGTGCGCACAGGATACCCATGGGGTGCCCAAAACCGGGTGCTCCACCTCCACCGTTAATCGTAAAATTGTTGAATTTCCGAGACAGGGACCTCTTGCTGCAGAAAGCCAGCGAATTGACCCCGATAACTTTTGAAAATACGAAGATCTCACTATACCCGGACTACACGATGCTGGTGCAGAGGCAGTGCTCTTCCTTCTTGGCAGTCAAGAAACAGCTGAGAGAACTGGGCCTGAAGTATGCACTGCTTTTCCCAGCGCGGCTAAAGATCATACATGAACAAAAATCCTACTTTTTTGAGAGCCCAAGCGATGTAGAAGACTGCTTGGAAGTGATGGAATTGAAGAGTACTGCACCGACTGGCTCACAGGCATCGGCAAAGAGCGAGAACAGCAGGGTGAGCTCATCTGGGAAAAGACGGCAGAGAACGGACAGAGCACCTGCGAAGCAGTACATCATGAAGCAACAGATGGAGCAGACCAAGGCTGGGGCGCTGGTGGCGGCGGCCGCCCTCACGAACAGTCTGGAGGTGACGACTCGGCCCTCCTCGGAGGAAGAGGCCACGCACGAATCGGACTCTGAGAGCAGTGTCGCGCTGTTCCCCTCTGCGACCCCGCAAGTCCTCAAAGACTTATATGGCTGATTGTATCCGCAAGTATATTTTTTCTTGTTATTTGTAAATGCAGAGCGATCCTCTGTAACGTGCCCGTGAAGCTGGCGGGTCGACTCACACTATCCTACATTTGAACCGCACAGGCTCCGTAGTAAGCTTTATAAAATTACTGCACGAGAGTACGCCACATGTGGAGCGCAGGCAACGTCCCCCAAATGGCAAAGGCGCTATACATGACCAATGAGGTTTCTTTTTTGTTTCAGTTCAGTTGTATGGTCCGTTATAGTTGGATGACCAGACCGAGTATTGGGTTGTTGGGGGGAGGGGACGGTCTCCCGGTACCGGGTACATTGAATGGGCTATTGCATCCGGCAGATGTATTGTTCCTCCAGCAGACACAAACATATAGAAATGACGTCGCAAGGTAAATACACCATAATAACATGGAACATACGGGGCATGGGGACAGTACAGAAAAGACATAGGATACACGCACAGCTTTAACGCCGCAAAGCACAGATAGTGTATCTCCAAGAATCCCACATGACGGACAGTGAAGCGGTAAAGTTGCGCAAAAAATGGAGGGGACAAATCTTCTCTACCTCCTACTCCAGTTACGCCAGGGGTGCCACAATATGGGTGAGGCATGGAGTACCATTCCAGGCAACGGAGCAAAGAGTGGATACGCTCGGGAGGTACATATTTGTGAAAGGCATGTTAGACGGTCAGCTTATTGTGCTCGGCACAGTATATGCTCCGAATACGGAACAAGACAAATATTGGGAAGTGGTGAGTGGAGCGCTGGTGGGTTGGGAACCGCACCCCTGGATACTGGGAGGGGATTGCAATGCGGTGACAGATGTAACACTGGATAGGTCACACCCGCCGCTACATGGGGCGGGCGTGTTTAGGCAAGCCGAAGCACTGAGCAGGTGGGCAAAGGGATGGGAACTGTGCGATGTATGGAGAATGAGACACCCCACGCACAGAGAATACTCCTTTTATTCCGCAGTGCACAACCTGCACACAAGAATTGACAGGATGTACTGCTCCACCAGAATAGCAATGCAGACGCTCAACGCCACATACTTACCAAAAACTTTCTCAGATCATAATCCACTTGAGATAACTATGGCATGGGGGAGGGTACCTACACCCGTCCCCACATGGAGACTATGGCCGCAGATGCTGGAGGACCAAGTGCTCCGCAGCGACCTTTCTGGGACCATAGAACACTACTTTGCAATCAACAGCAACACGGCGTCAAGCAAATTGATAGAATGGGATGCTTTTAAATCAGTGATAAGGGGGAAGGCAATCAGTACGACAGTGAGGGTCCGGCAGGAAATACATAAGAAACTAAAAGAGATAGAGGACGACATGGGTACGCTAGAGCAGGACGCAGTTACGCGTGTCGACTGTAAGGGCCCACTGCAGGAAGCAAGGATTAAGCACGCAGAAACACTAGAGACACTATGGGTCATTGTCTACCAGGCATACACGAGGAGAGCCCATGCAGAAGCGGATAGGTCTGGAGCACTGCTTGCCAAGCTGATACGGGACGCTCCCCCTACAACGGTTATACACGAGATAGAGACACTAGGTGGAGGAAAGGTATATACGCAAGCAGACATTAATACAGCCTTCCGCCATTATTATGCCACATTGTATAGCACCACAGACCAGGACCTAGGGCTCTGACGTACCCAAGGCTCACAGAGGAGGCACAGAAGGGCCTCACCGGGCCCATTATGCAAGCTGAGATTCGGGCAGCTATAAAGACCCTCCTGCGAAATAAAACCCCTGGAATGGACGGGCTCCCAATAGAATTTTACAGCCCATATGCGGATCTCATAGTCCCTCAATTGGAAACGTTGTACAAAACTGTGTGGAAGGAGGGGGCCCTACCGTCCACAACAGCGCAAGCATTGGTTATATCACTTCCGAAGATGGGAAGGGACCCTGCGGATATGGCAAACTACCGGCCGCTGTCCCTACTAAACTCGGAATATAAAATATTAAGCAAGGTACTGGCTACTAGATTGCTGCCCTCCTTGCCTAAGCTCATACACATAGATCAAACAGGGTTTTTACCTTCACGTAGCACGTCCTTGAACATTAGAAAATTGCACCATTTGATGTCGGAAGCCCCAGGCCAATACCCTCAGGCGGGCTGCCTCTCGCTGGACCTAAAACAAGCTTTCGACTCCATAAACTGGGAATACATGTTCCAAGCTCTGGGGAAATTTGGTATACCGGAGGGTTATATTGCGTGACTGCGTTTGCTATATAAAAACCCTGCGGCCAGAGCCCGCATGGGAAATCACATCTCTAGCGAATACACGATACATAAAGGGACTAGGCAGGGCTGCCCTCTGTCACCTCTAATATTTATATTAGTTCTGGAGCCACTGGCCATAACGCTGAGGAAAGAATTCCTGTCACGTGGCATAATACTGGGACACATGCAACACCTTTTTTCAGCATAAGCAGACGACATTCTCTTATACTTGCATGACCTAAGAATGCCTCGAACCGCAGTACACAACACGTTCAGTCGCTTTGCCAAGGTTTCAGGATTAGCCATTAATATAAGAAAGTCTCACGCCTTCTTTTTCGTAGAACACGCAGGGATTGATACTGTGGAGTTTGGAGACATGCGTATAGAAGTAGCCCCGGACACCTTTAAATACCTAGGTATACAAATATACAGGGCACATGCGGATATGATAGACGGTAACCTACACAAAGCAATCCGCGCCCTGCGATCCAGCATAGGGTTCTGGACAGCACTGCCACTGTCAGTGATGGGAAGAGTGGCCCTTACAAAAATGGTGGTACTACCGAGACTTTTATACTATTTTACTAACCTACCATTAATGGTACCACACACCACGTTCACAGTATTGAACACGATGCTCATTGAACTAATTTGGGGCAACGGCAGGCGCCGTATCAGCCTTAAAAAGCTACAAGTGGGTACACGAATGGGGGGACTGGGAATCCCAGACTTGCGAGCATATTACTATGCCTGTCAATTGCAGTGGCTGTCTTACTGGACGGCGGGCCGCAACTTGCAGGAAATAGGGTACACAGAGGCAGACATTGATAATGGTAAATTACATGCATTGCTGCTGCCAGAAGGTGGTCCCCTAAGGAGCCCCCCCCGTTGTTAGACACGGCGCTTCGCTGCTGGAGGGCGGCGCTGCAATATACACAACCATCCAGGGCATACTCAGGGAATATTCCCTTACTGGGGATCCCCCTTGTTGAGTGGTAAGCTTACGAAGCGCAGATTAAAACCGTGGCTGAACGCGGGGATCGCCACGACATCGGATTTGTTCGGAGATGGGACATTATTGGATCATGACACATTTGTTAACGAAACTGGGGCCCCGGAACAGTTGTATATCATACACGCTGCACTGACACAATACGTTAAAAGGCACTGGGCCCCGAACAGGCAGGAACCCCCCACGAATGAACTGGTTAAAACGGTGCATTATATGGGAAGGGGTCGGCATCTTATCAGATGGTTATACACCGGCATCAGCACGCATACCGCGGCCCCTCTGGACACCCTGAAGGCGGCGTGGGAAGGAGACAGGCCCATCCCAGACAAGGAATGGGCAAGGGTATTAGAACACCCGAGGAAGGTATCGCGCAACACAAAATGTAAGTTTATACAGACTATGGTGCTGCACAGGGCATACCTTATCCCGCATAGGTTGGACAGAATGTTCCCCCAGACACAACACCAATGTCCGAGATGTTCATTAGAAGGCGCCGACCTAATACACATGTTGTGGACCTGTCCAAGAATACGTAGGTACTGGGACACTATAAGGCATAGAATAGAGGAAGCGACGGAGCGGGAGGTGAAGAACACGGTGGAGGAGTGCATTCTAGGATTGCATACACAAGTGCATAAACACGAAGTACAATACCGACTTATGGATCTTGCTCTTATATTAGCCATACGTAACATTACAATGAGGTGGAAATCACGGAGACCTCCTGAAGTATTGGCATGGCACTCGGAACTAATACGAAGGGGCACTGCAGAGAGCGCAACACTACACAGGGAAGAGCTTAAAGGGTTGCGGAAAGTACCAATAGCATTAGAATGGGATGCTTTATTGGAAGCTCTGAAGTCCATAGCGGCAGCTGAAACCCAGCCATAGGAATTACAACCTCATACATATAAAAATAACTAAGCCCTAAAGCCAATATATATGCAGGAGGTATCAAGGCACACGCACACGATCAGGCAACAAGCATAGGCTGTAGTTTACATTTACAAGACCAGAAGGAGTGGTACGCGTGAGATCGGGGAGGGAGGGACGAGGGGAGTTTTGGGTAGTTAGTATCAATCTTGTAGTAACATGTTTGTAATAAATGTCCACCTTCTTTTAGTTCACTGTTAGACAATGCACCAGCCGCATTAAGAGGTTGTATATATCTAGACTGTGGAGGAGGGCTGCGAAGGACTAATGTATACTAGACTGGATGTATAAAATGTGACAAGCTATGCACATTGTAATGATGTAACGGTAAATAAGAAATGCAATAAAAAATGTTTAAAAAAAAAAAAATGATGGATAAGCATACATGTGAATTTCTATACCGTGTTTGTTTTAGATGGCTGTATTTGGACTGTTCTTCTTTCATGTTTTATACTATGTGCCCTTTGTAGTCTGGGAAGCAGTGGTGACTGATTGGCTCTGTCATTGTTCCCCTGAAGGTGACCTTGGTCAGTCTTTCTGCTGAGCCACTATCACTTTGTACATAAGGACTCTTGCTTCTCACGCAGATAACACTCTCCCTTGCTTGCTTAGGCTGCTCGTACCTCGTGTGCATTTATCACAACCAGATTTTTTACAAACTCTGTCCCAAAATAACTTGTGTGTCTCTGACTTCTTTGAATAGGAAACGCCATTGCGGCAGAAATTTGTCCTTTTACCGCAGACATACTACTTCTGCGTGTATACATTCGCATTGCATTAACGTAAATTGGAACTTGGATATTAAAATTCACCAGGCATCACAAAGACTCAAGAGAAATAGAATACTTTTAATTGGAGAGTACCGGCAGTTCTCAGAAACAAGCAGATACTCTGGCGCAGAGTACCTGCACTTCCATTTTACCATTTCAAGCACTGATAAAGCAAGTTATTAATTATAAATTAGTTGGGGGTTTGTGGGCTTACTGCACATTTTGCAAACATGCCAACTGGCCATGAGGCGTTTCTCTCTAATGTGCTGTGTTGAAGTGGTGCCATGAGTAAGCTGCTCTCCACTTCAACCACTCCCTCCTCTTTCACTACTGCCAACACCCTGCTCCCCATCTGACACTGTTGAACTCGAATGACGCATTATTCATGCTGTGGGTGTGGGCGCTGCTGTTCCAAGCAAGTTCAAGGAAGCGCTTGCACTTCTGCTCTGGAGGAAACCATTGGAACACCTGGCAGGGTGGCATCAGTGCATCTACAAGCATGCATTGGAGAGAATGCTCCTCGAGGTAGGGTTCGGGCCAGGGAGAGGGTTTTAGTCTGTCGTCATCTTGGTCCCAAGCGCCATCGCAGAGAGCCTGGTCTTGGCACTGTTATTACTTTGAACAGAGCAGACGTCTATGCATCATCTGGTATGGCCTGGTACCGCCTAAGTCCCCCTTTTCTACTATGAACCCCAAGTATCTCTTGGCTGGATGGGGGGGCTCCCTCCCTCCCAAATTGCAATTATTACAAACTACACAGTGTTTGGATTAAGGGGAGTGACCCCCTGGCCGTATTTATTGCAAACAAAACATTAATTATTAATTAACAATTTTTTCTTTACGCAGAAAGTCCAAGTACATTGATAGATACATGATGTCACTTGGATAACCTTAACATGTTCTAATACAAATCAGTTCCTAACGTACTAACAATGTATATACTTTACTTTCTGCGTGTCCCCTCTAGAGTCTACGGCAAGGTCAATGACGGGCAGCCCCAGAGCTTGTTAAACGGTACTACTCCACTGGAGGAGCCTTAAACTCCATAACGAGGGCGGCAGTTCTACATACTTGCGCCCTAATGCGCATGCGCGTGTGAGGGTGGCCACAGGCCTACTGGAAAGAGTGACTCTCCTGGCCCCCGCACCGCAACAGTCTACAGTCCGGCTGTCATTGCCCCTGGAGTTACCCGATGCTGGCCCCTAAGGGCCGAATACTGGGCTTACCAATCATGACCTTACCGCCGCAGGCCTGCATAGTTGCCCGACTATCTGGCCTCCCCCTGAGCTCACTCGGAGGTCATGCCCTGAGACCCGTGGACTCCAGCCATGCAAAGATGTCTTCCAAAAATGCCCCGTTCCCTTTTTGTGATAGATGAACCCCGTCTTGCAGAAAAAACTGATCGCCCCGAATACACCCATGTCCTTTGGATTTTAATTTTGGTGTCTTGAACAGTTTATCAAACTTATTGTTGACCCGCTTCACCGCGCGAATCAACGCCCGCACTGATTCACCCCCCCTCCATTGGAACCTTGGGATCATGTGGGACCAGACGATGACAGCCTCGGGGCACTTCCTTGCTAACCACCCCACCTCGCTAAGCAGTTCCTTGACTAACAGTCTGCGACCTAGGCGAGCCAAGTCATTACCCCCATGTGGGAGGAGTATCCACGTCATGCGTGATGACAAAGGAGGTGCAGTTGTTGTGTTGTGGGACGCAGCGCTTAGCAGTGTGATGGATAAAGAAGTGTGAGAAATAGGTGCACAGTTTATGGTTTTCAGTAATCTGGCAGCTTTGAACAGCTCTGCAGGTCTCATCATGGTCTTGTTTATCATTTTACTCCACTTCGCTGGTTAGATCACAGAGATGTCTATTTTTAGATTTTCAGTTTAAAATTAATGGTCTATAGCAGACAAAGGTAGGAGGGAGAGATAGTGTGAAGATCTGCTGGGTTGGACTTTGTGGACTTTATTACTATAATCCCATATATGACTGCTATTTTGAGATGTTAAGAGTGATCATAGTAGTGTGCAGCTGGTTGGGACCTGCAGTGGTGGACTCATTTAGAGACCTTCATTGGCCAGTGGTATGTAGCAGATCATTTTAGTTATTCCATGCCTGTTCAGTTGGTAATGGGTGGTTTATGGCAGTGAACTGGGTACAGTACAGGGTGATGGACATGGCCTTTAGTGTTTTTTTGCCTTATGTGAGTATGATAGGCTCAAGAAGTACATGGGAATTTGTATGCAGTATGTTTGAACTACAGTTGGCTGCTCGTGATTTTGAGTGTTATTGTATTAGTATTAGTGTGGGCAAAGAGGGTTATAAGTAAGTTGCCATTACTACCTAATGCTCAGGCTAGGTATAGGTTAGCCCCTCAAAATGTCCCTGGGCAGGCATGTAAGGTCCATTGAGCTAAAAGAGCTTCAGGACCCCACCCTTCATGGGTCACAGTCACAGCTGCATCTTTGAGGGTACTTCTTTCAGTGAAAGACCGAAATTCACTGAAAAAGTATCCTGGCTGACCTATACTAATGTTTTTTTTGGGGGGGGGGGGGGTGCTATAAAAAGCTCTTCAGGGCTGTCCATCATGTGAATTTTAAGACAGGAACATGGATACAGTCATTTTATTGTTTTTTATTATTTATTTATAATCTTTATTTTATGAATAGAAGAGAGAGAAAGTTTCACTTCATATTGTTATAAAAAGGAGAAATAGATGATTATACAAAGCTCAAAACAAGTTGAAAAAACACATAATGTTTGTCCATGCTGATACATAAATATTCTTCATTGAAATGCATTGCAAATTTCAATCTATCATACTGAGACAAAACTACAAACAGAACATATGAAAAGAGGCCAATGGCAGTGAGAACTTCAAATTCATATGGTGCACCCTCTATAAGATCAACCACATAGCAGTCATTCTGACCTCACATGCCACAACATACTTACACATTTGTATCTCACACTTGGAACTACCCAACCTCTCATAACATACACCAATGAAAATATCGGAATAGAACAATTCAAAGATGATTCGCACAGGTATTGTCTTTTGGGAGTTCCGAACATTCAGGTCAACACGCGTTTCGGTGGGAATAGCAATTATCTTCCACCTTCATCAGGACCACCCATTTGACTAATTTTAGATGAGTGGGTGGGGGTATCTGTAGGTAAATAAACATAAGAATTTCTCATATGGACTGCCCAAATTATGTACTCAAAATTAATTTCTTTACTTCATATAGGTGTAAAGGGTTTATACGACATAGAAGAGACCAACAATTTAAAAGGTGAAAGGTATAAAAAAAAAAGACCTTATTAACTTGTCCCCTATGCATGAGAGAAAAGCCAAAAAGAGGTGGTGCATCCCCATAGATAAGCCACCAGAAAGTGTGAATTCTGTGCATAAGGTCATAACTTAGCCTTGCAGTAAGTAAGCTACCTTAAATCCCTTATGTGCAAGTGATCATATTTACATGGGAAACAACTGTGAAACTTAGACTATCCTAAAAGATGATATTAGAAGGCACAAACCCGCCCAGATTGGTCACCTGTATGCTTGGTACAATGGCCACAGCTGACCCTTTGTTTATAGCTGTAAGTTTACGGCAGGTTCACTCTCAGAGAACCAAATCCAATATATGCAGCCAGGGATGCAGGTTCACTTCATGACAGAGTTTTCACTATTGGTCCAAAGGATACCAAAGTTGTCCAAAGGAGCTAGTTGGGGACAAATTAAGATTGACATGAAAAGGGATACAGTAAGATATCCAAAGAAAATCGGATAGTACTTCTAATAGTTTTTTCAGACCAACTCTCGAATCTTACCGATAGAACGATCTGTGTTATCATATCAGGGATATCGTTTGTTCAGGCTGCTATCCTTGGCTACTCAATGTACCGAGCCTAAATAAATAAAAATTCACATATCATTAATCCAGTGTATCAGTACAGTTTGGGTTTTAATGTGTAACAACCCTTTATGTACGAGTCATATAAGGGGCCAGCATACTCATAATCTTATATGTTTGTCCCTTATGGCTCCTGACCATCCTTAAAAACCAGCAGTTCCATGAGTAAGAGGTCAAATTACGACTTGCGAAAAGAGCAAATCCTGATACTTAGTTGGTCTCTAGAAGTAATAGTAAGCGCTACTGAGAAGAGCCAAGATATAACAATAATGCGCTAAAACAAGCTAAAATATGTAGGACATGCCGGTCAGAATACTCTGTAGGCTGGTGTGTTTCTTTGGCAACATTACGAGCAAAAATTGCAAGTATGATATAGTAAACTGTGTAAACTCACTTCCGCTGGGGAATCCCTTCCTCTACTTAGTTACATTGCCCACAAGAGTGCTACCAAGCGAAGTACTCAAATTCCCTAGGGTTTCCCAATGGTTAAGATATAACACTAATGCATTAACATATAATGCCTATTTGTTGTTACTCACCTGTATTCCTCCTGCACCGATACCAGTTATGTTGCGTATCTGGCGTCTTTCATTCTCGCAAGATAAAATAAGTTCTACCTTTGTAGAGCTTCCCACACGACGTAAGAAGACTTAAAGACACATCAGGGGGCTCCAATCACGCAATAGCATCTACTCAAGTGGGGAGAATACCTCTGCAAAACCTAAGAAACGTGGGCACCATCTTTTAGTGTGCCTAAAAGTAATGGTGAAAAGCAGTAAGAAAGTTTGTATGTTCCAGCTTTCACCATATGCGCCCATTCCTATTCCGTAAATAGCAGTGATCCTAAGAACAAAATCCAATGTGCCATACTGTTTTATGAATTTAAAGTGATATCAACCCTGTCCTTATGTCCCTTTGTTGCGAAGGCTGTCTGGCTTAGTGCACTGTCCAGTAGAAAAAAGTGCCTTATTTCTGATACTTACGTTCTGTATCAGTGACTCGTCCAATCTACTTATAGGAACTGCTTATGGGAACCAGCTAGTGCCCATTTTGTATTCGATAGGGGATCAAGATGGAGAAAAGCAGTAGTCGCCTCAATGTGACACAAAAATCTGCACATACTGTCAGATACCTGAATAATCATCCAACCCCATGTTAGTTCCACAATATAGTACCAAGTGATATTCAGAAAAGGGGAGTAATACTCACTTAATAAGAGGCCATGAGGGTCATAATGTAGTGCGACGGCCTACATCTAACATTTCCGGATCACCTTTGGACGGACCCAGGCGCTGAATGCAAGATATTTTGAAAATGTGAACATCATTGGTGCTGCAACGAGTTATTACTTGATACTACGTGCCATTATATTCAGTAGAGGGGCCTTAGTATTCCGGAACCATGACAATGGTAAGATGTTACAAAGTTATGAAGGCCATTATGCTTACAGAGAGGGGGAACCTCAAAATTCCAAACATCCATACGGCGAGGAAATGGTGCCAGAGAGTTAGCTAAGTGCAGAGCATGTCGGTCGATTTACCTAAGTCGTAAATGCGGATAAAAGGAGATAAAGTGGAGGGAGAGAAAAAACTAAGTCACACAATACCTATCCGCTATATATGGTGGCAAACTTTAAAGACAACATAGCTACCCAATTCACCTAGTATGTGGATACTGCATACTCCAGGATCTATATACAAAATCTATCTGATGGCACAACTAATGCTTAGGTGATGTTCCACACTATTTCTTCATTCAGACCTTCCTTTACTGTATTCAACAAAAAGATCCAAAATGTTTCTCTTTCTTTGCGGACTTCCAAGATAGATCGCCCTGATTTAGGTCTTACTTTCTCTAGGATGAGCCATTTTAGTGAAAGCCCCGCCATGCAGAGCTCTGCTCAGGACTCTGCTCGGAAAGCGGCGGCATTGAATACATTTAATTTCTTAAAAAAGACAGGTTCAGATACGAAAAGTGTTCTCAGGATGTGTTGGAGGTTACTGGTGATTCACAGTATCCCAAGGTGTGTACTGCAGACCTCATGGTGGGGGCTCTCGCTGTGTAGGGCAAAGTGTTTGAGACTTCACTATTGTTGTAAAGGAGAGCTAATGACTGCCTATTAGCACTGAGATGAGAGAGACCATGTGCACTTAAAAGGTGATCTCTGTCCCCTCCCCAACTTGACTGATACCCTTTGAATGTTTCTAAGAAAACATGGCAGAAAATGACAAATTGCATTGGGTGCAATTGCATTACCTGTGAGGAGCAGTAGGAAGCACTATTTAAATGCAATGAAGGAGATAATTGTTTTCTTTTTAAATGGTTTTGCAGTGGCTCCGTGTCCACCAGGTAGTTCAGACTTTTCTGTCAATAGCACCGCATCTAGCACTCTGTTGGGGCTAGCATAATAAGAACCTGCAAAGTGGTATTGGCAAATAGGGTTATGCGTGGTACTTTGTTTCTGTGGTTGCTGGTGGATGTCACTTATTAAAATGGTCACTGGAATTATGTGACAGGGACTCACCAAATTGTGCTGCAGGGTTTACTAAATTATGAGGCAAGATTAGGGATACTATGCTGTGTAATGTGGCATATTTTATGATAGGATTACTTCATTAGTTCATCATTTTTATGCCTCTGAGCTAAGGTTTCACATTAGTAGTACTAGCTTACCACCCAAATACAGGAATAAGCAACTAATTATGGGCAGTCAACCTTTGCGTAAGGCCTTCCACTGTGCAGCAATATGTGTCACTGCATTTTCAGTAACCTTTAATCTGTCCAAGCGGGAAACACACTTTACTGCTAAAATCTGCAGTGTGTGGCAAATGCAAATCCATAATGATGCAAAAAAAGACTGATGCCACAGAATTGCATTATTCCAGTGGCACTATTTATTAGTGAGGATAACGTTTTTTAAACATTAATCCCGCAGGCAGCAGTCCAGATCCTCTGAGTAAAATACCCCTGGCTTTTTGTTCTATCTCGAAAGCAAGGCCAGCTAAGACCCAAGCTCTGATCTTGCTTGAGAACCTGTCATGCAGTATTGGCTTCTGGTGATGGCTTGCCAATAATGTCATGTCACACAGTTACTCTAACAGTCAAAACACAGGCAGTGGTGCAGAGCAGTCCGTCACTGTGCGCCTCTGCCTCAAATATGCTCTTTGGCTAAGTTTGGCTACAGGAGGACATCCACACTACAGAATGGACACTTATGAGGTGCAATATTCCATTATGCCATTTTGAGGACTGATGGGTGCAAACCTTTCATAGACCCATGTGTGCCTGTCCCCCTGTGTGTTTGGTGGACAGACACATAATAGACTGAAGGGGTGGATCAGCTGGGCACTGAAGCTTTCTGCTGCAGCAGCATGGTATGCCCCAGACTGCTCAGAAATCATGGGGTCTATCTCTTGGGTATCGTTCCCATCTCTGCAAATGACAGGTGGTGCTTGGAAAACTTTGAGATGAAGGGAGAACAAGCGTGCCATGCTCTAGATCTGAGACACATAAATTTCAAAGGTTCACTCGGAATGCATATTGGCTGTGCAGTTGCTGAGCCTTGCTGCTGTTCCTCAAGCTGATCCATTTTTGCAGTCAGCTGGTACCTGCTTCACCTTCTACAACTCTATGCCATTTTCAAACTAGTAAGTTTTGTCCTGTGGGTTAACACACGTATTGCTGTGACACAGTTCAGGTACCTTGCCTTTTTTTAATGTCTGCATGAAGAGTGGATTCTAAAGCTCAAGCTTGGTGCGCTGACAAAACTTGAAATTTAACAAATTTTTTAGTTGTCTTATGCTTTCCTGCCGAAAACCACTTTTTCCTTCCCATGAGCATTTTGACTACTATTACATCATCCATATGCCGTCACCTGGGCTTTGCACTGTTTATCCTGCCCTCTTTCCCCATAGAACCCTCCTCATGCTGCTGCCTCCTATCCTGCGTCGTCATCCTCCCTTTTCATTTTTTCTACATCTGCTGCTTCCCATTCCTTACATTTCACTTTTATCTTCTTTTTTATTTACCATTGTCTCCATCCATTGCCTCTACGTCCCTGCTCTTTCTTAATTTCCTCACTACAAATGAAGGCCAAAAAGAATATCAAGTTGAAGTAAAAGCAATAACTGTCAAGACAGCATTCACAACAAAGTGTAGATGGGGAGGATGATGGGGGAGGAAGAGAGGTGTGCAGTAGAGTGTGGATTAGAAGAGAGGGAAATCTAGATGGGAGGTTCAACTGCAGTGCAAATCATCACGTGTCTAGTGTGTTGCTGCACAATGTATCAATGTGAGGGTTAGGACTGCTTGGGATTGAGAAGCACATTTCAGTGCCTGTCTTATTATGGAGAGGAACCTAAAACTAAAGTTGATTACTCGTCTCAAGTTAGGGATGCACATCTAGTAAACGAGTTCCTGTGCTGATAAAAATGAGTTGCTGCATATTTGGGAAGAGTACGACTCTGTCGCAAACAGGTTCCATCCTCTTGTAGATCTGAGCTGCAACACAAATACAGGTGAATCCATGCATACATAGTGCCAATGCATATACAGATAGAGTAGAAACCAAACCACAGATGGAGCAGAGGTCATGTAAAATATATTGTTGAACTCATTTACAGACAGATGATTTATTCCACAAAAGTAGAGCTGATTCCTTGGTATACATAGAGAGCCAGTTCACAGGCCAAGTTGAGCTATTTCAGTAATCATTCCAACAAAAATAAAAGCTGATCTCTTTGGGGATTGAGATATTTGGCACCAGCTCCTATTCAGTGTAAGTACCACAGACCTCTCTCCCAGGTTAGCCTCCAACATGGCCTGTCAGGAAGTGAGGAGAAGATGGGAAGGATGATGAGAGAAGGGATTGACAGTAGAAATTGTGGAACGACATAGAGAGAGGAGATACAGAATAGTGAAAAAGAAAAAAAGCTAAAGTCTGAGAGAATATGGAGGAAACAAGGGGAAAGAAATGAGAGGAGAATGTGACAGACCGCAAAGAAGAAAGGGGCGTGAAATGAGAGATGGCAGAGTGAGTGAGTGATTTGTGAACAAGCAGCACAACAATGATGCTAAGGCAAAGTATATAGCACATTTCACTAATTCCTTTTGCTCCCTTCTTCACCAGAAGTCTTGTAGGTAGGTGATGCCAGCCCTGGCAGTGGATGCCGCAGGTACCAATCTCCAGCATAACATTTTGAGCACCAGCACCTTGGCAGCTGGAGACTTGGGTTTGAATCCAGCTTGGCACATAGATGAACATTGTGTAGTTCTGGGAAAATCACTTAATCTCATTGTACCTAAACTTTAAATGAGTGAGATGCTAGTGTAAATGTGTGTAATTCAAAGATTTAAGGCCCCACTTGAGATCACCTCCTATAATGCACAGTGCTCTGTTGCTAACCAGCTAGGTCCGTGCAATACAAATACCAACACATACCTGTTTTTACATTGTGAATAGGTATTCTGCCTTGTGAATGCCGCTACCGTTTGCGCTCTTGGTGACCCATCCTCATTTTGTGACAGCCAAATATAAGACCCTCATAATTTTAGTAATCCGAGTACAAGCTCCACATCATTAATGGAATTCATATAAGTCTACTTCTCTGTGGGCACACATTCATTTACTCATTGGAAGATCCTCCCACAAACATGCTTGTTCCTTGGAATCATTTATTTATTATGTGGCTTATGTTGCTTTTACTAAGAAAAGACACCTTCCAACAGGGCTTCAGTGCGTTTTGTGTGTGTTAGACATGAAGACCAGACACAGGACTCACTTGGCACCATTTTGAGGACATCTGATGCTTGCAGGTATGGTGGACACTCTTGAAGCTCCAGAGGTGCTAAATGCCTAAGAGGAAAGTACTGACAAAGCCAATAGATCTGACTAGAAAATAAAGACATGAATAAATGCTTTTTGTCTGCGTTAGCAAATTAAAGGCACACCTGCTGGGTTTGCTAATGTGTGTTCTCATATTGGCTCAGAGAATGACTCCACCCTCATTGCTTGAAGTGGAAGCCCCACCACTGAGGCTTGAACAACTGCCTAACCCCTCCCCCCCCCCCCCCCCCGAAATTCAAGTATAGTTGCATCCCTGTACCTGGACATAGAAAGTTGTGTGCTGATTGACAGTTCCACATCTGTGAACTATAGATATTACTTGGAGCAGCTATTATTATTTTGGATTCCATTGCAAGGTTGTGGAATAATGGAACCTCATCTTGGAAATAGTTATGTTTTCACCTCTCTTCTAAAGTATATTATCATGAATGTTTTGAATACTGGCTGGTACTAAATTTCAGAGTGAGGTGGTAGATACTTAGAAAGAGGTGCCTCTGATGGATTTCATATAGCAAGGAGGTATGATGAGCTGTGGTGCAAGCCTGGGGCACAGTGTCCTTTTATGTCGCAGCGTACTAGACAGTTTAGCTGTCTGGTTTGCTGAAAACATCATAGGGACATTCAAAAAGCTGAATTAGGAATGCATTACGCTCATTGCTTACCATCAGCTTTGTGGTTTGCAACTCACATTTTCTGACTTTTCTGTTTGTTGGCTTTATTTGCTTTAGGCTCCCAGCTTGAGTTTGTCCCTCCCATTGCCCAAACCTTGTTTACTGTATTCTTACACAAACTCGCTTTCTGTAAACATGCTTTTAAATCCCATTTTTATCTTTTCACATGCTGTGCATTCAAAGACAAAGGTCAAATGTCAAGCTCTCTCTTTTGAGGTAGCTTTGTGTTTACATTTTTCTTTCTCTGTGACAATCCTGCTCAGTATCCATGTAAGAGGAAAGGGTATAAGATGTTTCTTTTTTTCTAACACACAAACATTTTTTACTGTGCTAATGTTTCAGAATATATCAAAACTAGCACAAATGAAACACTTTTTTTATAATTCTGAAGTGTGGTGGAAACAAGTATTTGAATATGATCAAAACACATTAATACTCTAGCTGATGACATCTGCGCACATTATCGTATGTGTGCAATAGAACCGTATTTCGTGCAAATGTAATGGTCATTTCAATTGAAAATGTGTTGTCTGTAATGGCAGTGTGCTCCCACACCATGCATATTCTACACTATGCCCTTCCACTCTATGTCACACTACTCCATTCTACCACACTTCAATCTAAGACACTCAATGCCAATGCAATCTACACCACTCACTCCACGACACAACATGCCACTTCACTCTATGCCCCTCCACTCGATTTACCCCACCCCTATCTATCCCACTCACCTCCAATCTATCCTTTTCAGTTTACCCCCACTCCACTGCAATCTATCCAACTCCAATCTATCCCACTCCAACCTAAACCACTCCACCTCGGTCCACCCCACTCCAATCTACTCCACTCCATTCTACCCCATCTACTCTACTCCACATCATTCTACCCCACTCTACCCAAATCTACTCAACTCCACCCCTCCCCACTGCAATCTACCCTACCTCACTCTGCCCCCTCCAATCCAACCTGCTCCATTCTATCCCACTCCAAACTACCTCTCTCCCACCATCCCGCTTCAATATACCCCACTCCAATCTCCACCACTCCATTCCAATCTACCATACTCTAATCTACCCAATCTACCCCACTCCACCCTTATCTACCCCACTCCACCCTTATCTACCCCACTCCATTCCACTCCAGTCTACTCCATTCTACCCCACTCAATTCCAATCTACCCCATTCCAATCTACTCCACTCTACCCCGGTCCAATTTACCCTACTCCATTCCAGTTTACCCCACTCCACTGCAATCTATCCAACTCCTCTCCTCTCAAATCTACTGCACTCCACTCTACCCCATTTCACCACATTCTACCTTTCTCTGATCTACCACAATCTATCATACCCCAATGTACCCCACTCCACTCAACCCCACTCCAATCTACCACACTCCATTCTAACCCACTCCACCCCAATCCAATCTACCCCTCCCCAATCTACCCCACCCCAATCTACCCCTATCTTCTCCACTCCCACTGTGATTTTTTAGGTGAATTTATGAATTTATGGAACCTATGATGAGGTGTTATTGTATTGTATTGTAATTGTATTTATATAGCACTCACTACCCCTGACGAGGCGTATAAGCGATGTTTGGCACGCAGCATGCTACTCTGCAACCCACAAAGGATTAGTGGTGGATATGTATAGTGAAGATGGAGTTAATTTGAGCAGTGGACATGTGAGTCTGTTAATTTGGATTGAAAAGGATAATGGAGGCGAAATAAGCGGGAAGAGCCTAGAACTAGAAAGTGTTTATTGGGAGAACATAGTAGAAAAATGAGTTTTGGGATGAGTCAAAGGAGGGATATGTGATGGAAGAATTTAGATGGGTTGCTTGGGAGATAACAGTATTAAAAATAGATTTGGAGTGATCCAAGGAGGGATAAAGGAGGGAAGGCGGTGATTTTCAGCGCCAGGTGTTTGTACTCACTGTGCAATCATCGCGAACGGCACCATGCACAGTACAGGCCGGCGCTGCTTCCTTTCTGCCACTAGAGTAGAACGGACGGTTTCTCAATGCGAGCGGTCGCAGGCATTCAATACCACTCGCAATGGGAAATCTTACTGCCAGAGTTGAGAAATCTGGTTGGGAGGTTGATCTTCCACGTTCGCCAACTTGATGTTGACGATGGCGAACAAGGAAATATCTTGCCAGGAGGTGGATTTTCCTCGCTCGCGATCTTGATGTTGATGAGCTCGAGCGAGGAAAAAATCTCTGCTCCCAGATTTTGGAACTCCGCGAGCTCCGTGTAACGTGGAGTGCATTAAACTCTGTAAGCGGAGCGGAATGCACTGCACAGGCTTAAGCACAACATATGGCCAACCCCTGGTACTGCAACACCAACCCATAGAAAATAATGGAGCCTGGGACTTTAAGAGAAACCCCATAGGAAACAATGTTAATTGAAATTACATTATTTAAAATAGGAAAATATTTTAATAATTATAATCTAGGGCCAGATGTACGACCACCCAATTTGCGCCTCGCAAATTGCGTCGCAATTACGAGTCACAATTTGCGAGTCGCAAATTGGGATGTTCAACAGTGTCAGAGACACTGTTAGCAATTCCCAAAGGGGTCGCAAAATGCGAGGCTCATGAATATTAATGAGCCACTCGCAATTTGCGACCCCATTGGGAATGGCAGGCCCTCCCAGGTATGGTGGCCTGCTGGGCTCAGCAGACCACCTTGTCTGGGACTGCTTTTAAATAAAGAACTTTTTATTTTTTAAGGAAAACGGGATGCATTTACAAAAAAAAATGAAACGTATTCGTTTAATTTTTTGAGGGCAAGTAGTGGTCTCTGGGACCACCGCCTGCCCTTAAAATATATTTTCAGAGCCAGTCACAAAGGGGAAGGGGTCCCCTGGGGACCCCTTCCCATTTGCGACTCCATTACCACCCTCGTGAAGAGGGTGGTAATTTGCACCCGCAATCGTGGTTGCAAAACATTAGTACATGGCTTTGCGGTCGCTATTAGGAAGGGAACGCCCCTTCCTTATAGCAAGTTGCAAAACCTATTTAGCGAGTCGCAAATAAATTGAGACTCGCTAAATAGGCTTTGTACATGGCGCATGAGGTGTTTGCATGCGCAAACGGGTCGCAAACCCATTTGCGCATGCAAAAACGGGTCATACATCTGACCACTTATGTTTAAAAAAATATAAAAGTGCAGATATTTTATTTATTTATTTATAAAACAGTTAATGACTTTTTGGCATTTTAAAATTAAAATGTAGCAATAAATGTTATCCAAATATAATTAAAATAATTGTTTTTAAATCTATACCGCACTTTTAATAATCATTATAGCATAATAACAAAATATATATCTAGCTTTGGTGAGAATTTACTGTTAATTTCAACTTGAGAAAAATACTTTTCATTTAAATTAATATATTTACATGAATTAAAGATTAATTCAAAATGTAATATTTAGTGCTGTAGCATTTTAAATTTATTTATGTTTAAAATAAATATATAACATCAATTTACATAAATATTTAACATTACCTATTCTAAAACGTTTTCAAAGTTTAATAAACATTTTTACTTTTCCCTACTTTTTGTGCAAACTGCTTTGCCAATGTTTTAGTCATGTTGTACACCAGTGTGGCTGCTGTTTAATAAGGCTAAAAGTTAGTGGTGTAGAGGAGAGTGGCATGTGGTAGAGTGTCACAGAATGGAGTGGCATAGAGTGGGGTTGAGTGTCATACAGTGGAGTAGTGTCGTAGAGTAGAGTGTTGTAGATTGGAGTGGTGTAGAGTGGCGTGGAGTGGCGTGGAGTGGCGTAGAGTGGGGTGGAGGGTTGTGGAGTGGTGTAGAGTGGAGAAGGCTATCATGGAGTAGAGTGGAGTGCCATGGAGTGGAGTGTCGTTGAATAGAGTGGAGTTGAGTGATGTAGAATGGAGTGGAGTAGAGTGGAGTGGTGTAGAGTGGCATGGAGTGGATAGGCGTAGAGTGGAGTTGAGAACAGTGTCATAGAGTTGAGTGGAAAAGAGTGGTGTAGAGTGGGGTGGTGTAGACTGGAGTGGTGTGGTGTAGACTGGAGTAGAGTGGAGTAGTGTGGCCTAGAGTAGAGTGGAGTGGAGTCGTGTAGAGGGAGTTGTGTAGAGTGTCGTAGAGGGGAGCAATTTAGAGTTGAGTAGAGTGTCAGAGTGGAGTGTCATAGAGCGGAGTAGAGTGTCATAGAGTGGTATAGAGTGAAGTTGAGTGTTGTAGAGTGGGATAGCATGGCGTGGAGTGTCATAGATTGTCATGGATTAGAGAAGAGTGGAGCAGATGGACATAGAATGAAGTGGCATAGAGTAGAGTGGCGTATAGAGAAGTGGAATGGAGTGGCGTAGACTGGAGGCATGTAGTGTGGAGGAGCATAGAAGGGAGGGCGGTAAAGTTGAGGGGCGTAAAGTGGAGGGATATAGAGTGGAGTGGTTAGAGTTGAGAGGAGTAAAGTTTTGTAGAGTCGATGGGCATGAAGTGGTGTAGAGTGGAGTATAGTGTTGTAGTGTGGAGTGACGTAGAGTGGAGTGGAGATTCGAAAGATATAGGGAATCGTGGAGTGACGTAGAGTGAAGTGGAATTGAGCAGAGTGGGATATAGTGGAGTGTCGTAAAGTGGACTGTCGTAGAGTGGACTGTCGTAGAGTGTCATACAGTAGAGTGGCATAGAGTGTATTGGAGTAGAGTTGAGTGGCATAGTGTAGAGTGGACTAAAGTGCCATAGAATGGAGTAGAGTAGAGTTGCGAAGAGTGGCGTTGAGTGTTGTGGAGTGCCATGGAGGGCCATAGAGCAGAGGGTCGTAAAGTGGAGTGGGGTAACGTGTTGTAGAGTGGAGGGGCACACAGTGTCATAGAATGGGATAGAGTGTCATAGAGTAGAGTGTTGTAGATTGCCGTAGAGTGGAAGGGCTTAGAATGGAGTGGCATAGAATGGAGGCATGTAGAGGGATGTAGAATGGAGTAAAGGATTGTGGGCTGGAGTGGCATAGAGTGGAGTAAAGTGGCTTAGACTGGAGTGGAGTGGCGTTGACTGGCATAGAGTGCGGTAGAGTGGGGTGATGAAGAGTAGAGTCATAGAATGGAGTGGAGTCAAGTAGAGTGGCCTAGTGTTAAGTGGCATAGAGTTGTGTAGAGTGTTGTAGATTGGAGTGGCGTAGAGTGAGATATAATGGAGTGTAGTAGAGTGGAGAGGCATAGAGCACAGGGGCTTAGAGTGGAGGGGCTTAAGAGTGGAGGCATGTAGAGTGGAGGGTGTAGAGTGGAGTAAAGTGTCGTAGAGTAGAGTGATAGGGTGTATTTTAGAGTGGAGTAAAGCAGTGTAGAGTGGAGTAAAGTGTCATGGAGTGAGTGGAGTAGAGTGGAGTGGCGTAGAGTGAAGTAAAGTGACTTCAAATGGAGTGGTGTAAACTGGCGTAGAGTGGAGAGTCGTGGAGTGACGTAGTGTAGTAGATTAGAGTTGTTGAGTGGAGTGGCATAGAGTGGAGTAGAGTAGCCTAATCTTAAGTGGCATAGAACAGTGTAGAGTGTTGTAGAGTCGAGTGGCAAAGAGTGACATAGAGTGGAGCAGAGCAGAGTGGCATAGAATGCTGTGGAGTAGAGTGGCATAGAATGGAGGGATGTAGAGTGAAGTGTCATAGAGTGGCAAAACTCAGCGTTCAGTAAAGTGTTGTAGAGTGGAGGAAAGTGTTATAGAGTGGTGTGGAGGGGAGTAGAGGGGAGTGTCACTGTGTAGAATGGAGTAAAGTGTCAGAGTGGAGTGGCGTAGAGTGGAGTGGCATAAAGTGGAGTGTCATAGAGTGGGGTGGCGAAGAGTGAAGTGGCGTAGAGAGGAGTAGATTGGCCTAGAGTGAAGTGGTGTGGAGGGGCATAGAGTGGCGTGATGTGGTGTAGAATGGCATAGACAGGTGAGGAGCATCTTGGGGTAGAGTAGAGTGGAGTGGTGTAGAGTGTCATAAAGCGTCGTAGAGCTGAGTGGGATAGAGTGGATTTCTGTAGGGTGGAGTGTCACATGGACCTTCACAGAGGGTTTAAACAAAAAGAAACGTGGTGTGGGAGAGCAATGGAGGAGCGAGTGAGGAGTAGCTGGGTGGAAGGAATTCAGCAGAGGGAGCAATTGAAGAGCTTTAGGCAATAGTGGGAAATAAATAAATATAAAAAAGATAGGGTGGGGAGAAGGGTGCAAGATGGAGTTCGTGGGGAGGGGGAGGGAGGAGGGGGTCAGGTATCGAACGGAAAAAACAGCAAATGAGGGAGAAAGCAAGTGGCGAGAGGAGGGAACAGCACAGAGCGAGTGGGGGGAAGACTTGGTATTTGGCAGGGTAAGCAATACACAAGGGAGAAAGCTGGAAAACACATTAACTATAATGGAATGCTTAAAGAAAATGCAAAAGTAGCTCTGTAAATGTGAGCCAAGGAAGGATATAAGTCATCTAATCAAAAGGGCAATAAAGAAGGTATGCTCCAGGAGAGGGACAAACACAAGAAGAATAAAGAAAGGCATTGAATAAGAAGACAGATAAGAGTGACAACAAAGCCAAACAATGGTAAGCAGTGGGCGGGTATGCGCACTGTAAGTTTTTGATATTGTCCACAAGAGGCCCTTTCTCAGTAGGCCAGCCCTAAAAAAAATTATTGCATTTAAACACACTACTGGAATTTTGCACGATAACAAGACATTCCTCGGATCACAACATAGGGAAACATTGCCATTTTTTCCTTACCTTTATTCCTCGGATGCCCAGTTGTAGAACTGCTGAAAGGCCAGGCATCCTCCCAGGGCGCAGTGGCTTCTGTCAGGCTGGTGGGATTTCGATACTCTTGAGAGCAGATGTGGTCACTTGATCCGTGAAGTCCCAACCTGCGCGCTGGCAGGCCCAGACTGGCACTGTGTCTGGATCTGTGCAGGGACTGGCAAGACTGTTTGTGACCGAGAAGTGCCTGAGGACATCTATGAAGTGTGGCGCAGTCACCCTGCGGGAGGGTGGTGGGGGCCGGGGGTGGTGTAAGGGTTGGTTACAGCCGCATAAACTCTACACCTATAAACTGCCAGCCCAGAAAAAGGCAATGTCTGGGCATCTGGTGAGACAGTGAGAGTCTCGTGCGAAGACTGGTGTCATTTTGAAAGCGAGCTGCCAAAGTAAGTGTGTTACCCGCAGACTGTAAGCATGAGGTGGCAAAGGGTATGAACCCAATAGACATATGGCGAGGATGACTGGCTGAAAGGTGCCCTGGGGGCATCTGCGCCGCGTTCAGTCTGAGCGCCAGGCCCTTGAACTCCTGACCCGCAGGCTGGCAGGCCCCGGCTGGCACAGGATGAGTCTACGGCTGCCCACGTCCTGCCGCCCTCGGAGGATGTGGCACCGCTAGAGAGGCAAGCAGGCCTCTGATTCACGTCTCGCTCCGAGAGGGTTTCGTGAGGACTTTCTCAAAAGTTTCAAACTTTTGCATTTGCCTTAGCTGCACGTGGGAGGACATTGCCAGCCAGGGCCTTGCTCCTCTGCGCACCTGGTGAATGAGTTTGACAGGTAGGTAGCACAGCTCTTCAATGAATGCGCTTCGAGGCACTCTTCTTTACTATTTGTTGTCTGGCTCGTACAACATCTCGCTGTCTCCATGACTAGCTTATTTTTGACTCGACACCTTTGTCTTCCTCGGTGCCTTTCCGTGCCACCTTGGAACATGGTGATGCTTGTGTGTGTAAACCCAGCAACACGGATGTAACCAGCGGGTCGCAGGCTGGATTGGGCAGGACCAGGTCATCCTTTCGCTCTTCCAGAATGGATCGAAAAAACATTAAGTTGGGTTACTAAAAAAAGTATTACTTAAACGGTTAGAAGCAGTTCAGTTAAGAGCTGCATCAATAGTTCACTCTAGGATATATTTATAGAACTGTTATTGGGCCATTAAAAATAAGATACATTAAATAAACTGCCTGACACATCAGCTTTTCTGGTGCACTCGCCCCATTAGTGGCTCACTTGTCTCATGAACGTGTTTTGGCCCTTGATTGTGTGGTGAATTCCCAAGACAAGGGTCGGTTTCCAGTCTGCCACAGCACAGTCTGGTATTTTCTCTCTTCTACAGGTGTTGTTTGTTGGAAATTCCATGAGGTGGGACCCCATGATCACGAGTGGGTCCCCTGAGAAATTGTGAATTCCACATGATTAGTCCCCTTTCATTACTTCTGTTACCAGACCTATAAAGATTACCAGGCCACTCATCATCAGGGTCAACAAGGGCTGCAGGTGGAATGTGTGATGCTTATTTTTATAAATTCCAGCCTCGTGCCTGTCACTGCAGGGGAGATAAGGCAAAGTTCTAAGTTGGCCACTTTAGAACTGGGGGGATTTGTGTTTCATTCCATCTTCAGGCCCTTGACTAAAAGTCATGTGATTCTAGGCAAGTCACCCAAGTCATTGTTGGACTTGGCCCTTTTTGGCTAAAGTTCTTTAAACTTTTTTGCCTTCCTCATATACCTTTTTCTGACATTTTTGTTGCCGACATAGATGTTTTTGGCACTTCACCACTGCTGATCAGTGTCAAAGTGCAAGTGCTCCCTGTATAAAGTGTTATGGTAATTGGTTGTCTATAATTGTTATGTTTATTTTACTAGTAAAGTCCCTTGTAAAGTGCACTATGTGTGCCAGGGCTGGTAATGCAAATGCTACTCGTGGGCCTGCAGCACTAATTGTGCCACTGTAACCGAGTCGGAAGGATGACGCAACAGGTGTCGTCTGGTTAATGAAGGTTTTATTTTTAAATATGCTCTTCTTCTCAAAGAGGCCAGATTTTGAATAGACCGGTAGGGGAATGTATAGTCCCAAAGGTGAGTGTTCCTCTTCTCAACGTGGCTGTGGTGTACTCGATTCAGCTCTCGGCGGCGTGGGTCCTCCGGGCAAGCAGATGCAGAGAGGGGGCTCTCCGGGGTCCGTAAAACACAAACGGAGAAGCGTGGGTCAATATATAACATTCCCTTTTTAAGATTTTCAAGGGACTCGGGAGTGAGGGAATCACACTGGTGCACACGTGATAAGAGAGACTAATACCGTACGTGAG
Source organism: Triturus cristatus (assembly GCF_964204655.1). Lineage (NCBI taxonomy): Eukaryota > Metazoa > Chordata > Amphibia > Caudata > Salamandridae > Triturus > Triturus cristatus. Next base: position 1,065,173,460 of record NC_140579.1, on the reverse strand, counting down.
TTGGGGTATCGTGCTAGTGAGGTATTTCCTATTTACAAAATAGAGGCGGCGAGTGGCAGCGTCTTTTAGCCCTCTCACTTCTCCCGCCTCCCAACCCAACCCGAGAAACGGTCCCGTACCTGGGTCAGCCACGCTCCTCCGTGGGCGTGGCTCGGCGAAGCGTGGTTGCGGAGTCCTCCCGTCTCCGGCTTCCCGTCCTCCGTAGTACTCCCTCTGTTCTCCTGACGTCGTCGTGGTTCGTCCTGCCGTTGATTCTCCGCTCCTCCGATCTCCTTCTCCTCGACTCTCGCTCCGGTGTCCAACCACTTCCTGATTCGCTCTTCTGGAGGTCTTATGGGTTGTCTGCTACCGCAGTCATCGCAGGGGGCGGTGCTGTCGGGGAGTATGGCCCAGTTAAAGGGACCTGCTTCATATTCCGATACATCCCGTCCATGAATCTCCCTGGGGAGCACAAAGCACAGGGTCCGTGAGTTCCCGAGCTTCCCACCAGTCACCCCCTGGTCTAATGTCTTCCCCGCTGTCCTTATGACAGCCACCTACATAAGTAGCCCTAAAAAAAGATCTCAGGCCTACCACTGCAGTGCCTGTGCGCAGTTTGTTAACTGCCTTTTTGTCCTGACAAGTGCACCCACTTGCCAGGCCTTACCCTTCCCTTTTTATGCACATCAGACACCCCTATAGTAGGCCCAAGGTACCCCCCTGTGCAGGGTGCAGTGTATGTGAAAGGTAGGACATGTACTGAGGTGTGTACCATGTCCTGACAGTGAAATACTGCCAAATTCGTTTTTCACTGTTGCAAGGCCAACTTGCCCATAGGACAGAATGGGGAATGCTGGGTTCCATGTTTCCAGCATATCTTCCCATAGGCATAAGATGGAGGGATGAAGTTTAGTGTGCCTAAATTCAGAATTTAATAACACATCTTTCTATGAAGATGGTTTCTAAATTGTGTGTTTAGAAACCACACTTTTAGAAGTGGCTGGTTTCTTGTCCTAACCATCCTGTGTGTCTCTGCCTGGTTGTGTATTGACTATCTGGGTTTAGATGTGTCAGGGTCTGGGGAGTGTCCTGACACCAGAGAGGAGTAGGTGAGACAGCCTGCATTTGGTGTAGTGGGAGGAGTAGCCCTTTTGATGTGAAGAGGCCTATGCTGCTGCCACAAAGGAATGGTTCCACCTCCAGCAGAGTGTCTGAGGCCCAGACACTCACTATCAAAGGAAGAAGGTGTGCACTGGCAGGAAGACACCCAGAACTGGTTTGGACCGGGGTCAGAGCCCCCTGAACACAAATACTTCAAAGGCATTTAGGGGTATAAATGTAAGAGCTGAAACCCCTGAACTGAAGACTGAACTCAAGCCTGAAGAATGATTGAAACTACTTTGTGATCAAGAGGAACCTCTGCCAAGGAAGAACAGCTGAAGAGACTGAAGGGAAGGACTGCCCTTGCTGTGTGTTCTGGGACTGGCCTGCAGTTTGCTGATTTGACTAAGGAGAGGACAAGGGACTTTGCTGTATGTTGTGTCCCCCTGCTTGAAAAGACTTTGTTGTGTGCTGTGTCCTAAAGTAACTTGTCTCCAAGGGCCCGAGAGGAGCTGGCTCCCTGTTGTGGAAACTCAGGAACACAAAAGTTTCCAAGTGTGTCTCAGCGACGCTGTGTGCGTGTGCTTTTTGCAGTCTGAGACCTTCGTGAGAATTGCCCCGTGACCGTGTGCCCCGGAGCAGTCTTGCGCTCTCCTTCGATTGACAGCATGACCAGAAGTGCTGTGATCGTTATCGCCATTGTCCCGGACCATCGTCCCAAGGAGGAGCCGTGAGAAATCACCACCGCCGGCCCGAGCCTGTCTTTGCCAAGGAGAGACCTGTGAACCTTTACCATCGTGGGTCCGAGGTCCTCTGCCCAAGATCAACGGAGTGGCGCCGGGAGCTGATCAGCTGCGACGCAGTTGCCTGGTAGCCCGACTCTCACTGCGAGGAGCAGCTGCCACCAATCAGAAGCAGCACAGCGTGACGCCCAAGCCGCGAGGAGAGGAGAAAGAGACTGCACCCCCCCAGGTAACGCTCAGCGAGCGTGCGTGTGTCGCCGCCTGGGGCAGAGTGCGTGCTACGAGAAACCGCTCTTGACCTTTCCCATCTTTGCAGTGCGAGCCTCATCTCAAGTCAGTATCGCGGCTCGTAATCGCCGAGGAGTGGCAGTACCGGGGTCAGATTGTAGAGCTGCACGTTGTTTCCTTCGTAACAGTGTTGGGGGCATATTCTGACCGCAAGTCAGGCAACAGTGGCATAGAGACCTTCATTAGCACCGCGATCAGTGCTGAACTGCATTATTACTTGCTTTTACGATCCACATTAGTACTTGCATTATGAACTGCATTATTATGTGCTTTTATGATCCGCATTAGTACTTGCATTACGAACTGCAGTGCTACTTGCTTTTACAATCCGCATCAGGACTTGCATTACGAACTGCATTGTTACTTGCTTTTACGATCCGCATTAGTACTTGCATTACGAACTGCATTGTTACTTGCTTTCGCGATCTGCATTAGTACTTGCATTACGAACTGCATTATTACATGCTTCTATGATCCGCATTGCATCAGGACTGCATTAGACCATCGTGAACTGCTCATTAATACCACAAGAACCTGCAAGCGATTGTTGGCCTAATAACCGGCGTATTGAAATATTACGAATACACATATGATGGATATTTTTATCTTTTGGTCTCATCGTATTTCTTCTTGATAAAGATACCGCTATTTTCCTAAATCAGTGTGATGTCTATTTGTGGTGTTATCACTGTGTTACTGGGAGTGTGGTTGCAAATACTTTACACATTGCCTTGGAGATAAGCCTGACTGCTTGCGCCAAGCTACCGGGGTTGAGCAGGGGTTATCTGAAGAGTGTGTCCCTCCTTTCCCTGACTAGAAGCAAGGGTAGAAGCATTTGGACTAAGGTACCTACCTCAGCCAACTAGAAACCCCCAGTTCTAACAGTCATCATTTAGAGTTTGGTGGCAGGGTGCTGTTTCTCATTCATGGCAGAATTTAGGTATCTGCAAGGCTAATGGGTGTCCATCTGCCAAATGGGCACCACCATCCACGAAGGCAGAGCATTGCCTGTCGTTGGTCTGCCGGTGGACAGACCATCATCAATGGGCATACACTGACAATCATGGTTGGTGCAGCAGACACCTGTCCTCCAATCTTATGAAGTAATAGAAAAAGCCCCTAAGTAGTGGATGGCAATGGTCAATCAAAACAAATATGGCGGTCTACAGCTTAATGAAAGGAGAAATTACACAATGGAAAATCCAATAAGTAATTACGAGTGGTTGAGATTAATTATAGCATTCCATCAGTTGCTTTTTTGTGTAATTCAATGTGATGACCCTAGTGGTACAGGTGTGCCCAGATGTGGAACCCATCCTCACTGTGCCGCTGGGACAAAGCTGATACACGACTGATGAGCCCTAATAAGATTGAAACTGGTCTTGGGTTGCTTGTGTTCCGGTTCAGGGAGGACCTGGCCTGGCAGTTTGGGTTGGATTGTTGCTATTGGAGCAGAGTCAAGACTGATTTGCATTTGGCTGGGTCCAAATGAGGTGGCAGGTTTTCAAAATAAAGGTTGACTGGGATGTGGCCCCAAGAGGAATTTACCATTGTCTGAGATTAATTAAAGCATTCCATCCTTCTCTTTTTTTGTATAGTTCATCGTAAACCACACTAAGGCCCAACTGCACAACATTTAGCAATGAGTGTTTGAAGTAAAAAAAAGTGCTTGTATTGCATTTTTTGGGTGGTGGCAAAGCTTATATCCAATACAGCAGGACTGAGTTAGTTATGGCTACAAGTCAATTATCATTGCTATGGACCTGATCTGTTTTTTATGAAATATTACACCAAGGGCAGGAGGCCTGACATTTATTATGAAAAGCATATGTTAAAGTCAAAAGGCTTATAAGGGTAGCTAGTTATTACATTGTATTAATGCTTCCAGCTAGGTATTTTGTTACATGGAATTTCACGGATTACTGTAATCAGCAAGGTTTTTGGTGCTGGTTATCCCGTCTGACAAACCGCGAGTAAAGGTATAGAGGATTTGAACTGTGAGAATCCTTGTTAGGCCCTCTTAGGAGAGATTGCATTTGGCATTGCCAGCCGTAATTTTATATACTTTTGTAACGTTATAACTGTATGATTGATAGTTGCCTTGTGGGAAAGCTTATGCTTAATACAGCAAGACTTGGTTGGTTAACCCGATGTAGGGCTGATCTGTTTATTATGAAAAGCAATGATAATGGCTGTAGGTCTGATATATTCCTTGTGAAAAGCATATGTTAGAGTCAATAGGCATTTAAAGATGGATTGTTATGTCTCTGTATTAAAGCCCACAGATGGGTATTTTGTACATGAATTGTCACAGTATACGTTTGTAGGGAAGGATGTTGGTGCTGGCTACCCCCTCTGACAAACCATAGGGGAAGAAGGTTTGCACTATAATAATTCTTACTAGAGTCTATTGTGAAGGCCCCACAAGCTTCGCTGTCTGCCAGGATCTTGTAATAAAAAATAATTAAAAACAAAAACACACATATATAAAGGTTACAGGGATGTTCTAGTTAGGAAATAGAATAAAAAACATTTTGAAATTCACTAAAAAACAAAAGTTATAGGGACGTTATAGTTAGGCTCAGATTTCACTCGTACAAAACCACTGAAATTCAGCAGTTCTCGTTACATGAGCTAACTAATTTATGCCCTGCAGTGCACTGCTTATGACCTCACAAATTACATCACTCCCAACATGTTCAGTGACATCACTGCTGACATCATCTATTGAGTGCAAGTATTTTCTAAGAGCTTATGATTGTTAAACATATATGCTAGCCTACTACAAAAGTTAGATTAGTATACTGGGTGCACTACTACTGAGTGACATTACTTCTAACATATATTATGTGAGTGACTATGTATTCTTGTGTGTTTGGGTGTGTGAGTGGCTGCATGGATATATACGTGGGTGTGTGAGTAGCTTTGTGTGTGAGTGAGTTGCTGTGTGAGTGGCTGTATTGGTGAGTGAGTGGATGTGTAAGTGGCTGTATGGGTGAGTGGCAGTATGAGTGGCTCTATGGGTGGATAAGTGGGTGTGTAGTGACTGTATGGGGGAGTGAGTGGGGTCTGAATGACTGTATGAGTGAATAATTGGGTGACTAAGTGGCTGTATGAGTGAGTGAGTAGCTGCTTGAGTGGGTGTTTGGTTAAGTGAGTTGGTGTGTGAGTGGCTGAATTGGAGAGTGAGTGTCTGTATGAATGGCTTGTCTGTATGGGTCCCCTGAGAAATTGTGAATTCCACATGATTAGTCCCCATTCATTACTTCAGTTACCAGACCCATAAAGATTTCCAGGCCACTCGTCATCAGGGTCAACAGGGGCTGCAGGTTTGAATGTGTGAGGCTTATTTTTAATAAATTCCAACCTTGTACCTGTCACTGCAGTGGAGATATTGCAAAGTTCTAACTTGCCAACTTTAGAACTGGGGGGATTTATGTTTCAATCCCTCTTCAGGACCTTGACTGAAAGTGAGGTGATTCTAGGCAAGTCACCCAGGTCATCATTTAGAGTTTGGTGGTAGGGTGCTGTTTCACCTTCTTGGCAGAATTTAGGTATCTGCAGGGCTAATGGGTGTCCATCTACCAAATGGGTACCACCATCCACGAAGGTAGAGCATTGGCTGTTGTTGGTCTGCCATCATCTGCCGGTGGACAGATCATCATCCATGGGCATACACGTTGACCATCATGGTTGGTGCAGCAGACACCTGTCCTCTCCAATTTTATGAAGCGATAGAAAAGGCCCCTAAGCAGTGAATGGCAATGGTGAATCAAAACAAATATGGCGGTCTACAGCCTAATGAAAGCAGAACGTACACGATGGAAAATCCAATAAGTAATTACTAGTGGTTAAGATTAATTTTAGTATTCCATCAAATTGCTTTTTTTTGCACTTCAATGTGATGACCCAAGTGGTACAGGTGTGCCCAGATGTGGAACCCATGCTCACTGTGCCACTGGAACCAAGCTGATAGACGACTGATGAGCCCTAATAAGATTGAAACTGGTCTTGGGTTGCTTGTGTTGTGGTTCAGGGAGGACCTGGCCTGGCAGTTTGGGTTGGATTGTTGCTATTGGAGCAGGGTCAAGACTGATTTTCATTTGGCTGGGTCCAAATGAGGTGGCAGGCTTGCAAAAAAAAAGTTTGACTGGGATGTGGCCCCCAAGAGTAATTTACCAGTGTCTGAGATTAATTCAAGCATTCCATCCTTCTCTTTTTTTGTATAGTTCATCGGAAACCACACGAAGGCCCAACTGCACAACATTTAGCAATGAATGTTTGAAGTAAAAAAGGTGCTTGTATTGCATTTTTTGGCTTGTGGCAAAGCTTATACCCAATACAGCAGGACTGAGTTGGTTATGGCTGCAAGTCAATGATCATTGCTCTGGACCTGATCTGTTTATTATGAAATGTTACACCAAGGGCAGGAGGACTGACATTTATTATGAAAAGCATATGTTAAAGTCAAAAGGCTTATAAGGGTAGGTAGTTATATAAGGGTAGATTCAGCAGTTATCGTTGCCTGAGCTAACTATAACTTATGCCCCGCAATGCACTGCTTATGACCTCACAAATTACTTCACTCATGACATGTTCAGTGACATCACTGATGACATCATCTAGTGAGTGCACGTATTTTCTAAGAGCTTATGATTGTTAAACAGATATGCTAGCCTACTACAAAAGTTTAAATTAGTATATCAGGTGCATTACTACTGAGTGACATTACTTCTAACATATATTATGTGAGTGACTATGTATCCTTGTGTGTATGGATGTGTGAGTGGCTGCATGGGTGTATATGTGGGTGTGTGAGTAGCTTTATGGGTGAGTGAGTTGCTGAGTGAATTGCTGTATTGGTGAGTCAGTAGATGTGTAAGTGGTTGTATGGGTGAGTGGCAGTGTGAGTGGCTCTATGGGTGTATAAGTGGGTGTGTAGTTACTGTATGGGGGAGTGAGTGAGTATATGAATGGCTGTATGAGTAAGTGACTGGGTGACTAAGTGGCTCTAGGAGTGAGTGCGTGGCTGTTTGAGTAGGTGTTTGCTTATGTGAGTTGGTGTTTGAGTGGCTGAATTGGAGAGAGTGTCTGTATGAATGGCTTGGCTATATGGGTGAGTGAGCCGATGTGTGAGTGCTTGTATGGATGTGTGAATGGCTATGTAAGTGGTTGTGTGTGTGAGTGAGTGCTTTTATGGGTTAGTAAAAGATATACAATTGATGGACGGAATGCAGAACCAATCAAAACATTCACCCCCATTCAAGAGATCTGGGTTAAATCCATCATTCTTTTGCTCACCATGCCACCCCAGTTTAGACCTGGCCATATGCAAATCAGTCTTGGCCCTGTGCCTCATGGGAACAGTCCAGCCCGAACTGCCAAGCCAGGTCCTCCCTGGACCGGAAACAAGCATCCTAGGACCGGTTTCGGGGGCTTCACCCCTCTTCAGCCAGGCTAGCTTGAATCCAGTGGCACAGTGAGCCCAGGACCCACGTCTGGGCATACCGAGCGCACTTAGGGCGAGGAAGCAAAAGATATACAATTGATGGACAGAATGCAGAACCAATTAAAACATTCACCCCCAGTCAAGAGATCTGGGTTAAATCCATCATTCTTTTGCTCACTATGCCACCCCAGTTTAGACCTGGCCATATGCAAATTAGTCTTGGCTCTGTGCCTCATGGGAACAGTCCAGCTCGAACTGCCAAGCCAGGTCCTCCCTGGACTGGAAACAAACATCCTAGGACCGGTTTCGGGGTTTCACCACTCTTCAGCCAGGATAGCTTGAATCCAGTTGCACAGTGAGCCCGGATCCACGTCTGGGCATACCCAGTGCACTTAGGGCGAGAAAGCAAAATATATACAATTGATGGACGGAATGCAGAACCAATCAAAACATTCACCCCCAGTCAGGAGATCTGGGTTAAATCCATCATTATTTTGCTCACCATGCCACCCCAGTTTAGACCTGGCCATATGCAAATCAGTCTTGGCCCTGTGCCTCATGGGAACAGTCCAGCCCGAACTTCCAAGCCAGGTCCTCCCTGGACCAGGAACAAGCATCCTAGGACCAGTTTCAGGGTTTCAGCCCTCTTCAGCCAGGATAGCTTGAATCCAGTGGCACAGTGAGCCCGGGACCCACGTCTGGGCATGCCCAGCACACTTAGGGCGAGAAAGCAAAGGGTGAAACCCCGAAACCAGTCCTAGGATGCTTGTTTCCAGTCCAGGGAGGACCTGGCCTGGCAGTTCGGGCTTGACTGTTTCCATTGGACACAGGGTCAAGACTGATTTGCATATGGCTGATTCCAAACTGGAATGGCATGGTGAGCAAAAAAACGATGGATTTAGGCCCAGATCTCTGTACTGGGGTGAATGTATGACATTGTTCTGCATTCTGTCCATCAATAGTTCTTTTTGCATTTATGGGTTAGTGGCTGTGTTGAGAGACTATGGGTGAGTGGGTGGGTGTGTGAGTGACTGTAGGTAAATAAATGGGTGTGTGAGCAGCTATATGGGTGACTGTGTAGCTATTTCATGGTTGTATAAGTGGCTGTATGGGTGAGTGAATGGTTGTGTGAGTGGCTCTACAAGTGAGTGAGAGGGTGTGTGAGTGGCTCTATGGAGGAATGAGTGGGTATGTGAGTACTGGTATTGGTCTGTGAATAAGTTTTAGTGGATATGTGAGTGTGTGAGTGGATGTACAAGAGGTTGTGTGGGGTGTGAGTGGTTCTGTGGATCATGTCATAAGTGATGTCATCAGTGTTGTCACTGACCATGTCATGAGTTATGTAATAGGTGAGGTCATAAGCAGTGCATTGCTGGGGCGTAAGTTATAGTTAGGTCAGCTAACTATAACTACTGAATTTCACTGATTTTGTACGAGTGAAATCTGAGCCTGACTATAATTTCCCTGTAACCTTTGCTTTTTTAGTGAATTTCGAAGGTTTTTAAAATGTATTTACCTAACCATAAGAACCTCTGTAACCTTTGGTTTTTGAAATTGAATTTCTATGTTTTTTAAGTATTATTCACCTTTGCAGGAGGGTGGGCAAAGGGAGCGTGACCTTCAAAGACCTCTCAGCAATCCTGCTGTGTGAGACTTACTGGAGGAAATGAATGCGTTGTTTGCCCCCAAGGACCCTGAGCTGATTCTGTATCATTACATAAAGTTATATCCAAATGTAGAGCGAAGTTTATATGTGAAAAGCTCCATAAAACCTCCAAAGCTGGAAATGTAAAAGTAAACAACTCATTCGAGTCCTAAACGTTTTCAGCTAGAGTAGTCTTAATCGCCCATATATCACCGCATTGACTCATAAACTCACCTAGATTCATGCCAATCGTCAGTAATATAGTGTATAGATTCACGAAAGGTTGAAAGAAAAGAAGACATTCCTGACGTTCATTTATATTCCGCGCCTAACAGTTGCCTAATTGCAAATGGTGGACGCCTGTGTGAAGTGAACCAGGAAGTGTCTGTGAATACAGCACCCCCCCCTGTAGGGTCTCTGGGAAGTTCTAACACAAAAAGCGAACATTTAAAGCACATACTCCCTTGCACAGACTGTCTTGGATGCGTTGTTTACTTTTACATTTCTAACAAGGCTTTGGAGGTTTCATGTGAAATTTCACATATAAACTTCGCTCTACATTTGGATATAACTTTACATACTGATGCATGCTGTGCTTATCCGCATTGCAGTTTGTGAAAAAGCATAATGTTGTTTGTCAAAGAGACCTCGGGGTGCTTGCTCTAGTGTGCGCATGTGCCGTGGTGGTAGACACAATGTTGCACAACATGTGTTTTGGTCAATCTCATTGAGATATTTCAGAATATCGCTCAGGCATTAAAGTTGTAGTGCTTGAGTTGGTTTCACATGGCAGCGGAGGCTGCATAAATCTCATAAAGCTGTCGTCAGTCATTTAATACCAAACATCAAATTATGCAATCCATTACTACAATGAAACATAAAGAAAGCAAAAGTAACCAAAGCAGGAAAACAGCAATATCAGAATACTACCTCCTGAGTTCAAAGCATTGTACTCAAATGACCAGAATGCACCTCACACTCATTTCTTGTGGAACAAAGGTACGGTCAGGGCTAAAGGATCAAATATTAAGTTTCTCTGCCGGAAAACAATTCAAACATCAATTTTGACGTTTGACCAATATGACCAGTTTGTAGATACCAACAACTTATCTCTGTGATAAGTCGTGCTATCCCCAACTATAAGAGCTGTTTTCATAAATAACCCGGACCGCCCAACGCGTAACTTTGTGCTCAAAGGACCAGAATGCACCATCAACTCCCGTGTTTGGTAAACAGAGAAACAGTAAAAGAAAACATGGGGTCTAAATCAAATTGTCCCAGCGGAAGAACTTTTTGCATGTTAATACCCACTTAGGCCCTTAGATTAATGATTACCAAAGCATGACAGCATCCTTAACAATACAGTCTTCAAAAATCACAATCTATTGTATTTAATGGCACCAAACTCTCATGCCGGATCGCAATTGCAATCGTCAGGATAGAAATATAAATCATCAGCAGAAGCTAACCACCACTCCATGTTATTTCTGGGTGCATTATCAGTGGAAACAAAAAAGCTTGGGAATAAGACCAACAGAGGGCAGCCAACCTATTATAAGAATGGGCAAGTCCTGACCGAGTCAAAAAACCAAAGTGTCAAATAGCTAAAAAATAAAAAAAGACACTTCATGTTGTGAACACCCCGACATAATAATTGTCTTGGGGATAGTTTCAGGAAGGTTCCTGGAATGCACTGATCCCCATATTGTTGCTTGTTATTCAAATAGCTATGTCTGATGATTCAAGGTATTGTTTTTGAATCAGACAGCGATAACGTGATATCACTGCATAATAACAAGAAATACCCCATGCCAAAATCACTTCATCACACTGTGCATCATGAAGACACCTCCAGAGTATAGCTGAAATGTCCTGCCCTCATGTAATATGCCATCAGTCAAAAACACCTCTATTTCACTAACTAAATAGAGTGCCCACATTGTGAAGTTTAGCAGAATTTCAAAGACAGCGGGGGCCATGTAGGTCATTCCAACATGCTATTGTTAGTAGGGAGACAACAAATATTCAGTTACCACAAACCAATACATTTGTGATCAAAGGCTCCATAATTCACTCAATGGGACGTTCATAACTCCAGATGAGTGCACACCCTGCCTGAGTATACTCTATGAACCTATGAGATAGGCTAACATCATGCTATTATATAAATATGAAGTCAAATGCTCATCCACCCATATGGTGTCCTGATAGCCATCAAGATAAGACTGAAAGGTCATAAAACAATATTGATCAGTTAAGGGGGCTAGAGGCCGATTTGCAAATAATAATCATGTGAAAATAAGACACAACAAAGCTATAGGGCAAAAAGGGGAAAACAAGAGATGCCAGATAGAATAGTATATTTACCAACATTCCTTTTCCCTTATAGAGACTCACAGGACTATTGTTGGTGAGGACCTAAGAAATCTTATTATGGATGCAATATCATCCTAGGAAGGGATGGAACTCATTATCAGTATTATGTCCTAACGATATTGCTTTCAGATGGCATATCCATTTAGCCTCTGTTTGTCTGAGGATCAGTTCTTTATCATCCCACGGGTATCTTGTGTGACATGGCCAATCCCATCGAACCAGAAACTTAAATAATTCGGGTGTAACCTCCTATAGGGATCTGACATTGGATATCTGCCATCACCATTCTTGAGAGCCCTGCCGTGCTCCTGAATCTGTAGCTTTAAGCTATGTGATGTTCTGCCAATATAAATCATATTACAACAGCAAACCTTTACATAAATCACAAATCAGGTGTTGCAATTAATTAAATGTTTGATGTTATGCACGTAAGAAGTATTGTATTTAAATTCTTTGGTCTTGTTTCTCCCATGTGGGCACATATTGCAATTGCAACAAGTATAGAATCCCCAAGGTTTTTTTGGTAACCATGTATTCTTCTGCTACAAAGTTGTCACAAAGCTGGGGCATAAATGATCCCTGAGTTCGTGCCCCCTTTTATACACCACCCTGGGATTTGTGCTTATTTTATCTTGTACTCCATGAATTTCCAACAGAAAATGCCATGTTTTCTTAAAATCTTAAAGATTTTATCACTATGAATAGTGTACTGCATAACACAGACTAAGTCAGATCTTTCTCTCATTTTCCCTGAGAGTTGTCTCCCTAGGAACATCTTGAATTCTCCTTTCTGCCACATTAAGTATTTTAGTGTCATAACCTCTATCCAATAAGCGACTCTTAGCATCATCAATATTAGTATGAAAATGTGTATCTTCACTGCAATTCTGCCTTATGGGGATCATCTCGCCATATCGGATGTTTTTAATTATAAATTGTGCATGAGCACTTGAGGCATGCAAGTTACTGCTCCTTGCTTACAAAATATCATGCTTTGAATGACCCCCTCTTTGATGTAAAATTGTAAGTCCAAAAACGCAATCCTTTCTTTATGATGACACATAGTGCATTGAACATTGTAGGGGTTGTCAATATTCCTGTAATGACTCAACCATCCCGGTCCAGAGACAGATGATATTGTCAATGTATATTACTCAAAACACAATATGCTCTATCCAGGGGTAGGCACTACGGCCCCAGGCATGCTCCCTTTCGTACCAGCCTATAAACAGGCCGGCATAGAGGGAGCAAACCTGGAGCCCATAGTAATACCCTGCAGGTGGTGATACTCGACACTGTTGTGAATGAAATAATTTCTGAACAAGATAATATCAATCGTGTCCAAAACCAGTTGGCTGTGTTCATAAAGTCGGCCCTATCAGTATCCAGAAAGGATTGGACTGCTAAGAGACCAAAATTGTGTGTTCTGAAGGCACACACTTAGTCATATGAATAACAGACTTGTTCGGTTGTTGATTAAAGAACTCTTTAATGTTTAGGATCGCGTGGACTTAAATAAATCAATATGTATGTGAACATTATCACCTTTCTGGGATGGACAGCAACTTAAGCCTTTACATAGAACATTTATTTCATTATCAGCTAGATTCCTATTAGACAGATTGATCACCTTCAAGCCTGTGTGTGCAGTACTGTGCCTGACCATATTTCCAATAGTGTCCTGGGACCCCCCCCCCCCCAAATAACTGTTGTGTTGGATCAGGAGGCATCTGTAAGTCAAACTCTTTTTAGACCGAGTCTGCACCACTGTTTTTTTTTACCTTTTCCATCTCCTTACACCCCTTCTGGTTCCTTTACCTCTTTGTTGTGTTGCTTGTTGCCTCTTCGTATTTTGTTTTTCACTACTGTGAAGGCTACCCCCTCATAGGCGAGTACTGGGAAATCCTTAATACACTCTTAAGCTGTAATTCCAGAGAGGAATAACTTTTCCATGTTTCATATGTTTGGAATGGTCTTGATAAATCCTCTTTTCTGGTGAAGTTGGATTTAACATTACTGTTCTAGAAATGCCACTTTTGGAAAATGAACTTTTCTCTGCTCTTAGCTCTTTTGTGCTTTAGAGCCTGTCTCCAATACATGTCTAGGTTTGGTGACAGCTACGCTTTGTGCATTCCCTCTAGAAACCCCAAAACACAGGCAACCTTTTAACTGCCAGTGACTTCTATGCACTGTTTTGGATTTAATATTGTAAAACTCATATCTCGAGTTCTACTGATTGGATTTTTGTTGTTTTGGTCTTGTTTTACTCAGATAAATATTCACTATTTTCTGAAACCTGTGCGCAGTCTATTTGTGGTGTATCCATTGTGTTACCGTGTGTGTAGAATATATGACATTACAACAGAAACAATTTCAACACATCGCAACTACCATTACATAGCATGATTTTACAACGCATGGCATTTCAAACCATTTTTAAAAACTACCATTACAACGAATTCCTTACAACACATAATACTTTTAGGACAACAGTAGGGTAAGTGTTGGATAGTGTAGTGGTAAAAATGACTATTCCTACTCCAGTGAGTGCAACAGTAGGGAAAGTGTTGGATAGTGTAGGGGTAAAAATGACTATTCCCATCTTCCTCAAAAGCGATACCCACCCTAAAACCAAAAAAATCTCGATTATTTACCTTATAATGCATTGTAATAGCATGCGTTGTAATGGTATGCGTTGTAATGGCATGCGTTGTAGTGGCATGCGATGTAAAGGCAGTTGCGTTGCAATAGTTGCTTTGTAAAAGCAGTGCAATGTAATGGGTGTTTCCCATGTGTGTGTTGCACAAATACCTTAAACCACAAAGAAAGGCCCTGGAGGAGGTTTAGAGACCAGCAGGAGTTTACTCCCCAATACTTATAACCAATCACAAAGACCTAGGTCTGGATAGAGAAATGAAAAGCAGTGAGAGTTGGTGTATCAAACTGATGTGGGGTGTTCCATTTAAAGGACGAATTCTCACACCCACCAGAGGTAGCATGCTTCATCATAGGGAACCTTCTCCCAATTGATGTTTTTGTCTCAATGTTGGTAAGTAGTACTAGAGGTTAACATCTTACAATCACAAGTTTATTCAATTATGTGTTTTTACACGATACGCATAGTGAATTCTGGATTCATCAGTGCACGCCTGGATAACTAGACACTTTGCGACTCTCATCATTTATTAATGCTGCCCTCGATTTGTGAATTTGTTTTTTTAAAACACATTTTATTAGTTTATGCAGATTGTAATCTTTACAGACTGTATAGCAATAAAGAATAGAAAACCCAGACCCCTTACCCTCATGCCCTTAATAGTCACCTCTCCACAGTCCACCTAACCTGAGCCTCGGACCCGGAACCCTCTCCGCATATTGTCAACACATCCCTTCTGTGTAGGTCCTGGAATCAAACCTCTCTCTGTCCACGCACCACGGCACTTGGACCCCAAAAAGTGACCCCAAAGGCATGCACATAATTATACATCACACCTGGAGTCAGGCTCGCACTGGCGCTGCACCAAACTTCATTTAGGTGTAATGGCAATTAATAAAACATTTTTCACTCACCAGTCGACACAGCTCAGTGGGTTGAGCCGTTGCTGCTGAGATATGTGTGTGTTCTGAGCATCAAGACAAGTGGAACTCAGCCTTTCGTCCTTGCTTGCAGCGGTCGCATAAATAAGTACATATTTTTGGGTAAGCGGTTTGTTGGCCTGGTAAAAATAAACCTGAGCTCCCCAGCCAATCCAAGCAATGCTCCTATGCTACTTATAATGCTAAACAGCATAACAGCAGTGCTTTGATTGGCTAGGGCATTCAAGCACAATGCTCCACTGAAGACTGATGAGGCTGTGTCTTTGCTGACGCAGCTCCATGCCAGTCTTCAGTGTGGAAGCCTGAACTGCGCATGTCAGGTTGGCTGCACCAATATCGGCCAAGCTGGCATGCACAGCTCAGTTTCAGCCTCAGCTGCTCACCCACCTACCTACTGCTTTCATGAGACCACCAGCCCCATCCCTTAAGGAAGAAAAAAATAATAGAGCTACAGGACAATTTAAATTGAAAAAATTAGCCTGGGAGTGAGTTAGTGGCTCACAGCAGTAGCGGGTCAACACCCTTGCGCCCTTGTGAAGGAACCGCTGCTGGGGAGTTTACAGAGGTTACCCTAGTTTCCCAGGGTGACAGTGAGATGTTTCCTAAGATCCATGTGCCCTCAAAGTATAGGCAATGGGTCACCATCAATGGCCAAGGTGTTGAGGCTCTGAGGGATACAGTAGCCAGTGGGACTATGGTAAGGAGTCAGCTGACTCCCCAGAGCAGGTAATTCCTAATGCATTCCACTAGGTGGTGGTGGTTGACAACAGAGAGGGTTACCATCCTGTGACCCTTGATCCATTTGTGTGTGGGGGGGTTCAGGTCTTCTGAAAGTTGCTTTAAGTCCTGTCATACCTGTGGACTGTTTGTTAGGTAATGACCCGGAGCAGACTACCTGGAAGAAAGTGGAGCTCAAGGCTCATGCAGAGATGTTAGGGTTACAGGAGTCGATCTGTGCCACAACAGGTCCATGGCTGCTGGGAACGGAGTGAAGAAGGGCTGGAGCCTTGAACCCCCTGAATGTACACCCAATGAGATGGACGAGGCATCCGTGGTGGCCAGGCCAGAGTCCTCTGAGGAGGACATTGCTTCCCTTAGTGACCTGCCTGAGTTTGCTGGATGGCATATGGAAGGAGGACCCACCAAGGAGGAGTTCTGTAGCTCACAAAGGGAGTGCCCAACCCTTGTGGCATGATGCAACAGGCTGAAGCCCAAGCAGCAGGTGATGCCTCTGGTAGTCACTATATTTACTGGGAGGACAACCTTCTGAACAGTGAGCAAAGGCTCCTGTGCATGGGATGTCAAGGGTCCTTGTGGTACCCCAAGGGTACAACACCTTCCTACTGGAATTGGCTTATGAAATGTCCCTGGCAGGACACCTGGGCCAAGACAAGAGCTTTGCAAGGCTTGTCATCCACTTTCATTGGCCTAGGATCAAAAATTCCTCAGATGCATTTTGTAGACTTGTGTGACCTTCCAGGCCAGCGGGAAGACAGGGCAGAGGCTTAAAGCCCTCTTATTCCTTTGCCTGTCATTAGCACCCCCTTTGAGCGGATGGGCATCAACATTCTAGGGCCTATGGATCCCCAGACTGCATCAGGCAACAAATTCATCCTGGTTCTGGTGGATCATGCCACTAGGAACCACCAAGAAACTATCTCTCTGAGGACCAAAACTGCACCCGCTGTGGCACAGGCCCTGTTGGGGACTTTCACCCGTGTGGATTTCCCCAAGGAAGTTGAGTCTGATAGGGACACAAACTTCATATCTGCTTATATGCAGTCAGGTTATTCAGCAGTATGGCTGTCACCCTCCGTATGTTAAGCGCCGTGTTCCGGCCCGGTATAAATCCCGCTTTGTCAGTGAGTATCAGCTGTGTCATATGGTAGGAGTCATGCCGCCAGTACCCTACTTAATATTTTATAATCAATGTTCAACATCAACAGGGCCAGTATGCCTTGACATCACTCTTGTCCCACCCCAGTTTAACCAGGAGGAGTATAATCGCCTCTCTAGTCTTTGTAGGGAGGCTGCCATTAAGTCTAGCCTCACTGTAAACCTGAGCCAGCATTTCAATGTAGGAAGCGTTAAACTCCACACTAAGGGCCGGCAAGGGCAGGAAGTGTCGGAATTCCTGGATAGTAGGCTGGTTTTCCTGGTCCTCCTCCTTGTATAGTTCAGTGTAAGAGTGCTGAAACATTTCATTAATATCATTCCACCCATTTACTCGTACCCTATCAGCGGTGTCCAATTTTAGAACTTGTGAGTCATATCTATTGGCATCACCCAACAATTCCACCAGCATTCCGGCCTTATCTCTCTCAGAGTGGCTGGTCACCATAAATTGCTTGTAATCATAACATTGGAGATGCTCCACCCTCTCTGCCGAATTCTCCTTCTCACCCAGTAACGTACCCCGTCAATCTGGGTTCCCGGGCCTACTCTTCCCTACACCGTGCAATAGTCTCTCCTGGGCATGCACCTCATACAGCAACTTCCAACAGATTCCCTACCACTGTCACAATGCAATGTCCTCTGATCACAGTTTTAAAGGAATCCCACTCTGCTTGCGCCGACATGACTGGCCCTGCATTGTCCACAAAGTATTGCTGGATCCGCTTCCCAATAGTGTAATAAACTCGTCCTCTTGACTTTCAACCCTCAACCTCCAAGAAGAAATAGCAGTCCTCATCTTGGCCCAGGCCAGTGAGATAACATTAGGGTTTTGGCCGAAGGCCATTCAGGCTAAGTATTTGGAATGGCCTATTGCCACATGGACATCCACCGTGCAGACGAAGGTATCCAGTCTAACGTAGCTCATGAAGTGTAGGAAAAAAAAGAATAGTTGTGAGGTGAGTGACCCTCCAGGTATCCACTATACCCCAGTGCCCCTGCCACTCTTTGATTTTTTTTGCCAGCCGAATTGCCAGGGCAACAAGAAGAGGAGGATGCAAGAAGTCAAGCAGGGGATCCGCCACCCTGTTGAAGTCCCCCCCCAACCAGCACCACCACCGGTATATGGGGAGCCACTAACTGCAAGAGCCTTTTTCGGAACCTGTCTTGATCAGTATTTGGGCCATAGACATTGACCAACATAATGTCCTTACCACCCTATTGTGCCCTGAGAAGGACATAGCGCCCCGTTGTGTCCATAGGTTAATGAATGACCTGAACAAAATCCTGGGGAGCACCCATTTGATGACACCCGTGCAAAAGCAGAATAGGTGGTATAGTATGTTTGCTCTCACCAGCACTTATAGAGGGCCACCCCTTCAACCACAGTCAAATGCATCTTCTGCAGCAGTATCTGGACATCCCCATCGTTTCAAGTATGCCTGCACCTTATGCTGATTGGAGATGCTATTTAGCCATAGAACATTCCCACCTATGTCTTCGCCATCATAGCACGTAATAGTTCCCATATCCCCCACCGAAACAGCACAACCTGCCACCAGCACCTTCAGCAACACAATATCAATTACATGAAGCAGTAGAACACCATACCAAGCCTCAAACAGAACAAATCCCAACTTCCTCACCCCAAGACAGAAAAGCAGCATCCCGCCATCCAAACTAGGCATGAAAAACATCACGCAACTATCATGTAAACAACAGACATGGAAAAAGTTTGTGGGAGGTGGCGTAGAGTACCACAAGCGCCCCCCGCACTACAACCTATCATCCAGTAATGACAGTCAAAGCAGCAGAATCCCCTCTCAAACTATTGCCCCTGCCGCCCTCCCAGAAGAAGAGGGCCATTCTCCCCTAAAGAGGAGTAGGCCATCTGAAATATGTTGACCTTAAATGTATCTTCACAGTTCGGATATTGCTGCAACCCTCACCACAGTTCACACCAGCTCATCCACAGACTGCGGGGGTCACTCGGGGCCCGACCATTACAGAAGCTTAGTGCAATGTGGAGTCAGAGTCTGTTCATTGCAATGGCAGTTCTTCCCTGTCTGAAGCCTGCTCCTGGCCCAAAGGCCTGCCGTTGCCTCAGCACCCAGCTTGTCCCTTTGCGATTGTTCCTTGGTGGGGAATCCCCCCCCCCCCCATATCAGGATGAGGGCCTTCTTTTCTGCAGCCGAGTGAGCAGCCCATCCGGGGCCTCCGCCTGCATGTCTAGCCAGTCCCATGCTTCCAGTGGCTCTGTGAAGAAGTAAGCATCTGTGGTCTTTGTAATCTTCAGCCTGGTGGGGTAGAGCATCACATTTTTATGGTCCATCTGTCTGAGCCTTTTTTTGACATCCATAAATGAAGCTTTTGTACAAGTATTGTAAAAATCAGGGAAAATCATTATTCTGCAATTGTCCAGCACCAGTTCCCCCTTCTCAAGAGCTTTGGCCAGGTTGTAATCCCAGTTTCTGTAATGGAGCAATTTCGCAGCCACCTGCTGTGTGGGAGCCCTGGGCAGATGCGGCCTCACCAGCACCTGATGGGCCCGTTCCAATGAAAAGAAGGGGAAGAGACCCTCAGGCGCCACCAAGGTTCTGAGTCAGTTAAGAAAGGAACCATGTTCATACCTTCCACTCACTCTGCTAGGCCAAAAAGACAGATGTTATTTCATTGTGCCCTGCCCTCAGCCCTATGCTGCAGCACCCAGACTCGCCCTTCCAGCCCGTGATGTTGTTCCTGCAGGTTACATGTCATGGTCTCCAAATCTGCCAGTATCCGTTCATTGTGCCGGATTCTGTCAGCCATCTTGCTCTGATCATCTCATAATAGGCCAGTGTCAGCCACCACAGTGTCCATTTTCCATTCCAAGGCCTCTCTGATGTCTCAGATGGCTAGGAGGACAGCCTCCAGTAAAGTGGGATGTTATGTTATGTTATGTTAAAATTATTTGTAAAGCGCACTTACACCAAGCGGTTTCATGGCGCTAATGGACGGGATGCGGCAGTAGTGTAGAGACAGATGCTTACTCGTATGCTTGAGAAAACAAGAGGGTTTTAAGGAGTGTTCTAAATCCGGTGTATGTTGTTACTAATCTGAACTCCGTGGGAAGGGAGTTCCAGAATTGAGGGGCCAGGAGAGAGAATCTAAGACCACCGTGTTTTTTCCGCTTGGAAGAGGGAATAGTGAGCAGGTTCAAGTGGGAGGAGCGAAGTTCATGTGAGGGGGTATAGCGATGTATCATAGAGGAGATAAACGCCGGGCCTTGACCGGCCAGGGCTTTGAAGATGGAACAACCCAATTTGAAAGCGCAGCGTTTGGACACCGGGAGCCAGTGGAGGCTCTTCATCAAGGGGCGGACATGTTGATGTCTGGGTTGATGGAAGATGAGCCTAGCTGCTTGGTTCTGAACCATTTGTAGGCGATGGAGCTGGTAAGCTGGAATGCCAACATAGAGTGAGTTGGCGTAGTCAATACGGGAGATGATCAGAGCCAGGAGAACTAGAGTTAGGGCCTCGGTGGTTAGGAATCTGCAAATTTTCCGGATTCTTCGTAAGTGGAAGAAGCAAGATGATACCACCGCGCCGATCTGGAATTTCATGGACATATCTTTGCTTATTATGACCCCTAGACTTTTTACGGATTCTGCTGGGTGAGGAGGGTTGCCTAAAAGAGGAGGCCAGAAGTTAAGAATCCAAGGATTGGAGGTGCCGCCAGTCAAGATCAGCTCAGTCTTGTCAGAGTTGAGCTTCAATTGATTGGCGTACATCCAGTTACTAATGAGGTTTATGGTGGACTGAAAGTTGGAGGCTGAGTTGGTAGAGGAGTCGATTTTGAACACCAGCTGAAGGCCGTCGGCGTAGTTAAAAGCTGCTACCTCACTGTTGCGTAAGGAGCGTATCAGGGATGACATGTACAGATTAAAAAGAAGGGGTGAGAGAGAAGAACCCTGAGGGACCCCACAGGTCAGCCTAACTTTCTCAGCTGAGAAGCTGGCTAGGCGGACTGCCTGGAAACGATTGTCTAAGAAGGAGGAGATCCACCTCAGGGCCAGTCCCTGGATGCCAGCATTGCTGACACGGTCGATCAGGAGATCATGATCGACCGTGTCAAAGACTGCTGACCGGTCCAGAAGTACGAGGGCCTGGGAGATGTTTTGATCGGCCCTCTTCCTAGGCTCGTCCATGACTGCGAGGATGACTAACTCCGTAGAGTGTGCAGGTCACAATCCTGCCAGCTGGGGGTCGAGGAACTGTGAGTGTTCAATAAAAGAGCTAAGGCAGTTAGCTACATGAGCTTCTAAAATCTTACTGAGGTAGGGGAGTAACGAGATGGGGCAGAAGTTGCTGAGTATCAAGGGATCGGCGTTGGGCTTCTTAAGGATGGGGACAATTTCGGCAATTTTGAAGGTATCGGGGACCGTGCCTTGTCTGAGAGAGTTATTGAGAAGCGCTAGTGGGGGGTCTGGGCAGATAGAAAAGGCTTCTTGTAGAATAAGTGGGGGACAGCAATCTGTAGGGGAGCCCGATCCAACTTTTTTTAGTAGGACAAGGAATTCCTCTTTAGAGATCAGAGGTATTTGATCCAGCACCTGCTTTTTTTTTAACGTGATCGAAAGGTTTGTTAAAAGGACGGGAGGGGGGATGCTGCTTTTAATGGTGGCAATTTTCTCCATAAAATACGCGTTTAGGGAGTCACATAGTTATTGAGAGGGGACCGGCTTCGCAATTACTCTGTCTGGTTGTGATAGTTCGTCGACTATGGAAAAAATGTCCTTAGTCTTAGTAACTGAATTAGTAATTTTCAGGGAGAAGTACGTTGTCTTGGTCTGGAGAATGGAATTTTTATAGTCTTTTGATAGGATAATGTAGGTGGCTTTTTTTCCGGGACATAGACTCGTCTCCCACTGCGCTCGGCTTGCCTGAGTGCTAATTTCTTTGTTTTCAGCTCGTCAGAGAACCAGCATTGGGCATCATGAGGACGTTTAAGTTTGGATTTTTTAAAAGGAGCGACGATGTTGCTGGCTGACTCGAGCCAGCGCTTGATGCCAGTAGCCTGATTCATCAGGGGGGGAGGCTTTTAATAGGGTGCAGAACTCGCCAATGTTGGCCCGGTTCCAGTTTCTAGCCAGGTGGTTGCCCAGAAGAGGAGGTTTTATTAGGGGGGTGCAGTCCATGGAAAAGGTGATAATGTGATGGTCTGACCATGGGGAGATTAGGGGTAGTGTAATTTCCAAGTTGGAGGTCCATACTTGGTCCAGGATGTGTCCCTTGATGTGGGTGGCGACTTGTACATGCTGGGTGCAGTTTAGCCCAGACAGGAGGTCGGTAAATTCGAACGAACTGGTGCTCTCCTTTACGTCGGTGGGCCAGTAATTAAAGTCTCCTATGATGATGATTTTGGCATTATTGATAACTAGTTGGGAAATCATTTTGCCTAATAGATGAGGAAAAGAGGGCATGTAGTGGGGGGGTCTTTAGAAGAGATCGCAGATAAAAGGGGAGTGAGGAGAATCAAATTCAAAATGAGGCTGTCAACTGAAGATATGCTAGTGACTTCAATAGTGGTAAATCTGAGTTTGTGATGGATGATGGCTGCAACCCCGCCTCCAGGCTTCCCTGAAGGTCTGTTGGCCTGAAGTATAAAATAACCCATGGGCACTGCTGCCAGGATGTCGGGTACAGATTTGGTGGTGAGCCATGTTTCTGACAGGAGAATTACATCAGGTTTATCGGAGTCGAGTAGCTGGAATATTCTGGTTGGTGTTTAGCCAGCGAGCAGGAGTTTAAATAGCTAAATACCAGGGTCCTTTTTTCTGGGGCAGGGGAGTAATAGGTTCAGGTGTTTCTTTAGATTTGGCAGGAAGACTCTGCTCGGACTGTAGGGCAGAGAGTTCAGGGAGAAAGTTCTGGGATTGAGAATCCCTGTAGTATGCAGATGAGCCTTTGTACGGGAATTAATAGGCCAGTTAGCTTGTAAGTGTCTCAGCTCAGTTGCTGTGTAGGAGATAAAATGGGCATAGTGTGTCACCCCTAGCCCATTTGTACAATGCCTGAACCCTAAGAGGGTCTTCGTGACTGTGTTCTGTCCTCCACAGGCATCTGCTACACTCCTGACCTGTCCCCCTCGGGTCTTCTCCATTTTGAGTGCCTCTTCATTTTTTCACAATCTCACAGGACAGCAAATGGCCTCCTATTGCAGTAGTAGCAAGTGTCCATCCGGGATGTTCACAGCCCACCAGGCGCCCTCTGGGCAACACAACGAAGGCATATCTTCCCAATGGAAGGCCCTCACCAAGCCTTAATTTGTCCTAAGCACCGTAAGCAGGCAGCGGGCGACAGCCCTAAGCTGCAGCAGCCCCTGCACCGGGCCCAGTTTGTCCAGCGCCCACGCCCTCCCTCCAGGCCACCAGTTGCAAAGTGCTCTGCTGTAGACAATGTCCAAGCCTCATATCAGCTGCCCACCAGGCCCCTCAGTGCTGCCTGGTCCACAGCTGCTCCTCTACAATGCAGGTGTCTCGGTTCCTTTTGTGGTGTCCTCTGTGATGGGCCAAATAATCCAGGGGCTCCGCCTGCAACACACACCCCCATTGTCAGAGACTGCTGATCCCTTGTTCACCTGGCGGGGAGTAATGGCCCACATCTGGGCTGGGGTCGTGCCCCGATATGTGGGTCCTGGTGACGCCTCAGTCCTCTATCCACAGAGATTGAGGCCCTCAACAGCGCGGTAGCTGCTTAATTTTCTCCTGTCTCCCTGGCTCAGATGCTCCAGCAGGTCCAGCAGACAGGGGGAAGGTCACTGGAGAAGCACGGCCGCGGCCGGCCCGCCTTCTCGCTCCTGGGTGCCAGTGCTCGCCACCAGCTTGACAGTCAGTTAAGGGCACTGGAGCAGCAATCGTTAATTAATTATTTAACTGATTCATAATTATGTGAATTTTGTTATACTTATTTGTTTAAGTAATATTTAGGTGTGAGCAGCCAGGTTTGTAAGTGTATAGGGTAGGAAGTTAATTAAGTGATAATGAAATAATTGTTTTGTAATTGATAATTAATAAATTGTTTATTAGTTATGTAAATTGTTTAATTGATTTTAATTTTTTAATATATATTTATGTAAATTGATATTGTTTATATTAAGATTTGTTAATATAAATTATTAGGGTTATTTAAATATGTAATGTGTTGGAAATGAAGTACTTTCCCTACTGTTGCACAGACTGGAGTGGGAATAGTAAATTTAACCCTTACGAAGTCCACCACTTTCCTTACTGTACCACAGACTAGAGTGGGAATAGTAAATCTTACTCCTCCAATGACCATTGCTTTTCCTACTGTTGTACAGACTGGAGTGGGAATAGTACATTTAATCCCTCTGAAGTCCTACGCTTTCCCTACTGTTGTATAGACTATAGTGGGATTAGTAAATATTCCTCCCTCTGAAGTCCAATGCTTTTCCTACTGTTGCACAGACTGGAGTGGGAATAGTAAATTTAACCCTTACGAAGTCCGACACTTTCCTTTCTGTAGCACAGACTGGAGTGGGAATAGTAAATCCGACCCCTCCGTAGACCAAAGCTTTTCCTACTGTTGTACAGTCTGGAGTGGAAATGGTAAATTTCAACCTTCTGAAGTCCAACGCTTTTCT
Organism: Triturus cristatus; assembly: GCF_964204655.1. NCBI lineage: Eukaryota > Metazoa > Chordata > Amphibia > Caudata > Salamandridae > Triturus > Triturus cristatus. The sequence continues at coordinate 1,065,148,745 of NC_140579.1, read as the reverse complement.
TACTGTTGGAAAGACTGGAGTTGGAATAGTAAATCCCTCCCCCGCCGAAGTCCAACGCTTTCACTACTGTTGAACGGAATGGAGTGGGAATAGTACATTTTATCCCTCCTAACTCCAACGCGTTCCCTACTGATGCACAGACTGGAGTGAGTGTAGTAAATCTTACCTCTACAGAGTCCAACGCTTTTCCTACTGTTTCATAGACTGGAGTGGAAATAGTAAATGTAACCCCTCTGAAATCCAACGTCTTCCCTACTGTTGCACTGACTGAAATGGGAATAGTAAATATAACCCTTTCAAAGTCCACCACTTTCCTTACTGTACCACAGACTAGAGTGGGAATAGTAAATCTTACTCCTCCAATGACCATTGCTTTTCCTACTGTTGTACAGACTGGAGTGGGAATAGTACATTTAATCCCTCTGAAGTCCTACGCTTTCCCTACTGTTGTATAGACTATAGTGGGATTAGTAAATATTCCTCCCTCTGAAGTCCAATGCTTTTCCTACTGTTTCACATATTGGAGTGGGAATAGTACATTTATCCTTTCAAAGTCTAATGAGTATAGTAAATCTTACCCCTTCGAAGTCCAATGCTTTTCCTGCTGTTTCACAGACTGGAGTGGGAATGGTAAGTGTAACCCCTCCAAAGTCAAACACTTCCCTTACTGTAGCACAACCTGTAGTGGGAATGGTAGTCAAGTCAAAAGATCTTCATTTCGTTTACCCAGGTAACCACAAAAGTACATAAAAATCACATAATTAAAATACTCAAAATAGGTTATTGCACAAAGATAAAAACACCAACACATGCATAACACTATTTCATACAATTTATTGTTTCTTCTCTACAGTAATAGTAGATAAAGTGCAAGTGACAAGTAGCAGAGGGTTACAAAAAATCCAAATAACATATGCCAATGATAATTTAATTTAAAACAATATGTATACAACATCAACACAACATTAATACAAGCATTGGCATAGCCAATAGGTCTCGCCTTTGGGACCTTATAAGTGTTTAGCCAGAGATATTGACTTTGCCTATGTCTTTAAGCTGTGCTGTACAAAAGTCTGCAGCATGCTGAAAACTTATAATTAAGAAATGTCAGAAGCATTTTTGTTATCTTATAAATTACCAAGAAAGCATTATGTACAACTGAATGACCATATTAAAAAAGTATTAACAATAAATAATGTCTTGAGTTTTTTTTGTCCTTTTAATGCTGGTAATTTCTATCTGCCTGTCCCAATGGTTGCTTGTTATGGTGTTTTTTGTTATAGGGGGCATAAATAACAAGAGGGTGAAGGTTGGGAAATAGTACCTGTATAACAGTCAGTGAGTCAGTCAGTCAGTTAGTCGTCAGTCAGTGAGAGAGTCAGTCAGTTAGTCAGTCAGTGAGAGAGTGAGAAAGTCAGTCAGTCAGTCAGTGAGAGAGAGTGAGAGAGTCAGTCACTGAGAGAGAGTCAGTCAGTGAGAGAGAGAGAGTCAGTCAGTGAGAGAGAGTCAGAGAGTCAGTCAGTGAGAAAGAGACAGACAGTGAGAGAGTCAGTCAGTAAGTGAGAGAGTCAGTCAGTGAGAGACTCAGTCAGTGAGTCGGTCAGTCAGTGAGAGAGAGAGTGAGTGAGTCAGTCAGTCAGTTTAGTGAAAGAGTCAGTCAGTCAGTGAAAGAGAGAGAGAGTTGGTCAGTCAGTGAGAGAGAAAGTCGGTCAGTCAGTCAGTGAGAGAGTGAGAGTCAGTCAGTGAGAGAGTCAGTCAGTCAGTGAGAGAGTCGGTCAGTCAGTGAGAGAGCCAGTCAGTTAGTGAGAGTGAGAGAGTCAGTCAATCAGAGAGTCAGTGAGAGAGTGAAAGAGTCAGTCAATCAGTGAGAGAGAGTGAGAGAGTCAGTCAGTCAGTGAGAGAGTAAGTCAGTCAGTGAGAGAGTCAGTCAGTCAGTGAGCGAGTCAGTCAGTGAGAGTCAGTCAGTCAGTGAGAGAGTGAGAGTCAGTCAGTCAGAGAGAGATTGAGAGAGAAAACCAGTCAGTCAGTGAGAGAGAGTGAGAGAGTCAGTCAGTCAGTCAGTCAGTGAGAGAAAGTGGGAGAGTCAGTCAGTCAGTGAGACAGAGAGAGAGTGAGAGTCAGTCAGTCAGGTCGTGAGACAGAGAGTCAGTCAGTCAGTGAGCGAGTCAATCAGTCAGAGAGAGTCAGTCAGTCAGTCAGAGTCAGTGAGAGAGTCTGCCAGTCAGTGAGAGAGTGAGAGAGTCAGTCATTCATTCAATGAGAGAGGCAGTCAGTGAGAGAGTCAGTCAGTGAGAGAGATTGAGAGAGTCAGTCAGTCAGTGAGAGAGAGTGAGAGAGTCAGTCAGTCAGTGAGAGAGAGAGAGAGTGAAAGAGTCAGTCAGTCAGTGAGAGAGTGAAAGAGTCAGTCAGTCACAGAGAGAGAGTGAGAGAGTCAGTCAGTCAGAGTCAGTCAGTCAGTGAGAGAGTGAGAGCATCAGTCAGTCAGTCAGTCAGTGAGTCAGTCAGTCAGAGAGAGAGAGAGTGAGAGAGTCAGTCAGTTAGTCATAGAGTCAGTGAGAGAAACAGCCAGTCAGTCAGTCAGTGAGAGAGAGATTGAGAGAGTGAGTGATTCAGTCAGTCTGTGAGAGAGAGAGTGTGAGAGTCAGTCAGTGAGAGGGTCTGTCAGTTAGTCAGTGAGACAGAGTGAGAGAGTCAGTCAGTGAGAGAGAGTGAGTGAGAGAGTCAGTCAGTGAGAGAGAGAGAGTTAGTCAGTGAGAGAGTGAGAGAGTCAGTCAGTCAGAGTCAGTCAGTCAGTGAGAGAGTGAGAGCATCAGTCAGTCAGTCAGTGAGAGAGAGAGAGAGATTGAGAGAGTCAGTCAGTGAGATAGAGAGTGAGTGAGAGTCAGTCAGTAAGTGAGAGAGAGTGAGAGTCAGTCTGTCAGTGAGAGAGAGAGTGAGAGTCAGTCAATCAGTCAGTGAGAGAGAGAATGAGAGAGTCAGTCAGTGAGAGAGTCAGTCAGTCAGTGAGAGAGTCAGTCAGTGAGTCAGTCAGTCAGAGAGAGAGAGAGAGTGAGAGAGTCAGTCAGTTAGTCATGAGTCAGTGAGAGAAACAGCCAGTCAGTCAGTCAGTGAGAGAGAGATTGAGAGAGTGAGTGATTCAGTCAGTCTGTGAGCGAGAGAGTGTGAGAGTCAGTCAGTGAGAGGGTCTGTCAGTTAGTCAGTGAGACAGAGTGAGAGAGTCAGTCATTAAGTGTGAGAGAGAGTGAGAGTCAGTCTGTCAGTGAGAGAGAGTGAGAGAGTCAGTCAGTCAGTGAGAGAGAGAATGAGAGAGTCAGTCAGTCAGTGAGAGAGTCAGTCAGTCAGTGAGAGAGTCAGTCAGTGGGTCAGTCAGTCAGTGAGAGAGTCAGTCAGTCAGAGAGAGAAAGAGTGAGAGAGGCAGTCAGTCAGTTAGTCATAGAGTCAGTGAGAGTCAGCCAGTCAGTCAGTGAGAGAGTGAGTGTCAGTCAGTCAGTCAGTGAGAGAGAGATTGAGTGAGTCAGTCAGTCAGTGAGAGAGTCAGTCAGTGAGAGAGTCAGTCAGTGAGAGAGCCAGTCAGTTAGTGAGAGAGAGTGAGAGAGTCAGTCAGTCAGTGGGAGAGAGAGAGAGAGAGAGTGAGAGAGTAAGTCAGTCAGTGAGAGAGAGAGTCAGCCAGTCAGTCAAAGAGTCAGTGAGAGTCAGTCAATCAGTGAGAGAGTGAGAGAGTCAGTCAGTCAGAGAGAGATTGAGAGAGACAATCAGTCAGTCGGTGAGAGAGAGTGAGAGAGTCAGTCAGTCAGTCAGTGAGAGAGAGTGGGAGAGTCAATCAGTCAGTCAGTGAGAGAGAGTGAGAGAGTCAGTCAGTCAGTCAGTGAGAGAGAGTGGGAGAGTCAATCAGTCAGTGAGACAGAGAGAGAGTGAGAGTCAGTCAGTCAGGCCATGAGACAGAGAGTCAGTCAGTCAGTGAGAGAGTCAATCAGTCAGAGAGAGTCAGTCAGTCAGTCAGAGTCAGTGAGAGAGTCTGCCAGTCAGTGAGAGAGTCAGTCAGTCAGTCAATGAGAGAGTCAGTCAGTGAGAGAGTCAGTCAGTGAGAGAGATTGAGAGAGTCAGTCAGTCAGTGAGAGAGAGTGAGAGAGTCAGTCAGTCAGTGAGAGAGAGAGAGAGTGAAAGAGTCAGTCAGTCAGTGAGAGAGAGAGTGAAAGTGTCAGTCAGTGAGAGACAGTGAGAGTCAGTCAGTGAGGGAGTCAGTCAGTCAGTGAGACAGAGTGAGAGTCAGTCAGTGAGAATGAGAGTCAGTCAGTGAGAGAGAGAGCCAGAGAGTCAGTCAGTGCGAGAGAGAGAGTCAGACAGTCAGTCAGTGAGAGAAAAAGTGAGAGAGTCAGTCAGTCAGTCAGTGAGAGAGAGAGTCAGTCAGTGAGTGGGGGAGTCAGTCAGTGAGTCAGTCAGTCAGTGAGAGAAAAAGTGAGAGAGTCAGTCAGTCAGTCAGTGAGAGAGAGAGTCAGTCAGTGAGTGGGGGAGTCAGTCAGTGAGTCAGTCAGTCAGTGAGAGAGACAGTCAGAGAGAGAGAGAGTGAGAGAGTCAGTCAGTCAGAGTCAGTCAGTCAGTGAGAGAGTGAGAGCATCAGTCAGTGAGAGAGAGAGAGAGATTGTGAGAGTCAGTCAGTAAGGGAGAGAGAGTGAGAGTCAGTCTGTCAGTGAGAGAGAGAGTGAGAGTCAGTCAGTCAGTGAGAGAGAGAATGAGAGAGTCAGTCAGTGAGAGAGTCAGTCAGTCAGTGAGAGAGTCAGTCAGTGAGTCAGTCAGTCAGAGAGAGAGAGTGAGAGAGTCAGTCAGTCAGTTAGTCATAGAGTCAGTGAGAGAGACAGCCAGTCACTCAGTCAGTGAGAGAGAGATTGAGAGAGTGAGTGATTCAGTCAGTCTGTGAGAGTGAGAGTGTGACAGTCAGTCAGTCAGTCAGTGAGAGGGTCAGTCAGTTAGTCAGTGAGACAGAGTGAGAGAGTCAGTCAGTGAGAGAGAGTGAGTGAGAGAGTCAGTCAGTGAGAGAGAGATTGAGAGAGTGAGTGATTCAGTCAGTCTGTGAGAGAGAGAGTGTGAGAGTCAGTCAGTGAGAGGGTCTGTCAGTTAGTCAGTGAGACAGAGTGAGAGAGTCAGTCAGTGAGAGAGAGTGAGTGAGAGAGTCAGTCAGTGAGAGAGAGAGAGTTAGTCAGTGAGAGAGAGTGAGAGAGTCAGTCAGTCAGAGTCAGTCAGTGAGAGAGTGAGAGCATCAGTCAGTCAGTCAGTGAGAGAGAGAGAGAGAGATTGAGAGAGTCAGTCAGTGAGATAGAGAGTGAGTGAGAGTCAGTCAGTAAGTGAGAGAGAGTGAGAGTCAGTCTGTCAGTGAGAGAGAGAGTGAGAGTCAGTCAATCAGTCAGTGAGAGAGAGAATGAGAGAGTCAGTCAGTGAGAGAGTCAGTCAGTCAGTGAGAGAGTCAGTCAGTGAGTCAGTCAGTCAGAGAGAGAGAGAGAGTGAGAGAGTCAGTCAGTTAGTCATAGAGTCAGTGAGAGAAACAGCCAGTCAGTCAGTCAGTGAGAGAGAGATTGAGAGAGTGAGTGATTCAGTCGGTCTGTGAGAGAGAGAGTGTGAGAGTCAGTCAGTGAGAGGGTCTGTCAGTTAGTCAGTGAGACAGAGTGAGAGAGTCAGTCATTAAGTGTGAGAGAGAGTGAGAGAGTCAGTCAGTCAGTGAGAGAGAGAGTGAGAGAGTCAGTCAGTCAGTGAGAGAGAGAATGAGAGAGTCAGTCAGTCAGTCAGTGAGAGAGTCAGTGATTGGGTCAGTCAGTCAGTGAGAGAGTCAGTCAGTCAGAGAGAGAGAGAGTGAGAGAGGCAGTCAGTCAGTTAGTCATAGAGTCAGTGAGAGTCAGCCAGTCAGTCAGTGAGAGAGTGAGTGTCAGTCAGTCAGTCAGTGAGAGAGAGATTGAGTGAGTCAGTCAGTCAGTGAGAGAGAGAGTGTGTGTGAGTCAGTCAGTCAGTCAGTGAGAGGGTCAGTCAGTTAGTCAGTGAGTCAGTCAGTCAGTGAGAGAGAGAGTGAGTCAGTCAGTCAGTTTAGTGAGAGAGTCAGTCAGTCAGTGAAAGAGAGAGAGAGTCGGTCAGTCAGTGAGAGCGCGAGTCGGTCAGTCAGTCAATGAGAGAGAGAGTCAGTCAGTCAGTGAGAGAGTGAGAGTCAGTCAGTGAGAGAGTCAGTCAGTGAGAGAGATTGAGAGTCAGTCAGTCAGTGAGAGAGAGTGAGAGAGTCAGTCAGTCAGTGAGAGAGAGAGTGAAAGTGTCAGTCAGTGAGAGACAGTGAGAGTCAGTCAGTGAGGGAGTCAGTCAGTCAGTGAGACAGAGTGAGAGTCAGTGTGAATGAGAGTCAGTCAGTGAGAGAGAGAGCCAGAGAGTCAGTCAGTGCGAGAGAGAGAGTCAGACAGTCAGTCAGTCAGTGAGAGATTCAGTCAGTCAGTGAGAGAAAAAGTGAGAGAGTCAGTCAGTCAGTCAGTGAGAGAGAGAGTCAGTCAGTGAGTGGGGGAGTCAGTCAGTGAGTCAGTCAGTCAGTGAGAGAAAAAGTGAGAGAGTCAGTCAGTCAGTCAGTGAGAGAGAGAGTCAGTCAGTGAGTGGGGGAGTCAGTCAGTGAGTCAGTCAGTCAGTGAGAGAGTCAGTCAGACAGAGAGAGAGTGAGAGAGTCAGTCAGTCAGAGTCAGTCAGTCAGTGAGAGAGTGAGAGCATCAGTCAGTGAGAGAGAGAGAGAGATTATGAGAGTCAGTCAGTAAGTGAGAGAGAGAGTGAGAGTCAGTCTGTCAGTGAGAGAGAGAGTGAGAGTCAGTCAGTCAGTGAGAGAGAGAATAAGAGAGTCAGTCAGTGAGAGAGTCAGTCAGTCAGTGAGAGAGTCAGTCAGTCACAGAGAGAGAGTGAGAGAGTCAGTCAGTCAGAGTCAGTCAGTCAGTGAGAGAGTGAGAGCATCAGTCAGTCAGTCAGTCAGTGAGTCAGTCAGTCACAGAGAGAGAGAGAGTGAGAGAGTCAGTCAGTTAGTCATAGAGTCAGTGAGAGAAACAGCCAGTCAGTCAGTCAGTGAGAGAGAGATTGAGAGAGTGAGTGATTCAGTCAGTCTGTGAGAGAGAGAGTGTGACAGTCAGTCAGTGAGAGGGTCTGTCAGTTAGTCAGTGAGACAGAGTGAGAGAGTCAGTCATTAAGTGTGAGAGAGAGTGAGAGAGTCAGTCTGTCAGTGAGAGAGAGAGAGTGAGAGAGTCAGTCAGTGAGAGAGAGAATGAGAGAGTCAGTCAGTCAGTGAGAGAGTCAGTCAGTCAATGAGAGAGTCAGTCAGTGGGTCAGTCAGTCAGTGAGAGAGTCAGTCAGTCAGAGAGAGAGAGAGTGAGAGAGGCAGTCAGTCAGTTAGTCATAGAGTCAGTGAGAGTCAGCCAGTCAGTCAGTGAGAGAGTGAGTGTCAGTCAGTCAGTCAGTGAGAGAGAGATTGAGTGAGTCAGTCAGTCAGTGAGAGAGAGAGTGTGTGTGAGTCAGTCAGTCAGTGAGAGGGTCAGTCAGTTAGTCAGTGAGTCAGTGAGTCAGTGAGAGAGAGAGTGAGTCAGTCAGTCAGTTTAGTGAGAGAATCAGTCAGTCAGTGAAAGAGAGAGAGAGTCGGTCAGTCAGTGAGAGAGAGAGTCGGTCGGTCAGTCAGTCAGTAAGAGAGAGAGTCAGTCAGTCAGTGAGAGAGTGAGAGTCAGTCAGTGAGAGAGCCAGTCAGTTAGTGAGAGAGAGTGAGAGGGTCAGTCAGTCAGAGAGTCAGTGAGAGAGTGAAAGAGTCAGTCAATCAGTGAGAGAGAGAGTGAGAGAGTCAGTCAGTTAGTCATAGAGTCAGTGAGAGAAACAGCCAGTCAGTCAGTCAGTGAGAGAGAGATTGAGAGAGTGAGTGATTCAGTCAGTCTGTGAGAGAGAGAGTGTGACAGTCAGTCAGTGAGAGGGTCTGTCAGTTAGTCAGTGAGACAGAGTGAGAGAGTCAGTCATTAAGTGTGAGAGAGAGTGAGAGAGTCAGTCTGTCAGTGAGAGAGAGAGTGAGAGAGTCAGTCAGTGAGAGAGAGAATGAGAGAGTCAGTCAGTCAGTGAGAGAGTCAGTCAGTCAATGAGAGAGTCAGTCAGTGGGTCAGTCAGTCAGTGAGAGAGTCAGTCAGTCAGAGAGAGAGAGAGTGAGAGAGGCAGTCAGTCAGTTAGTCATAGAGTCAGTGAGAGTCAGCCAGTCAGTCAGTGAGAGAGTGAGTGTCAGTCAGTCAGTCAGTGAGAGAGAGATTGAGTGAGTCAGTCAGTCAGTGAGAGAGAGAGTGTGTGTGAGTCAGTCAGTCAGTGAGAGGGTCAGTCAGTTAGTCAGTGAGTCAGTGAGTCAGTGAGAGAGAGAGTGAGTCAGTCAGTCAGTTTAGTGAGAGAATCAGTCAGTCAGTGAAAGAGAGAGAGAGTCGGTCAGTCAGTGAGAGAGAGAGTCGGTCAGTCAGTCAGTGAGAGAGAGAGTCAGTCAGTCAGTGAGAGAGTGAGAGTCAGTCAGTGAGAGAGTCAGTCAGTGAGAGAGCCAGTCAGTTAGTGAGAGAGAGTGAGAGGGTCAGTCAGTCAGAGAGTCAGTGAGAGAGTGAAAGAGTCAGTCAATCAGTGAGAGAGAGAGTGAGAGAGTCAGTCAGTCAGTGGGAGAGAGAGAGCGAGAGAGAGTAAGTCAGTCAGTGAGAGAGTCAGTCAGTGAGAGAGAGAGTCAGCCAGTCAGTCAGTCAAAGAGTCAGTGAGAGTCAGTCAGTCAGTGAGAGAGTGAGAGAGTCAGTCAGTCAGAGAGAGATTGAGAGAGACAATCAGTCAGTCAGTCAGTGAGAGAGAGTGAGAGAGTCAGTCAGTCAGTCAGTGAGAGAGAGTGGGAGAGTCAGTCAGTCAGAGAGAGATTGAGAGAGACAATCAGTCAGTCGGTGAGAGAGAGTGAGAGAGTCAGTCAGTCAGTGAGAGAGAGTGGGAGAGTCAATCAGTCAGTCAGTGAGAGAGAGTGAGAGAGTCAGTCAGTCAGTCAGTGAGAGAGAGTGGGAGAGTCAATCAGTCAGTGAGACAGAGAGAGAGTGAGAGTCAGTCAGTCAGGCCATGAGACAGATAGTCAGTCAGTCAGTGAGAGAGTCAATCAGTCAGAGAGAGTCAGCCAGTCAGTCAGTCAGTCAGTGAGAGAGTCTGCCAGTCAGTGAGAGAGTGAGAGAGTCAGTCAGTCAATGAGAGAGTCAGTCAGTGAGAGAGTCAGTCAGTGAGAGAGATTGAGAGAGTCAGTCAGTCAGTGAGAGAGAGTCAGTCAGTCAGTGAGAGAGAGAGAGAGAGTGAAAGAGTCAGTCAGTCAGTGAGAGAGAGAGTGAAAGTGTCAGTCAGTGAGAGACAGTGAGAGTCAGTCAGTGAGGGAGTCAGTCAGTCAGTGAGACAGAGTGAGAGTCAGTCAGTGAGAATGAGAGTCAGTCAGTGAGAGAGAGAGCCAGAGAGTCAGTCAGTGCGAGAGAGAGAGTCAGACAGTCAGTCAGTCAGTGAGAGAAAAAGTGAGAGAGTCAGTCAGTCAGTCAGTGAGAGAGAGAGTCAGTCAGTGAGTGGGGGAGTCAGTCAGTGAGTCAGTCAGTCAGTGAGAGAAAAAGTGAGAGAGTCAGTCAGTCAGTCAGTCAGTGAGAGAGTGAGTCAGTCAGTGAGAGAGAGAGTCAGTCAGTGAGTGGGGGAGTCAGTCAGAGAGTCAGTCAGTCAGTGAGAGAGTCAGTCAGAGAGAGAGAGAGTCAGTCAGTCAGAGTCAGTCAGTCAGTGAGAGAGTGAGAGCATCAGTCAGTGAGAGAGAGAGAGATTGTGAGAGTCAGTCAGTAAGTGAGAGAGAGTGAGAGTCAGTCTGTCAGTGAGAGAGAGAGTGAGAGTCAGTCAGTCAGTGAGAGAGAGAATGAGAGAGTCAGTCAGTGAGAGAGTCAGTCAGTGAGTCAGTCAGTCAGAGAGAGAGAGTGAGAGAGTCAGTCAGTCAGTTAGTCATAGAGTCAGTGAGAGAGACAGCCAGTCACTCAGTCAGTGAGAGAGAGATTGAGAGAGTGAGTGATTCAGTCAGTCTGTGAGAGTGAGAGTGTGACAGTCAGTCAGTCAGTGAGAGGGTCAGTCAGTTAGTCAGTGAGACAGAGTGAGAGAGTCAGTCAGTGAGAGAGAGTGAGTGAGAGAGTCAGTCAGTGAGAGAGAGATTGAGAGAGTGAGTGATTCAGTCAGTCTGTGAGAGAGAGAGTGTGAGAGTCAGTCAGTGAGAGGGTCTGTCAGTTAGTGAGACAGAGTGAGAGAGTCAGTCAGTGAGAGAGAGTGAGTGAGAGAGTCAGTCAGTGAGTGAGAGAGAGTTAGTCAGTGAGAGAGAGTGAGAGAGTCAGTCAGAGTCAGTCAGTCAGTGAGAGAGTGAGAGCATCAGTCAGTCAGTCAGTGAGAGAGAGAGAGAGATTGAGAGAGTCAGTCAGTGAGATAGAGAGTGAGTGAGAGTCAGTCAGTAAGTGAGAGAGAGTGAGAGTCAGTCTGTCAGTGAGAGAGAGAGTGAGAGTCAGTCAATCAGTCAGTGAGAGAGAGAATGAGAGAGTCAGTCAGTGAGAGAGTCAGTCAGTCAGTGAGAGAGTCAGTCAGTGAGTCAGTCAGTCAGAGAGAGAGAGAGAGTGAGAGAGTCAGTCAGTTAGTCATAGAGTCAGTGAGAGAAACAGCCAGTCAGTCAGTCAGTGAGAGAGAGATTGAGAGAGTGAGTGATTCAGTCAGTCTGTGAGAGAGAGAGTGTGAGAGTCAGTCAGTGAGAGGGTCTGTCAGTTAGTCAGTGAGACAGAGTGAGAGAGCCAGTCATTAAGTGTGAGAGAGAGTGAGAGAGTCAGTCTGTCAGTGAGAGAGAGAGTGAGAGAGTCAGTCAGTCAGTGAGAGAGAGAATGAGAGAGTCTGTCAGTCAGTGAGAGAGTCAGTCAGTGGGTCAGTCAGTCAGTGAGAGAGTCAGTCCGTCAGAGAGAGAGAGAGTGAGAGAGGCAGTCAGTCAGTTAGTCATAGACTCAGTGAGAGTCAGCCAGTCAGTCAGTGAGAGAGTGAGTGTCAGTCAGTCAGTCAGTGAGAGAGAGATTGATTGAGTGAGTCAGTCAGTCAGTGAGAGAGAGAGTGTGTGTGAGTCAGTCAGTCAGTGAGAGGGTCAGTCAGTTAGTCAGTGAGTCAGTCAGTGAGAGAGAGAGTGAGTCAGTCAGTCAGTTTAGTGAGAGAGTCAGTCAGTCAGTGAAAGAGAGAGAGAGTCGGTCAGTCAGTGAGAGAGCGAGTCGGTCAGTCAGTCAGTGAGAGAGAGAGTCAGTCAGTCAGTGAGAGAGTGAGAGTCAGTCAGTGAGAGAGTCAGTCAGTGAGAGAGCCAGTCAGTTAGTGAGAGAGAGTGAGAGAGTCAGTCAGTCAGAGAGTCAATGAGAGAGTGAAAGAGTCAGTCAATCAGTGAGAGAGAGAGTGAGAGAGTCAGTCAGTCAGTGGGAGAGAGAGAGAGAGAGAGAGAGTGAGAGAGTAAGTCAGTCAGTGAGAGAGTCAGTCAGTGAGAGAGAGAGTCAGCCAGTCAGTCAAAGAGTCAGTAAGAGTCAGTCAGTCAGTGAGAGAGTAAGAGATTCAGTCAGAGAGAGATTGAGAGAGACAATCAGTCAGTCAGTGAGAGAGAGTGAGAGAGTCAGTCAGTCAGTGAGAGAGAGTGGGAGAGTCAATCAGTCAGTCAGTGAGAGAGAGTGAGAGAGTCAGTCAGTCAGTGAGAGAGAGTGGGAGAGTCAATCAGTCAGTGAGACAGAGAGAGAGTGAGAGTCAGTCAGTCAGGCCATGAGACAGAGAGTCAGTCAGTCAGTGAGAGAGAGAGTCAATCAGTCAGAGAGAGTCAGTCAGTCAGTCAGAGTCAGTGAGAGAGTCTGCCAGTCAGTGAGAGAGTGAGAGAGTCAGTCAGTCAGTCAATGAGAGAGTCAGTCAGTGAGAGAGTCAGTCAGTGAGAGAGATTGAGAGAGTCAGTCAGCGAGAGAGAGTGAGAGAGTCAGTCAGTCAGTGAGAGAGAGTGAGAGTGAAAGAGTCAGTCAGTCAGTGAGAGAGAGAGTGAAAGTGTCAGTCAGTGAGAGACAGTGAGAGTCAGTCAGTGAGGGAGTCAGTCAGTCAGTGAGACAGAGTGAGAGTCAGTCAGTGAGAATGAGAGTCAGTCAGTGAGAGAGAGAGCCAGAGAGTCAGTCAGTGCGAGAGAGAGAGTCAGACAGTCAGTCAGTCAGTGAGAGATTCAGTCAGTCAGTGAGAGAAAAAGTGAGAGAGTCAGTCAGTCAGTCAGTGAGAGAGAGAGTCAGTCAGTGAGTGGGGGAGTCAGTCAGTGAGTCAGTCAGTCAGTGAGAGAAAAAGTGAGAGAGTCAGTCAGTCAGTCAGTGAGAGAGAGAGTCAGTCAGTGAGTGGGGGAGTCAGTCAGTGAGTCAGTCAGTCAGTGAGAGAGTCAGTCAGAGAGAGAGAGAGAGTGAGAGAGTCAGTCAGTCAGAGTCAGTCAGTCAGTGAGAGAGTGAGAGCATCAGTCAGTGAGAGAGAGAGAGAGATTGTGAGAGTCAGTCAGTAAGTGAGAGAGAGTGAGAGTCAGTCTGTCAGTGAGAGAGAGAGTGAGAGTCAGTCAATCAGTGAGAGAGAGAATGAGAGAGTCAGTCAGTGAGAGAGTCAGTCAGTCAGTGAGAGAGTCTGTCAGTGAGTCAGTCAGTCAGAGAGAGAGTGAGAGAGTCAGTCAGTTAGTCATAGAGTCAGTGAGAGAGACAGCCAGTCACTCAGTCAGTGAGAGAGAGATTGAGAGAGTGAGTGATTCAGTCAGTCTGTGAGAGTGAGAGTGTGACAGTCAGTCAGTCAGTCAGTGAGAGGGTCAGTCAGTTAGTCAGTGAGACAGAGTGAGAGAGTCAGTCAGTGAGAGAGAGTGAGTGAGAGAGTCAGTCAGTAAGAGAGAGAGAGTCAGACAGTCAGTCAGTCAGTGAGAGAGAGAGTGAGAGAATCAGTCAGTCAGTCAGTGAGAGAGTCAGTCAGTTAGTCCGTCAGTGAGACAGAGTGAGAGAGTTAGTCAGTGAGAGAGAGAGTCGGAGAGAAAGCGTGAGAGAGTCAGTCAGTGAGAGAGAGTTAGTCAGTGAGAGAGAGAGTCAGTGAGAGAGAGAGTCAGAGAATCAGTCAGTATGAGGGAGTCAGTCAGTCAGTGAGAGAGTCAGTCAGTCAGTGAGAGAGAGAGTGAGATAGTCTGTCAGTCAGTGAGAGAGTCAGTCAGTCTGTGAGCAAGTCAGTCAGTGAGACAGAGTGAGAGGGTCAGAGAGAGAGAGAGTGAGTCAGTCCGTGAGAGAGAGAGTCAGAGAGAGAGAGTGAGAGAGTCAGTCAGTGAGAGAGAGTTAGTCAGTGAGAGAGAGAGAGTCCGTTAGTGAGAGAGAGAGTCAGAGAATCAGTCAGTATGAGGGAGGGAGAGAGTCAGACAGTCAGTCAGTGAGAGAGTCAGTCAGTCAGTGAGAGAGAGAGTGAGATAGTCTGTCAGTCAGTGAGCGGGTCAGTCAGTGAGACAGAGTGAGAGGGTCAGTGAGAGAGAGAGTCAGTCAGTGAGAGAGAGTGTTAGTCAGTGAGAGAGAGAGTCAGTCAGTGAGAGAGAGAGTGAGAGAGTCAGTCAGTAAGAGAGAGAGAGTCAGACAGTCACTCAGTGAGAGTCAGTCAGTCAGTCAGTGAGAGAGAGAGTCAGAGAGTCAGTCAGTGAGAGAGAGAGTAAGAGAGTCAGTCAGTAAGTCAGTGAGAGAGTCAGTCAGTAAGTCAGTGAGAGAGTCAGTCAGTCAGTGAGAGAGAGAGTGAGAGAGTCAGTCAGTCAGTGAGAGAGTCAGTTAGTATTCAGTGAGTCAGTGAGAGAGAGATTAAGAGAGTGAGTCAGTGAGAGAGTGGGAGAGTCAGTCAGTCAGTGAGAGAGAGTCAGTCAGTGAGAGAGAGTCAGTCAGTCAGTGAGAGAGAAAATGAGAGTCAATCAGTCAGTGAGAGAGTTAGTTAGTCAGTCAGTGAAAGAGTCAGTCAGTGAGAAAAAGCGAGTCAGTCAATGAGAGAGAGAGTGAGAGTCAGTCAGTGAGAGAGAGCCAGAGAGTCAGTCAGTGAGAGAGAGTCAGCGAGTCAGTTAGTGAGAGAGAGAGAGTCAGACAGTCAGTCAAGGAGAGAGTCAGTTAGTCAGTCAGTGAGAGAGTGAGAGTCAGTCAGTCAGAGAGATTCAGTCAGTCAGTGAGAGAGAGAGTGAGAGTCAGTCAGTCAGTGAGAGAGAGTGAGAGTCAGACAGTCAGTGAGAGAGTCAACCAGTCAGGGAGAGAGTCAGTCAGTCAGAGAGAGAGAGAGTGAGAGAGTCAGTCAGTGAGAGAGAGATTGAGTCAGTCAGTCAGTGAGAGAAAGAGTGAGAGTCAATCAGTAAGTCAGTGAGAGAGAGTGAGGGAGTCAGTCAGTGAGAGACTCAGTCAGTCAGTGAGACAGAGAGTCAGTCAGTGAGAGCGAGAGAAAAGAGAGTGAGAGTCAGTCAGTGAGAAAGAGAGTCAGTCAGTGAGAGAGAGAGAAGAGAGTGAGAGAGAGTCAGAGAGTCGGTCAGTGAGAGAGAGAGAGAGAGTCTAACAGTCAGTCAGTCAGTCAGTAAGAGAGTCAGTCAGTCAGTGAGAGAAAGAGTGAGAGAGTCAGTCAGTCATTGAGAGAGAGAGTTAGAGAGTCAGTCAGTGAGTGGGGGAGTCAGTCAGTGAGTGAGTCAGTCAGTCGGTGAGAGAGTCAGTCAGTCAGAGAGAGAGTGAGAGAGTCAGTCAGAGTCAGTTCGTCAGTCAGTCAGTGAGAGAGTGAGAGCATCAGTCAGTCCGTGAGAGAGAGAGAGAGAGAGATTGAGAGAATCAGTCAGTGAGATAGAGAGTGAGTGAGAGTCAGTCATTAAGTGTGAGAGAGAGTGAGAGAGTCAGTCTGTCAGTGAGAGAGAGAGTGAGAGCGTCAGTCAGTAAGAGAGAGAGAGTCAGACAGTCAGTCAGTGAGAGTCAGTCAGTCAGTGAGAAAGAGAGTCAGAGAGTCAGTCAGTGAGAGAGAGAGTGAGAGAGTCAGTCAGTAAGTCAGTGAGAGAGTCAGTAAGTCAGTGAGAGAGTCAGTCAGTCAGTGAGAGAGAGAGTGAGATAGTCTGTCAGTCAGTGAGCGGGTCAGTCAGTGAGACAGAGTGAGAGGGTCAGAGCGAGCCAGAGAGTCAGTCAGTGAGAGAGAGAGTCAGTCAGTGAGTGGGGGAGTCAGTCAGTGAGTCAGTCAGTCAGTGAGAGAAAAAGTGAGAGAGTCAGTCAGTCAGTCAGTGAGAGAGAGAGTCAGTCAGTGAGTGGGGGAGTCAGTCAGTGAGTCAGTCAGTCAGTGAGAGAGTCAGTCAGAGAGAGAGAGAGAGTGAGAGAGTCAGTCAGTCAGAGTCAGTCAGTCAGTGAGAGAGTGAGAGCATCAGTCAGTGAGAGAGAGAGAGAGATTGTGAGAGTCAGTCAGTAAGTGAGAGAGAGTGAGAGTCAGTCTGTCAGTGAGAGAGAGAGTGAGAGTCAGTCAATCAGTGAGAGAGAGAATGAGAGAGTCAGTCAGTGAGAGAGTCAGTCAGTCAGTGAGAGAGTCTGTCAGTGAGTCAGTCAGTCAGAGAGAGAGTGAGAGAGTCAGTCAGTTAGTCATAGAGTCAGTGAGAGAGACAGCCAGTCACTCAGTCAGTGAGAGAGAGATTGAGAGAGTGAGTGATTCAGTCAGTCTGTGAGAGTGAGAGTGTGACAGTCAGTCAGTCAGTCAGTGAGAGGGTCAGTCAGTTAGTCAGTGAGACAGAGTGAGAGAGTCAGTCAGTGAGAGAGAGTGAGTGAGAGAGTCAGTCAGTAAGAGAGAGAGAGTCAGACAGTCAGTCAGTCAGTGAGAGAGAGAGTGAGAGAATCAGTCAGTCAGTCAGTGAGAGAGTCAGTCAGTTAGTCCGTCAGTGAGACAGAGTGAGAGAGTTAGTCAGTGAGAGAGAGAGTCGGAGAGAAAGCGTGAGAGAGTCAGTCAGTGAGAGAGAGTTAGTCAGTGAGAGAGAGAGTCAGTGAGAGAGAGAGTCAGAGAATCAGTCAGTATGAGGGAGTCAGTCAGTCAGTGAGAGAGTCAGTCAGTCAGTGAGAGAGAGAGTGAGATAGTCTGTCAGTCAGTGAGAGAGTCAGTCAGTCTGTGAGCAAGTCAGTCAGTGAGACAGAGTGAGAGGGTCAGAGAGAGAGAGAGTGAGTCAGTCCGTGAGAGAGAGAGTCAGAGAGAGAGAGTGAGAGAGTCAGTCAGTGAGAGAGAGTTAGTCAGTGAGAGAGAGAGAGTCCGTTAGTGAGAGAGAGAGTCAGAGAATCAGTCAGTATGAGGGAGGGAGAGAGTCAGACAGTCAGTCAGTGAGAGAGTCAGTCAGTCAGTGAGAGAGAG
Source organism: Triturus cristatus (assembly GCF_964204655.1). Taxonomy (NCBI): domain Eukaryota; kingdom Metazoa; phylum Chordata; class Amphibia; order Caudata; family Salamandridae; genus Triturus; species Triturus cristatus. The sequence goes on along the minus strand of NC_140579.1, from coordinate 1,065,132,344 downwards.
AGTGAGATAGTCTGTCAGTCAGTGAGCGGGTCAGTCAGTGAGACAGAGTGAGAGGGTCAGTGAGAGAGAGAGTCAGTCAGTGAGAGAGAGTGTTAGTCAGTGAGAGAGAGAGTCAGTCAGTGAGAGAGAGAGTGAGAGAGTCAGTCAGTAAGAGAGAGAGAGTCAGACAGTCACTCAGTGAGAGTCAGTCAGTCAGTCAGTGAGAGAGAGAGTCAGAGAGTCAGTCAGTGAGAGAGAGAGTAAGAGAGTCAGTCAGTAAGTCAGTGAGAGAGTCAGTCAGTAAGTCAGTGAGAGAGTCAGTCAGTCAGTGAGAGAGAGAGTGAGAGAGTCAGTCAGTCAGTGAGAGAGTCAGTTAGTATTCAGTGAGTCAGTGAGAGAGAGATTAAGAGAGTGAGTCAGTGAGAGAGTGGGAGAGTCAGTCAGTCAGTGAGAGAGAGTCAGTCAGTGAGAGAGAGTCAGTCAGTCAGTGAGAGAGAAAATGAGAGTCAGTCAGTCAGTGAGAGAGTTAGTTAGTCAGTCAGTGAAAGAGTCAGTCAGTGAGAAAAAGCGAGTCAGTCAATGAGAGAGAGAGTGAGAGTCAGTCAGTGAGAGAGAGCCAGAGAGTCAGTCAGTGAGAGAGAGTCAGCGAGTCAGTTAGTGAGAGAGAGAGAGAGTCAGACAGTCAGTCAAGGAGAGAGTCAGTTAGTCAGTCAGTGAGAGAGTGAGAGTCAGTCAGTCAGAGAGATTCAGTCAGTCAGTGAGAGAGAGAGTGAGAGTCAGTCAGTCAGTGAGAGAGAGTGAGAGTCAGACAGTCAGTGAGAGAGTCAACCAGTCAGGGAGAGAGTCAGTCAGTCAGAGAGAGAGAGAGTGAGAGAGTCAGTCAGTGAGAGAGAGATTGAGTCAGTCAGTCAGTGAGAGAAAGAGTGAGAGTCAATCAGTAAGTCAGTGAGAGAGAGTGAGGGAGTCAGTCAGTGAGAGACTCAGTCAGTCAGTGAGACAGAGAGTCAGTCAGTGAGAGCGAGAGAAAAGAGAGTGAGAGTCAGTCAGTGAGAAAGAGAGTCAGTCAGTGAGAGAGAGAGAAGAGAGTGAGAGAGAGTCAGAGAGTCGGTCAGTGAGAGAGAGAGAGAGAGTCTAACAGTCAGTCAGTCAGTCAGTAAGAGAGTCAGTCAGTCAGTGAGAGAAAGAGTGAGAGAGTCAGTCAGTCATTGAGAGAGAGAGTTAGAGAGTCAGTCAGTGAGTGGGGGAGTCAGTCAGTGAGTGAGTCAGTCAGTCGGTGAGAGAGTCAGTCAGTCAGAGAGAGAGTGAGAGAGTCAGTCAGAGTCAGTTCGTCAGTCAGTCAGTGAGAGAGTGAGAGCATCAGTCAGTCCGTGAGAGAGAGAGAGAGAGAGATTGAGAGAATCAGTCAGTGAGATAGAGAGTGAGTGAGAGTCAGTCATTAAGTGTGAGAGAGAGTGAGAGAGTCAGTCTGTCAGTGAGAGAGAGAGTGAGAGCGTCAGTCAGTAAGAGAGAGAGAGTCAGACAGTCAGTCAGTGAGAGTCAGTCAGTCAGTGAGAAAGAGAGTCAGAGAGTCAGTCAGTGAGAGAGAGAGTGAGAGAGTCAGTCAGTAAGTCAGTGAGAGAGTCAGTAAGTCAGTGAGAGAGTCAGTCAGTCAGTGAGAGAGAGAGTGAGATAGTCTGTCAGTCAGTGAGCGGGTCAGTCAGTGAGACAGAGTGAGAGGGTCAGAGCGAGCCAGAGAGTCAGTCAGTGAGAGAGAGAGAGAGAGAGAGAGAGAGTCAGAGAGTCGGTCAGTGAGAGAGAGAGAGTCTAACAGTCAGTCAGTCAGTGAGAGAGTCAGTCAGTCAGTGAGAGAAAGAGTGAGAGAGTCAGTCAGTCAGTCGTTGAGAGAGAGAGTTAGAGAGTCAGTCAGTGAGTGAGTCAGTCAGTCGGTGAGAGAGTCAGTCACTCAGAGAGTGAGAGAGTCAGTCAGTCAGAGTCAGTTAGTCAGTCAGTCAGTGAGAGAGTGGGAGCATCAGTCAGTCAGTCAGTGAGAGAGAGAGAGAGAGAGAGAGATTGAGAGAATCAGTCAGTGAGATAGAGAGTGAGTGAGAGTCAGTCATTGAGTGTGAGAGAGAGTGAGAGAGTCAGTCTGTCAGTGAGAGAGAGAGTGAGAGAGCCAGTCAGTCAGTGAGAGAGAGAATGAGAGTCAGTCAGTCAGTGAGAGAGTCAGTCAGTCAGTGAGGGAGTCAGTCAGTGGGTCAGTCAGTCAGTCAGTGAGGGAGTCAGTCAGTCAGAGAGTGAGAGAGGCAGTCAGTCAGTTAGTCATAGAGTCAGTGAGAGTCAGCCAGTCAGTCAGTGAGAGAGTGAGTGTTAGTCAGTCAGTCAGTGAGAGAGAGATTGAGAGAGTGAGTCAGTCAGTCAGTGAGAGAGAAAGTGTGTGTGAGTCAGTCAGTCAGTGAGAGGGTCAGTCAGTTAGTCAGTCAGTGAGACAGAGTGAGAGAGTCAGTCAGTGACAGAGAGTCAGTCAGTGAGCGAGAGTGAGTCAGTGAGAGAGAGAGAGTTAGTCAGTGAGAGAGAGAGAGTTAATCAGTGAGAGAGAGTCAGAGAGTCAGTCAGTGAGAGAGAGAGAGAGTCAGACAGTCAGTCAGTCAGTGATAGAGAGAGTGAAAGAATCAGTCAGTCAGTGAGAGAGAGAGAGTGAGAGAGTCAGTCAGTCAGTGAGAGAGTCAGTCTGCCAGTCAGTGAGTGAGTCAGTCAGTCAGTGAGAGAGCCAGTCAGTCAGTCAGAGAGTCAGTTAGTCAGTCAGTCTGTGAAAGAGTGAAAAAGTCTGTCAATCAGTCAGTGAGAGAGAGTGAGAGAGTCAGGCAGTCAGTCAGTCAGTGGGAGAGTCAGTCAGTCAGTGAGACAGAGTGAGAGAGTCAGTTAGTGAGAGAGTCAGTGAGAGAAAGTCAGAGAGTCATTCAGTGAGAGAAAGAGAGTGAGAGTCAGTCAGTCAGAGAGAGAGAGAGAGAGAGAGAGAGTGAGAGAGTGGAAAACCTGTGGTGGACTCTCAAGGTCACAGAACTGCACAGCGTCACAAACAAGATATATGGAGCATAACTTAATAATCTCCATGCAACTTGGAGTCTCATTGTAACTAGCCCCAGGCAAACCAGTAATATTGCTCAAGAACCGAAGAAACAAATACCACTACATCTGGGAAGCAGTGAATAAAACACATGATGGGTTGAAAACGAAACGATGTAAACATGCGAAAGCCTTGTTAACCCCAAAACGCATGCCTCTTTGAGAGATGTGATGAAATTGGTGTTTACAGACAGAATAGAGGTTACAACTGGTAGAAAAGTGGACCGGCATGGGGGGTTGCTTTTCTGTCTTTACTCTTCGTGCCATTTATGAACTGAAAGTAAAGTCACACTGTCGGAATACATTGTCACTTTCAGCAAGCGCGGTCCGCGGTCTCTAAAGTGAAACGGGTACGCGCTACAAAGAACAAACAAAGAAGAGTGGGAGGGGTGCAAACATGGAGCGCAGGCTGCTAATTAGTAACCTGATCCACGACAAGGGAGGAATGCAGTTGCCAGCCTGCACGCCTCTGCTCGCTCCCAAGAGCAAAAAGCCATGGGAGTGAACATTTGAAGAAGAGGTGGGATATGCACCCGCCTTTGGCCATTTGCGTGCTTTCATTATTGAAAGACACATGCAAAGGCCAATCAGATGTGTGGGAGGAGTCCGACCCACACGGAGAAGTTTTGAGCCCTCACAAGAAGCCTCCCATAGAGCAGCCCATGCGCCCTGCGCTTGGCTCGGCCTAAAAAGGAACAATCACATCTCCCTGGATCTTAAAGCCCTGAACTGCCTCCCATATGAGACAAAGATGCAGGTAAAAATTGCTTTCATGACCCATAAAACTTTTAATTACAATGCCTCAAGATACTTGGAACAAAAACTATAATTATCTGGTGGATGCAAATCCTCTAGAAGCACCAGCACCTTGGTACTAAAACCACCAAAATTCAATAAAAAGAAAAGTTGCAGGAGAGCATTCTCAGGTATTGCACTGAGAATTTGGAGCTCTCTGCCACCTGAAATCAGACAGATTCCCTCAACTACTTAAGGTAAATTACTACTTATGAACACATTTCTGCCCTAGACCATATAATTCATCTCAAAATCTGCACCCATGATTATTACTAGACTGTTGGTCAATCTCTATTGTTTTTCCGACTTGTCCAGCAGATACTGCCTCCCTCTGTTGGTGAACTTAATTTCTTTTATTTACACAGTGTGCACCTCTTTTGATTATGTTTTTGTTTGCTTCCCTGTTTTCCTATTTCTGATCATTTGTAAAGCGCTCTGATACCCTCACAGGCCATGTTTGCGCCATATAAAAGTTTATAAATATAAAAAAATTAAATACCTGTACGTTATGTGTTGTGCCAAAGAGTGAAGCATGTGCTGCTGTCACCTGTGCCATACTAATTCTCTAAAAGGGAAAACTGCTGCTGATGTGGTCTTTGTTTTGCTTTCTGTTGCAAGAGGACAAGTGCTTTTTTCTGGGCCCCCTTCAGCAGTTACATCTGCATTAAGATCTAGGGCCATAGTTAACCTGCGAGAGGGACTGAACCAGAAAGACTGAGGGGCCATAGAATGAATGTCCGCAAAGCACTCACCAAGATGGGGTGAATGACAAACAATGAAAATGAGAGAAATTTAAGGATATTAGGTAGCGAATGAAAAAGGGGGATAGGGACAAGAAAAACACACTTAAACTACCCTCAAACAGTCACAGTTCTAATGTATGTATTTTACAACTACATGGAAGTAAAAATATTTGGGTTTTTTGGTGTAAAAAAATTCAACTTGGCCTCCACTGTTCCCAAAACGACCTCTAAAGTCCCAGAGACACAGTTAAGGATCTGTCTTTACATTTTATAACTATATGAAAACACCATTCCTAGTCACAGCATTCTCATATCCGAAACTACGCAACCAACCTTTACTAAATGTTACTTGGTCTCTTCAGCCAGAATACCCAGGTAGTGACATCTCATTAAAACAAATCATAGAGTGATCAAGCTAACGGATACATCCATATTTCTTATGTAATCCATGAGTCTAGGGCGGTGTGACCGGTGCCACCGCGCCGGGTGATGGCTTCCTGGGGGCGCAGTATTTGCAAGTTTATTATGCTTTTAAAGCACCTGCTGCTGCGTTCCTTTCCTCCTGCAATTACCAGGCCTCACAAAGATGTCAAGTTAACTCCTGTGCTTAATGTTCTTCCTGGAGAGAGATTGGAGTTTTGTATAGTTGATGCTTTAACTTATGTGAAGGTAGTGCAGAGGGTTAATATGCCTGCTGCAAAGAACGTGTACCAAGTAGATTACAGAGTGCGTATAACGTAAATTGATCAGCAGGTTACTGCTTTTAAAAGAGACATCCTGTTGTTACTTGCAATTTATAACTTAAAGTCCTAATATAGAATAGTGAGGTATTAACTTTCATCACAGAACTGTATACACACTGCAAAGTATACATTTAAGCATAGATTAATGTTGCAAAAAGGGTTAATTTGGGTAGTAATCAATTCTTATTATTAAACAAAACTCCCAGCTAAGCGGTTTCTTTTTTTTTATAGACTCTGATTTTGTGCTTCTCCACACCAAGCCCTTCTAAACTATATGGCCTACCAGTATGGATGACATGTGACTCCCAGACTTTTAGCCCTTTGGCTTATGTAATTTTTCCTATAGGCTGATTTACACATGTATGTTTGATTGTCTCTGTGTAATGTGTGTGTGATGCAAAGTGCTCTGACATTCTTTACTGGTATGAGTGGCGCTATACAACTAATTCGATACATCTGAGAGAGAGTGGTTATGGAGACTTGGTCACTGTTAAAGGGTGCTAGTGAAAGAATCCTTGGTGGAAGTGGTCATTGGGGGGGGCGCCAACTAACACAGTCGCACTGGGCGCCACCAGCGCTAAAGCCGGCCATGCCACAAGTAAATCTTTCTTGAATGTTGCATTAACTATGGCCAGGTGCTTACCATAATATTAAAAGTTTCCTAAAAATAATTGAGAGATTGACCGAGAGTACAATTCACGAGTATAGGCAGAATACATAAGTAAACATCTGTATCTTTTCGTTTTACCTATTTTTAGTCTTAGACTCAGATTTATGTAAACACTAGATGTTTATGCACATAATCATGAGGGTCCGCTTACCTTTGTAGGTCTGGCTTGACTGCACAACTGCCACCAGACCTTATGTGACCAACCTAAAAAAAATTATTTGAGGAGTTCTTGGGGGGGAGGGGGGCGGGAGAAGGGGGCGGTTGGCTCTGTCCACGTTAGTTGTCAGGAGTATAGAATATACAATAGTTGTAGTAGTCCGACTAAGAAATAGTTTAATTCAAGTTTATGGATGGCACAGGGTTCTTGAAATTCTTTGAGGTGCTTTATTATCCTTAACTTACCCCCCCAAAAAAGAAAAAAACTTCACTGGGCTGAGAACACAAGATTTAATAACGACAGTGTATACAAAATAAAGTGGTTGTGCGTCACGCCGCCTTTATCAGCAGCAGCAGCACTGTATATTTCCTAAGATGGACGCCAGGTCGAAACGTGATGACGCAGTGGTGTTGGAGCGAAAGGTTTCCACTTGTTTGAGTTTGTCAGTTTGTGTGCAGTGCGTGCACTCCTCACTAGTTCATGGTATTTCTTTGAAAGGAGGAAACGCTGAGGTGTGCGGCTCCAGGCTGTGGAGACCCCTATGAACTTACTGTTCGCTGTGCAAATCATTGCTCAGGTTTTAGGCCCCAGAAATGATATCAGCTGCTCCGTCGCCCTGCAATCACTGAGGTCCACACGCATTGAATAGGTTATTTAAATGATGAGGTGAGGACTGGCTTGTGCACACAAAAAATTAACAACTTGGAATTTGAGGAGGAGTTAGAGGGTTAGGAGAAGTGGTGCTTCAACATTCCTATTTTTTGAACCAGATGAATTTATACCAATTATAGCAAAATGCATGCCATCTATGGCACCCTTGAAGTAATTTTGATAAATGCTGTGTCTATATAACTGACATAACAATCAGGTGTAATAAGTATTTATATAGCGCTTACTATCCCTGATGAGGCTTAGAAGCGTTTTCGGGGAGTAGCACATGAGCACTAACATTTCCCGTTCACATATCACGCACTTATGTTGGCATTGATGCAACTATACATCAACACTTACAACACCCAACAAGTTGAAAAGTGACAGATATTTGCACCACCAGAGCACTTAAAAAATAGTATTTTGCACCAGTAAATCAGTCAGTTGTCAACGCAGAAAGTGCGACTGTGGAAGTGCAATCTATTTACTCTGCAAATATGAGCGAGCTATGTATTTTGGCTCCTGGGGTTGACAGCAACGCGCAGCCAGTTTTCTTTCAAACATGAAACAGCTCGGTTTTAAACAGCCGCTTTGTACACAGAAAAACTCATGTTGCATCTGCACATGGCATCATCAGGCACACCATGAACAAGCAAAAGGAAAGTGATCGCGCGAAAAACATAAAAGCAGGTGAGCGCGCCGGCAAACACGCGAGTGAGACGGCAAAAGTGAAAGCAGGGGTGCGTGCGCGATGGCGGAAAAAGTGAAAGCTTCAGATTTGCGTCCTTTTTTCCAACATTTTGTGGAATCAAAAGCTATCCATGGTTTGTGGATTCCCCTTGAGGGGACCAAGAAATTAACCAAAATGCAACTAACTTTTGGGGGTTTGTGGGAAAATGAGAAAAAATTGCTGCAGAAGAAAGCGTCAGTTTTTTCCCCTGCAGATGGCATCAATGAAGTGTTTCCCAGCTTTAACCCCTTCGCTGCTAGGCCTTTTCCCCCACTGTGCTAAGCCTTTTTTGGCTGTTTGGGGTAGTTCACGCTTAGGCCCCTGTAACTTTTTGACCACATAAAGTATCCACACCAAATTTGCGTCCTTTTCTTCCAACATCATGGAGATTCTAAAGGTAGCAAGGGTTTGTGGAATCCCCTGAAGGGGACCCAGAAATTACCCAAAATACAGCTACATTTTGTTGTTTTGTTTTTAAATGGGAATAAACTGCTGCAAATGAAAGCGTTTGGTTTTTTCCCTGCAAATGGTATCAACAAAGGGTTTGTGGGGATGAAATCACAATTTTCCCAGCTTTCAGGGACTGACAGACTTTTGTCAGAAAACCAAAATTTTCCACACAGTTTTGGCATTTTACTGGGACATAGCCCATTGCTATTGTTTGTGCTTTCAACCTTCTTCCAGTTTATGGTAGAAATGGGTATGAAAGGAATAATGGATCCTGTACAGCTATACATTTTAGAAAAGTAAACAAAATGTTGAATTCAGCAAGGGGTCATTTGTGTAGATCAGCGGTACTCAAAGTACGGCCCGCGGGCCAGTTGCGGCCCGCCAACCCTTTCCATGCGGCCCTCGAGTAAAACAACAGACAGTTGGCAATCAACTGCAATTCCGCCTGTTGTTATTCCTCGGGGGCCGCATTCACTGGGTAAAGAAGCATCCGCAAAACCAGTGCCTCGCAAGCAGAGGCGCAACTAGAGCTAAATTTCGGCGGCGGGGGGAGGGGGGGGGGGTGAATCTTTAAGCTTTAGGCAGAGTGGAGCTGATTTCGGGGGAGGGGGGGGGCTGAATCTTTAAGCAATAGGCAGAGTGGCGCTGCAGGGCCTCTTAGAAGGGGTGAAACAGCGAGGCCTCATTAACATGCAAATGGTCTTTTAAAGACCTGTGAAGTGCTCGGGTGCGGCTGTGTGTGCGCAGCGAGGCTGTCTCATCCCGGCTGCCACACGCGACGGGGGGGGGGGGGTGCTGAAGCCCTTTGAGTCCAATGGGTGTTGCGCGCCTGATGGCCTGTGTTACCCAAGCAACCTCTCGCAGATCCTCTGCCCTTAAAACTCGATGGGAGATAAGACGAGTGAACAGCAGCGCAAGGACCTGCTTTTTCAGCAGTCTCTCCTCTGCGGGCCGCACACCACCGTAGGCATCTCTTATGCCTCTCACCAGGGCCCACGAGCCTCGATTTGCTCCTACCCCTCTGTGGCGAACAGGCTACCATCGCTGGTGCTGCCCTACCTGCGGCCTCACAATGCGGCCTCCCCAAACCCACCCAAGCCCGGGAAGCTGTCTCATCCCCCGAGCTGCCACACAGAGAGAGGGAGGGAGACAGCGAGAGGGAGGGAGACAGCGAGAGGGAGGGAGACAGAGAGAGAGAGAGACCGAGAGGGAGGGAGACAGAGGGAGGGAGAGAGGGAGGGAGAGAGAGGGGGAGGGAGACAGAGGGACACAGAGGGAGACAGGGTGACAGAAAGAGGGAGACAGGGAGACAGAGAGGGAGACAGGGAGAGAGCGAGGGAGACAGGGAGAGAGAGAGGGAGAGAGGGAAACAGGGAGAGAGAGAGGGAAACAGGGAGAGAGAGAGGGAGACAAAGGGAGGGAGACAGAGGGAGATGGAGGGAGACAGAGGGAGATGGAGGGAGACAGAGGGAGACAAAGGGAGGGAGACAGAGGGAGGGGGAGACAGAGAGAGGGGGAGACAGAGAGGGAGACAGAGAGTGAGGGAGTGAGACAGGGAGGGAGGGAGACAGAGAGGGAGAGAGACAAAGGGACACAGACAGAGGGAGACAGAGAGAGAGAGGGATACCGGGAGAGAGAGAGTGAGACCGGGAGAGAGAGAGTCCCTGTTTGGCAGTATGTCGTCTGACCAAATGGGCTGCTCTATATGAGACAGCACGTTGCGTACGATATACTGCCAAACAAGGACTCGGGGAACTTACATTCGCATACTACTGACTGTGTGAGCCTCTGAGGAAGAGAGTCATCGAAACGCGTCGGGCTCAGTCAAGTGTGAATAATTATAGGCAAGCGCGACGAACCATACCTAATAAAAGCTTGTGGGGAAAAGCAGCTTGTGTTCAAGTGCGGTTCTTCTGATGGACAAATCCCCAATGAACTGTATACATATGTGTGTGTGTGTATGCTGGGTCTGGTGGCTCAGTGGACGAATGCGTCCGCTGCAGGGGTCTGTGTTCAACCTCATGGTCAGTTTTTTTTAGTTGCTCTAGCCCCGCCCCCTCCACCACTGACCCCGCCCCCACAGGTGCGGCCCTCGGCCACAAACCACACTGTAAATTTGGCCCCCGAGAGAAAGTTTGTGAGTACCCCTGGTGTAGATCCTTCAAGGAGAAACTAACAGTTGAATATAGGAAAAATTTAAAATGATTTGAAAAAAACAGCCATTTGTGCCAACGTTTTCACCTGTAACTTCTTCTAATTATGACAGATGTTTGAAAGCAATACATCGTTGCATCCGCTGGACCTTTTTGGTTGTGGGGATAGTTAGAACTTGTAGATTCACTAAGAACACGACGAACCCAGAGCCAATAACTGAGCAGCGTCTTGCAATGGGTTTTTATTATGTACCGGGTATATAGCAATTAATTTGGGAAAATATGTACAGTGAAAAATTGGGATGAAAGACACCTATGTATTTCTGAAAATGGAACAAAATATAGAGTTTAGAAACAGTAGCTATTTGCACATTTCAGAAATTGTGAGTACCCATACTAGCATGAGAATTATAGGACATTTTTCAAAGTGACTTCTTTTTCACACATTGTCTTTCATTTGGAAGGCAGAAATGCATCGAAAGTCAATGGGTAATAACAGTTGCTCTACAATTCTGTATTACCATAAGTCTCCCAATACAAAATGGTACCTCACTTGTGTGGGTAGGCCTAGTGCCCGCAACAGGAAACGGCTCAAAATGCAACGTGGACACACTTTATTTTTACAGTGAAAACTGAACCTTTTCTTGCAAAGTGCCTAGCTATAGATTTTGAACCCTAGCTCTGCCGGCAACTAGGGAAACCTAGCAAACCTATACATTTTTGAAAACTAGACACCCAGAAGAATCCAGGATGGGGTGACTAAACTGGCTCTCACCAGGTTCTGTTACCCAGAATCCCTTGCAAACCTCAAACTTTGTAAAAAATAAACACATTTTTCTCAGATTTCTATGGTGGAAAGTTCTGGAATCTGTGTGGATCCACATAATTCCACCCGCTCCGCATTCTCCAAAGTCTTCCAAGAAAAATTATACCTCACTTGCGTGGGTAGGCCTAGTGGCCGTGACAGGAGATGGCCCAAAATGCAACGTGGACACACCACATTTTCACAGTGAAAAAGGACCCTTTTTTTTGCAAAGTGCCTAACTGTAGATTTTGAGCCCTAGCTCTGCCGGCACCTAGGGAAACCTAGCAAACCTATGCATTTTTGAAAACTAGACACCCAGAAGAATCCAGGATGGGGTGACTAAACTGGCTCTCACCAGGTTCTGTTACCCAGAATCCCTTGCAAACCTCAAACTTTGTAAAAATAAACACATTTTTCTCAGATTTCTGTGGTGGAAAGTTCTGGAATCTGTGTGGATCCACATAATTCCGCCCGCTCCGCATTCTCCAAAGTCTTCCAAGAAAAATTATACCTCACTTGCGTGGGTAGGCCTAGTGGCCGTGACAGGAAATGGCCCAAAATGCAACGTGGACACACCACATTTTCACAGTGAAAAAGGACCCTTTTTTTTGCAAAGTGCCTAACTGTAGATTTTGAGCCCTAGCTCTGCCGGCACCTAGAGTAACCTAGCAAACCTATGCATTTTTGAAAAGTAGACACCCAGGGGAATCCAGGATGGGGTGATTTGTATGGCTCTCACCAGGTTTTGTTACCCATAATCCCTTGCAAACCTCAAACTTTGTAAAAAAAACACATTTTCCCCATATTTCTGTAGTGGAAAGTTCTGGAATCTACATGGATCCACAACATTCCACCCACCCCTCATTCCTCAAAGTTTTCCGAGAAAAATTATACCTCACTTGTGTGGGTAGGCCTAGTGGCCACGACAGGAAACGCCCAAAATGCAACGTGGACTCACCAGATTTTCACAGTAAAAACTGACCTTTTTTTTGCAAAGTGCCTAGCTGTAGATTTTGAACCCTAGCTCTGCCGGGATCTAGAGAAACCTAGCAAACCTATACATTTTTGAAAGCTACATACCCAGGGAAATCCAGGATGGGGTAACTTGTCTGGCTCTCACCAGGTTCTGTTACCCAGAATCCCTTGCAAACCTCCAACTTGGTCATAAAAAACAAATTTTCCTCACATTTCTGTGGTGGAAGGTCTGGAATCTGCATGAATCCACGAAATTCCACCCACCCCGCATTTCCCAAAGTCTTCCGAGAAAAATGGTACCTCACTTGTGTGGGTAGGCCTAGTGCCCGCAACAGGAAACGGCCCAAAAGCAACGTGGACACACCACATTTTCACAGTGAAGAATTACCCATTTTTTGCAAAGTGCCTACCTGTAGATTTTTAACCCTAGCTCTGCCGGCACCTAGGGAAACCTAGCAAACTTATACATTTTTGAAAACTAGACACCCATGGGAATCCAGGATGGGATGACTTGTCTGGCTCTCACCAGGTTCTGTTACCGAGAACCCCTTGCAAACCTCAAACTTTGTAAAAAAAAACACACATTTTCCCCATATTTCTGTGGTGGAAGGTTCCTGAGTCTGAGTAGATCCACAAATTTCCTACCACTCATCGTTGCCGCAGGTCTCCGGATAAAAATGGCACCTCACTCATGTGGGTGCCCCAAGTACCCACGATAGGCAAGTCCCCCAAAACGTATTGAGGCGACATCAAAATGACCTATCACAAAATAACCTGGTTTTGCAAGGGGAGTCACCTGGGTTTTTGGCCCCAGGCTCGGCGGAAATCTTGGGAAATCTACCAAACCCACACATTTCTAAAAACTAGACACCCAGGGGAGTCCAGCTAAATTTGAGGTTTGGAGGGTTTTCTGGGTGGGAAAAGGTTGGGGTATCCATGTAAAGCCATACCTCACTAGACTCCCCAGGGTGTCTAGTTTTCAGAAATATGTGGGTTTGGTAGGTTTCCCAAGGTGTCAGCGAGCCCCAGGCCAAAAAAAAGCCCCCCCCCCTGCAAAACCAGGTAGTTTTATGATAGGTAATTTTGAAGCCTCCACAGTACGATTTGGGCCATTTCCTGTTGCAGCCACTATGTCTACCCACACAAGTGAGGTACCACTTTTATCAGGAGACCTGGGGGAACGCTAGGTGGAAGGAAATTGGTGTCAGCCCGGTGATCCCACAACTTTCCCACACAGAAAATTTAGGAAAATTTGATTTTTTTCAGCTAAATCTGAGGTTTGCAGGGGATTCTGGGTAGGGAATCTTTGGGGGATCCACGCAAGCCATACCTCACTGGACTTCCCAGGGTGTCTAGTTTTCAGAAATGTGTGGGTTTGGTAGGTTTCCCAAGATTGCCGCCAAGCCCGGCGCCAAAAACCCAAATGACCCCCCTTCAAAAACCAAGTTGTTTTGTGATAGGTAATTTTGATGTCTCCTCAATACTTTTTGGGCCCTTGCCTGTATTGGATACTTGACCCACACACGTGAGTAAGGTACCATTTTTATCTGGAGACCTGGGGGAACGCTAGGTGGTATGAAATTTGTGGATCGACACAGATTCCAGAATTTTTCCACACAGAAACTTGAGGTTTGCAGGGGATTCTGAATAGGAATACATTGGGGAACCCACGCAAGCCATACCTCGTTGGACTATCCCAGGTGTCTAGTTTTCGGAAATGTGTAGGTTTGATATGTTTCCCAAGATGGCCGCCGAGCCCGGGGCCAAAAGCCCAGGTGACTCCCTTTGCAAAACCAGGTTGTTTTGTGATAGGTCATTTTAATGTCTCCTCAATAGGTTTTGGGCTCTTGCCTGTCAAGGGTACTTCACCCACCCACGCGAGTGAGGTACCATTTTTATCGGGAGACCTGGGGGAGCGCTGCGTGGTAGGAAATTTGTGGATCCATGCAGATTCCAGAACTTTCCCACACATAAATTTGAGAAAAATTTGATTGTTTCATAAAAATTTGAGGTTTGCAGGGAATTCTGGGTAGGATCCATGCAAGCCATACCTCCCTAGACTCTCCCTGGTCTCTAGTTTTCAGAATGTGGTTTTTTTTTACACAGTTTGAGGTGTAAAAATGTATAGGTTTGCTAGGTTTCCATAGGTCCTGGCACAGCAGGGGTTCAAAATCTACAGCTAGGCACTTTGCAAAAAAGGGCTCTGTTTTCACTGTAAAAATGTGGTGTGTCCACATTGCGTTTTGCGCCATTTCCTGTCGTGGGCACTGGGTCTACCCACACAAGTGAGGTACTATTTTCATCGTAAGACTTTGGAGAATGCGAGGTGGGTGGAATTTCGTGGATCGATGCAGATTCCAGAACTTCCACCACAGAAATGTGAGAAAAATTTGGTTTTTATGACCAAGTTGGAGGTTTGCAAGGGATTCTGGGTAACAGAACCTGGTGAGAGCCAGACAAGTCACCCCATCCTTAATTGCCCTGGGTGTCTACTTTTCAAACATGTATAGGTGCCGGCAGAGCTATGGTTCAAAATCTACAGCTAGGCACTATGCAAACAAAGGGTCTTGTTTTTACTGTAAAAATGTGGTGTGTGCACGTTGCGGTTTGGGCTGTTTCCTGTCGTGGGCACTATGCCTACCCACACAAGTGAGTTATCATTTTTATCAGAAGACTTTGGGGAATGCGGGGTGGGTGAAAGTTTGTGAATCTGCGCAGATTCCAGAACATTCCATCACAGAAATGTGAGGAAAATGTGTTTTTTTTACAAAGTTTGAGGTTTGCAAGGTATTCTGGGTAACAGAACCGAGTGAGAGTCACACAAGTCACCACATCCTGGATTCCCCTGGGTGTCAAGTTTTCAAAAATGTATAGGTTTCCTTGGGTGCCAGCTGCACTAGGACCCAAAACCAGAGGTAGGCACATTCAGCAAAAAAGTCTGTGCCTAGTGGGCTTTCTGATACCCTGGGGAGGGGGGAAATCGGGGGCTATTGCCCCGATATGCCCCTAAGGGGGGCAGAAAGACTGTGGCTATTTTGTTTCGGTGGGTGGGGACATTGGCATGCCCATTCTAGGCAGACCCCACCCTTACGTATAAAAAAAAGCCAGTATAATTGCTGGTGCCTCGTGGGCTCTCTGCCGCCCCCGGGGGTAGATCAGGGGCTACTGCCCCATATGCCTCCTGGGGGAGACAGAAAGACAGTGGCATCTTTTTTGGGGGGTGGGGGCATTGGCATTCCCACTCTGGGCATCCCCCACCCCTGAATTTTTAAAAACATTTACCCGTGGTGCCTAGTGGGCTTTCTGCACCCCCGACGGGGCAGATAAGGGGCTATTGCCCATCTGCCTCTGGGGGGGGCTGAAAAACAGTGGTCATTTTTGGGAGGTGGGGGCATTGGCATGCCCATTCTGGGCATCCCCTATGTATAAAAAAACAAATCCCTGGTGCCTAGTGGGCATTCTGCCCCCCCAGGTGCAGATCAGGGGCTCCTGCCCCTATCCGCCTCCTGCGAGCGGGCAGAAAGACTGTGGAATTTTTCAGGGGGGGGGCATTGGCATGCCCATTCTGGCAACCCCCGCCCCGAACTTTGGAAAAATAAAAATCTCTGGTTCCTTGTAGGTTTCTGCCCCCTGGGGGGGCACATTTAATGGGCTATTGCCCAATCTGCCTCCCAGGAGGAGCAGAAAGACTGTAGCATTTTTCTTTTGGGTGGGGGTTTTTGCATGCCCAATCTGGGGAGCCCCCACCCCTATGTATATATAAAATAAATCCCTGGGTGTGCCCCCTCCCTGGGGCAGATCAGGGGCTATTTCCCCATCTGCCTCCTGGGGGGGCCAGAAAGTCTTATTCCTTCTTTGGGGGGTAGGGTGGGGGCTTTGGCATGCCCATTCTGTACAGCCCCCACCCCTGGCCTATAAAAAATCCCTGGCATCTAGGTTGCTTTCAGCCCCCCCGAGGGCAGAAAGGCTGTCTGGCAAAATTAAATGGGGGGGGAGCAAAGGCCCTTGCCCAAGGGGCCGCTCCCCCCTCCCTGGTGGCTAGTGGGTGGATCCCTGCTTGGGGATCACCCTCCTGGGATCCACTAGGGAACTGATTTTAGGAATTAAAAAGCTTTTAGTAAAATCAAAATAAAATTGGCAGAAAAAAGTGAAGTGCAACATACTCTGTGGGGAGGATTCATCACAGGTGCAAATTAAAATTTTTGTTGGATCAAATTGACCAAGTGAAAAAACTAAGATACTATCTCACAAAACTAAACCTGAAACAGGTTAATAACATTCTGTCCCAGGTATTGTCAATCCAATTCAGATACGACTCCAGGGAAAATGTGCTATGGAGCTCAAAATATTCCCCTACATTTGGTTTTGTGAATTCATGTACTTCCCTAAGGCAGCACCTCTTCACCGTCAAGGTAGTTTCCACACGGCTAAATCAAATTTAGTCATGATATCCGGCTTAGAAAGAAGAAACGGCGTCCCAAAATTTGTCAGTTCTAACTTGATGTAATTAAGCCAACGGATTTTCAGGCCTCTCTCACATGAGAGCTAATCCCTAATGACCTCCCTGTTAAACAAGAGATGAGGGTTCTCCAAGATCGAACACCACAAAAGCAGGGGGGCCAGTTTGAATGATATCCGTCACATAATCCACCCCAAGCTCCTGATGCGTGATAAAAGTTGAACATGCAGGTGGAACGACCAGGATGTGCCTCAAAACCCTATTTTATGCGCCCTGGAGGGTAAATATGTTACAGCATCCCCAAATACCTGATCCTAAGGTGAGGGTTGGGAGACTGCTTCTAAAGACCTCCAACAAGGCAGCAACCGTTGTTTTCCCCATTACGGTTAGCAAGGTTGAAAAAATACCCAAACAAAAAGACAAAGATGCTAAAGCAAGTATTGTCATACGAAGCTACAAGAACGGAGAATCAGCTACACAAATGTCTAAAACTGACCCATAATATGTTGTCATTCTGAAAATAAATACACATCCACCTTTTTAGAATGCAATTAGCACATTTAGACACTGCCATATAAGCATAGAATGTTACTGTACTAGTCCAATTTATGACTACTGATATATTACATTTTATGGTCTTGCTTGACAGCACACCAGTCACCAGACAATTATGTGAGCATCACTAGAGAGCGGCTTTGGCTAAGCCCACATGTTTGGAGCCAGGAGTACATGTTATTGGGAAGAAGTGTGTTTACACAAAAAGTGCTTACCCTCCGAGCAGCTGTGATCCTTTTGTTTATTTATCCTGCTGGCTGAGTTTGAACATTCAGGGGCACACACATGACAGTGTAATGCTATTAAAGTGTCTTACATAACTAGGTAATTTATGGTGTTTTTCTCGGGAGCAGCACAATTGGGAGGTGGGTCATTAACCTACATGGAGTTTTTGGACCTGGCTTGACATCGCAATTATTACCTGATCTTTTAACCTCCACCAATATTATTCTACAGTTCTTTACATTCCACACAAATACATATTCATTCCCATGCTGTTTAATCGCATTGCTTCACATTCCTACACAATATTCCTTTAAAGACAGACCTACTGGCATTGCCAGTGCTTGTTTTCTCTGTTAATTGTGAGGCGCTACATTGCTCTTGTGGTGTATACGTGCTATACCAGTATATTTAGTAAATAATGAAACATACTGAAGAGTGTAGTTCTCCTACTTCTGTGCCTGATAGAAAGATTAAATAACCCAAACCATGGTTGCCAAACAACTGACTAGAAGTGTGATGAAACTTTCATCAAACATACTCGAATAATTAATGCCAAACTTTGTAAAACACCCAATGACAGACCCTAATAGAAGTCATCTATGAACATTTAATGTCGTCAGAAGTGAAGGTTGGTCAGTATCATTCCTTTGGAAGTTGTGATAGCCAAGCTAAAGAAGATCATGACAACTCAAGGAACACTGAGGAAGACAAAGCTGACAATGCCCTTCTATTTCAAGGGCATGACCTTCAGTAGTTCATGTAACACAGCTGGACACTATTGCAGTAGCAAATATCAGAGGCTGCAGGAAAATCGTGACGCTGAATGATTTATGTGGATTTATTTTATTTATATAAAGTTTGATTACCTCAAGTGTTATTGAAGCTAAAATAGCAGGAAGATAAGCAATCCTACAGAACTTATAAGGAGATGCAGAGACTCCCAGGTCTGAAAACACGATGACCTTCCCGGCAGGCCGAGACAGAGAGGCACTTAGTTCCAGAGTTTCACTAAGTGGACTCTGAGCCCTCTGTCATCTGGTTATACCTTGCAGAAAGACCAACATCAAGAAAGAACACGCCCCAGGTATCACATGTGCATGGTTCAATGCATCTTAGGTGATGAAGCACATGAGCTGCTTAATCCTTACTTGACACATAAAACCAAATTTTGACACCTTTTGAATGAAAACGACAAACTTGCACAATTGATGCTCATTTACGTTGAAGAGTTTTGAGAGATAGTTTATGAAGAAACTTAGTTACTGCATCATAAAAGCATGCAGAAAAGAGTAGATGTAAAGTTGCTCGTTTGAATAACAGGTGTGTACTTAGTAAGATTCTATGGTATTCTTTTAACGTGAAATAAAAATGTGAAAGTGATGACTCATGTGTGAAAGTATTACTAAATAGTTTTCTTTGGATAATGATATGTGAAGAATTAACAGAATTAAATGCAAATTAGATCACTTTAAGAACAATTATTGAAGAGTTGCTTATTACTATTGTTGCTCATGTTAAAGTGTGAACCAACAAAGAAAAATAAATGGTATTGCACGTAAATGCTAATTCTGATTCTACTGAACCTTTCACAGAATAATCTTTGTTTATATATGTACTAATGTAACATGCCTAAAACGAAAATAGCTTTTGAGATTTTTAGATAAAGTTACATGTTGGTACTTTTGAAATGCAGTAGTATATTATAGTTACACATGCCATTTACAATGGATTAACTTACTTCAGCGCATATTTACTGTGCAAATCATATCTAAAATAGCATTATTCATAATGAAAATGCATATTTGAATGCTTAAATTCTTGCTTATATTAGTCTAAATTCAAATAGGCCTGTTGGCTTATTCATGCATATTTTTCCTTTCCTCTTGCTTGACTCTGTCTCCATGGGAGAATATCTCAATATTACAAATGTATTGCAACTGTATCCTGTTTCAGGAATTTCCATGCGCTTACAAGGACCATTGGATACAATTATTTTTACACCAGGAACATCTGCCTGGGAAACTGCCATTTCAAACTTGGGCATGTGCCTTGTTAAAGGATCTTTGTTTAAAGGTCCACCTCAACTGGATGATCTGATCATTTACGTGACCTGAAACGCTTATATTTCTATAAAATGTGTTTTCTTTATATCTCATGACAAGCAATCTATGTGAACTGACCAATGGACTGAGTGATCCGATCTGATGAGGTAACCTTGGAGGTTCCATACATTTTTTTTGCCACCTTTCCCATGAGGATTGCTCCCTATCGGACTGAGAGACAACTATCGGACTGGCGGACTCTCCTGACTGGTGCATATATTGTGAGCGCTATTCCAGGTCATCTTTCCCCCATGGGAGAGAATCTTTGAGCTGACATGGTCCATGTCCTTTCCTGAACTCTCCTTCTAGAACTTTGGTAATTGATGGCGCAGAGTGATCAATTTTATTATTCTGCATTCTTAACTTTCAATGCCTGATATTGTTGTATATTACTTCCTAAATATTGATAAATCTAATCATTGAATAATCCTCTTTCTATCCCACTATGACTAGTCTGCAATAATTGATTGTGCATTTCCATAGTTTAAATGAGGGATGGGAATTCTAATAGAGAGGTCTCTAGTCAACAGGTCCTAATGTTACTATTATGTATAGCTTTAACCTCTTCAATGCCCATGACGAGCTGGTCTCGTCATGGGCCGCGGTTGCGCTGTGCCCATGACGAGACCAGCTCGTCATAAACCCCGCCCGCTAATGAAACGTCCGGCACAGGGCGGGGAAAGGGGCGGGCACTGAAGGGGTTAACTGAGTTACTTGTTTGTATGATCCTAGCTCGTCTAAATTTCTTCAGGAGAGATGGTTTAGCAGTAATAATTCTGTACCTCTATAGTGTAGTATTGAGAGTCATATACATGAATGTAATTACTAGCTTATAAGTCAGTTATCCAATTCCTGGTCCCCATTGGATAACTGGATTGGACCCCCTATATCAGACCCCTCCTGACGTGGTTCAAGACCCATCGGAGGACCAAGGTAAATGACTTTGATGTGTAGTACCAGGAAAACTTAAGATCAAAGTAAATGGGCCCAGTGGAGCTACAACATGTGTTTAACACTGTTCCAATGGCAGGAGGTGGAGTTGAGGAAATCCTGAGGACTTATGATCTTTCCACTGACTGACTGAGTCTAGTTGCTGTGTTGTGGAAACATTGAATATGATGCAGCTAACATTTAGGTATTCCCAAATATAGATTATCACAAAAGTCTAGTTTTCAGAGAAAAATGGATCTTACAAATAGATAGTGATCTGCCTCTGGAATTAGAAGCAGCAAGATCGGCCAGAGGATTCTAGCTGGAAGTGGCATGATCTCATTATTGCCCCACGGCACCATGGGGAGTAAAGGGCAGATTTACATCTAATAAGACACCAAAGATTTGAACAATGGGGCCAATGAGAAGAAGCAAGCAGCCAAAATACTTAATTGCATCTCTTGTTTTGCTCGCACAGGGGCCGATTCACAGAACTAATCTGAGACAAAATCCTAAACGTACTACTTTTGGTATTCACAGAAGGCACTTACGATTTATGGTATTCACAAAAATCTCTTATGGCTACTAACTTTACGTCCTCACTCGGGCTGGAATGTCCGCAACCGGAGCGGAATTTCCACACCTGGAGCGGAATTCCCGCACTTGTGCCAGAATTTCCGCCTCAAAGCTGAAATCTCCGCCTACGGGCCGGAATCTCCCCTTTCGTCCCAGAATACCCGCATTTTGTCCGTTTGACCATTACACTCAATGCTGAACACCTGTCCAAGTGCCTAAAATCCCCCACCATGCATCAGCTGACACACTGCAGCCAAACCCAGCCCTGCAGCACATATAAAAGGAGAGCAGACACACTCAAATTCTTTCACCATGTAGCTGAATGTGTTTGTTGCTCTGCCCCTTGCCATGAGGCTAGAAGACTGGAGGACTAGGAGGAGGAGAGTAGAGATGATCTTCAGACAAATGATCAACCTATTTGGGATGTCCAGCCAAAATGTCAGGGCCAGATACCGTTTGCCTCCAGAAGTCATCTTGAAGCTGGTATGTGATTGGGAGGAGGATCTTGACTCGGTGACCTGCTGCTCCCATGCCATTCCAGCCTATCTGAAGGTCCTTTCTGCTCTCCATATTTTTGCGACTGGGTCATTCCAAAGGGTCACCAGTGATGTTGTGGGCATCTCCCAGGCAAGCCAGTCGTGGTGCTTGCAACAGGTACTGAGCTGCATCAATTCTAGAGCCCACCTCCACATACGAATGCCCCATACACTGGCCTGCAGACAAAGGGCAGCTAGGGATTTTTATCTCATCTCTCGCTTCCCACGTGTGCTGGGTGCAATTGGACCAGTGGAGCACCCTCCATTGGAATGCAGATTGCAGCGGAGGAGGTGGGAAACCATAAGGGGGGGTGTAAATTGCCTCGGAAGCCTCGAGGCGAGAGCCGCATGGCCTCATGTTTCAGGTTGGTTAAGTCCTTAGGGGGTAGGGGAGGGGACAAGGGCCGGCCCACTGGAGCAATCCTGCTACTGTGGGGGCCACGTCCCTTGACGGGTCATGCCCGCTCCTCTGATTTAAGGACTAGACCAATTTTTGCTTGCTGCTTTGGTGTGGGAAACAACACACCTGATCTTCCCCGCTGTCCTTGGCTCCAAGTTATGGCTGATTGCGCGCTTAGCAATTTTATTTGGCAAGAACAGTACACTGCAATTGGCAAGATTGTTTGTAGGGAGCATTGGGCAATGACCCTCGTGTATGGTGCGGGGGAATTTTTAGATGGTACAACCCCCTATGTGGGGTTTCAGCACCCCAGGTTGAACATAGGGGAGGGGAAGCAACAGAATTCCTGATCTCACAGGAGACAGGGCAAGGGGCCGGAACTAGTTTGAATGAGGGACAGGGTCCAAGTGCCGTCACCGGCTCGCAACTCATGTTTGGGGGGCCTACGTCCTTGCTCCACGCACCTGGTTTGCGAACGGCATGATCTCGTGCCATCCGTTGGCTTCGCAGACACGGGAGTTTCTTGACCGCTTTGAATGGCAGTAAGGGTGCTCTAGGATGGACTCGCCTTTGTCTTGTTTCCCAGAGCAAGGGAGGGGAACAAACAGTGTCATGCAAGACGTGTTTGTGATAGGATTGCAGATCCTGGTAGCGTGTGTTCAATGTGTAAAGTAGCGCTGGCGAATGCTGATTCTAGTGTCGCACAATATGTGGGCGTTTCTATGTATGAGTCGCCGTGAACACCTCCAGGTCGGAACTAGTGTTTTACACTGCCTTCAGTTGACGTTGCTGTGCGTCTGCCTTGGCTGTTACCGGGCATGGTGCCCTGGGTGGGTCAAAAAAGTATATCAGTTTGTGATTGAATATTGGTTGGGTTAAACTAATATGTGCTGCTTGGGTGCCTTAAAGTGGGAAGGCCACTCGGGGCAGTGTTTCTCACTGTGGCCGAACATGAATGAATAATGTCTTCATTCACTATTACCGTCCATGGCTATTGCTCCATCCTTTTCAGCAAGGTATTCCACAGCGGAATGTTCCTTTACTTTGATCGATTCGTTCAATGCTTCTCTCATAGAACTATTTGCGCTAATTTGAATTCAGTAGTTGGATGACGCCCATGTCTCAAATCCATCACTATTTCATTGACGGTCTGGTGACTTGTGTCAAGGAAAGGCCGCAGGGGTGCATTCACAGCGCAAGTTTGGAAACGCTTTTCGCATTGATGGGTAGAGTGATACTTGCTGGGGCTACGTGGGACGGGAGCCAGTTGGAGGTATGGCATCATTGGTAGTACAGGGGCCGTTTTAGTGGGCGGGATGTTGTATGGGAGAGTAACAACAGAAGGCGTGTGGCTGTTCGCCATGTGTGTCGACAGTGGCCTGTGCTGGGTGTGCGCACTAGAGTAATGCGGCGATAAAGTTGTAGTTGTGTAGGCGGTTGTGACGGTGAGGTAACTTCAAGTGGCTGATTATGATCTTGCACAGCCTCATCATTTCAAACCAAGGCATGTACAAGACCGGACGTCGGAGCCATAGTCGCTGCTCATTTACTGATGCAACTATCCCCCAATAATATGGTGTGGGTGTAGTGTCACTTTTGAAGTATGAAGCGCGTGCCAGGTCAGAGGCCGCAAATCGCCAGTCGACGGCACATGGAGCTATGCACAATTTTCAGACTCAGGAGTCACAGACTTAGGCAATTATCGCCCATTAAGGCTGGCTTGCAGGTGTGGTGTTTCTTTCTGTGGTTGGGTGTCAGGCGGGGAACTTTCACGTGGCATTAGCGTTCTGGGTCGGTAATCCAACCATCGGTCATTATTGTGACGCCATATAACGCAAACCTCACCTGTGGGTGTCAGGCATAGTGATATTAGACCAGTTACATTACTTAGAATGCTGAGTACATGGGTCACACATAAGATTTGAGCACTACGGCTCTATTTCCAAGGACCAAGACAGAGCAGTTGTTTGGGGTCAGAATCATCAGGCCACGAGGGGCATGTCAGGGTGATTTCTTACCGGCAGGTAGCCAGTTGTAGAGGCATGCTTTGATCCCATCTAATAGATGCTTCTGGGGGTTCTTCCGCCCTCCACCCCTCGTTAACCGCGCAAGTGAAGTTGCAAGAGGACCGGGGGTAGAACATAGATGTTCTGGCTTGTGTGTACAGTTCCCCATCGGTTGCCTATACACAGGAAAGATCTGTTGGGGGACCTTTTCCAGGCTCCTATTTATAAGTTTCCATGTGGGCCTGGCAACCACGTTATGTCATCAAATATATGGGCTTGGGGCAGCTACAGTGCTCCAAGCTTCATGTCGGGCGCTATTTGAATTCATCAACCTAGGTCATCTATCAAATCCTGGGTGTGTAGATCTCCTGCGTTTTCACCCTTGGCTAGATGTAGGGATTGCACCATGGGTACCGGTTTCACATAGGAGTGCGGGCCATCCAGCCGGACCCCGGGAAACGGCTGCAGTACACTAGTAACTAGTAATTGATTTTAGTACAGGCAGGCCGCCAACCTAGCTGGACCAGGTACCTAGGTCTCGTGCATCAGGCATAGGTGTCCAGTGGAATCACATAATTGGTGACTGCACCAGGACATGAAACTGCACAGGTTAGATTCCGACGTAAAGTTTCTGCACCACTGATTTTAACTGTGTCAGGTTTTCCCTAAGGACTCCTGTTAGATGCACCAGAAGCTGGGCAGGTGCGTACTTGGGGTAGGATGGTTTCATGGTATTTTAGCCTGAATTGACCAAGCTAGCATGACTTTTTTACACTCCGATCCGAACGGGACCCACTTTGGGGAAACAGTGGGTGGTGCTTGCTTTGTGCAGAGGACAGCAGGTTCAAAGAGCTTTCCTGGGTCCCCATTGGCTTTGCCAAATGATCAATGCACAGGAGGATGGAGGGTGATTACAATGGCCTCGCTGTTGGCATAATTGAATATCTACAAGGTACTACAAATAGGGAGCATATCAGATACCCAGCGGAAGTAGCACTGAGGATCTGATACACGTGATTGTAAGGCCTTATTGATGCCTTCTGAACAGTCCAGAGCACTACAAAGGAGGTGAAGATTAGGCCAAGTCCCTGTCTATTTGTGACTGTGTGAGGGGCACTCAGCAGCGAAGTAAGCTAAGATTCAGCACATTCCTGGTACACCTTCAGAAAAATGCAGGGTTTTGGGCTACACATGAATAGGCACTATCCAGTTAGCAGTGCATGAGGGCCAGTCCCAATAGGGTGCTGTTACCGCTACAGGGTGAAATAGAGGGGTGGATCACATATACGGACAACTACCAGTGCACATTTGGCATCAATAGTTAGAAGGAGTCTGGACGATGTGGTACTCCCGGAGGGTATTCTGGTGCACCAACTGGAGGTTATGTTGTATGTCCCGGTGGGCCTGGTCGCCACCTAGCGGGCCCTTCAACCTGCAGGTTGAACAGGTAATGCACATGGAATTAACAAGGGTTTCAAAGGTACAGCCGTGTGCAGCCACCCAGGGGAGTGGCCGGAAGACAGGTTAAGGTATCATGTGCAGGCAAACTGGGAGTATTCCTAAGGCACACTGTGAGGCACAAGAGGTTTGATGGGGTGCTGTGTTATTGTGCAACTATGTGCCAGCTGGAGTAGTTGTTTATACTGGTGTGCAGTTTTCAATAAAGGATGTTAGCATCCTAGCATTCCTTTGTTTTGTCAGGATCAAAGGTCTGTACGTGCGGCCTGGGATTGTCGCGATGGGCGAAGTTCTAGAAATGGAGGCATGGGTTTCCACCACTGACTTATTTGGTTGAGGGGCCCAGGCATGCGCTAGAACTGTTTGCTGGAGAAGCTGTGGCACTCCACTGAGATAAGTTGGTTGGGGGTCCCAAGCATGCGCTGGTACAGCTGGCTGTAGAAGCTGCGGCATGGACTGGGGGGGTGTCTCCCCCCCAAAAGTTAGGTCGGACACCGGGGAGGCATGATTCTACTTTCCGGGATAGGAGGGCACTGCGGCCATAATAAAATACTCTGGGTGTAAGTTAGGCAACCTTGGTAGGCATAGGTGTTACGATGGGCAGAGATAACCCCACTTGGAGTGTGGTGAGGGGCTCGGTCAGAGGTTGCCGGGGATTCCTCACGCAGTAGAGTTTACAGTGCCAGGCGCAGATTCGAGGAACAGGGGGTTTGGTCCATTAGGCATTGGCATGCTGCATGCTAAGTCCACTGGGAGTTTGAAAGAGGAGGGGTCGCACCTCCCACAGTGGGCATAGACTTATTTTGCTGGACATGGGAGAGACCCTGGAATCAGCAAGAAGGAGGTGAAGAGGCCTACCTTGGTGGGGGGCCCTGGCTGTGACGGTGACCACACCCAGAGCTGTGGCGGAGTTACACACAGTAAGGGTGCTAAAGCCAAATATCCCCAGGGAGGTCCTCGCGTTGGACCCTGGAGGAGCGACGGCGCCCCGTTAGTTCTATGGGCGGTTGTGGACCTGAGCAACCGGGGGATGCCTCAACGCTCCGCCCATCTTAGGGGGGGCGTGAGTAAGGGGGTGGACTGGTGGTCCACCGGTGGGAGAGGCTATCCCCTCCCCCCCAAATCTAACAAACACCGGTTGGCTATGGCCACGGTGAATTTTGGCTCATCAGGGGGGCAGGTGGCGAGGGGCTGCCTGCCCTGGGATCGCCCATAAGATAACCCACCATGTTGGCATATTTGTTATGCAAATAAACCTGCAGCAATTTTCTCCACAAAGAATGTGTCTTGTCTGATTATTTCTCTAAGGTGTTGCTGTGGGAGGGATGGGGAGTGTTGCCGATATTGGCACTAATGGGGAGTGATGAGGAGGTAGTGGTGACTAAGTAAAAAGGCTCTTAATAGTCGCAATATTGATCACAGCGAACACACACAAACGTCCTTCATCAGCACACACAACAGCTAGGGTGACCAACCGTCCGTAAATTTCACGGACAGTCCGTAATTTTGGCCGTCTGTCCGTTGTCCGTGAAGGATTCTTTAACGGACGCCATTTGTCCATAATTTTAACGGGGCACCGGTCGCACCACCCAAAAGCCGGCACAGCTTCCACCCACCTCCCTTCTTGACTCCGATGCTGTTGAGGTCGGGTGTAACAGACTCTGATGCAGTACCAAAGCTTAGATACCCAGCAGCATTGGAGAGGCACAGCGGGATGGCTACCCTCACACCTTCCGTCCTTGATGAGTTGTTAAGAGGTGCTTGAAGGTGACTGAGAGGGAGGGGCTGCAGCTTCAGGAGCAGGGGCATCTATTCAGATGCAAACAGCCCTGAATGCATCATGTCTCTGCAATTTAGAGGAGCCTCACGCATTTACTTTCTACCCAGTGCCCCAAACATCCTAGAACCGGCCCTGATTTCACGGAGGCAGCAGGTGGTTCTCTTCACAGAGTTTAATTACTGTCACTAAATTGTAAGCAAACCTTGGTTCTGCAAACATGCAGTCTATAATGCAATAAAATAAAGAAATGGCACAATCGCACCCACACTGGTTAACAAAGTATGGAGGACAATCAGTTAAATCAGTTCTCTTGGAGTATCTCCTTTAACCCCTTCCATGCCCATGACGGAACGGTTCCGTCATGAGCATCGGTTGCGCTGTGCTCATGACGGAACCGTTCCGTCATGGCCCCGCCCGCGCTCGAACCCTTCAGCACCGCGGGGGAATTCCCGCAGCGCTGAAGGGGTTAAGTACTGTACATCACAGTGGGGGATGGCAAAAGTAACATTTTGGAAAGAGAGCCTGTCCTCTTGTTGTCTTGTCCAGGAGGGGGTGAGGAGCCCTACCCCACCCTGGAAGAGACCCAGATGATACCAGAATAATGCATGCCCACCCCTGTGTCCACCCTGGTGGATCCTGTTCCCCCTCTTGTGATGGCTCCTGCCCCCCCCCCCCCCCTGTGATGGCTCCTGTCCCCCCTGTGGTGGATCCTGCCTCCGTCCTGGGTGGCTTCTGCCCCAGTCCTGGTATGGCTCCTGCAGCAAGGGTGAAGGTCTTTATGGACCTCTTCTCAAAAAGGCTCAGCTCTAGATTAGTATGAAAAGGTGGGCGAGTGAGTAAGTGAAGGGATGGGTGGATGGCTGGATGAATTAGTGAAAGGGTGAATGGATGAATGAAAGATTGAATAGATGGAAAATGAGAGGATGGATGGATGGATGGATGGATGGATGGATGGATGGATGGATGGATGGATGGATGGATGGATTGATTGATGAGTGAGTGGAAGGATGGATGAGTGAAAAGGTAAATAGCTGGTTGTATGGGTGGAAGGGTAGCTGGATTGGTAAAAGGGTGGATGGATGAGTGAAAGGATGGATGAGTGAAAAGGTGGATGATGAGTGAGTGGGTGGATGGATGAGTGAAATGATGGATGGATTGATGAATTGATAAGTGCAGGGTGAATGGATGGACGGATGAGTGAAAGGGTGGATGTAAGGATGGATGAGTGAGTGAAAGGGAGGGTAGATGGACAAAAGGATGAATAGATGAGTGAAGGAGTGAAAGGATAGATTTGATTTTGATTTGATTTATATGTTTATATAGCGCATTGAATCACCCTCGAGAGGGTATCTCAGCGCTCTGGATTTGCAGAGAAGCATTGGTCGGGGTATTAGGCTATAAACAGGGCAGTTTTCAGGATTTTCCTGAACTTCCAGTGGTCAGGGCATTGTCTTAAGGCAAGGGGAAGTTGATTCCAGATGAGAGGAGCCTGGTAAGAAAAGCTTTTTCCTCCCGTTCCTGTTTTTCTTATCTTGGGGATAGTTAGGAGCGATTTGGAGCTGGAGCGCAGAGTCCGGTGAGGGATGTAATGATGGAGTCTCTCCGCCAGATAGGAGGGGCCAGTGCCCCAAATCACTTTATGTGTAAGGCAACATATCTTGAACTTCACGCGTTGTCCAGTGTAGTTGGTGAAGGAGAGGTAGCGAGGCTGATCTGTAGGGCGCATTTAGGACCAAGCGAGCGGCGGGGTTCTGTATCATCTGTAAGTGGTCTAATGAGGACTCATTGGCTGCGATCAGGAGGGCATTGCAGTAATCTAGCTTACTCAGTACCAGGGTCTGCATCAGGGTCTTTCTAGTAGTGTCGGGGAGATAGGGGAATGCTTTCCTTAGAAGGCTCAGGATGTGGAAGCATGAGCCCACTGTGTGAGAGACATGTTTCTTCATAGAGAGAGTCTGTTCGAGGTGAACTCCGAGGTTCTTGACAGTGGTCGCCGGGGTAGGTGGGCGCCTAATTCTGGGGGCCACCATTGAGGAGTCCACAGGAGAGGGGCATCACCGAAGAGCAGAACTTCCGTATTTCCGGCATTCAGCTGGAGGAAATTACTTTCCATCCATCGAGATAAAGCCAGCATGCCCGTGGAGAATGTGGATTGAGCTGTCTGAGAGGTTTTGTTAAAGGAGAAAGTGAGCTGTGTGTCGTCGGCGTAGGATATTGGGACGAATCCATGGTGTCTCAGTAAAGTGGCCAAGGGAGCTATGTAGATGTTGAACATAGTCGGGCTTAAGCATGAACCCTGTGGCACCCCCTTGGAGAGGTCTTGCGGTTTAGACCGGAACGGGCCGAGGTTGATAGTCTGAGAGCGCTTGGAGAGGAAGTTGGTCATCATTTCATAGATGGATGAGTAAAAGGATGGATAAGTGATAGGGTCAATGGATGGATTCATGAGTAGATGGATGGGTGGGTGGATGGATGGAAGGAAGGATGGCTAAGTGAAAGGGTCGATGGAGAAAGAAAGGGAGGATGGATGGATGACTGAAAGGGTGGATGGGTGGAAGGATGAGTGACTGGGTGGATGGATGAGTAAGTGAAAGGATGGCTGGATGGGTGAAAGGGTAAATGGCTGGATGGATGAGTGAATGGATGGATGGGTAGAAGAGTGGATGGATGAGTGTACAGATGGATAGGGTGAAAGGGTGGATGGATGATGGATGGATGAGTGAAAGGATGGATTGAAGGGATGTATGAGTGAAATGATAGATGGAAGGATACATGATGGACAGGTTTGCAAATGGTTGAATATGTGGGCTTACTTATATACTATTGCGCGACCTCCTCTGATGTGTCTGTGAAACTTATCTATTGTCCTGAAGTTTTGTCCTGAATTTTGACCTCCTGTCCTGAATTTGTGTCCTGAATTTTGACCCTTTGTCCTGAATTTTTACACTCACTGTCCTGAATTTGTACCAATGCCAGTTGGTCACCCTAACAACAGCCCAACAATAATGCAAAACCATTAATAATACTGTCTGACAACGGATTTTCTTACTCACGAGCACAATGTTTTCGCAGTTTATTGTTGGGCTGTATTTTCTGAGGTACACACACACGACGAGGGATACAGTCATGGACAAAAAAATGTCATGCGAGATACCGGTCCGGACGTGGGAGACTTATGGTATGACGGGCAGGTGGGGGGTGAGGCGGGAGGGGTTTAATTAAAAGGGTTATGTGCAGATCTCTGCTGTAAGCCGTTTACCTTGAATCTTACATATTTTGTGCATTGTTTCCGTGTGACAATGATGATGTGGCCTGTTGAAGTCTTTAATCAATTAACAGGAAATACATGCGCCGTGACGGGAAATCACAACAGCAGGCAACGAAGCTCTGATCTGCTGCACGTCCCGTATCAAATGATGGACTACACAGTAGCTGGTGAACATACTGTCCTGTCCTTGAGGGCGGTAACTTTTTTTGTTTTGAGGCAGCTGCATAGTGCTAATTTATGACAATTTCCTGTGTCTATTTGGAAAAGAGGTGGTCTTCTGGGCCCCTACCTCTTCTGAAA
Organism: Triturus cristatus; assembly: GCF_964204655.1. Classification (NCBI taxonomy): domain Eukaryota; kingdom Metazoa; phylum Chordata; class Amphibia; order Caudata; family Salamandridae; genus Triturus; species Triturus cristatus. The sequence goes on along the minus strand of NC_140579.1, from coordinate 1,065,101,796 downwards.
TACCTCACGTAGGAGTCTGGTGTTAACATTTGTAATGACGCATCCGTCACGTTACCCTTCATGTCTAGTGTTCAGAGCATATGACGCACTTTAAAATAATAGAGAATGGTTCCCTGGAGGAATCCAATTCCTACAACATGTCGTCGCTCTGAAGACGGCGCACTTGCCTATTTCGGATGCGGTGAAGTGGAAGCCGGAAAATTAGCTGTCTGTGTCATGGCTGTGCGATTAAATATGTTGTGATGTGGCTTAGCTGGTTGTGTTGGGTTGCCATTTTTCACACTCAAACTAAGATTTCACACACCCAGGGGTCGCAGAGCGAGCAGGAATGCTAGCTTCATGCGCAAATAACTGGCAGGGACCCCTAAAGTAAAAACGACTTTATTTATTTTAGGGTTTAGCATTAGCAACAAACCGTTCTGTGGGATCGCAACTTATGCCCAGAGAAATCTCAGATAGCAGAATAAATAAGACATTCAGCGCTAAGGCATTTGTTCGTTATGCTAACAGAATATCATTAAAAGAAAAGAAAACTCACCGCCGCCTCAGCTCCTGACTGCATGCAGCCTACATAGAGAAAAGGGAGAGTGCGCATGACTGTTTTGGTCGGCCCCAGGCCGACCAAAGCAGTCAGGGCCCAAAGCATTGGGCTAGCCGCTCCCCTCCTGCCATGGAGCGGGACCGCCCACCCGCCCTCCTACAACCAGGCACTTCTGCTTTCACGCAGTGCAAGAAGCAGAAACATACAATGGTAGTTTTACCAATGTATGTTTCTGCTTCTTGCACTGCGACCAAGCAGTGAGGCGACGCCCCCACGCTTCTATGGAGGAGCCACCACTGATAGGGTGACTTGTCCATACTGAGGCAGTCAGAAATCCTTCCTGGGTGAGTGAGAGATTCACTAGTTTTGTCAAGTAAGTAAAAAGTGTATTGCAATATATTTGGCTAGATTGCTGGGAATTGGGTCCACTGGTGTTTCTAGAAGGGGGCCAGATGGCTCTCATGACCCAGCTCTGTTTATCCTTGCCCTGCCTTGAGACCCTGTGTCACAGCTGTTGGATGTGTGAGGAAGCATCACAGAAAATAAAACAGACACTGCACCTTGCCACACACATTAATTTGTCCACCTACCTTTTGATGCCAAGCAGTGCTGTTTTGCTTAAAATAGTTAAATCGTATTTTGTATATACTTGTATGTAGATATATACGCACACCTGTACATACAAAGTCAGATTTAAACATCTCTTATTTAAACCATGACTTTATATGTATGTAGGTTTACTTTTTTTATATACAGTTCTATATACACATGCAAAGTCATATATAAACATTAGGAAAGCATACACTTGCCCACATTTACATATATATTATGCAACTTTGCACCTTTGTAGGTGGCCACACCAGTTTTATTTGTGGTGCAATTAACCCCTTTACTCTAAAATCCAATTTTAGCCATGTCACTGATGGGGTCCACTGAATGGTTTGAGGGGCTGTAATTTTAGTTACCTTTAGTAATCCGTCCTGCCCTGTTTTGTCTCAGAAATGCCAAGTGGCCTTGGATTTACAAGTGGTGATCCGGTTAGATAGTTGATTTGGACAGCTGTGTCAGTGACCGATCAATCGATTTGATCTTAGACTCAAAGAACCATACAACATTTTGTGCTTTAGCAGCTGGGTCCATCAAATGTAATTGACCTGCGGGTGTTGCAAGCCATTCTAACCAATTTGAAGAGCTGTTTGCGTTGGGTTTTAGCTCAGTTAATGAAAGATCTAAAGTGGGGTGCTTTTGCATCAAAGATGTTTTTCTTATATAAGGATCTTGTAGATCTGAGGTAAGTAAGGTTGGTGGTGGAACATGATTGTCTTAATCATTTTTCCACCAGTCTCACAGCAATCCATTCCTCAAAGAAAGCCGTATTCAACTAGGGAACCAATCATTTTGGTCTTTTTTTTGTTGCTGTTAAGTGGTGCTAGATTGTTAAACATTTTAGAAATACTGTCAAAATAGAGGACTGTGGAATGGTTGAGGTCTGAGTCAGAATTGATCGGGGAAGTAAATTCTGAACCCTTCAGCCAAAAATGTTGAGGCCCATATCACGAAACCCTAATAACGTCTTTTTAGTTTGGTCTCTAGTGTGAGGCTCACCTGGATTTACTGCAGGGGTGAAATGATTGGAAGCGATGCTAAGTCCCAACTTCCCTCACCTACCCACTCCGCCGAACTATGTCAAAGCAAAAGAGAGCAGGTGGGGAAGGAGGGAAACAAAACAAGGGAAGGAAGAAGGGGTAGACGTCCACTGGAGCCTCTGTGGGGTGATTTCTGGATCTCCTGTAAAGGAATATGCCAAGTATGTGAGGGAGAACAACTCCCAAGGACTGTAGAATACTCCCAGTGTCTATGTTGGAAGAACCATAGGAGTGAATTGGACCTTTATAAAACTAAAATCCGTTACTTCTGAATTGGGGAAAAAACAAAAAACTAATTACCCTGGGCAGGGTCACTTTAAACAAAACAAAAGTGGGATATCCAAGACTAATAACCTAGTCTCTTTGCTCCTTTTTTAGGTCTCGGCTGCGAAAGGCTGCGCTTGCGCAGTCTCGCTCCGAGATTTAATGAGTTGGAGTGACTTTGAGAAGAGGGGCTTGCACCCGCCCCTCTTCTCTCCTGTTCTCCATTGGCTGGCCTCTTAAATGCTGGCCAGCCACTGGAGAAGAGGTCCAGTCACTCCGTTGAAGCCCCGTCCTTTTCGGATCGGGGGGCGTGTTTTTTCGTTGCTTTTCGCAGGGCGTGTTTTTCTCTCCTCCAGCCAATGGCAAGAGGAGAGAAAAAGAAACACGCCCCCGAATCCGAAACCGAGGCTGCGTTTCTCCGAGGCAGTTCTTCTCTGCCTCGGAGAAAGGCGGTGGTGTCCCGGCGTTGCTCCCTCACCTGCTTCTTAGCCACCTTGGATTGTTTGACAAACATTTACACATAAATAGGCGTGAAAGCTAAGACGTGCGTGGTTCTGTTGGTTGTTTAATTTTCACCCCTCAAGAGCGACTAAAAATATACCTGCTTTTTAACCAAACAAAAAAATCTGTGGGGTTCATTGTCTCTGTTGTTTCAACCGCTCAACGCATGGAACTCTGGGACCTGTGGTTTCCGATTGTCGATTGTGTGATTGGCAAGGCCATCTCTTCGTACAGGGTTCAAACTGCAGTTCCCATGGACACTTGCGGTTGTTTCGGGCAGACGGGGCCTCTGCCGTTTGTTCACTGGGAGTGTTTTCTCTTATTTGAATAAACAGCGAAAGGAAAATGGCGGCGAGTTTGGCGAGAAAATAAAGGGAGGAGAAGGAGCTGCTGCTGCGCTCGGGACATCGCACTACCCGTGAGTTGATTTATAGGACTCAAAAAAAACTCTCCCTTTGCATTTAAGAAAGTTTGGTATTGAATATGTTTACGGCAGTTAAACTTGTATTTTTTGTTTGTTATGCCTAGCCTCCCGTTAAGGGTGGGAAACGGCAGTATCTTAAACCGCAACTCAGTCAGTGCCTTATGAGAACGGCACCATCCTATTGAAATATCAGCTAGTGTCTGTGTTTTAAACGCAGTTTGTATGTACAAGGCTGAACATGTTATTCGCAGAGGTGGGAAGGTCGTAGTCTGGACTGTGGGGTGTGTAAATGGTGCATTCACTGAAGATGGTAAATATTGTCAGTAACTATCTGCCAGGCACCATGTCGGTCTCTCCATGATCTCTGCCCTTGCTGTACTATCTATTTTTGTTGTGCAAAAGATGTTGCAGTTATCTTGCCGTTTCTCTTTAAAACGAGCAGCTCTGCAGTAGCGGGCTGGAGTGGGGAGTCTGAGCAGGTTGCCTCATCCGGACCCACCACCATGTCCCCGAATTGAACTCTGCTGGTGTTGGCAGCTAAGCTTCTTTGCATTCCTTTGAGAGGGAAAAAAAAAAAAAGTGAACGACAGGCCTTTAAAATAAAATGGAATACACTCCAGTTCTCGCGGCGGCTTTAATGCGTGATCCCGTGCCTGCTGAAAGGCGAACGATAACTTGGATGGCCGGGCAGTTCGCTTCGATGGAGCCGCCGAATTTCTGGCAGCTTGCGCAGGAGGCGACCTGGAAGAAGCCGAGGCCATGCTACAGGGCAAAGGCGGGAGCGACCTACTCAACAGCACCAACGTCGATGGCATCAGCGCACTTCATCAGGTGAGGGGCGTCATGGGTTGTATGATGTCACAGTGACGTCAGTTACTGGACGTGGTATTGTTGTAGTGACGTGTTTTTGAATTGACATTTTGGCCGCAGACGTTTAATTTGCAGGCGGCCCCCATCCCGTTTTGATTTGTAGGAGCCCCTCTCCCCCACTACAGCCCGTTTTCTCAGACGTCCTCCCATTTGGCGTGCTTGTTTTCCCAGGCAGGCCCCCTGGTGGTCCCTGCTGGGGGGGGGGGGGGGTTGGAAAGCCGCCCCTTGCGGGTCAGACCCGGTGCATGGTGTATGGGTGTGTTTTCCTCGGAAGGGGTGGGGCAGCGTGATCTCTGCGGAGATATGGGGGGCACCTGGGCTGCTGGTGACTCTGCTCTCACTTTGGCCTTTCCTAACCCCCGCCCCCTCCGCCGCGCTCTCCCTCCCGAGTCACTTTTGTTTGTGAAAGGCCCCTAAGTGCGCGCCCATTCACACCCCCCCCCCCCCCCCCCCCCGGACCTTGGTGTCTGGGACAGCCCTGGGCAGAGGATAGGCTTCATTGGGCTGTGGAGAGAGCGCTGCTGCTGAGCTGCAGGTCCGGGCACTCGGGGGCAGGGCACGAGGAGCAAGGGCAGAAACAGGGCAGAGGTAAAGGGCAGGCGGCGAGGACAGTGAGGGCAAACGGGGTGGAAAGTGATTAAAGGTAGCGGACAGGCGTCAGAGAGGGGCAGAAACAGGAAGAGACAGAAGTGTAGAGGTGCAGGACAGGTAGTGAGCAGGAGGGGCAGAGAGGCGACAGGAGCAGGGTGGGCGAGTTATAAAGTGGGGACGATGTGGAGTAATCGGCCATTCTACACCCTGACGGCCTACTTTTTAATTCAGTTTGGCGCCCCTCCCCCCACAATGCATGACTAGCTTTGGTGAGGCCTTATTGTGGAATATATCGGTGAACTCGCGCTGATGGGATTATTGTTGGCAGGACTCCCACGTCAAAGGCTGGTGGCTGGATGTACTGCAGGCGGGGGGGTGGACCTGGAGGTTGTAGACTGTCTACCATAAGCCCCAAAACGCTGGAGAATAGTGCACTGAAGATGCTGCCAGTGAACTGTGGGCCTGAAAGAAGGAATGCAAGTGTGGGTGAGTGTAGAACTTCGACCTTAGCACTTCAGCTCTCTTGCACGTTTTCTTACTACATTATAACGAGTGTCTTTTATGAGATTTTCCCCAAGTTTCACAGTAGATGACGGCATGGGTTCTTTTGCATCAGTGTCGCTTTGATTCCTTAATGCACTCGGTGTAATTGACACTGATGTCCAGCACCCATACTCGTAAAAACAATAGTCTGTGAAAATGTGTCCTCCTTTCTTGGCCCAGAAATAGCTTTCTCTTTGACTCTCTCTCCCTTCCTTTCTAAATTACCTTTCTTTTCCCCTTTTCCCATTTCTGTTTCTTCCTTCCCCTTCTGGGTAGTCCAGGCAGCCAACTGTGCTTCAGGGCCCTCCTCTCTTTGGGTAATGACGCTCTGGTGATTGTGCCAATCAGTGCCTTCAGGATGTCTTAAGGTCTAACAATGTCCATTCCCCGCCTTGCAGGGGGATGACGGAAGCATTAGCCGCTGCTCTCAACTCCCCACTTGCTTGCCCAGTACGAGAGGAATGAGAGAACTCCTTCAACTCTGCATCATTTCGACTCGTAAAAACAGCTAGCCAGCAGGTCATAGTAACAAGCATTTACAATGCAACGGTCTCGGCATTGTTAAAGTTAGAGCTATTGGCATTGCTCATGACAATGCCGTTTCTTTAAATGTTTTAAAAACAAAAAACATAAACAAAAATAATGTCATGAGCAATGCCAATAGCTCTAACTTTACCAATGCCGAGACCATTGCATTGTAAATGCTTGTTCCACAAGAAGAGAATTAACAGAAACTAAGCAGACTCTAAGAAGCACACCTCTAATCATAAAACCATCAGAAACAAAGTTGCCAGGAAGCCAAGGGTTAAGAGCCTGCAACTTCAAAGAAACAATGTTGCCATGGAGCCAAGGGTTAAGAGGCTGCGACAAAAATGAAACAATGTTGCCAGGAAGCCAAGGGTTAAGAGACTGCAACTTAAAAGAATCAATGTTGCCAGGGAGCCAAGGGCTAAGAGGCTGCGATGAAAATTAAACAATGCTTGCCAACCGGCAAGAGACTACGAAACAAAGTGCTCCGGAGGAGCACCAAACACCCAGGAAGAAGAAGGTAACAGGGGAGGCCCTGTGACCCAGAGCGAAGCAAGGTCAAGAGCCAACTGCGGTCAACAGAGGGATGGGAAGAGCTACGGCGTGAGCGGAGGAGGCCTGGCGAGATCCGTACTGGAACGCGAAGCGCGTTACCAATGTGGATCCCTCCCTTATATACACCCCAGGCTCTGTATCAAATTATTTTTGATGAGTAACAAGGAGAGAAGATTGACTGTAGAGACATCTTTGTTGCCCCTGGGAAGACTGAAGACTCCAAGAACAAGCATTTGCAATGCAATAGGTCTTGCATTTGCGAGAGTTTAAGCTATTGGCATTGTAAATGACAATGCCTTTTATTTATCTGTTTTGCTAATTAAAACATAAATACAAGCCATTGCCATTTACAATGCCAATAGCTCAAACTCTTGTAAATGTGAGACCTATTCAAAGAAGCAGCCGCCGTTGTCCCGGCTGCTTGGAAAATTAAAGCACGCATGGCGAGTTGAATGTTGCAGGAAAGGAACGTCGTACCTGAAGTAGGAGAAAGTCATTAAAGAAAAAAGTGCTAACGGACGAAAAAAGACGAACCATGTAACAACTGAAGTAAAATGGCCAGTCCTCATGGGAGGTTGGTTACAAATGAAGACAAGGCAGTACTAAAGAGGGACTAATGAGCCTATTAATGAATCAGAAGCCAAAAAGTGGGGGTAAACATGAAAGCAGATCCTACAAGACTTAACTGTGGTGAAGCCTTGCCTTTATATACATGCAGCTGATGGATGGTGGAAGCTCGGGAAAATCTGTGGGGTGCCACAAGTCACCAGAACCATAAAGGGGAGCAGTACACCAGGTCTTTTTGTTGATAATGGAATTTAGTAGCTCGGAAATAAAAGTGAGAAGCTGAAAAGGTTGCCAATGCCAGCTGCAGGAGATAAGCGATGTTAGAAATGGGGATCTCTAGTTGGCAGTGGCAGGCGCCAATGTCCAAATAGGGACCCTTCTTGCTAAGTCAGAGTAAGGGGGCTACACCCTTTGATAACCCCTGCTCAACCCTGTGGTAACATAGCACAAGCAGACAGGCCTATCTCCGAGGCAGTGTGTGAAGCATTTATGACCATACACAATAACGCAGTGAAGACACTACAAAGGGACACCACACAAGTAGTTATAGAAAAATTAGTATCTTTATATAAGCTTAACACAAGGCTCAAAAGCGATCAAGAAGCCACAATGCACGTAAATATAGATTCACTTAAAAAGCAATAGAAGCAATCAACAGCGTGTGAAACGAACTTAGTTCGAGGCCAGGGTCTACGCGACCCGGTGATGCACAATCTACCTGAAGTTTAAAGGGGCACGGCACGCAGCTTCGGGAGGAAGCCGCAATGATGACAGGCGGACTCGCAGCAGCCACAGCTCCCAGCTGCAGCGGTCCGCGGTGTGCACTCACAATGATCCTGAGACGGTGATTAAAGGTGGGCACTCAGCGGCACAGCTCCTCAGCTGCAGCGGGCCAACGTAGCGATGGCGATGATTCTCGTAGCACAGATAGATGCGGGCTCTCGGCGGCAACAGCTCTTCAGCTACAGCGGCCCACAATAACGATAACGATGATTCTCGTAGCACAGGCAAATGCGGGCTCTCCCCGGCAACAGCTCTTCAGCTGCAGCGGCCCAGAATAGCGATAGCGATGATTCTCGTAGCACGGGCAAATGTGGGCTCTCAGTTGCAACAGCTCCTCAGCTGCAGCGGCTAGCGATAGCCAGGATTTTCAGCCCGCGTTCCCCGCAGTAGACCCAGAAGCTCTGGAATTCTCGACATAAGCCTCACCTGTGAGTAGAATCCCCCTCAATAGGAATTCAGAAGGCTGATGGGTGAAGTCTAATGTCCCTGAGACTTCAGCAGGAGGCAAGCTCAAATCAGGCCCTTGGGTAGTTGCTTCAGCAAGATGGATAGAAGTTTCAAAGTCCTTTCACTCTAGTTACACGGACAGAGGTTCATCTTGACATCCAGAAATAACACACCGGGTAGGGGTTTTAACACAGATATTTATACCCCAAAAGTCTTTGTTCTCAAAAGTCACAAGTCACTGACCCCAGCCAGAACCAGTTCGAGGTGGTCCTGGAGCACTTTGTTTACAAGGCCATCAGACACAGAGTGGGAGTTTGAGCCACCATTCACCTTGCCAGGTACAGTCCTGCTCAGATCAAAGGGTCACCCCTCCCCATACTCCAACTGCAGATCTCTCTGTTCAATCCAGGTTGGGCTCAGCATGCCCTGTCCCTCCAAAACCAGACAGCCAATACACAAAACAACAGAGCACACTGGAACACTCAGGCAAGAAAATACCCACTTTCCAAAAGTGGTATTCTCAAACATGGAATACAAAAATAATCCTCACCAACAGATGCACTCTAATATTCAGAGTTTAGGCATACTAAATTCGACTTTCCAAACATGTTCCTTGGGTCAGCTAGGATTATAGGGAATACCAATTCATACAGTCATTTTATAATGGGGAGCATTCGCACTGTGGCACTGGATGGCAGTGGCACAGCACCCAAAGCCTCGATTGGGTGTACATCAATTACATTAGACAATGTTAGCAACAGTCGAGGAAGAACGTCTTGATTTCTACAGTCACATAACTAATTATTTAGTTTTCGCAAAATTCTATTCACAGCTTGTGTGAACGTCTGGGGTGGCACTGTTACACTACAGATGTTCCTTTGACACCCCACATGGCTGCAGGGTGGTCTAAAAGAGCTGTTGTGAAAGCTACGGGCCAGAACCTCTGAATGGTTTTATGACGCATGGCTGTGATATCACAAAAGGCGGAAAGGCGTGAAGCCACAGCGTTGCACGGACCTGCAACCCTGCCACACCGCAGAGAAGTACAAAGCGTGGGGGACGTGGGCTGAGAAATTGGTCTTACAGCGAATTCGACCTTTAAAAAATAAATTGAAATTAAACTCACCCCATCCCAAAGAAAGGCAGCTTCAATGCAACCAGCATGTACACGCGCATCGCCAGTCCAGTGTTCTCAGTGGTGAACGTTGATTTGAGTGGTCTGCTGTTTGTGAACCATGCTGAAAATATCATGATTCCCTTTGCGCCAAAGAGGTCTTAAATGATTGAGGGCCTATGATTTCCAGACTCTCTTATGAGACTACGTTAGTTTCCCGGACAGCTGAAAAACTGACAGCATGCATTAATAAGCTGAGAAAGAATGAGCCCTTACCTGCCGCTTAGTTTCAGAGGCCATGTCTGTGTCCAGGGGAAAGCGAGAGCACGCCATGCACGTGTTGAGGGAGCCTTGTGGTACGCGTCGAAAGCACGCCATTCGCGCATTGAGGGAGCCTTGCCATACGCGTCGAAAGCACTCCATGTGCCCGTTGAGGGAGCCGAGTCATATGCGTGCACACCTCCTTTCCTCCGTTCACGCACATTGGCTGTCCCTTGTGCAAACGCTGCCAGCCGTGCACGTGCACACGTCCTGTCCCCCTGCCGCTGACAAACCAACGACAATAGATCTCGCCAAGGCGAGCAGCGCATGCGCTGCATCGCTAGGCGAGACATAAAAATGACCTTGTCACACTGCATTGATTGGTTGGTAATGGGCTCAATGCATTTCTCGATAAAAACTGCATTGAGTTGAAAAGGGGAGTTGTGTTGTTTATTTATTTCAAGTGTAAGGCATTGGAACGAAGAGATAGAAATATGCAGTGTATTTTTGCATTGCAAGGAGTTTCTGAAGTTGACCGCTATTCCTCCTCCAATTCTCTCTTGACAGTCACATCTAAGGATTGAGTGACTCAGAGAGAGCAGAAGGTCCATTATGTTGTAGGAGCTACCATTGAACCGGTTCTCAGAAAGGACTAGAATGTAATGGTTGTCACATGATATTAAGTCTGCAATTTCAATTCTGTGTTTCACTGCTGATCTTCAATTATGAAGCATGTCCCGAAGGGTGAAGTTTTTTTGTGCTGGGAGTGTCAATGGGCTCTGTCTGAACATGTGTAATGTTCTGTTTGCCAATGTTTACAGTGAGCATGACTGATGTCTGAACCTAAACAAAGAGATAGTTAGTATTTTGTTGTGGTTAATGTACAACAGCCTGGAGGAGCGTGCAGGAGTTTTGATGTTTGGTGGAGGCAAAGTGTTATAGCCTGCCAGTAGGCTGTCAATGTCTCCCTGTGATAAATAGGGTTGAAGTCTGGCATAAAGCGGTAGTCGATAGCTCCTAGTTTTCGAGCACCATGTATTGTCAGTCATTCTATAAGTGAGGTCGGTGGTGGGTTAGGGACAGGCAGTTCCATGATTCTTCTCTGACGCTGCAGGGTAAGGGGAGCCTCTGTGGTGAAATTCAGAGAACATTAAGGGATAGGAGGGAAAAGAAAGGGGATGTTTTAATGCTAAATCTAGGGAGGAGTTGACATGGAAAGAAGTGATATTGGTGGGCATATTATAGTTAAAGGTTGTAAGCTGTGTTTTAAGTAATGTGCTTCAGGTAGTCCTGGAGGGCATTGTATAATATAATAATAATCCACATTTGTAAAGCGCGAACAATCACCCGTAAGGGTCTCTAGGCACTGGGGGCCGTCGGGAAGATTAAGCAAGCTATTGCCCACAGTCACATGGTGCTGGGCTAATCAGCTGCCGGCGCCAGGGATCGAACCATGATCCCCAGATTCCAGAGTCAGTCGCCCTGGCCTCGGTGCCGCACCTCTTCCTCCATGTATGGGCCGTGTGGTATTAGGTATGTGTGTTCTTTTGTGAGTGGTGGGTCAGTTACGGTGTAAGTGGAGCAGAGGTCATCAGGCGTGGTTTGGATTCTGGAACGGCATGGAAAGTTCTGTTTGAGTGTTTGAGAGAAGGTGACAGGGGTGAAGGGTACAGGAAAGCCAGTAGGGCAACATCTCATATAAGCGTGAGTGGAGGTTCTTAGATAGTGGAAACATAGATTGAGTATTATCAAAGACAAACAAGATTGGGCTGGTTAAATATGCGGAATGTTCTGTTTCAATTTGTTGGGGGCCCAGGTGAGGTCGCTCTCTAGAGTAGGTAGGTAGCATAAGGGGTGACGAATTAAAGCATAACCATTCAATGTGATTTGGACTCATAGTCCTCTGGTGATGATTGGGAAAGGAGGAAGTAGGAATATTGGGATGCTGATCATTGACTCAATGAGTCAGAGCAGCCGAGAGGTCTTCAGCAAGGAGTATGTTCTTATTAGTGCTTACTGAGTCAAAGGACTGCATGAGCTCCGGAACTGTGGAACAATGATGGGAGGGCGATATTTTCGGGAGCTGTGTGTGTAAGTTCCATTAAGTCATCACAGCGGCGCAGTTATGTCTAAAATTATACAAGTATGTTTGCTGCATATGGGGAGGCGAGGCAGAGGATGCTCTCTTTACGGCACTGAGAAGAGTTGTGAATAAGTGTCTAAAGCTATACATCCGTGGATCAAATTGTGATCCCACCATTGCTATGTATAGAGATCGTTATTGATCCATCAAACCTAGATGAAGGAGCGATTTTGAGTTTGTGTCCATAGGGATGTTGTGGCCGAGGACACATTCAGTTCATTGAGAAAGATATCAGACCAAGACACAATCTTCCCAAAACAGGTACTATCTTGTATGCACGTTCGCTGTGCATATATGTCTATGGTTGTCCCTATCTTTGCTGTATTTTCTTTTAGGTGATTTTTTTCATTAATTGCTGTTTGGTAATATTATGATTCTTTTTAAGTGATTTCCATATATGTGCGAAGTACAGGTTCATTTTTCCACAAGTTATTGGCTTTTTTTGTCCATGGAGACTCAGGAATTTCCTCCATCAGTGTTTACATTTGACACTCTGAGTGCCCTGCTGTCCTACATTGTGATGCCACTCATTTTTGGCGCTTTCTTGCCCATGCATCAGTCGCCATCCAATGCTGATAACTGCAGCTTTTTTCTTGCTCCCCTCCATGATCAAGCCTGCGATGCGTGGTAAGATATACATTATACTGTTTGTTCACCATCTTCACGAGTGCTTAGCCATGGTTTTTTAATAGTAAACCTGCCTAAATCCTCTATAGGTGCCTACACAGACCTGCTTGGCCACATTACGTTTTTGCAGTTGTATAAAGCACACACTGGGATCAAGCCCATTAGAGCACCAGATTACATTACAGAAGGTCAGATTCACTTGTTTGATAGTCACAGGAAGATTAAGTGATTTGAGCAGAATCACAGGATGTTGAGATGGTGTGTGGACTCAAACCTCGTTCCCCGGTTCCACAGCCCCCACCTCAGGGTGTTAGGGCCACATCTCCTCTCTATTGCAGGTAAGATCTTCTCACTAGCTCATGCACCCGCTTTTTTTCACCCACTGAGGACACATCAGTCTGGCAATCTTTCTAATGTCACAATGAATATGCTTTCCAGGTACTATCATGACCCACATTAGAAGCTCATCATTGGGTTGCCTCCTCTAGGTAAGCTCCAAGATTACTTAGCTCACTATATTGCATCAATTAAGTTTAAGTTAATTCATCTGAGCTTCCTTTATCACTATATGTCAGATGGCTGCACAAGCTATGTTTCGTGACAATTTGCCTTTATCTACTATTCATAATAATACCATTCCTGCATGTTATCTTGCTTACACATCCTTATTAAGAATTGTATATTTTTTTACAACGTATTTTTGCATCACTCTTATCCATATTGATGTTCCGTTGTTTTATTGAAAATCCCGATGCACACTTATTAGCTGTCCTGATGATGACCCACGGTTTAATTGATGCCTTAGAGCTGAATACTCATCTACATAACAAACTGGCATTTTGGTCAGTAGAAAACCACATATTGGACCCATTATTCATATTTGTATGTTGGTCTTGTGCACATAAATCTTCTGTTAGTTGTATATTGTTCTATGAGCTGATCGTTTTTGCTCACTCTTCTGCACAAGCACCTTTGGAGCACGGCATCATTTTCCACTGGTGGCTATAATTTATTTGAGCTCTATGTATTCAGTACAAATGTGCAAATTATTTCAACTAAACAGTGTATAGTCCAATGTTTGAGTGCTTTGAATTATACTGTACTCAGTTTTTACACAATTTATACTGGGCTGCTAAGTGAAATTAGTTGACCGCTATTTTTTAACAATTATCAGATTGGTTGAAACTTTGTTTTTTGATACATGCACATGACCCAGGTTCACCTCATTAGCTACCCCTTGTGTTCGTTATATAAGCACCAATAATGTCAGGCGAGATGCTATGGGTTTAAAGTTCCAACCAACATTGACGGTCCACAACACAAAGTTCCTGAATCATTCACTTTAAAAAATATATATTTTTCTAGTGTTACTTGTATCATGTCTTTTCAACTTTAACTGCCACAAAGCAACATTCACCTGTACATACTTCCTAGCCTAGTTGTTTTGTGACACAATTTAAGTCCTCATGGCTCAAGGAGGTGGCACCACCTCCTTCAAAGAAGTACACGCTTTATTTACGTGAAGGCAGTATGGCTAGCAGTGCTTAATTTGAGCCGGTGGTTGCAGGTAGGGCCCATCAGCACTCATTTTTGAGGACTAGCATTTATATTTACTCAGAGCAAGAGAGAGAAAACTACCAAAGGAAAGAGGAAGAGAAATATGGAAAAACTGCAACAAAGGTAGAAAGCATGGATGAAACGTAACCTGCACGAGTGAGATAAAGTGTGAGGGGTGTTTGGTGCTGGATGAAAGAGGCATGAGCTGTACTGCCCTCCTTGGCATTTAGCAATCCGGATATTCGTAGCGCTGGCAGTGAGCTTTTGGGCATTTATTGTTTTACAGATTAAGCATTGATGGATAAATAACACAAAACACATATAGCCAGCGGGGTTAGGTAAGGGCAAGGTACGTGTTAGGTCGGTTGCAGAATAACTAATGCCAGATTACTGGATCTAGGGGAGTGCCAGTGAGGCCAGGGCAGATCCAGTCACGAATCAGGTCAGTGGGGCTTGGGAATAGCCAGTCGCGTACCAGATGAGCAGGACTGAGACAGGGCCAGTCCCCTCCAGCAAAACCAAATGAATGGAATGCCAGTGGGGCTGGGAAAAAAACAAGTGAACCTCATTCCTGGGGATGCTGGAGTATAGCAGTCTCATGGTACGCTGGCAGAGCAGTGCTAGAGTTATATACATGACAGGTCCCTTGCCCGCCAGAGGAAGATGGGGAGCCGCACACAGGCCAGAGCCGCACACAGGCCATTTTAGCAGAGTCTGGCTTCGGTGGGCATAAATGCAGTAATCTATCAGCAACATGGACGAAAGCTTGAGCAGGCCAGACTGTGCCTGTGTGTTAGTATTCTTCATGAGTGCCTTAGACTGGTCTTGTCGATATATGTACATGGAGACATTCTCTCCCGCTAGACAGGCAGAGGTAGAGATAAGGTACAGAGAGAGAAAAAACGATGTAAGAGAGTGACTGTCAGGGATGGAGAAATTGGGAGCAAAGGTCAGAGACGGAAAATGATAGACAAAAAGGACGCAGTGAAAAGCGTAATATACAGGATAGATCATGGGTACTCACAAACTTTCTCTCGGGGGCCAAATTTACAGTGTGGTTTGTGGCTGAGGGCCGCACCGGTGGGGGCGGGGGCAGTGGGGGAGGAGGCGGGGCTAGAGCAAAAAAAAACCTATGACCATGAGGTTGAACACAGGCCCCTGCAGCGGACGCCTTCGTCCACTGAGCCACCAGACCCGGCATTCACACATCTTTATCTATCTATCTATCTATCTATCTATCTATCTATCTATCTATCTATCTATCTATCTATCTATCTATCTATCTATCTATCTATCTATCTATCTATCTATCTATCTATCTATCTATCTATCTCTTGCTCCGTCTCCCTCCCTCTCTCTCTCTCCCTCTGTCTCCCTTACTGTGTCTCCCTCTCTCTCTCTCCCTCCCTCTCTCTCTCTCCCTCCCTGTCACCCTCCCTCTCTCTGTCACCCTCCCTCTCTCTCCGTCTCCCTCTCTCTCTCCGTCTCCCTCTCTCTCTCCGTCTCCCTCTCTCTCTCTCTCTCCGTCTCTCTCTCTCTCCGTCTCTCTCTCTCTCTGTCTCCCTCCCTCTCTCTCTCTCCGTCTCCCTCCCTCTCTCTCCGTCTCCCTCCCTCTCTCTCCGTCTCCCTCCCTCTCTCTGTCTCCGCCTCCCTCTCCGTCTCCCTCTCTCTCTCTCCGTCTCCCTCTCTCTCTCTGTCTCCCTCCCTCTCTCTGTCTCCCTCCCTGTCACCCTCCCTCCCTCCCTCTCTCCCTCTCTCCCTCCCTCTCTCCCTCTCTCCCTCTCTCCCTCTCTCCCTCTCTCCCTCCGTCTCCCTCTCTCTCTCCGTCTCCCTCTCTCTCTCTCCGTCTCCCTCTCTCTCTCCCTCCCTGTCACCCTCCCTCTCCCTGTCACCCTCCCTCTCCCTGTCACCCTCCCTCTCCCTGTCACCCTCCCTCTCCCTGTCACCCTCCCTCTCTCCCTCTCTCCCTCTCTCTCCCTCTCTCTCTCCGTCTCCCTCTCTCTCTCTCCCTGTCACCCTCCCTCTCTCTCTCCCTCCCTCTCCCTGTCACCCTCCCTCTCTCCCTCTCTCTCTCTCCCTCTCTCCCTCTCCCTCTCTCTCTCCGTCTCCCTCCCTCTCTCTCTCCCTCCCTGTCACCCTCCCTCTCTCTCTCCCTCCCTCTCCCTGTCACCCTCCCTCTCTCTCTCCCTCTCTCTGTCTCCCTCCCTCTGTCTCTCTCTCCCTCTCTCTGTCTCCCTCCCTCTCTCTCTCTCTGAGTCACTGTCTCCCTTTCGCTCTCCCTCCCTCCCCTCTGTCTCCCTCCCTCTCCCTCTGTCTCCCTGTCTGTCTCCCTATCTGTCTCCCTCTGTCTTCCCCCTCTCCCTCTCCCTCTGTCTTCCTCCCTCTGCGCACTCTGTCTTCCTCCCCCTGTCACCTCACCTGCTGCTCTCACTCCCTGCTGCCCTCTGTCACCTCACCCTGCTGTCCTCCTCACCCTTTGACACCTCACCCGCGCTGAGACAGCTTCCGAGAACACACACAGCCGCCGCCGCACCCAAGTACTTAACAGGTGTTTTAAAAACCATTCACTTGTTAATGAGGCTTTATTGTATTTCACCTCTTCTTAGCGCCCCTGCATCAGGGGCGCTAAGAAGAGGTGAAATTCAACAAAGCCTCATTTACAAGTTAATGGTCTTTAAAAGAAATCGCCCAGGCCCCAGAACCTCCACGCTGCTGCAACCAGCGATGTAAAAAACACACAGGTATGATGTCTGTAAGGTCCGCGGGCCGCCAGGAAAGCTTGCCGGGCCGCCGCCGGTCCGCGGGCCGTACTATGAGTACCCGTGGAGATAAACAGAAAATCAGAAAATAAAGAGAGGAAGAAAAATTATTCTCTATCACTGTTTACCACTCTCTGCCTTTACACCCTGTATACCTTTTTGTCACTCCATGCCCTTTGTTACTTCATGTTTTGCCACCTTTGTCACCCTCTAATTGAGCACTTTAAATGGAAATACAAAAGTGCTGGTACTCTCTATTTAGGGTACCTATTTGATCTTGAGAAGTGCTGGAACTCTCCCATTAAATGTATTGCAGCAGAGCAAAAAAGTGCAGGTACTCTCCCTATGAAATTGAATGAATAAAGTGCAGGTACAGCAGGTACTCAGTTCCGGTGAGTACCTGCCCATTTAAAACACTGGTCCAATCTATTTATACCTTCTCTTCTCTGCCTCTTGTCACTCTCTTGTTCTTTTTCTATTCTTCTATCTACTCATGCCACTCTTGTCTGTCTTTACTTTCTCTTTTATATCTGTTACTCTTGTCTAGGAATGTAATTCGAGTTTCCGCAGCTCAGACTTACACCCTACCCTACGCACTGGCCGATGTAGGACCACCAAAGCCGTGGTGCACCCGCCCACCATATTAGGAGTTCAAACCTTGGCTGGCGGGCGGTACTGCGGTGGTCTGTTAGGCTCATGCAAGAGCCTAACATTCAGATCGCCACCATTAGAGCGCCGACTGCACCTTCCCGCAGTGTGTGGCATTAATGCCACCCTGAGCGGGAACTGGGAGTGCAAATCCAGGGGGGGCACTACATGTGGCCCCCCTGCATGCACTCCCAGGCCCAGGAGCGGTAGGGGCCCTATTAGGGCCCCCTCTGTTGCCTCTCTGCCACCATTTTCATGGCAGGTTCACTGCCATGAACAGGTCGGTGGAAAGCCAACTTGTAATATGCTCGGCATTGCCGCAGGGACAGTGCCAGCATATTACAGCTTCCTGACCGCTGTGCGACCTCCACCGAATCCTGGATATCCCCGGTGGACGCAGTGGTCCTGTTGCGGTTCGACAACCACACTTGTAAAGTTGGGGGAGGGCCTACAGTGTGGCAGTGGTTGGGACGCCACCGCGATTATGGCGGTCTTATGGACCGCGATTATGGCGGTCTTATGGACCGCCATACTCGTAATAAGGCCCTTAGTCTTCAGTTCCAATTTTCTTACCTGTGTCTGTCCCTCTTATGCGTCTTGGTTATCAGTTTCCCTTTCCCTGTTTGTCACTGACTTCTCTTTCATTGCTGAGGTACCACTGTCCATCATAGAGCTTTTCTTTTTTCCCCTGTATCTCTAGTTCTTTCTCTCACTCATTTGCCTATCTTTATTTTCTTATACTCTGTTACTCTACCATGTTTGTATGTTACTCATATACATCTTTTTAATGTTTTCATTCCTGTGCATGTCACTCTCTTGTTGATTTCCTTCTCTATCTCTGACGCTGCTTTCGATGTCTATGTGACACTCTCGTCTTTACTTTCTATGTATTTCTCTCTGGCTTAGTCTTATATATATTTACTCCATTTATGTCACTGTCTCTCTTTGTCTTGTGTTCTGTGCTCCTAGTCTCTCCGTCTTTGTATGTCATTCTCTCATTTTTTCTCCCCACATCTCTGAGCCTTTTTGCCTAGGGTGCCTGTTTGCAAGTCATGTAAACACTGTGGGTTTCTCGGCCAAGGCTTACCCCCGCTGGTACAGACGGTGACCTTCGAGGTTCCCCTGTCACTTCCTTGCTGTCTTCTCGGGTGTCTCGCGGTGCTCCCTCCAGAGATGCTTCTTCTATGTTGGGCCTGGCTGGTCCGGGACCAAGGTGTCCTCCGTATGACTTACTGTTACGCGGGTCTGGGGGCCTGCCTAGTAACACAGAGCAGCCCCCTCGAGTGCCATCTGCCTTCTCCCCCCGGCCCCATCTCATTAACAGCCATATGTAGCTCTGATGTGCTCCGAGATATTTATGTACAAGAATGAGGTTCCCAGGGCCAGCCCGGCCCTAGCTCAATTACCAGCTTCTATAAGCACCCCAGGGCCCACCCCATTCCAGGCCATCAACATTTGGGAACAGACCCGCTCTGTGGGGCTCGTCGCCCTCTGGAGAGTCAGAAAGCTGCTTCTAAGCCATGAAAATCCGCGTGTACTCTGACTGAAATTTAAAAGTCAAATGCGCCCCATTTAGCCGCGCCATTGAGTATCAGGCGGTGTGGGAGGGGGCGGCAGGTGCAGGCAGAGGGGCAGAGGGGCTACCGGAGTCTGGGACCATCTGTCGCATGGCTTTACTGGCTGACGCCCAGCACGGAGACAAGAATGCGCCCCGCGCCAGAAGAGACCCCGCCGCCCCTTCCTGCCCCCCCCCTCCCTCAAACTCCAGGCTTTGCTGGTACTTGATAAGCGAGGCTTCCTGTGGGCAGGGACATCTTAAGGATTTCGGGGGATGTGGGCCAAACCATCCTATTTTGGTTGCCTCTGTTTGGACGTGCTTTGAATTTATGATCCAGTTTCAGCTCTATCATGCCCTCTTTGGCCAGGTCACTGACACTGCACAGAAACACTCGTCCAAACTCTAAATGTGTTTATCTCTAATATTCAGGCATATTTATTTATTTATTGTATAGGTTTTATATAGTGCTGGCTAGACCCAGAGGTATCAGAGCGCTTTACATTGGTGAGAAGATAGTAATGGTTAAAACGCAATATTACAGCAACAAGGCAAAAACAATATATCAACAGCATAGAATATCAACATGAAACAGAGGAGAAATGGCATGAAATTACACATGTAATAAACAGATAAGTATTACAATAGCTATATACATATATTACAGGGAAAAAGGAGATCAGGTGCAGGGCACATGATTAAGACCCCCAGTATTTATTCAGGAGGTGCATTTTGAGGTCTCTTTTGAAGCTGACGTAAGAAGAGTTACATTATAGGTCTTTGGGGGGGGGGGGCATTCCAGATGTTAGTCTTGCTGCAAGGTTGAGTACAGATTTCAGTGGAGCTAGGTGGACTTTGGGGATTCCGGTGAGGATGGCGTTACCGTAATCAATTTGTGAAAGTACAAGTGACTGGACTACTAATTTAAAGTCATCAATTGGAATAAAGGGTTTTATTTTCTTGAGATGACGGAGAGTGAAGAGGGCTTCTTTCGCCTAGTTTTTGATGTAGACAGTTTTTGATGTGGACATTGAGTTTAGGCTATTGTTGATGGAGAAACATAGTGCTGTGTTTTCAATATTGGGACACAGCAGCAGCTCACTAACATTACTGCAAATAATCTCGGTGACAGCCTCCCATAAATGAGGTCCTGTTAAGATCTGAAAGAATGTTTTATGGATGTTGTGTGAAACAAACACAACATTTCTCTGCACAATGTCTGTAGTAGACTCACACCTCAACCACATGAAAAAAAAATGAAAGGAAAGAGGTACTTAAAGCAATTTGTTTAAAAAGTATTCAATGTCATCAGGGCAAGACTCTCTGAAGAACAGAGCAGGCTCTACCAGGGGGGGCCCTGAAAGGCTGGGGCCTTGGGCCAGAGTCCACTTTATCCATGCTTAAAACGTCTCTGCCTGTAGGCCTGATGGGTGATGTCTTGGTTTAGGCGAAATATGATTTCTAAGGTTCCGAAAATGGCAAGAGTGTTCCAGGTTTATCATAGAAGGGTGTGTGCCAGTAAGGGCGGTTTAAGAAAGGGAAGCAGGACTCTCTAGTCTATACAGTAACTATGAAAATAGAGACAAGGATAAACAAGTGAAATTGTCAAGCCATGAGTTACAAAATATATTTAACCTAGTAAAGCAGTTGTTTGCGGCAACAATCTGTTCTTATTGGAAGGGGTTGGACGTTCATAATGACAAGGCTTTGAGCCAGGCGCGCAACACCCATTGGGCTCACCGGGCTTCAGCCCCCCCCGTCATGTTTGTCAGCCCGGCTGAGACAGCCTCGCGGGCTGGCGTCCGTCTAATTGCAGCCGCACCCGAGTACTTCACAGGTCTTTATAAGACCATTTACTCGTTAATGAGGCTTTTGTTGTGTTTTCACCCCTTCTTACAGCCACTCTGCCTATGGCTGGAAGACTTAGCCCCCCCCGAAATCTTTTTCAGCCCTCCCCGAAATTTGGCTCTAGTTGCCCGCCTGCTTTGAGCCAGTATGGTAGGAAAATAGGCCACAATGCACAGCAAATCCCCAAAGAGCCAACTCAGCTCTTCCTCCTTCAAAGGTCAACAAAATGAGTATAAGTGGTAAGTAATAACAATTATTAGAGTCAATTGTGATTGTGGTGTGTGCTGTATGAACGTATTATTATTATTACTATTATTTTTGTTGTTTTATTGTTGTTGTTATGTTGCTTATTATTATTGTTGATATTGTTATTGTTGTTACTTGCATCATTATTATAATTGGCATAGTAGCAAGTACTTTTATTTTATGGTAGCAGCAAAAAGAGATTGAAAGAAACGCTTGAATGGAACTGAACCACTGGTGATGACTCAGGAGCCACTGCATGAGTATTGTTTTAGTTCATCTATGCCACGATTTACCTCAACGTGTGCAGAGAGGAGACTTATGCAAGGCATCACTTAGCATAAAGGTAGTGTCTGAACATGGTTACGTTAATCAGAGCCATAGGTCCTACGCTCCTCCTGTGCATTCAGCTCCATTATTTTTGCCAGTACAGAAATAACTACCCACACCCTACCCAGTCTAGCCACTTCCTAAAGGGATGGGGATCTTCCAAGCCCACCTGAGTGGGAGCACAAGAAATCCCGGCCACGTGTCCCTATTATAGGGGCTTATCATGGATGAGGCACAGCTTTACTCCCGAAGACCAAGCCTGGTTATACTTGTGCCACCAAAGGAAACTTAAAAAGACTGCAAAAATACATGGAAAACTCAAATTATCCTGAACTACTGGCAATAGAGAGAACTGTTCCATTCCATCTTCTTTAGCTCTCTTGTTTCATTATATACAGGAACCGACTTTATGCAGATCTGTCTCGGCCCTCTCCAATAGGGACAGCGCACTCTACATTGGTATCACAGGTCCCCTTTGAACAGAAACACAAACAACATCCTGGGTGCTTACGCCTTGCTAGGCCTCATAAGTGAGGTACAGTGTGAGAGCCTATTGCAAGTAGTTAATCGCACACATCCGGGCCCAAATTTGACACTTAGGATAACTCACATAGATAGCAAAAAACTGGATGGGAATGATTAAATAAGATGGCTCGGGTCACATTCTATTCCATCTCTTTGAGAGTGTCTGCGTTATTATTTATATCGACCAATAAACATAAATCAGCCTTTGTGTCCTACCAGAAGAGGCATTTCAGCCACCATGTCCCCTGTTAAAGGGAAAGCAGTCTCCAAGTTAAGGTTTGATCTAATGTTTCCTCATTGATAAGGTACACATGGAATGTATATGGCACAGTGAACTAAGGACTAAATCAGGATATACGCTTCCACTTAAATCCAACTCACTTAACAAAATACTGATGAATGGAAATTCTTGAAAAAATCTTAACACTGGTAAATAGGATAATACCATTCCATAGCCATTTATCACTTGTGTGTTGTCTACAGGAAGTGTTCTATTGGTTATGGCATGGACGTCTGTGGAGCAGCAATTCTATGTCCCCTCATTGCGGGAATACAAGAAACCTCTGATTGACTTAAATATGTCTAATCTCGTTAAATAATGGCACAGGCGTGCCGAAGTAAAATTGACTAAATCGCTATACAGAGAAATTCACAGTACATTTTGCATTATAAAGTAGCATGGTATGGGTAATGCCTTAATGGCACCAAATCAATTTTGGACCAGAGTTGAAGTAGTGAGGCATAGAAGAGAACAAGACAATAACTAGAGTCATTGAATGGTTGGAATGTGCAATCATGGCACACCACCTTCCCCTCCCAACCAATCCCGGAGAAAGCCTATTCTGAGGGTTTATACAGATGGAATTCTGAGAAACATGATTGGTTGACCCACCCTAAACATTTCAATGAATAGTCAAAGGTCAATTGTCTAAATCAGGGGTCTCCAAACTTTTCTGTAATAAAATCTACTTTTGTTCAATGAAAATCATCAGAAGCTACTAAAAGTAGTGATGTAATGGTGACCATCCCTTCTAAGATTGTCAACAGTGATAACATCAGTACACTAAGCAGGGTTGCCATCAGTAAAGTAAAAAAATATTATCGATTTGAAATGCCTCTATATGTATAATATATAAAATACATAGTTGCAATCTCCCTGGCACCAAGCTAATACTATGAGTAATACATCAGTCCAACTCAAATATCAGCTTTTAATAGATTTTGAAAATGTAACACTTTTTCTCCAAACATCAGCTCATGAGTTGTGAAAATACCCAAATTTTTGTCTCGAATACATGCTTTTGCACTTTTGGTATTCATATTATAATTCAACCAAGCAAAAGCTTCAGTAAAAATAGGCTTGGCTGCACCCAGGAGAGCTACTCACAGGCACCTGGAGAGCTACTGGTAGCTCACGAGCTACTGGTTGGAGATGCCTGGTCTAAATACTTACCTCTCAAGTAGCAGGCTAGCTATGTTAAACAGTGCCACTCATAAAACTGTAATCTGAGTAGCTGTGAGTTACCACCGAATTCTATATCAGGCTACAAGGTTGTCCTCTTACAGTTTAATGTTCCTGTTGTATGAGACACATATTATTGTGGTAGACAGCAATACTTCCAGAGGAAATAGTTTCCAAAGCGTTATGATAAGGAAAGACCTTTAGAGACCTGCATAACGTTCTACTTTGGACTATGACCAGCCACTGCTCTCCCTCTGAACCTCGCCTCCCAACCTCCTGCTCACCATCACAGCTCTTTCCTCTTCTACTGGCCCCTCCCCTCTTATTAAGCACATTCTCTTGCTGTAAACCTTTGATCTTGTACAGTTCACTGTTGCTTTTTAGCTCGGTTTCTGCCCTGTAAATCACATCAATGCATTGTATGATAAATAACCTCCTTATAATAAGTTTACATAAAATTTGACAGGATGTCCATAAGGAACAAGCATTGGCATAGCCAATAGGTCTCGCCTTTGGGACCGCATAAGTGTTTAGCTGTGTAGCACATTATAGAGACAATAAACCTTAATTCATAGAGTATGGAAAGAAAGAAGACCTGCAGTAGCGGGATATGAGATCTGCGATGGTGCACGTGGGAAGGCTTGATAGAGAGCACTGCTGATATATACATAATAATAAAACACCACAAACCTCTGTCATTCGTACACCTCTTCCCCGTTCTATCTGAACTACGCTGCCACTTCCCCCAGCAGGCGGGTAGTGAAGTATAAAAACGAGGGGCCCCATTTGCTCTATATAAGAAAATAGAGGCGTGCTAGACAATAAATAGTTTTGAAAAGACACAGAGCATAACTCTGAAATGTCTGAGGCCAGCAATCAAAACTATCTCCCACAAGGATGGCCGGAAGCCAAGGGAAGCTGCCTGATGGAAATTGCTGCGGCTTCCTTATATACTTCAACATTGTTTGGAAAACGTACAGCCCGCGTTTCTGGAGTTAGGCATTCAGGAAAATACATACAATATCCTTGGCGATATTAAAATTGATATACCAATCTACTGCAGCGCCTAGAAGCAGTTCTGTTCATGTGTCCATACAGCGCTATTCCTGCAGATGTAGGGCAGACAGCAGGCAAGAGTCAACAGCCCACATGGGTACTTCAGAGGCCCTGCAGGCAGGCACTTTACCCCGGCTTCAGACAGCAGATGACCCATTGCAGGCGGGAAGGTAAATAGGAAAGCAGCTTTCAAATTTGCACGCAGTCCAGGGAAAGCGCCACCTAGCACTGTTTTAAGAACGATGAGGAAACTGCCCCTCTCAGCCAAAACACGGACCCGGAGCAAGCGGGGGCAATGGGAGCTTAGTCACCATCTTCCAACCGACTAAGCGCTGGTTTCAGACAGGATGCGCTTGTAAACACAACGTCTCTTCAGCAGGACGTGCTCGGCTAATGAATGGAGGTCTCAGCTAAAACAGATGTTCTGTTGATACGGGGGATCTCAGGCAATGCAGGGGACACTCAGCAATGTCAAAGGGTGCATAGTCAAGACATGCAGTGCTTTGATAACCCATGGTCTCTATAAAACCAGGCGACGATCTGCAAATGTTGGTGGATGCGGGAGTGCTCAGCAAATGTATATGGGGGGCTCAGTTTCGACAGCTGTCCCTTGGAATGTGAGAAGCATTTATCGCGGTGAGGCTGACTCACTCACTGCAGGCTGACCTCTGACAAGCGTCTGATCCAATTTAACTGGCTGACTGAGGAGAAATATGGATTTGTAAATGTGCCGTAGAAAGGCCAGTCCCAGAGCGAGCAGATGGAGAAACGAGAGAGAAGCAGGGTAGCTGTTCGACAGACTTGCTCGAGTGCCCCGTCCGATCTGCTTTGTCACGATCGTATTAGGAGCCAAACTGCACAGGCGCGCGGTTGAAACATGGCAGGCATTTTGTTCAGAGGTTAGATGTATGCGTGCTGAAGAGCTAGTCTTGCATTTAGCAGTAAATGGTAACACAAGGCTGTACACTGGCAACAGGCCCGCGAGCACGCATGCCTCGGAACATGCTGCACTCTGCAGTGTACCCCCTTTCAAACAAGGAATGTCAGGTATGCTCCCGAGCTCCCTAGCCAGGAGAGTTAAAGTTTTTCAAGAGAAGGCGGGACATGCACCCGCCTTCGGCCAATTGCGGGCTTTCAATTTTTGAAACCCACACGCAATGGCCAATCACTGCAACTTTTCAGCAAACTTGTGCGAGTGGCTTTTTTTAGCTACACGCACGAGTTTGCTGAAAAGCTGAAGTGATTCCAAGAGGTCATTTTCTAGAGCAACGCATGCGCGCTGCCCTAGGCTCGACCTAAAAAACGAATGGAATTCATGTTTTATTTTTCTGGCAGTTGAGATAAACCAACACCTGTTTTGGAGTACTGAAGAAGTTTATAGGATTTTGTAGGATTAGTATTTTAATAATTCAGCACCATTTCAATGAATATGCCCAAATAAAGAAGAAAGAACCACAGGGTGAAAAGTGAATATTGATGGCCCTGCTCATTAGAATGCTTTATACCCCCTCTTGCGAGCCTGCCCAACATAAAATCTTAACAAAGTAGCACTGAAGACAACCTTTTAGAAAAACAAAACATAAAACCTGTGATACATAAGTAGACTCTCTTGGGACCGTTCGTCTTCATGTTTTTGGGTAAGGCCCTCTTCCTGGATTGCCAGTCTTGCATTGTATCTAATCTCTCACCAAGGTCACTGTTAG
Organism: Triturus cristatus; assembly: GCF_964204655.1. Taxonomy (NCBI): domain Eukaryota; kingdom Metazoa; phylum Chordata; class Amphibia; order Caudata; family Salamandridae; genus Triturus; species Triturus cristatus. Next base: position 1,065,075,705 of record NC_140579.1, on the reverse strand, counting down.
AAATTAGGTTTCTGATTGGCAGAGTTAGGCACCCTGTCCAAGCAGGGACCACAATCCTAGTCAGAGTATGTGTAGTACACACTAAAGGTTTACCTGTGCTCATCCTCTGGTAGCTTGGCACAGAGCGGTCAGGCTAAACTAAAAAGAAAATGTGGAAAGTATTTGTGCACACACAGTAACACAGTGAAAACACCACAAAAGTACTCCACACCTATTCAGAAAAATAGCTGATAATTATTTGAGTAAAACAAGACCAAAGGAAAAAAGAAAAATACAACACACACAAGTAAAGATACCATTTTTGCAAGATTAGATCAAAATGCAGAGCTGAGAAAATGATAGCTCCAACTAGGGCTATCTGGTCGCGCTTGACCAGGGCAAATCCAAAAGTTTAGTCAGACCGCGATGGAGCATGGGCCGGATACAGGAGTCAAGCAGATCCGCTGAATGTAACTTGGATGGGTCGGAAACCACAGACGAAGCATTGAGCAAAGGGGGAGATGAATCATTTCCGAAGTCGGGGCAATGTTGTGGATGCGTCGATGTCAAGAAGTGATGAGCATCGGTCCGAATCATCATTGTTGAACCGCTGGGCTTGCTTTGGGGTACGAGGATGGTGCATTGCAGATGTCAGTGATGCAGTGTCCTGGGCCCTGGCAGCAGTGCTGATGCGGTGGCAATGCGGCAGCAGAGTCGGGCTGCATTGTAAGTCGTGGCAGTTGCATCACAGTCAGCGAGCGGTATCTGCTGCTCCCGTGCAGGCAGTGGTGATGTGTCGAGATTGCAGGGAAATGCTCTCATTCCGATAGATGCTTCAGGGCCAATGCATTGTGTTTTTTGGGTTGCAGCACCAAACGCTCACTTCCAAGGACCCAGGACTGGATTTGACATCATTTGCAGAGCAGGACTCACAGCAGAGGAGCCCAGGTGCTGGTAGCAAGATGAAGGTGAAGCCTTTGATATCCATGAGACTTCAGAAACAGGAAGAAAGCCCAACAAGCCCTTGGAGAACCTATAGAGATGCAGAATGGAGAGGCAAGTCTAGTCCTCTCACTCCAGGGCAAGAAGCAGCAGGCAGCACGTCAACACAACAAAGCAAGTGGCAAAGTAGCAGTCCCTTCTGGCTACACAACAGCTCTTCTTCCTGGTAGAATGTCCTCAGTCCCAGAAGTGTTCTGGGTATATGGTGTCAGAAGTCCAGTACTTATACCCACTTAAGCTTTGAAATAGGGAGATTTCAAAGACAAGTCTTAGTAGTGCACAAGACCCTGCCATTCCCTGCCCTTTCCTGCCCTGGTTCCAGACTCACTGCAGGGGCATATGCAACTCTTTGGTGGGGACAGGTATAGCCCTATTCAGGTGCAAGTGTCAGCTCCTCCTTCTCACTCTACCTCAGGAAGACCCATCAGTCTGGTGATGGGCCATCAGGATGCCAGGGGAACACCTCAGCTACCTTTGTATGTGGCTGTCTAGAAAGAAATGCACAAAGCCCAGCTGTCACCCAACCCAGACATGTATTCCAGAGACAGACAGAAGGCACAGAATAGTTTTTAAAAATACCAACTTTCTAAAACTGCAAAAACAACAGTTGATGGACAGAATGCAGAACAATGTCATACATTCACCCCAGTACAGAGATCTGGGCCTAAATCCATCGATTTTTGCTCACCATGCCATTCCAGTTTGAACCCAGCCATATGCAAATTAGTCTTGACCCTGTGCCTCATGGGAACAGTCAAGCCCGAACTGCCAAGCCAGGTCCTCCCTGGACTGGAAACAAGCATCCTAGGACCGGTTTCAGGGTTTCACCCCTCTTCAGCCAGGATAGCTTGATTCCAGTGGCATGGAGAGCACGGGACCCACGTCTGGGCATACCAGTCCCACTCGAGGTGAAAAATGCAAAAACAACAGTTGATGGACAGAATGCAGAACAATGTCATACATTCACCCCAGTACAGAGATCTGGGCCTAAATCCATTGTTTTCTTTGCTCACCATGCCATTCCAGTTTGAACCCAACCATATGCAAATCAGTTTTGACCCTGCCTCATGGGAACAGTCCAGCCCGAACTGCCAAGCCAGGGCCTCCCTGGACTGGAAACAAGCATCCTAGGACCGGTTTCGGGGTTTCACCACTCTTCAGCCAGGATAGCTTGATTCTAGTGGCACATTCAACACTCCGTCCATCATCCCCTTTGGTTTTGCTTTGTTCGCCCTAAGTTGGCAGGGTATGGCCCGACATGGGTCCCTTGCTCACTTTGCCACTGGATTCAAGATAGCCTGGCTGATGAGGGTTATGAACCCGAAACCGGTCCCAGGATGCTTGTTTCCGGTCCAGGGAAGACATGGCTTGGCAGTTCGGGCTGGACTGGTCCCATGAGGCACAGGGTCAGACTGATTTGCATATGGCCATGTCTGAACTGGGGTGGCGGAGTGAGCTAAAGAATGATGATGGATTAAACCCAGATCAGTTGACTGGGGGTGAGTGCTTGCAATGTTCAACACTCTGTCCATTATCCCCTTTGGTTGAACTTTCTAAAACTGGCATTTTCAGACCTGCAATTTAAATGCTAAGGGGCACATGCATCAACGTAAGGAAGTGCGATTCCTTAATAGCGATTTTTAAGGAATCGCTATTAAGGACTCGCAATTCCCTATGCATGTAAGAATCGCTAAATAAATTGTGATTCCTACACATTCCATATTAGCGAATCACAAATTGCGATTCACTAAATGGGAATTCTTTCCCATTCATTCCTATGGGCCTAGAGACCCATAGGAATAAATGGGAAACCACTCACAATTTGCGATTACCAAAAAGGTAATCGCAAATTGCGCATGCAATTTCAAGTGTGCTTGGGGGCCAAAAGGCCATCTTGATGCACCCCCAAAAATGGCATGAGTGCATATGTGGCGCACTCATGTGCCACATGGTACTTGGAAAAATGCAATTTTGAGCATTTTTCTAAGGAATTGCAAATTACCATCAACTTGAAGTTGATGGTAATTTGTGATTCCTTAATGCAAAGTCGCATTCTCAGAATGCTTCTGGCATTGCATTTAGGGAATCGCAAATTATGATTCCCTAATTGCATTTTCAAAATAGGTAATCGCAAGAATTGCGATTACCTATTTTGCGAATGGCTTAGGGCTTGAAGCATCCCAAAGGGCTAATTAGTGGTCGCAAACGGGAAGATTCTGCAAATTGGCCTGTTTGCGACCGCAAATTAGCTTGATGCATGTAGCCCTAACTTCACAAAATGATGTGTTTTTAAATTGCGAGTCCAGAGACACCAAACTTGCACTTCCCATCTTTTCCAAATTGGAAGTTACATTTGTAAAACATTACAAGGCATCTCCAATGTTAACCTATGTGAGACAGAGGCCTTGTAGCAGTGAAATACGAATTTAATAGTATTTCACAACCAGGATATGTAAAACTGAAAAGTACGTTGTGAGGGATCGTAAGAAACGACGGCTACTCCCAAAGTGTTATTGCGCTCTTTATTGGCTTTATATTTGCGTTTGAAATAAGCCAGCATTAATACAGAAATAATACTTCTTATTCCGGTATGGATAGAGTCTTTTCCTCGAGTCAGGGCTGCTTTCAGGGGTGACTTCTTCCGTGGTCTTCTCCTCCAGGCAACCCGGATATCCTCAGGAAGACAAAACAAGAGAAAACAGGCAGAGGAACTGTGAATCGTGTTATCAGACGTGACACCTCAGGGAAAAGAGAGTGAGGGGCCAGCAGTGTCTGCGTACGGTGCTGCGGACGTGAAGGAGTGCAAGGGAACGGGTATAACAGGCAGGAGCAGTGCGAAGAAAATACTGCTAATCGCCGGTCTTCCCCCTCCTCCCAGACCACCTCGAGATCATTGCCCCTACCTGACTGAGCCACACTGCTCCAGGAGTGTGGCTGGACGTAGCACGCGGTCTTTGGCCTCTGGGCTCTTCCTGATGTTCGATCTCCACCTCTCTCGCAGGTAACAGCAGGGTCTTGGCGTCTCGCGTTGGTGAAGCTCTTCTCCACGCTTCTTGGCTGGCATCCTCTTCCTCGTTTTGTCTTCCGGGATCGAGCCACATCTCTCTTGCCTCGGTACCGTCCTTTTTAGTCACTGGTTCTGGAGCAGTGACGCTAAATCCGGGGGCGGTGCTTGTACGAGTCCCACTTAAAGGAACCGCGGTGGGCGCCAGCTGCTTCCTCCGTGGTTGCGGATTCCCTATGCCAAGTCCAGTCCAGCTGTTCCTCCTGCTGAAAAGAGAGCACAGGACCGGACCTGTGAAGTACACTCCACCACTCATGTATCGCATCAGTTCCCTCCCTGGGCACACCCCCATCCTAAGATTCTCCCGGTCGGGGAGAGGAAATATCCGGGACAGGAATTCTGCACTCCCATTCTCGGTACCCCTCCTGTGTCTCACCTCAAAAGTGAAAGGCTGTAGCGAGAGGAACCACCTGAGTACTCGGAGGTTGTGTCCCTTGTTCCTGCTCATCCATTGAAGAGGCATGTGTTCAGTAAACAGGGTAAATCTGTTCCCCTCCAAATAATACCACAGTTTATCCACAGCCCATTTCACTGTAAGACATTCTTTCTCTATGGTTGGGTACCGTTGCTCCCGTGGAAACACTTTTCTACTGATAAACAGGATAGGATGTTCCCTGCCTCTGGTGAAAGTTGAAACAAGATGGCCCCTAACCCACAGTCTGAGGCATCCGTATGAAAATAAAATGTTTGGAAAAGTCAGGCGAGGACAGGATCTGGCTGGTAGTGATGGCCTTCTTCAATTGTAGGAAGGCGGTAGTCATGGTGTCAGAGGGATTCAGCAAGTCTTTTGGTTTTACCTCCTTTCGAAGGAGGTCCAAGAGAGGTCTTGCGATCTCAGAATACTGGGGTATGAACCTCCTATAATACCACAATAATCCCAAGAACACCCTCACTTCCTTCTTCGTGGAAGGAAAGGGGGTTTCCAGGATGGCCCTTACCTTCTCTTCCTGTTCGGCTATCACCCCGTTCCCCAACACATAGCCAAGGTACCTCACCTTTTGAAATCCAACCCTGGACTTCCTAGCGTTTATATGGAGGCCTGCCTGTTGTAGGGCACTAAAGATTTTTGTACAGTGGTTCAAATGTTCCTCCCACGTTGGACTAAACACCACAATATCATCTAGATATGCGGAGGAAAAGGTCTGGTATTCACGGAGTACTGCATTCATTAGCCGTTGGAAAGTGTCTGGTGCTCCGTGAAGACCAAAAGGGAGGACATTAAACTCGTAGAGCCCGTCAGGAGTTACAAAAGCAGACTTCTCTCTGTCAGCTTCTTTCAGTGGGACCTACCAGTATCCCTTAGTCAGATCTATCATGGTGATATATTCTGCATCTCCCAACTTTTCTATTCATTTGTCTATCCGTGGCATTGGATACGAATCAAATTTGGATATGGAGTTAAATGCTCTAAAGTCCATACAAAATCTTATGGAGCCGTCTGGCTTTGGTATCAGGACAATAGGGGAGGACCATTCGCTATGGGATGGGCGGATGACACCCATTTCCAAAATACTTTTGACCTCTTCTCGGACCGTCAGCAGCCTGGCGGCCGGGATTCGGTACGGTTACTGTTTTATGATTTTTCCGAGTAAGGTCTCAATTGTATGTTCCACCCGTGAAGTTTTCCCCGGAAGGTCTGAATATATAGGGGAGAACTCCTCTAAAGCACCGGACAAGGCATGTTTTTGTGGGAGCGAGAGGGACACTTTTATTACTAACAGGTGGAGGGTACCTGTGTGACCGGCTGAGGCTGCTAAGTTGAGGTTAGCAGGGTTAGGTGGGGGACCTAGCCATTTTTTTAATAGGTTAATATGGTATGTTTGTGCCCAAGATGGTTTCACCTGGACTCGATAGGAGGTTTTTCTGACCTTACCGACTATCCTGTAGGGACCTAACCACTCTGCTTTTAGCTTACTGGCAGAAGAGGGTAACAACACTAACACCCAGTCATCTACATCTAGCTGTCTCCATTTCTTTCCCTTATCATAGTGGTATTTCTGCTTTATTTTCTTGTTTCCCAGGCTGTATTATGCAAGGTCCCTCAGCTTTCCCATACGGGATTTCAGGCACTGTGTGTACTCCAAGAAGCCCCTGGCCTCATCTGCCTCCTCCTTTTCCCAGGCCTCCCTTGTCATCTCCAGGAGCGTCTTTGGTTGCCTCCCATACAACATTTTGAAGGAAGAACCCCCGAGGCTGCTCTGGAACTGACTTCTTATGACGAAAAGCACGAGGGGCAGGAGCTGATCCCACTCCTTTCCTTCAGTGTTCAGCATTTTCTTTAGAGTCAACTTCAGGGCCCGTTATACCTTTCTACAAGACCGTCAGTCTGCGGATGGTATATGGAAGTCTTGAGGTGTTTAACTTTTAGGGTCTTACATACCTCTTTCATGAGGCGAGACACGAAGGGGGTGCCTTAGTCTGTTAATATCTCCCTGGGAAACCCCACTCTAGAGAAGAGCTCAATGAGTTTCTCTGTGATGTTTTTGGTGGTGGGGGCCCTCAGGGAAAAAGCCTCGGGATACATAGTGGAGTAATCCACAATTACTAGGGCATATTGATGCCCCTTGAGAGTTTTTGGCAGAGGACCTATCAGGTCCATTCCTACCCTCTCAAATGGGGTCCCTATGACTGGTAACGGTTGTAGGGGTACCGGAAGAGGTCGATAGGGGTTCTTTTTCTGGCATATGGCACATTCCTGACAGTGTCTTTTTATGTCCCCATAAACCCCCGGCCAGTAAAAGTATCTCAACACGCTCTGGGTGGTTTTCTCTATACCAGTATGTCCTGCGGTAAGATGGGAGTGGGCAAAAAACAGTGTCTGCTCTCTAACAGCCCGAGGTACTACCAATTGTGCTGTATCCTCTTTTCCCCTTTCTATATAACAACCCATCTTTAGAGAAAAATAGGGGATAGGTTGGATGAATGTGGTCGCTCTCTTCTCGGGCTGCTCTCCATGCATTTTGCAGGGTTGGATCATTGGTTTGAGAAAACCTGAAGTTCCTATCTCGGAGCCACGGTTTGGGAGTGAGGAGGGCCGTCTGAGGGACATTCTCGGGACTAACCTGCTGTGCCTTTTCTCTATGTCTGTGCACGGTGTTTAGGGACATGCTAAGGAATTTTGTATTGTCGGTTCCTATTATTAGGTCTTCGGGAAGCCCTCCCATAACTCCCACCCTTATAACCGAGGCAGAACCTCCCTCAGGGGTAAGAATCACTTCTGCTACAGGGTAAGGTTTGATTTCTCCGTGGACGCATCTTAAATGTACAAGCACGTCCGGTACTAACTGCGATGTCTCAACCAGCTCCCCCAGGATTACTGACTGCCTGCACCCCGAGTCTAACAAGGCCTTGACCCATCATCCATTCACCAGTACACTTACATGGAATGTGTGTCCCAACTCTGCATTGTATAGAATGGACTTCGGTATGCATCCTATGTCCATAGGTTCCTCGGAGGTTTTTTTTGAAGGGCAAAGCCAAGCAATGTGGCCTCAATCGCCACATTCGAAGCATTGGGGACCCCGGGGAAAAGCAACCTCAGGTCGGTGGGGACATGCCTTCAGGTGGTCTGTATTGGACTTACTGTTGCTCCGTTTTTCTTGTCTACCCTGTCCGGGGCAGCTATGTTTTTCTGCTTCCCATAACGGAGTACGAGGCTGGGCGCGAGAGAAAGAGGTAGCCATCTCCACCGCCTGTTCCGTGGTGAGATGGGTGTGTTATAAAATGTAAAGCCTCCAAATACTGTTCCAGATATATCCGGTCCATTATCTCCTATTTACTGCTTTCCCCTGGTTTCAGCCACTTGTCTGCAGCGGCTTTAACGTGAAAGAACAGAGTCTTGGGATTTTCACCTGGGGTTCCATTTTACCTCCGAAACCGCACCCGATAGGCTTCTGCGTCCAGCCCCAAATGATCCAGGATTACGGTTTTGATTTCTGCATAAGGGGTATTACCGGTAGCATTGGCTACTTGGTAGGCGGCTTGCGCCTCTCCGGAAAGCAGGGGTGCCAAATAGAAGGTCAATTCTCCAAAGGCTATCCACATGCCTGTGTGGCATATTTGAAATTGAGGAGGAAGGCATCTGGATCCTCCCCAATGATATACTTTTGTAAGGATATACCAGGAGGTCCGTGAGGGCTGCTCTTCACATTCTGATCCGAGAGGTTACCTGGACCTGGTCCTCCGCTAGTTTGTGTAGTCCTTCCTTCTGCGCCACCATGGTATTTTTGAATATGGACATTTGGCGCTCTACGGCCCATTCTAATTTTTCTTGTCCTTTTATCAAATGATGTATTAAATTGTCCATTATGTCTGTACTAACGGGCATTATGCCCACATTCTCCACCCCTTGTGAGGGATCGTAAGAAACGACAGCTACTCCCAAAGTGTTATTGCGCTCTTTAATGGCTTTATATTTGCGTTTGAAATAAGCCAGCGTTAATACAGGAATAATACATCTTATTCCGGTATGGATAGAGTCTTTTCCCCGAGTCAGGGCTGCTTTCAGGGGTGACTTCTTCCGTGTTCTTCTCCTCCAGGCAACTCGGATTTCCTCAGGAAAACAAAACAAAACAAGAGAAAACAGGCGGAGGAACCGCGAGTCGTGTTATCAGACGTGACTCCTCAGGGAAAAGGGAGTGAGGGACCACCAGTTTCTGCATACGGTGCTGCGGACGTGAAGGAGTGCAAGGGAACGGGTACAACAGGCAGGAGCAGTGTGAGTAAAATCCTGCTAATCGCCGGTCAGGAGAGTGGCTGGACGTAGCACGGGGTCTTTGGCCTCCAGGCTCTTCCTGATGTTCGATCTCCACCTCTCTCGCAGGTAAGAGCGGGGTGTTGGCGTCTTGCATTGGTGAAGCTCTTCTCCACACTTCTCGGCCGGCGTCCTCTTCCTCGTCTCGTCTTCCGGGATTGAGCCACACCTCTTACCTCGGTACTGTCCTTTTTAGTCACTGGTTCTGGAGCAGTGACGCTTACTCCGGGTGCGGGGCTTGCAAAGTACGAGTCCCACTTAAAGGAGCCGCGGTGGGCGCCAGCTGCTTCCTCTGTGGTTGCGGGTTCCCTACGCCAAGTCCAGTCCGGCTGTTCCTCCTGCTAAGAAGAGAGCAGAGGACCGGACCTGTGAGGTACACTCCACCACTCATGTATTGCATCAGTTCCCTCCCTGGGCATGGGGGACACGGGGGACTTGTGACACATGTGTCCTACCTCTTAAGTACATGGCTCTCTGCCCATGGGCTGTCTGGGGCCTACTCTAGGGGTGCCCTATGTGCAAAAAAAAGGGAAGGTTTAGGCCTGACAAGTAGGTTAACTTGTCAGGTCGAGATGGCATATTAAACTGCCCACACAGGCTCCGCAGTGGCAGGCCTGAGACATGTTTAAATAGCTACTTATGTGGATTGCACTATCAGTGCTGCAGGCCCACTAGTAGCATTTGATTTACAGGTCCTGGGCACATGCAGTGAACTCTACATAGGACTTATTAGTAAATCAAATATGCCAATCATGGAGAAACCAATTACCATTACATTTTAGACACAGAGCACATGCACTTTAGCACTGGTAAGCAGTGAAAAAGCCCACAGAGTCCTAAAGAGAGCAAAAACGAAGTTCACCACATAGTCAAAACAGGAGGTCAGAAAGCAAAATTTCACGGGAACCCATGCCAAAAGATGCCAGGTCTAACAGCCACCTTGTTTGATTGTCTCTGAACTGTGTTTTGCACAGTCCCCTGCTGCTGTATCCTTCTTCCTTTGCTGTGAAGTAGCCTCCGCAACATACTAGTGCATTCCAAAGCAAATGAACAAGCAAAAAACGTTTGCAATAAAATGTTATATGTTCTAACAGAAAATCTATATTTAGATTTGTAGTATTCATCAAATCAATCTGACACATGGCTGATAGATACGTATTGGCCTTGGAAAAAAAATATATATATCCTTGGAAATGATGTCATTCTGTAGAGACCTTTATGCAGAACTCAGTGTGTGGAATTGCTGTGCAGATTGAGTGATGCAAGATAGCTCAGTAGGTTAATATCCTGCTCTGGGCATCTGCTTAGAACTTTTAGGCTGCAGTCTGGGGTGTTGAGCCTTTCCACCTTCTGGGGCCGACGATGTGATTCCCAGTGCTACTAGTGACAATAGTGACATCTGTCATTTACAAAAGCTGAGCTGCTGTAGAACAGTGGACTGAGCGCAGCATGAAAGAGCTCTTTAGTTACTCTCTGGGGAGGTCGTAGAATTCAACATGGAGATAAATGTACATTTTATGTTTTCTTTTGAACAAAAGTGGTCTTGATAGTTCAGGCAGCAGAAAACGGTCGTCACTTATTGTCATTTTTAGGTCTCGCCTGAGCCAGCGCATGCGCTACGAGACATTTAGTTAGGGCTTTTAAAAGTGCTACCTCACGGCCTAGCGCTTGCGTTCAAGCGCGCGTGCACGCGCACAGCCGCCAGCTTTCAGCGCACCACTCGCAGCCTCACCCCGTGCTCCCCCTCCCACTACAGAGCGCGACTCGCGCCGCAAGTTTTGCGCCATCTCATGGCCATGCAGCCACGTCACTTTTTCACCCTACCCGCGATAACTTTCAATTCCCTCCCCCTCCCCGCGATCACTTTTGCGGCCGTGCGACCGGCCGCTCACTTTCATTTTCACAGCTGCTGCTCCTGGCACCATCTCATGGCCGCGCGGCCGCGTCACTTTTTCACCCTCCCAGCGATCATTTTCAATTCCCTCCCCGCGATTCCAAGTCCTTGAGACCTCATGTGCCATGTTCTTAATGGCTGCATCACCCACTATTCGATTAGCGGTTTGCAGGCTCTGGCAGCATTTCACTCCCGGGCTTTGTTCCTCCCTTTTGCGCGCGGCCAATGCTTGTTTAAAATTATAATTACCGTCCCCCCAACCCGCGCAGCCCCCCCCCAACCCGCGCAACCTCCATCCCACCCCCCGCCAGTCATGCCAGCCACAGCAGCGTTTAAGACATGTTTAAAAGGTCTGTTGTAATTCTAAAACAGTCCCAATATTTAACTTTGGTCGAGCGTGCAAACTAGTGAATCTGACCCCATTTGTTTTGTGAAGTATGCAGGCCAATACTCGCGCATTAATACTTAAGGTGTGTGTTTAATTATGCGAGGTACACAAATCAATCTTCACTAAAGCCAGGGGCGTCGTCGCTATAAATGGCGCGGCAAATGCAGCAGCCTCCCAGATAAGGTGTGTGCGGCGCTCACTTCATCCCGATTAGTGCTGTTTTTATTGCTTGACTCGGCATCCATTGCTCCTTGACTACACCACAGACTAACCACAGTTATGCCCCAATTTCTAAAACTTTGTTACATAATACCGGCTTTCATTGTTAGCCAGATGCAGAAGTCCGAGGCCGCATGAGGACAAATATTGCCCCTTTGCGATGGCTGCTGCCTGTTGTGTTATGGATCTGGCGCAGCCTGAATGAAGCAGATAAGAAGCATCGAGAGTCTGGACTCATGAAAAGTCAGAGGCAGGATGCATACATTCAACTTACCGCAATCGGTACTGAGTCCAGCCTCTCGAGCTCGGAGGCAGTTACAGAGAAGCACACCCCTCTTCTCCATTGCCTGATCCAATGCAAGCGGTAGTCCTAGCATACGTATAACACTTTTGTAATTCGTGTGACACAGCACTGGACACTATTAATTTGGCACGAATATCACCACGGATGCCTTGATATTGTCAAAAGGCCGCTTTATTCGGGATCATGCTGGACGCACCACATAACGTCCTTTGGGTTTCTGCTGTTCTAACAGATATCTACTCACCCATACTCTGGCTCTTAACAGTTGCGACTTCCCATATCACTATACAACTTCAACTTGACGCTTTCCGTTTGTGTCTTACTCCGACACTGGCTTTCCTCCTGCACTCACTGTTCCTTGTCTCCCTCCCCTGGGCTAAGTCTGCCTTCCTTTTCTCTCTTTTATTTCCTTCGTCCAGTTTCCTGTTACGTCTTGTCTCGTCCTAACCGTTCACACCCAGCGACACCCCCCTCCCTCTTTACATCCATTACTTCCTTCAAAACCCTTTCCCCTCAGCTTACTGTCACAATTTTCAGAGGCACTGACTGCTCTGTTGCAAGTAAACACGCAATGACAGAAAGAGGGCTGCTGCGCGGTTCCGTTTTATTGCATCTGTGTCTTCCCTTCCCCAAATCTCCCCGGGTGGATAGGGCGGTGCCCACCCTCCCTCGGCCTGGGGCCCTGCTTGTCTCCTACCTGCCTGCTTCTGCCACTTCACCTCACTGTGCTCAAAGAACGCATTAAGGGACCAGCACAAAAAACGGACACTACACTAAGCCAGTGCATTGTGAATCGCTGCCAAGTGAAGTCCCATGTCATGTAACTTTTTCAGACATATTTGCGGCTTAGCGAACAACATAGAGCATTATGGGAATTGTGATTTTCCTCTTACAGTTATATGTATGGAATCAAAAATCATGGCAAGCAAAACCTTGTTGCCTAAAAGGTTAGGACTAACTAAGGGTGTTACATATATCATTGGTCTACTTGGTAGCTATGCTAGATGAAATGAAATCGAGATTTATAAAACGCCCTACTACCTGTAGGCGTCTAGGCGTTGAACTCCCACTTGGAAAAGAGATAGTAAGTGAAGGCCAAGACGACATGTGTGGAGTAGGGTGAGTAATTGTATTAATTACTAAACAGCCAAGTTTTAAGTGCTTTACGAAAGATTGTCAGATTTCCTGTGGTTTTTAATTTAAGAGGCATCAAGTTTCAAAGTTTGGCGGTGGCCACCGCAAAACTCTTGCCTCCCCTAGTGGCTCTCTTGATTTTAGGTACAACCATATTGGCCTGGGAGGACGATCTTAAAATCCTAGGTGGGGTGCATCGGTGAAAGAGCTGTCTAATAGATTCTGGGCCATCAAAATGCAGAGTATGGGTGTATTTTTGGACTATTGCAGAAGATGAGTGTATTTTTGGACATCTGTGTATGACCTGTGCCACTGTTCACCTGTGTTAAAAACAAGGGAGCATGCACTGATTCATTAAAACACAAAGTGACACCGATGACAGCTTTGAATAATTACTTCTTGAACCAGAAGCTGGAATAAAGTTCAATTTAATTCTAAAGGGGCAAAGATCATTTTTATCTATCCTTTCCCAAATGCAGCAAAGTTATTAAGCAGGAGCTTGTGTCTTTACAGTCCCCACCAGTTCAGTTCCATGGTTCACTTCCCAGGATTTGATGGAGAACAAAACTATTAAGCAGGTGCACACAGGTGTGGTAGACCTCAATGCCACGTGCAACCATATGAACCACTGCTGAGCTTTTTTAAAGCTTCAGCCCCTGTGCATGTGTGTTTTACCCATTCCTTGCAATTACAAACTTCAAAAGGCAAAACCCCCCAAAATGGAACGCGCTGTTCGATACAAATCCTAGAATGGTTTTGAGGCTACATCATGTGACAGCACACAGCAGCTATGGTTACACAGGAATATGAACCAAGCCTTCTATGTGTCAGTAAATTAAGGAGAAGGGAATCAAGGAGAAGGCAATCAGAAAATGATAACATCAGCATACGCAAGATTGTCCTCTATTGCTCATAAAAATTGGCAATTTCTTAAATGATAAATAATTCAATCGTATTGCTTTATTAACCTTCCTGCTTCCTCAAATTTGCTTGAAAATACACCATTTGTCCACTCTCTTTTCAAACTTTTCTCGGGGGAGAACCACCCTGGGCCCCCCCCCGTAGGATGTTCAGCCTCGCTCGCTCGCCACAGTGCAGTACGACAAGAATTTTACGCCCTACCACTTTCTAATGTCACCAGCCACCACTGCTTATAAGTGTTTAGCCATCAACAGTTGATGTTGTTGCACCAAGGATATTATGCTGCATAACTAAATACTTATAAGGTCCCAAAAGCGAGACCTATTGGCTATGCCAATGCTTGTTTCTTTTTTCAGAGAATCTATGCGATTTCTGTATGGTTCTCTGTGGGGCACAATATATTATGTATAAACATCTGTACAGTGTGTTTCTGTAATAATCCACAAGGACAGTTCAGGGCACATACATGGTTATTGTTATGTGTCATTTATTTTGCGCACAGTCTTCCACTGTCATGGTATCTCATGGAACACCACATGACCCTCCGAGGTCATTTACCAAGCCTTTTGACCCCGGAAGCACGGAACTCGCTGGAACTGTCTCTAAGCACATTTTCCTGAAGAAAGGTCTACTTATTGTAACTTGAAAGATTGACAGAAAAAAACAAGGGCTGGTCTTCATGATTGTATCTGGCAAAATGGCTCAATGTGCCCGCTGAAGAGATTAGTTTGTAACCTGATGATCACAGATTTGAATTGAGAGTAATGTCACAGGAAATGCATAGTTGGGTGCAGTGGGCTTAAATGCCGTATATAAAAAGCTGGTTTACGTTGCCCAAATTAAGTGTTACTATATAATAACCAACTCTGTCAACCAAAGACAAACATCCCTCAGAAACGTTCAGCTACAGCAGACACGCTTCGTCCTGTTTGTGACTCGTCGAAATTATATTGGGACATGTTTTAAAGTAATGAAGACTGAAGAGTTGCTATTAACAAGAGACTTCAGTCACATGCTTCCTAAAATTCATAGGGGGGGTGGGGACAAAATCCGAAAGCCGTCCCACGAGTGGACCCTGCTAGTAAAAAATATACACATATTATACCTCCGCTGCTAATTACCACTGACTCTCAGCCGTGAAGCACTGTAGCTTAGAAATCTTCTTCGAGTCCCAGAGTAATGCAACTCGTCGGGGGTGCAAAGGTGGGAAAGGGGCGAGTAGCCTGCAGGTGGCAAACAGATCTCAGCAGCTGAGTGCATCCATCTCAGAAAACCTCAAACACCCTTCACCGGATGTGAAGTCTCAACCCTCCTTGCAACACAGCCTCGAGTTTTAAATAGTTTCTCCGTTTTACTGATAGGGTGACCAACTGGCATTGGTGCAAATTCAGGACGGTGAGTGTAAAAATTCAGGACAAAGGGTCAAAATACAGGACACAAATTCAGGACTGGAGGCCAAAATTCAGGACAAAACTTCAGGACAATAAGTACGTTTTATAGACACATCAGAGGAGGTCGCGCAATAGTATATAAGTAAGCCCAGCCATAGCCAAACATATTCAACCATTTGCAAACCTATCCATCAAGTATCCTTCTATCTATCATTTCACTCATCCATCCCTTCATCCATTCTTTCACTCATTGATCCATTATCCATCCATCCTTTCACCCTATCCATCTGTACACTCATCCATCCACTCTTCTACACATCCATCCATTCAATTCATCCATCCAGCCATTTACCCTTTCACCCATCCAGCCATCCTTTCCCTTACTCATCCATCCACCCAGTCACTCATCCTTCCACCCATCCACCCTTTCAGTCATCCATCCATCCTCCCTTTCTCTCTCCATAGACCCTTTCACTTAGCCATCCTTCCTTCCATCCATCTACCCACCCATCCATCTACTCATTCACTCATTAATCCATCCATTGACCCTATCACTCATCCATCCTTTCTCTCGCCCATCTATCCTTTCACTCCTTCACTCATCTATTCATCCTTTTGTCCATCTACCCTCCCTTTCACTCACTCATCCATCCTTACATCCACCCTTTCACTCATCCGTCCATCCATTCACCATGCACTTATCAATTCATCAATCCATCCATCATTTCACTCATCCATCCACCCACTCACTCATCATCCACCTTTTCACTCATCCATCCTTTCACTCATCCATCCTTTCACTCATCCATCCACCCTTTTACCCACCCAGCTACCCTTCCACCCATACATTCAGCTATTTATCTTTTCTCTTATCCATCCTTCCACTCACTCATCAACCATCCATCCTCTCTCATTATCCATCTATTAAATTTTTCATTCATCCATTCACCCTTTCAATAATTCATCCAGCCATCCATCCATCCCTTCACTTACTCACTCGCCCAACTTTTCATATTAATTTTGAGCTGAGCCTTTTTGAGAAGAGGCCCATCAAGAACTTCACCCTCGCTGCAGGAGCCATTCCAGGACTGGGACAGAATCCACCCAGGGCGGAGACGGGATCCACCACAGGGGGGGACAGGAGCCATCACAGGTGGGGGGGGGAGACAGGAGCCACCACATGGGGGGACAGGAGCCATCACTGGGCAGGCAGGAGCCATCACAGGAGGGGGAACAGGATACACCAGGGTGGGCACAGGGGTGGGCATGCAGTATTCTAGTATCATCTTGGTATCTTCCAGGGTGGTATAGGGCTCCTCACCCCCTCCTGGACACGACAACGAGAAGACAGGCTCTCTTTCCAAAATGTTAGTTTTGCCATCCCCCACTGTGATGTACAGTAGTTAAAGGAGATACTCCAAGAAAACTGATTTAACTGATTGTCCTGCATACTTTGTTAATCAGTGTGGGTGCGATTGTGCCATTTCTTTTTTTTAATTACATTATAGACTGCATGTTAGAAGAACCGAGGTTTGCTTACAATTTAGTGACAGTAATTAAGCTCTGTGGAGAGAGCCACGTGCTGCCTCTGTGTAATCAGGGCCGGTTCTAGGATGTTTGGGGCCCTGGGCAGGAAGGGAATGTGTGAGGCCCCTCTAAATTGCAGAGACATGACGCATTCAGGGCTGTTTGCATCTGAATAGATGCCCCTGCGCCTGAAGCTGCAGCCCCTCCCTCTCAGTCACCTTCAAACACCTCTTAACAGCTCATCAAGGGCTGAAGGTGTGAGGGTGGCCATCCTGCAGTGCCTCTCCAATGCTGCTGGGGATCTGAGCTTTCAAACCCCTCTTAACAGCTCATCAAGGGCGGAAGGTGTGAGGGTTGCCACCCCGCTGTGCCTCTAGAATGCTGCTGGGTATCTGAGCTTTGGTGCTGCATTGGAGTCTGTTACACCCGACCTCAACAGCATCGGAGTCAAGCAGGGAGGTGGGTGGAAGCTGTGCCGGCTTTAGGGTGGTGCGACCGGTGCCTGGTTAAAATTACAGACAAATGGCGTCCGTTAAAGAATCCTTCACGGACAACGGACAGACGGCCGAAATGACGGACTGTCCGTGAAATTTACGGACGGTTGGTCACCCTAGTTACTGATGACCCCGATGACGTGTCAAAATTGGGAATCATTCTTCTACAGTACTTTGCAAAAATGTTTTTAAAGTCTGAGTCCTGTGAACTTTTGGTGCCTAGAAATGTACGCCTTCTCGCCCTTCACTTCCTTCGCCGTGCTGTGGTTTCCCATCCAGCAGTGCACAGCGCGCTTGCACATCTTTCCCCAGCACACTTTGGGGGTCTGCACCCATTGGCTGAGACAGGCTTGGCAGGCGGCTGGCCGTTTATCACCAGGACTGGTAAAGAATGGCCAGCTGCCTCACACACTTCTATTGAAGAGCTAAAAAGTAAGGGAATAAAAACTTTAGTGCCCCCACTCTCGACCATTCTTTCAGACCTTAACCCCTGGGCCTAGGAGCAGAATGGGCTCCAGTGGGGGCAACCATTGTCCTGGCTCAAAAGGGACTGCGTTCTGAGACAAGGGTAGTGGGATTCAGTGCCTCCATTGGGGGGAGCATGCATGGGGAGTCTGACATCGAACGATCCGCATAGCTTAGCCCCTTTTAGAAGTAAGAAATATACCTCTCCCTGAAGCAGTGCGCGCCACTCGCCAGGGGGCCTGTCCGTTCAAGTGGTTTTTCGTTTCGAGGCAGCTTCTGGAGGGAGTTCGCGCCCCCCTTTTCCACTGACAGTTGGTACGATCCACGCACAGACGTCCCGGGATCTGTTGGTCCTAACTTGCTGCTCAGGCGTCTTCGGTGGTGGGAGCTCTGCGGGACAGGTTCCCTTTTGGCGGAGGGGCAGCTACTAACCATCTCACCAGCGAAAGAAGGTAAGCATCAAAAACTACATTGAAATTCTGTGAGGGTTAGAGAAAATGAAAGTAAGGAACCGTTGACAAATTAAAGAAAAGTAGATTGAAAAAGGAAATGCAGCAGAGGGTGCCAAGTGATACAAGTAACAACAAATAGAAAAGTTTTAAACAAGTAGGAAAAAAGTGACGAGTAAAAAAACATGGAAAGCAAGTACAGGGGAAACAAGCATTGAAAATGCAATCAGTCTCACCCTCGCTTAAGTTAAAGCAATTCGGTTTGTAATTAGGTGGCTTTTTAGCTTTGCTTTTATTAGTGTTTTTCAAACTTCCATGTACATAACATGCATATGTATATGTATGCATGCATTTCTATTTGTATTTATATAGATATGCAGATGTATATATATATGTTTATGTATGTATGTAAATATATACACATACATACATATAAATGAATATGCATATATATGCATATATCTCACAGCAACTCGCGATATTCACCCGCTTGCGCGCGGAAATCACCAGCGTAGACCAACTTGTGCAGCATTATTTTATTTCCTCTGTGTCAGGACGCGTATCGGCCGTCCAAGCGGCCTTGATCACCTGATCATACGTCACAGAATTACCCATTTTTGAAGTGCAAGTGCAACATAATCATTGATGAACATGGAAGACATACTAATGTTTGTATGAGCATATTTCATCATTGTTAAAACTATTTGCGCAAATATAATTCCCCATTTATAAAGGAAATCTAAAACATATAATAAAAGCATAAATGCCCTATTTACCTCATATATGTATTGATAATTATATTACGCAATCTTATGGTGGAAAAATAAATTTTGCATTTTATCCAACTTTCTCATGAATCAATTAGTTGCACAGTATACATCAAATAATGTTGAGTGCTCACCGAGACCATAAAAGATCCTAAAGTTTTTTTCTTATTTTCTTTTTTTCAAAATAAAGTGCTGTAGTGCTGTCATTCAAAGCGTATAATAATATGCATATATATATACACATATTATATTCACTGAAAAAAACATTTTTCAGGGGTGTTATAGTTAGCTGGACATTTCACTCGTACAAAACCATTGAAATTCCCCCGTTTATAGTTAGTTCTGCTAACTATAACTCGCGCGCCCGCAATGCACTTGTGATGACGTCACATATTACATCACTCATGACATGGTCAGTGACTTCACTCATGACATCACTGATGACATCTCAAATGACATCACTGATGACATCATTCAGTGAATGTGTGTTTTACTGAAATTCAAATATGTTTTTTATATGTATATCTCAAGGTTGATGGAAGAATAAATGGGGATATAAGTGTCTAAATGTTTTTTTTGTGTGTAAAATTGTTTGTATAATGAACTGATTAAGTGTATCTTAGTGAATACATGGGTTACTGAGTAGTGTTCAAATATGTAAATATGTTTATCAATCTCTCGCTTTTTGTATAAGTGACTGCATGGGTTGGTAAGTAGCTACATGAGTGTCTATATGGGTTATTAGTTGGTTTTTGAGTATCAGTATGAGTGTGTGAGTGTCTGTATGGTTGAGTGGGGGTATTACTTAGTGTGTAGATGGATGAATGAGTGACACAGTGTTTGTATGTGTTGAACATAGCATGTGTGCAGGACTGTATAGATAAATGAGTGTGTGTATGGGTGTGTTAGTGAGTGAACGAGTGTCTATATAGTGTCTTTTAAGTAACTACATTTATTTAAATTAGTATAGGTGAGTATTTGTGTATATAAGTGAGTATATGTGAGAGTTTGGAAGAGTTCCTGTATAAATAAGTATGTGTTTCTATAAGTGATTGTTTAAGAGAGTAAGTATGTGTACGTTTCTGTAGAAGTAAGTGTAGTGGTGTGTGTGTATAACATTATATACAATTAAATGGATGTTTGATTCTTTATTAGCATGAGTGACTGTGTGTGAGTAACTCTATGAATCAGTGGTGGTGTGTAACAGGATGTATAGGTGTATGAGTACATATGATAAGTGAGTATTCATGTATGAGTGACTATATATGACTGTTGGTGAAGCAGTGGATGTGTATGTAGATCTTACAATTACTGAATACCTTGTTGTAACTGGTATTGGTATCTCCTTTTTTTGAAAATGTTAGTCTCTATTTAAGAATGTGTGTATCAAAGGTTATATTAGGGTGCCTATATACAACGTTGGAGACCGTGGGGGGAGCCCCAATGCCCCCATGGTCTCAGCCGGCTCCCCGCATCTTTCGGGAGCCGGCACTGCTTTTCCACACTGGGAGCTGCTAACATGCAGCTCCCCGTGTGGAAAAGCAATATTGTTTGCATTTTGAAAGAGAGAGCAGGTTTCCTGCTCTCTCTTTCAAAATCCAAACCAAGTTTGCTATGACAGGGCGGGAGCCTCGGCTCACACCCTGCCATAGGAAAAGTAAAAGGCTGTAGCGAGAGGAACCACCTGAGTACTCGGAGGTTGTGTCCCTTGTTCCTGCTCATCCATTGAAGAGGCACGTGATCAGTAAACAGGGTAAATCTGTTCCCCTCCAAATAATACCACAGTTTATCCACAGCCCATTTCACTATAAGACATTCTTTCTCTATGGTTGGGTACCGTTGCTCCCTTGGAAACAGTTTTCTACTGATAAACAGGATAGGATGTTCCCTGCCTCTGGTGAAAGTTGAGACAAGACGGCCCCTAACCCACAGTCTGAGGCATCCGTATGAATAATAAAAGGTTTGGAAAAGACAGGCGAGGACAGGATCTGGCTGGTAGTGATGGCCTTCTTCAATTGTAGGAAGGCGGTAGTCATGGTGTCAGAGGGATTCAGCAAGTCTTTTGGTTTTACCTCCTTTCGAAGGTGGTCCATGAGAGGTCTTGCGATCTCAGAATATTGGGGTATGAACCTCCTATAATACCACAATAATCCCAAGAACACCCTCACTTCCTTCTTCGTGGAAGGAAAGGGGTTTTCCAGGATGGCCCTTACCTTCTCTTCCTGTTCGGCTATCACCCCGTTCCCCAACACATAGCCAAGATACCTTACCTTTTGAAATCCAACCCTGGACTTCCTAGCGTTTATATGGAGGCCTGCCTGTTGTAGGGCACTAAAGATTTTTGTACAGTGGTTCAAATGTTCCTCCCACGTTGGACTAAACACCACAATATCATCTAGATATGCGGAGGAAAAGGTCTGGTATTCACGGAGTACTGCATTCATTAGCCGTTGGAAAGTGTCTGGTGCTCCGTGAAGACCAAAGGGGAGGACATTAAACTCATAGAGCCCGTCAGGACTTACAAAAGCAGTCTTCTCTCTGTCAGCTTCTTTCAGTGGGACCTGCCAGTATCCCTTAGTCAGATCTATCATGGTGATATATTGGCCATCTCCCAACTTTTCTATTCATTTGTCTATCGTGGCATTGGATACGAATCAAATTTGGATATGGCGTTAAATGCACTAAAGTCCATACAAAATGTTATGGAGACGTCTGGCTTTGGTATCAGGACAATAGGGGAGGACCATTCGCTATGGGTTGGGCGGTTGACTCCCATTTCCAAAATACTTTTGACCTCTTCTCGGACCACCAGCAACCTGGCGGCCAGGATTCGGTACGGTTACTGTTTTATGATTTTTCCGAGTAAGGTCTCAATCGTATGTTCCACCCGTGAAGTTTTCCCCGGAAGGTCTGAATATATAGGGGAGAACTCCTCTAAAACACCGGACAAGGCATGTTTTTGTGGGAGCAAGAGGGACACTTTTATTACTAACTGGTGGAGGGTACCTGTGTGACCGGCTGAGGCTGCCAAGTTGAGGTTAGGTGGGAGACCTAGCCATTTTTTTTAAAGGTTAATATGGTATGTTTGTACCCAAGATGGTTTCATCTGGACTCGATAGGAGGTTTTTCTGACCTTACCGACTACCCTGTAGGGACCTAACCACTCTGCTTTTAGCGTACTGGCAGAAGAGGGTAACAACACTAACACCCAGTCATCTACATCTAGCTGTCTCCATTTCTTGCCCTTATCATAGTGATATTTCTGCTTTATTTTGTTTCCCAGGTTGTAATATGCAAGGTCCCTCAGCTTTCCCATACGGGATTTCAGGCTCTGTGTGTACTCCAAGAAGCCCCTGGCCTCATCTGCCTCCTGCTTTTCCCAGGCCTCCCTTGTCATCTCCAGGAGCGTCTTTGGTTGCCTCCCATACAACATTTTGAAGGAAGAACCCCCGAGGCTGCTCTGGAACTGACTTCTTATGACGAAAAGCGCGAGGGGCAGGAGCTGATCCCACTCCTTTCCTTCAGTGTTCAGCATTTTCTTTAGAGTCAACTTTAGGTTCCGTTATACCTTTCTACAAGACTGTCAGTCTGCGGATGGTATATGGAAGTCTTGAGGTGTTTAACTTTTAGGGTCTTACATACCTCTTTCATGAGGCGAGACACGAAGGGGTGCCTTAGTCTGTTAATATCTCCCTGGGAAACCCCACTCTAGAGAAGAGCTCAAAGAGTTTCTCAGTGATGTTTTTGGTGGTGGGGGCCCTCAGGGGGAAAGCCTCGGGATACATAGTGGAGTAATCCACAATTACTAGGGCATATTGATGCCCCTTGCGAGTTTTTGGCAGAGGACCTATCAGGTCCATTCCTACCCTCTCAAATGGGGTCCCTATGACTGGTAACGGTTGTAGGGGTACCGGAAGAGGTCGATAGGGGTTCTTTTTCTGGCATATGGCACATTCCTGACAGTGTCTTTTTATGTCCCCATAAACCCCCGACCAGTAAAAGTATCTCAACACGCTCTGGGTGGTTTTCTCTATACCAGTGTGTCCTGCGGTAAGATGGGAGTGGGCAAAAAACAGTATCTGCTCTCTAAAAGCCCGAGGTACTACCAATTGTGCTGTATCCTCTTTTCCCCTTTCTATATAACAACCCATCTTTAGAGAAAAATAGGGGATAGGTTGGATGAATGTGGTCGTCCTCTTCTTGGGCTGCTCTCTATGCATTTTGCAGGGTTGGATCATTGGTTTGAGAAAACCTGAAGTTCCTATCTAGGAGCCACGGTTTGGGAGTGAGGAGGGCCGTCTGAGGGACATTCTGGGGACTAACCTGCTGTGCCTTTTCTCTATGTCTGTGCACGGTGTTTAGGAACATGCTAAGGAATTTTGTATTGTCGGTTCCTATTATTTGGTCTTCGGGAAGCCCTCCCATAACTCCCACCCTTATAACCGAGGCAGAACCTCCCTCAGGGGTAAGAATCACTTCTGCTACAGGGTAAGGTTTGATGTCTCCGTGGACGCATCTTATATGTACAAGCGCGTCCGGTAATAACTGCGATGTCTCAATCAGCTCCCCCTGGATTACTGACTGCCTGCACCCCGAGTCTAACAAGGCCTTGACCCATCATCCATTCACCAGTACACTTACATGGAATGTGTGTCCCAACTCTGCACTGTAGAGAAAGGACTTCGGTATGCATCCTATGTCCATAGGTTCCTCGGAGGGTTTTTTTGAAGGGCAAAGCTGAGCAATGTGGCCTCAATCGCCACATTCGAAGCATTGGGGACCCCGGGGAAAAGCAACCTCAGGTCGGTGGGGACATGCCTTCACATGGTCTGTATTGGGCTTACTGTTGCTCCGTTTTTCTTGTCTACCCTGTCAGGGGCAGCTATGTTTTTCTGCTTCCCATAACGGAGTACGAGGCTGGGCGCGAGAGAAAGAGGTAGCCATCTCCACCGCCTGTTCCGTGGTGAGATGGGTGTGTTATACCGTAAAGCCTCCAAATACTGTTCCAGATATATCCGGTCCATTATCTCCTATTTACTGCTTTCCCCTGGTTGCAGCCACTTGTCTGCAGCGGCTTGGGATTTTCACCGGGGGTTCCATTTTACCTCCGAAACCGCACCCGATAGGCTTCTGCGTCCAGCCCCAAATGATCCAGGATTACGGTTTTGATTTCTGCATATGGGGTATTACTGGTAGCATTGGCTACTTGGTAGGCGGCTTGCGCCTCTCTGGAAAGCAGGGGTGCCAAATAGAAGGGACATTTCTCCAAAGGCCATCCACATGCCCGTGCGGCATATTTGAAATTGAGGAGGAAGGCATCTGGATCCTCCCCACTGATATACTTTTGTAAGGATATACCAGGAGGTCCGTGAGGGCTGCTCTTCACATTCTGATCCGAGAGGTTACCTGGACCTGGTCCTCCGCTAGTTTGTGTAGTCCTTCCTTCTGCGCCACCATGGTATTTTTTAATATGGACATTTGGCGCTCTACGGCCCATTCTAATTTTTCTTGTCCTTTTATCAAATGATGTATTAAATTGTCCATTATGTCTGTACTAACGGGCATTATGCCCACATACTCCACCACTTGTGAGGGATCGTAAGAAACGACAGCTACTTCCAAAGTGTTATTGCACTCTTTATTGGCTTTATATTTGCGTTTGAAATAAGCCCGCGTTAATACAGGAATAATACATCTTATTCCGGTATGGATAGAGTCTTTTCCCCGAGTCAGGGCTGCTTTCAGGGGTGACTTCTTCCGTGTTCTTCTCCTTCAGGCAACTCGGATTTCCTCAGGAAAACAAAACAAAACAAGAGAAAACAGGCGGAGGAACCGCGAGTCGTGTTATCAGGCGTGACACCTCATGGAAAAGGGAGTGAGGGACCACCTGTTTCTACATACGGTGCTGCGGACGTGAAGGAGTGCAAGGGAACTGGTACAACAGGCAGGAGCAGTGTGAGTAAAATCCTGCTAATCGCCGGTCAGGAGAGTGGCTGGACGTAGCACGGGGTCTTTGGCCTCCAGGCTCTTCCTGATGTTCGATCTCCACCTCTCTCACAGGTAACAGCTGGGTCTTGGCGTCTCGCGATGGTGAAGCACTTCTCCACGCTTCTCGGCCGGCGTCCTCTTCCTCGTCCCGTCTTTCGGGATTGAGCCACACCTCTTACCTCGGTACTGTTCTTTTTAGTCACTGGTTCTGGAGCAGTGACGCTTAATCCGGGGGCGGGGCTTGCAAAGTACGAGTCCCACTTAAAGGAGCCGTGGTGGTCGCCAGCTGCTTCCTCCGTGGTTGCGGGTTTCTTACGCCAAGTCCAGACCGGCTGAGAAGAGAACAGAGGACCGGACCAGTGAGGTACACTCCACCACTCATGTATCGCATCAGTTCCCTCCCTGGGCATGGGGGACTCGTGACACACGTGTCCTACCTCTTAAGTACACGGCTCTCTGCCCATGGGCTGTCTGGGGCCTACTCTAGGGGTGCCCTATGTGCAAAAAAAAGGGAAGGCTTAGGCCTGACAAGTAGGTTAACTTGTCAGGTCGAGATGGCATATTAAACTGCCCACACAGGCTCCGCAGTGGCAGGCCTGAGACATGTTTAAATAGCTACTTATGTGGATGGCACTATCAGTGCTGCAGGCCCACTAGTAGCATTTGATTTACAGGCCCTGGGCACATGCAGTGAACTCTACATAGGACTTATTAGTAAATCAAATATGCCAATCATGGAGAAACCAATTACCATTACATTTTAGACACAGAGCACATGCACTTTAGCACTGGTAAGCAGTAAAAAAGCCCACAGAGTCCTAAAGAGAGCAAAAACGAAGTTCACCACATAGTCAAAACAGGAGGTCAGAAAGCAAAATTTCACGGGAACCCATGCCAAAAGATGCCAGGTCTAACAGTCACCTTGTTTGATTGTCTCTGAACTGTGTTTTGCACAGTCCCCTGCTGTTGTATCCTTCTTCCTTTGCTGTGAAGTAGCCTCCGCAACATACTAGTGCATTCCAAAGCAAATGAACAAGCAAAAAACGTTTGCAATAAAATGTTATATGTTCTCACTGAAAAACTATATTTAGATTTGTAGTATTCATCAAATCAATCTGACACATGGCTGATAGATACGTATTGGCCTTGGAAAAAAAAATATATATATTCTTGGAAATGATGTCATTCTGTAGAGACCTTTATGCAGAACTCAGTGTGTGGAATTGCTGTGCAGATTGATTGATGCAAGATAGCTCAGTAGGTTAATATCCTGCTCTGGACATCTGCTTAGAACTTTTAGGCTGCAGTCTAGGGTGTTGAGCCTTTCCACCTTCTGGGGCTGAGGATGTGATTACCGGTGCTACTAGTGACAATAGTGACATCTGTCATTTACAAAAGCTGAGCTGCTGTAGAACGGTGGACTGAGCGCAGCATGAAAGAGCTCTTTAGTTACTCTCTGGGGTGGTCGTAGAATTCAACATGGAGATAAATGTACATTTTATGTTTTCTTTTGAACAAAAGTGGTCTTGATAGTTCAGGCAGCAGAAAACGGTTGTCACTTATTGTCATTTTTAGGTCTCGCCTGAGCCAGCGCATGCGCTGCGAGACATTTAGTTAGGGCTTTTAAAAGTGCTGCCTCACGGCCTAGGGCTTGCGTTCACGCGCACAGCCGCCAGCTTTCAGCGCACCACTCGCAGGCCAGGCTCACCCCGTGCTCCCCCTCCCACTAAAGAGCTCGTCTCGCGCCATCTCATGGCCACGCAGCCACATCACTTTTTCACCCTACCCGCGATAACTTTCAATTCCCTCTCCCTCCCCGCGATCACTTTTGCGGCCGCGCGACCGGCCGCTCACTTTCATTTCCACAGCTGCTGCTCCTGGCGCCATCTCATGGCCGTGCGGCCGCGTCACTTTTTCACCCTCCCAGCGATCATTTTCAATTCCCTCCCCGCGATTCCAAGTCCTTGAGACCTCGTGTGCCATGTTCTTAATGGCTGCATCACCCACTATTCGATTAGCGGTTTGCAGGCTCTGGCAGCATTTCACTCCCAGGCTTTGTTCCTCCCTTTTGCGCGTGGCCAATGCTTGTTTAAAATTATAATTACCGTCCCCCCAACCCGAACAACCCGAACAACCCCCCCAACCCGCTCAACCTCCCTCCCACCCCCCCGCCAGTCATGCCAGCCACAGCAGCGTTTAAGACATGTTTAAAAGGTCTGTTGTAATTCTAAAACAGTCCCAATATTTAACTTTGGTCGAGCGTGCAAACTAGTGAATGTGACCCCATTTGTTTTGTGAAATATGCAGGCCGATACTCGTGCATTAATACTTAAGGTGTGTGTTTAATTATGCCAGGTACACAAATCAATCTTCACTAAAGCCAGGGGCGTTGTCGCTATAAATGGCGCGGCAAATGCAGCAGCCTCCTAGATAAGGTGTGTGCGGCGCTCACTTCACCCCTTCACTTTGCTGTTTTTATTGCTTGACTCTGCATCCATTGCTCCTTGACTACACCACAGACTAACCACAGTTATGCCCCAATTTCTAAAACTTTGTTACATAATACCGGCTTTCATTGTTAGCCAGATGCAGAAGTCCGAGGCCGCATGAGGACAAATATTGCCCCTTTGCGATGGCTGCTGCCTGTTGTGTTATGGATCTGGCGCAGCCTGAATGAAGCAGATAAGAAGCATCGAGAGTCTGGACTCATGAAAAGTCAGAGGCAGGATGCATACATTCAACTTACCGCAATCGGTACTGAGTCCAGCCTCTCGAGCTCGGAGGCAGTTACAGAGAAGCACACCCCTCTTCTCCATTGCCTGATCCAATGCAAGCGGTAGTCCTAGCATACGTATAACACTTTTGTAATTCGTGTGACAGAGCACTGGACACTATTAATTTGGCACGAATATCACCACGGATGCCTTGATATTGTCAAAAGGCCGCTTTATTCGGGATCATGCTGGACGCACCACATAACGTCCTTTGGGTTCCTGCTGTTCTAACAGATATCTACTAACCCATACTCTGGCTCTTAACAGTTTCGACTTCCCATATCACTATACAACTTCAACTTGACGCTTTCCGTTTGTGTCTTACTCCGACACTGGCTTTCCTCCTGCACTCACTGTTCCTTGTCTCCCTCCCCTGGGCTAAGTCTGCCTTCCTTTTCGCTCTTTTATTTCCTTCGTCCAGTTTCCTGTTACGTCTTGTCTCGTCCTAACCGTTCACACCCAGCGACACCCCCCTCCCTCTTTACATCCATTACTTCCTTCAAAACCCTTTCCCCTCAGCTTACTGTCACAATTTTCAGAAGCACTGACTGCTCTGTTGCAGGTAAACACGCAATGACAGAATGAGGGCTGCTGCGCGGTTCCGTTTTATTGCATCTGTGTCTTCCCTTCCCCAAATCTCCCCGGGTGGATAGGGCGGTGCCCACCCTCCCTCGGTCTGGGGCCCTGCTTGTCTCCTACCTGCCTGCTTCTGCCACTTCACCTCACTGTGCTCAAAGAACGCATTAAGGGCCCAGCACAAAAAACGGACACTACACTAAGCCAGTGCATTGTGAATCGCTGCCAAGTGAAGTTCCATGTCATGTAACTTTTTCAGACATATTTGGGGCTTAGCGAACAACATAGAGCATTATGGGAATTGTGATTTTCCTCTTACCATTATATGTATGGAATCAAAAATCATAGAATGCAAAACCGTGTTGCCTAAAAGGTTAGGACTAACTAAGGGTGTTACATATATCATTGTTCTACTTGGTAGCTATGCTAGATGAAATGAAATCGAGATTTATAAAATGCCCTACTACCCGTAGGCGTCTAGGCGCTGAACTCCCACTTGGAAAAGAGATAGTAAGTGAAGGCCAAGCCGACATGTGTGGAGTAGGGTGAGTAATTGTACTAATTACTAAACAGACATGTTTTAAGTGCTTTACGAAAGATTGTCAGATTTCCTGTGGTTTTTAATTAAAGAGGCATCAAGTTTCAAAGTTTGGCGGTGGCCACCACAAAACTCTTGCCTCCTCTAGTGGCTCTCTTGATTTTAGGTACAACCAGATTGGCCTGGGAGGACGATCTTAAAATCCTAGGTGGGGTGCATCGGTGAAAGAGCTGTCTAATAGATTCTGGGCCATCAAAATGCAGAGTATGGGTGTATTTTTGGACTATTGCAGAAGATGGGTGTATTTTTGGACATCTGTGTATGACCTGTTCCACTGTTCACCTGTGTTAAAAACAAGGGAGCATGCACTGATTCATTAAAACACAAAGTGACACCGATGACAGCTTTGAATAATTACTTCTTGAACCAGAAGCTATAATAAAGTTCAATTTAATTCTAAAGGGGCAAAGATCATTTTTATCTATCCTTTCCCAAATGCAGCAAAGTTATTAAGCAGGAGCTTGTGTCTTTACAGTCCCCACCAGTTCAGTTCCATGGTTCACTTCCCAGGATTTGATGGAGAACAAAACTATTAAGCAGGTGCACACAGGTGTCGTAGACCTCAATGCCACGTGCAACCATATGAGCCACTGCTGAGCTTTTTTAAAGCTTCAGCCCCTGTGCATGTGTGTTTTACCCATTCCTTGCAATTACAAACCTCAAAAGGCAAAACCCCCCAAAATGGAACGCGCTGTTCGATACACATCCTAGAAGGGTTTTGAGGCTACATCATGTGACAGCACACAGCAGCTATGGTTACACAGGAATATGAACCAAGCCTTCTATGTGTCAGTAAATTAAGGAGGAGGCAATCAAGGAGAAGGCAATCAGAAAATGATAACATCAGCATACGCAAGATTGTCCTCTATAGCTCATAAAAATTGGCAATTTCTTAAATGATAAATAATTCAATCGTATTGCTTTATTAACCTTCCTGCTTCCTCAAATTTGCTTGAAAATACACCATTTGTCCACTCTTTTCAAACTTTTCTCGGGGGAGAACCACCCTGGGCCCCCCCCGTAGGATGTTCAGCCTCGCTCGCTCGCCACAGTGCAGTACGACAAGAATTTTACGCCCTACCACTTTCAAATGTCACCAGCCACCACTGCTTATAAGTGTTTAGCCATGCAACAGTTGATGTTGTTGCACCAAGGATATTATGCTGCATAACTAAATACTTATAAGGTCCCAAAAGCGAGACCTATTGGCTATGCCAATGCTTGTTTCTTTTTTCAGAGAATCTATGCGATTTCTGTATGGTTCTCTGTGGGGCACAATATATTATGTATAAACATCTGTACAGTGTGTTTCTGTAATAATACACAAGGACAGTTCAGGGCACATACATGGTTATTGTTATGTGTCATTTATTTTGCGCACAGTCTTCCACTGTCATGGTATCTCATGGAACACCACATGACCCTCCGAGGTCATTTACCAAGCCTTTTGACCCCGGAAGCACGGAACTCGCTGGAACTGTCTCTAAGCACATTTTCCAGGAGAAAGGTCTACTTATTGTAACTTGAAAGATTGACAGAAAAAAACAAGGGCTTGTCTTCATGATTGTATCTGGCAAAATGGCTCAATGTGCCCGCTGAAGAGATTAGTTTGTAACCTGATGATCACAGATTTGAATTGAGACTAATGTCACAGGAAATGCATAGTTGGGTGCAGTGGGCTTAAATGCCGTATATAAAAAGCTGGTTTACGTTGCCCAAATTTAGTGTTACTATATAATAACCAACTCTGTCAACCAAAGACAAACATCCCTCAGAAACGTTCAGCTACAGCAGACACGATTCGTCCTGTTTGTGACTCGTCGAAATTATATTTGGACATGTTTTAAAGTAATGAAGACTGAAGAGTTGCTATTAACAAGAGACTTCAGTCACATGCTTCCTAAAATTCATAGGGGAGGGGGGGCAAAATCCGAAAGCCGTCCCACGAGTGGACCCTGCTAGTAAAAAATATACACATATTATACCTCCGTTGCTAATTACCACTGACTCTCAGCCGTGAAGCACTGTAGCTTAGAAATCTTCTTCGAGTCCCAGAGTAATGCAACTCGTCGGGGGTGCAAAGGTGGGAAAGGGGCGAGTAGCCTGCAGGTGGCAAACAGATCTCAGCAGCTTAGTGCATCCATCTCAGAAAACCTCAAACACCCTTCACCGGATGTGAAGTCTCAACTCTCCTTGCAATACAGCCTCGAGTTTTAAATAGTTTCTCCGTGTTACTGATGACCCCGATGACGTGTCAAAATTGGGAATCATTCTTCAACAGTACTTTGCAAAAATGTTTTTAAAGTCTCTGAGTCCTGTGAACTTTTGGTGCCTAGAAATGTACGCCTTCTCGCCCTTCACTTCCTTCGCCGTGCTGTGTTTTCCCATCCAGCAGTGCACAGCGCGCTTGCACATCTTTCCCCAGCACACTTTGGGGGTCTGCACCCATTGGCTGAGACAGGCTTGGCAGGCGGCTGGCCGTTTATCACCAGGACTGGTAAAGAATGGCCAGCTGCCTCACACACTTCTATTGAAGAGCTAAAAAGTAAGGGAATAAAAACTTTAGTGCCCCCACTCTCGACCATTCTTTCAGACCTTAACCCCTGGACCTAGGAGCAGAATGGGCTCCAGTGGGGGCAACCATTGTCCTGGCTCAAAAGGGACTGCGTTCTGAGACAAGGGTAGTGGGATTCAGGGCCTCCATTGGGGGAGCATGCATGGGGAGTCTGACATCGAACGATCCGCATAGCTTAGCCCCTTTTAGAAGTAAGAAATATACCTCTCCCTGAAGCAGTGCGCGCCACTCGCCAGGGGGCCTGTCCGTTCAAGTGGTTTTTCGTTTCGAGGCAGCTTCTGGAGGGAGTTCGCGCCCCCCTTTTCCACTGACAGTTGGTACGATCCACGCACAGACGTCCCGGGATCTGTTGGTCCTAACTTGCTGCTCAGGCGTCTCAGTATCGGTGGTGGGAGCTCTGCGGGACAGGTTCCCTTTTGGCGGAGGGGCAGCTACCAGCCATCTCACCAGCGAAAGAAGGTAAGCATCAAAAACTACATTGAAATTCTGTGAGGGTTAGAGAAAATGAAAGTAAAGAACCGTTGACAAATTAAAGAAAAGTAGATTTAAAAAGGAAATGCAGCCAGGGTGCCAAGTGATACAAGTAACAACAAATAGAAAAGTAGGAAAAAAGTGACGAGTAAAAAAACATGGAAAGCAAGTACAGGGGAAACAAGCATTGAAAATGCAATCAGTCTCGCCCTCGCTTAAGTTAAAGCAATTCGGTTTGTAATTAGGTGGCTCTTTTAGCTTTGCTTTTATTAGTGTTTTTCAAACTTTCATGTACATAACATGCATATGTATATGTATGCATGCATTTATATTTGTATTTATATAGATATGCAGATGTATGTATATGTTTATGTATGTATGTAAATATATACACATACATACATATAAATGCATATGCATATATATGCATATATATATACACACATATTATATTCACTGAAAAAAACATGTTTCAGGGGTGTTATAGTTAGCTGGACATTTAACTCGTACAAAACCATTGAAATTCCCCCGTTTATAGTTAGTTCTGCTAACTATAACTCGCGCGCCCGCAATGCACTTGTGATGACGTCACATATTACATCACTCATGACATGGTCAGTGACTTCACTCATGACATCACTGATGACATCTCAAATGACATCACTGATGACATCATTCAGTGAATGTGTGTTTTACTGAAATTCAAATGTTTTTTATATGTATATCTCAAGGTTGATGGAAGAATAAATGGGGATATAAGTGTCTAAATGTTTTTTTTTGTGTAAAATTGTTTGTATAATGAACTGATTAAGTGTATCTTAGTGAATACATGGGTTACTGAGTAGTGTTCAAATATGTAAATATGTTTATCAATCTTTCACTTTTTGTATAAGTGACTGCATGGGTTGGTAAGTAGCTACATGAGTGTCTATATGGGTTATTAGTTGGTTTTTAAGTATCAGTATGAGTGTGTGAGTGTCTGTAGGTTTCAGTGGGGGGTATTACTTAGTGCGTAGATGGATGAATGAGTGACTGTGTTTGTATGTGTTGAACATAGCATGTGTGCAGGACTGTATAGATGAATGAGTGTGTGTATGGGTGTGTTAGTGAGTGAACACGTGTCTGTATAGTGTCTTTTAAGTAACTACATTTATTTAAATTAGTATATGTGAGTATTTGTGTATATAAGTGAGTATATGTGAGAGTTTGGAAAAGTTCCTGTATAAATAAGTATGTGTTTCTATAAGTGATTGTTTAAGAGAGTAAGTATGTGTACGTTTCTGTAGCAGTAAGTGTAGTGGTGTGTGTGTGTAACGTTATATGCAATTAAATGGGTGTTTGATTCTTTATTAGCATGAGTGACTATGTGTGTGAGTAACTCTATGAATCAGTGGTGGTGTGTAACAGGATGTATAGGTGTATGAGTACATATGATGAGTGAGTATACATGTATGAGTGACTATATATGACTGTTGGTGAAGCAGTGGATGTGTATGTAGATCTTAAAATTACTGAATACCTTGTTGTAACTGGTATTGGTATCTCCTTTTTTGAAAATTCTAGTCTCTATTTAAGAATGTGTGTATCAAAGGTTATATTAGAGTGAGAGGAGGTCTGCCACTGTATCGCAAGGATGATGTCATCAGTGATGTCATCAGTGATGTCATTTGAGATGTCATCAGTGATGTCATGAGTGAAGTCACTGACCATGTCATGAGTGATGTAATATGTGACGTCATAACAAGTGCATTGGGGGCGCGCGAGTTATAGTTAGCTGAACTAACTATAACGGGGGAATTTCAATGGTTTTGTACGAGTGAAATGTCCAGCTAACTATAACACCCCTGAAACCTATGGTTTTTTCAGTGAATTTCTAAGGTTTTTTAAATGCTAATTCCTAACTATAACATGTCTGAAACCTATGGTTTTTTCAGTGAATTTCAAAGGTTTTTTAAAAGCTAATTCCTAACTATAACACACCTGAAACCTATGGTTTTTTCAGTGAATTTCAAAGGTTTTTTAAATGCAAATTCCTAAATTTAACATGTCTGAAACCTTTTTTTTTTTTGGGGTGATTTTCGAAGATTTCTGAAATGACAATATCCTAAATGTAATAATAGCTCTATTTATTTTATTGATATTCATTTTCTACATTTTTTAATTATTTATTTGTACATATTGAAAAATATATATATATAAAAATATTTTTAATCTAATTTGATTTTTTTTTCAAATATTGAAACGTTAATTTTTTTTGTTTAAGAATTTTTGCAAAAGAAATGTATTTTATTTTATTTTTTCAATTTTTTTGGGAATCGTGCACCCTACGCGAGAGGAATCGTGCACCCAACGCGTACACACCAGGGGCTGCAAGTGGAATCGTGCACCCAAAGCGATAGGAGTCGTGCACCCAACGCGTGCACACCAGGGGGCCGCGCTGAACACCGCGCTGGATGCGCAACTCTTAATTTTACCGTAAAAAAAAAAAATAGCACCTATTACTAATTTCACTTCTCCCTGGGGACCCCATCCCCCGGGGCCTATATACAACGTTGGAGACCCTGGGGGGGAGCCCCAATGCCCCCATGGTCTTAGCCGGCTCCCCGCGTCCTTCGGGAGCCGGCATTGCTTTTCCACACGGGGAGCTGCTAACATGCAGCTCCCCTTGTGGAAAAGCAATATGGTTTGCATTTTGAAAGAGAGAGCAGGTTTCCTGCTCTCTCTTTCAAAATCGAAACCAAGTTTGCTATGACAGGGCGGGAGCCTCGGCTCACACCCTGCCATAGCAAACAGCAGTGTCCTGGGGGTGGGCACCCCGAGACACTGCAGGAGCCGGCTCTGGGGGGTGGCAGTCCCAGGGCCATCGACGGCTCCAGAAGGGGGGCCTATGCGGCCCCCCTCCCACAATATTAAAAGCCTCGGGGGTGTTGGTCCCCGGGGCTTGGGGGGGCCTTTGAGCCCCCCCACCCATTTATTTTGTAGCCCCGGGCTAGGCGGTCCCCGGGACTGGGGGGCCCAATCGGGCCCCCCATCAAATTTCACAGTTTTTGTCCCTGGGATTTGGCCCCCCGGGGGCTAATTATTAAAGAAGCGTGGGAGCCCGCGCTTGGTTTTACGGCACGATCCGCACACCCAGTGCACATTTTGCCGTTTTAAAAAAAAAACTAATTTTGGTCCCTGGGGGTCCTTGTGGGACCCCCTAAGCAGATCTAGAGGGTCAGGGTATTTCTACCCTGCCCCCTTTATACGTTGTGCACACTTCATCCTCTGATTTCTTAAGCCTCGCTTCTACTGAGGCACAAAATGGCTGCCAACACTTCCTGGTTTGGAGTGTTTACAGTCAGTTGACAGCCAATTAGCATGCAGCTCGTGATTGGGAGGGTACGCGCTGGGTGCACATGGGGTGCGCGGATCCTCTGAGGCCATAGATATATATGTGATTTTGATTTTCTCAGCAACTACTGAACAGATTTACACCATTTAACCAAAAGGCATGAGTGTGAACCAAGGTCTACATTTCTGCCAAATTTGGTGTAATTCCGTTAAGCAGTTTGGGCTGTAGCTGCGACTAACGGTCCCTATGGAAAATTGCATGGGGAAAACACGTTTTGGGACCCCCCTTTTTTCTCGGCCCCCGCTTGACAAATCATCTCGTGACTTTCAGTATAGGAGCGGACCAGAGCGGGCCACAAGTTTTAAAAATTTCGCGAAGATTCGTCAACCGGCGCCAAAGTTATTCTAAATAGAATGTTGCGGATTTCCTATGGATAATAGGTCCTAACCATAACTACCTACTGGCGACTGCCAGTATATATATATATCGGCATATATATATGTGCATGTGTGCGGGTAGAGAGTTAGGGAGAGGTAGAGAGGTAGAGGTAGAGAGTGGTAGATAGTAGAGAGTAGTAGAGAGAGAGGCAGAGAGGTAGAGAGTAGAGAGTGAGTAGTAGTGAGTAGTAGAGAGTGAGTAGTACATCGTAGTAGAGAGTGAGTAGTAGATAGTAGAGAGAGTAGTAGATAGTAGAGAGAGTAGTAGACAGTGAGTAGTAGAGAGTAGAGTAGTAGAGAGTGAGTAGTAGAGAGTGAGTAGTAGAGAATAGTGAGTAATAGAGAGTGAGTAGTAGAGATTGGTAGAGAGAGAGGTAGAGAGTAGAGAGTGAGTAGTAGAGAGTGAGTAGTAGAGAGTGAGTAGTAGAGTGTAGAGAGTGAGTAGTAGAGTGTAGAGAGTGAGTAGTAGAGAGTGAGTAGTAGAGCGTAGTAGAGAGAGTAGTAGAGAGTGAGTAGTGAGTAGTAGAGAGTGAGTAGTACATAGTAGTAGAGAGTGAGTAGTAGATAGTAGAGAGAGAGTAGTAGAGAGAGAGGCAGAGAGGTAGAGAGTAGAGTGAGTAGTAGAGAGTGAGTAGTCGAGAGTAGAGAGTGAGTAGTAGAGAGTAGAGAATGAGTAGTAGAGAGTAGTAGAGAGTGAGTAGTAGAGCGTAGTAGAGAGAGTAGTAGAGAGTGAGTAATAGTGAGTAGTGAGGAGTAGTGAGGAGTAGAGAGTGAGTAGTACATAGTAGTAGAGAGTGAGTAGTAGATAGTAGAGAGAGAGTAGTAGAAAGTGAGTACTAGAGAGTTGTAGAGAGTGAATAGTAGAGAGTAGTAGAGAGTGAGTAGTAGAACGTGAGTAGTAGAGAGTGAGTAGTAGAAAGTAGTAGAGAGTGAGTAGTAGAGCGTAGTAGAGAGAGTAGTAGAGAGTGAGTAATAGTGAGTAGTGAGTAGTAGGTAGTAGAGAGTGAGTAGTAGAGAGTGAGTAGTACATAGTAGTAGAGAGTGAGTAGTAGATAGTAAAGAGAGAGTAGTAGAGAGTGAGTTGTAGAGAGTAGAGAGTAGTAGAGAGTGAATAGTAGAGAGTAGTAGAGAGAGTAGTAGAGAGTAGTAGAGAGTGAGTAGTAGAGAGTGAGTAGTTGAGGGTAGTAGAGAGAGTAGAAAGTAGTAGAGAGTGAGTAGTAGACTGAGTAGTAGAGAGTAGTAGAGAGACTAGTAGAGAGGGAGTAGTAGAGAGTAATTAGTAGAGAGTGAGTAGTAGAGAGTAGTAGAGAGAGAGTAGTAGAGAGTGAGTAGTAGAGGGTAGTAGAGAGAGTAGTAGAGAGTGAGTAGTAGAGAGAGAGTAGTAGAGTGAGTAGAGAGTGAGAAGTAGAGGGTAGTAGAGAGAGAGTAGTAGAGAGAGTAGTAGAGTGAGTAGTAGAGAGAGAGTAGTTGAGAATAGTAGAGAGAGTGTAGTAGAGAGTACCGCGCTCCCATTAAAAGACGCATCGGCAGGGAGAGTTGGGCCAAAGTCTTCACGGCCAACTACCCCATACGGATTATGTTGGCGAAAAGTATGCTTGTCTGGTGTTTAGCTTTAAGGGTGTTTGTAGCGTGCTCAAAGGGACTATTTATGTAGAGCTTCGTTTCTATTAAAAAAATAAACTTATGACATATTCCCAATATTGACTATAACATTAATGTAAACGTTTTTTTTTAAACTAAATATTATTTAAATATTCATACTTAGCATTTCATACATTTCTCATATTTGTTTTAAAGAATAAATCTGTAATTGATGACCTATTAGGTCATGATCTTGTATTGTTAGGGGGCGTTTATCAGCTCGGACCAGTAGGCACCTGTTACAACATGGCCGTTATATGTGCGCAGGCCTCTCCTCGTTCAGTATTCGCCATTGGAGGAGGCTGAGTGACAGGACAAAGCACTACTGTGCTACCGGCTGGGTTCATGACGTATGTTGGTGCGCGCAGCCGTGACGCGAATAGAGCGGGACTCTGGAAGCCTGGAGTGTGTCTGAGAGGCCAGGGAAGGGGCACCGCGCAAGACAGAGGCCGGCGGCCGGGACTGGTGGGGAGGACAAGGTAGGCTGGGAGAGGTGCCACGTATAGAGGGCAGGCGGTCTTGGTTAATACCCCCTCTGCCTTTAGACGGTTCACACGTGCTTGTCATGGGAGCTTAGCACAGAGCATAACAGTGGTTACAGGTCTTGATAATAGAGTAAGGTGAATAGTGGTTGACAGTGTAGTGCCCTGTCTGTTTTAACACAAATGTATCCTCTACTAACCCTTCAATGTAAGACCACGATATAATCCCCAAGTCCTGTGAAAAGCAGGTAACCCATGCTGATCTGTCAGAATTCTTGGAGCTGAGAATGTAACTTAGCAACGACTAGCCATATGAGCGGTAAGCGGTACATACCATGCCTGCTAATAAATCTCGCAGAGAGAGGTGAAATGCCTGTCAGTTTGAGGACTCATTTAACCAATAAGGCTGTCCGTTTGGGGGGTCAGTGGCAACTCCTCGCGTCGTTCTCTTTGACCGCTTATTTGTTGTATATCTTGGTAAGATTGTGGACTGGCCGCCGGTAAAAGTGATATTTCTGAGTAATCAATGCAGTGTATCAAGCGTAAAAAAACATTAGTGTTACTAGTAATGTGGGGATTTTAGTGGCTGTTAGGAGGGTGTTCTGGAATTGCCAGTGGGAGAGATGGCGGTAGGCTCAAAAGTAGACAACATTGTAGTTACAGTTTATTGAACCATAAGCCGTAAACAACGTATACAGCCAGATTAAAGCATTACTGTCTATAGTCCGTGCCATTAGTTAATTATCTTCACTCAGCTAATGGGTTCGAGCTTGCAGGCAGGTAAATGATGAGAGAGAAAGGAACAGTAAGTAATGCAATTGACCAGTCCCAACTTAAGCAATACTCTTAGCACACAATCACGCCAACTCTGTCACGACTTCTACTGTCCTCTCCCTGAAGAGGGAGTTTTCTGTGCCTATGGCCTACATTTGTAATTAAGGATCTAAACGGCAATCCCACTCAGTATTCTAATGAATACATCAGTATCTTTTGTGCTTTTCCAGAGAGTGGGATTTTTTTAGCATGCTTTAAAGCAGTACATTATCAAAATGCAACACTTTACTTTAGAATCAAAAATTAGCTAGCATTCGCGCCAAGAATTTTCAATTCTATTAAGGACACGGAGGCGAGGATTATGCTATCTCCTTCTTTACTGCATAAATCACAGCAGCCAGTAAAACATACAATTTAGTAAACAAACTACATTGTCCATGGTGCTTTGCATCAGTCACGCCTCCTTAGCCCTCCATAAGAGCCCTGGTTACTGTCCCATCATCCTCTTTCTTTGCTCGAACTGTATAAAAGTCCACTAAATCAATAATATTCACTAACATCCTCCAACATGGAAGTTAACAGGAAACCAAATTCCATCGAAAGACTTCAACTTGAAGACATCTCTTATTCAGACTTCTTGTCTGCGCCTAGGAAAAACAAACATGAACAACCCGTAATTTCTACGTATTACTATAACTCAATACAATATCAACGGGTGGGTAAGCATGAACAATCATATTGTAACATAGCCGGGTGGGATAATCCTCGCCTCCGTGTCCTTAATAGAATTGAAAATTCTTGGCGCGTATGCAAGCTAATTTTTGATTCTATTACAGGACCAGAGGCTTCGGATTATGCTAGTTTAACTCTTAATAAAAACAACAGATGTTATATCTCCCACCGGCTTATAATAAAATTGCTTGAAAGTTGATTCAGACGACCAATCAGCACAACGCATAATGTCTTGAATGCTAGAACCTAACATAAATGACTTTGATGCCATGGCACCACGCACAGAATGTGCACCAAACATTTGAATATGAATACCAGCTTCCTTCATAATATAGCGAAGCCATCTGGCTATGGTTGCAGCAGACACTGGGTTAAGGTTTTTGCAAAGCAAGCAGAAGTTGAGTAGAGCCCTCAGGCCTCAATTACCGAGTACATTCCTCATAAGTTTTCAAGCATTGGACAACACATAATTTTTCATTGCTAGGGAAAGCATTATACTCAATATGTCTGGAAAGAGTATTTGTACAAACTGTAATAGTAAAAGAAACTCCTTCCAGAGTAAATACTCTACCTGTAATCTCCAATGCCCGCACATCCGTTGAACGTCTACAAGCTGACAGACATAAAAGCATTGCTAACTTTGCAAACAACTGTTATCTTAATATCAGATTATTCATTGGCCAACTATTGAAAAGAGAAATGACTAAAGAGACATCCCATAAACCTGAATACTTAGGTTTGGGGGGATTCGCTACCCTTATGCCTTTAAGAAGTTTACATATCATAGGATGCATACCAACCGGTTTCCCATCCACCTGGCTATGCCCCGCCAAAATGGCTGATCGAAAGTTATTCACTGACCGATAAGCCAAACCGCTTGCTGCCTTCTCTGAAAGAAAATTTACAATATTGGGTAGGTCTGCCCCCACGGGATCCAGGTGCCGTTCCACGCACCAACCCATCCAGCCTGTCCAGGCTGAAGAGTACCGCTTCCTGGTGGAAGGCGCCCAAGCTTGCTTGATGAAAGCTGAAGCTGTCTCCGAAAACCCCGGCATTTCCCACTGTTGCCGGAGAGTCGCCATGCCATCAGCGACAACCGCTCCGATAGGATCAGTGGATGTTGCTCCCCGTGAGGTCCCAGGAGAAGAGACTCCGACCATGGGAGCATCCTGGGAAGATCGCAGCTCATTTCAAACAATATCGGGAACCATGGCTGCGATCTCCATTGTGGCGTCACTAAAATCACTTCTGCCTGTTGTCTGAGAATGTGTGATGTCACTCTCTGGATGAGAAGGAAAGGTGGGAATGCATAATTCACTGACCCCGACCATTCCTGAAGGAATGCATCTGTTGCTTTTGCTGCTGGGTCCGGCCTCCAACTGAAGAAGTTGGAAAGTTGTCGATTCAGCCTGGAAGCAAACAGATCCGTCTGACACGGACCCCAAATTTCCTGTAGCCATTGGAATATGCTCGGCAGTAATTTCCAATCGCTGTAATCCCTGAGATGTCTGGAATTCCAGTCCGCTATGAGGTTGGACTGGCCTGGGATGTATTCCGCTATTACCGTTATCTGACGGTTCAGGCAATAATGCCAGAAGTCCTTGGCAATCTCCACCAACAGGGACGATCTCGTTCCTCCCAACTTGTTTATGTATCTCACTGCCGAAACGTTGTCCATCCGTAGCAGGATGCAGCAGGAGGTCTGCTTGGGGTACAGAGTTTGAATCGCAAATGAACCCGCTAGGAGTTCCAGACAATTTATGTGTAGTGATAGTTCCTGGGGGGACTACCTTCCGCCTGTTGAAATATCGCCGCAGCGTGCCCCCCAACCCCAACGACTGGCGTCGGTCTCGATAACAACCTCGGGCAGGGAGCCGAAAATGGCTCTTCCGTTCCACGCTTCCACGTGGCCCAGCCACCATCGCATCTCTTCCCTCACTTCCTGTGACAGGGGAACCAGGTCTGTGTAAGCCAGACCCCTCTGTAGGTGTTGGATCTTGAGCCTCTTTAATGCTCTGTAATGTAGTGGTCCCGGAAAAATCGCGTGAATGAACGATGCCAATAAACCCACTACTCTGGCAATAACCCTGAGAGAAACTACCTGCTTGCTGAGAAGTGTCACTATCTCTTTCTTCAGGTCCCTGAGCTTCGCCTTGGGAAGACGCAATTGGCCCTTCTGGGAATCTATCACAAATCCCAGAAATTCTGTCGTCTGCGACGGGATCAGCGCCGATTTGGCATGGTTGATTACAAACCCCAGACTCTGCAAGAGAGAGATCGTCATTTGGAGGTGATGTGAAACCAATTCCGGACTGTGAGCCATGATTAGGATGTCGTCCAGGTAGATAATCATGTGCAACCCTTGCTCCCGCAAATGTGCGACCACCGGCTTCATCACCTTGGTGAAGCACCAAGGAGCCGAGGAAAGCCCGAAAGGAAGGGCCAAATACTCGAACCACCGACATTTCCATTGAAATTGCAGGAAACGGCGGTGTGGAGGAAAAATGGGAATGGACAGGTAGGCATCCTTGAGATCTAGTCTGACCAGCCAATCCCCTTGCTTTAACAGGTCCGCCAGAAGGTGGATCCCTTCCATTTTGAAATGTTTGTAAACGAGGTAGTGGTTGAATTCCCTCAAATTCAGGACCAGTCTGTGGCCACCACCCTTCTTCTGGACCAGAAAAATATTGCTGCAAAAACCGTGAGGCTTGTTGTTGCATAAAGCTATTGCGTGTTTTTGCAACAATTCTTCTATTTCGTTGTCTATAAAAGTGCACTCTTGTTGGGAAAAATGGAGAGGATTCGGGAATGTGTCCTGACTGGGTGGTTCGTAAAATTCCAGTTGG
The DNA here is from genome assembly GCF_964204655.1 of Triturus cristatus. Classification (NCBI taxonomy): domain Eukaryota; kingdom Metazoa; phylum Chordata; class Amphibia; order Caudata; family Salamandridae; genus Triturus; species Triturus cristatus. Next base: position 1,065,033,726 of record NC_140579.1, on the reverse strand, counting down.
AACCCTTGAACCGTCTGAATTACCCACGCATCCTGGGTAAGGTTGCGCCAATTGTGCAGAAAAAACTGAGTGCGACCCCCCAACGGTAAAAGGGACAAATCTGTCACACTCACCTACGGAACTCTGTGCTTGAAAGCCTGCTCTGTTGCCACCTCCGTGGAACTTGGGCTTGTTGAATCGACGATGAGTGGGGTAGAAGGTTCCCCCTCTAGTAGAGTCCCATTCACCTCTTCCGCAACTGTAGTCACCTCTGGGGGACCTTGATTAGAGAAACAGCCTGACAAGCGTCCCCTGCCTCGTCCGACCCTGTTGAAAAGGCCTTGCGTTAATACTCGCTTGATTCCTGATTGAGCTTTATCAAGTGATGTAAAGGTCCCCACGTACTGCGACACATCCTTCACAAAACGGTCTCCAAAGAGGTTGCCCTCAGCGAGATGTCCGGGCTCAGCGGCTGCCAGATCGATAAGATTGGTGTCCATACGCATAAGCAAGGACTTACGCCGTTCTGTAGATATGGCACAGTTGGCATTTCCCAGCAGGCAAATGGCCCTCTGCGTCCACCCTGCAAGGATATCCGGATCCACCGGGGTCGTTGTTTCCTTGGCCACCAAGGCCATTTCCAGTATTTTTGCTAGTGGGACTACAACGTCAAGGAGCTTGTCCTGACAACCTCTCCAGGCATGATCTATCCCTTTTTTGGGGTCTCTGGTGAATTTCTTAAGAAATGCAAGCAAACTTGCATCTATTTTGGGAGTTTCCGTGACTTTATCAGGTAGATCTGGTCGAGGGCATTCCGACCTAAGCCGGTTCCGGACCTCTTTATCAAACCCTTTTCGAATGTTCTCGTGCAAATACTCAATGACCTCAGGCGCTGGAGCCCAGTCAGAAGATCTGGGATGTACTATTTCACTAGGATTGAAGGTGAAAGGAGTATTAGCTGGAGTCTCCGGAGTGGAAGAAGCCACTTTCTTGGCCTTCTTCTTGGGAGGAGTCTCATCGTCTGTCGTGGTAGCATCGGTATCGGTGGTCGTGGTATCGGTGTCCACATAGACCCTCTGCTTACTCTTTGCCTTGCCTCCCGTGGAGTACTCGTGATCGCCAGTAGGTGGTGGTGGAAGTGAATTCAGGGCCGTAGCATGCGGCCATCGACTCACTTTGACTGCTTCAGTAGCCGGAATAACATTACGCTTGTCTTTAGTAAAACCATGACGCTTGGCAAAGCTTTCAAGCTGCTTAGTGATTGGTTTCAGAGCAGCTGCCAATGCTTGTTGCACAGTATTGGGTACTGTGGTTTCAAGAGCCCTGTTCACAGAGGATTGGACGGAGGCGTCCAGAGCCTCCACTATATTACCCTCAAGGACAGTCTCCTGCTGTCCCTCATAATAGACATCCTCCTCATCTTCATAACGCACCCACTCTTCCATGATAATAATATAGTGGGGCAGAGTAATCAATGTCAAAGTAACTGCCAACTGACATATATATATATACATATATATGTTGGAGGAGTAAGGGGGGCCAGCCCACTTACACACAAAAGTTATTTCTCAGTACCAAGCCCCCTCAGCAAAGCTGTACCCAATTATTCCAGCCTAATATAGGCATAGGAGCCGAAATAATAATGTATTTGGAGCTTGTGCACACTCCTGCAGGGCGACTGTTCTTGCAGCCAGTCAGGCGTCTTTCCTTTAATCCGCTTTTCTGAAAACGCGGCAGAAAACGAAAAAACGGGCCGATCCCGGTGTGTGCAGCCCAACGCGAGCCCAAAACAAGCCTAAAACCAGCCCAAAGGGATCGCATGAGCTGCACACGTCGGACGGAAACCGCCCGGCTCTTGCGGTGTATACAGGCGATTAGGGAAGCCCAAACACCGGCGCCTGAAGCGCTTGACCGAAACCGACCTTTTTTCGCCGCCCAGCAGCGTGGTACTCTCGTGCCGAGAAGCGGGTTGCTGATCCCGCAATCCAGCAGTGCTGGCAATCGGAGCAGAGCTCCCTCGCACGGCGCGAACGCGCCCCCTACAAAGCGCTGGACAAAATCTAAAAACTGTAAGTAAACACCCTTCTATAAATAACTGCAATTAACCATGCACATCGATATTATCGATCTACGCGCAGCGCGCTCTGTAAATCTTGGCATATAACCACTAAATAAATGTTTAAAGGTAACGTGAGGGGTACTTATCTCTTGCTGTGAGCAGCAAAGAAAGAGGATGATGGGACAGTAACCAGGGCTCTTATGGAGGGCTAAGGAGGCGTGGCTGATGCAAAGCGCCATGGACAATGTAGTTTGTTTACTAAATTGTATGTTTTACTGGCTGCTGTGATTTATGCAGTAAAGAAGGAGATAGCATAATCCGAAGCCTCCGGTCCTGTAATAGAATCTGCCAGTGAACAGTATAAACAGTTACCCACTTCGCAAAATGAATCCATAATGATATTTACAAAGCCCGTCTATTTGGTTTTGCATCGTACACTGATGATATCCCACCGATGATACATATGCAAAGCTCTCTTAATGTGGTCTTCTTCCAGCAAAAGTTATAACAGTCCTACTGCTGAAACTTCCACGTTTCTTTTTCTGTACAATTAATTCTGACTGACCTCATACATGAATATCCTGATATTAATGTTTTGCAACATTATTTATTTGAAGTACTTCTCTTTTGACTTGCATGAATAAAATAAATTTTTTATCAATAGTTAAAATCAAGCCAATATATAAACAAGAATAAAATATGTAATATTCATTTATAAAGGTTCACACTGTTAATCCATAACCAGTTTCATTGAATAGTACGTTTTAGTTAGAACAGTCCATAAGTTCTTTGAAATGAGTATAAGAGATATGCAGGACAGAAGAGCGCCGCCGGAAAGGAAGCTGCTTCGCTGAAGGAGTGTGGACAGCCCGACGCCATCTTTGTCCCTCCGTGCGCGTGAAAGCCGCCATGCGTGCACGTGTGGATATCATATGCGAAGAGTTGCCATGACAATGGCAAGCTTAGCACAAGATGGTGTCGGACTGTCCACAGTCCGTAGAGGCACGCGCATGCTGTCTGCATTGGACAGATGGCGAGAGCAGCCATCTTTGTCCATGCAGGCAAGCGTTGGGAGAATCGATTCCAAAAGGTCTCTCTGACGAGAGCAGCCCATGCGCTGCTTTTTGCCAGGCGAGACCTAAAAAGGGTGAGTCTGGACAAGGTTCCAAACAGAGGAGCCCACCACCTATTATAACCTGGTAGGGCAGTTTGGGAGGTTAATGCGCCTGCGGCGTAGGAAGGGCTCAACATGTAACGGGAAGAAGCATGATGCGACAGGACGGTGGCAGCCAATGCTTTAATAGTCAAGCGCATGTTATATAGCCCGGGATAGGGGTGTCTGCCGGGCCCTCTGCATTCATCATGGCTGCGAACTCTCTGACTCGCGGTCTGATCTGCTGAAGGGAGTTTACCGGTACAGCGCGGGTGGGATGGAGGCCATTGGCCGGTGATCACCGAGCACAATGTCAGGTGCTTGTTTCGTTGTCTATGCATTCATTTATATATTTCATGGCTATTGTCCAAAAGGATGTTAGAGCAGTTTACATCGATGTTCCGAAGGATGGGAATCTTGCACTGCAGACATGACCAAACAGATTGTTTAATTTATTCCCATTACATAACGCGTGACAGGGTGGGCGTTTGTTAGATAGGTTTATTTTGGATATACTTTCAGGACAGTTTCAAGTCAAATGTTCACAATACACTCAGTAGAGGATCGATGCGTATGGACCTGGGTCAGGATAAGTTATTTTTCAGGCATACTCTTATTTGGAATGGGGTGTTATTCCATAACTTGGGAGCAGACGATGAGAAGGAGCGGGATACTGTTGAGGTGTTGATGCTTTGTTTGTGGAACTCGCTTATACTGAAGGTGTCTTTGCTTCCCCGATTTGCACGTGCGCCCATTTCATGGGCTCCGTCGGCGCGATAAGGGTTCACCCTATCGACCTGCAGAATGCGCACTGGTGTCAGCAGCAAACCCCATTGGTCTGTCTTACCGGGGGAGCTCGAGGTGTCTAACAGGTGAACTGATGACTTCCGGATTTCGTTCATCATTGATAGACATTATCCAGACAGCGGCAGATAGCGTGATTCAAAACTTTTAACTGTCTGGTCCATCACCTTCCTTGCGAAAAGACGAAAACCAGTAAAAGGTGACTTCCAACATGCCCCTCCCCCTCCACTCAGGAAGCACATTGAGGTGATTCACTTTGTATTGCGGCGCTAATATTAAATCGACCTAAATCAAGGCTGGCCCAGGCGGTAGACCTGCTGGGTGTGAAGCACCCCCCCCCCCCCAGCCTGGCTTTGGTTGAATTTCTGTACACGCTGCAGGGGGAATGCGTTTATTCGAAGGAGGAACTGCAGACGTAAGATAGAACGTTAGGTGTTATATAATATACAGCACGTGTACACCGATTTCTAAGTCCCAATAGTAATGTTCGTTGTCATCCAAATCAATGGTGCTCTTTTTATGGACCTTGGAAACATGAAAGACTGAATGGACCTACCTGGATCCAACCCTGTCATTGCAGGCTGTTCACAGACCCACGTCGTAGGTGACGTACTCACTGAGTTACCTTCTGGCTTTCTGCACTGCCGAAGACGCTTGTGTTCTTTCCTTGCACCTTTCATTGACATGTTTCCAGTTTCCATTTTTGCACCAGAGATTGACAGGTTTGTGAGACCCGGTACCTTCAGTTCCAATCACTATTACGTTGATTTTCAATTTCCTGCCTGATTCCAGCTTGGAAGGTGATACAGCCACAGCCTTCTGCTGACCCTGGTGGGGTGCTTTGAGGGTTCGTTTGTCAAGTAGCTTGGACGCCTCGTCAGGGGTAGTAAGCACTATATAAATGCAATTACAATGCAATAACTTCCTACAACATGCACAGTACTGACGAGGACCGACAGGTGGGCACACTTCCTGTAGCATTGCGTTGAAACGCTAGGCGCTAGGACCTCCTCGGCGGAGGAGGCGGGTTGAGGGTGGGATAAAGGAAGAGGCGGAGTCATGCCCGGGAAAGGGCATTAGATAGTGGGAATAGGAAAGGGAAGGTCGCTAATAAAGAAGCTACCTGAATCCTGACCTTGCGTCTGTGTCCTTTGTGGCTAGGACACTACACTTCCCTCAGCTCTTCCTCCTCCGCCTAAACTTGCATGAGTTTGTTTAGGAGCGACGGTCACGTAGTACCAGTTGCATAAGCCTGAAGTCATGTGCCGCGACCACTCAGAAAGGTATGCTGCCTCAGGGGTACGAGACACACTGTGGTACTCTGTTCCTTCATGTTGGAGACCTTCAGATAACTGGTTCCTACCTTCCCACATCCTCTCCCCAAGGACCATGGCAGCCCCAATGTTCTTCCATTACCCTAACTTTCAGCTCAGCCGCTAAGCTCGGGGCAGTGCCTAATTTGTAAAAGAGAGTGGGTGCCTGGGCCCGTCAAAGGGAAGCCACTGGGGACTGCACCACCTTTTGCTCCTGCTAACTCTGGCAATGACACTACCAACACAACTGATGAACATCACACCCCTACAAGAGTGACAATTCAGACGATTCCAGGCCCTCAAAGCTATAATAATGATGTGTGAGCGGCAGGTATTGTTCGTTTTTAACGTATACTTATATATTAAACACTATTGTGCACATCTCAAAACCTGACAGACAGCACCACCATATGGTGGACTGTCACTAGAGCCAGAGCTGAAAAGTGCCAGTACCAAGCCATGGAAATCACCGGCCCAACTTAAGCACTGGCTCGGGGTACACTTCAGCCCCCACCTGAGATATGAGTACTTCATCTCTTCTGTTGGCTCATTTACCATATTCAAACAATTGGGAGATTGCTCCACATCCCCTCTTCCAAGACCCCCAAGTGACTACTCAACACCTTGTGAACTTTTGGCTGGTCCCCAGGGACGTAGCTCCTGGGGGATGTTTGGGGTGTGACACCCCCCTAGTAATTGGATTCTGGTGCGTTTAGTTGGGTCCAGGAGCCTCCAGTCGGACGATGATTGTCTGTGGTAGGGTTTCCATTCGGATTAGCAGCCCTCATAGCAGACACAAATTTCTATGAAATTTTGCAGAGAATGTATACACCCACCCCTCCTCTCCCTTCTCACACAAAACAGGCCAAGAATAAACAAAGGACTGGATGGATCTCATGTGGTGCAGAGAAGCTGTTAGAAATGGGGTCTCTAGTTGGCAGTGGTGTGCACCCTGTCCAAGTAGGGACCCTCACTCTAGTCAGAGTAGGGGAGTCACACAGCCAAGATAACCCCTGCTCACCCCCTTGGTAGCTTGGCATCAGCAGGCAGGCTTATCTCAGAGGTAATGTGTAAAGCATTTGTACATACACACACTGTAACACAGTAAAAACACTACAAAGGGAGTCCACACCAACTTAGAAATATAGTCAATATTTATCTGAATAAAACAAAACCAAAATGTCAAAAACCCATTGTATACAAGTAAAGATATCACTTTTCAAAGGTTAAGCAATTTTATTCCATAGATGTCTATGGATGCGTTACTTTTAGCACTAAGTACCTTGGATGCATCAAAGTTCAAAGACGAAACAGGCACTGGGGTGGTGAGGCGCCGGAAAAGCAAAGCGATGCGTCGGTTCCTTACTCCTAGGGGAGGTGATGTGTCAGTTCCTTACTGCCAGGAGGGTGATGCACCGGTTCCTTTCTGGTGCGCAGGGGAGGTGATGCATCGGTTCCTTACAGTCAGGGGAGGAGATGCGTCAGTTCCTTACTGAAAGGGGAGGTGATGCGTCGGTTTCCGGAAACGTGGCCTCGGTTCCTTACTGTTGGGCAACGTCGATGGAGAGGTTGGTGCCCAGGGACGATGCATCGAAAATCCAGATGCGCTACATCGATTCCACAGCAATGAAGCAAGTGCTGCATCAGATTTGGAGCAGTGCGTCACAGACTTTGGTGATGCAGTGCTCGAAACTCACGCTGGGGCATTTCTTCTGACGCGCTGCGATGGAAAGCTGGGACCTGCGGTAAAAGTTATGGTTGAAGTGCTGATCAGGATCTGCCCTCCGGTGCTGGCAGCGGCAATGCATCGAGGTTTGTAGCTATGTGTTGATAAAAGCAAATGCTGGGAGTCAATGCGTGGATTTTCTCCTTCATTTCACCAGATTTTACTTCCAAGGGCTTAGGGACTGGATTTGGCACCACTTGGCAAGTCAGGACTCTCAGCAGAAGACTTCTTAACAGAAGGCAAGCACACACAAGTCCTTGGAAAACATTGGAAGCAGGATACAAAAAGCAAAGTCCAGTACTTACACTCCCAGGACAGAAGCAGCAAAGCCTCAGGCCAGCACAACAAAGCAACAGGCAGAGTGGCAGTCCGTCCTACAAAATCCAGCTCTTCTTTCTGACAGAATGTCCTTAAGTCCAGAAGTGTTCCGCTTTGAGAGCGTCAGAGGTCCAATACAGCCCTATTCAGGTGTCAGTGACAACTCCTCCCACCACTCTAGCTCAGGAAGGCCCATCAGCCTGGTGATGGTCCATCAGGATATAAAAGGCACACCTCATCTCCCTTTTTGTGACTATCTACGAATGCACAAGAGCCCAACTGTCATCCTAACCCAGACATGAATTCTACAGACAGGCAGAGGCACAGAATGGATAAGCAAGAAAATGCCCACTTTCTAAAAGCAAAAGACACACAATTGATGGACGGAAAGCAGAACAAATCAAAACATTCACCCCCAGTCAAGAGATCTGGGTTAAATCAACGGGTATGCTCAGATGTGAGTCCCGTGCTCTCCATGCCATTGGAATCAAGCTATCCTGGCTGAAGAGGGGTGAAACCCCGAAACCGGTCCTAGGATGCTTGTTTCCAGTCCAGGGAGGGCCTGGCCTGGCAGTTCGGGCTGAACTGTTCCCATAGGGCACAGGGTCAAGACTGATTTGCATATGGCTGGGTCCAAACTGGAATGGCATGGTGAGCAAAAAAACTATGGATTTAGGCCCAGATCTCTGTACTGGGGTGAATGTATGACATTATTCTGCATTCTGTCCATCAACAGTTCTTTTTGCATTTGTCACCCCAAGTGAGACGGGTATGCTCAGACGTGAGTCTGAAGAAGTCTACAAACTCCTTCTCAGGGGTCTCACTGATACTTAGTCCATTCAAACCAATAATAAAGAATTTGGCACAGATGCTGAAATATAAAAGAACATTTTTATTAAACTCAAATGAGTGTGACTACGTCACACAGAAGCCGTAGCAACTGAATGACGTAGTCCATAGAATGGTCTTACTTCACGTCTTATATACTCTTATACTCTTTATCCTGCCCCAGGCATGTAAGGGAGTTGTACCAATTACATTCCTAAACAAAAGGAAAATCTGGAGGGTCAGCAGGTGAGTAGCCTTTGGGGTTTTAACAGGATATGGGCAAAACATTATAATTACATAGTTCACAAAGGTTAATCTGATTTAGATGGCACTGCAGGGCATGGCATGATTACATGTACAGTATCCCAACCCAAAAGTTAATCATTAGGAATGTCCCAAATTCAATCTCCAAAAGCCGGACAAACCTATAATTGAAATCATAACCCATGTAATGAAGAAACATAAAAAAAGAAACAGTAACAGATGATGAACAAGATAAGGCATGTGCAAGGAAACTAAAAGTTAACGATGTCCTGAACATTGATTGGCAATCTCAGACAAAGATCGATCAGGGAAATTGGCTTTGCAAGGTCAGTTTCAGGTGAAGAGGTCAGTTTCTTACAGTTCATTCCAGAGTCAGAAAGAAACCTAGTTAATGTATACATAGACTAAGAAGGCCAGGCCACTTTGTTCGCCAGGCTACCTTCACAGGCCTACGTGAGGGCAACACAAAATGGTGGCACAATATAAAATGGAGTCAGTCTCGAGAATTACAGAACCTCAAGTCCCGTGCTCTCCATGCCACTGGAATCAAGCTATCGTGGCTGAAGAGGGGGGAAACCCCGAAACCGGTCCTAGGATGCTTGTTTCCAGTCCAGGGGGGACCTGGCCTGGCAGGTCGGGCTGGACTGTTCTCATAGGGCACAGGGTCAATACTGATTTGCATATGGCTGGGTCCAAACTGGAATGGCATGGTGAGCAAAAAACGATGGATTTAGTCCCAGATCTCTGTACTGGGGTGAATGTATGACATTCTTCTGTATTCTGTCCATCAACAGTTCTTTTTGCACTTTCGAAAAGCGGCATTTTCAATTATGCAATTTAAAAGCCAACTTCACAATAAGATGTACTTTTAAATTGTGAGTTCATAGACCCCAAACTCCAAATCTCTTATCAGTTCCCAATGGAAAATTACACTTAAAAGGTATTTCAAGGCAATCCCCATGTTACCCTATGGGAGAGATAGTCCTTTCAATAGAGAACCACAACATTTTTATTATTTCACTATTAGGACATGTAAAATACAACAGTACATGTCCTGCGCTTTAAATGCACTGCACCCTACCCATGGGGCTGCCTTGGACCTCCCTGGCGTTACTTACATGTAATAAAAGGTTTGAGCCTGGCAAGTGGGTGCACTCGCCACGTCAAAATGGCAGTTCATAACTGCACACACAGGCACTGCAGTGGCAGGTCTGAGACATGTTTGCAAGGCTACTCATGTGGGTGTCACAGTCAGTGCTGCAGGCCCACTAGTATAATTTGATTTATAGGCCCTGGGCACACCTAGTGCACTTAACTGGGGACTTGCACATAAATCAAATATGCTAATCATGGATAAACTAAACACCAATAAAATTTAGAGAGAGAGCATATGCATTTTAGCATGGGTTAGCAGTGGTAAAGTGCCCCGAGTCCTAAAACCAACAAAAACAGGTCAGAAAAAATCAGAAGAAGAAGGCAAAATGTTCGGGGATAAACCTGCAAAAATGGCCAGGTCCAACAGAAGCCTTTTAAATGTAAGACTATTTTCATCCCATTTGCCATTTCAATGCCAGCGATGGTTGGGAAATCTCTGTCCACTCCCCCCCCAACTCCCCCATCTAACTGACTGAGCTACGCCCCTGCCTGTGCCTTCTACCCCACCTCCAGAATCATTTATTCCACCACATGAACACTACTCAGTCTCCTGAAGCCTACCCTTCTATACCCTATGAATGCTTTAGAGGCTCACTCTGGGGCAAGCACAACTGTTTGACCTCCTCTCACAATTTCTGATTCAGGAGGTTCCTTTTTGTATGTAACTCCCTCCTCACAACTGTTTTTATGACACATTGTGTTTTATAAAATACTTCCAGTAGTCGGAGGTCTTTCAAGTGAGGCAATAAAATCAAAATACAATAATAGATGTCAGAAGTGATATAATGATAACTTTGTAATCCTGAGTCAAGCAAAACAATCTTCTTAATTTCATCGTCAAAGTGGCCCAGGGACACAGCCCAGTAGTGCCTGGTATGAAAAGTCCTCACATCACCAACTGTCAATATTCTACAACATTCTACTCCAGTCAGATGGAACAAACCAATGGATGGGGGGGGGGGGTGCAAGGAAAGGCAGAAAAGAGACAATGGTAAAAATGGGAAAGGCTACTTCGACAAGCTAGATATATGTATTTATGGCCCTCTGGTTAACACATTTCGTATGGAGTGTACTGATAATTAAACATTAACACACAATACAATGGTTAAGTTCAATGTTGTTGACAAAGTATAGAATAACCAGTATGAAAAATCTCTGCATACTGTCCCCTAGAGTATTTTACATTCACTTTATGGAGGCAAACAAATGTGGAAACAGCTGTACCCAGACTCACAAGGCCGATTTAATGAGGTGTTATCTTACTGCATAAAGGTATCCCTTTGTGCTTGGGTTGAGTACCTTTGATTATAAGTTCTATGTGTGAAGAAACAACATATCATTAAACATAAACATGGACGCACCGAGAGTAATATGCTGTTATTATTGCTGTTGGTGGAAGGGCGGGGTATTATGAACCGCCGGAGAATCCACCTCTCATGTATCATGGTCTCTCAGCAAAGAGAACAGAGTTAATGCATCGCACATTATACTCGCCACATCTCTGAATATGTATTTGGCACACTCTAAAGCTTGTTGTGAGCTTGAGAGAAAGAGGTCCGGGTCTATAAAGAATGGGCCCAGTTTGAAGAGTTGCTTCCTATTTGGCAGAAATGTCTTGAAACAGCCAATGGCTGTTCCATTGTTTGACTGCTCCCCTCTCTGCTCTTATTGCGGTTCTGCTTCTTGGCTCAGTGGCTCCCTCTTTAGTTCGCATCCTCGTTTCCCGACACGCCCGTCTCTTTCTTCCTTGTATTCACCTCTGCTTCTGTCGCCCCTGGGATGTTCTTGTCTGTTTTCTGGCTCTGTTCTTCCATTGTGCTATCACTCTTGGGTCCCTTCCTGTCATTCTTAGCGTTTACATATTCTAGTGCTTACATTCCCGTTCCTCTTGCCTATTTCTTGGTAATTTCTCTTCTTCCTTACTCTCCTGACTCATTCTTATCTTTGGTTTCTGATCCACTCGCTGCTCTTGTCTCTGATTCTGAGGTTATCTTCTCCGATGAAAGCAGATTTTCGCATGACCAGTCTCCTTACTGAGTCTCCCAGGAGCGCCACGAGGCCCTGCACACGCGAACGCTGCGCTAAACACAAAATACACATTGGCTCAAGGCAATGCCGCCTTACCCAGGTTGGCCTGCGCCATGGGCAACAGGTGTCAAGACCTGCGATTTCTGGTACACGCAGTTTTGCTTTTCCCATTCTATGTGTGGCCTACACGCATCGGCATGCAGACACTTGTGAAATGTGTAGGTGTAGCTGTGAAAAGTTTAAAAAGAGCTTTCATAAGGTGCTCCTAGGAATCGATGACTAATGATTTTTTTTTTAGCTTCTGTATCAAGGGGCCTATTGTTTTACTTTCCTCATCCGTCGTTTGATTTTACTGTTTATTCTATAACCACAACTAAGGCTTATACATATTGTGTTTTATTCTTAATAGTTTCTTGGTTGTAATTGTGAGCAAATATGGACTTGTTAGCCGAATGCTAAATGGTCTCCCAACGTCCGCATTTAGAGCCTCATATGTTAATGGCAAAGGAAAATTTAAATTCAACGAGATTCCACTCTTTCCCATTATGTTTGGGATACACAAAGTTAAGATAAACCTAATGTGCCCAGCTACACCGCAGCTCTACGATCTGTCTCCAGTTGCCCCATCGGTGCGAAAGATAACTCGTTGTGTCCATGTTGCATCTGTCGAAGGTATCCGTTGGTAAGCTTCAGCTGGCCTGTTTAACTCCAGGCCCAGCCTCCTTAGACCTTGCATGTTTACTGCCGCTGGCGGAAGAACACGGGCTGGCCTAAAGCAGCTCTCTTAGCACTCCATTTCACTCCTATGTTTATTAGGGAAGACAATTATAGCGTTAATTCACAAGAAGTCCGTTTGCTCCGTGTCAAACGTTAATAACTTATCCAGTCTTCGGTTCATTCTTTGCATTCTGGCACTTGCAGATTTGCAAACTGGAGTGTCGTGGTGAGCAAAAGAACGATGGTAAGTAAGTAAGTAAATTTTATTTGCACAGTTAATAAAAACCATTGCAATTCCACATTATAAGAATAAAAAGAAGATAAAACAAAAATACATTCTCTACGTTTTCCAACACATACTTAAATTCAGTCTAAAATGATAAAATCTTCCAGGTTAAGACTTTCATTATACCATTTCCGTCACTTTGATAAGTTTTACAATAAAAGCAATATAATTGTGTACAGTTCATACTATCAAGTGACTCCAGGATAAGGTAAAAAACAGGTTCCTGCATCCTTATCTCCACCTCTTTCATAAATTTCACCAAGTTGCAGTTTAGCCGCAAACCGTCGGGGGAGAAACAGGCAAGCACGGCATTCCTGCGGGTGCGTATTCCTCGTTGGTTAAACAAACATTTAAGCAAACGTTTCCTTTCTTCTAACAGTTTATCACAGGAGCATAAGAGGTGTGGCATGTCCTCAATTGCCTTACCGCATAGCCGACATAGGGCGTCCCCTTTGTCCCTCTGCCAGTGTGGAAAATGGCATCTGCAAGGAATCAGGCCCATTCTGAGTTTTAAAAACTTCAGCATTAAAAATCTTGAGTAGCCCAGATTGAAATAACTCTGTTGACCTTGATTTGAATAGGAGTTTAAGACAAACCACCCATGTGACCTCCTGGCAACTGACTCCTTGTCTTCTATCCGTGATAGGTATTTTGTTGTTTTCTTTACCAGTCTATTAATAGTGGAATGATTGGTGGAAGTATTCCACAACTCATTTAAGCCTAGGTTCGCCAGGCATTTGGCCAGATAGTTAGCAGCTTGGGATACTTGATTCTGCTGTAATTCTGACCATAAAAGAGACCCTTGTTTTGCCTTCCTAATTTTATCCCACGTAATTATGTATGCCCCCTGTCTTGCAAGCACCTGTTTGTGACCTCCAAACTCTAACCTCATTTGGGCCGGGGATGTGTATTTGGGTAGACCAAAAATGATCCTGTATACTGATGCCACAGTTGTGTCCAAAGTTCCTGCATCTCTTCCTCGTTGAGCTTCACTGCCATAAGTAATGGTAGGCAAGAGTTTTGAGCGAATAACTTGTATTATGGGGGAAAGAGATGGACTAGTTAGTTTTCCATTTAATTCTTTTAGCGAGACTGCTATGGCAATGCCTTTTCCTCTGATACTTTCTTTTTGTAGAATAAACTGGCCACCACTGTCAATTATGACCCCTAGATATTTATACATGTTTGTATCCTCTATACGATTTTTATTCCAAAACCAACTGTTCGATGACTTTCTTTTTTTGTTGATTGACATCGTTTTTGTTTTGTTCAAATTAATTGACAATTGGTTTTCATCAGAATATCTTTTTGTTGCATCAATAAGATTTTGCATCTCTATTTTCGTGTGGCTGATTAAAACCAAATCGTCTGCGTATAGTAATGAGGACAATATTTGGCCTCCTAGTTTTGGTGCATGAGAATTGCAATTATTGAGCAACGGAGTGAGGTCTCCTAGGAACAGGTTAAATAGTGTAGGGGCCAAGACGCATCCTTGTTTTAGACCATTATTTGTTGTAATGCGTCTCGACAGATGAGAGCCGTCACCCAGCTTAACCTGTACCCATGTGTCACTATGTAAATTAATCAACATATCTAATAGAGGCTTTGGTATCCCCCACCTCTGTAGTTTGGCCCATAAAAGATTACGATTAATATGATCAAAAGCTGCCTTATAATCTATAAAGCACAAATTGATTGGCATTTTAGTTGTTTTTGCCTTATCAATTAATAGACCCATAGCCAAAATGTTTGTTGATGTCCCGACAGTTTTGGCAAATCCTGTCTGATTAGCCGGGATTAGAGAATGTTCTGAAGCCCAGGCCTGCAGTTCCTCCAAAAGGATTGCAGCAAAATATTTTGCTTCGTTGTCCATGAGGGCAACCAGTCTATAATTATTTGGAAGAGTTTTTTCCCCTGCCTTAAATATTGGGGAGATGTTTGAACCCTTCCAGGAGGCAGGCAAAACATTTAGATGTTTGATTTCCAAAAACAGAGGTAGAAGGGCTCCAGCCCATTCCTTTTCGTTCAATTTGTACAGAATAGGAGGAATGCCATTCGGGCCTGGCGCCCCGGCCCGCTTCCCTTTTTTAATTTGGCACTCAATTAGTTTTCGAAATTTTATTGAACCTATATCAATGCTTCGTGCTGTCTGATTGTATCTAATATCGCACAAAAAATAATTTGTTGTCGTCAGCAGCTATCGTCGAGTTATTAGTATCATGTTGTGAAAAATGATCTTTGAGATAGTTAACCCATGTTTGTTCACTGATGTTTGAAGAGACTCCTTCGTGCCCAGGATTCATAAAGGAGTTAATTGTTTTCCAAAATTTTGCCCCGTCGTTCAGCTTGATATCAGAATGTAATTTTGCCCACAGGTTTTCCTCAATTGATCTATTTGCTTCCCTTTTGATTTTTTTTAAAGATGATTTTAGTTCTTGCAGATGGGAATGTCTTACTATGTCGTTTGGTAGGTGTCTAAGTTGGCGTATTGTTCGTGCGATGTCTTTTTTTATGCTCTATTTTAGTTCTATGATCTTTTGTGAGGAGGAGCATGTTGCTAGCCTTCTTTATGTATTGGGTTTTCAGGGTTGTGGTATAACCTGCCATATTGGATGTAAAGCTTTCCCATTTCTGAACCTCGCTTGCCCCGGTTCTCTCCTCAAAGTGTTGCTTTGCTCTTGCTTCTATATCTCCATCCATTACTGCCGAATACTTGATCCTTTTGTAATTGATGGTATAAATTAACTCATTTGGTACCAACGATTGTTCAAGTTTTGGTTTCATGATATTAAATATAATTTCCTGGGGACAGTGATCGCTGTCTGCCTTTTCCCCTATTTTGAATGAAGCAATAAGGCGAAATAGGGATAGTGACATAAAGGTATAATCCAGAATTTTACTTACTCTTGTAGAGTAGAATGTACACGCTGGCGGAGTGTCTCCACTAAATCTCCCATTCAGTGCTCTGAGATTATAATGCTCAAGGGTCTCTAAGACCACCTCTCCAAGCTTGGATTGTGAGGATGTTAGTGTAGCCTCTTGATGTGGAATATTCCAGGCTATGTTTAGATTGCGACTCACGTCACTCGATGAGATTCCCATCAGGTTGAGATTAAAATCCCCAGTAATCATAATATCAGTTGTTGAAGTGTCAGTTATGATGTCATCAAGGCATTTATATAGATCTTTTGTGACCTTTCCTTTCCTTTTTGGATGGATATAAGCATTTATCAGTATTAGATCGAGACCTTTCTTGCTTTGGGTTGAGGAAGACAAGTTTATTATATTTAAATCTGGGGAAGAAAGGCCTAAGTCCTTAACATCATAGCCACTAGCAACCGAGACATAAGACACTAGCCCCCCTTGAAGGTGACCAAATTTTGCTGATTTCACTGCACTGGTAAAAGAGCGAAGAAATCCATGCAGATGTGGAGGTTCTAGTTGCTATGTTTCTTGTAGGGATATAATGTCAAAGCATTGTAAATAGTTAACAAAATCCAAATCAATCATTTTGGAAGCAAGACCATTAATGTTCCATGAGCATATTTTAATTGGTTTTGCCTTTTTATTTCCTTTTGATTTTCCATTTGTCAGTTTAGCTGATTGTTTATTGTTCTTGAAATCCATCTTAGGTTGATAAAGCTAGGTGAAGTGCCGGCAAGGGTACAGCCCGTAACCCTGGGATCTTCCGCACTACTTACTCCTTCCATCCCTTTAGCGCCTCTAAGTACTGCTTGTACCTTCCCGTTAGAGGAGTGCTGTTCTCCTACTCCAACCACCGGAATTAATAGGTCAGGATATTTTGGTTTTGTAAATGGGGCAGTTGTTATTCCCCAATCTTTAAAGATCTTAGTTTCTGCCAAAAAATGTTGTGCAACTAAAGGTGTTGTCCATGTTGCTTTTGTTTTTTCGACCTTCGTGCCAGCTTCCGATTGAAATTGAATAGAATCCAGGTCCTGAGTTGTAATACCTGTTAAAGATGGAATATGAGCTAACAGTCGTAAGATGTTACCTCTATTCAATATATCATGCTTGCCTTTTGAGATGTACTCTGGGGTAAACCAGACAATATTTGATGCGTCTTTTGATGTATCTTTTAATGTATCCATGCAACTAGATTCGTTATTGTATTCGGTATAGTGACTTTGTACGAATTCGTGTCCTTGTGTTACTGTCACTGGTACTTGCTCTGGTATGGGTAGGACAGCTGTCCGCCCTCCAAGGTTGCGGATTTCCTCTACAGTAGTTGATTGTGGATTCCCATTTCCAGTTTCTTCTTCCCTTTTTAGTTCTTTGATGTTATTTCTATTCGTTGATCTTATATCAGTGGATTGTGATGTTTGTCTAATAGGGAGCGATCAGTTGTCATGTGTTTCTTTAAGGTCTCCATTCTGTGATGCCTGTTGTGTTATCAAGACGTTTTTTACCGTATGGCTAATTCCATGTGTTTTGGTGGAGGTCATTTTGGTAGCCATGATTGGTGGATCCGTGGTGTTCTGCTTTACTGTCTGGATCTTTTCTAGCTCCTTAATTTTACTGCCATTCGCCGGTGACAATGGCGGTCTGCAAGAGTCTCTAGCTTGTGAAGCATTTAGTGATATAGTTTTGTCAGACTCTATTACTTCTTTTTTACTGACCTTATCCACAGAATTGGGTTCTTGTTCGTCAAATTGGGACGTTGACCCAAAGAGACGCCTGAAACCTTCTTGAGCCACGATTAATTTTTTATTTCTACCTTTACGTTGTTTTGCCCTCCTTTGTTTTGCGTTAGGTTGCTTCACAACCTTATCGTCTATTTGAGCTGCAGGACATTGATCTATTGATTCTCCCGTATCTTTTACTACTTTGTTAAATTTCTTGTTGATCGAAATGTCCGTCTCCCCCCGAGAACCATTTTTCCCGATCGATGTTAAGCCTATATTTTTTGTTTTGTCGATCGAGATTGAAGTGCAAGTTTCAAGGGAGTGCTTATCTAGTTCTACGTCCGTTTGTCTAGAGCATAAGTAGTTGGTATTACTTTGCAACTGATTTTTTAGTTGTATGCATAGATCAGACAATATTGATGGTAAAGTAGCCAGTTTGTCGATAATAGGGCCGCATCCACATCCCGCGTCCCTGTTGTGGGTTTGGACCTGTTTATTTTGTAGCAGAGTCGTTAGTGCTCCCAGTTTCCCATCGATAGCAACCACAAACACAGCCAGTGTCTAGAAGAGTCAACTGAGCGTCCATCTTGTCTGACTGGTAGTGAAGTGTTTTTACAAGAAGTTGTATTGTATTTAGCAAACTGTCCCATGCCATCCCCTGGCTATGATTTTTTGATGAGTTGACTGTGCAAGCTGGGGATGACGTATCCTTTTGGTATTCCTTTTTCTTTTCCTCTCCCCCCACTAGATCGTCTATTAGATCAATCGCAATACCTGTGTTTACCATATTCGGCCCATTACTGATTGTATCTTGGTTGTAAGCTGCCATTACATCGTTCCAATCTTCTGATCCCAAGCGTGAGGAGATCTCTATGACGTCTGAGACATTTATAACATTTTCTATTATAGTTAGATCCTTTGTTCCCCCCCCCCCCCCTTTGCTAGGCTCTGATTGGTGATTTGATGGAACATTATATGAGAGAAGGGTGGGTGGTAGTGTTTTTAGGTCCTTGACACACTGTGCCCCGTCATTCCTTTTTTGGGAATAATCAGCTCCTTTGGAAAATAGTTTTTCCCCAGAACATGTTTGATTTAATTGACATAGTTGACTTGGTTGGTTAATAAATAAAGATTTGTTAATTGTGTCATAGTTTTCAAGATTGTTTTCGATGTTTATAGATCTCCAGTCACCATTTAAACTGAGACCAGTTACTGATACACCGTGATTATTATCTTGACCACCATTAATCGTCATAGTTTTCTCAATTGTCTCTTCTTGTTTATGAACTTGAGCTTTAACTTGCTCAATGTTTCTAGTTGAAGCACTTCCCATTGTTGCGCAGCTAATCAGTGATTTGCCGTTTTGAGGGGTTGATGTTATTTGCCGGGGACTGTTAAATAGTGTATTTGTACTTCTTTTTGTGTCAGGGCTTTTCCTCTCCTGAATTGATTTCAGATCTTCAATAACTGGTGGTAATTGACTTAATTGTACAGGTTGAAGAGGTGATTGAAGGCCGGTGACATTTGTTATGTTTGAGAATAGGGTATCCCCTGGATTTTTTAAGAAAGAAAATTTTGTAAAAATCTTAGGTTGATGAGAAAGCTGCCTTTTTGTTGTTTTTTTATTTTCCAAATTTTGTAATTGTCCAGAGGCGTTTCCAGCTGCTAATGGCTCTATTACAGAGCAGTTATTCATGATTGCTTGCTCTAATTCTGATTGTACGGCAGATCTTTCCTCTTCCATCATCATGTTTTTCCGCCTCCGTTTTTTTGTATCTTTTTTAAGTATAGCGCTGTCTCGAACACGGCCAGACCTCATGGTACTCTCCTCTTAGTTGAGCTCTAGATTTTCACCTTTATCGCACGTAGCTTGCCGTATTGGTAGAAGCCTTAAACTTATTGTGAGTTTATTGTGAAGCCAAGATAAACTGTAGGTAACGCTGCTGCTGCAAAAGTACGGTGGTGGCTGACTACACTGTTGTCGCAGATGAGATGAGCTGGTGCCCGGAAAAGGCTCACTTTTTGCCTTTCACCTTTCGCCCGAACCTTGGCGTTTAGAAAAATCACAGCATTTGCCACAAAAAACCAACAGACTTTTTCCTCAGAACTCGGGGCTCCTCCCCCTTTCCCATAGATAATAGACCAAACAGGCCGATCACAGGTCATAAAACAAATGGGGCGCTCAAAAGCGCACTAGGCTCCCCCAAATACCTGGGGTGTGCGCTTGGTGCGGCTGTTTAATTGAAATGCAAACTCTCGTGCCCTGCAAACAGAACAATCACAGGTAGTGTCATAAAACCCCCAACGGGGTCTTTCCAACGGGAAACCAGCGAGAGTCTTTTCCTGGTTTACCACTTGAAAATTAACCAGCAAGAGTTTTTTCGGGCTTTACCCTCCAAACAGCAACCCGCTGAATAGAACAGATGGACTGTGACCCTACGGAATTAGAGCCCAATCGGACCGAACCGAGCCGGGATGTGCAGGGAGAGGATTGCGGGCTGGGGCGGGGAGGAGCGGTCAGCGGTTTCGAATTCCCCCGCAGATTTTCTCCGCTCACGCTCACCCGCTGATCACAGCGATGATTACTCACATCCCATCCCGTCTCACGTCTCCCGCTGCTTGGTGTTTGGCGCACGGTGCTCGGCGCTCGTCCTTCCGTTCGATTTCCGCCCGCGGTTTGCTGCCGCTGCCGCTGGTCACTCCGCTCCGCTCCGCTCTGTTCTGCACTGCTCTCCGCTGCTCTGCACTGCTCTCCGCTCTCAAAGGCTGTGATGCATTTGACCCATTCGAACCCTGGAGCTCCCCTCCACTGGACCGCCAAAAGAACGATGGAGTAAACCCAGATCTGTGACTGGGAGTGAGTGGTTGAAAGGTTTCAGCGCTCAGTCCTTCGTCTTGTTGTGTTGACTTGTAGATTTGCTTGTCCTGTTGTAAATCCAAACCTTGGAACGCAGACAAAACAGTCCTGGGCGACCTAAGCCTGAGATATGGGGCCCTATAGCCCTGTAGGTGCACGCAACAATGACATCAAGCCCTATATATGTGTGTGAGTGTGTGCCACCGACCCTGTGTCACGTATGACAGTCAGTCGATTCTTGACTGTTCAGAAAGTATCACTTTGCTGTGGGATTTTGAAACAAACTCGTAATGGTAAATATAACAAGCATTGGCATAGCCAATAGGTCTCGCCTTTGGGACCTTATAAGTGTTTAGCCATGCAACAGTTGCATAGCTAAAGTGATCGCGATCAAACATCAAAGCGGCCGTGCGGCCGTGAAAGTAAGCTCGGTCAAGCGCGGCACGCGTGCCCGCGCACATGCACTGTAGCTCTAGGCTGGCCTGGTAGCACTTTTTGGAGCCCTCACAAAATGTCTCGCCAGACCAGCGCATGCGCTGGGTCAGGCGAGACCTAAAAACCACAGTTCCCAGAATACATGTTGGTTTGAAAGCGGTGCTGGCTGTTAGTGTTAAGGGTGGAACAAGTGACCTTCCAGCTTTGCATAATCTAGATTTTGAAAACGCACCGTAGGCGGGACGCTAGATAGCTAACAGAGGGGATAAACGGAAGTGTGAGTGCGTGGGAGGGTGGTTCTGGTGGGGAGGGTGTTTAGTATTCCACTGAGTGGGTGCTTGCGGGGGTGGGGGAGTGGGGGGGGGGGAAGGGGTCAGCCAGAAACCTTGAAGTTTTAAGCTCTGGTGGTTTCTTCCAGCAGTCTAAATCCCTTCAGTGGCAGGTTACATGGCCTGCAGGCCTTTTGTTTTTGGGACAGGGTTTTGTTTTGCTTTTGTCCGGGGAGGGGGCACGGCTGCGCCTGTCTCCCCCACCCCTCCGAGAGTTCTTTAAGCTCGAGAGCACACAGGTCAATCTTTGTGACCCCTGGGGGTGTTGAGGGAGTTCTGCTGACAGGGGAGAAAAGTTAAATCCACATTTGTACCCCAGCACTCAGCTGAATCAGCCACCTGGCCCTCGCCTGACGCCTCCCTGCCAGGGACTCTCACTGTGCTGGTGTTGATTTGGGGCGGTGGGCCGGAGATCCAGAGTAAATTAGAGAAATACTTCTGCCGCATGTCCCGGGGTGTTCATCTTGCAGCATTGCGGGTGTCCTATCGTGCCCTAGGGATAGAGACCCTGAGAACTGCCCCCAAAGCAAAGCTATAGGACAGAAGAATTGCGGGTAGAACTTGGATAGAAGCGGAGGAAAGCAGGTGCGGACTGGCCATTCCGCAGCCCTGGCGTTTCCCCGGATGCTGCAGGCTGCTCTTTTGCAGTGTGGGGCTGGTTTGAACATTTTTTAGTCCGGGCTGATTCGGTTTTCCCGTTTCGCCCTGGAGGAAGAACGGCTGGACGGGTCTGATTCTGCAGCTGGACTGGAGAGGTGGACCGGCCGGTGGGAATGTCCAGTGTTCTACTGCCGGCCACCAGAAACCAGTGTGTCTCAGTCAGGTCAAGGCACCCTTATTCCATTCCTGTCCGTTCACCGCAGAGCGCTTTTCATGCCCTGGGGCATAAATGTGAACGGATACAACCCATATACATTCTTGTGGTCTGGTTGCTATAGCTCAGTCAGAGTTTTCAGGCTGGCCCGTACTCAGTATGATTTTTTTTCCTTTTCATTTTGGGGCCTCTAGTCTTGTCTTTTTTGTGTAATAAGCTCACAAAATAACAAGTATTAAGATGCAAAGGATTCTCATCTCCATGTTTTCCCTGACTGCACACTGGCACCTCTAAAGTGCCTCCTACATTCCGCAGCACGTCTCATCCAGGGCCTGAAGAAATATGATTACATCACCCCACGATGATGGAACTCCAGTGGCTCTCTCTGCCGGCCTGCAGCATCGTCAGAACCAGAACCAACTGCATAGTTTAAAAAACCATCACGACCGACATCCTCACCTTTCTGACTGACTCGCTCCCATTCTCTTGTGGCTCGGCACACCATTAACCAAGACACCATCAGAGTGTAGATAAAAAAAAGTGTAAAAACAAGGCAACAGGCCTTTTCCACCTATGTACCCAGGATCTGGAGTAACATCCTTGCGTCTATCAGGACTGCCCCCAATTTATTTTTTCCAAGCACTAGGTTGTGCATCCTATTAATACTGTTTAAATTGGCTGAGATTATTCTGTATTTTATTCTTGTTCACTCAAGACATCAAATAGTTTGGTCATTATCTATGTTCATATTATTATCTCTTTTCAAATATCTTTTTACGTTACAGCAGCTGGCAGCTGAATGAAGATTTTCTCTACTTAGACCTTAGTTCGAACTTAAAATCTTGAGTTTTGGGTGCAGCTACTGTGCATTACATTGGCAGAAGACGCAAGTTCATGAATGCTATTTGCAGTCTACAAAAGAGGTGTTACGGATTTTCCACTCCCCAGGGGGCGGCATTGTATCCTTCTGTGAGGTAGCACCCCCCATTTAACCACAAAAGGGGCAACACTGTGGCACCTCACAAACTCCAAAGGATGATGGCTTTAGAGCAAAGACCTGGAGATACTGTATCTTCTCATTTTCTTGGCTGCAACAAAGATTGTATTTCTGAGAGTCGCTGTGCAGAAAACAACATCTGTTGACTCAGCAAGGAGCAGACCAATGCAGTATTCAACAATGAGCTCCTCACTCTGCAGCCCAAAGGTGAGCGTCCAAGTAGGGGAGATGATGCCTCCTGTCACCTCTCCATTGCAATGGACGCAAATGTAGGAATTTCTTCCACATAATCGTATTGCAACATGCTCATCCCAGCCACAGCCCACTCTTCCAGGCAACATAGGACCATCTCTCCTCCACTCCACCATTGTAATGTCACTTCACCTCAGTTCACTTCCACCATTTCGAACAGACCTTAACGTGCCCCTATAATCTCAGCTCCTTCCATACATCAGTTGAGGACCTGCAACTTTCACCATACCACCCCTCTGTACTTTATGTGTACCACTGCTTTGATTAGTCACTGCCTTCTAGACTCCTTCCCTCCCTCCAAATAGGCCTCAACCTGTACTGAAAAAGCTTCAATGAATGGTTCAGTGGCTAGTAATGTGAACCAAACAGTCCTGATCTCCTTTGAGGTTCCGAGTAGCCATGCCTGGTAAATCAGTTTGTGCAATGTGATGGGGATCCATGGAGCATGTGCTTTACAGTCTCTGATGTCGGATTGCAAACATATGTTCAAAGCAGCAGAGGAAGAAAAAGGGTGCTCATCTTTATTTGAAGGCATAGAGAATAGAATGGAATATGTGAGACATTTCCTTTGATACTTTTAGAACATCAGCATTATCAGGGGATGCTTCTATACTCGCCTGGCATAATCTGGTTCTGATAGATTGGCATACAGACTCAGCACAGAGGGTGGTAGTATTGAGTATGCCCTTTGGGGGATCTCATTTGTTTTGGCCAGGGCTGGAGGATAAAGGTTATACATTATTCAAGGGCGAGAAACATTTAGCCAAAATGAAGCAAAGGCAGCTTAACAACCAAAAATTGTTTACAAAAATATTCCTTTTCAGCAATCATGAAGGAAACAATTCCAACAACCAAATACATTAAACCCCAACGGTTATGGATGCAGCCAACAGCAAAAACAGAAGCAAAGCTCATCTAATAAACAACAAATGTCCTGACTATACCAACGTTGGCCAGCTGCTTCCGGTCAGAGGAAAAATGCGGAATTTTTTTCAGTCCTGGGGGGAATCTGCTTTAGGTACCTAGGTATTCCAGATCTTCTGATTGGGATGCAGGTTAGAGTCTTTGAATTTGTTCGAGAGTGGAGTGTCAGGCCAACTCTAGTGCCTCACAAAAAAGAGGAAAGCATTGTCAGAGGTATTATGGCCAATGATGTTAAAAGAAGTAATTGCAGTAGTACCAGAATGGGATAGAAGGATGGGTTTCTACTCAATTGTATTCCTAGTTACAAAAACCCAAGGTAGATTTGGAATGGGGCTGACCTGAAGAATCTGAATCAAAGGGTGACGTCAGTCCCCTTCAAACTGCAGACTTTGAGAAAATAAATCCTCTTATTCCGAAGGAAGATTATATGATATCCCTGGATCTTCAGGATGTGTACATTCATGTGCCGGTGACCATCGAGTATCAAAAATACCCGGGTCTTTATATGCATAAAACCCATTACTACTTAAAAGTCCTTCCATTTTGGGCTAAAGGCTTCTCCTCAAGAGTTTACAATGGCGGCACCTCTGGTAGCATTCCTCCATGTCTAAGGATGGAAGCTCTTTGCCTACCTCTACAATTGGCTTCTCCACAGTTTGTCAAAGGGACAAGTCCTGGAAGGAATGAAGGCAGTCTGCAATTGCTGGAAAAATAATTATTTTCTGATGAGCATTCCAAGAAGTCATCTGCTACCATCTGAAGACCCAACCTTCATTTGAGCAAGATTCCTAACAGATATTTCTTCCTCCATTGAGAACGCAATCTTTAAGAAAAACCCTGATACAAATCTTGCAGAAGCAATCAACCTTAGTGAGAGAGTGTCTGGCAGCTGCAATATCCATGGTGCCCTGAACAAGCCTGTATCTACGTGCCTGTGGTCTAATCTTCATCCTCATTTGGGGTCCAATATCTCAAAATGTCAACATGCAAAACCCTGTTTTCCAGATAATAACAAAGGATCCACTCTGGTGGTTGGATCCAGAGTCGCTGTCCAAATGAGTGCAGTTGCAGGTGGACCCTCCTTTATTGATTACTACTGGCACAAGCTCCGTTGAGTGAGGAGCAACACTGGGGTGACGGTCTTCTAGGCAAGATGGTCATTTCTGGAGACTCATCAGTCATTCAGCTGGAGGGAGCTTACCGTCATAAAAGGCAATGCCTCATTTTCAGGATTTGAGCACGGGTCAAAATCTAGTAGTCCTATCAGACAGCTTGGTTTCAATAGCATACATGAAAAACCAAGGGGGGTCAAAATTTAAATTTGGGAATCTGGTGGCTTGCAATTGGTTGAGGTGTGCAGAGTTTCCATAATAGCAGTTGATACTAGTACCCAGAATGACAACTTGAGGCAAATATTCCCGTCATCATAAGGAATTACATTGTCCAGAGGGACATTTGTAGATATATGTAAAAGATTCAGGAGACATTCTTTGATCTTTTTGCCTCTCCTCTCAATTTTCAGGTTCCCAGATTTTGCTCCCAGAATGTGGTGAAAGGAGCATGGCTCGTTGATGCTCTGTTAGGCACACAGCCCCCTTCATGCCTTTCTGCACTTCCCATTATTTCCCAAGATGTTGGCAATGTTGCAGAGCGAGGACAAGGAACTGATCATGGTAGTTCCATTTTGGCCAAGGTGGTCATGGTTCCCCATTCTGTAGGCATTAGCAATCCAAACTCATTAGATTCTTCCTCTATCCCCATCTCCTCTGGTATCCACAGAGGCTTTGCTACCACAAAGACTGTGCTTCCTGGTTTGGAAGTTGAGATTAGGGGATTGCAAAGGAAGGAAATTCAGAGACACTTAGCTATTTCCACACAGGAGTCTTGTCGTTCATCACCGTTAAAGCTGCATGAGTGACATTGAAAGTTACAAAAGTCGTGCATGAAGCATTCCATTATTCCCATTAGAATGAGATTTAGTTGCAGGTCTTCAGTTCGTGTGGGACAGGTTTGAATGTAAACTTTCAATATCAACTTCGCGGGCTCATTGGGGATCCATTAGAGTGTTCAGAAGTTTCTGGGAGAAGCTGAAGGATGACAAAGATTTGGTATCTAAATTACTGAAAGGTTTTTCCTTATCATGTTTTTTGGTCAGGTCAAACCTTCAGTTACATTATGAGATCTGCCTCCAGTTTTAAGAGCATCGATAGAACGTCCTTTTGGACCTCTTTCATTGCCCATCCCTCGGCAATGAGGATTGGGGAAACGTGTTGTCTGTTGTTTGTGTGTATATGTGGTTGATGTTTGTATACTGCTTTGATAATCAGAGTACTCAGTCCTTCCTATTCAATGCCTGAGTAGCGCACACAGTCCAGGATTTCCTTTTGCGTTATGATAATGACACTCTTGTGTATCTCATTATAAATTTGCGACCACAGGTACCAGAATGCACTGAGCTACAAGTACATAGAACAAGGAAACTTGAGCAGCTGGTTACTGTATTGAGGAAGGGTAACAAACGGGTAGTAGCCTGATTACTTTTCGGTATCCTTTATGACGGACAGTGAAAAAAGGACAGACTCAAATGCCAACCTTCCTAATGTGTGCCTGTGACAAGGGGCCATATGACAGATGTGCTCGTTTCATATGTTGTTGTTTTTTTAAGTGCCGTGCCTTTATATGCAAAGTATTGTTTTGTATTTGTATTAAGCATCAGAAAGTCCCAGAATGCAAAGCTAAAACCTGGACTGGATTTCATTATCAATCATGGACCAGGGAAACTTGACAGCTCTGCATTTTGACAAAAGGGGCCTGAACTCTGTGCAAAGTTGGTCAAAGAAGCATAATATCTAGTCATTCCGTCAGACTCAACTGATCCAATCGCCATCTATTGTCTCATAGCTATTGTTTCAATGATTGATTGCCTGCTTGGTTGGTTAGTTGTTACTTGTTCTGTTCTTCCGCTTCTCGTGGAGACCGGGTCCCCTTCACTTGGCTGAGTGCTCTTGGCAAGGACGCCTTCTCGAGTGTACAGTTAAATGCTTCCCATTGGCTGTAATTGACCCTCTGCGGTGTCTAAACCAATGTAAGCTGGTGCCGGCAGCATTACAAAGGACTTCCGGGAAAACAGCAAAGACTTCTTGTTAAGTGAATCACTGCCTTCTCTACTTATCCTTGTTTTGTTAAGGATCAGTGCATTATGTTTCGCAATTGTATAGGTGTGATTAAGACAAAAGTTTTATTCGATGTTTTGTTGTTGTGATAGCAGGGTTTTAGAGCACCACAAGTCACACTTTTCATTGGAATACTGAGTACTGACATAGACTTCAAAGAGTGACCATTTGCCATAAGCTTTGTCCCTGCACCTCAAAGGCTATGTGGTTACTTCGCGTTGCCCCTAGGTCCTTTGGATGAAGAATTTTGCTGGATCTCTTGTGGAAACTGTGCCTTCAGCCATCTTTCTTTACCTTGATTTCTTTAATTTCCTGAAGGACAGTGATGTGGCATTGCATGGGCTCCCAAGGATGTCTCTGGAATGACGCTAACCTACGGTTGCATGTTTACTCCATGTCAGCGGGACATCGTGTTTCCATCCTGGCCTTTCATTTGATAAAGTAATGCATCTGGAAGATGTAGTCTTGCTTGCAGTCCTTTGAACCAACTGGGCTGATATCTGATATAAATGATTTGCAAAAGAAAAGCCTAAGGTTGGAAACGGGGTGTCCATGCTGCCATGAACAGGTAGGGATCTGTTTATACACAACAGCAACTGGGCGAAATAAGAGAAGGAAAGTAGTACCACCCTACCTATAGATGCCAATAATGAAGCATGTCACAATAAAGCAATTGAGGCGTCTATTTCAATATCCTTGGATACCCAGGCATACTCAGGGACTAGCATTCTTTCTGGACCCCATCCGTCTACTTCGACTTTCTTTCTGTTATTTTGCTTAGTTGCTCTTGTGTGCAATCAGTGAATTTGGGAGAACACCCCTAGGCAGGTTTCTCTCTCTCTCCTGGTTGTGAGAACAGGTAAGGGATCTTACAAGTATTCAAACAAGGAGGTTATATTATTAGGTTTGCATTGAAAACCATTTGCTGATTTATGCTATGTTTGGGATTTTGAGATCTCATCTGTGGGGCTTTGCAGGGAGGTCTGTGCATCAAAAAGAGCAAAGGGGCTGGGAAAGAGTCTGTGATGCTTCAGACCAGAAGGCATGCCAATGACATGGTTTCAAGTCTGTCAACCTTCCAAAGAGATGCATCCTTCTACAGGGGGTTCTGTCAGAGAATCTCACAATTTCCATAGTGCCTTATTTGTACCCCTCTTTGCTCCAGACATCTAGTCTGTGGCATACATGCCACGTTTGCCAGGTCCATGCATGCCTAGCACCTCCAGTCCAGGTTTTACCTTTCTATCTAGTTCTTCTAGACATGTTTTTTGGTGGGATAAATAAGATTACAAGTCCCAGAATGCAAAGAAAACAAGCATGTGCAATGCAATAGGTCTTCCATTTACGAGAGTTTCATAAATGCGACACCTGTTGCATTACAAGTTGTGCTTTCACTTTAATGGCGGCCATGCCTTTTTCTGAGACTCAGCTCATTTAGGGAAAGGGGCATGGCTGACATTAAAGTGTTAGTTCAGCATGGAGCAATTTAAAAAAAAAGAATTGAATAAATAGTTTAAAAAATACATGTGGCTGCATTTAGTGCTCCAAGTAAAGCAAAGACACGGCCGCCACTATCAGCAAAGCATGCCCTGCTATGTAAAAAAAATAATAAAGCTGCTGCGAGAGAGCATGTCCTGCCTGCAACAGTAGGCATGCGAAAACCATTAAACGAAATAGTGCTCAGAGGCTGTAATTAAAGCCTTCTAAGCAACACTCATGTAAAAGGGGGTATCTCATGGGAGGTTACAAATGAAGACAAGGCGGTACTAAGGAGGGACTAATAAGCCTATTTATGAATCAAAAGCCAGCATTTATGAAGGACAATGACACAAGCCAATGACAAATAAGGCGGGGCTCCAAGTGCATACTCCAATACAGCATGCCTCGCAGAGCAGCGCATGCGCTGCCTATGCTCGACCTAAAAACTGGATGGAGCAGTTTGTGCACATGGATCTTAGGAACTGAGCAGGGCTGCCAAAGGAGCAACCAAGCTGTTGCTATATCACCCAATTGACATGTAGTGCAATGTGTCGGTGGCTTGAACCTATCCAAGGGTGGGGTCTGTGTGGCCAGGCGAGTTGACAGCAGTATGCATTGTAGGTATTCCTGAAGATTACATATCACCAGGGATGTGGTGCTCCATGCTTCAACTTTCTCTTTTACAACCAAATGCACTCCAGGAAATGCAGTTCTGGTTGACTTCAGTTGTTCTGATTGAACCAACACAAATCAATGTTGTTAAAGAAAACCCAGGAACAGTGTATTTTGTTCTTGGTAACATTCAAAAGGAGTCATTTGGTAACTTCGGTTGTATGATATCTGTTTTTTGGCTGAAACTGAATGCCCTTAAATTCTCTAATTTTTAGATTTTAGAGATTGGTTGGTATTTCTATTTTTTCCAATAGTTTAGCAGCTTGGTCTGTATCATTCTAGCATAATGTATATCTATATGATTTAGTACAATTGGTTCCCGTGTAGTGAATCAGTACTACAAATCCCAGAATACTTTGGTATGTTAAATGAAAGACCAGGACTGGAACCATGGTGCCCCAGTGACATAGACATAGTGACCCTAGACGCTACACTGGTCCATTATTGAAAGACGTCTGACAGGATTGTAATTCTGACTTGTAAATATACAGACTTACAACCATGCTGATGGCACGTAAGAAGAGCGAGGGATTTTTTTTCCTTAGAAAATCTTGAAATCAGTTCCCTGCTGCGCACAGGTAACGCCTACAATTCTAGGAGGGCCTGCAACATTTGACCATTCCACCAAAAAGAGGTTAGTTTGGAATTCTGCTTTCAGGAGGGTTCCTAGCTTCTTTGGCTGCCTGGTTGCCTGCTTGGGTCAGTACAGTGTAGTTGATGACCTACACCTTAGTTTGTTGAACGAACATGTAGAAGTACCTAAAGGCGCGGTCTGTCTGATGCTGGCCAGTAGGAGCATTGATGTAGATGGCGTCTGAGGTAAAGGCCCACTGGGAACACTTAGGGAAAAGGAAGGGGAAGAGGATGTTAATAATATCTAGTGTATTTGCATATAGGGTGACTAGGTACCCCGGATTTGCTGTGACAGTCCCGGTTTTCAAGAGTGGTTCTGACTAATTTGGGTAAATTTGGATCCTGTCCCAGTTTTTAGAGAGGATCAACTGAAAACAGTAAGGTGTTCAAAAGCGGGGCTAGTGAACAGCTTTTATAAGTAAACAATTTAATTAACCGGTATGATGCTGGTTTTAAAATGAACACTTTATTTATTTTCTTAGTGCCTATTCTAAGTTTCTCTGTTGACGCGGGCTCTCCTTCTTTGCCACTTCGTTGGTGTAAAATTGTAGTCCTTCCTCTATTTTTGCAAAATGTCCTGGTTTTTGGATCACAATATCCGGTCATCCTTATTTGCATGGGGTGTGTCCTGTCTGATTTGCTGCCCAGCTGCACTGGGGCACAGTGTTAACAAAGAGCAGCGACTGGTGTGGGTTCTGCCCTGCAGGCCTATCAACAGGCCTTCTCAGCCTGCCAGATGTCTTTTGTTTACGCAGCGTAGCAGTTACCAAGGATACATCCCTAGGGGTAGAATCCACTCCCCCCCCTCCCCCCACCCCCCTCATCTGCCCGGCATGCCTGTGGTGTCCTGCCAAGGGGCGGCAGGTTGCCAGTGCCCAGAGCATGACTCTGGCAGGAGGGGCACGCAACTTTGAGGCATGGGTGGTAGTATCTTCTCATGGCCGAGGACGGGACAGCACTCGGATCCTTCCTGTATTTTTATGTTGAAGTTGCATTATTAACCTGTATGCCATTGCTAACTTCTTGATAAAGGCAGGCATCTCAAGGGCATGGGGAGTTCAAATGAAATTTCCTTACCACCTGTAACGTGCAAATCTCCTCACCATACACTCCGATATGGCCACTTATTAAGATCTTCACCTCGGAAACAATACGGATTGTGTACTGTTTTCTATTTAGATGTTACCGACAATTGATGCAGTAGTGTGATAGTAATTCCTCTACGTTCAAGCAAACATTTTGTAAATCCCAAATCTGTTGCCTAAAATGTTATTTACAGTCCTCAAAATCCAACTCCAGACAGGCCTCAAAAACACGTGGTAATGTCCCTTTTTCTTGCCGCATAATGTGGTGCTCCGTGCCGCATAATTCCAGTGACCATGGTTATAGCCCTGACTAATGCCAAGATTTTTAGCTTCATATTCTTGACAGGGCCGAGTGGTCGTTTCTCTTACAGCTGTTATAAAGCGCTCTTTCTCTAGCTCCTGGCACCCAACTGCTCTCTAGAACTCTCAGCTCACGAGACCACCGCGCTTTCAACCTCCCGCACGTGACGTGAGGACGCACCGGGGGCATGTGAAGCGCAGAGGCACCGTGTCCGGTAGGCGGATGTATATATAACCTTTTGTTTCTCACTCACACTCACACTCACACTTGTACCTTCACAGCCGCCCTTGAGGTGCAGAATTGAGCGAACCTGTGCCGACTTCCTAGTTCTTGAACCTCGTGAAGTGACCAGGGTTGTGCGCTTCATACACCTCATTATGCCTCTCATCTCGCAGTGAACAAAGATCGTGTGAGAGAAATTTCACACAATATTCTCGTGTTTAAAATTAAGCGTCGCGGCAATGCTCTTTTGCCAAAGTCTGTTGTCGGATTGATTCGCTTTTATTGTTCTTCGTTTTATTTTTAAAAGTTTCCATCGACTTGAAATTCTGGAAGTTGACGAGATAAAAAAAAATCACCAGGTGGCGGAATATTAAACACTTCTCAAACCGAACATAATGACCACAGGCCACGCTGACTGAAGAGCGCGTACACTGTAAGACTTACGTGTCTTACAAATTTTGGTAAAATAAAATGTGCTCATTATATTCTATCAACACCAAAATTCAGGTGGCAGTGGGGTGAGACTATAGGGAGACAAAGTGAGAGAGGTCAAAAGAATGCCATAAGATACTGTGGAGGCCTCAAGGTCTCTGTCAGGAGAAGCCAGCAATGATGCTGCCCCTGCCCTGTGCATCGGGGAGCTTGCATTGCTTCTTCTGGGTATGTTCATGTCCTGGGAGTGAGAACAGTTTCCCCTGTGTGCGTTTGAAGCTTTCACGTCTGCTTCCGGGAATGACACAAGTGCGTAGGAGAAGCTTGCACTATTGCTGCCGGTGCTGCCAAAGTCCTGTATGTGAGGGAATTGTTGACAGTGCTGCAGGTGCTGCCCCTGCCTGCCCTTTGTGTGAGGATAGTTTACAGTGCTTCAGCCTGTGCCGTCCCTGTCCTGTGTGCAAGGGATGCTTGCACTGCTCCTGCAGGCAGGTGCTGCCTCTGTCCTATCCTGTGTGTGAGTAGAGCTTGCACTGTTCCTGCTGGTTCTGTCCATCTTGCATAAAGAGCAAATGATGGACGGAATGCTGAACAAATTAAACATTCACCCCAGTCAGAGATCTAGATTTAATCCATCGTTTTTTTGCTCACCACGCCGTCCCAGGTTGGATGCAGCCATATGCAAATCAGTCTTGAACCTGCTCCTCATGGTAACAGTCCAGCCTGAATTGCCAGGCCCGGTCCCCCCTCGACCAGAAAAAAAAGCATCCTGGGACCAGTTTCTTGGTATCAGCCCTCATCAGCCAGGCTAGCTCAAATCCAGTGGCACAGCGAGCACAAGACCCAAGTCTGGGCATACCCTTCCCACTTAGGTCGACAAAAGCAAGAAGAACAAATGATGGACAAAATGTTGAACAAACCAAACATTCCCCCCAGTCACAGATCTGGTGTTAATCCATTGTTTTTTTGCTTAACAGTCCCAGGATGCTTGTTTCTTGATGAATTTAACCCAGATCATTGACTGAGGATCAATGTTTGATTTGTTAAGCATTCTGTCCATCGTCTGTTCTTTTTTCATTAGTTCTGTCCATCTCTCTGTGTGTTTGAAGCTTCCACTTTTGGTTCTGCGTGTGTGCGAAGCTTACACTGCTGCTGCCGGTGCTGGCCGTGTTATTTGTGTGAGGTACCTTTTCAGTACTTCAGCCAGTATTGTCCATGAACAAAGCTTGCACTGGTGCTGCCCGTGTCTTGTCCTATGTGTGAAGAGAGTTTGCACTGCTGCTGTCAGTGCTGCACTCCTGTGTTAATGTTAATGTTAAGTTGCATTTATAAAGCGCTAATCACCAAAGGTCTGTGTATGACGGAAGCTGGTACACTTTCAACTGATTCTTAACCTGTCCTGTGTGTGAGGGAAGTTTGCACTGCTCCTGCGGATGCTATTACTCTACAGTGCTCAGGGGTACATCAAAGAGCCTTTTTCTGAGCTATTTTTCAAAAATGCATATTTTAAGGAATCTGCACAAAACATACCAAAAAGGTGTGTAAACCACTCTGAAGTAGCAGCTGTATTTACTACAGTGTCTGTATTTGCCAGGGGTGTAGCTATCATTACAGGAGCAGGTGCATTGGCATTGAGGGGCATAACTTGTGAGGAGCCCATGGCAACACACAAATAGATGTCTTTCTACCCATCCAGGGTTTTGAGTACATATAACGTTCGCTACACCACATAGATTATCTAAAGAAAAAAACATCAACAGAAAAAAAAGAAAAGGGGGGATGTCCCCAAAATAGGGACTTTACAGTTTCTCATTCAAACTTTCAAATGGTTTTATTTGCTTTATCTTACATAACAAGCATTTGCAAAGTCAATATGTTTCTTGCATACACGAGTGGTTGGTTTTGTCAATGTTGTACAACATTGTTGCTTCTGTGAAGCATGACTGAAAGTTAAAAATGCAACGCAGAGAAAGGGGCCTGGCAGGACAGACAGCGGTTGGTGGTGGTGGGGAAGCCCTATGATGTGACCAGCGGAATCCGTGTCATAGCTCTTTTTTAGGTCGCGCCTGGGCAGCGCATGCGCTGCTGCGAGGCATGCAGTATTGGAGTATGGCTTTGAAGCCCCACCAACTCCCTGCCCATATTTCTAATTGGATTGTGTCATTATCCTTCGTAAACGCTGGCTTCCGAGTTGTTATTAGGCATGTTGGTCCCTTCTTGGTACAGCCTTGTCTGCATTTACCTCCCATAACGACTGGACCTTTTACTGGTGTTGTCACATAGTCTGCTTTAAAGGTCGTTGAGCACTATTTTATTTAATGCTCTTCCCCTATTCCACCCATTACCTCCCAGCTGCAGCTTTTATTTAAATTTTTACTAATGGCGGTCCGCTTTAACTATAGTGGCCACGTTTTAAAATTTATTATAGCAGCACAGCCTGCATTTAGCGGGCGCGCTTATTTATTTATTTTGCTAACCAGTGCTCATGCAGCACTTTCACATTTATGGAGGCCGCGCCCCTTTCTTTGCACAAACTGCATCTAAAGAAAGGTACTCGGCTGACATTAAAGTGAAAGCGCGGCATGGGCGCTATTACCAGAAAAAACATCTGTTTGTCAACTTGACAAAACAGATGCTTTTTTTTGGGTCAAAGCCCCCATGCTGCGGTTTCACTTTAATGTAGGACACGCCCCTTTCTTAGACAAGGCTTGTCTAAAGAAAGGGGCGCGGCCTCCATAAATGGAAAAGTACCGTCTGGGCGCTAGTTAAACAAATATTTGCAAAGCAATAGGTCTCGCATTTGCGAGAGTTTAAGGTATTGCATTACCAATAGCTTAAAGCTCCTTTTTGTTTTTGTTATGGTGGGTGGGGGGCAACCTGGACAACAGAGAGATGGCATACGGAACGCAGGGGCAGCACGGGCATCCAAAGGAGAGATGGGGAAGTCGTATGATGAGGCCAGCGGTGTCCACGTGAGAGCACTTTTGCTTTACTGATATGGCAGATGGAGGGACAACATGGACAACTTGCAGGGCAACACGGACAATGAGAGGGAGGGTGGGTGCAAGTCAACACGGACAACAGGAGGGAGGGTGGGAGCAGCTCAACACAGACAACAGGAGGGAGGGTGAGGCAAAGCTAACAACGACAGTGGAAGCAGGGCCGGACTGGGAACACAAAGCAGTCATGGCAAAATATGTCAGACTAGCCCACTTACAGAGCAAAGTGAGTGCAGCAAGTGAGCCTGACCCCTACAAGGAAGGTTTGTGGGGGTGCTCTCTCCAAGAAAATGATGGCAAAAATGGCACATTCTACAACACATATTTCATTATATAGTCAATTTTATTAGCTTTTAAAACAGTAAATGATGATTTTACAGTGCAACAAGATACAACATTCTTTGTTGGAGCCGTTCAAGGATTCCCTCACTTTCACCTTCTAACAGTGCTCCACATCTCTCCATAGCTCATTCCTCACATGTGTTTCATTTGTTTTAATCTCCTCTCATACAAGTATAGGGTGTCGTGTCAGAGCACTTTACATCACACACAAATACAGAGGGATGAATCATGTGTGTGTAAATCAGTGTATAGAAAATGTTACATAAGACAAAGGGGACTACAAGTTGTAGGATTCATGTTATACATACTGGTAGGTATTTTGTTTTAGAAATGCTGGGTCTAGAGAAGCTCAAACTCAGGATTCAGAACTTTACACAGTGGTTAGGGTTGGCTTTACTACTAAGAATTTATTTCTTTCCTAACAAACCCATTTTAGCACCATTACGATAATAAATTACTCGAAAAAAACAACATTCTACCCTGTATTGTGTAGTTTGTATGCAGCTCTTTGTCGACACATCTTAGCTCACTGTGCTAGATTATAATTGTAATATGAAATGCACAGTAACAAAAGGGTCTCTGTTGCAAAAGAAGTAACCCGCTAAGCTATACATTTAAAATACTGTTCTGTGATCTGCATGGTACACGTCTTTTGTAGGAGTGTGGAGCAGATTAATTAATAACCTGCTGGTGCAGGGATCACCACTTCGCCACGGGTTCTTATCAAGTAAAGAGGAATCAACAGTGGAGCGAAGTACAAACCATAGGTAATTTATTAAGCATTCAGAATGGGTCTCCATCCAACAAGCACCATGGAGTTACTCAAGGAAAGGAGCACACTTGAAAAATGGCTACATGGGTTTTTATAGGGAAGATCACAAACAAGGAACGCCCAGAGGTAAATAGAACTTTGGAAAGAACACACAAATGAGCTAAGGCAAGAATCTGACAGCCTCGGTGTCTTGTGCAAATTCTACGTTTTAAGGCTGAACAACAAAATGTGCTATTCTGAGTAGACTTTACTTAAGGATTAACTATTGCCTGAAAATCTCAGAGCAAGCTGACTCTGCATGTTTACGCAGCTTACAATGTCTCAATTTTAGCTTTGTGACCTAATGTTTATGCAGGTAGCGTCAGGGACAGAATCAGGCTGGAAACAGATCAAAGGTGAGCATGAATGAAGCACAGCTGAATAAGAAAACGGAGATTCAGATTTTAAGGTTTAACAGGCTTTCCTTTTCAGCTGTGCTGAATCCATAAGGAAGGTACATGTATTAACTTATGTATCAATTTTCATTATTTAATCAATTTCAAGTTGTACCATCATTTCTCTACTTAATTCATGAACATTAATTGGGGAAGGCTTGATACTGTTACAGGTAGTTATATAAGCTGTACCTGTCACAGGGGCATGCTGAATGCAGCAACAGCAAGTGAGAAAGATGGCTCCTATAATCACTATTCCCTTTAATTATGTCCAGCCTCAAGCAGAAACAATACCTCAAAACCATTCTGACCAAATCCATGTTCCTTTTTCCTGGTGTGATTCTGCAGTTATTTGATGAAGCTTTTGTGTGGCTCAATTAACATTAAGGGTGTTTTATGTATTTGACAGTGTGAATCCTTAAGAGAGAACAAGGTGAAGTGATAATGTTCAGATGCAGTAGAAGTAGGGGGCAATAGGCTATGAACAGGGTAATAAGTTTTAAGCCTCAAAAATAGACCCAAAGAAAAATCCCAATACTAACAATAGAAAACATACAAATATCCCTATTTTTCTCTTTCTAAGCCAAAACTGTCAGCTTTTAGCGGGCACCTTCCTAAAGGGCCTTAATGACCGACAACTCTACCTATTTCAATGTAATCTATATAAAAATACCTATTTCAGAAGAACACCTAACACTATTCCCTATACTGATCTTTTATATCCAACCTGTATGTTTCTTAACCTTCCTTCCCTCTTACTGTAGTATTTGTTGTTTGATTGCCAAGGTAACAAAGAGTAGCGTAACGATCAGCCAGAAACAGAGCAATGTAGTCTCAATTCTCCCAAAATTTCCTCACTACACTATCAGAGAGCATTAAGTCCCAAGTGTCTTTTGCTTCAAAGCCTCACTTGCAAGCTTATGTACTGGTCCGGACGTTGGCGGTCTTGACCACCGGCATGGGTTGCCATCTCTCCAGAGATAGTTTCTTCAATCAAAGTCTATAGTTCTTTTGGCCTTTGGCCGCATTTTGTATCAGGGCTGAACGATGTCAGGATGTTCAAACAGAATCTGTTCATCTTGGTCAGGCATGATAAATCAGGTATTCCTCTTGATATTCACTAATCATATGACATGGATCCAGTGTCTGTGCCCTGTGCACTTAACAGCAGTCTGGTTGGTGAAGAGAACTTGCAATGACCTCTGAAACTGTTGGGTAAAGACACCGTCTCTAGGCCTCAGCTTGTGACCTGGACCTTTTAGACTGGGAGAGAGACTGGCCTTCACCTGTGAATGGATCAAATGCAGATCTTTAGTCAACACAGTAATCAACAAGAATGGTAAATTCAATGTCAGATTGTCCTTGATCTTGGTACACCCTATACATTTGCTGGCCTCCCCATAACCACCTCAACTGGTTGCCAGACCTTCAAAGGGCAGATCTGGGGGTGCAAAATATCCTGTTGAAACGGGGTACCTTTTCCTGTGCTATAAGTATGGCACATCATGCACTTCTTGACATAGAACTCTGCCACCCTGGGAATCAGATTATTGAACCATACATGATCTGACATGGCCACTATTCCTTTAGCACTGATATGGGCTGAACTGTGGGCCATGGTAACAATAACATTCATATAATAATTTGGAAGCATTCATCTTTGCTTTCCTGACAGATCTATCCAACATCCTGTTGCATCCTGGCACCCATATTATTTATACTGTTCCTTCTGTTACTCCATAGCTTCTTCCTGTACTTACCTAATGAAATCTAGAGTTTGATTAAACATAGTCACTTCTGGTGTCCATATAACTGTCCCTACAATATACATTAAACTATACTCTAAATAGGCTGCTCGTGTAGCTGTTTTATTGGCAAAAGTATTTCCCTGTATTACCTCATCTATAATTTTCTTGTGGACAAAATATTTAACAATAGCAACTTTTTTTGGTAACATCAAGGTATCCAGTATCTTTACTATTCATTCCCCATACTGTATCTTATCACCATGCAAAATAAAGTAAAACCTCTTTTTTTTTTTTTCAAAGTCATCCGAATGAGGGGGCAACTCCAAAGATATATATATTGATATTTACAGTCAAATTTTTACTTAATTCACAAGCTCTAGTCAAAGCTGTCAGCTTCACAGATTGCGTTGACATTTGTTGTATTTTACATAACTCAGCCACAGATTTCAAGGGAGTAACTGTATAAGCCGCTGTACTAGAGCCATCAGGTAGTTTGTAACATGCACCATCCACAGACAGTTCCCCTAGTGGGTCAGATACAGGGGTATCTGTCAGGTCTACCCGTCCCTTAGTCTCCTTCTCAGTAATAAAATAGGCAATCATGCTTCTCATCTTGTTGGGACTCCAACAGGGGTACTGCAGTGGGTGGATTCAAAATGTTACAGTATTTCAGAGTGATGTTTTGGAGCAAAAAGTATCAACTCATACCCTGTTAATATCGCACTGGTCAGGTGCTGGGTCTGAATATTTTTTGTTTTAGATATCCTCTAAATGTGGTACCATAACTGTCAAATTGTGACCTTAAATATACATTTCAGATTGCTTTATCGCAGTGGGGTCCAATGTGGAGGAGAAATATGCACATGACCTATTCCTATGGGACCGTGCCAAGTTGCAACAATATTTTACATGCAAAAAATGTGTAATAATCAAGTTGTACCTAAAGCAGGAGCATTACATAAAGCATTTCTAAATTGCAAAACAACAGCTTCACACTGATTAGTCCAAAGAAAACAGCATGCATACGTGCGTTAATGTTAAGGCAAGCAGGGGGTTTGCAATTTATGAAAAAATTGGTAATAAACACATAGATATTAGATTGAGTCAGTGGTTTCTGCAAGTTCTGCACCAATTATATCCTATGTTGGTATATCGTCTCACCCCCCTTTGACAGGAGGAGACCTAAATAGGTAACCTAAATAGGTAACCTTCTGTTGACAATACTGTTATTGAAAAAGAGATACTTTATGTCCCAAGGATACTAAGTGATGCAATAATTTCACTGTAACTTGTTTCAAACCTTCTGCTGTATTGCTATGTCTCCAACAAGTAGCTTACCAGTGTACGGTCCAACCAGTATTTTAAAAAATAAAACTCAGGCATTCAAAACAACATCTCTTTTATATTTTCACAACTCATAAACTGATGCCTACAGAGAAAATAGGTAACATTTTAAAAATGTGTTTAAAACTATTATTTCAGTTGTAGATGTTTATTACTCATTTTTATACCTTGGTGCAAAGGGTATTGTAGCTATGGTTTGCATGCACTAAACATGTAGTTCTCCAGTTTAAATTGTCAAAGCCTTGCTTTTTTTTTCATTGCTGCTGAAAACCCTGCCTAATGCACCAATGTGATCACTGCTAATACTCTTGGATGGGGTGCTCATTTTACATTACTAGTAACTTTTGTCACAAAAAATGTTGGAGACCCTTGTACTAACATTCAGTTGTTGTGAAATAGGGCTTTGAACGAGGATGCCAGAAAATTCCATAGGTGTATTAACTTTACCTGAGAAACAACAGGATATTGAGGGACTACTATCTTGTTACTTTTCTCTCATATCAATCACAAATTAATAAACTTTTATCCTGTGTTTCATCCCCCCTTCTAAGGACAGGAAGAATGGGGCTATTACATACATTAGAGGAAACTTCCTCAAAGCGAGTAAAGAAATCGGGGACGGCCTCTCCCCGTTTTTGTTTACAAGCAGTAAGGAGTGCCCAATCTATTTTCCTAGCTGGAACCATAGTTTTTATATAAGTAAGTATGTTACCATGGTAGATCCAGAATGAGCTGACTAGGTTTCTGACCAAGTTTCCTATCTCTATCAGCTGCTATAACGGCAGTCCAATCTCCTCCCAAATCAACAGCATGATCCTGTTTCCAGGTAAGTTGCAACATATCTGGTGGCAGGATCATACCAAAAAAACCATATCAATATCCGCTAAAGTCATGATACAGGAATCAATGGCTGCCTATGCATGATCATAAAATCCCCTAGGATTTTTCCTTATGTCTGGTAAGGAGGCTTTTAAAGTAAGTACATCCATCCTTTTCCAGGATGTATATATCCAATTGTATAAAACATGGGCTCTAGCATTGGGACCATTAGGGTCATCATTATCTGCATTCCCTCTTTCAGGAATGAACTGTGGCGCAGCTTCCCTCATAGGTCTTTATTCAAGGAAAGGAACAGAGTTCATTAAATTATCCAATTATCATTGCCATAGCATTATTAATTCTATCTACAGGGAAGGCACCTATCTGATACTGTCTATTAATTACTCTAACATCATCCGGGCCATTTTGCACTATAGTCATCTCCCATTGAACCATAAGTTGATGAAAGAGCTTATTTATGAGACAAGGAAGCTTGCCTTCAGAAAAATTCAGAATCTGGTTTATCATGTCTTCTACTTCTACTTCTATTTCTAAATCACTTAACCAATTTAATACCATCAATCTTATCGCATCATGACGAAACTGAGGTACAGTAGAGCGAAGAACTCGAGGGGTTAGAACAGATGCAGAAATGACAGAATCATTAGACATTTGAAGTGCAGTGGCCTGAGGTGGAGGCGCAGAGGCTTGGGATGGGGGTGCAGTGGCTTAGGTTGGGGGTGCAGTGACCTGAGTTGGATAGGGTAAAGAGTGTACCGGTTGAAAACTAAGGGGCTGAACAACCGCAGGCAAAGGAGGTGGAACCGGGGGTACAAGAGGAACAACATTCAATAGTGCAGGGGGAAGAGGTGTTAAAGGTACATATGGGGGTGGGGGTCGTTCTATCAACAACCCATCAATATCTGAATCCACATCTTCTTGGTGGACCTGAACTGCTACAGTTAGTCTAACTATATATTCCTTAGATATTAATAATCTGTGCTCACTATCTAAACATTACTTTTTCTCCTGAACTTCCTTATCCTTCAATTCCTTATACTTCAATTCCTTATACTTTTGATACTCTGTGTTTCCTTTCCTGTTTCCTTTGTACCTTCTCTGCCTTGAGCTGCCGCTTCCTCACTTCTTTTCTCCTCATACGCAAACTGTCCAACATAGCTGGCCTAACTTTCACTAAATACTCGAGTTTTTGAGGGTCCATGGTTCCCTCTAATGGCCATTCTAACTGGGGATCCCCTTTTGTATATTTGTTCCACAATGCATTTATATATGATGGAACAAATACCATATTTGATGTACATGTCAAAATTTGGCATACCTTCTGGTGGCGCCGGCTAACTTTCTTCCCAAATGCTCTGCTTATCGCAGCAGCAACAACAAAAATTCCAAAGAGTACTAATCACAGGCATGTTATATAAGATTTAAAAAAACTTATACACAGAGAGAAATAAAAAATATTCTCACATTACCTTTAAGAATTTTAGCAAAAACAAATAGCAAGTTCCAAAACAAAGTCTAAGTTTCAAAATACCAAACAGATCCTAGGTTTCAAAATTCCAAACAGATTCCGAACGGACTACCAATTCCGAACGGATTACCAAACAAATACCAAGTCATGATGAATATCAAGTCAAGCAAATACCAAACAAATCCTAACCAAATGAACAAATGAACCGGTTCAATACAGATTTACCTCATGCGTAGTCTGCGCCTCCCACCTGTCGATCCTCCCTGATACAAAGAAAATCACCAACCGAAGGCCCCAGTCAAGGCTAGCAGCAGCCAGGAAGATCAGAGTTGGAGAGCAGAAAAATCACCTTGGACCACGAGCAACACTAATCTCATCAGGTGGGGCGCTTCCTCAGCGAAGTTCGTCTTACCGACCTGATCTCCTGCCCTGGTCCGACTGCAAGCGCTTGATGGGGCACCACTATGGGCACCAAATTGTGGAGCAGATTAATGAATAACCTGCTGGTGCAGGGATCACCACTTCGCCACGGGTTCTTATCAAGTAAGGAGGAATCAACAGTGGAGCGAAGTACAAACCATAGGTAATTTATAAAGCATTCAGAATGGGTCTCCATCCAACGAGCACCATGAAATTACACAAAGGAGCACACTTGAAAAATGGCTACATGGGTTTTTATAGGGAAGATCACAAACAAGGAACGCCCAGAGGTAAATAGAACTTTGGAAAGAACACACAAATGAGCTAAGGCAAGAATCTGACAGCCTCGGTGTCTTGTGCAATTTCTACATTTTAAGGCTGAACAACAAAATGTGCTATTCTGAGTAGACTTTACTTAAGGATTAACTATTGCCTGAAAACCTTCGAGCAAGCTGACTCTGCATGTTTACGCAGCCTAGAATGTCTCAACTTAGCTTTGTGACCTAATGTTTATGCAGGTGGTGTCAGGGACAGAGTCAGGCTGAAAACAGGTAAAAGGTGAGCATGAATGAAACACAGCTGAATCAGAAAACGAGAGATTCATATTTTAAGTTTTCACAGGAGGCATATTAACCCTGCGTGCTAGCTCAGATGAGTCAAAACTACCACTAGACAAAAATCTGATCTCTCTCCAGCAGGTACAATAATTACCAGGGTTATCTTGACACTTCTGTTGTTGCCTGAAAACTACTGGATATACAAGGAACTCTGCAGCAGGTGCTTTCAAAACTGCTGCACTGCTGCAAAAATATCCCTCAGTAACAAAACTGCCCCCCCCCCCCCATCCTTCCAGCCTCCCAGGGAAATACCCGATACCTGGTATGGCTGGTCTGGCCTTGAGTGAAAGGAAGGAGGGAAGGTAGGTGCATGTCAAGATGAACAAGGCAGGAACATAGAGGGGTGAGAAGTACACTAGGGATCCAGATGAAAAAGATGTGCTCTAGTAGAGTGCTTTAACACAAAGGAAAAAGAAGAGCCTAAAGATATGAGCAGTGGAAGAATACATGTAATGCGCCCATGCTCCAGGGTAGGAAAAAAACACATGAAAAGGAAGGAAGACTACAGCTGGCAACAAATAAGAAGAAAGTAAATGTTAGTGACAATGAATCCAACCAACAGTAAGCAATGGGCGATCTCTAAGCTGACAAGTAGAACACTGAAGGTCTCGAAAAGACAGCGCATGCTAAATATGGTGACAATGGAACTTCACCATATATAGCATGCACTTCAAGTTTGGTCTTTCTTAGATTGATAAAGTGCTGATATTTTTCCATATATTATAGAAATCGTGCTTCTTTGGAATTGTAAACTCATCAAAGCAGCAGTTATAAGTTCTAATCCCATGCGTAATGTGCTATCACTCTGATGGGTCAATTTGCATCAGAATTTTCAAATTTGACCAGCATTTGTTCAAACATCACAAAGTTAAACAAGAATTGGCATAGCCAATAGGTCTCGCCTTTGGGACCTTATAAGTGTTTAGTTATCCAGCACAATATCCTTGGTGCAACAACATCAAGTGTTGCATGGCTAAACACTTATAAGGTCCCAAAGGCGAGACGCATTGGCTATGCCAATGCTTGTCTGACTATATGCTCTGCCAATTTTCTGCAGAGCGCCCATAGCGATAGTTACACATGACCCAGTTATAGTTGTTTTTGTAATGAAAAAGTGTGTAAAAAGTAGGTATGAAGATGTTGAAA
Source organism: Triturus cristatus (assembly GCF_964204655.1). Taxonomy (NCBI): domain Eukaryota; kingdom Metazoa; phylum Chordata; class Amphibia; order Caudata; family Salamandridae; genus Triturus; species Triturus cristatus. The sequence goes on along the minus strand of NC_140579.1, from coordinate 1,064,989,718 downwards.
TATTTACAGCGACAAAGGAAAAGAAAATACAGTGTATATGTCTGTCTGACTGCAAAGGGATGGGGAAGTGGAAGAGACGAAAACAAGTACATTCTAGGAACTAGGAAACAGTGAAAAGACAGTGATTGAGAGGAGTGATAAAGTGTGATCTGTGCTGATGGTGGGATCATCCCACCTAAAGCAGTGGCTTGAGTTGTCACGAGAGTGTGCGATTACATGTCCTATTAACCAGCGGCAACCTTTTTAAACTAGGTCTGGTATAAAAGTGGGGACATGTGGTGTACCTTTCACAGATCACACACACTGGAATATCGCGGATCCTAAAAGGAACCTACATGCTGAAATTAATGAATGGTGCACCGAGTCCCGGAAGAAATAACCAACTGTAAGGTTTAAAGGGCGCAATGAGCAAACCGCTTCCTTATCTCCCGCGCTGCATGCTCCGCTAGATAGCATTTGGTTGCCCCGGCAACGGCGTGGCTTCAACGCATCACATGAGCTAGTGTAAATTACTCAGCAACTGACCCAAGCGAGGAAATACAGCACACAGACGCTGGGAGACGGTGGTCAGGTACAGGCTGCGAGGAGACCATAGCATAAAACTAACACACGTCCCTTGCAAGACCAGGCAGTTACCGACAAGCGGCTGCCTGTTCTAAGTGTTTTTTTTTCCAATCAGAGGCAGTCCCTGCACAGTCTGGATTGGATTGCATCCTTCCATTCCTTTTAAGCCAGACAGGAAGAGGGGCTTAAAGTCACCACTCTTCCTCTTCGCAGCCCCTCTCTGAAGAATTCTGTGTATCCCGCCTCCTGTGAAGACCACAGAGCTACAGCTGCCTTCCTAGGTAAGGCGACATTTATGGTTTAAAAAGAATGTAAAGTAGATACCTGAATGAAACTTGTACGCACCCACGCCCCACCACCGACCATAAAGTCTTATAAACATACGGGGCCCTTACTTCTCGTTTAAAATCAAACCTTTTGCTCGAGCGAATGTTGATGCTACAAGCATTGCGGAAATGTTCTTTTTTTTGTATTTGTTTACACTGTGATGTTCACCATGCGTATTGTGCTAAAAACGAGGCAGGCTTGGAATATGGTTTGCAGTTGAAGGTCTGAGGCAGGAACGGAGCAGGCATGTGTGCGTGTGTGGGCGGTGTTGCGTGCAGAAAGGCGAGTGAGATATCGAGGAGAAAAAAACAAAACACAAAGAGATGGAAGCAAAAGGGACAAGAAAAATACAACAAGCACTGAAACACAAGCGCGGCCGCGAAAGTTAATTAGCCCGCGAGTGGTGCGCGCGCGCGCGTGCTGGGGAGAGCTGAAGAACCAGGCTGAATTAGGCCTGGCGGGGCAGGGTACGCCTGAAATCTTCTGAGTTCGCCTGCTTAATTGTACAGAGACACGGAACACTCTGTTGGCATAGGAACTTCAATTTATTAGCTGCAGCTAGGTACAGTTGTCATAGAAGTACATCAGTGGTAGGTTCTCAGGAGACTGCCACTTCAATCCGTGGCTCACAGTCTTTTATAGCGCTTAAATCCCCTAAAGCAACAACGCCCTCAATGTGCAAAGAAAAAACATGTCATCCACTAGCAAACATTCCTTTTACAAGATACAGGATAACAGGTCATAGAAATTCCTTCCCTAGGGTCGTGTTCTCTACCTGACCCTATAGGTCAGGTGGCATGAGCATTCCTAAGTTTAATTAATTTACAACAGGACGTGTTTGCGTGATGCAGGTGGTGATTCGTAAAACAAAGGGAAGGCAGAGAAGGATCACCAAGGGTCAATAGATGGTTATCACGGAAATTAGTTGCTTCGAGCCGGGTCCCAGAATGTACCTTGCTCAGAGGAAGAGGAAAAAGGTCATTTAACATGTTACAGTTCAGAGTACGAAGAAACGCTACGAAGGTCGTCGGTGCCTGAGTGAGGGCAACATCACAACGGTGTCAATACGCAAGATGGAGCTGTAATCAAATTTCCTCAGACCCTCCTTTTGCCATTACTCAGGCAAATCCTAATTCATTGCTAGGTGAGCATTTTCCATTCTACACATTTCATTTAAGCAGGTATATGTAAGCTATCAACAGGGATACAAAGAGAACAAAGCATCGAGTCATAATTAACATTCAGATAGCAGAAGAAAGTAATGACCATTATTACAAACAGGATTATCATTTTTTCACAACCCTAGGCAAAAGCAAATCCTAAAATTATTTAGCGAACCTTTTTAGGGCTCTTATGCATTTCAGTGACTATTGTATACTCAGGTGAAACAGTGGCGATCCTTATCAATGCTCTCAGGTGAAATGGGAATACTCTTCAACAGAGGATAGACTTCATTCTGCTTTTACTAAACAGAATACTACTCTAAAAAAAAATGCCAGCAAAACAATAAGAATCAGTCTCCTAACACCCATTCTATGCAATTGCACGGGAACCGCTTGTGCAACCATAACTATGCCAAAGTCCGTTCTAAGCCTCTCTGGTAGGTTTCTATCGTCCATCAAATCTGCTTCTGTTGTTTTCTTCCGCATTGGGCCTCTTCATTCAGGCCTTCCATGAAAATAGTGCTTCTCAGTATCCGTTGGAGTGCCCTCCTGGCAAACACTCACAGCTCACTTGAAAGTCTCAATGTCTCAAGGCAGTACACCAATATATTTCCTCTGCGGCAGGCACTACAGATATTGTGCTCTTCGCTGGTCATGGGCACAGATCATCTCGTGCAGACCCAAGTACTATTAATCGGAAAGAGCAACAGACTTTCACGCTCAGCAACACTTTCAGGCTCCAACACTCGCTATTCAGTGTCAGAGGATGATTGGGCTGCTCTTTCATTTAATTTTCCTTTCATCATGTAGTGCCTTAGATCCTCCGGTGCACTGCTCTTCCGTTGGAGCAAAGAAAAGAGAGGGGGGGGGGGGTGGTGGCCAAAACTCAGGCCAAGTGGCTCAAGGGACTGCACACTGTCAGAGGTTACCAGCACATGACAGGTAAAAAACTGAAGCCTCAAACCAGCCCTGCCTTCAACAACAGGGATCCTTCTCTTTCGCTCTTTTACACTGAAACTCTGGTTTTGTAATGTCCAACACCGTCTGATGGAGCAAGTACGATGCTTTGGCGATACCATTGATGGCGCGCTGGCGATCGCTGTCCAGCCTTGCTACTTTCTGGGTGCTGGGACTGTAGGGCCAAGACGTCCGCCTTTCATCTGTAGCTGTCACTGATGGGAATTAGGCTTAAATCAATGTTCTGCAGGACTTAATTCCCGCAGAAATCTAGTGACGTAGGAAATGTGACACAGTTGTTAGTTTCCTTCAGTTTAGTATAAAAAACAGTTCATTGTATTTAACAATAGGACTGCAGGCAGGTGGCCTGCAATCTTCAAGGGAGTGGCCAGAAGGCATGGGACAACTCTGGTTTAGAATGCACTGTCACTCTCATAAGATGCAAAGGCAGTACTTCTAGTCCAGGGGTCTCCAACGAGTAGCTCGGGAGCCACTGGTAGCTCGCCAGTACCTTCAAAGTAGCTCTCTGAGGTGAAGTTAAGCCCAGAATCAATTTCAGAGTAGGTGCCTATTAAAGAAGGCAGCACTGATCATCTCAAGACCCTAAGAGTGACAGCCAGCCAAACGTATCACAGTAAGTCATACCAACACTCAAACACACAGTGTGCCAGCCTATAGGATATGCTACATGACAGTCTGTATCCAATCTCAATATAATTAAGCCACAAGGAGATTGACCATGTTGCAGTCTCTCCTTTATCAGTCACAATATGTGTGTGAACAGTGCACCATCAAAAAGGTATGTCAGCAGTAGCCTGAGCTGTAATCAGTGCTGACCCACCAAAATGCGGGACTGCAGGAGTCAGAGTGAAAATGTGTCAGTTTAGATGCATGATCAGCTCAAAACCTGAGGAGAACAGGGTATGATACAGACCAAAGAAAACTAAGAGACTTTTAGAACAGATCACCATATTAAATGCTCCTAATAGAGAAAGAGGTTGCTCCAAGGGGAGTGTGAAAAAATGAGGTAGGACAGATATAAAGGAGGGGAATCCAAAAGGCAAATTCAATAACCAATCAATTAAACATTCTGGTATCATTAGTAAAACTGGACGTGGTTCATAGTGGCACCAGTTTTACAGATAGGCCAGTCCCTTATGGATTTACAAATATTCATTTCATGATTTTCTAATGGGATAAACATCTCTTAAATTACTACATCTGTGTGTTCCTACATTCCTTATCTAGAGCACCTCAAAAGGGGAAACGCATGATACAAATTATCAGGGGCATGCAGATATCTCCCTTTAATAATTGTGCAGCAAGTGCACCATGCAATACACAGGCTAAACAATATCTCCTCATGATCACTGAGAATACCTGTCACCCTAGTCTAATAATTCTCAGGTCTCTGGTATCTGATCTACAATTTTTCCTTTCCCGAGTCACCTGTCCGGAGGGGGCACTATACCCACTTAAAATCACAATCCTGCTACTCAGGACAGCAAATAAGAAACTCTTGGTGTCTCTTATGACTACATGTAGAAGTGCAATATCATAAGGAAAGTTCGGTCACCTTTAGCAAGAGCCACAGATTTATAGTTCATCCTTAGGGTCTAATCAGGGAACATCAATCTAGGCTGCTTGTCCCTTAAAGGAAGGAGCAGTAACATGACTAACTGCAGGTGACACACTTTTAATCCTGTATATCTCTTTTTATTTTTTTATTTTAATACCATTATAGCCAAATAGACATGCACTGGTGAAGTGTTGTCTGTCATATTCACAGCATGAAATATCATATCTGTGAAATTTAGTAACCAGACCAAGTCCAACCAACTGTTGCGTAGCGATGGGCATCGTCATGACCATCCCCTCACAACACAGGGGAGCTTGTAACAGTATTAAAAGCAAAAGCGTAAACACAACGCAAAAACAAAAAAACGTGCATAAAATAAAAGCACACATGCCAAGCCATCAGGTATACTTGCTGTATACCAAGCACAGAAAGCATAGACAAATTTCAATATCATATGTAAATGAACGGTGGCGCACAACACTATGTCAAGCACTTTATGCACAATGAACCTGCAACTCAACAACTAATATTCTGGCCTGCTTAATTTGTCAGGCTCAAAAATAATATTCCATCTCCTTACTCTTTTCTTTTGACAGCAGGTAACCAAAGTGGTGACCGGCTGTCAAACAACTGACTGTGTCGCTTCTGACACACAGGATTAGCAGTAACAATTCATAGAAAGACAAAATGCACAAAAATAAACACAAACATTTATTTCCAAAGAAGTTATGCAAAACACATCTGTTTCAACACACAGCTGACAGCACCCTCCTTTTTGCAATTTGCACATTGATTAGGTCCCACAGGGACATATGGAACACTCGTTCCACCACCTCATGATATGGACCATCGCTGTTTCGTTGGCTGTTAACCCCTGCTTTTTCACTACTCCTCTTCACCTACTGTAACATTCTCAGTCCTTTCTAGTCTTCTCTCACCCTGATTTCCTGCCTATAGCCATTCAGGGCACTCATTTCACCATTATTCCTTCACAACTGACATCTTCGTCAAACCAACTCACGTGTCCAACTGTAGTCTTGTCAGCCCTCGAACCACCCAGAACAATCCATGAATGAGTTGTGGACAGAAGCAAAAAAAAATACACAACACACAAAAGAAAAACACTTCACATAACACACAAAAATATCAACTATAACTTTTAATCAGGAGACAAAACATAACACACATTAACAACCTAGTGGTACTTAACTGTAACCATCTTGTCAATTTTGCAATGACTAAAACATGTAAGCATGTTAAGCCACCTTAATTTTAACTGTCTAAAAGGAAAACATTTTCACAGACACTCTGTGTTCCCTTGCGCCACAATTCCTCCTGTGAAAAATGAATCTTAATTTGCTGATCGTTTTTACCTAGGCATGTAGCCCACAAAATTCTAAGAAAAAGCTTCATCTTACTTTTTGTCTGAGGCTAATGCCACATTTGTTAAATGAAGGCAACTACGTGGACATTATTTTTCAAAAGCAGAAATACCAATGTATCATTTTCTTCTCAGCACCCCTTTTTTTTTTTTATTTTGTCTTGAACAATATGGGAACAGACAGGGCTCCGTAACGATTCTCGGCTGTCCTATCTTATCAGAAAAGCTAAAAATAGTACCTCAGCGCGGAACCAGCCACTGCGAGCACTCCTGGCCCCCACCACTTTTCAAGGTTCCTATAGTGTGCAAGCATTAATGTCTTCTTGTCAGAGAAGCTTTTCCAAGCAATGGTTTCTCCATCTGTTTACACTCACTTCTAACTCCCACCTTACTGACCTCAAGGTCAAAATCTGCCTCGCGCTCTGCGCACCTCAACCCTGAAGCTTGTCACAGACAAAAAAAAAAACCTTCCTAACTCTTCCTAACCTGCAATAATTAACCCTTTTTAAAAACACATGTTATATATATTACTTCTTTTAGGTGCTACAATTTATTTCTATTCTTAAATTATTAAAACATTTACTGTGAATAACTCACAGAACATAATAACATAACATACTAGCTTTAGAACAAATGTTTGTTACTACCCTATGCAACGGTACTTAGTTCATCAGCCTTAAAAGGATGAACGTCTCAGTAGGCCTAGCTAGAGTTATAACCTTCAATCTTGATATTAAACCCAAACCTCTGCACTGGGCACATTGGCTCACTGAGACATTAAAAGCAACCCCAAATGGGAACAACCTGCAAATTTGTATTATACCTAAATATATGCATTTACTGAAGCCTAAGGCACTTTACAGCTATTGTAAAGGGCAAGAATGCTGTTTAAATAGTCTATTTTACCCAATTTCGACTTTGATATTTGGGGCACTTAAAAATAAATATCCTATAATTGTGCTACATTTTAATCATCCTCAGAATGTTCCTTACAGATTGCAGATATTAGACATATCTCTTGCAAATCCTTTAGAAAAATGAGTTTTTTAAAGCCTACGCCAAGTGAAATTCCATATACAAATGTCCTCATTATGCAGTACAACACAACTTAAATTAAAACCAAGAATATTCTTATAAAAATTCTTAAAGAGAGGAAACCCTTAATTGAAATGTCTTCCTGTAATACAAAATATTGAACCTTAGTTTTGGAACCTTTTTAAAACAACATTTTGAAATGCAAAGTTTCACCCGTGTTCAACTGAGGGTGAAGTCCTGGCTGAGTAAACATTCCTGTCTATTAGAGCTGCTTGCTTAGCGACAATAAAAGCTTGTCTCTCAGTGTTGTAACATGAGGCAGTGTTTGCCTGTTAATATCTAATACAATGTATGTAAGTAAACAAAATACTATAAGTTTATTTTTCTACAAAACACACAATTTTGTTTTTGAGGCCATTGTATTCCTAGTGCATGTAAATTTTAATTTTCTTTTTTTTAAGCCTTTAACAGTTTGTACATGTGCATAGTTGCTTACTATATAAATTATATAGCAACATATAGCTATTTAGCATATCACATGGTTCATTTCTGGATTTTTATTTAATTTCTACTTAATATTAATTAACTGACATTTTGCTTAACAGACTGAAAACATCAAGAAAAACCACAAACACACATTGAGCTCATTTCAGACATAAACAGAAAGGGGTCAAACACTCAGGACACATACATTTAACCCACAGAAACACACATTTAACCCACAGATCAACACTTAGGACAGAAACAAAGGACAGCCCACAGACTGTACTTAAACCAAACCATTTGTAAATACTAGTTGCAAGTCATATTTACAAGAAACGCTTCTTAATAGTGTTCCAAAATACTGCAAAAACAGCCCAACAGACTGCTATATGTCCAAGAAGCCAAAATACACTCCATTCATAAGATTGCGCAGAACAAAGGATCCTTGTATGTATTATGTCCATATTTTAATTCCCTGGGGATACAGAATCACCAAGGAAGAAATATGTTTTTATACCTAAACCTATTTAGGTATTCCCTCAAGGGAGCCGGCTAATTTAATTCACATAGTTCCAACCGGAGGAATTGGACAAGAGTCCTCCAGCCGGGAATCCCTATCACAACCAAAACAACAAGACTTTCTAAACTTACTCAGACCAGGCATCGTTATTTCACTGGACTGTTCACAAACATCAAGGGGTTAATTAGTCACTTTATAGTACAAAAACTGCACTCACCCCTCGGTTTCTGCTTTTGCAAAAGTCGAACAAAGACAAAACAAAGACAAAGGAGTGGCCACTATACTTAACTTAACCAGATGTTTTCTTACGCCAACAGAGGTCCGTCTAATGTCTCGCAATACCAATCACCAAGGGAGCCAAAGCGTGGTGGCAGTCAGGGCAGCAGATCTTCGCAGCCGTTGGAAAGGAGAAGCCACACTGTAAAAACCTTCGGTCTACTTACGACATGCAGGGGTCGATCACGTGGTGCGTGTCCTCTGGAATCTCCTTGCGGGGCTCCTCACGATCCTCGGGCTGGACCCACGACCTCTGAAGCCGCCTCACAGAGGGCACCATTTGAAGAACCAGGCTGAATTAAGCCTGGCGGCGCAGGGTACGCCTGAAATCTTCTGAGTTCGCCTGCTTAATTGTACAGAGACACGGAACACTCTGTTGGCATAGGAACTTCAATTTATTAGCTGCAGCTAGGTACAGTTGTCCTAGAAGTACATCAGTGGTAGGTTCTCAGGAGACTGCCACTTCAATCCGTGGCTCACAGTCTTTTATAGCGCTTAAATCCCCTAAAGCAACAACGCCCTCAATGTGCAAAGAAAAAACATGTCATCCACTAGCAAACATTCCTTTTACAAGATACAGGATAACAGGTAATAGAAATTCCTTCCCTAGGGTCGTGTTCTCTACCTGACCCTATAGGCCAGGTGGCATGAGCATTCCTAAGTTTAATTAATTTACAACAGGACGTGTTTGCGTGATGCAGGTGGTGATTCGTAAAACAAAGGGAAGGCAGAGAAGGATCACCAAGGGTCAATAGATGGTTATCACGGAAATTAGTTGCTTCGAGACGGGTCCCAGAATGTACCTTGCTCAGAGGAAAAGGAAAAAGGTCATTTAACATGTTACAGTTCAGAGTACGAAGAAACGCTACGAAGGTCGTCGGTGCCTGAGTGAGGGCAACATCACAATGGTGTCAATACGCAAGATGGAGCCGTAATCAAATTTCCTCAGAGCAGTCTGCTCTTTTTGAAAGCACATACTCGTGCTTGTGGCACGCCCCTGCGCACTCCCATAAGGTGTATGCCGCCACAAGCCCGAGTATGTGCTTCGAAAAAGAGCTGAACGGCGGCTAAAGGTCTGCTATGCAGCGCATGCGCACTACGTAGGCGAGATCTAAAAAGCAGGGGGGTTGAATAAGGAACCATGGATTGTTCTATTTATATGGTGCGTACTGCTGCTTATGAGGCCTTGATGTGCTTTGATGTCATTTAGCACAATGCTCTGTGGAATACAAACAACATTATTGACTTTGATATGCCCATGGGTGGTTCTGCATTCTTTTGATGCAGTAGTTGTGCAATTCGTAGCATTCTTAACAAGCAGTGTATATATATATATATATATATATATATATATATATATATATTACCTACTGGCGGTCGCCAGTAGGTAGTTATAGTTAGGACCACGTTTCCATAGGAAATCCGCAACATTCTATTTTGAATAACTTTGGCGCCGGTTGACGAATCCTCGCGAATTTTTCAAAATAGGTGGGGCGCTACGCTCCGCTCCTTCCCTGAAAGTCTCGGAGGGATTCGTCAAGCGGGGGCTGAGATAAAAGGGGGGTCCCAAAACGCGTTTTTCCCATGCATTTTTCCATAGGACCTTTAGACAGGGCTACAGCCCGAACGGCTGAACAGAATTACTAGAAATTTGGCAGAGAGGTAGTCCTCAGGTCAAGGAAGTGCCTTTTGTAGGTTTGGTGTAAATCTGTTCAGTAGATTCTGAGAAAATAGCCTTTAAATCAATATATATATCTGAGCCAGCTTACGGTGTGCTTACCGTACGCTTACCGTACGCGTACGGTGGCGTGCGCGAGCACGATTCTGATTGGCTCTTAGATCTTAGTAAACATTCGAATCGGCCGAAACCAGGAAGCGGCGGCCGCCATTTTGTGTGTTTCACTCAGAAAAAAAAGAGTGATAACAAGAAAAGGGGGCAAGGAGAAGAGTTACAGACCCCCTAACATTTGTAAGGGGGTCAAAGAAGGACAGAAAAGTACAAAGAAAACATTTATTGTTTTTAAAAAAAATCACGGGGTACGCGTACAGTAAGCGTACGGTAAAAAAAAAAAAAAAAAAAAGAAATTAAATGCAGATTTAAGTGTTTAGATATTAGGGGGCTCTAAAAAGAGCCGTTGTGTTTATGAAGTGATTTTTAAGTGGTACCTACAAGTAAGTACCGATGCAGAGTCTAAGGTTCAAGAGGAAGACTCTGTTCCCTTCATCATTGAAGTGCACACCATCTCCTCTATAAATGTCTTGCATGTCGTAACGCAAGTTGTTGTGGTAAATGGAACCCATACCATAGTCACGGAGGAAAGCAGAAACAGATTTGTTGACGTGCTTTCTTGCTTTGTCAATCTGCGGACAGAAATGATTGGACCAGTTCCATTTTTGCCTTTGGCATATGTTAGAAAACACAAAGGCAGTTTTAGGGAAAAGTGAAAACAGTTGTGCAAAGGTGTCCTTCATAAGCATTTCCAGACCTACCCCAGTCAAAGTGCCTAGGTCATTGCCACCACAGTGCACTATTATGAGGTCAGGGTGTTGGTTTTGCATGAAGGATTTCACCAATGGCATCAATTGGTGCCACTTTAACCCTCTCTGACGAATCCATTTAATGTCTACATTTGGCAAAGCAAGGTCTCTCACCATACCTGTTTTCTCTGCAAACTTTTCACTCCAGAAGACATAGCTGTGCCCTACAATCCACACTGTGAACATCTTCAAAGGAGAACTGGATGCACTCAGGAGGTGTAATTCAGTAGAATGGTAAAAAGAAATGAAAGACAGTTTGGAAATGGAGGCATACATATATTTTTCATAAAAAAAAGAACTGATTGGCTGTTTCATACCATTCTAGAATAAAAACTAGGCTGTATGTGTAAATTAATAGAAGCATGTTTTGTATTGGTACAGAAAAATGTGTTACCAAAGAACAGTACTATGGATTTGCTGTTAGGTTTGAAAAGTCAAGCACTCTTGCTCTGTGGAATTGAAACATTGTTTGGCGAACTTCTGACCTAACTCCACACAGCAGTGTTCCATGAGCTGTTGCTATGGTAGCAGGCAGAAGTCAAGTTGGGGGAAGGGTTGGTTTTCAACCAATAGAAATGTGTGATTACATTTGAAAAAAAGGGGGAAGCACTGAGATTTGAAATTAACATGTATATATGTGGAAAAAGAGAGGGAAAGTTTGCCATTATCTGGTTCTGCTGAGAGGAGAGAGGTGTAAAGAACAGAGATCCTGGCTCTGATAATCTGCTGTTTGAGTGCCACATTTCTTTCACAACTAACTAATTTTAAAGGTGAGTTTAGAGTTTGAGAGGGGATGTATATGGTAAATTAAGAAATGAATAATAGAAATGCAATTCTTTTTGTTGAAGTTGTGTTTATTATTTTCTGTTTTGGGAGAAATTTAAATGTGAGGAACAAGTAAAATAATATGGACTATGTTTTCACCATAAATTAAGGTGTACTGGTATAAAAAAAGAATAGTTTAAGGGTTTGAGGTTGGACTCATTAATGCAAATACATTCAGCATCACTAAGGCTGGTTGCCCTTGCTGGAGTGTAGGCAGTCACCCAGGTTACAAATGGTGCTGGTCTGAAAAAGCAGTTTGGACATGTGCTTTTTAAAAAATCTGAAAAGTGGATTCATAATGTGTCAGTCTGTAAAAATGTTTATCACTTGCCAAAAAAAAGAGCAGTAAGTGTGCTTTCAAATTGGCAAAGAAATTTCGTTTTGTGACTAATGTGAAAACATGACTCTGTGTGCAAATAGGAATTACAGGCAGAGATTTATTGCGTATTGCTCTGGTGATTTCACAGTTGCATTAGATGGAAAGGGGGAGCCATTTTTTGGTGCAGAAGCAGACTCTTAGCACACACCCAGCTGCTTACCATGTGGAATCATGCACAGTATTCACAAGCGAGTGGGGTTTGAGGTTTCAGTCAGTAATGCAAATACATTCAGCATCACTAAGGCTGGTTGCCCTTGCTGGAGTGTAGGCAGTCACCCAGGTTACAAATGGTGCTGGTCTGAAAAAGCAGTTTGGATATGTGCTTTTTCAAAAATCTGAAAAGTGGATTCATAATGTGTCAGTCTGTAAAAGTGATTATCACTTGCCAAAAAAAAGAGCAGTAAGTGTGCTTTCAAATTGGCAAAGAAATTTCGTTTTGTGACTAATGTGAAAACATGACTCTGTGTGCAAATAGGAATTACAGGCAGAGATTTATTGCGTATTGCTCTGGTGATTTCACAGTTGCATTAGATGGAAAGGGGGAGCCATTTTTTGGTGCAGAAGCAGACTCTTAGCACACACCCAGCTGCTTACCATGTGGAATCATGCACAGTATTCACAAGCGAGTGGGGTTTGAGGTTTCAGTCAGTAATGCAAATACATTCAGCATCACTAAGGCTGGTTGCCCTTGCTGGAGTGTAGGCAGTCACCCAGGTTACAAATGGTGCTGGTCTGAAAAAGCAGTTTGGACATGTGCTTTTTAAAAAATCTGAAAAGTGGATTCATAATGTGTCAGTCTGTAAAAGTGTTTATCACTTGCCAAAAAAAAGAGCAGTAAGTGTGCTTTCAAATTGGCAAAGAAATTTCGTTTAAGGGCCTAATGTGAAAACATGACTCTGTGTGCAAATAGGAATTACAGGCAGAGATTTATTGTGTATTGCTCTGGTGATTTCACAGTTGCATTAGATGGAAAGGGGGAGCCATTTTTTGGTGCAGAAGCAGACTCTTAGCACACACCCAGCTGCTTACCATGTGGAATCATGCACAGTATTCACAAGCGAGTGGGGTTTGAGGTTTCAGTCAGTAATGCAAATACATTCAGCATCACTAAGGCTGGTTGCCCTTGCTGGAGTGTAGGCAGTCACCCAGGTTACAAATGGTGCTGGTCTGAAAAAGCAGTTTGGACATGTGCTTTTTAAAAAATCTGAAAAGTGGATTCATAATGTGTCAGTCTGTAAAAGTGATTATCACTTGCCAAAAAAAAGAGTACTAAGTGTGCTTTCAAATTGGCAAAGAAATTTCGTTTTGTGACTAATGTGAAAACAAATGTAGTAATATATTTAAATACAATAAAGGAATTTTTTTTTAGTTTTTTTCAGGTATTGCTGAAGAGCAGTGAACAAAATTTAAGATGCCTACAAAATCCAGAGTAAAAAAAGACCACAAAAAAAACCTATATTTGAAGACAACTGGAGGACCTAAGTTAGTTGAAGATGCTCATGTTGGGAAAAAGAAAAAATCTTCTGGTAAGCAGACAACATTTTTTCTAAAGAACATATTCAAAAAAAGGAAAAATGTACAAAATGTCTGTACTGGAAAGAATGATTTCAATCGAAAAGGACAGGAAAAAATTGAGAATTTAGTTAATGCAAATATACCTTCTGCAACTAAAAAGATTAACTTAAACAGAAAAACAGCGTTTAAAGAGATACGTAGAAAAATGTTTCAGAGAAGAGTTATGTCCAATTTGATAAAGGATGTGAAGAAATATAAGCAAAAGGCTAAGTTTTATAAGAGAAAAAAAGAAATTGAAGCCATTGCAGCAAAGGCATTAGAATTAAAAAGGAAACTATTCATTTTAATTTTGAATAGGATGCGTACATTAGACAAAATGGTTAATGTACTGAAATCACATAGCAAAAGGAAAAGAGTAGTGAACAGAACAAACTTTTCTAAAGTGTTTTTAGGAAAATGGATGCATAGTTCAAGTAGTGAACCTTTTTTTAATGAAGAGAGTTATTTTCAAAGTAATAGTTTGCTGCATGCAGTTGACACCAGAGGTCGTGCTTATGAAGTGAAAAATGGTTGCATAATGGAGAAGGAGATAATGGTTCCAAGAGATGAGGTACAAGTGATGGCGGATGAGGCTATGGGGAGACGTCCTAAAGCCCCAGTGTACACTTGGAATTGTAGTAGTATTTGCACTGTGCGTCAGGAATCTATTGATAAATTTCGTGAGTTTCTAAGAGAATATAGTAAAAAAAAGTGTAAAACAGAAGATTAAGGTGCTTCAAAGTTTGGATCCATGCAGAGTGAGAGAGAATACTGGTTTGCAGGGTCATTCTCTGGCTTGTCTATCTAGAAAAGTGTGTAATAGTGTTTTCCATCATTTTAGGATGCTGGCTGTTCATCATACTGAAATGAGAAAGTTTGTGAGACGGTTGTATTTTGCTAAAAGTCCAGCAATAAAGTTAGATGAATTGAATAGGGCTCTGTTCCGTGGAACGGTATCAGATGTAGAGAAGGTTGTTGATGAAATTCAGTTTTGTTACTTTGGTCCTGAACAAAACAGTGCAGAGAAGGACACAGTAAATGAGGAAGAAGTGGAAGAGAATGTAGAACCCTCTGTAAGTAAGACATTTAATGATCACATAACAAAATTTGCAATAATCTCTAATGAAAGACCAAATATTACTTGTATTTGTTGCCGCAGAACTCATTATAGAAAACAAACCAGGTATGTTGATCTCTACAGAAAGAGTGAAAATGAAGATAATTATAAGTGGAAGGATTTTGCCACATATATATTTCTTGAAAATTGTTTTGAATTGGGTGAAGTTCAGCGTATTTGTAAATACTGTTACAACAAGTTAGAGGAAAATAGAATGCCGACCAGAGCTGTACATAATAATTTAGAATTGGATGCTATTCCTGCTGAACTTTCTGAATTAAATACATATGAGTCTATACTCATTCAATGTGTTCATCCGTTCCAGACCATAGTACGTATGGAGCCCAAAACTGGTAAATTACCTCCTTCAGATTTACTGAGAGGTTTAAAAGGTAGAGTGGTGTATTTGCCCTTGGATTTGAAAAAAAATATGGAAACTATTGATGCGGATACTTTGGAAACTGAACCATTAATTATTCTGGTTAATGGTGTACCTACAAAGAATAAGAAGATTTGGCAGGAGCTGGTAGATGTACGGAAAGTACAAAGAGCAAATTTGTATTTGAAAAGGAATAACAAATGGTATGAATCAATTTATATAGAAGAAGAAGAAGAAGAAGATTTACAAGAAGACACAGAAACACCAACTGGACAAATTGAAAAAGTGGACAAGTCAAAGGAAGAAGAAATTTATGAACATTTTAGCATACATCCTCTTCATTCAAAAGAAGTTATGGGAGACAATATTGATCTATTTCAGATGAAGAAAGCAAAAGGAACTCCCGTGAGTGTATGGGAGGAGAGCTTGGAAGCTCGATGTTTTCCCAGCTGTTTCCTAAAGGAAAAGGAGGACGATACGATGAACGTCCGGAACAGATTCCAGCTGCTGAGTATCGGACTACAAGACTATATGCTGAAGATCCCAGATTTCGACAAAGTATTCCTTATTTGTTCCATCTTTTATTTGAAAGCGACTTGTCTGCATTGTCTTATGCAGTAAATCACATTTTAAAAAGTGGAGTACATTTGCAAAATGTGTCTGCTAAGGATTTTATGGAGAAAGTGCAGCACCGAGATGATCATTTGGAAACACAACTGATCAATCTGATGGCTTGTCAGCGTGGGACAAATGAATATTGGTACCGACGCCATGGTGAATTAAAATGCATGTTACGGAATTTAGGAACACCAACATGGTTCGTTACCCTAAGCTGTGCGGAGTACGCTTGGGATGATTTACTGGATTTTCTACGAGAGGCAAATTCAAACATTAAAAACATCGAATACAAGACAGCAGGAGAACTGTGCTCATTGGATCCGGTTAATGTTTGCAGATATTTCAATCATAGATTTGAGGCTATGATGTCCTTCATCTGCAATAAAAAAAATCCACCTCTAGGAGAAGTAGTGGATTTATTTTGGAGAAAAGAGTACCAGGCAAGAGGTGCTCCTCATATTCATATGCTGTTGTGGATCAAGGATGCCCCAAAGTTTGGAACAGATACTGATGAAGCAGTGTTATCTTACATTGAAGAATATGCAACATGTGCTATACCAAAAAGCACAGAAGAGAAAGTTAAAGGAGCAAGTTTTACGTTTCCAAAGTCATCGGTGTGGAAAATACTGTCGACGGAAATACAAGAGCAAAGATAAATACTACACTAAATGTCGATTTGGATTTCCTAGACGTGTTCTTTCAAATGGAAGAGTTAACAGTTTTATGTCATCTGTGAGACATACTATCACAAGAAAATCACCTAAGAATACCTACAACCTTAAAAGAAAAGAAGAATCAAAAAATATAAATGACTACAACCCAGTGATTTTATCCATGTGGAACGCTAACATGGATATACAGTATGTAGCTGACAATTCCATTGCTGTTGCTCGATATGTAACGTCTTACATTACGAAATCAGAAAAAACAGAATTGAAGGAAATGTGGGAAGAGATTTCTCACGAGAAAACTGTCAGTAAGAAGCTGTACAGTTTCAGTTTGAAGATGTTATCGCATCGAGAAATTGGATCCTACGAATGTTCAGATAGGTTATCTTCTGCAAGTCTCTACTCGAAATCAAGAAGAATAATTTGGGCAAGTTTAGGCCTTGCAGCAATGAGAAATCGGGTACTGAAATCTGTTGGAGAAATTGAATATTTGGCCGAGAATGACCCAAAAGTACAGATATTTTGAAATCAAACATGTTGGACACATATTATCCCAAGAGAAGTCATCATCTGGAGAACATGTGTCTCTATGAAGTGCTGCAGAACTACATTTATTCACGGAAAGCCGCAGAAGACATCAACAATGGAAAATATAAAGTCATTGGTGAGGAAGGATGTTTGGTGAAGCAAACAAAAGGAAGTTTGATAAATCACCGGAAGCTGAGTTGCGACACTACTGACAAAAAGGAATTTTACTACTTGGCTCTTTTACAGCTGTTTAAACCATGGCGTACAGAGGATGAACTACTGGGAGAATTTCAAAGCTATGAAGATTCTTTTAATGCTTGCAAAGACAGCATACAATGCAATACATTCACAACTTATCTGCAAATGTTAAATGAAGAAATTGAACAGGAAACTACAATTGCAGCAGAAATAGCTAGAGACAGTTCTCAGGACAGCCAAAGTTCAGGAACACTCAGTCAAGATCCCCTAGGACAACCA
The DNA here is from genome assembly GCF_964204655.1 of Triturus cristatus. Lineage (NCBI taxonomy): Eukaryota > Metazoa > Chordata > Amphibia > Caudata > Salamandridae > Triturus > Triturus cristatus. The sequence continues at coordinate 1,064,972,350 of NC_140579.1, read as the reverse complement.
ATCGTTGAAAATGAAGCATCAATAGCCATGAATGAAGTGGAAACGGCTATGAATCAAGCTCAAGGAGAATTTATAGACTTACAAAATTTGGAAAGACAACTGAACGAAGAGCAGCAACAAATTTATGAAGAGATCAGAAAAAAAATTGATCACGGATTTCTACATGAAAAAAAAGAGTGCTCATGCACATCATTTCATCCAATCAGGATGTATGTAAGCGGACAAGCTGGAACTGGAAAAAGTTTCCTAATAAGTCATCAGAAGCTACCTACAGCAAAAAACGGATTCTACTTTGTCTTGTGTGGTTACTGCTCCAACTGGGTTAGCAGCATATAACATAAAAGGAATCACTTTACATCGTTTGCTAATGTTACCAGTGGAGCATGAGAACAAAATACAATACAACAAGCTAACTGGAGAAGCATGCTTGGAAGTTTCAAGAGTATTGAAGAAGATGCAAGTTCTCATTATTGATGAGGTGAGCATGGTATCAAACTTAATGCTTGCCTTTGTGCATTTACGAATGCAGCAAATTCTGAAGACAGACTATGACGTGTTATTTGGAGGAAAACACGTCATAGTTTTTGGAGATCTTTTGCAACTTACTCCAGTTAAAGGACAACCAGTGTTTAATACTGTGACACATGAAGACACGAAGAAGTCATTGGGAAGCATCGGTAACACAAATATTTGGTCCTTCTTTGAGTACAAGGAACTTACTACTAATATGAGGCAAGCAAACGATGAAGAATATGGAAGTATTCTGAAAGATATCAGAATTGGACTACTCACTGAAGCTGGCAAAAAAGCATTACAGAGTCGGCTGCTACATAATTTATTTCCAAAGGAAGAAATAGTTGCAGAGAAGATATACAAGAACATTGCAGAAAACAAAAGTGTCATCTGCTTAATGCCAACTCTACGTGAATGCTCAATATTCAATGAGGAGCTTTTGAAATTGGAAAAGGAAGATATCAGGAAATTGGAAGCAGTGGACAAAATTGAGGATGGAAGAATTACTGTCACATTAACAGGCACACTGAAAAATAAATTGGATTCACTAGAGAAGAACATTTCCAAAACAGCTGGATTAGAAAAAAATCTATATGTTTGCATGAACTGTAGAGTATTTTTAAGGAGAAATTTGGATGTTGAAAAAGGTTTAGTTAATGGAGCTATGGGAAGAGTTGTGGGTTTTATTAATTATCAGAAAAAAGATGGAATTGAATGTTTAAAAATAAAATTTGATCAGATAGAAGAAGTTAAAGACATTTGTCGTTGTTCAGTTCGTTTCATGCTTGTGAAAGACTTATATGTACGTAGGAAGCAGTTTCCGTTTTCGCTAGCATATGCTGTAACTATTCACAAGTCTCAAGGATTGACTGTAGATTGTGCATTTGTGAACATTGGTTCAACTGTGTTCAAAGAAGGTATGGCATATGTTGCTTTGTCACGAGTGAAAACATTATCAGGTTTATTCATGATAGACTTTGATGATTCAAAAGTTAGTGCTGATACAAATTGTGTAAAGGAGTATAATAGATTAAGAAGAAGCTATGCTCCTCATTTAGGTCAGTATCCTGTGTTGGAGAAACGTGTAGTTTCTCGTAAAAGGAGAAATGAGAATATCTGTAATGAAGATGTAGAGAGGAGGAAAAAAAAGAGGAGTGATGTAATTGCAAGCAAAAAGAATAAGGAAAATGAAGAACAGGTTGTAGGATGTTATTTTGAAAATAGCTCTGGTGTCAACTGCTACGCTAATGTAGTGCTGAATGTTGCATTTTATCTGGAAAGTTTGCAAGAGCAGATAATAGTAAATCAGGGAAAAAGATTCTGTTCTGTGCTGAGTCTCCTTTTTGAAAAGCTGAGTAATGATAAAACTCAAATAGAAAGTGCTACTGAAATTAGAAAACTTTTAGATGTATGTTCAGGACGAACACAGTTTTCTCAAAATGTACAGCAAGACGCACAGGAATTCTTGATTTATTTTCTTCAGGTACTGGAAGAAGAAGGGGTTCCCATTGAAAATTTATTTGGTCTCTCTTATAAATGGGAACATAGTTGTGAAAACTGTTATAATATATGTGGCTCTAATGTTGATTCTGAAAGGTTTATTTATTTAACATTGCCAGAGAGTAAAACAGTCACTTTTGCTAAATTAGTTAAAGATGCTAATCATAGCATGCAATGCGGTGAGTGTAAATCTGACATGTTTTCAACATTAATTTTAAAGGAATACAGACAGTATGTAATTTTAATGATGCAACGATGTAGAGCTGATGGTTCAAAATTGGATACTTTAATAAAGAAGTTTACAGGACAGCAATTATCAATTTCAGGAAAAACTTTTGTAACAGTTGCAATAATTTTCCATGATGGACCTACTGTAACTTCTGGTCATTACACAGTTTATCTTAAATGTGAAAAAGGCTGGACACTGTGTAATGATTCCCAATTGATTTTTAAGCAACGTTTGCCTTTTGATTTAGCAAATTCCTATCTAATCTTCCTGAAACCTAAATTTTAGAGAGATTTGGCAACATCTGGACAAAACAATTTTACCATTTTATTGGATTACCATTTGGAATTTACAAATAAAAAGATTTAACAAATTATCATTTGGCCTAATGGAAAGGTAACCAATTGTAATGTGGAATTTTTCCATTTTTTAAGGAAACTTTGGAAAACCAAAAATTTAGAAAAAATCGGTAACATCTGCACAATTTAAATTTTGGAATGTTATTGGATTGCCATTGGAAATTTTTTCAAAAAAGATTTTTAAAATTACTATTTGGCCATGCGGAAAGGTAAACAATTCTATTGTGGACTTATTTAATTATTAATTAATCTTTCGGAAACCAAAATGTTACAGAGAATCGGTGACATCTGTACAATTTAAACTTTAGATTTTTATTGGATTACCATTGGAAATTTAACCAAAAAAGAATTTTAAAATTACTATTTGGCCTAAAGGAAATGGAACCCGATGTATTGTGGAGTTATTTGAGATATATTATTGTGATTATACTTCTGAAACAAAAATATCAGACGGTATTTTAAAGAAATAAGTATTGATATTAGATGATATTTTTTAAGAATATTATGCATTTCTATAAAGTTATGTTTATGCAAAAAGAGATTGTGGGCTTTTTTAAAACAATCTTTGAGATTGTTAATTTTTTTTTTGCCTGCTGTTAAATGATGAATGCAATTGCTTTCACAATTTATAGTGAAATGCAATATTTTCTGAAAACAGCAAAAAAAAGGCAAAAATATTTTTTGAAAAATATGTAAATATGTGTACTGTATTACAAAATGTTTTATTAAATATTAATACTTTTTTCTTTTTTTCAGATTGAGATAGAAAATTTTCGAAAACTAGAACCATTTTTAAAGCAATTAAAAAAAAAATTTAAATGAATAAATCTTTTTTTGAGTGGGTATGGTAAGTCAATAATATCATGGTCCCTTTTTTCCACTTCTCTACAATCACATTTTCAGTTTTTAATTGTAGTCTCTCAAGGACCTTGTAATGTGATAATTGATTTTTAGTGTTTTTAAAAAAAAACAACAAAGTTTTTAAAAACTTATATAAAAAATAGATGAAAGGTAAGGTTGGCTCTTAAAAGAGCCGTTGTGTTCATGCAGGGACAGAGGAAAGAAAGATTGGGAATATTAGATGGTACGACAAGTGTGCTGATCTATTTTACTGTTCACTAGGGAAATACTGGTCTCCCTATAACTAATTAGATCATGACAAGTGGCGCACCGTACTTCAACCCTCGCAAACCGAGGGTTAATTTCCAGAGGACCAGAAAAAGGAGATGCTCCCCCCACAGATGAAGGGCTCACCTGACCTGCAGAAGAAGGACTCGGCCCTGCAGATGATGGTCCAGGCTGAGCTGCTGTGGATGTGCTTGGTTGATGTACTGAAGGGTTACCTTCAGTAAGTCGAGCATGTGTCCTTCTGTGTACATCCTTAAGGTGTCTCATCATGGTGTGATTCCCAAAGGAATACTTCCTGTCAGGATTCCCTCTTGAAAGTACACGCTTACACAGCTTACAAGTCACTAAGGGTGCATTGACCTTTTGCTGGCCTTCTGGAAAAGTAAAATACTCCCATACGTAAGAGGTCTTTTGTTTCCTCGCTCTCTGCCTCAAGGTAGTGCTGCTAGCCTCACTCTCAGAAGAGCTCTGCTGTTCTGCCATCGTATCACAAAGACAACCCAGCTCCTTCTCCTAAGGGATCACAAGCAGAAATGAGGGGAATGGGTGTGGTGTAGGAGAGTTCTAGAACTGAAAGTAGTTTCAACCAATCAAAAGTTGTGTTTCATGATCACATGACCTACCGTACGCTTACGGTGCGCTTACGGCAAAAGTACGCATGCGCGTAAAAAAGACACGCGCTCGCGCGCATGCGTATAACAGTCACTCCCCGACACTTCCGCGTAACGTGCGCGTGTAGCGTACACGCGTACGCGCCCCACGCGGAGTACGCGCGGCTACGCAAATTGCGTAACTATACGCAAACAGCGTAGATAAATTACGGACATTGCGTAAACCGTACGCTTACCGTAAGCTTACCGTACGCGCACTAAAAAAAAATTTAAAAAAAAGGAAAAAATGTATTGCTAATAAATTGTACCTGTTTATTTTATAAAAAATGTAAAATAAAAACATATTGTATAATTTTAAAAATTTAACCATAGTCTTTAAAAAAGGATAGAAAATTAAAATAAAAATATGTAAAAAAAAAAGAAGAAAAAAAAAAAATTAGCATTTAAAAAACCTTGCAAATTCACTGAAAAAACCATGGGTTTCACACACGTTATAGTTAGGAATTAGCATTTAAAAAACCTTTGAAATTCACTGAAAAAAACATGGGTTTCACACACGTTATAGTTAGGAATTAGCATTTAAAAAACCTTAGAAATTCAATGAAAAAACCAAAGGTTTCACACATGTTATAGTTAGCTGGACATTTCACTCGTAAAAAACCATTGAAATTCCCCCGTTATAGTTAGTTCAGCTAACTATAACTCGCGCGCCCGCAATGCACTACTGATGACGTCACATATTACATCACTCATGACATGGTCAGTGACATCACTCATGACATCACTGATGACATCTCAAATGACATCACTGATGACATCATCCTTGTGATAGAGTGGTAGACCTCCTCTCACCCTAATATAACCTTTGATACACACATTTAAAAATAGAGACTGAAATTTTCAAAAAAATGGACATACAAATAACAGTTACAACCTATTCAGTAATTCTAAGATCCACATACACATCCACTCATCCACCAACAATCCTATACAGTCACTCATACATGTACTCACACATCATATGTACTCATACACCTAAACATCCTGTAACACAATGCCACTCATTCATAGAGTTACTCACACATAGTCACTCATGCTAATAAAGAATCAAACATCCATTTACCTGCATATACAGTTATACACACACCACCACACTTACTTTTACAGAAACTTACACATACTTAGTCTTTTAAATAATCACTTATAGAAACACATACTTATTCATACAGGCACTCTTCCAATCTCTCACTCGCACATATACTTACTTATATACACCAATAGTCATATATACTAGTTTAAAAAATATGTAGTTACTCATAAAGACACTATTGAGACAGTCATTCACTCACTAACACACCCATACACACACTCATCCACCCATACGGTCCTACACACATGCTGTCTTCAACACATACAAACAGTGAGTCACTCATTCATGCACCTATGCACTACATAATAACCCCCACCGAACCATGAAGACACTCAGACACTCATACTGATACTCAAAAAACCAACTAATAACCTATATAGACACTCATGTAGCTACTCACCAACCCATGCAGCCACTTATATACAAAGTGAGAGACTGATACAGGTATTTACACATTTAAACATTACTCACTTAGCCATGTATTCATAAAGATACACTTAATCAGTCAGTTACACAATCAATTTTTAAAAAACAAATCATCAATTTAGACACTTATATACTCATTTATTCTTCCATCGACCTTGAGATATACATATATTAAACATATTTAATTTTCAGAAAAACACACATTCACTGGATGATGTCATCAGTGATGTCATTTGAGATGTCATCAGTGATGTCATGAGTGATGTCACTGACCATGTCATGAGTGATGTAATATGTGACGTCATCAGTAGTGCATTGCGGGCGCGCGAGTTATAGTTAGCTGAACTAACTATAACGGGGGAATTTCAATGGTTTTTTACGAGTGAAATGTCCAGCTAACTATAACATGTGTGAAACCTTTGGTTTTTTCATTGAATTTCTAAGGTTTTTTAAATGCTAATTCCTAACTATAACGTGTGTGAAACCCATGGTTTTTTCAGTGAATATATATATATATATTATCTACTGGCGGTCGCCAGTAGATAGTTATAGTTAGGACCGTGTTTCCATAGGAAATCCGCAACATTCTATTTGGAATAACTTTGGCGCCGGTCGACGAATCCTCGCGAAATTTTCAAAACTAATGGGGCGCTACGCTCCGCTCCTACCCTGAAAGTCTCGGGGGGATTCGTCAAGCGGGGGCTGAGAAAAAAGGGGGGTCTCAAAACGCGTTTTCCCCATGCATTTTTCCATAGGACCTTTAGACACAGCTACAGCCCGAACGGCTGAACAGAATTACTTGAAATTTGGCAGAGAGGTAGTCCTCAGGTCAAGGATGTGCCTTTTGTAGGTCTGGTGTAAATCTGTTCAGTAGGTCCTGAGAAAATAGCATTTAAATCAAAATATATATCTGTAAGCGCGCTCTGTGCGCTTACCGTAAGCTTACCGTGCGCGTACGGTGCCGTGCGCGAGCTCAATTCTGATTGGTGGTTACATGACTGTAAACATTCGAATCGGTCGAAATCAGGAAGTGTCGGCCGCCATTTTCTGTCTCTCGCACTGAGAAACAAAGGTGGGGAACGTGAAACGGGGGCAACAAAGAGAGTTGCAGACCCCCTAGTGTTTGTCAGGGGGTCCAAAAAGGACCCAAAAGTACGAAAAATAAATGTAATAATTTTTTTTTTAAATCGCGGGGTATGCGTACGGTAAGCTTACCGTACGCGCACGGCAAAAAAAAAAAATAAAAAAAAATAAAGAAGTAACAATCACATTTATTAAATAAATTAAAGGACCCACAAGGGAGAAAAAAACAAATGTTACTGCGTAAAAAAAGGCGAGGCGCGCACTGCATGGACTGTGCAACGTGGGCGCTCGGTGCGCGAAGTGCACCGTGCGCCCACAGCGCGCGCACGGTGCGCAAAGCGCACCGTGCGCGCAGGGTGTGCGCATAGTGAAAAACCAGAAAAAAAAAATTAAAAAAAAATACATAACTTAGCATTTAAAAAAACGTACAAATTCACTGAAAAAACCATAGGTTTCACACACGTTATAGTTAGGAATTATCATTTACAAAACCTTGCAAATTCACTTAAAAAACCATAGGTTTCACACATGTTATAGTTAGCTGTACATTTCACTCGTAAAAAACCAATGAAATTCCACGTTATAGTTAGATCAGGTAACTATAACTTGCGCGACCGCAATCCACAATGTGTAATTTCAGATGTCATCATTGATGTCATGAGTGATGTCACTGACCATGTCATGAGTGATGTACTATGTGACGTCATCAGCAGTTTATTGTGGGTGCGCAAGTTATAGTTACCTGATCTAACTATAACGTGGAATATATATATATATATATACATACACACACACACACACACATATATATATACACACACACGCATACAGACCTAGCTAGAACTACCTGCTGGCAACAGCCAGGGGGTGACATATATAGTTGTTACAAACTGTAATGCAACTTTTGATTGATAAGGAATGCTACACATTGTTTGCAGTCTTGTAATGTTTAGGGTAAATCTAATTTGCTGTATGTGGCTACTATATTCTGTTTGGCAATGTTTATTGAAAAGGGATACTTCAGACCAATATGGACTTTTTCGTTCTGTTGGTCACATACTTGGCATCAGAGTGTAATTTGCAGAAGAAAAAGTGCTGGTGCCCATATCTTTGCTCAGAAACAGGCAGCTGGCACTGCTGAATGTTGAGGGTGCTGAATGCCAATGCTGCCTAGTCTAGATTACACCTCATGCCTCTTCCATCTGCCATCGAACCCCCCAGCCCATTTATTTTGTGCTTTCATGTTCTTTTTCTTCCATGAGTTCTTTGTCACAGTTTTTCTGTTTTTCTCTTCCACCTTCTTTCCCCCTTTTGTGTGTTTCTCTCTTTTGCCCTAGGCCAAAACCTGATGAGGGGAAATGAGTGCCTTTCACCAAAAGTTAGCTCCTGTGGGCAGCACTTGCAACCACCGCCTCAAATTAAGCCCTGGTTGTCATTACATTTGCAAATAATTCATCACGTCATTAGCTAATGCTTGTGTGATGGTCTTCTAGGATATCATTATACACAAGGTTAGGGATCCCGGGTGGGAACCCTATTAGGGCAGAGAGGTCCTCAGTAAAGAGAATTGAAGGAATACATCCTCCCTAGCATACACTCAGAAACACATGAGTATCCCCTCTGGAACTCGGATGGCTCTTTTGGAAAAGGTGAAGAAATGGGGAGTGGTCAGCACGTCGGGTGGCAGCACACCCACTATTATGGGTGGAAAGGGAAAAAGACCCTTTTCTTTAAATAACCCTCACTCACTCTACTAATGACATGCTTCATCATCGGGTTCACCCCAACTCCTAAAGGTCAGGGTGCGCTAGACCATATTCCAGGGAGAGCTTATGAAGACTGGCTGTATGGGGAACGTAACTTTAAAGATTACATTCCTCACCCACTCCAAAAACATTTTTAACCATGGGGGAGGGAAGATTAAAAATATAAGTAGCAAATTAAGCCATCTTTGTCCCTCTTTCCCTGGCACGCTTCCAGTGGAAAAGCAGCACAAGTTACTCCAAGTACGTGTACGGTTTGTTATTCAGGCATGAGTACTCCATATGAAGCAACAAAGTACAAGTAGTGAGAAATATGTCTAAACTTTATGATGATAATGTTGGAAAACGCCAACTGAGGTCACACTGCAAAAAGGATAAAATGGGGAGAAAAGTGATAGAAATGATACCAAAAAATATAGAAAATCATTGGTTGATTGTGAGAATTTGTATTGTGGGACATTCAATGCCAAAATGTTCTGGGTGGAAGTTGTCTGGTACCAGAGCTGATTTAATTCTAGACTTTTAAGTGAATGTCATGTAAGAACTCAGTCGTGAAGATAACAGGGTCACGTTGCACCTGCCCCCTATTCTTTTCGAGAAGTAAATCCTTAAATGGTCTCGCATTCTTCATTGTAAAAGACAACCCCCTGAGTTCACACCAACACCCCATTAGGAGAGCCCATCTGTTTTAATCTCACAGCACATTCTGGGACCTTGGTGGTGGGGATGGTACTTGTAATGTTCGGCACGCGCGAGGCGTTCTAGCCTTCCGCGCTGCCGAGGTGCGCTAGCGCTGACGCGTGACGTCAGACGCTAGCGAGTGAATAATAAAGGGGCGTGGCCTCGGCGAGTTGGTCGGGAGCCGCGTGAGTAACGTAACGGTACCGGCTCCTGTGTATTCTTTAGCGCGCTCGCGCTGCCATGTGTTCTAAGACCTTAGAACCATTACACTGGCGACGAGGGGTCAATTGAGCCCTGTTGTGCTATTTTGGGTGCCCCACATTGCACACCTTGTCATCCCATGGTGCCTGAGCCTATGTATGCTGCTCCCCTCATGGTGCCCTGCCTGAGCCTACTGTGAGGCCTGGTGGGGGACACTGCAGATGCCCGGAGGATCCATCCTGACTTCGGAGGTGACGCTGGGTGTGCCCTGGTGCCCCAATCCACAGCCTGGAAGGGGTATGTCTCGCCCAGGTGATGCCGCACCTGCCCCCACGAGGTGTTTGACGACGGCCGCGTCCTCCTCCTGATCCAGGCCCATGCCAGGGGTGATCGCCTCGAACCAGAAGCGCCTGAGGATCCCGCGTACGACGCTTGGAGGTAGGCGCGCCCACCAGTTGGTGCAGCAGCGCGAGGAGGGCCAACACGCAACGCTCGGAGGGAGTGCACGCCTGGTGGCGTCGACGCAGAAGAGAGGAAGCTAGCCTCCACCGCGTGCTGCGCACGTGCCAAGATGGCGTCGATCCCCGCCATTGAGCCGTTTGTCGTCGATGGTGCCCCGTCATCCCTCGCCCCGCGCTGGAAGGATTGGACAGACCGCCTGCAATTTTACTTCGAAGGGGCTGGCATCGCGAGGGAAAGGCGCAGAGCACTGCTGCTCCACCTAGGCGGCAAAGACATCCACCGCATCTACAAAACTCTCGTGGAAGCCACGCCGAAAACGTACCACACACTGCTGAACGCGCTCAACGCCCACTTTGAGCCCATGGCGAACAGGGACTATGAAAGGTTCATCTTCCGTCAGGCCAAACAAGAGGCAGACGAATCTCTGGATGCGTTCCATGGCCGGCTGAAGGAGCTAGCCAGCACGTGTGGGTTCCGCGACGAACAGGAAGAGATCCGAGGGCAGATCATACAGGGGTGTTACTCGTCTAAGCTTCGCGTCACGGTCCTCCAGGAAGAAGGAAAGCCCCTGGCGGACATCCTCACCCTCGGGCGGTCGAAGGAGCTATCGCAAGCGAGAGCCTCGCACATGGAGGCAGCCCTACATCGCCCTGTGAAGACGGAACAAGTGCAAGTGGCGGAAACGGTGAACGTAGTGCGGCCAAAAGGGAGGCAAGCCGGAGGAAAACGACAGCCGGAGGCAAAGAAGAAAGACTGTGGGTACTGTGGCGGGCAACCCCACCGCATGCAAGACTGCCCGGCCAGAGGGAAAAAGTGCGGCGCCTGTGGGTGGCTGAACCACTTTGCGGCGGTGTGCCGGTCCACCAGAGCCAAGAAGGAGGCGGCCCATGCGGTACGCGAAGAGGCAGACAGTGAAGACATGGACGACGACACCGGGGAGTACCCGGTCCATTATGTGTTTGCAATCCACCAACCACGGACGAAGAAGCGCAGACTTCCGAAATGTCGCATACTAGTCCAACAACAAGAGGTAAAGGCGACAATCGACACTGGGGCCTCCATCGAGCTGATGGCCGCCAACGTCTACCACCAACTGCGAGCCAAACCCCCGCTGAGAGAGGCGAAGATTAGGGTGTTCGCATACGGCCAGAAGACGCCCATTCCCCTCATCGGGTGCTTCCAAACAGAGCTTCAACATGGCGAGAGGAGCATCAAAACCACCGTCTATGTCACGGAAGAGGGCAGCGGGATGCTGCTGAGTGGGCAATCGGCCGAAGAGTTGAGTTTAATATCGTTTGCCATGGCGGTTCTGGAGGAAGAACTGGACACCATCCTGGAAGAGTTTGGAGAAGTCTTCAAAGGCATCGGATGCCTGAAAGGAAAGGAAGTATCCTTACACATCGACCCGTCGGTCCAGCCAGTGGCGCTGAGGCACCGGCGGATTGCTTTCCACCTGCGGCAGAAGGTGGAGGAGGAGCTAGAGGCCCTGGAGAGACAAGGCATCATCGAAAAGGTCAGTGGGCCAACCCCGTGGGTATCCCCGATCGTCATCGCCAGGAAGCCGAAGCAGCCAGGACAAGTCCGCATCTGTGTGGACATGCGCCTCCCCAATGCTGCGGTCAAGCGAGAGCGACACCTGACGCCCACTATTGATGACATCCTGGGAGAGCTGAACGGGGCCAGATGGTTTTCAAAGATGGACCTACGGTCAGGCTACCACCAGCTACCACTTCATCCGGACTCGAGGTACATCACTACTTTTTCCACCCATGTGGGCCTCAGACGATATCGGCGCCTAAACTTCGGCATTTCGAGTGCCGCCGAGGTATTCCAAAATACCATCAGAGAGGTGCTCAGTGGGCTCCCCGGTGTGCTCAACGTGAGTGACGACCTGCTCATATACGCGTCAACCATAGAGGAGCACCACCAGCGATTGAGAGGGGTCCTCAAGAGGATTCAGGAGTCAGGCCTGACCCTGCACCGGGAAAAGTGTCAATTCCTGCAGAATAAGATCAGTTTCTTCGGATATACCTTCTCGGACCAAGGGGTGGCCCCAGACCCGGAGAAGGTGAAGGATGTCCAAGATGCCCCAGCTCCGACGAACATATCGGAGGCCCGGAGTTTCCTGGGCATGGTCAACTTCTGCGGCCGCTTCATTCCGGACCTCTCCAACCTCACCAAACCCCTCCGGGAGCTGACCAAGTCGTCCACCGCGTGGCAGTGGGGCCTGGAACAGGAACAGGCGTTCCAAGCGACGAAGGCAGCCCTATCCGCGGACACTACCCTGTCATACTTCGACCCGGCAAAGCCCACCAACGTGGCAGTCGACGCGAGCCCGTTCGGGCTGGGAGCGGTCCTGACACAACGCCAGGACAATGAGGAATGGGCCCCCATCGCCTACGCCAGCCGGTCCCTGACCGAAACAGAGCAGCGGTACTCTCAAATCGAGCGAGAAGCCATCGCCATCCACTGGGCATGCCGGTATTTTCATGTGTACGTGTATGGACATCATTTCACGGTGACAACCGACCACAAGCCGCTCATTCCTCTGTTCCAAGGGTCGTCCTCGAAGCCGCCGCCCCGGATTGAAAAATGGATACTCCAACTGCAAGGGTACGACTACCGGGTGGAGTACAAACCAGGGGCCACGAACCCAGCGGACTACCTGTCACGACACCCGCGGAAAGCCACGTCAGAGGAGAAGGAGGAAGCCGAGGATACGGAGGAGTATGTCCGGTATGTGACGGAGCGGTCACGACCCCTTCCAATGAGCCTGGCCGCAATAATAGAAGCTTCAGAAGGCGATGAATGCGTGAGAGCAGCAGCGGAGGCCGTCAGATCGGGGGATTGGAGGGCAATTCAAGCCTCGCTCAACAGACGGACACCCCAAGCCAAGCTGACACTAGAGTCGTTCCTAAAGGTGAAAAGTGAGCTGTCCGTTGACGCTCAAGGATGTCTCCTGCGGGGTCCAAGACTAATCATGCCGGCCAGCCTCGCTCAACAAGCGGTGGACCTCGCCCACCGGGGACACCAAGGAGTAGTAAAGACAAAGGGTAGGCTCCGAGCCAAAGTATGGTTCCCAGGCATGGATGCGATGGTGGAACAGACGGTGAGAACCTGCACGTGGTGCCAAGCCGCAGGACCGCCGGAGCGCCCGCACCCAGTGGCGACCGAAGACAATCCTCAGCGACCTTGGGAGTGCGTGAGTGCCGACTTCGGACATCTCCCCGATGGGCGGTATGCGTTGGTCATCATTGACGACTTCACCAAATACCCAGAGGTCGAAATCGTGGGGAGCCAGACAGCCACGGAGGTGATTGCGAAATTCGAAAAAACCATCGCCACTCACGGCATATTCGGGGTGGTCAAGACCGACAACGGACCGCCTTTCCAAGGACAGGAGTTCGCAGAGTATCTCAAGAGCTGGGGGATCACTCACCGCAAGATAACACCACGGTGGCCCCAGGCCAATGGAGAAGTAGAGAGGTTTATGAGGACACTTAATAAAACCATTCGCATCGCCATGGCTGAGGGATCTCCACTGGAGAGAGCGATCTACAGTTTCCTGCGCGAATACCGTTTGACCCCCCATGTCACGACCGAGGCAGCGCCAGGAACAGCCACCATGGGGAGAATCGTAAGTGACACGATCCCACACCACCATACTTGGGTTCCGGCACAAGCCACCAACGAAAAGACATTAGCCAACCGGAGGCGCTCGAACGACCACGCCAGCCTGCGAAGAGGAGCGAAGGAGTCCAGGATACAACAGCAGGATCGAGTGTATGTGAGGGACCGCTACCCAGGCAGCAAGTTCAGACTTCCTTTTGAACCTCACCCATGGGTGGTCACCCGCCGGACAGGCACGATGGTGACGGCTCAAAGAGGTGCGGAAACAGTCACGCGAGATGTGTCCTTCTTTGAAAAAGTTCACCCAGGAACACCACCACGTCCCGGGGCCGAGCCCGAGGGGCCGGATCCCGACCAGCCGAGAGGAGACCAGGAAGCGGAGGACGGTCGGAGCGAGGATGAGGGTTCCCAGCCCGTCCCAGCCACCCCAGTGGGTAACCCGCCTGGCAGCTCCCCAGCCCGGGTAGAGCCGAACACCCCAAGGCGCAGAACCCCCGAGGTGGTCCCTTCCAGAGGCGGCCCGTCCCGCTACAACCTGAGGAAGAACCCGGCACCGTCATCCCAGCTGGCGGACTATATGGTGTGACCCGTAAGGACTGGAGGACTGGTAACAGATCCATCGTTTTGCTTTAATGTTTTGCTTAATGTTTATAAAGGTTGGAAGGAGTGTAATGTTCGGCACGCGCGAGGCGTTCTAGCCTTCCGCGCTGCCGAGGTGCGCTAGCGCTGACGCGTGACGTCAGACGCTAGCGAGTGAATAATAAAGGGGCGTGGCCTCGGCGAGTTGGTCGGGAGCCGCGTGAGTAACGTAACGGTACCGGCTCCTGTGTATTCTTTAGCGCGCTCGCGCTGCCATGTGTTCTAAGACCTTAGAACCATTACAGTACTGGAGCCCCCACCCCGGTACAGATGTCGGAGCTATCAAGCCTTGTTAACAGAGGCCAGGCCCTGGCGGGAGATTACAGGCCTCGTGGTGTGTGAAGTTTAGGGCGTGGGCTTCTCGTCTGCTTCTCTCAGAGGACGCATGAAACAGCCATCTGGGTGTGAAGAAAGGGATATACATTAAAACAAATATATATATATTTCTGGTTCTGCGTCTCCAGTTGCATGTATTACTTGGAATGGTCATCCCCCCCCCCCCCCCCCCCCTGTTTAAACCTGGGGCTCACCTGTGTGTGTGTGTGTGTGTGCGCGCGCTAAGCCAGCCCGCCATGGATAAAAGGGGGCGTGGCGAAGTGCACTTGTGAAAAGTCCAGTTGACAAATTACAAATGTGTTATACAGTATCCGGTTGTGCCACCTTATAAATGTTTTACATATCTCAGCTTACATCATTAGGCCAACATTAAACATCTTAATACAAACTTAAAACACCGGCACCCCGACGCAGCCATTAAAATAGCATTCACCAGGCATACTTAGTTAGCCCAATAACAGCAACGATTGTTAATTACTGCTTATGGAAGCTCAAAACCTTCAACTGGGCCTGTCCTTGCGCAGCTTGTCGCTGCTAAGGGGGTTATTGGGGAGGGGGCGGTATAGAATTATTCATAGAAAACTGCGTAGCAAAATGCAGGTGTGAGGAGGGGCGATGCTCTGGAGGGCCCTGTGGCAAAGGCTCTTTGTCTGCTACCTTCCTCTGGCACCAAATCTACACCCCTTTACGTGCGCCTAGAGGCGATTCAGCTCAATGCACGCTTAGCAAGGGACCACGCTCCAGTATATGCACACCAGGCGGGCAACTAGAGCCAAATTTCGGGGGGGGGGGGCTGAAAAAGATTTCGGGGGGGGGGGCTAAGTCTTCCAGCCATAGGCAGAGTGGCTGTAAGAAGGGGCGAAAACGCAACAAAAGCCTCATTAACGTGTCAATGGTCTTTTAAAGACCCGTGAAGTACTCAGGTGCGGCTGCAATTACACAGACGCCAGCCCGCGAGGCTGTCTCAGCCGGGCTGACACACATGACGCGGGGGCTGAAGCCCGGTGAGCCCAATGGGTGTTGCGCGCCTGATGCACACATTATCTCGAGAGAAAGTGGACTTTCAAACATTCTGCTGAAAGGCCCTTAGAAGTGGGTTGTTGTAGAAACACCAAGGGGAGCCCCCCCTTTCCCTTGAGACTTTCATGGCCACAAATGTTCCCCAAAACAGGAGAAACCTAGACTTCCTTTCAAGGGCCAATGACTTCCAATAGAATTCCATCACAGCCTGAGAACCCCGCCCTTTCCCAGCAGGCTTCTTGTCTGATAGTGCAAACCCGTAGTCCCGGGAGGAGGGGCCGCCCTGTCTGTTTTGTCTGCAGGGCCTAGCTGAGGAATGTCACCTCTTCACAATGGGATGAGGCCTCCGAGAGAGGCGCTGATTGCTTTAACAGAGAGATGCGAGACACCTGGGCAGCAGTATATTCTGTGTTTGGAAACAAATGCAGCACCGGTCACTTTAGAACATGCAAATGGGCAGCATTCCTGATAACAGTTTTAGTGTCGTGAAGTGACCGGTCACATTAATGGAACTGCTCCGAGCACAGGTGCTTTCCAGGGATCGTGTTGTATTTTTTTTAGCCAGTATAGCATAATCTCCTTGCCAGGACTTGTTATGGAACAGTGAAAGTGCACGTGAAGCCTGTGTACTGCTGCTGACTGAAAACAGCAGTACCTGAAGCCCACCCACAGTGGTGCATTATAGTGAAAAGAAGTAGTGATGCATGCACGAGTCTCGTGGCGTGCTCATTCAGTCAGGGCTTTTCGCCTAAGGATATATAGCATTACCTGACTTCCACGTGCTCATTACAAAATCACAAATCCACGTTATTTGTGATATCCTTTGAACACAACCGTATAGCAATGCCCAAAAAGCGCTGTAATTAATGGCTCTGCAATCCCAACAATGGAGGAGTAAGGCTAACAAGCATTTGCAATGCAATAGGTCTCGCATTAGGGAAGTGTGAGCAGTTTGCATTGCTATTAATAATGTAATAGTATCTATTGGCATTCTAAATGATAATGGCCTGACTTTATGTGTTTGTTTTATAAACTATATTAAAAAGCCATTGTCCTGAGCAATGGCAATATCTTTAAATTAGTAAAAAGCGAGAACTATTGCAGCTCTAATGCTTGTTTCTCCTGGCGCAGAAAGCGTGTATCATTGAGGCCATTGTTGTTTGGTGAAAGCAATGTTATATGCCTGTTTCCAGACCTTTGTCAGGCGACAGTCAAGCTCACTTATACCATTTTTCTCGGGCACAACTTTTTATGTTTCTTTTTTTCGCCCCTGGTGCAGTTCCAATTTGGTTCTGTCCTGATGTATATCAACATGTATTGCCTATCATCTCTGCTTTTCTTTCCCGTGCAGATGCCCAGGTATCATAACCTGTTGGTATGCGGGTCTGTTCATAGTTCGTTTGTGCGCTATGTTAGGTGTTGTTTCGTCTATGTTGCAAAATGTAGTGTGTAGCACAAATGCATTGGCAATACGTAGACGTATGTTTGCTTTCCTAGGGCGCTCTGTTGCCAGGACAGCTTGTTGCAGTGGTTAAGGGCGTGCTTGGAGCATTCCGTCAGCATTACACTGAATATCACGTGATAGTTTGCAGAGAATGCCAGACATGATGTTTCTTGGCATGCTATACCTAATACCTGCTATTTAGTGAACGCCCAACAGCTTATGCTTGCTTAGTATTTTTCAACCGCGCTTTGCACATGCGTGTTGATTAGCCCACAACATGTATTCATAAAAAAAAAAATGCAGCGAACGCTTGTGATGTGTGTTTTGCTGCTCAGTTTAAAAACAGAATGCCAAATGGGGTTCAGTGAAGTTTTCACTCATGTTCCTTGTTTCGATTTTCTGACTAAAGGTGTTGCTGCTACACTTGCAAAACGGGATTTTCCACAGGGCAACAGAGAGGGACGTGCAACACAGTTTTCACAGAGCAGACGAAATACGCGCATTGACCCATGAGCGGCCGATCTAAGCTAGTGCTTGCGGCTTCGACTTCAAAACGAAAGATTTCTTAAACAAGCAGGAAGGGGGTGGCAAATGGTGTGCACTTTCGCGGACGCTTTGATGTCCTCAGTGGCCGCACGGCTCACTGAGGACATCAAAGCGGCCGTGAAAGTTATCAGGCAGTGCTTTTCAGGCTGCCAAATGCACTTCCAGATCCCCCTTTTACAAAAGCTCTCGCAAGAGCAGCGCTAAAGCGCTGGCTCAGGCGAGACCTAAAAAAGCATGCTTGTCTGGAGGTGCAGTATGTAGCATAAGGATGCCACCTTTCCCAGAGAAAAATACTGACCATCTGTTCTTGTTTGCCAAAGGCTAGGCATGGTACTTAAATAAAACATTATATGAAATTGTCTGCATTCCTTGTTAACATGGTCTGCCTTTGTTTACTCTACTTATCATACAGGGGTTATTGAGGCAACTTTAGAACACATTTTAAAGTGTTTTCTTCTTATATTTATTGTAGAAAATATGTAACGATAAAAGGGAAAATACTGGCTTTAGGTGATTTTTCTATTTTTTCTACCAGCAGGGGCATTAAAATACTGGCCATGCTGGTACAAAACCGGCCAGGTGGCAACCCTAGGCATGAAGCAATGATGAAACCAAATAGCTTAGCATCAGCAACGTTATCTTTTTTTATGTGGATTTATACAGCGCGTAGCTATCCGAGGGCTTCCCAGCGCTACATGAGTCATAGTGTGTATCCTTTTGATCCACTAAGACAATGAAAGACTGGACTAAGGGGAGAAGAGCCAGGTTTTGAGCAGCTTTCTGAATTTAGTCTCATTGGGCTCACATCTTAATTCAGTTGGAATTGAATTCCACAGTTTGGGGGACAGGTAAGGGAAGGATCTGCCATCCCATCTGGTCATTTGAATGAGCAAGACCCTCGGCAGACCGGCGTTCGAGGACCTTAAAATCCTGTAGGGGTATAGTGTGGCAAAATACCCCTAATCAGGGGGATCTCAAATGGTTAACTCCCCTGTGGGTCAAACATAGTGCTTTAAATTGTATTCTTTCATCCACTGGAAGTCAGTGCAGGGAGGTTAAGGCGCTTTTTGCAATATCATAACCATACTTCTAGTTGGCTTCAAAATCAGTTAACTGACGAACCCCGTTGAGCATGCACACCTCTCTGATATCCCAAACCCAGGTAAAATACCAGGTGCTTCAGAGCTACCATCTGGACCCACGTGATGAGAACTGCTATCCAACCATGACTTTTCAGCCAACATCACTTTGCATGCAGGGACTTGTAGTTTAGATGCCCCCATATTTAAATATTGGTCTGAAAGTCCCAGCAAGCAAACTGCCTTTTGTAAAAGCTGTGCACTGGTCATGCTGCAGTAGGAGATAACTACGAGACAACATATCAGAATCACAATAAACTATTAAGGGCCCTGCTAGAGCTGTCACAAACGGCTGGAGACAGAACAAGTCTTCTGAAAAATACTCGTATGCCCCCACATACTAACTACACACCTACTGATACACAATGCAGTAAGTAGTAAGCAGAGCCTCCAAATTTGTGGAAGTCCCAACCTCGGTACGGTACTCAAGGATTAAAGGTGGAATAGATACTTTAAAAAACAACCATTGGCATAGCCAATAGGTCTAGCCTTTGGGACCTTTAAGTGGGATGAAAAAACAGAGGGGGGGTCTCTCATACGGTTGTGGCCGATGTAATGCGATGTAATTAAGGGTGTGGCTTAAAACACTTAAGCTAAAAATCTGTACTTAGAAATCGAGGAGTTACTAAAAGAAATCCACATGACTTAGAAGCAAGTTGAAAACCATTTAGTATATGTTAACAATGTAAGTGCCAGTGTGCATTATATGGCAATGCTGAGCAGCTTCTCAAATCGACAAGTCAGCCGTGGTCAGCGCTGGGTCCGGTAATCGATCCTCATCCACACAGCCATGGTGTGAGGAGGACCTGCGCTACCATTTAGTTGCCCACACACTGACACAAGTGCAGGCAAAATATCTTGAAATGCCACATGCTCGCACCGCCGTGGGCGGCTCCTGCAGCACTGCAGGATTGACTCCATGTCTCACCACCAATGTACACAATACCGTTCCCCAACACTATACATATTAAATTAGAAAGGCATGGATAGCAGAATGTCTAATGAAAATCCCATTCTGCGCTTTTCTAAGTGTGGTAAAACACCTCCACAGGCTTCAGATAGATCACCAGTTCTAACTAAGCATATTTTGTAACAGTCACTGATGCACAATACGATAAAGGGACCTTTCAAAAACCCTGAAATGCATTGGCTACCCCTGGTGGATCACGGCAAAGTACCCTCAAGACACAGGGCCATATCAACAGCAGCGACAACCCAGCTCCAAGCGAGACAACCCCAAACCACTTCTGCAAGCATGGTCCTCTGTTAGCATCTTCATGCCTGTTATCCATATGTTAAGTCTGCCCTCTCCAATGCCACTTCTTTCTCACCTGCATAGATTTTAAAAGAAATTGCTTACTTTGTAGTATAAATAACCACTCTGGGAAGCTTAATTGAACTCACATAAAGTAGCCCAATTTACACCTTCAACTATTGGGGTTGCACTTGATCCAGAACAAGCTGCAAAGAATGAAATTCAAAATAATTCGGCAAAATGGTGGTGGTGAATGATGTTTGGTGCTCAGGTGGTGCCACTATATGGTGGAAGAGTGGGGCTTTGAACTCTGTGTGCAGTAAGAAATGTGCTTCTTGGTTGAAACACAGCCCGAAAATGGATTGTTTTTTTATTTATTAAATGTACTTATTGAGCTTCTGATGCCCTCGGGCACGTTATTCCCCCCCTTTTTCCTCACACAAAGAAACCCTTTAAATGCTACGTCTTAAATTATCTTCCTGCTCCCCCCCCCTCACCTTTACTTATAAGCTTTAACTGCAATGCTTGAATCTGAGGTAATTCGCATCTGTGATGAAATATTACAATTATAGGTAGTGATGATGTTAAAGGATTGCCGTGTTCTGGCGTCAGCTGGGAAAGACACAGAGGGATGTGATCGAGGGAGTATAGAGGGAATATTGAGTTTCTAGTGGCAGTCTGTGGTTGGCATCCGTTCTTGAGCTCTGTGCTGGCACCAAGGTAGCAGCCCAGTGTGAGCGTTTGGTGCTTTTATTGGCCCCTCAGCTCGGTTCTGGCACATATGAATGTAAACTGAACACAATAAAAGCATTTTCTTCTAGGCAGCCACCAGGCTTTCCTTCTTTATTTTTAGGATGATATGAAACATGTATTTTTGGATTTTTTTAAGCGCAGCCCTCGAAGCGTACTCACTGAAGTTGTTTACGAGTGAAAATATGCGACACATTCAGAATATCTTATAGATGGTGAATAGTTCCGAGCACAATCTCGGGACGTGCTGCAGTATTTAAATGCTCAACAGTGATATCTTTGTTTCATTATCATGTTATTTGAGGGATTAGACGGTGGAGGGGGCGGGGAAATGCATGTGCAGCGCCCTCTCACTGGGTTTCGGGTTGAGGTGTGGCTGCTTGGGGCAGGCAAAATTCATTTTTTTTCCACCAAGAACAGCGGATAGGAAGTGGAGCAGCAGTCTGCCTTTGTTGAGGAGTTCATTTGCCCGACTTGGGCACGCGTGTTTTTTTTTCTCATTGAAATTGGCAAAGGATGCGGCCTGTGACCAAGCTACGTGAAGATTTTGCTTTTCCCCTCAGGCGCCTGTCCAGTTCTTGCTGCCCTTTTGGGAATAATGAAATACAAGCCTGAACAAGCACGGCCGCGAATGCAGCTGCAGCGTTCCGCGAGTGGTGCGTGCACGCTCGCAAGCCGCTGCTCGTAACAGCAAGCCATAGGCCGGAAGTCCCGCGAGTGGATCGCGCGCGCTCGCTAGCCGCTGCGCGTAACAGCAAGCCATAGGCCGGAAGTCAGTCCAGAGCAATTCCAAGAGGTCCTTTCTCCTAGAGAAGCGCATGCGCGCTGCCTAGGCGAGACCTAAAAATTCCAATGGGATCAGCAGCTCATATTTTACAGTGGACCGCTTGAGATCTATATAAAACGTATTTTAACTAAGTAAATGTCAATTGCCTAATTCCTCAAGATATTGCAATTTTTGAGAGAGGTCAAGCAAATAAACACTTTCTCAAGTAAACTCCATCTTCAACTTCACCATTTAGTGGCAGACCGCTGGGTGAAGGCGGCAGAGCTTGAGCAGTGTCATTACATAGTAGTCTACTGGCCCCATGACATCAGAGTGCACTTCAGCCAGTTCTGGCTCCTTCGCCATCAGCTCTAATCAGGCTGCGATTTATAGCCATACTTTCTCCTCTATAAGAATTGCCTTAAAGTCCTACTATGCCTACAGCTGTTGCCGGACTCCATTAACTCATGACCCTAATCTGAGCTTTTGCATGGAATTGCAAAAACGAAAGTGTGAGAGTTCCTAATTGATAATTTTAGAGTTTGCAGCATAGGGAAAACTTCTGCTCGTTCCTGGATTCAGTGGTGGGTGGAATAAAGCATTCCTGGATATCTGGCTGTCTCGTGTTACTGTTTGCCCTATTATTGGACTTGGCAGCACAATATGTCTACATTGGATGCAGAGAACACTTGGATAAGGTACACCACACGCCTGTGCCAGACTGAACAAATGTGTCACCTTGTACCCTCTCAGGATCAGCCCACTCTATGTCTTGGTTTTGTCACCAAACACTAAAATCTTACTAATTGCTGTTTTTGATTCATAGCCTTTCTGGTAAGACTGTTATTGTGAATTATCTGACTATATATATATATATATATATATATATATATATATCTAGTTAGGACCTATTTTCCATAGGAAATCCGCAACATTCTATTTGGAATAACGTTGGCGCCGGGTTGACGAATCCTTGCGAAATTTTCCAAACGTTTGGCCAGCTCCGCTCCGCTCCTACCCTGAAAGTTTTGCGGTGATCCGTCAAGCGGGGGCCGAGAAAAAAGGAGGGTCCCAAAACGCGTTTTCCCCATGCAATTTCCCATAGGATCTGTTGTCGCAGCTACAGCCCGAACCGCTGAACGGAATGACACCAAATTTGGCAAAGAGGTAGTCCTCAGTTCGGACTCGTGCCTTTTGCATATATGGTGTGAATCTGTTCAGTAGTTCCTGAGAAAATTAAGGTAAAAAAGTTAGTGATATCTATGGCCGGGGAGGATCCGCGGACCCTACCCGCACCGTAAGCGCACCCTCCCCGAACCGAGCGCGCACCCTCCCGATCGCACGCTGAATGCTAATTGGCTGTCGAGTGTCTCTCTACATTCGAAACCAGGAACTGTTGGCGGCCATTTTCTGCCTCGGTAGAAGCGAGGCTGAAGATGCAAGAGGAATAAGTGTGTAAAACATATAAAGGGGGCAGAGTGGAAATACTCTGACCCTCTAGAGGTGCTTAGGGGGTCCCAGAAGGCCCCCCTTTTTAAAAAAAAAAATATGCGAAATGCGCGCATGGTGCGCGCATCCTATCGCGTTGGATGCACGGATCCTCTCGCGGTGGGTTCGCGGATCCAAGGGAAAAAAAATGAAATTGTTGGGAGATAAAGATTAAGCTTAAGTGTTTTGTTCTTAAGTGGCTCTAAAAAGAGCTGTTGTGTTCATTGAGAGTTTTTGGTACTTATAAGTAAGTACCTATACAGAGTCTAAAGTTGTTGAGGAAGACTCTGTTTCCTTCATCAGTAAAGTGTACTTCATCTCTCCTATACATCTCTTGCATATGAAAGCGCAGATTGTTATTGTAAATGGACCCCATTCTGTAGTCTCGGAGAAAAGCAGAAACAGATTTATTCACATCTTTCCTAGCTTTCTCAATCTGTGGACAAAAATGATCGGACCAGTTCTATTTCTGCCTTTGGCATATGTTAGAGTACACAAAGGCAGTTTTAGGGAAAAGTGAAATCAGTTGTGCAAAGGTGTCCTTCATAAGCATTTCCAGACCTACCCCAGTCAAAGCGCCTAGGTCATTGCCACCACAGTGCACTATTATGAGGCCAGGGTGTTGGATTTGCATAAAGGATTTCACCAATGGCATCAATTGGTGCCACTTTAACCCTCTCTGTCCAATCCATTTAATGTCTACATTTGGCAAACCTAGGTCTTTGTGAATGCCTTTGTTTTTTGCATACCTTTGGCTCCAGAAAATGTAGCTGTGTCCCACAATCCACACTGTAAGCATCTTGTAAGGAGGTCTGGATGCACTCAGATGGTCTCTGTAAATGAAATGGCAGTTTGGAAAGTAAGATGTTTCTAAAATGGTGGCTAAGATGCAATTTTGAAAAAAGACAAGAAATCATTGGTTGTTTAACAACCTTCTACACTGAAAGGTAGGGTGCATGTTTCTGTTTTTTAAACGCATGATTCTTATTGGTTAACAAAAAGTGCGTGAAAGGAACATTATATATGATAAGCTGATATGTTGAGAAGTCAAGCACACTTGCTGTTTTGATTAGCAACATTGTGTGTGCTGAACTTGTGACCTGTGTGCTCAGTACAGTGTTCCATGACCTGTTTCTATGGTAACGGGCAGAAGGCAGATTGGGGGAAGGGTTGAAGTTTATGTCATTTGGAAAGGGTTGAAATGTTTAACCAATAGAAATGTGTGTTTGCTTTTGAATTTATGTGGGAAGGAATGTGATTTGATGTTTACATGTATATGTGTGAAAAATGAGAGGGAAACTTTGCCATTCTTTGGTTCTGCTGACAGGTGCACAGTGCAGAGATCCTGTATAAGAAAATCTGGTGTGTGACTGATATCTGGTGTGTGACTGATATACTTCTTAATCTACAAAACATCTTGAAAGGTGAGTTATTTAATTGTGAGGGGATGTATGTAGACTATTTTTATTTTAATCAGACTAATGTATTTCTTCTGCTAAAGTGTAGGGAGTACTTTTTTTTCTCTACAATCTTATTGACAGTGTGTGTGCATGTAGAAACCATTTTGTGATAAGGATTTGTTTTTTTCATGTGTTTGTAGACAGATAACTATGCAGTTTTTTTATTTTGGTAGAATTAGACACCAGTCATTGTTTATGAATTTGTGAAATGAGTTATGTTTCTGCAGTAAAATGTAGTACTCCCTGTAGATGAAGAAATGTGTTTTGGTATAGTGCAAGGGATAGTGTTGTTTATCTAGAATGACACAGAGAGCCTGTGTGCATTTGGGAACCACTGTGAGAGAAGCATTTAGTAATATCTTGTATTTGCTGACAGATAACTCTTTTAAAACCTGTCATGTTGTCAAGTTTTAGTAGCATGAGAAGCCAGTGTTTGCTTATGCGTTGATTAAATGAGTCAGGCAATGATACAAAAGTGCACTTTTGAAATATGCACATTGTGTGCAGTTCTCTTACCACTTCCATAGTAGTAAATAAGGTTTGGTAAACTCGTAGGGATAGTGGTTGTTGTCTAGAATCACACTGTGAGTCTGTGTGCATTTGGGAACCACTGTGAGAGAAGCGTTTGGTAACATTGTATATTTGCTGACAGATAACTGTTTTAAAACATGTCATGTTGTCAAGTTTTAGTAGCATTAGAAGCAAGTCTTTGCTTATGCGTTGATTAAATTAGTCAGGCAGTGACATTAAAGTGCAGTCGTGAAATATGTAGATTGTGTGCAGTTCCTTTACCCCTTCCACTGTAGTGAATGTGTTTTGGTAAAGTCCTAGGGATAGTGGTGCTTGTCTAGAATCACACTGTGAGTCTGTTTGCATTTGGGAACCACTGTGAGAGAAGCGTTTGGTAACATCGTGTATTTGCTGACAGATAACTGTTTTAAAACCTGTCATGTTGTCAAGTTTTAGTAGCATGAGAAGCCAGTGTTTGCTTATGTGTTGATTAAATGAGTCAGGCATTGACACTAAAGTGCAGTCGTGAAATATGTAGATTGTGTGCAGTTCCCTTACCTCTTCCACTGTAGTGAATGAGTTTTGGTAAACTCCTAGGGATAGTGGTGCTTGTCTAGAATCACACTGTGAGTCTGTGTACATTTTGGAACCACTGTGAGAGAAGCGTTTGGTAACATTGTGTATTTGCTGATAGATAACTGTTTTAAAAGCTGTCATGTTGTCAAGTTTTAGTAGCATTAGAAGCCAGTCTTGCTTATGCGTTGATTACATTAGTCAGGCATTGACATTAAGGTGCAGTCGTGAAATATGTAGATTGTGTGCAGTTCCTTTACCACTTCCACTGTAGTGAATGAGTTTTGGTAAAGTCCTAGGGATAGTGGTGCTTGTCTAGAATCACACTGTGAGTCTGTGTACATTTGGGAACCACTGTGAGAGAAGCGTTTGGTAACATTGTGTATTTGCTGACAGATAACTGTTTTAAAACATGTCATGTTCTCAAGTTTTAGTAGCATTAGAAGCCAGTCTTTGCTTATGTGTTGATTAAATGAGTCAGGCATTGACACTAAAGTGCAGTCGTGAAATATGTAGATTGTGTGCAGTTCCCTTATCTCTTCCACTGTAGTGAATGAGTTTTGGTAAACTCCTAGGGATAGTGGTGCTTGTCTAGAATCACACTGTGAGTCTGTGTACATTTGGGAACCACTGTGATAGAAGCGTTTGGTAACATCGTGTATTTGCTGACAGATAGCTGTTTTAAAACATGTCATGTTCTCAAGTTTTAGTAGCATTAGAAGACAGTTATGGCTTATGCTTTCATTAAATGAGTCAGGTATTGACAGTAAAGTGTAGTCGTGAAATATGTAGATTGTGTGCAGTTCCCTTACCACTTCCAGTGTAGTGAATGAGTTTTGGTAAACTCCTAGGGATAGTGGTGCTTGTCTAGAATCACACTGTGAGTCTGTGTGCGTTTGGGAACCACTGTGAGAGAAGTGTTTGGTAACATCGTGTATTTGCTGACAGATAACTGTTTTAAAACCTGTCATGTTGTCAACTTTTAGTAGCATTAGAAGCCAGTCTTTGCTTATGTGTTGATTAAATGAGTCATGATTTGACACTAAAGTGCAGTACCATGTAGTATTGTCTTCACTGCACCAGAGCTGTAAATTTTACATTTTTACCCAGGCGCTGTCCTAGAAGTAGTCTGATGATTTAGTCAGTTTCTAAGTACTTATGTTGTGAGCCATTCATTACCAAATAGACTGCTTCAAATGTCTATGCAGTATGCATGTAGTTCTCTAACCACCTACACAGTTGTTTTCACACCTTCAATTCCCTAGTCAGTATCCATACACTTCTAGGGAACACCCTGTCAGTCCCTTTGCAGTCTTCTAGTGACCAATTCAAGACCATGTAGTAATCCATTCACTGTGCCAAAACCCAAACAGTTATAAATTCACTAAGACACTCTCTTTACAGTACTCTAATGATTCAGTCACTGTCTAAGTATTCATGCACTGAGCCAAGCCTTAGCACATGGACTGATTCAAACCCCTATGCTCTATGCATGCAGTTTTCTAACCACCTACAGACTTGTCTTTTACACTTTCAATTCCCTAGTCAGTATCCATATAGTCCAGCAAACATCCTGTCACTCCCTTTGCACTCTTCTAGTGACCCATTCAGTACCAAGTACTAATCCATTCCCTGTGCGAAAAGCCTCCCACTTATAAATTCATCCAGGCAGTCTCCTTGCTGTAGTCTAATCATTCAGTCAGTACCCAAGTACTCATGCAGTGAGCCGGGCCTTAGCACATGGACTGCTTTAAATGCCTATCCAGTATGAATTCAGTTCTCTAACCACCTACACACTTGTCTTTCGCACCTTCAATTCCCCAGTTAGTATTCATATACTTCTAGCAAACACCCTGGTACTCACCCAGTGTGTCTCCTTTTAGTAGTGTAATCATTCAGTCACTTAGCATGTAGTCTTTTAGTGAGGTAGGCTTTAGGGCATGAACTGCTTCAAAGTAGTATGCACTATGTATGTAGTGTTTTAATCATCGTCACACTTGTGGTTCAGAGCTATAGTTTCTTAGTCTGTTTTTATATAAAATGTGTTTGTACAGTAATGGAATACTGTAAATTTGAAAGTTATTAATATACATTTATTTGTGATTCTTTTTTGCAGATACTGTTTTTCAACGTTAAAATCGAGAAATTATGCCAGAAAAAGAAAAGAACAGAGACAGGAGGATTATTTGAAGAAACATCAACCACGAGTATTGAATGAACAAGATAATGTGGCTAAAAGGAAAAAAAAGTCTGGTAAGATCACGAAGCAATTTATTCAAAGTGTTTGTAGGAGCAAACAGAATGTAGAGAATGCTGCAACTTCAGAAAATGTTTTAAGTAAGAAAAAAATCAAAATAAGAGGAAAAGTAAAAAAGCAAATGTTCAGTCAAAGGAGATAAAGAATTGGTAAAAGAAGACAAAATCAGTATAAGGAATTACGCAAAAAAATATTTTACAAGAGAGTAGTGCATAATTTGCTTAAAGATGTGAAGAAATATAAAAAGAGAGCTTTATTTTATAAAAAGAAGAAGCATATTGAAAGCATTGTGGAAAAGGCTTTTGAAGTAAAAAGGAAATTCGATCACTAGATAAACCAATATATGTAATGAAGGCCAAAAGTAGGAGGAAGAGAGTTATTAATAAAAAAAATGTTTGTGATTTTTTTGGGGAGAATGGAAACACAGTTCTAGTTCAGAGCCTTTTTTTAATGAAGAGAGTTATTCACTAAGTGAAAAATTATTGTATGCAGTTGACACCAGTGGTAGAGGTTATGAGGTTAGTGATGGTTGTCCAATGGAGAAAGAGAAAATGGTTGAAAGAAATGCAGAAGAAGTGATAGCTGATTAAGTTTTAGGGAGACGTGCTAAAAACCCTGTGTACACTTGGGATTGCAGTAGTGTTTGTAGTGTACGACAGGAATCTATTGAAAAATTATGTAGTTTTTTACGAGTCTATACTAAAAAAATTGTAAAACAAAAGATTAAGCTGTTGCAAGGACTAGACCCTTGCAGAGTGAGAAAACATACTGGTTTGCAAGGTCATTCTCTGGCTTGTCTTTCTAGGAAAGTTTGTGAAAGTGTTTTTCACCATTTCAGAATGCTGGCAGTACATCATACTCAAATGCGGAAGTTAGTGAGAAGGTTGTATTATGCAAAAAGTCCAGCACTAAAGTTAAGTGAGTTGAACAGTGCTCTTTTACGTGGGTCAGTTTCAGATGTGAAGCAGGTCTGTGAGGATATTGAGTTTTGTTACTTTGGGCCTCAGCAAGAGAGTGAAGAAACTGACACATTAGTAGAACAAAATGTTGAAGACAATGTAGAACCTGTAATTACAGAAAAATTTGAGGATGAAATCACAAAGTTTAAGGTAATTTCAGGTGAAAGACCAAATGTTTCTTGTATTTTGTTGTCGGCGAAGTCACTATAAAAATCAGACTAGGGGTGTCAATCTGTATTTAAAAAGTGAAATAGAAGATAATGATAAGTGGATGGAATTTGCAACTTATTTGTTGGTAGAGGATTGTTTTGATTTGGGATGTGAGCAGCGTATTTGCAAATATTGTTATAATAAATTAGATGAGAATAAAATGCCTGCTAGAGCTGTTCATAATAATCTAGAGTCGGTTGCTATTCCTCCAGAGCTGATTGATTTAAATACATATGAGTCTATTCTGATACAATGTGTTCACCCGTTTCAGGCTATTGTTCGTATGGAGCCCAAAACAAGTAAATTACCTCCATCAGAGTTGCAAAGAGGATTGAAAGTAAGAGTTGTGTATTTACCATTAGATTTAAGGAAAAATGTTGAAACTATTGGTGTAGATCATGCAGAAAATGAGCCACTAGTCATTCTAGTTAATGGTGTTCCTACTAAGAATAAGAAAATCTGGCAAGAGTTAGTGGATGTTAGAAAAGTGCAAAAGGCATCATTGTATCTGTTAAAAAATAATGAATACTATAGAAATGTGTTTGTTGGAGAAGAAGAAATAGATTTAGCAGAAGATAGTGAAACATTAAGTGGACAAATTGAAAAAGTGGACATGTCCAGATGTGAAGAGATGAACATTACAGTGTACATCCACTTCATTCCAAAGAGGTGATGGGGAATACAATTGAGTTGTTTCAAATGAAAAAAGCAACAGGAAGTCCCATGAGTGTATGGGAAGAGAGCTTGGAAGCTCGTTGTTTCCCGCAGTTGTTTCCAACAGGAAAAGGTGGATGATATGATGAACGTCCTGTGCATATTCCTGCATCTGAATATCGGACAACAAGATTATATGCAGAAGATCCAAGATTTCGACAATGTATCCCTTATATGTTTCATCTTCATCTTCTGTTTGAAAGTGACTTGTCTGGACTTTCATATGCAGTAAATCACATTTTAAAAACTGGAATGCATCTTCAAAATGTAACTGCAAAGGATTTTATGGATAAAGTGCATAAGAGAGATGATCATTTAGAATCTCAGTTGATTAATCTGATGGCATGTCAGCGTGGGACTAATGAATATTGGTACCGTCGACATGGAGAACTGAAATGCATGCTACGGAACTTGGGAATTCCTACATGGTTTGTTACACTAAGCTGTGCTGAGTATGCTTGGGACGATTTACTTGAATTTCTTCGAGAGGCAAATTCCAATATAAAAAATATTGAATACAAGACACCTGGAGAATTGTGCTCTTTGGATCCTGTCAATGTATGCAGATATTTCAATCATAGATTTGAAGCTATGATGTCTTTCATCTGCAATAAAAAGAATCCTCCTCTTGGAGAAGTTGTGGATTTCTTTTGGAGAAAGGAGTATCAAGCAAGAGGTGCTCCTCACATACATGTGTTGTTATGGGTCAAGGATGCCCCCAAATTTGGAACAGATTTAGATGAAACAGTTTTGTCTTTCATTGAAGATTATGCTACATGTGCTCTTCCAAATAGCAGAGAAGAGAAAAACTTAAAACAACAAGTCTTACGATTTTAAAGCCATAGGTGTGGAAAATACTGTCGACGAATGTACAAGTCAAAGGATAAGTTCTATACCAAATGTCGTTTTGGATTTCCACGTCCTGTATTAGCCAAAGGAAGAGTGAACAGTTTTATGTCAGCTGTACGACATACCATCACAAGAAAGTCTCAGAAAAATACCTACAACTTAAGAAAAAGTGAAGAATCAAAATACATAAATGACTACAATCCAGTTACTTTATCCATGTGGAACGCTAACATGGATATTCAGTATGTTGCGGACAATTCCATTGCTGTTGCTCGATATGTAACGTCTTACATTACTAAATCAGAAAAGACTGAATTGAAAGAAATGTGGGAAGAGATTTCTCACGAGAAGACTCGAAGTAAGAAATTATACAGTTTCAGTTTGAAGATGTTATCGCATCGTGAAATTGGAGCATATGAATGTTCAGATCGGTTATCATCTGCAAGTCTATATTTCAAAAGTAGAAGAATCATTTGGGTGAGTCTAGGTCTTGCAGGAATGCGAAATCGGGTACTGAAATCTGTTCAAGAAATTGAATATTTAGCAGAAAATGACCCTGAAAGTACAGATATTTTGAAAAACAATATGTTGGACACATACTATCCAAAGAGAAGTCATCATCTTGAGAACATGTGTCTCTATGAAGTGCTGCAAAACTACACTTTTAAACGGAATATTACAGAGAACATCAACGATGGAAAACATGGAGTGATTGGTTCTGAAGGATGTCTGGTGAAACAAAGGAAAGGAAATTTAATTAATCACAGAAAACTGAGTTGCGACACTGCTGACAAAAGGGAATTTTACTATTTAGCCCTTTTGCAAATGTTCAAACCATGGCGTTCTGAACTGGAATTACTTGGAGATTTTCCCAGCTATGAAGATTTATTTAATGCTTGTAAAGATAGCATACAATGTAGTGCTTTCGCAAATTATGTGAAAATGTTGAATGATGAAATTGATCAAGAAGCTACAATTGCAGCTGAGATTGCTAGAGACAGTTCTCAAGACAGTCAAAGTTCTGCTGCACTGAGTCAAGATCCACTAGGACAACCAATTGTTGAAAATGAAGCAGCGATTAGAATGAATGAGGTGGAAACAGCAATGTATCAAGCACAAGAAGATGCAATACAGTTAGGAAACTTGGAAGAGCAACTAAATGTTGAACAGAAACAAATATATCAGCAAGTGAAAGAGCAGATTGACCATGGATTATTTCATGAAAAGAGAGTGTGCTCATGTACATCATTTCAACCTATCCGAATGTATGTGAGTGGTCAAGCTGGAACAGGAAAGAGTTTCTTAATTAAAGAAAGTACAAGTTATCTGCAAAAAACAACTGAGTCGCATTTGTCTTGTGTTGTCACTGCTCCAACTGGGTTGGCAGCACATAACATTAAAGGAATTACTTTACATTGTTTACTAATGCTGCCATTAGAGCATGAGAACAAATTGGAATACCACAAGCTATCTGGAGAAGCTTGTGAAGTTTCAAGAGTGCTGAAGAAAATGAAACTTCTCATTATTGATGAGGTCAGCATGGTTTCAAACTTGATGCTTGCCTTTGTGCATTTAAGAATGCAGCAACTTCTTAAAACAGAGTATGACGTGTTATTTGGAGGAAAACACGTCATCGTTTTTGGAGATCTACTGCAACTGACACCGGTAAAAGGACAACCGGTATTTAAAACACTTGCCCATGAAGATACCAGAAAGTCTCTTGGCAGTGTTGGTAATGTGAACATTTGGAGTAATTTTGAATACAAAGAACTGACAACAAATATGCGACAGGGAAATCATGCTGAATATGGAAGTATTCTTCAAGATATAAGAATTGGAATTCTTTCAAAAAAAGGGAAAGAAGCTTTGGAGAGTCGATTACTTTGCAATGTCTTTCCAAATGAAAATGCAGTTGCTACAAAAGTGTACGTGGAAATTGCTAAAAATAAGTCAGTGATTTGCTTAATGCCGAAACTGCGTGAGTGTTCAATATTCAACGAAGAATTATTAAAATTGGAAAATGAAGAAATTGTTAAAATGGAAGCCATCGATAAAATACTACATGAAGGAATCACTATTATTTTGACGGGTAAGTTGAGATCAAAACTAGATTGTTTAGAAAAAAAAATATCCAAAGCTGCTGGTTTGGAAAAGACACTGTATGTGTGTGTAAACTGTCGGGTAATTTTAAGGTGTAATTTGGATGTAGAGAAAGGTTTAGTTAATGGTGCAATGGGTAAAGTGGTAGATTTTGTGAATTATCAGAAAAAAGAAGGAATTGAATTTTTTAAAATTAAATTTGATCAGATTGATGAAGTTAAAGAAATTGGTCGTTGTTCAGTTCGTTTTTTGCTTGTTAAAGATTTATATGTCCGTAGGAAACAATTTCTATTTTCTCTGGCATATGCAGTGACTATTCATAAATCTCAAGGATTAAGTGTAGACAGTGCATTGGTGAACATTGGATCTAGTGTATTTAAAGAGGGTATGGCATATGTTGTTTTGTCGCGAGTCAGAACATTATCTGGTTTGTTTTTGATTGTTTTTGATGAGACATAGGTTACTGCAGATGCAAACTGTGTAAAAGAGTATAAAAGGTTAAGAAGGGTGTATGCTCCAAATTTAGGTCAATATCCTGTATTTGAAAAGCGTGTGGTTGGTCGAAAAAGAAGGTTAGAGAATATCTGTACTGAAGATGTCAAGAAGGGAAAAGAACAAGATAATGTTGCGATTGCAGGTAAAAAGAATTTGGACACTGTTGAAGAGATTGTTGGTTATCAGTTTGAAAATAGTTCTGGTGTCAACTGCTATGCTAATGTAGTGGTCAATGTTGTTTTATATCTGGAAGGTTTGCAAGCACAAATTATGCAGAATCGGGAAAAAAGATTTTGTTCTCTGTTGCATTCTGTTTATGAAAAATTGACAACAGATAGAAGTAAAATACAATCTGTTTCAGATGTTCGTAATCTTTTGGATGTGTGTTCTGGTTCTACACAATTTACACAAAATATCCAACAAGATGCTCAGGAATTTTTAATGTATATGCTTACAATTTTTGAAAATGAAGGTGTAGAAATAGAAAATATTTTTGGCCTTTCTTACAAATGGGAACATTATTGTGAAAATTGCATGTATACATGTAGCACCAATGTAGACACTGAGAGATTTCTGAATTTAACATTACCAGACTGTAAATCAGTGTCTTTCAATACATTAGTGAAAGGTGCAATTCAAAACATGGAGTGTAGCCAATGTAAATCAGAAATGTTATCCACATTATTCTTAACAAAATATGGAAAATACATAATTTTAATGATGCAACGTTGTACAGCTGATGGAAGAAAATTGGATTCTTTAATAAAGCAGTTTGTAGCAACACAAGTATCAATATCAGGAAGGACTTTTGTAGCAATTGCAATAATTTTCCATGATAGTTCTTCCACCACATCTGGATATTACACTGCCTATCTAAAGTGTAACAAAGGCTGGACATTTTGTAATGATGCCCAGTTGGTTTTCAAACAACGTTTGCCTAGGGAATTACAAAATTCCTACCTAATATTTTTAAAGCCAAAGTTTTAGGAAGATAATTCACTCTCTGAGGAATTTATTATTATAATTTAATAGGACTACCATTGGATAATTTACATAAAGAAGAAGTGCAAAAATACCATTTGGCCTGAAGGAAAGGTATATTTTTTAATTATGGACTTTTTGGTGGTCATTTATTCGGTGATTATTTTAATGCGGCAACATTTACAGTTTTTATAAGTTAAAGTTATAAAATGTTGTAACCTGTAAGCATTTCATATATGTATGATTTGTATTTTCTGGTATTTTACTGAAAGTAGTATGTTGTTTTTTTTTTAACAATCTTTCTGATTGTTTTTTTTTTCCCCATCTGTTAAGTGATGAGTACCATTGAAATCACTATTTTTAGTGAAATTCAATATATTCTGAGAACAGCAAAAAAGGCAAACAAATTACTTTGTGGAAATTATGTTGTGTTGTAAAAAATGTATTATTATATGTTATAATTTTTTTTTTCTTTCACAGATCCAAATTTTAAAATAAGCAATTTTTAACAATTTATATTTGAATGAAAAACAGCAAAAAATGAATACCATTTTTTATTCCTATTACTGTGAAGGTAAGTTTAACTAAGTCTCAATATGCAGAATGAAGAGGCCTGCAAGAAGCTACAAAGTTGAAACACGTTTCTAAAAACACTCTGTTTATGTAGTTTTGAAATCTGACCATAATCAGATATCATGTGACCTGCAAAAAAAGAGATTTGAGGGATTCATAATATTTCACATTTTTAGCGGTTGAAGGACCACAATCATTTCAATCATTCTTCTTTGAACATCTTTGCAGACAAAACTCTGTGCTTACTTTTATCATTCACAAGGAAATTTAAAAACGGAAATATGTCACTTTTTGTAACATAGTTATTGTGCAAGATACTCTTTTATATTTACAAAGAGAGGAAAAGGCACTCTGTGCACTTTTTATACTCCATGTAAATACAACCTCATCATTTAGACCACTTTGTGTTGAAAGGGTGTTCTATAAGTGTTGTTGTGCATGATTGCACTTAATACTCATAGAACAAGACACATGTCTAGATTTATCATAAATCCCGATATGTGTGTGAATGGTGCACCATTCTACAATTGGTGTAGGAAAGCACAACAAAGAGAATTGTTTTAATTTCTCCACATTTTTATATCTTCAATGTATGCTGAAATGTTCAGCATACATTGAAGGAAAAAAAATCATTTTTTTTTTCATTGTTTTTGTGCAGGAAGGTGTGTCTTCCTGTAGAAAAACAAACAGCACATGACACAGATATCCTTGCACTATGGTGCAAGGGTGCCTGTGTCACCACATGGCTGCAGTTTAAGCAGCCGTGCAGACAGAAGCATAGATTTGCAACATATTTATGTACATATGTTGCATCCCTGTGCTTCGGAAGTACTACAGCACACTGCAGTTAAAGAGGTTACTGTGTGATGCTGGAGCACTTCCTTATAGTTCTGCACTTATACATTCACCATACGCTACTAATGCATTAATTCAGTCAATTACGTACTACACATACATTCATCTAAACTTTCACACACTAACAAAGAAATTTAGCTCTTTTTTTAAACCAGGAAAGTTTGTTCTTACAAGAACTTTTTTTTCTTCTTCTTTTATATTTTTTTTTTGGTTTTTCTAACAATTTTGTGATTTTTTTGGTTTTTCTGAAAAAAACAAAAAAACAGGAGAAACCAAAGAATGAACTTCAGGGAACAATAAAAATAAATAAAAAAACTAGCAAATATGACTTTCTTGGCGGCGGCGGATCAGATCGATCGACTGCTCGCCATAGCACAAAGTCTTATTGCACTTAGTGCAGAGCACTTTTAAAAATTGAAATTGAGGACGGATGTCCAAGGTTTGGTCTGATGGATGCACTCTTGATGTGCTCGGCTGCGATGAGGTGGATGGCGCAGGAGCAGGAGCGTTTCTCATCCGTCGGCACTCTTCTTTTGCAAGATTGTTTGGATGAAGGGTCCTCATGTGCTTCATCATACTTTTTTTTTTTTTTTTTTTAGCTAACAGCACATGATGACATACATAGCTGCGCGCCTACAACCCTGAGGCCGGCTGCGATGTTACTAATGTACACGTCACATCACAGCTTATCCCACATCCCGGAGGCTGGGCATCACTGTGTTCAAAAGTTGCGGTTCGGTATATCTTCAAGGTTTGCCATCCTGTATGTCATTTCTTGTAAACTTTTCCCCATGAGGGGGCACAGATTTTTCTACTTTAAACAAAACACCCAAAGAAACCTTTACCCTCTCCGCCCCCCCTACTCCTAACCATTGAGGTGTCCTGTCAGCAACCCACCTAAAATTTATCCTTGCATGCCTATTCCGCATATCAGACCAGAGTGCGTCAGTAAGAGGCCTTTGTGCTCTCCCCATTACCATCAATCCCCTGTTAGTATAGGGACTCTCCCCCCTCCCCCCACACTGCTCTACGGCTCTACGAGCTCCTGTAGGGCACCCCTCAAACCACTCCGGCGATGGCTGCGCTCGGGGTCTCCACGTCGTCTGTCCCCACCGTAGTCTCCGTAGCCCCACTGCCCCTCCCGAGATAGTCGGCATATAGTCCCCAAAAATTATTTGGTCTGCTGCGTGGAGGGAGCAGCTCGCTGAACCTCTCCCACTGCGTGCAGCAGTAGAGCACGTCTCGTGCCCACTGCGCCACTGTAGGCAAGGGGCCCCGCATCCAACACATTGCTACCGTACGCTTTGCTATGAGCATACCCATGTCCACTAGCCGATGTGCTGCCTTGGGTAGCACTCTCGAGTGTCCCAGCAGGGCCACTGCAGGATCCGGAGTAAGATCTAATTCTACTACTTTTCCTATCTGCTGGTAGATAGCTTCCCAAAAGTTGCGGACACCGGGGCAGTCCCACGCTAAGTGGATAAAGTCAGCCACTGGGTGGCTGCATCTCTCACAAGTCGCCCCCTCCCGCAGGCCGTACCGGTGCAGTCTCTCCGGCGTGTAATAGACTCTGTTTATAAATTTAAAATGAATCAGCCTGTGCTTGCCGTGTAAAGATATGCGACGTATACCAGAACAGCAATACACCCACATGGCGTCGTCTATTGCAGTGTCAAGGTCCCTCTGCCAGGCTAATCTGGCCTTAGTATATTTCTGCGATCTCTGTGACATCGCTATGCCGTATAGTTTAGACATTAGCTTATGGGGACTTTTGTGTTTGATGAGATATGATAATTCCAGAACCTCAGGGGGTTCGGCCATGTCGTCCACTAGGTGTTGCCGCCATGCCCTTCTCACCCTATGGAATTGGAAGCGCTGCAGTTGTGTGGCGCTGTCCACTGTAGCAGCGACCTCGTCCCATGTCTTAGTGACGCCGTCCGAAAACAGGTCCCCCATCGAGTGTATACCCACCCGAAGGGATTGCACCACCCCGCGGTCCCTGCAAGGGGTCAACCAGACCGCCCAGTCGAGTGGCATTGCTGGGGAGTATAATAATGCCCCCGCCGTTTGCTGCAATATATTATTCCATGCATGCCGGGTTGAGTTTAGTGAGTCTAAGAATCCCGTTCTGCGATCAGGCGGCTCAAAAATAACCGCGGGAAGCGGGAGAGGTGCAGCGAACAATCTCTCTAACTTTAGATATGGAACCGATTAATCGCCATGTATCCAGCTATGCGCCTGAGCACCCTGTGCAATCCTGTAGTACAGCTCCAAATCCGGCGCCGCTAAGCTGCCCAAATGATAAGGCAACGTCAAGACGCGCCAACTAACACGAGCGTGCTTACCCGCCCATGCCAGCCGCAACAGGGATTTATTAAGCCTAGCAAAGAAGGCGCGCGACAGCACGATAGGGATGTTGGTAAACAGAAATAAGAATCTGGGAAGTACCACGATCTTCATAATGGATATCCGACCCACCAGTGACAGGGGTAGCCTGATCCAGGTCTCCACGTCGTCTTCTAGTTTATCAATGGCCCTACCATAGTTCTCCGAGAGTACTACCTCAGAATCCATATGCAGTTGTATCCCCAGGTATCTGACCGAGTCGTCCGACCACTGAAGCGGATACTCCATCTCAAATGGGGTAGTGGTCGGGGTCAACGGAAAAGCGATGGACTTAGTCCAGTTTACCTTCAGGCCAGAAAGCGCCTCGAAACGGACCACCTCCCGCAACACCGGCGCTAAGTTATTCTCCGGGTCCCTGACATACAGCAGGGTATCATCTGCGAATGTGGAGACCACGATCTTGTATGTTGGAAAGCTTACTCCTCTAAGGCAGTAGTATTCCCGGAGGGCACACGCCAAAGGCTCCACCACAAGGGCGTACAATATAGGCGACAGTGGGCATCCCTGACGCGTTCCCCTAGAGATGGGGATAGCATCCGTAACCAGGTCGCCCAGTCGTATCCTCGCAGTAGGTCCCCCATATAGCACCCCAACCATTTGTAAGAAGACCGGGCCCAGCCCCATTCTGGTCAGAACCTGTCGCATGAATGGCCATTCTACCGAGTCAAAGGCCTTCTCCATGTCCAGGAAGACCGCAAGCGCCCGCGTGTCCCTTCGTACATGCTGCATAGTGCCAAACACCGTCCTCAAATTATACGTGAGGTTTCTGCCGGGCACATACCCCGCCTGTTCCGGGGCAATCAGCTCCGAAGTGAACAGGGCCAGGCGCGTGGCTAAAACTTTCGCAAAAAGTTTGGTATCGACATTTAGCAGCGATAGCGGTCTATAAGAACTGCATTCCTCAAGCGGCTTACCTGGTTTGGGGATAGCCACCAAAATAGCCTCTCTCATAGATTGCGGCATGTGACCCTTAACACACATATCGATATCATCAAACAGTACCGATATATGGGGAAGCAGCAGGTCTATAAAGGTTCTGTAAAAGGCGACCGTGAGGCCATCCGCCCCTGGAGCGCTATTCGCCTTCATGCCCGCCAGTGCCTCCAAAATTTCATCCTTCTCTATGGGGAGGGCCAGAAACTCCCTGTGCGCATTAGTGAGAAAAGTTAACTTAATGTGATCCAGGTAGTCTTGTATGCTCTCTTCCATATCGGTCTGTTGGGAAGCGTAGAGAGTAGCGTAATACGACTGGAAGCATGCAGCAATGTCGGTCTCCTCCGTTAAGAGCATACCTTCGTCCGATCTGATCTTGGTAATAGCCGCTCTACTCCTCCGGGCTTTTAGTATATTAGCAAGTACGGAGCCGGGCCTATCGCCCTCCCCATATGCCCTGGCCGTAGCGTACTTCCCTAAATGCTGCACTACCGCATCTGCTGCCTCATGATATTCCGCTAACAGAGCCTTCAGCTCCTCTGTAGTGTCTGCCAACGCCTCTGACTGTTGCCTAGCCTCTAAGTCCCCCAGCTTGCGCTCCAATGTCGAAAGTCTCTGCCGGATGTCGCGCAGCACCCCGGAATGCTTGGCTATTGCCACCCCTCTAATATAAACCTCAAATGATTCCCAGATCGTTTGAAAGCTATCCACAGAACCTATATTGGTTTCGAAGAACAACGTGATTGCCTCAGTCAGTTCTTCTTTAAAGAGGGGGTCCAGCAGGGAGTATGGTGGGAACTGCCATAGAAATGGGGGGATAGTCTTCCTGGGTGTAGCCAAGGTCAGCAATATGGGGGAATGGTCAGATAGTATGCGCGGCAGCACCTGGCACGCACGGACCTGTGGTATAAGAGACGTTGATGCGAGCCAGTAATCAATGCACGTGTGCAAGTTGTGATAGGAGGAGTAGTGCGTGAAGCCCCCCGCAGTAGGATTAAGAGTTCTCCACACATCAGCAAGAGCCATACAGAGCATTTCCCTTCCGATTACCTTAACTGCTGATGCCTGCATTCTAGCCGGGCCTCCTGATCTATCAAGGTTAGGATTCAGGACCATGTTTAAATCCCCTCCCCACAACATATGCTGCACCCCGCAGTCCCTCACTGTGTCTGCCAGAGCTGCATAAAACTCCCGTCAACCCTCTAGAGCGCAGCATAGGGCTATTGTTAGGGAGATGCGTTTCCTGTAGGAAGGCTATATCTATAGCGTGCCTATTAAGGTAGTGCAGGACTTTACGTAGCTTCCGATGATCATTCAGGCCTCTGACGTTCCAGGTCAACACTCTTACAGTATCGAGCGCTCTACGTGTAGCTGTTTCACTAAGCATCGCTATTCTGTCTGAAACGCATAGCGTCTACCTCTGAGAGCTATATGCAACATGTATGCTGAAGGATTTACCACATAGTATACTGACAGTTTGACCTCATAAAAAGAAAAAAAGAACACCCCACCCTCCCCCCACCCACAGCAGACCCCCCGCAACTCGGCCCTGCCGCGTCCCCTATAGGGACTACCCACACCTCCTGCCACCCTGCCCCGAACAAATTAACCCCCCCAAATTGTGGTATTCACTCGCAGGCGGAGGTCGCTCAGTCCTTAGTCTGTAACGGGTTACCACCTAGTACCCAATTACAACCCCCAAGCGCAGCAAGCGTATGTCTGCCCCACCGCCATGCAATGACCACATCCCTATGTACTCCTCTACATACATCACTTTTTTTTTTTTTTAAACCGTTTTTATTGCAGAACAATATTATCATCAGTGTACATTCTTACTTTTCCTGCATCGCTTCTACCAGCGCCTCATTCCTCGTGGTCATGTAGACCGCCGTACACAGCTCATGAGCCCACATCCCGGAGGCCGGGCAGCGACATTCAGGGTACCATAACACCGAACTATATTGTGAACTACACTTTAGCCGCTAACATAGGAGGGCGTCTGCGTTCCGCTTTAGAGTTTTTCCTTACCCCGTTCCCCCCCTTCAGCACTACCCCTCCTCCATCCCTACCCCCCTGTCCGCCCTCCCTCCCTCCCCGCCACCCGTGCCCGCCCGCCCGCGACTGCGACTGTTCCCGGCCGTAGGGTTTAGTCTGGGGTACATTTCAGAAGTACTTAACCATTCCCTGTGTTTGTGTGGGTCGAATGCGCCGGGGTTCCCCCTCGGGGTCAGATGGCATCTCGTCCACCTCCATCGCGTCATTGCGCAGGGCCTGCACCAACCCCTCCCATGCTGTGGCTGCCGCTAGCGCCCTGTCATCGGCCCTACGATTCGCTAGTTGATATCTAAGCGTGCTTTCACTCGCCGCCCACTTCTGTAGCTCCTTGGCCCACCTCTCGTGTGTGGGGCCCACCTTCGACTTCCAGAGTCTCGTCACCTCCCTTTTGGCTAGCAGTAGACCCATGTCGATAAATTTGCTGGTGTTCTTGTTTTTGGGTGTGTGAGGAAACCAGTGTAGGACACAAACCGCCTTGGTGTATTGCAAGTCCCTGTCCGTCACCGCTGCCAGTGTTTCGCCTACCACCCTCCAGTATTCCCGCAGGTGAGGGCAGTCCCACAGCATGTGCCCGAGCTCCGCTCCCACCATTCCACACCTAGGGCACGCCGCATCTGCCACACCGAAGTACTTCCCAAGTTTACTCGGTGTAAGGTAGGCCCTGTGGAGGATATAGAAATGTATCAGCTGAAAGCGCGCGTTCCTGGTGCTTTTCCTAGCCCTCCGCACTAGTCCCGCCCATGTAGTGTCAGGGATCTCAGTCTGTACATCCAGCTCCCATTTTGCCTTGAGCGCCGCCAGCGGTCGCAGGGTTTCGCGCAGCATTTTGGAGTACAAACACGTCACCGCCTTATAAGTGCCAGCAGACATCATGGTGTACTGGCAGGCTGCGGATGTAGCGGGTTCCGAGAGCCCCTCTCCCCAATGCGCCTGCATGGCCCCGTCACCGCCGCATGCATCAGGTAGTCTCCTCTCGGGAGGTCAAATCGCTCCTGCAGCGCTTGGTAAGGGATCAGCGCTCCCTCCTCATATAGGTCGCCCAGCATTTGGAGGCCCGCCTCCTCCCACACCTGCAATCCCGACCAGTCTCCACCGTGCGGAAGCGCCGTTACCATTCCCAGCGGGATCTCCGGCGCATTGCCGGAACGTCTGCTCCTCCAGGGATAAGTCTCTGACGATCAGCCTCTGCTGTAGCGTGATATACGCCAATACATGCCTGGGGGTGCCCCCCTCCCTGTCCTGCTCCGGCCCCCGGTACACCCTTGCCACTTCTTGCGTAAAGATCTGCAACTGCGCTGCCAAATAATAAAGCTCGAAGTCAGGCACCGCCAAGCCCCCCCTCGTCTTTTGGCCGGGTCAGAGTCGCCATCGCAACTCTGCGCCGTCCCGTGTTCCATAAGAAAGAGACTAATAGTGATCGCAGCTGGCGAAAAACGGAGCCCGGTATCCACACTGGCAGCGTGCGGAAATAATACAGGAGGCGCGGCAACGCAATCATTTTCAGCAGCGAGATACGCCCCGTTACCGAGAGCGGGAGTGTGGACCAGAAGGACATGCTGCCCTTCAGCGCTCGGATACAGCGCCCCACATTGCCTTCCAGCATATCCGCGGCAGTGTGGTATATATGTACTCCGAGGTATTTAAGGCAATCAGGTTCCCAGTGAAGCAATGGCCGGACCGCCGGCCGCGGCTCGCCTCGTCGCAACGGGAATAAACAGGTCTTGGCCCAATTCACTCGCAGACCAGATAGCCTGCCAAATCGCGCAAGGAGCCGCTCCGCTCCGTCCAGTGCCTCCGCCGCATTCTCCAAGAACAGGAGCAAATCGTCCGCGTATAATGAGATGAGTTGCGGGGCTCCTCTATAAACCAACCCCCTGTAGTAACAGCCTGTTCTGGCCTCCGCCGCAAGGGGCTCCACTGCCAGTGCAAATAGAAGCGGGGAAAGCGAGCATCCCTGCCTGGTGCCCCGACCCACGCAGTACTGGCGCGATACCAGGGGTCCCGCCCGCACTCTCGCCACCGCCGAGGCGTATAGGACCTTCGTCCAACCGATGTATCCCTCCCCGAGGCCGAAGCGCCGCATGGCTTTGTATAGGTAACCCCACTCCAGGCTATCGAAAGCCTTCTCAATATCTATAGATAGGACGAGTGGCGTTCGCGCGTTCTCCTGCGGGTCCCCCATCAGATGGACAAGGCGTCGGATGTTAGCAGTGGTGCTCCTCGCGGGGATAAACCCCGACTGGTCCCTGTGACTAGTCTCGGCATGTGCCTCAGCAACCTGGTCGCCAGAATGGTGCTCAGTATTTTATAGTCCGTCGTCAGCATCGACAGCGGCCTATAGCGTCCTTTCCTTCCCTGCCTGGCTTCAGTAGTGGGATCATCAGGGCCTCACACATAGAGTGGGGCAGCCTACCTCTCGTCTTGGCCTCCCTATACACCTCCTGAAGCCGCGGGGCCAGTTGGTCCAAGTATCTACCATAAAATTCTATTGGCAGGCCGTCGAGGCCCGGGGTTTTATTCCGCGCCATTCGGTTCACTGCCCCTCTGATCTCCGCGAGGTCGATATCTCCACCCAAGGCCTCTGCGTCCTCCCGGTCAAGTCGCGGCAGCTGCAGTCCTTCTAAAAAGCCGTCGATCTCCTCCTCCCGTCCCTCGAGCGCGCTTGTGTAGAGCGTCTCGTAGTACGTGCTAAAGCCCTCCAATATGTCCATCTGAGCCGTGACCACTCCTCCTCCCTCCCTGTTCAGTGCTAAGATCGGCTGGCTACGTTTGTTGGGGTTGGCCAGCCAAGCCAGCAGCGTCCCCGCCTTGTCCCCCTCCGCGTGCGCCCTCA
This sequence comes from Triturus cristatus, assembly GCF_964204655.1. Classification (NCBI taxonomy): domain Eukaryota; kingdom Metazoa; phylum Chordata; class Amphibia; order Caudata; family Salamandridae; genus Triturus; species Triturus cristatus. Next base: position 1,064,928,471 of record NC_140579.1, on the reverse strand, counting down.
CCAGGTAGTTCTTGTAGTCAAAGCTGCGGAGCCTCTCCACTTCAACCGCCACCGCCTCTCTCGCCTCACTCACCGCCTCTTGGCGCTCGGGGCGGCCAGGCCGCGCCAAGTCCGCCGCCCTCAACGTCCCCTCCGCCTTGTCCAGGTCCACCAACAGAGTCCGCCTCACCCCGGCATATTTCCCTATGCAATGCCCTCTGACAGCAACCTTGAAAGCGTCCCACTCTATCGCTCTAAGCGCTGTGGACTGATTGTTCTCGTCAAAGTATTGGGTAATCCTGTCCCCGAGTGCCACCCGGTATGGCGGGTCGTCCAGCGTTTCAGGCCTTAGCTGCCACGTTGGGACCTTCGAAATCTCAGTCACCCAGTCCAGCGTCAGTAGCAAGGGATTATGATCGGACAGTGTTCGGTTTAAGTACTCGGTGTGCGCGACTGATTGTATCACGGTCGAGGAACCTAGAAAAGTGTCCAACCTAACATGGAGGTCATGCAGTGTCGAATAATATAAGTAGTCCCTCAGTGTTGGGTGCTGCGCCCTCCAGGCATCCTCCAGGCCCCACTGCCCCTGCCATTCCAGCCTACGCTTCGCTAGCCGGTGTACCGGGGACGTCGCTAGAGGTGGGTGGGATCTATCAAGCACGGGGTCCGCTATTGAATTAAAGTCTCCCCCCAGAAGGATAGGGCCCGCCAAGTACCCGGCCAGCACTCCGGAAAGTCTCGCAAAGTACGGCCCCTGGTCCGTATTCGGTACGTATACGCTACACAGTACTACATCTCGTCCCCTAAGTTTACCCTCAACCGCCACATACCTGCCCTCTGGGTCTATCGTGTGCCTGATTACCTGGAAGGGGGTTCCCGCACGGATCCAGATCAGAGTACCCCTCGCAAAAGCGGAGTACGTGGTGTGAAATAACTGCCCTCGCCACCTACGCTGCAGCGCTATGCCCTCTTGCTTTGTTAAGTGTGTCTCCTGCAGGAGCGCAATCTGAACACCCCTGCGCACCAGGTAGGCATGAATCTTATGTCGCCGTGCCATCGTGTGGAGTCCCCGTACATTCCATGTCACACATTTCACCATTCCAGTATTAACCATAGTCCCATGTCCATGGCCAGGTTACCTCGCCCCCCCAAATCCAGTCGCAGTCCGTAGCGCTATCCCTCCCTCCCCCTAAAGAACCCTGTACCCCCCCTCCAACTCCCCCGCCTCGAGACCCCCCAACTTCTCTCAGCCCCACCCCCCCCAGAACAGGACCTAACTTCGAAAAAGCAGCTCCCATCCAAACGTAAGGAAGAGCAATCTCGCTCGACCACCCACCAAAGCCGCAGTCTACACTGCGGCGGCCTTAAGGGCCTCTAGGGTGTGATCCGGTACCAAGGGCGGCAACCACAATCCCGTCCCCCCGCCCCTCAATCCCCTCCATAGTCACTCACGAAGATCCTAGCATTGCGGCAGCTTGGCTCATCCTCAGGAAGAGCTGGATCCTCCGGTCTCTGCACTCCAGCCGCCCGGGAGGGCCCCTCCGTCAGCCCTCCACGATTTCTCCCGAGGTCTGCGGGGTCACCACCGGGCCCCTGGCCCCACCAAGGGCGGATTGGTCCGTGTCCGAGCTTGTGACACGGCTCTCCGAGCCCGAATCACGGGTCGACCGGGCCGCCGCCGTCCCCGACAAGCTCACCACCGCCTGCAGGGCCACCTTCCTCTCTTCATCAGTTTGCGAGGCTGTGGGTCGGCCGTCCCTCCGCTTCCTTTGCCGGAGCCTCCGCGATTTCCGCACTGGTTGCCATTGTGGCTCCACTGCCCCTCTGGATCTCGCTCCGTCCGTTCCCGCCTTGCGCTCTTCCCACCACGCCCAGGCGTCCTCCGCCGTGGGGAAGAACACAGTCTTATCGTCGACCACCACTCGCAATTTGGCCGGGAAAAAGAGCGAGTACTGGATTCCCTCCGCTCGCAGCTCCCGCTTGAGTGGCAAGAAGGAGGCCCGCAGCTTCTGAGTCTCGAATGTATAATCCGGGAACATGGTAACGTTGCTGTTAGCCACTCGGAATGGGCCCGCATCCCTTGCTCGCTGCAGTAGCCAGTCCCTGTCTTTGTAATGCAGCAGCTTCATCACCACTGGGCGCGGCGGCTGGCCCGGCCTAGGGGGTCTCGCCGGCACACGGTGCGCCCGCTCCAGCGTGAAGAAAGGCGAGAGCCCGTCCGGAGCCACCTCCGTTCGTAGCCAGGCATCCAGGTACCACACCATGTCATCCCCTTCTGTTTTCTCCGGCAGGCCCACCAAGCGAACGTCGTTCCGCCTGCTGCGGTTTTCAGCTTCTTCCGCCCGCCGCTCCAGGACTTGTATGCGGTCCAGCGCTTGAACCAGCCTCCCCTCCAGTGACTTGCGTGCCGGCACCAGCTCCTGCAGCGTGTCTTCCACAGCCGTGACCCGGTCCTTCAATTTACTGTGGTCTGCTCTCAGGATTCCCAAGCCGGACGCCACTTGAGCGATATCCTGTTGCAGTGCGTCTTTAGTGGCCGCTATGGCCTCCAGGATACAGTCCCGCATCTGTTGTAGATCTGCAGGGCTCTGGGTGGCCCCATCTCTCACCTCTGACTCAGGCACCGCCTCACCGCCCTTAGCCCTGGGTTTGCCCATGGCGCAGTCGCGTCCGCCGATCGCGGTGCGCTCGCAGCGCCGGTGCCGTCCACCAGGTAGGTCTCCTCCAAGGTACTCAGGGGGTCCGCGGGCTCTCGCCACCCGTCCCCGGGGTCGTCGCAACACTGCTCGTCCTTGTTCTAGGGCTTCCGCCGCTCCGCCGGCCCCCAGCGCCCCCGCACGGGGTGCCACCGAAGCACGGGGGCCAGCGCAGCCCAGTGCCTCTCCTCCTCAGGGCCCGCTCTCCGGCAAGTGCCTCCTCCCGTACACCTTGTGGGCGCCGTCCCCGCCTCAGCCTACCGACTCCCCCAGGTTGCAGGGCGCAGTGCTCCCCTGATAGGGCGCTCGGTCGTCGTGTCGCTGACCTCCGTTGCAGACCGCCACTGCAGTCCCCGCTGGGGGCCCCGCCAGTCGAAGGAGGCGCTATCCGGTGTCCCTCCGCCGCCGTCATCAGGCGCGTCCGCGCCGGTCCAGGGGCCTCGGCAGCGACAGTGCCCCCCAGACCGCGCCCCCACTCAAGCTTCCACCCGGGAGCGCCCCCTCAAGCTCTTCGGGCTCCTCCCAGCGCAAGGGGTCCCGGCGTCGGGGGCCCCCGGCCTCTCACCTCCCTCGCGCCATCCGCCGTCTCGGCCGCCTCGCCTGCCACACAGGTGCCGGCCCCTCTCGTCAGGTCCGCCAGCACCTCCGCTGCTTGGTGTGCAGGTCCGCCGTTTCAGCGCAAGCTGCCCAGGTCGGCAATCCTTCTCCGGGGCCCCAGACAGGGTCCACCAGTTCTCGCCCTCTCCGGGCCGCTCCCTCCACCTCAATCCGCCGCCTCAGAAGGTCTCAGGCCTCAGGGAGTGTGCCGGGGGAGCCGCGTTCTCCGACGGCCGATCCGCCGCCCGCCCAGCGCCCACCAGCAGGACTCAGGGTTTCTTCACCAAACTCCCTTTCTCAAGCAGGGCCAGCCCAGGTGGGTCTCCGCTCGTCGTCTCCAGCCCTGCAGGGTCCTCGCGGTCCCGGTTCTCCGCTAGCAGCGCAGGTCCGGAGTCGCGGCCGCCATTTTAGGCCGCGTCCCCCGCCAGGTCGGCACTTTCCTGCCTCGGTCGTTCTTCCTCTGATCGGCACCGGAGGGCGTCCCCCGAGCCGTCGCCGTCCGCCCCGCACTCGGAGCCGCCACTGGGGCTTGGTGTGCGTCGGATTCCGCGCTGCCTGCAGGATGTTCGTGGGGATCGGGAGCGGAGCTCTGAGCTCACACCGCCATTCCCTTCGGCATCCTAGCCACGCCCCCCATCCTCTACATACCTCACTATCCCCAACTGTGCGCCCGGCCTATGTGTCCCCCCCGCAGCCCCTAACATGACATGTTACCCGCCTGGGATAAGGCCTGTGTGCCAGTCCTCACTACCCCATGTATAGTCTGTGGTTGATCACCGCACCTGCAGTCCGACAGCCTATCAGTGAGCGGCTATCCATTCCTCACTTTTTGCATCCCGCCCTTTCAACTCCCCCCAGCACTCCAACCCGCTCTCCCCTACTGGGTGCCAAATAAGTGCAACACATGCTTGCCGTCCGTTCAGGTTCAATCCTGATCCTCCAACGAGCCATCCGCCACCTCCCCCGGCGGCTGTCTCTCTGGGCTCCGCTTCTGCTCCTTATTCCAGTCTTTCAACGCTTTCTGCAGTGTCTTAGGATCCAGGAAGATGTGAGATTTCCCTTGCCTGTTGACTCGCAACTTGGCCGGATACAACATCGCGTAATCCAGTCCCAGCTTCCGCAGCTGTTTTTTAGCCGGAGCAAACTGCCGCCTGGCCTCCTGTACTCTGGCCGTGAAATCCGGATAGAGCGAGATGGTCGACCCCTCATACACCAAAGTCTTCTTCTCACGTGCCACACGAAGGGCCGCGTCCCTGTCTCTGTAGTTCAGTAATTTCACTATGATTGGTCGCGGCGGCGCTCCCGGAGGGGGCCTGGGTCCCAGGGATCTATGAGCTCTCTCCACCACAAACATCCCTGAAAACACGTCCGTACCAAGCAGCTCTACCAGCAGCGACTCCACAAAACACTCCATTCTGCCAGTTGCCGTCGTCTCCGGCAGGCCTGTAATACGCAAATTGCACCGACGTGTACGCGCCTCAAGGTCCTCCGTTTTATCCTGTAACACCTGCATAAGACGTCCAAGCTTCTCGTGGTCCGAATCCAACGAAGTCTGTGGTTCTTCAACCTCCGCAAGGCGTTGGTCCGACTGATCCAGTCTCTCCGCATGTTTGTCAATGCGCTCCCCCATACGATCCATCCGGTATGAGAGAGCGTCGATCTTGGCGCCCAAGGAGGTGATACCGTTTTGCAGTCCTCTCTCCATAGAAAGCAGCAGGCCCCGAATATCCTGTTCTTCTTCCGGCGGGACAGGGTTGCCGCCGACCGCCCCTTCTGCAGGGACCTGATTTTTGGGGCGCCTCTGCTCAAATGATAGTTTAGACTGGGACTTGTCAGACTTACCTATCGTGGGTACTGCCGCCTCTTGGCGTCGCACACCTCGTCCCAAAAGACTGCTAGCAGTGCCAGCCAGTACGCACCGTTGTGCAAAGTGTCACCTGGTGCCGCTCTCACCGGACTGTGTACCTGGGGCCCGGCTCCAATTGCGGAAGCAGCGTCGCCATTGGGTCTCCCCTCTGCAGGTGTCTCCACTCGGCTTCGCTAAGCAGGCCCACCGTTCCGCCACTCGCGCATCATCACTCTTCCTTCGGCTCGCCTCCAAGTGTAAGGACAGCTGTATCGGGCAAGGGGGGGTGGGGGGGATCGCCACGTTGACCCCTGCCCACTCCCGCACTCCGCAGCCTGTTATTCAGCAGCTCTGTGGCTAAGGCTGCACTCTCTCCGCTTCCCCATGATGGCGACTGCGGGCGTCACTCCGGGCCCCCGCTCACTGTGCACCATGCGATTTCCTGCAGCCAGCCCCCCCGCGCTGATTATAGCAGCTGCTGCAGTCTGGCCCTCTAGCACCCAGGGCAGCCAACGCTCAGCTGATCTCTGGCCAACTCGATCAGCCAGTCTTCACTCCCGCAGCCGCCGCCCCGCCGCGCTCCACTTCTGCTCCTGCCACGTCTCAGCCAGGCAACCTGCGGCTGGGGCCTCCCGGCCGTGTGATCGCCGCAGCCCGCCGCTCCAGAGTGCTCCTGCTGTGTCCCCTGTATGCTGCCTCCAGTACCCAGTTTCTATTGGCACATCGCGCCTGCCAATGGCGGCCGAGTCTCCTCCGGTTTAGGCCCTTCACGGCCCGAGTGTCGGCGAGTTATGGGGGTGCCGACTGTCTCAATCGCCCCTCCCGCTATCTCCGCAGCTTGGGCCGCCCTCCGGGTGTCACTGCCTCGTCCCGTTCCAGAGCCTGGGTTGTGAAAACGGGGGTTGGCGGGGATGGGCCGCGTCCTTGCAGTCCCACAGGCCGCACGCACAGCGACGCAAGTCCGTCTGTGCGCGCACTCCAGGCCGAGGATTAGCGGCCCAACGCCACTCCCAGCTCCGCCGGTCGCCGCTCCGTCCTGTCAGCGTCTATCAGCCCAGGAGTCGCGTCGCTGGGTAGCACACTGCGCCCGGCGCCAGGTTCTCTGCATTGGATGCAGTCTTAAGGCGTGTGGGGCCGGATAAATCAAGGATTGGTATGCTGCGTGCCGGAGCCCAGGGCTCAAGCAGCCATCTTTGCTGCGAGCTAAGCTCCGCCCCCCGTGCTTCATCATACTTGCCGTGCCGCAAGAGTATTTCTTGTTAGGATCCCTTCTCGATAGGACTCTTTTGCAAATCTTGCATGTGACCAAGGTGGCATTGGTTTTATTCTGCCCCTCGGGAAAAGTAAAAAATCTCCATACCACTGAAGAGAAACGTTCTTTGCATGGTAACTCCGGCAAAAATTCATCCTCAGAAGTATTAGGTGATGCAGGTGATGCCTGCTGCCCTGAAGCCATTTTTTGTTGAAAAAAGTTAGAGCTGAGTGTAAACTTAGTCTAAAAAATCTTCTTCTCTCCAAAGAGGTGGTTATCCAAAGAAGCTCAAAGAAGAATGATTGAAATGGGTGGGGTCTTTCAGTAGTTAGAACAGGAAGTGTAATGAACCAATCAAATCTCTTTTTTTGCAGGTCACATGGGATCCGCGCAGCGTGCGCTTACGCAGCACGCACCCAGCGCGCATCCGCGAAATTGAATTAAAAAGAAATATAGGATTAGATGTCAAAATATATTAGTTTTAAGACTAGTTTAGAGTTTGTCTTCAATTAATATTCACATGAAATACATAAATATGTTTTTTTAAATGTTAAATACTTTGCGGGATCCGCGCACCCACCGCGTCATAGACGCAGATGATGCATCGCGGAAGCACGTAAACGTTGCGTTACGTACATCGAACGTGTCGCGTATAGGCTGGGAGTCGCGTACCGGTCGCATTGAAATCGCGCACTAACCACGTACCCGACGCATACCATGCGCGGATGCTATCGCGTAGGGATCGAGAACGGTGCGCTTAGGGTGCGCGTATCCAAAAACATGGAAAAAATATATATAAAATAAAGTTGTGCACATATAGTTAAAAAAATATTTTGAAAAATATAAAAAAATATGTTTGAAAAACCCATTAGGTTCAAATAATATTTTTTTATTTTTAAAAGAATTAATTGAAAAAATACATTTAAAAATGTTGATAAAAAAGTATTTTAAAAAAAATGTAATTAATGAAATGACACACTGAATTTGAAAAATATAGAAATCCAATCAAAATCTTTAAACATGATATCTTCAGAGATAAGTTATAGATAGGAATTAGCATTTAAAAAACCTTTGAAATTCACTGAAAAAACCATAGGTTTCAGGCCTGATATAGCTAGGAATTAGCATTTAAAAAACCTTTGAAATTCACTGAAAAAACCATAGGTTTCATGCACGTTATAGTTAGGAATTGGCATTTAAAAAACCTTCGAAATTCACTGAAAAAACCATAGGTTTCAGGGGTGTTATAGTTAGCTGGACATTTCCCTCATACAAAACCCTAGAAATTCCCCTGTTATAGTTAGTTCAGCTAACTATAACTCGCGCCCCCGCAATGCACTGCTGATGACGTCACATATTACATCACTCATGACATGGTCAGTGACATCACTGATGACATCACTCATGACATCTCAAATGACATCACTGATGACATCACTGATGACGTCATCCATGTGATAAATTAGTGCACCTTCTCACACCCTAATATAACCTTTGATACACCGACTCAAAATTTCAGACGGCCATTTTGACAACCATCGATACTCCAATACCAATAACTACACACCCACTCATTGACTTTTAGGTCTACATACATGTCCATCACTCACCTGCACAGTCACTCATACTTACAGTCACTCTGTGCATTTATACACCTATATAGACACTCACACACCGCCAATCATCCATTGAGGTACTGACACATCTAGTCAGTCATGCAAATAATTAATCACAGTCCAATTTACTCACCTATACAGTTAAACACACTCAAGTTCACTTACTCATAAAAATACTAACAAATTCTGTGTCTTCCTGCAGAAAAACAAACAGCACAGGACACATATATCCTTGCACTATGGCGCATACAGGCACTCCCAAAATGACACATTCCCACTTATAGATAGTTATATACTCTTACACACATATACACTGCGTTTCACATATGTAGTTACTGACACATGTACAACTGAGATATACATTCAATCACTAACACACCCTTACATACAGTCACCCAACCATACAGTCCATCACAGATGCACTCTTAAAACCATGCACCCACTGAATCACCCACTCACACATCTAGTCACAGAGTCACACACACCCTACCCACACAAACACTCAGGCACCTATACAGATACTCAGACAACCAATCAATAACCCATATAGACACTCATATAGCTATTCACAAAACCATGCAGCCACTTATACACCCACACACAGACACATACAGACATTCACACAGTTTAGTCACTAGTCTGCAGTAAGATACATTTAATGACTCACTTATAGAGTCAGTTGCGCACCTAGAAAATCATCCATTCACACACTTGTACACCCACTTATTCTTCAACAGGCCTTTCTCTATATATATTAAACATATTAAAACTGTTCAGAAACCCATACTCAGTGAATGATGTCACATATTACATCACTCATGACATGGTCAGTGGCATCACTCATGACATCACTGATGACATCATCCTTGTGATAGAGTGGTGTCCTTCGTGACGTTGACGCGCTTCCTCCGGAAGCTCCCACCTTTGGTCGCCATCTTCAGATTATTTTTTCCGCCGTTGGGTCTGGATCAACAGGAAGGAGCTCCAAGAACTTTGGAGAGAAAGATCGGAATAGATCACCGGAGAAGACACTGGAGACCAAGTAAGAAGAAACTCGACTAGAGTTCAGAGAACTTCGAAGAATTCGACGTTTTTCGAAGGAGAATGCGCGTACAGGGGGCTCCCTGGGCGTGGTGATGGACAAGACTCCGTTCAAATTCTGCGCAAACTGCCACCACAAGTACGCGCAGAAGGACCAACATCCGGTTTGCAATCTCTGCCTGCCGCTCGACCATCGAAGCGAGGACTGCAACGCCTGTGCAGCGTTCACCCCGAAGACTCTCCAAGTAAGGGAGAGACAGAGAAGAGCAAACTACAACATGCAGGGGATGCCCCCATCGCTACGTGACTTGAGACTCTCCAGCGGAGAGGAAGACAACGTAGCAGTAGGACCAGAAGACGTCGTGGTCGTTGAGGTCAAAAAGAAAACATCGAAGGAGGTAAGAGAGTCGTTGAACACTAAACCCTCCACTGATACTCGCAAAGGCGAGCCAAAGTCCTCGAAAGGAGCAGGGCCGTCGAAGCACTCGACGTCGACTACTGCATCCAGGGACAAACAGTCCGTCGGATCCTCTGAGAAAGACCACCAGACGGCGAAATCCCAAGACAAGGGAAAGGCGCCAAAGAGCAGCCACGAAAATGAGGCCTCGATGTCGAAAGGCGAAGGCCCGAGAAAGGTTTCAACTTCGACGTCGACAACCGCGAAGAGGAAGGTCGAGGCCTTCGAAGCCGATCACTCGGCAGAGATGGAGAAGAAAAGAAAGAGGCTCGAAGCCAAAATGGCTAACATCTTGCAATACAAGAAAGACTTCGACGAAAAGCTAAAATCCTACAGCATACCGTCGAAGACTACACCCGAAACAGGAAAGGGCTTTGAGGAATTCTAAGCGCCGAACACACCTGAACCTGGAGAGGAACAGGAAGAGGACCTGTACTACGGGACAGACGAAGGGGAAGAAGATGAGACTTACCAAGAGTCGACTTCTTCGGAGACTCAAGACTTGCCGTGGGAAGATCTCGACGCCGAATCACCGGAAGAGGGCGTAGACTCATTTCCGTCGAGGCCTTCGCCGCCGGACGACATAGGGATCTACAATCAAGTCATCAAAAGGGCGGCTGAGATGTATGGGGTGCACTTAGAGGAAGAGAAACCCCAGTCTTGCTTCCTCTTGGAGACCTTGCTGCCTTCACAAACTAGAAGCCAGTTCCTGCCCATGCTCCCAAGTGTGCTGGACCAGGGGAAGGAGGCATTCAAAGAGCCTGCCATGTGTAGAGCTGTGACTCCACGAGCAGAGACGAAATATAAACATTCTTCGAAGGACCCCATGTTCATCAGAGGGTCAGTACCAGCCAACTCCATCATTACATCCACAGCTCGGAAAAGAGCAAATATACCCACAAACTCTGGCCCTCCACCAGACAAAGAAAGCAAGAGGATGGACATGATAGGTAGGAAGATGGAAAGGAGTGCAGCCATACAATGGTGCATCGCCAACTCAAATGCGCTCATCAACAGACACGCATACCAGCACTGGGAAGAAGTGGGAGAACTGCTCAAGCATGTACCAGAACAATACCAGAGAAGAGCAAGCCACCTGGTAGAAGAGGGGAAGAACATGGCTAATACATGTTTAAAGTCAGCCCTGGACGCAGCAGAGACATCGAGCAGGCAGATGATGCTGGGGATCACAGAAAGGAGACATGCCTGGTTAAGAATTTCGGGATTCAAGAATGAGGTGCAAAACAACATCCTCAACACACCGTTCAACGGGGAACAACTGTTTGGAGCACCAGTTGATGAAAAGCTGAACCAGCTGAAGAAAGATAACGAAACAGTAAGATCTATGGGGGCGCTGCAGTTCCGAGGTATGAGAAGAGTTCTGGTTGATACAATCGGTTTTCCAAAACTCTAATGACGGAAGCATGGACGGGGGGAATCCTTCCTCGTTCTGATTTCAAAAGATGTCTTGCTTAGAATCACGCAAAAGTCTGCCGAGGTCAGAGACGCGTCTCAACCAGAACGCCCTTACTACGATAAAACACGAGTATCGTGGGATTTCTAAAACTCACGAAGGGTCTTTTTATGCAATAATTAACTGTCCTGAAGATGGTCTGACGGACTTCTGCCATCCAAGACCGAAACGTCGACTCCATCATCTATTTTCGCAATATTCGATACATACAGTTGATTATTTTCTCAATAATGAGATTGGTCTCTGTTAAAACTATACTGAAATAGATGTCTCTTGATGAAATGTGGATCTGATGTAACCCGCTTCTCATGATTTATTGCTCAAACCAATGGTTCTTATGTACTCCTTTTTATTCTGATTTATACATAAAAAGATTTGTGTTCATTTCACAAAAAAAGAATTCCCGTGTGTGTACTCTTTATATTTGATGATTGTTCTTGTTGATAAATTTACTGCTGGTGTAAAATTTGTTTAAATACACCTACCAAATAATGTGTTGAGAAATACAACCAAGTAATTACTTTTTTCACAAACAAAATCCCTTGTCGGCACGTTTACCCTTTCAATCTATCCGCCCAAGCCCTCAAGGGTATATTGGGTTTGCCCTCCATTTGGTTCTGGCAGCAGTCTGGCTGGTAAAAGCAAGCTCATACCACAGGTGCAGGAAGCACATAGAGATAGTGTTACAGCCCTGGCACAACTGGGGTTTTCAATCCATTGGGAGAAGACTTAAATAGAACCAGAACAACTGAAGAGGTTCTTAGGGGCAGAAATCAACACCATACAATGCACGGGGATTCCATGTTCAAAGAGGACTCTGGCTATATGCAAGGAGACGCGTCTTTACCGCAAGGGGCAAGCTCTGACAGTGAGGACTGTGAGCAAACTGATGGGGATGATGGCATCATGCATACATTTGGTACCAAATATTCGCCTACACATGAGGCCATTCCAAGAATGGATCCAGCAGCAATGGTCACATGCGACAGGGAGTTGGGAAGATCTAGTGGTTGTCACACAAACAGTACAGCAAGAAATAGCGTGGTGGAACCAGAAGAACTTAGCACAGGGGAGAACATTTACACAACCAGCTCCAACTGTAACCATTACAACAGACGCCTCCCACAAAGGGTTGGGGAGCGCACACAAACAACCTCAAAGTAAGAGGGTTGTGGGGACATCAGGATGCAATAAAGCACATCAACTACCTAGAACTCAAGACAGTGTTCCTAGCCTTAAAGGCCTTTCAGAAACTGCTGTACGGGAACAGAGTACTGATACAAACAGACAATACAACTACCATGTTCTACATCAACAAGCAAGGAGGGACACATTCAGTGACACTCTCACGGCTAGCGCAGGAAATATGGAGATGGGCAATCCCCAGAAAGATAGACCTATTAGCAATACATCTACCAGGGAAGGACAATGTAGAGGCAGACTGGCTCAGCAGACAGACGTCAGCATCCCACGAATGGGAGATCAACCAACAGGAAATCCAGAAGGTATTCCACAAATGGGGGACTCCAAAAATAGACCTCTTTGCAACACACCAAAGTGCAATATGCCAAAACTTCGCATCCAGAGTACCGTCCAAACAGTCCCTGGGGAATGCGCTATGGATAAGCTGGTCAGGGACATTTGCATACGCTTTTCCACCAATACCACTACTACACAGAGTGCTGAACAAGTGCAGGATCAGCAGCATGACGCTCATCCTGATAGCACCCCAATAGGCCAGGCAAACATGGTTCTCACACATCATGGAGATGTCACAAACGCACGCACACAGGTTCCCCGCCAGAAAGGACCTGCTATCAATGCAAAACGGAAGAGTACTACACCCAGAACCAGAACACCTCAGCCTAGCTGCATGGCTCCTGAGGACCTAGAGTTCGCCCACCTCAAATTACCGGCAAGTACGATGGCGGTACTCAGAGAGGCAAAAAGACCGACCACAAGGAAGTTCTACATAGCAAAGTGGAAAAGATTCACCAAATGGTGCATTAGGGAAAATCTGCAAACAAAGATTACTAAGGAATCAACAGTACTAAGATACTTAACGCATCTACTGCAAAACAAGCTAGGCTACACGTTCCTAAGGGTCCATTTATCGGCAATTGTGGCTTACACAAGAGGAGAAACAGTAAGAAGTTTCGTCACATCACAGGTGGTAAAAAGATTCCTAGAGGGTGCAAAAAGGATCGCTCCTCCAGGCAGAATGCCAGCACCAGCATTGAACCTCAATATAGTGCTCACACAGCTAATGAAAGCACCATTTGAGCCTATTCACAGAGCTACACTGCATATGCTCACACTAAAGACAGCCTTCCTAGTGGCTATCACATCACTACGAAGAGTGAGTGAATTGCAAGCGTTAATGCTCCAAGAACCCTACCTGCAAATACACAGTGATAGGATTGTCATGAGAACGGACCCGCATTTAATGCCAAAGGTGGTGTCTAAGTTCCACATCAACCAGACAGTTCAAATACCAAGTTTTTTCCAAAAACCGTCCACGAGCACAGAAAGAGCCTTACACACACTGGACGCCAGGAGGGCAGTGATGACCTATATGGAAAGGACAAAAGAATGCAGAAAAACAAAGCAATTTTTTGTATCCTTCGCCAGCAGTTTTTTGGGACGACCGGTTACCAAAAATACCATTGCATGATGGATTGCGCAAACCATTCTGCTTTGCTACAAGCAGGCAGCTCAGCCGTTGCAAGGAGCAGTTCATGCTCACTCAACAAGGAAGAAAGGAGCAACAATTGCGTTTCTAGCAAACATATCTATCCAAGACATTTGCCAAGCAGCAACATGGTCTTCAGTGCATACGTTCACTAAGCACTACTGTGTGGATATCCAAATGAACAAAGAAGCGCAAGTGGGACAGAAGGTCTTACAACACATTTTCAGTAACCAGTGATCATCTTCCACCCAACCTCCACTATGAGAAGAAACCGCTACAAATTCGATGCACAGCATAGTGAATCCGGAAAGATTCACGCTGCAAAACGTATAGTTTCTTACCTGTCGGTGTAGTTTTGCAGCTTGAAGACTTTCTGGATTCACTAGCGAACCCACCCTCCTCCGCCAGAAAGATGAGACAGGAGGATAAAAGGGGGGGTAGAAGGTGAAAAGACTTTACAAGGATAAAATAAGAAAACAAAGAGAGAAAAAAGAATCCGAAGATGGCGACCAAAGGTGGGTACTTCCAGAGGAAGCGCGTCGACGTCACGAAGGACACCAAATGGTGGTATGTCGACGCCCACCTGGGCCACGAAAAACAAAAAACAAAGAAGAAATACTACAATTCCGAACCCAACCACTAGATGGCGGAATAATGCACAGCATAGTGAATCCAGAAAGTCTTCAAGCTGCAAAACTACACCGACAGGTAAGAAACTATACGTTCCCTCCTTCAAGGAAACACTAAAAAGTACAACCAAAACCAAGGACTCTCCCTTCCTAAATTCTCCCAGAATATAAGGCAGTTCACATTTCTCTAAATTCTGCTGGAACTCTTTGCAGTATGTTTACCTTTTTTAGAGCTCCACTCCACACTCTTCCTTCCCATTTTATGAGGTCCCAACAGTGTTAGACTGACCTATAGGGCAATCAGGCAGTGCCTGAAAGGCTGGTCTGGTATGAGGAGGGGTTATGGTAATACGGCCAGCTCTTCAGGCGCTGCGTTGTAAAGGTCGATGCTTTGTAGTACATGTGTTGTAAAGGCATGTGTAGTTGACTGATGTTCAACACTATTCTGCACGCTTGGACATGTCGGCTCCCGATCCGTGCAGTTAGAGTGAAGTGAGTGGGCTTCTTGAAGCGCCACAAAGACCTATTTATTTTGTTATTGGCCTAGGAACTGTCTGGTGAAGGTTAAACAAGATAGGTGTCCAGTGAGCATTTATAAGAGAGGTGGGAGAGTCCTAACCAGTTTCACAAACGTCTTGTGTGTTTGGGTGATAGATAGGTATTAAAATATAACCTTCCTATAGTTTTTTTTTTTTTTTTAAACAAATTTTTATTGATTTTCGAAAGAAGCCATATGAACAGCCCCATGGGCAGTACAGAGAAGCAGTTGGGAAGGTAATATGCATTACAACCACAAACATTAGCATTCCTGAGGACCTCCCAGAGCCGGCTGCAATCAAGGATTCCCATCAAGGAGCCCCCATTAGCAGTCTGTTGGTCCCCCACAAATGGTAAATCCATCTTACTGATTGTTCTCCAAGTGCAGCATTTATAGAGAGGCCTGGAGCAGGTAGCTATATTTTGGTTCCCAATTACAGTTTTGACTGGAAGCAATCCTTCCTGTTAGGAAAGAAGGGGGATATCTGCCTGGCCCCTCAAGAAGGGCCTGGTCTCCATACTACCTGTACATCTCCTCCAGGGCCTGGCCTACCTAAGTCCAAACCTATTTATACCCAAGTAAAAGCCTATAGGCCAGAAACCAAATTGATGGCTAAAAAGCCAGCTATCGCGGAAACGGTGGAACATTCATGTTGCCAGCTACACCGTTTTAAAGTGCTGGGGTGTGTTTTAGTTGCTAAATTAATTAGGTAAATCCAGGATTCTAAACTTGACGAGTAAGCTGCGTGTTTCTCGTCAAATCACGTTTTTCTCCCCTTGGCTCAAAGTTTTCGTCCCGCCTAAATGTGTGAAATACATCGGTACGATGGGTTCTGCAGTGCCACACACACTCACGGGCCGCATCCTATCCCTGGTTTCTAGAATCTGTTCTCAACCAGGCCACCCACTTCACAAGACCTACCACGCCTTCCAGATCAGCGGCGTCACTATGGGGGTGCGGGGGGTGCGGACCGCACCGGGTGACACCCTCACACGGGGTGACACCAACAGGGCCGGTGTGTGCAGTGCAGAGCAACCTAACCTTTCAGGAAGAGGAGGTGCCTGTGCGCAGTGTGCACTGTCTCCTCCTCCACCGCGTCTGCGCGCTTCTCTAGGCAGTGGCGTCACTTGAGACTCTAGGCCCGGGTGCAGGCGGCTGATGTCATTCCGAATCCCGCATGCACATTGGGCCCTAAAAGTGCGCATGACTGGCATCACGAGTGACGAGGAGGAGCAGAGGTTGACCACCCGTCTCTGGGCCGCCATAATTTAATTTTATACCAAGGTTAGCCGCCGACCGGCGTAGCCCCCCCGCTGTCTGCCAACACAGCAGGTGAGTTTCTCCGGCAGACCGGCACCAATTGATTAATGGTAATGGGTCAGGTGGCGGTGAGTGGTGGTCAAGCCGTTATGCTGCCTGTGCGATTAATGGTCATGGGTGGGTGGTGGCGGTCAAGCGCAAGCGTTTATGCTGCCTGTGCGATGCAATTAATGGTCATGGGTCAGGTGGTCAAGCGGACGCTGCGGACCGGTTATGCTTATGCTGCCTGTGCTGTGTGTTGTTGTGAGTGTCGACTTTTCACTTTTGTGACTTCTTGAGCAGGGCGCAGCGCGGAGGGCGGAGGCAGTGCGTAGCAAGGTGGCCTGCCTCTCTGATCATGATTACTGCCTCTCTGATCACTGATTATGTCGTCTTCGAGCTGTGGGCCCATCTTTTGAGCTGTCGGGACTCGGGAGGCCTGCGAAGAGATGACTTTCAGGCACAGCAGCTCTGTGTACCTGCCGAGGCCTCTCGCCTGCTATCGCGGCAGTTCCTATCTGACTCTTACTGAAAACAGTGGCTGCAAGACGGGGTTCTCACTCTCTTTCCTCTCCTTTCTTTTATTTGCACCCCTGTGAAATGGATCCAAAAAAGAAAATCACATTTGCTGGAAATCAATGTCGTATTTTTCTGACATTTAATTCCAAAGTGCAGCATCGGGAATAAAAGTTTAAAATTATGAAAAATAAATAACTAAATAAAGTAAGACAGAGTGGTAGCAAACTGGCCAGATTGATTTTATTCACACCCAAACACATTAGCGCCACTTTTACAGAGTTTGCCAGTGAAGCGCTATTTTTGTTGTCTTGGCTTTGTTTTCCCTGTGGTAAGAACTAGTGCACCAATCCTGGAGGTACAGCAATGTGAGGATTGAAAAACAAAATTTGTACTGCTACTCTGCATCTAGGGATGTTGTCTTTTTTACCATACTGCTTACGTTTTGTAAGGATATAAGCAATGGCCATTGCAATGGGTCCATTCAGGGCCCTGTAGTCATGTCCTTAACTTTTCAGGCAAAAGCACTCACTGATTTCTGAACAGTGAGTGTAAACGCGTTAAGGTAACCATGTTGTTCCTGCTTACATTTCACATGGTTTGTAAAATTTTGCATCCCCTATGATTGTTTGCTTTTTCCAGGATGCTGTCACTTTTTTTTTGTAAATGTAGGCCACATATTGCTCTTGCCCAGTGTGTAATTTAAATTGAGCCGCATCCAGGTGTTTATAGCTGGCAACAATTGGGTTGTAGTTGAAGGCAGTCTGAGTTTTTCTCAGTGGGACAGTATGGTGTTCAGTGGGGGAGAGGATGTGGCACTATGGCCAGAGCTGCTGAATTTGGAACTGGGGAACCAGGTTCAGCCTTAATAACCAGTCCGCCAGACCACTCTCGTGAGAGAGCACTATCTCATGCTAGACCTTAGAAGGCTTCGCAAGACATTAGAAGCCCCGGAGTTGTAGCACCAGCAGGTGGACCCTAGCATGACAAGTGTAGGTTAACTTTCAAGGCTTGTCCACCACTGTTCATACTGAAGTTCACCTCCAGTCTTGAGGGCAGGCCTATGAAGCAGCACACCCTAGAACAACAGTGACCCTGTCACTGAGATCACAGGACCCTTGAGAAGGGCCAGCTCTAGGGCGGTGCAACCGGTGTGACAGCACCAGGTGCTGACTTTAGGTGGAGGCATCATTTTTGCAAGTATATTATGGTTTTAAAAGCGCTTGCTGCCTCCTTCCTGGCCTCCAGCAATTTTCGGTAACAATAAAAATGTCATGATGACTCTGGTGATTAATGTTCTTCGTAGAGAGAGATCAGAATTCTGTCTAATGGAAGATTTGACTTGTGGAAAGGTAGCTAAGAGGGTTAATGATTCTGTATGGTCCCGTTATTTGCCAACTGTGTCCACTGGCGGACTCGGAGCGGAGGAGGTCCATGAGGTAAGTCGTGAGGGGGTGACACCAGCAGCAGTCCGTGGAGGGAGTTCCGTGGGGCGGAAAGGCGGGGCGGGGTTGGGGCAGGGTGGGGGGTACTAAACACCGGAACATGGATAATTGGAGGTAAGTAAACAATTAAATAAATAAAACGAATTTTGTAGCGCGCGCTGCACCGCATTTTGTGATGCAGGGCGCGCTATGACATTCGTTTTATTTATTTAATTTTTTACTTACCTCCAATTATCCATGTTCCGGTGTTTAGTACCCCCCACCCTGCCCCACCCTGCCCCTCCCCGCCCTTCCGCCCCACGGAACTCCCTCCACTGCCCGCTGCTGGGTGACACCATGAGTTACCCGCACCAGATGACACCAACCCTAGTGACGCCTGCTCCCACTGCAGAAAGATGGTGTTTGTAAAGTGCTTCGCTGGTGAAATGCGAGGCCCTTTGGGCTGTGCGCGGGCGGGAGGTAAACAGAAATGCTTCCTTGTGGAAGGGAGGCATTGCTGGTGCTCCTCAGGAATGCCTTCCGCCAGTGTTGGCCCACGCATGCCTGCCTACCCCAGTGCGCCCATGCGGAGCAGCGCTGTTCAGGCTCGGCTGCAGGCACCGCCCACCACCACAAGCCTGCACAGGTGAGGTAGCCGTCCTGGCAGAAGGAGGGGTGTCTCCTGGGAGCAGGAGCGTGCACGAGAGCTGCCACCGTCTCAGCGCATTCACCTCTTCTGAGGGGTGCTGGGCTCCAGGAGCCGGCCTCACTGGATTCGGGACCTCCTCAGGTAGGAAGCAGTGCTGAGGGAGCTGGGCACACAGGGTGGTGTAAGAAAGCAGTGCTGAGGGTGCTGGCCACAAAGGGTGGTGTAAGGAAACACTTCTGCGGGTGCTGGGCACAGAGGATGGTGTAAGGAAACAGTCCTGATGGTGCTGGGTACAGAGGGTGGTGTAAGGAAGCAGTGCTGAGGGTGCTGGGCACAGAGGATGGTGTAAGGAAACAGTCCTGATGGTGCTGGGTACAGAGGGTGGTGTAAGGAAGCAGTGCTAAGTGTGCTGAGCACAGTGGGTGGTGCACTCTTGCAGGCGTGCCTCTCATAAGCTGGGAGACCAGAGGACACGCACAAGTGCGAAGAGGACACCATTTATACCAGTAATCACGATGGGTGACGTGTGTAGTCTGCTGAAGTACCGCGATGTCGTGACAGTGAAAGGGCGCTCCACCAGCAAACCACCACTGCTCCCTGTCCAATTGAGCAAGAGAGCCTGCGTGCAATGGTCAGCGAAGCGTCTATATAAATACATTTATTCAGCCGTATTCACTCATTCACGGGATCCTTCCAGAAACACGGGAGCTGCTGAATCCGGGCAGGGGGGAGTCAGTCTACCAGAGAGTTGTGTTCGGGTGCCTGATAAACTGCAGTTTATATTTGTACTTATTGTTTTTGCAACGCCGGATCATCCGGCCACTGAATTCAATGGACCGAAGACTCTCCGAGCAGCAGTGGGCTAAGGTGACAGGGACGGACGTATGAGGGGATCCCGCGCTGGAAGGTATGAGGAACTCACTCTGGACATGGCCATTGACCAGGAATGGGAAAGGGCATTTTGGAGTGGCTACCGGCCGTGCGCGTGCCAGAGGAATGGCTGTCTATGGGAAACAGTCCAATCTGTGACCCGGGTAGGTACTTGACAGAAGGGTGGTCCCGGGTCCAATAGGCTTGTGCCTATAAATGGCTGACAGGGTTGGGTCAGCGTCAGTGTCTGTCTCGTCACAGATTTCTTTAGTGGGCAGTAGGCATGAAAGTCCAGTGGGGCTAAAGGTTGGTCATTTGGAAGCCACATTGTACCTGCCAGGAAGCAGCAGCGGGGTCATTGGGGTCTAGCTACGGCTCTGTGATTGGACCGAATCTCCGAGTTCTTTTGGAGATCGGCTCCTTCCGGTGCTTGACACTGATGGTTACACTCGCCCCTATAAGATTTACATACAGTTAATTGCCATCAGGGCACCTTTTCCACATGGCCACCCTGCCACTGAACGTGCAGGACACGAAGGGGGGGGGGGGGGTGGCTGGATTACACTCTAATTAGATATTGAACTGCAACTGTATTTACTGATAAGTAACTTGATTTCAGATCTGTTACATTTTGCAGTTTTCCATGGTCGACCTGGTAAACGCATTTCCAGTTCAATTCATAGGGGGTCCATGTATCTGCAGCGTTTACCTCGAGTAACACTAACACGTATTTTAAAACGTGTGCACACTTTAAAGTCAGACCCGTTCAACGCGCTGCCGCCTCTGGTGGAGGAAACCAGGGTTCGAGCCTTGTGGTCGCGTCCACATCCTGTGATTCAGGGCAAATCACTTAATCTCCCCGTGCCTGAATGTGTAATGTAAATACGGTGCTATGTAAAGCGCTCCAATACCTTCGGGTTGAGTTCGCGCTATATAAATATGCAACAAAAAAAAGGAGTGAATGGGCGTGGGCAGAACCCCGGATACCTCTGGCACAGTCACAATCGCTCTCTGATCATAAACCGTTCGACGTTAGAGAGCTGTTAACAGTAACTTTTCCCTGAATTTCCCATTAGCAGCCTAAGCTGTTTGCAGGAGATAAGACCTGTGTAATTGGATCAGTCGTCAGCGCAGCCCCTCCCCCAGAGGGCAGTGTTTGCATACAATTGAAGTCACCTTGATTGGCGCCGTTTCTGTTTCTTTTGAGAAGTCTCCGGGGAGTCTGTTTGCTGGGTGTTGAAGGTTTTCTTGTCGGTTCTGCCCTGCACCTCTCGGTGTAAAGTTTATGGCTCTTTTAGTAAACACCTCCTTGTTCTTGTTTACTGGTGCCCATGCCGCGCCTCCGTCTGAAATGGGCACTTCTGCCAGACAGGCGTCCTGCTGCTTTGCTTTCAAAATGGTTGGAGGGAATAGACGCCTCCGTCTTTTGTCCCAGACATGTTCATTGGGAACCCCTCTTTTTCCAGTTTTCGTCTTTATCCTCATAAACTGCAGCAGTTCGAGCTGGGAAGCTTTACATGACATTCATGTGATCGCCCAGCCATCTGGGATTAAGCAGCCCCGTCACTTCCGGCGCCAGGATTTCTCTCAATGGTGTTGAAAAGAAACTACACCTGAAGGAAAATTAATTTTATATTTGCACTCACCATCACTCTTTAACTCACTAGGCTAGCACGTTCGTACACCAGGAACCCCATACACTCAACAAACGAGAACCGCACTTAGTGAGAGTGAATGGAGTAACAGGGAGATTTCTTGACGCTGTATTTATGTTCGAAATAATTTTCTGTTCATGGAAGTCGGGGTGGAAAGAATTCTTGGGATTACGGACAAAACGTTTGCAAGTGACACATCTGCCGCGTAGAGTTCATTTACGACACTAAAAAAAAAACTTTCTAAAGACGTTTTTAGGATTTGCCTGTAGCACAAACAAGAGAGATGGGTGTCTTTTGTGGGAGGTGTGTGAAAACGCTGCTGCCCTATATCTATATGAAGGGTCTTTCTCAGACTCACTCAACACTTTGCTAACTCTGTGAGTGTATGGCAAATGAGTGATGCTGGGCTTGTAGTCCAATGCTAGAACAGTGAGATGAAGAGTACTTGGTCTAGTAGTAGAGCTGAGTGATGCCGGACTCATAGTACAGTAGTAGATCAGTGAGATGAAGAGTACATAGTCTGGTAGTAGAGCTGAGTGATGCCAGGCTTGTGGTCCAGTGGTAGAACAGTGTGATGAGGAGTACGTGGTGTGGTTGCAGACAGGGCTTTGAGTGGGATTAAGAAACTGGGGGGGTCGCTCAAAGGGGCGTGGCCAACGTAATTAAGGGCGTGGCTTAAAAACACATCAGCTAAAAATCTGTGTTTAGCACAGTGTGCCGCCCAACTTGTATTTTGCTGTCCCTGTCATTGCGTTTAGATATATGATACAACAAGTCACATCATACCTACAAGTCAGGACTATTGGCTTTGTCAATGGTTGCTAGTTGCATAAGCAGCAGCTATGGCTTGTATATAATAGTGAAAAAGCTTCCACTTAAGCCCTGGTGCCACCACGACAATGTTGCTGCTCCTGAGTTTCAAAAAGAGATGGGAAATCCAGAGAGAAAATGACTCTCTTTAAAGGATTTCCCTTCCTCTACAACGCTAACCACGCGCACATCGACGTGCCTGCTGTCACTGCAATCCAGAAAAAAAAACCGGACCGCCTGTGCCAGAGCACAAAACAGAGCCCTATAGAGACCCGTTTCAAGGCCCCCATAAAAAATCTGACAGTGCTCAGACCCGGTAAGACCCGGCCCACTTAAAGCCCTGGTTGCAGAGCTGAGTGATGCAGACTTGTGGTCCAGTGAGAGCAGTGTGATGAAGAGCACATGGTCTAGTAGTAGAGCACATGGTCTGGTAGTAGAGCTGAGTGATGCTGGCTTGTAGCCCAAGGTAGAACTGTGTGATGCCGTACTGATGACTTAATGGTAAAGCTTTACAATGGGAGAGCGTAATCTGGGTTCCCATTATCTGGATGTCCTGTGGACATCTCTGAGCAAAACCGAACAAGAAGTCTCATCGAGTGCCTGTATCTTATGCTCTCCGTACCCCCAGGAACGGTTCTTTACATTATGGATGATCTTCTTTCTAAGCTTCCAGGTGGTGTCATCTTTAACTCTATAAACTTTTTTCAGGCACTAAAATCAGCGTTGCCTGAGAGGAAATACATGTTATGAGAAGGGGCAAAGTCCAACTGCAGAGTAGAACTGTCAATATTATTATTTCTTGCCATTGGTGTAGCACGCAACCGCCACTCGTGTAGCCACTTTTGCAGTGAGGAGCCTCATCAAGCCTGGCTGGCTGACATGTGTCTCATGGACTTTAAACTGAGAATGCTTCCCAAAGGTGAGATTATTTTTGTAGACCCAGAATTGAACAACATACACGGAGGAGCACAAGGATGTACGGTAGTTGGCACCTTCATAACAGATCAAGCAAAGTACTGTAAAGTAAGCCAAAGTGGGTACGCCAAGTGACATTGACCGAGTTTTTAGTTTCACCTCTAATCACGGGAAAGTGATGCCCTGTGCCAACAGATGAGACTTCTGTTTACTTGCAGTGGATAAGGCACAGAACGTGGGAAGGAAATTGCCCTGGCTTCCTCCAGCTCAGTTGACCATATAGATGTCATACAAGGGTAAAGGAACGGAGAAGGTAATTTCAAGAATACAGAGTTCTTCCAGGGAAGTCAGCGTGGTTTTTGGCAATCACTTGGGTTTTAATGTCTATACACAATGGATGATGTTTATAAACATTATATTTCTACACCATCCAGCTGAAAATTTCAGGACATTCAGCACAACTCTGTGTATGCAGCTGTCCTATAGTTTACGCACTGACTTAGATAAGATGTCATATACTGATCCAGTCTGCCTACGTATTATCCACAGCCATCAAGTCTTAAAGTTGCCTTTAGCTTTTCTCATAGATCTGTATTGATCTCTGTGATGCATGTTATTGAGCATGTGTAGATGTAATATTAAGTTCGCTTCAGTGGGCTTGCAGTACAGAAATAGAAACAAAAAGTCAGCGTACAAAGTAGAAAAGTAAGCATTTACATTCCACAAAAAACAGAATACACCAAAAAGTCCAAACAAGCAGTCAACAAAACCACATTGATTAGTGTGGAGATAGGGAGAGGGTGGGGTTATTTATACGGGTTAGCATTAGAGTAAGGTATGGTGTGAGGGATGAGGTAACAAGTAAGGGGTAAGATTAGTAATGGGGCAAGAGATGGGAACAGAACATGAGGCTTGGTTTTGTTTCGGGTAACTTTTGGATTTGGGCTAGAGTAAGGAAGTGGTGGCCGCTACTTAATGGGGTAGCGGGGGAAGAGGGGTAAATGAAAAACCCCAAAAAACACTTACCTGTAGGCTGGCCGCCACATCTCTGTCCTCTTCGGCTCTTCACTCGACTCAATGACCAGGCATCACACAGGCTCCCAGATTCCCCTAGCCTATCATGATGCTGTGTTACAGCAGCGTTGTGATTGCTCTGAGCACTGTGGTTCACAGTTGTGGCTGCTCTGGGCAGTAGTAGTGGAGGAGGGGATAAAAAAAAAAAGATCACTTAGCTGCCGGCCCCTGCCACTCCTCCGTCCTGTCCTAACGTGTGAACTGGAAGCGGGAAGCACCCAGGCTCCAATCACGATGCTGCTGTCACCATGACTTGGTTGAGATTATAGTAAGAGTTAGTGCTAGGATTGTGGTAAGGGATGGGTTTAGGTTATGGGATGGGGTTAGATGTCTGAAGATCAAAGTGATGATGTGAGAAGAAGCAGTGGTGGCTAACAGGGGCATGGGGGTTAGAAAATATAAAAAAAAACACTTACCTCCTTGCAGCTGTCTCCGTCATTCCTCACGAGTCCCGGAAGTTCAAAGGCTCCCCTAAGCTAATCATAACTCTGCAATGCAGTGTTGTGATTGGTCGGAGTGCTGTGGTTCCGTGCTCAGACAGAGACAGGGAGCCTATGCATGTTCTCCTCCCAGGCTGTGCATTACAGCCCGGTGGAGAACATGCAAAGTGTGCATGACTGTTTGGCTGGTCCAAGACGGCTGGGCAAACAGTCATGCGCACTTAGTATGCATGAACCACTCCTCTTCCCTGTGCCAACAGCCCAGCAGCAACGAAAAATAAAATAACAGTTATTACCATTTTACTTTCCCTTTTCCACTGCTCTGAGAGCAGTGGGGCAACGCTCCTCTGCCTTGGCGGTGGAGCCGCCCCAGAGAAGGTGCTGGAGAAGGGTGGTACAGGAGGTAGCATGAGAGCATCCCTTGTAAATGGCACAGGGTTAGGGTTTTAAAGGGAGTAACCGTTAAATGTTATAATAAAGGCTAATTAATGACATAGTACAGTGCCCAAATGTAGTAATAAACATTCTTTTTTACCGCAACGTTTTTGTATTTTCCATAGATCTACATTAGCCAGGCCTTGTATAACTCCACTTTTTTACCTCTCTGTGAGAAGTGGGCCTGGCATATGCTGTTCCTAGTTACCTTGCACCAGTCCAATTCGACTCTTATTGATGATAGGTTTAAGACAACCTTTAAAGAAAGCTATCCTAGTGGTAGCTGTGGAGAGCAGCCTTCAGGCTAAGTCTTGAAGGAGTGTTAAGCTTATTGTTTTACCATAATAACCTCTTGAATAACCAAATGAAAGAGTAGCCCACACAGGTATATATATAAAATATATGTATTTATTCTAGACAGAATCCCACAGTCACTTTATGTGACTAGTGGCAAAGTTACACTTCAAACAAGCATTTATAAACACAATAAATAGCACAGAAATCAATGGGCCCCAGGGGGGGACCAAACCATATACTAAAATAGTGGTATAAGAACCACGACAATTCTACAGGCAATGCCTAGGGCATTCAGGATCGCTTGCCTCTTCAGAATCCACCCACAGTTATGAGGAAGGGGACCCACGGGAGACACGTGCAGTGCAAAGAGCTGCTATCGGGATCGCAATGTTAGCCTATGGAGAATGTCGCGGTTTGAAATAAACAGATTAAAAATACTTCTAGCAGGAGTACAAAGTTAAAACTTTAGACTTAAGCTTTTGAGATGCCCACAACCCCGAGAGTACCGAGGTACCACTGTTACCTGCCCCAGGGAAGCCGATTGCATAGGTCGTTTCTGCTGTCGGGTCGCGGGCTGATTTTCAATGGGAAAATAGTCAAAAGTTCTGCTAGCCAAAAGCGTTGATGATGCCGTGAAGATCAAAGATATGAAGAATGTAGAGAAGAACCTGAAAGCAGAGGGGACAGAGTCTGGGTCACGGCAAAGTGACCAGGAGGCTCAAAGCAAGGAGCCCTTCGATGTCGGGTGCTTCAGGTGAGAGATGCTGTTGCTTGGATCTGCAGCCACGGGTTCAAGGAAGGCCAGCTTCCGGAGGGCGACTGTCCCACGTCGGATGAGGGTCGCTGCGGTGTTAGTGTCCGGATTGGATCCACTAAGCCTTGGCAAGCGCAACCCATGAAGAATAAACAAATCAGCTACAGTGCAGACCCACGAGGTCTGGGAGAGGTCTCCTTCGAGGAGACTGTAGAGCAGGCCTGGAGCAACCAGGGGAACTCTTGTTTTCAAAGATAGACCTCCGCTAGGGCCCACAAGTCGAGAGACAAGGGACCGCGGGAGGCGGCAATTTGGAGTGCGTAAAAGGGCACCCACGGGCCACCGGAGGGGGCTAGGGCGCTGGTCTTTGGCACAATTGCTGTAGAGTGGTTGGCTCGTAAACGGGCCAAAGCACAACTTCCCCACTGGTCAGGGTCGTGTGCTATGCAAGAAGAGGCCGGGGACTCGGGGTATTCGGGATCTCGGCACCCACGCGGTCCACGGTGCCCAAACTCGTTGAGCACACTCACTGGCCTCTGGGATGCGCTGGAAACCCACCTCAAGGGTTCTGGAAGTCGTCGAAGTTCGTGAGAACAGGGAAGTTCCAGCTGGGTCACTTGCAGTGTTTCAGGTGCCTGCCAAGCAGGGGGATAACTCCTTTATCCCAAGGGAGATTTCTTCCGTCAGCTGGGCAGCAGCTCGTCGAAGGTCGGTTCTGTAAAGTTCCAAATTAATCTGAGGCTCAGGGGCCACGTTATTCACCTTTATCCCCAAGATTAGGGGAGTGTCCAGAGTAGTGTCCACCAATGGCTGGTGAGGCGGGAAAGGGTGGCTACACCCTCTCCCCTTTGTGTGATTCCCGCCTGGGCGAGGGGCAGGATGCCCCTGAACCGGTTCCAAGCGGTGTATGCAGAATTAGGTCTCTGCAGCTGCCTACGTGCAACTCTGAAAGGACATTTGGTGCACCCACCCTGTTCCAATCCACATTATCCTGTCTGGGGAGATGCTAGCACCTCCCTGCCACAGGAGCCCTATTGTCCAGCTGGCGAGGTTGGGGTTTTCCCCAGCAACAGCCAGCCAGGGTCGTGTAGGTGGCGGGCAGTAGCCATTTTGTGAAACTTGTGCACTTTTAAATTGGTGTCTAAATTCTACCGCTTTTCCCATATCGCCCTTCTAGCAAGGGGGAATCGTACCCTCATGCCCATGGCTGGACTGGGGGTATGATTCCTACATGTTTGACACCAAACACGATATGGTTCTGTGTAGCCATTCTCAAGTTATCGCGATATCGCAATAGACTTATAATGCGGTTAAGAGTATATGGTATGGCTACACTACAAACAACCCAGTAACGTTTTTACGAAGGTTGCAGAGAGGCCCTACTCACGTAGGGGTCCCCCCTCACACATACCTCAGCACCCAGCCCTGTAGGATTACCAGGGCCTGCCATAGGGGTGACCTATGAGAGTTTATGTGTTGTAATGGGGTGGGATATAGGCTACCTATATCCCTGTAAGGGGTGCTAGCACCACCTTACCCAGACTACAGTAGTGGTCTGGTGGTGTCAGTTTGTATGGCTGTCCCAGGGTGGCACAATAAGTGCTGCAGCCCTGGTAGGCCTACTGGGGGACCCATGCCCTGGGTACCTAGGGTACCATCTACAAGGGACTGGTAGGGCATGCCCCGCATCCAATTAGGTTTGTACTTAGAGTACTCACATCAGTTTTAGGGAGAAAGCAGATAGGCTGGGGTCCTGGATAGCAGGATCCCAGCCAGACTAGTCAAAAACCACTCAAATACCAGGTAAAAAGTTGGGGGCAACCATTAGTCAGATTCCACTCTCCTACTCTATTTCAGCACTGTACGTTTTTGCACTCTGTTTACAGTCCTTCAAAGCAGTGCTGCTGCTGGTCTGAGAGCAAAGGAAAGGGGGAAAGATGTTGTAGAGGAAAGGAGTGAGGATGGTCTGTAATGATAAGGGTGTTTGTTATTGCTGAGATGTAGCTGAAAAAGGCAATTTTCAAGCTTTTCTGAAGCTGTTTTAGACTGATTTGTCAAGGTACCGTCCCCTTCTCTTTTCCTTCTTACCAGTTTGACTTCTTTAAGCAAGTCACCATTTCAGATATTAAAATATCTTTTGCTTGTAGAATTTATTCAGGGTTTAGGAAGGGGAATTTCACCAATTTCCACCAAAGAAACCTTAATCCGACAACTCTCTATTTTTATTTTTGGAGATTGATGAAGCCGTGTAGAAACGCCCCTGAATTTGCATAATTTTTTCCCTCAAATGTTTTTTCACCTTTTCCAAATATATGCTATGTATGGCACGTAGGCAAAAGTGTCCAATAGATAAAATGAATACATTACACTCTCTCCGGGGAATAATAATTTGTGGGGCTATTTCTACAAAGATTATTTTTAAGTTGCTACAGGAGGTAACTTCTACAGGGAGGTTCTATACACGTACAGGAGATGACTTATACCTGGGCCATTCTGTCATGATACATATGACAGACAACTTCTGCATGGGGCAGTGTTACTCCTGGGAGACATGAAATAGAAACGCAGAGGACTACTATTACAAGGGACAGTTTGTATTTCTATTAGGCAAGATCTTTTGATGTTACTAACATTGTATACATCATATATTTACTTACCTATATAGGCTTTCAGCCAGCCCTATTCTTCCATTCGGCCAGTTTGCCATTCAAAATTTCCTACCGCCCACTACACTACACAGTATGGGACAGCGGGTCAGCCCATGTCAGCTTCTGGCTATCTTCACTCTGCATAAGAGCATTGTTCTCCTCACAAGAAACTCATCCACAAGCAAAGTAGTTCCCTTTGGTGCACGAAATATTTGGCAATGTGTGCTTTTTGAGGCAAAACAGGCTTTTGCTTTTAGCCAACATTGATTAAATATATTTTCAAGGGCTCAGTAGCTCCCCCAACAATAACCTTTTACAAAAAACCATGATAAAATGAGCACTAACAAACCCAAAAGGCTGATAGCCAATGTCAAGTTTATTGACTTTGCCAATGTTTGTTGAAACATGGGGCCATTTCTACAATGGAGATTCTTAACTGGAACTTGAGACCACTTCTTCCTATGGGGTAATTTACAGACAGAAGGCACTGCTGGTTCTGTCGACATATATGGAGCCCCTTCTGTTCTGATACATGAGAGATTCTTTACAGATACAAGGGGACACTAATGTATGGGAGATTGGGAGAGTTTGTACTCATTTGAGGCATCACTTCTTTATGAGTGATTCTGTATTGATACAAGGGACCGCTTTTACCGGATTATTGTGACCTGATCCACACATTTGCTTTGCTGCTCCGGGGCCTTGCTCCATGTTTTAACAGGCCCAGCTCTGTCTGCCACACAGCAGCCTCTGTTTTCCTTGGTGTTACTAAATAAAGGGAGTAGTGCTCGGAAGGAGCTATGCTTAGCTTCCTCTGAATCAGCCAGCAGGGAAGAGTTGTTTTTTGTGATCTGGTTGTTTTTGGCTTCTCTTAGCCTGAGAGCCCCAGGCAGTAAAGCTAGACTTGGATTTGTGCCCAGTGAAGGGTGGGTACGAGGCAGGTGGCACCCCAAGGAGGAAGAAGGCAAGAAGGTTGCAGAAGGTCGATGAAAGGGTTTGTCGCAGCATTCTTCAGAGATGGTCTGAGGTTCTTATTGACAACTCTTGTCGGCGCCACCATAAAGAGCCATCTGCCCCTCGCCATAGTACACCGGTACTGCATCTGTATGGCAGTGAGCCACAGGGGGCGACACTCGCGTCATTCGCTCTGTGTATGAATCTACATTATTTCTGTCTCTGGGCTTCGGGGGACTTTGACCCCCCCCCCTTCTCCTCCCAAACTACTAATGTTGTGCCAATCACTGGCATCGTGCATTTCAGTAGAACACTCATTTATCCTAAACACTTCAGGGTAGGCTCACTCACTCCACCATCCCTGGTCACCTACTGCTAATAGTGAAAGCTCACTCATTCCTGCATCGCTGGCTGCATACAGTTCATAGAGTGTGACTCATTCCTCAGTCGCATGTGTAATATGCGTCCGTGCATTCTCATTTTCACCCCAAACACTTCTCAGCACTCATACCACTCTTCAATGGCGTCCCTCTGATAACCTTCCTCATGGGTCTCGTGCACTTCAGGGAGACTCACTCATGGGACATGGTTGGTACAGTGCACCCTGCAGAGACTCCAGTTCCTTCATTCCCACCCGATTGCCTCCGGAGGGCTGACTGACTGTCACACTCAGGGCTGCAGTGTGTTCATTCTCACACAGGACAAGGTTTTCCTGTCAAGCTAGGCATGAAAGAATGTTCTCCTCTGCCCACCTCCCTCTATTTCTCACAGTCACTCTTCTCCGCTCCTCCTGTCCCAACTGGAAGGGAAATGGCCTCGCGTCATGTTGTGGGTTCTCCATGTCTGAACATTGAGTAATTCTGGGCTTCCATCCTGGGGTCGATTCTTGCCACCTTGGGTATTACATTCCAGAACAAGACTGTCACTTCTTGAATCTCCATAATGTTGTCAGAAACAGTTTTCTGATTGGACGAGATAGAAATATAATCACCGATGATTGGGTTGAAGTAAGGCCTCATATTATGGGAACCTGACGCAGCCTGTAGCACTAGGAGGAACTGGGGCTTTGGTTGACTTCATCGTGACAAAAAGATGGCGGACGTGTCCTTGAGGAATACTGAGCCTTTATCATGTTAGGGGAACAATATTGATGAAAGCAGGTTTAAAGGTGTTGTAATACTATACATACAACATATATATTTGGTGTCTACTATAACATAGCGTATTGGTAAGCAGTTTAAATTAACTTTACAATTTATGCTCATGTTTACAATAAAACTAATTCTATCTCATTTATTATATAAAACAGCGGTAATAACGCACCATTGACTTTTCTGAGCTAAAGAACACTATAATCATTGTTGCGCTGCAGAAATCATTGCAGGCGGAAAGGACAAAATGACCGCAGCTTAAAATCACAGGTAGAATTCAGTCGGGGGTGTAACCAACAGGGATGAGGCGGTGCCATCATATGACGCGCAAGGCGGGCGGAGTCATATCTAGGCTCTTGTTGGAGCATCTATGGATAGACCCGGTGATGTCCTAAGTCAGCCTCAAGTATGGCAGGGGAATAGAAGAGACAAGGAGGGCGCACAAAAGGAGAGGGAGAAGATGGTTCGTTTTCAATGCTTGTTTAGTGCTGCTGTTAGGCTGCCTCTAAGCACCCCGGGGCAGATGATGAGTGAGGGGAGATGAGAGGGAAAGGCAAAGGCGACAGAAAAGAAGGTTTTAGGGTGCGACCAGTCCCCAATTCGGATTCATTGTCAAACATACGGATTCTGTGTAACTTTTGCTCACGCGCTTTTTTCTGGGCACTTTACGTTTAAGGCATTGCCACGCTTTATATAAAAAAAATTTTTTATATTGTGGTATAAAAGTTGTTCCAACTCTTTTGTAATCATTCAGCTCTTGCCAAATTGATACGGTCGACTGCATTGGTTTTAGAATATGTTGATCGTGTCTATGATTATAATGTTTTGCCTTTTGTTACTACATATTCTCCGGGATAGTATCCAGTCGTTATTTATGAGTTTGTAGTGAAGCTTCGTTTTTAGGTCTCGGCTAGCGTAGGCTGCGCAGACATGCGCAGTCTCGCTGGCGAGATTTAAAGTTTTCGGTTAGTTTTCTCTAGTGGGCTTTAAGCCCCGCCCCTCCTTTCCATTGGCTGGCGTCACCGTTTATGCTAAACGGTGGCCAGCCATTGGAAAAGAGCGTCTCTGATGTACACTTTTTCTCTTTTAGAGCTGTCCCAGTTGGACTGGCTGCCCCGACTTACTGCTGGCGTAAAAGGTTTTCTTATCTTTATGGTGCCAAACACATGGCCCCATAAAGATAAGAAACCAGTCATGCGAGTCAGTCCAACTGGGACGGCTCGCGAGCCAGTCCAACTGGGACGGCTCTTAAAGAGAAAAAAAAGCGGGAGGCGTTGTTGGCGTTGCTTGTATTCCCTCGTGTTCAGCGTTGAACCTCGACTCTTCTACCATGAAGCAATACAGCGAAAGAGTCATGCGGGAGGAACAACGCGCCGATAGGTGTGCGCCTGCATCGGACGCTGTGCGCACAGCACCAATGGGAAACCGCTAAAATGGCATTGAAGCGCGAGGGACACAAGGCGAAAAGACGCCTACAATACTGTTACAAGGCGTTTGACAAGTGTTCAATGAAACTAAGAAAGGACTAAGACGTCAAATTGATCCCTAAATTATAGTAATCTGAAAACAGAAGTAGGGCAAGGATACCCGTTAGTGGAAACACGGTGCTTTACTTATAGCTCTATTTGGAATTTGAACGGGCGTCTGTCCTTCTTGTGTTTTGTAATTAGTCTGCTTTTTGTTTCCATGATGTGCCCCGGGACGCGTTGCAGATCCATTAGAAGCAGTTTCAACACACATCAAAACGCTCATGCTTCGCTAGTAAAAGCGGATAGAACTGAATTTTTTTTTTTTTACTAAGGTGCCAGAGACGGAAGGAAATATATGCTTGCAAAGCCGTAGGATCCCTATTCTTTTAAGATTTTCAGACCAGTGCCTGTGTAGAATCTGCTGTTCGATGCCTCGTTTACATGCATCACAAAGTAGTGATCCACTAAGGGACTACAGCGGGAAAGTGCGAAGCTTGGACTAACTTGGGTTATCGTCGGGCGAGGAACGGAGACCCTTTACAATTCCTTTTGTACATCATGTACCAACTCTAGCACACGTTTGGGTTCAGCGGGTGAGTCGGTTTACTTAAATTATATGTTGTTATAGGTAAACAGTTGGATACGGAAAGGTGTTCTTCCTTTCTTTGAAATCTTGTTATGTTTAGGGTGCAGGAGTGTCTAATTCAGGCACTAAATAAATGGATTGTGTTTTTATTTTATTTTTTTAAATATGCTGATCTTTTTAAAGAGCAACATGGAGACAGCCTGCTGTCTGCCCTGCCCCTTTCAAAAATTTTACCCGCACCCAACTGTTTATGTTCGGGATCTTACGATCAAACGCTTGGAGTATGTTTGTTTTCCGCAAGATTGGTTTCATGGACAAGTGTACGGCTTCCTACTTTTGAAGGTGCTGTTGACTAAAGGCACTAGAGAACAATCAAAAGCTTTTTACGTTTGCTTTTATTACTGTTAATCAATATTTCATGTACTTCATATGCATATGTATGCATATATATATATGCGTATGCATTTCTAAATATGTATGTTTATATGTGTATATAAACATACATCTAGGAACATAAATATATACATCCGCATATTTATATTAATACAAATAATATGCATATGTTTCTATGTATATTTATGGCTGCATTAATAAGGACATGAAAGTATGAAAAACACTAATAAAAAGCAACACTAAAAAAACAAAATAAATGAAAACAGCATTGCTTAGACTTTAATAAAGACGAGACCTGTTGCATATTTAATGCTTGTGTAGCTTTGCTCTCGCTGCTTACTTGCTGGTGATTGCCTATCGCTGCAGTTGGTGGGTGTAAAGCAGGAGTCGCATGGAGTCTGTCCTGCCCCCCTCCACCCCCCCACCTGGCCAGCTACTTCCTTCGAAGCCCATGTGATGAGTGTGAAGGAAGGAGCTGTTCCAGACGAATAGCTAGACAGGAACTCTTCGCTCTGTTCTCGAGAGAGTGACTCACTCTCACCCAGGTAAAGGGAAGGTCGTATCTGAAGGTGCCTTCACAGCAATCCGCCTTTTCGCCCCTTTGTCTCCTTCCCTCAAAACAAGACATTCAGTAGTACACCTTTATACACGTGCTGCTCCGTTTGATGGGCCTTGCAGTGCGCTGTACCCTTGGCCTTCCATTGATGCACTACAAAGCTCTTTATCAAAATCAATCAGTAATCAATCAGTAATCGAGAAGCACCTCAATGTGATAAAGTTTACAAAGTGGCTCTAAAAGTAGTCCGTTAAAAGAGGAACCGAGAGAAGCAGCAACGAATTGTGATGGTATTGAAACCAAGCCCTCCCTGATTGGCAAAGTTAGTGTGGTATGTACAACACGGAAGGATTTAGGAGAAGGAAATGGAGTTTGCTAGAAAGGAAGATGAAATGAGAATACAGGTGAAGACGGATGAAGTATTTCCAGTTTTCAGTACAGTAAACTGTAGGCGCTTGAGTGCATTTTTTGTGTATTTGGTTCTGGTAACGGATGCCAGGACAGCAGGTCTTTCCTGCACTTGTGGCGACAAGAGTGGGTATATGCAATTAATTCTCCTCTGGGGTTAACCATTGTCATTTTAAGGATTTGGTGGTCCCTGGACTACAGATACTTTAAGGGCCCTTGTTTAAAACACCTTTTAATTTAATTATTCATTTTCTGCTAAATCAAGTCTGATAATGCCTACCAATATAGCATAATATGTTAATGGCAGAGATAGAGAAACAGACCAGAAGGAGATAGAGAGTTCACTTTTCAAGCGCTCCCTTGGAAGTGTGGGCCTTTTGCAATGTCCCACTTTGCCCATGGCTTAAAAACCCAGGTCACAGTCATCAAGGCCAATGTTAGTTCAGAGCGTATAGAAAAACACAAGATTTAGAGTGCGCCATTAGGACCCTGCCTCCTGGATCCACGCCACGTCCCCATAGCCCTGCCGGGTTAGCCCGATTGGTGACCGGTTTTAGGGGACAATGTCGGGTCACCCTCATTTTTTTGTTTAAATCTGTTTTATTGTTTTCCATAAAGTCCTCAACATTGCTGAAGACTAAATACATCATATAAAGCCAACCATACATGGAACCATGTAACAATAGCACATCAACGCTTTGGTTGCATAGAAGTAATATAAACACATGTGTCGGTGCCACTGTTGGCCTAGGTACAAGCAGTGTCTCGACAAGTTAGATACCATCATGCATTTATGGCATGGTTCTATTAGTGAAGTATACAGAGTCTTCTCAAATGTGACCACATACGGAAATGTACAGATGTTAAAGAATAAACACTAAGACTAAACAACAAACCTTCAAACCAGTAACAACAGCATAGTCCGACTGTTCTAATTTTTGTAACATGACGCTCCTCCACCATGCCTCTTTCCGTTACCCCGTGACCCCCGACGTACCTCCTTATGTCTTCCCGCAAGCTGTCCCCCATCTCCAGCAATCGCAACCATGCCTTCCTCAAGGGTCAGACGGTATACATGCTGGCCTATGGTGTCACAGCTACCCACTAACGGGCCATCCAGCATTCTCTGGTAGGGCGTTACTCTCCTGTCCGGATTGCCCCTCCAGTGCGCGTCAAGGCCTGAAGCAGTCCCTCCCACTGTGTCGCAATAGGTGTCTTCCGGAGCCCCAGCGTCCTCTCGGAGAATTGCTATTCCTTCTGCTTTAGCCCACGCTTGGAGTGAATACCTCCATGCCTGTACGTGCGGCGGGTCGCGCGCCTTCCACCTCTTTGTTAGCAAACGCTTGGCTACTACCAACCCCAAATCAAGAAAGCGAGAGGAAACTTTAGTGGCCGGGGTTCTGCAAAAGTGATGTAAGAGATAAACAGGCCACTCAAAGGGTATGATGCGGCTCGTGTACATGCACAGGGCCTCCCCCACAGCCCACCAATAGGAGCGTAGTTTACAACAGCTCCACAGCATGTGGACCAAACCAACTCCCAGCTCCGCGCAGCGAGGGCATACTGCATCTGTGCGGTGATAATACTGATTGATTTTTTTAGGCGTAAGGTATGCTCTGTGGACTATAAACAATTGTATTTGACGGAAGCGCATGTTTCTGGGTATACGTGTTGGGCTTTGTAGTATCCTGCCCCATTCCTTGTCCTCTAGCGGTCGCCCCAGGTCTATTTCCCATTTGTGGCGTAGTGGCTCCAGACTCACCGCTGCGTGCGTGCGAAGAGACGCTGCAAACCAACGAACCAAGTGTTTGCCTCTCCCCATGACATGAAGGTACTGTATGGTGAGATGGGGGCTCGGCTCCTCTTTCATGTTCCCCCATTTGGAGATCAGTGTCGCAATTAATGCGCGGTGTCTTAGGAATTGCCCCGGCGGCAGCCCCATCTCTTCAACCAGGGATTCGTATGGTATGAGGGCGCCCTCCCGGTACAAGTCACCCATGGTATGTGTGTCAGCCTAGTGCCACTCCATGAGTTCAGGAGATGCGAGTACCCGGGCCCGCTGGGGGAACCCACCAATGGAACGGCCGGTGCATAAGGGATCAGCGCTCTGGTGAGGTAGAGACTGCGGCGGTAGCATCTATACGCCACCACCAGGAGGAGCGGTGTCGGCTTTGGGGCTCTGGAGGCTGGATGAAAGAGTTTGGTAATATTGTCAAGAGAAAAGGGCGGCGCCGTGGATGCGGTGTCTTCACGGCCTCTGTCAGCTAACCAGCGAGCTATCCACTGCAGTTGTGCGGCTAAATAGTAGTGTTCAAAGCAAGGGGCCGCAAGGCCTCCTTGATCAGTGGCCAAATACAGCTTAGCCAACGCCATCCTATGACGCGCGTTGCCCCAGAGGAAGTCCCTAATTAGCTTAGTGAGTGTAGTAAAGAAGGCCGCCGGAATATATATCGGCAGGTTAGCGAAATGGTATAGTAGGCGGGGCAGGATTACCATCTTAGTTAATGCGACCCTACCAGCAATCGTTAGAGGCAGCGTTTTCCAGAAGTGCATCTGTGACTTGATGGCTGTCACGGCTCGACCCAGGTTGCCCTCGATAAGATCCACCGGTTGGTGGTATATCTGGATTCCTAAATAGCGGAAAGTATAAGCTCTCCACTGCACCCTTATACCGCCCAAACTATAGCCCGGGTCCGGTGTGTCACCCCCGAATGCATAAATGCAAGACTTGTCGACATTCACTTTGAGTCCCGACACTGAGGCAAAGTCACGTAACGTACTCTCTAGTTGAGGCGGTATGTTTCCCACATCTCTCATGAAGATTAATAGGTCGTCGGCGTACAAGGACACCTGGTGTGTTGCATCACCTAGAGGTATTCCATCTCCTAACGCTGCCCGCAGCGCCGCTGCCAGTGGTTCAATCGCCAACGCAAACAGGAGGGGCGAAAGCGGGCACCCCTGCCTGGTGCCCCTGCATATTGGTATGGCGTCCGAGATGTATGGCCCCGTTCTCACCCTAACTGTGGGGTTTTTGTACAATAGATCAACCAGTCGGGTCACCCTCATGACGGATGTCCGGTGGGGACCGGCACGGTGAGAGGGGTGGAGCCAATGGCCTATTTAGGCCTCAGGGCCGCCATTCAAGTTCTCTTTTTCCCACGCTAGGCCCCAGGAGTGATCTCGGAATAATAATCTTCCACCCACCGTCCCTTAGATTAGGTGTTTGGGGGGGGATAGGAGTAGAGGGTGGCGGTAAAGAGGCCACAGAACATTGACTCGCAGGGTTAACGGGAGTCCTCCTTACATACTCCCTAGGCCAGCACTGAGGGGAGAGACGGTAAGCTCTTTGAAGGGAGAATGGGGACACTGGCTGGGGAGGCAAGGGTGCCAGGTCACGAACTAGGGCATGGGGCAGCGGCCCCTGGTTATTCCCTACGAGCCTCCTTGGGAGCCTGGTGGTAGAGGGGTGGGCCCCATAAATGGCGGACAAGGACCAGAGGGCTGGGTCTCACCTCTCAAATACGCAGGTGGATTGAGCCTTGCGTGTTTCTCAATTAGGAGATGCGAGCCAGAGGGCCCCTTGGTGCTGGAGCAAGTTAATATCTGATAACCGATAGTTATGATATTTGATTATGATTGTCAATATTAAAAGTGTAAATATAGGTTTATGAAAATGTAAAATATGTCATTTCAATTTGACATGTTTATGTGTTGATGTTGGAAATTAAACATGGCCGTTTATACCCACACTCTTAAAGTATCAAGTATTGATTGTGGGATCTCAGGAGGGTGGGGCGGGGAGCATACTTGGGGGTCCGGGCTTGAATATCTTTAAAGCCATACCCTAGATTAAAACCTCTTGTGGGAGAAGCTATGGAAGCTAGGTATTGACCAATTATCCCTTTACTTGATTCAGGCATTGCTTACCAATCTGGACAAGAGTTAAGGGTGCATTGGAGGACGCGTGGTCTCCAGCAATCAAGACTCTGTGCTCGCAGCAATTTTATTTCATTGTAAATATAGGATCAGATAGATGAGCAGAAACACTGCTAACACAATAAAATGCACCTTAATCTGCATTGGAAAACTGACCTGTTATATAATAAGACTGTTTCAAAGTACAAGAGGATCACCCATCACAATTCTGATTAAATGAGCACATAGGAATCCAGAAACGTACTCCTGACATCCTCAAATCCTTTAATGTATCTGTGTTGTAATAAATCATACTTTAAGGTTCTCTTGGTGCAGATCAGAGCTTCCGAATCCCCTCTACTTCCACGGACGGAGCGGTCTCACAGTCACACACGCACACATACATCACACGCTGGTGGGGCCCATTTCACCAACATTCATCCTACCACTCTTATCCGTGCCATGTATAAGGGGAAACACATCTTTCAATACCTATCCAATCTGCCTGTACCTTGAGGTCAATGGCATCTGCTTAGTTGCTTTTAAATCTAGCGAAACATTGCAAAGAATACACAAATAAATTCAATAAACATGACCAGAAATAATTACCCGACACAGAAATTCCAACAGAATTATTTGTTTATCTAAAATTGTAAGAAAAGCCAATGAAATGCAAATTCATTTCTCTCATATTTACCTATTCTGTCTAAATGTCAGATCCTAAGTCAGAACCGGTCCTCTGTAGAAGAATTAGAGTATCCTGCCGTCATGTAGAGTCATCGTCCTCTCCGTCAGCATAGGCACCTCGGATCATCAGCTCGGGAAGAAGTGGCGCTAGACCTCTCTAGCCTACTAGTATTTATACTAAAATTTACATTCTATAAAGTTACAATTCTTTGTTCAGAATGGTTGAATGGCGGAAATAATGTCATCTTGGTACATTTTCGATATTGTGCGAGATTTTCTCACACATAGATTGTCCCAAATTATGAATAGAAAAATTGAATGTCCATGACTAATTCGATACATCTACGGATGTCTCTACTGGATACATTTGTATCAAATGGTGGGATCATTATAAGTTTATGAAGTCAATATTTCAAAATTGCAACAACTCCATCTTCCAGGGGCACTTGGCAGATTTCCTGGACTTGTCATCATGCTCATGGCTTTTCAGTTCATCGGAGGTGCAAGGTCACAGGCAGCGCGAAGCCTTTTTGTAAAATTTCCATCTACTCGAATGCAGGCTGCGGATGGTAGCCATTTTCGGGTAGGCCACATTAGACAACTTAAGTGAAAATAGACATAAAACAAAATTACTGCACGGAAATGATTATACAGTGTTATTCCCCTGCTAATACCCTTATGTGTGTGTATTTATCTAGCCATTTGCGACATCAAAAGCCATTAATGCATATTAATTATAAGCGCAAACACAATAACATCACATAAGCAACATCGATTTCTGTCAGTTTGCTCACCAACTTAGTTCACTTATTATTTTAGCCATGCAATAGCATTCCCACGTGTAATTCTTTTGTTAATAAGGTTGGTTAGACAACATTTGACAAACTTTTAATAATTAATAATTAATCAGTAGTACTTTTAGTTATAACATGCGAAAATGAAACAGGTATTCGGTTTTAAAGTAAAAACCCTGCTCCATCAATCCCCCCTTTGGTGATAACTAATCACCACAAAAATCAAAACCCCAAAAAATCAATTTAGTTTCCCCTTTTGGAAGAATTCAAAATATCTTCTTGTTCATTTTTTTTTAAACCCTTGTTTCCATCTCATCTTCCTTTTTAGTTTCTATATACATGCTTTCTCTTAGCTCTTCTAATTCTATTTCTTGTGGATCTCTTTCTGGTTTCTTTTGTCTCCTTTTAACATTTTCTTTTGTGATTTTCTTTTTATTTCTTCTATATCTACAACACATACATCCTAATCTAAGGATTAATAATGCAATAATTACACATGTTAATGGAAATAATATCTTACCAAAAATGGTACTACCTATTTTAGCTATAAAATTCTTAATAGCAATCATCTTATTTGCCATTCTAGTCCAGATACTTTCAGCTTCCAGTGGTACTAATTCTTCATGCAAATCAGTAATATTTTTGATATAAACCTTTAGATCTTTGCTTTCGTCAGGAATGTAAGTGCAACAATGTTGAACTTTCAGCATTCCACAGACTCCACCCTCTTTTGCCAAAAGAATGTCAAGGGCAAGTCGATTTTGCATCGCCATAGCATGCAAAGCAACCATTTCTGTATTAACCAGAAGAAAGCCTCCAGCGGTGCTTGTTGACAAGCGATCCACCACAGTTGACAGCTTCCGAATGCCAAATGCATTCAAAGAAA
This sequence comes from Triturus cristatus, assembly GCF_964204655.1. Lineage (NCBI taxonomy): Eukaryota > Metazoa > Chordata > Amphibia > Caudata > Salamandridae > Triturus > Triturus cristatus. The sequence goes on along the minus strand of NC_140579.1, from coordinate 1,064,888,069 downwards.
TTCCCACTGCTGGAATTAAAGCTCCAAAAATATCTCCTACAATTTCTGTCCATGTTTCTCTTCTATAGCGTGTTAATAGATTAGATTGTTCAACATCATATACTCTATCCATGTGGAAAATCTTTGGAAAGACCAGGCCAACATAACATGTACCAAACCAATGGTCAGGCAAACGGTAATAAGCCTTGTTCCCACAAATATAATACACTCCCGGGAAAACTGGATCTTCTCCTCCTCTAAATCCCCATCTGGTTGCAATAAAGTATGTATCATGTCCCTATAAAATAATAATCATACTGGGATCTCTTCCTGGTAATGCACAGTTTTCCTTTCTGTGGGGCATCTATAGCCATAGTTGGACTGGCTCCATTTTTCATCTCCTTTTCTTTCTCAATATCCCACATTGTGTCACTCATTTTATGCGCTTCTGCTTTCTTGTGCATGTTCAATCTTCTTCTCTCAACCATGTCTAGAAAATTCTTCTCTTCTCCTTTCAAACTGCAAGTTAAATTATTTCTAAAAACATATTCTAATGTTAATTCTTTTGTTTCTAAAAAAATCTCACCTAAAGTGTTAGCTTCCTTTGCAGGATTCAGTGCTTTATTCATAGGCAGTTGCCCAAGAATATTATCTACATTAGACATATTATAATCTAATTTCCCTAACTGATAAAATATACTAATCAGCACACTACAGGAAATTCCATATGTAGCCGGAAGATGATGATAAGTCACTCCTTCCGAAACAGAGGCAGGTAATTGCATGCAGACGTAGCAATCCCTTACTTCCATTGTCTTTACGTACTCATATAACAATTTAGAAAAAACATTGCTAGAAAAATCATTAATTGACCTATCCTTATGTATATGTATATTGCTAGTTCTAGTCGGTACTATTTTCTGTGAACTTTTCCCTATATTAGTTTTGTTCTCAGTATGAACTTCTAAAGTGTCTATAGTGACTCTAAATGAAATCAATAGAGCAAGCACGCTCCAAAGCAACATTAATAAACCTGTACAGCAGCAGCACATTTTGCACCATCTTTTCAGAAAGGTACATCTACTTTTATTCTCAGTGTTAGCCATTTTGTTAATTTGACCGTGTCTTTTGACTTAGCCTCTTCTACTCCTCTACTGAACGTTTAAGGGCAGCAAGTACCCAACAGATTATTACAATCTACTAATTTTTAGTATTTCTTTTTCTTCTCTTCTCCAAGGGATTTTCCTTGGATTTACTCAATTTGGATTTTCATCACTTTTCACTGTTTCTTCATCATCATCAAACTGTATCAGGTCCTGAACATCCGTCTCTTCTCCAATATCGGACAAGATAACTCTCAGGATTCCCACAGCTTCTTCTTCAGCAACCTCCTTCAGTAAAGCCTCCTCTGGACTTCCTTGGCTGTCTGCCTCTTCTCCTTGTTCAGGCAGTGCCACATACGTCCATTCCGGTGACTTGTACCTCTGGTTTGGTTTCCTTATTCTTTTAGTTCTCTCAGGTATCTTTGTTTCTTCTTCTTTGGTTGGATTGTGACTTGACACTTCGTTCACTTGTTCAGCTTTCGAAGAGTTAACTCGTGTCAGTCTGTACCTTAGTCTCTTTATCTTATTTGGCCAGATATCACCTTTAGCATTTCTCTTTTGTTTTCCCTCTTTATTGTTTCGTTCTCCAAGCCAAGTTCTCTTTCTCAGAACTCGTCCTCCATGTATCTCATTGTCACTTTCCTCAGACTCTGTCTCAGTTGCCTCTTGTTCATTAACAGTTTTCTTTTCCTCAACAACTTCCTTTTCTCCAACAGTCTCTTTTTCCACCAATTGAGATTTCCCTACTTCTGTCCCTCCTCGGGTCTCCGACACGCAATCTTCTTGCTGTCTACTTGTCTCTTCACCTAGCTTGTTGTTGATGTTCCCTACACCTCCTCGGGGTTTTTCCGCAATCTGTCCCTCACTGTCTCTGTCTGTCCCTTTTTCTTCAATATTTATCTCAGGTGGAACTTGTCCAATTTCTTCATGTGATTCAGGTGTCTCTGCTGTTGGAATGTTCTTTTCTTTTCTTTCTTTCTTTTTGTGTTGGTCACTGTCAATTGGAACCTCAGGTAATTCTTCTTAGTCTGAACTTGCTTCTGCAGTTTGCACTGTTCTCTTCAGAACCTCTTCTGGTGGGATGAAAATTTCCCTTGTCTCACTTTCCCCGCTTTCAGGATTATTTTTCCTTCTTACTGTCTCACTGTCTGCATCATCACTGGAATCTGATTCTTCAAAGTATTCTTTTCCAGTACCATCTCTTGGATTTGGAACTCTCAGTGTGTGACTTGCATGCATCCAATTTTTCACTCCAGCACACTTCACCGCAGTCGTTGTGGTCAAGATGACTTGTCTTGGCCTTCTCCACCTTGGAACCAGGCAATTCCTTCTTCTGTGGACTTTTATCCTTACCCAGTCCCCTGGGCTCAGATCATGGGCTGGTTTCTTTTCAAGTGTGGTGGCGTCTTCTCCAACCTGGTGAAACACAGAATGAACTGCGTCAGCCAGGCCTTTACAGTAATCCAAAATCATGTCATCAGTTATTGTCATCAACTTGTTGACTGGTACAAATGCATGTCTCATTGCACGTCCCATGATAATTTCATGTGGACTCAAACCTGTCGTTCTGTCTGGAGTAGACCTAATGGTCATCAGGACTAGAGGCAAGACATCGGGCCATTTCATTCCTGTGGTTAAGCACATTTTGCCAATTCTGTTTTTGATGGTACCATTCATTTGTTCAACCACACCAGAAGCCTCTGGTCGGTAAGCACAATGTAGCTTCTGCTGTACACTCAATGCTTCACAAATTAGACCCATGATTTCATTATAAAAATGTCTTCCTCTGTCTGATTCAATGGTTACTGGAAACCCGTACCTTGGGATGAACTCTCTTAACAGTAATTTGGCCACTGTTATCCCATCATTTCTTCTTGTTGGATATGCCTCCACCCACCTGGAGAACAAACAGACCACCACCAGGACATACCTCAATCTGTTGACTGGGGGCATTTCAATGAAGTCTATCTGCATTCTTGTGAAGGGTCCTCCCTCCCTGCCTATTGTTCCTAGGCTCACCACTGTTTTCTTTCCAGGATTGAATTGCTGACATATCAGACATCTCTGGCAGAGACTTTCTGCTATCAGTCTAAACTTTGGACTGTACCAGGTTTGCTTAAAGGCTCTTATCATAGCATCCCTCCCCAGGTGTCCTTGGCCATGATACATCCTTGCCATTGTTGATAGCATGCTATTTGGCATGACTGGTCTTCCATCCCTATAGACCCACACATGATCTTTTTCTCTAGGTGCACAACCTGCTTTCACCCATTCTTTCATTTCCTCATCTCCTGCCTCATCCTGCAATTGTTTCACCTCCTCCCATGTTCCCACCTCATTAGTAAACATCAAGGAACAAGAAGATATTTCTCTCTCTTTACTCCTGTTAATTGAATGATTGTTTCTTGCACAGTATTGTGCTATGTCATTGGCGAATTTGTTTCCCACAGTTACAAAATCATCACCATGACCAGCACATTTTACAACTGCTAGTTCTTTAGGCAGCTGTATCGCCTCTAGCAGTTTCCCAACTACTTCAGCATTCTTTATGGGAGTTCCACTTGAGGTCAGGAAACCTCTTTGTAGCCATAGCTGGCCAAAATCATGGACAACTCCGAAGCCATACTGGCTGTCAGTCATCACAGTCACTCTCACACTCCTCCCAATCTTGCATGCTTTTGTCAATGCCACCAATTCTGCCACCTGAGCGGATTTAACTCCTTTCAAGGGTGATGCTTCCACAACTTCCGAGACTTTACACACAGCATATGTAGCACTCAACACTCCTTCATCTGTTCTCAGACAAGATCCATCCACAAACAGCACATGATCACTTTCAGGCAGTGGCAGATCTCTTATGTCTGGCCTTGGCTTTGTACAGTAATCAAGTACATCCAGGCAGTCATGATCAACGTCATTTCTCACTCCCACACATTCAGCATCCGGCAACAGTGTCGCTGGATTCACATTCACGCATCTCTCCAGGCTTACATTGGTTGCACCAAGAATGGCTTTCTCATATTTAGTCAGCCGACTATGAGACATGAACTGTGTCCGGCTCCTTGTCAAAAGGATTGCTACATCATGAGGTACAAATACCCGTACAGGGTATCCCATTATGATTCCCTCACTTTGTTCCAGACTTTTGCAGGTAGCAGCTACTGCTTTCAGGCAACCTGGTAGACCCACAGCTACTGGGTCAAGAGTTGCTGAGAAATAGGCAATTGGCCTCCTCAGACGTCCATGTTTCTGGATTAACACTGAAAGTGCACATCCATTTCTCTCACTACAATACAGCTCGAATTCCTTTTCATAATCAGGCATTCCTAGGGCAGGAGCTTCACATAGTCTGTCTTTTAACTCTCTGAATGCAGCCATTTCTTCTGGGTTACGTCCAATGGGTCTTTCACCTCCCTTTTGGTCAATTTAATCCATGGTTTGGCAATCAGGGAAAAGTTACTTATCCACTGACGACAGTAACCCACCATTCCCAGGAACATTCTCACCTCTCTTTGTGTCATTGGAGCTCTCATTCCTCTAATGATTTTGATCCTGTCAATGGTCACTTTTCTCAGGCCTTTCTCAATATTATGTCCCAGATACTGGACTTCTTTCTTACAGAACTGCAATTTGGCTGGAGATACCTTTAATCCTCCATCTGCCAAGTGATTCAGTAATGCAATGGTGTCTATTTCACAAGCTTCACGTGATTTTGATGCCACAAGTAGGTCATCAATATACTGGACCAAGACCGAATTTTCAGGCATTGTCAGACTTTCCAGAGATTTCTTTAGCAATTGATTAAATATTGAAGGGCTCTCTGTATACCCCTGTGGAATTCGGCACCATGCCAAAATCCGTTCTCCAAATCTAAAAGAAAATATTGGCTGGCTGTCATGATGCAATGGGATTGAAAAGAAAGCATGACTCAAATCAATTACCGTATACCATTCTGCATCATGGGAATCTGATACAAAATCACTGATGGATTTGGCACAATAGGACAACATGGTACAACAATCTTGTTAATTTTTCTCAAATCCTGTACTATTCTGAACTTTCCATTAGGTTTCTTCAGTCCCATTATTGGCGAATTACATGGGCTGCTCAATATTTCTCTTAACACCCCCTGCTGAATCATCTTTTCGATTATGGGTGTTATTCCCTCAATTATTTCAGGTGTCAGTCTATATTGCGGTATTTTTGGGTAAACCACTCCCTCTTTTACAGTAATCTTTACTGGATCTACATTTCTCATCAGACCCACATCTTCTCCAGTAAAATCCCAAACTGCTGCTTTCACTGTCTGTTTTAATTCTGGGGGTAATGCATCTGGATTAAATATTGCATATGTTCCCAAAGCCTCACATTCCCTGTTATCCATGGTCATTCTGTATAGAACATCCTCATCAGGTGTCTCAAAGGTTATTCCATCTGGAGTACAGAAAATAGTGCAATTCATTTTGCATAGCAGATCCCTGCTTAGCAAGTTCACAGGACTCGTGTCACACACCACAAATCGGTGCATGTCTGAAAATTTCCCTATTTTAACCCTTACTGGTTCAGTAAGTAGAGTTTTAATCTGTGTGTTGGACACACCAATTACTTGGATAGCTTCGTCCGAGAGAGGAAGATTCTTTATATCAGCTGACCTGACAGTTGATCTCGTGGCCCCTGTGTCAACTAGAAAAGTGACACTTTCACCATTAATTTTCCCATCTACAAAAGGCCCTGCCTGGTCTATTTCTAGAGTTGCGCCAAGTACGCACTCCTCTTCCTCTCTTCGGCAATGTCAGAAGTCTCCCTCTGAGTCACTTCCCTCATTTTTCAGCCAGTACTGAGAAACTGCGCTTGCGCGTTTTGGTTTGATTACCTACTCTTCATCGTAGAATCCCGACTCCTGGCTGTACTTCTGAGATCCTCTTCTCTGTGGCAAGGGTGGTTTTGGCACCTGATTCTGCTGCTTATCAGCCTTCTGCTGTTGCCGATGGTGACCACACCCCTCACTCTGCACCTGTAAATTTAATGATGGATTATCATCAATAGTAGACGGTGGATTCTTACACTCGGATTTCCAGTGCCCCAATTTTCCACAGTTGTGGCATGGGAACTTTTTCTTGGCTTCCTCGATGTTCCCCTTTCCTTTTCCTGGACCAAACCTGGGTTCATTTCCTGGGTTATTTGCCTGTTCAACCAACTGAGCTTCCTGTCTTTCTGCAACTTTCACCTGTGCCCACATTGCCTTTTCTTTTAGCTTCCTCTGCTTTGCCTCAATCTCATCACTGAAGTATTTTGCATGTCTCAGGATCTCATCAATCTTCTTACTCTGCCAGTCTACGGTGTGCTGCCGTATCATTTCACTGATTTCAGGTCGCAAACCATACACAAATCTATACACAAAATGACTCAGATCCTTGTCACCCAGGTGTTCATCTCCACTGAACTGCTTAAAAGCTAGTATCAGTCTTTCATAGTAAGCATGGACTCATTCTTTCAATTCTTGGCGTGTTCGATCTATTTTAACCCAGTCTGTTTCCTTGGGGGGTACTTTTTTTCAAGAAGGCCATAACCTGCTCATATTTCTTCATTACTTCCGGATCTGGAGCTCCTGTTTTTGGATCTCTTGGGTATTCCTTAGTGGGCCAGTCTATGACTATTTTACATTCTGCCCACAGGTCTGCTGGTACAATTATATCAAACAGACTATTCAGGTCAATCCACAGTACTTTTGACAGCTTTACAAATCTGTCGACCTGTCGGTACCACTCAACGGGCTTTTCCCTTAGTCGAGGGAAATCATTTGTAAATGATAAAATATCCTGTCTGGTCCATGGGACATGTACGTACCCACCTCCTGGAATCTCTCTCATAGGGTAAGCTGTCACTGCCTTCTCTTTTTCTTTCAGGGGGAATGCCGAGTAAGTTCTATCTGCCCCATCCTCTCGCTTTCGGTACCATCTGTCTTTCCATCTTTCTACATCTCCCCATTTCTTCAGCAAAGCAATCATTTCCTTAATCTGTCCTGTTCGGCCTGCATTGTTCAGATTCTCAATGTCCTTATCTGCAAAATCCACTCGGTAAGGCTTTTGTAAAGCTTTTACCTTATCCATGTCAATTCCCAATTCATTGGCTATTCCTTTCAACCCGTCATGTATGTTCTTTGCTCTCCATGTGATACTCTTGCACAGGAAGAGGATCTCCCCTTCCTGATAATTCTTCAGTGTTTCTGTAGGGATTGTTCCTACTATCATCTCTTCCATCTCCATACGTAGCCTAGCTACATCAATTCCCTGTGATTCCTTTTCTTTTCTTTGTAAAGTTTTCAGCCAATCATTTAAATCTTCAGCAGTTATCACAGATTTTTCTGCACCCCCTGGTTCTGTCACTCTTTGCGGTTCTAAAATTGATCCTCTGTTCCCTTCTACACATCCAGAATTCAAACTTGAGTTAGTCTGCACACTCAATTCTCCTCCACATATGGTATGTCTCCACTGATTTTCTCCTGTTCTCCACTGTGTTTCTCCTGCTCTCATTTCTGCCTGCTCCGGAGGAACAATCAATCTATTGCTCACATATGGTACTGTCAAACCATTCTCACCCGTCCTCTGCTTGTCAAAAATCGGCATAACTGGGCCTATTGTCACAGGCACTGTAACTGCCTCAAGATTTTTAGTCAGTTCTCTGATTTTCTCTGTCAGTTCAAAAGTAGTTCTTGCTAGTTCTCTGGTCTTTTCATCCTCAAGTTCATTCTCTCTTTCTATCTCTCTTTCTTTCTCTCTCTTTCTCTCTCTTTCTCTCTCTCTATCTTTCTCTCTATCTCTCTCTCTCTCTCTCTCTCTCTCTCTCTTTCTATCTCTCTCTCTTTCTCTTTCCGCCAGAGAACAACTGCTTTTCAACCCAGGGGTGGTACCCTCTGTCTTAATAATCCGCAGGGTGTCTCTCATCGAGGTCACTGCTGTTCCTACCTCTGGTTCTCGTCTATTCGGGGGTGGTCTTTTATAGAGCATGTCCTCCAAGACATCATCATCAGACTCATTTGCCCCATATCTCCTGGGTTCTATATTATGTTCTTTCTCTGTACACTTTCTGTCTCCTGATTCCTCTGTCGTTCTTACAGGATATAATCCCTCGGTCATACTGGCATCACATCACCTTCTCATCCGGTCATGATGGGTTTCGCGATCATACTTTCGCCCAAACATGAACCTGTAGCTACCCCCACCCCTCTGTTTTTCTCGTTCATGCATTTCATCTTCCCATTCAGTCAATGCCTCAAACTGCGTTGGCCTAGGCCGAGGCTCTAGATTCATCATCTGCTCCCGTAAGTTCCTCAGTATGGCCAGATTGAATGAACCATGTTCCGGGAACGCTAACACTCCATCATCCTTCGTATACTTCACCCAGTTATCTAACCAAATACAGTTATGATACCCATACTTCGCAACCATGAAGGATGCCGGGGTTCTTATCGGGGGCAATAACTGTCCTTCCCTAGTCACTATATCTTTATCCTTGTCGAACCAGTTCTTTACTTTACTAAGCAAGGATTTCTTCTTCTTTTCCTCAGCCTGGTAGTACATTTTTCTTATTTTCCACAAGCTGTTTGCTCTTTCTACAACTGTACGATCTCTTTGTCCAATTGCAGCGCGACTCACACTAGCGCACCAATCCTGGAGCGTCTACGTCACTCTGTATGTCTCCCAATCCTAGCGCGGCGTACACTAGCACACCAATCACCGTGCTTCCACTGTTCTAACCCACTGTCCAATCACAGCGCGGTCTCCCTGACGTCAGCAGTCGCTGCAGTCGCTTCTGCTCCTGTCTCCTGTCTCTCGTCTACCCCTCCTTTAGTTACAACATACAAACATCTCCATTGTCTGCTTCGCTAGCCACAGAACAGCAAAAGACCTTTCCCACGAGAATTCTGCCTTTCCCGAGAGCAGCGCTTACCTCTGCCCTACTACAGAATCATTACTTCCGTTGATAAAGTAGCACATCCCTCTACTTTACCCTTCTAACAAGCACCAATTAACTGTTTCCTCCGGAATGCTCCTAAGAGTTTCACAATTAACCAGAATGTCTTCTCATTCACGCACTTTCACACCAGAAAATGTAGTTCATTCACACAGAATTCTGTCTTTCCCGAGAACAGCGAACATTCTGTCCTACTACAGAATTATATCACACGTTAACAAAGCAGCGCTTACCTCTGCCCTGTCCTTCTAACAAGCTCCGAAAATACCTATTACCTCTCTAGTGGTAAGCTTTAACGGAATGCCATACGGATCCCTGAGACCTAAGACCAGAGTTTCACAGATACCCTTCGCTATCATACACACTTCTCCCACACCGAAAATACGTTTCTAATGGCAACACACGGCGATGCTACCTCATCGAGCCCAGACAATGCGACGCGCAACTTCAATTGTCACACGTTTTCCCCTGTCTGCATACAGGGCCAACAATCCCGCCTTTTTCCGAGAGCAACACTCCCTCTGCTCTACTACGGAACTGTCACCGACTCCCTACGTCCCAGAAGCCGTTCACAATACATAAAACTCAACACAACTCCAACATATAGTGTTAGTACAAATTTCAATCAACACGCAATTTCGCCAGACCAAGACAATAGCAAACCATCATTCTGCTACCAAGAAACTGGTGCAGATCAGAGCTTCCGAATCCCCTCTACTTCCACGGACGGAGCGGTCTCACAGTCACACACGCAGACATACATCACACGCTGGTGGGGCCCATTTCACCAACATTCATCCTACCACTCTTATCCGTGCCATGTATAAGGGGAAACACACCTTTCAATACCTATCCAATCTGCCTGTACTTTGAGGTCAATGGCATCTGCTTAGTTGCTTTTAAATCTAGCGAAACATTGCAAAGAATACACAAATAAATTCAATAAACATGACCAGAAATAATTACCCGACACAGAAATTCCAACAGAATTATTTGTTTATCTAAAATTGTAAGAAAAGCCAATTAAATGCAAATTCATTTCTCTCATATTTACCTATTCTGTCTAAATGTCAGATCCTAAGTCAGAACCGGTCCTCTGTAGAAGAATTAGAGTATCCTGCTGTCATGTAGAGTCATCGTCCTCTCCGTCAGCATAGGGACCTCGGATCATCAGCTCGGGAAGAAGTGGCGCTAGACCTCTCTAGCCTACTAGTATTTATACTAAAATTTACATTCTATAAAGTTACAATTCTTTGTTCAGAACGGATGAATGGCGGAAATAATGTCATCTTGGTACATTTTCGATATTGTGCGAGATTTTCTCACACATAGATTGTCCCAAATAATGAATAGAAAAATTGAATGTCCATGACTAATTCGATACATCTACGGATGTCTCTACTGGATACATTTGTATCAAATAAGTTCATGAAGTCAATATTTCAAAATTGCAACAACTCCATCTTCCAGGGGCACTTGGCAGATTTCCTGGACTTGTCATCATGCTCATGGCTTTTCAGTTCATCGGAGGTGCAAGGTCACAGGCAGCGCGAAGCCTTTTTGTAAAATTTCCATCTACTCGAATGCAGGCTGCGGATGGTAGCCATTTTCGGGTAGGCCACATTAGACAACTTAAGTGAAAATAGACATAAAACAAAATTACTGCACGGAAATGATTATACAGTGTTATTCCCCTGCTAATACCCTTATGTGTGTGTATTTATCTAGCCATTTGCGACATCAAAAGCCATTAATGCATATTAATTATAAGCGCAAACACAATAACATCACATAAGCAACATCGATTTCTGTCAGTTTGCTCACCAACTTAGTTCACTTATTATTTTAGCCATGCAATAGCATTCCCACGTGTAATTCTTTTGTTAATAAGGTTGGTTAGACAACATTTGACAAACTTTTAATAATTAATAATCAGTAGTACTTTTAGTTATAACATGCGAAAATGAAACAGGTATTCGGTTTTAAAGTAAAAACCCTGCTCCATCACTCTCCTCTCCTGTGACTTCAGTTTTACTCTCGTCTTTGGCTTGGTCCAGTTAAATACCAACAGTTTAACTTCTATCAGTTCAGAAAAGATCTAGGACTTAGCTAAGCCTTTGCACCTTTGTCCATTACCTAGTTTCTTCCAAAGAACATATTACATTTACAGAAAACGTTTTCCAAAAACTAATTTACCATCAACATTCCATTAGGAGGTAATAAAGGCCTGCAATTTCCTTCCATACCCCTAGCACTGATCTCTCTCGTGTAGGTGCAGTTCATAGATCTTGTAGGAAAACCAGAATACTCTCAGTAAACGCTTTGTTCAACACAATACAATCCTAAATCTGGTATTGTTTTATGTACAATAAGTGCTAAGGTTTTTTTTTAACCAGCCTAGAAATAAATACACTGAAACTAGACAAGGCACCTTTGTAAACATTTCATAAGCTCATCACAATCTGAATTCATGTATAGAAATCCTGTTTTTCTTTGTGTTGCAGAGGTAAATCGCCCATCTCCGCATCACTTTCTCTGTAACCATGGAGAGTAAAGAGGAAGTAAGCAACACAGACAGCGGGATCATCGTGCAGTCAGGTACCGCAACCCTCAAGTCTACTAACCTGTGCACCTGGAGCATTTATCACCTAACTTGCCATTTCCCCCTTAACATAAACTTTAACGTTTAATTCGATGGTTATCTTTCTTAGACCAGTTACCTTTTAGGCTCCACTTACTAAGCAAGAATATATCAGTCGGCAATTAGAACTGTCTAGGAAGTAACCCGTCTTATGAATGTATGTACCTCACAGGGAAATACCGAAGCAGCGAAGAGAGGGTGGTAGACCAGAGGTCCGATTCAGGTTGTTTATAGAATTCTTAATGTCAAAGCCGTTATAATTATCTACAGGTTCGTACCTTATGAACTTTGCCCTTCTGTAAACTGTTGTCAACAAACTCCTTTGACACTTCCTTCTGGGAAGCTGTCCACTACTTCTAAATGAAACCTGTTGTAGACTGTTTTTATTGGTAGCAACGCTTTGAATGTAGTATTGATTTTCTTCAATGGTGAGTTCTAGCATCCTTGTTCTATTTCTGTAAGTAGTGTGTGGTGCATCTCTGCTGCAATTCAACTGACCATGTTCCTATGGTCAGTAGGAGATTTTCCTTGCACTGATAGGGTGTTGCTTTGTGTAATCTGTTGCCAGCTGTGCTTGTACAAGCATATTGATCTTACCAAGTCGCCACTTCATGAGTTACGCACAAAGTCAGTGTTAAATATATTCCCATATCTAGCTACAAGGTGTATTGCCTCCTTACAGCGGTACTAATTTGCCCTGAAACCACAAATGAAATGTCATGTTTCATAGGAATCAAACTTTGGCTAGGTTAGGCAGACAGTGAGTGTTTGTGACACGCCATACAGACACTCTTCCTAATTTCTTTATTGATCGATTCCTTCACTGAAAGAGGTAACACAAGTGGTAGAAAATTTCCAAAATGCAGAAATTTGTTACATTTACTAAAAAAAAATAGGAGTATACTAAAATAGTCTAGGTACTGTGTAAAGAAGACTGAGAATAGCTGTCCCATCTACTACACATATGAGGCTATTTTATTTATGTCGAAATCCTCCTCAGCCCAGTTCGGCATTTATTTCTGTTAATTGCTTTTAGGAAAAGTTACCTATCTAGATTAACCAGGTCCTCCATGACCCTGTATTTAACACACAAGGCATGATTTCCAACTTATAACGTTCACAATGAGTCTATCTTGTTTCATATATAAAAAATATTTCTTATGTCTCTGGCAAACTCAGTTAATATTCAAAATACTCATTTGAATCTGAGTTTCCAGTCCAAGCTATTTAGTTCGATACACAAAGCCTTATAAGAGTCCAATTAGGGAGACTCTGGGTCATTTCTCAATAATACACCCTTGTTTCTATAACAACTTGGAACACTGCGCTTCCTGCCCTCCTCTGACTTCCTTTCCTGTTTGAGGTTAAAGAATGGTCGCAAAATGATGACAGTTTGGGTAAGAAATAGTTTATAAAAAGGATAAAGATAGGGTAGATGGAACACGTTGTTGATTGACAGATCTGACATAATTGTAAACATTAAAGAATCAGTCAATGCACCTTGTGATCTGCCAGTAGATCACAAGGGGTCCAACTCGCAGCACACATTTTTGAAAGCCAGTGACGACATTTTTCACCAGATAACAACTGTGATGTAGGAATCCATCAAGGGGTCATCGGAACGCCTTGTGCATACAGACACCATGAAAGTTGTTTCATGACTTTGGACAGCAGAGTAGAACATTTTGGCAGCAGCGTTACGACGTGGGAGATGGATGTGGACAGAGCTTTGTTTGATTAAGTTTTGTTGTGAACTTTAAGCTTTTGTGACTAATGTTTTGTGAGTTTATTGTTTGTTGCAGAAGAAACCTACTCCCACACGTATCTTGCCATGCCCAAAAATGTGAAACTCAATATTTGATAGCTCTGTAGCCAAGGTCATGCATGTTAGGAAACTCAGGAATTTACAGAGTTGTACAGTGTCCCTTCCAGCCCAGGGCTTGTGCATTGGGCTGTCTACAGCTCGCTTTCATGGTCCAGCCAAATATTCTTTTTAAACCTGGATGCCTTGGGTCTGGTGACATCACATCTAGAATTGCAAAGCCATAGAGAACTCTTTACATGACAGGCCACAGAGCGACATGCCAAGGCCTTAGTAGTGATCTGATGCCCACAGCATCAAAATGGGATTCAGTTTGTGAGAAGTACTCAAAACACATCAGTTACTATCCGGATACAGAAGCACAACTGTCCTTTCAGAGCTGGGAGCCAAAACCTGTTCGCTAAATTCTTTAGGATCTATGTACCTCCTCACGCCTTATTTCTTATTATGTTTTTGAAGTTATAAAAAGAGCTTAAAATCAGATTCTATTAGATACTCAAGTTACACAACCTCTGGAAGCTCCGATTCAGAGGCAGTGGGCGTTCTCGGTTTCTTTTCCTGCACAGTAGACTGAGACAATTTTTAGTTACATATTTGTTTTCACAATGGGAGTTAAACTGAGTTTAACTGGATAGACAAGCTTGCCCGCCCCTTAACACTGGTGCATTGTTTCAGCAAGTATGCAATCGGATCCTACGGGACAGAAAATCTTCATTTTCAGAGATCATTATTTGATGATGCCTTTGGGTAGCGTGTGCGGGATTCTAGCACACTCCATGCATAGTGTTCAGGGCTAGAAACAGAACTCGTAGGATGTAGGTTTGATAATGAGTTAGTACATTTCTCATCTGGCAGAACATAATTATATCTATGACACCGTTATAAAAGACCACTGTGACGCAAGAATCAAACACAGTTGCATTCCAAAACTATGGGCATTGCGAATCCATGGAAGTAATTTTATGATTCAGGACCTCTGTTCTGTGTAATATCATTTGTTGGCATTTAACTGGCTTGCAAATGGTCTTCATGTTAACATCCTGCTGTTGTCCCTGTGATGGTTCAGAAACCATGCAGATGACAATTTGAGGCGTGTTCCATGTGTCCAGTGACCAGGACACAGGTGAGCCTTCTGTATGGCACAAGGCAATAAAATGATACTTTTAATAGGAGTATTAAAAATATCTATGAATGAAAGATGGGCACTTTCCTTGTTTGGAACCCCTGCCTATCTTAGCCATTTTCACGGGGACTTTTGGTGGTGCACAGGTAGACGCACTGGGAAATGAGTGAAGGAAGTAAGCCAGTCACGTGTAAGAGCGCTTGAAGTACAGTACACACTGCAGGCAGCGGTGGGGATACAGGGCATCACATGCAATCTGGAACCATTGTCAAATGGTTGCTCTTCAGTAAAGGGGCAGCAGCAGCAGTTTTGTGTCCTTGGAAAGGTAATGACTCCCTGTAGTTATGCTCTCATTTTAAACAGGTTTTCAAGGTATGTTTACATTTCTATTTTTTGAACTAGCAAAAACTTGGGGAACTTTTTCCTACTGCGCTTGATGGTATTACTGGAAGAAATGTCAAAGCTTGTCAGCCTGTCTGATTGTTGTGTTGATACTCATGATAAGTTTATTACATTTAATAGGCTATCTTATGGGTTGTACATTGTCCATATCATTAAACAATTTGAATGGCTTTCATCATGTAGTGCTAAGGCCCCCAGTGCCAGTAAGTTCTTTGGATGTTCTCTTCCTCGTATTGATCAATCAAAAGGTATACACTAAACAGTGTATTGCACAAGTGTAAAAAGCTTGGTACAAGTTACTACCAGGCAAGTGTTGATGTTTCAAGATTCTGGGCTATATTTCCATCTTGCAGTCTGCTTGGTGTGCCAATGCTCATAGTGTAATATTGGCATGCCTCAGACCCCAACACTGGATTTCTACAAGTTACATAAATATTAAGTATCTTACAAATTAGTTTGTTCTGCAAGTAGCCACTTTTTTGCTCGCATCCTATGTAGGTTTATAATTACACTAGAGCTACATAATAAGGGGTATCATGTGCCAACTCTCCTAGCATCGAAACATACCTCTGCCAAAGGAGGGTCTCACTCTGGACGTGCAACATATGGACTTCGTTCTCTGCAGAAGTGATGTGTTGTCCAGCAAAAGAAGGTTGACTTGCTTTCTGAGTTCTGCCTCTTGCCCCCTCAGGTTCTGAAAGCCCAATTGCACCCATGAAGGACCTGACCCAGGCTATCAAGAAGCAGCAGAAGGCTTTGGAGGAGAAGCTGGAGGCCTGCCTGCATGAGCTCAAGATCATTTGCCTGCGGGAAGCGGTAGGTGACCAGAGTATTGTATTCTTTGGACCTCCTGGAGGGCAACTGGCGGGTACTGCATAGGGTCTTTTCTCCAAAATAGTTCTCAAGAGAAGAGTTTCCCCGAAATAGTTCCTCAGTCCAGAACAATGGTTTTACCAAGAGGGTTCTTCAGAATGTGTTTCTATAGCACAAAACAGTGGTACCTGTCCTTGCCAAAGGCTCATCAGGATTTCGTATCCGAAGAAATATCAGAGCAATTGCTCCCCACAGTGAATAAGAAGGCAACCGTCCCACTACAGATGGTACACTTGATAAGTGTATCCTCCTGTTATACTAGGTAAAGGCTGCTTATCCCATAGTATGATGCTTCCTGCTTCAAAAGGACGACAAAAACACCTCTACCTCTCTAACCCAGGGAGATGTGTCCCCTCCCTACCCATCAAAGCAGGTATGTGGGACCTCACAGAGCAGAGAGACCAGAGGAAGTAACAATGTCCACCCCAATTTGAGTTCAGAGACCCCTTTCAAAGCCCTTCCTCGCTCTTGAGTTCTAGCATTTCCACCCAGTAAGAAAAAGTGTTCTCCTACACAGTACATAAGAGTGCCTTTTCATCATTAGGGCTGGTGATGTTCTGCTTTTGCTATAGCGCACTGCATCGGAAATAAATATACTTGAGTAAATATTTTTGGCCCTACTTCTAAGAACATGTTAATTGATCCACCAGGTGGTGTGGAGAATAGACATCCCTATGCCTTTTAACAAATTGTGCTTTAGTGACCTACTATCCCTGGCACTAACTGATATATAAACGTTTTCCTTATGTAGGAGCTGACAGGAAAGGTACCTGCAGAATTTCCACTGAAGCCTGGAGAAAAGGCCCTTCAAATCCGGCGAAGGGTGGGGACCACCTTCCGACTAGATGAGAAGACTGTCATCTCCCGAACAGAGGTAAGCGCTTTGAAGCTAGATCTTAGGTGCTGTAGTGTACAAGTGAGGTCTCTCTCTGCTTCCACAGAGGCTGAAGAGAGCAGAGGCTCAGCCCCACGCGTGGAGAGGTGCCCAGATCGGCAGTCTAAACCAGAGGGGGGATTCCATTCACTTCCCAATAGTTCTTAAACATGAAATAGTTTGGATTCCCACCACCCACATAGAGCAATCTCACTTTATGAAGGGAGAGGTGGGGTCACGGTGCACACACCTGTAGCAATTTGGTAGAAATAAATAATGTAATAATAGCATTGTTTCACGTTCATAGAATTGCTGTGTGTTTTGTTTGTTATTTGAAGACTAGGTTAGCACTTGTTTGTAGGATAGAAATACATGCAGCAGGCTATCGTTGAGGTTTGTGGGTCCTTGCTTGTGTGCTTCAGATCAAGAGCGAGCTGATGCAAGTCAATCAATCAGGGATTTTAAAGCTCGCTACTCACCTGTGAGGGTCTCATGGCGCTGGAGGGGGGTGGGTAAGGGGGGTAGGTTAGTGCTCCGGATCAGTCGAAGAACCAGGTCTTGAGGCTCCTCCTGAAGGTGTGCAGAGTGGGGGAGCGTCTGATGTTGACGGGGAGCTTGTTCCAGGCCTTTGCTGTGACGTAGGAGAAGGCTTTTCCTCCTGCTCTGGTTCTGCGGATGCGTGGGGTCTCTGCCAGGGCAAGGTCGGCGGAGCGGAGGTTCCTTTTGGGTATGTGGAAGGAGACTCTTTCTTTGAGGTATTTGGGTCCAATGTTGTGGAGGGATTTGTAGGCGTGTGTGAGTAGCGTGAAGGTTTTGCAGTGTGAATCTTTCTGGATTCACTATGCTGTGCATTATTCTGCCATCTAGTGGTTGGGTCCGAAATTGTAGTCTTTTTTTTCTCTTTTTTTTTTCGTGGCCAGGTGGGCGTCGACATACCACCATTTGGTGTCCTTCGTGACGTTGACGCGCTTCCTCCGGAAGCTTCCACCTTTGGTCGCCATCTTCAGATTCTTTTTTCCGCCGTTGGGTCTGGATCGTTACCGAAGAGTTCCAGAGAGTTGAAGAGAGAATCGACAAAAATAGCAGAAAATCGACGATAATCATAGATTTGCACCCCGACTACAGGTCAGGCAACCGGTACGATGAAGGAGAAGGTTTTCAGCCAAGATCTCGACGTTCAACGGAAAATGCGCACACATGGGGCTCCTTGAGTGCGGGAATGGACAAAACACCTTTCAAGTTTTGCACCAATTGCCACCACAAATACGCCTAGAAGGACCAGCATCCGGTCTGCAACCTCTGCCTGCCGCTCGACCACAATAGCGAGGACTGCAACGTGTGCTCGGCGTTCACACCCAAGACCCTCAGAGTAAGAGAGAGGCAGAGAAGGGCAAACTACAGCATGCAGGGGCAACGTCCATCACTCCGAGACTTGGTCCTCTCCAGTGGAGGGAAGGACAACATCGCAGAAGGATCGGAGGACTGCACGGTCGTCGAAGTCCAAAAGAAAACGTAGAAGGAGGTAAGAGAGTTGCCGACCCACAGACACTCGAGCAACACTCGTAAGAGTGAAGCAAAGTCCTCGAAGGGGGCATTGCTGTCGAAGAACTCGGCAAAAGCAACAGCACCCAAGGACAAGAAGCCCAGCGGATCCTTCGAAAAGGACTCTCAGTCGGCAAAAACCCACTAAAAAATCAAGGTCGTCGAAGGATGCCCCCGAAAAGGACACCTCGACGCCGAGAAAAGAAGGGTCAACTTTGACTTCGAATGGTAGGGGACGCAACCTACCTAGTACATCGCACCAAACCTTCCAACAAGGTTATCAAGGAAACGGCCAGGGCCAGCAGCAGCAGGGACAGCAGCAGCAGAACTGGCAGTACCAGCCATGAGGCCAGTCCTTTCGAGGGCGCTCAAACGGACGAGGACAGGCACGGAGAGGAGGGCAACAACCCAACTCCAAGTAACTTCGCCATAAGGCAAGCGCCCACCCTAACAACACATCTAGGGGGGCATCAAAACAGAAGACAAAACCTGATTTTATAAAACAAACAGTTCCTCGAACATATAACACCAGTAGGAGGCAGAATAAGGGACTTCCTCCAGGAATGGAGGACAGTCACAACAGACAAATGGATACTAAACATCATACAATACGGCTACTGTATAGAGCTAGAGAAACAACCTCCAAACAGAAGACCAAAGAACAAGGTGCACTCAGCAAAGGAACCTTCGCTCTTGCTACTAGAAGCGCAGGAACTGTTCAGCAAGAAGGCAGTAGAAATAGTGCCGTACAAGGAAAGGAACAAGGGGGTCTACTCCACATACTTCCTCGTACCAAAAGTGGACGAAACACTAAGATTCCAGATCTAAGGTTCTTAAACACGTTCATAAGGACACAAAGATTCAAAATGACATCTCTGCAAGAGGTAATACCCCAGATACAGGAGGGGGAATTACATGGCAACTATAGACTTAAAAGACGCATACCTACACATCCCCATCAACAAAGAATACAAACGCCTACAGGTTTGTTATCAACCAAACTCACTACCAGTTCGCAGTACTAGCATTCTGACTCAAATCTGCACCAAGGGTGTTTACAAAGTGCCTAGCAGCAGTAGCAGGGCACCTAAGGAGGCAAGGGATACACGTATACCCCTACCTCGACGACTGGCTCGTAAAAGCAAGCTCTTACAGCTAATGCAAACAACACATCCAGCAGGTGATACAAACACTAATCCAACTGGATTTTTCAATCCATTGGGGAAAATCTTCAATAGAACAGGAACAGGTGAAGATATTCTTAGGAGCAGCGATAAACACCATACAGGGCAAGGTGTTCCTCAGCACAAAGAGAACCTTGACAATACTGAAGGAGACAGGTCTTTACCGCAGGGGTCAAGCTCTGACAGTGTGGACCGTGAGCAAGCTAATGGGAATGATGGCGTCATGCATACACCTGGTCCCAAATATTTGCCTCCACATGAGACCGTTCCAGGAATGGATACAGCAGCAATGGTCACAGGCAACAGGGAGTTGGGAAGATCTAGTGGTTGTCACACACGCAGTGCATCAGGAAATAGCGTGGTGGAACAAGGAAAACATGTCACGGGGAAACCATTCACACAGTCAACTCCAACAGTGACCATCACAACAGACGCCTCCCAGCTGGGGTGGGGCGCGCACACAAACAAACTCAAGGTGAGGGGGTTATGGTCGCAGCAGGATGCGGCCAAACACATCAACTACCTAGAGCTAAAAACAGTGTTCCTAGCCTTAAAAGCCTTTCAGAAGGAGCTGTACGGAAACAGGGTGTTGATCCAGACAGACAACACAACTACCATGTTCTATATCAACAAACAAGGAGGAACACAATCCGTAGCACTATCAGGGCTAGCACAGGAAATATGGACATGGGCCATTCCACTAAGGATAGACCTACTAGCAATACATCTCCCATGAAAGGACAATGTGGAAGTAGACAGACTCAGCAGGCAAGCGTCAGCATCCCACGAATGGGAGCTCAACCAACAGGAAATAGAGAAACTATTCCGTAAATGGGGTACACCGCAAATAGACCTATTTGTCACACAACAAAATGCAAAATGCCAGCACTTTGCATCCTGACAACCAGACCATCGGTCCCAAGGCAATTCGCTATGGATAAGTTGGTCAAAGACATTTACATATGCTTTTCCCCCGATACCACTGATACACAGGGTACTCAACAAATGCAGGGTCAGCAACATGACGATAATACTAATAGCACCTCATTGGGCCAGACCGTCTTGGTTCTCACAAATAGTAGAAATGGCGCAAGCACCAGCACACAGATTCACAAAGAGAAGGGACCTGTTAACGATGCAGGACGGAAGGGTGCTACACCCAGAGCCAGAGAGCCTCAGCCTAGCAGCATGGCTCCTGAAGACCTAGAATTTACCCACCTCAATCTACCAGCAAGCACAATGGCGGTGATCAGGGAGGCAAGGAGACCTACCACAAGGAAGTGCTACGTAGCAAAGTGGAGAAGATTCTCAGAATGGTGCATTAGGGAGAAACTGCAAAGGAAAATTACAAGGGAATCAACAGTACTCAAATACGTAACGCATCTACTACAAAATAAACTAAGCTACACATCCCTAAGGGTGCACTTAGAGGCGATAGTGACTTACACAAGAGGAGAAACAGGAAAAAGCTTCTTCACCTCCCAAGTAGTTAAAAGATTTCTAGAAGGGGCAAAGAGAATCGCACCTCCAAACAGAATGCTAGCACCTGCATGGAACCTCAACGTAGTGCTAACTCAATTAATGAAAGCACCATTTGAGCCTATTCACAAAGCTACACTGCACATGCTCACGCTAAAAACAGCCTTCTTAGTAGCTATCACATCGCTACGAAGAGTGAGTGAATTGCAAGCGCTAACACTTCAAAAGCCTTACCTACAGATACACAATGATAGGATTGTAATGAGAACGGACCCACATTACATGCCAAAGGTGGTGTCATGGTTCCACATCAATCAGACAATCCAAATACCAACTTTTTTCCAAAAACCAACCACAAGCACAGCAAGGGTGCTACACACACTGGACGCCAGGAGGGCAGTAATGCACTATATAGAGAGGACAAAGGAGTGCAGAAAGACAAAGCAGTTCTTTGTATCCTTTGCCAGCAGTATTTTGGGACGACCAGTTACCAAAAATACCTTTGCACGGTGGATTGCACAAACTATACAACTCTGCCACAAACAAGCAGGACAACAGTTACAAGGAGCAAGGAAGAAAGGAGCAACAATTGCGTTTCTAGCAAACACGCCTATTCAAGACTTTTGCCAAGCCGCAACATGGTCTTCAGTGCACATGTTCAGTAAGCACTACTGTGTAGATATTCAAATGAACAAGGAAGCGCAAGTGGGACAGAAGGTCTTACAACAAGTCAATATAACTTTATTTCGGAGAAGATCTCCATAAAAGATACATAAAATTGTACAATTATAGTGCTATTAAAATATTTAAAAAGAAAAACGTGCATAATATTGATTAAAAGATAATTTAAGATGTTTAAAAAACATTTAGAACCAGGACATCTATATGGCCACTCATTACAACAAACATATACAATTTGAGCCAGTACAAGTTGAATCAAGTAGACGTTTTCAAGTACCGTCTCCTTGTTTGCCAGAAAGCCCCCAGAAATTTGGCCACAGCAAACACAATGTGGGGAGCCATTTCACTCTTCAGAATTCTGAACGCTTCATTGCACCTAGTAAACCCCAAATTCCTACAAATGGGGACAATCCATTTTCTCCGCACCTCGCTATAGACCGGACAGAAGAATATGATATGCAATTCAGTTTCATCACTTATTCTGCAGGCCGGGCAAGTGCTGGGGGCGGACTCAATCCAATGGCTAGTAAATGCACGGATTGGCAGGGACCCATGCCTCCATTGCAAGAACAGCTTCCTTATTTGTACTGGATATATATTATCCAAGGCTGGTTCCAGGCTATAAACATTTTTTATACAAATAAATTGCTCCGTAAGGGTCCCGGGAGTTTTGGAAGGGAGCAATGCGGGAGCCTTAGAATCATAATAGATTTTAGTGAGGGCCTTTTTTGAGAGCCTAGGGCAAGCCTCGAGAGGATCATTCCATATGGTATCCAGGCCTAGGCCCATCAGACTACTCCTCACAAATTTGAGCCAGCTAATATTCCCCGAGTTCGGAAGGCTGAGGACTTCCTGCAAGCCCTGCCTGTAGTGGATCAATTCGGGCACCGTCCACAATCTGCGCCAGTAGATCAGAGGACGGAGCGCCAGATCTTCTTCCAGGGGTCTAATACCTAGGTCAAGTCTTAATGGCACTAAAGGTGTGCTTGGGGGGAGGGCTACTAAGCACCTAAGAAACCTGTTCTCCTCCTTGGCCAGAGAAGACGAGACTTTATGGCCCTATAATTCACTGCCATAAGTAACGGCTCCTCTGGCTTGGGCCCTATAAATGTGGAGCGGAGGGCCTATAGGTTTGAGAGTCGACCTATTCTTCCCCAGCAACCTCAGTATCCCGCCCACGTGTTGAACTAGTTTTAGCTTAGCTTTCTCCTGATGCGGACCCCACCCCATTTTCTCATTAAGGGTTACACCAAGGTATTCGAAGGTGTTAACCCTTTCTAGCGTATTATTTCCAATGCGAGGAATGCAGTGGAATCTAAGCGGGGGGTTGAAGGCCATAAATTTGGTCTTCGTGGTGTTAATCTCCAGTCCGTGCTCTCTGCAGAAGTCCACAAAGCCGTCCAGAACACGCTGGATTCCCATCGGTGACTTGGAGAGGAGGAGGGTGTCATCCGCAAACATAATTGCCGGAACCCTCCTCCCTGCCAGCTTTGGGACGTCAGAATTAGGGACCCCATTAAGGTGGTCGATGACCCCGTTGACAAAGAGGCAGAACAGGGTCGGTGCGAGTACGCACCCCTGTCTTACCCCTCTGCCAACGGGAAACTTGTTGGATAGGGCGCCCTGCTTACCACACGTAGGTGTTGGTATGAAGTCAGATAATCATCGACAGTAAGGCGCTCGGTACCCCCATTCTGGCCAGCACTTCCCACAGCTTACCTCGTGGAACCAGGTCAAAGGCCGCCCTCAGGTCCACAAACACAGTATAGAGGCTGCCACCCTCCAACTGTATTGTTTTCCAATATATGAGGGAAAGCCTGAAGACCTGGTCCACGGTAGAAACCTTTTGTCGAGACCCAGCCTGAAGAGGGCTCAAGATTTCCCTATCTTCGATCCAGTCCGATAGGCGATCCAGCAGAAGCCTCGCGAAAAGCTTCTGAGGGACGTCTATCAGGCTGATCGGTCTGTAATTGGCCGGAAGCAGAGGTGAACCCCTTTTGAATATGGGGACAATCTCTGCCCCCAGCCAAGTAGAGGGAACCGGCATACCGTGGACGATGGCATTGAAGAGTACGAGGAAGTAGGGGGCCCAGATTCTAACCTCGTGTTTTAAGAGGTCTCCTGGGAGCTTATCAAGTCCTGGCGCTTTTCCCAAGGAAAGGCGAGCAATCGCCATTTCCAGATCCTTTAAGGTAAAATCTTCCAACATGGGAGAATTGCCACTGGTTAGGGACGCTATCTCTCCAACCTCGGTTCCCAGGTGATCCAGGCCTACTACACTATAGAGGGAAGAAAAGTGTTCCTCCCACACTGCGGGCGCAATATTAGCCTCTATAGCCAGAGCAGGCTCGACAGAGCCATATTTCACTATTTGCCAGAACTTCCTGGAGTCTCTGACTTTGAGAGCTGTTGCCATTTCTGACCAGTTCTCCCAGTCCCAGTCTATTTTGGCATTTTCGAGGAGGAGCTTATAAGCGGCCCGCCTTTCCGTAATAGCCAGATGGACCTCCCTATTTTTAAGTGCCTGTAGGAGGTCTGCCTTGGCTTTCCTGCAGCTAGCATTGAACCAAGATGCTTTTTCCCTTCTCACTTTCCTCTCCCGGACCACTGGGTTCAATACCTCAGCAAGGTTATTACACAGGGACAGATGAATATCCCCCAGGGAGCGGCAACCATCGGGCGAAGACAATTGTGGGAGGAGCCTACCCACCTTCTCGAGGGCTGGGGCCACTAGCTTATAAATCGCCTGAATGCGATTTGGTTTTTCCAAAAGTTTTTCCCACCTTATTCTTCTCCTGCTACTGGATATAGTTAAACTTGTCGCCACTGCTTTGTTTTCTACCACAACAGGATAAAGGAATCCGTCGGCTGCAAAAGAGAGGGACAGGCCATTGTGCTCACTATCCGGCCTAGGGACTATTTTAAATTCTTTAACTAGTTTCCAGTCCTGTAATCTAGTTAGTATGTAGTCTATCCGGGACTCGTGGCCTAGTCTGTTGAAAGTTGGTCGCGGTGGTATGTCACCTTTGAACCTGCCGTTGCAAGCTCTAAGTGAGTTTACAAGGGTTATAGTTGTTAGTTGGGATACAAGTGGTGAACATGCCCTGACCGGGGGGCCCGCAATAATTGGAATGTCCCAGAGATCGTCCTCCTCACTACTGACCCCGTCTAGATATGTCGGGAGTGGTTCATACTGAATGTTAAAATCACCTCCGACAAGGAGTGTTGATGAGCTAGAGACAGAGTCAAGAAATGTAGCCAGGTCCTCCATTGTCCCTGAAGTACCCGCTACTCCAACCGGTCTTGAATATACATTTACCAATGTTAGACCCCTCCCAGTGGGCCAACACAAGGCCACGCACAGAATATCCAAAGAGTTTGTTTCTACAATCTCTGCCTTGCAGCCGAGATGAGAAGCAACCCATATTGACAGGCCACCAGACGGAGGTCCCTTCCCACCCCATGTGGCTAGAACATTAAAAGTTGCGAACCCAGCATAGCAATGGTTCTCTCTGGCCCATGTCTCCTGGAACATACATATATCATAATTTTTGATGAAGTCTTCCCAATCACAACAATCTAGTTTGTTGGGTAACCCCGCTATGTTCCAGGATAGGATTTCTAGAAACCTCGAATCCTTCTCTGTATTAGTGGCAATCTCAGCGGGAATAGTTTGATCTGACCCGGGGGGGGCCGAATCCCCAGTGGTAGAGTGTTCGCTGGCTGGGATAGCCCGTGGCAAAGAGACCTTCCTTGGTAAGCACCCTCCCACCCCTGTTTTCCTCTTACCCCCAGAGGTTGGACAGACAGTATGCTCCCCTTTGGGATTATACCGTCAATCCACAGCATCAAGGCAGTCAAATCTGTTGAAGTGAGTAAAGCGAGTAAATGGGACCCCATTCAGACCCGGGGTTGGTTGGTTCCATCTATTTATACCCCAGGGATCCCCTTGGGGAAGGACTCTTCTCCCTTGGTGCAACTTTCTCGGGCCCACCCATGTCCAACCCTCATCGCCTCCCTCCGCAGACCGCTCTAATCTGTTGGGATAGAAGGCCGATAAGGGAAGTGTCTGTATGGTGGTATGTGGGGAGCCCCCGACCCAATTACAGATGTAAGCAACTGTTCTTGGGTCTCTGAAATTAACCAGGACGCAGTCCCCTGTGCCCCTTTTAACTGACTCGCCTACCCACGGAACCCGCCTTGCCAGAATAACCTCGTTGTGCATACCCGGGGGTAGGGGCCTGAATTTATTGAGCCAATCTATGGTCTTATTTTTGATAGAAGTGGGAGTCTCATTGGAGCCCTCAGCAAGCTCAGGGACACCAGTGAGGACTACCACATAGGGAGCGGCACCTGGAGGTAGATGGGGTGGTCTCCTGGCGAAGTTAGAATCGGGGATCTTCATTAGAGGTTGCATGGTTTGCTCCCTAGGATATGGATTGGGTCCCTTTGGCAGATTTACCGGGGGATTAGGTCCCTGCAACTGAATAACAGGTGTTGCTATCACAGGAATTTTGCTGATAGTGTCCCCCCTTGGAGGTATAGGTGGGGGGAGTGGTGGGGAAGGGTTTGGAATACCCCGTGGTATGTAGTTGCTTGGGACTAAATTGTTGGAACCAGATGTAGTGGGTAGGGTAGTGGCTGAACTGAATGGATTCGTTGAGTAGGTAAATGATGTTGCGGGAGCTAAATCTCCCCTCGCTACACACTTCAAGCAGGTACCACTGCTGTTTTGTGGTACCTTCAGTGTCCCTACACCCTTTACCAGATCTTTCATTAAATCCTCTAATCTAGTCAGCCTCCCCTCTTCTTTCCCTAGCCCACGGGTAGATTCCGTATGGGTTTGCTGAATAGCATTTATACCTTCCTCAATACCACTTAGTCTAACCTCTAGCCGTGTTAATCTGGCTTCAAGAAGATCCGTCAAGCATTCTGTGGCGGAGCTCAGGTCTCTATCCCCCAATTGCACTTCCCCGTCAGCGTTGGGAATTGCGGGAGAACTGCTTGACAGTAGGGGGGTAGCTTCTGCCCTCGGGTTGGTGTTATATACCTGGGGGTTCCTCCCTTGACCCTTGCTCATATTCCGTGAGAATTGGGGTTTATCATGCTTTGGGATTTTGGATTTTTTGGGTTTTTCCCCCCTCAAACCCCCTGTGCATTGTTTCCTTTTCTTAATTGCACCTTCGCGTTGACCTAGCTCTGGGGTCTTATACCTAAGTACAGGGCCTTGCGGAGGTTGGGTAGAGGGGACAAGGAGGGGGCTTTGGGAATCACCTTGAGTATCGGAGATAACAAAGTTAGTTAGGGGTTGTGCATCACCAACTAGCCCTATTAGTGGAGGTGTTAAGCTCAGATCCCTGGAATTCTCCGAAGGACCCTGCTGAATAGGTGATATAGCCCTAGCAATAGCCCCCAGGGAGGAGCGTTTCGATGCAGCTAGGCCCTGTGAAAGTCTCCTCTCAAGTGTGGTAATTTCTTTATCCAGTACAGAATTGGCCCTTATAATGAAGTTGTCCATAGTCCCCAGAGTGGAAAGTGTTTGAGCTCCAGACCTTGCAGCGGTGCTCCTGGTTTCCCTTGCAGCCATGGCCGGCTGTTCGTGACAAAAATGATATAATAATAAACACAACTCAGACCTATCCCCTGACAAGGCCTTTGTCTGGAGTGAGGCAGTGAAGAGGGGTACAGTCAGTTCTCGGGCTGGTTGCGGCGTGCCTGCTCCAAACACCAATGACTATTAAGTATAACGTTTAACGCAGAGCACTCACCCAGGGGGATGTCCAGTCCTGTCTCTTACTGCCTCAAACGGCCCGCTCTTTGCCCGGTCTTCGCCCCGGCTATCGTCCCGCACGCGTCCCGCTATCGCGTGAGGGCAGTGGTGTGGTAATAGAGACGAAATAGGGGGCGGAGATAGGGGAGGAGTCAGGAAGAGGGCCAGGTGCAGCAGGCATGTGTCCAGCGCGCACAGCTCCCTGGTCCTCGCAGTCCTGGATGCGATGATAGCAGATGGCAAACTCTCCCCTACGGCAGCTGTGAGCAGGCAACAGGGCGTCCTATGCGGTGATGGTATCCAAATAGCAAAGGCAAGCCCCAGAGTCCCGTGGTCAGGCAACAATCCTCGAGCGGCTCCCGCGTAGCGGGGGCCGCGAGTCGTGATAAAGACTAAGGGGAGGAGTCAGGAAGAGGGCCAGGTGCAGCCAATGTGCAGCGCGCACAGCTCCCTGGTCCTCGCAGTCCTGGATGCGATGATAGCAGATGGCAAACTCTCCCCTACGGCAGCTGTGAGCAGGCAACAGGGCGTCCTATGCGGTGATGGTATCCAAATAGCAAAGGCAAGCCCCAGAGTCCCGTGGTCAGGCAACAATCCTCGAGCGGCACATATTCAGTAACCAGAACTCATCTTCCACCCAGCCACCACAATAACAATAAACCGCTACAAAGTCTATGCACAGCATGGTGAATCCAGAAAGATTCACGCTGCGAAATATATAGTTTCTTACCTGTTGGTGTTTAGTTTTGCAGCTTGAAGACTTTCTGGATTCTCTAGCGATTCCACCCTCCTCCGCCAGAAGGATGAGACAGGAGGAAAAGGATTAAAACAGGAATAAGAATTTAAAGGTTAAAAGAAGAGAAAGAGTAACACAAGACAAGAAAAAAAAATCCGAAGATGGCGACCAAAGGTGGAAGATTCCGGAGGAAGCGCGTCGGCGTCACGAAGGACACCAAATGGTGGTATGTCGATGCCCACCTGGGCCACGAAAAAAAAGAGAGAAAAAAAGACTAAAATTCCGGACCCAACCACTAGATGGCGGAATAATGCACAGCATACTGAATCCAGAAAGTCTTCAAGCTGCAAAACTACACTAACAGGTAAGAAACTATACGTTACTCTCTTCTCGATGGGAAGCTAGTGGTGGGTGCTGGGTCATGTGCTCATGTCATGGGGTTCCGAGGACGAGTCTGGCTGTGGTGTTCTGGATGATTTGGAGCTTGTGTAGCAGGGATTTGTTGACTCCGGCGTATAGGGCGTTACCGTAGTCCAGTCTGCTAGTTATGAGTGCATGGGTGACGGTCTCCTCTTAAAGGTCTTGCAGAGGATGCGAAGGAAGTTGAAGCAGGTGAAGGTGACGGCGTTGATCTGGCGGGTCATGGTGAGAGAGGAGTCTAGAATGATGCCGAGGTTTTGAGCGTGGTCTGTTGGAGTGGGTGGGTTTCGGAGGGCGGAGGGCCTAGGAGGTGGAGGAGGGTCCAAGGACGAGGACCTCGGTCTTCTCTGAGTTAAGCTTATTCCCAAGACACAGCTTGCTGAAACCTTTTGTTGAAATAGATGTGTTGGTGCCAGTATTGGAAAAGGACTAGTTTCTACAAGTGAGGACTGAAACAATTTTTTAAAATGGTTTGGTCCCAGTGCTCAAATAGTAGAGGAAGGTGCAGTCAAGACAGAGGTACATTGTTTGAGGTGTGTGTTGATTCCCTCGCCAGAATGGGAGTTGTTGCAAGTCATGATTGAGATGCTTTGTTGGGCTGTGAGCCCCAGATTTGGAGGACATGGCAGGTCAGGGCGGATGCTCACCAGTCAAACAGGCTGCACTATTTTTGACCATCGTTTACCTGTCCCACCCTTCATTCTCTTTTCACTCTGTGTTTTTCAGACTGTTGCTGTCCGCTCCCTTGCCTGCAAGCAATTGTCACTGTGCCAAACACATTTCCTTTCACCTGCCCATCTCCACCCGTGGACTCCTGACCTATAAACACTACAACCAAAACGTGTTATCTCCACCCCTCGGACATGGAGAAACAGTGAAGTTGTTGGGCCTGCATGCTGTTTCTTCTGTTCAACTCCTTATGCCACATCAAGTCCTATCACCAAGAGATGTAAAGAAGTTTTGTACAGGGTCCATCGGGGGTCCATGCTGTCTCAGTCCTTGCTCGGGTCACTTTCAGCCACAAAAGCTCCTAAAGATAACGATGCAATTAAATCGATAACGTTTTGTAATATTTGAGGGTATTAGATTTCCAGCGCTGAGCACAGTTGTCTGGAAGCACTCTGCACCAGGGTAACACACAGTGTTGGTCACCTAGACTATGTCCAAAATGCATGGTGCACAATTGAGCAAACTACATGTGGCAGAGAAGCAAAGAAAGATGCTGAGTACCATGAGACCTTTACAAACAGATGGCAGGAAAATGTAAAAGGATTTCTTAAATACAAATATTATTTAGTTTGTATTACTCGTTTATGAACTGACATATAAATATTTGTTGATAGTTTATCTACCTACCTGTCTGTCTTGCCTCTCTCCTGTCTGACCTCCAGAATCTGTCTGCCTCTTCCTTCCTATCATGCCTCCTCCTTGTCCGTCTGTCTTACATATTGCTGCTCTTCTTCCAGCTAGAGGAAGTCTTCTGTTTTTATACATCTCTTGGCCAATGTTTTGATCTCTGTATTCGCCCTTCCTCAGGACCCTCTCAGTGGGCTGGAGAGAGACTTGGCCCTGCAGCTGCAGATCGTGGAGGCGGCCTGCCGGCTGTACCGCGAGGAGCATCTTGGGAAGCAGATCCGGAAACGCAGGAAGCAAGAGCTGGTGCGTGAGGAGAAGAAGCTGAAGGTGCTGGAGAACCGAGTGAACGAGCAGCGCCGATTCGCTGGACAGAAGCTGCTGTCCAGGACAAGCGCCCCACTGATAGAAGGTGAGTCGTCATTGGCTGATCAAGCGGTTATGTGTGTGATGTACCAGTTTGGGAGAGCCATCATTACAGTTATTTCGGCTGGCCCTTGTAGCCCATGGAAGATGTCAGGCCTCTGGAAAATTCCATGTTTTTGTTGGGGAGAATCCTAAAAAACCTTAATTGGAAATCTGTATAGAGTGTAGGAGTAATTCTTATTAATGCCACAAGCCTTGTTCCGAAGCAGCATTTCTACTGAACTCTGCAGAATGTCAGTCTTACTTGCAGCATCATCTGCTGAGTTTGAGTCGAGGAGCTCGCATTCCTAGTGTAGTATTGACTTTCAATAGAGTTCTCAATTTGTTTGCTGTGCCTGGTAGAGATCCAGGTTGCCTCAAGGTGAACTCTCCCACCAATCTGCATGATACTGACTACCCTTCGAGCAATATCTGCAATACGGTTCCTGCGTAGGTTACCATAGTGTATGATATTAGTTGACATAGAAGACTGTGTGAAGAGTTTGATCACTGTGTAGTTGGACTTGTAATTCTTAAGGGAACCAGTTATATCTATATACATGGTATGGTTCAGTGCTGCAGGTTAATTGACGGCAAGGATTCTCTGCACCCGTGTGCCATTAGACGTGAGATGAAGGAGCTGGTTGTGTTGTGAATACCGGGCACCCTTGACGACAACGCAAAGAGAAACAGGCTAGAGAGATGAAGTCAGATTCAAACCCATTTGCTCTGAAAACATATGAAAGCTGCAAAAATGATGGCTTCTTCAACTTAAACCTCAAAATAAGGAATAGAAGTTCACCCACCTGCGCTCCTTGTGCGAGTATTTTGACATGTCTGAATGTGCAGACAGCTAGCGGGGTGAAATACTCAGGGTCTGTTCTGCACTCTAATTTTTTCTTTCCAGTGCCATTTATGCGATTAAATGTCAAGATATCTGTCCCATAGACACCGCTCTGCGGGCTTCCTGTGTATTGATGCCAGGATCTGTGCACCTTCCCATACCTTACCTTATGCCACTTTTGTGTGTTTGTGCCTCTAAGTACAGACAGCTGCTTGGTGCATTCAGTCAAAGTGGATAGGAGAGAGCCTCGACCGGGCAAGAGCACCTCCAGGCGGGTCCAGCCTGAGCTTCTGTTGCAATAAAATAGCCCTACTGATCCCTCATTCATATTTGAATCTTTTCAGACTTTTCTACACGGAAAGTAAGGCAGGTATGTGAGGGGTAAATTGAAATGTCCACAGTCTGCTGCAGTCATTCCAAGATCTGTGTGAAAAAAACATTTCCAAAATGTAGCAGAGAACCTGAAAATCCGTTTTCCATAAACAAATATGAGCATTCCTGGTTATGACTGGGTTTCCAATATGGTTGTAGCGCTGAAGTTTATGAAGCTAACAGGACTCTGGCCTTTGTAGTGTATTAAAGACAGAAAGGGATCTGGAGCAGAGGCAGCTGGGCTCCTCATATGTGCATGGTAGGATGTTTGACAGAGCCAGGCTACCTGCAGTCTTGAAATGAGTGCATCCATGTGCTTGCATGACCAGGTAGGAGGAGTGGGCTGGACTGGTTAGGTGCTCATTCAATCGGTATGGTTGTATGTCCGGAAAGATCTGACTAGAAGAGGATCGGCTGTGTGTATGTGGCTACTTTCCTGAGAGTAACTACTTGTCTGGCAGCCTAAAAAGGAGGGACAGGGGTTTTTAGCCCCTGTTTTTTATCATTATAATAGTAAACCTGGGAATAACCGGCTTCTTGGGGTCTGGGTTCCCTTCGTTTGCATGACTCCATTTCAGGAAAACCTGGTGTGGTAGACCCCTGGATTCCATGTATGTTTGAGAAGCCACTCAGCAACATAAGCTCTATTTGGAACTGTCTGTTTCTTAGCTCGGTATCGTAGCCTGTCTGAGGGCAAGATACTTGGATCTGGTCTGATCCTTGGATTTCTTGCGAACGTGCAATAGGCTGGCTGTAGATCAGTATCCCCAGGATGGTGGGACAGAAGTATCTGATGAACAGATCTGTAGGATCCCCAGCCGATAATTCTGTGGCTCAGTGGCAGGCATTGCAGACAGCTTTCCCTCTGTATGTGTTGCGGGTTTTCACCCTGAGCCATTCTGCCAGGTGAATCCCAGCTGAAGTTGGTCTGCTGAAGATCCTAGTCTTGGAGGTGTGTGCATGTGAGCGGTGGTGACGCCCAACCATAGATCTTATTTACATAGGGGCGTGTTGTGAAAATCCACCTCTGCAGCTGCCCCTCATGATGCGGGCTGGTCTGGCACACCTAGGAGGAGGTTTAGGCCTGCACCAACATGCAGAGTCTTCGGAATGCAACATCCTCCTCGTCATTAGCCTTCTTTGGAATTCCTCGCCTTGTAAAGAGTTGCCGCTCTAATGTCTTCACAGTGTAGAAATAATTTCTATATAACATTTGGTGACAGAATGACATGTTATGTTATGAGCCGGGCAATACAGGGACCTGCTGCTTGAACAACAAGAATTCTACAGGTCAGGACTGAGATACATTGGCAAAGTAGAGTGAGTCTGGCCACCGGAGTGGGTTGGTGCTGCCTTAGGTCAGGACTTAGATTCATTGGCAGAGTAGAGTGAGTCCAGCCACTAGAGACGGTTGGTGATGCCTTAGGCCAGGAGTGGGATGCTGTTTGTGTGGCCTCTGTGCTGAAAGATCAGGCTAGCATGCATTATCAGAGTTGTACAAAAGTTTCACACAGTGATATTAAATGAGGTACCGCAAGTTAGTGTCCAAGTACTACAACAGCAAAGGTCTTCATCCTGGAAACCTGCTGTTCAGATCTGCACAACGCAGATGAACTCACTTGTGTCTTGTTCCCAGTACTGGAAACGTGCTATTCAGGAGTGAATGAAGTGCGTGGTGCCATGGCTGCGTATGGGTCTCTGTTGAAACAAGATGGATTCCTGCATCATGGGCACGTGGTTGTTGTAGAATGACTAAGAGTCGCTTCTTCTCAACTCCTAAATCTTGCTCCTCTTTTTCTTGTGTTTGATCAGAACTCGGCGCCTCCGATGAGAGCTCCCTTTCTGATTCAGCGATACTGGACGAAGGTAAGAAATTACCTTTACACTTGTTTCTTTATAGGAATCTATATAAATTCTATGTACAGAACTAGCCTATTCCCTTGATATGTTCAGCTGCAATATTGTTTGTTGAAGGCTAAAATTGGCCATGGCCAACCCACAGTGTGGCGCACTCTGTTATACACAGACATAGCTGGCTAATGGGGCTGAGCTTCCGACATCAGGGTAGGAAAGCAACTCACAGTCTGGAGTGTTAGTCTGGAGTATTAGGCACATGTGATTGAGCCAATCAGTGGCTGTGAGGAAGCCAGTAAGAGGCAGTGCATTTGAGACAATGGAGCTGAGTGGTCGAAAGTACCAGCCAGTGGGAATGAGACCTAAAAGCCAGTCAAACAGGGGGCTTCAGAAATCACCCAACACCCAGGGTCAGGC
The DNA here is from genome assembly GCF_964204655.1 of Triturus cristatus. Lineage (NCBI taxonomy): Eukaryota > Metazoa > Chordata > Amphibia > Caudata > Salamandridae > Triturus > Triturus cristatus. The sequence goes on along the minus strand of NC_140579.1, from coordinate 1,064,854,221 downwards.
AGTCATTTCGAAAGAGAGGCCAACCAAAAAGCTGCCAACGGTTATTTTAGATTTAATTGAGTACACTACACTGTTGATGTCTTTCTACGCACTCTTCCCCTCTTGACAAGTGGCATTTCTGGGTGTACCCAGGGCTATGAAATATGGATAAGTCCAGCGGATGCACAGGAGCATGTCCTTGCCCGTGCCTACCTCTTCTATCCCCTGCATGCCTCATTCGTGTGTTACTCCTCTCCTTTTCAACTGATTACTTAAGGCTGAGCCTTGTCCACATTCCTGGTCTCCCTTTTGCGGATATCAGAGCCTTCTTTTAATTTTTTCGATTCCCAAGTTAAAAAATAAATAAATGTACTTTTTTTAGGCATCTTATCAAAACGACACCAGGTGCAAGTAAAGTGCTGTTAGCACCTAGCAAGTTGTTGCCAGTTCTCATAAATTGATTATTTCATAAATCTTTGTATTTACCACATCTGCCACAAAGTGCAAGATGACTGAACAGTTATTGTTCATTTCTATACTCTCATCCTCTTTAGAAGGTATGTCATCAGAATGGACCTAATAACACCAAGATGAAACCCAGAATGCTGCCTGGGCTTTAAAATGCCCCACTCTTCAACGCCATCCTTTCTCTTGCTTTTCATTAGTCAAAACTGTTTGGACAAACTACTGGCCCAGAAGAGTGTCCAATGCTTCATATGGTAGCTGTCCTTAGGAGCCACCAACCCAGTGTTGAGCAGATGTAAAGTGCTTTATAAGTCATGGGTCACTGGACAGGAGATTGATGGCTTTGTTTATTCTTTTTCAGCAGATGTAGGGAAGAGACCAAAATCTGCTCCTTGTGTCAATCTCCCAAAGACGAAGCAGATCTGTAATATTCCAATGTCTCCCATCCTTGTGTCACGTTCTGTCCGACCTCAACCCCCAAAGACCCTGGAAGGCCTGCAGCATGTGTACCCTGACGGTGTGGAAACAGAGCGCTCCCCCATCCAGAACAGCCCCTGGCAGGAATCCAGCCTGGACCAGCCATACCAGAAACCACGAAAACTGTCCATGAGTCCAGGAAGCCAACCAAGGTAAGGGGACTGCACTGACCTCGAAGCTGTTCTTGGACATCGCGCAAACACCCATACCAGTTGTATTGACATATGAAGTGTACCTGTAAAGCAATACAACAAGGCACACGCACTTGTCTGTTAGCTAATCTTTCCAAAGATCTGAATGAATGAAAGGACGGAATGATCTTCTTACAATAAAGCTCAAATATCCTGGGATGCGTGTACATATGTATAAGTGACTCGCTGCCTCTAGTACTGAGAACTGTTCACACACGCTAGATGTAATCAGTCTATAGTGTACCATAACTCAATCTAACTTGGATGCATAAGCATCCTTCCTATGTTGTGAAAAGGAAACCTGCTGTGTAAGTGCCACAGGGCTGTGCCAGGTGTATGAGTTGACCTGTTTCTTGCACTTATACATTCTAGTGTGTATGTGTGCATGATTAAGTGTCTACTGCTAACCCCTCTTTCTTTTGTGTAAAGCTTGCAGTGTGATCGCCTCTGTTGTACCTGTTCTGGAAGTACATAGGAAGCTTGCACTGCTGCCACCTTTGCTATGTCGGTTAAACAAAACAAAAATAATGCGGGTCAGCAGGAGGGCTCATCCTTGGACAAGACCAATAATAATGAAGATGCATGTGCCACCTCTGCTGTAATAGTCTTCAATGATACTTTTTTATTTACATTTCCTTGCTCCTTGCAGCAGTCCAGCAGTAACACCAATTTTGAGCCGCCCTGATCTGCCAAGAGGGGACGGTCCACCATACCAGTTTCTCCCCCTTGTTAACATTGCTATACAAGGCATCCATGGTCCCTCCAGTGCCCCATCCACACCAGAGATGCAAGTTCGAAGGGGACAGTCACAATCCATGAGGTAAGGTTCAGCCTATAAGAAAATGAGGAGCCTTATCGGTATCCTGATATGAGTCTGAGGAGGTTTAACCTTGGGGCTTGAAGATGGAACTTTCTGAAGCTTGGGCATTTCCTAACTTGGGGTTCCTTCAAAAGTAGGAAGTTTATCACTATCTGGTACAAGCTGCTGGTAATGTCCTTGTATGGGGTCATTCTGGAGAGAAAAATAGGATTATCCTGGTGTGATGTGCTTGGATTGCAAGTCTTTGCACAAACTAGGCCATAGTCTATCATGGTGGACATATTTGCCCATTCACAATAGGTCACAATATTCAAAGAAAACCTACAGCTCTTCCTGAGGTTCCTAAATGTACCCATAATGCTAAAGTACATCTCTCCTTTATTTACACCCCACATGTCTTGAATACCCAGATGTGGATTTAAGATATTCCACCTCATTGACTATTTTCAAGGAAAAATTGAAGCAGACTAGCCTGTTTCAGTTATCAGTTTTATAAGATCAGCACCAAGCGACCCAGTCAGCTGAGGGGTGATTTACACCTGTTGTTCCTCACAGTGAGTTGCAAAAAATGTCTTCATTTTGTAGCTTCTCCATAGAAAATAAATGCTATCCTAGTTCTGCAATGAGCTGCATACAATATCTAGATATGAAAAATTGTTCACCAAAAATCGAATTCTGGCCGAACCTTTGACCTTTTTTGTTTGTTTCCACAGGGTTCCAGGAACCCATGATCCATCTGAATCCAGAGGACGCAGTATTGTTCCACGAAGACGTGTCACTGAATTTATCATCACTGTGCCTGATTACTGCTTCCCCCATGGCAAACTTAGCCACCAGCATTCCAATCCTACCTACAACTCCAGCTCCGAAGATAGCAACTCCGACATCTCCAGTATCTCGCAGGCTACATCGGCTGGTGGCACCAGCCCTGACATGACTCCTCCCATAGCTATCAGACATCTGTCACCCCGGCAACAATCCCCAGTGTTCCTGAACTCTCCCTTTGGTGAGTTGGATGGCCCCAGCTTCTACCAGCGCCCTCAAAAACTGGTTCCACGTGGTTATTTTGCTGCTGTGGAGTTTTTGGAGAGCCGGTCAACACCAGCATCCAGAAGAGACAGCAGCTGCACTCGACCTCAGCTAACAGTGGCTAAGTCCGCACCTCACCTATATGAAGATGAAATGGCACAACCGAGGGCACAGAAGCTTATCCCCTCCAAAAGCAGGATTGTGCGGACACCGGCTAAGGTTGTTGTGTGTGAGGAACTGCAGAACTGGCATGAGCGCACCAGACTGCGCAGCTCTGCGCGACCCCATTCTCTGGACCGTCAAGGGGCAATCCAAATTAGGAATGCAGTAGGGAAAGGCACGGCCTTGGGACGCTCCATGACACAGCGACTTCCGGTAAGTCTGCCTATTTTTGAATTCTAGAACCTTTGAGAATGTTAAAAGTCCTCCCAAGGGCAGTGCGTGATGATACTTCATATGCCATGGTAGCATGGCCGCACCTAGCAGTGAAAGCTAATTTAAGGGTTAGTTCTTATGTCCATTTAGTCTTACTGTACCCTGCGGTGGAATCATGTCTAAGTAATTAAGGTATACGTTCATGTCTGATTTAGAGGAAGGAACCACCTTGTGCCCGTTTGAACCTCCCTGCATTTGTTGTTGAAAGGAGGCTTTTCTCAGGAAGATGTGTTAATTAGTGTAGGTGAGTCACATCCTAGTCACTTGAAACCAATGACATTGGTTATTTTCGAGAAACAACTATGCATCTGAATCAGTGTCTCTAGTTGACAAGTTATTTGCCCGAACACCCCACTTATTATGAATCTGCTCTTAAAGGTGCAGGATTTCTCCATGAATGTCTCATGGCCTGTTCTAGATCAAAAGCAAGAGTAGTCAGCCTTGTATGGTGCCACCTGCAATTCTTTCTCTCAGCTTTTCGTGCCCTCGCACCTTCTTTTCAGAGCTCAGTTCTCATCCTCCCCATCTCTCCTTCACCCTCTAGCAACTCATTTCTCTCTTGTTTAGGCCGAGCCTACCACACAGTGTAAACTGTCTGATTACAGAAGACCTAGTGTGGGCGTACCAAGAACTTTTAGGGGCTTTCAGCCTGTCTCAGTACTTACTTTTGGTTGGCTTTTACTATCCCTCTCATTCTGTACCTCTGTGTGTCCCTGCTTGCCCATTTGGAGTGTGTCCATCCCCTGAAGCATAGCCTCTTGAACATTTTATTAGGCACTCCGCGAGAGTGCACGTAATTTCTAGCTCTCTCCTTCTGTCCCCTATGTGCTCCCTGCAAATGCCCACACCACTGTGCTCTGCATTCCTCTCTCTTGTACTTCTCATCCAGCTCCCCTCTCAATCTGCGTTGTTCTCGCACTAGAGTGGTTCTCACCCATTCCCTTTGTTGCTTTCACTTTGGTGTGCTGCTTTTACTCTCGTGTTCTTCGTTCTCCTGCACTCCGACCTTTGTGTTTTTCTCTCCATGTGTGCTTCTACTATCAGTGTTGCTTTTACCCTTGTACAATGCTTTTTGCCTCCTCCCCCACCCACTCTCTTTATTCAATCTTCCCTTACACCTACACCAGTGTTTTTTTTTGTTTTTTTTTAATTTTCACTTTTGCACAATTTTCTTTTTACCTATCCAAGTGGTTTCAACTGTCTTGGATTTGCAAATAAAAAAAATTAAAGCAAATGCAGCCTATATATAATTCTGTAATGTCATGTTATTTTATAAAGATTTGCAGAGTGCACGATCACCCTTAAGGATTTCCTGGTGCTAGCAGTGAGGACTAATTGAAAAGCCAGACTTCGGCTTCTTGGTGGGTGTGGGTGTCAGTCCTAGTTCTGTTGGCCACCAAGTGAAGTCCCAAGGTAATATGCTCTTCCCGAGATTCACAATTTTGGTATAGTCAGTGTGCAGCTTTAGACAGCTGGTTCTCATCCAGTGGACGATTTCAGTCATGCAGGCATTGAACTCAATCCGGATACTGACCATCTTTTCCGTGAGGAAGAGAATGAGTCTCATGTCAAGGTAGAAAAGAACGCTGATATCATGAGAGTGGATGATGCTGGCTAGAGGGATCCTGTATGTGTTGAAGAGGGTCAGGCTCAGGGAGGATTCTTACGCATCTCCGTAGATGAGGTCACGTCAGACTAACTGGATCATTCGAGTCCAGAAGAAGCACATCCATCAGAGTGTGTGTCCTTGGATTCCCATGTTGTGTAGGCGTTGGGTGGGGAGAGGGGCTGTCAAATGCTGCATAGAGGTCATGGAGAATGAGGGCCGCAGTGCCTTCTCTGTCCAGAGCATTGCGGATATCATCCGAGGCAGCGATTAAGGCAATGTGCTTGCTGTGGTTAGGTCTGAAACCAGACTGAGTGGTGTTGAGGAGTTGATGGTTGTTGTGGTATTTGGTGAGGTTTTTTCTAAAGACCATCGCCAGGAGTGGTAGCATGGATATCGGTCTGTAGTTTGCGACTTTTGAACCATCAGCAGAGGGTTTCTTCAGCAATAGGAGGACAGATGTGTTTTTTCAAGCTTCTGGGATGGTCTCAGAAGAGGTGGAGGCATTCAGGATGTGTGTGAGCATGGCGCTGATGGGTTGCAGTCCTCTGGAGTAGGCGTGAAGGGGGCAGGAGTGCGATGGGGCCTCTGAGTGGATAGACAGAGCGTTTTTTCTGGAGTCCATTTGGTTAGCATTGGTTATTTGGATAAGATCGGGAGTTGTTCGGCGAGGTCTGTCGGGTCCAGTTGCTGGCTGAAGTTGCTGTATGTGGCGTTGAATTTGTTGCTGAAGAATTGAGAGAGATTGTTGCAGAGGTCCTGTGAGAGAATGATCAAGTTGTAGGCGGCCCATGATGGGGTGAAATCTTTCACAGTGGTGAAGATTTCTTTGCTTCTGGTGGCGTTGCTATTGATGCGGCCCACCAGAGCTGCTAGTTTGGTGGTCTTAATTATTTGGTGGTAGCTTCTAAGGTCGGATTCTGCTAGCGTTCATATTCATTCTGACACATGCAGTCATACTCCTTTACATATGCACAAATCAGTTAAATTATGCAACCACCGGTAGCAGGCACCTCATCACACTTTTTTTTTTATTTCATGTTTTTTCAACAATGCTGCTCAGCATCTGAAAAAAGCCCAACGCTGTAGTGTCTATTGATCCTATAAGTGAGATCTATTGGCTTTGCCAGCACTCAGCCCACAGTAGCTCTCTTTCTAACACTTGTTCTCTGTAGCGCTAGTCTCCCTTTCTCACAGCCTCTATCTAGACTTTCGCTATCTATTTGTAGCCCTACCAATGTCTCTCCTCCTTTCTCATTTATTTCATTCTTTCTTCTGCCTACCAACTATTTTTCTTCCTAAACTTTTTTGTTTCTGTTCTTCATCTTTTTTCATGCTGTGTACTGGTCTCTGCCTATATTTCTTTTTTTAGGTCTCGCTGAGTAAGCGCGAATGCGCTGCTCGGAGAGACATATAGTAGGTGAGTTTTCAAAGTGCTGCTGGCTGGCGACAAGCTTGCGTTCACCCGAGCATGCACGCGCGCAGCCGTCAGCTTTGCAATGTGTACAGCCGCGATCACTTTCACTTTCGCGCACGCAGCCTACTTTCACTTTTCGCGGGCGCTCGCGCACCACTCGCATTTCTTGTTTCCTTTTTGGGGAAGCACTCCATGAGGGTGCATAGTTTCCTGCTGTCACCCTAATGTACTTGTCTTTTTTTCTCACACACCCATCATTTTTTTATTTGTTCTTTTTTCTGCCACTCTGAAAGCCTTACTTTTTAGTGGTGGTTTGCCTTTATTTTTCCCGCCCTCGTGTCTCTTGTTCCAATTCATACTCGTCTGTATCGGCAGTCAGACAGACTCTGAAGTTGCGTGGTATGCATATTGATTGTATCGTTTTTTAAAAATTTTAGACTATATATACATATGGGAACCACTGGGGCCTATGATACGACTCTTTCTTAGCATTGCCTTGAAGCGCACGTTTCCAATTGTGCATGGGAAGGAAGCACATTGATACATTGTGATTTGTGTTTCAGTGGAGGTGATAGCGCGCATCTAATGAAGTTGCATACCCATTGCTTGGTGCGCAGCAACCGCCCTTTTAAATGTATGCAGGTCATTCATTCATCTTGCTTTATTTTATGGCATCACTTGTGTATTTTGTTCTATTTGACAAAAGTTGGTTCTCGAGTTTGCTTATTAGAGTAAGTGAGCTGCAATTACAACAAGCATTGGCATAGCCAATAGGTCTTGCCTTTGTGACCTTATAAGTGTTTAGCCATGCAACAGTTAATGTTATTGCACCAAGGATATTGTGTTGGATAAGCAAACACTTATAAGATCCCGAAGGCAAGACCTATTGGCTATGCCAATGCTTTTTTTTTTTTTAAAGCTTTCAGCCATGCTGCATAGCATGTGGGCTGTTATATAACACGGCTAAAACATTGATAAAGCCAATAGATCTTGCATAGTTGAGACCTATAGGCTTTGTCAATGCTTGGAATCTAGTATATAGAGCTAGATAAGGCATTTTCAGAGCCAGCAAGTAATCTGTGATAAGATTTACATCACTTCACCCAGTTCAGGGTGCAGGTGATCAGAGCCCGCAGGGAGTCGGCACTGGAACATCCCGTTAATAAGCGCGCCGTCCTGCTCTCACACATGTACCCTGTGCGAGCACTGGCGAGATTCACACTGCATTCTCTTGTCCAGGGCTCCCAATCATTGGCATAGGTGTTTCACATCTCGATGGGTTGAAGGACCCTCATCCTTCTGAAGTGTTGGCCTCATAACACTGTCATTTAACAGCACACGAAAGCGGCAAGCACCTCAAAAGTGCTCATTATTGTTGAAGAGGTCCATACCACCCCTGGATGTGGACCCGGACACAATATGAAAAATAATAAACAAAAAAGCAATATTTCACGGGAGGCATATGATCGTGCTGCTGTGGGAGACATGGGGGAGAAACATTGAGCAATGCATTTTTCAAGCCTATTGCCTCCATTAGACGCTCTGTTTAATGCAATGAATAGGAGCCAGGGCTGCGAGACAAGCACCCCAGCCCCCTGTCCTAATAACTCTCAGCTCTTATCGGCGCTGCTGCGTCAATGGAATATGTGAGCGCTATCAGGGCTTGCTATCCAGCCAGGGATCTGAGGGGGTGTGGGAGCGACGGTCTGCTAGATTCTCTTAAACTAAACAAGGAGGGGGAGGCTCTCCCGCACAAACAACATACAATAATACATTGCGTTTTTGAAGCACACCTAGTTTTTAAACCTTAGCTGTTCCCGCGATATGCTAATAAATAAAACAATAAATATTGCAACTGAATATGATAAACAATAAAACTAAACATACTAATTCCTAAATATATTTATAAAATAATTTCCGTACAGAGCAAAAAAGTTCAGGGGACTACAATAACAAGCAGGGACAAGTGAAACAAGGAGGGTTAGAGAGAGTTAGCGAAAGTAAAGAGGGACAGAGGAGGCTCACAGAAATTAAGCGACGACAGATTGGGGTCAGAGAAAGCAAACAAGGACTTTACTTTTAGTATGAGGAAGTGAAGCGCACCCGACCGCAGGCTGGAACTGAGGCAAAGTAAAGACGCACGGCCGCGAGACACGCTCTGTGGTGGGGGAGGGGTGCCTCGAGGAAAGCCAGATGGCAGAGTGAAGCCAAAAGAAGTGCGGAGCAAGTAAAGAAATACATAGGTACATAGAGGGCACACAGTGAGAGAGGCTGAAGTAAAGAAATACATAGGTGCATAGAGGGTACATAGTGACAGAGACTGAAGTAAAGAAATGCATAGGTACATAGAGGGCACACAGTGAGAGAGGCTAATGTAAATAAATACATAGGTGCATAGAGGGTACATAGTGACAGGGACTGTGGTAAAGAAATAAAAAGGCGTATAGAGGGCACACAGTGACGGACTGAAGTAAAGAAATACATAGGTACATAGAGAGTACATAGTGACAGGGACTGAAGTAAAGAAATACATAGGTACATAGAGGGCACAAAGGTTAACCGGGACCTTTGAGCTGCTGATTGCCATATTCAAATATTAAACTGATATACATGAGGGGACACGATTGCCCAGACAGTATTGATGAGTGTCAAAATTATAAAATAGCAAAACAGTACTATCACATACCGCATCATTTGCCTCTCTGTGTGCATAAAGTTAGACAACATGCAACATATTTTGGACTTTCCTTGTGTATGACTCCAACGTCCCTGTACATGTAACAAACGCCTATATAATGCTTATAACACTGCACAGTCACCAACCCGTGTTATAGATGGACGGGTGCATCTTCTCGTATTGCACTCGCTACTGCTCGTTATAAATGTAGAGGTAAAAGCGAGACTAGAATCTGCGTCCATCTGCAAATACAGAAACTCCTAGAATGGCACGTGAAACAACAAGCATTGCAAAGCCAATAAATGAGGCTTTAGAGTGGAAAACACTAGCATGCACAACTGATGCTTGTATGCAACAGGCAGCACATTCGAGCCAGACCCACTGTCTCCACCATTCATTGCTTGTTAAAAATGCTACATTATACATGTCCTTGATAACATATACAATAATTAATATGGTTAAAGCAACATTTCCGACAACCCTCTCGGCCTCCCTACCACTTCCAACAGTGAGCCATCCCCTCAAACCATGCAGCCGGGGGAGGCAGCTTGTCTCGTCTCGCCAACACCCTAGCTTTACGCCTCTTTGCTAAAAGGAGGGTGCTACAAACCATTTCAGGATGCACATTTCAACAGTACACCGAAGAGGCTGTTTTGTAAATGCCGTCACATGCTGTCTAACCCGCTCCAAAAGGACCTCACCTTAGTAAGTGTTGACATATAAGCTTTAGGTCAGGGCACCTGGGACTCTACTGACGTCTTGAAGCCTAGTTTCACCCTTCCACCGACTACATTTACGTGGCAGAAAGATATTTATTGACACTTGCAGACACAAAAAACTCACATTCAGGCACACCTGTGGAGTTCAAAGATGGCTTATGTGGTAAGCGTCACTTTCAGCCAGCCCTAGATTTTTTACCGGCAACATTTAACATGCTGTCAATCACAAGCCTGTCCTTGTAATGGCGATAGCAAATCTGCAAGTCCCAGAATGCAACACTCAGTTGCTAAAAAAGACGAAGTGGTTGGCTTTATACACATTGTAGGTCAAGTAGCAGCTGCGCCCAGGATCGAATAGAAGTTAAAACAAAGTACATTACTTCTTTATTATACTGAAAGTTTGCGCCGCTGCCGTAAAGTGTCATACGCTTTACAAGTGCAACAACAAAAATGTCACTGGCGTTCATAGGTGGCACTTGTATTTCAACGTACGCACAAAGCATCCCATGCAATATATGGGATTTATGGGGAGAGTCAGAGATGACAGAGCCTCTGAACCTTGGTCAGGCAAAACACTGCCTCTCGCGAGTGAGTCCCGGGAATGCCTGAGTGAGGTACTGATCTGATCTCAGCAAAAAAATAAGAACAGGATCACGGAATTCAAAAGCGAAGTAGTCCTTCACCCCAAACACCCCCTCCCCAATTGGTAGCATAAACAGCATTCTTGATTTAACGGCGTAGGTAACAGGTATCATAATGTATGACAACTTGACAAGTGGTCTACGTACCCGAGCGAAAGTAAAGAGGGACAGAGGAGGCTCACAGAAATTAAGCGACGACAGATTGGGGTCAGAGAAAGCAAACAAGGACTTTACTTTTAGTATGAGGAAGTGAAGCGCACCCGCCCGCAGGCTGGAACTAAGGCGAAGTAAACACGTGCGGCCGCGATATGCGCTCTGTGGTGGGGAGGGGCAGAGGGGTGCCGCGAGGAAAGCCAAATGGCAGAGTGAAGCCAAAAGAAGTGAGGAGCAAAGTGGGGGCCAAGACATGCGCGAAAGTTTATTACTTACATGGTGGCTGCGCGCGCGCACACGCACGTGAACGCAAGCGCTAGGCCAGCCAAAGCAGCTTGTGGTAGCACTTTTTAAAACCCCTACTAAATGTCTCGCAGAGTAGCGCATGCGCTGGCTCTAGCGAGACCTAAAAAGTGGAGTCGGGAACTCTAATACTGCAGTTTTTTGGGCAAGTTTTTAATAATCTTGCATCAGCGAGGCATCCTACAATGTCGTAACTGTGTACTCCTGTCGTTTTTTAGCTCAGTGAGTAGGGGACACCACTGTCCAACACGAAACCTGATCGTGACAACTCAGCCCAAATACATAGGCCACACCTCTTGTGAGCGGCAACGTGCTTTTGAAGGGGGAGTGGTGGGGTGGTTCTTTCATTGGTGGGGCAGGGTAGACCATTGTTTATGATCGAATTATTGAAATTATGCGTCAGCAGGTGTGAGTAAATTATGCGGCAAGAAAAGGCAATTAAGGCGGCACATTTTGTAATAGCATTACCTAATTTTGTAATTCTTAAACTTGGTAACACTGTCTGGGCACTGGTTGCACCTCATTAGAACCAGTTGAACACACACACAGCAAGCAGTAAGCAACTGAAAGGTGTCTAGTTTTGCAAAGCTCATCCAGCCTGCAGCAACACTTGTTGCTGCTTTTTTAGTAACTTTTGAACCGTTTGCCCTGGAAACAAACATGCAGGTTTTAACAAAGATTATGTAGCAGATAGATTGTGGCAGATTTATATAATTATGCGAACATCTCCGCACAATCCCATAATTCCAGTGGCCATGTGTATAATATACAATTTGCACATCTCACAATTGTAGATTATCGTGTTGCGTTTACTACACACAGTGGATTCGATCACTCATGTGAGCATGCATGTCATTTGATTTTTAAAGGCTAAAACGTGTAAGTGATTCCAGGCAGGCATTGCATAACTTGAATTAACTCCTTCACCTTGGCTCTCCATATTAACCTACAGCAATGTAGGAGATATTCACTCTTGATTGGTAAAGGAGTTTTCTTTAGTACCGCAAAGCAAGTCCCATCATAATTATAGCGTGTGCATATATTCGGCATTTAATGCAGTCATCTGACAACTCGGTGATACCAAACGTGTGTGTGTTTTTTTTAAATTTTATTTTTTTTACATAAAATATGTTGTAGCGCGACAGTCTACACCTGAAGACTGGAGGGCTTGGGCAGATGAACATTTTGATGAGTGGATTGATCTCATAGTAAACTTTTGCTCACCTTGTAGCTGTGTTTAACAATCGATTCCTGTTGTGCGAGCTGAATATAACGCCAATGGAAGTGGGTTGATGTTAATGTTGGGAGTCCTTAAAGCGACCTTTCACCTACATTGGATCCTTTAATAAAGTCGCGTTGTGTAGGTTTTTTCCTGGCCTTTATTTGACCCTTTAAATAAATTGAACAAATATAATTTGGTGGGTACTTTTTGAGAGCACTGTGCGAACTGGGGACCACTTTATCCACCCCCATAATACCGGATAACCGACCTTTAATACTTTACTAATTGTCATTCCAATTTCCTGCACTGCTGGCAGTTTATGGGTAGTATACTTTTTCCCCACTTCTTACTTTAGAACAAAAGGGGCTTATTTTATTTCTCCATGCGGTGTAATAACTGTATGAAGGTCGGTCGAGGTTAGTGCCGGATAATGGCAAACGGCGTTTCACTATTGCCTACGGTGTTAGGCTGACATCAGGCTTTACTTCATGGTTTAGTGATCTGTCCCGGAGAACCAGGACGTAATTTTTGTTTTGATTGTTCTTTCCTTTGTTATACTTAAGTATAACAGCTGTACATGCCCATCACACCTCTATTTCTATCCATCGTTCAAGAGTTCCCCTGTGATATTGATCTGACGGAATGAATCCTAAACTTTAGTCTCTGGAACACTTGAAGTATAATAATAAGAATAAGCAAATTACGTTTTCCTCAGAGTTCCTTTTAAATGATGGTAATGTATACAGGAATGTTCGGTTTCAGTAGCTTGAGTAGCCTGTTGCTGAGGTGGTGTGGCAAGATCCTCTGTAAAGTTTAAAGGGGCTTTTGCTAGCTCGCTTCTTAATCCCTATAGAAGAGTGTCTGCATAAAGACCAAGCATCATGGAGTTTAACTTTTCCGCCATCACCATGTCCTTTCATGTAAATTACATGTTTGGTGCAGGCAATGCCTTAATTGTTGCCTGGCTCTCCGGCAGTTTGCATATGAGAAGAGGACTTCACCAGAGCCAGCATGTTTTACAAAATGCAAGAAAACGCTTAAATGTTTTTGTTAACTGGGGGTTTGAATTTACGCCTTGGAGGTGAAGCATCCATACTTCAGCCGACGTTAGCGTTGGAAATGGTCTCCCTTATGGATGCCAAGCAATGAGCACGAAGCGCATACAACTATGATTGAGTTGTTACACCGAGGGTACTTCATTTTTAGGTCTCGCCTGATCCAGCGCATGCGCTGGTCTGGCCGAGACATTTAGTAACTGCTTTGAAAAGTGCTACCAAAGCGGCCACCAGCTTACTGTCGCGCGCACAAGCGCGCGCGCATCCCTAGCGTGCTTTAGCGCGTCATCGCGATGACTTTCGCTTTCAGAGTGATCGCGATGACTTTCGCTTTTACGACCGCACGGCGTTACTTTTACTGCCGCGCAGCATTACTTTTACTGCCGCGCGGCCAATGCTTGTTAATAACATATAGTAATATCGCAAGACGGTAATCCCGCATCCAATCCTTCTAATTTGCACACTGCTGCAGGAAAAGCTGCTGTTTTTTTTTTAATCGAATGCACTTTACTGAGAAAAGCCTCACGTTTAAGATGCCTCATTGCACATAGATCTAGCTCACCTTACTAACTCGCGCACCCCCCAAAGGAGCGATAGTTCTGTTTAACACTCAACTCATCCCGGAGCCCATTGTACTAGGAATATCCCTCACCCAACTTTGCCATTTTGCTCATTGCCCCAGGGGAGGGAGCTGATCTCAGACTTTAAAAAGAATAATGATCTTTATTGAGAAAATGAAAATGTCCATGCTCATAATGCTTTATAGATCAAGCACCTTAAAAGCCAGCGGTTGGCAGACTCCTAGCGCCCCTGAGGCGGCCTGAGAGACACCTTGCAAATTTGCACACTGCCCCATGGCATGCAGCGGGCCCTAGCCCTCCAAGGACCCATCCCCGCGCATGCAAATCTGCTAATTTTGAGACTTTTATAACCTTCACTGTTCATAAGTGGTTGGGGAGAATTAAATAAAGTTGCCGCTCCTCCACTTTTCCTTTTAAACATTGTGATCTTATTAACTGGGAAAAATTGTACTAAAGTGCTGCATTACCTTGTCTTTGCTTCCTTTCTTTCTTTAAACGTAACGTTGTGATTGGATCAATTGGAAAAACTTTAATAATTTTAAGTAATTGCGCAATAAATGTTTTCATTCATTCACTTATTTGCTTCATTCAATATTATTTTGGTGGAAAATTTACTGGACACATGGTTCTTTCTTTGACAAAGGGGTCCCCCACAGAGGAGCACGTGCGTGGATTTTCTGTGTGCCCTGGATGGGTCACAGTTTATGGAGATTTACTTAGTAACCGTTGAGGCTTAAGGCTTGTTTTTTCTGCGGCCACTTTCCCTGCTTCTACAGAAGATCAATAGTATGGTGTTTTCTAACAATCCTATCTTGTTAAATATTTTGTTCACATAAAGCATTAGGTTGGGAAAAACTGAAAGGCAGACTGTCATTATTAGTCACAGTTGTTAGGAGGAGTGATTCTTGTTCCCCACTGTATAAATCATCCGAAGTGGAAGCGAAACTTCTGAGTACCTTTTAAAAAAATAAAATAAATGAAAGTCGTTGACAGCAGAGCTGATGTTTGCGGTGTCTGCCCTTTTTGGTGGCATTTGTTTTTCTCGTCTCCATGATGAGGCCAGCGGGATTGCGCACCCTTTCTACATGGGGGCCGCGTGCGCAGCGCGTGAGCGTCCCCTGAATAGTAATGGCCTCCGTGGAGCCAGCCGAGTTTCTGTTCTAACTTCCGTCTCGGAGGGCGCTGTTGACGTTGTAGGAACCCAGCCTGTTGATCGGCATCTTTTCTGGGTTATAAAATCAGACGACTGCCCGATTACTGTCTAGTCGGAAGTTTGTGTACAGTGGTTTTTTGAGTTGGTGCTCAACTGGTGTGTGGGGGAAAGGTTGTTAAAATGGTCTGAGTTTAAAGTCTCTCGAATCAATAAATGCAAATTCATTTCAACTAGATCGTCATGTTAGGCAAGCTACCAGAATGCAAGGTGTTCCGTTGGAATCCGCTTTTATAACCTCATAATTCTTTTCAAACATTTTGAAGAAAATGTTGGCTTCTGGCCCGTGTGCCTGGAAAGGAAGGAGGGCGTGCCCCGGGACTTTTAAGCACCACTTGAAATAGTTGCATGCGGAGTGTTGTGAGTCTAAAGGGACACTGTAAAAGCTCTTGCTAAAATCATACTGGCTTCAAATCATGCTTCAGCTGTTTCTACCTCTTTCTAGCAATACAGATTTAGGACTTAATTGGGAAATAAGACGTTCACTTGTCGAGGACTGGTCACTGTTGACTGACCCACAACCGCACTCAATATTTCAATTCATGGTATTTGCATCGACCTACGGAGCCAATAATTAAACTAAATAGCTGCAACACACTCACTGCGAAATTTAGGCCACGACTTTGAACTCAGATTGCTGTTGACCTAGACTAAACCAGCATTGGCATAGCTAATAGGTCTCACCTTTGGGACCTTATAAGTGTTTAGCCATGCAACAGTTGATGTTGTGGCACCAACGATATTGTGCTGCATAACTAAATACTTATAAGGTTCCAAAGGCGAGAGCTATAGGCTATGCCAATGCTTGTTGTAATTTTGATTTTCCTCTCTTGATATCTTATTTGTTATTTTACTTTGTGCTCTCCCCGTCTACCATCTTCTTTTTTCTTGCACTCTCTGTTTCCATCTCATTCTCTCTTTCTCGCCATCGCCTTTTTCTTTATTGATCTTTATCTCTTTCTTTCTCCCTTCTCTTCCGTATTTTTCTTATTCTCTTTATATTCTGTTGATTATTGATGCTCTTTCTTCCTATCCTCTTTTATTATGTTTCTATTTCTGTATCCCTCACCTCTTTCTCTCATCCTGTCTCTAACTCCAATCTTATTGCTCTTTGCCAGTTTGCCTTTTTCCTTTTTAGGTCTCGCCTGAGCCAGCGCTTTAGCGCTGCTCTGGCGAGAGCTATAGAAAGCGGGATTTGGAAGTGCAAACTAGTGCTTTTCAGACCGCCAACTACAGTGCATGTGCGCCGGGCGCGCGCACCATTTGTCAGCCTGCTGATCACTTTCGCGGCCGCTTTGATGTTCTCAGTGAGCCGCGTGGCCACTGAGAACATCAAAGCGGCCGCAAAAGTGCTCACCATATGCCAGCCTTCCCTGTGTTGCTTTAGCAATCACCGCCCCCCCCCCTTCCATGTTACCCTTTCTCTTTCATGGTCGCGCGGCGTTAATTTCACGGCCGCGCGGCCAATGCTTGTTAAGCAATGCTTGTAGTAGTACTGCAAAAGCTCTACTGTACAAGGCATAGTTCCCCTTTCACAATTTTCATGCCACCGTGCGAGGCCCAAGCACTTTGCACTTAGCGCGGCCCCCAACCTCACCGCCGCTCTAATTACAAGACTTCCGTTTCCGGGTCTCCCCGGCTGCTTCTAAACACCTTCTCCTCAGTGAGCGTTGCAGCGTGTCCTTTGCTATGTTTACACTGCACTCCGTGCTCACCGCATCCAAGTCTTTACTTTAGTCCACATCACCAAGCAGTCGATTGAAAGGGGCGCCGCATATTCACAGAAAATATATGCTCTTCGCCCAGGAAACTGGCTTAGCATCGACTGTAAAAATAATTTTTTTTAAACGCCGCAGACATGCCATATAGCTAGAAACCAACAGAGGTTAGTTGAGAGACGCTGGCTGAAGCGCTCGATGTACACTCACTTTACAGGCAGTGGGAGCGCGATTGAAAAGAAGCCTGTAAATATTGTTTTGGGCAGTTTCCGATGCGGGAAAAGGATACTGCAGACGGATTACTGTGAAAGCACTTAATTCTATGCTAGTTATTGAGTGTTGGCCACACATGATTGAAAGCCCAAGAGAAAGTCCAGTCCAGAGTCACCCGCACAACGCAAATCAACTTATTTTGAAAGCACTGACTGCCATGGACATCAGTCTGCATTCGAGAATGTCTCTTGAGCATATGATCTGAATGGACACTACGCTTCTTTCTGTTGTAATATTTTCTTTCACAATTCTGCTTCCCAAGAACAATAGGATTTTTTTTAACCTACCAATCCGCCTCAAAACTTCGGCCCCAACTGCAGGTTGTGATCTTGTAGCAGGCCTAGCTGTCTTATTCCAGTGATTACTTTATCATTTCTTATTCACCGTGAACACCAGTTGTGATTGTTTAAATAAAGCAGCACTTTGGGATTGTTATACTTTCTGCATGCATCCCTTTACAGCTCAAAAAGCAAGGCTGAACAATTGACTCGAGCGTGGTATGCTGCGTTTCTTTCCCAATTTAGAACAGAAATGCCATGTGAGTTTCTCTGAGAGATATGTGCCTGTGGTGTCTTCTGTATAAAATAATTAACCTCCATATCCTGTGTTTGATTGCTTTGAGAAACACTTTGAGAATTCTCTCAGCATTTCTGTGAGAGATTTGGTTTTGTTTACAACCGGAAGTGGAGAGGAATGCATGTGAAACTGATTTACACTTCCAGAGCAGAAATTGTTTAGGCAGAAAAAGAGGGGATAATAATTTCCACTGACGGTTTTGTTCGGCTTTTGGCTTCCTGCCACAGGTTGCTCATTTGCAAACGGCAGATGTGGGGCTCTGGAAACCCCGGCTTTATCGCAGAAAGCCATCGAGGCACGCAGGTAATAGATTATAACTAAAAGGTGTCATATGTAGCATGCAGAGAAATTCATGACATTCAGTGACATTCTGCAGACAATGTTCAAAACTACACAACGGAGTTGGAGGTTGAGAAATAGTGAGGATGGGGCAAGTGGCCGAGCAACATTTTTTTGTTTCACATGTAAACTTTATATGGTAATACTCAAAACTCTGAAAAAAAAACCATGGTTCCGTCTAGAAATCACTGCCTCTTTGGGGTCTTAACGTTACTTACTTCAGCTCTCTAGCATGTTGGCTACGTTTGTAATAATGAAATAGGATAAGAAAACATTTGAAGCCTGGCATCGACTTGTGAGCAACTGGTATTCCTCCATTTTTTGTTAAAAGAGCTGCCCTGAATTAAAAAATAACGAGCATTGGCATAGCCAATAGGTCTCGCCTTTGGGACCTTATAAGTGTTTAGTTATCCAGCACAATATCCTTGGTGCAACAAAATCAACTGTTGCATGGCTAAACACTTATAAGGTCCCAAAGGCGAGACATATTGGCTATACCAATGCTTGTTCTTCATCCCTCTAACTCTCTTAATCTTTCTTTCGTTGCTTTCCCTTTCATTTTCTTCCCCCTCTTTTCAGGTCTCGCCTGAGCCAGCGCATGCGCTGTCTCAGGCGAGACATTTAGCAAGTGGGTTTTCAAAGTCCTACCCACTGGCTTTTGCTGGCCTAAAGCTTGCGTTCACGCGAGCGTGAACGTGCACAGCTACCAGCTTTCAGCGCCCGAGGCGCCATCTGGAGCGTAATTACTTTCACTTTTGGTGGCGCTGCGCGCGCACCACTCACGTATTTGCCGGCGCGCGCGCACCCCTGCTTTGACTTTTGCCGTCTTTTTTTTAACGGCGCACGTGCACCCCTGCTTTCACTTGTTTGTTTATATGTTGTCGGTGATACTTTCAAAAGCGTTTTGTAAAAAAATAAACATTATTTGTTTTGCAAGGCTTGCTTGTTTTTTTGTTACGTTGTAATGTGAGCGTTGTGTTTGCAACGTGTTTTCAAAAAGCTTTGTTTCCCATCAATCACCATATCCGTGAAGCTGCCTTCACTCTCCTCCCGCCCCTCTCCAATCCCCATCTATTCTCCCACCCTGTGCCTGTTCCACACGCATTGTGTATGTTTTTTCTCCCTCGATCTGCTTATGCCCTTTTCTTGCACCGAGCATATGCCCTCCCTCTCTGGCGGGTGGCAAACATTTCAGAGCCATCATATCTGTCTGGCTTTCTTCCTTTCCCCCCAGCGGCGGCTCCTTCACAGGCACATTAAATCACTGGCGCATCCCAGAGAAATGCGGTCGCACCACAACCTTCTGCTGGTCCTGCATTCTGAGCTGCCTGACTCCTGGCATTGCAGAATTATGCTTCTTGTTGCTCTATTTTTTTAGCTAAAAACTTCCTTACGCCCAAAATGGATGCATGGATGCATTTCTCATTAACATTTACTGTGAAGTTCCGGGTTTGTATTTTGGTAATATCGCAGACACGAACACGGTTCCCCAGCTTCAACGTCGACCACTCTAGCCGTAAGGCTACATCCTCTACTTATGTAACCAAGTTGCTATCCCACTTCTGAGTTAGCCAGCCGAGGAGTCTTATGTCAGCAATGGCTAGAGAGGTCTGCTAGTTGATGATGTGGAAAGAAACTGAGCAGTCAAGATGAATAAATGCAAGAGGAAATATGCGTCTTAAGTTTTGTAACATACAACACATCGCCCTCGAATGAGATCTGCTCATGGTGTTTGAGCAACCAGACATGCTGCTCAAAATCTATTTGGAATGTGCATGCCTTTAGTTAGTCTCTGAAGCTTGTGTAGTGTTGAGTCACACGTTCAGACATTTTACTGAGTTTCTACCTCCCAGTTTCGGGGTTTCACTCAGATGAATTATGGCACACTTCAAAGTACTTAAACAGAATTTCCAGCTTAAAGCAATTTTGAAGTTTGAATAAAAGCCTTGAAGTTATGAATTTCGAATAATTTGCTAAATTATGGAAATACCTTTAAGAGGGTGCAACTGACTGGGTTTTACACCCCAAACCACCATTTTAATTACTAAAAAGGAATAACAAGTATTACCACAGAGTATCTGATGTCCACAGTAGATGTGCATTTGTAGCACATTCCTGATACAGTTGGAGAAATTCACTCTCTAAGAACTTGTTTCAATCGTTAGGACGGCAGGATAGAAACACCTGCCCTGGAGCTATGCGTCTCTCAAAAATCTGGTTATTTCATGTAGGAGTAAGGAGCAATAAAATGACTACTGTATGCTACATTTTCATTTCCCTGTTCGCTAAAACGTTTGGCGTGATTTTAGTTCTTTCTCCCTTTATCAGAAGTGCTGTTCTTTATCCCTGTAGTCAGGAATGCTGTTCCGGTGGTGTCTGGTTACAACAAAAATATAGGGAACACTTTGCACAATAATTCTCAATTACACTAACCAAATTACATATGCTAAAAAGAAATAAATCCAAAGAAAAAGATGGCGTTCATTAGAGAGTAAAGGCACATGTTTATTACATCTTTATATACATCTATTCACAATTGGTTTTCGTGGCAATGAGGGAGACACATACAATCATATAACAAGCATTGGCATAGCTAATAGGTCTCGCCTTTGGGACCTTATAAGTGTTTAGCCATGCCACAGGATATTGTGCTGCATAACTAAACACTTATAAGGTCCCAAAGGCGAGGCCTATTGGCTATGCCAATGCTTGTTCTCTTCTGTTCCTCTCTCACACCCACCCTCTGCCAGTCTCAACCTGCGTTTTTTAGGTCTCGGCTAGCAAAGGCTGCGCTTGCGGTGTCTCGCTCGCGAGATTTAATGACTTGGAGAAGAGGGGCTTGAACCCGCACCTCTTCTCTCCTCTTCTCCATTGGCTGGCCTCTTAAATGCTGGCCAGCCATTGGAGAAGAGGCTCGTCTCGCAAAACAAGCCCCGTCCTTTTCGGATTCGGGGGCGTGTTTTTTTGTTACTTTTCGCTGGGCGTGTTTTTCTCTCCTCCAGCCAATGGCAAGAGGAGAGAAAAGAAAAACACGCCCCCGAATCCGAAACCGCCGCTGCCTTTCTCCAAGGCATTTCTGCTTCACCTCGAAGAAAGGCGGTGGTGTTCATGGCGTCATCCACTCCCCCTGCTATCGGCGCTCCTCGGTCTAAACTACTTTCAACTGAAGCTTTGGTGCTGCGGCTGCTTTAGGGGGTCATCGGCGTCCCGCTCTGCCTTCTTTTCCTCTGAATCTTTGTTTCCCTTTGTCTCATAGGAAAGAGCCCTTTCCCTTAGTTATTTAGTGATGATTTTGCTCCCATAATCTTTCAGCCTGAATGTCGCCAAGGGCAGAAGTCTGTGCAGACCTCCACCCCTTCCAGTTTGCACTGTAATGATTTTTTTAAAGACAGTGTCTGCCAAAATGCTGCCCCTGGTGGGTGGCGCAGCTGGGGGTGGCTCTGTCGGGGGTGCCCGTCTTCTACTCCTCCTACGGCTCCTCCCAACTCCTTCCCCGCCCCAGGAGCCCGGACACAGACACACCGCGGCGGCCGCACTCCAACCGGACCCGGCTCCTGGCTCCCCTTACCCTATTGAAACGGCTCCAGCAGGTTTCCGGGGCCCAACCCCCCCCCCGTCCAGCAGTTAAGAACTGCACCCCGGGAAAGAAGGAGGGAAGCGGCAGAGTGGCCTACTCCAGGCCCCGGCTGCGGCCTGTTCCGGCCTTTGTGCCCCTCTCGCCGGGGCCTCAGTTGGGGACGGGGTGCAGCAGGCAGGGGGCTGAGGAGGGGCAGAGAGAGGGGAGGTGGAGGTGGAGGAAGACCGACTACTCTTACGATTTAAAAGCATTTCTTTTCATTTCCTGTCTGCTCCGTGCAGATTCTTAGTTTGTGGTGCCAGCCTCCTTCTGCACTGTACAGGTTGTAAAAGGCCATGAGCTATCTGTCCTGGCATCCGCTGCACAGGTTTAAGGAGGCCTCTGGTTTCAACCCGTCTCTGCTGAGTACAGGTTCTAGGATGCATCTAACTTCAGTCCCTGTGATCTCTTCCAGTTTGTGAGATTCACCCCCCCCCCCCTATTCCACAATGTGCCAGCTGAGAGACTTCTGGTTTTATAATGTGCCAGTTCTGCTGGGGTTCTGAATGGCACAGAGGTGTCAGCCGCTACCATAGCTGTACAATATTTTAGGCTGCGATATTGGGTCATACTATTGAAGTCTCAAACTCGGTGAACTTAACATTGAGTCAGATTCATTGAGAACAATGAGGCGTTCAGCTTTATGTACCTTCAAGCCCACCCTAGCCAATAACATTACCTCTGTATGTGGTTCATGTAAAAAAAAAACACTTTGTGGTTGTTTCTACCTCCTGTTGGTTATCACTACTCAGTACTTATAAACTTTGGAATAATTATGCGCCTGGTGAGCATTGAGAACCTCTATTTTCTCTGTCTAATGTATATCTCCGTTTATGTTATGTGTATTTGTAAAAAGCACGATCACCCCTGAGGGTATCCTGGTGCTGTGACTCTCATATAACTGTATATTTACTAACTAGACATACAGAAACGTATGCAACTGTACTAAGTCCTGTCCAGGTTTTTGGGCTTGTCTGTTAAAGTTGAGTGGATGTTGTAGCGCGGGTATATCTGGCGAGTGGGTGTAGGATATTATATTGTGTTTTAGTGGTGGTTCGGTGTCCAGGTAACAGCTGCAGTGTAGTGTTTAGAGCCTAGCTGTGGAATTATGGGTTGGGATATTGGTGAACCTGAGTAAATTTGTAAAATATTGCATCTTATAGACTGTTTTGTCAAGTGGTATTTCAGTGCGATCAACAGCAGTCCGGTTTGTAGCATAGAGTCATGGCATGATGCAGAACTGGGTTTGTGATATGGGGTGTAGAGAGTTAACCTGTGTGGATTCGTAGCTAATATTGCTAGTTGAAATATTGTCTTGTTTATGCTCTGCTTCTGAATCCGCTGCTGCCAGTCCCCATCCCCATCTGCGCTGCCCTAGCCTGCTGCTGCTCCTCAGAGCGCCACCTCACACCTCATTTTCCCTGTCTGGATCCCAGTCTGGGCTGTCACGTGCACCTAATCATGTACTTTTGATTTTTTTGTACTTTCGGTGTGCACGGACCCAGTGGCTATGTGTACGTGCTTTGCATGTTTATAGTCAGTCACTCAGTGGAAAGGTATGTCGCTGGTAGAAGGGGGCCCGCAGCGTGTCGGCCGGCAGTGAGTAGGGTGCATGGAGAAGCTTTGACCTGAGTCCTCTTTTACGGAACAACCCTCACGTTTCGTGTCTTCAAAAATACAGCGTGTCTGCCTGTTTCGTATGATTATGAGAAGAAGTGATCTGGTAACTAAACTGCACTCTTCGGAACCAGAGATCCGGGTTTGCAAATTGGTTGCTTCTGTTGTGTGATCCTTCCCAAATTACCCGAGTGTCTTCCTCTGACCCGCGTCTCTTGTCTGGCAAAAATAAACGGGAGTGCCTCGGTGTATTGTGTAAAGTTTGCACTGTATGTTCTCCATGAAAAACATACTTATAGTTAAAAAATAACTTAATGATGGTAAGTGATGAGCATTATACGCGGTAGGTTGTATATGAGGCGCACTTGTTTATAAGTTGGATTCTGAACCAAACCGACACATCGGTGATTGCTGGCCATTTACTTAACCCTCAGATATCTTTAATGCGATTCAATTGTATGAATGACTCGGCGAAGGCTTGTATCAGCTGTGCTCTTCTGCTTCAGTTTCAGTTATTTGTTTGATGCTGGAGGCGAGAGTGCGTATAAACTCCTCCCCCTCGTTAATCCAATTCCGCTTTGGAATTCAGAGATTCGTGCCTGCCCCGATCACGCTAGAAGCTGTTATTTTTAAACATTAGCATATCTACCAAGTCATCCCTGGTTATGAGATAGTTTAGTGTTTGTCCACGATTCACAAACATTTTGTGCTGGTTTTGTGTTACAAAAATGATGCAAATCGGAGAAGGTAAGATTAAAATGTCTGTGGTGCACACCTGCCAACTTAATTTTTTGTGATAAATGCAAAGATCTAGAAACAACGGTGCCACTTCTGCTTTGGCTCCCAAAATCAATATGTATGTGTCTATATCTATGTGTGTGTGTGTGGTTCTGTATGTGTGGCTGTGTGTGTATGTGGCTCTGTGTATGTATGTGTGGCTCTGTGTGTGTGGCTTTGTGTGTGTGTGGCTCTGTGTAAGTGTGGGTGGCTCTGTGTGTGTGTGGGAGGCTCTATATGTGTGTGCCTCTGTGTGTGGCTCTGTGTGGGGGGCTTTTTTTGTAGGTGGCTCTATGCGTGGGTGGCTGTCTGTGTGTGGGTAACTCTGTGTGTGTGTAGGTGGCTCTGTGTGGGTGGCTCTATTTGTGTGTGGATTGCTCTGTGTAGGTGGCTCTGTGTAGGTGGCTCTGTGTGTGTGGGTGGCTCTGTTTGTGGGTGCAAATGCAATAGGTCTCACATTTGAGAGTGATTACGCTATTGACATTGTAAATAACAATCCCGTTTCTTTAACCTCTTCGATGCCGATGACGGAACGGTTCCGTCATGCACGCCGGTTGGGCTGTGCTTATGACGGAACCGTTCCGTCATGGCCCCGCCCGCGCTCAAATCTTTCAGCACTGCGCGGGAATCCGCGCAGCGCTGAAGAGGTTAAATGTTTTAAAAACATGAACAAAAATAATGTCATGAGCAATGCCAATAGCTCTAACTTTAACAATGCCGAGACCGTTGCATTGTAAATGCTTGTCTGTCTCTTCCCCTGTCTCTTGCTCTCTGACTTACACGTCCCTCCCCCTCTGCTCTTTATCTCTTGCGCCATCTCATTCTCTCCCTCTCTCTCGACTGTCCTTCGTGCCGGCACACACCTGCAAGGGATTTACCTGCAGCTCCGAGCAAAGCGGCTCAAGCGAGGCGAGCTGGGGCCTGTTCCTTAATTCCTAGGATGTTCGCAGCTCCCAACCCGAATGGGTCAGATCACGTGGAGACATTCCGTATTGTTTATCCCCTGAAACATAAGCGGCAAGGTCCCTGACTAACACAAGGCCGTGACTTTAAACAGCTGTGGTGTTAGTCACTCAGAGACAGTATCAGCAGCTTGTGGCTGGGCAGGTGGGGTCTTGCAAGCTACTCCCCCCCCCCCGTCCCCCCATGGTGCAATATCTGTAAAAAGCCCTATGGGGACAGGAGTCGCCAGTTTATTTAAAAATTATGTTGACCTCTTTGAGTTTCACAATCCCGTGAATTTTAAGAAGTAGTTACAATGAGATGATTAATGTATGTTTTTTCTTTCTGGGCAGGCCCCCCCAAGGCACGTGCTGCGCCGGACCACAGAGGGAGCCCCGCTGCAGTGGTACGACCCCGACGAGGCTCAGATTGTTAGCCAGGTGTAGAGATGCTCTGAAGGTGCGTCCACTTCTCTGCCCTGCCAGGGACTGCACTGTGTACACGAGCGCCCAGTGGCTAAAAATGGATTTGCCTAAAAAGGAAAACAAAGCCTTGGACCTCTACTGCTCATGGCTTCCAGCACAGCTGTCACAAGATCCTCTGGGTGCGTCTACAATGACACTGAATTACAATATAAAGGGAAATTTGGGACAAGTCTGACGCATACCTAGAGCAGCCGATCACGAGGGCCTTCAAGCAGGTCTCTGATGCCCTCACCCATGGCCAAGAGTTGAATTACACAGACGAAGAAGTACTTACCAACTGGGCCCTTTTCTTCTTTCCGGTCATGACATGGAGTTATGACATGTAGATTTGTTATGTTGTTTGCCTGACAAGGCATGTGACTGTCTATAAGCCACAAATTTAACATGGGATTCTGGGGAACTTTAAGCGGTGCTTACATTCCAGAGGGTTTGTAAAACCCAGTTGACATCCTGGCGATCGGGATTGGTTGTGACATGTTGTCACTTTAAAAACAAATGAAACTAACTTTTTCATATTAATGTAAATAGATTTCTAAACATTTTACAAATGTTATTTATTGTCATAGCCTGCTGTGTCGTCCGCTACGCAGGTTCCACATTTATGATTACTGACCGTATAGTGTCACATCCCCTTCTTCTCATCTTTATGAGAGAACCCGTTAAATAGTCATCTAGTCATTTCTCCTATAGGGCATCTTGGAACTTGTGAGAAATGGGTGAACAGTCCCACCTTGTATAGAAGGGAATCTTACTTTTTGTAAACCTTCTTAATGGCCGGCCATTGAGAAGGTTTGTCTAACAGTGTTCCCCCTCCAGGGTGAAGGGAGGGACTTGATATACCAGGGAAGGACGTCTCCAGGAACAGAATGCTTTACTAATATGAATTAACAGGCTTATTTTTTAATTACAAAGTTGTTTCTTGGGTGCTCATTTAATTTCTTAAAGTTAATATAAACCCGATAATTGGTATGAGAAGTTCGCATTTGATATATTGGTTTCCTCTGATGCCCACTTGCCTGCAACTCAGAGTTGCAAAACTATTGCTCCTAAGTGCCTGTAGATGTATAGATGGTGGTCTCCAGATTTCTTTTTATCTTTAGGGCTGCTGCCACTCACACATGTTATTCAGATCTAATAGATTCAGGCTGGTGATGTGACACTTTCCTCAAACTGCACCACAAAGGCATTTCAAGATGGTGCTAAGCATGGGCACCGCTAACCACCCTATGGTGGTGTTTGAGTGCGTTATGTCCACGCACATGTAGGCCAAATGAGTTGTTTGAACTTCCTTTGCAAGAGCTTGGTAATGGAGTGCCAGTATTCTATGCAATCAAGGTGGGGCATGCCAACGCTGAGAGACAAGGCCGGTGAGAGATTGCCAGTCTCTGGCACCAGACAAACCTGAACTAAGAGGATCATGTGAGGAGGAATGTCTTGTGCACGATGCGGTTGTTCAAATAGCAGGGAGAAGTGATTACTTTTTTATGGTCAGAGTCACTTTTAGGTCTCACCTACATCCGGGAATGCTGTAGCGCATGCACTCTCACGTGCAAGAGATATTGTATTGTTGTGTGGGCTTGGAGCCCGCCCATTGCTTGCCATTCCGGGACTTCATTGTCTCTCCTATTTGATTCCTTCTAATCGGGCAGCACGTGCCGTCTTCACTTTCTCTTCTTTCGGCAGGAGCGTGGACAGAGTACTGATTGCTTTAGATGTATTAAGGCACTGTTAAAGGGAACAAAAGTATTCTCTTCCAGTAGAGACAAACCTGCATTGGTGGGCTAGGGCAACTCTGACAATACATCTATTGTTGTTGCCCTATGACCGCAATGTAAAGGAGTTTGCACAATTGCCAAGAACTTGTCATAGCCACTCTACACCAGAGAGGCATGCTGCTGTGAGTATACTAAGAACTTGGTGATCACTCTCTGCAAGAGACACTGGCTCTGCCTTCTGTTACTTTGAGACAGTAGTATGAGAAATTGGGGCCTCAAGGGTTTTGAGTCTGTCTCTTTATATGGAATTTCTTTGTAATATCTGGAATATAGAACATTCTAACAAGGGGACCCTTCTCTGTTATTATCAATACACAGTATTGTAAAGTCTCTATTTTAATACTTTTCATATGAGTGAAATAGAGAAATATTAGTTTTTGTAAAAAAACTAGATTTTTTTTAATGGAATATTTTTATAGAACTCATTTTTTAAATTCATGGTTAAGTGCTGTGTGTTTTGGGGATATTCCTTCTCTCAGAATGAGTGCAGACATTAAACGAAGCAGGTTATTTGGTGACCTCGCAGTGAAGACTAGTCAGTTTATCTGCAACAGATATATATATATATCCAAGAAATTGTTCTCCAAGCAAAGGGGCCCCCATCCCTGCAGGGCGGCTTCACGTACACGGGCATGGAGCGACCCGTGAATTGGAACACCAAAACACACAAAAGAAGTGAAGCCCAACGTAGAAATCACTGGCTTTATTGCATTGCATGGGTAGCAGGACATCTCCTTGCGCGTTTCAGCCGTTATTGCTGGACTTGCTCACAGGTGAGGTGATTCTTTCAATAGGTGAACTTGCACTTTTAAACCCACAATGGTCACATGACCCGGTGCAAACTTACGATGTCCATAATGCACCTGGGTTGTTGTTACAAACCTAGGTAAGTATATAATAGAGCTTACTAGCATCCAATCACCACAGTTTACTGACATCATTGGCACAGTGCCTAACTCTGGAAAACCAAGTGCACTGTAATATTTAAAAATAAAGTGTCACGTACTTTACTATATACATATATATATATTTACCACCAAAGTTTCCAAGGTACAAGGAGCACTCACGGGTTGACACAAATCAAATTTATTGGTCCAAAGTTACGGGCAGGCAGACGCGTTTCAACATCCATATGTCTTTGTCAATGACATTTCAAGTGAGTGAGTTACCTTCGTATGTTATGTGTGTCCATCAACCACCATCAACCACTCCCATTGGCTGACTATCCTGCAGTAGGTGTATTGCATACAAGTTCCTTGGGAACTTGGTGGTAAAGATTATGACGTGCAGTTACTAGCACGTATGCATGCACCCGCTCTAAAAAGAGTTCAGATGCTATCTAGTGACATTTGGTGGATTGTTAACAGTAATGCAGCTAGAACCACCACCTGCCGAGAAGGAGCGGTACAGAAACCAATACTAATCCTCATTTACAAAAACTAAGAGCGTAAGTTACCAAACGAGCACCTGCAAATGTACTTTTCCTGCTGTGGCAACTACGGCTGAGCGAGGGGAAGAGAACACAAATAGAGTGGCATTGTTCCCTGTTTAATCAAGTACCAACTAAAATCAGGATGTACTTTAACCAATAGAGTGCATTGTGGGACTTGTATGCAATACACCTACTGCAGGATTGTAGTGTAGTTCCTATATCACTGATAGGCTCTGCACATTGGAATAATATACACTATAGTTTTGACATAGGACTGAGGTCAGTATGTCTCTATCGAGTACATTAAACTTAATTACTTGTGTGTGCCAGCTAACTCAGAGGTCACTAGAAACTTCTCGAATATACAAGAAGGGATTCGTTTCTGACAACCACATAAACATGACAACTTTGTTACCCTTAGAATCGGAACAATCTCAGAACTGTGGAAACAATAGATAACAGTTTCACTCAGTCATTCGTGCATGCTTCGTTTCTACAGAGTTGCACAGAAATAGAGAGACGGGCGTTTCAATAAAAAGGGGTTTATTGAACAGTCTTATTTCTCATGCAAGAGATATGAACTGTTAGAATCGTAAGACAGGATGCGAAGTACAATACCTACAGGGTTAGCAGTAAGATAAAATAATACTGCAATAGCATGGTTTGTAGCTATGACATATATTCATAAAAATACATACATAAATAACACAGGCTAAAATGTGAATACTCATCTGATGCTTCTAAATAGTTCTACCCCAGTGTACCTAACCTAAGTGTAGTACGAGGTAAGAAGTAGGTGCTGTCTTCTAAAGTATAGTTAGCTATAGTTTTAGTTTTGCCAAGAGTTGCCAAAAGTTTCTCTAAGTTCTAGTCCGCTCCATACTTAGAATGTGTGAGGTTGGAATCTCTTTCCGGGACTCGATATCTAACACCCCACAAGGGGAGTCAGAAACACTGGAGCTGGATTCTCTGCGAGGAGGATGACAGCGTCTGGTCAGTGCATCAGGCGGGAACTCGATCTCCTTCTGAACTTGTCATGGCGAACCGCAAGTAGGCAGTCGAACTGGACCGTACCTGAACCGTGGTTTGCCAGGGCAGGTGCGGGTATATTTATACCTGGAAGGTGTTTAGGAATGCCTGTATTGACGTAAAAGTCGGGCATCAGAACGTCATGAATGAACCCCTAAGGAATAGATGTTCATGCATAAAAAATGAGTTCTTGGAGAAATCAATATCCAAGCAAGTGAAATCCCTAAAGGCTTAAGCGTCTGGTTTTCCAAGAACTCGTTGTGACGTGGATTGACGGATGTAGGAGACCATGCCTGTATTTAGTTAGCATGGACAATGCCTAAATAAGGGCTGGATTTTCTATGCCTAAATAAGGGCAATATGAATTGTACCTATATAAGGGCATACATCGGGAAACCTATATACGGAATCTAAATCTACACACAACAGGATAGTCAACCAATGAGAGTGGTTGATGGACACATATAAAAACTACTGATGGTAACCCACTCACTTGAAATGGCATTGATAAAGACATATGGATGTCGAAATGCGTCTGCCTGCCCGTAACTCTGGACCAATAAATTAGATTTGTGTCAACCTGTGAGTGCACCTTGTTCCTTGGGAACTTTGGTGGTAAAGATTATGGATCACTGACATAATATCGATTACCAAAATATCGAGTACTTAAAATATCGTTGCCAAATTATCGACTACAATATTATCGACTCACCATACTTATTTAAGAAAATACTAAAATATCGAGTACACAATATCGTCTTTACAAATTATCGTATATGATTATATCGAAGTTAAAAATATAGTTAACAACATTATCGTCTACTCTTAAATTACTATGTAAATGTTAAAATTATCGAAAACAAAAATATAGACAACCAAAATATAGTTAATTTTGCTATATCGACTATCTAAAAAAATATTTAGATAATATACTTTAAGCCCAACACATACATTAACATTGTAATACATAATAAAACACCTAAATAACATTAAAATTTTCCTTCTAACATATACATTTAAAAATAAACATTCCATAAACTATATGAATACATTTCATAACATAAATAATGTTATAATTATTATACATCCATTAAACCAAATTTAAAAATATATTTAAAGCATGTAATAATACAAATAAACAATTACTTACTACTAATAAGTTGCTAATTAGCGTTTTCCTTACAAGGAAACAAACAGCTAGTAGATAAAAAAAAAATTCATGTGGACCAATGAGATGCTCACATTTCAAATTAAACCAATGAAATGAAGCAACTAATTAATTGCACACTATAAAACCACTACATTTCAACATCTCTTTCACACTACAAACTGAAAAGAAGAAAGAAGACGAAACTCTACTCAACTATTTCCTGAAAGAAGAATTACAATCCTAAAGAAAATTTAACAACTACAGAAAGTAAGTTTTACTCTATTTATAAAGCAACGAATCTACAATTCTACAGCTGAAACTATTTCTATAAATGAATGTACTACACTTGATTTAATTACATTCATTTCTCCTCTATAGATACCTCCTAAAATTACCGAAATATTTTGGACACCCCCACAACTCTAATATTAATCAATGTAAGTATTGTTTTACTTTTTCCTACCGACCTACAACTATTAATTACAAAAAATTATTCTAAAAAATATTTTTTCCTTATTTCTCGCCTCTACAGAAAACCACTGAACCATCGAAAACTACCTTCTACGCAATCACCTACTGGACCAAACACATAAGTAAGTATATAAACCTCAATCATTAAACAGCCTAAAATACGCATCCAGAATGTTACTTTCCCCCTTAAAACAGTAGCACATTCAAAATAATGTATCCAACTATTAACAATATTTTTTTTTCTTATCAACAGATAATCTATCTCCAAGATTAAACTGAAAGCTTGAAGTCAGCTAATTAACATCTTTCAACACATCAAATTAAACATTGTAAGTATATTCACTAAAATGTAAATATATTTAAAATATCTATAACATTGTTTATATTTACAAAATATTTTTTCATCTCCCCTAGCATAATACAGAACAACATGACTGAAGGTGCAGAATTTATAACATCTCAAAAAAATAAAATGTTGTTATGTTATATGGGTTATGTATATACACAAGAAAAACAAAGTGGTCTGAAAATGTTTTGGAAATGTAGCAAATACTACTCAAACAAATGCTATGGTAGAGCTATTACAAAAGAAATCACTGTTCTTTCTGTAAAAGAACATAATCACCCCCCCAATATTACAGAGATAGAAGT
Organism: Triturus cristatus; assembly: GCF_964204655.1. Lineage (NCBI taxonomy): Eukaryota > Metazoa > Chordata > Amphibia > Caudata > Salamandridae > Triturus > Triturus cristatus. The sequence goes on along the minus strand of NC_140579.1, from coordinate 1,064,822,390 downwards.
TAGAAATGCTCTTGAAAACATTAAAGAAGCAAGTACTAGCACTGATAAACCCACCACCCAAATACTCAAAGAACAATTAATTAAAATACCACACCATGCATCAGCACAATTACCCCCAATTGATTGTTTAAAAAGAACTATAGCTAGACAAAAAAAACTAACTACCAAAACTTTACCTACCCCTAAAACATTTGAGACAGTAATTATTCCCCCAGAATTAAGCATAACTCACAGTAATGAACCATTTATTTTTTTTGACAACAAATCTCCTGATAAAAGAATAATTATGTTTGCTACTGCAAACAATTTAGTGAAATTACAACAATGTGACACTTGGATGATGGATGGAACTTTTAAAGTTTGTCCAAAACCATTTTACCAGCTGTACACAGTGCATGGATTGTACCACCATTCTAACATTCCATTCATCTATGCCCTCTTACCAAATAAACAGCAAACAACATACATAGAAATATTAACCAAAATTCAAGAAGAAACCAATAATTTTTTCCCACAAAAAATAATTATTGATTTCGAATTAGCCATGATCAATTCAATACTAAAAAATTATCCACACACAGCAATCCAAGGTTGCTATTATCATTTTAACCAGAGTCTATGGAGACATCTGCAAAAGTCCACCCTAAGTGTACAATATACTACAGATAGTACTTTTGCCTACCAGGTTAAAAAACTAATAGCACTAGCATACGTACCTGTAACAGATGTAGCAGAACACTATAATATTCTCATTGAAAGTCCCTATTACAAAAAGAACGAAGACAAATTAAGCCAACTTCTAGACTACTTTGAGGACACCTGGGTGGGAAGATTACATAGATCAGGACATAGAAGACAACCAAAGTTCCACATTCCTTGGTGGAATGTATACCTGAGTACCTTAAATAAACAATCCAAAACAAACAATAGTGTTGAAGGATGGCATAATGCCTTCCAAGCAACTACAAGCAGAGGGAAACCTACCCTACAAAAACTGGTGGAATCTCTACAAAAAGAACAAAGCTACCAAGAATTACGGATGCAACAATCTGTGACTCAAATAGGTCCTAAATTAACAAAACAAACCAAACAAATGTTTGATCTACTACAAAGTCAAGTAAACCTATACCCATCAACAAGTGGACTAGACTACCTATCACTAATAGCCAAAAGCATTTTATAATTAACATACACACAGCTAATAAATGAAATAGGTCAATACAATAAACTATTGCAATCATAAATTAATACTATATTTTCAGAAATAATATATAATTGTCAGAAACATTTCATTTTCTTAGAAGAAATATATATGTACAATTAAATATTAATTCTGTAAATGTAATATATATAACAATAAACTATAATAACATTTCCCACCCAAATGTTCACAAAATATAACTTACCATTGATGTACCCATACAAGATGAATTCCACCAAGTAAAAAGAAAAAATAAACACATCCAATGTAAATCCATCCTCGGCCAATCCAAAAACGTGAAACATTCAAAAATCCGAAAAAAAGGTCAAAATTGTAACAAACGCTCCAGGAAATCCGGGTTAAAAAAAACAGTGTGATAACTTTATTTGTTCCATTAACTAAAACACACTTTAAAAAAAAAAAAAACGTCTCTCTTTTCATCATAATATCCAAACCCTCAAAAACCCGAAAACAATTTAAAAATCTAAATAAACGCTCCATGAAATCCCGTAAAAACTTAAAAAGTGTGTTAACAATATTAATTAAATCAAGTAACACACGCTTTAAAAAAAAAAAAACGCGTGTTGGTCTTCGAAAAACACATCGATCAACATTTACCTGAAAAACAGAAGAAAACATACCCACCCACACAATCGCACCCAAATACATTTAATAAATACAATTACATCATTTAAAAACAACACATATTTAATCACAATATTTACTTCGAAAACTACGTCACTACCAGTAAACAAACAGACGTAACTAAATCATTAGTAACACGTCAAAAACACCCAAAACATTTTAAATTATCTATCAATACACTATAAACATCCTAACTACCCTAAACATAAGTATTTAATAACACTTAATACTTAAAACACCCCTTACCTTGCTCAACGCGAAGCAGCTTCCAACCGCGAACTTCCTCATTCCAAAATGACCCAAAATAACATGAACAGGTTACAAAATAATCCCATTCAAATGAAAATCCCTGCTTAAATCAGTGTAAATAAATTGAACACATTATAATCATATAAAAATATCACATAAATGTATCAAAATTAGTAGAAAATTATTTTCTAAAAAATAATACCTTTAAAAATTATATTCATAATAATTATAAAAACATTATTATTATGATTATAATACAGTAATTTATTTTCACAACTGTACAAACACTAAGAAAATGTTTATATTATTTAACATTTATTAACAAAATGTACATGTTACAAAAATTAGTTTTCATATAATTATAAAATATAAAAATTAATAATATTAACATTTCCTACAATAATATTATTAATAATCATTAAAAATACATTGCATAAAAACATAATTTGTATCATGTACTAATTATGTACAACAACAAAATCAAAATGAAAAAATATTCTTCAGAAATTAAATATGCAATGATATTTTTTATGTATATAGCCAACAAAAACATTATTATATGAATACTGTAAGAATGTTTTTTTGCTAACAATGTTAAAAAGTAATAAATGTTATGTATGTTTTTTTGTTATTATCAATACTTCTGTTATGAAATGTAATAATATGAATACATTTTATTTTAATTTAAACATTTGAAAAAGACACAAATGAAAGCATATTTCCTGTATCTCTACTAATGTATACTCCATTCTGTAAATAAAAAAAAAAATCATCTGACTAGTTTCTTTAAAAAAAATAAAGATTATATAAAAAGATAAAATGTGTCATTGGATTTCCTAATTTATAACTCTCACATATATAATGTAGCTAATTTTTTTTTTTTAAATGTAAAAATCACATTTTTTATCCTCAATTACATCCAAAAGCATACTTCATTAACACAATACATATACATTCAGCACACTAACCCTATAGAAATTACTATTCCCATTTCACTTACATTAAAGTCAGGAAAACTGCTGGACACTAACCCTATATAATTTACTATTCCCACTCCAGTTAACATAAAATCAATAAAAGTGCTGGACAGTAACCCTATATAATTTACTATTCCCACTCCAGTTAACATAAAGTCAGGAAAGGTGCTGGACACTATCCCTAAATAATTTAATATTCCCACTCCAGATATCATAAACTCAGAGAAGATGCTGGACACTAACTGTATATAATTTACTATTCCCACTCCAGTTAACATTAAGTCAGGAAAGGTGCTGGACAGTAACCCTATATAATTTACTATTCCCACTGCAGTTAACATAAACTCATGAAAGGTGTTGGACAGTAGCCCTATATAATTTACTAATCCCACTCCAGTTAACATAAACTCAAGAAAGGTGCTGGACAATAACCCTATATAATTTACTATTCCCACTCCAGTTAACATAAATTCAGGAAATGTGCTGGACAGTGACCCTATATAATTTACTATTCCCACTCCAGTTAACATAAATTCAAGAAAGGTGCTGGACAGTAACCGTATATAATTTAATATTCCCACTCCAGTTAACATAAAGTCAGGAAAGGTGCTGGACAGTAACCCTATATAATTTACTATTCCCACTCCAGTTAACATAAACTGAAGAAAGGTGCTGGACAGTAGCCCTATATAATTTACTATTCCCACTCCAGTTAACATAAACTCAAGAAAGGTGCTGGACAGTAACCCTATATAATTTACTATTCCCACTCCAGTTAACATAAAGTCCGGAAAGGTGCTAGACACTAACCCTAAAAAATTTAATATTCCCACTCCAGATATCATAAACTCAGGGAAGATGCTGGACACTAACTGTATATAATTTACTATTCCCACTCCAGTTAACATTAAGTCAGGACAGGTACTGGACATTAACCCTATATAATTTACTATTCCCACTCCAATTAACATAAACTCAAGAAAGGTGCTGGACAGTAACCCTATATAATTTACTATTCCCACTCCAGTTAACATAAACTCAAGAAAGGTGCTGGACAGTAACCCTATATAATTTACTATTCCCACTCCAGTTAACATAAAGTCAGGAAAGGTGCTGGACACTAACCCTAAATAATTTAATATTCCCACTCCAGATATCATAAACTCAGGGAAGATGCTGGACACTAACTGTATATAATTTACTATTCCCACTCCAGTTAACATTAAGTCAGGACAGGTGCTGGACATTAACCCTATATAATTTACTATTCCCACTCCAGTTAACATAAACTCAAGAAAGGTGCTGGACAGTAACCCTATATAATTTACTATTCCCACTCCAGTTAACATAAACTCAAGAAAGGTGCTGGACAGTAACCCTATATAATTTACTATTCCCACTCCAGTTAACATTAAGTCAGGAAAGGTGCTGGACATTAACCCTATATGATTTACTATTCCCACTCCAGTTAACATAAACTCAAGAAAGGTGCTGGACAGTAACCCTATATAATTTACTATTCCCACTCCAGTTAACATAAACTCAAGGAAGATGCTGGACACTAACTGTATATAATTTACTATTCCCACTCCAGCTAACATTAAGTCAGGACAGGTGCTGGACATTAACCCTATATAATTTAATATTCCCACTCCAGAAAGATCAAACTGAGAGAAGGTGCTGGTTATAAGATCACTTAAAATATTAATGAGCTACATGTATTAACTATGAGATATAATTTATAAACTATTAAAAATTAAAAAACTATAGTTGCAATACCCACCCCTATCCCATAATCACCATAATTTAAAAAAAAATATGTACAATATCTTTTCCATCAACTATACAATTATTTTATTATATTTATATTTGTAAATTTTTGATTTCACAATATTTACAAATAATGTGATTTTTTTGTATAATCTATATTTACACTATTATTTTTAAAAATTACTCCCCACCCTTCTCCCCTAATATACCCAAATCCCACCCATAAACACTACATAAATATTGAAATTAGATTTTCCTATTAAAATTACATAATTCAATTTCGACATAAGGGGCCTCATGTAGGTAGCCAAATACAGGTGGGTAACGGCGGATTTTAGGTAAATATGCGGTTACCGACGGATATTCAAACAAGTGAGATGTAGGAGTCCAAAAACCACTTTTAGGTAAATATGAGGGGGTAAATACCGATTCATATTCACAGAATTCCTAAATACGGATTAAGAGTTACCGAATACATAATTAACGAATAGGTAAATATGAAGTGGTAAATATGAAGTGGTAAAAATGAAAATGACATGTAGGAGCACTAGGTAATTAAGAAATCCAAGACAATGGGTAAATAAGAGTAGGTAATTAACACGGATTGAAAGCAGGTGGTAACAATCAACAGTGCAGATAAGCAATCCCAAAATGCAACAGCGTGGACAACATGTCCGCTATGTACGTCATTGCAAGGCGCCTACATGTACAGGCAGCAGGACTGAGGGTTTGGCGACGGGAGGAACGCATCTACAGACAGCGCATCACACTATTCCAGCTGACTGATGCAGAGATACATGAGAGGTCCAAGCTACACCCCGAAACCATCATTGACTTAATCAGGGACCTGCACCCACTCCTGGACCAGCCAATAAGAAGGGCGCACGCCAAACCCCCACATGTGCAGGTACTCTGCAGCCCACATGTGTTGGCATCCGGCGGTTATCAGGTGGTGACAGCTGCGGTGGGTGGTGTATCCCAGAGTTGGCTGTCCCGTTCCTTCTTGAATTTCCTGGATGCCATGATGCAGAGAATGCACCACTACATCTGCTTCCACAACACACAGGCTGCACTGCAGTAAACAAAAACAGACATTTCTCACATGGCACAGTTCCCCCATTTCATTGGCTGCATTTATGGTACACACATCCCAATCTGTCCACCAGCTGACACAGAGCACATCTACAGGATCAGGAAGTCCACCCACTCCATCAAGGTGCATACCGAATTGAGTGATTTTGTGAATGGTCCTTTGGGTGGCATAACCAAAAGGTGGGCGTATGCTATTTACAACGAAGTCTGCAAGTTGTCGCACAGTGAGGCGGCTTCCAGATTGAGAGCTATTGACCAAGCAAACATGGAGAAGGCCTTAGCCGTTATAGATAAAAGCTTTAGCACACTCTCTTCTATGATCCATACATCAGACAATAGGCACATGCAAGTACACGGCGCATGCTATGTACAAGCCCAGATTCTGGCGTGCGTCCTACGAGGTATCCCAGTGCCTGTGATTACACCTTCTTTCACTCTGCTTGCAAACGCTATTCATTTAATGTTGAATAATGAAGCTTGCTGCTGGATGTGAGTGGGAATCCAGTACATAACTGTCTCGCATTAAGTTGTCTGCTGCAATACTGTTCTTTTTCCACCCCCGCATGTGCGGCGGGATGTTTCCATCTGGCCTTCGATTCCAACCTTGAAAGCAGAGTTCAACAAGTTGAGCCGAATAGAGAGCCATTGTCCCACAAAGAGGTTCCTTTGACTTCCTCTACTAAAACATTTCTCCTTCACGTTGCTCATACGCGCAATGAGATACAGGCGCCTCTGAATACTGACCTCCCCCTGCATTTGGGCTCTTTGATCCAAACTATTATCAATGCCTTGTCCACCACCGGCCTGGCTCATTTTTTTAAACATGTGGGCTCGGGTCTCGTGACCTCTTCCCAAACTATTTTTGGTGTAATACCGGCATTTGTTCATTCACTGTTCTCGATCATCTTTGGAGGTGTCCCGCTGCTCCTGGCGCTAGTGGCAGGTGTGCTGCTTTTCCTTTCCATATTCCGGAATGGCTACTCCTTCTATGCCACACGAGCACCTGTCCCGTCTGCATCTTCTTCGTGATCGGATGCTTGACTTCTATGGTACTTTGCCATTGGCGACTTTGAGTCTGGCTTATGGATTATCCTTCAGGTATTCCAACTTCACCTGCGTACAACCTGTATTACACTGCCTGGATTGTCCCTTTGAATGGCCTCTGGATTTGTGCTTGACCAACATAGTGTCTCCGGTGCCGGATTTCGATCGACTAATGAGGCCCTTAGTGTCTCACGAGTTGGCCTGTTCTGGTGTCCGGATCATGGCGTGTGGGGCGGCGCATGGTATCCTGGGTAATTGGGACATCTCAGTGGCAGCCTCCGACTTCTTGTCCATGAGCTATTTGGAGGAACATTCCGGGTGCCCTCTGATTGTGCTAGAGGCTCCGTTGGTTGGAGAACACGTATGTTCCTTTTCTTTACTTAATTGGATGGCTGAGACTTTTAGTGGCCCTGCAAACGAATTTTTGTTGGAAGCCGTGGCCACATATGCTGCCTATACATTCATGGATTAACTGGATTGTCGTCCATTGCGCCTGTACTACTGGACAGCACCCTGGCGCAACATTTATTTCTTTTATTTCTCTTTTTTCTCTTCCTGATGGTCGGCTTGAGTTTTTTACTATACTTGCATTGTGTTTTTTTGAATTTTATGCTGCAATTAATTGGACTTTAGGACTTTGGCGCTGCATTGGTTACGCCTTGTTCTGCTCTGACGAAACTGAACTCTGCGTTCTCTCTTTTCTTGCCTATTACATATTGCTTCGCTCAAGGGGGCGTGTAGTGAGTTCTCCCTGAATACGTGCATACATTGTTCAGTTGGCATAACCACGTTGAATGTTATGTAGCCATATTTTTGTCTTTGCACACGACACTGGGTTTACATGTTCTGTCTTGAATAAACTGCTTACTCGAGACTTCCTTCAGACGAGTGCATTCTGTTGTTTCCATCCCAAGCTCTGCGCAGAGACCTTGGTCTGTACATGCTGTGACACACAGTCTGGAATTTTACACAATGCATGTGTTCTACTCTAGGTTGTTCGACCCACTCTTTAGCCATGACACACGCGCAGCTGCAAATACCTGAAAGTTGTTGCTTTTCATGTCACAGACATCAGGTTTATTATTCAGACTGAAGACGAGCCTTCCTGCGAGACGGCTCCTGATGCTCCTGAGATGTGATTTCACTGAGCTTATTTTTGAGGTATGGGGTCCCCTATTCAAGCCTAAGAGACCTTCTATTATAACATCATTATGATATTAGCTACTTAGTTAAGGGAAGGTGGTATTTTCCTTTGTATTTTAGGAATCGCTAAATACCACCTTGGTATTTTCCGAATAGCTAAATACCACCTCGGTATTTACCGATTGGGTAAATACCACCTGGGTATTTACCGATTGAGTAAATACCACCTGGGTATTTACGGATTAGGTGAATTCCGAATCGTGATTACCTAATGTTACCGAATAGGTAACTGTTACCGAATTGTTACCTACATATAACTTACAGATTCTAATGTACCGATTAGGTATGGCTGGGTATTTAAGAACAGGTTAAATTTATTTACCTACATTAGTCCCAAAATGTTCACATATTACAATTATTCCCAATTAAATATTTATTTATTACTCTATAATTTTGTAACAATCATTAAAATACAATCCACACCCTTACACCCTTAAAACCCAAATTCCCTACCATGAAACAAAAAAATAAGGTCGAAATTATTTTGAAAATATTTTTTAAACATTGTCAAAATGAAATTAAAATTTTAACATGTCTAATTCTTTAGTAATAATATTTATAACTTATTATCCAATTTTAGAGTAATCTTTTTAATACACTCCCCACCCTTATACACTAATAACCCTACATCCCACTCCTAAAACAAAATTAATATTTCATTAGAATTTGAAAATATTCAATTTCGTAATTTTATATAAATTTTTAAATTGCGAAATCTAAAAATTTACAAATTTTTACATTATTATCTGATTTTACTATAACATTTTTAAAACACTCCCCACCCTTATCCCCTAATAACCCCACATCCCGCTCCTAAAAAATATATATAATATAATTTTAAATTTCAAAATTATAAATATTTAATTTATAATTTTCTTTACAATTTCCTATTCATAATTATTTATTATGTAATATTTTAAATTTTTATCTGATTTTACACTAATCTTTGTAATACACTCCCCACCCTTATACACTAATAACCATACATCCCACTCATAAATTTAAAAAAATATTTCATTAGATTTTTACAAAATCTACTTTATAATTTTTATAGAAATGTTTAAATTTCGAAATCTTAAATATTACAAAATTTTACATTTTTATCTGTTTTTACTATAACATTTTTAAAACACTCCTCACCCTTATCCCCTAATAACCCAACATCCCGCTCCTAAAAAATATATATAATTTTTTTTTGAATTTCTAAATTATAAATATTTAATTTGGAATTTTCTTTACAATTTACTATTCATAATTATTTTTTATGTAATATTTATAAATTATTATCTGATTTTACACTAATCTTTTTAATACACACCCCACCCTTATACACTAATAACCATACATCCCACTCATAAAAAAAAAATTATATTTCATTTTAATTTTAAAATATTTTATTTCGAATTTATATAGAAATTGTTAAATTTCGAAATCTAAAATATTCCTAATTTTTACATTATTATCTGATTTTACTATAACATTTTTAAAACACTCCCCACCCTTATCCCCTAATAACCCAACATCCCGCTCCTAAAAAATGTATATAATTTCTTGATTTTTTCTAAATTACTAATATTTAATTTAGAAATTTCATTACAATTTACTATTCATAATTATTTATTATTTAATAATTTTAAATTATTATCTGATTTTACACTAAAATTTTTAAAACACTCCCCACCATTATCCCCTAATAACCATACATCCCACTCATAAAAAAAAAAAAATATTCCATTTTAATTTTAAAATATTTTATTTCGAATTTGTATAGAAATTGTTAAATTTCGAAATCTAAAATATTCCTAATTTTTACATTATTATCTGATTTTACTATAACATTTTTAAAACACTCCCCACCCTTATCCCCTAATAACCCAACATCCCGCTCCTAAAAAATGTATATAATTTCTTTATTTTTTCTAAATTACTAATATTTAATTTAGAAATTTCATTACAATTTACTATTCATAATTATTTATTATTTAATAATTTTAAATTATTATCTGATTTTACACTAATATTTTTAAAACACTCCCCACCCTTATCCCCTAATAACCCAACATCCCGCTCCTAAAACATATCATACAATAAATTACTTAACACTATTAATTATATTTTAAACAATAATAAAGTATTTATACAAATATGATTAAACAATTTACTTATTCAATATACATGAAATACACATTTTAAACAATATATATATTATATTTCGATATTTCTCACAAAACTATTCAATCGATATTATCTTCAAACGATATTACTACTTCGATATTTCATACTTCGATATTTTACTAAACACTTAAAACACGATATTACTTACCTCGATATTCTACACTTCGATATTAATGTTATCTCGATATTTTACCTTCGATATTCTTGTTGTTCGATATTATTTTTTCGATATTATGTCCATTTACCAGCTGTTGCTAATATGCCCGAAATGCCTCCCTGATGCTCCTGGTCTCAGAAAATACCCCGAAAGTAGGATCACATATTTCTCTCACTTCATTTGCTGAGCTTTTCTGTCTAGCTCTTACAGCGAGATGATGCCTGGCTTGCTCACTACATTCATACACGCCTTCCCTCCAGGCTGCCATTTTTTCAGCGGCTCTATCTGCAAAAACATCTGATTAAGTGTTGTTCTAGCTAAGGTGACCCTTAGTTAAGCCTCCTCTACTTCCCCTCCCTGCTGGAATATTCTAACCAGGTCCTCCTCAGCAGTGGCTTCCATATCTTGTTTACACTGAATGAGTTGTTTTTCTTCCTTCTCTCTATTCAATGAGAACCTCAGCATCTCCCCACGTATGCACTCCTTCAGTGTGTCCCAAACTACCCCATTGGTGCACTACCACTATTTTCCTTAAAAATATTGGGATCCATTTTCTCATACGACTGCAATAATCCACATTTGTTAATAAGGCCCGCTAAAAACTCCACTTTGTTTTAGTTTCACTCCCCCCCCTTGAATTTCCAGCACTAAAGGATTATGATCTGACAAAACTGTGGGTATCGTTAAATTCTACAGTTCGTCAAAAGTGTATTTGAGATAAAGAAATTGTCTAGATGGGCATGCAAACTGTGCGGGGCCAAATAATAAGTGAACCCATGCTCTAGAGGTCTCTTCCTTCTCCAGACATCAATAAGCCCATGATCTTCACTGATGCTTTCTATGGCACGAAAAATGTTCGGTTTCCGACCCACATACTTTAGATATTCCCCTATCCCAACCACTGGGCTGATTGATATTCAAATACCCACATACCATTTTCAGCAGAGGCCGATGAGTTAATTCATTAGATAAGTCGTTAATAATATGTGGGTCGTCCAAAATACTCCCATACACAGAACATAATGTCAGTACACCTCCATTTTTATTATGACATCCTACAAGCACCCATTTACCTTGTCTATCGGCTTGAACTTGCATGAACTGTATTTTATTACCTTTGGCCAAAATCGCCCCCCCCCCCTATTCGAACACTTTGAGAGGTCCCCACAATCAACCTATAGCCAAGAGTATTTAGGACATCTCTACGTGAGCCTTCAATTAGAGTCTCTTGCAAGCAAACCACATCTGTTTTCAACATTTGCACACCAACTGCCACTTTCGCTCTTTTTTTCCATCATTCCACCCTCAAATATTAATAAAGGCCATAGGCACTTTTCCTTGTCCACTCATTACATGCCTATCATAGCCCGACTATTGCTCTTATCCTTGGGTACAATGAACAAAAACAGCTCTGTCCTATTTTCCACCTTCTTTACCTCTGAGCATATGAACCCCACTCTCCTCCCCTCACCCCACCCCAAACCATCACCCAAAGCCCCGCTTCCCTTCAAACCCCCTTCCTCCGCCCGCACCACATATGTGAGCAATCATGCCTAGCCAGTGTACAGTTGTCTGTATAACCGCTCTCGCCTACCTCCCACCTTATCCATCTGCTACAACCTCTCCATACTTCATTCTGCTTCAAAGAATCATAAGCTTGATCGTCTCATCTCATTGTAAATCTTTGGGGAATCTCTCTCCTCAACAGCTGCATCTAACTACTCGGCTCCCATCCTCCACTTCTCCATAAAGGCCTTTTAGAGCTCCCCCAACAGTTCATTCAGGTATTCCTGCCCCTGAATCTCAGAAAAAAAGCTATGAGCACTCCTCTTTACTATTTTCAGTTTCTAAGGGTTCTGTAAATATACCTCCGCCCCCAATTTCTGGAATGGTTTTTAATAATTGACTCCGACGCCACCTCTTCTCCACTGTGGCATGGACGAAGCCAGGTCTCGCAAAAAAGGAAACCCCTTCAAACTCTTTTTTGCATTTGGACGTGCTTGCACATATATACAGTCCCTCAGTAAAAAATTGCCTAAAAATATAAGCTTTGCCCGCTCTTGATTGCCTGTATGATGATTCTTAAGAGTTAAGGGAAAACAATGGGCCCTTTGAATTTCTTTGTCCCAGTCCCACTCTATAAAATCTGGGAAGACCTCCTTCAAAAGTTTTATTCTAAACCCTCTTGCATGCCCCCCTTCACAGCCTTCTGGTATTCCTAGAAGTATGAAGTTATTTCTTCTTTGCCTATTCGCTGCTCTTCCAATTTCCACATCATGTCAGTTATCTTGGGATCTTGAGATATCTTTGTCTTCTTTAATTCCGCTACCTCTGATTCGAGAGACTCTGTACAAGCCTCAACCATTGTCAATCTCTCCGATATGTCTGTGCATGTTTTATTGATCTTCCTTACTGCACCCTGCAATTTTTTATAGGCTTGATGTGTCCGACGATTGTCCCTTCTCACTTACTCCTGCATTTGTTTTATAGAAAATAACATTTCAGAGGGTAAAGGTTCTCCTGTGTTCCATACTTCTGAGTCGGGTGTGCCATTGGGGCCCTCCATTATTCTGTTTTCTGGTTTCTCATTTTCCAACTGTGTGTCTGGATAATCCCAGCTTAGTTTGGGTGGGTCTCCCAGACTCAATCAATCTTGTCTAGAGCTCTCTCTTCTCACATTTTATTTTCTTTCCCCTCTATTCTGCAGTCAGGCTTTTTTTTCTCTCCCCACCCCGGACCTATTTTTTCCCCGTACAGCCACCACTGATTCCTCCAATGAGCTGTTGCTGCTTAGGTCCAACAAGGCAGTAGTACAGGACTCGTTTCCTGGTGATGATGACTCAGAGTCATCCGTCAACCAGAAGAATTTTTCACCAAAATGCTCCGGGGAACAAAGTTTTTGGACCCGTTAAACTGCCTTGGTTGTTCTGGGTAGGACCTGCCTTATAGGGGAAGCTACAACCACGGACATCTCGCCCCCACTTTCTTTCCACTCTATTTGACCCCCCCCGGTGATGCCGACTTCAATGCATCCGACTCTAGTGCTGATGAGGGCACCAGGATTACTGTCTCTTTAGCCGTCTTGCTCTGCGTCGTAAACAGAAATTCCTCTGATGACATCACAAGGGTGTCCAAATCCAACCGGAGCACTGTGATATCTGCCTTTTTCATTCCGTTACTCCTTGTAGCAGAAAACATATCAACAATTGATGGCTGACCATCCCCAGCTTCCATGGGGTTATTACCATGAGCCAGCCGTTATGCTTGTTTTTTGCCAGCATCTGGGTTTCCCTCTCCTTTGCCATCTGCTCGTCACCTTTTCACACTGTCCCTACTTCCATTGCTGTGTCTTGGCTGCTCGGTGCTTGAGCTGAAGTCTGTGCACCTGTCCTGGCCTCTCCTGTTGCCGACGGAGGTTTAGTTTTCGTGGACTTGGCCCCTCTGCCTGCCATCTTTGCTGGCTGCTCCTCTCTTAGTGTTAGCGCAACGGCCCGTGTTCAGAGCACCTTAGCCAGTTGCTTAGACGTTGTAAGGATCACAGCCAAATTATAATCCACACCAAATTTGAGGAGACTGCATCTAAAGCATCCATAACGCGAGTCACCAAAGCTCTTCTCCCATTTCACCACCATCGGCTCAACCTCCAGAGGAACTTCCTTGTGCTGTTCAGGTACTGGAATGGACCACTGAGCTATCGAGGTGGGGCGGGCAAAATACGCAGTGAGGTAGGTTACACAGTCACCATCTTGCTCTCTACCACTTGCTTTTGTCTCTGTCGTCTCTTTCTCTTCGCACTTGGTTCCTGCATTTCTAGATCTTTTCTGCCTCAGTTCCATCCCTGTGTCCCATTCCTCCCCTCGATTCAGTTGTCTGCCTTTCCTTTCTGTGGGCCAGGTTCATTTACATTTGGCAAGGATTAAAAAAAAAACATGACTCCAGAGGCTATAAACATGCTACATTCACTGGAGTGTTTCCCACTCTTCCTGTCCCAACTAGCTGCCTGTTTCTTGCATGAGTGTCAGGGCCTCCTCCACACCGGGAAACGTGGGTTGAACCAGGAGCAGACCGGAGGGAGGAACAGGATAATCAACTCAGGTGCCATCTCACCCACTACCCTCCAGGACGCCTCCCTGCAAAAAGCCCCCAAAAAATGGGTCTCCCTATCAGCCTCTTAATCAACAAGTCTCCGGCCCCACCTCTGCATAGCCATGGGTTTAGCCTCCCTTTGTCTTTCACATAGTGTTATGTGAGCTCGACCAGAGGGTGTTGGATTGCTTTGAATGGGAGCCAGTTGCATTGTACAGGAACACTCCGATTTTGTAGGCATGAGGAGATGGAGTGGTTTGCCCGGAGTCACGGGATGTTGGGTCGATGCGGAGAATCGAGCCTTGTTCCCCGGCTCTGGATTCAACATTTCTGGCCGTTGCCTCACACACTCTCTAAGCGTGACTGAAAGAGGGAATTACACGGCATACGGATTATATTTTACAGTTTTATATAGCGCGAACTCGGGTTCGGGGGCACTGGAGCACTTTAAATGAGCATCACACTTTTTTTCTGCAATGCCTAGGGCTCTTAATGTTTGAATGGTGTATAAGCTTGCAATCACATGTTTAAGCTGTTTGCCCTGGATATAGAACACTATGTATAATGTTAGTCTCCACAGTTTACATTCTCGGACTACTTGCTAACACAGAGAGCCTTCTCCTACTTTACTCATAAACACTGCATGAAAAAATGGCATTCATTTAGTCTTGCTTATTTCCTCTCCTTTCTTCCTTCAGAGTGACCCTCTTCTTGGCTTCCATCCTCTGCATATCTTCTATTTCTGAGAATAGTAGTTTAATTAAACAATCCTCTGTCTCTTGCCTGTCTGCCCCAATCCTTCTTATTGTAATTCTGCATTTGGCTGATACCTCATTTCATAGATCACAACCTCTCCTCTTTAAATCCCTATCCCTGTGATCTAACAATAACTAATATCTGCCAGCCTATCTATCCCACCAACAGTTGACCTGAAACCACATAGCCCCCACTAATGATCACATTTACCTGATATTAATATATAACAAAGTAACCGGAGTTAATGGATGCATTTTCTCTTAACAGCACATTGCTAATCAAAATACCCAACAACAACCACTGGACTAACCACTAACCGTAGGAAAAGACGTGCGCATTCCCGGAAGCGCTGCCCCATAACCTTGAACATTATCAAATTGAAAAAAAAAATCCATGAAATACTGGATTCAACATATCATTGTGGACCTAGAAGCTTACGAACGAGCTAAAATTGTGACTTCCAATATCTTGCGCTACATTGCATCTTTACGAATTTGGTTGGTCTTCATATCAGAAGTCTTCAGCCAACTTTCATCAATGCACTTCAAGATATTATAATAATTTTCGCTGCTAAAATAAGTAATATTATTGGACCACCTGTGACTCCAATTTTTAAGTTCATCCGCTTGTGCGAAAGCAACTTTATTGTGTATACCCTATTATAAGAATTTGGTCCTTCATTATAAAGATATTCCAGAATCACCATTGTCCCCTATCTTAGTGGCCAACTTTTCCTGATGAAGGCACCCGTGTGTGCCGAAACGCGCGTAGAATACATTCTAGTCAACCAAAAATTTGTGCCACACTATTTTTATGCAATTGTGTAACACTAATTATTATCTATATATTATTGTTCACAAATCTTTATATGTTTGTATATTTTTGAGTGTATGATTGAAAGTGTGCATGTTAGATACGTTAGCCCTTGCAAGAATGATTACATTGTTTTTACACATTTTTGATGTACAATAAAAACTGTTTCGTACTTTTGCTATAATCATTGTCGCTTCTGGGTTCTCATTGACAGTATGTATTATCATTTTTGCATTATTTTCTTGTTTGGTTTCCTTAATTCTGTACAACTAACCACTAACCATTCCAGAGTAGCGTGCTATTCGTTGTAAAGCACTTTGACACCTCGTCAGGGGTAGTAAACACTATATAAATCCAAGTACAATTACATGACAGCGGTGGAGGATTTCTCCTTCACTTTATTACAAAGAGCATTACAGCCTATGTTTGGCACTTTTAATATGGCAGAGGGGACACCCGTTACGTTTTGTTAAAGTTTCACATCTGAGAAACCCTAAATAAGATCCTGTATGTCTCTGGTAAGAGAATGCCTCCTATTAATTTAGCATATTAGTAGAATAATCCTAATTGCAGGATTGTATTGTGTTTATAATTTCAGTAGTAAGGCACCACTGGAAATCATCGACTGTGCACATGTGAGCAGCGCAGAATTTATAAAGGCATCAAAACTAGATGCGTTGGGGGTTTCAGAGATAAAGCTGAGAACTTAGGTTTCTGTTGAACTCAGATGGCAAAAAGAAGTGAGACATGCATTGCAGTAGGATGCTAAATAAAAAGAATCAGGTTGGAAAGGTAGGAAAGGAGACGAACAGTGAATAGATTTCTGATAGGAAGAGCAATAGGAAGTGCTTAATTTATATAAGAATAAGTCCCAGGGCCCAAAGTTTTGCTCAGATGTCCGCGGCTGGCATTATCAAATGTTGGTGTGCTAAATTCAACATTGCATTGTCTTGCTTCCACCTCACTCCCTGCCTCTTTATCTCACTCTTGCAGGTGCTTGTTTATCCCTGTTTTGTCCCGGTGTCACTGTTTGTCTGCCTTTCTCTTCCCCCTTTCCTACTTTTGGGGTTTTTCTCTCCTTTGTTCTGGATCAAAGCCTGTTGAGGAAAAATAAATGCGCGTCCTCAAAAATAGGTGCATTCAAGCAGTGGGGATTGACCAAGTGTCGATTGAACAGTAAGGACAGATAATCTCAAACAGAAAGTAATAATGAATGAAAGAGCAAAGAGTGCTGACGGACTTTGGAATAGGCCTAGATTATATATATATTGCACCACTGACATTACACAACAGAATCAAGAGTTCATGGTTAGCAGTGCAGAGTCTGATGCAGGATGTAGGAAGCAGAAGCAGAGGCAGGAGCTTGGAGGGCACAGTTTGAGCGTGAAGCTTGTGTGGTTTGCAGCCTGTGAGGTGAAGCTGAGGAGAATGGTGCCACGAGAAGCAAGTGGCAGCACGAGAGACATCTGAGGCTCACAGATGGTCAACCCAGGGGCCCCCAGTCCACACAGGCCTCTAGAGCTGTGGCCCCCAGACTGCAGCCCCGCTGACACCAGTCCCTTGCAGCTCTTGACTCCTAGCAGGACGGAGGCGCGATATCAGACAGAGACACGTACTGTTCTGCAGCCAGCTCCCAGGAAGGGAAGGTTGGTGCCAAGACTTCCAGGACCTCCTGCATTGCTTGCAGGCCTGCGTCTGCATTGAAGGTCTGCAGAGCACACATTGGAGATACTGAGACTGCATGTCAACAGGGCTTCAAGTGGAGAAGGTGGCGAATCCCTCATGGAGAGCGATGCAATCCAAGGTCCAGAGAAGCTCCAAAGGAAGAAGGAAACTAGGATGGCAGAGATTGCTGAGCTCTGGCACGAAGGGTGAAGTATGAGCTAAGGTAAAGCCATAGAGCTGTGGCACACAACTGGTAGGTGCCAAGGTGGCCAGCTTTAGGTGGGTGTAGCTTGTGCATTCCTTTTTAGAACCACGTACCAGCTCCGCCTTTACCATTTTTACCACAATATTGCCACTATCCCCCCCCGCCCTTGATCTCTGCCAGTAAGCTCAGTTTTGGTTGCAATCCCTGCTGGGATACACAGCACATCCCCACTGGGCAGCCACAGGCTAAGAATTGTCCACAAGTTCTCATAACAGCCAGCTGAGAACTATTGTAGTGAGTTCCGATACTTTTACCATAAAGTATCTAACAGGACACAAGGCTCAACTAATATTGGGTACTGGTCTGCTCATGCCTCTCCCAGTAGGCAGTGTACGATAAAGGGTTATTTGTAGCCACAGGAGGAAGGCAACATTGGCTCTGGCTTTTACTGTGAGATAACTGGGATCGGGCGCCGCATAAATCAACGGGAGATGGGGCCTCCTGACGCCCATTGGAATAACTTGAGGAAAAAGATCCCAGCTTGTGATCAGGGGAATCCGGGGTTCCAGTGGTGACCCAAAAGAGGAAAAGGAATACGCTAAAGCAGCCAGGCCAGCCACTGGCACCAAGACCTATATCGGTATCTCCACACTAAACTCCAACAATTACACTCCTGGACCTCTCATGCTTCCCTAGGGAGGCCAATGAGGGGCTGCTACAGTCAAAGATTACATTTAAGTTTACCTTCTTCAAAGACGCTGGGGGAGTCTTATTTTTAAGCAACATGAACATCAAAGGGCTTCCTGTTTCCCTAAGCCCCACAGTACTGGCTCAAAACTCAGCTACCCCCCCCCCCCCCCCCGGCAGGCGGGGGGTTTCACATCCAGCAATGGCACCAGGATACTTAAAGATATCAATAGGTCCCCTGTTAAGCAGAATAATTCAGATAACCTGGATATGGTGCTAGTAGCTCAAGCCAGCCTGAGAGTCAAAATCAGCCCTTTATGCCTAGAGCTCTTAGAACACTCTGAGCTGACCGAGGAAACAGTGATGAAAAATGATATCCCCCTGACAGCAGAACATTTCTCGCAGCCAACACTCGGTCAACCACTGAGGAGTGGGACGACCTGCTACAGTTAATAAACCAACCTGAAGGAGGAAGAAAGGAAATGTCAAATACTCAGGACTGACACACAGCTAGGGCTAGGAATGGGATCCCATAACAATTGTTCAACTCCGCCGAATCGTGCTGTAGCTGCGATTATCCCCCCACTGCATTGAGCCCTCAGGAACAGCTGACAATTTGGCTGGTACTGACAACGAGGACTCATTAGCAGCTTTGAATGATACCTTATATCTCTACTCGAAGGAATGGGAGAGGAAGCTTGCCTCATTGGGCAATGAGGCACCAACAAACTCCAGCCCTAACCCAAAAGGAAGCAAAAACTCACAAGGGGACTTATGGTCAACCATGTTAAGAATTCTGCAGAGCTCAGAAGAGGTACTCAATTTTCAGGCAAACAAAATGGACATACAAATTAGCCTCCTGAATACTCTAGCAATGTACGTGTCAGGCATTGATGAGAAAATTGCAAACTGAAAGACGGCACAGGCTGACACACAGGGAATAGGGCAGAGGTGTGGCTGCTCTCCTGTCCTAGACAAGCTGTCAACACTTCCGGTGATGATGTCAAATCTACTGGTTGACCTCAAAGACATAATTAAAGACAGGCCCCAAACGAGGATAGTACCCCTGAACACTAAGGCAGGTCACTCAGAGGCTCCACCTCCAGTGGAGTCAGAGGGGCTGAAGTGCAGCCACCTTTACGGCTGGAAAAATGAAGGCCTGGGGACTGCTAGATCCAACACTGGGGTGGCACCTTCACCAATGGCAGGGTCACCAGAATTTAACAAGACCCAATAAAAGATGGACGGCCCACCAAAACAGCAGGGAGCAAGCAAGAGAAAGGGTCGCGACAAAAAGCTCCTCCGGACTAGCAGGATGGCAGTCAACCCAGTCTTCAATGAAAAAACTCAGGCCACACTCCACCCCAAGGGACACAGATCTCTTTGAAAACGCCCTGCGAACGGATAGAGGTAACATCATCAAGCTCATTTGGACAATGAATGGTATGAGGGAGGCCGTCTCACATTATATAGTGTGAGAAGTTGGCCTGGTATATGCTGTCCACTAGGTATAGGGGGCACCTTGCACCAGTCCAAACAACCCCTTATTGATGATAGGTTAAAGACAACCTTATTTGAAAGCTTTCCTAGTGGTAGCTATGGAGAGAAGCCTTCAGGCTAAGTCTTGAAAGAATGTAAAGCAGTTTGTTTTACCAGTCTATAATCTCTTGAATGACTAGATGAAAGGAAAACCACACCAGGTATATATATAAATTATATTTATTTATTACTAAACACACCCTGCTAGTCTCTTTATGAGTATAATGCAAAAGGAGGGACAAGACAGACGGGCTTATTTAATGAGGTCCAGTGTACAGGCCCCAACGATTAAGAACAAAACTGGGTACAAAGTTCCTCTGGTACATAGAAGAGATTGGTCAGGACGTCAATCCTATTATTCAGAACCGAAAAGGCCTGGCAGTGACTTGGGAAATTCCCTTGGTTGAACTAGAGCTCTCACACACCCAGCAAGCTGGGTGTCATGCTTCATCATATGAGCTCTGCCCCTCGTCAAGGCGGCGCTGCAATCCTTGACGGGCACCCGAACCGGGGCTCTTTATCGGGGATCTTCTGTTCCTGCCGGTTGGTGCATGGGGGTGAGGGGCCTAATGTGTGTAGATGTGTGAAGGAGTGAGATTAAAACGGGTCAGTTAGTCCTTATGAATAGTTTATTAGGAAGGTAAACTACCCGATTAAAAGGGTGTAGAGTGGCTAGTGTACTAGAGAAGGTGTCTAGTCATGAAGCTCTACTCTAAAGATCGACATGTTTCGTGCCTCGTGTGTCAGGGGGATCTAGGCACTTCTTCAGGATCAGAAGCAACTATCTACACTACGTGGTAAGGTGCATTCTACCTACCACGTCTTCAGGTGCGTTACCTGCGGACAAAGGTGAGAAAAAGTATAATACTGGATAAAAATCTAAACAAATCTCTTCTAATTATTAACAATGTTATAGTGAAAAAGTGAAAAGACCACGCTATTAGAGTTACAGATGCTGAAAGGTAGATCAACTCTTAATTATTATAGCGTATGGTGCCTATTTAGACCAAGTGTGCAATCTAAAGAATATAAAATGTGCAATTAATTTTTTTTTTTTTTAAATAAACATATGTTAATGATGAGTAATAATTCAACACTCATGGTCAAGGGGATCGCAACTGCGAACTCACCTAGTGGGTTGCTAGAAATTGCTAGCAACAGTCCTGGCGGTGACTAGAGGACACCAGTTGGGTCCTGTAGAAATAAAAGCGTCAGAAAAAGGGGAACCTGGTAAGTGACGCGAGTATAACAGGTAAACAGTCGAACCAAAACTAATAGTAATGGTATGGTGATGAGAAGCGCTGCTGGGGTACTGGGTGGAGACTCAACCGTGTAAGGCGAGACCCATTCACACCGAACAGGGGCCGCAACGAAAGGGGTGTGTCAGGCGGTCTGATCGGGGCGAAGGGTACGGCGGTTTACAGGCGGAGGAGAAGCTCACCAAGGGGAGCCCAGAAGTTGCTCTCGAAAGCGGTACGAAGTGACCGGAATCAGGAACTAGAGGTGTACTCACCCGCGCTGAATCACGCTAAGCTGCAACACCTACCCAATACCGCCAGGAACCGGGGTGGTGACCGGGTGTGGATAACTCGGGGAGATATACCCACTGTTCCCTGATTCGTAACGTGAAAGAGGTGTGGTTCGGACGTGGCGCGTCACCACGATGTTCGTGTGAGGCGTATAAGGTCACGTGATGTCAGCAAAAACTCTGGCGGACATATTGGTATGGGGAGTTTTGTTAATCTAATCCTCACGTACAGAGCTCTGGTTACGTGATGATGGAAGATGCCGCTGGCGGACATGTTAGTGAAGGGATGACGTTAGGTACTCCGGTTAAGAGAGTATATTCTAACAGAGACTCGCAGTAAAGTACACGTGGGTTCTAATGAAGTGGGAACAAAAAAGGGGCAAAACATCGCAGAATAGATGTGAGTAATCTACGCTATTGAACCCAATATCGTCAACGTTGTGGTAGAGACTGTGTAACGGTGAAGGAACAGGGCCAATGATGTAGTGACAGAGGGAAGGCCAGCTATTGGTGGATAGCCTCTATTCCGTAAGGTGCGATAATTCAAGCAAGCAATGGCAATGTTGGAATTTGGTTAGATATTGGGTGCTAAAGTAATTGAACTCCATGGAATATCATCATTTAGACCCTCAGTATGGCTTGCTAATCTGTGTACCCATCTCTGTTCGATCCTAAACAGAGATTGTTTGGAAATATGTTGGTGAGCTTCCAATACAATCCAGTGTATAGAATCAGGGGAATGCTGAGTCTCGGTAAAGTGTCTATACAGTCTCGTAGTGGCTCGTTGGCAACGTATGTTACTTCTATGTTCGGTGATGCGAACCTTGACCGGGCGCATGGTCATCCCTATATATTGTAAACCACAAGGACAGGTGATCAGGTAGATACAGTGTCTAGTGTTACAATTAGTATGTGTCTCTTGGTTGGAGCTGAGGTGGCTGTATAGGAGGTGACACATGTAATTGAGTCTACTGGTGGTTTAGAGTGAACTTCTAGTAGTGCTTCCCTAGGGTTATTTCTAGCTCTCTTCATAGAGTCATTGATCACTTTGGTAGGGTAGCCTCTAGTCTTTAGATTAGTGGCTAGAATCGCGGACTCTTTCCTATAGTCAGTGGTGGATGTGCAATTGCGTCTAATGCGCAAGAACTGTCCAAAAGGCAGGTTGTCTTTGAGGGCCCTAGGATGGTGGCTCTGGTATAGGAGTAAGCTGTTACGATCAGTAGGTTTTCTATACAGACTAGTGGAGAGCTCCCCCTCAGATAGCCTGATGTTCAGGTCAAGAAATGCAACAATGGTTTCTGAAACGGTGTGAGAAAAATTCAGAAAGGTGTTTTGTTGATTAATCCAGCCTATAAAAGCCATACATGTCTCGATGGTACCATGCCAAAAGATTAAAATGTCATCAATAAACCGTTTCCAAAGTTTCAGGTGGTGGACGTATGGATTGTTGTTGTTATTGATGACATCCATTTCAAAGGCAGCCATGTAAAGACAGGCCAGACTAGGAGCAAAAGTGCTCCCCATCGAAGTACCCTGGCATTGATGATACAGTTGGCCTTTAAATTCAAAGAAGTTTTCAGTCAATGCCAGGGATGCACACTCCATGATAAACGTAATAGGATTGGGGGAGTCCCAATTTAAGGAATTGAGGGCCGCTTCTACAACAGTCAGAGTGTCTCCCTGGGGAATGTTTGTGTAGAGAGCCTCTACATCCAGGGTAATGAGGAAATCAATTTCTCCTGGATCCTCTATAGATTCGATGATTCTGAGGATGTCAGTCGTGTCCCTTATGAAAGATGGTGTGTTTCTGACTAGGGGCTGTAAGGAATGGTCAACGAATTTGGACAAGGGCTCAAGTATTGAGCCCATTCCAGAGACAATAGGGCGCCCAGGAACCGGAACTGTGCCTTTGTGTATTTTAGGCAAGGTATAGAAGTACGGTATTTTGGGTTCTGTCGCAATCAAAAAAGTTGACTCTCTTTGACTAATCCAACCGTTGGTAACAGCCTCATGGACTAATACGGAGATGGCATTAGCGAGGCGTGGGGTTGGATCAAGTGTGATTGGAGCGTAATATCTGTCATTGTCAAGTTGACGTCTGCATTCCATATCATAGTCAACTGTGGATTGTATCACAGTTGCCCCACCCTTGTCTGCTTGTTTGATGGTTATCGATTTATCCCCAGCAAGTGTGTTTGCAGTTTGTATTTCAGTTTTAGAAAGGTTGTGGAAGGGAGAAGGAAGAGGTATTAAGGCTAGGTCATTTAGTACTGCCTTCTCAAAGGTTAACACTTCCACGGGGATCATAGCATTGAGTGGGGTGAAGGTAGAGGGATTTCTCAATCCCGAGTCATCCTCTGTGTTGTTGGGTTTGTCCTGAAAAAAAGACTGAAGTCGTATCTTGCGGAACAATTTTTGTACTTCACAAAGGTCTCTGAATTTGTCTACTTTCGGGGTGGGGACAAAGCCTAACCCCTTTTGTAATATAGATATCTCAGATTCAGTGAGAATGCGTGGCGACAGAT
The DNA here is from genome assembly GCF_964204655.1 of Triturus cristatus. NCBI lineage: Eukaryota > Metazoa > Chordata > Amphibia > Caudata > Salamandridae > Triturus > Triturus cristatus. Next base: position 1,064,798,073 of record NC_140579.1, on the reverse strand, counting down.
TCACCACTAGTTTCTCTTGTTCACCGTTTTGCTGCGTGTGTCCATCCCTGTTGTTGGTTGGTCCTGCCATTGGACCCGTTTTGGAGAGCCTCTTCTGTTGCGCCCTCTTCCTCTGCCCCAACCTCTGTCTAAAAAAGGGGGGCCATTGTTGAAGAACTGAGGGGGTCCTGGTTGAAATGGCGGGTATTGCCAATATGGAGGTGGTGGAGGATGGCCAGGAAACAGGGGAGGTCCCTGGAAGGCCGGGGCATTGTAATGGTAATTGGAGTGTTGATTTCTCCGTGCATTGTTACTGCCCCAGCTTCCTGTACTGGAATTGCTGTCAGAGGAGTCTCTTCTATCGGAGTTGTCATCAGATGAGTAGCTGCTCTTGACCGATGTGTAGTCTGCCTTAAGGTAAGGGTAGACTTTCTCTTTATCGAATTTCAGAATATCTTTCTGAAGCTTCGCTATTTTTTGTTTCATCAAGTATTCCTTGTTATCGGTGATCTCTACATTAATCTCAGCAAGTCTACTCTTGTAAACTGTAATCTGGATGGTGGTTTTGAGCGCTCCTTCAGCAATTTGTATCCTGACTAGGAGGGCTTCCGCTAGACGTCTTGCTGTATTAATGATGAGTACTAATAAATCCCTGGTGCATTTCCACGCAACCAGGGACCATTCCTTCTTGAAGGTAGCATCATCTAGAAATAATCTAGGGAAATTGTTGATGATGAGTCCAGTGGGTGCAATATTAGCACGTAAATATTCCGTCATTAGGGCACCATGGAGAGTTATTTTTAACCACTCTCTTTTAAGTTGCGTCAAGGCATTCCAATCGTCTGATTGTGAACCTGAGGCAATATTACCATCATTTAGTAAGAGGGACGGTGTTCTCTCAAGTATATCTGAGACCGCAGCATCGCCGAAGCTAAGCCCTTGAGTATCCATGAGAATAAAAGTTGTGGTCAGTCAGTGGAAAGAAAGATAGATGGTCCAGCCTGGATTAATTTTAATCTGCTGGTAACCTATAGGTTGTGTCCCACGGGTGGATACCCGTGCTAGTACTATAATGCAAAAGGAGGGACAAGACAGACGGGCTTATTTAATGAGGTCCAGTGTACAGGCCCCAACGATTAAGAAGAAAACTGGGTTCAAAGTTCCTCTGGTACATAGAAGAGATTGCTCAGGACGTCAATCCTATTATTCAGAACCGAAAAGGCCTGGCAGTGACTTGGGAAATTCCCTTGGTTGAACTAGAGCTCTCACACACCCAGCAAGCTGGGTGTCATGCTTCATCATATGAGCTCTGCCCCTCGTCAAGGCGGCGCTGCAATCCTTGACGGGCACCCGAACCGGGGCTCTTTATCGGGGATCTTCTGTTCCTGCCGGTTGGTGCACCCCCATGCACCAACCGGCAGGAACAGAAGATCCCCGATAAAGAGCCCCGGTTTGGGTGCCCGTCAAGGATTGCAGCGCGGCCTTGACGAGGGGCAGAGCTCATATGATGAAGCATGACACCCAGCTTGCTGGGTGTGTGAGAGCTCTAGTTCAACCAAGGGAATTTCCCAAGTCACTGCCAGGCCTTTTCGGTTCTGAATAATAGGATTGACGTCCTGAGCAATCTCTTCTATGTACCAGAGGAACTTTGTACCCAGTCTCTTTATGAGGTCAGAGGTCAAAGCACATATGTTAGAATTAAAATATCACAGTAAAGTAGCACAATATACGATGGGCCCTAGGGGCGAACCAAACCATATATTAAGAAAGTGGTATAAGAACCACGACTTGACTAGACACAAGGCCTAGAGCCTGTAGAATCGCTGGGACCCCAAGGAACCACCCAAGGTAGTGACACAGGGGATCCACGGGGGACGTGTACAGTGTGAGAATACAGCCGCGAGCTCCGTTAGCTTCTATGGTGAAAGTCACGGTTGGAATTTTACCAGATTAAGGACACTTAGAGGTGGACTAGGAACAAACCCTTTTGCACTTAGATGGTTCTAGGGCCAACACCCACGGGATCACCGGAGTACTTGTGTTACCTAACCCAGGGAAGCCGGGTGCATAGGTGTCAAATGGTGTTGGGCGTCTTCATCGATTTCAATGGCAAGATGCTGAAAAGTGCTGCTGCCAGGAAGAGGAGAAGTGTCCGAAGAGATCCAAGCCTGGATCAAAGATGTGAAGAACCTGAACGCAGAGGGGACAGAGTCTGGGTCACTTGCCAGTGACCAGGAGCACAATAGTCAAATGCCCACCGATGTCGGGTGCGAAGAGGGGAAGCTTGACTCTTCAGCCACGAGGACCAGGAGGTGTTGACAACAACCAGAAGCTGGATTCAAGCTGTCCCACAAAGGATGTCGAGTGCTGCAGCGTCCATGCCCGGATTGGACAAAACAAGCCTTGGCAACAGCAACCCATGCAGGAAGAGGAAAGATGCTTCGGTGCAGACCAGCAAGGTCCTGGGGACTCCCAAAGCAATGGAAAGCCAGGGCGCGTCTGGAGCAACCTGGGAAGCCCAATTAAAGTTAGAATTGCCTTCACAGGGACCCACCAGTCAATGGACCAGGGATCGCAAAGGGACCTTGAGAGAAAACACAAAGGGCCAGCTCACGGAACACTTGTGGAGTGAAGGCGGGCAATCTTCAGTGCAAATGCTGCTCGGGGTTAGGGCTACAAGTAACCCAAAGCTCAGCTGCAGATGTTGCCTCAAAGCTGATGCTTCTGCAAATCATCACGGTGTCCAAGGGTGCGGGTTGCATGGTCTCCACAAAGGATACAGGCCTCAGAGTTGCTGAGCACACAGATCGACCTCAGAGACCACAGGAACCCACCTCCTGTGTTGCAAAATTCTTCGGAGTCCTGAGGAGCTTCGGAGATGCAAACCGGACTGTTGCGTCATTGGAGCCTGCCAAGCAGGGGAGTAACTATTTTACTCCAAGGGAGATTCTCTCCAAGGGAGATTCTTCAGTCATCCAGCGTCATGTAGATCATCGAAGTTCCAGGATTCTGTTTCAGAGTTTCGTCCAGGGATATCTAAAGTCTGTAGTCAGGGGTTCCTTCTTTATACCCAAGGAAGGAGTTGGACTAACTCAGGGGACCCACCTATGGGAGGGTTTGGAAAGAGGGGTGGCTACACCCATTTCCTTTGTCCAGTTTCGCACCAGAGCAGGGGCTGGTAGCCCCTGCAACCGGTTTGAGCTGGACTATGCACAGGGACACCAAATGTGCCCCCATTGCAGAGTTCAAAGCACTCTTGGAGTGCTCCCACCCAGCCCTAATCCCCTAAAGCCTGTCTGGGAGGTGATAACACCTCCCTGTGACAGGAAACCTATTGACCAGGCCTCCCCTGCCAGAGTTTCGGTCAGCAGCAGGAGGCCAGACTTTTGTAAGTGGCTGGCATCATCCATTTTGTGATGCCAGGGCTCTGTTAGCTGGTACCGGGTATACCGGTGCTGTCATGTCTCTCCCTCTAGAAGGGTGGGATCATACTCCCAAACCAGTTACTCGTGTGGGGGTATGATTCCAAGGTGTTGGACACCAAACACGACATGTTTCCGTGCAGCCATCCCAAAGTTAGCATTTACTGCAAGGTTATAATGCACTAAAGAATATATGGCCAGGCTGCATCACAGACAACCGCGGAGAATAGATTCTGAAGTCTGCAGAGGGGCTCCACTCATGCAGGGGCACCCTCTCACATAAAACCAAGCACCCTTCCTTCAGGATTGATAAGGCCTGCCATAGGGGTCACTGGTAGGTTTATATGTGCAGTGATAGGGTGAGATATAGTGAACCTATACCTCAGTGAGGGGTGCATGCACCACCTCACTCAGGCTGCAGTAGCAGTCCTGTGGTGTCACTTTGGAAGGCTTCCCAGGGGTGGCATAACACATGCTGCAGCCCCTGGTAGGCCTCTGGGGTACCTATGCCCTGGGTACATAGTATACCATATACTAGGGACTTATAAAGGTACCCCAGAATCCAATCTGGAGTGTACCTAAGGTACATGGAATCAATTTAGAGAGGAAGCAGCTGGGCTGGGTTCCTGGATAGCAGGGCCCCAGCCAGACTAAAGTCGAAAAACAGTGAAACATCAGCAAAAAGTGGGGGTATAAGAAGCAGACCCTACTCTCCTACATATAGTATAAATTGAATGTACCAAAAGAAGAACAGTGGAGCCTTCACGTTACCAGCACCTAACCAAAAATTTACTACTAGATCTTCATCCCTTGTGAATTTTATCAAGGGTATATGTGCACACCGAAACAGTACCCACAGTTAAAATACTAAATTCCAAAGGAACTACAACAAATAAACCCAAAGCACAGGTGCACCACTCTGTTTAAGACAAATCAATTAGAACATTAGTATAGTCCAGATCCAATCAGTGAGTAAGCAAAAAGTTCCATTAACACATCTCTTTATTCAGTTTTCATGCTAAAAGCACAACACAGCCGACGCGTTTCGTCCTGATACAGGACTTCTTCAGGGCTGTTAAAAAATACACATATATACATTTAAAAAACAAATACAATAAAGGTACATCAAACACAGAAAAATAAAAGTCACGTTTTGTGACACATAAAGATAAAGATTTTTAGACATAGATGAACCACATAAACTACATATTCTCAGACAGACGATTTAACAGCCCTGAAGAAGTCCTGTATCAGGACGAAACGCGTCGGCTGTGTTGTACTTTTAGCATGAAAACTGAATAAAGAGATGTGTTAATGGAACTTTTTGCTTACTCACTGATTGGATCTGGACTATACTAATGTTCTAATTGATTTGTCTTAAACAGAGTAGTGCACCTGTGCTTTGGGTTTATTTATAAATTGAATGTATTGACAAAGGCCCTAATCAGTTAAATGAATCAACTAAAGTGGTGTGGGGCTCTACTGAGATGGCTATGAAGATCCTGAGTGCAGCCGATATATTCCAAGGCTGGGGGATTACCATTACACCATTCAAGCGAACAGAATATCCCCATGTCCTGAGTCACAAAAAAAGGTTGACTTAAAATCGACCTGACCGAGAACTGTCTACTCTGTCCTGAGGAACGCAAGAAGCAAATTGAATGGGATGGACGGCCCAGTGGCGGGTCTGCCACAGAACCAGAAATGGCACAGAGTGGGGTTGGCTGTCTGGTGCCTTGATCACAGCCAGACTTTTACAATGACATGTAATGACTGCTCTTACTACTGGTATTGACAAAGCTCTTATGATTTGCTCTTGGAATATTAATGGCCTGGCCAATAAGTTTAAAGAACCAGACACCTACCAATACCTGCGCACCTTCCATGTAATTCTCCTCCAAGAAACCTGGGCTCAGGTCGCATCTCATCTGGAGGGCTTTACAAGCTTTTATACGCCTGCAGTCAAGGCACACATCATGGCTGCAGGAAGGGTGGTCTGGCAATATACGTCTCAGCTTCAAGCAATATTGAAAGCCTAGAGAAAGAAACTGAAGAAGCTGGCCTACAAATCATAGTAATGAGTGTTAAGACTACAAACAGCCCAAGAAAATGATAATGGTAAACATCTACAATCTCCCCAGCGCCACAACCAGGGCTAGGCTAATAGAGAAGCTGACTGAGACAATCCTGGCTCTAAGGCTAAATTAACAAGACTATGAAATGATAGTTACAGGCTACTTCAACATGTGGCTAATGTGTAAGCTGCTGAAAACTGAGGTCACATAGGACCAAGAAGATCTTTGGTTGATACCAACTCATGTGGCCACCAGTGGCAAAAGGAAGATAGGAGAAGTCAAAGCCTACAAGGAAACCTAGATCATTTAAACCATAGAGCATTAAACGGTCGGTACAACCCCGGAAAACCACATGAGCCTTCGTTTCTGTCCAGATCTTGTGCATCAATCATTGACTACACATTTGGAAGCCTCTCACTACTGCTGGTTGTTAGTGCTTATGAGTTTGGCAAGAAATTGGAAAGCGACCTCTGGTCCCAAGAAATAATTCTAGACTTAGGCTTAGAAGCACACGTACCCACAAAGAATAAGGGAACTCCAGGTTACACAATCAACCTCAAATGCATAAAAATGCACTGTCGCCTCCCTAATGGCACTAGCACAAACTGCCAAACTATTGGTGATTCATTCTAATTCTGAGACAACTGGTGAAAACCCACTGATCAGCAAGGAAACTCTTAAATCCGACTGCAAAACCAGTCAAGTTAGTCTCAATAAACAGGCAACATCAAGAGAATACTGTCAACTCCCTACGGAGGAGAGAGTGTAACCCCATGATCTGGATGGCCAAAAAGGAAGTCAACTACCTCTGGCGAGCCCTCAAAAGGTCACCTATGGACACTTTCATTCAGAAAGATTTCAGGGCTTCAAGGAAACAATTAAAAAGGGCAAAATGGCAGCTTCAAAGGGTGTCCCAGGATTTGTCCCAGGCTAAGCTGCTGCATGACACAAGGGAAAACAACTCCACCTCCTTTTGCAAACAGTAAACGAATCAACAGGCCCCTCCTAGGAATGGCCGCACCCAACAACTTTGAGACAACCTGGTATCATTTCTTGAGCTGTCACTATAATCAAGGGGCACTAGAGGAACAACAAAGTGCAATTAGATGACCAGGACCAAGCAAGCACATCTCAAACCTCACAAAGGGAGAAGGGCCCAGAACTAGCTAGGTGTACAATCAGCCCTTGCACCGTGCAGAGGCAAATTGCAAGGCGAAACAGGGAAGGTGTGCCGGGCCGGAATGGACTTCCACCAGCCATTTACAAGGAGGACCCACTTTTCTGGACAGCTCAACTTGCTCCATTCAGCTTCATAGTATTCCTTCCTAATGGAGAGGTTTAAATCTTGCCCCAAAATACAAGGAGGGATAAGGGCGACCCCAGAAATTACAACATTGGGCTGAGGCATACTCCATTTTTCCTGTAAATCAAACCGGCTTTACTAAACAAACAAGGAACACAACAAACATTATGGTGCTTTCGTTGATGATTGATTCTACAAAAATTAATACAAACCCTGTCCACCTTGGTTTAATTGATTTCAAATCTGCTTTTGATACAGTGGATCGGGGTAGGCTCTGGAGGAAACTGGCAAACCTAAATAGGCCAAAAGAGCCCTGGAAATACTGCAAACAGACACCTGGCTCATGATCAGTGTAGGGGATGGCTCCCATTTCTCAAGGAAAATAAAAACCACGCAAGGGTTGAAACAGAGATGTGTTTCGGCCTCAACCTTGTATAACCTGTTCCTTGCAGACCTCACATTCTCACTAAATAAAGCGAACTCCCAATCACCAAAAGTGGGGGGCTTTCAGTTTTTTAATCTACTGTATGTGGATCACTTAGTCCTTGGAAACAGAACCAAGGTCCACCCACAGAGCACGTTGAATGAAGCCCTCGCCAACTGTGAATAACAGAAAAAAACCAAAAATATTACCAGTGCAAAGAAAAATGGCACGGAAGCATATCCTGCATCTGGGGGATGAAATAATTGAATCAGTAAAAAGCTTCAAGTACCTTGGAGTTTATTTCAATGGGAATGGAAGCTATGGCGACCAACTGGAGGCAATCAGGAAGAAGGGCAAAGAGTTGGCCTTCGTCTTGAGGTCTCTTTGCAACAAGCTTAAAGACACCACGCTTACCTCCATCTTACAGGTAGCACAAGCTAAGATCCTTCCTATCTTGACATATGGGAGCAAGTTCTAGGCCCTCAGGGGCAGGGACTGTGCAAATCTGGACAAAATGATTCTCAAAATATACAGGTGAATTTCCCAACTACCTCCGAACACATCACCTTCTCAAATGAGGCTGGAATTTGGTATCCCCAAACAGTCAATGGCTTGGAAGGCGGTCTTTGTGTCCTGTTGCCACAAGTTTAGGAAGGCTCCGGAGGGCTCATTTGGCGCCACCTCTGGCAGGAACTGGAACTCAGGCCGAGGTCCCTGCACGTGTCTGTGTAAACCAGGCCTTGAGTTCACAAAGCTTAACAAATGCTTGGGGCTTATATCTAGGCCACCGGGAGCTTGGAAAACTAACCAAATCAAGTGCACAGTTGTTATCATTGTTTGAGGATAAACATAAACAGTCTAAACGTAGTCATGGGTGGATGACACTTTAAAACTACACCAGGTTAAAATCACAGGGCTACTTTGGCGAAATCTATTGTAATCGGGCCAAGGGGCATTTCCTGAAGTACAGGCTGGATTTATAACCATTATTAAAGTGCTCTCCCATGTAGAAGAAGGGCAGGGCAAGCCATTTGCTGGTTATGCCTGCAAGAACTGGAGAACATCGTCCATGTCTTATGACTGTGCCACACCGGTATGGGGGATCTATGCGAGCTTTTGTGCAGGAAGTGGAGAAACCGGGCATAATGTCATGCAGGGAGGCGGTGCTGGCCTGCTTTGACCCTACGACTATCAGTCTGGACTGTGCCATGATCAAATTCCTTCAGAGATTTGAAAAGGGGGCTGCGAGTAAGGAGTAAGTAGCCGGTGGAGATGCAAGAGCTACTTGAGAAGTCACCAATTGAGCATTAACACTCTTAAACTCTTGCAATTGCCCGTAGCTAGGCTCAAACCACAGGCCTAATACTCGAAGAAGGGAACAATCACACTTCAACTTTGAACTGCACACCCTTGACGACTGCTCTATCAGTTTACTTACACCTTTTTTTACAGCAATTAACATTTGTCTTTATTTTTAGAAAAAGGGGTTTTATGACATGATATCGTGCACTTTAATGTTTTATTGCTTACTAATACCGCAACAGTACAGATCTTATATTTTACTTTTTAAAGTAACATTAAATGATTTTAAAATGGATTATTTTTACCTTACTGCTATGAAATAAGTTTTTGTATGTGCTTTGTATAGGTGTTTAATCATGCATTTTATTGCAAATATTTTAATTAATCATGAATTAAAGATTTACTTACTTAAAAGAGTTCATGAGCTTTTCTTTGACTTCTATAAAAAAGCTTCAAAATCCACAGAGTCATGTAATTAGCTTACTGTTTGGTCACAAAGAGGAAAAGGTGGTTAGGTGCAGAAGGATGGGTGTTAATAGGACATGAGAGTTATAGGAGACGTGTCAGTTTTAGGAGAGGTGGGCAAGGCCTAGAGAAGTTGGGTGTAAAGAACAGAGGTGACATGAACCAGTGACAAGGATAGTGAAAAGAGGGAAGGGCTGCAGGAGCAGGGCTTAATATACAACTTATTAAGTTCTCTGAGGAAAAGGAGAAGCAGCTCCAGAAGTGAAATGAAATTAAAGGTCAAACAGCAGCATAGCTTTGGTGTGGAACATGGGTCTGTGGGATTAGCCCATCCTCTGTGAGGAATTTGGGGCTGGTCCTACCCATACCCACGGTAAACAAATGGCTACTCCGTGACATGTGTCAGCCCCCATTCAGTTAGATTAGCCGAGACACAAAGAGAAGAAGAGAGATTAAGGCCTCAATTACGATAGAGCTGAAAAAAATGGGTACACAAATTAGGTGGTATGCAATTTGTGCATGGTTACGAGTAAGACACCTTGAATTGTAGAATGTCACGTGAAATGCTCATGCTATTCCATGCTGGGGTGCACAAACATGGCATGTGCTTTATTTGGTCCCACGATTTGCAGCAAGTTTCACCTCGCATAAATCACAATAGGAAACACCCACAATTTGCAAACAAATCTTAATTATGAGCTCACTCTTAATAGAGGCCTTAGAGAGATATAGAAGGGAGAAACATTTTATATTTTGCAATTAGTCACCCCAGATTAACTAATTTCTTATTGGTGCATCAATATGTATCAAACAATTCAGTGAGTCACACAATTTCAAGTAGTGGAGAAATTAATTTTTATTTGTATGTATGTGGTATTTATGTTGCACCAAAAGGTAGCGGAGCTCTAAACACAGGGCAAGGCAAAGACAAAGTCAGCATGTGATGGGAGGACTGCCAAGTTTTTTTGATGTTCACAATTGCTACAATTCATAAAGTTTGCAAAGTTTCTGCCCAGTTGTTAGACCTGGCACCTTGGCGTGAGTCACCCTTCCACTTTTTGTCGCTGTGCCTCATGTGTTTTTATGGTGTTGGCCGCTCAGAGCACTGTGCCACTGCCAACCAGTGCCACAGTGCAAGTGCTCCCTATGTAAAATGTATATGTTGGTTGGATTCCATGATTGGCTTATTTGGTTTACTATCAGACCCCAGTAAAGTGCACCAGGAGTGCCAGTGCGTGTAAATACAAATGCCGCTGGTGGGCTTGCAGCACTGGTTGTGCCACCCACAGAAGCGGCCTGGTAAAATATGTCTAGGTCTGCCATTGCAGAACCTGCGTGCAGTTTGGTACTGACATGCTGACTGGCAAGTGCACCCACTTGCCAGTCCCTAAACCTTCCCTTAACTTCATGTTAGTCACCCCTATGGTAGGCCTAAGGGCAGGGTGCATTGCAGCATAAGGTAGGACAAGCCCTGATGTGTGTGGCATGTCCTAATAGTGAATTACAGCCATTTTCGTTTTTCACTATTGTAAGGCTACCCTGTTCTCATAGGCCAGAATGGGCTGTTAAGATTGTTACATCCTATGATCCTAACAGACCCAGGGAACATGGTAGAAAATCGAGTTTAGTATGCCTGAACTCAGAATAATAAGGTACATCTTTTAGCAAGGTTTATTTTAATATTCTGCGTTTGCAAATGCCACTTTTAGAAAGTTGGCATTTGCTTGCCTAACTATTTCAGCCCGCCTCTGCGTGATGTGTATCTGCTGTCCGGCTTGTGTGAGTGACAGGGCTGGGGAAACCCAGATGGGCAGGGCTAGGTAGCCTGGTGGTGAATAGGAAGATTGGCAGGTAGATGGGTGGGAGGAGTACACCTGGACTCTGAATAGGGCTGTGCGCTGCCACCACAATGCTGGCTCCGCCCCCTGTGGAGCGTCTGATGGCTCTGCCCTGCACCCTGAAAGAAGAAGCCTGCATCGCATCAACAAAGTACTCCACAACTGGACTGAACTAGGCAAGGGCCCCCCTGGCCTGGGAGAACAAAGGATTTGTGGTATAAATGTAGGAGCCCTGCTCCTAAGAAACTAGATCCTGTCCTGCCAAGAAGAAACCTCTGTCCAACGAGGAGGAACCGGGAAAGCTGCATGGAGGAGTACTGTCCCTGACCTGGGGCATTGGCCTGCAGTGGTTGCCTTGCTGCTGAAGAAGAGGAAGAAAAGACTCAAGAAACTTTTATTTGACTTGTGCTGAGAGATCCCCAAGGGCTTATGAGTGAGCTTGCCCCCTGAACGAAGTCCCAGGACCAGTGGACTTCACCGACGTGAGATCGCCTGGGAAAACGGACCGTTTTCCCTGCATCTTCGACTCGAACTGCTGCGCACGTCTCGCTGATCGCAGCGTACCCCCTGCAAGCTGGTATCCCGCTGTCTGGCCCGAACAAAGCGTCTGAGGCCCCTCTACGAGCCGTAGCTCGCACCGCAAAGGAAGGTATCGTCCAGCCTGAGCAATGCGACTAACAGGCCCCTACGAGCCGTAGCTCGCATCGTAGCGGAAGGACTGCGAACCGTACTTGCTTCTAGCCCCTACGAACCGTACTGCCCAGCGTACGCTCCTTTCCCCTGCTTTGGGAAGGCTGCGGTGTGTACGGTAGTCACGTACGTCTTCCCTGAGCGGAGCGTACTATTCGCTTGTGTCCAGCATTTCAACTCAAGATTGCCGATCTCCCAGTACGGCGTGAACGCCGCAACGAACATTGAAAGCACCGTACCTACGCACCGTCCCCTGAAGCCCTGCACGCCCAAGGTCTAACGTACCGTAGTACACATCGCACCAGGAGGACAACGCACCGTACATCGCGCTTGATGTCAGCGCAGCATCCTTGACAAACTCGCCAAAAGATAAAGGTACTGTGCCTGTTCGCACCGTAGGGTGTACGCTTCATCCCGAAGCGCCTACAGTGCGTGTGAGACCCGTTCCCAAGCAGTTTTTACCGCGTACGAAGTGTACGGAAATGAACGAGCGCACAGAACTTTAAAACTACGCTAAACCCAAGGACTCTTTGTCTAATAAGTATTGTGGGCCGTTTAAACGTTATCTTGTCTTGTGCTAAGCCTAATCTATATATATAAAGTGCTATTTTTTTATATATCCCAGTGTGGAGTCCATTTGTGGGGTTGTCACTGAGTTACTGTGTATGTGTTCACAAATGCTTAACCTAAACGCTCTGAGATAGGCCTTGTCTGCTTGCGCCAAGCTACCTAGAGGGTGAGCAGGGGTTATTGTTGGAGTGTACCCCCCTACCCTGACTAGAGGAAAGGTTCCCTGCTTGACACAAGTACCTACCTGTGCCAACCAGAGAACCCGGATTCTAACACCAGTTAAAATTCCTCATCCAGCATATTCATTAATAAAATGTGATTGAGATGGAAACATTTTGCAGACATTTTCCCTGCAAGTTTACCTTGTTCCATTTTTTTTCTTTGCACAGGGACAAATGCATGTAGGAGTTTTGTCCACATTTGCCTTTTTTGATTTAAACTAACAGAATAGTTTGTTCTCTTCTGTCTCAATACTTGGGTCTCTTCTCCTCTTTTTTTTCATCCTCTCTGTGCCACTTTTCACACTTCTCTACCTTACAATTGTCTGTGCCTTTTCTCCCTCTTCTCAGCCGCTTTGTGCCACTATCCCACATTTGTGCCTCTTTCCACTGTTTTCTCAGCCTCTTTTTGCTGCCTCCTCCTCACTTGCTCTGTCAGCCTTTTTTGCAGCTCCCACAGCCGTGCCAGTTTCTGCTATGCGCTCGCCTCTCTCCCTCCTGCACCTCTTCCTGCCTCCCCCACTCCTTACCGGCTCTCCTGCTTGTCTCCTTCCCGCCTCTTCTTCCCGTGCCTGCTAGTCCCACTCACAGTCCCCACATTTCTCCCCCTCCTAGGACTTACTTAATGGCAGCCGGGATACAACCTTGCACGGAGCGTGTGCAGCAGGTGCGCCGCGCCAAAGGCAGGCCCATCTGCTCCCATCCACACCTGGACCACTACTAGCACCACAAACCCAGGTCTGATCAGCCCACAACACTGAAATCCTTTGCTCGCTCGGCCCAGCAGCAGCTCACCCACATACATCCCCCATGCACCAACAACGTTACTACCCACTCGTGCAAATGCCTCACAAAACAGCAAACCAGCACTTCAACAGCCATGTGCATGCAACACCTGCTCACTCAGCAAACACACCACAGAGGTCTGGGGTCTCAGCAACAGCTTGCCGGATCTCCTCTTCCTCACAGAAACCTAGCTCAACCCAACGTCAGTATGGGACATTGCTGTGGCTATCCCAACAGGTTACAAGATTGCATGCCAGGCCTGCCCTCACAAGCCAGGAAGAGGACTCACAATCATCCATAAGGACACCATCAACTTCACCACATCCATGGACATCAATACCCCCTTCATAGATCACATGCACTCCATTCTGCAAATGGACAGGAACTGCACCCTGAAAGGCACCCTGGCATGTCAACTACCAGGACCATGAACAAACTCAAGCAACCTCATCACAGACTTCATTGCTCCATTCACCATCAACTCCAAGGACTTCATACTACTTGGTAACCTCAATTTCTACCTCGAAGTCCCAATGGACCCCTGCTCAACAACCCTCCTCAAAAGCCAGAACAACATTGAACTCACCCAGCTCATCACAGACCTTATACACATTGCAGGACATATTCTGGTTCAAATCTCCACCACCAGTGACAGAATCACAAAGGACCCCACCTCAGCACTCACATGAACCGACCACTCCATCATACACTTCCAAATCAACACATCATGAGTCAACACTCCCACCAGCATCAACCTACCGATCCAGAAGTGGTACAAAGTAACAGAGGCTGAATGGCTAGATCCTCAAAAAAGACAAACCCAACACCACCAACAACCTCGACAAAGACATCACCAACTTCAACGAATTGATGAACACCTATGCAGACTCCCTAACATCCATCATAAACAACAGACAAAGAAGAACCAACAAACAAGCTAGCTGGAATGCAAATGACCTCTGGGAATTTAATAGCCACTGAACGCAGCTAGACAGAGTATGGAGGCCCAGCCACAATGCAGACGCCAAAATCACCTACAAGGCTACACTCATGCGCTACTACCAACAAAAGAACTGCATTGACAAAATGCATATAGGCTAGCTCCAAAAGCTGCAAGGAGATGTTCTCGACTGTCAAAGAATTCACCACCACCAAGGTTGCAGCCCACACCATAACAACATCAAAAAAACACCATAACAACCTTTTTAACTTCTTCCGCAGCAAAATAGAAAATATCTTCGCCAAATTTGAACAACAATCAGAGCTCAAAGATCTCATTGCCAACCTGACCACCACCAACCAAGACAAACACCTGACTGAATGGAAAAAAAGTACACTTAGGTGCCCCAACGGACCCATGCCCCCATCACATCTACAGCATGGGAGGACCCCCAATCATCAACACACTCACCCACATCAACACCTTCATCAAATCGCCACCTTCCCAGAAGACTGGAAACATTCAGCAGTCAAGTCCTCCTCAAAAAACCATTGTCCAACTACCTTGAACTCCAGGACCTACTGGACCATACCCAATCAGCATTCTGTAGCAACCACAGCACAGGAACGCCATTCATCATGGCTACAAGCCAGATCTGCACCATACAGGACAATAGAGTGACCACAGCCCTCATATTACTCAACCTCTCTGCTACCTTTGATACAGTGTCCTACCATACCTTCATCAGAAAACCACACAATGGAGGCATAAATGACCAGCCCTCAACTTGATACGCTCTTTCCTCACTAGAAGAATATAGTGGGTCACTACCACCCTTCACATCAGAATTCAAGAATCTGATCTGTGCCCCCAGGGCTCATCGCTCAGCGCAACCCTAATCAACATCTACATGACACCGCTCATCAACATCATCAGATCACAAGGCATCTGCATCATATCCTACATTGATGACACCCAACTCATCCTTTCTCCAACAGAAAAGTCCACCAGAACGAGCTTATCCTACTGCATGATCAACGTAGCACACTAGATAACATCTAACTACCTGAAACTCAACTCCGACAAGACAGAAGTGCTGAACTTCTGAAACAAAAACACTCCTTGAGACTCCACCTAGTGCCCATCATAGCTCAGACCTACACCAACCTACCACGCCAGAAACCTCTGAATTTATCTGTACAACAAGCTTAACATGACAACAGTAGTAACACAGTCAGCTCCTTCTTCTTCTTCCATATTCTCCACATGCTACACAAGATCTTCAAATGGCCCTGAACACAAAACACACCGTCACGCAAGCCCTTATCACAAGCAGATTAGACTACAGCAAAAGACTCTACACCAGGCTCTCCAACCATCTACTCCACTGACTTCAGCCCATCCAGAACACTGCAGGGAGACTCATTCTTGACCTCCCACGACACACCCACATTTCACCACACCTTGGAGGGCTCCACTGGCTCCCCATCCACAAATGCAGCCAATTTTAACACCTCATGCACGCATACAAGGCACTGCACAATGCTGGACCAACATACCTGAACAACCACATTTATTTCCACCAAACCACCAGACACATATGCTCAGCATCACTCTCACTCAAACAGACACCCCACATCAACAAAAGCAGAACAGGAGGTTGAGCATTCTACTATATCGCATCCAAGATTTCCCTAAAACATTAGGCGCTCCTCCTCACTTCTTGAATTCCACATTAAGCTGAAGACGTGGCTCATCAACAAATTCTGTGGGGCGAACACCCAACACCATTGGTCTAATACCTACACGCCTGCTCCAGCACCTGGATACCCTCACGGGTGATTAGTTGCACCATAAAAATCCACATACCATAACAGATTTGCCAAACCTCTGGAAAGTGTACACTTGTGCAACTTTGTGAAGTTTTCCATTGATTTCCGAACACATTGTGTGGGGAAAAAAATTGCGGATTCCAGGAGATGGAACAGCAAGCAGGGATGTGGTGCGTAGGACTGATGTTGAGCCAGCCAAGTTATGCTTGCCTGCACCTCCTGACAAAGTGATAGAGTGGGTCTATCAGTGATGCCGTTGATGTAAAACAAGGTCCCCATGAGGCAACCTGTGCTACTGTGGCGAGAAGAAGGCTGAACTGTGCAAAGTCACACAAAGTCAGGCAAGAGCTTGCTAATGCACATAGCATATACTATGTTTAATGGTGTATGCTATTATGATAAATGTGGAGCTGTGATCTTTGATTCGGATTTCACCCACTAATCAACATTCCACTATGCTGAAGTAAAATGCTTTTTGTTTGTGTGGCATACCATCAAAGAACAAAGCAGGAGCTACA
The DNA here is from genome assembly GCF_964204655.1 of Triturus cristatus. Taxonomy (NCBI): domain Eukaryota; kingdom Metazoa; phylum Chordata; class Amphibia; order Caudata; family Salamandridae; genus Triturus; species Triturus cristatus. The sequence continues at coordinate 1,064,781,711 of NC_140579.1, read as the reverse complement.
CATACAGACAATTTGTAAAGTGCATCTGCTGTTCATAGCCTTACTTGCTAGGGTAATCCCTGCTCCCTGGAAATATCCAGTAGGGTGGATAGGGCTACTGCTACCATGACTGGGGCTGGGTAAAATTGTATCCAACTTGCGAATATAAGTATTCACTTTGTTCAGTCTGCCTGCTCAGAGAATACGGTTTGAAAAACTTCAAAACCCACCCAAAGGTGTACTACAAAAATCAGAGGAGTTCCTGCATGAAACCAGACCAGAAATGTTCCTGTCTTCAAGAGGCTTAAACTTTACATTGTCACACAGTAACAGATCTGTGACACTTATTGACCAGAAGATTGCATCTTGCAAACCACTTCACATTTAAAAAATTCAGGAATGTCTTACTTTATTGTCTCTCTTTCCATCCTTAGACACTTGCAAAAATCTACCCTTGGGACAATTTCTGTTGTATAGGAGTAATTTCAGTTCCTTTGAGTATGACACTTGAGCTAAAAATATAAGTTAAAAACTGATTGACAGGATCTACCTAAGTAATGTTATCAGTCCTGAATTAAGAAGGCACTCAACAATCCTCAGTAAAAACTCTTTAAGATTGCCAGCCATCCCATCAGTAAATGAACCAGGAAACTCAAGGAACCACTTTGATACATTTCTGCCACAGAAACAACATCTTGCAACTCAACTTTATTAAGAATCTGCCAAAGGAAATAAATGTGGCAATTTCAAAATGTGGAAAGCCAGCATGAATATGGAGTTGGCTCTTTTTGCAGGTTCATCCCCAAACTTTTTGTCTTTACCCTCCTGTTTTCTGAACCTGTTTTTGTTGGCTTTTAGGACTTTACCACTGCTAACCAGTACAAAAGGGCTTGTGCTCTTTCCTTTAAATATGGTAGAATTGGCTTATACACAATTGGCATCTTTTTAATTTTCTTGTAAGTATCTAGTAAAGTGCACTACATGTGGCCCTGTAGATTAAATGCTACTAGAGTGCCTGCAGCACTGATTGTGCCACCCACTTATGTAGCCCTTTAAACAAGTCTCAGGCTTGCCATTGCAGAGCCTGAATGTGCAATGTTAAACTGCCACGTCGACCTGGCAAGTTAACCCTCTTGCCAGGCCCGGCCCAAACCTTCCTTTTTAATACATTTGACACCCCTAAGGTAGGCCATGGACAGCCCCAAGGGCAGGGTGCAGTGTATTTAAAAAGTCAGGCACGTAATTCTATTTTTTATATTTCCTGGTTATGAAAATGAAATTAGTTTTTTACTAATGTAAGACCTATCTCTTCCATAGGTTAACATTGGGATTACCTAATTACACTTTATATGTGTAATTCCCAACTGGTAAAAGATGGACTTTTCGAGTTTGGTGTGTCTAAGCTCAAAATTTAAATTCACACTTATGGTAAAGTTGGATTTGAGTTGCAAGTCCGAAAATGCCACTTTAGAAAGTTGACATTTACTTACTTTAACCATTTTGTTACTTCTGCCTGTCTATCAATACTTGTCTGGGGTGGGTGACAGCTGGGCCTTGTGCATTTCCTCTAGACAGCCACACACAATTGGAACTTAGGCATGACTTGATGGGCCTTAATGGGCCCTTAACTGGCTTGATGGGGGCAGAGCAAAGCACAGCCTCACGTGTACCTAAATAGGGAGTGCCCTGTCTCCACACAATAGGCCTAATGACCCTGTATTGTCATTCCAGCCAGCTTAGAGCCAGGGCAGGGGAGGAAGGGGATTCCCTGCACTTCAAAGCTACTGTCTAGAAACTTTCCACACCTTCCAGAACCAGGACACCAAAGTATAAATAATGGACCTCAGATACTACACTTCTAGACCTGAGGACATTCTGCCAAGAAGGACTGCTATGCTGCTGAAAGAACTGTAACCCTGCTGGACTCTTTCTTCTGCTGTGCCTGCCCTGCTGCCCTCCTTGCCTGGGAGTAAGCAGGGCTAGACCTGCATCTCCACATCCTCAAGAACTTAAGTGACTCCATGGACTTGCTGGCTTGCCTCTTGTTTTCTGAAATCTCAGGGACACCAAAAATGTCCAACTTACCTGCTACAGAACCTGGACTGTACCATATGTGAGTCTACCCAACCAAGTGGTGCCACCCCAGTCCTGCACCCTTGGAAGTTGGCCTAAGGTGCTATGCCATCTGTGGTCCTTCTCAGAACTGACAATGCAAACTCTTGCAAATCACCGCTGCGAGGACCATGCACCAGGATTTAAGGTACTGTGTTCTGCAGATGCAGGTGGGTCCCTGTAGACGGCCAATGCTCCATCCCGGTCAGCCTGAACTTGTGACTTTGTCCCAATCTGGTGCGACCAGATAAACACAGTTGCTGCTTTGCGCTTTAATGCATTATTTTCATCTAAACATTTAAAATTGCATATGTCAGGATCACTTTTTAGATTTTTGTGGTTTTGGATTTGTTTTGTTCATTAAACAAAGCTCTATTTTACTAACCAGGTGTGGTATCTTTATGTGTGGGGTTTCCACTGTTTTATTGTTTGACGTGTTGCACAAATAACACATATTTTATACATTGCCTCTTAAATTAAGCCTAACTACTTTGTGCCAAGCTACCAGAGGTTGAGCACAGGTTAATATAGGGTATGTATCTGACTCACCCTGACTAGGATTGTGGTTCCTGTTTGGACAGGGTGCATACCTCTGCCAACCAGAAACCCACTTTCTAACAATATGTTTATGGGGTTTAAAGGGTTTGAGCACTTGATGATGATTGGGGTCATTGTGAGAGGAGGGATGGTAGGCAGAATGAAGACAGTTTAGTCACTACCAGTGCTCCACAGAGTAAATTTTCATGTTGGCACCAGGAAGGCATGCAATATAATCAATATGTTACATGTAGTGGTAAAACAGATTCAACACCCGTGCAATTGGTAGTATGATATGTGTAGCTAAAGAACAATGATGGATTTAACCCAGATCTGTGACTGGGGGTGAGTGTCTGAAAAGTTTCACAGCTTCATCAGTCATCTCCTTGTGTTTGTCACCATAGTCTAGACATGTCACACCTGTGAGAAGTTGGCCTGGTATATGCTGTCCACTAATTATATTGGGCACTTTGTACCAGTACAAACAACCCCTAATTGGTTATAGGTTAAAGACAACCTTTATTGAAAGCTATCCTAGTGGTAGCTATGGAGAGCAGCCTTCAGGCTAAGTCTTGAAGGAATGTAAAGCAGCTTGTTTTACCAGTCTATAATCTCTCGAATGGCTAAATGAAAGACAATCACAACAGGTATATATATAAAATATATGTATTTATTTCTAAACACACCCTCCTAGTCTCTTTATGAGGCTAGAGGTCAAAACACATAAGTTACACTTCAAATATGACAGTAATAAGCACAAATACACGTCAGGCTCTAGGGGCGAGCCAAACCATATACTAAAATAGTGGTATAAGAACCACGACTTAACTAGACACAAGGCCTAGAGCCTGTAGAATCGCTGGGAACCCAAGGAACCACCCAAGGTAGTGACACAGGGGACCCACGGGGGCCGTGTGCAGTGTGAGACACAGCAGCGAGCTCACGTTAGCTTCTATGGGGAAAGTCGCGGTTAGATTTTTTAACATTAGGGACACTTAGAACTGAGTCAGGACCAAACCCTTTGGGACTTAGGAAGTTCTAGGGTCAATACCCACTGGAGCACCGGAGTACTCGTACCTCACCCAGGGAAGCCGGGTGCATAGGTGTCAAATAGTGTCGGGTCGCGTCGTCGATTTCAATGGGAGCTGGCAAAGAAGTGCTGCTGCCGGGAAGATGAGAAGTGTCCGAAGAGATCCAAGCCTGGATCGAAGATGAGAAGAACCTGAAAAGCAGAGGGGGCAGAGTCTGGGTCACTTGCCAGTGACCAGAAAGGCGATAGGCAGATGCCCACCGATGTCGGGTGCTTCAGGTGAAGCTTGACTCTTCAGCCATGAGGACCAGGAGGCGTCGAGGACAACCAGGAGCTGGATTCGAGCTGTCCCACAGCCTCTGAGATGTCTGGAAATCCTCTTCCTGGGCTGCAAATACTTCGGAGTCCGGCGGGAGCTTCGGAAATGCAGACTGGCAAAATGCTTCGTTGGTGCCTGCCAAGCAGGGGAGTCCCTCCTTGACCCCAAGGGAGATTTCTTCAGTCCTCTAGTCTTTAGTAGAGCGTCCAAGTTCCAGGATTCAGCTTCAGAGCTTCCTCCATGGATATCTAAAGTTCTGGTTACAGAGGTTCCTTACTTATACCTAAGGAAGGGGTTGGACTAGCTCTGGGGACTCACCTATGGGAGGGTTTGGAAAGAGAGGTGGCTACACCCATTTCCTTTGTCCAGTTTTGCGCCAGAGCAGGGGCTGGAAGCCCCTGAACCGGTTTGAGCTGGACTATGCACAGGTACACCAAATGTGCCCCCAGTGCAGGACTTCGAAGCACTCTCAGAGTGCACCCACCCAGCCCCAATACACTAAAGCCTGTCTGGGAGGTGGTGACACCTCCCTGAGACAGGTAACCTATTGTCCAGGCCTCCCCTGCCGAAGTTTCAGTCAGCAGCGGGAGGCCAGACTTGTGTCTGTGGCTGCAGCATCCATTTTGTGATGCCAGGGATCTATTAAGTTTCTACCGGTTATAGCAGTGCTGCCATGTCTCTCCCTCTAGAAGGGTGGGGTCATACTCCCACACCAGTTACTGGTGTGGGGTATGATTCCAAGGTGTTTGACACCAAACACAACATGTTTCCGTGCAGCCAGTCCAAAGTTAGCATTTACCGTTATATGGTTTGGCTGCATCACAAACAACCCCGGAATAAAGGCTGCAGAGGGGCTCTGCTCATGCATGGGCACGCTCTTACATATAACCAAGCACTCTGCCTTCAGGATTGTTAAGGCCTGCCATAGGAGTGACTGATAGGTTTGTATGTGCAGTGATAGGTGAGGTATAATGAACCTATACCTCAGTAAGGGGTGCATGCAACACCTTACCCAGGATGCAGTAGCAGACCTGTGCTGTCATTTTGGGTGGCTGTCCAAGGGTGGCATAATACATGCTTCAGCCCCTGGTAGGCCTCTGGGGTACCCATGCCCTGGGTACATAGTATACCATATACTAGGGACTCACAAGGGTACCTCAGGATCCAATCTGCGGTCTACCTAAAGTACATGCAATCAATTAGAGAGGAAGCAGCTAGACTGGGGCCCTGAATAGCAGGTTCCCAGCCAGACTAAAGTCGAAAAACAGTGAAACACCTGCAAAAATGTGGGGGTAAACATGTGAAGCAGATCCTACTCTCCTACAACACCCCCAACCTCAGCTGTGGTAGCATGTCATAATGAAGAAGGCCCCTGCATGGACATGGGTCTCAGTATGGTATATCGTGGCAATAGTCCCTGGGGTTACAACATGATTTAGAAGGACACCCAGAAACATGTGTGCGCCAGTAAAGGGTAATTCACACATGGAGATATAAGAAGATTCTGCGGGCCAGTGTGAGTGGTCACTCCGGACCAGGACACCAATTCTGGGGTACCCTTCAGAACCCCTCCCCAATGAGATCCACACCCCATGGTTGGAAGGGGCAATGTTGGTGTGGCTGTATTACCTATGTGGAGTCCTCATAGGGGCATGGTCCCGCTATCTCATGTGGTGGGAAGGCTCATCATATGAGTTGAAGGATGGGACAGAAGGACCTAGGGTATTGTTCAGGGTTGAGGGTGGATGTGCATCATTTTTTGCCTCTAGGTTTCTGATGTAGGTATCCCAGTACCCTTCTCGAGCATCCCCCTCCTCCATGTGTAAGAGCCACTGCGAGGACATCCAGGTCAGCTTTTACCTATTTTATCAATGTGGAGAGCCAACAATGTGTATCGACAGCTGTATGGGTCTTCCAGGACATGATGATTTGCCGTTTGAAGAGTATGATTGCTAGATCAAGGAATCCATGAAAGTACTTATCTCCCTTAAATTAGATCTAAGACCGAGTAGGCATGATTCCAGGAAGGGCAGGGCCAAGTGCTCCAGCAAAGTGGAGGTGATTCTGTGACTTCTCCCCAGGCCTGCTCCATCACTGGGCGCTCCCAGACCATGTGGTTAAAACCTGCCTCATGTGCTCTACATCTGAGGCATGCAGAGGATGCTCTAGGAAACATGTGCTTTGTGCGTTTCGGTGTGAGGTATGCCTGATACAAATAGTTACATTGTGTGGAATAGAAATGTGGATTACGTGAAACCTCCTTTACATGTTGTAACACCCGGGTCCAGAGACTGTCTGTGAATTGAGTCTCGAGGTCCGCCATTCATCGGTCTTTGGCCCTGTCATCCGACTCACAGTGGGAAGAGTGCAACACAATATGACCATAATAATTTTCTGTGTGACAGGTTTGCATGCAGTGGTGGTGTAGTGCTGTGATCCCATGCTGTACGGCATGATATATCAGGGAATGGCCTGCCACAATGCCATAAGTGTCCATAATCGCAAGAAAGAGAATTAGTGCAGCCACCATAAAAGGGTCACCCATTTGGTCAATTTCTGCCTCTCTCCAAGGCGACATGACATGGTGTTGTTGGGTCACCTCCTGGAGTACCAGCAACTGCCAAAAGGGATCAGTATGGAGTATGGAGGATGGGGCCCGTTGCCTTGCTCGTGAGCATGCCAGCAAACATGTACTATCTTCATTTGATGCGTCTCATGTGGTGGGCGAGCCATGGGCCCGACGGCCACATATATATATGTTTCCACCCAAGGAGCCTGTGAATGGTTGCTCTCTCTGTTCGTGGGGCTGTGCCCAGCCAGTGCATCGGCCACTGCAGCTGAGCTGCTGCATAGTACAACTCACAATTGGGGCCACCCTCAAGAAGCAGGCGCTGGAGTATGAAGAGTGCCGCCCATCTCTTGCCTGAGCCCCATATCAGCTCCAACAGACCATGGAGGTCCTGAACAAAGCGCTTGGTGAGGGAAAGTGGTAACGCTGCAAAGAAGTACAGGAGTCATGGCAAGATAATCATTTTGGTGATTACCACCCAGCCCAGCAGGAACAGACAGCTGCAAGGACAACCACAAAGGTAGGGATTTATGGATATAGTCTGGGGTCCTACTCATGTCAATGTTGCCCTCCACAAGGTCCTTGTCCGAGTGGGAGATCTGTAAACCCAAGTACATGAGCGTGTCAGGGTGCTTTTCCAGCCCAAACCATGGCAGGGCCCTCCTGTTATACTCAGAAACAGGAGAGATTGGGAACAGGCAATACTTAGACCAAAGTACTTTGAAGCCTGACACGATTCCAAATTCCTCTAGTTTCTCCATCAGGGCTGGAAGTGTGGCAGTGACATCATACAGATAAATAAGGACATCATGTGCTTATAAAGAGATGATATGAAACTTGTCATCTTCTAGGAGACGCCAAAGCTGTGCTTGCAAGTTCAGGCAGCAGGTCAGGGGCTCCATGGTCAGGGTGCAAATCAACAGTGACAGGGGGCAACCCTCACTGGTGCCGCTATGTATGTCAAAGCTGTGAGATATCAACTGTACCTTCCTGACTCTTGCTTTCTGGTTCTTATAGAGAGTGCATATCTAATTAAGGACACCGCCAACTGTTCCCCTGTCTTATTCGAGGCAGCTTTCATCAGATGAAGTAGTCGTCATATGTTGAGAAAACTATTGCATTCTGGAATAAACCCACATTGATCTGCATGCACTAGGGTGTTTGCAATAAGGAGCAGCCAATTGGCCAGGGCCTTCACTAATATCTTCCAGTCTATGTTTAAGAGGGAGAGCAGCCAATATGAGGGGACTTCGGGGGTGATCCCGGCCCAGTTTTGACACCCCTATCAGCATCTCACGGAGGGAGTCTGGGAGCAGACCCTTCTTCCATGCTTACTTAAAATCTCCCAAGAGAATCTGAGAAAAGTGTGCACTGAAGGTGGCATAATATTCTAGCATGGCTCCATCCGTACCTAGAGTTTCATTTCATGCAACTTGGGCGATAGCCACCCGTATCACACAAATTTGAAGGGCCTCATCCAGTTCCGCTCATTGGAGCGGAATCAATCAGGGTAACGGTAGCCCATGAAGAAACCCTGTTAATGGGTGGGCTGTCCACATCCGCAGACAGAGAGTGATAGTACTTTGCAAAAGTGGCAATAATGGCCACTTGCGTATTAACCACCGTGCCACACCCCAACTTGATTGCTTTTACTGATGGGAGTGCCTAGTCCTATGTAACCAGCCATGCCAATAGCCTGCCCGAGCGATCCCCCTCCGCATGGAGAAGGGCAAGGCAGTGACTATAGTCATGTTTCCCCTACAGCGCCTCTAGATCCCTGTGACTCTTTCTCAGCTGCTTGTGTCTTTCCGTCCCATCGTCCCACCATGACACCTCGGTCTCAAGTAGTCTCATATCCCCCTCCATGTCCAGAAGCTCCATGTGCAGGGCCTCCCTGAAGGCGGGCTCTGAAGTGCCTTGGTCTGGAACCTCCAGGCCTGTAACGTCATCAGCAGTGGGCAGTGATCTGAGAGGGTGCGCGCTAAGGACTCCGTCATAATTATCTGCATACCCAATAGTTCATTGCAGAGAAAAAGATCAAGTTTAGTTTGGAGGTCATGGACCAGGCAATAAAACAAGCCACTGGTGTCCGAATGGTGCAAGCGCCACATATCGAACACGCTCCTGTTACCCATCAAGTCGTGTAAGTATTTTGACACCCTGACACACATAGTGCTGTTCAGCAGAGGGGTGGAGCAGTCCCGGGTAACATATGGAACACAATTAAAGTTGCTGCCTGATGTGTTGAGATTGTGTGGGTCCCCGAAAAGAGCTGGGGGTAAGGAGACCTAAAAAAATAGAGTGAATAGTGTTGGGGGCATAAACAACCACCAGCATTAGGGGGGCACCGTCCATATTTCCTTCCACCACCACATACCTACCCTTGGTGTCAACTCTGTGTATGTCTTTCACAAATGGAATCCCTGTGGCAATCCATATCATATAGGATGTCGTAGTGCCATACACCTGTCCCCTCCATTTTGCATGTACTTTTTGTAACTCTGCCGGTGTCAAATGCATCTCTGGCAAAAAAGCTATGTCTGTGCAGCACTGCTTAAGATATGTATGAACAATTTCTTTGTGATAGTGGCCATGCCCTTCACATTCCAGGTCAGCAAGTTATAGTGTGGGTGTAGGAGAGCAGGATCTGCTTCATATGGTTACCCCCACTTTGTGCTGCTGTAACACTGTTTTTTGACTCTAGTCTGGCTGGGGCCCTGCTATTCAGGACCCCAGCCTAGCTGCTTTCTCTCTAAATTGATTCCTAGTACCTTAGGTACACCACAGATTAGATTCTGGGGTGCCCTTATAAGTCCCTAGTATATGGTATACTATGTATCCAGGGCATAGGTACCCCAGAGCCTACCAGGGGCTCAATCATGTATTATGCCACCTCTGGGAAGCCCTCCAAAATAACACCACAGGTCTGCTACTGGTGGTCACTATATCTCACCTATCACTGCATATAGAAACCTATCAGTCACTCCTATGGCAGGCCTTATCAATCCTGAAGGCAGGGTGCTTGGTTCTGTGTGAGAGGGTGCCCCTGCATGAGCAGAGCCCCTCTGCAGCCTTCGGAATCTCTTCTCCGGGGTTGTCTGTGATGCAGCCTGACCATATACTCTGAAGTGCATTATAACCAAACAGTAAATGCTAACTTTGGACTGGCTGAACGGAAACATGTTGTGTTTGGTGTCAAACACCTTGGAATCATACCCCCACACTAGTAACTGCTGTGGGAGTATGACCCCACCCTTCTAGAGGGAGAGACATGGCAGCACTGGTATACCCGGTAGAAACTTAATAGAGCCCTGGCATCACAAAATGGATGCTGCAGCCACAGACATGAGTCTGGCCTCCTGCTGCTGACTGAAACTCCAGCAGGGGAGGCCTGTACAATAGGTTACCTGTCACAGGGAGGTGTCACCACCTCCCAGACAGGCGTTTGTGTATTGGGGCTGGGTGGGTGCACTCTGAGAGTGCTTTGAAGTCCTGCACTGGAGGCACCTTTGGTGTTCCTGTGCATAGTCCAGCTCAAACCGGTTCAGGGGCTACCAGCCCCTGCTCTGGTGCGAAACTGGACAAAGGAAATGGGTGTAGCCACCCCTCTTTCCAAAGCCTCCCATAGGTGGGTCCCCTGAGTTAGTTCAACCCCTTCCTTGGGTATAAGATAGGAACCCCTGGCAACAGGACTTTAGATATTCCTGGACGAAACTCTGAAACTGAATCCTGAACCTTCGACAACCTGTTCAACGCCAGATGACTGAAGAAGCTCCCTTGGAGTAAAGGAGTTACTCCCCTGCTTGGCAGGCACCAAAGACGCATCTGTTCGGTCTGCATCTCCGAAGCTCCCGCCGGATGCCAATGACTTTGCAACACCAGAGGTGGATTTCCAGACTTCCCCAGAGGCCGCACCGTGTCCCCAGCAGAGCTGAGACCCGTAGCCCTCGTGGGTACCGTGGAACCAGAACACATGGACACCGTGCACATTTGCAAGTGCATCAGCTTCTCGACGTCCCCTGAGGCTGTGCATTGGGTTACTTGTACCCCAGACCCCGAGCAGAGAATCCACCAAAGATTGTTGGCCTTGCCACTCTGAGTGACCCGTGGGCTGCCATTTTGTGATTCCTCTCGAGTTCCCTTTGCGATCCCTGGTCCGTCGACTGGTGAGTCCCTGTGAAGGTAACTTTGACTTTCTTTGGACTTCCCTGGTTGCTCCAGACGTGCCCTCACTCCTCTTTGCTGGTGGAGTCCCTCGGACCTTTCTGGTCCACACCGGAGCATATTTCTCCTTTCTGCGTGGGTGGCTGTTGTCAAGGTTTGTTGTATCCAGTCCGGGCACCGACTCTGCAGCACTCGACATCCTTTGTGGGACAGCTCAAATCCATCTCCTGGTCATCCTCAACGCCTCCTAGTGCTTGTAGCTGAAGAGTCAAGCTTCACCTTCTTCACCGAAAACACCCGACATCAATGGGCATTCATCTATCCTGCCCCTGGTCACTGGCAAGTGACCCAGACTCTGTCCCCTCGGCTTTCAGGTTCTTCACATCTCCGATCCAGGCTTGGATCTCTTCGGACACTTCGCATCTTCCCGGCAGCAGCACGTCTTTGCCAGCTTCCATTGAAAACGACGAATCGACCCGACACCATTTGACACCTATGCACCCGGCTTCCCTGGGTGAGGTAACTCGAGTACTCCGGTGCTCCCGTGGGTGTTGACCCTAGGACTGTCTAAGTTCAAGAGGGTTGGGTCCTAGTCCACTTCTAAGTGTCCTTTAACTCTAAAAATCTAACAACCACTTTTCCCACAAAAGCTAACGGGAGCTCGCAGCTGTGTTCTCACACTGCACACGGCCCGTGGGTCCCCTGTGTCACTACCTTGGAGGGTTCCTTGGGGTCCCAGCGATTCTACAGGCTCTAGGCCTTGTGTCTAGTTAAGTCGTGGTTCTTATACCACTTTTTTAGTATATGGTTTGGCTTACCCCTAGGGCCTAACGTGTATTTGTGCTACTTTACTGTCTATTTGAAGTGTAACTTATGTGCTTTTGCTTCTAGCCTCATAAATAGACTAGAGGGGTGTGTTTAGTAATAAATAAATATATTTTATATATATACCTGGTGTGGTCTCCTTTCATTTAGCCACTCAAGAGATTATAGACTGGTAAAACAAGCTGCTTTACATTCCTTCAAGACTTAGCCTGAATGCTGCTCTCCATAACTACCACTAGGATAGCTTTCAATAAAGGTTGTCTTTAACCTATCGTCAATAAGGGGTTGTTTGGACTGATGCAAGGTGCCCACTATAACTAGTGGATAGCATATACCAGGACAACTTCTCACAGTGGGGTAGTGTGGCCTGTAGATGTGCCATTAGGTATGGTGGTAAGTAGTGATGCATCACATTCCACATTCCCATTCCCCAAAACTCTAGTGTGAAGGCCCCCCCAAATGTTCGATCAACGATAAAGAGACCAGTGCAGTACAGGCCCATGCTACAGTATTATATGTAGAAAACTTCATCTGTGCATCCAAAGAAAACACAAGATTTGTAACCCCTCCGACAAGGACTCTGCTGAGTGACTAGCCATAACCATCCAACGAATGAACAACAACCAAAGAGAAATATGTAATAAAATACATGTCCTGTTTAGAGAGATCAGGGCTCACGGACACAAAGGTCGTCTCCAATGATGTGGGCTTCCAATCCTCTCGCGCGGGGTTCTAAGGTGTCTCCAGTAGGTACTGGTGAGCAGGTCACACCACTTCTCACACAGCAAAGACCAAACCCCCACCCTTCATAGCAGATTATCCGCCAGTCATGGTGTCAACTCCTGCCCCTGGGAGTAGTCCCTAGCAGAGGCCATTGTTGTGTAGTTCCTACAAATCTATGTAGGATCTGCGTGTTTAGATAACATAAACTAAGGGATTGGTGTCCAGACTGATTCCAGGAACCCCCAAAGGATATGTTAGTTTGTAGACCAGCTAGCTCACAGTGCCACTACCAGCCACTCTTACCAAGGAGCGAATAGTTTCTGGCAACTATTGAACATGACAACCCTGACCCCTCAGGGATCATGGAAACTGTCCAGTACTTTTCACTCAGTCACTTGTGCTTACTTTGCCTCAAAGAAATAAACAAAATAAACGTTGGGGACGTTTTCAATAAGTATTTATTGAACCAACGTCATTCTAGTATAAAATATGTGTGCTGCAACAACCATGAGACAGAAACAGATATATACGATTATGAGCACCAGTAGAGTAAAGAAAAGGTAGAATTTTACCATAGTGCTAAAACAATGACTATATGCAGGCATATAGATACATAACAGTAAAAATGCATACTCCTACGATGCAAACCCTAAAAAGATGTACCTAAGTTTACCTAGCATGGATGTAGGTTAATAGCCAAGAATCCCCATTTGGATAGAGCCAACCCCATTACCTGGTATGGGAGAGCAAAGGACCCCGTCTTGGTCTCGAGATGACCATCCCGGAATCGATGTCAGACTACTGCGTGCCGCAGTGTCTAAGTGCAGGGACCTCAGCGTCTTGTGTCAGCATTTCAGAGTTGAAGTCTGTCTCCTCTGGTTTGCCCAGTGAAGATGTAGTGCTTATATGCCCAAATGTACCCTCAGGCGTTCTACCTAGAAGTATACCATGGGCATGTTGGACAAGGATGACGACAGAGATGGCCCTTATACAGAGTTATTATGCAGAAGAGGGTAATCCTGCTGTGATACTGAGAATCCTCATGCATAATACATGAGGCTAGTTTTCGGAGAAAACCACATGAAAGTCATGTAGCACCTATCCAGGTAAAAGGTCAGCGCCAGACCCGTTATGTAGAACAATGGTAGGACAGAAGAAGGTGAAAGGTTGTATAACTACATAGGCCTATATTGGGGTTCATAACACCATGGAGCCATTAGTATCTGACTGTGAGAGGCACGGTCTGCCCGTAACTCCTCAAAGAGTTCTGACCATATTTTAGCACCACTTGTCCTGCCTGTGCTCGCATCCTGGCCGCCTGTGCCATGAAGGGGCAGCTCTGGGTCCCCTGCTCCTCCTGCGCCTCCGTTGCAATGTCAGCCATTTACCAGCGCTCCGTTCCTCTGATGTGGGCTTCGCTATTCCCTTGGCATGTAACCAGGCTTATGCGTCTCCAGGAGTCAAGAAAGAATGGGCTCACTCATCATCCATCCCCTTAAGTTTAGCAGGATAGAGAAGAGCATACTTAAAGCCTAGCTCCTGGAGGAGTTGCTTGACCACAGTATGCGACTTGCGAAGATGCTGCATGTCCACAGTAAATTCTGCCCTCAAAGTGCTAGGGACCTTTCATCCAAAACAACTTCTGAATCAAGTCTCTGTCTCTATCATTAAGATGTTTTGCAATTACAGGACCCTGATAGCAGTGACTTCCCAGGTAGACAATGTGCTTTCTCCACAAATCAATCAATCAATCAGGGTACTTGTAAATCACGCTACTTACCCGTGAGGGTCCCAAGGCGCTGAGGGGTGGGGGGGGGGGGGGGGTGGGTGCTGCTACTGCTCGAAGAGCCAGGTCTTGAGGAGTCTTCTGAAGGCGAGTAGGTCTTGGGTCTGTCGTAGGTGGGTTGGGAGGGTGTTCCAGGTTTTGGCGGCGAGGTAAGAGAAGGATCTGCCGCCAGCAGTCATACGTTGGATGCGGGGGCGAGGTTGGCGGAGCGGAGCTGGCGGGTGGGGGTGTAGAAGCTGAGTCTGCTGTTCAGGTAGGCTGGTCCAGCGTTGTGGAGTGCTTTGTGTGCGTGGGTGAGGAGCTTGAAGGTGATCCTCTTGTCGATGGGGAGCCAGTGCAGGTCTCTCAGGATGGGGGTGATGTGGCTGCGGCGGGGGGCGTTGACGATCAGTCAGGCGGAGGCATTTTGGATGCGTTGTAGCCACCGTTGGTGTTTGGCTGGGATTCCTGCGTAGAGTGCGTTGCCGTAGTCCAGTCTGCTGCTGACGAGGGCCTGTGTCACTGTTCTTCTTGTTTTGGTCGGGATCCATTTGTAGATCCGGCGGAGCATGCGTAGAGTGTTGTAGCAGGAGGAGGAGATGGCGTTGACTTGCTTGGACATGGAGAGGGAGGAGTCGAGGATGAATCCTAGGTTGCGTGCCTGGTCGGTTGGTATCGGTGCTGTCCCCACTGCGGTCGGCCACCAGGAGTCGTCCCAGGCTAAGGGGGTGGGTCCGAAGATGAGGACCTCCATCTTGTCCGAGTTCAGATTCAGACGGCTGCTCCTCATCCAGTCGGCGATGGCCTTCATGCCCTCGTGAATGTTGGTTTTGGCGGTGTGAGGGTCCTTGGTGAGGGAGAGGATGAGCTGGGTGTCGTTGGCGTAGGAGAGGATGTTGAGGTTGTGGTGGCGGGCCACTTGTGCGAGGGAGGCCATGTAGATGTTGAACAGCGTCGGGCTGAGGGATGAGCCCTGGGGGACGCCGCAGATGATGTCAGTGGCTTCTGACCGGAAAGGTGGGAGGCGGACGCTCTGTGTTCTGCCGGAGAGGAAGGACGTTGTCGAGTCAAGGGCCTTTTCTTGGATTCTCGGCTTCTTGGAGGCGTGTCTGTAGGGTGCGGTGGCAGACCGTGTCGAATGCGGCTGACAGGTCCAGGAAGATGAGATCTGATGTTTTGCCGTTGTCCAGTTAGCGTCTGATGTCGTCTGTGGCTGCGATGAGGGCTGTCTCGGTGCTGTGGTTACGTCTGAATCCGGATTGGGACGGGTCCAGGATGGGATGGGTACATTGCCTGTCAACACTGTGGTCATCAGCCACTGTTCGAGGAAGAGTTCTGTACTCAGGCCCCCCCAAGCATGCCAGAAAGCCCAAGAAGTGGACAGTATTATGCCTCGAGCAGCAATCTGCATCCTCCAATGTGGAGAGGTCACCTCCACCCTCATGTCCTTCAGTTGGGTATGGAGCTCTTGCAATGTGGGTCGCATCATGGTTAATTTGGAGTCAGCATCATCCACACAGTCCACCAGTTTCCTGTGGTCCATACAGATCAGGTTCACATCCAAGGAGACTGCCTTGGTCTTGGACTTCAGCGTTGCTTTTGTGTCCAGAATTACCTGCAACATCTTTACAAACTATAAAGAGTGACTGTAGCGAGTGGCCCAGAGTGCCGACCCGATTATCAGGAGGGGCGGAGGGCCCTCTGAATCCCCAATGACTGTGGTGGGGTTCTTAGCAGATTTTGGCTTCACCATCATACCCACATTGGTATCAACCCCAAGTGGATGCTCCAGCAGGTTCTAGACAGGGTGCCACCGCAACTGACTCTCCACCACGTTTGGGCCGCAGTAAGTACAGTACAGTGCAATGCTGGAGCAGCACGTGGCGTCTGCCAGGCCACCTGATAGGAACTGAATGTAAAAGCTTGTGGAATGTTATCAAAAATGAAAACAAATACTACAATCTGCTATCAAATAAAAGGCAACTTTAGGTGGTCAATGCTAAAGGGTAACACATAAAAAGTTGGAGATTTGAGATATTACAGCTCATGCAAAAGTTGTAATATTTGGTAACCCTATAGTAAGAGATGTTAGAAAACTCAAGAAAGGGTGCCAGTTGGCAGACACATACTATGCTCACTAAGCTAACATAAGACCATGTCCAATTTAATCCTGGTAATTTATAAACCTTGATACAAAATATTATAGTCGGTATGGGCCATTAAATCTGGTATCCCCAAAGGAACCGGATGTGAAAGTTTGCGTGATGAAATCAAAAATGTGAAAAGAGACTGTAATCTGGTATCAAACCAAAAGGCATCTCCAGTTTGTCAATGGCTAAAAGGTAACCCTTGAAAAGTTGTAAAAGATGTTGAAAGACTCACGGAAGGGTGCCATTTGGCAGAGCAATACTGTGCTTACGCAGCCAACACAAGACCATATTACATTGAATCCTGGTAAGATCTAACCCAAGAAACACTTGGATACCAAATATTATAGTCGGTATAGGCTATTATATTTGGTGTTCCCTAAAGGAACCCGATATAAAACCTTGTGCAATGATGTAAAAAATGTGAAAAGATACTGCAGTCTGCTATCAAATAAAAGACAATTTCAAGTGGTCAATGGCTAAAGGGTAACCGATGAAATGTAGACAATACACAATATTACAGTATTAAGTGAGCCATTATATTTGGTATCTCCCTAGCAAATGGTTTTGGAAAGCAAAAGGAAGGGTGCTATGTTGCATAGAAATACTCTGCTCACCCATCCAACATTCCAACATAAGACCAAGTCAAATTGAATCCTGCTAAGTTTTAAACTGAGTAACACAGGGGATACCAAATATTATTGGCAGTTAAGGCCATTGTATTTTGTATTCCCTGATGGAACCGGATGTAAAATCTTGTGGAATGATATACAAATGTCAAAAGATACTGTAGTCTGCTATCAAATAAAAAGCAACATCAACTGGTCAATGGCTAAAGGGTAACCTATGTAACGTAGGGGATATGTGATATTATAGCAATGTGTGAGCCATAATATTTGAAATCCCCATTATAAACGATGTTGGAAAGCAAACAGATGAATGCTATTTGCTATAGAAATACTGTGCTCATCCATCGAACATAAGATCATGTCAAATTGAATCCTGATAAATTATAGCCCCAGAAACACATGGTATACCAAATATTATAGGCAGTAGAGGTCATTATATTTGGTGTCCCCTAAGGGAACCAGATGTAAAATCTTGTGGAATGATGTAAAAAATGTGAAAAGATATTGTAGTCTGCTAGCAAATAAAAGGCAATTTCAAGTGGTGAATGGCTAAAGGGTAACCCATGTAACGTAGGAGATACGAGATATTAGAGCAATGCCTGACCCATAATATTTGGTATCCGCAATGTAAACGATGTTGGAAAGCAAAAGGAAAGGTGCTATTTGCCATAGATATACTGTGCTCATCCATCCAACATAAGGCCATGTCAAATTGAATACTGGTAAGTTCTAACCCCAGAAACATAGGGGATACCTGATATCATAGCTGTTCTGGCCATTATATTTGGTATCCCCAAATGGAACCAGATATACAATCTTGTGGAATGATGTAAAAAATGTGAAAAGATGCTGTAGTCTGCTATCAAATAAAAGGCAAGTTCAATTAGTCAATGGCTAAATGGTAGCCTATGAAATGTTGGGGATAGAAGATATTACAGCAATGCCTGACCCAGAACATTTGATATCACAATAGTAACTGATGTTGGAAAGCAAAAGGAAGGGTGCTATTTGGCATAGAACTCCTGTGCTTACCCACCCAACATGTCAAATTGAATCCTGGTAAGTTCTAACCCGAGAAACACAGGGATACCAGATATTATAGCTGGTATAGCCCATTATATATGGTATCCCCTAAAGAAACCAGTTGTAAAATCTTGTGTCATGATGTATAAAATGGTAAAAGCTACTGTAGTCTGCTATCAAATACATGGCAACCTCAACTAATCAATGGCTGAACGGTAGCCCATGAAAATTAGGGGATACAAGATATTACAGCAATGCGTGAGCCATACTATTTGGTATCCCCATAGTAACTGAAGTTGGAAAGCAAAAGGAAGGGTGCTATTTGGCATAGAAATACTGTGCTCACCCATCCAACATAAGACCATGTTAAATTGAATCCTGGAAAGTTCTAACCCTAGAAACACAGGGGATACCAAATATTATAGCTGGTATAGCTCCTTATATATGGTATCCTATAAAGGAACCGGATGTAAAATTTTGTGGAATGATGTATAAGATGTGAAACGATACTGTAGTCTGCTAACAAATAAAAGGCAACTTTAACTGGTGAATGTCTCAAGGGTAGCCCATAAAACTAAAGGGGATAAGAGGTATTACAGCAAAGTGTGTGCCATAATATTTGGTATCCCCATAGTAATCGATGTTGGAAAGTAAAAGGAAGGGTGCTATTTGGCATAGAAATACTCTGCTCACCCATCTAACATAAGACCATGTCAAATCGAATCCTGGTAAGTTCTAACCCCAGAAACACAGGGGATACCAAATATTATAGGCAGTGAAGGCCATTGTATTTGGTGTCCCTAAGGGAAGCAGTTATAAAATCTTGTGGAATGATGTAAAAAATGTGAAAAGCTAATGTAGTCTGTTGACAAATAAAATGCAACTTCAACTGATGAATGTCTAAAGGGTAGCTCATAAAACGTAGGGGATACGAGATATTACAGCAATACTTGAGCCATAATATTTGGTATCCCCATAATAAATGATGTTGGAAAGCAAAAGGAAGGGTGCTTTTTAGCATAGAAATATTGTGCTCATCCATCCAACATAAGACCATGTAAAATTGTCTACTAGTAAGTTCTAACCCGAGAAAAACAGGGGATACCAAATACTATAGATGGTACAGCCCATTATATATGGTATCCCATACAGGAGCCGGATGTAAAATGTTGTGGAATGATGAATAAGATGTGAACAGATACTGTATTCTGCTAACAAATAAAAGGCAACTTCAACTGGTGAATGTGTCAAGGTAGCCCATAAAACGTAGGAGATTCAAGGTATTACAGCAATGTGTGAGCCATAATATTTGGTATCCCCATAGTAACCGATGTTAGAAAGTAAAATAAAGGGTGGTATTTGGCATAGAAATACTGTGCTCACCAATCCAACATAAGACCATGTCAAATTGAATCCTGGTAAGTTCTAACCCGAGAACAACAGGGGATACCAAATATTATAGCTGGTATAGCCCATTATATATGGTATCCCCTAATGGAACCGGACGTAAAATGTTGTGGAATGATGTATAAAATGTGAAAAGCTAATTTAGTCTGCTATCAAACAAATGTCAACCTCAACTGGTCAATGGCTGAATGGTAGCCCATGAAATGTAGGAGAAACAAGATATTACAGCAATGAGTGAGCCATAATATGTGGTATCCCTATAGTAAACAATGTTGAAAAGGAAGGGTGATATTTGTCATAGAAATATTGAGCTCACCCATCCAACATAAGACCATGTCAAATTGAATCCTGGTAAGTTCTAACCCGAGAACAACAGGGAATACCAAATATTATAGCTGGTATAGCCCATTATATATGGTATGCCCTAATGAAACCGGACGTAAAATGTTGTGGAATAATGTATAAAATGTGAAAAGCTACTTTGGTCTGCTATCAAACAAATGTCAAACTCAACTGGTCAATGGCTGAATGGTAGCCCATGAAATGTAGGTGAAACGAGATATTACAGCAATGTGTGAGCCATAATACCGGATGCAAAATCTTGTGGAGTGATGTACAAAATGTGAAAAGATACTGTGATATGCTATCAAATAAAAGGCAAATTCAACTGGCCAATGGCTAAAAATGAACCCATGAAACATAGGGGATATGAGATATTACGGTAATACGTGAGCCATATTAGTTGGTATCCCCATAGTAAATGATGTTGGAAAGTAAAAGGAAGGGTGCTATTTGGTATAGAAATACTGTGCTCCCCCATCCAACATAAGGTGAAGTCAAATTGAAACCTGGTAACTTCTAACCAGAGAAACACTGGGGATACCAAATATTATAGGCCGTATAGACTATTATATTTGGTATCCCCTAAGGGTACCGGATGCAAAATCTTGTGGAATGATGTACAAAATGTGAAAAGATACTGTAGTCCGCTATCAAATAAAGGCAATTTCAACTGGTCAATGGCTAAAGGCTAACATATTAAACCTAGGGGATATGAGATATTACAGCAATGCGTGAGCCATAATATTTGGTATCCCCATAATAAATGATGTTGGAAAGCAAAAGGAAGGGTGCAATTTGGTATAGAAATACTGCGCTCCCCCATCCAACAGAAGGCAATGTCAAATTGTATCCTGGTAACTTCTAACCGAAAAACTCTTAGGATACCAAATATTGTAGCCCGTAAAGGGCATTATATTTGGTATCCCCTCAGGGAACGGATGTAAAATCTTGTGGAATGATGTAAAAAATGCGAGAAGCAATTTTAGTCTGTTATCAGACAAAAGGCAACTTCAGTTGGTTAATGGCTAAAGGTTAACCCGTGAAACATAGGGGATATAAGATATTACAGCAATGCGTGAGCCATAATATTTGGTATCCCCTTAGTAAATGATTTTGAAAAGCAAAAGGAAGTGTGCTATTTGGTATAGGAATACTGTGCTCCCCCATCCAACATGAGGTTAAGTCAAATTGAAACCTGGTAACTTCTAACCAGAGAAACACTGAGGGTACTAAATAGTATAGGCCGTATAGGCTATTATATTTGGTATACCCTAACGGTGAAGGATGTAAAATCTTGTGGATTGATGTACAAAATGTGAAAAGATATTGTAGTCTGCTATCAAATAAAAGGCAATTTCAACTGGTCTATGGCTAAAGGGTAACCAATGAATCAATGGGGATACGAGAAATTACAGCAATGCGTGAGCCATAATATTTAGTATCCCAATAGTAAATGATGTTGGAAAGCAAAAGGAAGGTTGCTATTTGGTATACCAATACTGTGCTCCCCAATCCAACATAAGGCAATGTCAAATTGAATCCTGGTAACTTCTAACCTGAGAAACACTGGGGATACCAAATATTATAGGCCGTATAGGCTATTATATTTAGTATCCCCTAAGGGTACCGGATGCAAAATCTTGTGGAATGATGTACAATATGGGAAAAGATACTGTAGTTTGCTTTCAAATAAAAGTACATTTCAACTGGTCAATGGCTAAAGGGTAACCCGTGAAACATAGGGGATACTAGATATTACAGCAACACAGGAACCATAATATTTGGCATCCCCATAATAAGTGATGTTGGAAAGCAAAAGGAAGGGTTCTATTTGGTATAGAAATACTGTACTCCTCCAACCAACATGAGGCCATGTGAAATTGAATCCTTGTAACTTCTAACCTGAGAAACGCTTGGGATACCAAATATTATAGGCCGTATAGGCTATTATATTTGGTATCCCCTAAGGGAACCGGATGTGGAATGATGTAGTCTGCTATCAAATAAGATGCAAATTAAACTGGCCAATGGCTAAAAATGAACACATGAAACATAGGGGATACGAGATATTATGGGAATGCGTGAGCCATAATATTTGGTACCCCATAGCAAAGGATATTGGAAAGCAAAAGGAAGGGTGCTATTTGGTATAGAAATACTGTGCTCCCTCCATCCAACGTAAGGTGAAGTCAAATTGAAAACTGGTAACTTCTAACCAGAGAAACATTGGGGATACAAAATATTATAGGCCGTATAGGCTATTATATTTTGTATCCCCTAAGGGTACGGATGCAAAATCTTGTGGAATGTTGTACAAAATTTGAAAAGATACTTTAGTCTGCTATCAAATAAAAGGCAATTTCAACTGATCAATGGCTAAAGGGTAAGAAATTAAACATAGGGGATACGAAATATTACAGCAATGCGTGAGCCATAATATTTGGCATCCCCATAGTAAATGATGTTGGAAAGCAAAAGGAAGGGTGCAATTTAGTATAGAAATACTGTGCTCCCCCATCCAACATAAGGCAATGTCAAATTAAATCCTGGTAACTTCTAACCTGAGAAACACTTAGGGTACCAAATATTGTAGCCGGTAAAGGCCATTATATTTGGTATCCCCTCAGGGAACTGGATGTAAAATCTTGTGGAATGATTTAAAAAATGTGATAAGCGATTGTAGCCTGTTATCAAACACAAGGCAACTTCAATTGGTCAATGGCTAAAGGGTAACCCAGCAATGTGTGAGCCATAATATTTGGTATCCCCATAGTAAACAATGTTGGAAAGCAAAAGGAAGGTGCTATTTGGCATAGAAATACTGTGCTCACCCATCCAACATAAGACCATACCAAATTGAATCCTGGTGAGTTTTAACTCAAGAAACACTTAGGATACCAAATATTGTTAGCCGGTAAAGGTCAATATATTTGGTATCCCCTTGGGGAACGGATGTAAAATCTTGTGGAATGATGTAAGAAATGCGAGAATCGATTGTAGGCTGTTATCAGACAAAAGGCAACTTCCGTTGGTCAATGGCTAAAGGGTAACCTGTGAAACATAGGGGATATGAGATATTACTGCAATGCGTGAGCTATAATATTTGGTATCCCCGTAGTAAACAATGTTGGAAAGCAAATGGAAGGGTGCAGTTTGGTATTGAAATACTGTGCTCCCCCATCCAACATGGGTCTAATTAAAACCTGGTAACTTCTAACCAGAGAAACACTGGTGATACCAAATATTATAGGCCGTATAGGCTATTATATTTGGTATACCCTAAGTGTACCGGATGCAAAATCTTGTGGATTGATGTACAAAATGTGAAAAGATACTGTAGTCTGCTATCAAATAAAAGGAAATTTCAACTGGTCAATGGCTAAAGGGTAATCAATTAAACATAGGGGATACGAGATATTACAGCAATACGTGAGCCATAATATTTGGTATCCCCATAGTAAATGATGTTGGAAAGCAAAAGGAAGGGTGCTATTTGGTATAGAAATACTGTGCTCCTCCATCGAACATAAGACAATGTCAAATTGAATCCTGGTAACTTCTAACCCGAGAAACATTGGGGATACCAAATGTTATAGGCCGTATAGGCTATTATATTTGATATCCCCTAAGTGTACCGGATGCAAAATCTTGTGGAATGATGTACATTATGTGAAAAGATACTGTAGCCTGCTTTCAAATAAAAGTACATTTCAACTGGTTAATGGCTAAAGGGTAATCTATGAAACATAGGGGATAAGAGATATTACAGCAATGCAGGAACCATAATATTTGGTATACCCATAGTAAGTGATGTTGGAAAGCAAAAGAAAGGGTGCTATTTGGTATAGAAGCACTGTACTCCTCCATCCAACATGAGTCCAAGTAAAATTGAATCCTTGTAACTTCTAACCCGAGAAACGCTTGGGATACGAAATATTATAGGCCTCATAGGCTATTATATTTGGTATTCCCTAAGGGTACCGGATGCAAAATCTAGTGGAATGATGTATGAAATGCGAAAAAATACTGTAGTCTGCTGTCAAATAAAAGGCAAATTCAACTGGCCAATAGCTAAAAATTAACCCATGAAACATAGGGGATTTGAGATATTACGGCAATGTGTGAGCATAATATTTGGCATCCCCATAGTAAATGATGTTGGAAAGCAAAAGAAAGGTTGGTATAGAAATATTGTGCTCCCCCATCCAACATAAGGTTAAGTCAAATTGAAACCTGGTAACTTCTAATCAGAGAAACACTGGGGAAACCAAATATTATAGTCCGTAGAGGCTATTATATTTGGTATCCCCTAAGGGTACGGATGCAAAATCTTGTGGAATGAAGTACAAATGTGAGAAGCGATTGTAGTCTGTTATCAAATACAAGGCAACTTCAACTGGTCAATGGCTAAAGGTTAACCTGTGAAACATTGGGGAGACAAGATATTACAGCAAAACGTAACTCATAATATTTGGTATCCCCATAGTAAACAATGTTGTAAAGCAAAAGAAAGGGTGCTATTTGACATAGAAACACTAATGCTCACCCAGCCAACATAAGACTATATGAAATTAAACCCTGGTATGTTCCCACTCAAGAAACACTGGGGATACCAAATATTATAGGCTGTATAGGCTATTATATTTGGTATCCCCTAAGCCTACTGGATGTCAAATGTTGTGGAATGATGTACAAAATGTGAAAAGATACTGTAATCTGGTCTCAAATAAAAGGCAATTTCTACTGGTCAATGACTAAAGGGTAACCCATGGAATGTAGGGGATACGAGATATAACAGCAATGTATGAGTCATAATATTTTCTATCTCCATAGTAAATGATGTTGGCAAGGAAAAGGAAGGGTGCAATTTGGTATAGAAATACTGTGCTCCCCCATCCAACATAAGGCAATGTCAAATTGAATCCTGGCAACTTCTAACCCGAGAAGCACTGAGGGTACCAAATATTGTAGCCGATAAAGGCCATTATTTTTGGTATCCCCTAAGGGAACCGGATGTAAAATCTTGTGGAATGATGTAAAAAATGTGAGACTGTATTGTAGTGTGTTATCAAACAAAAGGCAACTTCAACTGGTCAATGTTTAAAGGGTAACCCGTGAAACATAGGGGATAGAAGATATTACAGCCGTATGTGAGCCATAATATTTTATATCCCCATAGTAACAGAGTTGGAAAGCAAAAGGAAGGGTGCTATTTGGCATACAAATACTGTGCTCACCCATCCAACATAAGACCATACCAAATTGAATCCTGGTGAGTTTTAACTCGAGAAACACAGGGGAATACCAAATATTATGGCTGATAAAGGCCATTATATTTGGTAACTACAAAAGAAACCCATTGTAAATTCTTGTGGAATGATGTAAAAAATGTGAAAAGATACTGTAGTCTGCTATCAAATAAAAGGAAATTTCAACTGGTCAATGGCTAAAGGGTAATCAATTAAACATAGGGGATACAAGATATTACAGCAATACGTGAGCCATAATATTTGGTATCCCCATAGTAAATGATGTTGGAAAGCAAAAGGAAGGGTGCTATTTGGTATAGAAATACTGTGCTCCTCCATCGAACATAAGACAATGTCAAATTGAATCCTGGTAACTTCTAACCCGAGAAACACTGGGGATACCAAATGTTATAGGCCGTATAGGCTATTATATTTGATATCCCCTAAGTGTACCGGATGCAAAATCTTGTGGAATGATGTACATTATGTGAAAAGATACTGTAGCCTGCTTTCAAATAAAAGTAAATTTCAACTGGCTAATGGCTAAAGGGTAATCTATGAAACATAGGGGATAAGAGATATTACAGCAATGCAGGAACCATAATATTTGGTATACCCATAGTAAGTGATGTTGGAAAGCAAAAGAAAGGGTGCTATTTGGTATAGAAGCACTGTACTCCTCCATCCAACATGAGTCCAAGTAAAATTGAATCCTTGTAACTTCTAACCCGAGAAACGCTTGGGATACGAAATATTATAGGCCTCATAGGCTATTATATTTGGTATTCCCTAAGGGTACCGGATGCAAAATCTAGTGGAATGATGTATGAAATGCGAAAAAATACTGTAGTCTGCTGTCAAATAAAAGGCAAATTCAACTGGCCAATAGCTAAAAATTAACCCATGAAACATAGGGGATTTGAGATATTACGGCAATGTGTGAGCATAATATTTGGCATCCCCATAGTAAATGATGTTGGAAAGCAAAAGAAAGGGTGCTATTTGGTATAGAAATATTGTGCTCCCCCATCCAACATAAGGTTAAGTCAAATTGAAACCTGGTAACTTCTAATCAGAGAAACACTGGGGAAACCAAATATTATAGTCCGTAGAGGCTATTATATTTGGTATCCCCTAAGGGTACGGATGCAAAATCTTGTGGAATGAAGTACAAATGTGAGAAGCGATTGTAGTCTGTTATCAAATACAAGGCAACTTCAACTGGTCAATGGCTAAAGGGTAACCTGTGAAACATTGGGGAGACAAGATATTACAGCAAAACGTAACTCATAATATTTGGTATCCCCATAGTAAACAATGTTGTAAAGCAAAAGAAAGGGTGCTATTTGACATAGAAACACTAATGCTCACCCAGCCAACATAAGACTATATGAAATTAAACCCTGGTATGTTCCCACTCAAGAAACACTGGGGATACCAAATATTATAGGCTGTATAGGCTATTATATTTGGTATCCCCTAAGCCTACTGGATGTCAAATGTTGTGGAATGATGTACAAAATGTGAAAAGATACTGTAATCTGGTCTCAAATAAAAGGCAATTTCTACTGGTCAATGACTAAAGGGTAACCCATGGAATGTAGGGGATACGAGATATAACAGCAATGTATGAGTCATAATATTTTCTATCTCCATAGTAAATGATGTTGGCAAGGAAAAGGAAGGGTGCAATTTGGTATAGAAATACTGTGCTCCCCCATCCAACATAAGGCAATGTCAAATTGAATCCTGGCAACTTCTAACCCGAGAAGCACTGAGGGTACCAAATATTGTAGCCGGTAAAGGCCATTATTTTTGGTATCCCCTAAGGGAACCGGATGTAAAATCTTGTGGAATGATGTAAAAAATGTGAGAATGTATTGTAGTGTGTTATCAAACAAAAGGCAACTTCAACTGGTCAATGTTTAAAGGGTAACCCGTGAAACATAGGGGATAGAAGATATTACAGCCGTATGTGAGCCATAATATTTTATATCCCCATAGTAACAGAGTTGGAAAGCAAAAGGAAGGGTGCTATTTGGCATACAAATACTGTGCTCACACATCCAACATAAGACCATACCAAATTGAATCCTGGTGAGTTTTAACTCGAGAAACACAGGGGAATACCAAATATTATGGCTGATAAAGGCCATTATATTTGGTAACTACAAAAGAAACCCATTGTAAATTCTTGTGGAATGATGTAAAAAATGTGAATACATTCTGTAGTCTGCTATCAAATAAAAGGCAACTTCAACTGGTCAATAGCTAAAGGTTAACTCATAAAATGTAGAGGATACGAGATATTACAGCAATGCATGAGCCATAATATTTGGTATCCCCTTGGTAAATGATGTTGGAAAGCAAAAAAAAGGGTGCTATTTGGTATGGAAATACTCTGCTCCCCCATCCAACATATGGCGATGTCAAATTGATTCCTGGAAAATTCTAACCCAAGAAACACTGGGGATACCAAATATTATAGGCCATATAGGCTATTATATTTCGTATCCCCTAAGGGTACCGATGCAGAATCTCGTGGAATGATGTACAAAATGTGAAAAGATCCTGTAGTCTGCTATAAATAAAAGGCAAATTCAACTGGTCAATGGCCAAAGGGTAACCCATGAAACATAGGGGATACAAGATATTACAGCAATGTGTGAGCCATAATATTTGGTATACCCATAGTAAATGATGTTGAAAAGCAAAAGGCAGGATGTAATTTGGAATAGAAATACTGTGCTCCCCCATCCAACATAAGGCAATGTCAAATTGAATCCTGGTAACTTCTAACCCGAGAAACACTGGGGATACCAAATGTTATAGGCCGTATAGGCTATTATATTTGATATCCCCTAAGTGTACCGGATGCAAAATCTTGTGGAATGATGTACAGTATGTGAAAAGATACTGTAGCCTGCTTTCAAATAAAAGGCAAATTCAACTGGTCAATGGCCAAAGGGTAATCTATGAAACATAGGGGATAAGAGATATTACAGCAATGCATGAGCCATATTATTTGGTATACCCATAGTAAATGATGTTGAAAAGCAAAAGGGAGGATGTAATTTGGTATAGAAATACTGTGGTCCCCCATCCAAAATAAGGCAAAGTCAATTTGAATCCTGGTAACTTCTAACCCGAGAAGCACTGAGGGTACCAAATATTGTTGCCGGTAAAAGCCATTATTTTTGGTATCCCCTAAGGGAACCGGATGTAAAATCCTGTGGAATGATGTAAAAAATGTGAGAATGTATTGTAGTGTGTTATCAAACAAAAGGCAACTTCAACTGGTCAATGGCTAAAGGGTAACCCGTGAAACATAGGGGATACAAGATATTACAGCAATGCGTGAGCCATAATATTTGGTATCCCCATAGTGCAAGAACCATACTATTTTGTATCCCCATAGTAAATGATTTTGGCAAGCAAAAGGAAGGGTGCTTTTTTGCAGATAAATACTCTGCTCAGCCATCCAACATCAAAACAGAAACAGATGGGGATATCAAATATTATGGGCCCAATAGGCCATTATATATAGTATCCCCTAAAGCAGGGGTACTCACAAACTTTCTCTTGGGGGCCAAATTTACAGTCTGGTTTGTGATCGAGGGCCGCACCTTGGGGGTGGGGTCATTGGGGGAGGGGGCGGGGCTAGAGCAACAAAAAAACTGTGACCTTGAGGTGGAACACAGGTCCCTGCAGCGGACGCCTTCGTCCACTGAGCCACCGGACCCGGCATACACATATCTCTCTCTCTCCATCTCTCTATCTCCCTCCCTCCCTCCCTCCTCCGTCTCCCTCCCTCCTCCGTCTCCCTCCCTCCTCCGTCTCCCTCCCTCCTCCATCTGCCTCCCTCCTCCATCTCCCTCCCTCTCTCCTTCTATCCGTCTCTCTCCCTCTCCGTCTCTCTCCATCTCCCCTCTCCGTCTCCCCCTCTCTGTCTCCCTCTCTCTCTGTCTCCCTCCCTCTCTCTCCCTCTCCCTCCCTCTCTCCCTCTCCTTCCCTCTCCCTCCTTCTCTCCCTCTCCTTCCCTCTCTGTCTCTCTCCGTCTCCCTCCGTCTCCCTCCGTCCTCCGTCACCCTCCCTCCTCCATCTCCCTCCCTCCTCCGTCTCCCTCCCTCCTCCGTCTCCCACCCTCCTCCGTCTCTCTCCCTCCCTTTCTCTCTCCCTCCCTCTCCCTCCCTCCCTCTCCGTCTCCCTCCCTCCCGCTCCGTCTCCCTCCCTCCCTCTCCGTCTCCCTCCCCCTCTGTCTCCCTCCCCCGTCTTGTCTCCCTCCCCCCTCTGTCTCCCTCCCCCTCTCCCTCCCTCCCTCCCTGTCTCCCTCCCTCTCTCTCCCTCTCTCCCTCTCTCTCCGTCTCCCTCTGTCTCTCCCCTCTCTGTCTCCCCCTCTGTCTCCACCCTCTGTCTCCACCCTCTGTCTCCCTCCCTCCCTGTCTCCCTCCCTCCCTCTCTCTCTCCCTCTCTTTCTCTCTCTCTCCCTCTCTCCCCCTCTCTCTCTCTCTCCCTCTCCGTCTCCCTCCCTCTCCATCTCCCTCCCTCTCCATCTCCCTCCCTCCCCCTCTCCCCCTCTTCCCCTCTCTCCCTCCCTCTGTCTCCCTCCCTCTCAGTCTCCCTCCCTCTCCCCGTCTCCCTCCCTCTCCCCATCTCCCTCCCTCTCCCCGTCTCCCTCCCTCTCCCCGTCTCCCTCTCTCTCTCCCCGTATCCCCCTCTCTCCCCGTCTCCCTCTCTCTCCCCGTCTCCCTCTCTCTCTCCGTCTCCCTCTCTCTCTGTCGCCCTCCGTCTCCCTCTCCGTCTGTCTCTTCGCCTCTCTGTCTGTCTCTGCCTCTATCTGTCTGTCCCTGTTTCTGCCTATCTGTCTCTGTCTGTCCCTGTCTCTGTTAGTCTCTATCTCTATCTGTCTCTGTCTGTTTCTGTCTCTCCCTACTGCCCTCTGTCACCCTCTGTTCCCTTACCCGACTCTCACACCCTGCTGTTCTCTTGTCATTCTTTGTCACCTCTCCCCTCCCCGCCCCCCCCCCCCTCCGCTTGTGTGGCAGCTGAGGCAGCTTCCCTTCCAGGGCACACACACAGCCCCACCCGAGTACTTCACAGGTCTTTAAGAGACCATTTGCATGATAATGAGACTATCGCTTGAATCCCCGGGCCCCCACAGAGCAGAGTCTGTGTTTGCTGACACTGCTAAAAAAAACAAAAAAACACCGGTACGATATCTGCAAGGTCCGCGGGCCGACAAGAAAGGCTTGCTGGGCCGCTGGCGGCCCGCGGGCCGTACTATGAGTACCCCTGCCCTAAAGGAACCAAATGGAAAATGCTGAGGAAAGATTTTTAAAAAGTTGAAAAGATACTGTAGTCTGCTATCAAATAAAAGGTAACTTCAAGTATTGTAGCTGGTAAAAACCATTATATGTGGTATCCCCTCAGGGAACCGGATGTAAAATCTTGTGGAATGATGTAAAAAATGTGAGAAGGGATTGTAGTCTGTTATAAAATAAAAGGCAACTTCAACTGGTCAATGGCTAAAGGGTAACCCATGAAACATAGGGGATACAAGATATTACTGCAATGCGTGGGCCAGTGTATTGGTATCCCCATGGTAACCGATGCTGGAAAACTAAATGAAAGGTGGTAATTGGCTTAGAAATACTGCGCTCACCCATCCAACATCAGCCCATGTCAAATGGAATCCTAGCAAGTTCTAACTCAAGAAACATAGGGGGATGCCAAATATTATAGGCGGTGTAGTCCATTATATTTGGTATAACAAAGGGAACCAAATGAAAAATCTTGAGGAATGATGTAACAAAATGTGATAATATACTGTATTCTGCTATTAAATAAAAGGTAATTCCAACTGTTGAATGGCTAAAGGGTATCTCATGACCCATACAGAATACGAGATATTACAGCAATGTGTGAGCCATAATATTTGTTATATATCCAAAGTAAATGATGTTTGAAAGGACAGGTGGTATTTGGCATAGAACTACTGTGATCACCCATCCAACATAAGACCATGTCAAATTGAATCCTGGTAAGTTCTAAACCAAGAAACACAGGGGATACCAAACATTATAGGCCATAAAGGCCATTTTATTTAGTATCCTCTAAAGGAACCGGATGTGAAATCTTTTGGAATGATGTACAAAATGTGAAAAGATTCTGTAATCTGCTCTCAAAATAAAAGGTAACTTTAACTGGTCAATGGCCAAAGGATAACCATGAAATGTAGAGTATGCAAGATATTGCAACAATGAGTGAGATATAATATTTGGTATCCCCATAGTTAACAATGTTGGAAAGCAAAAAAGAGGGGTTCTTTTTGGCATAGAAATACTTTGCTCACTCATCCAACATAAGAGCATTTCAAATCGAATCCTGGTAAGTTCTAACCCAAGAAGCAAACGGGATACCAAATATTTAAGGCCACATAGATACTGTAGTCTGCTATCAAATAAAATGCAATTTCAAGTGGTCAATGGCTAAAGGGTGATTAATGAAATGAGATATAGTAGATCAACGCATTAACCATAATATTTGGTATTCCCATAGAAAGAGATATTAGACAACTCAAAGAAGGTTACCAGTTGGCAAGAAAATACTGTGCTCACAAGCCAGACAGCATAAGACCATGTCCAATTGAATCCGGTTATGATTTTACCCTAAAAACATAGGGGATACTAAAGATTATAGTCTGTATGGGCCTATTCGGTATCCCTAAAGTGAACTCAATGTGAAAGCGTGTGAAATGTATTCAAAACTTCAAAAGTACTAATAGATGATGTAATCTGCTGTCAAATAAAAAGCAATTTCAACTTGTCAATTGTTAAAAGGTAAACCTTGAAAGGTAGGAGATACCACACATTATAGCAAAGCATGAGCCGTAATAATTGGTATACACATAGAAAGTGACTCTGAAATACACTGCTGCGGTATGGCTGACAAACACTGTGTTCACCATGTCAACATAAGCACATCAAATTGTATCTTTGTAAGCTTTAATTTTAATAACATATGGAATAGCAAATATTACAGCCCGTATTGGCCATTATATTTGGTATTCCCCAAAGAGCCTGGATGTGAAAGCTTGTGGAATGCATTTAAGGATGCTTAAAGATCATTTCATCTGCTGTCATAGAAAAGGCAATTTTAAATTGTCAATGGTCAAAAGATAACGCTTGACAATTAAGGGATAGCAGATATTACATCACTGCATGTTCCATAATATTTAGTACCCCCATTGAAAGAGACAGTGGAAAACATAAACAAGGGAATGATGTGTCAGAAAAGCACTGTGTTATCCACACCACTATAAGACCATATCAAATTGTATCCTGTTACGTTTTAACCCAAGAAACATGAGACACAATATAATATAGCCCATATGGGTCATTATATTAGGTTTCGCCTAATGAACCCAGAAGTGAAAGCTTGTGGAATGGTATCAAAAGTGCTAAAAGATATTGTAATCTCCTATCAAATAAATAGCCATTTTAGCTAGTAAATAGCTTAAAGTTAACCCTTGAAATGTGGGGGATATAAGATATAGCAATAAATGAGCCATTATATTTGGTGTCCCATTAGAAGGCGATGTTGTAAAACAAAGAAGGATGTGAATTGGCTGGAAAAAACTAAAGTCATCAGGCCAACATACAACTGTTTCAATCTTATCAAGGTAAGAAGAGTTAACTCTGTAAATGTAGGTGATACAAAATATTATAGCAACGTACAGGTACATGGTATCCTTCACAAGAACTGCATGTGAGGGTGCACTAAAAATGTCAAATGTAAATAGACCTACTGTAATCCCCTGCCAAATAAAATGAAATTTCAAATGGCCAATGCCTAAAAGGTAACCCCTAATTGGAAATTACTAGGAAGGGTGTGATGTGACAAAGAAGTACTGCGCTCACTTAGTTAACAGGTGAAGAGCATGTCAAATTCTATGCTGGTAAGTGTTAACACTTGGTATGTAGGGGCTACTAAATATAGCCGGTATGGGCCATTATTTTTGGGACACTGTTCACTTAGCTTAAATGGACTCATTGTCATAACTACTAATTTGGAATTTTTGCAAAATATAAAATACACAATGCTATAGTGCAAGGCAAGTATGTGCTCTAACCAGTAGCAAACCAGACTTGTGGACATTAACTAACTTGGCACCATAAGCAAACCAAATAGACGATGCATCTAACACCAACATTCAATAGGAGATCCAGACTTGGGATTTTTTCTAATTTCATGTTTTTTTTAAATTTGAAAATGTTTCCCTCAAATTTGTATGCACTTCTCTTGGCTCTTTAAGAAGTAACGATGCACAGGTGTACTAGTGTACTTACTGTAGCTACTCTGTGTTTGACTGGGGCTTGTGCTGCAGGTGCCTGGGAAGTACTGATTCTCTTCAAGCTATTGACTATTGCTCTGTTGATGCCCACACAGGATATTTAGCGTCCTTCTCATTTAGCCAAGAGCTGGTAGGCGAAAACAAGTTAGTGTAAAATGCTCAGTCCACATTAGTAACAATCATGCCTCCATTTCCTTAAATAAGTATTGAAAAATTAGACACTTTCAAATGATTTATTCATATACTTGCTGTTTCAGGTTTATGTCAAAAGAAAACATACAGAATTGTATGCATTTGTGTTAAAAGTAGGTTTCCCACACAAAGGAATATGTTGATAGACGATTTATTTAGAAATCAGTATCAGAGGCATCAACCGTCTCCGTTCGCCACGACCTCCCACTCCAGTCTGAACACTCCCCCACACACAATCTATGACCTCCACATGTTCTACTCGTAACATTCCAGGCTAGATTACAACACATCCCCTTTACATGGAGGACATTAATTTTTCAAGAACACATAACCTGAAAGTAAAAGAAAATACAATGAAAATATAACGATAAAACTAATAGAACAATTTTGCACCAATAATGCATGAAGGCAAACCTTCATAACATAAATTCACCCCGCTAGATTACAACACATCCCCTTTACATGGAGGACATTAATTTTTTCAAGAACACATAACCAGAAAGTAAAAGAAATTACAACAAAAATATAACGATAACACTAATAGAACAATTTTTCACAATAATGCATGAAGGCAAACCTACATAACATAAATTCAGGCAAACCTACATAACATAAATTCACCCCCCCCAATCTTCTCAAATACCAGTTATTGTAACACATAATCTTTGAATCTCCTTGGAATGCATTTTCTTCTTGCAGGACGCACCCCTACTGGCACCGCACTCTCGCTCCCAAGAGATCTACCGTGAGATTCCACACCACCCTCACCATTACCCTCTACCATACCCTCACTGTAAGGATTCTCTTGATATTTCACCAACCTCGACATACTCCACATTGCACCCGAATCAACTCTCACCACATTCTTCCTAATGGTCACAATGGTAAAGGGACCAATGAATGAGGACTCTCCTTTCAAACTATGTCTTGGATTCTTCACTAAGACCCTGTCCCCTACATTCCATTTCCTGCTCCTAACCCTCATATTTGAATCATAATCAGCCTTATACTTATGCTGATACTCCAAAATCCTCTCTCGGCATTCTTCCCTGCTCCTCACAGGCCCAGCAAACACAGGCAACCAAGAAGGATTAAGTTTTGACGTGGCCTTCCTGCCCCTTAAAGCCTCAAATGGCGAGATCTGAGTGACTGCATTTGGCGTGGTACGATGTGCCCACCACGTATCCCTCAAAACCCCACTGAATGAGACTCCAGAACTTAATGCCCGTTGAGCACAATCCTTCACAACTCTATTCATTCTCTACGACAACCCATTAGCCTGTGGAGCATACAATGCCGTCTTTTGATGTACAATACCAAAATCTTTGAGGAATTCCACCATTTCATGTGATACAAATTGTACACCATTATCCGTGACTAGAAACCTTGGCACCCCTTCAGAAAGGAAAACATCCTTTAAAAACTCCAAAACTACTTTCGTGGTCACAGAACACACACACTTGGTGACCACCCACTTGGAAGTATAGTCCACAAGCAGAATAACAAAACGTTCATAAGATGGCAGCAGCTCAAAAGGACCCACAATATCCAAACCCAGTTTTGACCATACCACATCAGGAACTACCACAGGAGACAACGGAACCTTACCAATGACATGTGACTTATCACTGATGCACAGGACACACAATCTTTTACCACCTCCTCAACCATACGATCCATACCTGGCCACCAATACCTCTCACGCACTCTGGCTTTCGTAAGACTCCGCCCTAAATGACCTTCATGACCTGTGTTAACAATCCTTTCCCTGAACTCCACTCGAGGAATTACTCTTTCACCTCTCATGAGATTACTCCCTGTAAAAGATAAATCATCTCTTACTGACCAGTAAGCTTTCATCTCAGGATCCAGAATTTTATATTCAGGCCAACCATGAGTCACCCAACCCTTTAGTGACTCCAAGGTCTTGTCCTTTTTAACTCCCTCAGTCCATGACTCCAGAGATAAAGACGGCTCCACCACCCAACATACCATATCACTCTCTCCCTCTCCACTCACCATGTTGACCGGTAACCTGGACAGACAATCAGCAGTCTTATTGCTGGAACCCGGTATGTACTGCACTACAAAGTTGTACTCTTGCAACCCTTCACTCCATTGTTTGATCCTAGGAGTAATATGCTCGATATGCCTGCAAGAAAAAATTTGCACAAGCGGACGATGATCAGTCCTAACCAAAAACGGTATTCCCCACAAATAAAATTTGAAATGCTGCACAGCCCAGAACACACTTAAAGCCTCTCTCTCTATGCATGAATAATTCACCTCAGCATCTCTAAGCGCTCTTGAAGCAAAAGCCACAGTCCTCTGCTCACCATCCACCACTTGGGACAGAACAGCCCCCAACCCTTTAAGGCTGGCATCTGTAGTCAGGATCGTTTTGTTATTAACCTCAAAGTGTCCAAGGGTGGGCATCCTCCCAATCTCCCCTTTAATAACTTCAAAAGCTTCCTGACATTCCACAGACCATACAAAATCCGATCCCTTCTTAAGTAGAGCCCTGATAGGTTCTGTTACACACGCAAACCCTTTAACGAATTTAGAGTAAAACTCAGCAAGGCCCAAAAACGATCTCACTTGTTCTTTATCCTTTGGCACTGGAGCTCCAACCACACTCTGTGCAAGTTCAAGCTTAGGCTGAATTCCCTCACCCGAAATCACATGGCCAAGGTAAGTAACAGACTGGACACCAATATGACATTTTTCTTTCTTTACAGTCAAGCCCTTATCCCTGAGTCTCTCCAGAACCTCAATCAAGGTCCTATCATGTTCCCCCTCGTCCTTACCATAAATCAATATGTCGTCTTGGAAAAACAATATGTCCTTCACATCACCCAACACCTTCTTCATTACCCTTTGGAAGCACGCCGCAGCAGAGGCCAATCCAAAGAGCATTCTTAAGAACCTATAAGCACCATGCGGTGTCACAAACGAGGTAAGATGTCTCGAGTCTTTATGCAAAGGAATCTGGTGATATGCAGATGACAAATCCAACACACTAAAAATGCGCGCACCCTTGCGCAAGCTCAATGATTCCGAGATATTCGGCAAGGGTTGCCTGTCCACCCAGATCCACCCCAGCACCTCCATCCTTTGAAGCCAAAACGATGGGCGCCAACCACTCTGAGGCTTCTATCTCTTCAATGACACCCAGACCCAACAATTTGTTAAGTTCAGTCTTGAGAGGTCCCATCATCATGTTAGGTACCCTCCTTACCTTGTGAACACAAGGTGTAGCCCTGTCCTTGAGAATAATTTGGTGTTCAAACCCCTTGAGACATCCCAACTCCTCTGTAAAAACCTCCAGAAATCTCCCAAAATATTCATTACCTTCACTCCCAATCACATTCTTAATTTTATTTTCAACCAACATGACCTGGTCTTTGGCGTTGGGGTTAAGCATAATCCCCAAATCCCTCTGGTGCCTCCAACCTAACAAGTTATCACCCCGTTCAGCTACATACACCTTGCCAACTGTGTGTCGTTCTTTGAATTTGATGCCGGCCTCGACATAGCCTAACACATTGATTCTGGCACCACCATAGCTAACAGGATTTATGTCCGGGGGAAGGAGTGTGACACTGTCCAGACCTACAACTTCATCCCATTGCTTATTCCCAATCATCGTGAAGGAAGACCCCGAATTAGCGAGTACAAGAAACTTATAACTATTCACCGAGATCTTGCACTCCGGCATCGATAGTTTACCAGCATCCACACCACCACTCTCCTCATCAACACTCAATATTATAGTGCGTACCACTTCAGGTTTCTTTTCTACAACCCTGCTAGATTTGCACACACGAGCATAGTGACCCTTAACACCACACTTCATGCAAATCGAATCTTTAGCATAACAATGCGGATATTTTGAGAAATGACTCGTGCTACCACATCTGTAACACTTAACTTTAGGCAGCTCTCTGTTACTTTTCTCCCCATCTCCCTTAGCAGTATGGAAACTCAACCGATCTTCACTGTCTTGCTTAACAGGAAGATTCCTTGGAACACCACTAACAGCCTTTGCATCCCTGTGAGTGGTTTTAGCTCATCTCAGACAACTTAACTTTACCCACACTTTCTGGATCCATTGAGCTCTCTTCACACATTAGGGCGTGAACATCACTTGAGTTCGTCTTCTTCACTTCACCCCTTACATTCAT
Organism: Triturus cristatus; assembly: GCF_964204655.1. Classification (NCBI taxonomy): domain Eukaryota; kingdom Metazoa; phylum Chordata; class Amphibia; order Caudata; family Salamandridae; genus Triturus; species Triturus cristatus. The sequence continues at coordinate 1,064,744,162 of NC_140579.1, read as the reverse complement.
CTCCTTCACCCAAGAAGAAGTGTTTTCCATCCCCTCAACAATTGAAACTGCTTCCATTAAAGTGGGGTTCTTTGATAAAAGTTTTTCTTGTACCCGTGTACTATTTGTACATCTCACAAGCTGATCTCTGACTAAAGAATCAGAAAGGTCACCAAATTCACATGTTCTGGCTAAGGTTTTAAGAGAAGCAACATAACTCTTGACACGTTCGTTGCTACCTTGGATTCTGGTAAAGAACTTGTGTCTCTCCAGTACAATGTTTATACGTGGCCCAAAGTACCCTTCAAGCATTGACATTGATATCTCATATACATCAATAGACTCACCTTCACCTGATCCTACCGGAATTAGATCAATACTATCATATATATTACGTCCCTCTACACCTAGATTATGCAATAAAATAGCTTGTTTTCTGACTGCTGGAAACTTTTCCCCACCAATTGCCACAATATAAGAGTCAAACAAATTCCTCCATCTCTTCCAGGGCAAGATAGGATCCCCTTTCTCTGATAAGAACGCTGGTGGTTGAGACATACTAGTTGCAGAAGCCATAATTACCAAATAATAATAATAATGAAATAAAAAAACTGTATATAGTCACTATAGTCTTGAAAAATGTGTAAAATAACAAATTAACACAAATAAGGTAGTCACCCTGGTGCAGAAGACACTAGCGTCGATAATACTTTTCGAAAGGTTTTGGCACTTCCAACATGTAGAGAGAGTACTTTCAGTCACAATCTGTTAGAAACCAGCAATTTCATATATATATCTATAGCGAGTGGTTCTCAAAAACACTTAGTGTGTTCGAAAAGGAGGTGTCGTGGTTTGTTGACGATCATATTTCACTCATGTCCAAAATCCCCCCCCCAAAAAAAAAAATGGCCGACACGCAAGAGACGTTCTGCGTGCCCTCAGCGTGATGACAGTGAAGAGGTCAAGTAGACGTAGACGTGCATGGATCACGTGATGACAACACCATCAATTATTCTGGCAAGGAACACCGCGGATCCAGGCGTTCGCGAGTGAATAGTCGCGAGGCAGCAGCGTTTCACCGTTCAAATGAAAACATGCAACTGCAAACTGTAAGTGCTTGAGGCCCTCGCACACTCAATTTACTTTCTTCACATTTAGTTCCGATGTTGCTGGGAATTCACAAACCTCCGTAAAGTCACTTTAAATTAGAATGCACTCACAGGTATCGCCGCGTGTAAAAACAAGGCATCCGACATCCGTTTGAAGTGTCTGATCAGCAGCCAATCTGCATTCAGAAGGCGAAGAGTGCAAGTCGCATGAATCATGCCCTGAACTTGCTACAAAATGCCAAATATCTTCTGTAAGGCCGATGTTGTATAAATCCGTGGGTCTTTTAAGTCCTCAGGGGAGTTGATGCCAGGATTCGCTTGTCCCCAATCAAGCAAGGTAGTCAATCGTCGCCAGTGTTAAAAGTAGGTTTCCCACACAAAGGAATATGTTGATAGACGATTTATTTAGAAATCAGTATCAGAGGCATCAACCGTCTCCGTTCACCACGACCTCCCACTCCAGTCTGAACACTCCCCCACCCACATTCTATGACCTCCACATGTTCTACTCGTAACATTCCAGGCTAGATTACAACAATTTGCTTTGTAGGTTTCGTCTAGGCAGCGCATGAGCTGCAAATTTGAGATCTTTTGTTTTCTAAACGTGGGCTTAGAGCCTGCTCATTGCTAACCATTTGTTGGCTTCATTGTCACTCTCATTTGTTTGCTTTTTATTGGTAAGATGCTGTAAGCTTCCTTTCTTTTTATGTATTTGTCCCTCCGCTTGAGCATGCACACATTACTTGTATCCTTTCACTGATCATGTTTTTAAGCATTACTTTTTCTTTGTGTTTAAGCACTATAGCAGAGTGCATCTTGTTCAGCTGGCTCCTTCGTGTACTTCTCCTCTCAGGATCCCTCCCTCATACATGCTGCATACCCACTGTCCCTTTTTCCACTGTTGTCCATGTTGTTGCTTGCCCCATCCATCCAACTTCCTTTTGTTGTTGTCTGTATTTTTGCTTATAACACCCATTGTCCCACCTCCCACTTTTGTTCATGTTATACCTTCCTCCACTCACCCTCCTTCCTTCCTTCCATTATTGCCATTGGTGTTTCCCACTTGCCCCCACCCTCCCTCCTTCCATTGTTGTCCGTGTTATTGCTTGTTTCTACCTGCCCACCCAACTTCCATTATTGCACTTGTTGCTTGACCCTTGCTCTCCCTTCTTCCGTTGTTGCCCGGGTTTTTGTTTACAACATTCACACTCCATCCTCAGTCCATTGTTGCCTCTGTTGTTGCTTGCTTCCACCCACCCTCCCTTCTTCCATGGTTACACCACTTATTGTTGCTTCCCCCCACTAATTCTCCTTTCTTCTGTTGTTGCCTGTGTAGTTGCTTTCAACACCTACCCTCCTTGCGTTGTTGCATGTGTTGTTGCTTGCCTCCACCAATACTAACTTCTTCTGTTGTTGCTTGCAACCCCACTCACCCTTGCTGCTTCCGTTTTTCCTGTTTTGCTGCTTTCCCCACTCACCCTCCTTGGATGTTATGTTGCCCGTATTGTTCCCTACCTTACCCACCCTCCCTCCTTTTGTTGTCCATGTTGTTGCCAGTGTTTGCTTGCACCCACCCTCCCAACATGCATTGTCCATGTGCTTGCTCTGAGCCCCTCCCTTCCACCATCTAGTGTCCATGTTGTCCCCCTGACTCACCCACCCACCCACGTTGCCACCATAACAGCTTATTTGCTGCTTATGTGTGACATTTCAATGGTTTAAGCTTACTTATGAGTGACATTCAACGACCAAATATGTGACACTCAGAGTGACACTTTCTCATGAGTAAAACCAAGCAAAGAATTGCATAGAAAGCAAAATGACTGACTTTTGAGCAATAAAAAGTTCTAAAACAATCTTGAAACAGTTGCTAAGTATCTCAAATGGAAGGTTACTATGACAACCACCCTCCATTATAAAAACATGAGAAACTCGTGGACTGGCCACTACTTACCAGGGCTAGTTTGACCCTTGCAGCAACATGGACAAATTATGGCATTGCTGTCTCCGAAAAGAGTGGAATTGCCTGGCCGTGATGTAATCTGGCTACATAAACACATCTTTTATCACAACTTAGAAATTTTATTTGAAATCTCCTTTTCTCATTGTTTCAGAAAACCACAATATGACATGCAAACATGATCACCCCAAACAGCACAGTGACAGACAGATCACTTTGTCTTTCTCTTAATGGTTGCTCTGCCTACAACTTACCAACTCTGTCTGCTGGCTCTCAGTGGGCTGACACTCATGCTATAGCTGCTCCAGTGTTGACTCACACTGGCTGCCTTTTGACGCTCAACTAGTGCAGAGATGCTGCTCCCTAGTCTGATGGCATGTTCTGCTGCTCAGTGCTGCTCGTGACAGTGTGGAGTAAAAGTAGATGGAGACATTGCGCTCTCTCTCATGGGTGTACACGGGGACAAACTCCCTACGCATTGAAAGCCCACCAACTTTGCAGATTAGCCAGCTTTTTAAAACATGACAGCGTGACACGTGATTGCCATGACTGGAAACAAGCAGATTGCCAGCCTATTCCCTCCCACATGTGGATGTATTTTCAGAACAGCACATGTGATATGAGTCGCTTGTTGTTTTTCTCATGCCAGCAGGTAGGCCCAGTGTGCCCTGTCCACTGGCAGTGATGCCTTCCTGGGGGCAGGCAGGAGGATTTTGAAAAAAACATTCTAGCGCCAGTCTGTCAATGTGCGGACACACTAGCACACAAGATAAAACAAACACAGCACTGCCAAATGAGGCCAGGGGTCTGTAACGCTGCATGGTCTGAGAGGTGCCGGCAGCTCCACTCACTCAATGCCTGCGGGGGAGCACATGGCATCCAGCAACAGAAAAACATAGTTTTGCCCGCCAGTTGCAGGGTCACTGGCCCATCATCATCCAATCACTGACTTCTTTGTGGACTTGAGTTAACTGTCACTGACGGTGCCATGCAGGGTGCGCCAGTTTTTTAAATACAACAGGGCAAGTCACCGCTCCCTGGATGGATCATCACTCTCTGTCTCAGTCTGGCCAAGGGTCAGTGCACTGCTGGGTGGTATCAGGGTGATTATTACTCTCGAGAGAGGATATCATTTTCAGAGTGTGTTTGACAGCCTTTGCAATGGCAGGTCACGTGGCTGAGTACCTGAGGCCCGGCTTTATTGTGCACTGCAGCCAGAGCCTGAGGCAGGCACTGCACCATGTGATGATAATTTGTGTTAATTGTTGGAAGTGAAGAAATGGAATCTTGAATGGCAGCACGGTATGCACAGCATTGCCAGCAGGCAGCCCACTACTTGTGATTTTGCAATGGCCTGCACCTATTCGCAGTAATTGTGCCTCACAGTGCCACTGTGTTAGGAGGCACTATAAATGCATGACTAAGCATTTTAGTGCAGTGATGAGGACTACCACACAAACTGCATTAGTCTACCCACTGATGTATAATACTTGGCACAGCTGTGCCACCAGCCTGGAAAAAAACTAAACGTTATTTTATTCCCACCCCCCTATGTTGTCCATGTTGCCCCCCACACCCCTTCCTTCCTTCCCTCCATACCTCCTTGTGTCCCTGCCCTTCCTCCTAACCCGCCAGAAATTAAAAAAAGGGTTAAGACCGTATTATATTTGCTTTTTAGGTCGAGCCTAGAGTCAGCGTGCATGAGTTGCTCTGCGAGGCATGATGTATCTACAATATGGGCTTCAACCAAGTCCATCGATTGGCATTAGTTCTTTTTTGTGCCTTTCAGAAATGCTGCCTGTTTATTGGTCCATTGCTTGAAATTGTCCCTCCTTTGGGTGCTTGGTTCACGCTCAGGCGAGTTCACTCATTATTCCTTCGGATTGGCCATTAGGCGTTCATGGTTCTTCATGGTCGGCCATCGCAATGAGCGCTTCCTCCTTGATCAGTGTGGCACGAGCTCTTTATACATTCATATGCGCTGCACGTCAAGCTTCAGCTTTAAGCATGGATGCATTTGCACTTAAATTGCATGCTTCAAACAGACGGACATCTTGACCACTGCCTGTTGCTCTGTGTAATTGGCACATTTCTGCTCAAGCGAGCATTATTCCATTTTAGGTTTACTTTTTTTTTCAAAGATGGCTATTGTGAGTCACGTGGGGGGGGATCTGCCAATGTGTTTTTTTGCTTACACCTGAGAGACCAGTCACCAGAAGCACAAAAGACAAATAGAAATGTTACTCATGAGATTTAGACTGAGGGTGCTCTGTGCCTCACTTGCTTGCAAGTATAGACTGCTTCTGGAGAAGTGACCCTGTACATTGTTTCAGAGCTGTAACTATTAACGCACATGAGCCCTTGTTTCTCCAACTTAGACTGTGGAGATGTAGGAAAAAATATGTTCTGTTATGAAACTCTCCCCTCCAACGATTCTTCAAGGGAAACAGTGGGTACCAAAGAAAGCTAACCAGGGCCTGTGCATGGATTTTTGCCACCCTTGGCAAAGTGACATTTTGCACCTATTCATCTCCTGTACTGTTTGCTAATTTTACGATTATATAGATGGCCTTCTGCTCCTCTAGACTTAATGCAGCAACCTGCTCTTGCCTTGTTCTTGAAACTGCCCCTGGAAGATGAGACCTTTTTCACGCTGAGCCTCCACTCCATATAGTGCCCTCCAATATGGATGTGCAGTAGTGGTGATGTAGCTCTTGGCTCAATCTGTTGTCAGGTAAGTGTCCCCCTCCTCTCACCTCTTCCTGAATGTCATTCTGCTATCATTCTGACACACCATCTGTTTTCTGCAGCGCTGCCTAATAGCCATGTGAGAAAAGAAAATACCACACATTTCTTCTCTGTTTGATTTCACAAATAGACGAGCACAGGTGATATCTAAAGCAGATTGCCTGATAGGTGTACTCGTTGGTCTTACCATCAAATAAAACCTGTTTCTATTTTCAGTGCTTGCATGTGTTTCCGGTTTATAGCGCTGTATATAACAAGTGGTCATCATTACCCAACTCACTTAGCTGAAAAGTCAGTTGGCCCTGCCACTCTCAAACCTGTGATTAGGAGGTTAATAATAATAATGATGATGCTAAATAGTTTTATATAGTGCATAATGCCAGAGGTTTGCAGTTAAAGATGCTGTAATAACACGTGTTACCCAATTTAACGCTACTCATTTTATCTATGTTGGATGGATGCAAGGCTGAGCTGGCCCTGCTGAAATTCAACCTGGACGCATTTGCACGTGAAACTGCATGCTTCAAACAGACCACTATGCATTTCTCTGTGTATTTGCATGTTTCTGCTCAAGCAAGCGTTATTGCAGTTTAGGAGTCCTTTCTTTTTCACAGATGGCGATTGTGGAAGAGGAATAGGTGGTAATAGGAGGGGCCATCTCTGACTAGATGAGGGGGAGGAGCGGTCACCTACCACACTTGCACTCACAAAGACTTTGCCTGATCACTCTCACAAAAGGTTTGACACTGGTCTTTTGTTGCCCCAGACAATCTGGGGCCAGGGCAGTGAGGCAGGAAATTCCAGGCACCTCTGGGCTAGGGGTGGAAACCTACACAGTAATATCAGCAGGTAACATAAAACCTACTGAACAGACATTCTGACTAGGGTTCATTGTGTAGAGAGACTAGAATCATGCTTAAATAAGACCATTTCTCAGGAAGTACACTAATAATAAAATCACTAGTTTTCCGAGCCCTTGGAAAGAAAGTGCGATTTTGTTTTGTTTTTGCAAGTTGATCTAAGTCACTAGTGGTGAATGGCCATCCCAAACACACCAGCCTTAAACACTTGACGCAATCACATTGTCGATGAGGTGGGTCAGGCATGGGTCAGCATCATTATTAAAGAAATGGGACTGCCCCCAGCAAGATCCCCCCGATCTCAGGTCTCATAAGGTAAACAAGGCAATAACAGCTTGAGAATGCAGAGAAGAAATGGCCAGGGACAACAGTAACCCTACTCTGCGCGGCCAGATGCAATGAGGCAGGTGTCTGCCCTCTTTTATCTGACATAAATGTTTATGCTTGTTTATTTACCTCACTCAATAGCTATCCAATGCTGAGGTGTTTAATACGTTTACAGTTTTATGAGCAACCCGCTCGCTGCCGGCTGAGCAGTGAATTAATTCAAAATCCTGATGAATACAGGCCCCAGCTAGGCCCGCAGGACACAAGGGTTCGCTCTCCTGCAATGGAATCTATAAGGAAGTTGGCACGGAAACTGCAAAGTACAAAGACAAAGTTTATTAACCCTTAAGGGTGGTCCTACAATCCATACAACACCCTTCAGTATTGCATAGCACAAAGAACTTGCGTACACGGTCCCCTTTTATACACAACAGAGGGGTTCGTAAGTGGGTGGATACAACATGAGGCAAGGAATGTTACCTTTTATGGACATTTTCGATACAAGATCAATATGTGGGCGGAGCTGACATACTCCTTGAGCCCGCGAAAACATGGTCAAGCAAGGACTAACTGATAACAGATGTGGTCAAGCCTGGGCATGCGCCAGGCGGACAAAGGAACTATTTATAGACTGTTACTAGGCAGATTACAAGAGCAACTAACACGAAGATAGGACTCTTCTCGTGTTGAGCACGTGGAGAAATGACAATACAAAATGGAGTCCAGACTTTAGTCAACATAACGAAAGAGACATGTTCTAAGGAAGGAGAATTCATGTCTGTAGTAAATGCTTAATCACATCGTGGTTTCAATTTACAACAGACGACCCTTTCAGCATTTACTGAAGACATCCGGTGTGTTAGGATAATCATCGTATATGTCAATTGTCATCATTTCTTCTACTTCTTCAGCTAAACGTTTCTGATAAGTGACATTGGCAATAGCTTTCTTATCGGGAATACAGAATGATACACATAAGGAACAGAGCAAGGGACCACATTGGACACAGATGCAACAAGAAAACAGAACTGCCACAATTATACAGAGACCAGTTAAAACCTTCCAACCCCAAGCAGTGATCAATGCCCAAAACCATCCAGAAAAGGACCAAGTGCCGTTTTCTGTATGGATTTCAGCTGCAATTTTATGCAACCTGTTGATAGCATTATAGACTGACGGCGTGTGGTCAGGGATAAACACACAGCAACTACTTCCGATAATTTTACAAGCTCCACCTCGGTCAGCTAACATAACATCTAACACCATACGATTCTGCAATGCAACAATTCTAGTAATCTGCAATTCTTCCGTAAGATTCCCAAGAGCAGCAGCGGTTTGGTTTGTCACAGCCTCTACCACTCTTGTTAACCTTCGAACTTTCCTACTATTTAGGGCAGCTCCAACGAAGAAAAACAATCCTAAATTAAAATCAATATACTGCTGCAGACTGGTGTCAGTCTGATCCACATCATCAATTGATAGAGTACGTTTATACCTATTTACAGTCACATTATTTAACAACTTCAAATCCTTATGATAGGATGCAGGTGCCAAAAATACAGGAGGCAATAGAAATGCTACATAACATACTCCAGACCAACCGGCTGGCAAACGGTAATAACCTTTATTTCCACATACGAAGTATGTATTATGGGATGCTAAGAAAGTACTGTTATTCAACCCGTCGATGTTTAATATGGTAATGCAATCACTAACACCAACAGGAATATAACCCACACATGGACACACAGGTTCGCTTGAGCTTGTGCCACTTGAATCACAAATCTGTCCTTTCCCACAGTGTCTCTGGTGTTCGTAAAAATATAAGGAATCGATTCATTGTCTGGTCGATACTCTTCCCATTCCCAAATTGTCCCATTCGCTTGCGGATATCCATCTTTATCCTGATGACATTCTTTATTGAGTCTGAAGAGCAATCGTCCCACTGTGGGTTTCCGAGTGGCAAAAAGCAAAGTGTACCATGCTCTACAAGAGCCATTATGAGAGAAAGGAAGAGGTATGAATGGCGTTCCTCCTTTCTTCTGATGAGCTGGCATCATACCACATATCCAACAGTTCGTAGCATTCGTGGCAACGTGGGTATGATGCAACATCTGGATGAAAGTGTTATTCAAATAAGGGGTGCCGCTGTTGTAGCGGGAAGAATTGTGGACAGTGTTTTTGGCCGTTCCAGGGGCACTATCAGCAGCGGAGCCCTTTCCAAGACTTTCTGCGTGGCCTGGGAGCATTTCGGCTCGGTCACCTCGGCTGGGGGAGTGCTTCAGACGCCACCTGCATAGGGAGCGGGACTGCGAGGTCCAGAAGTGCTTGCGCCGTCCACCGCGCGCACCTGGCTCCTCTTCCCGCCCCCTTCTCTCCTCCTCTACTTTAACCCCGCCTTGAACGCGTACGCGGGACGCGGGCGGACGAGGAAGCGGGCGAAGACCGGGCAAAGAGCGGGCCGTTTTAGGCCGTTAGAGGCCGGCAGAGACCGGACCGGGCCCCCCCTCTAACTTTGTCCCTGTCTCAAGGCTCTTCTCCATACTCCATCAGCCTGCGGCTTTGACTGTTCCTCTCGCCATGGCTACTAGAGTATCCAGGAGTAAGGCTGCCCAACAGTGCTCTAGCACACTGGAAAAATTCTTTCCGAAGACCAGTGCTGCGGCTAGCAAAGGTCGCACAGTATCAGACACTCTCCTTGAGGTAAACTTAGAAAACGCGTCAGTTTCAGTGGACCCCTCGGACTCTTCTTCCATCGATGTTAGTACTCCAATACCCCTTGACGTCACCCATCTATCTCTCATGGATAGCATTGATCAGACAATCGAGTCAGTCCTCCAACAACTTAGGACCCCGTCTAATCTACTGAGGGATAGCGAGTCTCTGCGTCCCTCGGGGGTGGTGGAGACCACTCCGTATATGAACTGTGCGGAAATGTCTAAGGCGCAGGATGAAGGGCAAGTTGCAGCGCCAACAGATCCCGTAGGCAGTAGAGCGGACCATCCTCCGAAAAGGAAAAGGTCAAGGAAGCTTAGAGGGGCAAAAAGGGCCAAAGTGGATAAAACCAACCCAACATTAGATGTTAGCTCAGACATTTCGGCTTCTCCCGTGGTTACTTCCCCGGGAATTGGGTCTGATCAACCAGACTCGCCATTAGCCACAGTGGTACCTGGGTGTTCCGGGCCGTTCATATTTGGTGGAAATCCTCCTAATGCGGCAGAGGCTCTAATTGGCTCTTTTAGGGACATCCTTAGGAGCCTGTTGGAGCCCCTGTCTGTAAAATTGGACTCCATAGCTGCTAGACTCAGGGCTATAGAAAACGCACATAACAGGAATAGTCCTAGCAGGGGGTTGGGTCCAAGTGCACAGACGGCTCCCCGGGAATCTGTAGGGAATAGACCATCTACTGCTGGAACAAGCATACAGGCCCCGGCTGGGGCACAACACAGTGTTACAGGTAGTCATGCTCCCCCACTGCCCTCTTCACAAATGTCTAGGCCCCCTGTCCCTGCACCTAGAAGATCTAAGCAACCAACACTACCCCTTCCAACGAGTGGGGGGCGAGTTAACAATGAACATACTGGTCGCCCCACTAGCCCCAACACTAGGCGCAGGGCGGTCAATCTGCCCCCTGAGGCTGTGCCCCACACAGCGATTATGGTGGGAGTTCCTGAGCTCACTGGCGACACCAGAGAGCCACAGGACTCACTCCGTAATAAGGTAATTAGCTGGCTTAATATTAACAGGCCCCTCCCCTCTAACATCAAAGGTGATGTGTTGATGGTCAGAAGGATCCCATGGATCGGAATCACCCCCAAAAACAGGGTAGGGGACTGTATCATAATTAGTTTTAAAAGCCCACTGGTTGCCCCTTACATTTGTAACTGGCTGGTAAGGCCGGATAAGTCCAACATAGAATTAGTGTCCCTCTCACACTTCTACCCAAATGTTTCCAACTTAGTAGTGGGGAGGGAACAGAGTTGGACCAGAGTGGGCTTCGCCGTAGATGGCTCACGGTACAGACCCAAGCACAACACACTGCCCGCCCATGGCAATTTTGTCCATCAGAATAGATTCTCCTGCCTGGACCAAGTAGATTGACCAATAAGGGGGGTCACTCCACAACACCCAGTAAATTCTGCCTATGGGTCTACACTCAGGGGGGAAGGTACATCTGTTCCCGTAAATGAAAAAAGGTCCCTGGCCCCTGCAAATGAGGGGGGGACCGCCCTGGGAAGCATCCAAGTTTTAGATGAGGATCCACCAAACACACCAACTGTTCTTACAACGCAATTGGTGGAGCTTGTTGAATTACCCACCCAGTCGCCCATTACTACTGGTTTGGGTGACTTGGGTAATTTTGCACATGACATCCCGTCTGCACCAAGTGAAGCAGGTCCGCAATTTCAAGGTCCAGGCCTGACTATCCTTTCCTGGAATGTAGCTGGCATTTTAAGTAAGGTGGATACCCCGGAGTGGGAAACTTTGGTCAGTAAAAGTGACATCCTCCTCTTCCAGGAGACATGGGCTAGGGCACCACAGCTTAGGAGGGGATATGACATTTTTGAAATCCCGGCAAAGTCGAATGGGAGGGGGAGACCCTCGGGAGGTTTAGCAATCTGGGTGGCGAGCCACATTGGGTGTCAGGTGGAAAGAATGGATACACTTTCACAGGACATTCAGTGTGTGCTCCTCAGATGGCCTGGCAAAAGTACATGGGCTATTGTTAACGTCTACTCTCGACCAGTCGCTGTGGGCAAGGAATCCCCAACCCTAGTTGATCTTTCATCTTTCATCTTTTCTAGGGCAACTGCCAGGTGACTTGAAAATAGTGATGGGAGGAGATTTCAACTGCCACTTTGAACCCCTGGAAGGTCTAATGGAGGGTGCCTTTACTGCCGAAGATGACCCACCTTCCTCCTCACCTCACCCCAAAGCTTGGTCTCCGTTGGCAGTACAACTTACCTCTCTCACTCTGAACTTTGCACTGAGGGCGTGTAACGGACGCACCCCCTCTGACACTCCTTCGGTGTGTACTTTCAACAAAAAGGGCCATGAGTCAAGGTTGGACTACATTTTTATAGATATTTCCCTGTGGCCCAAAGTTCAAGATTTTAGAGTGATTCCGAGGACAGACAGTGACCACAATTCCCTTTTGTTGGAGATCCAGCACCCAGCCCCTGCTATAGGGCTGCTAACTACCGATTCTGGAGTCGACCAGGGAGACATACTACTCACTACAAGCAGGCGCCGGGCGAAATGGGGGAAGCTAGTTGATAAAGAAGAAGCTATAAAAAACCTCTATGGCATAGCACTCCCCAGGTTCCAGGAGGTGGATGCTCTCATCAATCAACCAAGACCCTCTGACTACAATGAGAGACTATTTGGCATTCACCAGGCCTTAGTGAGGGACCTTGCAGATGTCTTCAATCCGGCCCTGCCCACTAGAAGGAAAAAGACTCGCGCTCCGACTTGGTACACCTCCACCTGCAGGAAAACTAAGTCTGAGCTTCTTTCCGCAATTAAAGAGGGTAGCGATAAGGTGAAGATTGCAGCCCTTAGGAGGGGGTACAAGTTAGCACTGGCCAACGCAAGGGCAGAGTGGGATTGGAACCACTGGCATGAACTGACTGAAGCCCTCAAATCCAAAGACTCTAGGAAATTTTGGGCTCTGGTAAACAATGGAACAGGGGATCTGCTATCCGCAGTAGAACCCAATATTGCCCCCTCTATTTGGGAGGCCCACTTTGGGACACTATATCAAGAAACCACTCTCTGGCCGGAAGGGATGGTGGCGGAGTCCCCCTGCCTTCCAGATGTGGCCTTGGAATTTTCCTTGGGGGAGGTGAAGCTAGCACTGGAGCGCCTAGCGCTGGGGAAGGCACCGGGGTTGGATAAGCTACCCGGTGATTTGTTCAGATACCACCCTGACATCTGGGCCCCGTACTTTCTTGTTCTTTTTAATGCTATTTTGGGAGGTATGGCGGTCCCGTCCTCTTGGCTAGGGGCTGAAATAGTTCCGATTTACAAGAAAGGGTCCCCTTTGAGTCCGGCAAACTACAGGCCTATTAGCCTGATAGATGTTCCCCAAAAGCTTTTTGCGCGCCTTATTTTGAACCATCTATTAGACTGGGTGGAGGAAAATGACATCATGAGTCCCCTGCAGGCTGGCTTCAGGAAAAACACGTCGACCATGGACCAGATCTTCCGCCTCGTTCTCCTCTACTGGAAGACGGTGAGGATCGAGGGGGGGAGATTGTACATGGTCTTCGTGGATCTGAGGTCAGCCTTTGACCTAGTCCCGCGCAGGAAACTTTGGGGGGTGCTGGAAAAGTTAGGAATTCCCCCCCAGCTACTTAACATCTTAGCCAGGCTGCATGAGAACAACTATGCTCAAGTCAGGTGTGGGAAAGATGGCAAACTTTCATCCAGGTTTCCTGTCCGTCGAGGTGTGAGGCAGGGTTGTGTCTTGGCACCGATCCTGTTTTGCTTATTCATTAATAACGTCATCTCACACCTGGAAAACGTCAAGGACAACGACGCCCCCTGTTTGGCAGGTAGGAAGGTACCGGCAATCATGTTTGCCGACGACACCCTCCTCCTTTCAAAATCCCCCATGGGGATCCAGAGGATCCTGGATGGATTTGGTCTTTTCTGTCACCAGCATGGGTTGGAGGTGAACACAGAAAAGACCAAGTTCATGATCTTCAACCCACCAACCAAAACTAGGCCCAATCCCACCCTGGGGACCGCCAGCCTTGAGAGGGTGTCCACCTTCATATATCTGGGGGTAACACTGCAGGAAAATTTAGCATGGGACCGACAGATAGTACGATCTAAGGCCAAATTATCCCAACTGTCGGGTGCAATCCTGAAAGTGGCTAATACTTCTTCCTTCAAGCCCATAAGCCCGGCCCTTGAAACTTACAAGACCCAGGCCAAGGCTGCGGCCATGTATGGCAGTGAGCTATGGGGATACAAAGCGGTGAAGGGCTTATCAACAGTGGAAAATAGTTTTTTAAGGCGCCTTCTAGCCCTTCCAAGTGCCACGCCACTTCAGCCTCTGAGAATGGACATGGGTCTCCCCCCTATTGCAGAGGAGCTTGTGTCAAAGCCAGTGAAGTTCTGGCACAGGCTCTGGTCTACGGACGAACTTCATCATTATAGGGAGGATCTCACCCATGTCATGAGTTTAAACTGCAGTGGCAAAATCCCCTGGCTCACCTTTGTGGAAAATGAACTGTCTGCCATCAATCTCCGTGTCCTGTGGGAGGACCCCGCGCGAGGCTGCCAAACAATCTCGCGCAAAGCCCTGGCACAAATCTACAAAGCCAGGTCCCTTGCTCACTTGATGGACGCTCAAAATAGCGGCACCCTAACTTTGCGATTTTTAGAATCCAAAAATTCTTATGTTTTTGAACCTTTTATGGATTTTATTGTTCCCAGCCTGGCGAGGAAACTGTATGTTCAATGGAGGCTTAGCACACTACCTATTAATTCATACACCTGCAAGTGGACAAATGGGGGCGATAAAACATGTCCCTGCTGTAACAACCATGTGGAAGATGACCCCCACATCTTGTTTGTGTGCCCTGCATACCAAAGGCCCAGAAAATACTGGATAGCACCGCTCTGTAAGAACCTGGGGTTCAGAGAGTATGCACAGGCATACAGGATTTTGAAAACTAGCACCCTGGGCCACATTGTGTTCGCTGTTTCCAAATTTCTTATGGCCATATGGTTGATCAGAAAGAAAAAATCCTCTGAAGCCCCTTGAACTTTCTAATGCAATTTTAAATCACTCCTCGCTGGGAGAGCGGACTCTATTTAAATGTGTTTTAAAATAATGTTTTAATGTTTGTAATGTTTGCATTGCATCTTTTATGGTCTATATGGCCGAAATAAAGAATTGGAATTGAATTGACAAATAAGACTGACGATGCTTCAATTCTTGATACGGAAGGGTATAGAAGTAGTGCTCCTCAGGCACTGGAGTGGTCAACACAAGTAACTCTCGAGCAGGAGTCACATCCTCCACAAACCATGTGGCTATCCCAACAATAGCTACTGTGAGCATAAAACCTGTTGCACAAAGGATCTTCTTTTTCTCCATGTCAGAATAAAGAATCAATATCTTCCTGAAACTAAAAGGTTTGTCAGAACTCTTCCCCTTAGGCAGCGGTCGATTTCTTCACCAACGGGCCAAGACGGGTGTCGCTACACTAATGCAGGGCTGATCCCCCCCCTTGCCTCATTGGCTCTCCGTTTCACTAACCCAAGGGCCGTTCTGACAACATGTCCTGATACTGAAGGATTCACTTCCTTGGCCTGAGATGATATCGCTTTCCTCCAGGAGTCGCGTGGTCCGGAAAGAGCTCCTCAGTGTCGTTCGGTTCCCCAGCACTGCCTTTCTCTGCAGCCAGAATTTCTCGTTGATCGGTCAATACAGCAGACTCCACCAATCCGGGCGGTACTTTGCGGCAGTGCAGGGAATGGATCCAATTCTTTCTGTTGGAAACTCGCACAGCCGTCCTCGTTGCAAGTAGGACCTGCTCAGGACCAACCCATCTCGGCTCCAAGCTGTTCGTCCTGTCAAAGATTTTTACCATGACATAGTCGCCAGGCCGGAGACTATGTCCTTCACCGATGGACCGATCAGGGAGAGCCTCCCGGACCTGTTGATGAATAGAAACCAAGTTATCCGTTAGCTGCGCCAGATAATCATTCATCATTACACAAGGTACATCATACACAGTCTTAGGTTTTGGTGGACCCCAAATATTCATTGGGCGTCCAAAGACAATCTCGTACGGTGTAAGACCGGTTCGAGAGTGCGGTACCGATCTAATTGACAATAACGCCAGCGGTAAAGCATCTGGCCAAGTCAAAGACGTCGAAGCTTGGATTTTAGCGATCTTGAGCTTCAGTGTACCATTATACTTCTCGACTAGTCCCGCAGATTGAGGGTGAAACACTGCGTGGAACTTCTGGGTGATGCCCAGACCCTTCAAAACATACTTTATAACATCCGCTATAAAGTGGGGTCCGTTATCACTCCACAGAAGTCTACAAACGCCATATCGAGGGAAGAACTCCTTCAACAGCATCTTGGCGGTAGTCATTGCAGTATTGTCTTTCGTAGGGTATGCCTCAACCCATTTGCTAAAGGCACAAACCACTACTAGAACATACTTCAAATTGTTACAGCGCTCAAGCTGGATGTAATCCATCTGCAAAACCTCAAAGGGTGCAGTAGGTGTTACAAATCCTCCTGCTGGAGTTCGAGTACCCTTTCCTGGGTTGTACCTCAGGCAGATCATACAGGTCTGCACCACTCTCTTTGCCGTGCTAGCAATCTCTGGATGCTCCCAGACTTGGGTAAGCAATTTTACAATTGCAGAAGCTCCGACATGTGCTAGCCCATGTGCCATCTGAACCATAGGTTGTACAAAAGCCGTGGGTAATTTCCATCTATCCATCTGCTTATTTCTCCAGCAACCCTCATCATCCAATTCTCCCTCACTGGACCATTGCTCCCGTTCTTTATCAGAAGCGGTCCTCTGTATTTCTCGCACTTCTTCCTTCGCATCATGCCATCTTTCTACTTGCGACTTCACTACATACATGGCAGTAGCACCGGGCTGCATCGCAGTCTCCCGTGCCACCTGGTCTGCTAACGCATTCCCTTCTCCAACTTTATCGACTACTTTCCTATGGGCGCTACATTTAACGATGGCAATTTTCTTCGGATATGTCAATGCAGTTAAAAGATTATGAACTAACTCCCCATGCATTATTTGTACTCCATGTGACGTTAAAAACCCTCTCTCCTTCCAGAGCAGGCCGAAATCGTGCGCTACTCCGAAGGCATACCGGCTATCTGTATAAACATTCACACACAATCCTGTACTGAGCTCACATGCTCGTGTTAATGCTATCAGTTCCGCTGCTTGAGCTGATTTCTGTGGTATGCGTGCTGTCTCCACTATTGTTTGCAATGTGGTAATTGCATACGCTGCTGAAGTCGTACCATCTGGTAGCTTCAGGCATGACCCGTCCACCCACAGTTCTCCATCTACATCTGGAAAGGGCGTATCCTGGAGATCAATACGACCCTTTGTTTGTTCCTCAGTCACAAGAATACAATCATGTGCTTTCCGTGCTTCAGACTGAGTCTCGGGGTATGGCAACAATATGGCCGGATTTAACGTTACGCACCTCTTTAACGTAATATGAGGAGCCAAAAGCGTCAGCTCATATCCCGTTAAACGGGCACTGGTCAAATGCTGCGTCTTTGTCTGATTAAGCAGGGCATCAACAGCATGGGGGACTAATACCAACAGTTTGTGAGATAACACAATTCCCTCGCTTTGGCGTATTGACACAGCTGTCGCCGCAACCGAGCGAAAACAACCAGGCAATGCTCGGGCAACAGGATCAAGTACAGCCGAAAAATATGCACAAGGGCGCTGCTTGTCGCCGTGCATCTGCACTAAAACTGATAATGCACATCCATCTTTCTCATGCACATACAGCGAAAAAGGTTTGGTATAATCAGGAGTCCCTAACACTAGTGCTGAACAGAGGGCCTGTCGCAATGTCTGGAAGGCAGTGTCACACTCATTCGTCCAAGGAAGCGGAATAGGTGTGTCTTTTGTCAAAAGGGCTAACAATGGCTTAGCTATGTGTGAAAACCCTAGTATCCATTGCCTACAAAACGAAACAAGACCCAAAAATGCACGCACGTCCTTCTGCGTGGACGGCGTCGGCGTGTCCAGAATTACTTGGACACGATCTGGTGTGAGTGCACGCCCCTCCTTAGACAAAAGGTGACCCAGATAAGTCACCTTTGGTCTACAGAACTGTAACTTTTTCCGAGATACTTTGTGATTGTGGGATGCCAAAAAGGAAAGCAAAGACAACGTACTCGTTTCACACAACTCCGGAGTGTCAGCCGCCAGCAAGATGTCATCGACATATTGAATGAGGGCGACACCCTCGGGCAGAACAAAGGAGTCCAATTGTCTTTTCAAAGCTTGACTGTAAATGCTAGGGCTTTCCGTGTAGCCCTGAGGGATTCTACAAAATCGGTAAGACCTATTATTTAAAGTGAAACCAAAAAGGTATCGACTATCGGGATGAATAGGAATTGAAAAGAAGGCATTTTTCAAATCAATAACTGAAAACGTGGTCGCCGTAGGCGGGACCAAAGTAAGCAACGTCGTGATATCAGAAACCACTGGGTACTGAGGTATCACGATCTTGTTCACTTCTCTCAAGTCAATTATAAACCGATAGACTTTAGCATCCGTATCCTTTTTCAAAATGGGTAGAATCGGGCTATTACAGACGTTGTAGGGAACTTCCTCCACTACTCCCACCTTAATCAAATCCTGCACAATCTGTATAAGAGCCTCTTCCCCCTCCTGCGAAATACGATACTGTGGAAGGCGTGGTAACACCGCCCCCTCCTGGACACTAATTTGAACCGGCGGAATCACCATCTGTCCCACATCAGTATCCGAAGTGGCCCACAAAGCACAAGGGAGGGTAGCTAACACAGCATCTTCTGCAACCACACACATCCGTTCAGACCGGGGGTAATTGTCATTTAAGATCACCCGTACTCCAGCAGGGGAGCAGCGGATCGTAGCTCTAAAGTGCTTTAACATATCAAGGCCCATAATGTTGTCCGGCGTGTTCGGGGCAAGCAGAAACGGACAGGGTGCAGAAAAAGAATCAACCTGAAATGTGAGGGGCCGCGAAAGAGGGCTTCGGGAGAGTGTACCATCAAACCCTACCGATGTAACCATTAAGCCAGATGGGGGAGCCCTCGGAACCAATTGTTTAGACAGCGCACTACGAGTCGCTCCTGTATCCACTAGGAACTGATCAGTAGAACCCAAAACCTCAGCTGATACGTAAGGACCCTTCTGATCAACCGGCACCTCAACTGATTCTAACCCCCATCCAACGCATTCCTATGCATGCTGAGAATCATGGTACCCAGAACGGTCAATCCCCGACACTTGATACTGGTTTTGTCGATCGAAAACATTAGGCCTATCTCGTTGCTGCCCGGCAGGGTCAAAACGAGCGTGATCGTTAGAATTCCCTCTAAAATTCGAGAAACCCCCTCTACCTCTCGGGCCACCCTGATTGTGTCCCTGACGTGAAGCATGCAACGCCGGGCAATCTCTGGCCCAGTGTCCCGATTGCTTACAATACGCACATTGATTCCTATTCAAATCAGATCGGCCCGAGGGAGGACCATAAAATCCTCCCCTACCTCTATTGACACCCCGGCGGGGCGGACCATATACTTGCGCTAACATCACCTTCGTTTTTAAATCCTTCGATTTCTTCTCCTCCTGCCCCTTCGCTTCTTGCTCCTGGCGCTCATAGTACTGAGCTATAGTCAGGAGGGCTGTCGGGGTCGCAGTGGACCAAGAACTTTCACTCGCTTTTAGGCGGGCTGCGATCGCCGGTAGTAAATTCGCCACATATTTATCAGCAAAGAGGTGTCGACCCGTATCATCCGTAAGTGACTGACCACTAAAATCATGAAACGTCTCCTCAAAGCGCGTAAAGAAATCTGCAACTGATTCATCAACTTTCTGCTTACACGAGGCTAGC
This sequence comes from Triturus cristatus, assembly GCF_964204655.1. NCBI lineage: Eukaryota > Metazoa > Chordata > Amphibia > Caudata > Salamandridae > Triturus > Triturus cristatus. The sequence goes on along the minus strand of NC_140579.1, from coordinate 1,064,724,543 downwards.
ATATTCCAGTCAATCTTTTTAGGGGGAATGATTGTCTTCAACTTAGTCAGAATAGCAGCAGGGAGATCTAAGATAAGCTGAGGTGGTTTCTGCGCGGGCTTCCTCTCCCTATCCTCATCCTCAAGCTCAGACCACCGAGCCTTAAAAGCGGCAACATCGTCCACCTTCCGCACAGATCGCCACATATCTGGTGGTAAAATAAGCCCAAAGAACAAATCTATATCTGCTAAGGTCATAGTACAAGAATTCAAGGCCCCCTCGACTTCTTCGTAAAAGGCCGCTGGATTCTTGCGGGGATCAGGCAACGCATTCTTTAATGCCATGACGTCAGCCCTGTGCCAGGGAGTATAAACCCAATTATACACAAAATATCCCTTAGCATCGGCGGAGGTAATATCCGAGCTAGTCCCCGCTCCTTTAGGAGGAACATACAAAGGCGCCGCCTCTCGCATTGGCTTAGCATGCACTAGGTCGCTCTTATCTGACTGAGAGGTGGATGAATGGCCATCTCCGGTATGCGAATCCGACTGCTTCTCCTCCTCAGCTTGTTGGCGTGCTTTCTCTTTAAGGTCCCTCACCGCGTCCCGCAACGCAAACAGCCGCCGAACCGCATCAGGCGCCTTAGAGGGAGAGAAAACACCATTACGCAATGCTTTAGCATCTAATGCCACATCGTCAGGCTCAAAGACACTGGAATATTTCCGGAAAGCAGCAATCACTTCCTCAGAAAAGTGGCCCAAAAAATACAACTTCTCTCTATCCTGCCACAACTCCCAGGAATTCAACAACTCAGCAAGGGATAACTTGCCCTTAAGTGCACGATAGGAAACTTGCCGAAGCTCACCCATTCGCTCAGTCGATATCATGGACCGCGTGTCTACCTTACCCGAACCCGATCCAGAATCTTGTGGCCTCGGGGCAGACGCGCCGACATAAGGAGGCGGAGAACGATCTAATAAATAAAAATCATCGTCATGATTATTAAGGACAGGATAAAGTGACTGACGAACAGCATATTGACCCGAGACTTGCAACCTACGCTCTTTCTCTTGCCTCTCCGTCTGTTCTCTTTCCTCCCGACGCTTTGCTTCCTGCGCTCTCACATGATCATTCTTCCGTTGCTCTTTATCAAACAGCGCTTTCTCACGTTTCTCTCGCTCACGCACTTCCTTCACCCATAATCGCACACATTCAAACATGTCTTGACGAGCACGCCGCTTACACATACACTGTTCCACATACTCAATCTTACGCATATCAAACGACCCATACAACGGCCACCGTAACTCAGGATCCTTTCTGGTATATTTCCTCCATACTGTGCTGTACATTATGGAGGAAAGACCATGCTTCACATACATATCCCTATTAGGAGTCCCCTCAGGGGGGGCTGGAGCAGATTCCTCGAGATTTAACCGGTTTCCAAAGCAGCAGCACCACTTACGGAGTGCGCTAAGAGCAGGCATGCTCAAAAACAATGCAAAATATGCAGTATTATCAAAAATGGCACTTAAACGTTGTGCCGTTCAAAGTTACACAGTTCCGGAGAAATATCTCCACATTACCTGCCTATATGTGTTGCAACGCATATATTCTCACAATAATCAATACAAGATATGACCGGTCATCACAAATCAAACTCAAATAGCCAAACCAGGCTTCAAAAAAACTCGGAGCAAGTACCGTACAACGGTTCTTACCAATCAAGAGTCCAGATTCCAACTGCCAAGCTCCAAAATTCGCCCAAACGGCTGTCACGGCAGAACCGACAGAAGAGGTCTCAGTCGAGGACCGGCGCCACCCAGATGGTCAGGTCGGAAGGGAAGGAAGAAAAACCTCGGGATGCCAGGACTAAAGTGCCTCTGGCAGTGATCACATCCCCGGCCAAATTCCTCACCTTCGTCGCGACCAATCCTTCGAGCATCCGAGTCGCCGATGAGCCCCACGTGACGGGCGCCAATTGATGAATACAGGCCCCAGCTAGGCCCGCAGGACACAAGGGTTCGCTCTCCTGCAATGGAATCTATCAGGAAGTTGGCACGGAAACTGCAAAGTACAAAGACAAAGTTTATTAACCCTTAAGGGTGGTCCTACAATCCATACAACACCCTTCAGTATTGCATAGAGTAGCACAAAGAACTTGCGTACACGGTCCCCTTTTATACACAACAGAGGGGTTCGTAAGTGGGTGGATACAACATGAGGCAAGGAATGTTACCTTTTATGGACATTTTCGATACAAGATCAATATGTGGGCGGAGCTGACATACTCCTTGAGCCCGCGAAAACATGGTCAAGCAAGGACTAACTGATAACAGATGTGGTCAAGCCTGGGCATGCGCCAGGCGGACAAAGGAACTATTTATAGACTGTTACTAGGCAGATTACAAGAGCAACTAACACGAAGATAGGACTCTTCTCGTGTTGAGCACGTGGAGACATGACAATACAAAATGGAGTCCAGACTTTAGTCAACATAACGAAAGAGACATGTTCTAAGGAAGGAGAATTCATGTCTTTAGTAAATGCTTAATCACATCGTGGTTTCAATTTACAACAATCCCAGGAACCACATACACATGCAAGGGTGCATAGTTTAGACCCCTGGAATCAGAACTCCTCTGACAAATGTGCCAGGCTGTGTTTAGATGAACATGGTTTGGGTCCCACCCTCCACAGATGTGCAGAGCCCTAGCACCATTTGCAACCCAATCAGCACCCCACATTGTTCAAGCCCCCTAAAAATCATCAACACAAATATCACTGGGGAATCACTCTGCATTTTTTCATTGAGATATTCGGACAAGTCTTTACATATTATTATAAAGTTTTGTAAATTTGTGCGCAATGAAAGGCCTCCTTTCTTTGTAATTATGTTTTATCATTTTAAAATTTTGTAACACAATCCACACAAATACACTCCACACAATGCAACACAATTACCCTCAGTGCCACACACTTCCACGACACACAATACAAAAATACATATTTTCATTCCACACCACATAATTCAACAACAAACCATATATTTCAACTCAGCAACGTAATTACACAACACATCACATACATCCAAACGATGCCCCAGAATTCCACATTATGCCACAAAATTAAACACTACACCACATAATTAAAATCCACAACATCTCACCTCACAACACAAAATGCCATTCCGCATAATTACACTCTTTGACACACAATTACACTCCACGTAATTTCAGTACACTTAATACCACATAATAACTATCCACATATTTTAACTGCCCACCATTCCACTACAAAACTCCACTCCACACCACACAATTCCACCACATGCAATTTGACAACTAACAATTCCAATCCAAACCACATAATTCCACTCCACACCACATAAATCAAATCCACGATAATCCAAAACACAAGGATAAAAGACATTCTCGTTTACAGCACCAATACCTCTAACTCTAACAAATGTGAGACCAATTTGCATTGCAAATGCTTGTATTATTTTCATTCTGCTGCATTCCAGCCATGCTCCTACACATTACTTAAAGACTTAGACAAATAAGTCTCTCATAGGCAAACATATTGGCTTTGCTAATGCTTGTTTTAATTGGCACAATCACAGAAATATAATGCAGGCTGGTGATATGCCAGTAAGGTGGCAGCCTTATTATTGTATGTATATAATTAAAAAATTACAGTTATTGCACTTACACCTCCACCTTTCTGTTGTTGCTTGAAATTTCCCAAAACCCTCCCGTCATTGCTTTCAGACCGCCGACCTTCCCCTTCCGCCTCGCTAGAAAAAACGCATTGGTAGACCTTTGGAAATGCTGTTCATTTATTATTTTATTTTTTTGCAGCTTTATATAGGGCCAATTCAATACAAAGGTATTGGACTACTTGCCAAGAGCACCAGTTACATTGCCTCTTCCACCTAAAAGGGCCTGTAAAGTGGCTAGTGGTGGCAGCTTTATAACGCTTTTTTAAATCACATGCCTTATCCACCCCTCTACACCCCCGCCCCGCTAACTACCCCACTAGATTTCCTTTGACAATGCTGCTTTACTTAAATCTCAGCCTTGCTGCGCATGGGCAGAACACACTTCTTAGAATGACACTTCAGCAAAGAGCCCACAGCGTGCTTGGGGTAAAAAAAATACAAGAGGCAGGGTACTAAACAGCAGAGACAGTGTGACTGACTCGAGACGGGGCACTGAAGTTCCTTGACGCTGCGGTCTATTGTTAATTGATAGCAGTTGTGCGGTACAGACCAGTCAGTGCCTGTTTAATTCCCTGTAAGCAACCAAATGTTGGTCTTTTGCTACCTCCTCCTGTCTACCTTATGCAGATATCTTGGCTAGTGGGAAAGAAATTTGAAAGGCTATATCTGAAAGTACTACCAGCATGACCACAACCACGTTAGCGAACCGCATAGGACCATTTTTGGTGCTGAGCATCCCATTTGACCAAAGACACAGTCAGTATTTGTTGTATAATTGCAGCTTTGTTTTACTATTGTTCTTTCTGTGAGTGGTGCATGGCAGGTTTCAACACAATGTGGTGCAGTGGATTGATTGTTGTGTGCTAATTACTAGCACAGTATCTATCTTAAAAACCTGGTCATTAAAAAACAAGATGTCTGATTGCTACAAAAGAAATGCACTTCCCTTCAAACTTCACCACACGGAAGTGCCCCACTCTGGTCATGCGATATCAGCGCTGTAACCTTCCTTCTCATTGTATTTTGTACATGTCATGCAGTACTGTCCCTAGAAAGATAGCATTACATTCACTTTCCTGTGTGACGTCTGTTCACACTTGTCAGTTCTCCAGTGTGACAGCACTGCTGGCAGTTAACTCGTTAAATTATTGTTCTCGGTTTCCTTGTCCATATTAATGTGCCATTTAACATGTTACATTACTGTTGTCGGTTTTTAGGTCTCGCCTACGCAGTGCGCATGCGCTGCTTAGGAGGGCACCTCTTGGAATCGATCAGCATTTTGGCCAAAAACATGCATGTTTTGCATTGTTTTGTATTTCAACGTGTGCATGTTTGGCATTTCCCTTGCGGGAGCGAGCAGCGGGCTATCTGTTAGCAATTATCGTGCCTTGCTGCTCGCTCCCGCAAGGGAAACGCCAGACATTGCTTCTCTCTCGCTCGGCTTTGCCATTGTACTTGGCAGACTACCCAGTGCAGCGTCAGTCATCACTTAATATACAAACAATAAAGCGCCTTGGAAGTTTAAAGCACTTTATTATGCTCAGCTCAGCTCTGATGTCTGCCGCAGTTTCCCCTGTAGTAAAGGTAGAGCCCGTTGCAAAACTCGGCTGAAGGCTTCCCTGGAATTAATTGGTGAATTCCAAAGTTTTCTTAAGGTCACCGGGGGCATGTAATTTTCACACGGCGTTGTCCTATGCCGGTGTCCCCTAGGATTAATGGTTGACGCGTTGCTGAGAATGGCCTGAAATACGAGTGGGAGAAGATCAGCGCCCACAGCTGGGAAAGAGGGCTGGGCTACTCAGTGACTAGAAATCAAAAGAGGTCTTACAAGCACTTTACTTAACGGAGAAACCTTTGTGGTTAAATCAGTAAACAAGAGTAATTCTGTAAATTAACCTCCAAAGTGTTTTTCTTTTAACCCCACTGTAGCCCTTGTTCTGTTCAATGGCGTACTATTATTCTAGTGGGTTTCTAACGTACTTTACCTCAGTTCTCATACAAAGGCACAATTAACTCCCAACTTCAGTCACTCGTTTGTATCATGGCCGCAGCAGTCACTCATCTGTTGGGCAGACTGCACGGGTGGCGCAAGCGTCTGTTCTATAAATCCTAAGTAAAGGATGCCAGGGCGGCACTCTGGTAGGTATTTATCTGCCAAAACTCAGCTTGCCACAGACAAAAACGTTATGCAGTTGTGGGGGAAGGGGGTGATGTTGGGAACACAAAATATTACCCAGTTAGCTAGCTAAACGTCGTTCCATCTACACGTGTCAACAAAACAGTACAATAAAACCTATCTCTGTTCCCAAAAGCAACTGCTGTGCTAGTTTAAGTCGAGGCGCCCTCCTGCCGCTTGCTGCTTATATGCATTTCAAAGGCAAGTTGGTGTTTTTCACAGAGATAACAAAACAATCTACATTCAGGCTGCGTTTTTAGTCACGGTTTTTAGAGTTCAATATTTCCTAACTTAAATACGTTAAACAATTCTGGGACTGTCACCGCTCACCCTCACAGTCCCACCCCTCGCACCCTCACAGCCCCCACCACTCCGTGACCGCGCACCCTCACAGCCCCACCCCCTGCATTAAACTACTGCTTTCCCATCCTCCTCTCATGCTCTCTTCCTCTTAGCCCCCCTCACAGTGTCACCCCTGCATCACCACGAACCGACTGCCCACCGACACTCCGGCCCTGCATTCCACCAGCCTCAAATCCTCACTGTGTGCAGCCTCTCCGCCCCTTTGACCTCACATCTCCCACTCCTCCATCACTCACCCTCTACCTCACCCCACCAGCTGTCTCACCCCACCCTGTCTTACCTCCCAGCCTCGCATCCCTCACCCTCTCACCTCACCCTCACAGTTTTATCGCTCACCTGTCACGCGCCTGCATGCTTTCACCCACCACTCTCCCCTCATAGTCTTGCTTCCTTCCGATCATATCTCTCACCCCTGCATCACCTCGCCCCCTGCCTCACCCTACCCTCATTTCACCACCCTCACAGTGTCACTCTGCATCATCCCTGCCAATCCTATCTCGCCCTTTCTTAATCCCTCTCTGTCTCACCCCACCCTCATACCCTTCCGCAGACTTCCAGCGCCTGACCCCATTCATGCTGAAGGTTGGCAGTGTTAGCTGCATCTCGTGATTAACCTCTTCAAGCCCTTGTCCTGCCTGTGGGTGCTGCTAGGAGCCATGCCTGTCCTCCTCCTGCCTTAAACATCTGACCCAGTACTCGGCACCACTGCCCTGCACCTACCCATGGGGGGCACGGGCACCCCAATGCCAGAGGAGCCCGCATTTGGGACCTTATAAGTATGTTGTTATGCAGCACAATATCCTTGGTGCACCAACATTAACTGTTGCTTAGTTCAACACTTATAAGGTCCCAAAGGCGAGACCTATTGGCTACGACAATGCTTGTTATGTGTTTCTTCTCTTTCAGTTTTCCTTTTTAACATTAATTCAAATATGTCCTGATGTAATGTCACTGATGTCAGCTGCTGTGCCTGATATCGCTAACTTTTTTTATTGCCTCTGATGACCTCACATTTGACAGCTGGTTTCTTGGGTGACATCAACATTCCCGTATGTAGAATTTTATATCTCTGCTGCCTATTTATTTCCTTGTGTGACATCACTAATGTCAAATCGACCATGTTACATCACCTCTGTCAGTTTCCTCATGTGACACCACTGCTGGTAGTTCATTAATGTGACATCGCTCGCTCTGAGGTGCTCCGTGAGGTGTCATCAATCTGTTCCATATTGTGACACCACCACTCCACGGGACTACGTCTTTCCCTGCTTTCTCACTTGTGTGCAGCATTCGTTTAGAAATGCCCCAATGATCGTTGAAAGTTGCTCTGTCTGCCGCCTCCCCCGCTCATAATTACATGTGCAGCAGGCATACACATCAACGCTCTTTAACTTTTTCTACGGATGCTGAACAATAGCGGCAAGAAACAATGACAAAACTAGTATGTCTGCATTGGCATTCAAAATGCGAGACCTATTGGCTTTTCCACTGCTTGTTCTACTTTTCGGTTTTTTAATCTCTGCCATAAATTCCCTTCTCGGTCATTCTCGCTCCTCATGTGTTTTTTTTTTACAATCTGATACCATTTCTTTTTAAATAAAAAAATAAAAAAATTTCACTCCGACATGCATTTAACGTTCATTTAATTCCTTCTTTTTGCTGCTCCCGGTTTGCTTCCTGTGCAGCTGTGGCTCCGCGATTAAAGAAACATCAGGTTATTTATGGCCTGTGTTCGTTTGGTGGTATCCCGTGAAATCGTGTATACCCGCACTCAGCCCGAGCAGAGATCGACTGCTTCTGTCTGAACCTGACCGGGCTGAGTTTGTTCTCCGAACACTGCCGAAAAGAAGGGGATACACGATCCCAAGGGGATACCAGCTATTACACAACACCTGTTCCTCTACTCACACGGAAGCAATCCAGCGCCTCATGTTCAACACGGCTGTGTTGTTCATTTCCTTACTCTTCATATCGTAAATTCACTCCCGTCTACACTCACGCAGTCACTGCCTTGCTGTGGACATACACAATCCTGATTATTTTTGATATTCAGATACTTGCAATTCGTCGTTGCAGGCCTAGAACTGACACTGAGAGTTCCTCCTTGTTGATTTGATCGTCGTAAGTGCAGCTTCCCTACTCATGGCATTAATTGTGCTCCTTTTTGACCTGCTTAGTAAAACACCCTTCCTTTAGCGGTCTGGGCCTTGAGCTATTGGCACCCACGCTATCCCCAACGCTCTCGCTCTTGAACCCTGGTCCCACCTCTAATTAAGTCACTGAATTGCTTTTGCAACCTAGATGCTTCGCGCTGCATGCTTTTCCAAGCTTACTAAGGGTGCCAGACCAAATAGATCCTTTCCTTGAAGGACTCCTTCTCTTCCTCTATTTTAATTATTTATGGAAGTTTTAACTGAAGTATCATCTTTTTAATCACAACAGTCAGCAATACCCACAACTAGTGGTTATATTATCTATTTTCTAAAGTATATCTTATGTGAAAAAAGCAGGTTTCCCAAATTTACTATAAACCAAATTCAATTAGGCCCCTTACACACATAATCACACATATTTATTTATTTATTGATTTATTTGCAAAGTTGTATATAGCGCTGGCTAGACCCGGAGGTATCAGAGCGCTTTAAATGAGGATCAGCGGTTTACAAGTTACAGGAGCCAAGTATAGACTTAGGAGAAAAACATGAGATTACACAATAATATGAGTAATGAACTCGTAGTATAGCCAAGACCCTGGGAAGAGGAGGGGGAGGGGAGGAAAACAAAGCGGGGAGACGAGGAAAACCGTGTCAGATGTCCGGCTGGGTAGGTACCGGCCGAGGGGGTGAACCGGCGCCAAACTCCTCTAAAGCTGCATAGGACAGCTCCACCGGGCATCGGCCAATGTTCCTTGGGTGCTCCTGTAAGTACAAACAGTTAAGGTATGAGCCCAGTGGGCAGTGTCATAGATCCATCAACGCACCGTTCCCGGTGTTACAAGGAAGTGCCGACCGCCTCGTTCTCCAACTCACCCCCAGAACAAGAGTGGAGAGAGCAGAGATGCAAGGGGCAGTTCCAAAGTCTGTAGAAGTAAGGGACAAACCATCATTCTTGTCCATATTCCTCTTGGCGGGAGTGAAACTGAAGAGGGGTTGTGAATAGAAACCTGAACTTCATCAGAAATTAGTCCTCAATAGGCCCCCATAGTGACATTGCAGATATTGATTCTGGGCACAATTTTTGAGTCAGTCAAGCATGGGCCTGACCATTCCTTACATTAAAAAGTCTCGCCATGCCCCAGGTAAAGAGCGATGATTATGGGTGTTGCAAAGTCATCCTGTGCCCTGGGCACCCCCCAACGTTTTGTTGACTGATGCTGGTGGTAACTGACTGACTGACCCTGGGCTCTGCTTAACCAGTCCCAGGGCCAGTGCTATGCAGAAAGAGACACCTTAGAATACAGTTAAAACACCTACACACACTAGGGTACATAATGATATGGTGGGGTACCCCTGTGATTGGCATGACCTACCCTATAGGCCCCTAGTATATAATAGGGCAGGGGGATTGAAACTACTTAGAAGTCCCTCGTACCCTAGGGCATGGCAGTTTAGAGGCCAGCAGCTCTTTTTGCACTTGCATGTGTGCACTGCTGAAGCCTGAGGTCAGTTTAAAAGCAGCCCTGGGTGCCAGGACTGCTTTAAAAAAGTAAATTGTGCCCAAATTCGACATGGATAACCTACAATGTTTTGGCATATTAGGGACCCCCAGGGTCTCGCCTAGGTATCCCAGGGGTGGGGGTCAGATAGATATATATAAGGTACACTCTTATAAAATGAGTTTAATACGCCCTGGGTTAAGTGAAATTTCACATTTCACTCCCCTCATTCTGGTAAAGTGCTGCTCAAATTCGACTTTGATGCTAGGAGCACTGTGGAGGGAGGATCTGCAATATTTCTACAGATTCAGAACCCCTAAAGTCTCCCCTAGTTGCACATGGGGTGGGGTTCCTGTAGATATAAGACAAGTACTTATAAATATGTTTTTGTAAGTCCTGGTGCTGGAAAAATAGCCCAAGTCATTTTTCCCATTGCAAATCCCCTGTTACATAGGTTAACATGGTAAGAAGTTATTAATTAATAACTCTTGGGGGCCGATTCCAATCCTGTATGTTTGTTTTCCCGTACGACTCGCATCTGTAATTTTCCCCGTACGAATTGTACAAGTCCCGTCCCACCCGTGAAGTACGATTCGTACGGGAAAAATACATACGGATCGTCCATATCCGTACGAATTCGATCGGGAAAAGTTGTACGAGAGGGACCCGGACACTTTTCCGTACGAAGCCTAAAAATACAGTCCGACCGTCCAAGTACGATCCGGACCGGCTTTCCGATTTAGGATTCGTATGGAAAACGTCCCGTACACGGGGAATGACTTCACCGGCTACAAAGCAAACTTTGTATGACTCATATCCCGGGAAAAGTAGTTCCCAGGGTGCGAGTCGTACAGGGGTATGAGTCGTACAGGCCCCCCCCCTGCATATGTACGTACCTCACAACAACATCATCGCGTATGTACGGTGCGTACCCCAACATCGCGTATGTATGCACCTTACAACATCATCGCGTATGTACGGTGCATACCCCAACATCACAACATCATCGCGTATGTACGGTGCTTACCCAAACATCGCATATGTACGCACCTCACAACAACATCATCATCGCGTATGTACGGTGCGTACCCCAACATCGCGTATGTATGCACCCCACAACAACATACTCACGTATGTACACACCTCACAGCATCATCGCGTATGTACGGTGCGTACCCCAACATCGCGTATGTGCGCACCCCACAACAACATCCTCACGTATGTACGCACCTCACAACAACATCATCGCGTATGTACGGTGCGTACCCCAACATCGCGTATGTACGCACCCCACAACAACATCCTCACGTATGTACGCACCTCACAACAACATCATCACGCATGTACAGTGCGTACCCCAACATCGCGTATGTACGCACCCCACAACAACATCCTCACGTATGTACGCACCTCACAACAACATCATCATGTATGTACGCAGCGTACATAGGCAATGTAAAACAGCACAAGGAGGGTCTATTCGACTCGCACAACACCACAAAACACGTCTACAGTGCACAAAACATGGAAATTACTGACCTGGCCACATCCAAACAGGTAAACAGAGGGGCAAACTCACAACCACCCCTTATAACACACCCACCAAAAATTCAAACTGAGGCCCACCCACAAATGGACCAATAAAAAGGGCCCACACACACAAACCATGAGCCTTTGCAACAGACTCACTGCAGCTAGAGAGCACACACCAACAGCTGCACCCATCCACCTTAACATATACACCTTCACACAACCTCCTTCACACATACCCCCTCTTCACATTCAGACCCACAACTTCACATTCACACCCACACACCCACAACCTCACTCCACACCATGCCCACAGACAAGAATCCAAAGTTCACAAGGGAGGAGCTGGAGATCCTTGTCAATGAAGTCATCAGAGTCGAGCCACAGCTGTTTGGAACATTGGTCAGACAGACCAACATAGCTGAAAAATCACGCCTGTGGCAGAGGATCGTCGATAGGGTGAATGCTGTTGCACCCATCAGAAGTACCAGGAATGAATGCCAAGCCAGGTGGTACGATCTGCGGAGGGGGGTCAAGCGAGAAATGAACGACGACTACACCCAGAGCAACATCACTGGAGGGGGTGAGCCCCGCAGACCAGTACATTTCCATCCCTGGGAGGAGAAGGTGATGGCCCTGCTTCCGCCGGTGGGAATACATGGACTTCAAGGACTTCCAGAGCCTGGTGAGTACACAAACAACTAACGTAACATGGGGGTAATGGCATCCACACCCCAACTATACAAAATGCACGCAACTACCCCCAAGCCCTCACCGGCCACAACCACAGTCAAAAACAACTCTAATGCCAATAACATGTGTATGCCCCATTGAGAAAGCAAGGCCATGCTATGTCCCATGCTACACGAAGCACCAACCCAAGAATGGATGTCCCGTATGCTGGGAGGGTGGGTGTCACTAAACGCATCGTTGAACTCCAAATCAGACACAATTGCCGTCATGCCATATGGCCCAGGTACATACCCATGCACCATGCACCATGCGCAATGCACAGGGATTGGGAAAGTACTGACAAGATAGCTGACACTTGGCCCGGGTGTAGGCAGCACAAGGCCCTCCTGTGACCAGTGCAAACACAAACACCAAGACAACAAGGTCAGATATCTAGGAAAGGAACTCGCACTCACTGTCATGGCAGCATGCTCCATGGGGGGACAGCTACATCACCTGGGAGCCCCACTGCCAAATCACACTACACCCACCAGTAGGCCCTGTCACACACACCCCTTACACAAGCAGACACCCCTGGGACAGGCAATGGATTTACACACTGTCACAATGAACATGTAACACACCAACACCAATACATAGCCGAAGAAGCATCCAAGCAAAAAATCTACATGTCAGACTCAGGAGAACATATTAATCCGTCCCCCGCAACATACCCATCCACAAGTGAACATTGAGGAGAATGCTAGGCACATACAACTACCTGGAGGAACAGTGTTAACTTGAATGTGTATGAAACATGGATGTTGCATGAAACAGCATTAACATTGTCTGTCTCTCACACACAGGGCAACGTGATGATTCTCCCCCCAACAATGAGGGTGAAGAATCACAGTCCCAGGCTCGGGAGGAACCTGATCCCACCGGCAGCGATGCCTCTCAACACTCCACGGATGACCCCGACCGACATGGACCCTCTGGTGTCCAAGCCCCTGCAGCACCTGGTTCAGGAACATCTGTGCCAACCACCACCCCCATTCCTGCCACATCCCAGGAGACACCGAGGAGCCCTGCCCGCAGTGAACACCTGAGCCAGTCTGACCAGGAGGGACAAGGTGCGCCGGGCACCCAGGAGGAGGCAGACAACACTGTCACTGCCATCCCTCAGGGGTCCCGTAGACCCGATGTGCCCACAACGGCAGCCCAGGCTCATGTTGGCAGGGGTGGTGGGAGTGGAGGCAGGCGGCGGCGGGAACCTGACCAGCCAGCTGAAGGGACCGGTATATCACACATAGCCAACATCATGGACGCATACTGGCGTGACACCAGGGAGTTCAGCCAGGTAGTGGTGACCCTCACAGAGATTAAGAACCAGCAGGTCGAGCAACACGCCAGTCAACAAGAACACCAAGGACGGATGGAGGCAAGACTGGCTGAGCTCCTGGCGGTGCAAAGGGACATAAGCCATTCACTCCTTCGGATCGCCGACAACATGGGCAACCCTCCCTGTGCCACCAGGTGAAGACCACCACCAGCCACAGGGAGGGAGGAGGAGGAAGATTCGTCCGACGGAGCGTCTCAAGCATCGTCAAGGCCTGTATCTGAGGGTCCCCGGAGGAAGGTGGGTCGTCCACAGAAAAGACCGTGAGAGGCAGCGGACCATCCACATCTCCCAGGTCACCTGGCGTGGCACCTGGCCTCCATGTGCGACAGCATCACCTCATTGACTGACATCATCTGCCACATGGACTTGCTGGTCACAGTCTGACCAATTATGCCAAACACTGTGGCCTGGACTCTGATGACTCCAAATACCAAGGATCCCATCTCCCCCTGTGAACTTTGGATTCTATGGTCCCTGAATTGCACCTTTTTCTGTGCACAAATCACGCCCCAGACCTATAATAAATACATTTATAATTGTAATTTTATGTTGCAGTCATTTAGCATGAGTCCACAACATAAGTGTGGGGATATGTCAAAGTATGCCTGAGTGTGGAACTAACTCCAGCCATCCATACACTTGGATCTGAGTCCGGTCGAGGACACACATGGGTCACAATGTATCACCAAATACAGACATGGAGCCCAATACTCACCCGTGATGGCCTCAAGCTGATGAGGGGGGGCTTGCAATACTGCTCAGACAGACCAATTTGCCAGAGTATCATGAAGGTGTAGAGGTCATGGGTCATGTTGAGGTACCCGAGGAGGGAGTCCCAGGTCTGTTTTTCGAGGTGGAAGAACTATCTCCTGCATGCAGTTGTTCTGTGGATGTGATGAATGGTGGCCAGGGCAAGGTGGGCTGCACGAAGTTGGGCCAACGGGGTGTGGGAAGACAGACGTCCAAGGCCGGTTATGGGTCTGGGGTTGTGGACTGCCTCCTGAGTGTGGTTCAGGAGTCTGAAGGTAATCCTGCAGCAGACAGTGAGCCATTCTAGCTATCTCAGGTGGACGGTGATGTGGCTGGGGCGGGGGATGTTGAAGATGAGGTGTGCGGAGGCACCCTGGATGTGGACAACTACTCCTGCAGTTTTGCTGTTGTTCCTCCGTAGAGGGCGTTGCTGTAGTTGACCCGGCTGGTGTCGTGGACCTGTGGGACGGTCTATCTTGCCTTGGAGTGGATCTATCTGTGGATCATTTGCAGCATGTGGAGGGTGTTGCAGCATGAGGTACAGATGGTGTTGAGTTGCATGGTAAGTGTGAGCGATGAGTCCATGATGAACACCAGCTTGCCTGTGTGGCCACTGGGTGCTGGTGTGGTGCCTAGGCCGGTGGGACACAAGGAGTTGACCCAGCCGCAAGGGGACAATCCTCAGATGATGACCTTAGTCCTGTCCAAGTCCAGCCTCAGGTGGCTGATGGTCAGCCATACGTCAACGGATCTCATGCCTTCTTGAAGGTTGGATCTGGCAATGGCTGGGTCTTTGGTGAGGTTGAGGAGCAGCTGGGTGTCAATGGCATACGAGATGATGATGAGGTTGTGTGCGCATGTGATGGTAGAGAGGGGGGTCATGGAGACATTGAAGATCGTCACGCTGAGAGATTAGCCTTGGGGCATGGGCCACATGACCCCAGTGTACTACATGCTGCAGGGTGGAGGCCGACTCCCTGGGCCTTGCTGGTGAGCTACTTGGTGATTTAATCCTGGGCCCTCCTCTGGATACCAGTGTTGGAGATGTGTGAGCTGACAGTGTGGTAGCACATGGTGTACAATGCCGTTGAGAGGTCAAGGGGGGTGGTCTCACCATTGTTGAGTAGGGCTAAGTTGTCATTGGTGGTGGCAATGATGACGGTTTCAGTGGTGTGATTACTGTGGAAGATGTTCTTGTGCCGGTTGCCTGGAGCTGTTTGCGTGGAGGAAGTTTGTCAGTCGCTCGTTGAGTGTCTTCCTGATGACATTTGCTGGGTAGGGAAGCAGGGTGATGTTCCAGGAGATCCTGCGGTACTGCCATCTGTTGTTGAAGAAGGGCCTGGGTCTCGGAATGCCTCCAGCTCCCATGGAATGTGGCAAAATCAAATGAGACATTCAGGACGCCCTGGACGTGGGCTTCAAGGATGGGGAATGATGTGGTTGAGATGTTGTGTGGGAAGGGGCCTGATGGAGAGCCAGAGTGGATGGTGCACATGAGCGAGGTGGTGTATTTGTTTCTGACGGGAGTCCAGAACCTGAGAGGGGTTTGTCACGCGGATAATAGTGCTGTCTGCCTCTGTGTGCCAAGGCTGTCGTGTATGGCCATGATCTTGTAGTGGTAGAAAGTTGCAAGGGATGTGATCTGCCTTGCAAGGGTGGGGTGTCTTTTGGATGGAGATCTGCTGTCAGTTCACTCACAATGCTGATGAGCTCCTTGATGTTGTGTGTTTTGGTGCCTCGGCCCTATCTGAAGGATCTCCACTTGTCCTTGCTGATGATATGGTGATGGCTGTGTGTGGCGTTTTCCAGGGCTGTAAGGTAAATGAAGGTACTTTGTGTTGCAAGGTTTGCACAAGAGTCCGGCTCGATCTGTATGAGTCCAGTAGGTCTGCCTTGTCCCAGGTGGCTTGATTGTTGTTGTGCTTCACAGGAAAGTCCGTCAATGTGGCAAGATTGTTGGATCAGTAGCTGATCCAGTGTGTGAGGTTGCAGGGTGTGGCGGTGGTGTTGGTTCGAGTGTCCCACACAGCTTGTCTGTGGTGACTTACATCAAGCATCTTTGGGGGATCTGTAGCGGGGTGTGGGCCAGTGTGTTACTTGTCCGAGACGTGGATGCAAATGTTGATGGACCAATGATGGATGGTGGTGTGGTTCTCCTCCAGCAAGAAGTTACTGGCCCCCAGCCACATGTAGCCTGTGGAGGTGAGGGCGTGCGTGCAGATGTACGTGTTGATGGCTTTGCGGAATTGTGGATGTAGGCCTGTAGATCTGTAGATGAGTGTTACTCTGAGGGTTGCCAGGTGTTTGGAGCAAAACCGGATTTGTGACTCAGAGGGTGTACTTGGGAATAAATTGCAATTCATCCTCCGGGATTGTTGTTGTCGTCCCTGCGGGTGATCTTGTATCCGTCTGAGATGGCAATGAAGACGTTGTGTGCTGAGGATGCTTTTGACCAGGTTACTGTCATGAAGGTGATGTGTGGGGCCGTTGTGTTGAG
Organism: Triturus cristatus; assembly: GCF_964204655.1. Lineage (NCBI taxonomy): Eukaryota > Metazoa > Chordata > Amphibia > Caudata > Salamandridae > Triturus > Triturus cristatus. The sequence continues at coordinate 1,064,707,795 of NC_140579.1, read as the reverse complement.
GAGGTAACAGAGTCCAATGGCGTGCTTGTGGACGGAGCGGGTGTGGAGTAGGAGGCACATGACCTGGTTGTTCTGACAGGGTCTGGTAGGCGGTGCAGCGCTGTGTAGGCAGTTGGAGTTACACACTCAGCATGCAAAGGTGTTGTGTGTGCACTTAGGGGTTGCCTGATAGCAGGCTGTTGATTGTCTCGAGGACATTGCTTGGAGGGTGGCTGCAGCATGAGCCTGTTGTGTGACGTGGGTCATGCAAGGATCAGAGGGTCGTGCACTGCGCACGTTGCAGGCGCAGACGGTCCTGCCTTCGGCACGGCGTTAGTGCAACAGTGGCACAGACAAGCTGCTGGCTGCATTTAGAATGGGTGGAGGGGGAAGGGAGGAGCATTTTGTAGGCATGTGGGTTGCCGAATCAGAGCCCTCGGTGGGGCGGTGCCGCAGGTGAGGCAGCAGCAGGCGGAAGGGGTGAGAAACTAGGCAAAAAGTAGCACACAAAGACAAGGAGGTCAGAAAGGCACAGTGCAACAGGTGTATGTAAAGGAAGGAGTGTCAGGTTACTCATGGGTCACTCCGAGAAAATGTATGAAGAATCAACAAAAATGACGGCCACAGGATCAGGCAACAAAATGTGGAGCTGCGCACAGGAGACACACCGTCAGCAGGCGTTGACGTCCCGTCGTGGGGAGCAACCTGCACAAATACATACACAACCAGGTACTTCATGCACAATAGAGATTATTAGCCATGGAGAAATGCATGCATATTGCCAAAGTACACATACACTCATATGCTCAATCTTTGAAAATGATGCCATAGATGACACATGCAAACTGGCAAGAGATATGCAGTGACAGAGATGAGGCACTTTGGATTGTGCAGAACACCTTTATTGCACAAACTCACACAAAGGGAAATGCATCCATACGAACAGACTCACAGGTCAGTTGACAGAACATGTGGGACATACGCTGGACCCCCGTTCACAACACGGATGTTGGAAATCCCAATGAACTGGCACACAAGTCAAGGGGATGAGCCAAACACATCCTGCTGCACACAGAGATGCTGCAAATCACCATAGAGCCAGTTGTTGTGATGTCCCACACTATGTCCACCCGTAGCATCAGCAATGTTTCAGAGGCAAGGTTTACGCACATTGATGCCTTCTTCAGACTCCACACTCCACTACAGATGACTGTCAAGAAGGGTGACTATCATGTCATGGGAGTGATGCTACATGTTATATGCTCCATGGTGAGAAGACATGTATGCATGGTACCACAACATGCACAGAAGCAGTCCCCACACCTTCCCAACCTGTACCACCACCAAAAAGCCTTACTGCAATCCTTACCCAAACTGACATTTCCACATGTCCGTGCATGGAACGCTGATTCAGCACACGTTGCAATCCTCATGAGGAATAGCAGGAGGACAAAGATGACACGAGCAGACAACAGGTGCAAAAACCTGGGAATGACAGACTCACAAGAAGTCACCTAAAACAAATCGCGCCGCACACATAGTCAGTTACGAAACATGAACAATGTTGGACACATGCAAATTTCAAAGAAAGTCTCTCCGCAAAACTGTGTGGCATGACATCATCACTCGAGTGACACATCACTTTGCATTCAGTCAGCTGGACACACACATTGCAACACATGCCACTCAATGAGACAAGCTTGCACACTCATACCCAGTGACTCACCATTATGAGAAGAAGTTGTGTATGAGCTGACTCCGGATATCATCCTCCTCCTCCTCCTCATCACTTGCCTTGTGACCAAGCCCTGGATCCTCCACGGGTGGGTGTTGCTCCTCATCAGGATCAAGGATGAGTGGCACTGCCTTCTCAACGGCCATGTTGTGCAGCATGCAGCACACAATGAAGATTTTGCACACCTTCTCCAGTGCATATGGGAGGGACCCGCCTGTCTTATCAAGGCACCAGAATCGGCTCTTCAGGAGGCCAAGCGTCCTCTCAATCACTCGCCTGGTCTGCCCGTGTGCATTGTTGTACCTGTGATCTGCAGCTGTTCTTGGGTTGCGGAGAGGTGTCATTAGCCATGACATGTTGGGATATCCAGAGTCCCCTACTTGGAAACATCATGTAAATAAGTGGGTCAGGAGATGCCGTAAGAGCCAAAGATACCGCAACACACAGGACCAACAGAGTATACCCACCAACAAGACATGCTCGTTCGTTGTGCAGCCGCAGCATCATTTGTGGTACCCTGCTACGCCTCATGATGTAGGCATTGTGTGCTGATCCTGGAATATGTGCACAGACATGGGAAATCAGCATGTTAGCAAGACACACCACAAGGGCATTTATTGAGTGGTAATGTTTACGGTTGCGATAGGCTTGCTCCTGTGCCTGTGGTGGTACCAAAGCCACATGTGTCCCATCAATGGACCCAATGACATGGGGCATCCCTCCCAGGGCATAGAAATCACCCTTGACATCTGTCAACTCCCCAGGAGTAGGAAATTGGATGAATTCATCAAGGTGCTCCAACATGGCTGCCAAAACATCACGCAGGACACGGCTGAACATTGTCTGTGACATCCCACCAACATCAGCTATGATCAATTGAAACGTACCTGTGGCAAAAAAATGTAGGGCTGCCATCACCTTCATCTTTGGGGTCAGCGCAGTAGGATACCTGTGTCGCGGTTGGAGGTGTGGTGCCAGCCTGTCGGTCAAGTCCTCAATCAACTGTTGAGTGAATCTGTAACGTCGGATGCAGGCACGTTCCCTCATGGCAGCCAAGTCTGGCATTGTTCTTGGGACAGGCGGTGCCCTGCAAGACATTGTTAGGAATCATGAAGATTGAGAGTCTGCCAACATCAATGTCAATGAACATAGCACATGCTAAACTGCTACTACACATCAGGTAACTATGGAGTCTGGTGTGTGCAATACATCCAGAACACATATGCCACCTTGCTGGTACTCCTACGAAAAGCCAGATACACCTGTTGATTGTCAAGTCTACATGACAGGCCCTGAAATGAGCTGGGGGCAAGTCTGAGTGAACAGCCAGAGATATCACCGGAGTGACACACATCCACATAGCTCCATTGGAAGAATGTCATCTCATCCAGACAGTTGACTACAAGGCACACGCACAGGTCAGATGGAATGTCAAATGTACATATGACACACATTGCGATGAAGGGGTACACATGACAACAATTAAACACAGCCATTGAGACGACGCACACATGTATGCCTGGGAAAATATGATGTCCGATGCACACAGACCCTACAGCCATGGGAATCCACATGTGGTATGGTGTGCGTAGATGTGTTCCATGCCCATCTCCACACTGACCCATGTTGGATGCACCAACAGCAGATGCAGTTGACGGAACACTAACAGCAAGCTCATGGGAACACATGACACACACCTGACATAGTCACATATGGGCACGCTGATCGTGACATGTCAGTTGAGAGAGTGTCCCTGGCATCAGGAGACAGGTGCGGGTGGTGATGACTGTGCCATCCCACTGCTGCTGTTCATGACACAGTTGGACTACAGACACACATGTGGGAAGTGGCAAGGTGATGTGTGCCACATAGTGCCCCATCACACATGACGTGTACACAGGTCATCACACATCAATTGTGCAACTAGATGAGATGACATGTGCAATATCACTGGCTGACACACCTAGGGCCTGCACATGAAAGTATGCAATGTCAAGTACTTGATGGACATCCTTGTGCGACTCGTAGCCCTCCATTCCTGGCATTTGTACGCCTGTATTACCATTGTAAGCATGTGAAACACACCGTACACCCGCAATCATCGCGTGTGTACGCTTCGTTTCACCATTGTACTTGTGCCGTAGGGGTACGTGTGAAACGCACCGTACACCCGCTATCATCGCGTGTGTACGCTTCGTTTCACCATTGTACTTGTGCCGTAGGGGTACGTGTGAAACGCACCATACACCCGCTATTATCGCGTGTGTACGCTTCGTTTCACCATTGTACTTGTGCCGTAGGGGTACGTGTGAAAGGCAACGTACACCCGCTATCATCGCGTGTGTACGCTTTGTTTCATTATTGTACTTGTGCCGTAGGGGTATGTGTGAAACGCACCGTACACCTGCTATCATCGCGTGTGCACGCTTCGTTTCACCATTGTACTTGTGCCGTAGGGGTACGTGTGAAACGCACCGTACACCCGCTATCATTGCGTGTGTACGCTTTGTTTCACCATTGTACTTGTGCCGTAGGGGTACGTGTGAAACGCACCGTACATCCGCTATCATCGTGTGTGTACGCTTCATTTCACTATTGTACTTGTGCCGTAGGGGTACGTGTGAAACGCACCGTACCTGTGAGTGGATTTCAAAATTACATAGGGGACACATAAGGAACAAGTATTAGGCCCTAAATGCATGCTGGTTGTCATGGATACTGAGTTTTCAGTTGAAATTTGTCCATCAGGTGTCCTGGAACAGTCAGTTAGCCAAAAAATACAATGTTGCAAAGTGGTTGTTGACTTGACATGATGCTCAAAATTTGAACGATGCAAATGCGTGTCATAGGTGTATGTTTAAAGGGATTGGAGTAAACGTACGATGCAAATGTGTCTGACCAATCAGTATGTACTCCTCACAATTAATGCCCCTCAGCAAGTCAGATATAAGGCAGCCAGAACCCATGAGAGGGCACTTGCCTGCACAACTTTCCTGTCGACCACACTGCTGCTGTCTCTACTTCCTCTGGACCATGTCACGTACTGTGGAGAGGGCCCAGCCTTTCACCCTGGAGGAAAATGGGGCCTTGCTGGACGTCCTTCTCCCACAGTACCCCAAGCTGTATGGGAGACCAGGGGAGCAGGTGAATGCTGACTCCACTACCTTTCCCTATGCCCCTGTTGTGTGACTGTCACTTCTGGCATTGTGTCCAGGTGTGACAGACATGCAATGTTGTTTAGAGTAGGTCCCAGGGGGGGGACATGCTTATGCCTCTCATGCAGAGCATGATGTAGTTCCTGTGTGCACTCCTCACTTGCATTGTGCTTACTGTGACATTCACTGCATAGTGCATGACACATTCAGCTTGGAAAATCCTTGGTGGCTTTTTTGCCTATTGTCCTGAGGTGATTCAGTGGTCCCCCCCGGTGTGACAGGTGACTGTACCCACAGATGTGTATGACTTGAGTGGGCCTGTGGTGAGAGTGTCCAAATGATGTGTACGACCTCATGGACATTGATGTGTGTGAATGTTCCTTGTCATGTGGGTGAGTGTATATGTGAAGTGTTGCACCACAGCTGCATGGAGGAGGCAACAGATCTACCCATTTGATGTGACAAGTAAGCCGTGCTGTGTGTCTGACTTGCAGAGCTGGCACGACGCCTGTGACACCCCACTGGCAAGTGGCACATGTGCAGAGTGAGGGTTGTATCCGCTGTTGTGACTGACAGGCGAGTGATCTGTGCCTGGGTGTGTCTGTCTAGTCTGCTGAGGGTGCGTCAGTGGAGTGGGACATGTGACTGCTTGACACGTGCTGGCCATCAGCCTGCTGTTGCATGTGCTGCACAGTGTGTGCCATGATCAGTGAGTGTGTCGCACCCCTCATGCCACCTGTTGACTTTCAATGCCATGTAGTGCATTGGGGCTTGCACACAGGCCAATTTCTTATTGTGAATGATGCAATTCCTGTCAGCATCCTATGCCCTGTTCAACATTTTAAAGATGTTCAAATGTGTGTCTCTGAGACATGGAGCAGGTATATTGATGTTGTGTCACTTTGTCATCCTGACAGGTAACTGCCTACAAGAAGGGGGTGATCTGGAGGGACATCGTCAGGGATGTGAGATCTGCGGGGGAGCGTAGTCGGAGCCTGCCCCAGAAGGTGGCAGGACATCCGGTGCTAGACCCGGCGGATCGCCCGGGTCCAGCTGGGGATTAACTCTCCTCGCCCCCACGGCGGGCGCCGACACCTGACCCCCCACATGAGCCGTGTCCTGGCGGTGGTATTCCCTGACCTCGATAGGCAGTTACAGGAGAGACTGCAGCAATGAGGGGGTAGGTACTTGGCTGTTTGTTGTGTTATGTGTCACCAGCTTTTGAAGGTGCTCTGTAGCCTGGATACACTTCCAGAGTTTATATGTGCAGTGCATTTTCTGTTCCCCAGTGTCACCTGGTGCTCTTTTTCATCCCTTCCCCTCCTTGACATGTGTCCCCTGGTCTGTGTGTAATCACATTTGCACATGGTCATCTAAGGTTCCAGGAAATCTAAGTGCACATTGCTTTCTGCATCATGTGGGAGGGTGGTCTGTGACTTGTGTTGGTACCTTGCCTGTGCCATGACCTGTTCACTATGTTGGGGGTCCATATTTGTTGGCACTGATGATGATTCTTAACATAGGAGTGTGAGGTTTCAACTGAACACCCTTGTAGCATGCATGACCAATGTGGTGGCCTCAGACATGATGTGCATGAGTGTGAGATATGCATAGTGCCATGACGGTTGCTCATGGTACAGTCAGCTCAATCCAGGAACACAGAGCAGTGTGCCCACTACAGTCCCCTGAGACACCCTGGCCTCCTAATCATGTGTGTCATCCAACACTGTGCACATTCTCTGTGGGTTCAGCATAGGTATGCCTCTGTGGCATTGGTCCCTGGCCTAGTTTGTATTTTTCTAATGTGTGCTACATGTGTCCACTGGACAGGGATACACCATTTTGCTTGTGTATACTCACACTGGACAGTGCCTGTGTGGCTATTCAAAAAAATCTGTTGCTGGTTGTTTGTCACAAATATGTGTTGCCAGCCCCAGGAGGTGATGTGTAAATCTAGCAATTTTTGCTGCACAGTTTTTGTTACCCTGAATAAGAGGTGTCACTTCTTGATCTGTATCAATAACATTGACTCAGGTATGGGTGGTTGTGCGGGAGAGGCCTACATGGGCACCCCTGATTTTTCCTTGCCAGGTCTGACCTGTGTGTGAGAATTGGCTGCACACAGGATCACCGTGCAGTGCCCCTGTGATGCTGGCCAGTGCTTAATGTTCGTGCTTTGCAGCCTGTGTCATTTTTTCTAAAACATGATTCCTGCTCATACATGTTTGGCACCTGTGTGTGGTTCAGATGCAACACAGTTTTGACTTTGTGTGCTGACATCTGTGTGGACATTCTGGCTTGCCATGAGGGTGTCTCCACAGTACAGCTATGCTTTTTAACAACCCAATTGCAGGACCAGTAGCTTATGCATTGTCCTAGGTGTGGACATTGGTGCCACTCCAGATGACAGGCAGTAGGTCATATGTGTAGCCAAATGTGTAATCAGGTGACAGATGGCCATGTGACAACTGACATAATTCAAGTTGTTACTCTAAAAAAATTGTACCTTGGCACTCACAGCACTTGTCAACAGTTCTTCATGTTTTAAATGTGGTAATTTGATGATTTGTGTTGAGAACACTGATGTGCCTGCATGAAAGATGTCTCCCACGGAAGTGCACACCAAACGACATTTCCACCTTCATGGAACACGCTGGCACCTTTGCAAAGAAGCCACTGGTAGAATTAAATGGTGTTGCAGATACTCCATATACATGTTCCCACAGTGCTCTGGATTTTGTGAGACTCCTTTGTTGTTGGTGATACAAACTAACAAGTCTCAAGACATCCAGACCTCCGTGGACCCATGTATATGTACTTTCTGCAACACCATTCATTTCTAACAGTGGCTTCTTAGAAAAGGTGCCAGCTTCTTCTATGACAGTGTAAATGTAGTTTTGTGTGCACTGCCTTGTGAGACATATTTCATGCAGGCACATGAGTGTTCTTTTTGCGAAATGGCGAATTGGCACATTCCAAACATGTCGATTGTGTAAAGTACTGTGAGTCCCATGGTACCAACATTTTTTCGTTTTGTGTTCCAAAGTACTTACAGGTCTCTGAGTGTGGTGACACCTTGAGTATTGAGGTGTGTCAGTTTACGTTGGGTGCACCACTACTGTTTCTTTCAGGGTAAACAAGAGGTGGCATGACTTCATTGTATTGCTGTGCTCACCGGTTCACAGACACTAGCTTCTCAGTGTATTTCTCATTCAAGTAGTGGCCTGGTGTGTTCTTTTTTTCCTTGTGTCCAAGTGGCATAGTGGGTCTACCAACTGGGCAGTACCGGGCTTACATATGTGCAGAGTAATTTAGCTGTTACTCATGATGCATTGCCTGATATGCACTGTGACCAATTGCTTTTTGTGCTCATGTGTCAGATGTATACAGGTGACTGATGCATTTCGGTTTCTTCTCCTTGCCCACAGCATCATCATCCGCAACGGAGGGAGACACCTGCACGGACCTGGAGGAGGGACCCAGCGACAGTGCCACCAGTGCTGTGGAGTCAGGAGGAGCCAGTGGCACGGAGGGCAAGGGGAGTCAGTCAGAGGACCTGTCTGGACACGATACCAGCTACGATGCAGACGGGTCCGACGCTGACCTCGTGGGGAGGCGGAGGCTGCAACACCCCCTGGAAGCATCCCCACATCTGTCCCCGCCTCCTCCGTTACCATCTCCGCCCTCTCAGTTGCTCCCGTCCCTTTTGTCCGTGCAGAGGCCCACCATGTCTCCTTCGGCCCAGGCAGCGCACCCCCTGCCCCTGTCACCCCTGCTGCCCTCAGTGAAGAGTCTGTGGACATACTGCGGCAGTTGCAGGTTGGGCAGGCATCGGTGCTGAATGTCCTCCATGGACACACTCAACTGCTCACACAGATGGTGTCGTTCATGGAGGGCATGTCAGCAACGATGTATGACCAACGCAGGATTCTGCGGTCCATGGACTCTTCCCTGACCGCAGCAGTTAGTCTCCTGCAGCGCTCTGCCCCCCCCTACCCCAGACCCATCCACACTTCCCTCTCCCATGCCTGTCCAACACACACCCAGACAGTCACGGGCACGCACCCCACCAGACACAGCCAGCACACCCCCAAGTAAGGTAAAGCGCACACCTCCTGGCATGCACACTCAGGGGGATGTAGGCACACCCACAGGGTCTGGGGACAGACGACATACACGCAGGCACAGTCGCAGTCCGCAGTCCTCACAACCCGGTTCCTCCAAAACCACTCCCCTTGGCTCCCCTGGCAAACTCTCACCCAAGGAGATCTTTATGGGTGAGCTGGACCTCGCCCCCACTGAGCGACCACCCCACACGCGGGTGAGGAAGTCCCCGGGCACGGGAGTTGAGTCCCCCACCAGGTCGACCCCCTCCCCCAAGAGCGCTGCACCCCATCCCTCACCCACCACACCCTCTGTTGACCCTGGGGAATCCTCAGGTGCAGGGGTTCGGATGGATGCACTGGCAGCGGTGTGCAGCGCCGAGCTCGCCTCCACCTTCGGCACTGCCCCACCCCCTGTGGTGGAGACATCCCCCCTGCACCCGCAACACCTACCCTTCCCCCTCCTGTCCCTGCGGTGCCTGGTCCTGCCACAGATGATGCCCCCCCCAGTCGACAAACCTTGAGGTTCCTTTGTGCAGGCAAGCTAGGGGTAGACGCGGTCCCCTACGTCCCCCCTTGGACTTGAATTATGGACTGGCCATTGGCTTCTGTAAATAGTCTTATTTTCCAAATCTTTTTTTGTGCTGAATAAAGCCTTTATTTTTACTTTCAACACTATTGCATTTCAGGTACTTGATGTTGGTGCTGAGGCTCCTGGAGTTGGTGTTCTGGTAATGTGTTAGGGTTCTGAGAAATGTTTTTGTATGATGGTCTTGAGGTGTACCATGGTATCTGTGTGCCATCACAATGTCTCTGCAAAGAATCATTGGTAGTGTGTGTTAATTTTGTTTAGAGACCTTGTCCCAAGGAGTGTTCCTTCCTCTGTGGCACCTGACATCTTCCCTGCAAACAGTTGCACAATTGTTGTGCTGACCTGTGTCAACATTTCCTTTGTTGGTGACGGATCCCTTCAACAATGGCCATGCCTGCTCACCGATGTCTCCTGCGGAATCGTCTGTGCCATCCTTGCTAGTCACTGTACTTCTGTTTTGAGTATGTCGAAATGCCTTCATGGACAGATTCCCCCTTTTCAGCACTATGCATGTGTGTAATCACGGCCTACCACACAAATGGTACTTGTTATGCAGGGTATTTGGGCACCTGACTGACAATTGTGGCCATTGTATCTAGGGGACTTCCACCCTATTCCTTCCATGAGAGACAACATCTTGGTGGCTGGACCAGCACCTGGACATTCCTATCAGTCCTGGGATGTGCGTGACAGTGTGTGTTCCCTTTGGCTATCTTAGTTTTGTAGGCAGTTACATGACTATACAGTCTTGTGGCATGATATCAGGGTGTGTATTGTGCTGCATCCGCCATGAGTGGGTATGCATGTGTTATATGTCCTCACACCCACATGTGGTGTGTCATGCAGTGTGTGAAAGACATCCATCCTCCTGGGAGTGGGACTCTGCTGTCAGTGATGTGTCATAGCACTAACATCATGGTCCAAAGTTAGGGATGCGTCCATACCACCATGTAGGTGTGGTTATCTGATAATGATGTACACCCCCCATGTCTCTGTCCACTGCTGGGAGTCCTGTGCACCCACCCCCATATGTCTGGACACTGCTGGTATTCGTCTGCACCCACCCCCATATGTCTCTGTCCACTGCTGGGAGTCCTGTGCACCCACCCCCATATGTCTGGACACTGCTGGTATTCATCTGCACCCACCCCCATATATCTCTGTCCACTGCTGGGAGTCCTGTGCACCCACGCCCATGTCTCTGTCCACTGCTGGGAGTTCTGTGCACCCACCCCCATGTGTGTCCACTGCTGGGAGTCCTGTGCACCCACCCCCATATGTCAGTACACTGCTGGGCTGGACCTACACACACACCAATATGAAGGTAACATGCAGGGCCAGTCCGTAAGCCCACATTCGTGGCGTGTGTACGCCTCGTATCCCAAATGTACTGGTGCCGTAGGGGTACATGTGAAATGCACCATACCCACGCATTCATTGCGTGTGTACGGTCCGTATGACTGTTCTACTGGTGCCGTTGGGGTATGTGTGGAACGCACCGTACCCACGTATTCAGTGCGTGTGTACAGTCCGTATCACTGTTCTACTGGTGCCGTAGGGGTACGTGTGCAACGCACCGTACACGTCCACTTCCGTTGTTGCGGTACGCAGGGGTTGCTGGCCACGCCCCCCAAGTGACCAGACCCTGGTGGTAATGTATGGGCTCCATATTATAGGTTTTGCTTTGGGTATGGGGTATGTTTCCTGCCCCTCACCCCCCCGGCCCCTGGGTGTTGTTCTCACCTTCTGCGGCGTGTGCGTCGGGTCCGGTGCACCAGGTCGTAGGCTAGGAGGACCGGGATGACACGTACGATGGGGTTCATGGCGTGTACGTCGCGTACCGGGGCTCCGTTGCGTAGCGGTTCGCATCGGACTCTGCTTTTCCAGCTGTGTTTGGCTCCCGTAAAAACAGAGCCTTACGGAGTGACGTAGGGACAAATCGTACTTGCTGGGCCGGAAACCTCTGCTTGAATGCGTCCGGACATCGCGTACAAGCTGTTCCGGATCAGAATCATTGTTTTTTTTGGCCCGTACGGTGTTTTGAACGAAACGTACGGAAATAGGCTTTCTGTACGAATCGTACTTCCTAGGTTGTACGGACAGTTTACCGTGTACGAGTCGTACGGAGAAAACTCTCCGTACAACCATTCATACAGCCTTTTCCCAGGATTGGTATCGCTCCCCTTGATAGGAAAAGGCTTGAAATGCCATTCAAAAACTTCCCACAATGGCATTAATAAATCCAACAATATCATATTGTTGAATTTCTCCTAAAGTGTACATACAAGAAGTTATAAGACTTTCTTGTTTGTAAGTCCAAATTCAGCCTTCCAGTGGTCTGTCCTGATTGGTCAGAGTTAAGTGGATTAGCCAGGCTGCCTTGTAGAGGTGATAAATAGCCCCTGGGGTTAACCAGCTCTGCCGGCAGGGCAGTGTGCTGTTCCACAGGAATGCCAGGCCAGGGGGAGGAGTCGTAAACCATGGTCTTCAAAGAGGAGAGCAGATACCAGTGTCATTTACAACTCTGAACTTTCCACCTCAGGCAGATGGTAGGATTAAGGAAGGTATGAGCAGATGCAGGTGGGAGAGTCTAAGTAAATTAGCCATCCTAGGGGTGTGTTTAACCAGCTCTTACCTCCTTGCTGGAAAATCAGCCATTATGGATTTGGAAGATGTGATGCACTCTGGGACAGAATAATGCCACACTCTACAGGATGTGGTCATATCTTTGAGGAGTTACCCTGCTCCCATTGGTCAGAGGGGACCTCCTGCCTGACCCAGATACCTTGGAATAAGTATCTGAGAGGGGCAGAGCCCTCCAGAGCTTCTGCTTGTAACTTACTGAAGCAAGAAGTTCCCTGTTGAGAAGTTTTGCGGTGCAAAGATTTCTAAGGCCTGACCTCTGAAGAATGCACCATCTGAAACCTACAGCCATGTGGATTATCTTGCTGCTAAAGAGTGGACTCCCTGAAAGCAACAGGTTAAAAGAGATCATCTGGAACATCACCAACTAAATCTACACCTTGGAGAACCATCAGTGGATTTGTAAGGGTACCAGTGGATTGTAGTAACTGAAGTCCTCCACTTTCAAGGACCATCTTGGAGCTTCCAGACCCTTGGAGTGAGTTTGAGACACGTTGGGACCCCTTGAGGAACTTCAGGAAGAAGTTCAAGAACTTTGGAGAACTTTGGAGCAACTTTGAATAAAGGGACCGACTCAACCTGGCCAGCCAGGCCGCCTGCCTTCAACCGCGAGCCGGCCAAGCCAACCAGGTTCGTCCCGCTAAAAGCTCCATCAGTCCAATTTCCAGAGTTTGACCAGGACTAGAAGAAATCTGAAGCCAGCAAACCCTCACCGGATCCGGCTACATGAAGAGCATCGAGAGACCCCGCGAGAAAAAGCTCCAGAAAAGTTTCTAAGTCCGCAAGTAGAAAAGGTGACCGGGAGCAACCGCGAACGCCATGCCGCCTGCCTTCCATCGCATGTCGGTCTGGATTCCTGGGTTGTCCCGCTGAAGCGATCGTGAGAAATTTTCTAAGTCCGCTCCAGGGAAGTTGATCGGGACCTCGTCACAAGTCAATCTGGCGAACCCTCACCGAATCCGGACTGCCTGGGGGCTTTGAGGGTCCTCGAGCAGAAAAGCTCCAGAAAGGTTTCTAAGTGTGAAGGTAGAAACTGAGATGGGGACCTTCCGCGAGCTATAGCCGCCCAGGGTTCCATCGCGGTCGGCCTGAAACTTTGACTTTGCCCCGGTCTATCGCGAGTAGGTATCACAATATGGTGCTATAAACTTCTAAGTGCTATATTTTATTAAATGTTTGAAAATTCATATCTCCGGTTCCCTACATTGGATTTTTGTCATTTTGGTGTAATTTTAAAGATAAAAATATGTCCTATTTTAATAAATTGGTGTTGGATTTTTATTATGTGTTGTGTCTTAATTATTTACTGAAAGTGTGTTTTTAAATGCTTTACATACCTGTCTTTGAAGTTAAGCCTGTCTGCTCGCAGCCACGTTACCAAGGGTTGAGCATAGGAATAATTTTCTAAGACCTATGCTGAGTCCTATCATGTGTAAGTGGCCTTATTGCCAGTGGCAGACCTACATTTGCCCCTACCAATAATCCACTTTCCAACAATGGGGATCGGTTTAACCCTGTGACTCTGCAGCTGGTCTTGCCTCTGGTTCTGCGATTCTTTTACTCTGTAAGGCCTTTGATCCAGTTTATACATCGGGTTCCTCCCTCACCGGTGGTATTTCCCTGGAGGGTGCCATTTTGGGGTAAGGTGCGGCGTATCCCGCTTAGAAATATTAGCAACGTTTTTATGGGGGATAGAATCTGGTACTCTCCGGGCCTCAAATTTCCCAATTGGATCGCCTGAGGCCTTCTCCACTCCCTCTCTCACTGCCTCTCAGACCCTGCAGCGCGTCCGCTAAGGCGTGCGGGACTCTCGCAACACTGGAGCCGCTCCTCCGATGCAGTCTCCTGGGGGCCCGCTCCTGATTTCGCTGCCCCCGCTCTGTTACACAATAAAGCGAGTCCGCTCTTCCCCCATGCGCCATTTTGAGGCGTGATCGCCTGGCGAGTTTTAGCCGATTACACAGCAAAGAAGCAGTTAGGGGGAACGGGACCCACAGCGGCAGACCCTCCCAATGCTCCGATGTCAGGAGTGAGTTTTTCCTGCTGGTTTTGGTGTGATGAAGCACCGCGCTTGGTTGCTGTGCGCGGGGCTTCCACAGAGCTTCAGCTCCGAGCAGCCATGATGGAACCAGCTCCTCCCACTACCTCCACATATAATGTCTACACCCATTATTCCAACATACACGGAGGAATATATTGCCAAAATACTCAGTGGCCCATCTCTGTTTCACACACCACTGTCTAGCAGCACCACTCCGACAGACTCTGCCTCTGAAAAATGAACTGCCCTAGGAAGACTGAAAAAGGAAAATATATACGAACAGAACTACATGCACGCATGCTCACTGAATATTTGAAAGCAGATATTAACCCTATAGGCCTGCAGGTGCGCAATATCCTAGCAATTTTTATCCAGAATAGAAAGTCCAAGAACGGTTTATCACACATTGGGACTACATGTTACCGCCATTGGATGGTGCTAGGTATTGATACCGCACTTGAACACAGCAGGAAAGAATAGGAAGAAATTTGTGAGTTAGGAAAGGCAATCCTAGAAATAGAGAGCCTAGCAGATGCAGAAGCAGTCCTAGAGAAACTAGAGCGCTCCATACTTGATTTCCAAAGTTTCGGGCATCACAAAAAATCCACAAAAGTATCAGATGACATAAAAAACTATAGTAAGGAGAGTACTTATCCATACTTACACGAATATCTTTTCACAACATCCACCCAAGAACAACAGAGAAATCCTGTGGGCACCTGGGGAAGATTTAAAAATAGGCAACGTGTGACCTTCTTGGATTCCTTAGCAAACTCAGACTCCGGAGAAGGCCCAAGTACTGCAACCCACAACCCTAATTCTTTAGGAAGAGGCCAAAGCTTTGGAGCGGAGAGAACCAGAGGCAGGGGGAAAACCAGATTCAATTTCCCAAGAGAGGAATGCCAGACAAGATGCAAGTTTTACCAATGGGGGTACCAATACTAGACCTATTGCCTGTGACCCCCACCACCGCTAGGGAGGAAATCCCCATTTTTAATCTCTCAACACCAGCTGGCTTCTACAGACATTGCCCTACTGAGCAGAGGCTTATCCTTTGTTGTAACGGAGAAACCCAACTTGTTCACGATACAAACTGAAATCTTCCACTTCTTTAGAAAAGTGAGACTCAATGCTTTTTTTCACAACAAAGAACCCTGGAACAACTCAGATTCTACTGGCCTATAACTAAAATCTACATTAAATCCCCCGAGTGGCTCCATGCCCCCAGAAATACCGACATTCGAGCACCTAGTTCTCAAGGATTTGGACAAGATACAAAAAGATTATAAATGTATCCCATATAATATCAACCTGGGAGAAAAATAAAGTCTGAACAGACTCATGGACCTTGATGAGATCATTATAAAACCTTGTGACAAAGGGGGTGGGATAATCATACAGGACAAAACCACTTATGACAATGAGAATGAGATTTTCCGCCAACTAAGTAACACAATGCATTATGAGCTACTTACACGCAACCCTCTCCAAGAGATTAGTGCCCTCATTCTAAACATCACCAAGAGAGCTGAAGCTAAGGGTTTTATCAGTAAGAATGAATTCTTATTTCTTAATAACAAAACCCAGCGGACCCCTGTCCTATACACACTACCCAAAATACATAAAAACTTAGAAACACCACAAGGCAGGCCCATCCTATCTGGATGCGTTTCTATCCTAGAACCCCTAGGCAAATACATTGATCATTTTATATGGGATCTAGTACAGGCCACAACCACATATGTAAAAGATACTACACATTTCATAAATCTGATTGAATCAGAACCTTTTGACCCACAGACGGAACTCCTGGTCACCCTTGACATCGAATCCCTTTATACCAATGTCCCTCAGGATAAGGGTACTGAGGCTATTAGAAATCACCTTAACCAACACCAGACACCACACCAAGTACCAACTGACTTCATTATCTCACTTCTTGAAATAGCACTGACCAAGAACTACTTCCTTTTACAAGACAAATACCATAGACAGTGCAAAGGTACATCTATGGGCGCTGTTTTTGCCCCTAACTTTGCGATTCTGTTTGTTGATGACATTGAGACCAATATTATCCTCAACATAATCAATCCATACCTCCAAAAAAATCAGAATATGGAGGAGGTATAATGATGATGTCTTTATGATATGGCTAGGTGACAGTACAGCATTACAAGATTTCTGCTCCTGGCTCAACAACAGTCAGCCAGACCTTAGATTCACATTCAACTACAACAACAACCAAATAGATTATCTTGACGTCACCATAAGCAAATTGAGAGGGCACACTATACACCACCCTATTCTGAAAGCCTACTGAACGTAATACATACTTCAGTACAACAGCTCACACCCCAGAGACCTGAAAGATGGTCTACAATTTGGCCAATTTCTTAGAATCAGGAGAAATTGCACATTTAAGGAAGACTTCTTCAGAGAAGCAGAGGTTCTGTGCAAAAATCTGACTGATAGGGGCTACCCTAGATGCCTAGTCAAAACATCTATGAAACGGGCATGGTACTCGCACCGAGAATTTCTGCTACAACCTAAAGAAAAGACACCCCTCTCCCCAAAATCACATGCGTGACCACTTTCTGTCCGGTGAGTAACATACTCACTAAGATGATAAAAAAACACTGGGCAGTCCTTGCACCCCTTGATCTGACTACTGGTACTCCATTATTTTCCATTAAAAGGGGCCGTGACATTAAAGGTCACTTGGTTAGAGCTCACAAGCCTACACACAAGGATAACTCCCTGCAATCGTACAATAGCTTACCCCCTATACAAGGACATTACAAATGTACCAACTGTTTGGCATGTGATTCCACTATGAACACCAAAGTTTTTGAATCTGGAAGTTTAAAACATACTCTTAATTCATTTTCCAACTGTAATTCGCAAAATGTGGTTTATTGTATTGAATGCCCTTGTAAAAAGCTATACATTGGAAAGACTACCCAAAAGATCAAAACCAGGATCTTGCAACACAAAAGCCAGATTCGCTGTAAAATTACTACAGCACCTCTCATTGAACATTTCTTGGAAAAAGGACACTCTGAACTGGACTTCAAATGGCTGGTGACTGAATGTGTACGTCCCAACTGCAGAGGTGGTAACCTACAATAGGCCCTTAACAGATTGGAGTGTAAGTGGATCTTCAATTGCCGTTCAATTGAGAATGGACGAAACTCAATGGATGAATGGAATGCCTTCATTTAATCACTCCTTATATATTTTTGAGACACTTCTCCTGGAACTGCCCAGTCCAAATGGCTATATACATCTTTGCTGCGTTCTATCATGATGTTACAAGCTGTTTTCGTTTTTTTTTTTTTTACAGGTTACTACAGATATTCCTCTGTCACTATACGATAAGAAGTGGAAGGAAGGCACAACACAGCCGTGTTGGCTTTCAGGAGGAAAAACGTTATTTAATTCCTTCCCTGGGGATATTGACCTAATGGGAAACAAGGGTATCGAAGGTAACGAGGACCGGACACGTTAAACCCAAGGGAGCAAGCCACTTACTTGAAGAGGAACCGCCATAGTCGGTACCAAGTAGGGAGCGGGTGTAGTCCCGTGCTTCCAGGGTGGAGGAGCAATGAAGTCAGATACAGTGTGTGTAGTTCAGGCTAATTAATGGTGACGGTAGTGCACGCGAAAAGCGTGTAGCAGCTAAAGGAGGCGGGGGCATGGCTACCACTTGAAAAATGCCTGTCAGCAGCTGCAGGCGATTAACCCTTAGCAATTGGTCAAGTAGAAAGCACTCCTAGCAGATTTTCCTCACACGTTCAGCGCACTTGCAGCATTCGCCTCACTAAGGCTCCTTTTTTCCAGATAATTGATCCATACTTAACAACTCCGGTTCCTCTACTCACATGGAAGCAATCCAGCACCTCATGTTCAACACAGCTGTGTTGTTCATTTCCTTATGCTTTATATCGGAAGTTCACTCCCGTCCACACTCACTCAGTCACTGCCTTGCTGTGGACATGTACACAACCCTGATTATTGTTGACTTTCAGATACTCGCAATTCATTGTTGCATGCCTAAAATTGACACTGGGAGTTCTTCCTTGTTGATTCGAACGCCCTAAGTGCAGCTTCCCTACTCATGGCATTAATTGTGCTCCTTTTTGACCTGCTTAGTAAAACACCCTTCCTTTAGCAGTCTGGGCCTTGAGCTATTGGCACCCACGCTATCCCCAACGCTCTCGCTCTTGAGCCCTGGTCCCACCTCTAATTAAGTCACTGAATTGCTTTTGCGACCTAGATGCTTAGCTGCATGCTTTCTCAAACTTACTAAGCGTGCCAGACCGAATAGATCCTTTCCTTGAAGAACTCCTTCTCTTCCTCTATTTTAATTATGGATGTTTTAACTGAAGTATCGCCTTTTTAATCACAACTGTCGGCAAAACCCACAATGTTTATACTAGTAAATCATGTCACTAAACTGTATACCCAAATTAAATAACTATATGGGAGTTTCTCACCAAAAATAGTATGTTTAAATACCTTGTACTCCATGACCAGGAAGTTACCCTAATACCATGTATCTCTTATAGATTCGGACTGCTCACATATTATGTCCTGAAGATGACCTCTTACTAATCGAGATCGAAATGCCATCGACCCTCTACAACCAGAACTCCTTTTGCATTATTTAAATTTTTAAGGGGGGGGTGTGGCTAAGATGGCGACGAGATAGGACGTTATAATATCACCCTCCAGGGAGCCCATCCAAGCCTACCGTCCAGAGCAGCTGTGTTTGTTGATGCCCTGACACCGACGGCGTGCTTCTTCCGCAGCCACTTGGTGATTTCCCACCTTTGTTCTGGTGGTCCGGCGGGCCTAGCGAGGGCCTCTTGCGGTGGCTGATCTTTGGAGCTTCCGCAGTCGAGGTTGCCCGGCGGAGGTAGCTGGCGACTGGCCCCCCTGGTGAGCGGCCCCGTGAAGGACGATACGGAGTGCGGTGGCCCCCGGCGAGGAGATAAAGTGGAGTGCCGCGAGGTCGATGCCATTTTGTCCGCCCTTAGGCGGCCTGTCTGCATCCCTCTGGGAGTCTGGCGGCAGCGTGATACGGCGCTGGTGGAGTCGGGAGGCCGCTTCTGCAGGTTCCGCGACCAGTGGCAATCCTGTGGTTCATAGGGTGATCCTGCAGCCCTGCCTGACGGGGCGGACAATCCCACGGGACGCCAGAGGTGAGGAGCGGAGGGACTTTGGTGCGGTACCAACTCCGGGTGAGAGACTCAGTCCGCAGGGCGGCAGACGGCGCTGGTGCTGATGGGGGGAGGCTTCCGCTTCTGATGAGTGTTAGGGCTGCCTTCTCCTGCGGATCCTCCCCCCCCCCCCCCCCCCCCCCCCCCCCGAGAGCTCGGAGCGGTGCGCCATTGCGGTTGCTGGCTGGCTCCTGGCGGATGGTGACAGTGGAGTGCGGGGCCTATAGTGGATGGTGCGGCCTGTGACCCTGGGCTAAGTGATAGCCGCCAGACCCCGTGGGGAAACGTAAAGCCTTTGCTTCCACGAAGGGCCGGCCCGCCCGCAGTAGCAGTGTGTGCGGAGGTCGGCCTCTGCAGGGCCCATACTGAGACTCCTACCCCTGCCTCGGGGATCTGCTGGTTGTGGCCTGCTGCGCTCCAGTGAGGGGGTGGGCCTGATATTGGTACGGAGGACAACTCTCACGGCATCAGGACTGGCTTCCCACATCAATGAGCTACGGAACGGCCTGATCACCTCTGAAAGTGCTGATTTGTCTGCCAGCGTTTATGATCTGGGGGTTGTGAGGGAGTGGTGGGTGTCTGGGGCGCTCCCCCTCTACTTCGCTCCTTCGGCTGTACCTAGAGCCTAACAAAGGTCTGAGGTCTGAGGTGAATGCATGCGGTTCTTGCCCTCACCTTGACGACAGTAGGGCCACCCCTCTTGGACCCTGGAGATTCATGCTGGCGATTTACACACACCCGGACTGTGCTCTGATTTTGTGGTGAGGGAGATCTGGTTCGGAGGACAGCCTTGCCTACCTAGCAGCCGGCTGCTTTGCACACTCTTGAATCTTGAAGTTAGCTCTGACCCACGCTACAACGCAGGAAGTGCCATCGCTCTCTTACTTGGCTGGGTCTCTGGCTGCCTTGCTCTAAAGGGGCCGGACTACTGTGGGAATGGAGTGCTATTTCCACCTGAATCGTTTCGGGGGGTGTTTCGAGGCGGATTGAGCCCTGTTTGCTACACCATGGTCGGAAAAAGAAACCCCTGAAAGACCTCTTGCAGAAAACATCGGGACATCCCGCCTCTCAGACTGACACTAAGATGCCGCAACCAGACGATGACGATACGCCAGCAACCAAGGCTTTTATGGTCGAATTGTTCTCGGCCCTCAAAGAAGATATTCTAGAACTGCTCTCACAGCTGTCATCTGATCTAAAGGAAGTTCGGCGGGATGTCGATGCCATTGGGGAACGGGTGGCAACGCTGGAGGAGCACGACGTGGGGAGAGAGAACGACTTGCACCAGCTTCAACAGGAGATGATCCGCCTCAGAGAACAGAATATGGATCTTCAGGCCCATGCGGAGGATTTGGAGAACCGCTCAAGACGTAATAACATCCAAATTCGGGCGGTCCCTTGGAAAGAAGAAGGTGATCACTTCCGAGCTTATGTCAGCGGGCTATTTCATCAAATCCTCGGAGATGATGGGGGTCAGGAAATCCAAATGGACCGAGTCCACAGGGTGGGACTTCCATGCGGCGCTAAAGCTCCCACCCGGATATCCTTGTCTGTGTGCATGATTTCCAGCTCAAAGAGTGTATCCTCCGCTGGGCGAGGGACCTTCAACCGGTGCAGTTCGGGGGCCATCAGCCAGTGCTCTTCCAGGACTTGGCTGCCCCCACCTTGGTTAAGCGCAGAGAATTCAAACCCGTCACCAGCCATCTCCGAGATCAGGGTATTCCCTACTCCTGGGGTCACCCGTTCTGCCTCATCTTCAAGTATCAAGGCAAACTCCTGCAGATCCGCTCTCTGGAAGACGCACGTAACATCCTAGGTCTGGAACAGCCACCTGCCACGTCTGGTGATAACAAGTCTCCTCCTCGTCGCCGCTGGCGCTCTTCTGAGTGGCAGCAGGTTGGAAGATCGCCGCCCAGCTCCAAGCCGGATTCGGCTGCTAGAAGGCTGGAGAGAGATGCAGCCCTCTCGTCAGTGTCACAGGTGACGGACAACCCGGTCGTTCCTTGCTCTTCTTGAGGTTTGGCACCCATCTGGATTCACGTGATGGCGCCGGAGGGAGGGCACAGTCGAAATGTGAGTAATATCATCGCTGCCGGCATACAGAGTGGTTGCTCTGTACTACATGGTTTGGACTGGGAGTGTGCCACGTTCCCCTGAACGTTTGACCATCAAGACGAACTCTTGTCATACCTCTCGACTCTCTGTTGCTTCTCTTTTCTTGCGTTGCTGTTCTCTAATGTTTGGGGATTGGGGTTTTTGGGTATTTATTTGGGGCTCCAGAATCAGTTCATAGGCAGAAGTGGCGGGTAATTAGTTTATGTGAGATGTCCGTCACTGTTTCTGATTCTAGCGGGCTAGGGCAGACGTATGGCCTTTCGCCCCCTCGCAACTACGATGGGTAGAGATCTGAAAATTGTGAGCCTGAATGTACGTGGGTTAAATAATCCTGTCAAGCGGTTAGCAATACTTTCCCTTTTAGAAAATGCTGGGGGGATATTTGTTTGCTACAAGATAGGCGCTTCCCACAACAGTTTTGGTCCTCGGGGCTGTCCAAACAAAATGGGGTGGCGATCCTCTTTAGTGCACGTTCACAATGCAAATTAGTTTCTACGATAGCAGAGCTGAAGGGACGGTTCTTGGCAGTCAGGGTGCAAAGGGGGGATATGCATTTTACGGTTGGGTCCTTATATGCCCCGAATGAGCGACAAGAACCCTTTTTGCACTTGGCCCTGTCTGAGGCTCTCGCTTCTCCTGATTCAGCGCTTCTGATCGGGGGTGACTTAAATGTAGTAATGGATCCGGAGTTAGATAGGTCGGGGCAGCGGTCTAATCAGACCGGGGCATTGTCATGAGCTGGGAAACAATGGCTGTCTGACTGCGGACTGTGTGATGTGTGGCGAATGCAGCACCCGCAAGAGCGTGATTATACATACTTTTCAGCAGCATACAAAACATATGCGCGTCTTGACCACTTTCTAGCCTCTACATCTCTTTTCCCTCACTTGCGCGCTGTGGATATTACTCCTCGATCCCTCTCAGATCATGCCCTCATTTCAGTCCAACTGCTGGCGTGCTGCGCGCGTTCTACTCCTCCGGGCTGGCACCTCCGCGATTCCCTCTGACGACGTCACTCAAGGGATTCGGGACGTTATAAAGCATTACCTCTCTGAAAATGATCAGGGAGACACAACTCTCGCGTCGGTATGGGAAGCCTTGAAGCTAGAACTTATTGCGGTTGCGCAACTCCGCAAATGAAAACAAGCGGAGCTTGAGAAGGAGGTAGGTGAACTGGAGGTAGTTCACAAACGCACCGAGAGTATGGAGGGAGTTGGAAACGCGGTGCCGTATGCTGAAACATCTGGATCTGGACAGGGCTGAGCATGCGCTCCTGCGGCTACGGCACAAATTCTACCTCAGTGGGGATAAATGTGGGAGGATGCTCGCACATAGATTACGGGTGCAGGGGTAGGTGTCCGCAATTCCCGTCATATGGGGTCAGAATGCAGTAGAGCATACCACGGATGCCCTGATTGCTGATACCTTTCGTCAGTTTTACCAACGCCTTTATTCGAGGG
Organism: Triturus cristatus; assembly: GCF_964204655.1. NCBI lineage: Eukaryota > Metazoa > Chordata > Amphibia > Caudata > Salamandridae > Triturus > Triturus cristatus. The sequence goes on along the minus strand of NC_140579.1, from coordinate 1,064,684,750 downwards.
AAGGCACCCCTTTGCATGACCCAAGGGAATATTTGGCCTCCTGTAATATCACCCCCTTACTCAAAACGTCGGCTGACGATTTGGACTCCCCTATTTGCCTCGAGGAGGAAATATAGTGCGGCTCAAAGTGGCTAAGTCGCCGGGCCCGGATGGCTTTTCAGCCCTGTTCTACAAGCAATTTTGTGCGGAACTGGCTCCCCTTTTAACAAAGCTTTTTAACTCCTTTCTAGACACTGGGGGGGGTGACGCCTTCCATGTCTGAGGCGGCCATCTCTGTAATTCTAAAACCCGGAAAAGATCCAGAGGAGTGTGGGTCATACAGACTGATTTCGCTCCTTAATACTGACGCAAAGTTGTTTGCGGGTGTGTTGGCCTCACAACTTAGTCCTCTCATGGATAACATTGTGGACCTGGATCAGTCCGGCTTTATCTCGACGAGGCAAGGAGGGGATAATACTAAGAGACTATTACACCTTATTGATCTTATTCACCGATCGCGTACGCCGGCCTTTCTGCTTTCGATAGACGCGGAGAAGGCTTTTGATCGGGTTAATTGGGGATATTTATTCACGGTGCTACGTACATTCGGGTTCGGAGATAATTTCATCCGTTGGGTTAGTTGTCTATATGCCTCCCCCAAGGCGGCGGTGCGGGTTAATGGCTGCAAGTCGTCCCTGTTCCCTATTGCCCGGGGCACGCGGCAGGGCTGCCCCTTGTCCCCCCTCTTATTTGCGCTCTACATGGAGCCTTTCGCTCAACGCGATCGTTCCAACCCTGACATTGCGGGCCTGAAATATTGAGCTGATGTTCATAAAATTAGTATGTATGCTGATGATGTCATCCTCTCACTCATACAACCCCGAACAACACTGCTGTATTTGACTAGGGAGCTTTCTACCTTTGGAAAGGTGGCGGGGTTCAAGGTCAACTTCACAAAATCGCAAATCCTCAATATCTCTATCCCGGAGACTGAGATACAGGATCTCCAACAAGATTTTGAATTCCAGTGGGTGTTCACGGATATTACCTACCTGGGCATTCGTCTGACCTCTTCCATTGCTAGGATGGCCGCCCTTAACTACTCTCTGTTGCTGGAGCAGACGACCAAGGCACTGGCGGCCTGGTCGCATCTCAAGCTAGCGTGGTATGGCAGGTTGGCGGCAGTGAAGATGACGGTGTTACCGCGCACATCTTCCAAATGTTTTCTTGGAGCCCGCCGCCAGGTGCGCTTCGCAAACTACAAGGCCTTCTTAATAGGTTCTTATGGGACAATAAGAAACCACGGCTCGCATTTGCGCATGGGACCTCCTCGAAGGCGCAGGGAGGGCTCGGCTTCCCGATAGTGAGTGCCTATTATCAGGCAACATGTCTCCGTTTCATCACGGAATGGAACAGGCCTCTTTCCAGCAAGCACTGGAATTTTATGGATCAAACGGTGGCCGGTCGGAATATATGGCAGGAATTGTGGCTTCTGCATCGGCATAGAGCATGGGGGCTATACTCCTCTCCGGTTACCTCCCCGACTCTAACAGTTTGGAATCGATTAGCAGGCCCAAGAGGATGGACTACTTTCCCTTCCCCTCTGTCCCCCAAAGTAGACAACCCCGACTTTCAGCCAGGATGCGCATCCCAGATCTTCCAACGATGGTGGGAGGAGGGTTGCAAAAGGGTGGGTGCCCTGTTTGATCTCGGGGATGTGATTCCCTTTCCTCAGCTGCGTAGGGATTATGATTTTCCTGAGTCCGATGCCTTCCACTATTCGCAGGTCATACACTGGGTTATGCGGCCGGAGAATTTCACTCTAATGTCTCGCCCCCTGACGGCCTTTGACAAATGGCTGGGATGTAAAAAGGACGATAGTAAGCTCATCTCTGAACTTTGTGCCATGATCACGGCACAAGCAAAGAGGCACCGCACAAAAGCGCCGGTCAGATGGGAAACTGACCTAGGGAGGCCCTTGTCGCACAAAGAGTGGGAACACTGTGGAGTTTCTATTCAATGCTGTAGAACTCAGTGATGTCATTAGAATGACATCACTGAGAGACTCTGTGAATGCTGCCAGTTGATGAAGCTGGAGGTTACTCTATGGATGTGTACTTATCATCTTAAAGAAATAAAGGACTTAAACTACTAACCACTGCCTTTGTGGTTACTACATTTTCATGGCGACGAGAAGACTGCGCAGGGGGCAGATAATTGAGTGACCTCCACCCCTGGAAAAGCAGATTGAAACTAGAAATCTGCTGATGAATTGTGAGTAAAAGATATATACATATATTTTTCTTTCATCTTCACCTTGATTTTACCAAAGCTTGTTTATATCTGAAGCAACAAGCTGGTGGAGTTTCAATATTCATATCTGCAGCCAAGTGTGAAGATAATTAGCAACTTCAAGACAATAGTGCTTTCAAATTGTGGCCAAATGTAAAAAGAATGGATTGAAAGGCTAATTTAAAAGCTCGTGTTTCGTATTGAACTAGAGAGTAAGCGTTCAATTCTTCAATTTTAAATTAAAGGTTGCGTCTAAATGTTGATGGAATTAGATGTATAACTATTTAAATAAGCTTTGTGGTTAACGCAAGCCAAGTCAAGTGAAAAAGCACTCAACTCTTGAAAGTAAGCTGCGCGTGCAAGCAAGGGTGGAGAAAGCCATTAACAAGCACTCAGGATAATTGAAAACAAACATCGTGTCTAGCGCGCGAGTGCAAAGGAAACCAAGCTGTTAAGCTAATTGAAAGTAAACATCGTTCAGGGCGCGAGCGTGGGAGTGCGAGGGAACTTGAGATTAAACAAGCACAAGCACTCAAGATAATGGAAAGCACTCAGGATAATTGAAAACAAACATCGTGTCTAGCGCGCGAGTGCAAAGGAAACCAAGCTGTTAAGCTAATGAGGGAACTTGAGATTAAACAAGCACAAGCACTCAAGATAATGGAAAACAAACATGGCGTCTAGCGCGCGAGCGCGAAGGAGCTTGAAAACATTCTAAGTGACATTAAACTAGCGGAAAGCACTCAGCTTTCAAAACAAACAGTGTGTAACAGAACATCAAGGGATCCCAGAGGAGGTTGACGAATTACTCTGCATTTGTCGCTATTGCAATAGTGACAAATGCAGAGTAATTCGTCAACCTCCTCTGGGATCCCTTGATGTTCCTGATCGGCCATGGGAGAAAGTGGCAATGGATTTTTTGGGTCCTATTAACAGGCTGGGTATGAGAAGTAGATTCTTAATAGTTCTAGTTGATTACCATAGCAAGTGGTTTATGATAAAGCCTGTAGAACACATTACATCTGAATTAATGCTTTCCATTGATGAATGTGATGTATCAGAACGTAAAGAAAGTATTAGTGTGGTTAGTAATAATAACATAAAAATGGAAAGTACTGAAAAATTAGAAAAACCTCATTGTGACATTATTTTAGAAAAGACGGAAGTCAAAGTGTTAGCAGACTCAGGTAGTTTGTTTACACTAATTTCAAGGGAAGTTTACTTAAATGAGTTAAAGAAAAATTTGGCTGAATTACAAAATTCGGATATAAGTGCTGTGGGGTATGGTGGAAAGAGAATAAACATCATAGGGATGTTGTGGATGGATATCTTTTTCAAAGGTAACAGCGTTCATGGTAGAATATACATAACTGAAGACGGGTCGAATCTTTTAGGGTGGCGACACCAAAAAGTTCTCAATATAATTCTGGATCCCAATGCCAAGGAACCAGTCATGATAGTTGAACATGCTCATGAATGTAGTTTGCCTGTTTCCGATGGTAATTCTGAGTGGGGGAGAAAATTAATGTTGTCATTTCCACAAGTTTTTACTGATGATTTGGGCATGCTCAAAAATTTTAGTCACCGGATTATTTTGAAGAAGAATGCCCGCCCAGTGGTGCATAAAGTCAGGTCCATACCTTTACTAATGAGGGAACCCTTACAGAAGGAACTTGATAAACTCTTGGAATGTAAAATTATTGAACCTATTGAGTCATCGGAGTGGCTTTCTCCGATTGTTGTCGCACCGAAGGATGGAAACAAAATTCGGCTGTGTATTGATTTGAGAGATTTGAATCAAAATATATGGGTGGATCGACAACCATTGCCAAATATAACAGAAATGCTAAGTGTTATGGGGGGTGGAAAGGTATTTAGTGTCTTAGACATGTCAGCTGCCTACCACCAGATAAATCTGCATCCTGAGTCACGAGCTTTAACCTCTTTTGTTACACCGCTGGGGGCATTCCGCTATCGACGTATGCCTTTCGGTTTAGCCTCAGCCTCTGCGGTGTTCCAAAGAATCATGCAAGATATTTTCAAGGGGATGGATGGTGTGTTGTGCTTTCAGGATGACATCATGGTTGTGGGGAGATCTTTTAGGGACCATGATGAATTGTTAAATGATGTTTTGAAAAAGATTGCTAGTCATGGGTTGACCATCAAGAAAGAAAAATGTCAGATAAGGAAAGAAAAAGTGGACTATTTGGGGCATGAGATATCTGCTGAGGGAATTAAACCTAAGAAAAGCATAATAAAGGCAATTGTAGATGCTCCACAACCAACTGATAAGGATTTATTGAAATCATTCCTTGGGTTAGCTGAGTATTGCTCAAAATTTATATCAGGGTTCTCAGAGATTGTCGAACCTATGAGGATGTTGTTAAAAAAAGGAGAATCATTTGATTGGAATGTTTCATGTGAAGTAGCGTTTGAAAAGATTAAATCGTCATTGGTTAGTGCTCCTACTCTAGCCCATTTTGATGTGACTAAGAAAACAATTTTGACGACTGATGCAAGCAATATAGGATTGGGTGCTGTATTAACTCAAAAATCGATGGAGGGTGAGAGTGTGATTGGGTTTGCATCTAGACGTTTGCAGGGAGCAGAGAAATCTTACTCTGCCATTGAGAAGGAAGCATTGGGTTGTTGTTGGGCAATAAACCATTTTAAATTTTATTTGTGGGGTTTGCCATTTGTTCTTAAAACAGATCACAAACCATTGGTACACATATTTAAAGGTGGAAAAGGGCTTGAAGGTGGTGTGACTCCAAGGATATCCCGGTGGCTTTTATCAATTTTGGATTACAATTTCTCTATTGAGTTTGTAAGAGGTAGAAAAAATATTGTTGCTGATTGTTTGTCGCGTATGCCAGTTGAGGGACAGGAGGAAGATGCTTTCTTGGTATATGAAGTAGAATCTATGTGCGACGTTAATGATTTGACTTTGGCATTGAAACAGGAAGAATGGAATGAAGCTTTAGACAAGGAGGAGGAATACATGATGCTTAAAAAGGTTATACGTGATGGTTGGAATAGTGAAGTTAATCTAAATGAAGACTTGAAAAAGTATTTAAAAGTTAAGGACCAGTTAAGCATTCAAAAGAACAGGGTTTTGAGGTGCAACCGAGTGGTTCCTCCTAAGATGTTGAGAGGAAAGTTACTGAACTTGGTACACGAAGGACACTTAGGGAGAAGTATGTGTAAAAGAAGGTTAAGGCAGAGTTTTTGGTGGCCTGAAATGGACAGAGATGTGGAAGCAATGGTAAAAGAATGTCAGCCATGTTGCAATAGCGACAAATGCAGAGTAATTCGTCAACCTCCTCTGGGATCCCTTGATGTTCCTGATCGGCCATGGGAGAAAGTGGCAATGGATTTTTTGGGTCCTGTTAACAGGCTGGGTATGAGAAGTAGATTCTTAATAGTTCTAGTTGATTACCATAGCAAGTGGTTTATGATAAAGCCTGTAGAACACATTACATCTGAGGTGGTTATTGATTTTTTAAAGAATGCATTTTTGGAAGAGGGAATACCTAAATGCTTAGTTACGGATAATGGAGTGCAACTTGTTTCCACGATGATGGCAAGGTTTCTTTCAAATCTGGGTATCAGGCATGAAAGGGTGGCGGTATTCAGGCCTCAAGCCAACGGATTGGTTGAGCGAGTTAATCGCATTATAATGGACAATATTCAATTGTCATTAAGTAATGGATTGAGATGGAGAGAAGAGTTAAATAAAATGGTGTGGGCACACAGAGTAACTCCGCTCTCTGTCACAGGTGTATCCCCTTTTGTGGCTTTAAAAGGGAGAGAACCAGCAACGAAAGAGTCCCCTGTATGGTTACAAAAGAAAAATCAGGTGTGGGTAGATCGAGAGAGAATTGCAGAAAGAGTTAGAGAATCTCAAGAAAGAAATAAAGATGATTACAACAAGAGAAAAGGAGTGAAGGATATAAAAATTGCAGTTGGTGACTGGGTGATCACTAAAAGAATGGGTTTGGTTAGAAAAGGGGAAAGTAAGTTTTCCAAACCTCAAAAAGTGGTAAAGGTAATGAATTATGTGGTAACTCTTGCTGATGGAAAAATATGGAGTATGGGGAACTTGTGCAAGATTGATGTTCCAAATTCTTTTGAATGATTATATTTTTGTAGATTGATGTTCCAAATTCTTTTGAATGATTATATTTTTGTATCTCTTGTGATTTAGGAATGTTTTGTTATCACTAAGAATATTAACCTGTATAATTGTTGTTTTTGGATCATTTTATTGTAAACTCTTTGTAAGGGGGGAGATGTGTGGAGTTTCTATTCAATGCTGTAGAACTCAGTGATGTCATTAGAATGACATCACTGAGAGACTCTGTGAATGCTGCCAGTTGATGAAGCTGGAGGTTACTCTATGGATGTGTACTTATCATCTTAAAGAAATAAAGGACTTAAACTACTAACCACTGCCTTTGTGGTTACTACAAACACATTTTTTACAGAGCGCATCATACTGCCTCTAACACGGCAGGGGCGGAATCTGCATATAAGGTGGTTACTCACTGGTATTATACTCCAGTGCGCATTAAGAGTTGGGATAGCTCCATGTCAGACCTCCTGGCGGGGGTGTGGTCTTGTTGGCACTCTGGTGCATTTACTTTGGTGCTGCCCCAAACTGGTGCACTATTGGACAGCAATCATTGATGACATTGATGCAGCATTTCACATTACTTTGCCACGTACTCCCGAGTATACCTTTTTAGGTCTCCTCCATCCTAAGTTTTTTCCGCTGAAATCACTGAAGGGTAATCAAATCGCCATGGCAGTGCGACAGGTGCTCCTAGCACATTGGGGTTCACTAACGATTCCGGACTCTTGAGATTGGATTCAGAAACTTTGGCAACTCTTAGCAATGGAGCGGTTATCGCTGAGTGTAGATGGGAAAGGCAAGGACTTTGCAAAATTGTGGGCTCCTTTCTTGAAGATACTTACCAAAGATATGAGAGAAGTCACGTGCCCGAAATATCTGCAAATTCTGCGTCTCATACCTTTAGAACCGCCTGGTGCATCCAAGAATTGAATTACTAGTTAACTGACCATTGATTGGAGACAAGAATGAACTGACTTTACCAGATTTGAACTGATGTGGAGGGAGGGTGTGGGTGGGTGGAGGGAGGGGGGTTTGTTTCTTTATGTTAATGTTTCTTATAAAAGTGGCACTTTCGCTTGGCACCTTACTGACTCACTATGGCTTGAACTTATCGCAAGGTCGTCCTCAGGGATGTAGACCTAAACGCTGTGTCCTTTTCAGTAGTTTTCGCTCTGCCGGCGCTATGATGTAGGCAGCTAAGCTGTGTATTGGCTTCCTTGCGGCCACGTAATAAAAATGATTGATTCTACATTTTTAAGGAGTTCTCTAGTGTGTTGTCAATGCGATGTACATATTTTAAAGTCACTTTCACTAGGCACCTCACGCTTGTTGTCACTTTCTTATGTGAGCACCTGCATGAGCTTTTCTCTCTGGGTACTATTGCTAATAAATAAGTACCGTTATCCTGATCATAACTTGTCCCTGGTCACACTGTTCCTTGCTCCCTTCAACATTTATTTTCTCTGTTTTTATAAAGACCGTGCCTTTCATTCCAGTGCACAAAACTGTATCTCCCTTGGACCAAACCTTTGGCCACTTTTTGAACCATTGTTTCTAAAAACATTATTCCACCCAGGTTTGACTATTGGGGTACCCTTGTTTTCCTTTATGTGAAAGAACTTGGGCATACCCTGTAGCATTGAATATGGGAAAATATTTTAGTGATTTGGTGTTATCCAAATGTCAATATCCCTTTTACAACCAGCTGTTTCCCACTATTTCTTTTTTTTCCGTGGTACCTCATCTTATAGTTCTCTGAGTTCACCGAATGTTGCCTATTGGATTCAAGAAAAAACAATTCACATTATCTGTATCATCAATTCCTATTTCAGCTTCACATTGTTCTGGTTCTTGTTTTTGCTCATTTGATTTGATAGTTACAGTTTCAAGAACACAATATTTTGCCACTTCATCTGCATAGTGATTGATCATGGTGATCATATCAACACCAGACTCATGAGCGATGCACTTAACCCCTTCCATGCTGCGCAAATTCCGCCGCTGTGCTGACGGAATCTTGCGCGGGCGTGGTCATGACGGAACGGTTCCGTCATGAGCACAGCTCAACCGTGGCTCATGACGGAACCGTTCCGTCATGAGCACCGAAGGGGTTAACAGATATTTCTCTAGCTTGTTTTATGGCTTCCAACCAATTTAGAATGTATGTCCCATTACAAATTGGAGTACCAGAGGATATCATGAAGCCCCTTTGTGACCATAATTGCCCAAAGTTGTGTACCACTCAAAATCCATATTGATTGTCTGTATAAATTGTCACACTGGGTTCATTAGCTCGACAACATGATCATGTTACGGCAATCAGTTCTGGTACTTGTGCTGAAATTATATCTGACAAGTACAGTGCTTCAACGATTTCAGAAATGTAACTGTCTAAAGAAACTGCTCTCAGTATTCCTTGATGGTCTTGCAGTCAAGAACTATCCACAAACAGAATCAGATCAGCCATTTCAAGAGAAACATCTTTAATGTCTGGTCTTGGTTTGGTACACAGCGCTGTGTTGTGATGCTACTTTTATATTGTATGATTATTCCTCTTACCTTTGTTGGAGCTCCCATGCTCCCAACGCTCATTCTCTATGTTCTCTCCTCGTACTTAGAATGTGAGGCGGACGGCACTCCCCGATCAACAGTTGCAGCTGGGTCATTGAGGTGGTCGGAGTCAGGTTTTGCTACGAGTAAAGTTCTTCTCGCACGTTGCCTCCTGGTCTTTACTTGTAGGACTTTTCACAACAATTTTGGCGACGATCTTTGATCTCTTCGAGCACAACCTGGCACCATTTTGGCGGGATTCCTCTTCACTTGGCTTTTGCAGACTGTTCTGGTTCCCGGTGTCTTTGGAGGATCTTCGCGGCTGTTGCCAGTTCCATGCTGTCACACTTTGATCTGCATCTTTTTGGGCAATTTGGCTTTGCGCGACAGTTGGAGGCGCGCGCGCTGTTCCCTCGGCTGCAGTGACGTCATCTTCAGCATCATTGGAACGCACGGTACACGCAAAGATTTCACAGTGTGTCGTGCACAACGTACGTAACGGGGCGTAACGTGCCGCCATCTTTGGTTTTTTTATTTGTCGCACTTTTTTTATGATGCTAGTTTGCCTTTGAAGTTGGCTTTCTTCATGTTCGTTATGTGCGCACGTCCTCGGCTGCCTTCAAAATTGCTATTCCTCAAATCTCCATTAAGTACGGTACTGTTTATAGTTTTACTATCTTCAATGTACTGCACATATATATATATTTTTTTTGTTTTTCCTCTTGCTCCAGTACGCACTGCTTGACTGACATCTTGTGGTCTTTTGTGGTACTTTGCATTCAGTTGCCTACGGTGATCTGCACACCTTGCTGTTTTGCTTGTTCATTTTAATTTCAGTTCGCTTTCATCACCACTTACTTTACCTAATCCTTGTTCCACAGGTTGTTTTACTCATTTGTTCCATACTTTCATTCTAGACATGGCTGCCAATTCTTCCAATGTAATTACTCCACCAATGTTTCTTTCTCAGCCACGTCCTCCACCAATAATTTGGGAAGATTGGATTGAAATTCTTCATAACTATATAATAGCTTTGGATGGTAACAATTTTCCCCCTGACAGGAAAAAAGCCTTGTTATTGAGTGCTTTGGGTACGGAAGGTCAACGTGTGTTTAAATATTTACCTGTGGCCATGGGACCTAATGGACAACCTATGGATGATCTATTTAAGGAAGCTATTAAGAGACTTGAAACTCGGTTTTCCAAAGAGGTTAATTTGGTTTTAGTTAGGTATAAATTTTACACCCAGCCGCAACTTGAAGGCGAAAGCATTGATGATTTTGTTTCAGGTTACGTGAACTGTCAGTCAAGTGTCGCCTTGGGACCATGACAGAAGAACTGATCTGTGATCAGTTGATCGTCCAATGCCGCGACAGAAAGATACAAGAAAGGTTGTGGGCTGCCAAAGACCCTCCCTTGAAAGATGCTATTGATATCGCTAAAGTCATTGAAGAATCTCAAAAGTGCATTAAAGAATTGAGCAAGAAGGACAAACTGCTGCAAGAAGTAGGAGATGTTGAAATGAAAGATGAATATGTTGATGTTAATGCTGTATCTTAAAAAAGTGTTAAACCTCCCAATGTGTCTGGGGCTACACCTAAACTCAAGACCAGAGAGTGTTTATTTTGTGGCAGTCAATACCATCTAGTTGACTTTAAAAAATGTTTTGCGATTGATCAGAATTGCCGGCAATGTGGCCGAAAAGGGCACTATGCTAGGATGTGTAGGCAATCTGATTTGTCTGATAAGATCAAGTCCAAAGTGAATGTAGTACAACTGAGGGATGATTACAAAATAACTCTTAATAAGGTCTTAGTTGTTGGAGAGATAAGCGATCAAACTATGGTGGGAGCTGCTCAAGACTCTCCTAGATTAAATAGACCCACTGCTTTACTTATTTATTTAATGAGTTTTATATAGCGCTGACTAGACCCGTAGGTATCAGAGCGCTTTACATTAGGAAACACAATGTTACAGAAAATGATAACAATTACACATTACATCAAAAATAGGCAACACATTGAGAGAGGAAAGAAAGGTGAGACAAATAGAGTGGAGGGGGGAAGTGTGAAGGAAAGGATGAGGGAAAAGACGGCAGGAGAGACGAAAGGAAGTCTGCCCAAAGACCGACTGGGTAGGTGACGTCCGAGGAGGGAATTCACAGCCCATCTCCCCTTTAGCTAAACAAGGTAGCTCCATCGGGCATCAGTCAAATAGCTAGGTCTCAACTGACGAGGGAAAGTTCAAAGAAGAAAGTCCAGAGGATAAACAGGGTGGGATCTATGAGAAAGGATGGGTGAGGGCAAAGGTCAATAGCTGGAAAGAGGAGAAGAGTAGGGCGGAAAGGGGTAGGCAGAAGGGGGAGGAAGGAGATAAGGTCATAAGAGACACAGAGTTTGCCCAAGGACCGGCAGGGTAGGTGATGGCCAAGGAGGGAATCCGTAGTCCATCTCCCCTTTAGCTCGCAAGGTAGCTCCACCGGGCATCAGTCAAAATGGTTTATTCAATGTATGTGGTAAAGATGTCACATTGCTGGTGGACTCTGGTTACATGTTCACGATTATTCCTGAGTCTCTGTTTCGAACTATCTGGGAGGGGGTTTCTTTGTTGGACAAGGATATTAACCCAGTTGGCTATCAGGGCCAGTCTATAGATGTCCTGTTGTACATGTCTGGTCAAATGTCTTTTGACTCACATACTACCCATGGGAAAGTATGTTGCTAAAGAGGGTCCCCCCATCCTTGGTTGGATGCACCAATATGACCTTCATATTGTCATCAATCGGAGAGCTCCTAACCAAATCATGGTAGTAGAAGATGATATCCAAGTTCGTGACATTCTTCAAGATGCCCACAGAGTGTTTGAGGATAGACTTGGTTGTGTCAAAGGGTATCAGCATGAGATCATTCTCAAGCCCAATGCGTGCCCGGTACAACATAAGATTAGAAAAGTTCCTCTGTCCATGAGACAGGGCCTTAAAGATCTGTTGGATGATTTATTGAAATCTGGAGTCATTGAACCAGTGGAGGTGTCCTCTTGGATTTCTCCGGTAGTTTTGACGCTCAAGTCAGATGGTCTGCTCCGCTTTTGCATTGACCTCAGGTCTTTAAATAGAGACATAGTTACTGACACGTTTCCACTGCCTAACATTAATGAGTTGTTGCAGTCTAATGGGGGTGGTAGGTATTTCTCTAAGATTGATTTGAGAAGTGCTTACCACCAGATCAGATTGCATCCCGATTCCAAGTCTCTGACAGCTTTTATCACAACGGAAGGCATTTTTCAGTTCACTCGCATGTCCTTTGGGCTAGCTTCAGCTGCGAGTGTCTTCCAAAGAATGATGTTGTGTAGGCTCAAAGATCTGCCTGGTGTAGTCTATTTTCAAGACGAAATATTGATTTCAGGAAAGACCATTCAAGAACATAATGCAACTCTTAGTCAGGTTTTGTGGAAGCTTGAGCAGCAGGGTCTTACACTTAAGAAAGAAAAATGTCACTTTCTCACTAATCAGGTAGATTATTTGGGATACTCAATCTCCAGCGGTGGCTTCGCTCCCAAAAAGAATTTGTTGGAAGCTATAAGAAATGCTCCTCCTCCAAGGGACAAGGACCAGCTCAGGTCTTTTCTGGGCCTTGTCGAATATTATGCTAAATTTGTGCGTGGATTTGCTGACATGTCTGAACCTTTAAGGAAACTACTTCGCAAAGGTTGCAAATATGATTGGGGCAGTGATCAGTCTGATGCTTTCTCAAAAATCAAGGTACAAATTTGCAATGTTGGTATTCTTGCGCCTTTCAGTGCTTCCTGTAAATCGTTTTTCACAGTTGATGCTAGTTTTACTGGCATTGGTGTGGTATTATCCCAACTTCAGAGGGGCACTGAGAGGACAATTGCATTTGCATCAAGAACTCTCACTCAGGCTGAAAGGAATTATTCGGTAATAGAGCGTGAAGCTCTTGCTGCAGCTTGGGGAGTAGAATACTTCAGAGTATATTTGTGGGGATCTAGGTTTGTGTTAAGGACTGATCACAAGCCCCTAATGAAAATCCTGTCGGCTGGAGGCGCTGGAAAGGGTTCAGCGTGTCTTGCCAGGTTTGCTGCAAGGTTACAGGAGTATCTCTATGATGTTGAGTTCATTCATGGTTGGAGAAACCTACAAGCGGATTGCTTGTCACGCAAGTCACTTGATTGAGAAACGGTTGACAGGGAGGTGGCCAACAAGCTGGAATGTGAAGAAGCTGTTGCTTTTGTTTTGATGTTTGTGAATGGAGTTTGGGTTATTTTTCTAAAGTGCAGTGGTCTGAGGCCATGATCATGATTCTGTTTTGCAAGATGTTATTGCTCTTATTAAAAAAGGTTCACCTCATGAGAGCATGGTGTCAGCATCAGTTAGGCCCTATTGGAAACTTTTGGATGAATTGTCTCTGAGTGGTAAAGATGTTGTTATGAGAGGTGAGAGATTTCTGCCCCGGCTGCCCTTAGATTGCACATCTTTAAACTTGCGTATGAGGGTCATTTGGGTCAAGGTATGACTATCAGGCGAATCAAGCAAGAATTCTGGTGGCCTGCCATTGATGATCAGATTGGGGACTGGGTGGCTGATTGCACTCTCTGTAAGGAGAGTGAGAAGAGACTGAAAGTTGGTTCACAGAGTTTAATGGGTCATATTGAGGATCTGGGTGAGCCGTGGCATACTATTTGTCTTGATTTCATTGGTCCTCTGTCTGAGTTTTCCCCACACACTCGGTTTGCTGCTGTGGTTGTGGATGTGCACTCAAGATGGTTGCATCTTGAGTTTTTGAAGGATGTTACTACAAATTCTACGATTGGTGTGTTAGAGACTTTGTTTTTGCGTGAAAGCATTCCACAAGTTTTACTCACTGACAATGGGACTCAACTCACTTCTGGGGAGATGCGTTGCTTTCTTGAGAAGTTTGGTGTGAGACATTTGTGTACTTCTCTTTAAAATCCCATGGGTAATGGGATTGTGGAAAGGGTGAACAGACTCGTCAAAGGTACCTTACAACTCGCCTTAGCCAATGGGTTGGCTCCCAAACGACTTGTTCAAGACATGTTGTGGGTTTATTGCACGACTCCTCATAGTGTCACCTTGAAGTCTCCATTTTTGATTATGAGAGTGCGTTTTCCTAGCTCACGTCTTGTTCCATCCTGGATCAAACATTGGGTATCTTCTGGAGGTGAGCGAGTTTTTGATATTCTTCCTTCTAAGATCTAGGTTGGTGACTGGGTCAAATTGAAGTCAGGCAGGATTAAAGGTGGTCTCACTAAGTTCAAAGGACCTTTCCGGGTTGTCAGTGTGGGAAGGTATTTTGTTGTCGTCGAAGGAGGGGAGCGTTGTTAACTTACGCAGAGTGGCATTGTACCAAAAAGGTGGATTTATTTCCAAGTGTTCCACAGATGATGAAGGTTGTTCGGGTGTGATGTTCATCCCTGATAAAGCTATTGGAAATGATCTTTGTTCTAAAGTTGTTAAAAATGTTTCACGTTCCAATGATTTGTCTGCTTCTTCCCAAGGAATTGGGGGGAGGGCCGTGTTAGTTTGTCTAACTCTCCTGATGTTGAGTTGTCTGTTAGGAATCGCAGACCACCAGTGTATCGTCAGGATTATGATAGGTCATAATTCTTTACTTTGTTTTCTTCTCTCCTCTTATATTTCTTATTCTTTGTTATTGCTCTTTTTCTTCCTTGTTTTCTTTCTTTTGTATTAAAGGCAGAGGATGTGGTGTGATGCTACTTTATATTGTATGATTATTCCTCTTATCTTTGTTGGAGCTCCCATGCTCCCTACGTTCTTTCTCTATGTTCTCTCCTCGTGCTTAGAATGTGAGGCGGATGCCACTCCACGATCGACAGTTGCAGCTGGGTCGTTGAGGTGGTCGGATGTCAGGTTGTGCTACGAGTAAAGTTCTTCTTCTCGCACGTTGCCTCCTGGTCTTTACTTGAAGTACTTTTCACAACACACTGTTACACTGATATAATCATAAACAGGGTTTTCATCATATTCGTCACTGTTTGGAATCTGTAGCAACATTGCAGAATTTAAGGTATTACATCTGCTCACTCAAATATTTTCAGCTGTCACTATTGTTTTTTCATACTCTATTAGGCGCCTGCTTGTCAGATGCTGAATTCATGTACAAGTCAGCAAAATCTCAACTAAAAGAGTAACTAACACAATAAGTGTATGACCCATAACCATTCACTTACTCGCTTCAATTGCAAGACAGATAGCTGCTACGGACTTCAGACAACCAGGAAGAGCAGTGGCTACTGGATCTAATGTTGTAAAGAAGTAGGAGACAAGCCCCTTTAACTCACCGTGCTTGTGAGTAAGAACTCAGAACACAAAACAATGAACCCTGCTCCGTACTACCGTACACTCCTACTACTCATGGAGTAACTAACAGTCAACTCTTTTATCTGTCCGAATGGAATTTTTATTAGACCATTCCTGTTTCTTATTAATTTAAAAATTGATCAAAAAAATTTTTGGGACTGAAAAAGAAACACAGACTTATCAAATTCACACTTGAACTTACACGTATATACAATTCACATTAACATACACTTAAAGACAAAAATGGACTTAGACACTGTGAAAAAATTATTGGCAACAGCTTGCAACATGACAAAAGCAGCGAATGAATTCATACATTAATCCGATGCAAAACACATTTTTAGGAAAATTTACATCATATACAAAATTTTGTAATAAGCATGAAAATATCCAATGTTATGAACCACATGTGTTATTCCAACTCCAGCGTCAAAAGAGTATCTGAATAGTATATCAATCCTTTATCCAACAATTAACGCGTTTCAAGACCCAGGCGAATAGTACTGAGACTATCATCAGGGCTTCATATAAATGGACCGGATAGTCTGTTTTCTAGAGATGGAGCGGCCGCTCCAGCTCGTTTGCCCCAAGAGCTTTTGGCTTTTCTGCCACTGGACTTGCTTATGTTACTGCCTACAAGGCTCCCTTAACACTTGGCCAGTAAGAACTGGCAGCGCAAACCACTCTTTTTCATGGCAAAAAAGCAAAACTTGGAATCATAATTAGGCATTCCCACCAGTTTTTTTAGACAAAGATTCTTTCTGAGCTCTAGGAACACTTTCATGTGTTCGCAGTCAAGTGGCACCAAACAGAAATTTTATTGTGGAACTGAAGTGCGAAAAGATATTGACTTTCCGCATGAAGAGGAATGGAAAAGAAAGCTTGACATAAGTCACTGACTATATACTGTATCCATAGGAATCATAAACAAAATCACAACAGGATTCGGTACCACCAGACAAGATGGAACTACAATTTTGTCTATCTTTCTAAGATCTTGGACTCCCCTCCATTTTTTACTCATTTTTTTACTGCCCACCACTGGTGAGTTGCATGGGCTACCAAGCACCTCTTGTAAAATATTCAGTTCTATTATTTTCTATTTGACGGGTTTCATTCCCTCTCCAGCTTGTTGTTAAAGCTTGTACTGTCAAGTCTAGAGTAAACTGCATCAGGATTTGGCTAATTTATACTGGGTCAGTGCACTTTATTAATCCTATTTATTTACCTGTGAAATCCTATACTTCTTCTTATACTGTCTTGAATCAAGAGGCAGGTCATGTTTGGAAGAACTGGAAACAACTGAACTTCTGATTGTTTTGATTTGATTTTAAATACTGAATCTTCATCTTGGATTCCAATTGCGACACCATATGGTGTTCAATAAATCACACAATTCATCTTGCAGAGCAAGCCTCTGCCAAGAAAATTAACCGGACTCTAATAAAATAATATGACTTTGTGATCATTCCCCATGTACCAAATTTTAACTGGAACATTGCTGAAACCTGATTTGTAATCTGTTTATTGCTTATTCCTACAATACAAATTAATTTCCTGAGAGGGGTAGGATTAGGACTTCCATGGAACAGGTAGCACCAGTATCAATTCAAAATAAAATATTGCCTGATCAACCTAAATATAAAAGAGGAAAACAGAGAACTAAGGAAATAAATCTCTCAAATCGATAGAAACAGAACCAGTACCTTTACAGCACTAGTCAGCCACAAATTCATACTTAGGGAGATTTTCCATTTAGTGGTGCTCTAACCCTGATTAGCATGTTTATTCCTGTGCAGCAAAGAGCAAATAAACACCAACCTTAGTTAAACACATTCAACCTTAAAGTTCTAAGAGTCTTATTAAGGAATTCAAGACAGAGAATTACTATCCTCGGTGTGTAAGCAGCGGCTCACTAAACACACTACCCTGCAGATAAGTTCAACAATATGTATCTCGAGATCTAGGATTACGACAAACCTTATACCTTAACCAACAATGAACATAGAAAATACACCAGCTTTAACGATCCAATTCAGTCCCTTCTCATCAAAACATCAAGATGAACACAATGACAAATACCATTTCTTAACTCACAGATAGACAAAAACATCAAAATCACAATAATTAGACCACCTAACAAAACACTAACTATTAGGTCCGAGCTGCTCTCTTGCATTCGACGGGTGCTGGCCACTTTGGCACGTTTGGCCGGCTTGTGGTCAGTCTTTGGTTGTTTTGTGTGGCATGAGGAGAGGACGAAGAGGAGACGTAGGCGCTGCTGGGCGACAAGAAGAGCGGGCACGAGATGACGAGAGGAGCAGAGCTGTGGGGGTGTGGCCGCCGGGGTCGAAGATGCTGGGTAGAGAGGCAGAGGACAGATGAACAAAGGCAAAGAGCAAGAAGTCAACATTGAGCAGAGTGGAGGGGAGACGAGAGCAGGAACGCTGCTTGAGAGGAGTTGTTTAATTTGATGAGAAAAAAGGCGAAGAGTTAAGAACCAACAGAGACATTGCTCGAGCAGAGCTATTTAATTGTTGCCAGTGCTGGTATTGGACATTGGGGGAACCCATGGAGAAGGCTCCAGGCCCAACACTGGCCCTGGCCATCCTCAGGCAAAGAAGATCATAGGATCACAGGGCCCTCAGAGCTACAAGGGCTTAAAGGAGCCTGAGATCAAGATCAAGAAAAACGCCTAAAGGGGAGAGCCCAACTGGCCATTTCAGTGTAACAACTATGGCTAAGCAGGACCAGGCAGACAAGTGGTTGGAAGTGCTTTAGGCACTAGGTGGTTCCCATGGTGCATGGAGGCGGCCGGCACTAGGTCAGTGCAGCTTGTGTCCATGTTGTAGCTAGCTGTTGCTGGCTTAAATCAACATACTATACTGTTGTTGACAGTTTGATTTGCACAGTACCCAGTTCTCCAGAGCCCCCCACCCACCAGGAGAAGTAAGCAAAGGCAAGGTAACACAAAAGTAAAGCAAAAGTAACACATCCGAGCTGGGCAGGTTAGATGTGTTTTAGTGCCTTCTTTGCCCTCTTTGCTCCTTTCCAACTACAGTTGATGGACTCTCAATTGAGGTCTTTTCAGGTTGGTCTCTGCTTGCCTGCTGCCAAAGCTAGCAGTAGCCTAGACATGCCAACAAAAAGGCAGAGAGGGTCGCAGCAGGGAATATGTATTAAGGGGGCTAGCTAGGGCCAAGGATTCCAAGTGACAGAGGCTTGAAGGGGGCAATGTGGAGCTCCTGATCCACGCTGCAGACATTTCAAATATGGATAAATTAAATGAGATTCATGAGACTAAGAATCCCAATGAGATTAATAGCACTAATAGCTCCCTAAATCAATCTTGTCAGCTAGATGGATCTAATGGCTTTACAAGGCTCAATGAAGGGGGCAGGACCAATGGAGTTAGAAGTGCCAAAGAAAAGCCTGACTATCTTATCTGTCTTGGATAAAAGTTGTATGTCTGGTAAAATCAGTAATGCACATAAGGAGAATAAGAAAATGGCTCAACGAGAGAAGGAAGGAGTCCTTAAGTGTTCAAAAGATGACTGTATGAACTTGTCATAATCCTTGAGGAACTTTGTAACAACGCATTTTTACGCTTCTAAGAGTCGGAAATCGACAAATTTGTCATGTTTATCGAAGAGCTCTTTATTGATCACAGACCAGTCCAAGTCATTTTATACTGATACAAACATCAACAATGTTCCTTAAAACCTTAAGTCGATCGTTTGAAGGCGTTCAATTGAATAAGGTTTATGCTGCCAAGGGAGCAAAGAACTCTAAGGATGTAGTGAAAAAACAAATGAAAAGGAAAAGTGTGTTTAAATTAAGAAATGTGAAAGATGGTGATGCTGTTTTTAATGTTAAAGTAACAAAACGAATCACAAGATGAATGGCAGTCTTTCAATGAGCCCTCATCGGACGTTACCAGGGGTTGGGAGCCTCCTTGTCCGCAACTTCAAGGGCAATAAGTGCAAATGGAAAGTAACAGTGACATTCTACCTATTTCTATTGATAATGTTGCAGGGATTCTGCTCATGCACAGAACTATGCACAGGAAACCAGGACCTCAGTGAATTGTGCTGTACCAAAAACTCACCTCAGTACCCAGAACCCCTATCCGACTAGCATCAGTGTCTCATTCGTTCTCCGTATCATCTCGAAGCTATCAATGATTAGACAACCCAGAACAAGCGACTTAGAGTACTCTCAGGAATGGTAGGAATTAGAAACACCTTTTTGTTATTATTCTCATATCAGTCCACAACAAGAGTAATCAGAGTCACGGTAAAGTTTAAAATGTTTATTTTTAACTACGTGCCCTAAGGTGCAGTACTTTGGCTAACATAAGCAGACAAATGATTAAAAACAAAACCATCAGCATTGTTACAATACCATAGAAAATGAAGGGAGAAATCATATTACAAATGATAGTGGAATATAGCCACCCTCCCTTCGCTAGTAAGCTAGTTTTATGAAACTAATAGAAGGTCTCTAGACTTGAATGGGAAACCCCATACCGTAAATATCGGGTTAGGTGAATCACATCACGGGATCAGCTCTGCTCTGTGTCTGGAAAAGGTTTCTCCAAAGTGTCTGAATCATGCATGCAAATGCAATATTAAAGGCACCCGTGTGGTTCAGATATTTGCAGCTGTGTGCGTGTTATGGCTAGAGCGTGGGCCGATCAACCTGAATTCAAAAGCATACATTGTTATTTGACCTTGACGGCTTCTGCACACAGTGTTCAGACTAAGGTCGCAGTGCACGTCTAGGGATGTGAACAACAGACCGTTCTCATGTGAAGAAAAAGCAAGCAAGCAGTTTTTCTTGTAATAACAACAGCTACCTGCAGTGTCGTGTGCAAAAGTGGCAAGATGGCGTTTTACTTCTAAAGCGCTTATGCTAACATAGCAATGTGTGTACATGGAACTCCGTCTCCACTACACCCACCCTTGATCGGACCACGAACAAAATAGGGAAGCAAAGTAGGAACGCAGAGTTCAAGTTTGATTGAGACAGAACCAAGGCCGTACATTGCCAATCCATATCATTGGTAGTGACAGTTCGAAAACGTGTTAGAAAAAATTAAAACGTCTCGCAGAGGCTTGACAGAGCCTAATGTGGAGTAAAAAAGAAGAAATGTAATAAACTTAGGTTTGGACCTGCGGAAGAAGGACAACTCCCAATTTAATCCATCAACGTGTAAGCACAATAAGTAGCAACTGCCTCCAAAAGGAAGTCATTATAATGTTCTGTTAAACTTTCCGCCATCCAGTCTATTAAAGTAAACGAACATACATGGTCTTCGATAACCGGAGCCTCTAGCTCAACCAGAGGACAACTTGCGTGTTCTTCAAGATAACTTCTTGCCAAGAAGTCATAAGCTGCCGCATATATATCCAATTCCCTAGGACTCCATGTGCCGCTCCACAGGCCATAATCCCGATGCCAGAACAGTCCAACTCATGAGCCACTAAGGGACTCATTAGTCAATCATAATCCGGGGCAAGAGATGCCGAGTTCGACAGGCACAAATCCAGAGCCCATTCGAATGGACAATCTAGGCAATGGAAAACAGGTTGCACGCAAGTAAAGTAGGAGAACCGGAAGGATAATCCATAGGCTACGCTTAAAGTGGCCAGTGGTAATGTTCCATAGTATTCTAGCATCCGGTTGCGCAGTTGAAGCAGTCTGGGCAGGCTGTCGTGTGATACATATCGTGCAGCCATTGCGCAGGAAGCAGACCAACAGGAGCACACCAGCAGTCAGGGCGAGAATCAACAGAAGCCCGCTGAAGACCTTGAAAAAAATAGAATGAAAAAATGCCGGTATCACACCAAATATTGTTTGGAAGGAGGTCACGAGGCCGGAGCCCACAATTTTGAAAAAATGCACTAAGCCAGTTGTTGACGAGGCATTGAATATAGTATGAATCAGAGCACCGAAATGAAGGGGGAGATCAGTATTTAAAAGCGCATGCACCTCGGTGCGGGTGTTTGCCACGTGAAGGACGAATGTTTCAAGGGAGGAAGTCAGAGCGACTTCTTTTTGAGACAATAGAGCCCTTATTCTGCTCATCTTGTTGAACTCTGCTTTCAAGGTTGGGATGGAAGGCCAGATGGATACATCTAGTCTCCCATGCAGGGGCGGGAAAAGGACATTTTTACAACAGACTACGCGTTGTGAGACAGTTACAATGTACGGAATTCCCACTAGCATCCCACAGCATGCCTCATTATTTAAAAGCAAATAGCTACCGTTAGCTAACAAAGTAAAAGTGGGTGTAATTGCTAACACAGGATTTCCATTCAGAATGCAAGCTAAATTGCAGGCTCCATGCAATTGGATGTGCCTACAAACTACCGAGTGATCAGGTGTGGAAGTGCATTCTTCTCCTTTTAAATAAACTTCTCTACCCTCTCTCATGCACCTGTATGTAAATGGGAGTGACCAAACTTCATGCAGGAAAGCAGTACTCAATGGTTCATATTTGCCTAGGGCATAATGTTTCATACATGAACTGAACTTAAACAATGGAAACGGCAAGGTGATTAAACCGTGGATCAGCCACACAGCTGAGTACAATTCGGCCACTGAGAAAGGTAAAGGTTCCAACTTTTCAGTATGCAATAATGAGTATGTTGCATCTTTCATGGACATGAATTGTTGTTTTGCAGTCAGATTAAACAGCAGGAATAAAGATGATGTATTCATGTAGCCCCAGGGAACTTTCCCAGTCTTCAATGTTTGCAAAGTCCATGCAAACTGCATTATAGAACGCAATTGATGTTGACCATGGTATAAAACAGACATATCATCCTATACAATATCCACAACAGATGAAACAATATTATCTAATGTGTAAATTCTGGAAGAAAGGGTGTTAATGCTATTATTGATGACAGCTAGCACTTTTTCCAAATTTGCTTGATCAATAGCTCTTAATCTGGAAGCAGCTTCAATTTGAGATAATTTCCAAACTTCGTTATAAATAGCATACACCCATCTTTTGGACCTGCCACCCACAGGACCCTTAACAAAATCATTCAAATCTACTTTGTCATTTAATTTTTATAAGTTAAGTTTAACAGACGCCAAGGTGGAATGTTGCAGCCAGTTCTGCCATAACTTCCCAACAGAATAGGTAGTAACAGAATGGGAAGATTCAAATCGGGGGTCCACTTTAACCTGTGTATAGCCAGGGTATAGACCCAGAAAACGATGTTGACAGCTGTCTGAGCTCTTCTACCATATTAACCACCCTTCAGGGTCTAGGTTGCAAATGTTGAAGGATGTATTAGTAATGAATGACTGCAACGCATCAAGGGACAGATCTGTGTGATTATCTCATTAAGGATAAGCACCCAGATCAGGAATAGAGGGGGAATTCATCTTTTTAGAAGTAGCCAATCCAAAGCAGGTGGTTTGAAAAATGGTAGAATTCAAAAACAAAATGTGGTTTGGGATAAGGCAAGCACGATGCAGAGCTTCTGTACCTTGTACCTGCCACGCTTTAGAACCCCAAACAGATTTAAGATCAATGGTATCTTTCCACAGCTCATAGCCCCCCGATAGCCAATTCATCCATAAAGGACTTGGAATACAATAATTTAGTGTGGGTCAGTCTAACTTTGGAAGCTGACTCAGCAGTCACTTTAAAATAAAAGGCCTCAGGTTCAGATACACTGAAACCAGTAAAATAAGTAAATTTGTTCACCAGAGTTTTGGAGCTGCCTTCAATGGGCGCTGGGCAATGTTCCCATTGCGTATAATTGACAACATTTCTAAATGTATTCGCTTTATGCAGGAAATGATTGCCATAGTGTTGGTAGCAAAACAACTCCCCATAATTAGTCGTATCTAAATACAAATCTTCAGCATCAAAAGCAGCATAATATTTCAAATCAGAAAAAGAGCCTCTACGGCTTGGACATCCCACTCATCAGATCGGATGTTTTGTTTAACAACGTCTCCCATTGAAACACGAAGTACATTGGGGACATTAATCACCTCTGTGGGACCATGAATTTGAAACTTAACATCATCCCATACAATCCCATCTACCACAGGCCAGGCATTAATATTCACAAAAGTCTGGTCCCTCTTCATGATTTGTGATGAGGAGTGGGGTGCCAACGTTCCAGCAATTAAACTAATTGTAGATCTTTCGGGGAGATAGTGTCCATTTACTAGACGGAAAAATACGACCACAAATCCAATTGACATAAACAAAAAAATTGTTATGAGCACCAGCCAAATGTAAGTCTAAGGGGCAATCAAAAAATGTCTTTTAAACACCAAGCAGCAAAAATCGAAATTTTCGATGGTGCATTGGAAGTCATAGAGTTGGTGTCAAATGAAAAATGAGACTGGTCAACTGTACTTGAATGTAAACCAGGCAACGACACATCTGTGGGATAAGTATACTCAGTATCTTCAGTCGGACCACCAGCCGGTGGAGGCAATAAAGGAAACAGAATTTCTCAGCATTGTTGGACAAGAGACCGCTGGAGTCATACTAAGAAGAATCGGCCACTCGTTGTAGTTTGACATTGTCAATGGAGATGTATCTGTTATCCTTGCGACCAGGAAGTGGAGGTAAAATGACTGTTCTTGTACCCTGCACGCCAAGCACTGGTACTGGAGCACGATAAGAGGGGCTGAACTTCTTGTTCTCCACCTTCTCACGGACCAGGTCACCAACTCGAGGTAGCCAGCCAACTACCGGAATCTGAAGCACAGCATCAGTTGTGGAGGGCAAGTGTTCCATTGCAAGACTGTCTCTTGTAGATTCTGTAATACAGCACAGTGATCATCTATGTCAAAGGGTGCGGCCGACGCCGCCATGTCTACACCATCAAAGTCCGGGACAAACATCTTTATGCCAAAGAGCATTTTGTATGGGGTCCGCCCACCCAGAGACCTTCTAGGGAGATTATTAAGTGCACGTTGAACGCTATACAGATGGGCCAACCAGTTCCTGCCAGTACCTAAAACCCTAGCTGTCAGGGATTGCTTTAAGTCACGGTTCATTCGCTCCACAACACTATTGCCCTCAGGCCGGTATGGAGACGAAAATTTGACTTGGACCCCCAAAGATCTCATGGCTTCTTTGTATGCCTTAGAGGCGAACGCAGGACCTTGGTCAGAATGAAGGGTACCAAAAGCGAAAATTCCCACAAAGACATGCAAATCCCTGATGACAGTTCAAGTATCAGCACTCCGTTGTGGCCAAACCCAAAGAAAACGTGTGCACGTATCCACTGCAACTAAGATGTACTTATACACAGTATCAGAGGAGAAAGGACCGCAGGGATCTAAATAAACACACCAAAGTGGTTTATTAGATATGTACAACTGTGTTTGTGGTGGGCGCGCAGCAGTCGAAGGCTTAATCTGCTGGCAGATGTCATAATTAAGAACATAAGCTCGAGTCTGTTTATACAATCCGCGCCACCAGTAATGTTGTTTTAATAGAGTAACAGTCGCTGAAACGCCGGCATGTGCTGAAGCCATACCTTCGTGAGCCGCTGTTATCAAGGAAAGTCTGCAGTCCGCGTTGGGAATCAATCTGTCACCAACGTTGTTAATTCTCACATAGGGAACTTTATCAGGACTTAAATGATAAGAGTATTTAGAAGGGAAACCTCTAGGGTAATTACTTCCCTTCTCTGTTGCAGCAATAGCTGCCAAGATTTCATCATCAATCGTACTTTTGGATCTTGTAACTGCTGCTACTAGATATGTTGCCACTGCTGTTTTCGCTGCTTCATCAGCTAAGCTGTTCCCGACAGCGTGAACACCCACTCGCTGGTGCCCAAGAGTATGAATTACATTCACGAGCAGCAAACGTTGTTTAAGGTCTGCGACTCGAACCCAAAGCATTTTATGCTTGATTGTGCTACCTTTGGAATCACAATACTTATTTTGAGGCCAAAAGAAATAAATTGTCGTAAAAAGAGTCACTCACTATAAGAGTAGTGCCTCGAGGATCAGCACACTCCAGTGCAAGCACCAGAGCACATAGCTCCGCCAACTGGGCGGTACAATCACCCAACGTCTGCGTGTGCACGACATCAGATTTGAATTCACCATTCACGAAAGTACCAGCCACTATTGCGCAGGCCGCTGAATAAGCATGCTTAGATATCGTCGCCGGTTGCTCCGAACCGTCAGTGTAAATGACACAATGGTAATCCTCAAGCGGGCGCAAGAACAGAGGAGCTGGATGAACAAATTCATACTGCAAGTACTCCTGAGTCTGCAATTAGGCATCAAAGATGTAAGTGACAGCCGGCGATGTCAAAGAAGTGGCCCATTGTATCCAACGTGGATGCAAAGCTTTATAACTAGGGCAGGATACTGTGTGACAACCAACATGCGTTTCCCTTGCGACAGCGCTCTCTCCTTCAGAACCACCATCTGCACTGCAGTCAAAACCTACTCAACTGTGGTAAAGCGCATTTCAGCCGAAGTGTACAAGTGTGATTTGTAAGCAATGGGGTCGTCGCCCTCATTGAACATTAAGTACGTGAAACCCACTGCGCCAGGCACAATTCTTATTACCAGGTTAGTGTGGTTATCACGCGTCAGTACGTATTTCGAAGCAAGAAGATCAGCCTGCAAAGATTGCAAGATTGCTGAATGTTCAGGCAGCCAGCTCAATTTGGAAAAAGTAGGTTGTACCAAGGCATATAGCGGCTTGATACGCTGGGCATAATCGGGAATGTAAGTATGCCCGAAATGTAAAAAACCCAGCACAGATTGGAGTTTTGTCAGTGTCGTCGGAGCACGCAAACATGAGCACTTCTCCAGGAAGTGCGGGGCTGATCCTCGACCTTCGTTGTTGAGTTCATATCCCAAAAACAACACTGCATACTCTGCAATGTGTGACTTAGCAAATTTGAATTTGTAATCGAAGTCCGCAAACATGACAATGATGCGGTCAACGCGACACAGATGCGGCCATAATTCATCTGTGAGATAGATATCATCAACATACGAGAACGCCTCAGGGTCAATGCTCTCTAACAGAGAGACAACACGAGTGGCAAAGACGCCTGGACTATTTTTGTAGGCCATGGCTAATCTTTTAAACTGGTATTGCTTGCCGCCGGAAGTAAAGGCTGTCCATTGACTACTAATCGAGGACAGATTATGGCTATAAAAGCCATTGGAGATGTCAAGTGTGGTTTTAAACCTTTTTCTCACAAGACTATCAACGAGGGCAGAGCTGTGGGTAGAAAATTAACAAAAAGAGGGAGTAAAGAGGATTATCGGTAAAACCTTCCTCCTGTCAAGCTTTTTATAAATAATGTGGTTCTACCCTATAGTGATATAGAAATTATTTTTATATATTTTATTACTTTTTGAATTGTGAATAATAAAGCAGTGCCTCATGAAATGTCATGAAAAGCACTAAAATACCCCTCACACACTATGAATCCCATGGTGTCATGCTTCATCATAGGGGTCTTCCCGTCCCTCTACGGGGCGGGGCGTGCTACGACCAATAAATATATTTGGAGCACTGTTGTTAGGTGAAGGAATTAACTATGTGTAGGCTATGTGCTAAGTAATTGTCAGGCGCTGATCAAGGGTGCCTACCGCACGTACAGTCGGAGGAGGACTACAACAACCAGAATCCCCGGCTGTACGAAGGCGGGGCCAAAGCAGGGTAAATACGTGAATCAGGAGCCAATCGAGGCGCGTAATACTGAATTGTGATTCACGTTGGTTCCGACGCCCATCACCGAGCAAGGAAGACGCGTGTGCTAGCGTCTGCGGCATTTGATGGGAACTGGGGCTTTGCCGTAAGAAGAAAATCGGCGAGAGACATTCGGCTTGTGACTGTGTGGTTCCGTCATCCCGGAACTCCAACGCGGGACGCTGATGTAAGCGTCGCCGCGTTCCAAGACCGCAGGATTACCGAGGGGTTCAGAGAGAGAGAGAGTTGGTTCATCGGACTCCGAGGCCACCTCCGTGCAAACTCTCGGACACAGGTATCCCAGGCATCCGAGAGAGAGAGAGAGAGACTGTTCAGTCGCTCGTAAGTACGAGTGTTGGGCTTTAGGGCTTGCGGGACATTTTAGTTACCTTCGCTCTCGTTGTGCAAGAGAGAAAGAGTGTTAGGCTTTGACAGGGCGTGCAAGACATTTTATTTACCTTCGCTCTCGTTGTGCAAGAGAGAAAGAGCGTTAGGCTTTATCAGGGCTTGCAAGACATTTAATTTCCCTTCGCGCTATTTAATTATGTAAACGGAAACCCTGCACCTCGGCATGAGGCTAATGCTGGAGTCGTTATCAGGGAAAGCGGACAATAGAGCATAATTGAAAGACGCTCAGTGGGGTCCTTTGAAACTGGGAAAGGCAAACAGGGGAAAGTAGAGGGGGAAGAGAATGAGATGTCCAGTTGGAGTTGGAGGGGGTGTGTCCTCTCGTGTTGTGTTCTAAGCTGTAGGTGCAGCAGTATGTCTGAGGTGACACATACTTTCAGTACAATTAGTGAGACCTAAATGAGAGTAGGTTGCTATTGTAGTCTGTGTTCTTTGTTCTCTAATTTCTTGTCATTCCAGAACTCCCAATCCCCGCTGAACCCTTCCTATTCCTTTTCCCTCGCCTGATTGCTCTGGTACTCTGTGTTTCTGTAAAACAGAGCCGGGGACGTCGGGAGGTGGAACCCTTGTGCATCACTCGAATCTAAAGGAATGACGGCGGACGTGACAGTAATAGTGAGTGTGGTAGGGTTAGTGAGTGAATACAAAAAATTAAAAATCCTCTGGCTAGTGGAAAAAACAAAATTTTTATTCAATTCCCTAGCTGAGAATGTTAAAAATGGGGTTACGTAGGGGGTGTATATCAATTAAATACTCCCTACTGGGTCAACATGTTTTGTAAGCAGTCCCCACTGCTTTACTCATCAGGACCTAAATATGTCCCTACTGCACTCGAAAATTAATTGAATTGTATGCCTATTTGCTTGAATTCAAGACCTTCAAAAATTGTGCAATCAGGGCGGTATGGAGTTGACGTAACTCATCCGCCATGGCTTGCAAATAACGTGGATGTGGTGTAAACCCGGCCAATACTGGCCAAGTGGCCCCTGGAAGGGACAAGGGACCCAAACGAACCAGTGTAACCATGTGGGGGAGGGCGCCATTGAACCAAATACGATGCTGCCAAGCGGAAATTGAAATTTCCTGCGTCCTGTATGGCGTGTAATTTGCCGGGAGTGCCATAGGAGTGTATGAGTGAAACGTACCATCGTCCGCATTCACCTCCGGCAAAGTAACCCAAGAGTAAAACAGCTGATAGGGATGAGATGCATCGGCACTCATACAAAGATAATAGACATCCCCTCATCAGGCACCCCAAACTGCACCAAATGACGCCGGAGAGGCGCGCGACTATGTGCTGCAATAGCGACTTCAGCTATTGGGACACATTGAAGAAAAACAATCTATATGAACAGTAGCACAAAAAGTGTATAAGAAAAAACTAAACCTTTTTAATTGTCAAGCTTGAGAGAACCTATATATTAACTAAGTAGGTAGGTTTAAACCGTCACTCCCAATAACCGGAAACAAGAGTGAGGGTAGTTTGGACTAATATAAGCACTACTAAGGTGTCTCAATCATAAGACCAAATGTTAGATGCGCCATGTTGCAGGGATTCTGCTCATGCTCAGAACTATGTGCAGGAAACCAGGACCTCAGTGAATTGTGGTGTACCAAAAATTCCCCTCAGTACCCAGAACCCCTATCCGACTAGCATCAGTGTCTCATTCGTTCTCCGTATCATCTCAAAGCTACCAATGATTAGACAACCCAGAACAAGTGACTTAGAGTACTCTCAGGAATGGTGGGAATTAGAAACGCCTTTTCATTATTATTCTCATATCAGTCCACAACAAGAGTAATCAGAGTCACGGTAAAGTTTAAAATGTTTATTTTTAACTACATGCCCTAAGGTGCAGTACTTTGGCTAACATAAGCAGACAAATGATTAAAAACAAAACCATCAGCATTGTTACAATACCATAGAAAATGAAGGGAGAAATCATATTACAAATGATAGTGGAATATAGCCACCCTCCCTTCGCTAGTAAGCTAGTTTTATGAAACTAATAGAAGGTCTCTAGGCTTGAATGGGGAACCCCATACCGTAAATATCAGCTTAGGTGAATCACATCATGAGATCAGCTCTGCTCTGTGTCTGGAAAAGGTTTTCTCCAAAGTGTCTGAATCACGCATGCAAATGCCATATTAAAGGCACCTGAGTTTCAGATATTTGCACCTGTGTGCGTGTTATGGCTAGAGCGTGGGCCGGTCAACCTGAATTCAAAAGCATACATTGTTATTTGGCCTTGACGGCTTCTGCACACAGTGTTCAGACTAAGGTCGCGGTGCACGTCTAGGGATGTGAACAGCAGACCATTCTCATGTGACGAAAAAGCAAGCAAGCAGTTTTTCTAGTAATAACAACAGCTACCTGCAGTGTCGTGTGCAAAAGCAGCAAAGTGGCAAGATGGTGTTTTACTTATAAAGCACTTCTGCTAACATAGCAATGTGTGTACATGGAAATCCGTCTCCACTAAAATAAGTTGGGTGAATGTTATAGTGGCAATAATGTGATTGAAGGAAACAAATTGGATGGAGGCAGTTTACTGACTGGGGGATCAAAGTGTGAAATTGACAGGGACTGTGATGGGGAAGGTAAGGAACTTGGGTTGGGAGATATGCTGTGGGAAGGGGATAATATACAAGCCTTTCACCCACCCTGGTTACCCTCCCCCTCCAATTAGAAAGGTGTTCGTCTCAGGGGCCAGATGGGACTCCAGAAATGTATTCCCATGACATCTCACCAAAATATCAATCAATCAATCAATCAATCAATCAATCAATCAATCAAAGACATTTATAAAGCGCACTACTCACCCGGAGGGTCTCAAGGTGCTTGGGGGGGGGGGAGGGGGGGGCCGCTACTGCTCGAACAGCCAGTTCTTGAGCTTCTTCCTGAAGGAGAGGTGGTCTTGGATCAGACGCAGGTCGGTCGGGAGGGAGTTCCAGGTCTTGGCAGCCAGGTAGGAGAAGGACCTTCCTCCTGTTGTCGCTCTTCGGATGCGGGGGACGGCGGCGAGGGCGTGGCTGGTTGATCGGAGATGGCGTTTGGGAGCATAGAAGTTGATGCGGTTGTTGAGGTAGCTCGGGCCTTGGTCGTGTAGGGCTTTGTGTGCGTGGGTGAGGAGACGGAAGGTGATTCTCTTGTTGACGGGGAGCCAGTGCAGGTCTCTCAGATGTCCGGAGATGTGGCTGCTTCGGGGGATGTCGAGGATGAGTCTGGCTGAGGCGTTCTGTATCCGCTGGAGTCTCTTCTGGAGCTTGGCGGTGGTTCCGGCGTAGAGGGCGTTGCCGTAGTCCAGTCGGCTGGTGACGAGGGCCTGGGTGACCATCTTCCTGGTCTCGGTGGGGATCCACCGGAAGTTCTTCCGTAGCATGCGCAGGATGTTGAAACAGGACGAGGAGACGGCGTTGAATTGTCTGGTCATGGAGAGGGAGGAGTCCAGGATGAAGCCCAGGTTTCGTGCGTGGTCTGTCGGTTTGGGTGCGGTGCCCAGGGCGGGGGGCCACCAGGAGTCATCCCAGGCGGAGGGCGAGGAGCCCAGGATGAGGACTTCCGTCTTGTCTGAGTTCAGTTTCAGGCGGCTGGTCGTCATCCACTCGGCTACGTCTTTCATCCCTTCGTGGAGGTTGGCTCTGGCGGCGGCGGGGTCGTTGGTCAGGGAGAGGATCAGCTGGGTGTCGTCGGCGTAGGAGATGATGTTGAGGTTGTGTTGGCGTGCGATGGCCGCAAGGGGGCTCATGTAGACGTTGAAGAGGGTGGGGATGAGCGAGGATCCTTGAGGGACGCCGCAGATGACTTCGGTGGCCTCTGACTTGTACGGTGGTAGTCGGACTCTCTGTGTCCTTCCGTCGAGGAAGGAGATGATCCATTCCAGTGCCTTCTCCTGGATTCCGACGTTGCTGAGGCGCTGCACTAGGGTGCGGTGGCAGACCGTGTCGAATGCTGCGGAGAGGTCTAGGAGGATGAGGGCCGCTGTTTCTCCGTTGTCCAGCAGGGCTCGGATGTCATCGGTGGCAGCGATGTGGGCGGTCTCGGTGCTGTGGTTGGCTCGGAAGCCAGACTGTGAGGGGTCGAGGGATCCATTCGTCTCGAGGAAGGCGGCCAGCTGCTTGTTGACGGTCTTCTCAATGACTTCGGCTGGAAACGGGAGGAGCGAGATGGGGCGGTAATTCTTGAGTTCGGTGGGGTCCGCTGTTGGTTTCTTTAGTAGAGCGCTGAGTTCGGCGTGCTTCCAGCTCTCAGGGAAGGTGGCGGTGTCGAAGGAGGTGTTGATGATGTCCCGCAGGTGGGGTGCGATGACAGCGTCGGCCTTGTTGAATACGTGGTGAGGGCAGGGGTCGGTCGGAGATCCGGAGTGGGTGGAGTTCATCGTGCGGATGGTGTCTTCTGTGTTGATCGGGGTCCAGGCGCTGAGGGTGGTGGTGAGGGGCGTTGGTGCGGTCGTGGGGGGCGTTGTTTGTGGGATGAAGCTGTTGTGTATGTCAGCGATCTTGTTGTGGAAGTAGGAGGCGAGGGAGTTGCAGAGGTCTTGCGATGGGGTGATGTCGTTGTTTCCGGCGTTGGGGTTGGAGAGCTCTTTCACGATGTTGAAGAGTTCCTTGCAGTTGTGTGCGTTGTTGTCCAGCCGGTCCTTGAATGCTGTTTTCTTGGTGGCGTGGATTAGTTGATGGTGCTTCCGGGTGGCGAGCTTGAGGGTGGTCATGTTGTCCGGTGTTGGCTCCCTTTTCCAGGCTTTCTCGAGGGCTCGGCAGTTCTTCTTGGAGCTCTTGAGTTCGTCGGTGAACCATGGGGCCTTCTTGCTGCCGGGTCTGCTGGGCGGGGTCCTCAGTGGGGCGAGTTCGTCCGCGCAGGTTCTGAATGCTACCCACCAGGGCAGCTGTGCCCAGAACACCCTTGAAAATGCCTCCTGAATTTTCTATATTGAATCTGCCAACCTTATGGGGTATGCTGAAAGCCCTAGCCTTATCAAATACTCAACAGGCAAAGTGGATCCTACTATTAGAAAGTATAAAGCGAGCCCTCGACTTAAAATCCCTGGACCCAGTTAAGAACTCAATAAATAAAATCATAGCAGATGACCAAAGTGGCTCTATGGAACAATTAAC
Source organism: Triturus cristatus (assembly GCF_964204655.1). Lineage (NCBI taxonomy): Eukaryota > Metazoa > Chordata > Amphibia > Caudata > Salamandridae > Triturus > Triturus cristatus. Next base: position 1,064,652,197 of record NC_140579.1, on the reverse strand, counting down.
GACAATGAATTGTAATCAGTCTGATCAATCTGAAAATGTTTAAATCTGCTTGTATCCTGCCATAATCTCTCATTATGATGAGCAGTACTGGAGAAAAAGGGTCCTTTCACGTTTTAGCTTGCTAATCGGTAAAAGAAAGATGCATAGGACCCACGGGACACATAAGAGTATACGCAGCCCACAAATTATAAAATCCGAGGGTAAAGTTTCAAAGGACCAGGGAACAAAAGCTACTGTTGTAGGACCTCCAAAGAGGGAAAAGGGGAGGCTGTTAGACAGATGAAACATGGCACTACTGAGACAAAATGAAGAGGAGTACATGATCAACCCAGTGAGGGATTATTGTTCAGCTGATGTAGAGGAGAAGCAAATTGGCCCGGTTCGAAGGATGAAGGGAGGGGCAGGGACCAAGAAAGCCCAAAAGAAAACAGGTACAAATTCACCAACCGTTTCCAAGACAATGAGCATCTTATAAAAAAACATCTATTGTAAGCTGATGAAAAAGGGAAAGAGAAATAATAAGAGGTTGCCATTAAACTGATCCAAGCTTCTTGCACTTTTCAAATTAATCCCCTCTTCAAGTGAAATAACATCTCTGAATCTGGAGCTGGTAGGGATCAGTATCTCTCATGAAGGTGAATTACCTAAAGCAGAATTCTCCTTGAAAGTAATTGTAGATAAAATAATTAAAAGGAATCCTAAAATTGCACAGAAGCTCCACATTTATAACAAAACTTTTCACACCCGAAGCCACACGAGCACGTACACATCAGCAATTTTGAACACAATGCGCAACTTCTATTCACAGTTATACACTTCTCAGTCAGACCCATCTGAATCCAACCTACTAGAGTACTTTGATTCGATAGAACTCCTGTGGCTAAGTAGGGCACATCGTGAATATCTTGATCTCCTGTTCACTGCGGCGGACGTAAGGAAGGTAATTCATAGCTTACGGGATGACAAGGCCCCAGGGTCCAATGGCCTAAAGTCTATATTCTATAAAGAATATTCAGAGCTGCTTGCCCCTTATTTGCTAGCGGTATATTGTAGTAGGGTAGGATATGCACTTATGTTGCCCCCACTTTTTTTCTGATGTTTACACTGGTTTCTGGCTATGGTCTGGCTGGGTCCCTGCTAATCAGGGCCCCAGTCTCTCTGTTCTCTCTAAACAACTTGGAGTGCATATTAGATGCACTAGTGATTGGATACTGTGGTACCTTATGAGCCCCTAGTATATGGTACCTTAGGTACCAAAGACATAGGTACTTCACAGACCTACCAGGGGAAGAAGCATGTATTTTGCCACCCTTGGGAAGCAGACTAAATCTGACACCACAGGCCTGCTACTGCAGCCTGGGTGAGGTAGTGTAAGCACTCCTCACTGAGGTATAGGTTCCCTATATCTCACCATACACACGCATATAAACCTATCAGTCACCCCTAAGGCAGGCCCTATCAATCCTGAGGGCAGGGTGCTTGGTTTACAATGTGAGGGGGTGCCTCTGCCTGAGCAGGGCCCCTCTGCAGCTGGCAGAGTCTATTCTCTGTGGCTGGTTGTGGATGCGGTTAAACCATATACTCTTAAGTGCATTATAACCTTACGGTAAATGCTAACTTGGGAATGACTGCATCAAAACATGTAGTGTTTGGTGTCAAATAACTTGGAATCATACCCCCACACCAGTAACTGGTGTGGGAGTATGATCCCACCCTTCTAGAGGGGAAGACATGTACCTATTGTGGAAACACGGTAGAAATCTGAAAGAGCCCTGGCATCACAAAATGGATGCCACCAGCACAGACACTAGGCTGCCTTCCTGCTGCTGACTGAAACTCGCAGTGGAGGAGGCCCAACAATAGGCATCCTGTCACAGGGAGGTGTAACCACCTTCCAGACAGGATTTAAGTGTATTGGGGCTGGGTGGGTGCACTCCTAGAGTGCTTTGAAGTCCTGCACTGGGGGAGCAGTAGGCTCCTCTGTGCATATGCCAGCTCAAACCGGTTCAGGGGCTACCTGCCCCTGCTCTGTCATGAAACTGGACAAAGGGAAGTGGGTGTAACCACCCACTCCCCTGACCCTCCCATAGGAGTGGTCATAGAGCTAGTCCCTCCCTTTTCTTTAGTATAAGATAGGGAAACCTTGCCATTGCAAATCAGATATCCCTGGACGATGCTCTACAAGAAGAATCCTGGACCTTTGACATTCCACTACCTTTGGAAGACTGAAGAATCTCCCTTGGAGTCAAGGAGTGACTCCCCTGCTTGGCAGACACCAAAAACTTGAATCAATGGTCGCAAACTTTCCCGCTACCGCTGGAGTCCGAAGTCCCTGCAGCCCGAAGTGGATTTCCTGACTTCTCGATGGCCATTGTGAGTCCCCAGCAGAGCTGAGGCGAGTGGACCCCACGAGTGATGAGGAACAGCAATACCCGGGTACCGTGCACTATTGTCCAGTGCAACCCCTTTATGATGTTCTACGAACTTGTGCATTGGACCACGTGTGGTCCAAGCCTCCAGCAAGATTTCTCTTGAAAATCAGAGGCCTACCTCGTCCCGAGTGACCGTGGGCTCCTGTGAAGCGAATCCTCTTGAGGTGTCTTTGCGATCCCTTGCCGGCTGGCTTGTGGGTCCCCTGAAGACTTTATTATCAAACCAAAGGGCTCCCCTGGTTGCTCCAGGCCTGCCCTGACTTACCCTCGTTGGGTGAGTCCCTCAGACCTTGCTGGTCTGCACCGCTGACTTTCTTCACATTCCATGAGACTTGCTGTTGCCAAGGCTTGTTGGCTCCAATCCAGTTGCCGACACCTCAGTAAGCTGCAGACTTTGTGGGACACTCCGAATCCAGCTCCTGGTTGTCGTCGACGCCTCCTGGATCTCGTGGCTGAAGAGTCAAAACACCCTTGATCACCTGAAATCACCCAACTTTTGCGGGCACCCATATCCTGGCCCGAAGTCACTGGCAAGTGACTGTGAACACTGTCCCTTCTGCTTTAAGGTCTTCTTCATCCTGAATCCAGCCTTGGATTCCACCGGACACTTCTCCAGTCTTCACAAACAGCAAAACTTCTTCGGCTTCCATTGAAAACGACTACGCTAGCCGACACCAAAAGACACCTATGCACCCGGCTTCACTGGGTGAGGTAACTCGTGCACTCCGGTGCTCCTGTGGGTGTTGGCCCTCAAACTACTTACCTTGTAAGTGGCTTGCTTGTAGACTCTCCAGAAGTACCCTAAAACTTTAAAATTCCAACCGCGACTTGCTCAATTGAGATCAATAGGGAACCCACGGTTGTGTTCTCACACTGCACACGTCTCCCGTGGGTCCTTTACTTACCTGCCTTGGGTGGATTAGTGAGGCCCCAGCGATTCTAGGCCTTGTCCCCTTGCAAGTCAACATTCCTAAACCTCTTTTTTAGTATATGGTCTGGTACACCCCTAGGGCCCCAGCCATATTTGTGAAACGTTGATATTTGCATATGTTCCTGACTTCTAATCTCATAAAGAAATTAGTAGAGTGTGTCTAGTAATAAATACATACATATTTGATATATATACCTGTGTGGTGTCCTTTCATTTGGTAATTCAAGAAATTATAAGTTAAACAAGCTGCTTTACATTCCTCTGAGACTTAGCCTGAAGGCTGCTTTCCACAGCTACCACTAGGATAGCTTTCTTTAAAAGGTTGTCTTAAACCTGTCTACCATAAGAGTCGAATTGGACTGGTGCAAGGTGGCCACTATAACTAGTGACCAGCATATGCCAGGCCAACTTCTCACATTGGTGGCAGCGGTGGGATTCTAGCTTGCCATTGTTTTACCAGAAAATCTCTATTTGAATTACTAACTGAAAACCACTAAAGGTACTCAAGGTACATATAAAAGTCAAGCTTAGTATCAATAAGTTCTACTGAACTTAGAGATGTTTGTGAAGGGAACGCACACCCTTGCTACAGCTCAAGCTAGGATCAGTAGGCCACAAACTAGTGTAGGTAGTACAACACTGCACAACACTAGAATGTCCTCAAGGGATGGAGCCAGTGGTCCACCCAGCTTCAGTATAAGGACATGACCTTCTTTGACTTGAAGGCCATGTGTTTTGCAAGACACCTGAAGCTAGGACAGAGTCCCTCCACACTACACCTGATAGATCTGCTGACAGCAGATGATCTTAGATTAGCTCTAGGAGCTAATGGATCTGGATCAGGGGGTGGGTCAGCTATAGTCTCTGGGTCAGATGATGAAAATCAAGATGACCTGGATACTGTAATTGAAGGGCCAGACCCACATGGGTCTGAAAACGACAGAGGAATTCTCCCTAAGAGAACTGACAGAGTGGAGGAGAGGCCTAGATCCCTTTCTAGGGAATCTGAGCACTCATATCACTCTAGCAGGGAATCTGTCCAGCAGAGGAACTCATACTTTAATAAAAGAGAGACCTCCTCTGAAAGAATGTTCAAACTGCTACAGTATGAGGAAGCAAGAGTTGCCCTTAAGGCCAAGCGGTTGGCATTAGACAAAGAAGCATTTGAGCTCCAAAGAGCTTCTAAAAGAGAGGGTTTAGATACCCCTGGTGGCAGCAACAGTGTCCCTAGAGTCAAAGATTACATTCCAGACCATAGGAACCTGTCCAAGGTTGTTCCTCGTTACCAGAGTGGGGATGATTTCCACAAGTGGATAACTGCTATGGAGAGGGCCTGTAAAGTACAACAGGTCCCCCAGAAACAGTGGGCAGCAATCTTGTGGCTCTCCTTTTCTGATAAAGGTAGAGACAAGCTCCTCACTGTTAGAGAAGAGGATGCTGATGATTATGAAGCCCTGAAGAGTGCATTAATAGATGGGTTTGGCTTAACCACTGAACAGTACAGGTTGAAGTTCAGGGATACCCAGAAAGCACAGACTCAGGACTGGACTGACTTTGTTGATTGTGCAACCAAGGCTCTGGAGGGTTGGCTGGTTGGTAGTAGAGTTACTGATTTTAAGGGATTGTATAATCTTATGATGAGAGAACAAATCCTTAATAATTGCCAAAACCAGTTGTTGCATCAATACTTGGTGGACTCTGATCTGACCTCTCCCCAACAATTGGGAAAGAAGGCAGACAAATGGGTCAGAACCAGGGTGAGGCAGAAAACCCAGAACCAAGGGGGTGACACCAAGAAGCAGGATCCTAAAGGCTCTGAGAAAGGTGGGGATAAGTCAAAAGACCAGAAGTCTTCACAAGGGCCCCAAAAATCTGCATCTGGTAAGGATTCACAGTCTAACAAAGGGAAAGGCCAAAAGAAGCCCTGGTGAAAATTCTGTAAACAGAAAGGGCACTGGACTTCTGACTGTGACAAGTCCAAAGACCAAACCACCACCACTCCTGCCCCTAAGGCAACTGTTCCCCCTAGTACAGCTACTGGTGGAGGTGGTAATCAAAATTAGGGTGTAGCAGGGTTGACTCTGGGTTCTGAAGTGGACTCTGGCCTAGTCAGAGTACCCACTCAGGCATTGCTGGTTTGTGAGGGAGACATTGATATGTCCTTCCTAGTGAGCCCCAGTAATCTGGGCAAATACAAACAGCAGCCTGTAATAAATGGCAAACAAGCTTTGGCATTCAGAGACACAGGTGCTAGTGTAACCATGGTGGCAGAGGATCTGGTGGACCCTAAGCAGATCATCCTGGGTGAAATGTACCAGGTTACCAATGCAAGCAATGTCAGGACCAACCATAGTCTGGCTGTTGTGAATTTCTCCTGGGGAGGGGTAACTGGCCTCAAAAAGGTAGTAGTCAGTGCAGACCTCCCTGTTGAATGTCTATTGAGCAATGATCTAGAGACTTCAGCCTGGTCTGAAGTAGAGTTATGGACTCATGCTGAGATGTTGGGCATACCTGCAGAGGTATTTGCTGTGACCAGGTCACAGGCCAAAATGTATAAAGCTGAACCAGCTCTGGATCCTGAAACTATGGACCACATGCTACCCGAGAGGAGGAGCAGTAGGGTTAAGGCAGTGCCTTCCCCTCTGTCTCAGATCTCAGATTCCCCTCCTGAGTGAGGAGAAGCAGATCCTGAAGAAGGAACTGCCCCAGAGGGACTTGAGCCTGATCAGGTTGAGTTCTTGGGGGCAGGGGGACCTTCCAGGGACGATCTGAGCAAAGAGCAACAGTGCTGCTGCTGAGGCTGCTGGGAGTGCTAGTGGGTCCCATAAGGTTTATTGGGATGAAGGGCTCCTATATTCTGAAGCTAGAGATCCTACCCCTGGAGCCACCAGGAGGTTGGTAATACCTCAGAAGTTTAGGGGGTTCCTCTTGACCCTAGCACATGACATCCCTTTGGCAGGACACTTGGGCCAAAACAAGACCTGGGACAGGCTTGTTCCACATTTTCATTGGCCACATATGTCAGAGGACACCAAGGAGTTTTGTCGCTCCTGTGTCACTTGCCAAGCCAGTGGCAAGTCAGGTGGCACAACAAAGGCCCCCCTGATACCACTACCTGTGGTGGGGGTACCCTTTGAAAGGGTAGGGATTGATGTTGTTGGTCCGCTTGAACCTCCAACGGCACCTGGGCACAGGTTTATCCTGGTGGTAGTAGATCATGCCACCAGGTACCCAGAAGCAATTCCCCTCAGGACCACCACAGCCCCTGTGGTGGCAAGAGCCCTCATTGGAGTTTTCTCCAGGGTGAGTTTCCCTCAGGAGGTTATATCTGACAGAGGTACCAACTTCATGTCAGGGTATCTGAAAGCAATGTGGAAGGAGTTTGGTGTAAAATACAAGTTCACTACTCTCTATCACCCACAATGCAATGGGTTAGTTGAAAGGTCCAACAAAACCCTAAAGGGAATGATTAAAGGCCTCCCAGAAAAGCTTAGGCGAAAATGGGACCTTTTACTTCCCTGCCTTCTGTTTGCATACAGAGAGGTCCCACAGAAGGGGGTTGGCTACAGCCCTTTTGCACTTCTGTTTGGGCATCCTATAAGAGGTCCATTATGTTTGGTAAAGGAGGGCTGGGAGTTACCTCTCAAACCTCCCAAACAAGATGTGATGGACTATGTACTTGGTCTCCGCTCCAGGATGGCTGAATACATGAAGAAGGCAACTAAAAACCTGGAGGCAAGCCAAGAACTACAAAACACTTGGCATGACCAAAAGGCTGTGCTGACTGTATGCCAGCCAGGACAGAACGTGTGGGTGTTGGAGCCTGTGGCCCCAGAAGCTCTCCAAGACAAGTGGAGTGGCCCCCATACAATTGTTGAGGAAAAGGGAGAAGTCACCTATCTGGTGGATCTTGGAACTCCCAGAAGCCCCCTTAGGGTGCTCCATGTCAACAGATTGAAGCCATATGTTGACAGGGCCGACATGGGCTTGCCCATGGCAACAAATGAGGAACAGGAGGAGGAGAGTGATCCTCTCCCTGACCTGCTCTCACAGAACCCTGGTGATGGGTCAGTAGCTGGTGTTGCTTTGGCAAGCAGCCTCACTGATCATCAGCAAACTAAGTGCAGACAAGTTTTGCAGCAGATTAGACATATGTTTAGCCTGACCCCTAGTCAGACTTCCTGGTGCACCCATGAGGTGGACACTGGAGACAGTCTGCCGGTCAAGAGTAAAATCTACAGGCAACCTGACCATGTCAGGGATTGTATCAGGACTGAAGTCCAGAAAATTTTGGAACTAGGTGTAATTAAGCCTTCAGATAGCCCTTGGGCTAGTCCAGTAGTCCTTGTGCCTAAACCTCATACCCAGAATGGTAAGAAAGAAATGAGGTTTTGTGTAGACTACAGAGGCCTCAATGCAGTCACCAGGACTGATGCCTATCCGATTCCCAGGGCAGATGAGCTGATAGATACTTTGGCCTCAGCCAAGTATCTTATTACATTTGACCTAACAGCTGGCTACTGGCAAATCAAGTTAGCTGATGATGCCAAGGCCAAAACAGCATTTTCAACCCTTGGTGGGCACTACCACTTTGTGGTGATGCCCTTTGGTTTGAAAAATGCACCTGCCACTTTTCAGAGGTTGGTGAACAAAGTTCTGACAGGTATGGAAACTTATTGCTCAGCTTATCTAGATGATATTGCTGTCTGTAGTTCCACCTGGCAGGATCACCTGGTCCACCTCAGAAATGTTTTGAAGGCCCTGCAAAAAGCAGGCCTCACTATCAAGGCCACTGAGTGCCAGATAGGGCAGATTCAGGTTGTGTACCTGGGCCACCTTGTAGGTCGAGGCCAGGTTCAACCATTGCAGAGCAAAATCCAGACCATAATGGAATGGGTAGCTCCAACCACCCAGACACAGGTGAGAGCATTTTTAGGCCTGACTGGGTACTATAGGAGGTTTGTTAAGGGATATGGATCTATAGTGACCCCCTTAAATGATCTTACCTCAAAGAAAATGCCAAAAAAGGTTCAGTGGACAGCTAGCTGTCAAAGGGCATTTGAGGACCTAAAGCAGGCCATGTGCACTGCCCCCATCTTACAGAGTCCAGACTACACCAAAAAGTTCATTGTCCAAACAGATGCTTCTGAGCTGGGTGTGGGAGCTATAATGTCTCAACTGAATGATGAAGGTCAAGACCAGCCTATAGCTTTTATAAGCAGAAGGCTGACCCCTAGAGAGAAACGTTGGTCAGCTATAGAGAGGGAGGCCTTTGCTGTGGTGTGGGCCCTGAAGAAACTGAGGCCATACTTGTTTGGCACTCACTTCATAGTTCAGACTGACCACAAGCCCCTCCTATGGCTTAAACAGATGAAAGGTGAAAACCCAAAACTGCTAAGGTGGTCCATTTCCCTACAGCGGATGGACTATACAGTGGAACATAGACCTGGGACCCAACATGCCAATGCAGATGGACTCTCAAGGTATTTCCACTTAGAACACGAAGACTCAACTGGTCAAGGTTAGTTTAGTGTCCCTGTGTTTGGGGGGGGGGGTTGTGTAGGAGAGTAGGATCTGCACTTATGTTGCCCCCACTTTTTTTCTGATGTTTACACTGGTTTCTGGCTATGGTCTGGCTGGGTCCCTGCTAATCAGGGCCCCAGTCTCTCTGTTCTCTCTAAACAACTTGGAGTGCATATTAGATGCACTAGTGATTGGATACTGTGGTACCTTATGAGCCCCTAGTATATGGTACCTTAGGTACCAAGGGCAAAGGTACTTCACAGGCCTACCAGGGGCTGAAGCATGTATTATGCCACCCCTGGGAAGCAGACTAAATCTGACACCACAGGCCTGCTACTGCAGCCTGGGTGAGGTAGTGTTAGCACTCCTCACTGAGGTATAGGTTCCTATATCTCACCTCACACACACATATAAACCTATCAGTCACCCCTAAGGCAGGCCCTATCAATCCTGAGGGCAGGGTGCTTGGTTTACAATGTGAGGGGGTGCCTCTGCCTGAGCAGGGCCCCTCTGCAGCTGGCAGAGTCTATTCTCTGTGGCTGTTTGTGGATGCGGTTAAACCATAAACTCTTAAGTGCATTATAACCTAGCGGTAAATGCTAACTTTGGAATGACTGCATCAAAACATGTCGTGTTTGGTGTCAACCAACTTGGAATCATACCCCCCCACACCAGTAACTGGTGTGGGAGTATGATCCCACACTTCTAGAGGGGAAGACATGTACCTACTGTGGAAGCACAGTAGAAATCTGAAAGAGCCCTGGCATCACAAAATGGATGCCACCAGCACAGACACTGGGCTGCCCTCCTGCTGCTGACTGAAACTCGCAGTGGAGGAGGCCCAACAATAGGCATACTGTCACAGGGAGGTGTAACCACCTTCCAGACAGGATGTAGTGTATTGGGGCTGGGTGGGTGCAGTCCTAGAGTGCTTTGAAGTCCTGCACTGGGGGAGCAGTAGGCTCCTCTGTGCATATGCCAGCTCAAACCGGTTCAGGGGCTACCTGCCCCTGCTCTGGCGTGAAACTGGACAAAGGGAAGTGGGTGTAACCACCCACTCCCCTGACCCTCCCATAGGAGTGGTCCTAGAGCTAGTCCCTCCCTTTCCTTTAGTATAAGATAGGGAAATCTTGCTATTGCAAATCAGATATCCCTGTACGATGCTCTACAAGAAGAATCCTGGACCTTCGACATTCCACTACCTTTGGAAGACTGAAGAATCTCCCTTGGAGTCAAGGAGTGACTCCCCTACTTGGCAGGCACCAAAAACTTGAATCAATGGTCGCAAACTTTCCCGCTCCCGCTGGAGTCCGAAGTCCCTGCAGCCCCGGAAGTGGATTTCCTGACTTCTCGACGGTCATTGTGAGTCCCCAGCAGAGCTGAGGCGAGTGGACCCCACAAGTGACGAGGAACAGCAATACCTGGGTACCGTGCACAGTTGTCGAGTGCAACCCCTTCATGACGTTCTACGAACTTGTGCATTGGACCACGTGTGGTCTAAGCCTCCAGCAGGATTTTTCTTGAAAATCAGAGGCCTACCTCGTTCCGAGTGACCGTGGGCTCCTGTGAAGCGAATCCTCTTGAGGTGTCTTCGCAATCCCTTGCCGGCTGGCTTGTGGGTCCCCTGAAGACTTTCTTATCAAACCAAAGAGCTCCCCTGGTTGCTCCAGGCCTGCCCTGACTTACCCTCGCTGGGTGAGTTCCTCAGACCTTGCTGGTCTGCACCGCTGACTTTCTTCACATTCCATGAGACTTGCTGTTGCCAAGGCTTGTTGGCTTCAATCCAGTTGCCAACACCTCAGTAAGCTGCAGACTTTGTGGGACACTCCGAATCCAGCTCCTGGTTGTTGTCGACACCTCCTGGACCTCGTGGCTGAAGAGTCAAAACACCCTTGATCACCTGAAATCACCCGTCTTCCGTGGGCCTCCATCTTCCTGGCCCCGAGTCACTGGCAAGTGACTGTGAACACTGTCCCTTCTGCTTTCAGGTCTTCTTCATCCTGAATCCAGCCTTGGATTCCACCGGACACTTCTCCAATCTTCACAAGCAGCAAAACGTCTTCGGCTTCCATTGAAAACGACGACGCTACCCGACACCAAAAGACACCTATGCACCCGGCTTCACTGGATGAGGTAACTCGTGCACTCCGGTGCTCCTGTGGGTGTTGGCCCTCGAACTACTTACCTTGTTAGTGGCTTGCTTGTAGACTCTCTAGAGGTACCCTAAAACTTTAAAATTCCAACCGCGACTTGCTCCATTGAAATCAATAGGGAACCCGCGGCTGTGTTCTCACACTGCACGCGTCTCCCATGGGTCCTTTACTTACCTGCCTTGTGTGGATTAGTGAGGCCCCAGCGATTCTACAGGCCCTAGGCCTTGTCCCCTTGCAAGTCGACATTCCTAAACCTCTTTTTTAGTATATGTCCTGGTACGCCCCTAGGGCCGCAGCCATATTGGTGCTTAACTTATTGTGAAACGTTGATATTTGCATATGTTCCTGACTTCTAATCTCATAAAGAGATTAGTAGAGTGTGTCGAGTAATAAATACATATATATTTGATATATATATACCTGTGTGGTGTCCTTTCATTTGGTAATTCAAGAGATTATAAGGTAAAACAAGCTGCTTTACATTCCTCTGAGACTTAGCCTGAAGGCAGTTCTCCACAGGTACCACTAAGATAGCTTTCTTTAAAAGGTTGTCTTAAACCTATCTACAATAAGAGTCGAATTGGACTGGTGCAAGGTGGCCACTATAACTAGTGACCAGCATATGCCAGGCCAACTTCTCACATTGGTGGCAGCGGCGGGATTCTAGCTTGCCATTGTTTTACCAGAAAATCTCTATTTGAATTACTAACTGAAAACCACTAAAGGTACTCAAGGTACATATAAAAGTCAAGCTTAGTATCAATAAGTTCTACTGAACTTAGAGATGTTTGTGAAGGGAACGCACACCCTTGCTACAGCTCAAGCTAGGATCAGTAGGCCACAAACTAGTGTAGGTAGTACAACACTGCACAACACTAGAATGTCCTCAAGGGATGGAGCCAGTGGTCCACCCAGCTTCAGTATAAGGACATGACCTTCTTTGACTTGAAGGCCATGTGTTTTGCAAGACACCTGAAGCTAGGACAGAGTCCCTCCACACTACACCTGATAGATCTGCTGACAGCAGATGATCTTAGATTCGCTCTAGGAGCTAATGGATCTGGATCAGGGGGTGGGTCAGCTATAGTCTCTGGGTCAGATGATGAAAATCAAGATGACCTGGATACTGTAATTGAAGGGCCAGACCCACATGGGTCTGAAAAGGACAGAGGAATTCTCCCTAAGAGAACTGACAGAGTGGAGGAGAGGCCTAGATCCCTTTCTAGGGAATCTGAGCACTCATATCACTCTAGCAGGGAATCTGTCCAGCAGAGGAACTCATACTTTAATAAAAGAGAGACCTCCTCTGAAAGAATGTACAGACTGCTACAGTATGAGGAAGCAAGAGTTGCCCTTAAGGCCAAGCGGTTGGCATTAGACAAAAAAGCATTTGAGCTCCAAAGAGCTTCTAGAAGAGAGGGTTTAGATACCCCTGGTGGCAGCAACAGTGTCCCTAGAGTCAAAGATTACATTCCAGACCATACCTCGTTACCAGAGTGGGGATGATTTCCACAAGTGGATAACTGCTATGGAGAGGGCCTGTAAAGTACAACAGGTCCCCCAGAAACAGTGGGCAGCAATCTTGTGGCTCTCCTTTTCCGATAAAGGTAGAGACAAGCTCCTCACTGTTAGAGAAGAGGATGCTGATGATTATGAAGCCCTGAAGAGTGCATTAATAGATGGGTTCGGCTTAACCACTGAACAGTACAGGTTGAAGTTCAGGGATACCCAGAAAGCACAGACTCAGGACTGGACTGACTTTGTTGATTGTGCAACCAAGGCTCTGGAGGGTTGGCTGGTTGGTAGTAGAGTTACTGATTTTAAGGGATTGTATAATCTTATGATGAGAGAACAAATCCTTAATAATTGCCAAAACCAGTTGTTGCATCAATACTTGGTGGACTCTGATCTGACCTCTCCCCAACAATTGGGAAAGAAGGCAGACAAATGGGTCAGAACCAGGGTGAGGCAGAAAACCCAGAACCAAGGGGGTGACACTAAGAAGCAGGATCCTAAAGGCTTTGAGAAAGGTGGGGATAAGTCAAAAGACCAGAAGTCTTCACAAGGGCCCCAAAAATCTGCATCTGGTGAGGATTCACAGTCTAACAAAGGGAAAGGCCAAAAGAAGCCCTGGTGAAAATTCTGTAAACAGAAAGGGCACTGGACTTCTGACTGTGACAAGTCCAAAGACCAAACCACCACCACTCCTGCCCCTAAGGCAACTGTTCCCCCTAGTACAGCTACTGGTGGAGGTGGTAATCAAAATTAGGGTGTAGCAGGGTTGACCCTGGGTTCTGAAGTGGACTCTGGCCTAGTCAGGGTACCCACTCAGGCATTGCTGGTTTGTGAGGGAGACATTGATATGTCCTTCCTAGTGAGCCCCAGTAATCTGGGCAAATACAAACAGCAGCCTGTAATAAATGGCAAACAAGCTTTGGCATTCAGAGACACAGGTGCTAGTGTCACCATGGTGGCAGAGGATCTGGTGGACCCTAAGCAGATCATCCTGGGTGAAATCTACCAGGTTACCAATGCAAGCAATGTCAGGACCAACCATAGTCTGGCTGTTGTGAATTTCTCCTGGGGAGGGGTAACTGGCCTCAAAAAAGGTAGTAGTCAGTGCAGACCTCCCTGTTGAATGTCTATTGAGCAATGATCTAGAGACTTCAGCCTGGTCTGAAGTAGAGTTATGGACTCATGCTGAGATGTTGGGCATACCTGCAGAGGTATTTGCTGTGACCAGGTCACAGGCCAAAATGTATAAAGCTGAACCAGCTCTGGATCCTGAAACTATGGACCACATGCTACCCAAGAGGAGGAGCAGTAGGGTTAAGGCAGTGCCTTTCCCTCTGTCTCAGATCTCAGATTCCCCTCCTGAGTGAGGAGAAGCAGATCCTGAAGAAGGAACTGCCCCAGAGGGACTTGAGCCTGATCAGGTTGAGTTCTTAGGGGCAGGGGGACCTTCCAGGGACGATCTAAGCAAAGAGCAACAGTGCTGCTGCTGAGGCTGCTGGGAGTGCTAGTGGGTCCCATAAGGTTTATTGGGATGAAGGGCTCCTATATTCTGAAGCTAGAGATCCTACCCCTGGAGCCACCAGGAGGTTGGTAATACCTCAGAAGTTTAGGGGGTTCCTCTTGACCCTAGCACATGACATCCCTTTGGCAGGACACTTGGGCCAAAACAAGACCTGGGACAGGCTTGTTCCACATTTTCATTGGCCACATATGTCAGAGGACACCAAGGAGTTTTGTCGCTCCTGTGTCACTTGCCAAGCCAGTGGCAAGTCAGGTGGCACAACAAAGGCCCCCCTGATACCACTACCTGTGGTGGGGGTACCCTTTGAAAGGGTAGGGATTGACGTTGTTGGTCCCCTTGACCCTCCAACGGCATCTGGGCACAGGTTTATCCTGGTGGTAGTAGATCATGCCACCAGGTACCCAGAAGCAATTCCCCTCAGGACCACCACAGCCCCTGTGGTGGCAAGAGCCCTCATTGGAGTTTTCTCCAGGGTGAGTTTCCCTAAGGAGGTTATATCTGACAGAGGTACCAACTTCATGTCAGGGTATCTGAAAGCAATGTGGAAGGAGTGTGGTGTAAAATACAAGTTCACTACTCTCTATCACCCACAATGCAATGGGTTAGTTGAAAGGTTCAACAAAACCCTAAAGGGAATGATTAAAGGCCTCCCAGAAAAGCTTAGGCGAAAATGGGACCTTTTACTTCCCTGCCTTCTGTTTGCATACAGAGAGATCCCACAGAAGGGGGTTGGCTACAGCCCTTTTGCACTTCTGTTTGGGCATCCTGTAAGAGGTCCATTATGTTTGGTAAAGGAGGGCTGGGAGTTACCTCTCAAACCTCCCAAACAAGATGTGATGGACTATGTACTTGGTCTCCGCTCCAGGATGGCTGAATACATGAAGAAGGCAACTAAAAACCTGGAGGCAAGCCAAGAACTACAAAACACTTGGCATGACCAAAAGGCTGTGCTGACTGTATGCCAGCCAGGACAGAACGTGTGGGTGTTGGAGCCTGTGGCCCCAGCAGCTCTCCAAGACAAGTGGAGTGGCCCCCATACAATTGTTGAGGAAAAGGGAGAAGTCACCTATCTGGTGGATCTTGGAACTCCCAGGAGCCCCCTTAGGGTGCTCCATGTCAACAGATTGAAGCCATATGTTGACAGGGCCGACATGGGCTTGCTCATGGCAACAAATGAGGAACAGGAGGAGGAGAGTGATCTTCTCCCTTACCTGCTCTCACAGAACCCTGGTGATGGGTCAGTAGCTGGTGTTGCTTTGGCAAGCAGCCTCACTGATCATCAGCAAACTAAGTGCAGACAAGTTTTGCAGCAGATTAGACATATGTTTAGCCTGACCCCTAGTCAGACTTCCTGGTGCACCCATGAGGTGGACACTGGAGACAGTCTGCCGGTCAAGAGTAACATCTACAGGCAACCTGACCATGTCAGGGACTGTATCAGGACTGAAGTCCAGAAAATGTTGGAACTAGGTGTAATTGAGCCTTCAGATAGCCCTTGGGCTAGTCCAGTAGTCCTTGTGCCTAAACCTCATACCCAGAATGGTAAGAAAGAAATGAGGTTTTGTGTAGACTACAGAGGCCTCAATGCAGTCACCAGGACTGATGCCTATCCGATTCCCAGGGCAGATGAGCTGATAGATACTTTGGCCTCAGCCAAGTATCTTATTACATTTGACCTAACAGCTGGCTACTGGCAAATCAAGTTAGCTGATGATGCCAAGGCCAAAACAGCATTTTCAACCCTTGGTGGGCACTACCACTTTGTGGTGATGCCCTTTGGTTTGAAAAATGCACCTGCCACTTTTCAGAGGTTGGTGAACAAAGTTCTGACAGGTATGGAAACTTATTGCTCAGCTTATCTAGATGATATTGCTGTCTTTAGCTCCACCTGGCAGGATCACCTGGTCCACCTCAGAAATGTTTTGAAGGCCCTGCAAAAAGCAGGCCTCACTATCAAGGCCACTGAGTGCCAGATAGGGCAGATTCAGGTTGTGTACCTGGGCCACCTTGTAGGTCGAGGCCAGGTTCAAACATTGCAGAGCAAAATCCAGACCATAATGGAATGGGTAGCTCCAACCACCCAGACACAGGTGAGAGCATTTTTAGGCCTGACTGGGTACTATAGGAGGTTTGTTAAGGGATATGGATCTATAGTGACCCCCTTAAATGATCTTACCTCAAAGAAAATGCCAAAAAGGTTCAGTGGACAGCTAGCTGTCAAAGGGCATTTGAAGACCTAAAGCAGGCCATGTGCACTGCCCCCATCTTACAGAGTCCAGACTACACCAAAAAGTTCATTGTCCAAACAGATGCTTCTGAGCTGGGTGTGGGAGCTGTAATGTCTCAACTGAATGATGAAGGTCAAGACCAGCCTATAGCTTTTATAAGCAGAAGGCTGACCCCTAGAGAGAAACGTTGGTCAGCTATAGAGAGGGAGGCCTTTGCTGTGGTGTGGGCCCTGAAGAAACTGAGGCCATACTTGTTTGGCACTCACTTCATAGTTCAGACTGACCACAAGCCCCTCCTATGGCTTAAACAGATGAAAGGTGAAAACCCAAAACTGCTAAGGTGGTCCATTTCCCTACAGCGGATGGACTATACAGTGGAACATAGACCTGGGACCCAACATGCCAATGCAGATGGACTCTCAAGGTATTTCCACTTAGAACACGAAGACTCAACTGGTCAAGGTTAGTTTAGTGTCCCTGCGTTTGGGGGGGGGGGGGTGTGTAGGAGAGTAGGATCTGCACTTATGTTGCCCCCACTTTTTTTCTGATGTTTACACTGGTTTCTGGCTATGGTCTGGCTGGGTCCCTGCTAATCAGGGCCCCAGTCTCTCTGTTCTCTCTAAACAACTTGGAGTGCATATTAGATGCACTAGTGATTGGATACTGTGGTACCTTATGAGCCCCTAGTATATGGTACCTTAGGTACCAAGGGCAAAGGTACTTCACAGGCCTACCAGGGGCTGAAGCATGTATTATGCCACCCCTGGGAAGCAGACTAAATCTGACACCACAGGCCGGCTACTGCAGCCTGGGTGAGGTAGTGTTAGCACTCCTCACTGAGGTATAGGTTCCTATATCTCACCTTACACACACATATAAACCTATCAGTCACCCCTAAGGCAGGCCCTATCAATCCTGAGGGCAGGGTGCTTGGTTTACAATGTGAGGGGTGCCTCTGCCTGAGCAGGGCCCCTCTGCAGCTGGCAGAGTCTATTCTCTGTGGCTGTTTGTGGATGCGGTTAAACCATAAACTCTTAAGTGCATTATAACCTAGCGGTAAATGCTAACTTTGGAATGACTGCATCAAAACATGTCGTGTTTGGTGTCAACCAACTTGGAATCATACCCCCACACCAGTAACTGGTGTGGGAGTATGATCCCACCCTTCTAGAGGAGAAGACATGTACCTACTGTGGAAGCACAGTAGAAATCTGAAAGAGCCCTGGCATCACAAAATGGATGCCATCAGCACAGACACTGGGCTGCCCTCCTGCTGCTGACTGAAACTCGCAGTGGAGGAGGCCCAACAATAGGCATACTGTCACAGGGAGGTGTAACCACCTTCCAGACAGGATGTAGTGTATTGGGGCTGGGTGGGTGCAGTCCCCACTTTTTTTCTGATGTTTACACTGGTTTCTGGCTATGGTCTGGCTGGGTCCCTGCTAATCAGGGCCCCAGTCTCTCTGTTCTCTCTAAACAACTTGGAGTGCATATTAGATGCACTAGTGATTGGATACTGTGGTACCTTATGAGCCCCTAGTATATGGTACCTTAGGTACCAAGGGCAAAGGTACTTCACAGGCCTACCAGGGGCTGAAGCATGTATTATGCCACCCCTGGGAAGCAGACTAAATCTGACACCACAGGCCGGCTACTGCAGCCTGGGTGAGGTAGTGTTAGCACTCCTCACTGAGGTATAGGTTCCTATATCTCACCTTACACACACATATAAACCTATCAGTCACCCCTAAGGCAGGCCCTATCAATCCTGAGGGCAGGGTGCTTGGTTTACAATGTGAGGGGTGCCTCTGCCTGAGCAGGGCCCCTCTGCAGCTGGCAGAGTCTATTCTCTGTGGCTGTTTGTGGATGCGGTTAAACCATAAACTCTTAAGTGCATTATAACCTAGCGGTAAATGCTAACTTTGGAATGACTGCATCAAAACATGTCGTGTTTGGTGTCAACCAACTTGGAATCATACCCCCACACCAGTAACTGGTGTGGGAGTATGATCCCACCCTTCTAGAGGAGAAGACATGTACCTACTGTGGAAGCACAGTAGAAATCTGAAAGAGCCCTGGCATCACAAAATGGATGCCACCAGCACAGACACTGGGCTGCCCTCCTGCTGCTGACTGAAACTCGCAGTGGAGGAGGCCCAACAATAGGCATACTGTCACAGGGAGGTGTAACCACCTTCCAGACAGGATGTAGTGTATTGGGGCTGGGTGGGTGCAGTCCTAGAGTGCTTTGAAGTCCTGCACTGGGGGAGCAGTAGGCTCCTCTGTGCATATGCCAGCTCAAACCGGTTCAGGGGCTACCTGCCCCTGCTCTGGCGCAAAACTGGACAAAGGGAAGTGGGTGTAACCACCCACTCCCCTGACACTCCCATAGGAGTGGTCATAGAGCTAGTCCCTCCCTTTCCTTTAGTATAAGATAGGGAAATCTTGCTATTGCAAATCAGATATCCCTGGACGATGCTCTACAAGAAGAATCCTGGACCTTCGACGTTCCACTACCTTTGGAAGACTGAAGAATCTCCCTTGGAGTCAAGGAGTGACTCCCCTGCTTGGCAGGCACCAAAAACTTGAATCAATGGTCGCAAACTTTCCCGCTCCCGCTGGAGTCCGAAGTCCCTGCAGCCCCGGAAGTGGATTTCCTGACTTCTCGACGGCCATTGTGAGTCCCCAGCAGAGCGGAGGCGAGTGGACCCCACAAGTGACGAGGAACAGCAATACCTGGGCACCGTGCACAGTTGTCGAGTGCAACCCCTTCATGACGTTCTACGAACTTGTGCATTGGACCACGTGTGGTCGAAGCCTCCAGCAGGATTTTCCTTGAAAATCAGAGGCCTACCTCGTTCCGAGTGACCGTGGACTCCTGTGAAGCGAATCCTCTTGAGGTGTCTTCGCAATCCCTTGCCGGCTGGCTTGTGGGTCCCCTGAAGACTTTCTTATCAAACCAAAGGGCTCCCCTGGTTGCTCCAGGCCTGCCCTGACTTACCCTCGCTGGGTGAGTTCTTCAGACCTTGCTGGTCTGCACCGCTGACTTTCTTCACATTCCATGAGACTTGCTGTTGCCAAGGCTTGTTGGCTTCAATCCAGCTGCCAACACCTCAGTAAGCTGCAGACTTTGTGGGACACTCCGAATCCAGCTCCTGGTTGTCGTCGACACCTCCTGGACCTCGTGGCTGAAGAGTCAAAACACCCTTGATCACCTGAAATCACCCGTCTTCCGTGGGCATCCATCTTCCTGGCCCCGAGTCACTGGCAAGTGACTGTGAACACTGTCCCTTCTGCTTTCAGGTCTTCTTCATCCTGAATCCAGCCTTGGATTCCACCGGACACTTCTCCAGTCTTCACAAGCAGCAAAACGTCTTCGGCTTCCATTGAAAACGACGACGCTACCCGACACCAAAAGACACCTATGCACCCGGCTTCACTGGATGAGGTAACTCGTGCACTCCGGTGCTCCTGTGGGTGTTGGCCCTCAAACTACTTACCTTGTTAGTGGCTTGCTTGTAGACTCTCTAGAGGTACCCTAAAACTTTAAAATTCCAACCGCGACTTGCTCCATTGAAATCAATAGGGAACCCGCGGCTGTGTTCTCACACTGCACGCGTCTCCCATGGGTCCTTTACTTACCTGCCTTGTGTGGATTAGTGAGGCCCCAGCGATTCTACAGGCCCTAGGCCTTGTCCCCTTGCAAGTCGACATTCCTAAACCTCTTTTTTAGTATATGTCCTGGTACGCCCCTAGGGCCGCAGCCATATTGGTGCTTAACTTATTGTGAAACGTTGATATTTGCATATGTTCCTGACTTCTAATCTCATAAAGAGATTAGTAGAGTGTGTTGAGTAATAAATACATATATATTTGATATATATATACCTGTGTGGTGTCCTTTCATTTGGTAATTCAAGAAATTATAAGGTAAAACAAGCTGCTTTACATTCCTCTGAGACTTAGCCTGAAGGCAGTTCTCCACAGGTACCACTAAGATAGCTTTCTTTAAAAGGTTGTCTTAAACCTCTCTTCCATAAGAGTCGAATTGGACTGGTGCAAGGTGGCCACTATAACTAGTGACCAGCATATGCCAGGCCAACTTCTCACATATATCAAGATGCCTCTCAAAATGGGGTTCTACCAAAATCCATGCGTGAGGCCATCATCATAACATTGTTAAAACCTGACAAAGATCCCTCAAGATGCGACTCGTACCGACCGCTCTCACTAATCAACCTAGATGCTAAGATTTTTGCCAAATTACTGGCCAATAAACTACTACCACTACTCCCATTAATCATCAGGCCGGACCAATCTGGATTCGTGCCGGGCCGATCCACCTCACATAACTTGAGGACAATTTTCGCCTTACTGCATTATCTCGCCCCTCACGTCTCGGCAATAGCAGCACTACCAGATGCCACGAAGGCTTTCGACTCACTGGAGTGGAAGTTCTTGTTCACTCTTCTCCACAGATTGGGACTAAGCCCCCTTTTTAAGCAACAGGTCAGGCTTCTATACACCTTGCCCACAGCTAGAATTAAAGTAAACTGGTTAATCTCTGCGCCCATAAAAATCACTAGTGGAACTCATGAAGGGTGTACTTTGTCACCCTTATTATTTGCGATAGCGACAGAGCCGCTAGCCGCCAGACTAAGACAACACCACACAAACCGCGGGATACGGTTCACAACCAGAGACCTGACTGTGTCAATGTATGCAGATGACATCACCCTTTACATGACAGACCCAGGGGATAATTTTGCGTCCATGACGAGAGAATTAGTGCGCTACGGGGGCATGTCGGGATAGTGGTCAACTGGGGGAAATCCATAATTATTCCATTAAGATCAGGCACACTTGCGTTTGATACTGAATATCCAATAGCCTGGGCGGACGGCCCAACGCTATACTTGGGCGTCTGGATCAGCAGGAATCTACATGAGATCTGGACGGCCAACTACGACAGGGCAGTGGACTGGATAGAAGACCGTGTTAGGAGATGGAAGACATTGCCTCTTTCCCAAGCAGGCCATATCGCAATAACAAAAATGATCATCCTGCCAAAATTATTGTATCTATTCATGAACATTCCAATGCCAATCACAGCACAATTTTTTAAATGGCTTAGATCATTAATGATTGAGCTGGTGTGGGCTGGGAGACAGCCCCAGATATCTTGGGAGATGCTCACTTTGCCGCTGGCTGCAGTTGCACCACTCAGCTATGGGTGGTGTCCCTCTTATAGCATAGCCGTGAATGGGGCGACTATGTCGCAATTAATCCAAAATATTTTAAGAAGGCAAACCATAAAGTTTATTTAAAGGTAATATCCATTGTAGTCATGAATATTTCAAGCAGTTCAAAATGTTGTTTTAAAGCGACTGAAGGAAAATCCCCAATGCATTTCGGGTATGAAATACCCTTCGTCAGGAGGAATCCTAAAAGCATAAAGGTAGCAGTGAGTTTCACGACCCGTTAACTAGAAACGATAATTAGTCGATAGTGTGACTCCTTATTGAAAAAAACGTGTGTTATTAAACTCGAAATTAAGAGCGTGAGGAAAATACTAAGAAGGTGAGGAAAATAATCCGAACACAAAAATAGGATCAGATAACCAATAAGTGAAAAGTGAACGACGAATAATCAAATGTCCATGTGTACAGATACCAATACCGCTGACATGTTTATAAGCAATAATCATGGGCTTATATCCACGAAAAAAATCACTGTGACTACATGATGTTCAAAGGGTGCAGCAAAAAGAAATGATGCCCATAAACCATTAGATACACACAACTCAAACAGCGGAAGAAAAATGACCTTAATCAATCCGGAGCAAACATGTAGCGTGCTCTCGTTGAGAGATTTCAAGTGTCAGCCATTGTTCCCACCCGTTATAAACAGTGAAAAAGGGCAATACGTGTAACGCCAAACGGCGGCCATCTTAAGACAGGTAAATGAAATGACTATGACGTGATAAAAGTGTAAGCTGGTAGAGAATGTAAACAAATGTGCTAAAGTTAACCAAAAGGATATTCCCTTTAAAAATTAAAAATTAAAATAACATGCTATGACATATAATGACACCCGTAAGTGAAAAAAAGCGCATGAAAGCTCCAAACCAGATAGAAACCGACTGTTAATAAAGTGTACAAAGAAAAAAGTGAAATGAATATGTAGAAAAAAGAAGAAGGGTATGACGCTCTATGCGTATTGATGGGTGATTGGCAAGTGACATCACAAAAGGAATACACATAAAGAATGAAAGTAAGAGTACTAGAAGAACTACTGAATGGTTGAAAAAAACTACTGAAAGGTTCGAAAAACAAGCGTTATCACTCTGTACATATTAAAGGATGATTAACAAGTTACAGAGGTACACAAAAGTGACATGACGGATAAGATGACTCAGTAACGTCGCACAAAGAATACACATAAAATAAATAAATAAAAATAAGTTCAAAGAAGAAAAGACAAGCATTGGAACAATAAAAAGATCATAGAGAATGATGATGAAGATAAAATAACTTAAATCAAAATCAAAACTGATGTGTTGTATGATAATGAAGTACGAAAAGTTAATTGGAACCCAAAGCATTGTACAAAGCACAATTGATGTTTACACAAAACAACTCAGTTCAACTCGATCATTGAGTCCATTCGGTGCCAGGGAGTTCATTTTGTAAATCCAAGCTGTTTCTCTTTGAATGAGGAATTTACGGTTGTCTCTGCCTTCTTTCATAGGAACGATTTCACAAACCAGGAATCGTAGTTGGCTGATATTATGATTGTGCTCGTTAAAATGCATCGCCACAGTAGATTTCAAACTTTTGTTACGGATATTGCTCTTGTGTTCAATCAAGCATGTTTTGATCTTTCTTTCTGTTTTGCCAATGTATGGTAAGCCACACGGGCATTTCAACATGTATACTAGATTTTTAGAGTCGCACGTTGCTGAAACAAATAGTTTGATGTTGTGTCCACGTGTGGGATGTTGAACGTTGTTTCCCTTGATAATGCTGTTGCAATTTCCACACTTGTGGCAAGGCATAGTGCCCTTGTGTATCAAAGTTGACTGAGCTCGATTAGATGGCTTGAGTAGTTCCATTAGGTTCTTGCTCCTTTCATAAGCAAACAAAGGTCTTTCAGAAAAGATTTGGTTGAAATCTGGTTCAACTTGTAGCATAGGCCAATGTTTTAAGATAACCTTCTTGAAATTAAAACTTTCTGTGGAATATTTAGAGACGATGACTGCTCGCGAAGGTGCTTTGATGTTTTTTTGTTGATCTAATAATTGAACCCGCCGTTTCATGGCTGTTTTGTCGATGGCTCTGGCGAGGGTTTCAGGAGGGTAACCGCGATCAAGGAAACGGCGTTCCATGATGGAAACGTGTTGTTCGAGTTGTATGGGTTCTGAGATAATGCGTTTTATCCTGAGAAGTTGTGAAAATGGTAAATGACTCTTGAGTGTGGGCTGATGAAAACTAGAGAAATGTAAAAGGTTGTTTCTGTCGGTGTCCTTCCTGTACAAGTTAGTTTCGATGCGATTGTCTTGATGTATATGAACACATCAAAAAAATTAATATGGGATTCATTGATGTTGAACGTGAATTTTAATCTTTCATCAACAAGATTCAGTTGATCTATGGCCTCTGTTAACAGGATTTTTGGACCACGCCAAATCAAAAAAATATCATCAATGTAACGTAAAAAAAGGAGTAAGTGTGATTTCCAAGGATCATTGTTGATGATGTTATCCAGTTCGAATTTGTGCATAAACAAATTGGCATAGCTGGGAGCTGCACAATTCCCCATGGAAGTACCATTGAGTTGTAAAAAGAAACGATTGTTATGACAAAAATAACTGTGATATAATGTGAAATGTAGGAGTTCTAGTAAGAAGACTTGTAAGTCCTGTGGTATTTGTGACTGGAGTAAAAAGAATTCAATGGCCTCCATTCCTAGATTGTGAGGAATGGACGTGTAAAGAGACGTGACATCGATGGTGCAGAAATGCATGTCATTATCCCATTGTGTAGTGAAGTTTAGGAGAGTGTTAAAAAAATCAGTGGTGTCTCTTACGTATGTTGACATGTGTTGTACCAGTGGTTGAAGATGTTTATCAAGGTATTTCCCCACTGGTTCCTGAAGAGAACCCCGAGTGGAGACAATCGGTCTCATCGGTGAATCCACATGATCTTTGTGAATCTTCGGTAGCATACGTAAAGTCGGACATTTTGGAAAGTTTTGAATGAGAAATTTCCGTTCCGTTTCTCCGATGGTACCGTCTTGGACTGCTTTGTCGATGATGTTCCGCAAAGTTAGTTGAATCTGAGAGGTAGGATTGTGATCAAGAATAGAATAAATCCTGGTGTCAAGTACATGTTCATCCAATTTACGATTGTAATGTACTAAATCCATTACAACAAGCGCTCCCCTTTTGTCATCATTAAGAAAAGTAATGTTGGAATCATTGGCTATGTGTCTCAATAAAGATTTATCTTTAGATGTTAAGTTGAATTGTTTGATTTTGTTGTGTCTGAAGATAAGTTGAAGGTCGTGTTTTACCAAAGTTTCAAAGGTATCCAATACTTTGTGGCTCACAGGGGCCACGAAAGTGCTTTTGGGCTTCATACCATGCAAAGTATTGATTGGTTGTATTGACGGTTCAGTGAGAACATTCTCAAAAAAATGTCTAAGTCTTAAGTTACGCATTAATTTATGAAAGCTTACTTCTGCTTCCAAAATATTTGATGAATAGGTCGGAACAAAAGAAGAACCTTTTTGAAGTAATTTCGTCTGAAACTTATCAAGAGGCGTCGAAGAAATGTTAATAACAAGGTTATCAGGATCATTCATCGTTGGCTCCTTGTCATCCTCTTTTCCAAAGATGGTGTTGAAGATATTTCCTTTCTTGCCCCTCCTGGGTCTACGTTGTCTGATTGGCTTGCCCCTAAAAAAGGAACCGCAGAAGAGGATGTTGTGGTAGAAGTTGATGGAATTTCTGTATTTCGAATTACTTCTGTACGAAGTTGTTCCTTGCGTGGAAGGTTCCTGGGTCTATTTTGAGTGTTGTCAGAGTCGCTACTCACAGGTGAAGTATCTGTATCAGATGTTTTGCCAGGTGCTCTATTCTGACGTCTCCGAAAGTAAACTTCTGCCCAATTATAAACTTCCCCTAGTTCATAATCTATGGTATCCCTGCGGAACTTCCGAAGTTTCCTTTCGTTAATTTCCTGCGTATGTCTCTCAAGTTGTACATTGATTTCTGAGAGTGTCTGAGTAAGTTCCTATGAAAGAAGGCAGAGACAACCGTAAATTCCTCATTCAAAGAGAAACAGCTTGGATTTACAAAATGAACTCCCTGGCACCGAATGGATTCAATGATCGAGTTGAACTGAGTTGTTTTGTGTAAACATCAATTGTGCTTTGTACAATGCTTTGGGTTCCAATTAACTTTTCGTACTTCATTATCATACAACACATCAGTTTTGATTTTGATTTAAGTTATTTTATCTTCATCATCATTCTCTATGATCTTGTTATTGTTCCAATGCTTGTCTTTTCTTCTTTGAACTTATTTTTATTTATTTCTTTTATGTGTATTCTTTGTGCGACGTCACTGAGTCATCTTATCCGTCATATCACTTTTGTGTACCTCCGTAACTTGTTAATCATCCTTTAATATGTACAGAGTGATAACGCTTGTTTTCCAACCTTTCAGTAGTTTTTTTCAACCATTCACTAGTTCTTCTAGTACTCTTACTTTCATTCTTTATGTGTATTCCTTTTGTGATGTCAGTTGCTAATCACCCATCAATACGCATAGAGCGTTATACCCTTCTTCTTTTTTCTACATATTCATTTCACTTTTTTCTTTGTACACTTTATTAACACTCGGTTTTTATCTGGTTTGGAGCTTTCATGCGCTTTTTTTCCCTTACGGGTGTCATTATATGTCATAGCATGTTATTTTAATTTTTAATTTTTAAAGGGAATATCCTTTTGGTTAACTTTAGCACATTTGTTTACATTCTCTACCAGCTTACACTTTTATCACGTCATAGTCATTTCATTTACCTGTCTTAAGATGGCCGCCGTTTGGCGTTACACGTATTGCCCTTTTTCACTGTTTATAACGGGTGGGAACAATGGCTGACACTTGAAATCTCTCAACGAGAGCACGCTACATGTTTGCTCTGGATTGATTAAGGTAATTTTTCTTCCACTGTTTGAGTTGTGTATATCTAATGGTTTATGGGCATCATTTCTTTTTGCTGCACCCTTTGAACATCATGTAGTCACGGTGATTTTTTTCGTGGATATAAGCCCATGATTATTGCTTATAAACATGTCAGCGGTATTGGTATCTGTACACATGGACATTTGATTATTCGTCGTTCACTTTTCACTTATTGGTTATCTGATCCTATTTTTGTGTTCGGATTATTTTCCTCACCTTCTTAGTATTTTCCTCACGCTCTTAACTTCGAGTTTAATAACACACTTTTTTTTCAATAAGGAGTCACACTATTGACTAATTATCGTTTCTAGTTAATGGGTCGTGAAACTCACTTCACTCCTACTTTTATGTTTTTAGGATTCTTCCTGACGAAGGGTATTTCATACCCGAAATGCATTGGGGATTTTCCTTCAGTCGCTTTAAAACAACATTTTGAACTGCTTGAAATATTTATGACTACAATGGATATTACCTTTAAATAAACTTTATGGTTTACCTTCTTAAAATATTTTGGATTAATTGCGACATAGTCGCCCCATTCACGGCTGTGCTATAAGAGGGACACCACCCATAGCTGAGTGGTGCAACTGCTGCCTGTACTTTTCCGCCTTGGTTTAGAGGACGACTCCTCTTCAGCACGCCCAGAATTTGTTTCTCAGCGTTTAAACTTGGTGTGCGTGGTACACTATACAATTGACACTTTGCCGCTGCACACGGGGGGCTTGGTGCTCCTGACTTTGCTCTTTATGCATACCGCACCCAGGCTCAATTCCTACATTTTTGGCTGCATCCCGTAGTGTTCCAGCCACATGTGGCAGTCGAAATGGGCACCACTCCCCTTGAATACGGCATTATATCAGAAATAAACACGCCCAAGACATGAAATTGGCACCACTGAAACCTTGCCTTGGGCCTGGGATCGGCTCTGCAGATGGGCAGGAACAGACGTACTATATGCCCCATCAATACCGCTAGCGAATAATCCGCTGTTCCCGCCACTCATGGATAGAAGGGTGCAGGCGCGTGCACAATCACACAAAATCCTGATTGGTAAGGACTTGTTTCCAGGAGAAACTTTCTTAACGCTCCAACAAATGTGCAGGTCAACACCTCATACAGCGCTAGATACGCTCTTATGCTACCAGCTACATACATTGTGTCGGAGCAGATTCAACACATTCCCTGATTCTCCTCAGTCACTGCCGAGATTAGAAAACATTATTGTAGTAGAATCGGGCCGCAAGCTAGTGACTCGTATTTACACCATCACAGAAACAAATTCTCCAATCATCGCACCCAGCATGGCACTGTCTGCCAATAGCCATCTTCTGGCTGAAAATACTGCACCACATTAAGAATATTACTTGGCAGAACTTGCCTAGCACCCCACTGGTGGCGTCGTTGGTGTATGTTCCGGATACTCCACCATCAGCGAGGCGGCTCACGGCAATGCTGCTGCTGCTGGCAAAAAGACAGGTGGCCCTGCATTGGGGTGTTTCCTTCCCCCAACCACAAAAGCTTGGGTAAAGGACATCACATACTGCAGAGACCAATTAACCTGCTATTGGGAACTTCAACTGACACAAGCTCGCCCTTAAGACATATGGTCCCCATTTACAAATTGGCTCTGTTCCGCTACTGCTGACGCCCCATCACCCCACCTACACAAAGAGATAGTGCCCATGTGCTGCAATGGGAGGTATGCCCGCTGGCTAGACTGGTCGTGTGGCATTGTAGTGCTAAATGTCTGATGCCTTTATCTTGAATGTGTTTCAGCACCGTATTGTGTGGCTCTTTCACTATGCTAACAAACTCAAAAGTGCTGATCTGTGGATGCTGTGACCCTCCAGGCACATAAATGTATCATTAGACATACAATGTAACTGCGGTAGCATGTTTCAATGTTTATGTTTCTTAAATGAAAACTCAATAAAAATAATTTAAAAAATATTTAATTAAAAGGAAAAATGAATTAATGGAGCTTGCCGTGCTAATCAGCAACATCGTAGGGTGAAGGGGAGACCCAAATATAAATTTAAATTTGAAGTGTGAAATGCTAAACACAAATAAATATGTGAGGCTGCATTTTACATCCCTGCTAAGAAACCACGGGGGACTGGTCTCTAGGCAAAATGAATTGCCACACCTGCCTATGAGCTGTCTGGGTAAGGAAATCAATGGCATCCTGAGAGGAAGGATCCATCAAACCATATCATAACTGTTACATTCACAAATGATGAAGCTGAGGGATGAAGGTACTGGTGTAAACCTGATCAGGAGAAAACAAAATAGATACAATGGAAATATAACCTTGGAAATAGAGGGTTGGAGTGTTATTTTGGTTAGGCCCCTGGGCAACCTGCAGCAAGTAAAATTTTGGTTTGGAGCATTCACGGTTTTCTTGCTTTTAAGAACTCAACCAGTTATAAATGCAGTCTAGAGGAATAAGCTATATTAATATTGCAAGAAACCTGGCTGAAGGAGGGCCCCTCCGTTACAAGGTTTATTTTTTATCAGCAAAGAGGCCAGGTCATCCTCTAAGGTAAAATGGGCTTCTGGCGGCAGTCGATATTGGTCTCAGTGCTTAGTGCTAAAAGATTTATAATATTAAAGACATCCTATTGCTGACTGCTAGCCTGTTTAATTCACATAGCAAATACTAGTAGGGCCCAAAACTAACTGCTTTGTTTCAACATGTATATTCCACCGAACTGTTAAAGGTTTGGTGCTGAATTGTCAAAATTGAATCTGAATTTGCAAGTTCTTTGCTGTCGTTTACCCTCCTCCTATGTGGCTCTAGCTGGAGATTTCAATTTAAAAAATCCACTAACTCTTTACAAGATGCCGGGAGTTGTTATTAAATCTGACAGGTATAGTATCTGGGAGTAACATTTGTTAACAGAGCTCAGGACTTGGCAATAGCCTTTACACATCATGGTTTTATTAATTTGAAAAGGACTGCTCTGCTGTTGCTGTTAGACATTTAGACATGATAAGAACAAAACACCAATTTTTTCATCCTTGTCTCAATGGACCATTTTGGTGTTGCAGCTAACTGTCAATTACTGACCTAGGGATAAACAATCACTATGCGATGGAATTGTTTTTTAAATACACTCTCCATCCAACATGGAGCCTCCACTGGCCTTACTGGCTGTCTGCTAGCATAGGATAAAGGTTACAATTACAGAGGATAACTGCAAGAGCTATCTAAGATAGATATTAACAATGATATTGCCATTTTTACTGGTGATTGACTTGAGTAGTATGGATGGTTGATTTGTAAAGTACAGGCCCTTTTGAAATATGACTGCCCATTAACAAGAACACCAGAGAAACTGCAATCTGATTGGTTTGATATTAATGCCGGGCCATTAGAAGGGAATTTAATAGACTGAGGCGTAAAACTGCCACTAATAATGAGGTCAAAGCTGTGGAGGCCTTTAGACACTGCAATAAAGTATATCAAATACTTTGCTTTAAAAAAACAAGGGGGTTTGATGATACTAATTGGAGTGAGATGCATGATGCTATTAGTAAAGGTAATGATAAGCTTTTTGACGTTTGGTAAATAAGGAACACTTAATATCACCATCTAATCTGGAGGATCTGGTCTCAGACGCAGGCTGGGTAAAGTTAATCTCAGAGCTCTATAAAAAAACAAATTAGAAAGGAAAAAATGGCCATCCTAACCATAAAGCTATCAAATCTAATCTATTGAAATTACAGGAGGCAGGGTTAATTGTGGAGATAATTTCAAACTTAAAATCCTCTCAAGCCGGCAGCCCAGATGGACTCCCATCTGTCCTCTATAAGTCAAACCCATTATGATGGGCAAACTTACTAAGTCCCTTCTTTAAATGGGTAACCAACACTGGGTGTACCCCCTCCCCGCATGGTGAGGCACTATAATTAAACCTATATACAAAAGGGTGATCAGACTGATCCAGGAAACTATCGTTTGATCTCTTTATTGGATGTTGCATCTACAATCTACACTCAGACTCTTTGTAAAATTCTAGGGTAATGGATATTTAGCAATGGTAGAATTCCCAAAGAGAAATTAGGGTTCCGATCTAAGCACTGCATGGTTGATCACTGCTTTACACCCTGGTGCATTGCCAACAGGACAATAAGCACAGTAGGAAAGCTTCGTTGAATTTAAAGCTGCATTTGATAAAGTCAATCACAGGATGCTATTGGAAAAAAAGTGCAAGATGAAAATCCCCAAAGATGTGTTGTTCATGATTCGGGTACTGCATGGAAACAACTGGATGCAGGTTGACCTAAATGGGTTGGGGAATTTAACAGATAAAATGCCTGTGAAAAAATGGGTTAAGACAAGGTTGTATATTGGCCTCGCTTATTCATCTTTGATTTCGCTGATGCTTTAGGAGCAGTTAATTCTTTTCCCCCTAGGATTGGAAGGGTAAATACCCATTATCTTATGTATGTGGATGACCTAGTTCTGATGGATCTGACTCCAATTGCCCTGAAAAGGAAGTTATAAGCCTTGAATGCTTATTGTTTGAACAACTCTTTGGTGGTTAATATGGATAAAACCAAGACAATGATCTTTTCAAACAAGCCAAAGAGATACTCGTGGTTCCTTAATTCTTCATCGCTGGAACAGGTAAATGAGTATATTAGTACCTAGGAATTACCTTTTCTTAGAATCTGCAATGGGAAAATCATTTTACAAAGGTGGGAACTGCTGTAGTTAGCAAAGCAAATGCTCTGAGAAGATTTGATCTGAGGTGTGGAGGGTTATTTGTCGACACGCTTCTAAAGGCCATAGTTGGGAAGTTGATCCCGAAGGCCCTTTATGGGGCCAAACTATGGGCCCTAGTTAAACAGGGTGACTGGGTATCATTAGAGCGTCTGAAGAACACTCTTGATGCTGCCTAAAATTACATTGTTGCGGGTAGTGAAGTTAGAGTTAAATCTTGTATCCTGGACTGCGATTGCTGGATCGCATGCCTTGTATTTTGTCCATGGCCTTAGATATGATGACAGATGAAGACAACAAGGACCCCCTGAACAGTAAATAGTTCAACTCCTAGGACAGGGTAATATACATATAGTAAAAATAAATTCCTAGGCAGTCACAAAGCAGAGG
Source organism: Triturus cristatus (assembly GCF_964204655.1). Classification (NCBI taxonomy): domain Eukaryota; kingdom Metazoa; phylum Chordata; class Amphibia; order Caudata; family Salamandridae; genus Triturus; species Triturus cristatus. The sequence goes on along the minus strand of NC_140579.1, from coordinate 1,064,620,525 downwards.
CAGTTATCAACCCCAACACCATCAACGGCAGGATGCTCAGTATCTGTTGGAAACACGCAACAGACAATACTGGAAACAGGGGATGTAATCCCCATATTTAATTTATCATCCCATAATTTAGATATACATTGTATAAACCTGTTATCTAAAGGTCTCTCTTATGTGCCTCATACCAATGCTAACAAATTTGAACTATACCAGGATATTATTGCGTTTTTTCGAAAAATTAGATTAAAAATTTTTTTTGAACTCAACAATAATCTAAATTCTGACTATGCTACTATAAGAACTATTGCCCTTCCATCCACTTTTTGTCCTTCTTTAGAACAATTAGGACCTGAAGTAGCTACATTTGAATTAGTTGTTCTTCAAAAACTGGAACGAGCACTCCATTTTATTCCGAAACCTATATATAATCTTGATAGAGATGAATTCTTAGCATTGCATTCTCTGGCCCTAAATAAAGATCTGACAATAAAAAGCTGTGACAAAGGGGGTGGCATAGTAGTCATTAATACCTCTGATTATGAACATAAAATGTCTACCATGCTTAATGACAATAATTTTTATTCTAAAATACTGTCCAATCCCTCAACTTTAGTATCTAAAAAAATCCAAACTCTAACTCATCAAGCTTTAATCGCTGGTGATATTACGAATAAAGAATATGAGTTTCTAAATTTTAACAAGAATAAAATAGCATGTATTTATGGGTTGCCAAAAATCCATAAAAACATCAAAGATCCCCCTTATAGACCAATAGTCTCTACAATTGGAACGATTACTGAACCTCTATCGAAATTTGTCGATTTTAAACTACGTCCTTATATTCCGAGAATCATTTCCTATATTAAAGATACTGGGGAAATGATTAATAAAATAGAAAACATTGGATTCAACCCTCAAAAGGACATCCTAGTGACTCTTGACATAGAGTCACTATATAGCAACATTCCTTTAGATGGAGCACTGAAAGCCACAGACTGGTTCATTGACGAATTTAACATACCTTGTCCTAAAACATTTATACTTGCGTGCCTTGATATAGTACTCAGGGAAAACATTTTTGAATTTGGTGACACTCTATTTAGACAAGTGAAAGGCATAAGTATGGGTGCTTCAGTTGCACCATCTATAGCCAATATTTATATGGCTGCCTTCGAGACTAAGAATATACACAATGAAATCGCACCATTTTTTGAGTCTATCTCCGTCTGGTCCAGATATATAGATGATATCTTTTTTATCTGGACCGATGGAGAGGACTCATTGTCTGAATTTTTGATATGGCTTAACGCTGCAGATAAAAATCTAAAATTCACAGCTCAAAAAAGTATCGATAAAGTGGAATTCTTAGATATTATAATAAGACACGCACAAGGTAAGTTAGAGGTAGACCTCTTTATAAAACCAACGGCAAGAAATACTTTGCTTCACTTTAAAAGTTTTCATCCTCGAAACCAAAAGCAAAGTATTCCGTTTTCGCAATTTTTGCGAGTTCGGAGAAACTGTACTAATTTGAGCGATTTTGATGTACAGGCAGCTGACATGAGGAAAAAATTCCTTGATAGAGGGTATCCCCATCGGTTGATAAGGGATTCTTACAAACGAGCCAGATTTTATGACCGTGACCATCTCCTCAAATCAAAAGATACCTTTGAAAAAACACAACTGGTATGTATTACGAGACACTCTACCCTGGACCATAAGGTAAAACAAATCATCAATGCTAATTGGCATATTCTTAATAGCAATCCTGAACAGCAAAAATTAGTAAAACCTCTGTTTGCTCATAGACGCAATAAAAATATTAAAGATCTGATTGTCCATTCTAGGTTTGATAAAAAATTATTAAACCCTGCGTTTATTCAGAAATCTATTGATGGTAATGTGCCAATTAAAGGAACAGTTAAATGTTCCTCTTGCAAATCTTGTGACTCTATTTTAAGTGGAGAAACATTTACCCATAATGGGTTCACCACACAAGCATCAGAAATGTGGAATTGCAGATCTCAAAATATAATTTATTTTATTCTCTGTCCATGTCAACTAGGATATGTTGGCGAAACATCTCGAGCCATTCACACCAGGATTACCGAACATCGTTCTGCTATTAGGACTGCTAAACTCATTGCGCCTTTAGTGAAACATTTCATTGAAATGAATCACAAACCGGAAGATCTCCGTTGGAGAATTCTGGAGAAAATCAGAACCCCCAACAATAAAGGTGGTGAGAAAATACGTAAAAAACGTGAGGTCTTTTGGATTTTTTCGCTTAACACCTTCAAAAAGGGATTAAACAATGAAATTCCGTGGGAAAATGCTATTGTATGACGGATTTAGCATTTACCTTGTATGTTAAGATTTAAGGTACAAATATCTTGCTTTACCTTTATTTCTTTTCGTAACTATAAAAATTCATGTTACGAACTGATCTTGAAATTAAGGCCTTTACGAGCCATAGCCCCTTTTTGGTGGATACCTACAAAGTTGAGTCAATACGGACGCATTAAGTCGAAGAGTCCGTTTTTACATTTGCCCACTTTCTTGCACCACAACAAAACTACGAACTATACGTGACCTGTCACTTGATTTGGTTACTAATAAAGCAGGGATTGACAAAGAGAAAACAAAGAAAAAAATAGTTGTCACATGACTTGCCACATGATCAACCAACGAGTATTTAGGAGTGTGGTTAGTTTGTATCTCTCGCTATCTCATTTTCTGCTGTGAACACGCGAGACGCCGGAGGCCATTTTCAGCCCCGCGATAACAAAACTAAGGTAAATTTAGCCCGTTTAAGCTACTCTCTATATTAGATCTAGCATATATAAGTAGCAGATTTATTTTATACTTAAAAATATGTTCTCTTTAAGTTCCAGAAAAATCATTCGTGGAACCTACCCTTTAAATAGATGACATCGCGAAATGTGCGAAGGTTAGTCAAGTATCCCTTCTAGCTAATTGTTATTCACATTAAGGTTCACTAGTTTGCCTTTTTTGATAATCCCTTTGTTTTTCTTTAGAAACTGTTTCTATATCGATTTCCTTTAAGCAATTAAATCACATGAATCAGCAGACCAATGCTCCGTTGGGACTAATAATTACCTCTCAACTAGAAGAGTAACAAAAGGTAGTGGTTCTACGCTCTCTTCTATGATTTGTATCATCACTACAATTATAATTGATATAAAACTAAAATATGGTGTTTCCATTCTAGATTCTGTATCAAAACCTACATAAAAATAAGACTTATCCTTAGACATATTTGTCAACCCTCTTACCTGTTGAAAGTAAGTTTTATCGGACTAATACAGAATAATATTTTAATTCTTGAATACAATATGGAACACTCCGTTCCATCTATGCTAACATCAGGTGAATTTATATACGGCCAGATATAACATGTTGCATTTTTGTGATTGGTGTATTTTCAGTAATCCTCCATACCAGATACACAACATCGGTTATTGCAAAAATTATTCTCCATAAAAGATCGATTTTTGATATTTTAAGTAAGTCCATTTTCACTATATAGTCTGTCTGGTTTTATCTTTCTGTTTTTCATCTCTCTCTTCTGGCTATTTACATTTCTTATAAGAGAAGTTAACTGCTCTAAATATGTGTAAATTAGTTTGTTCTAGCATTCTATTATCACAGTACCTATATCAGAATATGTATATTTTTTGTTTAAGTTTGGATCTTGAGAATGTATTCATAATAATGATTTTGAAAAGATATGAATGTAAATTTAAATATTAGGCTGTTTTCTGATTATACGTCTTTTATTATTGTAGATACTTTTGTGGCTACTCCTGATGAAGGCGTTGTGAACGCCGAAACGCGCGTCGATTACGATTATTCATTACAAACCGCCACTTATTTTATATTGTATTGTATTGTATATTTTTTATTGTTGTTGATTTAATTTATATCGTATGTATTAAATGATATGAAATTCTGTTTTTCGCTTTGAAAAAAACGAAGAAATAAATAAGATGATGAAATAAAAATTTATTATCTTTGGAATTAAATTGATGTTTTTAGCATTCCTCTCGTTTCCCAACAACAGTATCGATAGATGGTCGTGTTAGTACATAGAGACTGCCTAGGAATTTATTTTTACTATATACTTAGATATGATGACTCCATGGATATATCATCATCAGTGATGATACAGGATATAGTGCTGTCTGAAAGAAAATCCCCTTTACATTTTATGATAACAGAATGGGAAATTGGTATGGGATTTGGTGTAATAGATGCTGATGGCCAAATGATGGGGAATCAACGTAACAGAGCTCTCCGGGAGAGAGTTAAAGCTTATCCTTTAGCCAGTGATGAACATTGCCTCATTACAAAAAACTCTGTAAGCCATTCCATAGAACTTCTTCAAGCTGGTATGTCTTTCCTTACTTGAGTCAAATCCCAGATAAATGATTGTGGAACACTATCTTAGAGTTCCGGATCAGGTGGTTTTAAAATGAGAGTGCTAGACAACAATGGCCGTTGTCTTTGAAATTTGCAACTGAAACATTCTGTAACACATACGTTGTTGGATTGGCCATTATTCTTGGATGAAAGGTAGAAAATCCTTGTGAACAAAGGACTGAGATCACGTTATGATGTGCTGGCTACTATGTTGGGAATAAGGCAATTACATTGTGTTATTGCCATTGCCAAGTACATTTTGCCTATACAAAAAAGGACATTTTAAACCGTTTGGAAGGTAAATGCATTATTGTAAATTTATCGAGTGTTTTATGTTTAAAACGTTTTTATTGAAACAAAACAAACCATGGGGGAGGGGGATAGGAGGTTAGGGTACATATAATACAATCAAAGAAAAAGGGGGCAACTCAAGAGGGTTGGCGATGGATAGCTCGATGGGCCAGGGGAAAAGCACAATAAATGAAAGGCTAAAAATGCAATCTGTGGAATCCCTGCGTGCATATCCAACACCCCAAATCTGAGCAATGAAAGCCAGCATCAACTCAACGAGGCACAATCCACCCCCCCCCCCATCCCCCAGCCCCCCATTAAAGAAAGTAAGAAAGAAAAAACAATATCCCACCCCCCCCGTCCTATGGTCCCGCTCCAGATTAGTCCTCACCAAAAGGCCCCGCTCCCCCCCCCCCCCCCCCCGGAGGGCCCCGTCTCACATGTGATCTAGTCCGCCGGGATCACCGGCGGCGTCAACCTGAGAAGCCTAAGATACCTCGGGCAGGTGAGCTCCCGGAATTCGGTGGACAGCAGCGCTAGAAAGGGTTGCCACAGCTCTTCAAATTGGTCTATCTCCCCCGCCACCGTAAGCGACAGCTTCTCCATTCCCAGCACATGCCAAAGCCTATGCAACCAGCCCGTGATGGAGGGGACAGTGGTGGTGCGCCAGTGGATAAGGATGTTCTGGACCGCAGACCCCAGCGCAATCGCGATCTGCCTGCCCCTGCGGGACTTCAGTGGGTACATTAGGTCATTGGGGAGGCCCAGCAGGACATACGCCGGGAAGCGCGGCAGCTCTATCCCAAAGTGCTTATCCACCTCGTCCAAAACTTCCTTCCAGTAAGCGGTCAGCACGGGGCAACCCCAAAGAATGTGTGAGAGGGTACCCTCCTGCCCGCAGCCCCGCCAGCACCCCTTGTCAGTGTGTTTATGCATTTCATACAGTCTCTCCGGGGTGTAGTACCAATAAGTGGACACCTTGGTAAAGGTCTCCGTAAGGCCCGTGTGGTACGCAGAGTGCCGCGCCCGATACGCAATTTTGTCCCATTCCTTGTGGCTGAGTGTCCTACCCAATTCCCTGTGCCAGCGCTCCCTCCCCGGGTTGTAATAGTGAAACGGCGGGGGTTGTAGGTACTTATACAGATCGGTAATTAGCTTAGCGTCGGAGGTCCGGGTGGCCAGCCACCTCTCATACGGTGTAATTTGACGAGCGGCGGTGTCACGCACTTGGGGCTGGAGGGCCCAATGCCGAACCTGCATGTAGCGCAGTCTGTCCAGCTCCGTCAGGCCGAACTCCTGGCGGAGTTGCTGAAAAGGAATCACTCCCTCCGGGCCATAGACCTGGAAGAGCGCCCTGCAGCCCGCCTGCACCCAATGGGAGAAAACTCCCGGCTCCATCCCTGGGGAAAAGTCCGGGTTGCCCACTATGGGTGTAAACGGCGAAGGGAAGGTGGTGAGGCCCCGAGCCTCACAGACTGCATCCCACACCCGCAGGGGGACCCGCGAAACGAAAGAAGCGTAAAGGTTAGGGGGGCGATGCGCGCGGCGCAAGAATGGAACCTCTTGTAAGGTGCGGCCCGCCACTGCCTGGTCTTGAAAGAGCCAGTGTTTGTCGGACTCCCACCTGCTCCACTCCACCAGATAACGCAGCTGTGCCGCCTGAAAGTACTTACGGAGGTCCGGAATACCGAGACCCCCCGCCTCCGGAGCAAGCGTGGAGAGGACCCTCTTCATTCGTGGCTTGCGGCCCTGCCACACAAAGCGGGAGATGTCAGCCTGCATTTGTCGTATCCAGCCCACCGGGGGCTGGAGAGGGAGGGCCCGGAAAAGATACAGTATCTGGGGCAACACCGTCATCTTAACCGCCGCGATTCGCCCCAACCAGGACAGTAGGCCCTTGCTCCAGCGGCCAAGCTCCTCCTTGATCTTCCTGCTGAGGGAGGCATAATTGGCCGTTACCATCTCCGGCAATGTGGGCGCCAGCAGAATCCCCAGGTATGGCACCGTGGACGAGGACCACTGCATGGGGAAGAGTCGCTGAAGGTCCCTCCTGGTGTCCGCAGCCAGGGACACGTCTAACGCCACTGACTTGCTCATATTCATTTTGAAGCCGGCCGCACAGGCAAAGGCGTCCAGTTCCCGGAGGCAAGCAGGCAGCGACCTCCTAGGGTCGTTCAAGGTCAACAGGACATCGTCCGCGTAAAGACAGTGTGGACATACTGGCCCATCCGGACCCCAATAGCGTCCGGGTTATCGCGAATCCTCTGAGCAAACGGCTCCATGTAGAGGGCAAACAAGAGCGGCGAGAGGGGGCAGCCCTGCCTCGTGCCGCGTTCGATGGCAAATCCGCCGGAGCTACACCCGTTGACCCGTACCGACGCCGAAGGATGCTTATAACAGTTGAATACCATGGTGCGGAACCTATCCCCGATTCCCAATTTCTTGAGAACCAGCTCAAGATACGGCCAGTGAACTCTGTCAAAGGCCTTCTCCGCATCAACGGACAGCAACATCCGCTCCCCCGGGATCCGCGAGGCCTTCTCCAGAACATGCGTCACCCGCTTGGTATTGTCAACCGTCTGTCTGCCGGGTACAAAGCCAGCCTGGTCCGTCTCCACCAATCCGGGGAGGTGCGGACCCAGCCGGGACGCTAGAATCCCTGTATACAACTTGAGGTCGACATTTAAAAGCGAGATGGGTCGATACGAACCGCAGAGGGCCCGGTCCTTCCCAGGTTTCGGGATTACCGCGACCGTCGCCCTCAGGAGATCCGGTGGGATGGCTCCCGGTTCGGAAAAGGAATTAAATAGCCGAGTAAGGACAGGGGCCACCGCCGTGCAAAAAGTCTTGTAAAACAACGACGTGTCCCCGTCCGGGCCCGGGGCCTTACCATGCTTCAGCCGCGCGATAGCGGAAATCACTTCCTCAACATGGATATCTCGCTCCAGGTGGTCCGCCTGAACCGGATCCAGCACCGGAAGGGCCACCGACTCCAAGTAGCCTGTGGCATCCCGTGGCGAGGAGGGCTCCTCAGCATACAACGCCTCGTAGAAGCCGCGGAAAGATTCCGCTACCTCTGCGTCCCCGGAGACGGCCACCCCGTCCGTGCCCACCAGTTCCTTCACGACGCCACGCTGCTGCGTGACCCGGAGCCGGTGTGCCAAGAGCTTGCCACATTTGTCCCCCCCAGTATAGAAGGCATGTTTCAAGCGCAGGGCGGCATACTCCGCCCTATCAAGATCCAGTGCCGACAGGAGCTTCCTCGCAGCCTTCAACTGCCTCCACACCCTGGGCGCCCCCGTGCGGCGGTGGACCTGCTCAAGCTCCCGGACCTGAACGGTCAGCTCGTCCCTCTTCCGTTGCCGCTCCTTATTTTCGGCTGCGGAGATAGAGATAAATTCCCCCCGGAGGACTGCCTTCAATGCCGCCCACTGTGTCGCCTGCGAAGTGTCGGTGTTGCTATTGTGAGTTAGGTAGTCCTGTATGACCTCTCCAATGCGCTGCACTACAGACTTTTTGTGTAAAAGGGTATCCCGGAGGCGCCACACCCCCCGAGAGGGGGAGGCCGCCGGCCACTGGAAAACGCCGGTGACTGGTGAATGGTCAAACAGGGTCAGGACCCCGATGTCCGCCGCCGTGGCAGCGGCACGCATCGGTCCGCTCACCAGAAGGTAGTCCAGCCGTGAGTAGGTGCGGTGTGCGTGTGAAAAGTAAGAGTAGTCCCTATCCGTGGGGTGCATGGAGCGCCAAAGGTCGTGTAAATCCATTTCCACAATCCGGGCCTTCACAGCCTGGGACAGTTCCCCCGTCTGCGGGAAGCGCTGCGCCGATCTGTCCATCACAGAATCGAAGACAATATTAAGGTCTCCCCCCAAAATGACGTGGCGGTCGGGAGAAGCAGTGACATCCACCAACACGGAGTCTAGGAAACGTTCTTGGTGGTCGTTTGGGCTATAAACGGAGCCGACCGTAAACGCTATGCCTCCTAAGCGCATGCGATACGCCAGAAGCCTCCCCTTCTGTTCAGCACACTTATACAAAACCTCCCCCCTAAAGGAGCTCGCTAGAAGAATGGCTACCCCCGCCGTCTTGTTCGCTGCCGAGGAGAAGAACTGGGTAGGGAACTTAGCAGAGCGCAGCCTATGGCAATCCCGGGACAATAAGTGGGTCTCTTGCAAAAGGCAAATGTCCGCCTGCGTCCCCTCCAGCAAAGATAAGATCGCTCTGCGCTTCACGGGGTTATTCAGACCCTGAACATTAAGGGTCACCACCTTTAGGGCCGACATTCCTCTCGGGGATCGGGAACGCCGTGCAATGGGCAGTGGATCAGCGGGTAGGGCACGCGGGGCAGCCGCGCGGGACAAGCCAAAACAGACCAAGCGTGGGCATGGACAACCTCGGACGGGACCTCCCCAACCCCAGAACAACCCCTACACCCACCCAAAACACAACCCTGGCAACTAGCCAAACGCAAACTCAAACACCCCATTGTCCCAGTCAAGCCCCAAAACGGGCAAGTCCGTAGAAAAGAACGAAGTGGACGTCCAGCCACTCACCTCCATCTGCTCCCCCCCGACCCCCCCGCCCCGTACCCAGCAGTTAAAGAAGCTAAAGGCATCTCCCCCCGGAGTGAGTGTTAGGCCGTCAAGGCCACGCCGGTGGAGCCGGCCGAGTCCCTGGCCGCCGCCCTCAAAGCATCGGCCATGTCCGCCCTGATGGTAGGGGAATCAGGACGCCCTGCGCTGGCCGCTGATCGTCGCCTCGTCGACCTCCGCCGGCTCCGTCTCTCCGAGGGCCTCCACGACGGTGTAGCTCCTTCCTCCTCCGCCGCCGTAAGCCCCAGGACTCCACAAATGTCCTGCGAGGAGCGTAGCTGGTGTAGCACCCCATTCCACCGGAAGATCAGGCGGAAGGGATGTCCCCAAGAGTACGGCGTCTCGTGTTCGCGCAAAAAGTCAGTGGCAATCATGAAGGACCTGCGTTTCTGCAGCGTGATGGCGGAGAGGTCCTGGTAAAGCGCCACCGGCCGCTCCCGGAAAGTCAGGGGCTGTTTCCTGCGGGCCTCCGTCATGATGCGTTCCTTCAGCGGGAAGTCGGGCAGGAAGGCCAAAATGTCCGGTGGAGGTGCCGATGACTGGCGCTGCCGGCCAACCCTATGTGCCCTATCAATGCTAATGGGGAAGTCCGCAGCTTCCCCCAGTATTTTATCGAGTGTTTTATGATACAATGAATTCGAGAATTTTAATAATGAAGCAGCTAAGAACAGGAATGATTTTAAGTTGTAACTGAGCTGCCAACTAATGTGTCTTTTTAACAAAGTATGTTTGAAAAACAGTGGAAGAGTTTTTAAGTAATGAATTTGTATGTCTGTCAGGAAGCTGCACCAGATTTTCCACGGAGGCAGAATGACGCCAAGTCCCAATTCCCACCTCCCAGAACGCACAGCGAAGATGCAGCTGCTCCAGGCTGGGGGAAAGGGGACTGGGACAGAAAAGAGACACTCGTGCGGACCTGAACTCCTTATTCTTTTCCAGGTTGGGCTGTTTATGGAGGACCTAATGCACAGAAGGAGACAACACTTCAGTTCTGCCAGTTGTCCTCCACTACTTCCTAAATACCTTTTATATTCCCCCTACCAGGTTTCGCAGGAGTTATAGCTCCTCTTCTGATCCAGTAAGGTTGACTACTGGTCGATGTGTAGTTGGAGACCTAATGCACAGAGAAGATACAACCACAGTTAACAGCACTCCTATACTAACACTGTCTCTTACCAATTTGTGTTTTATAACTTCCTCCCTTACCAATTGTACTAGTCTTTCAGTATTTTATTGTCCGGTATTTCCAGCGAAGGAAACAGCAATGTCAATGCAGAAGGCTGACTTCTCAACAGTCTTAGTCTATTAACTGTTCTCTTGTTGGCAGCGTAAATGATGATTGATATTCTCTTTGTTCAGCTTCTTATGAGTGACGAGCAAAAAGGGACAGGGAAAAGAAAACTGGAGGTAGGAAAAAAGCAGGAAGGTTCGCAAGGGAGGAAAGAGAAGAAGCCAGAGTAGCACTGTTGGAGTATTTCAGTCAGCGCCTCAACTGTATTCGCCAAAAGTCTTTGAATGGTTAGTCGCTTACTTGTTTTTAGATGAGTGCTCTGCTCTGACTCTCTCAATAGCTCTCTGCCTCAACTCGACGGTAAGCCTACCGGAGTGAGGAGAGCCTTCAGTTACCTCTCGAAGTCTTCAAGCAGTCTCAATGTGACTGGGAAATCGGACGCTTCGTATCCGAGTGGACTGCTCAGGAATTGCTTTTGAGGGAAAGGGGTAGCAGAATTCTATTCCGCCGGAAAGGGAGTGGCTAAACTCGGATTCAAGGTTTTTCTGCGGCTCACGGAACTGCCCTCACACAGTCAGTAAACACGCAGAGGGAAACTGGGAACAGTGCTCAAACTAATACACAAATTCTGAGGAGCGCTTGCAAAATCCTTCTTCTCACAACTAGCTAAATTGAAGTGTGCAGTAGGACGCGCTTCGCTGAAACAAGAAGTCTCGCCTCTCACAAGATTTCATGACTCCTCACCTGTCACTCAGATAATCAAGGAAACAAGGCAGCCATCTTGGAGAAGGGTCGTCTTAGCCTAATAAACATTCGTCCAGCAATTGCGGCAGGAGGGTTTCACAATTACCCGATGTCTTCTCATTGTCTTGTTCAGGATGGTAATGGCGTTCAAGTGTTTCCTGACAGCACTCCCTCTCAAAGACCGATTTATCGGTCCTGGTTTAAGAGGATGTTGCAAATGAAATCGTTTTATCAGCTTTGGGGCATGTACATTTCCTGCAGGTTCCCTGGACCACTCTTCTGGACCATAGCCTTTCCAGTCTATTAGATAGAATAAACTACCTCTAATATTTTTTTAATCTAAAACCCCTTTTACCTCGTACTCTAAATGTTTTTCAATCTTCAAAGGGGGCGGAGGTTTGTCTAGTCGGAGGTTAGAAGCTGTCTTCTTTAAGAGGGACACATGGAAAACTGGGTGAATTCCTAACTGAGTGGGTAGTTTGAGTCTGACAGTGACAGGGCCTAGAACTTGTTTGATGGGAAATGGGCCTACAAAATGAGGTTGAACTTTTTGATTTCCCTTCAACCTAAGATGACGTGAAGACAACCATACTGAATCTCCCACCTGACACTGTTGCGTCTTTCTCCTATGCTTGTCTGCTTGTTTCTTGTAGCCCTCCTTAGCCCTTAATAGGTTGGATTCTGCAGCCTTACGAGCGGAGGACAAGTCCGTTAACAGATTACGAACTGCAGGAACCCCAAAATCTTCCTGATTACAGAAGGGATTTGGATGTCGCCCAAAAGTTTTAAAAAATGGAGAATACCCGGTTGAAACATTCTTGGCATTGTTGTGCGCAAATTCTGCCATCAAAGTAAATCTGACCATTCACCACCCTGATCCAAAAGGAACAGACGCAGGTACTGTTCTAACTCTTGGTTCACCCTCTCTGTCTGACCATCTGTCTCGGGGTGGTAGCTGGTGGAATGCCTTACCTCCACACCCAACCCTTTCATAAAGGCTTTCCAAAAGTGAGACACAAATTGGGGGCCACGGTCTGAAATCAAAATCTTGGGAACTCCATGAATCTTCACTATGTTTTCCCTGAAGAGCCTGGTTAACTCTGGAGCCGAAGGAACCCCTTTTACTGGGATAAAGTGACTCATCTTGGTGAAGGTGTCGACTACTACCAATACAGTGTTATACCCCTTACTCAGTGGAAGGTTGACGATCAAGTCCAAGGTGACAGTATGCCAGGGATGTTTTGATGTGGGCAAAGGTTGCAAAAACCCCTGTGGAGCCTGCCTACTCGACTTCCCTCGGGCACAAAGCTCACAAGACTCCACATATTGCTTAATCTGGAAATTCATACTGGGCCACTAAAAGTAACGCTGGATTAGATATATAGTCTTCAGAGTTCCCTTATGGCCTGCGATAGGATGATCATGACAGTCTTTCAGAACTCGTTCTTGAATCCCACTAGTAGGCAAATATAGAGCTCCATGTCGATAAGGCAAAGAATCCATGATGACTCTTCCATCTTCTTGACTTGGTCATCTCTACTGATGACATCTGTTTTCCTATCTGTTCTTGATAGTCAGCGAAGGAAAGAGTACACACAATCTTAGATTGAGGAATGTTTTTTCGTTTTTCCGAACTTGGATCTGCGGGGAACGCATATCTTCCTTATCAAGGGGATTTACCGAGACATTACTTACCCTGACTGTGGGGGATCCCTTTATACGTATACTCATCACTATTGCGATTAGAGAAATAGATTCCCACGTGTCCTTCAGGGGGTCTTATCAGCTTACTGTGGACCGATTTCAGAGAGACTATTTTCCGAAAGGAACACCTTATTGAAAAAACAATACTTTTCACTACATACGTTAAGGGAGAGGGAGGCAGACAGGAGCGGCTGTACAACAACCAAGAGGACCCAGTCTGTGTGCAGTCCACAATCTACCCAGTTTTTCCCGCTCAGGCCAGCAACTGGCTGCCAGAGACCAGCATACGGACGATCGGAAACAAGCATGGCCTCCACAAATGGCAGCGATGTGGAAACGATCCCACGTGAAGGAAAATGAACTTAAACGTGAAGCCCGTTTGGACGCCGCTACTGCCACTTGCCTGATCCCTGTGGCCACCGTCACGCACCACGTCATTCCGCGCCCGGAGGCGCTTGAAATTCCGGCGTGGGCTCTCGTAGCGAGGGATGCGTGTGGGCATGCCCGGGCCGCGCACGGGCAAAGCCTGGGCCAAGGGCGGGTCCGTCTGCGGCTGGAAGAGGCTGGGCAGGGCCACCTCTCTGAGAGCTGCCTTCACCGCCCAACCGTGTTGCAAGGATCACAGGTACTGTTCTAGGGTTCTTTGTGCCTGGATCTGGATCCATAGTTACTAGAGATTTTGGAGTATTGGGAGTGCTACTAGCACTGTATATCAAGGAATATGAGTAAACGTAAAGGAACTGTGGGCACCTTAGATGCCTTTATTACTAGGGCAGAATCTTTGTTGTCACACGAAATCCAAATGGCAGAAAGGCGTCTGTCACTAGATCCTTCAAAATTACCGACCCATCAGCAAGCACGCTTTTTAAATTTGGGTGACTCGCCGCAGCCACTCCCTTTAAGTCCATCAATCATAGTGCAAAACAAGCTAATTACTTTTCCTGTGTCAAATTCGAACATACCCTCTACATCTCCAATCACAGTACCAGACGAACAAAATGGGCCGGGTATAGCAACTAGATCACGAGCCTCGAAGATACTGGAAGAGACTAAGGGGAAAGATCCTCGAGCGAAACGGAAGCGGGTTGTTGGACATCAAAAGCTCAAAAACAAGAGCGCATGGGGTTCTCGGCCTGTGGATCAACCAATACCGCATAGAGAAGATCAAGTTGTATTATTGAAAAAGTCTGCTAGTACACAGACAGATGTAACTCTTTCTTTTCCCCCCTCACCAATGAAAGAGAGTACTAGGGACTTGAATCATGTTTTAACTTTGGCGTTGGAATCTACTGTGGGATCTGTGTCAGTCCAAATTAACGAACCAATTGACAAAAAATGTATGCTGAATGAAAAGATAGAACAGCTGCACATCGCCATTACTAACCTGAGAGGTATTAACGGAACTATTGATTTAGATGCTGTAGACAGGGCGAGCCAGCCAGCGCCAGTAGAGGGACTATCAATTATTAATCCAGTCAGAATGAGTAACAGAGGAAGCGATATCTCTACGACAATATCTACAACAAAACCATGTAATAGGGAGAAAAGTACACAGGGAAGGGTTCACAAACCCAATGATAAACAAGGGCATGTGCATAATATATGTTCTGATCAGGCACCCTTTAATCTAATGGTAAACAATACGGATTTGGTTGTAACAAATAGATCACAGGTCAACAGTCCAAAACCTAATACTGATGTTTTGGACCTGCCACCTGCTTCATGTCCCTATGTATTAATTTTAGCTGGGGTCCCCACCCTAAAAAGCGAGCAGAATGAATCCTGGTCCAATTTAAGAAATAAGACCGTCGATTGGTTGGGCAAACACAAAAATTTCCAAACACGGCAGATGAAAGACATCCTTATGGTTTGCAGAGTAAGGTGGGTTGGTTAATCCCCTAAGAATATAGATGGTGATTGTGTAGTGATTAACTTTCGTCGACCCCAGATTGTTCGAAGCCTATTAAATATGCAAGAGGAGGTATTTTCCCAAAACACTCGCATCCGCGCTCTTCCTTTTGGCTACTTCTACAGACCACCATTACGGAACCTAGCCGATGATGATGCACCGATCATTCTATCAAATAGGTTCCAGGCTTTATCTGACTTAGATGCCTTGAATTGACAATAACCTCCCATAAAACATAGAATACATTTTTCTGCTACCAACCAGACTAATTGTAGTATGGACCAGGTATGTTTTCTAAATAAACAGGGTTTAGGTAAACTCCAGGACGCTTCGAACACTTGTGTGATATTTGAGCCTAATGAACAACCGGTGGCAGTTGAGCCAAAACGTATTCACATATAATTTTGTAGAGCCCTCCCCTGTTCTGACGATCGAACCCCACATGTTAAACACTACCCAGTTTAAAAGGGACAACTGTTTTAATCCGGACACAGGGGTAAAGAAGCAGTCGGAAATACGACTTACTTCGTGGAATATTGCGGGGCTCAATAGGAACCTCAGGGATGTTGAGTGGTTGGAGTACATAGAGCAAAGTGATAAATGCCTCCTGCAGGAGACCTGGGCACTAGAAACCCCTCATAAGGTTGGATTTAAGACATTTAGTGTTAATGCCATACCATCTGTAAGAGGCAGGCCTTCTGGGGGTCTTGTTATATAGATAAATATCACTCTGGAAATTAATATAACCCAGTTGCTCCTTTCATCTCAGGACATAGTCGGCGTGAAAATTAGCAAATGGGACAAAAAGGAAATATATTTAATCAACATCTATAATAGACCGAGCCCAACTACAAAAGAATCTTTGGTAATTGAGGAGCTTGACCTTTTTTTAAACTCTATTGAGCCGAGGGCAATGTTAATTGTAGGTGGCGATCTAAACTGCAAATTTGAGGGAGGGGTGGGCTTTGAAAACCTATTTGAAGCAGAAGATATAGCCAACAATATTCCTGCTATAGAAAGCAGCCCGATAGTGCCCTGTACTGTAGCGGTTGCCCAAATCATAAAAATTACATCAGGGCATGGACTTAGAGCCTGTAATGGCCGCATACCATCAGATAGTCCAAATGCTCCAACATTTTGTAGGGGTAATTGTCAGAGCAGTATCGATTATATATTGGTATCAATTGAGTTCTGGCATAACGTACATGACCTAATAGTAGATGCCAGAACTGACAGTGATCACCGCCCCCTACATTTGTCACTAGTAGCCCACTCTTTTTCACCATCCGCCTTGAGCAGTGGTGAAAATCATACCGTCTCGGATGAAATCCTTGTAAGTAATAACCATCGAGCCCTAAAATGGCCACACATAGTCGGGAATGACCAGTCCATGATACAAATTTACAATACTTTTGCAGAAGTCATTTCCTTATATATAGATTTACCAACAGCTGAGTTCCCAATACTAGATGCACATTACGCTCTGCTAGATGCACTAGCTCCCATTGTGAGCAGAATCCCTAAAGAGCGCAGTGGGAGAAGGAATAGCACAAGTGTGGGAGCAAATCCCTGGTATAAAAAAGAGTGCAGTGAGGCAAAAACTGAGCTCATATTGGCAATAAAAAATAACAACATAGTGGTTATAAGGGAGAAAAGAGTCAAATATAAGAGACTTCTTGCCCATACAAAGAAAACCTGGGATGATAATATTTGGTCGGAATTAATTTGTGCAGTTAACTCTAAAGGCCAAGCAGGCTTTTGGCATTTAATAACAAAAGGTAATAAGGCAGGAAGAGGAACTAAGGACCTTTTCCTTGATGCTAATACTTGGGTCAACAACTTTTCATGCCTCTATGCGGCAGACACAACAGAAATATCATACCATCAAAGGTTTTGTAACTTACCCTGTTACAAACGAATTACATTTTAGTTGGGAAAAAACACTGATGGCAATCTATGCAGTAAAGCCGGGGAAAGCTCCTGGCCCTGATAAGATACCAGGTGATTTGTTGAGGTACGATAGCAGTGTATGTGGCCCATATATACATTGTTTATGTAATGCAATCGTTTCTGGTGCACCTATCCCTGAATCTTGGAAAGAGGCAGAAATCACTACGATTTTCAAGAAAGGTAATCACTATGACCCCTCAAATTATCGACCAATTAGTTTAATTGATATTTTACAGAAAATTTTTGCTAGGCACATTTTAATCAAACTGAATGATTGGCTTGAAGAGAACAGTGTGCTCTCAAAATTCCAGGCGAGATTTAGGGTTAAAACCAGTACAATCGATCAGGTTTTTAGATTTATATGCTTGTGCTGGAAATATATAACTTTAAAAAAGGGCCATTTGTACATTGCTTTTGTAGACTTAAAGGCCACATTTGATCTTATACCTCGAAATCAACTTTGGAAATCATTAAAATGTCAAGGGGTGCCAGATGAACTACTCGTGCAAATAATAAGATTACATGAGGAAAATTTTGCAAAAGTAAGATGGGGCCCGAGGGGTGAACTCACCAAGGCAATTCCAGTAAAAAGGGGCATACGACAGGGGTGCGTACTGGCGCCCACCCTATTCTCATTGTATGTCAATGATATTCCGGAGTACTTGCTTGGGTATGTACATGATTCGCCCAAGCTAGGGGGGGGTCCGTTACCAGCCCTTTTATTTGCCGACGACACCATACTAATATCACAAACCCCCAAAGGACTACAATGCTTAATGGGCTCCTTTTGCACATATTGTATTATGAAGGGCCTTGAAATAAATTCCAGCAAAACCAAATACATGGCAATAAATCCACAAAGATCTTTTAAAAAGAATTTAATGATTAAAAACCAAAAGTTAGAGTACGTGCAAAATTTTAATTACCTAGGCATAACCCTGGATACAAAACTATCTTGGAAACCACAATTGGAGAAAAGCAAGATTACTTTGCTCCAAAACTCACTACCGATAATAAAGAGACACAGGAGTAGCATTTCCAAAGCAGTGTCCCCCGCCTTGGAGGTATTGAAGCATAGAGCACAATCTGCCTCCCTTTATGGGGCTGAAATATGGGAGCCTTTTTGTAAAAAAGTTTTGAATTAGGAGAAAATAAATTTTATAGGAAATTACTATGCCTACTAGTAAGAACACCCCTAATCCCTATTGTCATGGACCTTAAGGCCAAACGTACAAACCATCATGCTATACTAAGACCATTATTATTCTGGGTGCGACTCTGGTCTACAATAGAACTCGCCCACTATCAAGAGGGCTTAGAGGAGATCTTAAGAATGGACCAAAGCAGGGACATCCCGTGGCTTAAGCATGTTTCTTCCTGGTTCGGAAAATTAGGTCTAATAAATTTTTAGGAAAAACTGACCCAGTTGACATTATCCTCGAGGAAACTTTTACAATCCACCTTTTGGACTCATATTCAAAATAGTGTGCTACACAATTTGGACATTGGTACATTGACAACTAAGTTCCTTTTGTCTAAACAAACGGCAAGCTTTGAGCCTTTTTTGGACGAAGTGCGTCCACAGCTAGCCAAATCTTTATACATGAAATTTAGATATGGTGTGTTGCAAATAAAAGTGAACACATCAAAATGGGCTAGCAATAAAGAGGAAAACAATAATGAGTGCTGTGTATTATGTCAAACTGAGACTAAGGAAAATGACTTACATGTATTATTCTTTTGTCCAGCATATGATAACCCCAGGGAAAACTGAATTAAACCCATTTGTAGAAATATGAGTACCAGGTCCTGCCTGGAGGCAGAAAGAATATTGAAAACAGACACATCTCAAAAAATTGTCTTCAGTGTCAGCTGATATCTATTTAATGTGAGCTTTATAAGAGCTAAAGCTTGGTTGAAGTTTTAATGATTAGGAATACTTGTACTCAAGACTATGGTTCAAAAAAACTATGCGCATGCACTTTATAATTATATGATGTTACAAGGTAATCCTTGAGACTCCACTATTTGCAGTAAAAAGTACTTGTATCTTTTAAAAGACCTATGGTAATGAATTGCACTGAAATGAACATATGATGGTTATCTAAGATATTGCCGTGTAAGGGATAATTGACTCAAGCACTTTACTTAAATGATTTTTTTAAAATAAGTAATGCCTAGCTTTTAAGGTATATATTTTTTTAATTGGCATATAGAGGTTTGGTCACTCACATTATCTATTTTATTTTTAGGTCTCGCCTGAGCCAGCGCATGCATGCGATGCTCTGGCGAGACATTTAGTAAGCGGGTTTTGAAAGTGCTACCCCATGCTTTGGCTGGCCTAGCGCTTGCGTTCACACGAGCGTGCATGTGTGCAGCCGCCATCAATCTTTCACGGGTCATTAAGTGAAGTGCATCGCAATTTCGCAGCGCAGAGGCACTAGCAATCCAACCACGTGACATCAGTCCTACAGTGTGCCAGCTGCAAGCATCATTCCTCGCACACTCCAGGTACAAGGCAGCACCGTCCTAGCCACACCTACTTCATTAGGCCACCTAGGAAGAGGGCACCATTTTTCACTTCCTCAGGCTCTCTCCGCTTTCCATCTTGGCAGCAAAGCACATTTTCGTCATGCCGCATGATTGGACACCTCTGATCACAGTCACACAAGTTGTCATAGATTTAGTTTGTATTTCCAGGGCTCTCCATTTACGTCTGTCCGGAAAAAAAGTCTTTGTTGTGGAAAAACAATGTGCGTTGAAGGATTCTTTGCGATTTTGCTTCACTGACAGGAGCTTGTGCAAAACAGAGCTGCTTTTCTGGCCGGATTATGGGTGGGAGCACATAACATTGTTCCCAACCTCAGTTCAGTTTGTGCATCTTGTCACATGCTCCCACGTACAGCAAGCTTACATTAAATGTGGTGGTATAGGGTGTGAGTATGTGGCAGAAGAGCTTCAGAGTACTGATTCAGAACCTTCTTGCATTTAAGCCTCCATGTTCATTTCATGTTTTTTTGCCTTACTTTGTGTCTTGCGGCTGTAAAAACAAATACAGTTCTATTTCAAGACAGGAATCTTAATTATGGCCACTGAGCATACCTATTATAATCCAGCTATCTCCTACTAGGCATCCAGTCTGTATGACATCATAGTGAGTCCACATGACATCAGAGTTCATGCTATATATAGCCCAGAGAGACTTCACGCTTACTCTTTTTTGCAGCTCCATTTGATGTTAGGTGCAGCCTTTTCTCTATGGTTAATGCTATTACAAAAACCTTATGAAACATTCTTTATTGTATAGTTTTAAAACCATCAAACACGTTATATTTGTGCTGATTTAGGCTCTCAAGTTTAATTGTTCTGTCACAAATTGTATGATTTTGCACGCTTGATATTGGGATTATTGTCTTCAAGGTTCAGTGTGGCGTGTGCAGAGGTGTGAGCAGTCAGAAACACTGGGTGAAAGTTGGACCCACAATGATTTCTTACTAGCAGAATCGGCCTCCGACTTTAAAATTTTCCGTGAAACACCTAATTTCTTAGTTGAACCTCAGAACCCAACTTGTAATGGGCAAGATTTTCCCCACCTCTAGTGTTACTGGTACCACCGTGTCTGTAACTCTGAGGCTGCACAAATCCTTCCCATTTCCCAATCCACACGTAATGAGTCTCTAAGAAACCCAAAGAATCACTCCAGAGTCACAAATTTCAAAACCAAAATAGTAGCTACTGAAGCCTTCTATGGTGCTGCTATAACTATTTGGAGTTGGTTTCCTTCTGAAGTCTGACAAACCAGTGCCTTAATTACCTTTCAAAAAACCACGTTTCTGTTTGACATACATCTAAACAACTCACTCTGAATCTCATCTTACTTTATTCTCTCCAATCTTTTCCTCCACCAATTATGTTAATCTTTCTCATCTTCTAATCTCTTCCTAACCACCCACACTTCACCCTTCTCATGTTTCTCCTTTACAGCTGTTCTTGCCTAGACAATAGGTTTCGCCTTTGGGATCATATAAATGTTTAGCCATGCAACACTTGATATTGTTGCACCAAGGATATTGTGCTGGATAACTAAACACTTATAAGGTCCCAAAAGCGAGACCTATTGGCTATGCCAGTGCTTGTTTGTTTCCTCTTCTTGATTAAATGTCACCATTTGAAGGTGTAGGTGCATCAATCCTACTCAATTAATTTGAATGTGAATGTTTTACACTTCTGTATGTGATTACTTACGATGTACCTTCTATGGTTTTAATTAGAACCGAAATAAAGAATTTTGAATTTGATTCAGGAATGATTGATTGTGGTGCCACCGAATGTTCAGTGCTTTCCGTCTGAATTCTGGACAAGGCAACTGCTTTGCTGTTCTTGTTCCCTGGGAGATACGTAATCACAAAATCAAAATCTGCGAAATAAAGGCACCATCGCAATTGACGTGGAGTTAGTGTTCTTGCAGACTTGAGAAATTGAAAATTTTTGTGACCCGTAAACACTGTTACTGTGTGTCGGGCCCCAAGTAAATGGTGTCTCCTTTCAACAAAAGCATCCTTAACTGCCAACAGCTCTTTTTCTGTAATGGTGTAATTAATTTCGGCTGGATTCAATTTTCTGGAATGATACGCCACAGGATGGAGCTGCCCAGAATATTTGTGGTGTTGAGACAGAACTCCATCAATAGCTTGATCAGAAACATCCGCTTCCACAAAGAAGGGCTCGGTTGGATCTGCATGGAGCAAGATGGGCGCTGAGGTGAAACTGGTCTTGAGATTTTCAAAAGCTTGCTCTGCCTCCGCCGTGCAGTGGAACTTTACTCCTTTCTTGAGCAGTCTGGTGATTGGGATGATTTTTTGTGAGAATCCCTGGATAAATCGCCGATAAAAGTTAGCAGATCACAGAAACCTCTGAACTTCTCTTACATCCTTCGGTGAGGGCCAGTCCACTACCGCTTGCACTTTCTTCGCATCCATTGTGATACCTCCTGGAGATTAAATGAATCCCAAGAACTCCACCGTCTGTACACTGAAGGCACATTTCTCAAGTTTTACATAGAGCTGGTGCTTACGTGGTCTCTCTAGTACTGCCCTGAAATGCCTAGAATGTTCTCAGGGGTCCTTCGAATATATCAAGATGTCATCCAAATATATTACCGCTATTTGATCCACCAGGTCTCCCATGATGTCATTGATGAAGTGCTGGAAGGCCGCCGGGGCATTGCCCAGACCAAAGGGCATGACCTGATATTCGAAGAGCCCGTATTTTGTCCTAAAGGCGGTCTTCCATTCATGACCTTCCTTCATACGAATGAGATGATACGCCCCATGGAGGTCTGATTTGGTGAAGATTTGGGCATCTTTAATCTGGTCTAGGAGGACTGAAATCAGGGGCAGTGGGTAACGATTCTTTGCTGTGACCCGATTAATTGTAAAATAGTCGATGCACATCCTCAGAAACCCCTCCTTCTTCGGGATGAAAAAGAGTGGAGAGGACACTGGGGACTGCGACGGTCTGATGAATCCATTAGCCAAGGAACGATCTAGATATTCCTTGAGATAGCCATTCTCAGCTTCTGTCCTTGCATAAATCCGACTGCAAGGCAGTGCAGCCCCAGGTTCAAGATCGATGGTGCAGTCATAGGAACGATGTTGAGGGAGCTTCTCAGCCTCTTGTTCTCTAAAGACTTCACAAAATTCTTGGTATTCTTTTGGAATTTCTAAGGTGTTGATAACTCCAATAAATTTTCCACTAAAAGACAATAATGTGGCCGTTGATGGTTCTTGGACCTTTGTTGTCGGAGAGAAGCAATGTTCAGAGCAAAATGACGAATCCATATCGACTGTTCGATTCTCCCAAGCGATAGTTGGGTTATGCAGCGAAAGCCGAGGAAGCCCCAAAATTATCTGAAATTGTGGGGCATCAATCAAATTAAACTGGATGACCTCGTGATGACCAATAGACTGAATCAGTTCCACCAGTTCCGTGTGATGTGTGATTGGGCCGGAGGAGAGATTAGTCCCGTCCACCACTCGAACAGATTCTTTTTGTTCTTTGTGTATTGCCTGAATTCCCATCTTCTTTGCATATTTAATATCGCAAAAATTGCCAGTGGCACCAGAATAAAACATGATTGCCACTCCAGTGATCTTTTGTTTCCGAAATTTCAAGATCATTTGTAAGATTAAATGGGGCGTCTGGGTCTGAAGGGTGTTTCATGATATGATGAAATCCTGGAGTCTGGTCTTCAGCTTTTGCCACCTGAGCGACTCCGCCTACAGATGGTTTTGGGAGTTTCCCGAATTCATGGTCTTAGGCCTCTTTGGACACTCCTTCACAAAGTGTCCAGATCCCCCACAATACATGCATAATTTATTTTGTCTCCTTTGTTCTTTCTCTTCCTTACATAAGGGGCCACGAACAGTTCCAATCTGCATTGGTTCACTTTCATCCGCGCCTCCCGAAACCTTGCTCGTGTCTGGTTTCATTCTGTCAAAATGTGGGATATTGCAACGAAAATCTCTTGTCTTCCTTTCGCCTTTTCTCTCTGAACTTCGAAAGTCGATCTCGAGAACCAAATCCACCAATTCCGAGTATTCTGTGGGTCGATCTGCACTAATGTATCTTTTATATCATCTCGTAATCCCCGATAGAATAAAGTGGATCTCTTTTCCTCAGGCCAGTTGGTTTCCACCAACAATTTATTGAATTGAGTCAGGTACGTGATAAGATCCCTATTTCCTTGACGCAGTTCTAACAGCTCGTTATCCGTGGCCTGCGAAATTCTGCGCCTATCAAAAATCCTAAGGAATTCTGTCTTGAAACGTTCGAAATCATACAAAAAGGGATCATCTTGAGAAACTAAAGGCATGGCCCCATTAGCTGCGTCACCCCCCAGATAGGACAAAATAAATGCTACTCGTGATTGAGCATCTGGGAAGAGAGTGGAGCGACACATGAAGTGTAAGGAACATTGGGTGAGAAAGAGTTGAGCCTTTTGGGGAACGCCAATGAATCTTTCAGGGGGGGCTAAAGGAATGAGGGGAGAAACGGAATGAACTACCTGAGCTACGGTGCGTGGGTCTTGAGCAGACAGGGATCTACTAGAAAAGGATTGAGAGGAGGATGGCCCTGTGGAGATTTCACTAATTCTCTGAGATAGTTGTATGGTTTCTTGGCGGGAAGCTAATACATACTGTCTTAGACTCTTGTTCTCTTCACTTAGTGCCCCTATCTCGCACTAAATTTCCTCCAACATTCCTCCTAAAGCTTTTAGACTAAAGACCTCTGCCATTCTGCCCGGGTGGAGGAATTTCGTGGGCACTTCAATCTGTCAGGAAGCTGCACCAGATTTTCCACGGAGGCAGAATGACGCCAAGTCCCAATGCCCACCTCCCAGAACGAACTGCGAAGATGCAGCTGCTCCAGGCAGGGGGAAAGGGGAATGGGACAGAGAAGAGACACTCGTGCGGACCTGA
The DNA here is from genome assembly GCF_964204655.1 of Triturus cristatus. Lineage (NCBI taxonomy): Eukaryota > Metazoa > Chordata > Amphibia > Caudata > Salamandridae > Triturus > Triturus cristatus. The sequence continues at coordinate 1,064,596,189 of NC_140579.1, read as the reverse complement.
ACTCCTTCTTCTTTTCCAGGTTGGGATGTTTCTGGAGGACCTCATGCACAGAAGCAGACAACGCTTCCATTCTGCACTTGATCTAACAGTTGTCCTCCACTACTTTGTGGTAAATATTTAATTACCGGTACTATTTTTTATGCGGTAAAGTCTATTAAGAATAACTCAGTAAATATAAGAGGCAGAATCCGTGGTATTAGAGGGTTTAAAAGGCTTTATTCCTATACAAAGGAATACAATTCGAATTGTAGGCTTTCTATTCCATCACCACGAAAGTTCAGGAAGGAAGGGCATACATTATTGACAGATAAGCAGTTTTATAGAAAATACATTACAGTGAGACAGATGCAAGAGGCGTAACAGCTGATAGTACAGATAAAAGGTGCATACGTAACTAACAAAGGCGTATACATGGGTGTAACTAAAATACGTCATTAAACATGATGTCACAAGTGGGTGGATCCATAAAAGAATCCTGCAATGTCAGCAGAAATATCTGGCAGAGATGCGCGCGCAGCCGCATGACGTGTGATTGACGTGCAACTAGAGGGTGAAGGGGACTTGACATTTAGATCTACATGTGGAGACAGAAGTCTGGGGGTTATGTCAACCTAATCCCAAATCATATCTAATATCCTATGTTTAAAGAACTGGGTTATCCAAAAGGAAAGGTCTCTAGGATAGAATCTATTCTATACTGACTGTTAGTGCGTGTACAAGCGTCTAAGTGTCTACATGAGATGCGAGGGGGTAGGAACATTCCATGGTAACGGAGCTATGAATTACTTGCATGAGGACAGCGAGGCCTGGCCCCTTTGCACGGTAGCTGAAGGAATGTTTACCTAAACTGCTAGACAGGAATGCATCGGATGAGGAGCGGAGTAGATAATCTTGAAGGTGAAATACAGTTTTTGGCAGGCAATATGCTGGATCAGGCACCGTTAGCCGCGCAGGGAGTAGGACAAAGTTCATGGATACAAATGCAGGCTCAGACTGGAGCTTTCAGAGGCAGAAGGCAGGAAAAGGCTTGATGACAGAATTCAGGGCCTACTCGCCTGAATCTGTAAAATGTGGAAAGTGAACCACATAAAGTCGGTGGCCTTTCATACTTAGGAATGGAATATCTGACCCATTCATGGCGGATCTGAAAGAGGACATGTTGACGGTGGACGCACATATATTTGCGTCTTCAAAACTGGAGTAGGAGGGAACATACATGTACTTATAGCATGCACATGGAGCCGTTGGGGTCTACGATAGGGGACATAACTGATCACAAAATTCATATTTCCTCATTCCCTCCTTGTCCCCTACGGACCCTCAGGAGATATCGATCTTCATCAATCCATCGATCTGTTCATATAGCATCATTTGTTCTTCTTTCTTCTTCCGGGATCTGGAACGAAAACTTGGATGTGGGATACACGATGTGGCACACAGACCACAAATCGCTGGCCCACATTGTAGACATAAACAGCAACTGAATAGTATGAGAAAGCCAATACCTAGGAAGGATAGGATTCTCCATCCCCAGGCTGACAACACGCCCCAGAACCAACCGGACCAAGTCCAGGTGCCTGGACTCTGGTGTATCTGGCTTATAATCTTATGAAGGCGGGTTATGGCTTTATATACTGACGGCGAATTTTCTGGTATGAAAATGCAGCAACTTGATCCGATGACCCTACAAGCTCCGCCCCTATCGGCCAGGATGACGTCAAGGACAAGACGATTTTGAAGCACAACAATCCGCATAGCAGACTGCTCTTCTGTTAAATTGCCTAAGGCGGAAATAGTCTCGTTCACTACTGCTTCAAGGGTTCTGGTTAATCTACGTATCAGCTTACTATTAGTGACTGTACCTATATAGGGAAAGAATCCTTTATTGAAATCTGTGTATTTTTCCCATGCTGTTTCAGTGTAATCGACAATTGGGAGATCTCTCTGTTGTCTATTGTGTACTAAATGGGTATTTCTATGATAATCAGGAGGAGCTAGGAAAACAGGTGGCAGAAGGAATGCTATGTAACAGGTACCATCCCAATCTAGAGGTAGACATATATATGCGGTCTGGCCACATATGAAGTAGGAATGATGGGAAGCTCTAAATGTAGACTTGCCTTGATCACTGAATTTTATTACAGTGGTGCATTTACTATGGCCCATATGTATGGAACCATTCTTTCTTATACATAATTCCCCTTTTACTGGGAATACTGACATGGCGGGCAAGATTGGTGTAGCTTCAGATTCAACGTTCAGGATCATGAGGTTAAGTGTAAAATTACCTAATCCATATACTTCATTTTCTAGATCAGTTCCTGTTCTTTTGGGAAGTCCCTCCTTGTTAGGGTAGCAGACTTTAAGCAAAACTAGGTTCAGGTTTCCCCATACCCAGTTGTCTTGATAAACTGCGGAATTTGAATCTAGGGAATTAATCAAACTAAACCATGCTCCACAGGAGCCATTGTGTGTGAACGGATAGGGAAAGAGGGGCAAAACTCCCTTATAGTTCTGATAGGGAGGGAGTCGGCCACATATCCAACAATTTGTGGCATTGCTGGTCTGATGGGAATGATGTAACATACTAATAAATGTGTTGTTGCGCAGCGCAAATCTATAGGACAACTCATGCGGAGGTAATTCGCTAAAAGAATGTTCTGCAGTTATATTGTAAACATGCTTAAGAATAGGGTAATACATATGCAATAGTATGCTGAAAATAATGATCAGAAGACTTAGAAAAAACAAAATTAATAATGTTACTATGCAGTGACTACGAAGTGATTTACAATACGCATGTTTTTTCAGCTGCATCTGTTGATTTCTTTCTCTATTCCGGTCCAGAGGATACATGTCAGAGACAAATTCAACCGATTCACCTCGGAGAGGACTTAAACAATCAAATTGTCTGACTTGCTAGACCTCAATTTCAGTTTGTACAGTTCTGGTTTTGATTGCTCAACCAAGGGGAGCTTTGAGTCTGTCTGTGAGGGAATACAGGGTTGAATATTCACACTGGATGGTAGTCCATAAAATTTCTTGATATGACTCGAGTGCAACCACCCTTTGCGACCCTCAATCTTCACGGCAGTCCTTGTAGTCAGTAGAACCAACTTAGGCGACTTCCACCTAGGATCCAGTTGGGTCTTCCGGTCGAAATTCCTGACCAAAACCAGGTCACCAGGAACCACGTCATGGGGCTTCACCTCAGTATTATCGGGAAAAGCTGCGGCTACCTGTGAACGACAAGATTGTAGTGCAGACATCAAGGAAGCCAGGTAATCTGTCAGCATATTACAGTCAACATCAGTTATTTTGCGAGGTGTAGGCGTCCCCCACATATTTGGTGGTCTACCGAAGATCACCTCGTACGGGGATAGCCCTGTTCGAGAATGTGCTACCATTCTCATGTAAAAGAGTGCAACTGGTAAGGCTACTATCCAATCGACACCTTTTTCCCTACATATTTTGGACAATCTAATTTTCAGGGTTTGATTATGACGTTCCACGAGACCTGCTGCCTCGGGATGTCGGACACAGTGGAATTTCCATTGGTAGCCTAACAAAAGGGAAACGTGTTTCATTAGTTCGGATGAGAACGGCTGGCCGTTATCTGAGTAGACAACACGTGGTAAACCGTACCGTGGGAAGAATTCTCGAACTAACTGTTTGGCAGTAGTCGGAGCAGTGTAATCTGAAACCGGGTATGCTTCTGTCCAACGGGAAAGAGCACAGACAACTACGAGAACATATTTGAATCCTCGACATCGTTCCATCTGGATATAATCCATCTGGAGGACTTCAAAAGCATGATCGGGAGGTTGAAATCCACCCTGCTCTACGGGGATGCTTTTACCTGGATTAAACTGACAACATATCATACAGGTACGAACTTTTTGTTTAGCTGCTGCTCGCAAGTGTTTGTTGAACCAAATGTGTTGAATGCTGTCTAGCATAGCTTTTTCTCCTAGGTGCGCTGGACTATGTATTGTGTTAATGATGACTTGAACCATAGAGTCGGGAAGAAACCATATAGATTTTTCCCTCGTCATCCATCCTTGATCCGTTTGGATCCCTCCTGATTCAGTCCATTTCTTTATTTCTTCTGGTGTAGCATGTGTCTGTATGTCAATTACATCAAGGGCGGGATCCTTAACTGTCATGCAATGTGTTAGTGTCTGAACCATTGTCTTTGTCATGTCAGTTGTGAGAGTCTGATTCTGAGTAGTCTGTTTAGCTGTTCTGTCAGCTAGGTCATTACCCTGAGAAATGATATCGGTAACTTTTGTATGGGCTTTGCATTTCATAATCGATATTGCAGTAGGTAGATGAATCGCGTCTAATAGGGCTTGAATGAGGGGTCCGTGTTGGATGTGGGCACCGTGAGAAGTTAAATAACCTCTCTCTCGCCACAGTACGCCGAAGTCATGGACGACTCCGAATGCATAACGTGAATCTGTGTATATATTGACTTTCTTATTTGTGGCTTGAATACAGGCTTGTGTCAGAGCGATGAGCTCTGCTGCTTGAGCTGACAAAGTGTTAATACGATTTGTTTCAATGACTTCAGTGTCTGTTGTGACTGCGTAAGCGGCCACTAACTCTCCTGTACTTGTTCTCATACATGACCCATCTACATACAATGTCAAGTCTGGATCTGACAAAGGGATATCTGTCAAGTCTTGTCTGGGTTTCGTCGTGATAGTAATGACTTCGACACAATCATGTGCCAATGGATCTGTTCCGCCCACTGGTAACAGTGTGGCAGGATTTAACGTATTACAACGTCTGATTTCTATGTGTGGCTGAAATAATGTTAATTCGTAACCGGTGAGTCTCGCTATAGTCAAGTGTTGTGTTTGTGTGCGGTTCAAAAGAACCTCTACTGCGTGTGGTACTTGTACTGTCAGTTGGTGTCCTAACACTATGGCATCGCTTTGTCTGATTGCTAAAGCTGTTGCTGCCACCGATTTCAGGCACGCAGGAAGAGCCTGAGCTACTGGATCTAATGTACTAGAGAAATAAGCGCATGGTTTGTGTGATCCTGCTTGTTCCTGAGTGAGTACTGACAAGGCAGTACCTTCGCGTTCTGTAACAAAGAGTGTAAACTGTTTACTGTAACATGGTGTTGCTAAAACAGGTGCTTGGCATAAAGCTTTCTTTAAGCTTTCAAAGGCGTGTGTATGTTCTTGAGTCCAAGGGAGGACAGTCGATGTGGCTGCCTCCTGTGTTGTCAACTGGATGAGTGGTTTTGCTAGAAATGCATATTGAGGGATCCACTGCCTACAGTATGAAGTGAGGCCTATAAAAGCCCGCACCTCCTTTTGTGTCTTGGGTGGTGGCATGTTAGCGATTAACTGGATGCGGTCGGGTGTAAGCTGCCTTCCCTCCTTGGACAGCGAGTGCCCAAGGTAAACAACTCGCTGGACACAGAATTGCAGCTTAGAAGGGGACACCTTGTGCCCCTTGTCGGCCAGAAATTTTAAAACCGTCATTGACGCTGTTTCACATTCAGGTTCGCTTCGGGCGGTGATCAGCAGATCATCGACATATTGAAGCAAGGCAGTGTTAACTGGCATGTGGATACTGTCAAGTTCTCGTTTCAGTGCTTGGCTATAGATGCTGGGGCTTTCTGTAAATCCTTGAGGTGCGCGTGTGAATTTAAAACTTCGTCCATTTAAACTGAACCCGAACAAGTATTGACTTTCCGGATCGATTGGGACGCTAAAGAAAGCATTTTTGAGGTCAATTACAGTGAAGAACGTTGCTTCTGAGTCAATAGCTGTTAGTAATGAAGAGATATCTGGGACCACAGGGTATTGTGGTACAATACATTTATTTAATTCGCGCAGATCAATAACTAATCGATATACTGGTGGTGCTTTTGGATCCGTTCTTTTAAGAATCGGAATTATCGGGGAATTACATACATTGGAGTCGGTTTCGACAACCACTCCTTGTGCAATGAGCTCGTCAATGATTTGCAGCAAAGCCACAACAGCATCGGGTGGTAACTTGTATTGTCGTATTCGTGGTAGTATTACTCCTGTTTTTAGTGTGACACGATATGGTGTAATATTCATGCAACCAACATCAGTGGGGCCTTGTGCCCATAAATGTGTAGGTAAATTCTGCAGTCGGTGATCCACGTCTCTGGACACGTAGTGACCTTTGAAGTCACGTAGAAATAGTCGTACTCCTTCCGGAGAACAACATATTATAGCTCCTAGAGCTTTCAATGTTTTTATACCTAACAAGTTTTCTGGACATGATTTAGTAAGCAATAAATCTGTAGTACGTGTCAATGGACCAATCGTGAGTGGAAGAGGTTGTGTTACGTCATTTATTATAGGTTTTCCTGAGAATCCAAGGGAAATATTTTGTGAGCCTGAGAGGGGTGCCCCTGGAACTTCACTGCGTCGTATAGTCGTTCTGCTTGCCCCTGTATCAAGTAAAAACTTTCTGTCTTCCCCTAATAGTTCACTATGTACATAAGGTCCCTCTTGGTCTACAGGAACCTCAATAAGAGGTAAGCCAACTTCCCTCTCTAGGCTATGTCATGTATATCGCTGATAATCGGGATAATCTGCTTGTGCATACTGATACATCTGTTGTGTTGTTGCTTGTGTTGCAGCAATAGGCTGCGTTTGTGGTGGTGCTACGGTCTGTTGTGGAGCTCCCTGTTGCGGAGCTAGTTGTTGCGGAGCTAGCCTAGGTTGTGCATGCTGAGGGATTTGTTGTTGATTCTGATCCTGTCTAGGTGGACGTGGTCTCTCCTGGGTTCTACCTGTAGCAATATTATGTTTCAGGACTGGACAATCGTGTATATAATGACCTTGTTGTTTACAATAGTTGCATGTCCCTTTCGTAGGACCTGCGGAATTACCCTTTTGATGACCATCGGCTGGAACTGACTGAGCAACAAGCATTTTCATTTTTGTATCTTTCATACGTCTTTGTTCGTGTTCTTGTTCTTCTCTAATTCTATTGTGGTGATATTGTAACATCTGTAACATCTGTGATGGGGTATTACCTTGCCAGGTACTTTCGAATTTCAATACTCTATTCTTGACTTGTAGCAGAGAATTTTCAACTAATTTTGTCACAAACAGATGTGGATATGACTCACTACTGGCTTTTATGCCACTATTTATACCAAAACATTTTTCAAATCGGGAATAGAAATCACTAGTGTCTTCATCTGGCTTTTGTTTACAGGCTGAGATTGCACCCCAGTCTTCCTTTTTCGTAGTTAATAAACGTGGCAGTACCTGCACTAGTAGTCCTGCCAGTGCTGTAGTCTTTTCCCCAAGTCCTGCTCCTGCAGCTCGGGCCCTTTCTTCGTTTTCTAATGCTGTCCAATCTATCTTTTGGTCTCCCACCTCCCATTCCTTTTCTCTGAGTTTCTCGTAAACACCGGCGGGTAATAGGACTTTTAATATTTTCATAATGTCGGGGTAGGTATACTCTCCCATGAGTAACATGTCTTTTATCTCGCGGTGGAAACCTGCTGGGTCCTTGTCATGGCTTGGTACTACTTTCTTCATTTCTAATAATTCCAGTTTAGTTATAGGCGTGTACACAAACACGCGTGTAAAGTTATTACCGTCACCTCTGATTGGGTGTACTTCGCGTAACGGGTTTTGTCTATCTATGTGATACATTTTTCTTCCTATGATGGGAACTGGAACGTGTTCTGGGCATACGAAATTTAAATATTGGTTTCGGGATTCTAGAATTTCTTTGATCAAATCAGTACCTGACCCTCTCCATATATTCGTGAGCAGTTCTGTCAATATGTCAGGTAAGGGTCCTGGATCGGAGTGTTGGCTTTTATATAATATAAGGAGGTGTTGAATCATGTATATACTAGCTAAACGCTGTTCGTAGGGGTCAAGATTCAGAAATGTGTGTGCAAGTACATCATCATTGTATTCGCTGGGACTGTCAGCCCATTGTACTGCTGACCTGGCTAATTCTTGTTCGTCCATGGAATCGAGCATATGGTACCCCCTTCGCTCTCGGAGTAATTTATCAGCGGCTTGGAATAGGTGTTCGGGGGACTTTGTATTTAACATAGGGTTTGGAAAATGTCTATTATATTCTGGACGTATCGGGCGTATCTGATCATTAAAGCCTCTAGTATTATTATGGGGTCTTCCTCTACCTACATAAGCTATCGTTTCTAATTGTTCTGATTCTTGCTCCTCCTCCTCTTCTGATTCTACTCTGTCTGTTTCTCGTCTTTCTTTATGTATTCGTTCTACTTCCTTGCGGACTTTTCGACACATGGCGATTATACACGCCTGTCTGTCATGTTTCTCTTCTGATATGTTCTGACCCCATTTGACAAGTCTTTGCATGGTATCGTGATCTGCCCCGGGCCTGTCTTGATTCCTAATTACACAATTTATGAAAAAACGTAGTAGTTGTATTTGGACATCCACTTTCGTGTATTCCATAGCTTCGTTAATACTTGCTGGACCTCGCCCTGTTTGGACAAAGCGATATATTTCGTCTAGGTGTTCACCCATTCCTGGTATTGTCATTAAATATAATGTAGCTCGTCTTATACGTAGTGATGATATGAGCAATTTATCCTGTCTACCTGGTACTGGATCGTATCTACAATCCACAAGCTGTTCTTTAAACATATCGGATGTCGCTAATTGGGGTGTACGTTGGAGTGCTAAATCTCTAAGGGTTTGTTTATTTCGCGGCGGGGTGGCAAACATGTCTGTCGTACCTCCTGTAGCACCATCTGAGGTGCTAGGCACGAAAGGATTCGTTGGACGTAGGATAGAGATTGTAGATGTGGGAAAAACTGTAGAAACGGACGGACCTGTGGGAACTTGTGTAGGAGTTTGTAGTTGCGGAGATACAGACGGATGCTCTTGGTGTTGAACACCATCGGCAAGCGGTGCGTGCGGCATGGCATTAGCATACTCGGGAGCTACGTCATCTAAATAGGAGGAAAGGAAAACGTCCTTTGCTGTTTTGGGATGTGTTTTGGGATATGCTTTTATCGGGAGTAATGGAGGAGTTAAGTCCTTTGGTATTTCCGGGGTAGCCTTAGGTAACCCTTCGGCCAGAAGAGGATACATACCATTCATAAGAGTGTTTCTTTGTCTATCTACTTGTTCTGAGTTTACTCGGGTACCTTCCTCAATTAATAGATTTTCTCGAGTTTTATTTGAATTCTCTCTACCTTTCTCTTCCTGTCTGAGTGCTTTTTCTGTACGTCTATATGATTCTTTACGCCATAATTCAATGGCATCTTTCTGTGACTGTCTGGCTTTCTTTTTCCATAATTCTTCTTCTACTCTCATGATGCAATCTGCATCCCAGGTCCCCGCTGCGGGCCATCTCTGACTCTCTGGTAATTCTTTGGTGTAGTCCACCCATAAATCAAGAAATAATACGGCATCTAGACCATGCTTATGATACATAAAGTACCCTGGAGTGTCCCTAGGTGGGATGGGAACAGCTTCTTCGAGTACCCCTTTTCTGGTTTTGATCTGTCTTAGTTTCGAAAAGAGCGGCATTTTTAGATCTGGTTACTTAATCTTAAACACACTTAATACAAATAAACACAATAATGAACAGTCATTCACCCCACAATGTATAGAACGTATTAAAACATTTAACATTTAACAGTTTTAACGAACAATGATAACTAATAGAAAACTAGTTACTGACATAATACTGATACTAGATAATACTTATTTATATGCAAGACATACTATATATACTGCTAAACAGTACAGATACACTGCTGAAACAGTGCAGACCGGATTTGTGTACCCAAACCCGTCTTGACCGGCACAGACTATGTGCACGTAAAATGCCTCCCCGGTAATGGTACTCACCGGGTAGCTCGGAACGGAAGGCCTCGGAACGGAACTGAAACTGGACCGGACTGGACTCGACTCGACTGGACTCGGAACTTCGGAACCTGGTGGGCCTCTGTATACCTCGGATCTTGCTCTCTCAGCTAGGCTCTGGTCGGGATACTTCGCACTTCTCACCGCCTCGTCTGGGTGTTGATCGCAGCCTCAGTCGCTCCCGCTTGGCCGGAGGGAGATACAGGAAATCCTGCAGATACGCGTTTTTGTCCGTTCAGCTGTGGCAGGAGACCGGGCCTGCAACGCACCGCCGGCGCGTGAGATGAGAAAGTGTCCCTGTTCGGGCGCCAATTTATGTGGTAAATATTTAATTACCGGTACTATTTTTTATGCGGTAAAGTCTATTAAGAATAACTCAGTAAATATAAGAGGCAGAATCCGTGGTATTAGAGGGTTTAAAAGGCTTTATTCCTATACAAAGGAATACAATTCGAATTGTAGGCTTTCTATTCCATCACCACGAAAGTTCAGGAAGGAAGGGCATACATTATTGACAGATAAGCAGTTTTATAGAAAATACATTACAGTGAGACAGATGCAAGAGGCGTAACAGCTGATAGTACAGATAAAAGGTGCATACGTAACTAACAAAGGCGTATACATGGGTGTAACTAAAATACGTCATTAAACATGATGTCACAAGTGGGTGGATCCATAAAAGAATCCTGCAATGTCAGCAGAAATATCTGGCAGAGATGCGCGCGCAGCCGCATGACGTGTGATTGACGTGCAACTAGAGGGTGAAGGGGACTTGACATTTAGATCTACATGTGGAGACAGAAGTCTGGGGGTTATGTCAACCTAATCCCAAATCATATCTAATATCCTATGTTTAAAGAACTGGGTTATCCAAAAGGAAAGGTCTCTAGGATAGAATCTATTCTATACTGACTGTTAGTGCGTGTACAAGCGTCTAAGTGTCTACATGAGATGCGAGGGGGTAGGAACATTCCATGGTAACGGAGCTATGAATTACTTGCATGAGGACAGCGAGGCCTGGCCCCTTTGCACGGTAGCTGAAGGAATGTTTACCTAAACTGCTAGACAGGAATGCATCGGATGAGGAGCGGAGTAGATAATCTTGAAGGTGAAATACAGTTTTTGGCAGGCAATATGCTGGATCAGGCACCGTTAACCGCGCAGGGAGTAGGACAAAGTTCATGGATACAAATGCAGGCTCAGACTGGAGCTTTCAGAGGCAGAAGGCAGGAAAAGGCTTGATGACAGAATTCAGGGCCTACTCGCCTGAATCTGTAAAATGTGGAAAGTGAACCACATAAAGTCGGTGGCCTTTCATACTTAGGAATGGAATATCTGACCCATTCATGGCGGATCTGAAAGAGGACATGTTGACGGTGGACGCACATATATTTGCGTCTTCAAAACTGGAGTAGGAGGGAACATACATGTACTTATAGCATGCACATGGAGCCGTTGGGGTCTACGATAGGGGACATAACTGATCACAAAATTCATATTTCCTCAACTTCCTAAATACCTTTTATATTCCCCCTACCAGGTTTCCCAGGAGTTATAGCTCCTCTTCTGATCCAGTTGATGTGTAGTTGATGAGACCTAATGCACAGAGGAGATACACAGTTAACAGCACTCCTATCCTAACACTCTCTCTAACCTCTGATTGGGTGTACTTCGCGTAACGGGTTTTGTCTATCTATGTGATACATTTTTCTTCCTATGATGGGAACTGGAACGTGTTCTGGGCATACGAAATTTAAATATTGGTTTCGGGATTCTAGAATTTCTTTGATCAAATCAGTACCTGACCCTCTCCATATATTCGTGAGCAGTTCTGTCAATATGTCAGGTAAGGGTCCTGGATCGGAGTGTTGGCTTTTATATAATATAAGGAGGTGTTGAATCATGTATATACTAGCTAAACGCTGTTCGTAGGGGTCAAGATTCAGAAATGTGTGTGCAAGTACATCATCATTGTATTCGCTGGGACTGTCAGCCCATTGTACTGCTGACCTGGCTAATTCTTGTTCGTCCATGGAATCGAGCATATGGTACCCCCTTCGCTCTCGGAGTAATTTATCAGCGGCTTGGAATAGGTGTTCGGGGGACTTTGTATTTAACATAGGGTTTGGAAAATGTCTATTATATTCTGGACGTATCGGGCGTATCTGATCATTAAAGCCTCTAGTATTATTATGGGGTCTTCCTCTACCTACATAAGCTATCGTTTCTAATTGTTCTGATTCTTGCTCCTCCTCCTCTTCTGATTCTACTCTGTCTGTTTCTCGTCTTTCTTTATGTATTCGTTCTACTTCCTTGCGGACTTTTCGACACATGGCGATTATACACGCCTGTCTGTCATGTTTCTCTTCTGATATGTTCTGACCCCATTTGACAAGTCTTTGCATGGTATCGTGATCTGCCCCGGGCCTGTCTTGATTCCTAATTACACAATTTATGAAAAAACGTAGTAGTTGTATTTGGACATCCACTTTCGTGTATTCCATAGCTTCGTTAATACTTGCTGGACCTCGCCCTGTTTGGACAAAGCGATATATTTCGTCTAGGTGTTCACCCATTCCTGGTATTGTCATTAAATATAATGTAGCTCGTCTTATACGTAGTGATGATATGAGCAATTTATCCTGTCTACCTGGTACTGGATCGTATCTACAATCCACAAGCTGTTCTTTAAACATATCGGATGTCGCTAATTGGGGTGTACGTTGGAGTGCTAAATCTCTAAGGGTTTGTTTATTTCGCGGCGGGGTGGCAAACATGTCTGTCGTACCTCCTGTAGCACCATCTGAGGTGCTAGGCACGAAAGGATTCGTTGGACGTAGGATAGAGATTGTAGATGTGGGAAAAACTGTAGAAACGGACGGACCTGTGGGAACTTGTGTAGGAGTTTGTAGTTGCGGAGATACAGACGGATGCTCTTGGTGTTGAACACCATCGGCAAGCGGTGCGTGCGGCATGGCATTAGCATACTCGGGAGCTACGTCATCTAAATAGGAGGAAAGGAAAACGTCCTTTGCTGTTTTGGGATGTGTTTTGGGATGTGCTTTTATCGGGAGTAATGGAGGAGTTAAGTCCTTTGGTATTTCCGGGGTAGCCTTAGGTAACCCTTCGGCCAGAAGAGGATACATACCATTCATAAGAGTGTTTCTTTGTCTATCTACTTGTTCTGAGTTTACTCGGGTACCTTCCTCAATTAATAGATTTTCTCGAGTTTTATTTGAATTCTCTCTACCTTTCTCTTCCTGTCTGAGTGCTTTTTCTGTACGTCTATATGATTCTTTACGCCATAATTCAATGGCATCTTTCTGTGACTGTCTGGCTTTCTTTTTCCATAATTCTTCTTCTACTCTCATGATGCAATCTGCATCCCAGGTCCCCGCTGCGGGCCATCTCTGACTCTCTGGTAATTCTTTGGTGTAGTCCACCCATAAATCAAGAAATAATACGGCATCTAGACCATGCTTATGATACATAAAGTACCCTGGAGTGTCCCTAGGTGGGATGGGAACAGCTTCTTCGAGTACCCCTTTTCTGGTTTTGATCTGTCTTAGTTTCGAAAAGAGCGGCATTTTTAGATCTGGTTACTTAATCTTAAACACACTTAATACAAATAAACACAATAATGAACAGTCATTCACCCCACAATGTATAGAACGTATTAAAACATTTAACATTTAACAGTTTTAACGAACAATGATAACTAATAGAAAACTAGTTACTGACATAATACTGATACTAGATAATACTTATTTATATGCAAGACATACTATATATACTGCTAAACAGTACAGATACACTGCTGAAACAGTGCAGACCGGATTTGTGTACCCAAACCCGTCTTGACCGGCACAGACTATGTGCACGTAAAATGCCTCCCCGGTAATGGTACTCACCGGGTAGCTCGGAACGGAAGGCCTCGGAACGGAACTGAAACTGGACCGGACTGGACTCGACTCGACTGGACTCGGAACTTCGGAACCTGGTGGGCCTCTGTATACCTCGGATCTTGCTCTCTCAGCTAGGCTCTGGTCGGGATACTTCGCACTTCTCACCGCCTCGTCTGGGTGTTGATCGCAGCCTCAGTCGCTCCCGCTTGGCCGGAGGGAGATACAGGAAATCCTGCAGATACGCGTTTTTGTCCGTTCAGCTGTGGCAGGAGACCGGGCCTGCAACGCACCGCCGGCGCGTGAGATGAGAAAGTGTCCCTGTTCGGGCGCCAATTTATGTGGTAAATATTTAATTACCGGTACTATTTTTTATGCGGTAAAGTCTATTAAGAATAACTCAGTAAATATAAGAGGCAGAATCCGTGGTATTAGAGGGTTTAAAAGGCTTTATTCCTATACAAAGGAATACAATTCGAATTGTAGGCTTTCTATTCCATCACCACGAAAGTTCAGGAAGGAAGGGCATACATTATTGACAGATAAGCAGTTTTATAGAAAATACATTACAGTGAGACAGATGCAAGAGGCGTAACAGCTGATAGTACAGATAAAAGGTGCATACGTAACTAACAAAGGCGTATACATGGGTGTAACTAAAATACGTCATTAAACATGATGTCACAAGTGGGTGGATCCATAAAAGAATCCTGCAATGTCAGCAGAAATATCTGGCAGAGATGCGCGCGCAGCCGCATGACGTGTGATTGACGTGCAACTAGAGGGTGAAGGGGACTTGACATTTAGATCTACATGTGGAGACAGAAGTCTGGGGGTTATGTCAACCTAATCCCAAATCATATCTAATATCCTATGTTTAAAGAACTGGGTTATCCAAAAGGAAAGGTCTCTAGGATAGAATCTATTCTATACTGACTGTTAGTGCGTGTACAAGCGTCTAAGTGTCTACATGAGATGCGAGGGGGTAGGAACATTCCATGGTAACGGAGCTATGAATTACTTGCATGAGGACAGCGAGGCCTGGCCCCTTTGCACGGTAGCTGAAGGAATGTTTACCTAAACTGCTAGACAGGAATGCATCGGATGAGGAGCGGAGTAGATAATCTTGAAGGTGAAATACAGTTTTTGGCAGGCAATATGCTGGATCAGGCACCGTTAACCGCGCAGGGAGTAGGACAAAGTTCATGGATACAAATGCAGGCTCAGACTGGAGCTTTCAGAGGCAGAAGGCAGGAAAAGGCTTGATGACAGAATTCAGGGCCTACTCGCCTGAATCTGTAAAATGTGGAAAGTGAACCACATAAAGTCGGTGGCCTTTCATACTTAGGAATGGAATATCTGACCCATTCATGGCGGATCTGAAAGAGGACATGTTGACGGTGGACGCACATATATTTGCGTCTTCAAAACTGGAGTAGGAGGGAACATACATGTACTTATAGCATGCACATGGAGCCGTTGGGGTCTACGATAGGGGACATAACTGATCACAAAATTCATATTTCCTCAACTTCCTAAATACCTTTTATATTCCCCCTACCAGGTTTCCCAGGAGTTATAGCTCCTCTTCTGATCCAGTTGATGTGTAGTTGATGAGACCTAATGCACAGAGGAGATACACAGTTAACAGCACTCCTATCCTAACACTCTCTCTAACCGATTTGTATTTTATAACTTCCTCCCTTACCAATTGTACTAGCCTTTCAGTATTTTGTCAGGTATTTCCAGCAAAGGAAACAGTAATGTCAATGCAGAAGGCTGACTTCTCAACAGTCTTAGTCTATTAACTGTTCTCTTCTTGGCAGCATAAATGATGATTGTTATTCTCTTTGGTCAGCTTCTTATGAGTGACGTGCAAAAAGGGACAGGAAAAGGAAAACTGGAGGTAGGAAAAAGCAGGAAGGTTCACAAGGGAGGAAAGGGAAGAAGCCAGAGTAGTGCTGTTGGAGTACTTCAGTCAGCACCTCAACTGTATTTGCCCAAAGTCTTTGAATGGTTAGTCGCTTACTTGTTTTTAGATGATTGCTCTGGTCTGACTCTCTTGATAGCTCTCTGCCCCCTCAACTCGTCGGTAAGCCTACCAGAGTGAGGAGAGCCTGCAGTTACCTCTTGTAGTCTTCAAGCAGTCTCAATGTGACTGGGAAATCAGACGCTTCTTTCCGAGCGGACTGCTCAGGAATTGCTTGTGAGGGAAAGGGGTTGCAGAATTCTGTTCCGCCGGAAAGAGAATGGCTAAACTCTGATTCAAGGTTTCTTTGCGGCTCACCTAACTCCCCTCACGCGGTCAGTAAACACATGGAGGTAAACTGGGAACAGCGCTCAAACTATTACACAAATTCTGGGGAGCGCTTGCAAAATACTTCTTCTCACAACTGTAGCTAAATTGAAGTGCACAGTAGAACGTGCTTCGTGGAAACACGAACACTCGCCTCTCACGAGATTTCATGACTCCTCACCTATCACTCAGATAATCAAGGAAACAAGGCACCCATCTTGGAGAAGGCTCGTCCTAGCCTAATAAACATTCGTCCAGCAATTGCAGCAGGAGGGTTTCACAATTACCCGATGTCTTCTCATTGTCTTGTTCAGGATGGTAATCGCATTCAAGTGTTTCCTGACAGACATTTAATTAATAAAACTATCTATTGTATTGTATTATTGTGTGTATTTCTATAAGATGTATATCTTGAAAATAAATATTCAATAGCAATAATTGTGCATAACAAATAAATCTCACATGTAGTATAATTTATGAGTCATCACAAATCTGCACCCTCAAACTACAAATCCCATAATTCGCTAGCAACGTGTCAGAACCACTCTCAAACACTCAGAATTCATTCTGCTCTACTAACACTTACAATCCTTCATGTGGGAGCAGCACTGGACCACCACAAATAATCTAAATTAAGGACTTCTGGGGACTACAGACAAAATCCAGCTCAGGAGTAAAATTATCTCAGGAAAGATCTCTTATCTCACCTGTAATCTTCCCCATACAGACTATCAAAATCTTCAAAGCTCTATCTCTTAGATAATCTGCACGATAGTAGAGCCCAGATTGCTGGGTCGGCAACGGTTTTGACCTAAGAACAATGAAGCAATAGGACCCTGGAAAGACAATTTGAAATAGAATTTCAGTATACAGTCAATAAGAAAGGACTGACTCAAAAAGGTAGTCAGTGCCCCAAGACACCCAAAAAAACATCAACAAAGCAGAATGTCCAGGCCTCCCAGAACAAAATGTAATGACATGGACAAAGGAAATCCGTGCTGTTTACATGATGAACAAACATATGTCACACAGACAGGCTCATCCCAACAGCCAGATCAAACCACAGGGACAGACCATCACAGCTCTCATAGACAATGGTGTTGTCATGAATATTATGTTTTTCTCTTCTGGGTATTCAACTTCTTAAATTACATGTGCTGATCAATGAAGAGTGAATAATGTGATCAATAGAAAGCGCATTTTAGTTTATATAAATTTGTTCTGCAATGTGAAAATCAGGTTTGTTTAAATGTATTCACAGTATTTAATCTAAAAGATGACTGTTCTGTTTCACTATATTTGTTATTGATTTCTGAAGAGTTTCTAGAAGGTTGGTAACTGCATGTCTCGTTTATTGTTGTTGTTCAAAAGAACGCAGTCTTGCAGAATGAAAATAAGAGAAAGAGCACCTAGCCATTCTCTGCTAAATGTTCATGCTGAGAGTTTCAACAACAGTGAAATAATATTATCTTATTATCTTATTATATTATTATATATATCATATTATATATAATTATAAAAGTTGAGCACAAACAGTGAGTGGTTAGAGGGAATCTTCATGCCAGGCAACAATTGGACAGGCTGTGAATAATCATGTCACCGATTCGAACTGAAGATTATCATGAATGAAGGAACTTAGCCTTCACTTGTTGAATACATATCAGAACAGCTGGCCTTGCACAACAAGAATAGCTGGCCATACTAATATATTGAACTTAAGGCACATTGTAAGCAAGTTTGGAGGTGTGAACAATCTCTGAAACTCGAAGTATGTTTTTATTTTCTGTAATGCTACAGTTAGCTTAGTGCTTAGAAGTAACATAATGGGGTAGGAATTATATAAATATATAACAGCAGCTATGTTGGACTTTTTCCTTTTATTCACATTTTCGTAAATGTTGCTGCTGCCATTTTATTTGTCTGTTTTGCAGTTACAATACATATCATGTAACTAGATTTTAAAATAAATCATTAAAGTGTATCATTCATGATCTAGCGTTCTTGAGTGTGTTATTCCTTAATGAAAGAGGGCTTGGAGTTTAACTAACTATTCCTGTAATGTTTCATGGCATTGAACATTACCTGAACCACATCTCACTGTAATATTGCTCAATGGGTTTTAGAAAGGTTTCAATACAGCAAATTTTCTGTCTCATGTTGGCATGTTGACTGAGTACTTGATGCCAAGGGGTTTAGAAAAATGAACTCTGTTTTACTAGAAAAAGTATCAACGTGTCTGTGAACATTAACCTACCAACTACTCTTGTTCCAACCCAGGAATGTTTCTATGAATACTGGGGTATATT
The DNA here is from genome assembly GCF_964204655.1 of Triturus cristatus. Classification (NCBI taxonomy): domain Eukaryota; kingdom Metazoa; phylum Chordata; class Amphibia; order Caudata; family Salamandridae; genus Triturus; species Triturus cristatus. The sequence goes on along the minus strand of NC_140579.1, from coordinate 1,064,577,798 downwards.
GCCAATTTCCCTCAGAAGAGTATTCATCGCTAGCATTTCACACCTCAACCAAACAGATCATGCATGCATATTCATAGCAAAATAAAAAAACATTTTTCAGCAGACACGTTGCCCAAGCTTTACCTCTCACCTAATTTGCATTGTTAATTTAAACCTCTTAATTTAAACATGACAGCTACGTGACATGCTAAAATAATTCCAGTGAGTTAGAAAGCGAAAAGCATCAAACTCCACATCAAAAGCAATGTGCATCCTGTCACCCTAACGCCACATAACTTTCAATATTAAAAAAAAGCTGAAGACTAACTGGGGAAGCACAAGTACATTGCTATCATCCATAATGGATAAGAAATAATGCTTTAAGCAGAAGAACAACGAGATGAACATTCATAAGAGCAACTCTTATCAGTCAAATCTTCTAATTTGGGACTTTATCTTGGTGCTTGATCACAATCCGGAAGCAAGATTTAGATGTTATTTGAATTAATGCTATGGATCATCAATGTATGAATAGGAATGTTGGTCACAACCCAGAGAAATGGTATCTCCTAATATGGTGCTCTTCAAAAGGCTACTGTACCAAATTCCCAACCTATCATTGCCTCCAGCATGGCCCACTTGTCCAAGAGATGAGGGCAAAGACAATGGTGTTTCAGAAACAGGAATTTTACAGTACCATGTCTGGTGACAGCAATCCACATGAAATGGAGTCCACTGTAGCTCCCCGCCATCTGTTGGTCTGTCACAGTCCTCATATTGTCTACAACCAAATCATGTTCTGTCCCAGAGGCTCTAAGCCTTCAAACTCTCAACATCTTCACTAACTGAAAAGACCTTGTCACCTTCATGCACATATGGGAAGGGATTTCATGTCCATTACCTGTTTACCTCACTAGCTGAACGCATCACCTTTCAGCTCACTTCCCACTCACTTTCATCCCCATACCCAACTCCACAAAATGGGTAGTGGGGCTCAGAAATTGGATTGGATTTAATAGCTTCTGCAGGTTTTAATAGACAATGTTGTTCTCCCAACCCCCTTCCAGTCAGAATTCTACAAGTTGCTGAATCCACCTCTCTTTTGTATGTATCAACAACGATGTTCTTGGACGGTTACCAGGGAGACCCTATGTGGTGTTTCCATGATTGTATGACTGCTATTGCTGCCTGGATGCACTGAAACACAGTCACGTTCAAAACAGATAAAGGTGAGTCACTCCCTCTCCAATCTTGTTTACCGATTCGCCTAGTCGTAATATTTGTTTCCCTGTTAAGAACACTAAGGAAAATTATTCCTGTTCTTTTTAATCCAACCAGGAAAGTCGTACTCTACCTTGTCTGGACTACTCAAATGCTCTTTGTTTGAGAATACCCAAGTCCTTCACCAGAAGAATGCGAACTTCCAGTTAGGAAGCGTGTGACCTTTATTGTCCACTGTTTTTGCCATAGTGCAATCAATACTTTTGTACAGGGCATCTTCATCACTATGCCCTTGCCCACGTACTGAAGTCTTCTTCTGTGGACACACTATGTGGTGTTTCCATGATTATATGACTGATATTGCTGCCTGGATGCACTGACGCACACTCAAGTACAAAACAGATAAAGGTGAGTCACTCCCTCTCCTATCTTGTTTCCCGATTCGCCTAGTCGTAATATTTGTTTCCCTGTTAAGAACACTAAGGAAAATTATTCCTGTTCTTTTTAATCCAACCAGGAAAGTCGTACTCTACCTTGTCTGGACTACTCAAATGCTCTTAATTTGAGAATGCCCAAGTCCTTTACCAGAAGAATGCGAACTTCCAGTTAGGAAGCGTGTGACCTTTATTGTCCACTGTTTTTGCCATAGTGCAATCAATACTTTTGTACAGGGCATCTTCATCCCTATGCCCTTGCCCAAGTACTTAAGTCTTCTTCTGTGGACACACTATGCCGTGTTTCCATGATTATATGACTGATATTGCTGCCTGGATGCACTGAAGCACACTCAAGTTCAAAACAGATAAAGGTGAGTCACTCCCTCTCCAATCTTGTTTCCCGATTTACTTGTCGTAATATTTCTTTCCCTGTTAAGAACACTAAGGAAAATTACTCCTATTCTTTTAATCAGGCCAGGAAAGTCATACTCTACCGTGTCTGGACTATTCAAATACTCTTTGTTTAAGAATGCTCAAGTCCTTTACCAGAAGAATGTGAACCTTCCAGTTAAGAAACGTGTGACCTTTATTGTCCACTGTTTTTGCCATAGTGCAATCAATACTTTTGTTCAGGGCGTCTTCATCCCTATGCCTCTGCCCATGTACTTAAGTCTTCTTCTGGCTCATTTCTAAAGTCTTGGAATGTTGGTGGTTTATTTCCTTATCTGGCAACAATACTCTGAAATAAACTGAAGTCACCATGATGACATAGGCAGTGTCATAAAAGCAAGCCTGCTGGCAAAAAAGTTAGTTCACCTCTGGATACACAATCATTCTGCTTCTGTCTATTATTTTGAGCGCTGCCAGTCTGCCACCCATGGGAACAATTTAGAAAGCTAAATGCCTTTGTGCTCTTGCATGTGTGGTGGTCTTGGAGATCGTCATGATGTCCAAAGGCCCCACAGAGAAGGAAGAAAAAGATAATTCTTCTCCAAAGATAGTGTACATACAATTGGCAACCATCTCTTAAGTTCATCAACACCCCCCTCAATCATTACTAATAGAGCTCCAGCTAATGCCATAAGAGAAGTCAGGATAGGCAAAAGATGCAGCAATCATGTTCAAAACAGTAGTTTGTTCGCCTAGAAATATTTGAATCCAGAAATACTTGCCCAAATTAGTCCACCAAACCTAGACTGCTTTGTTGTGGTACGCTTTACAAAATACAGTAATCATTACTTTTGCATTGGGGTTATGACCTTTGGGTATTAGAACATCTGGGTTTTGTGAAAACTTTGAAATTGGAGCAAAGGAACACATGGGAAGACAGTACATGTTGAAGATTATGTGCAGGATGATGACCTCTGCAATCTTGCATGTCAGATACATCCACGTCTACTGCATACAATTTCAATTGAGTTTAAAAAAGAATTACATTAAGTTAAATGGCTATTATGGGGGGGTGGGATCAGGCATGGACTAAGCCTGGGAGGAATAAGGGGGTGACTGCTAAGGTCCTGACCACCCCATGGAAGTGGGGGCATTTTCAGTGTAATATTTGCACACGTAGTTTTAAGACATGATGTTGAGGCTATGTGACTAACGGGCCTTCGCTTCTCAGATGTTTGCAACCATGCAACAACATTACAAGGAGATGACGTGGGAGGCACACAATGATCAAAGCAGAGGCGATGATCTATTGGCTGGCTTCCTGACCTATGTGATCTGTAACGGAAAGGTTCCCCACCTGACGACCGGCTATCCAGTAAACTATCTCAACCTGCAGATTACTCCATCCCTGTATTTGGAGGATCTGTGGGTCATTTTCTACCTTTCTCCTGCTGTGGTCTCTGATCCGAATCTCAAACCCCTCATGCTGCATGTCTTTGAAAACACAGGCTAGGGTGAAACGACGTACTCACTTTTATAGGCTAAATAATGAAACAAGGATTTTCAATGCAATAGGTCTCGCCTTTGGGACCTAATAAGGGTTTAGTAATGTAGCATATTGTGCAGCCCCTGAGCTTTCAGGGTGCCGAGTCGCTCATGAGCAATCGGTGTCCTGTGAGGAGACGGCACAGGGCGAGCAGGAAACAAGATGCGATAATGAAAATTCAAGCGGTGAGGGGGTGGGGAGAGACGGCACACAATGTGACTGGAACAGCATTATAGCTTAGAAATGACTCCATCTGGCAACAAGCTTTCGCACATGTGAAGCAACAGCTGCTAAAAAGAAAAACAAGTTCCTACCCAGGAAGTAAAAAAAGCATAAGTGAACAAGTCCTGCAGCAATACTTTGGAGCTCACAAAGTACATACAACGGATCAACGAACACAAACCAAGGGGTATGGGGTAATTACCAATGCACCTATCTTTTTGACTATAGTGGTAATATTTTATAATATATACGGGTGCTAAGAATCAGAGGCTCCATACCCCTTAAGCCTCCAAGGATAAAGATCCAATACGTTTACAGCTTCAACAATGATTCAGCACTCCAACATGTGTAATAATTAATATTTTTTACAAGTTCAAACAAAGTAAAGAGAAGCACTTCACTTCCGCAGGTTCTGTTTTTTCTAGTTCTTTATTGACAAAAGTCTTCATAAAAACGACTGTAACAAACGACTGTAGCCAACACGTTTCGACCGCAAAGGTCTTCTTCAGGCCTACAAACAAGCGTACAATATTTACATTAAAATTATAACAAGTATATAAAATATTTACAATTATTGACAGGTACTCATAATCACCCCAAAACGAAAAAAGGGGATGAAAAACAAGTGTAAATAATATATATTACAGTTTTTAACAAGTGCTCATAGTCAACCCAAAAAGAGTTAAGGGACAAACAGTCAATATCATCACAATTCATGATTGGAACCCGCTAAAAGTTTTTTACAATTTGTGAAGGTCAGTTCATTCAGAAAAGAGAGATGTTCTATGGTGTGGGGCAACAGTCATTCTTCATATTAGACAAAATAAGAAAAGATAATAATGTTATAAACAATTATCTGAAAACAACTAAGAGAAAAGCAGAAAACGCAGAGGCACTATGAGGTACAACAGGAAGAGCTTACCAAATGACTATAACAGTAATTTATTTCGATTCATTAGATTACTTTTTTTCATAGTCCCACTCGGTCACTCTCTCTAATTTGGGGTGCCAGTTGGACCTACGGAAGATGAGAATGATGTACAACAAACATATTTTGCAGATATACTACTGTCCAACATAATCTATTCAGCAGAGGACAGTACAGGAGAAAGCATACCTCTTAATCTTAATTCCACCAACAAGGTCAGGTTGCTTGTTGAATGGCTTCTAAATGCATTATTCCAAAGTCAATTCTGTCTGTCTGAACATAGGTTTATTCAGCCCATGTGTATCTGAAAGAGTTACAAAAAAGAAAGATAGAACAGATGGAGGTTTTTCGGGCTCATGACCAGTGAACAAAAAATGGTATTCGGGCAGCAGATTGCTTTAATATATTGATCTATTCAGAAAGGGCTTATTTAGAGGGTGGGGTAACCATCCTCTTATGGTGTAACTGGCTTATATGTTCTCAAATAGATTCAACTTATCTTACTGCCTTGATGTTAAGTCCACTTCACACAGTAACAGACTTTTCGGTTTGTGTATACATCCAGGGAGGATATTAGAAACCTGCCCCAAACCAAACCATCTAAATTGTGTCAGAGGCTAAGGCTTCTTAGATTGCAGAATGCCCAGCAATCATCACGCCCCCATAACGCGTTAACGGGTACTTGCAGCCATCGATCTAAGCGCAATCCATTCACACGGCATCAGACTAATCCTACCAGGAAGTCTATATACAACCATGGATGGATATTTTGGTCCCTGCCCCGCCGGATGGAGTATCTTTACTGCCCCAAGTTTAAAAGAACCAAGTCATTCCACAGTCTGTGGTTCCTTGATTCAAACAGTGCCCAAAACGTGTTAACAGAAAGTAGCAACAATCGGTCTGCATACTAAGAGCATAATGCCCCTCATACGAGTTAAGTTGCGTAAGCATGTATTCCAGTATGGAACCTATGTAGATAATGGTCCTCTACAACACAAGTTTACATCGGCCCATAAGCTGTGTTAGCAAGAGTGCAGGGATAAGAGAGCAAGAAAATTCGGAAGCTCCCTCTCCCAAACTTACTTCTTCAATGTATGAACCGCTCCTGCCTCATAACCAAAATCGTCACATTTTTGGCACCCCGAGTGCTGAGTTTAAATAGCCCGCTACTTGAATCAGCTGTGATCAATTTCGAAATGGGAATGTCAGATCAGTTGTTTTCTAAACCGCCATTTTGTAATGGTTTTAGGACTGGTATCGGGAATCACCACTGTCAGTTAAATGTATGCTTCATAGAAGTTTAAACAAATCAGGACTGTTTTAAAATAGTCAATGGAGTATTGTAATAACACTGCTATGTGTCTCTCATTGAATATATTAACCAACCATTCAAATTATCGGCGTTACATGAGCAATTCAGAAACAGAAAGGGTGCTAAGAGCGCCGTTTCCAAAGTCGCCATTTTGGAAAGATGAATTAGTCCTTTCAGTGACAGTATTTAGTTTGTTTTGAGAGTACAGAAGATGTTTTAATGACACTGCTACGTAACACCAAACCCAAAACATCTAAAATGTCAAGATAACCTGAGTAATTCAATACCAGCTCAAGTGTGCCGTTTTCACGGTCGCCATTTTAGAAAGACAAATTATTCCTTTAACTGGCGATATTTAATCTATTTAAAAAGTCCTAGAGTATTTTGGTGACACTATTATGTATTACTAAGTGAATATATTAACTAAAAACTTTAAACTATCTAGGTTTCTAGAGTGAATCAGAATCAGGCAAACGGTGCCCAAAGCGCCGTTTTCGCTGTCGCCATTTTGGAAAGGCAACTTAGTCCTTTAGGTGACAATAATCACTCAAAGCATCGCATGGGTATAGCTCTTCTATAATGCTCTATCCAAATTGTTATTTCCAAAATTGCGATATCTCGCAGTTCGTTTCAAAACCATCGTGTTAATGAACAAAATTAAACGTGATAATTTAAAAAAATTAAGTTGAAAAATAGTTTTCACTGTTTTCAAATAGCAGTGAACATGTAGCCAAAAAGTGCGTTAAAAGAGCTACTAGATATTAGTTGATGGCTATGTTAACAGGACGGCTATATTAATAATATTCTTTTTACACTCAAGAGTAAGAAAGAGGAGAAAAGAAAAAGAGGGACTTCCCATTGCGCCATATACGTTCCTTATATGAGACGGTCTATTAGTATGAGGGTACTAATGGCATTCTTGAATATTTTAATTTATAATAGGCAAGTAAGGCAATAGGTGAGAGAAGTAAATTAATATTTTAGTATCCATGGACTCAATATATATAAATTATGTAATGGAGCTAATTAACATTGCTCATATGCCTTTACTGAGAGCACCTTTTATCATGAGAATGTAAGCCCATAATTTCTAACCCAGTTTAGAGATGTGTGAACTCGGCGATATATATTGACCATTTTATATATTCAAATGAAAACGAACCTGAAAAGATCTCCAAGTAAAACCATTCACCAATGATGACATAATCAAGTCTGATGTCAATAAATTTCAAATGTGTAAAGTCAGGACTGTTTCATAAATTGTTACAGATTCTCACTGACATTTCACAGGCAGTTCTATTGTTTAGCATTTTGGGATCCAAAATCAGGAATATTTTTATTAGGATGACCCCCTCTAAGTGCCCTACAGGAAATGGTACATTTCGTTGTTAATGTTTAGACGCCTAGGAATAGTTCTTAGATGACAAATCCAACCTGCTTCTGCCTGTCGTAATGCTTTCTCCCAGTCCCTGCCCCTTTCAGGGGCATTTACACTCTCAATTGCATGAAACCAAAAGCTTTGTGCACCTGGATGTGTTTCGTGTATGTGTACTGATACCGGATATTTATCATCCTTATTCTTGATAGCCCTAATGTGCTCTTGGATGCGTGTTTTTAGGCTGCGTATGCTGCTCCCTATGTAGATCTTATTGCAGTAGCAGCCAATGGCATATACGGTATGTGTGGTATTGCAGTTAATAAAGGAGTTGATTTGAAATTCCCTCTCTGTGGTATATTTGTACTTACATTTTTTGTTTAGTCCAAATTTGCAAACATTACACATCCCACATACATGAAAACCTATTGGCTTGCTGGGCAGCCATGTTGTCGTATTTGCTTCCTGGTCTTTTACATAGCTGGGACATAGAATATTCTTGAGTGTCTTTCCTTTCTTATAGACTATTTTTTGTTTGTCTAAGACCTTTCCTAAGGGCAACTGGGCAGATGTTAATAAATGCCAGTTCTTCCTTAGAATGTTGTAAATGTAGTCACTGTACGCATTGTACTGAGTTATAAAGACCACAGTATCTGAATCCTTTTTAGTCTTATTGGGTAGACTTTTTTTGGAGACTAGAGTTTGTTTTCTGTCCACTTTTCTGATTCTTGTCTCTGCCTGCCTAAGACATTTGGCTATATAACCTCTGCTATGGAAATTGTGTTTGATAATCTCGAGATTCATGTCAAACTGGTGCTCCTGTCTTCAATTCCTTCTGGCACGAACCATCTCGCCATATGGAATGGCGTTGATGTTCGCGAGTGGGTGTGCGCTTTCAGCATGAAGCACACTGTTGCAAGATGTCTGCGTTCTGAAGATTTCACTGTGAATGGTGTTATTAAGTACATATAGTTTTAGATCAAGAATTTCAATGCTTTCTCGTGAGATATTCATAGTCAATTTTACATTGAATCTGTTGCTGTTCAAATAACTATGATATGCAGAAAGTTCATCTTCACCACCATTTCAAATGAGTAGTATGTCATCTATATATCTTCCATAGAAGATAATGTTGTTATTCCACTTTAGTGAGCCAGGTCCCCAGGCATGCTCTGTCTCAAACATGTCCATGAAAAGGTTTGCATAGGACGGAGCAAACCTTGTTCCCATGGCTGTGCCTTGTCTGTGCAAAAACCATGTCCCATTGTGTAGGAAGACGTTCATGGATAAGATCATACGGACCATTTCTAAGAGCATTATCGTATGCTCCAGATGTTTAGCATTCCTTTTATACACAAAATGTTTTAATGCATCCAAGCCACATTCTGTCCGGATGCACGTGTATAAACTTTCCACGTCCATAGTTACGAACATTAGCTTGTCACTCTTCCATTCAAAGTCCTCGAGTTTGCAGAGAACATCCCTACTATCCTGTAGGTATGAGAGCATATTTTTTACAAAAGGCTGCAAAAAGCCATCCACGTACTCTGATCAGCGGGACCCCCATTTCCTGAGATGATGGGCCTCCCAGGAGGGAATGCCCCCCCTAATATCTAGTAGCATACTTTAACATACTTTTTTGGCTACATGTTCACTGCTATTTGAAAACAGTGAAAAAAAAATTCAACTTCATTTTTTTAAAGTATCACATTTCGTTTTATTCATTTACACAATGGTTTTTAAATGAACTGCGAGATATCGTAATTTTGGAAATAACAATTTGGATTGAGCAATATACCAGAGCTATACTCATGTGATGTTTTATAGAGTGATTATTGTCACCTAAAGGACTAAGATGCCTTTCCAAAATGGCGACCGTGAAAACTGCGCTTTGGGCACCGTTTGCCTGATTCTGACTTGCCCTCGAAACCTTGATAGTTTAACATTTTTAGTTAATATATTCACTTAGTAATACATAATAGTGTCACCAAAATACTCTAGGACTTTTTAAACAGATTAAATATCGCCAGTTAAAGGAATAATTTGTCTTTCTAAAATGGCGACCGTGAAAACGGCACACTTGAGCTGGTATTGAATTACTCAGGTTATCTTGACATTTTAGATGTTTTGGGTTTGATGTTACGTAGCAGTGTCATTAAAACATCTTCTGTACTCTCAAAACAAACTAAATACTGTCACTGAAAGGACTAATTCATCTTCCCAAAATGGCGACCTTGGAAACAGCGCTCTGAGCACCTTTGTCTGTTTCTGAATTGCTCATGTAACGTTGATAATTTGAATAGTTGGTTAGCATATTCATTGAGAGACACATAGCAGTGTTAATAAAATACTCCATTGACTATTTTAAAACAGTCCTGATATGTTTAAACTTCTATGAAGCATACATTTGACTGACACTAGTGATTCCCGATACTAGTCCTAAGACCATTGCAAAATGGCGGTTTAGAAAACAACTGATCTGACATTCCCGTTTCGAAATTGATCACAGCTGATTCACGTAGCGGGCTATTTAAACTCAGCACTAGGGGTGCTAAAAATGTGACAATTTTGGCTACGAGGCGGGAGCGGTTCATACATTGAAGTAGTAAGTTTGGGAGTGGGGGATTCCTAATTTTCTTGCTCTATTATCCCTGCACTCTTGTTAACACAGCTTATGGGCCGAAGTAAACTTGTGTTGTAGAGGACCATTATCTATACAGGTCCGGTATTGGAATACATGCTTACGCATAAATCGGATGCGGGGCATTATGCTCTTAGCGCGCAGACCGATTGTTGCTACTTTCTGTTAAAACTTTTTGGGCACTGTTTGAATTATGAAACCACAGACTGTGGAACGACTTGGTTGTTTTTAACTTGGGGCAGTAAAGATACTCCAACCGGCGGGGCAGGGACCAAAATATCCATCCATGGTTGTATATAGACTTCCTGGTAGGATTAGTCTGATGCCGTGTGAATGGATTGCGCTTAGATCGATGGCTGCAAGTACCCGTTAACGCGTTATGGGGGCGTGATGATTGCTGGGCACTCTGTAATCTGAGAAGCCTTAGCTCTGACACGAGTTAGATGGTTTGGTTTGGGGCAGGTTATTGATATCCTCCCTGGATATATATACTAACCGAAAAGTCTGTTACTGTGGGAAGTGGACTTAACATCAAGGCAGTAAGATAATTTGAATATATTTGTGAACATATAACCCAGTTACACCATAAGAGGATGGTTACACCACCCTCTAAATAAGCCCTTTCTGAATAGATTAATATATTTAAGCAATCCGCTGCCCGAATACCATTTTTTGTTCACTGGTCATGAGCCTGAAAAATCTCCATCTGTTCTCTCTTTCTTTTTTGTAACTCTTTCAGATACACATGTGCTGAATAAACCTTTGTTCAGACAGACAGAATTGACTTTGGAATAATGCATTTAGAAGCCATTCAACAAGCAACCTGACCTTGTTGGTGGAATTAAGATTAAGAGGTATGTTTTCTCCTATACTGTCCTCTGCTGAATAGATTATGTTGGACAGTAGTATATCTGCAAAATGTGTTTGTTGTACATCTTTCTCATCTTCCGTAGGTCCAACTGGCACCCTTAATTAGAGAGAGTGACCTAGTGGGACTACGAAAAAAAGAAAGAAAGAAATTACTGTTATAGTCACTTGGTAATCTCTTCCTGTTGTACCTCATAGTGCCTCTGCGTTTTCTGCTTTTCTTTTAGTTGTTTTCAGATAATTGTTTATAACATTATTACCTTTTCTTATTTTGTCTAATATGAAGAATGACTGTTGCCCCACACCATAGATCATCTCTCTTTTCTGAATGAACTGACCTTCACAAATTGTAAAAAACTTTTAGCGGGTTCCAAGAATGAATTGTGATGATATTGACTGTTTGTCCCTTAACTTTTTTTGGGTTGACTATGAGCACTTGTTAAAAACTGTAATATATATTTTTTACACTTGTCTTTCATCCCCTTTTTCGTTTTGGGGTGATTATGAGTACCTGTCAGTAATTGTAAATATTTGATATACTTGTTATAATTTTAATGTAAATATTGTATGCTTATTTGTAGCCCTGAAGAAGACCTTTGCGGTCGAAACGCGTTGGCTATAGTCGTTGGTTACAGTCGTTTTTATGAAGATTTTTGTCAATAAAGAACTAAAGAAACTGAAACATGCGGAATTAAAGTGCTTCTCTTTACTTTGTGTGAACTTGTAAAAAATATGAGTGCTGAATACATACAACGGATCATCCTGCAGCGCAAGCACTGTAGGCTCGATCTAAAAACGAGACAGTAAAAAAAGCGCAATTTTAGTGTTAGGAAAAACTGTTCATCCAGCTTGAATAAGCTAGACGAAACGTATTGTGCAAGTATGTTAAAGTTTTATGGGGTGGCCAAGTCTTCACGTCAGCATGGGACTGCAATTCAAAGGCTCGAGGGGGCAGCAGCTCTCACCCGTCTTGTGTGTTCATGGTAATATGCTGGCCCTGAAATGTCTGCCACTTGCAAGTGAAGGGGACATGAGCTCAGTGCAAGAAACGGGGCCAAGTGGGAAGAGAGGAAACAGACAAGAGGATGGGTGCAGGAAGATGAAACAGGGACCGGGGGGATGAAACTGGGACACGGCGGGTGGTGGGGGGTATGATGAACCAAGGACAGGGAAATGGGGGAGGGGGTTGGGGGTTGGGAGGGAAAAGAAGTAACATGAACAGGGATATGAGAGAAGGCCTGAAAACACAAGCACTCATATGGAGTGCTTGAAAACAAAAACAAAAGTAACTCCAAAAACAGGAGCAGTGGAAGGACCCAAGTCTTGGTCTTTGCTCCAGGTGAGGGACAAACTCAAGAAACGATCTGATCCATGCAAGCCTCTACCAAATAAAAAAGAAGCAAATGAGAGCGACACTGAAGTTTACCAATGGTGAGCAATGGACAGCTGTAGCCCACTGACTGTAAATGAAATGTCTCAAAGAAACAGAGCATGCGCTTTCTATGCAAGACCTAAAAAGCGCCATCACTTGTGCAGACATTTCTCAAACTTCTTTAGTTAGTAAGCAAGTGTTTTGATGAGTGGATAAGAGGATTTGTGTATGAGGAATTGTAGGTGCATGGTAAGTGGTTATGTTAGTGAATGGGTGAGTTAGTAGGGGGAAGAGTGGGTAGGTGAGAAAGAGTGCACGTGATACAGACATAAAATATCCTGCTGCTGACCAGAATATTTGTGATTTTTTTCTGGTCTTGGCATCTTCTGTTATGGTGAAAAAGACTGTCATCAACCCATATTCGTTAGTGGCACATACTGTGTAGGACAGCGGGTCTTAACTTGTGGTCCGGGGACCCATGGGGGCCGCAATGCCAACTCAGGGAGTTTGCAACTGCTTAGAAAATGAAATAACATTAACAGACCAATAAAGTGTATATAAATAAATAAACAAAATGTAAAACTGAAAATTTTAAAACATGCTGTATATAAGAAGACATTTTTAAAAATGGAGGCTAAAAATTAGGTTTGTATCCTCGGACTGATTCATTGGAACAGTGCAGGTGCATCAAACAGAATATAATATGGACTATGGGTGGCCTTGTTTGAATTTAGAAAATTCTAACCATGCCATTACATTTTAGATTTGTTTGTGAATTAAATAAAATAATTAATCATTTGTGTATTCGTCTGATGGGTGCCTGTCTGTTTTTTGGGAAGTGTTTTGCAGTTCAAATCTTCGAAATTGCTTATGCTGGTATCAACAGGTTCCAGTAATGACTCAGTGGGGTCCCCGGTCCAGCAATCATTAAGTGGGGGCCCACAAATCAAAAGGTTAAGAATACTGGGTGGGTCAACTGTTCAAAAATCAATTGTTAAAAAGCCAGAGGGAATTATGGGTCTTTATGTAATGTTGATTACTCCCCATGATTTGATGACACTGCGCATGGGATGAAACTTTCAAGCAGAAAAAATTGTTTCTAAAGCATTCACCACAACGCTAGGATCTTATGGTGCCTTCAGACTCAATAAAACTTTTTCATGGGTGCATCACAACCCCACTCTGCACCGCAGATGAACAGCAGAGTCTGAGTAGAGCAATGGGAGCAAGCAGAGCAATAAAGTACAATCAAACCTGGTCCCACTTTAACCTCTGGTTCAACTGGCTATCACCATTTTCAACCGCAGCACCAAGCCCACCTTTTTGGGCGTGGTTGAACGAAAGTACCAGCCACGCCACTACCCATAGAGTAATATGTTGCAGTGCTTCCATTACCTTCTGCACGATGTCACCGCTCTCCGGCTCCATGATGTCGTGCTCAAGGTGCGCCTCCTGCCCACACTCCAGGCAGATCCAGGTCTGGTCTGTCCTGCAGAAAAGTGCTCGCGTCTTTCCATGCTGCGGGCAGTGCCCGGCCTTGGCTCCTTGCTCTCGGGCGGGGAGCCAGGTATCCCTAAGGGCTGAGGCACCTGCATGAAACCCGAGGTGCTGCCGGCATTAAGACGCCAAGCAGACTGAGCAAGACTTTGTGGCCTTGAGCTTCCGATGACGCAGAAGTCACATGGCATGTCCCCCGGCCCGCAAGCACTCGCCTCAGAACTGGCAAAGTCCTCGGCCAGCAGGGTGAGGATGTTGTTTTTGCAGAGCTGGGGGCAGCTGGAAGGCTTTGCAGCACTGCGGGCAGGCAGCCTGGGAGCCCGCCTGTGCCCAAAATCGCCCGAAACAAACCAGGCAGAAGGTGTGCCCGCAGGGGATAGTGACAGGGTCCCTGAAGACGTCCAGGCACACGGGACAGCGCAGCTACTCCTAGGTGAAGCGCCCACCGCCAGCTGCCATGACTCTACCAAGTTGAAGGGAACAATATTTGCAATGCTATAGGTTTCGCATTTAAATGCAAGACCTATGGCATTGCAAACAAATGGCCGCCATTGTCCCAGCTGCTTCGAAAGAGAAAGCAGGCATGGCCCGCTGAATGTAAGCAAAGCACGTTGTCATGCCTAATGTAGGAGAAACTCAATAAAGAAAATAGTACACGTACCATGTAACAACCAAGTAAAGGGGCCAGTAACCATGGGAGGTTACAAATGAAGACATGGCCGTACTAAGGAGGGACTAACAAGCCTATTTAAGAATCAGAAGACAGCATTTACGAAGGGCAAAGACACACACCAATGATAAATATGGGTGGGGGGGTGTCTCTCCCGTACTGTACTACAACAGATCCTCACGAGAGCAGCGCTTGCGCGCTGCTCAGGCTCAACCTAAAAAGCAATACTATTATTCACGATGACCGACAACGCGAAGCACCAGTGCTGATTGGCCCTTCGCAATGACAGTCATCCTCCCCATACCTGCTCCCCCCACCAACAGCCTCCTCATCACAACTTTCACCAACACTAATGGCACCCTTTGCACCAGACTTGAGAGGGTAACTCTTCAGTGAGACTAACCTTGTCCCTGTATCTGACCCACACTCCATCGCAGTCGGCCTGAACTTGTGACTTTCTCACAGTCTAACACAACCAGATAACTACAAGTGGCACACTGTGTTCCTTGGCACTATTTTCACCTGCAACATTTTTAATATCGCCGGTTTTTCTGATTTTTGTCATTATATTATAATCTTTTTTTCTAAATTGGGGCTTTTCTTGTGTTATGTATTCACTTCATTAGTGTTTGTGTGCTGCATAACTACTTTACACATTGCCTCTAAGTTAAGCCTGACTGCTTGTGTGCCAAGCTACAAGAGGATTAAGCACGTTTAGTTAGTGACTTTTGTGGTTCACCCCAACAAGGACTGTGTTTAATAATAGAGTGGGGCTTCCACCCCTGTCAACTGATAACCCAATTTCTTACACCTATCAACAACAAATACAAATGAAGTGACCATCTTGAAAGGGGTTTCTAGCATTGCTTTCAAATATGACGGTCTTGTATTAGTCAAACTCTGACATATTGTCTCTTATCACTGCACAACCCAACAATTACAAATCTTCTAAGAACTTGTGCCCCCTTACTGACTTGTGTCTCTTGTGACTGTATGCACAGATTTGCTCAGCAGGGGTATTTCTAAGCTAAGAAATGTGCTATAACTTCTCACTTATCACCTACAGGGATATCTTTACACATTTCTATCATGTTGCCACCTCTGCAGTACGGGTACCCAGTTGATAGCACTTAATAGCTATAGAAAGAAGAAAGTGATCCATCCTTTACTAGGTGGGAAGGCATCTGGGTACTCCATACAATGAGAACAGATGACAGACTGATCAACACTGCAAGAACCTGAAGCTAAGATTCTCAGAGTCTAGTGATGCAGAGAACTAAGTACTCCACTCGAGAAACCAATTTTTAGTCATAGCGGAACGAAAAGATAAGGATCAAAAATCTGTTAGCCATAAGAGAGCAAAAAATACTACGCCCATATCAGATTAACCTATTAAGGAGAAGGCCTATTAGAATCAGAAAAAGGCATATGAAGAAGTTGCCATTTGTGGATCACCTTCTCAAAACCATCAAAATACAGGTTGAAGTTGGCAAAAGAACCAAAAGGAATACAGATTTTATATAGGCTGAAATTGGTGGTTGAAGGAAATCTGTCAGAGGTTTATTGATGTGTGCCACTGACACAGAATCAAGAATACGTAGTCTGGCAGAGAAGCAAAAAGATATGTCGCAGAACAAAATGCACGACCTGCACAGAGAATCGCAACCAGGGAGGTAACCTTTGACTATGTGGTCAACCAGAAAAAGGCAAGGATAATTCAAACTCTTGCATTGACTTCCTGGAAGCTTGGATTTCAAAGGTTTCCATATATTCATTACCTTAAAGACTTTGAAATAGAAAGAATGCATTGTGTTCCGTAACAGAAACTGAAAGTAAAGAAGTACCCAGGAGCCTTAATCTTTCACCTGCTGTGATTGCAAGATTCTGAAATTATACTACAACACAAAAGGGAAAAACAAAATGTTCTGGGACACAAGACTGGGATTGTGCTGGACTTTACTAAGATCATGAAAGATTTCTTTGGGCTCCCGAAAAGACTGTAAGACATGCACCATGCTGTCTCCTTCATACGTCTACCAAGGTTGAGAGCTACCATGACCCAGGCAACCTGGATTGACTACTTGCAAACATCTCTGAACCAGAAATGGACAAGTTGACAAACAAAGCAGTCCGACAAAGATGGGTTAAGCTGATCTATAAGGATCTTTGGTTATAATGGCATTAACTATTCTAAGGCTTCCGAGTGTTCTGATGCTCCTATCTAGATTGTATTTTGTGCTGTATGTGCCATCTTACTGCTGCAGAACCGTGTGCTTGTCGAACTGTCTGACAGTGCTGACGTGTACAATATTTGTTATTCAGTTTGTGGGTTTGTAAGATCCTTTTGAATAAGACATGATTTATTGTAGCTTTTACATATGACAGACAAGATTATTCTTTATTAATACAGCTCATTTCTTACTTTCACATTTTATAGATCTATGGGTGTGACAGCTACCCATTATATACCTGAATATATCAGAAATGGGTGACCTAATCCTACTCAGTGCATTGATGAGTAAAGTCTGGATCAGACAAGACGTTAAATGTCCATTTGTAACTAAAAAATATAGTGAAAAGATCATGGTTTCCCTAAGGTTTGCAATGCTGTTGATGTGTCTTTGTAAACTGTATTTCATGATATATGTTCCATATTGATATTGCAAAGAGGAGTGCTTTTCATACTGCCTGATAATACAGATGTATATGATATTCCATGTCCACTTGATAGGACCTTAAATTTATTATGAATAACATGTTTGCAAAATTGAAGCCGTCAAACATTTTGTTCAAGACTCCCACATATATTAAAGATAAACAAATTCAACCTTTAATACTGTAGTTGACTGTTTAATTAAATTGTATTCATCATAGGATCTGAATATTACCCATTGCATGCATGAAGGACTCTACGGTTTGAAATTAATGTGAAAATCCTATTCACTGCAATTTGTTTCCCACATCCACCAAAAATTCTTCGATTTAGGCTTGGTGTAGTTTGGATATGAAAAAGTAGGAATGAGGATTCACTGCTGAATAAGGACTGGGACAAGTTATCACACAGGAAGTGTAAGTGCCTGTTTGCAGGGGGCAATGTCTTCATCATGGAGTTCCATAGCTCCTAATGTAGTGAAAGGACATTTCAGGACTTTTTATCTGAGTTGAATGCAGTCTAGGTTCTTTCTTTTGTTTTTAGGTTTACTGTTTAATGTTATTTTTTCCCCTTTGTTCTACCAACGCTATACAGTACACTTCTCCAGATTTGATCAAATCTCTGGCCGAGGTGTACTTTGGAAAGCTTACTTTTCATCAGGATCCAAGAGGTTAATGACCCTTCATTCATCTAATTTTATACAGTGTACTGCGGTTTCTTCAAGACAAAAGATAATTTTCTCAAGATTATATTACATCTGCAATAAATATTTGTTCATATTCATCCAATGGCATTGTTGTAAACCCTGTCTTTTGGCCTAAATCGCCAGGATAAGAGAAGGAAAATACTTAACTGTTGTGGTACGGTAACATGGCATCTCATCATATTGTAGGAAGGTAAAAAGTCACCTTTGAATGCATTAATGTGTATGAGATGTCAAGAGATAGATTAAGTCACATGCGCATCATCTAGAAACAAAGTGTTATAACTTTTATCTCTAAAAATAAAACATTTCTGTATTCCTATCTGAAACTAATGAAGGCAGATGAACCTTTGGATTAACATGAACAGGAAATTAGCAAAATTAAACTCTGATGTAGACATAACTGTCAGGGGTGATTTCAATCTCCCTATAGTCAGAATTCTCGATAGACATTTGCATTACAAATTTTGCTCCTCAAGATCACATATACAAATGCTGAAACTATGTTATCAGAATTAATTAACAGATTCCTGGAGAGTACACAACCCACTAAGCCAGGTAGTTGTAGAAGGTAAATCTTGATCCTTTGATAAAGTCTGATTATGCATATATTGCATTGTCCTTGGAAAAAAAGAAGACGAAGCCCAAAATCTGGAGAATGAATGAGAAGATAGCGAATGACTCAAACTCTCTCCAAACAATCACAAAAAAACATTACACACTTCCTTTCAGAAAATAGAGACATATTGAGCCATACACATCTTGAGGGGACTCCCTGAAAGCCACATTAGAAGCTATAATGATACATGTTTTGGTACACAAAAATAAATCCAAATTATATAGTATTAACAAATACCTTGAAAATGGCTGTCAAAACTGGTTGACCAAAGGAACATACTTTTTGGAACTGGACGCTATTAGTCATGCTGTACAGTTGTTAAGAGCCTTTGAAATTAGGCACCTTCAGAAACATAAGGTGGGCACGAAGTTTGAAAGGGGATATGCTGTTATGAATCTCAAAGTTGTCCTGATAAACCTCCTAATACCAGTCACAGTGCCACACTGACACCAGTCCATATACACAGGTATTAAGATTAGTCACTGCTGGTCAGTTATGATTAAAGCAGGTACCTGAATGAGAGTGTCTCTTCCCTGAAGGCACAAAGAGGTGCAATAGTATTGCCGTACTCTGCATTTGGCGAATGACAGGCTTGCATATTATGGGCAATTTCATAAAGGCATCAATGAATCTGTGGTGTAGTAGTCCTGCTTATATGTCTTTGTCAATTGGCCCCAAAACATCTAAAATAGGAATACAATGGAAATATTCAGAAACAATTGGCACAAAGTGAAAGGAATGTGACTTGTCCAAAAGAAAAGTTTACAGTGAGCAATGACAGCCCTAAACAAGTATCCGCCCCAAGTCCTATTTTTTCGACTATTGGATCTCTGACGAAACCTCTGTCCAAATATATTGACACCTTTTTCAAACCACGTATCTGTAGATCTACATCCTTAATCAAAGACAGGGGGCACATGATATCCAGGGTAGAGGGCCTCAATTCCAACAGAGAGTTCTTAGAAGCGATGGATATCGAGGCCCTCTACACCACTATGCACCAATGTGAAACTCTGGAAGCAGTAAGACTGTACTTTTTCAGGAGGCACCGGATGGGCTAAACAAATTTATCCTTCAATGTTTGGCTATTGTACGGAATGAAAATAATTTAGAATTTGATTGAGACCTCTTTAAACAGATTAAAGGTGTCAGAATGGGGGCTGCCAGCACCCCCAGTGTGGAAACATTTACATGGGCCTATTTGAACATAGGTTCATCCATATTCAGATAGCACCCGGTTTTTGATAACATCAAAACATGGGCCAGATTAATTGACAACATTTTCTTCATTTGGAAAGGGAAAGAAGATACTCTAAATTCGTTTGCAAGCTGGGTAAATCGATGCAATAAAAATCTTAAATTTACTCCCAATACAAGTAGAGCCCAAGTAGAGTTCCTTGATATCTGTATCTACTGTGATGAGGGTCATTTGCAAGTCTCTCTATATACCAAGCCAACAGCACGGAACAATCTCTTGCACTTCCAAAGCTTCCACTCACGATGCCAAAAAAAGGGCATCCCCTTTGGCCAATTTCTTCATATCCAAAGAAACTGCAGCAATATACAAAATTACAATTGGAATGCTGAAGCACTTAAAGAGAAATTCCTCGAAAGGGATTAGCCCAGAAAATTGATAAGGGAAGCCTACAAATGGGCCAAATATTACAATTGAGAGAACATGTTGGAAAACAAACAGAAGGAGAATATAGACAACTTAGTCCGTGTTGTCAGACATTCGAATATTAACAAAAGGATTAGTCAGGTGATTAATGCACAATGGCATCTTTTGAATACTATTGATGATGGCCTTGCCCTGTATGAACCTCTGCTTGCATTCAGACGTAACAGAAATCTCAGGGATCGGTTGGTTAAAGCTAGACCCATATCACATCTCCAATGTATTAAAAAATCTATCACTGGAGCTTCCCCGGTTATTGGTAACTATAAATGTGGCCAATGTCACACCTGTGATAGTGCAATTGTCTCTGACATCATCAGATATGGCAATACAAGGGTAAGACTTCAAAGTATGACCAACTGTAGAACCAGTAACAATGTGTACTTCATTATGTGCCCATGTAATTTGGGCTATATTGGAGAACCGGAAAGAGAGTTTAGGACTAGATATAGCAAACATAAATATGCTATTCGAAATAAGAAACTCCTTGCTCCCATGGTGGATCACTGCATTGAATTGAGACATACAGAAAAAGAACTCAAATGGACCATTTTGGAGAAAATAGTGCAATTGAGTAAATAATGCGTACAAGGAGAAGAGTGAGGTCTTCTGGATATACTATCCAGATTCCATCAAGAACGGCCTTAATGACAGAATGGCCTGAGAAAACTGCTTTATAATTAAGGCTCCCAGTTTTCAGTTTTTACTGATTTTTTACAGATAAATACAGACAGAAAACAATGTGTTTCTTGTCTGAATTTATTTTTAAAAGCAGAAAAATACTGAAAATTGTGCTTCTAATTAGTGACTTTCCATGCTGTCTGCTGTCAATTCCAAGACAACAGATGAGAAGATAGACAGCATACGGAGTAAAAAAAAAATTTAAGATATCTTTAACCTCTTCAGCGCGGCGCGAATTTCCGCGCCACGCTGAAGATTCCGTGCGCGGGCGGGGCCATGACGGAACGGTTCCGTCAGGCGCACAGCGCAACCGACGTGCATGACGGAACCGTTCCGTCATGCGCGTCGAAGGGGTTAAATACAGGCACATGATAAAATATATTTGCTGTAAAATGCTAATATTTACCTGTGGTTGTAGTATTTTGCATTATGTGACTGCTGAATTTGCTAAAATGTCACAAGTATGAGTGCATGTTTATCAGTTAAATAAATGTGGAAATGTAACATTTTTGACTCAATTTTGTCGCAAACCACGAAATAAATAGGGATAAATACTAATAAGATGGCTAAAAAATAAATATGGATAAATACAGACTGAAATGTTAAAAAAATAAATACCATAAAACCGGGAGCGCTATTTATAATCTAGGTTCCACATTTAGGGTTTTCTATGCCTGGTCTCTTTGTGCCATCTGTATACCCTGAGATATGGTATTACTTGTCTGTTACTGAATCCTCAAACTTTCTCCTTGCTGTAACAGTTAATTTTCTTAATATGTGAGGTCCTACTAAGTTGTCTGATCTACGGTATTTTGTTATATACTTGTCCAATCATTGGGATGGACTCAGGAATTTGGATGAGGTCAGTAATTAGCAAGTATTATTTTTCATACTCATGAGGACTATTACCACCCAAGTTTGTAAGCCTGGCATGCATTTACAAGATGGCAGCTGCTATTTCTGTAATCGAAACGCACCATGGCCTTCCCCCGTCTACTTACTGAGTTTGATGTACCATACATATTGCAATGCATGGGAGCAAGTATTACTGCAACTCTCTGGAATGCCAACAGAGAACATCTTATCCACAATGAGGAATTGTCATTTGGAAGGTCCTTTCAGCTGTAGTCATTTGTCCCTGCAAATAAGTGTCTCCCTGCAGAAACCTTATACCACCAAGATGGCCGCCGAAAGTTATTGGCATAACGTGTACACCACGCTTTGTTTCACTACTGTGTGCTGTTCTATCCCTAATTAGGCAAGTGGTATGTAGACACACATAAAAGTGTTAGTTTCACCTGAAAGGTTTTGCTCTCCATTTGGATTTTGCGGGAGCCCTTGAAGGGCCCCGCCTTGTCTGGAAGTTCTATTCAGCAGATGATTTATTAACCCGATTCAGTAAGCATCACAGTGGTCTTCAGGACCCAAACTTGTGTTTGGTCCTTGTTTATAGTCTAGGGGTCCGTTTTTGGGTATTGAGTCTTTTATATTTTTCCTGCAGTACGTATTCATTCTCATTGGAGGTCTCATGCTTGGGAGTGCATGATTCTACATCCGTGTTGTGGTCAGTTGGACATTTATACCAGCCCAGCAGTTTTTTTGATTGATGGATTAGAAGGAGGAGTAGTTACCCTAGATAAAGATTGCAGCATGTAGGAAGTCAATAGTTTTACTCCCTTGTAGTATTCAGTACCTCACCTGCCTTTATTTAAATTTGCAGTATCATCTTTGAGAATAATTTTAGGCGACCATTTAGGTTCTATTCTTTTTATGACCATTTCCGGGTCAGATAGCCTATGTTCCTTTTCCACTAGTCCTCAGGTATTAGGTGCCTCAAATATGTAGCTTTTCTCAGTGGTGTTGGTTACTATAGGCACTGTGGCGATAGGTGGTTTTACGCTTGGGATGTTGGTATATATGTATGGAGCGCACACAGTTGTGATTAGGACACATCTGACCCGTTTGAGATTTCACACTGGTTTCCAATGTACTTGACTCCTGAATAGACAACTTGGGTCTCTAAGTATCTGCATGTTGAGTTATGCTTCTTGTATTAGAGGTATCTACTTGAATTTGTAGGAGCTTTTAATTTACATGTGCATTTTTTGTATTTCTAGATAATTGTTGGGCGGCCTCCCCATTCCTTCTTTTTCTTTGTTTTTGTTAATTGCTGCTACATCTTTCTGTGACCTAAAGAAGGTATGTGGTCGGCTGACCACCAGACACCGTAACACGCATCAGCACCTGTGCTACAGTTGTACAGACGCCAAAAATAAGTTTATATTGTTTCTATGAAATGTCCTTCCTCCTACTCTTATGATTGTTGTGTAAAGTCAGATAAACTCTGCACAGGAACATATGTCCTGTTAGACAAGCAAATTCATGTATCTGGTTTATATGTGTTTAATATGCCCTAGTTGAGGCTGTATTAAGATATTATTTTGATTCCAGAATTCTAAGGATGTGCACATATGATGAAATAGGGTTGTACAAAGCTAATTACTTGTGTGTTTTAAGGTTTTCTGTTTTTAGGAAGGTATGCAATTGGTCAGACCAGACCTTAATTTGATAGTGCAGTGATTTTTTTCTCAGCGGTGGGTGTGAGTGAGTCAATATATATTAATGATTCAATCATTTTTTTGAAAATATGTATACATGTTCTAAATAAATAAGAGAAATAGAGATATTTTTCATTGTAAAAAGTTGTTCATGTTGTATTTCATTTACCACTTCATCTAGAGAGCGTGGTATTGGAGGTGGGTTGTTAGCTCTTTTTTCTGCTTAATTTTCCCTGTCCTGCTCCATTATCCCTTCATTTGAGGGAGCCCTTTTTTTATATTCCAGCCCTAAACAATTATTCATTAGCTGAGGTCCAACCAAACAGTTCAATATCTCTGCAGTCGTTCTAGTAGTGAGTTTATCTAAACCACAGCCACTCTACTGCCTAATGCTTGCTGTCTCGTTTTATTGTTTTATTGAATTCATGCTACTTTTTCCAGTAATAAATAGGCACTGTCCAGTATGAGTGGCATGCCTTAATGTTTCAGGGTCAGTCTCACAATGAGCCCCATTGTACTCCCACTCTCATTCAAACCAATGTAGTGGTTAACTCCCCTAGAGATCAATCCGATCCAACATTGAATTGCATTAGTCCTAACCTGGAACCACTTAAAATTATTAGTTGGAACTTGGCTGGCATAAATAGGAAGTTGGGCCTGCCAGAATGGAACTCTCTGGTAGAAGATCATAAGATCTGTATTTTCCAGGAGACCTGGAGTCTGAAGCCCCTCCACAGAGTCGGGTATGCTACCTTCTTTCTGCCCGCAATACCCTCAAGTACAGGGAAGGGCCGCCCATCCGGGGGTCTCCTTATATGGGTAAGCGTTACGCTTGGATGTAATATCTCGCAAAAAAATACTAATTGCCCGGATATAATGAGAATTTTACTGAGAGGTCCCAATAGGGGGGAGAGCACTGGAAATAATCAATGTTTATGCCAGGGGTCCTAAAAATGGTTCCATTTCCCCTACAGTAACTCTCCTCGAAAATGAGCTCAGAGCCGTCAGTGATGGGGCTCAGGTGTTGGTCGCGGGAGATTTTAATTGCTCATTTGAGCCCCTTGCGACCGAAGATATTTTGGACCTGGTGGAAGATGATCTAAAAAGAGGCATACCACCATTAACCATTAAACCAATTAAAAAGTGGTCCCAAAGGGTGATACAACTAAACGCGTTGACTATGGAGTTCGGATTGAGAGCTGTAAATGGCCGCACTGTCTCAGACTCAATGGGTGCAGACACCTACAATAGGGTGAATTGCTCCTCACGGATCGATTATATCCTACTGGATTTCTCACTTTGGAACTCAGTTCAGGATATGACGGTCCTATCTACTATTGAGAGTGATCATAACCCGCTGTCTCTAACCCTTAATGATCTATGGCTCAGTAAGACAAATGGATTGAGTCATAAGCCTGCCCCTAAAGTTTTACTATCCAATTGTGGGCGGCGTCTAAAGTGGAACAAAATAGCTTTAGACGAAACCAAACTCAATCTTATAGACCAGACCTTGTTGACCTCTCAAACAGAGCTTGATGCTATTTCTCAAAGTCCCCTTGCAATAGGTAGGGTAACCCTAATCTTTGAAGAAGCAATCAAAACTATAGGGGAGATTTTCTTTAAACAAGTGCCCCGGGGCAAAGCCATAACAAATCCACAGCCGAAGGGCACCCACGATTGGTTTACCCCTGCATGTAGGCAGGCAAAAACAGCATTAATTAAAGCAATTAAGGGTAAAACACAATCCCTAATACAGTCCAATAGGACGAATTACAAACGGGTGATAGCTAGTGCCAAAAAGGATTGGGAGGATGAGTACTGGTATACCCTGAAGAAGGCTAGCTCTGCTAAGGATCCTAGACTTTTTTGGGATACTATCAGAGCTAGGAATAGACCTGATAGTAACCATATCACATGCAGTATTACTGGTCAAGCATGGTTTACCCATTTCTCCCAACTGTATACTTGCCCACAGGGGTCTAGCATTGGAGCACCATTTGACTACTCTGATTTGGAGGGTGATATGACCGAGCCCGATTATACAACTAAAGAAGTAGAGTCTGCTATTAAAACTATCTTGCCCCAAAAAGCGGCAGGGCGTGACGGTATTCCTGGCGACTTGCTCCGCTATGATATTCCAACGTGGGGGAAGCTTATACATTCCCTGCTTGTTGCCATCCATAAAGGTGCGGCAGTCCCGGAATCATGGAAGGGCGCGGAGGTAGTCCCTATTTTTAAAAAGTCGTATAAGGGACGAGCCTTCTAACTACCGCCCTATAAGCTTATTGGATACAACCCAGAAGGTAGTCGGGAAGGTCCTATTGGGGAGGATCCAACAATGGATTGAAGACAATGATATCCTCTCCAATTACCAAGCGGGGTTCAGAACAGGCACGGGAACAATTGAGCAAGTATTTAGATTAATGCTGATCTATTGGAAGGTCGTGGTTATAGGCAAAGGCAGTCTTTATCTCGCTTTTATTGACTTAAAGACTGCCTTTGACCTTGTGCCTAGGGAGATCCTATGGGAGGTCCTCTATAAAATGGGCCTCCCACGCTATATTCTTTCAATGTTGATGAGGCTCCACGAAGGTAATTTTGCCCAAATTAGATGGGGTACACAGGGCGAGAAAACAAACAAAATCCCGGTGAATAGAGGGGTCCGTCAGGGATGTGTTCTTGCTCCCACCCTTTTTTCTCTATATGTCAACGGTGTGGTTGAGCATTTGTTAAAAGACCCTTCAGACGAACCATCCCTGGCGGGCGAGCGTGTTCCAACTCTCCTCTTTGCGGATGACACGCTGTTGTTATCCAAATCCCCAATGGGCCTTCAGAAGCTCCTTAACAACTTTCAGACCTTTTGCTTGGAGCGGGGATTGGTCATTAATACTGACAAAACCAAATATTTGGTGATGAACCCCCCAAAAAAACTCGCCCGACCCCCTGTCCTGAATTCAGTACCCTTAGGTAGGGAGAGGGTATTTGATTACTTAGGAATACGCATCTCGCAAACAATGCAATGGACCTCCCACTTATCCAAAATGCTTCTAAATCATAAGAGGGTCACAGGGGCCCTACTAAAGGAACAGCGTCTCTGCACAATAAGACCGATAGCCCCGATTGTAGACATCTATAAAGCAAGAGGAGTTAGTTCAGCTCTATATGGAGCTGAACTATGGGGTACCCAAAATATAGATGAACTTTCCAAATCGGAAAACAAATTTTGTAGGTCATTGATGTTGCTCCCTCAGGGTACGCCAACTTTACCGTTGATGTTTGATTTAGGCTGTCGTTCTATAGCTGATCTTGCAAAACTCCGGCCATTGCTCTTATGGGCCCGGTTGTGGCGAGTCCCAGAACTCGCCAAATACGCAAAAGGACTGTCCGAAATAATGGCATCATCAGGATGGCACAAAATAAAGTGGTTGAGAGATGTTAAAGCTTTACTTATTGCTCTTGGACTAAGTGAAGCATGGGACAATAGATCATCTCCACCAAAGGAAACTCTAAAGTCTCTATACTGGAATTGGGTTATGTCCCGAACATATGCTGATCAGTCCCTGGGAAAATTAACGGAGGACTTCCTGAAGTTCAAGGACTTACCCATTCGGGAACTGTATCTGGACATTATTGAAAAACCGTTCGATAGAGCACTCTATTTTAAGTTTAGAGTTGGGACTCTCCCACTAAGAGCATTTACAGCACGGTGGAAAATCCCGGCACAGACAACTGCCTTTTGCCCTTTTTGTACAACTTGCACCGAGACCCTAGCGCATTTCTTGTTCCAATGCCCGGAATATGTAAAACCCAGGAAAAAGTGGCTCAAAGCATTGTGTCGGCTTTTAGGCACTAGGTCACACATTGAGGCCCTGCGTATCCTAACGTCAGATTCACGCCCACTTTATGTCTGTGGTTTATCTAAATATTTATCATGGGCCTGGTATTTACGTAGCAAAAGGCTTAAAATTAATGTTTAATTCCTTTTTATTGTTAAATTGCTAATTGCTTTTAACTTGTACAGAATGTATTTATTTCTTTGTTGAAAATTGATGAAATCTAGTGATTCTTGTAAATGTTTTAAAAAAATGGAAAATCTATTTATATTCAGCTTTTATGATATGTTTTTATCGAAATAAAGCCTTTTTGACTTGACTATATCCCTTTGATGAGTCCAGGTGAGACATATGGAATTCCAACAAGATTTGCAATGTAACCATGATACAAAAACTGATAGTCACAGGACAGAAGACTCAATCTGGCACCCAATCATATCTGCTGTTAGATAGACAACTATTCCAATTTTCAGTAAAGAAACAGAGATTACTGGGCCTTCTTGACATCACTGGCGAAGATTCTGCCAAATGATTTCGTCTCAGGGTTCAGGGCTGAATAGTGGGAAAGATTATTATTCTTCAAGACTGGCATCAATTTAGGAACAACTTTTTATGGCTGCCCACTGCACGTCCTGAACGTGCTTACAGAAAATATTGTCTGGACAAGCAAAGAGACCTTCCATTGCCTTGCCAAAGATTTAAACTCAGTACAGGGGGCACTGCTCTGTTCGACCCTAGACCATCTTTAAATAATCTTGATTACTCTAACCGGTTCTGACTACTTTGTCACGGTAAGGGTTGATGGGGAACACAGAAATTAAATCTTCAGGTGTTAGCAGTGGTTCCAATGAGCCCCTAGGTTTTTTTATTCAGGATTTGGTCCTACGTGTGGATAAAACAACTCCCAATGGACCAACAGGCAACATGGGATCAAAATGAGTGTACTTTAGTTTAAAAAGTTAACCCTAAATGTGTCAGAAAGTAACACAGTATACTTTGGAAAGGGTAATACAAGATTTTATGGACAATAAAAGGGTAATTGGTCAGACCAGACCTTAATTTGTAAAAAATTTAAAGTGTAGGGACCCAGAGTTTTTCATAGGAATCTGTCATCAGTGCTGCCAAATGCTAGTGATAACAAATATCAAGCGTGGCTAATTATGATACCTCATGCCTCTTCCTTCCACCACTGTATGCTTCCTGTCATGTTGTCTCACTCTCACGGGTTGTTGGTCATCCATGATTTCTCCCATTTGTAACTGGTTTCCTATTCCTCCTTTTTACTTCCTTTTCTGCCTTTCTCTCTATTGCTCTGGGTCAAAGTCTGATAATGAAAAATAAGTACCGGAGCTCCAAACGAATGCAGGTGCCCAACACCTGCAACCACCAACACAAAGTAAGCACTAGGTTAAACTGGAAAATAGTTATATGTTGACCTAACCTTCAGTAAGAATTGTAACTGTGCCTCCTAAGTGGACAGTAACAAGCTGTAAGCCCAACAGAAGGAAGGCAAGCAGTTTATTTTAAATTCATTTATCAATCAGGTCATGGAGCAATCCCTTAAGAAAGGTTTTTCGGCACAATGCTAAGGGAACACAATTCCCTAAGCCACTTCATCTTGACAACATTAAAGATGAGCCAATTGAAATATACTTTAAATAACTATCTTGTTATGCTATGTTATATTATAGGCAATTTGCACAGCGCACATTCACTAATAGGTTTCTTGCTGCTGGGTTAAGGAGCTAGGGTCTAGTCAGGTTCTTAGCTGTATGCATGTGAAAATAGCCATGTTTTCAGCATCCTTCTGAAGCACATGTAGTTTTCTGCTAGTCGGATTGCAGTAGGGAGTGAATTCCGGACCTGAAGACTAAGAACTGAAAAACCTATCCCTTCAAGCCTCTTTCATTTAAATCTCAGAACCATTAGGAAGTTAATTAGGGCTGACCTGAGACTGTGCTCCAGAGTGTACTTCTGGATTCTTGCAGATCTGTACTTTGTGCTTTTGTTGTGGAGTGATTTAAAGATGATGCATCCTGTTTTAAATACGGTATGTTGAGCCACTGTGAGCCAGTGTAGCTTCTTCATCAGTGGCATAATGTGGTAGTGTCTCGGTTGTTGGAGGACAATTCTTGCTGCTTGGTTTTACGCCATTTGAAGTCTATGGTTAAGTCCTTTTGGGAGTCCCAGGTAGAGAATGTTTGCGTAGTCAATTCTTGATAAGACTAGCGCAATGATAGTTTGGATGATTGCTTCTATTGCGAAGAATCTCCTGATTATCCTGAGTTTCAAAAAGCATGAAGAAGTTACAGTACCTAGCTGAGATTTCATGGACAAATTCTCGCCAATTTGAATGCATAGACTTTTTACCGCTGTCTTTGGGGTTGGAGGAATGCCCAGCTCTGTTGGCCAATAAACGGGATTCCAGTGGTTTAGCTTGTTGATAGTTATGGCGATCTCTATCTGATCAGAGTTGAGTTTTAACTGATTGCTCACAGGATTCTTGGAGTTCAATTGACCAAGATCACCAATAAAGGTATTAGCACAGGATATACTCCCTCTGAATGGAAGTTGGCATCAATCCTACCTTTACTAAAAAAGAATGATCTCGACCCTCTGGAGCCCAGAAGCTATAGGCCTATATCCAGACTTCGCTTTCCGGCTAAATGGCTGGAAAAGGCTCTGAATATTGAACTCATGTCATGCATTGACAGTAATAATGTACTGGATCATTCACAATATGGATTTAGGAAGGCACATAGCACAGAAACGGCTCTGCTTACAGCATCAGAGGAACTAAGATGTATCATGGACAATGGAGGCCAAGCCTTATTAATACTGCTTGATCTCTCTG
Source organism: Triturus cristatus (assembly GCF_964204655.1). Taxonomy (NCBI): domain Eukaryota; kingdom Metazoa; phylum Chordata; class Amphibia; order Caudata; family Salamandridae; genus Triturus; species Triturus cristatus. The sequence goes on along the minus strand of NC_140579.1, from coordinate 1,064,547,762 downwards.
TGGCCTTTAATACGGTTAACCATACCATCTTAATTGATTGATTAGTGGAACTAGGAATAAGAGGTGCTGCACTGAAGTTACTAAAGGCTTCTTTAACCAACAGAACAAATGATGTAGCAATGGGTGAATTTACCTCTAAGCAATTCTGCTTGCCTTGTGGGGTACCTCAGGGCTCTTCGTTGAGCCCCAACCTTTTCATTCTTTATGTTGCCTGTTAGACTTGGGGGTCTCTAGTTGGCACAGGTATGCACTTGTGACAAATAGGGACCCTCTCCTCTAGTCAGGGTGGGGGGGTACACTCCTAAAATAACCCCTGCTCACCCCCTTAGTAGCTTGGCACGAGCAGACAGGCTTATCTCAGAGGCAGTGTGTAAAGCATTTGTGAACACATACAGTAACCAAGTGACAACACTACAAATGGACACCACACAAGATTTATATAAAAAATAAGTATTCTTTATATAGATTTACCACAAGACCATTAAACGACAAAAACACACAATACTGTTACTTTAGATGGTAGGATTTTGCTTAGTTCTCTTAAGTTCTTAAATGCGACACTTAAGTCAATGTACCTTTTAGATGCGACACGCAGGGCAACGAAAGTATTGCAACGATGTTGATGCGATTAAGTTTTTGGTGCAAAGAAATAAAGACGTGAAGATCTTCCAGATGCGGCACGCTTCTCCGATGTTGCGAGAAGACTCGACGGTTCAGCTGCAGCGGCGTCACTCTTTACGCGATGCGACGACAGCGGCCTTGGCAGCGACACTCTTCTCCGACGTTTGCGAGACGCTTTCGCTCGATGCGATGTTGCAGCGGCGACACCCCTTTACACGATGCGACGACAGCAGCTCCGACGGCGGCACGCTTCTCCGTGGATGCGAGGCACTTTTCTTGATGCGGTGCAATGCGACAACTACGATGGCTGCGATGGCGACACGCTTCTTCCTCGATGCGAGACTCTTCTCTTGATGCGGTGCAATGCGTCAGCTACGATGGCTGCGATGGCGACTCGCTTCTTCGGCGTTGCGGGACACTTCCTGGATGATGTGAGATGCTTCCGCTCGATGCGATGCTGCAGCGGCGACACACTTTACGAGATGTGACGACAACAGCTCCGACGGCGGTACGCTTCTCCTTCTTGAGTCGCGCTTCCAGCTCCTTGCGACACGCAGTCCCTCAGAAGGCCCAACAACAGCAGCAGGCACTTCCAAAGAACTCTGAGGAGCTGGGGGTGAAGTCTGTTGTTCCTGAGACTTCAGCAGGAGGCAAGCTCTTTTCCAAGCCCTTGGAGATCCTTCACAAGTTGAGCAAAAGTACACACAAAGTTCCTTTCTCCTCTCTTTGGCAGTAAGGCAACCACTGCAGGCCAATCCCCCAGTTTCAGGGATAGTTTTATCCTCAGCTTCTTCTCGTTCCTCCCTCAGCAGAGGTTCTTCTTGTTTTCCCAAAGTGATCTAAATTCTTGGGATCAGATTCCCAATATTTATACCCAGAAATCCTTTGTCCTCTGAAGGCAGAGGGGCCTTTACCCAGTCCAAACCAGTTCCTGCGCACTCTGTTTACCAGACTTCTCCTTTCATTCACAGTGCAGGGCAGAAACATTAGACGCCCCACAGGAGGTGGAGCCAGCATTGTGGAAGGCAAGTACAACCCTGGAGCACTTTGTTGACAGGATTCCTTCTCTTCATTCACTGTGCAGGGCAGAGACATCAGCCGCTCCCCAGGAGGTGGAGCCAGCATTGTGGAAGGCAGGCACAGCCCTATTCAGGTCCCAGGTGCAACTCCTCCCACCCATCTAGATGCAGATCTCTCTATTCACCACTGGGGCACCTCACCCTTTCTCTTGGAATTCCCCAGCCCTGTCACTCAAACTCCAGACAAAGGAATACACACAGCCTAGCAGAGGCAGGTTTGAATGGTTAGACAAGAAAATGCCTCCTTTCTAAAAGTGGCATTTTCAAACACAGAATGTTAAAACCAACTTCACTAAAAGTTGTATTTTATCATCCTGAGTTCAGGCATACTAAATTTGAATTTCTACCATGTTCTCTGAGTCAGTTAGGATTATAAGATGTAATAACCAAACTGCCCATTCTGGCCTATGGAGAACAGGTAGCCTTGCAATAGTGAAAAACGAAAATGGCTGCAATTCACTATTAGAACATGCCACACACACCAGGGCATGTCCTACCTTATCCTTACAATGCCTACCATAGGGGTGTCTGATATGAAGAAAAGGGAAGGTTTAGGGACTGGCAAGTGGGTGCACTTGCCCAGTCAGCATGACAGTACCAGACTGCACGCAGGCTCTGCAATGGCAGACCTTAGACACATGTTTACAGGCTGCTTCTGTGGGTGGCACAACCAGTGCTGCAAGCCCACCAGCAGTATTTGGATTACAAGCCCTGGGCACTCCTGGTGCACTGTACTAGGGTCTGACAGGTAACCCAAACCAACCAATCATGGAATCACAAATTATACATCAATTTACAATAGGGAGCACTTGCACTGTGGTACTGGACAGCAGTGGCACAGTGCCCTGAGCACCTAACACCAGCAAAAACGTATGAGACAACAGCGAAAAATGGAAGGGAGACTCACGGCAATGTGCCAGGTCTAACACGTGTCCCCTCTAGCTGAAATGTGGGGAGAACTACCCTACCTCCTAGGAGTTCTCATCACTAAGGCGGAAAAATCTGGACAGACCATCAGCATTGGCGTGTTCTGTACCGGGACGATGTTGCACCGTGAAATCCACCCCCTGTAGGGAAATGGACCACCTTAACAGCTTTGGATTCTCACCCCTCATCTGCATCAACCATCTGAGGGGCCTGTGGTCTGTCTGAACCCGGAAGTGATTCCCAAACAGGTAGGGTCTCAGCTTCTTCAGTGCCCAGACCACAGCAAAAGCCTCACGCTCAATAGCACTCCACCTCTGTTCCTGTGGAAGTAACCTCCTACTGATGAAGGCTACAGGTTGATCTAGGCCCTCCTCATTCATCTGTGATAGAACAGCCCCCACACCATGCTCTGAAGCGTCTGTTTACACTATGAACTCCTTGGAGAAGTTGGGTGCCAAGAGCATGGGCGCTGTGCACATAGCAGTTTTTATGGCCTCAAAAGCTTCCTGACAGGTGTCCAAATCACTTTCCTTGGCTGCTTCCTGGAAGTTAGCGCTGTCAAGGGTGCAACAATGTTGCCATATCCCTTGACAAACCTCCTGTAGTAACCCGTGAGTCCTAAGAAGGCTCTCACCTCTGTCTGGGTTTTGGGCGGCTCCCAAGCCAGGATGGTTTCAATCTTGGGCTGTAGGGGCGCCACCTGGCCGCTCCCTACCTGGTGTCCCAAGTGAAAGCAGCAGCAAAATAGCTTTATTCAACAGTTATGTCATAAAAGCGAAGCACAATACATTATAGCATACATATTAAGATGATAAATAATCTGAATCTAAAAACATTTAAAAAATGAATTAAACAGTGCATACTGCCGAGTAGCTTAATTGCAAAAACATTAAAAATACATATACACACAATTGTCCCATGCGGTTCATATCATGGTTGACCTAAACTTCATAACTGAGGTCATTATTATCAGGTACCCTCAAGCAACACCCTGGATCTAATGGACCAGGCCCAGCCTAGAAACTTAGCCATGGCAATTGCTATTGGCTGTAATGGAGCCGTGGTAAGAATTCTTAGGGCCTCATCATGCTTTCTAAAACCCAAAAGTTTACAAATAGGAATGACCCACGTAGCCCGAGGTTTTTTATACAATGGGCAGAAAAACAACAAATGACTGACCGTTTCATCTTTATCTAAACATTTTGGGCAATTTTTCGTAATAATCCTGGCCCAGTTACCAGTAAAAGATCTAACCGGTAGCGTACCAATCCTCATTTGGAAGTATAACTTCCTGTCTGAAGGTTTTTCAATAAAATCCCAGTAATATTCTAGCGCAGGGTTTATCTTCAGTTCAAGGAATCGGCCTGTCAGATGCTTTGTAGCACCCTTTGCTCGTATTGATGCCATTGTCATATCCCAGTATTTCTCCTTTAATAACTTCTTTGACGGAAAGGAAGCATTTGAGGGGTCCTCCCAAAGATCAATCAGACCTGGGTTCACTAATAGCAACCTTATCTCCCCTAGCCATTTAATCCTATGGAAACAATCTGAATCCATTACATCTTTTAGCCCTCTAGCATAGTGTGAGAGTTCCCCCGTGCACCACAATCTTCGCCAATATAAAACAGGACGAAGTTTAGCCAAATCCCTTATTGATTTCCTCCCTAGGTCAAACAATAATGGGCACATAGGGGTGCTTTTTGGGGCGCCGACAACCCTACGTAAGCAAGAGTTTTCAGCAGCTGTTATAGTACGTAGGTTCTGGAACCCCCATAATTCTGCACCATACAGAGTAGAGCTGAGGACTTTCAGGCTATAAATATCCATAAACGGACTAATTGGTTTGGAGAACGAGGTTTTAAAATTAACTGCGAGGATCCCAGCCTGTTGTTTATGCTTTAAAGTAGCTGTATTGATTTGCTTGGACCAGCTCATATCTGACTGAAGCGTGACCCCCAAGTAGGTGAAAGCATCTACTTTTTCAAGGGGTACGTTGTTCATAAATACCTTACCCCGAAAGAATTTATGCTCATTGAATGTCATAAATTTGGTCTTTTCTGTATTAACTATAAGACCCCGGGTTGTGCAAAAATCCTCAAACCTTCTAAGGGCCTTTTGTAAGCCACTAGGGGTCTTAGAAACTATCAATGTATCGTCCGCGAACATGAGGACAGGTATATGTTGTTTCGCCAATATAGGGGCATCGGTGGGGGTCTCCTGGAGGAAATCAACCACCCCATTCATGAAGAGTGAAAACAGAGTAGGCGCAAGCACACAACCCTGGCTCACTCCCCTTTCGACGGGAAATGAATCAGTGACCTCACCCCTTATCCCCCACCGAACCCGGGCATGGTTGTCCTCATGTAGGCGGACGACCAAGGACAGCAAATCAGCTGGCATCCCCATTTCACCCAAAACAGCCCACAGTTTACGTAGTGGTACCAGATCGAAGGCTGCTTTCAGATCAACAAATACCACATACAGAGCACCGTTCCCAAGTACAACCGTTTTCCAAAAAATATTGATAAAACGGAAGACCTGGTCAATAGTACTCGTAAGAGGACGAAAGCCTGCTTGCAATGGGGTAAGAATGTGTTCGTCATCCATCCATGCCTGAAGTTTTTGTAAGATCTGTCTACCCATGACCTTTTGCATGGAGTCTATAAGACTTATTGGTCTATAATTGGCTGCAGCGGATTTATCCCCCTTTTTAAAAACCGGTATTATCTCGGCCCCTTTCCAAGAGGCCGGAATTGGTGCCCCACAAGCAATAGCGTTAGCTAGATGTCTTATGTACAGGCGCCACGAGGATTTATAGTTTAGAAACACATCTCGAGGGATATTATCCATTCAGGAGCACGGTTCGGGGTAATGGTATCCAGAGCCCTATCCACTTCCTTTAGCGAAAACACCTCCCCAGAAAAGAAGGTTATATCAATAGGACCCATAGTTCGTTCGTCCTCCACAGAGGCGTACTGGGGTTTAAAGTATTCCACCCAGAGATGGTGGGCAGTGTTATTCTGTGGGGAATACGGAATCCCTCCCCTGTCCCATTTATACGTGACCCAAAATACTTTGGGATTTCGTAGCATGCATGCTTCTTTAAGCTCCATCCATCTTGCCTGGTCCCAGAGTTTTTTTGCAGCTTTAACAGCTTTTTTAAAGGAGTCCCATGCCAGTCTTACTTTTGCTATGTCTCCTTCCCCTATAGCTAGCCCCAGGTTTCTCCGCAGCTTGCGACAGTTATCAGTAAACCATCCATTAGTTTTCGTTTTCTTACCCTGGCGGTTTTTCACAGGCTTCTGAAAGAACAGTCTTAATTGTTCGAATAATACTGTATGCATCTGTTACATGGGTCATGGGAATCTGGTTTCTTTCACCTAGACCCCAAACTTCTAGTACCTTATCCACCTCATTTTTCATCGCAGTATGTGTTGCCTGGTAACTTGAAATGTTGGTCCATTTCAGATATCGTGTATCATTAGACAGCGCCAGGTCACTGGCATTTATCACTGGGGTGACCAGCTTAGCTTCCCCCAGCAAGCCAGCCGCTGTGACAATGAGTGGGTCATGGTCACTTTCCACTCTGGAGACGACGACCATGTCCCTCACACAATGCCACAGAGATAGGCCTACCAAGACATAATCAATGTGGCTCGCCCTACGACCATTGTTAAAGGTGTTAGCCCCATTCTTGTCAGAAAGTGTATGCCCATTCACGGCCCTCAGACGTTGCCCAATGCACAACCCTTTCAACTGTATTGCCGCCTCTGTCCATTTTTTGATTGGTTCCACCTCAAGTGTGGGTATACCCCATAATGTATCCTCTTCCACCGATAGATCTTGGTGCTTTAGTCCCAGGGGTTCAAAAGTTGTATTGAAATTCCCCACGACCATCGGGCTAGATTCCCTGGGTATATCGTCCAACAGCCTATCCAGGTCGGTTACAACCTGAGAACGTCGCCCACCGGCCAATCCTCTAGCATAGACATTGACAATATATAGGCTGGGACTTTGTTCTGGGGTAATTTTTATCCCTAGAATGTCCTTGCTATTTATGGGTATTTGGGAAATTTTACACCTAAGTGTCTGACGTACCCATATAACCAAACCCCCCATTGGTCGACCCTTCACTTGTCTAATTGCAGGGACCTGGAATGAGAGATACCCCACACGAAACAGGGGCTCTATTGCCCAAGATTCCTGAAAAAAATACAGGTCATGGGTCTCAATAAAATCTGACCAGTCAGTAAGTGCCAGTTTGGAACCCAGTCCTGCTATGTTCCAAGATAGCAGCTTTAAGGCTGTTGGACTGGAAATACATGGATCATTCGACATAGGACAACCAGGGTGAGTAGATGGAAGGGCCGGGGGCATGATGGCCTCCATCTGCAATGCTGAATCAGTTTCCCCGTTTTCCCCTTGGTGCATCCGGCTATTGACAGATAAAAGGTTGAATACAGTAATCCTATCTGGAGGATAATTAGGTACAGTTGGGTTTCTAGGGGCCGTAACTGATATCTTAAAGCCTAGAACAGGAGGAATAGCATCTTTGGGTGTACATACCAAATTATGATGCTCGGTCATATTTTGTTGTCAATCACACTCCTCTAGTCCAGACAAGGCCTCAAATCTGTTTCCTGTTGGGACTCCAAACTCCCCCCCAAGTCGCCCTGCCAATCCACTCCTATATACCCTAGTTTTCCAGGGGCCTAAAGGGGGGGCAGGGTAAAAATATGTTAGGGGAAGAGGCTTTATCCTGGAAGCCATGCCTTGGTGATGCCAGCCACAGATATATTCCCCTGTGCTGGCATCCCCAAAATTTATAACGATGCAATCACCCTCAATCATTTTCTGTCTTGACCCAACCCAGCCCACCCTTGTTGCAAAAAGGATTTTTGCCGAGGCTCCATGTGGTAGTGTTCGGTTCATGTTTAGCCAATGAGTACACTTATTTTTTAGATCAATGTAATTCTCCCGTTGTCCCGATTTCAATGGGGGCACCCCCGTCAGAATGCACACATAGGGGGTAGATGCGGGAGGGAGGTCCAAACATGGAAGGCTGCCTAAAGATGTATCATAGGGCACCCTACTACCCCTGTCATGGACAGGTGGTGTTGGGTTTAAGCTATCCAGCACTACACCCTCCGTACATGGATCCTGTACTCCAGTTTTAGCATGCATGGAGGTCTGGGGAGTAGGAGCACACACTGGCATGGTAGGGATACTTACGGATACCCTTCTCTGCGGGAACTGTACTATTGAATTTGGCCTTGATATATTTGTGGTAGGCCCCTCCATGCACTGTCCACTACTGGCACTGTCCGTAGGCCTCACATTGTCAGTAGTGTTAGTAGATTTACCTTCTACATCTTCTAACATTCCTAGTTTTTTTTCAATCAAAGTCAATCTTTTGTAAATAGGATTACAGATGCTGTTAATTAGCAGTTCAATTTTACCCCATACTGACTGTGGCAAATCAGACCGGATATCTATTCCTGGGAGCGTTACCTGGTCTGTCAAAGTCAGCATTGGGGATTTGGTCTCAACACTATTTTCTACAGGCACCATTATACCTCCAGGAGATCCAACTAAGGCATTTGGCTTCTGGATTTTTGCCTTCCTGCCCTTCTGGGCCTTACTCCCCCGTTTCCTCTTGGTTACTGGCAGTGGGTGCGCTAGTTTTACCCCACGTCTATAGCTAGTCCTAGCGTTGTTCCCCAAAGGAACGGGCGAAGTGCTACCATCTAAAGAATCTAAATGGCCCTCAGAAGGTGATACAGGTGTGGATATAGAATCCGACCCCCTATGGGATACAATAGGTGCGGAATGGACTAAAGCAGTGTGAGCACCCTGTTCAAAGACTATGCACTATGCAATGACTGGTTGACACTATAGGAGATACTGCCCCAGCTAAGAGACCCATTGAGGACCTCCTATTGACCACAATATCCATTGACAGTCTTTTTTCAGGGCGGTCAATTTCATGAGCTAAGATAGAAGAAGCACGTACAATGAATTGATCCAATGTACCCATAACGGAGCCTGTAGGGACCACCTTCCCTCCCTTTCCTACCTTGCCCAACTTAGTTGCCATTTCCTCCCTTTTTTCCTTACGAATCAGGAAGGAGCACCAAAAACCAAATACGTAGACTTTGGATGTCTCCGGATATTATAACCAGAATACAAAGGTGTAGAACATGCAGCACGGTGTCCAGTGGTAGCAACAGAAAAAGGGGAAGTCCCGAGTAACCAATATTAAACAGATTAACCAAGTTGAAAATTCCCCAGCAGCCCAGCAACCACGACAAGTCAGCAATACCTTAAGAGCACCAGCGGTCAGTCAGCGTTAGGGGGGTGGCCCAGCCCAGTCTGTTCCTGTCAGTGACGGGCAAGGACGGGCCCGCCCTTGGCCCGGGCTTCGCCCGGGCACGGCCTGCACTGCGGGTCTCCTTGCGGGCTTTAATCCCTCCCCGGCGCTGCCTGATGACGTAATTGGCAGGCGCCCGGGGCAGGGAGTGCTGGGAAATGAAGTTTTTAGCAGCCGTTTCCCTCACGGCAATACGAAGCGCAAGGGGTACTCTAGGCAGGATTCCACTGGCAAAAGCCGTTCCCCTCATGGCAGGACAAGCGACCTCAAGGATATGGCACCGGATGAAAAAAACAAACGTCCCACGCTGCGGGTCTCCTTGCGGGCTTTAATCCCTCGCCGGCGCTGCCTGATGACGTAATTGGCAGGCGCCCGGGGCAGGGAGTGCTGGGAAATGAAGTTTTTAGCAGCCGTTTCCCTCACGGCAATACGAAGCGCAAGGCGTACTCTAGGCAGGATTCCACTGACAAAAGCCGTTCCCCTCACGGCAGGACAAGCGACCTCAAGGATATGGCACCAGATGAAACAAACAAACGTCCCGCGCTGCGGGTCTCCTTGCGGGCTTTAATCCCTCCCCGGCGCTGCCTGATGACGTAATTGGCAGGCGCCCGGGGCAGGGAGTGCTGGGAAATGAAGTTTTTAGCAGCCGTTTCCCTCACGGCAATACAAAGCGCAAGGGGTACTCTAGGCAGGACTCCACTGGCAAAAGCCGTTCCCCTCACGGCAGGAGAAGCGACCTCAAGGATATGGCACCAGACGAAACAAACAAAACGTCCCGCGCTGCGGGTCTCCTTGCGGGCTTTAATCCCTCCCCGGCGCTGCCTGATGGCGTAATTGGCAGGCGCCCGGGGCAGGGAGTGCTGGGAAATGAAGTTTTTAGCAGCCGTTTCCCTCACGGCAATACGAAGCGCAAGGGGTACTCTAGGCAGGATTTCACTGGCAAAAGCCGTTCCCCTCACGGCAGGACAAGCGACCTCAAGGATATGGCACCAGACGAAACAAACAAACGTCCCGCGCTGCGGGTCTCCTTGCGGGCTTTAATCCCTCCCCGGCGCTGCCTGATGACGTAATTGGCAGGCGCTCGGGGCAGGGAGTGCTGAGAAATGAAGTTTTTAGCAGCCGTTTCCCTCACGGCAATACAAAGCGCAAGGGGTACTCTAGGCAGGATTATACTGGCAAAAGCCGTTCCCCTCACGGCAGGACAAGCGACCTCAAGGATATGGCACCAGATGAAACAAACAAACGTCCCACGCTGCGGGTCTCCTTGCGGGCTTTAATCCCTCCCCGGCGCTGCCTGATGACGTAATTGGCAGGCACCCGGGGCAGGAAGTGCTGGGAAATGAAGTTTTTAGCAGCCGTTTCCCTCACGGCAATACGAAGCGCAAGGGGTACTCTAGGCAGGATTCCACTGGCAAAAGCCGTTCCCCTCACGGTAGGACAAGCGACCTCAAGGATATGGCACCAGATGAAACAAACAAACGTCCCGCGCTGCGGGTCTCCTTGCGGGCTTTAATCCCTCCCCGGCGCTGCCTGATGACGTAATTGGCAGGCGCTCGGGGCAGGGAGTGCTGGGAAATGAAGTTTTTACCAGCCGTTTCCCTCACGGCAATACAAAGCACAAGGGATACTCTCGGCAGGATTCCACTGGCAAAAGCCGTTCCCCTCACGGCAGGACAAGCGACCTCAAGGATATGGCACCAGATGAAACAAACAAACGTCCCGCGCTGCGGGTCTCCTTGCGGGCTTTAATCCCTCCCCGGCGCTGCATGATGAAATGAAGTTTTTAGCAGCCGTTTCCCTCACGGCAATACGAAGCGCAAGGGGTACTCTAGGCAGAATTCCACTGGCAAAAGCCGTTCCCCTCACGGCAGGACAAGCGACCTCAAGGCTATGGCACCAGATGAAACAAACAAACGTCCCAAGTACACCACGGAACCCTGCCCGATCTGGCACTTACTCACCTTGATCGTGAGGCCTGCCCGCCGCAGCGCAATCAACACTTCCCAGAGGTGGCGCAAATGTTCTTCCCAACTGGCGCTGAACACTGCGATGTCATCCAGGTAGGCGGCACTGAACGAATCCAGTCCAGCCAACACCTGGATGACCAACCTCTGAAAGGTGGCAGGGGCATTCTTCATCCCAAAGGGCATAACCCGGAACTGGTAGTGCCCATCTGGTGTGGAGAATGCTGACCTCTCCTGTGCCCCATCAGTCAAGGCGATCTGCCAGTACCCAGATGTTAAGTCAAACGTGCTGAGGTACCACGCAGCCCCTAGCCGATCTATGAGCTCATCGGCTCTGGGGATGGGGTGGGCATCAGTCCTGGTGACTGCACTGAGCCCTCGGTAGTCCATACAGAACCGGAGTTCGGGTGTGGCACCCGGCGCAGCAGCCTTTGGGACCAAGACCACTGGGTTGGCCCAAGGACTGCTAGAGGACTCAATTTACCCCTAGCGCAAGCATCTTGGAGACCTCCTCCTTGATGCAAGCCCTTACCCTGTCAGTCACTCTGTAGGCCTTGTGCCTCACAGGCGTACTGTCCCCAGTGTCCACCTCATGGACGCACCAACAAGTGACACGAGGAACCAGGGAGAACAGATCAGAAAACTGTCCCAGCAACTGGTGACAGTCATTCTGTTGCTCAGGGGTCATGGTGGAAGAGAGGTTGACACCATCCACTGACCCATCTTGCTCTCTGGCTGACAGGAGGTCAGGAAGAGGCTCGGTCTCCTCCTCCATCCCAGCATCTGTTGCCAAGAGCATGCCCACTTGGGACCTCTCCAAGTGGGGCTTCAGGCAGTTGACATGCAGGACCCTCAAGGGGTTCCTGGGAGACCGCAAGTCCACCAAGTAGGTAACCGGACTCTTGCGCTCCACAACCTCAAAGGGGCTGGTCCACTTATCCTGGAGCGCACAGGGCTCCACTGGGGCCATGAACCACACCTTCTGTCCAGGCTGAAGCTCAACCAGAGTGGCATTCTGGTCGTACCACCGCTTCATCTCCTCCTGGCTGGCTTCCAGATTCGCCTCAGCGAGTTGTCTGAAACGCCTAGTCTGGTTCCTAAAGGCCAGCATGTAGCTATATACATCCTGGGGAGGTTTCCTGGGAGATTGCTCCCAGCCTTCTTTGACCAGACTTAGAGGTCCTCTTACAGGGTGTCCATAGAGAAGCTCAAAGGGACTGAGCCCTAGAGATTTCTGTGGCGCCTCACGGTAAGCAAAGAGTAGGCATGGTAAGAGGACATCCCACTTACGCCTCATAGGTTCCTCAAGACCCATTATGATGCCTTTGAGGGTTCGGTTGAATCTCTCAACCAACCCGTTTCCTTGGGGGTGTTAAGGAGTGGGGAACTTATAGGTTACACCACACTCCTGCCACAGGGACTTCATATACTTGGATATGAAGTTGGTTCCCCGGTCAGACACTACCTCACGAGGGAATCCTACTCTGGAGAAAATTCCCATCAGTGCTCGTCCCACCACGGGGGCCGTCACTGTCCTCAGAGGCATGGTTTCCGGGTACCGGGTGGCATGGTCCACCAAGACCAGGATGAACCTGTTGCCCATGGCCCCACAATGTCAATACCCACCCGTTCAAAGGGGGTGCTGACTACAGGGAAGGGCTGGAGAGGAGCCTTGTGCTTCCTCCCACTCTTACCACTTGCCTGGCAAGTCTGGCATGTCCTGCAGTGAGTGTCTGAACTGTGCGCATTTGGGGCCAATAAAAATGCGTGACAAGCCTTTCAAAGGTCTTGTCCTGCCCCAAATGTCCTGCCAATGGAACATCATGAGCCAGCCCCAGTAGGAAGGCTCTGAAGCGCTGGGGTACCACCAGCACACGGGCTGACCCAGGCTCAGCAACCTTAGGCTCTGTATACAGGAGATCATTCTCCCAGTAGATTCTCCCAGACTGATCACCTGCTGCCTGGTCTGCAGCCTTTTGCCGCAGACCCACAAGAGAAGGGCATTCTTTCTGCTCCTTGCAGAATTCCTCCCTGGAGGGCCCTCCTTCTCGCTGCCAATGGGTCAGCTCAGGCAGGTCCCCCAGTTCGGCTACCTGCTCCCCTGTAGGCTCCAGGGCATCCCCCTCAGGGTCTGCTCCCTCCTGGACCGTGGGAACTTCGGGGCCAGTTTCCCGCACCCCCTGCCTCTACTCTTGCCGGCAGGCACCTGGGCCTCCCTCTCAGGCTCCAGGTCCTCTTGAGCACCTTTACTCGCTGCCATTGACCGGGTGGTCACACACGCCCAGTCAGGCATACCCAACATTTCTAAATGAGCATTCCGCTCCACCTTTTTCCAAGGTGAGCTCTCCAAGTCATTGCCTAACAAACAGTCAACAGGCATGGCGGGCATCACAGCTACCTGAAGAGTACCAGAGACCCCCCCCCCCACTCAAAGGGAACCTGAGCCACCTTGCAGTGACTCTATGTTGTCAGCGGCAACAACTGGGTAGAATGCTCCAGGGACAACCTGATCTTGAGACACCAGGTGACACTTGACAGCTGTCACACTCCACTCTATGGCCATTGATGGTCACCCACTGCCTGTATTTTTTAGTGTTATCAGGCAGCTGGGTCCTAGGGACCACCTCACAGTCTCCTAATGAGACAAGGGACATCTCTGCGGGACCCCACCCACCTTGGGCACCCATCTCCTCACCCAGGGCTATACTAGCCATGTGCCGGGGGGCTGCACCAGTGGGTGCTGGTTTTCCAAACAGGCGACACTTGGTATCATTGGCAAAATGACCCAGTTCTCCACATGTGTAGCATCTCGGGGACCCTCTTTGAACAGGTGGACCTGTCGGGCCCCTGACGGTTTCTGGGGGGGGGGGGGGGCTGCGAACCTTTCCCTTGGTTCCCTTGGGGATTACTTTGGGGCCTCTTATGGAACTCCCTCTGTTTACCCTTGTCCCCCCACTCCTCTGCTGGGGACCCTGCCCACTCTTGGCTGAGTCTCCCACGTGACCCTTGTGGACCCTGGTACTGACCCAGCGGTCCGCCTCCTCAGAAAGCTTCCTAGGATTAGTCAGCCTACTATCAATCAGGTGCTGGCGTAGCTCAGGAAAACAGTTACTTGACAAGTGCTCCCATGCAATCAAATCAAGCAGTCCCTGAAAATCATTGACTTTGCTACCCTTCACCCAACCATCCAATGCTCTGCAGAAAAAAGTGACATATTCAACATAGGTATTGTTTGCTATCTTTGTGCAACACCTGAACCTCTGTCTGTACATCTTAGGGGTCAAACCATATCTAGACATCAATGCATCTTTCATGTGGAGATTGGAATTATAGACATCAGAAGGCAAGTCTAGCAGTGTACCCGCCCCTCACTAAGGAACCGTCCCCACAACCCCGCTCCCCAATCCTTCTTAGGGACCCGGTGGGAAGACATGGCTACCTCATAGGCCTTGAACCACTGCCCAATATCATAATTTTAAAAAAATTCCTTCACTACATCTTTAGGGATATATACTCTAGATTCCACAGGCATTGACGGTGTGCTGCAACCAGAGGGAGTACTCCCTAAGTTCTGGGCTTTCAACTCCAACTCCCTCAAAATCTGTTCATGTTCAAACTGTAGCTTCTTTTCTTCTAGGGCTAACTTTCTACTTTGCATTTCAAATTCTAACTGCCCACTTAACTTGAGCTTGGTCAGCTCCAATTCGTGCATCCTACACTCTTTTCTATCTGCCAACTCCTCTGGAGATAGACTTTTACTAGAAACACTGCTACCGGCAGGGTAAGGGGTTCTCCTTCCTCTTGGACCTACTGGCCCATCCAGCTGCTCCTCTGCATTATCATCATCAGTGGCATTCCTTGCTTCTACCCAGGCCCTCAGCGCCTTGTAGAACTCTGCCTTATTTTTACATCCAGTAGTGGAAACATTAAATGTTTGCAAAAGAATTTCAGCTGTTGTACTTTGTAGCTTTCCAGTTTCTCTTCTTCCCATTCCCATTCATTATCAACAGAGACTATGGATGCTGCTTTCTTCACCATGATTAAGCTTGGCAGTACTCAAAAATAGAAAGTCCCAAAAAGAAATCTACCAACAAGTATTGGTTGCGTTAGGGTCTGCACTCACTAAGTAGTGTTCACCAATCACTGTACATGAGTCACAAATGCAAGTCCAGAATCCTCACCGCTGACCACCAATGTGAGACTTGGGGGTCTCTAGTTGGCACAGGTATGCACTTGTGACAAATAGGGACCCTCTCCTCTAGTCAGCGTAGGGGGGTACACTCCTAAAATAACCCCTGCTCACCCCCTTGGTAGCTTGGCACGAGCAGACAGGCTTATCTCAGAGGCAGTGTGTAAAGCATTTGTGAACACATACAGTAACCAAGTGACAACACTACAAATGGACACCACACAGGCTTTATATAAAAAATAAGTATTCTTTATATAGATTTGCCACAAGACCATTAAACGACAAAAACACACAATACTGTTACTTTAGATGGTAGGATTTTGCTTAGTTCTCTTAAGTTCTTAAATGCAACACTTTAAGTCAATGTACCTTATTGATGCGACACGCAGGGCAACGAAAGTGTTGAAACGATGTTGATGCGATGAAGTTTTTGGTGCAAAGAAATAAAGACGTGAAGATCTTCCAGATGCGGCACGCTTCTCCGATGTTGCGAGAAAACTCGACTTGATGCTTCAGCTGCAGCGGCGTCACCCTTTACGCGATGCGACGACAGCGGCCTTGGCAGCGACACTCTTCTCTGACGTTTGCGAGACGCTTCCGCTCGATGCGATGTTGCAGCGGCGACACCCCTTTACACGATGCGACGACAGCAGCTCCGGCGGCGGCACGCTTCTCCGTGGATGCGAAGCGCTTTTCTTGATGCGGTGCAATGCGACAACTACCATGGCTGCGATGGCGACACGCTTCTTCCTCGATACGAGACTCTTCTCTTGATGCGGTGCAATGCGTCAGCTACGATGGCTGCGATGGCGACACGCTTCTTCGGCATTGCGGGACACTTCCTGGATGACGCAAGACTCTTCCGCTCGATGCAATGTTGCAGTGGCGACACACTTTACGAGATGCGACGACAACAGCTCCGACGGCGGCACGCTTCTCCTTCTTGAGTCGCGCTTCCAGCTCCTTGCGACACGCAGTCCCTCAGAAGGCCCAACAACAGCAGCAGGAACTTCCAAAGAACTCTGGGGAGCTGGGGAGTGAAGTCTGTTGTTCCTGAGACTTCAGCAGGAGGCAAGCTCTTTTCCAAGCCCTTGGAGATCCTTCACAAGTTGAGCAAAAGTACACACAAAGTTCCTTTCTCCTCTCTTTGGCAGTAAGGCAACCACTGCAGGCCAATCCCCCAGTTTCAGGGATAGTTTCCTCCTCAGCTTCTTCTGGTTCCTCCCTCAGCAGAGGTTCTTCTTGTTTTCCCAAAGTGATCTAAATTCTTGGGATCAGGGTCCCAATATTTATACCCAGAAATCCTTTGTCCTCTGAAGGCAGAGGGGCCTTTGCCCAGTCCAAACCAGTTCCTGAGCACTCTGTTCACCAGGCTTCTCCTTTCCTTTCACAGTGCAGGGCAGAAACATTAGACGCCCCACAGGAGGTGGAGCCAGCATTGTGGAAGGCAAGCACCACCCTGGAGCACTTTGTTGACAGGATTCCTTCTCTTCATTCACTGTGCAGGGCAGAGACATCAGCCGCTCCCCGGGAGGTGGAACCAGCATTGTGGAAGGCAGGCACAGCCCTATTCAGGTCCCAGGTGCAACTCCTCACACCCATCTAGATGCAGATCTCTCTATTCACCACTGGGGCACCTCGCCCTTTCTCCTGGAATTCCCCAGCCCTGTCACTCAAACTCCAGACAAAGGAATACACACAGCCTAGCAGAGGCAGGTTTGAATGGTTAGACAAGAAAATACCTCCTTTCTAAAAGTGGCATTTTCAAACACAGAATGTTAAAACCAACTTCACTAAAAGTTGTATTTTATCATCCTGAGTTCAGGCATACTAAATTCGAATTTCTACCATGTTCTCTGAGTCAGTTAGGATTATAAGATGTAATACCCAAACTGCCCATTCTGGCCTATGGAGAACAGGTAGCCTTGCAATAGTGAAAAACTAAAATGGCTGTAATTCACTATTAGAACATGCCACACACACCAGGGCATGTCCTACCTTATCCTTACAATGCACCCTGGCTTGGGCCTACCATAGGGGTGTCTGATAAGAAGAAAAGGGAAGGTTTAGGGACTGGCAAGTGGGTGCACTTGCCCAGTCAGCATAACAGTACCAGACTGCACGCAGGCTCTGCAATGGCAGACCTTAGACACACGTTTACAGGCTGCTTCTGTGGGTGGCACAACCAGTGCTGCAAGCCCACCAGCAGTATTTGGATTACAAGCCCTGGGCACTCCTGGTGCACTGTACTAGGGTCTGACAGGTAACCCAAACCAACCAATCATGGAATCACAAATTATACATCAATTTACAATAGGGAGCACTTGCACTGTGGTACTGGACAGCAGTGGCACAGTGCCCTGAGCACTTAACACCAGCAAAAACGTTTGAGGCAACAGCGAAAAATGGAAGAGAGACTCACGCCAATGTGCCAGGTCTAACATTGCCCCTTTGGCCAAACTCATAAGAACAATGTGATGTTTCTGTGGTGTCCTACGCCGATGACATCCAAATTGTGGTGTCAATATCTTAAAACCACGAGGAAGTTGGACAGAGGTTTAATTCCTGTATGACCCAAATAGAACAATGCAAATTGCTTAAAGCTTAATGCAGGAAAAATAGAGGTTCTTCAGTTTGGAAAAGATAAATCCTTTTGGTCGCCAAATTGATGGCCACAGGACATGGAACCATTACCTGCACCAGTATGGAAAGGAAGGAACTTAGGAATTGTCTTTGATGACAATCTTAATTTTGAATATCAAGTTAATACACTCACATCCTCTGTGTTTTTTACTCTGAAAATACTCCGAGAAATCTGCCTATGTTCCTTACGATCTTCAAAAAACATAAGTTTCCACTTTAGTTCTAGCCAAAATAGACTATGAAAATGCCCTGTTTATTGGCATTCGGAAAGAATCTTTGTAAAAACTTCAAATGCTTCAGCTTGACTCCTAACAGGAATCCCGAAACATTAGTCAGCGTCTCAGGCCTTGATGAAACTGCACTGGCTTCCAATAGGCAGACGTTTGGATTTCAAGGATCTTTGCATTACATTTAACCCCTTAAGTGCCCATGACGAGCTGGACTCGTCATGGGCCGCGGTGGCGCTGTGCCCATGACGAGTCCAGCTCGTCATAGACCCCGCCCGCTAATGCAACGGCCGGCACTGGGCGGGGAAAGGGGCGGGCACTGAAGGGGTTAAAGCATTTCACAATACGGGACCAAACTACTTTCATACAAAATGTGTCTGGTATACCCCAAACAGGAAGTTTAGATCATCAGATGCAAAGCTATTTACACTAGAATAAGACGCGTAACCTGGGGAGGTAGGAGTTTTGTTCTATGGGCTGCCAAGTTGTGGAATAACCTTTCGATTAATATAAGAAAATATTCAGATCTCTTGGCTTTTCGGAAATTAATGAAGACCTGGTTATTCAATCAATAGGAAACATTACCAATATCTTTTGTAGTCCCTTTCCTTCTGGGTGGCATGGCAGCAGCGCCAAAATGCCTCAGGGCATTTGAGCGCTATATAAAATCAAAATCGAATCAAATCATTGCTGTTCATCTCGTCTCTGATGTATAGTATGGTGTTCTAAGAAGAACTCCCTTGAATCCAATGTATCATCGATGGTGAAAATCAGGTGCATGTCATCGGCATAATTATATATTTTCACCTTCTTCTGCTGAAGAGTGTTTATCAGGGGGCGTTATTTTTAAAATAATTGTAAGCACCCTAGCTTGTGCTCTAAAGCTTGAGGCAAATTGTGCTGCCCAGGTCTTAAACTACTGAAATCTTTCTTTAATGTCAGAGAACTTGAATGTGTTGACGATGGACATACTCTGTGAGTCCAGACTTACTGAATAGTTCTCCAAGATTGCATGTTCACCCAATAATTCTGAGGCTTATTGCTTTGAAAGTGGGATTGCTACCAGTACCACCAGTACATTGAAAGACAACCTACACATGGCTGAGGGGAATCTGATCAAGGACAAGCAACTTGATTGGGTATTGGTGACTGCATCCACCTTGCTAATGTAGTATCTGCAGATTAAAGATCCCATGACAATCACTATCTCTTTGGAGATTATAAATCTCACTGACATGTTGAGCTTAACTTCTGAGGAAGTGCAAGATTGTTTCTTGGTGGGAATTGGGAGGTGACACGGTTGGGTCCAACTGTCCTTTAGTTATTGAGCAGCAAGATCTCCTAAAATTTATTGTTGAATTGCGATCGGTCAAAGAGGTTGCAGAAAGACCTGATTAGCTTTGATATCAGGAACAACCACAATGCCCTTCTATTATTATTAAGACTTTGTCAGGCTATGAGGAATTACAACATGAATAAGTAGTATTGTTTTAACGAACTAATATCTTTTGATATTGAGGTGTTGCTGTGAAATAACTGTTTGTTCAATGGAAATCAGGACATTGGCAGCATTTTGCAATAAGTTGCCTTTTATTAATATTGTATGGAATAATTATATTTCTATGACTTGCTAAATGGAAAACAAGAATATGTATGAATTAAGATGAATGTACATACTGCCTTCTAAGTAATTTTGAAATGAGTAAGTTTGGTGGAGTTAACACTGCAACCTTTTCACCTATATTCTTCCCTACATTACATACATAACACTTCTTAGGGACTGACCTTTTACTTAGATACGGCATTGCATTCAGAACGCGGGTTTTTGCCTTGTTCGAATCTCACACAAAGCAGCACACAAAGCGATTGGTTCTGCACATGCAGGAGTTATGGTGACGGTTTCTTTATTGAACCAACACTGTTGGTGGCCTGGGTTAACAAAGCAGACTAGAGACTATGTATTGAAATGCGACATCTGCCAGCAGATGAAAGGTTCCACCTTAACACGTCCAGGGCAGACACCGTTATCTGACAAACCGCTAGCGTGTGTTTACTTAGACCACTGCGGCCCCTTAAAAAAGAGATGGGGCTTACAGGTATATCATGGTTGCAGTGGATTCCTGCTCAAGATGCCTATGGGTGTGGTCCCAACACTCGGTTGATGCTCGAACTGTTATCATTGGGACACACGCAATTGGCACATTACATTCTGACCAAGGCCCTGTATTTAGCTCTCGGGCTTACAGGGAGGCCATGCAAAGATTTGGTATAGCATTGTGGTACTCCTCTCCGTACCATCCTGAGGGAAATTTGGTCGTGGAGAGGAAAAACCGAGACTTAAAGCAGTCTTTAACAGCTAGAGTATCAGGCATGGGTGAGAGCTGGGTAAAACATCTGTATGTAGTGCAGAGAGCTTTGAACAATATGCCAAGAAGTTCTCTTGTGGGGGGGTCACTCCATACGAGGTACTATTTGGGACAAGAATGTGGGTACCTGATCTTGATTGTGAAGGCGCAGTGGATGAAAAACGTTTTGACATCCATGATTGACACATGGGTGTTTTGCAGGATCTAAATGAATCCAGGACACAACAAAGTAATGTCCATCTGAAGCAGACCGCCACTGGGGAAGTCAAATCAGTCACGACAAGTCAGGGATCTGGTCAGAGAGAAAATAGCAGACAAGAAAGAATTTGGGCCATCCTACAGAAAGCCTGTACAGGTCCTAGCAGTGAAAGGAACAAGAACGGTACTTCTACCGCCTCTTGCCGGAAAAATGGAGAAAAGATTTCTCTCAGTCGACTTAATAAAACCACACTATCTGGCAGATACTGAGTAGCAGGCCACGTGGACTCCAAAGTAGCAGACACCCTCCTCTCGCTACAATTCAAGAAATTCAAACGGAAAGACTCATCACTTTCTAAGAGTCGCCTGTACGGAATGAAGGACTATGCAATAATGCTATGGAACTCGTTCCCCTTGAACCTGAAGTTCAAATCCATAATCAAAATGATCAGGAAATCTCAATTCGACCAAATACAGATGTCTACATCAACATGCCTCAACAAGAGCAAACTACAATTTCCACAAATCCTGATGCAATACCAAGAATTGATCGAACAGCTTCTGCCTACTTCATAAACTTTGATATGTTTTCTTTGGATCCAAGTGAACCTGAAACTATGCCAGCTCAAAAATCACACAAGCAGCAAGTTAAAGACTTTCTGAACTTTCTCAAAAAGACTTACCTGGTGTCACCTTGGGTAGAACTATGGGTAATCACCAAGATACTTTACTTTCTTTTCTGGTTAGGCTTGGTAATAGTTTTTAGCATGGCTGTTAATGGAAAATACCTTCGACAAAACTCTGCAGCCCAAGAGGTGAATTTTATTTTAAAACCACATCAATCATCGCATCGAGAACAAAGAGACTTGTCATCAGTGAACATTTCAGCAGTTCCGATACCAGATGGTATAGTTTGGGACAAGGTTGATTTTGTTATATTTGGCCCAACAGAAATTTTAAAAATTCCTCATTTTTTAAAAATATTGTTGAGTGATATCATTACCTCAAGTACATTTTCCCATGAGTGGGACTTTGAAACTGTAAATAACATGTCTGGTTTAGAAAAATCTGCTGCATTTTCTAATAGTGAAACATTGGAAAGCACATCAGATTTCGAAACAATGTATTGTTTTCGACATTATGGTCATCACTTTTTGCATAAATCTGCTAATCCTAGAAATGTGTTCACATACCACCAGTGGAAAGGCAGTTCAAAAACATATACACAAAAGTTTCCATATTTTTCAGGGTTTAATATGTCTGACCCAGCCTCATAGAAAAATATGATAACAAACTGAAAACAGATTTACTCAGCATCCTTCAGTTGTCTGAACAAGGTTACGACTTATGGAAAAACACCATAAACTTGAAATCAGTCTGGGGTACTAGAGAATGGCAAGTTCAGGGAACTGAAGCTTTGTTTAGAGCATGTCTTATCCCTTAACAGATCATGTTTTTTGAACGAGACAGTGCAACAGACGTCTTGACAAGAACAAAGACTTGAACACACCTCGGATGCCAACACCATCACTGACTGAGTGTAACGAAACATCACAAAAAGAGGTTACATTAGATGACATCATACAATGCAATAGATCAGACCCCGATTGGAAGAAATGGTTGATTTGGCCCACCAACACCAATAGTTTTCAGGTAAGATTCATGGGTAAAACTGAAGGGTTAGCTATCCATAGGCCAGATCTGCGTTATGTACAGAGAGAACATCCAGGGGTAGTGACATCCTACAGTGTTGGGAAGTTGTGCCTTGATAGGCTAAAAACCTCAACACTCACACAGGTTAAACAACACTTATCCTTACTAAAAACAGGATGTGGATCTTAGGGATTTTTTACTAGGTCCCAGGAAGCCACGTCAAAAACGTTTCATGTATGCTGTCTACAATGAAATATGGAAAGTATCGTCGCAGAGAGATTACGGAAAATAGACCATATAAATCTAGAAAAATCTCTAGCAGTGGTAGACAATGGGTTAACTACATTGACCTCTAGGATATATTCCTTAGGCAACATTGTGTATCTTCTGCGATAAACATACTAGAACACGATTTGGCCATATTACAACACGGGCAATCTCAATTACGTTCTATTATGTTATTAAGCTGGACGCTGCAATCTTTGCTTGCAAGCTATGTGCCTTGGCGTTTTATCAACAGCACATCTCTGTTCTCTGAATACAATTTAAGAGATAAACAGATAGAAATGCCACAAAGGGGTGCAAAATATACAATGCTGGGTATCAAAAAACTGGATCGATTACCATTTACAGTGGCAGAATCACCGTCCACAGAATGGCTAATCCATGGCCACATAACTCTACTGGTCACTTCTTTTCAGTTTCAGTATTGCCTTGAACAAAAACAGGCAGGCACATATGAAAAAATGGTTAAGGAATACATTAAGGAATCCTGGGAATTACCATACAGATTTCGATGCCGGAGTGGGGATCGAGAAGTGTTTCTAAGTGGTACAAACTGTGAGAATGCTTTAAGTGGATCACTCATATGCCAGGATATAATGCTGCACGGGGCTTGTAATGGTTCTGTAGCAAACTTGTCCTGTCATTTGAGGGGTACCCCAGCTGCAGTGATTACTCCAGCATTCAGGCTACTTTCAAATGGGAGTTACTTGATGTAGAACAGTCAAGGCTGTTGCGGAATTATCCCGGGCATAGCATATCTAGTAACCGTGAGCTCCAGGGTATGCAAGTATTGTTTCCACCGACGCATACAGTCAGGGAGGCACAGTTATGGCCTTCACTGAATGTTTCTTTAATACAGTTTGATACTCTAGGCAGAATGAAAGCCATGCTGCTACAGAAGTCTGTGCCCTTAACCTCCACAGAAAAAACTTTTGATCTTCAGATCACAGGGTCTTAAACTGCCCTTTCCATTTCATAGAAATGATAAATCGTATCTTTAACATGTCTGATACGACAGGCATAGTCCACCTATTTAAGACCATAGGTTCTGGACTTCTAACACCTTTCAGACGGTACTTGGAGTTATACCAAACTTCATACACTTCGTATTCCGAAGCACCTATGCGGACTTCCGCTAATCCTGTTTCTGATAGCAGGTATCCTGATTGTCTACTATCTGCTACGCAATGGATGTCCCAGTCACGAAGGAGATGGAAAAAGCACTCCTGGAGCGTAAATACCGTGACCGCATGGTACAACATCTAGGCATGCCTCACCTAAGAGAACTAAGTGCATCTTGGTTCTTGTCATTTCGACCAGTATGGATGGACTGCATCTTACCTGTCCTGCGATGCCTGTTTTGCGGAGAAGAATGCGTGCTAGACCTTTTTTTGACACTCCCATCATGTACGCAACCGGATGTGAATGCTCTACTGGACCCGATAACGGCCCATGTTCTGCAATGTCTGCAGCGTATTCCAATGTTGATGATGGCCTTTCTTGAGCCACCTCAGGTAGTAACTGCACCTGTTGGTACGGACACCAGCTCCTCCACTGGCACCCAGACTTTGGACGGCCCACAGGTTGCCCCAGCAACGGCTGGAACAGCGTGGAACATCATCTGTGCTCGATTGACGTACTCTGCGAGGTGTTACAGGGTCAGTCCACTGCGGAAGCAAGCAACGAAAATGTTGCGTCTACCAGCCAGGACACAGAAACAATTGACTCATTTGGCTCGTCGTGTGCTGGAAGAAATTCGCCCTTTTGTAAACAAACTCACATTGAGAACTGAAAAACAAAATTGACATTCCTTTCAGTTTTTGGGCATACATGGCTTTCTAATGCTTATAGTGGTTTGGACTATACTCACGGACACTTTTAGATCTATAGCATGCAAACATTTTCTTTAAAAATTTTCACGTTTTTTCAATTTATTTTTAGAAGTTTTAAACATTTTAGTAAAACAAATGTTTTATGAACTTTGAGCATACTTATATCTAGCTCAGCTAGTAGTACGTTAATAAGTTACATATGTCGTCCAGTCGGAAGAGGAGTGGGTGTTATATTCCATATGGGTACCCTATATAGGCGCAGGTAACACTGCAACCTTTTCACCTATATTCTTCCCTACATTACATACATAATGGTTCTTAGGGACTGACCTTTAACCTAGATATGACACTGCATTCAGAACGCGGGTTTTTCCCTAGTTTGAATCTCATACATAATGCATGAGGTTTCTTGGAAGCACAGCAGGACTACCATCTCTTGTATAATATCTCTGTATAACATTCAGGCCCGACGTCATCCTTTAGGCTGACACGGTAACACAGCAAGGTAGGACCCCTGGGGAGACCTATGGGTATATATACATCACATAGAAGGACAGAGGAGACCGTGACTTCCTGGCTGACACACTGACCAGAGACGCTGAGGTTCCTGCATGCAGACACTCCAGCTCACATTGGTCTAACATCCCGTGAGGGGTGACCAACTTGAGACAGAGGAGACCGTGACTTCCCAGCTGACACACTGACCAGAGACGCTGAGGTTCCTGCATGCAGACACTCCAGCTCGCAGTGGTCTAACATCCCTTGTGGGGTGTCCAACTCGAGACCAGGACGGGATCCCATATTCTCTCATTCTCAGGTAATGGGGTTGACCAGATCCTAGAGGGATTCTTGGCATAACACCTACATAGATGCTAGCCACATTTAGGTACATCTAGTTGGGGAGGCATCGTAGGAGTACGCACTTTTATCATGTATTGTATGTACTTGTATATATTCATGATTACTGCAAAATGGTAAAGCTGTATCATCCCTTTACTTTCATAGTACTGCTAATCATATATCTCTGCTACTGGCTGATGGTTGTTTCAGTTCATCTATTCTACACTAGAATAACAACTGTTCAATAAATCCTTATCGCCAAAACGCCCAGGATGTTTATTCTGTTTATCTCTGAGACAAACTAAGTGAGCACGAGTGACTGAGCGAAAGGTATTATATTGTTTCCATGATTCTGAGAGATCAGGGTTGTCATGTTCTGAGGTTGTCAAGAACTATTCTCTCCCTGATAAGAGGAGATTCTAGTGGTTCTGTGAGCTTGCTGATAAAGACAGGGTAACATACCTGGTGGGGGTGCACGGAATCAGTCTGCCACCAATCCCACAGTTTATGTTATCCGAACACACAGATCCTGTATAGGCTATATAGGAACTACACAACAGAGTGTCACGCACACACACGCACACACACACACAGTCTAAATGGGATCTGTAATGTGCTGTCCTTATTGAAGGGTGGCCAAGATGGGGATAGGAAGGATAAGTCACAGGCAATATTAATAGTCATATAGTTATTTTGTGGGGGCTTGTTTTGGATGGGAGCAGTAGAACACAATGCCTCTTGCTTTGGTTGTTAAAAAATAAACATAGATTTTTATGTTTCTTTCTGTAGGGAACCTGTGATATTTGTTTCCTCAGATGTTCCTCTTTGTTAGGGACATCTCAGATTTTCAGACTAATAATTGCCACATTATTGCTATGGATTCACTCACTCAGTCATCTACAGATACATAATCCACCCATTATCCTCCAGCCACCCGCTCAACCAAACAGTTACTTACTAACCTATTAATCCACTCACTTACCCATACACACAAATACACCATCAATAAACATCACTTTTAAAAACACATCAGATAGAACTTCCAGAGCTGCACACAATACAACCCAGGAGCCAATGGGAACTTCAGACATGCCAGAGGTGCCCCCTGCACTAGACACAATCTATCAGGGATGGCTTCATGAACTATATGCAATACCCCAGAGCTGGCCTAAAGAACTGACACAAGATAGGAGATTGACACAACCTCAAAATGTGGTCTGCACAGCTTGATATAATATGCCAGATGTGGCAGAAGCATTGCTAACAATGAAATATCATAAACTGGACACAGCACTTCAGATGGGACTTTAGGCTATTGACACAATTCTCCAGATGGAGCCTGCAGAAATGAACACAACACTAGATACATAATTGACAGAACACAACAGAAGTGACTCTAGAGCTTGACACAATGCACCAAAGGTGGGCTCCGAACACAACATATATGCCTTCAGAGCTTAACACAATAAACAAAATTGAAACATACAGCTCACCAAATATTGACTCTAAAACTCGATACAGCACTCTAGATGGGATCCCCAGATCTGAACTTAAAATGAAAAAGGCCTCCACAAAAGACACATTTCATGTGTGTGCTACAAATCTCAACACAATACTCCTTTTCAAGCTTTACCAGTTATTTGCACACTGTACAGTGGTAACCTAATCTCCCCCTTCTGCTGAGAATAACCCTCCCAAACTCCCAAGTTCCTGTTAGTCTCCCTGAGGCCTTATCATATTATTTTACAATTTCGAAGGCATGTGATTTGAGGGCTACGAAATGCGCTAGACAAGGGAGACCTACATTGCTGCTGCCTGGCTGTTACTAGGCACAGCCCTAGATTAGCTGCCAGCCACTGGTGTCCTAGGCAAACAAACTGATGTTACATCACAATACTCCATAGAAAGATTTAGGCCAAGGTGATCTTACTTTAATGTTTTTTTGGGGGAGGGCCTAGTGTCTAGACCAGTCTACTTTTTAGCAAAGGGAACCAGGTTTGAATACGGGCCACAGCTCAACATTCTTGATTCTAGGCAAATCTGCCTGTGCCTTAAATAATATATAATATAAAGCATTTCTTGTGTAAAGAAAGCACTGTAATACTTTTGGACCAGGATCATGCTATAAAAAAACTGCAAAAAATCCTACCTAACTTGATCCTCTTGACAACCTAGTTTCCTATATCACTTTATCTGTAATCTGACAGTAGCTGTTCTCTGTATTGTATGTAAATACGTTTATTATTGCTCGTTTAATTAAACTCATTGCAAGCATTAAAACAATATAGCCAGAGATACAATATCAGTTAAGATATATGGGTAAAGGTAGAACTGTTGATGCTTGGCTAGAATCTTTTGGAGTAAGGCAAACAAGCACTACTGATGCCCATGCTGCATGCTCCCTGTCATATGTGGTACCTTCAGGCAGTCATGGCTTTTTGGCTTTTGAGCCAACAGCACTGTTTGCTGCACTCATTGAGCTCTTACTTTTGCTGTTAAAGGAGAAACTACAAGCCTTGGAATGAAAATTGTTACGGCTCAAATGAGAAGACCAACATTTCACAAGACATAGGGCCTACATACAAATGTCATGTCTTTTCTTTGCAAGCCCAGCCTGAACTCCAAAAAAGGCTTTTAAATATTTTGTTACAGAAAAGGCAAAACATAACCCTTCTTCACTTTACCTTTTGTGCTTTCGCTCATTCTCTTTTTCCTAATGCTTAATTTTGTCTCCCTCTCAATCTTTTCCAATAAAAAACAATCTCTTGCATACCCAATAGGTCTCACTTTTGGGACCTATTAGCTTTGCCAAGGATTTTGACCATGCTATACAGCATGGCGAAAAACACACAAAGTAAAACAAAAAAAGGTGCAATAGCTTGTCGGTCGCGTCACTTTGTGGCGTGTGCCTACAAAATTATGCAAGTGCTTTTTCCATTTACTGATTTGGATCAGTAAATACAAATAAAAAGTAGTGCGATTTGTTTTATGTGTGGGTGGGGTAAAGCAACACAGAGGGCCGGATGGGGTGGAACGCGGAGGCTGGAGTGGGGTGAAGCAACACAGAGGGATGGGGTAAGAATGAGAAGCAACAGGTGAGAAAGGAGGAGGGTGCAAGTGGGGGAAGCAATAGGTGGGATGGGAGGAGAAGCACCAGGTGACAGATCAATGGGGAGTAGTGGGAAGAAGCACATGGGTAAGAAAGCAAGGTGGGAAGGACACAAGCATGAGCACAACATGGAGGCGGGTGGGGAGAAGCACATGGATGACAAACAGCAACGCAGATTGTAGGGGGAGAAAAGAAGACAATGGAGACACCCGGAAAACAAATGTTCTTATATAGAATCCTTAACCCAAAGGAAAACAAGCATTGGCATCGCCAATAGGTCTCGCCTTTAAGACCTTATAAGTGTTTAGCTAGAGCTATCGGTTTTTGTAATGTTTGTAATTTTTGCTATATTTTGATGGCATATTGCAGTAATGGCAATAGGGCTTATTAGTTTGAACTTAGCAATATAATATATATAGAGGAATTTACGTTAGAGATAGAGAATGCACGTTTGAATATGTTGTTAATATAGGGGTTAGAAAACAATTTGGGTGAAATAGAGATGGAGTTAGTATGAGATGAGAGTGATTGAATATAAATAATTATACCTAGAGGTAGCATAAAGAGTTATTGAGAAAGAGTAATAGGAGTGAGAGATTGTTTGAAATTGTGTATGTGTATGAGCTTGAGAGAGAGATAAAGGGATTAGGAAAGCCGGAATTATAGAGGTTTAGTAGATAGTGTGTGTTATATTAATTGTTATTTTAGGAAATAGTTAAAGAATTATAGTATTAGTGCTTTTGAGATGTTTAAGTAGAGCAAGAGATTCTGCAATTATGTAAATAATGGCTGTGATGTAATGTTTTCGAGAAGATGTGTTTTTCTTTTGTAATTCAAACTTGTGTATTCATTTTGGCAAAAGTAGGTTTCTCCTTAAATTTCCAATGTAATGCTATTGTTATTTTAACTATGATAACCAGCCAAATATACCTTACTTATATAGGTGAAGACACTAATGAAATGACCTTAGTTTAGACAACATGAGTGCTGTACTACAGAATTAAAATTAAGTTCTAGAACAGATAGTGTTTATTATTTGAGAAGTTTGTTTTTTGTAGTTGAATTCACATTTTGTTGACTTAGTATCATTAAACGTTTAGAATATTTTATTTTTATTTTTACTGGAATAACTGACAACTTTAGTTTTTCTTTACATTATTGCATCATGTATGTTTCTTTACATTTTTATTAGTATAATGTTGCTTTAGTAGTAAAAAATAGTATGTACAATATACATTTATAGGCCTTTTTAATTATATTTACACTGTGGCAATGTCTCTTAGTATTTCAGTAATAATGGCATACCAAAATCTTACATGTTCTCTGTAAATATGGCATATTTGCATTGGATAAATCTTTGACTTCTGTATCAATTCAAAATCAGTCAATTAGAAGCTCATTGTTAATATCCATTGATTGATAGGTTTCTGTATTTTCCACTTGGGTTGTTATGGTACTGATTTCGTGCTCTGTTTTTCCTATTCCATATATTTCAATTCTTATTTTTTCTGGTGGTGGTTCTGTTGCACTTGAATAATATTTGGAATACATTTTAGTTTCAGGTTTTTTTTGTAAAGTATTTTTTTTACTTACTTGAAGTTGACTGTGTCTTGCTGTATTCAATTATTTTCTCTGTTAAACTCATGGACTGTTACATGTGTTATCCTTATATATTCACCAATTTTGATCTGAAAGTTGGTTGCTTCTCTCCATATGGTGATTTTGACGTAGTCCGTTGAGTCCATTATTGTTTTTGATTTTAGTTTTGTTTCCTGTCCGCCGATGTCATTCTCCTGAAAAAAGGAAAGTGGAAAAGTTATTATTTTTGTTGTTGTTATAAGATAGAGAATTATCGAGAGGTAGATTTGGCTATAGAAAAAGAAAGAATAGATAGAGTCATAGTGAGAGAAATAGGGAGAAAGAGAGATAGATAGAGAAATTGTGAGAGAGAGAAAGAGAAGTGGGATAGAGAGATAGGTAGAGATATATGGTGAAGAATTGAGAGGATTAGCGAAGAGAGAGTTAATGTTTAGAGAGAAAAGGGAGAGAGAGAGATAGAGAGATGGGATGGAAGTCAATTTCCTTTTGAATTTACTGGCAAAACAACAAAGACGACGCGTTTTGGTGGAAATCTCCACCTTGCTCATATATATAGAAATAGAGAGAGAGAGGTGGGATAGAAGGATAGGTAGAGCTATATGGTGAGATAATTGAGAGTTAGTTAAGAGAGAGAGTTAATGTTTAGAGAGAAAAGAGATATATATATATATATATATAGAGAGAGAGAGAGAGAGAGAGAGAGATAAAGAAATATATAGAGCAAAAGAAAAAGGTTAGAGCGCTTGCATTTATTTATTAATGTTAAGTTTTTTTGCGTTTGTTAACTATTAAATTTTTATGAGAAGTTAGTTGATGATAAGTGGGGAATTATTAAAGGCATAGAATGTGAGGGCAAATTAAATTAAAAATATAATGTGTGTTTAAAATGTAAATGCCAGGATATATGTTTATATTTTTGAATATGTTTTGTGTATATGAGAAGAGTAATTTCATTTTTTTGATATATTATATTGTCTGTTTTGTAAAACATAAAGATAATACAGAGATAATGGTAAGCGTAAGTAAAAAGAGAAACAGAAAGTACATATATATATATATATTCACTTAAAAAACTATAGGTTTCACACATGTTATAGTTAGCTGGACATTTCACTCGTGAAAAACCATTTAAATTCCCCCGTTATAGTTAGTGCAGGCAACTATAACTCACGCGACCGCAATCCTCTGCTGATGACGTCAGATATTACATCACTGTATTTAGACACTTCTTTACCCATGTCTTCTTCCATTAATTTTTACCTATACATATATTACAAATATTTTGTTTTTCAGAAAGACACATATGTCATCAGTGATGTAATATCTGACGTCATCAGCAGAGGATTGCGGTCGCGTGAGTTATAGTTGCCTGCACTAACTATAAAGGGGGAATTTCAATGGTTTTTCACGAGTGAAATGTCCAGCTAACTATAACATGTGTGAAACCTATGGTTTTTTAAGTGAATTTGCAAGGTTTTTTAAATGCTAATTCCTAACTATAACGTGAGTGAAACCTATGGTTTTTTCAGTGAATTTGTACGTTTTTTTAAATGCTAAGTTATGTATTTTTTTTATTTTTTGTTAGGGTTTTTCACCGTGCGCGTACCGTACGCGCACGGTGCGCTTCGTGCACCGTGCCTGCGCTGTGGGCGCTCGGTGCGCTTCGTGCACCACGCGCCCACATTACGCTATTCGCGGAGTTTTTCCGTTTCTACCGTACGCGCACGCTACGCGTACTCCGCGATTTTTCGCAAAAAAATTTAAGGCCATTTTGGCCCTTGGGGGTCCTTCTGGCACCCCCTGACAAAGGCTAGGGGGTCAGGAACTGTCCACCCTGCCCCCTTTTCACGTTCTCCCAGCCGCGGTGCGTCCATTGGGGCGTAGCCCCACCAGCCAGCCCTGCTTGGACCCGCGGCTGAGAACAGCAGACTTTCAATCATGTTTAGTGCAATACATCTCATTTACTCAGGAACCTAGCAAAACACACCTATCAAACACAATTTACAAAAGTCCTTTGGGTTCCCGGTGATAACGTTAGCATGGCTCTCGCATGCTTGTGGATATAAGTACAGTGTGTGAGAAGCTCTGAAAAATCGTCGTGAATGCGCAGCAAGAGCTTGGACCTGCGGCTGAGAACAACTGACAATTATGTCAGTCAGCATGACGTCAGACCACCCGTGGGCGGACCGGCGTCATGTTGACTGACATGCAGTCAGACCGTCACCAGGGGCATGGAGCAGCACAATGCACAAGTGCGCATGAGTGGGGACGGAGGACGAATTTTCGCACCGTGCCCAGTCATGCGCACTTGTGTTTGCAGTTCTGGCGCATGCCCATTAGGAGAGCGAGGGTTGAGCAAAGGCTCAAACCTCGGTCTCCTAATGGGCAGGCGGGCGGAGTGTAAAACGTGCCCCCAGCCAATCCTGGTGCTGCCAGCAGCGCCAGGATTGGCTGAGAGGGTTTTGCACGCCCACTTGCAAGCAGTCAGTGATGTGTGCGTGGCTGTTCCCGAGTGTAGGCGCCATTGCGCCAACGGACCCGTCACCCGAGGCAGCGGACCGACCTGCTCAGGTAGGATTTTTTAATTTTATTTCAAAACCCCCCCCCACCTCCGCGATACCCCCCCCCCCCGCGACACCCCACGAGCCGCAACTGTTAGGTTTCCATTTCAAGCACTCACCTTAATGCTGCTTACATTCCCTCCGCTCTACGCTGTAATCTCCGGATTTGTTTTTAAAGAAGTAAATTGTCTTTCAAAACTAGCGTGCGTGCTCCATAGATAGCAATATTATTCCATGTATGTTAAAGACGAGTCGGTAAAAACACTGTACGGGGAATGCTGTAGATGAAAACGTTCCCCGCGCTTCCCATACGCATGCAACTTTCTGCATTCCTGGAATGGTAAAGAGGTTGGAAGATGTTGGCCTGCAGCAGCTCCAAGAGTTAACACTACGGCCCACATTTGCATAGTTTTGCATGAGCGCCCACAGGGCTTTAAAGCATATAGTCGACGACAGCGCCCGTTTGCACTGCTTTTCTTCAAAGAACGCCTACGCAAAACCTTAGTACATTTGGGCCCAGGAGAGAGAGTGTAGTCTTACGGGTGTGTACTGTTTATTTTTTTATATTCATTCTTTATAGGAAGCCGCTACCGAGTAGTAGGATGAGATTAGAGTTCGAGGCAAGGGTGTCCAAAGTGGTTTCAGGAGGGACGTTTCAGCGTGATTTTTCAGAATAACCCATGAACATGTTGATCAAGTCCACTGAGGTTCGTTGTATGCAGATGCGTGTTAAGTTGGGCAGCCCTGATGCAGAGCAGCGGTTACAAGCATCATTTTCATGGAGAGCAGCGAGTGAGCTGGATAGGCCTCCGAGTGGTGGGGCAGCCGTGCCTGGGACGCACTGAGTGCTGAGAAATACCCTTGTCCATGACAGTTCAAAGTTCGCGTGCATGTGATCTACTGTGCGTGAAGTTGGAGACGGCTCATTTGGGTGTAAAGGTGATGCGCTGAGATAGTGAGAGCAGTGGAGGCCACCTCGGTCACTCAACATATCTCAAATGTTCAGGTACCTGGGGTGTCTTATCTAGGGACTGCCCACACTCTTAAGCAACGGTTTACAATGGGAATGGTTGCTTGGTTCATGGACATCTTAAGGGATTTGGCGGCCTTGTGTCAAACGTATTTTACTCTTAGAGCTGAGATTTCCATGAGTCTGAATTCAGCACCTGAGCATAATAGGACAGAATGTATGAAGCTCTGTGGTAATACTGAATAAGCACCTACCTATGTTATGCCATCTATTAATGTAATAACTGCACTTTCACAATTGCTTTATTAACCTTCCTGCTTTCTCAAATTTGCTTGAAAATGCACGATTTTTCTTCTTTTTTTTCAAAATAATCCCCCCAAACCCCCCTTTTGGGGTTCGGGCTCGCTCGATGCACTCGCTCGCTACGGTGCTGTATGCTAATTCGTTTGCGCCCCACCACTTTAAAATCTCACCCACCGCCCCTGCGTTCTCCACCTTTGTTTTTCACCCCCTCAGACTGCGAAAGACAAAATGGTGGCCGACACTTCCTGGTTTCGACCGATTCGAATGTTTACTAAGATCTAACAACCAATCAGAATCGCGCTCGCGCACGGCAGCGTGCGCGTACGCTAAGTTTTACTGTACGCGCACAGTGCACGCTTATAGATATATATATGCTTTTAAATGCTATTTTCTCAGGAAATACTGAACAGATTTACACCAGACCTGCAAAAGGCACATCCCTGACCTGAGGACTACCTCTCTGCCAAATTTCAAATAATTCTGTTCAGCCGTTCGGGCTGTAGCTTGGACTAAAGGTCCTATGGAAAAATGCATGGGGAAAACGCGTTTTGGGACCCCCTCTTTTTCTCAGCCCCCGCTTGACGAATCCCCCCGAGACTTTCAGGGAAGGAGCGGAGCGGAGCGCCCCACCTATTTTGAAAATTTCGCGAGGATTCGTCAATCGGCGCCAAAGTTATTCCAAATAGAATGTTGCGGATTTCCTATGGAAACACAATCCTAACTATAACTATCTACTGGCGACCGCCAGTAGATAATATATATATAGAGAGAGAGAGAGAGAGAGAGAGAGAGAGAGTTAGATAGTGATACAGAGAGGTTGAAAGGGAGAGGAGGTTATAGAGTTAGATATAGATATATGGATAGATAACTGAGAGGGAGAGTGAATAGAGAGATAAAAGGCTAAGAAAGAAAATAGAAAGATTGAGAGCAAATGAGAGAGGTAGAGAGTTTGTGGCATATAAATTAATTATAAGGAATAAGGTAGTGTGGTTTAATAATTTTTTTATTTAGTTTCAATATTAAGAGGGGATAGTATTAAAAATATTTTTTACTAGTGTAGCTTTTTTTAATTAAATGCATATTGTTTTTAATTTTTGTTGTTTGTTTTGTGTGTTTAGTGTTTGATGTTAGAAATAAATCTGTGAGCAGGTTAAATGGAGTTACTATGAGAGGAGATTGCTTAATTCTAAAGAGTTTTATGTTGAGGTAGTATAAAGTGTGATAGAGTAAGAGAAAGAAGATACTGAAAATGATGCAGAAATTGAGTGTGTGTATGTGTATGAGAAAGAGAGATAGAGGAAGTGAGAGAGATTCAGTGAAAGTGAGGAGATGATTAGATTTTATTTGTTAGAAAGTAAGTGTGTTTAGGAGAGTGTGAAAGATGTATAGTATTAATGTCTTGGGATTTGTTTTATATAGATCAGGGGTTAAGAAAGAAATATCAGTGAAAGCTAGTTTTTGTTAGTATGACATTTTAGCAATAGAATGTAAATATTTGTATTTAGAGGAATGATAAAGTGTGAAATAGAAAGTGAAATAAGAGAGCGCGAATGAGGTAGAAAATGTGTGTGTATATTGTGAGTGAGATAGATGATGTGAGAGAGAGTAGTATAAAAAATAGAGGTTGGGAGTAGATAGTGTATGTTAGAATGAAAGTTATGTAAAGTGAGAGTGAAAGAATTATAGTATTAGTGCCTGGGAGATGAGAATATTCTGAAAGAGCTTCAGCAAATATGTGATTAGTGTTTGTGATGGAAAGTTTTCCTCTTATGTTTTTTTTTATTTTAATGCTAAATTATCTTTTCCTACTTTAAAGTGATTTCTTTAGTATTTGCACCAGAGGGTTCTCCAGTAATTTCCACTTGAAAACAAAATGTCTGTGAACTATGCTGACCAGCCAATTTTACCTTAGTTTTATAGGTGAATGGAGTTCATTCTAGTTTTTATGAGTGCTGCTTATTGATTACCTCTGCACTTGTTCTGCAGTCATCGGTGTTTTAAGTTTCGCTTCTCTGACAGCATGTATTTGCATTGCTAGTGGTGCTGGTGGCTGTAAAATATTTTCTGTTTCGTTTACCATCAATTCTGTAATGGACTTTGCAGGAATTTTTGGTATTTGTGTTTGTTTTGTTAACATGTTTTGTTAACATTATTGTATTGTTTTGATAATAAAGTACCAAAATAGTAATATATTGTTTTCCTTTGTTTGGGTGTAGAAATCTTCATGGTAACAAGTTGCCTTTATTGTTCCTGTTGCATCTGCTAATGCCAGAAGGTATTGTACTTTGTTCTCATGTTTGGCAGTTTTGTAGTACGTCTTTGTTGATCATTTAACAACATAGATTCTGATAGGCTTTTGATAAGGTTGGCTGTCTTCTGTTGGTTTAATAATATCTTGAATAGTAAGCATCTGAAATGAGAGAAAATTTAAATTTTTTTAATTGATACCCATAATGCTTTGTGATCACTTTAATAGGATTCTAATGTTTCATAGTCTTGTAATAGTTCATTTTTGTATAAGTGATCTAATAATGTTTGGTAGTTTGCTGTGTAAGTATTTATAATCTGGCTGCATTACAATTGCATGTGCATAAAGTTTATAAGTAGTGCAATTTTTTGCTATGTTGTTTTTAAATCTATGCTAAAACCTCCCATAATGATATATTTATAATTTGGATACAAGAGGGTTATGTTTGTTATTGTTTGTAATAGTATTTGTATTGTTATATGTGGTGGTTTAT
This sequence comes from Triturus cristatus, assembly GCF_964204655.1. Lineage (NCBI taxonomy): Eukaryota > Metazoa > Chordata > Amphibia > Caudata > Salamandridae > Triturus > Triturus cristatus. The sequence goes on along the minus strand of NC_140579.1, from coordinate 1,064,511,285 downwards.
ACAATATTAGAATTAGGTAGTTGTTATTACAAATATCTAGGGTAAAATGTATAATGCAAATCCCTTGTGTTTCAGAATTAGATAGTAGGAAAAGCTCCTTTTTGTAGTGAAGTGCAATTTCATGGTTTGTTTGTTGGTCTTAGTATTTATCAAATATTATATTATGATATTGTTCCATAAAGAAGTCATCAAGTGTTGTTTTTCTAGTAGTGATTATTTAAGGTTAAGCAAATAATGTCTGCTGTCATGATGTTTTTATCGGATCTCATTGATTTGAAATGCTTTTGAAGTGAACGTATATTTTGTGTGATATTTAAATGTGTGCTGTATGTGCCAATTTGTGGTACTGATATTTGTAATGGCATATTTGTTCTTAATCTTAGCATTTCTTTCTTCACTTTTGGATGTATAATAATTTGGGTTCATCAAAGTTTTGAATGTATGTGTTTGATATTGATGTTGCTCTGCTTAAAGCTACATAATGCAAGTGATGTATTGTACTGCTGTTAAAATGTATATAAAGTGGTTCAATAGTTTCACATTGTGTTCTGTATATAGTCTGTGCAGTTGCTTGCTGTAATGGAATTTGTTTGTGTATAATTGTTATTAAAATAAAATTGTGAATTGGAATTGTCTTGATATAGGACGTATGGGTGTCCAATTTGCTGGAATATTTGAGCGATACAAGTGTTTGTTTTTTCCTCTTGTAATTTTTCCAACTGTTTGATTATCAAATGCAATCCAAACTACAAATGGTGTATTATCAATACTTTCAACTAATTCAACTACACCTGAAGCTTCATTAATAAATCCATAATCAACATCATTACAAGTTAAATCATAGCGTAGTTTTAAAGAAATGTGTAATGTGTGTGCAAGTCCCATAGTTTTTGTTGGATCTTTTGATAATTGTTTCAATATTGTTTATTTTACTATTTCTTTAAGATTAGAACTGACTGTATCCTATGCAATTGTCATGAAAACTGGATATTGTTGCATATGTTCTAATAAAACTTTATTGTTAATGTTATTTACTTAGTTGTTAGTTTACATTAAAAATTGGATATTTTTGCTAAAACTATTATCTCGTTGTTTTTTGCACTGTTTTATGTGTGAAAAATCTGTGTGTGTATGTTTTCCTTTCCATAATCTGTTTAGTAATTCTACAAATGGAAAGTCATTTTGCTGTTGCATTATTTTTGTTAGGTAAAATAGTTTTAAATGTGTTACCCATAAGTTAGTACATCTAGGTCGATATGAATGTTTATCATTTTCAAATATGCATGTGTCAAAAACTGGCTTTAATTGATAAAAGTCTCCTAAAGCTAAAATTGAGATGCCTCCCAGTGGTTGATTGGATGTTTTTATTTCCTGTAATCTGTTATGTATACAATTGAACATATTTGTTACAACCATAGAAATCTCATCAATTATTAGTACTTTAACATGCATTAGTTGACTTTGCAGAGCAGTTCTTTGTTCATGAGTTGGCGCTTTATAACAAAGTTTCTGCCAGTGGCGGTCCAATTGCCATCCTAATCAGCCCCTGTATTTTATGTCTTTTGCAGTAATACATTTTCCATTGGTAAAATGTTTTCTTAGTGATATGTTTATTTTACCTTGTATTTGTTTTATGTGCAACTTTTTTAGCTTACAGAAACATTTTTGCCACTCTTCTGTCACAGGTCCCTAATTCCCATTGACATATTGTACTGTAATGTACAAAGTTTCTATCTTCGGAATCTTTGTCTTCGTATAAACCTCTGGGTGTGTTATGTTCAGCAGGTGCTAAACTTAAGATTTTAACACTGTCAATGGCGATAGTTTCATTTGTTATTACGGTATCTAAATTTCCTGCTCTATGTTGTCTGAAGTATCTGATGAATCATTTGTTTCTGATGTTTCACTGCAATAGTTAATTTGTTGCGGTATATACTTCTAATCAGCATTAACAGTGACTCCGTATTCTTTGAACATGAAACTATTTATTTCTGACCATAGTGCTGCTCATTTGACTTTATTTGTGCTAACATTTTCAAAATGTGTATTTGATTTATAAGCGAACTTTCTTTTCAACTTTATAGGAATTGTCATGTCATCATTAATTTGCCTTGGTAAAATTGTAACTGTTGTCATAAAAACTGCAGGTATAATGACAACTGAACCTGAAAATGATTTCTGAAAGCCATGTGGCAATGTTCTAATTTGTAGGAAGGGAATTCTTGGCAAAACGAATCTTTCTTTTAAATAATGTAAATGTAATTGCGTTGGGATATTTGGTAACTTCATTCCATTAGTAAAATACAAGTGTGGTATTTTATCATTGCTAATGTGTGTATAGCAAGTGTCCCTTATATAGTTTGTTACATTTTGGCTTATGTTACATTGTTTAAATCTTGGAAGTGTGTTAATAGTGTGGGTATTTCTTAATGATTGTTTATGCCATAATTGATTGCAAATAGTACAAATGTACTCAGGGCCAAAAAACATTTCTTTATGAAAGTTGCTAATTTTATCATTTGTTCTTTGTATGTTTATCGTATGTGTGAATTATTGTTGATTACATTGTGTATGTTGTGTTGTACACATTTTTTGTTGGGTCTTAGTTGTTCAGATAAGGAAATATTGCATGTTCTTTTTTGTGATTTTGATGATATGTTCGAATATAAATTATTAATTTGGTTGGTATGTTCATTTGTTTGTGCTTACATATTATTTTTGATGGTAGGATTAAACTGTTAATGTTATTTTCACCCGTATTTTAATCTATTATTTTTTCAATTTCTGTAGTAGGGATAGCTGTATTGCTAAATATATTTATACATTTTTATGTTTTATGTATCTATAAGCTTTTTATTGCTTTGACTTCTGAACTTTCATTGCCTTTTCGGTGTGCATCTTGGGGTGATTGTTCAATTGTACTTGTATCTATTGGAGTTATTGCAAAACCAACATAGTTTTCATTTGGAGATTTTTATATTGTTTGCAAGTTGTGTAAAATATATTGTAGTAGTCATTCAAATGTCATTATTATTTGAAAAGTAATACATGTACCATTAGGGTGAGGCGTTCCTTGTTATTTTGACTATGGGAATCAAATACAAAGTATGTATGAATATTTGTGAAAATTGAAATCACATATGTATTCATCCAAAGTAATATGCCTGAATGGAGATTTACAGTTACATTTAATGCAGTTTTAATATCTAGACATAAAGGATCATTACAACGTAGTACGTTACCATAATAAGCTTTTCCCTCAGTAATTGAATATATGTTGCTACTGTGTTGTATATATTTAGGTAATTCATCTGGATGCATAAGTATGTCTTTATTAATGGAGTGCATTTCTGTACATAAAGCATCTCCTAGCTCCATAATATAATGTAAATCATTTAAATTCCACATATTAACAGGTTTATAGAAGTTATGTATTATTGAAAAAATACTATTTGGTTGGTGTTGTTTGCCTCTTGAATTGCTATAACATTTTTCATGGCCTTGATGATAATTAGCTTTTAGAATTTTATTCATAGTAAATGTATGTGTATGTATGGATTAGGTAGTATAGAGTGTTTTTGTTAGTAATTTGTGTCAGTTGACAGAGATGTGTATTTTTAGGGAATGTGCCAATGTTTTTTTTTGCGAAATTTATCTGAACATTGTTTCTCACCTTTTGAATTGTTTTAGTTTTTGTAAAAAAAGTGATCTCTATGGAAATAAAAGAAAGCGATATTGAGGTGTTAATTTTTGATAATATGTAATAAGGTAATAAATATTGTTTTAACCATTTTTATAAGTTTAGATTGCTATAATGTTTGTTAGGGTGAACTATAGAAATCACTAAGTTAATTTGTGCACTATTCACCATATTATAGTAAGATTAAACTAAACAATGGAAGCAGGAAACAAATACTAAAAGTGTGTTATTTATTTTAGCCAGTATTTGTAACACTGTAAAGTGTAGAAGGGTTGGTATAATATGAGTTCTACGGGAAGCTTGCTTTATATTGCTTTTTTTTAGTTTGCAGTAACCATCATGGCCGCACGGACGTAGTTTCGTTCGGCTCCGCTCCAAGCCCCGGGGATATAGAGGATGCCCCCGCGCAGAATGTGGCCCGGTCCGCGGTTTCGGAAGAAGTAAAGCAAGGGGCACCGAATGGATGCTCTGACTGCACCGAGCGCCCATCATATGCTAGTTTCACTGCCAGAGTGACAACTCGTCCGTGAGACGAGGAGCGACTATCAAGATAGTGGTGGCCCCTGCCTGGTGACTGCAGACGGCTGGAGGCGGCTCTCCTTTGGTGGCTAAACTCACCGGGAGTGCGCTGCCCAGACGATGGTTTGGCCCTCCACTGCCCGGGACCTGAGGGCATCCAGTGAGCACAGGAGGTGCGGCAGCGGCGACGGATCAACAAGTCGAGACCCTGCTGTGCGGTGCAGGATGCCGCCATTGTAGGCGCCCACTCGACTGTCTCTCCTTCGCTGCTGATGGGTGAGGCGCTGTGACTGGTGACGGCGGGTCTGTGTCCCGCACGCTACGGGCCTGGTGACTCCACCCGTGGCTCTGGGAGTGAAGCGCACAGACCCTGACGATCGGTGGGCAGCTTTGGCCTGAGGAGAGTGAAGAGTCATCTCAGCTATCCAGGCACTGGACTACTGTATGCTGTCTGCTGTCAAGGCTTAGATTACAGCAACGGTGAGGCCTAAGTACCAGGTGTGGGTGATACCTACTATGTGAATCCTGACTACACTGGGGGTTGTTGTTTTTCCGGAACCCTTCAGGTCTTTTCTTATTTCTCATGATTAATTAGTTTTACTAGTGAACAGCCTGACTTCCAAATGGCCACCAAAAAGACGCCCAATGCCTTAATCCACTATTTCTGACCTGCCTGACCTTAAGATGGCGACTATCCACGGACTCCTCTTCAGATTCACTCCCGCCAAGAGGGCTGATGGCAGGAACGAGGGGTTGCCCCACAGTTCCGCAGACTTTGGAACTGTCCCCTCCATTCTAAAACTGCTTTACCACGCAATACACCATTATCCCTAAAGGTACCACCATGGTGTGTGCCCTTTACCAAAGCACTCCTTTCTCCCCGTGTTGGGGAGGGATCCAGCATTTATTCCCTGGAGTCTCAGAGAGCCCCCTGAGAGAGTCCACAGCGTCAAGGGAGCCACACACAGTGGTGGTGTAATATGAGTTCTACGGGAAGCTTGCTTTATATTGCTTTTTTTTAGTTTGCAGTAACCATCATGGCCGCGCGGACGTAGTTTCGTTCGGCTCCGCTCCAAGCCCCGGGGATATAGAGGATGCCCCGCGCAGAATGTGGCCCAGTCCGCGGTTTCGGAAGAAGTAAAGCAAGGGGCACCGAATGGATGCTCTGACTGCACCGAGCGCCCATCATATGCTAGTTTCACGGCCAGAGTGATAACTCGTCCGCGAGACGAGGAGCGACTATCAAGATAGTGGTGGCCCCTGCCTGGTGACTGCAGGCGGCTGGAGGCGGCTCTCCTTTGGTGGCTAAACTCACCGGGAGTGCGCTGCCCAGACGATGGTTCGGCCCTCCACTGCCCGGGACCTGAGGGCATCCAGTGAGCACAGGAGGTGCGGCAGCGGCGACGGATCAACAAGTCGAGACCCTGCTGTGCGGTGCAGGATGCCGCCATTGTAGGCGCCCACTCGACTGTCTCTCCTTCGCTGCTGATGGGTGAGGCGCTGTGACTGGTGACGGCGGGTCTGTGTCCCGCACGCTACAGGCCTGGTGACTCCACCCGTGGCTCTGGGAGTGAAGCGCACAGACCCTGACGATCGGTGGGCAGCTTTGGCCTGAGGAGAGTGAAGAGTCATCTCAGCTATCCAGGCACTGGACTACTGTATGCTGTCTGCTGTCAAGGCTTAGATTACAGCAACGGTGAGGCCTAAGTACCAGGTGGGGGCGGTACCTACTATGTGAATCCTGACTACACTGGGGGTTGTTGTTTTTCCGGAACCCTTCAGGTCTTTTCTTATTTCTCATGATTACTTAGTTTTACTAGTGAACAGCCTGACTTCCAAATGGCCACCAAAAAGACGCCCAATGCCTTAATCCACTATTTCTGACCTGCCTGACCTTAAGATGGCGACTATCCACGGACTCCTCTTCAGATTCACTCCCGCCAAGAGGGCTGATGGCAGGAATGAGGGGTTGCCCCACAGTTCCGCAGACTTTGGAACTGTCCCCTCCATTCTAAAACTGCTTTACCACGCAATACACCATTATCCCTAAAGTTACCACCATGGTGTGTGCCCTTTACCAAAGCCCTCCTTTCTCCCCTTGGGGAAGGATCCAGTATTTATGCCCTGGAGTCTCAGAGACCCCTCTGAGAGAATCTACAGCATAAAGGGAGCCACACACAGCGGAGGTGTGGGAATGACACTATTTCCACTGGGATCACAGCACTCAGGACGTTGGACACTGTTTTTTCCTTGTCTCCCGGTTGTGTTCCCTTCACCCCCCACCTCTTTCCCTCTTTCATTCTTTGTCTACCTTCCCTGCTCCTATCCTCTCTCCCCTGAATCTCTCCCCTTGCCTGCTTTTTCCCTTATGTATATGTTTTTAACACATGTAACTACGTAACTATGTAACTGGTAACTATGCTATGAAACAATGCTCGTCCTCATGTAAAGCGCTCTGATACCTCCGGGTCTAGTCAGAGCTATATAAAACTTTTCAAATAAATATGCAGCTTTTGGTCAGTGGGCTAATATGTTTTTGTAAAGAAATACATTTCTGTAACACAATCTTGTCAGGTAAGCAAGGTTATAAGTGCAAAGAGGGGAGTGTGATGTTGTAGGGAGTAGAGAGAAGAGAAAGGAGTTTCCTGCAGGGAATATAGATGTGGTGCTCAGGTGCTGCGTCTTAAAGAGATATGAAGTAGAAGGGGACAGTTAGAGGTGAGATTTAGAGAGCTGAAGAACTCCTCGAATTGCCGCTAACAAGTAGCAGCGGAGGGACTTGGAACAAAAGGCAGGGAGAGTTGAGAAAGTACCGAAGGCAGGGGAGAGACTGATGAGTAAGGCATGATAAATTAAAGAGAGAGGGACAAAGTGCTAAACAAAGTAAGGAGGGGTGACCATGGGAGGGCGAATTGTGGAGGAAAGGTGGACAGCAGTTGAAGAGAGGCATGTAGGCAGTGGATGGAGGTTAGAGATAATGAGCAAGCCTTTCGTTCTGAAGGCAGTTGCAGATATAAAGATTGCATTGGTTGCATGCTTGTTGTTGTGCAATATACATCTATATATGTACTATTATACTATTAGGTTTGTACGTTTTTAAGCGAATATTTAAAAGTAAAAAGTGTATCTAAATAGCCCTTTTGTGAAAAGTGGAGAAACCATGCTATTTTGTGTGAAAAGCTGGAAGGGTTGGGACAATGTCAATGGCACAGGAAGTTGTGTTTTATGTGTAGTTTATTGCCACACCCATACAAGCCTTTTATTAATTTTATGAGTATTTCAAAATAATAAAAAAAATGAAACACAAATACGTTGCCCTGTACTGACAGCGTTCCAGCTCTTCCAGCTTTTGATAGACCGAAAGGTAGTTTTTACTCCTTTTGATAAAACAACCTCTGAAGAAGTTTAAACATGTAAAATGTAATGTCTTTTTTTTAATAGGGAAGAGATATGATGTTACTACTGTTGAAAGGCCAGAAGGGGTGAGAGAGTACCTTTAGTCCTCACTGACGTGTAATGCACTGCTATAGGCTCTGTATTCTTTTTACAAGAAAGAAAGAAATTAAGACACAAACTGTAAAGCCTTTACTGACGGACTTAAAAAGGATTATTTTAAATTCTATTTTTTGTAAACATAACCCATTGGCTCTGCAATTTTTATACATTTGCCAAGTTTTTTTTATAAAGCCTCCAAAACACAATTGGACAAGCGAAATGTAAGGAGTTAGCACCATACCCCATATTTAGGGCTTCTGGTTTTATGGTATTTATTTTTTTGCCATTTCCGTCTGTATTTATCCATATTTATATTTTGCTAATTTTATCAGTATTTATCCATATTTATTTTGGGTTTTGTGGAAAAAGTAAGCTGAAATTAGTATATTTCTACATTTATTTAACCGATAAATATGCGCTCATGCTTGAATGTCTGCCATGTTTCCGTGCTGTGAACACCCGCAAAAGATATATCAGTGCACTTATATCAATATATACAAATTTCATTATCAACCTTGTGCATATCTACTGCTGTTAAAGCCTCTTTACTAAAATTTCTTTTTTTTATCTATCAATACACACGTTTTTATTCACATTTAAAAATAAATACAGTCAAGAAAATGAATGTTTTCAGACAGTATTTATCTGTAAAAATCAGTACAAAAGGCAAACAGGGAGCCTTACACATATTACACTACGTTCAAAAAAATGGAGCCAGGAAATAGAAGTACTACGAGTGAAGTATTTATTTTGACCAGTATTTGTAAGTATGAAAAATTTCGAAGGGTTGGGCTAATGTGAACTGCACAAGAAATTTTGCTTCACATGCAGCTTAATATCAGTGGTCCAGAATTTTTTTTAAATAAACACATTTTTGTAATATGATCAAGTTATTTAAACATGGTAACACGTACATAGATGGGAGGGTGAGGTTGCAGGAAGTAGTGAGAAGAGAGATGAGGTTAGTGCAGGAAATACAGATGTGGGGGGGCTCCTGCAGGGAGTAGAGAAACGAGAGAGGAGGCTTTTGGAGGGAATACAGATGGTGGGGGCTGCTGCAGGGAGTAGAGAAAAGAGAGAGGAGGCTTGTGGGGGGAAACAGATGGTGGAGAGCTCCTGCAGGGAGTAGAGAAAAGAGAGATGACCGAATACAGATGGTTTGGAGGCTCCTGCAGGGAGTAGAGAAAAGAGAGAGGAGGCTTGTGGAGGGAATACAGATGGTGGGGGCCCCTGCAGGGAGTAAAGAAAAGGGAGAAGAGGGCAGTGCAGGGAATATAGATATGGAGGGCTACAGCAGGGATTAAAGAGAAGAAAGAGCAGGCTTGTGGAAGTAATAGCGATGGTGGGGGGCTCCTGCAAGGAGTAGAGAAAAGAGAGAGGAGAGTAGTGAAGGGAATACAGATGTTGGGGACTGCTGTAGAGAGTAGAGAAAAGAGAGAGGAGGCTTGTGGAGGGAACACAGATGGTGGGGGGCTCCTGCAGGGAGTAAAGAAAAGGGAGAGGATGGAATACAGAATGTTTGGGAGCTCCTGCAGGGAGTAGAGAAAAGAGAGAGGAGACTTGTGGAGAGAATACAGTTGGTGGGGGGCTCCTGCAGGGAATAAAGAAATGGGTGAAGCGGGCAGTGAAGGGAATACAGATATGGGAGGCACCTGCAGGGTTTCAAGAGAAGAGAGAGGAGGCTTGTAGAAGGAATACCAATGGTGGGGGGCTCCTGCAGGGAGTTGAGAAAAGAGAGAGAAGAGTAGTGAAGGGAATACAGATGGTGGTGGGCTGCTGCAGGGAGAATAGAGAAGAGAGAGGAGGCTTGTGCAGGAAATATAGATGGTGGGGGTCTCCTGAAAGGAGTATGGAGAAGAGAGTGGAGATCCTGCAGGGAGTAGAGAGAACAGATAGGAGCTTTTTATAGGGAGTATAGTCGGAGAGGGCTGCTTTAGGGAGTAGATGGTCAAGAGATGAGGCTTCTGCAGGGATCATATAGAGGAGAGGGAATAGGCGGGTGGGGGTGAATTTTTAAGTAGTAGTAGAGAGCAGTGTGGGGCTCCTGCAGAGTGGACACTGCAGCAGGGAGGTGGGTGAAGAGCTGGGCGCCTTTAAGTAGGCGGAGGAGGGCATGTGTTTCTATGAGATTTGGTTGAGTAGGGGAGAAGGGCGGGGCTCGTTAGCTTCCAGGTGCTGCTGAATAGAGACAGCTGAGCAGCGGTGACAGAGGTGAGATTTAATGCAGTAGAATAAATCTTTTCGAAGGGCCAACAACAAGTAGGAGAGGATGGACTAGGAACATATACAAAAAAAATAACAAAAATAATGTAGTATTTACTGACAGCGCCCCAACCTGTATTAATTAAAAAAAATATTTCATCGTTCCTAATTGTATTGATGTTTAAACTTTTTTGATGTACTTAACAAAGTTGCAATTTTGTTAATAATATGGTGGTCACACTATTCCACTGGGATCAATATGGAAGAAGTGTTTGTGAGAGCGGTTGTTCCTATATGTAAATAAAGCACAAGGTTTTAAGACATAGAAAATTAAATGGAAATCGACCAAAGAATTAATAGTAATATTTAAATAAATGCAGTGACAAGATTTACATAGATGTGTTGTGAATATGGAGGTAGTGAAAACATATGCAATTGAGGGTTTAAAACAGTGTGGTTTAGGTGTAAGCAATATTAAGTGCCGAAACATTTGTTGAAGTGCACGCATTTGTTCATTAATGTGGCATTAGGATACCAATAGGTATTGGTAGAGGGAGAGAAAACAAATGCCCCTATTTGTGTGTGATGGTTGGCTTTTTTGGTAGAGCTTAGAAAGTGCTAAGCAGGTTTGTATTTAATACGGTATGTTTAAGGAGTCCAGAAATATAGCATCATTGTTATGTGGTTGTTACCAAATAAATTTATCTGTAGGTGCCTAAAATAAATTTGAAGAATAAAGAACTACTTTTAGTATTTTAATCTTTGTATTAATACTATATAAATTCAGAGAAGAGAGAGGAGGCTTGTGAAAGGAATATAAATGGTGGGGGGACTCCTGGAGGGAGTAGAGGGAAGAGAGAGGAGGCTAGTGGAGGGAATACAGATGGTGGGGGGCTGCTGCAAGGAGTATAGAGAAGAAAGAGGTGGACTGTACAGAGACTAGAGATGGTAGGGGTTTCCTGCAAGAAGTATAGAGAAGAGAGAGGTGATCCTGCAGGGAGTAGAGAGAACACATAGGAGCTTTTTGTAGGGAGTGTAGACGGGGGAGGGCTGCTTTAGGGAGTAGATGGTAGAGAGATGAGGCTTCTGTGTGGATTATATAGATGAGAGAGTGGGGTGAGGTGTGAATTTGCCAGGAGTAGAAAGCAGGGTGGGCGGGGGCTGCAGAGTGGACACTGGAGCTGGTGCACTGGGTGAAGAGCTAGGCGCCTTTAAGTAGTTTGAGGAGGGGATCTGTTCCCGTGAGATTTGGTTGTGTAGGGGAGCTGGGCGGTGCTCAGGTCCCCCAGGTGCTGCTGATTAGAGACAACTGAAGCAGCTGTGACACATAGAGGTGAGATTTAGAGAGTTGAAGAAGTCCTTGAAGGGTCACCAACAATATAAAATAACAAGCATTTACAATGCAATGGTCTCGGCAATATTATAGGTAGAGCTATTGGTATTGCTCATTATTTTTTTTATCATTTTTGTATCCCTAAATAAATGGCATTGTCATTTCTATTGGCATTAGCTTTTTTTTGCATATGTGATACCTATTGCATTAGCAGAGAGAGAGTGAGGTAGTGAGATAGAGAGAGAGAGTGAGGTATTGAAATAGAGAGTGAGGTAGTGAGAGAGAGTGAGTTAGATAGAGAGTGAGGTAGTGTAATGTGGGGCATACCCTTACTTTTCACAGTGTAAGCAGGAACAGTGCCTCAAGTCTCACATTGTACGGGTGAACACAACCTCGCAGGATGCCATAGACAACCCAAGGCCTGAAGTTCTGATCTCACACCGTGTAACGTCACCCAGACAGAGCAGATACCTCCACCGGTGCAACCAGCAGCACCCCCGCGTTACAAAGCATAATCAGGGAACAGAGCCGTGACCCCACCCACAAGCCGAAACTAAAGAATTAAAAACACACACACACCATGAAAAGAACACCCAACCTGAAAAGGAGGGGCAGATTCCCACACTTCCAAACAGTTCTCTAACGCCGTTTTAGTCTAGGAGCAGCCTGCAACTATAGAAGTTCAATGGAGGTTTTTTGGTCGACCTTGCAAAGATGAACGTCCGTGACGCCCCTATCAGGACTGACACCTATAACCGGCACGTTACAGAAATAAACCAGCAGCTAGCACTCAACCCGCTGAGTTATCTAATCATTTAAAGTGATACAGCGCCATTGTGCGCGAAGCCCGGTCTCCAAGGAAGTTCACAGTACTGTGCTCACCTTACCTTCCTCCAGAGCGTTGCCCAGCTGTAGGTTCCCGTTGCAATCTTCGTCGATCGCCCCCTGCGCTGCGTGCTCCAGCACTCCATGGCCCCCTTACACTCCGGCCCACCCCTTGTTCAGCTCGGAGTCAATGAGGGACGTGCACGTCCAACAGGACGGAAACGAAGGCGGTGCCACGGGGGCAAGTGGCAGATGCACCGGCGGACAGCAACATACCCCCACAGAATGGCACACGGTAGCATAAGGTGAGAAAAACAAGAGGCACAGACCGTCTGCCAACCACTCTTACCGCTACCGACCCACTGAAACTACTTTTGCACGTATCGGACCACCACCAGGAACTCTAACCTTCGCAGCACGACTGCCCCACCCACACTAGCAGGACACTACCAGTACAACTATCCCCACCACAAACATACACCCGACTAAACTCCGTGCTAGCGCACTAAACACCGCTGCCTCACAGACACCCAGCTCCTGACTCTTGTCTGCCTCAGCTCTGGTTATCTGCACCTGGGAGGGCAGGTCCAACTCCAGGAAAAGGGTGGAGACAGCAACACGTGCATCGCTGGTGAGGAAATAGAAACATGAATGGGGAGGCTAGGAGCAACAGAGAACGGCGAAATGATGACACATAATTGTGCTAGACAGAATGGGGGCGCTTCTAGGGGAGACGCGTGCAGCTGTGATTTTCCAGGTCCCCCTTCCCCGCCCCCTGTCTCCAATAATGGTACGTTCCTGCCAGTTTAGCGGAGGTATTTCTGCTGAATTTATTGCAAATCAGAACGTAGGTGTCTGTGTATTCATTTTATTAGGTGATTTCTGTTGGAAAAGGCATGCCGGCCATCATAATTTATGTTAAAAGTTTAGGTGGTACATTAATAGGAACACACATTACCCAAGGTCCGGGGCATTCTATGTCGAAAGAGCATCGCTTGTACAGTAATGGATTTTTATTTGATAAATGAATGCATCCTGGGTGTTGTAGTCTTGGCTTGCTTCAAATGCACATATTAGTTAACACATTTGGAGGAGAGCCCGTGACTGCCACCGCCTTTCTCCGAGGCGAAGCAGAAATGCCTCGGAGAAACGCAGCGGCGGTTTCAGATTCGGGGGCGTGTTTCTTTTTCTCTCCTCTTGCCATTGGCTGGAGGAGAGAAAAACACGCCTAAAAAGGGCGTGGCTAAAAAGTAGAAAGAAGAGCATGGAACACGCCCCCGAATCTGGAAAAGACGGAGGCTATTTGGAGGGACGGCTCTCTCCTCCAATGGCTGGCCTCCATTTAGGAAGCCAGCCAATGGAGGAGAGGCAAAAAGAGAGGCAGGCTAAAGAGCCACTCTAGGAAACATAAAATCTCCGACTTCCGGTTCTGCCTTCGGCAGACCGGATAGTCCTCGACCTAAAAAGGAGGGACTCAGAACAAAAGGGAGGGAGGGGTGAGAGAGTACCAAAGGCAGGGGAGAGACCGAGGAGTGAGGCGTGGTAAATAAAAGAGACTGGGACAAAGTGCTGAATAAAGCATCAATGTGTGACTGCTGCAGATCAGAGCATATAAATTCTCCCTACTTCCACGGACAGAGTAATTCCATAGTCACACGCACATATACTCATCATACGCTAGGGCCCATCACACTAACATTCATTCTATTACTCTATCCACACTGAATATACGGGAGAAATCCTAAACAATCTGCATCTAAACTGAGGTCAATGCGACCTAATTGATCAGTCTTGAGTCATGATTTAAACCATAAGAACACATTTGGAAACCCAATAAATGACAAAGAAATAATCACCCGACACTGTGATTCAAACAAAAAGGTTATTTTTATCTAATTAGATCAAATGAAAGTCAATCAATAGCAAAATCATTATTCTCATAGTTACCTATTCTAGCTAAATGTCGTTATTTGGGTCAGGACAGGTCTCTCAGTAAAGTCTCCCGAGTCGCCGTCCTCTCAATCAGCGTCGATCCTCTCGAGCATAAGTTCAGGAAGAAGTGGCCTTAGACCCTTTCTAGTCTAACAATATTTATAGGAAAACTAACACATTTAAAGTTACAAACAAGCTCCAAGCGTCCGTTGAGCAGAGCGAGCAGGAAAGGATGCTGACTTGCAACATTTAGGAAAAACCTCCGCTCTCGAATATCTCAAAAATAAAAACACGGAAGAAGGAAGCACAACTAAAAAATGTAACATCCATGAATGCTCTTCCTCGGAATCGTGAAGCCACCGCAAGTTTATCAAAGTTCATTGTGGCTTTTATTCTCTCCCAAGGATAACTGGTGACAACTGGTGTCAAGCCCAGAGCTGCTGTCCTCACGGAAACTTTTAATACAGACAGAGGCCGTGGTCAGGTGGTTTCAACCATATTCAGCGAGGCCTCTCTTCGTATTTCATCTACTCAAATGCAGGCTGTAAATATTGGCCATCTTTGACTAGGCCAGAATGGACAATCTTAATCAAAAGAAACACAAAACAACGTTAATACATCGTTGTGATTATACAGTGTTAATTCCCACTAATACCCTTATGTGTATGTAATTATCTAGCCAACTGCAACATAAAGAAGCATTAAAAGCGTATTATTTCAAAGCGCAAACACATAACAAATAGCACTTTAGCCACACATATTTAATTAATTTGCTCACCAACTTAGTTCACTTATTAATAAAGCAACACAAATGCATCCCCACGTGTAATTCTTCATTAGTAAAGTTGATTAGTCAGAAACTTCAACTTAATTAATATCTAGTAATTTATTATTAGTCATTTTAATTATGACATACAAAATTATAAGCTATTGTTCGGGTTTTGACAGAAAACCCTGCTCCAGCAATCCCCCCTTTGGTGATATATTATCACCACAAAAACCAACCCAAAAACAAAATGTAGCCCCATTTCTTAGGAGAAATTCAAATGTCTTTTTCTTTTTCTTTTTTGAACAACATTACACACCAGTCTCTCTTTCATCATCTCTTTTCGACTCTATGTAAATACTCTCCCTAAATTCTTCTAATTCTATTTCTTGTGGGTCTCTCTTTGACCTCTTTTGTGTCTTTTTAGTATTTTCTCTTATCATTTTCTTTTTCCCTCCCCTGTTTTTACAACACAAACACCCTAATCTAAGTATCAATAAAGCAACAATCACGCATGTCAAAGGAAACAATATCTTACCAATTATGGTACTACCTATTTTAGCTATAAAGTTCTTAACAGCAATCATCTTATTAGCCATTTTAGTCCAGATACTTTCAGCTTCCAGTGGTACTAATTCTTCATGCAAATCAGTAATATTTTTGATATAGACCTTTAGATCTCTGCTTTCGTCAGGAATGTAAGTGCAACAATGTTGAACCTTCAGCATTCCACAGACTCCACCCTCTTTGGCCAATAGAATATCAAGGGCAAGTCGATTTTGCATAGACATGGCGCGTAAGGCAACCATCTCCGTATTTACCAAAAGAAACCCTCCAGCGGTGCTTGTCGATAAGCGATCCACCACTGTTGACAGTTTCCGAATTCCATATGCATTTAATGAAATTCCCACTGCTGGAATTAAAGCTCCAAAAATATCTCCTACAATTTCTGACCAAGTTTCTCTCTTAAAGCGTGTTAGTAGATTAATCTGTTCTACATCCTCTATCTTATCTATATGGAAAATCTTTGGAAAGACCAGGCCAACATAACATGTGCCATACCAATGGTCAGGCAACCTGTAATAAGCCTTATTCCCACAAATATAATACACTCCCGGGAAAACTGGATCTTCTCCTCCCTTGAATCCCCATCCTGTTGCAATAAAGTATGTATCATGGCACTCACTAGTCCCAACGAAATAATTATCATATTGGGATTTCCTCCTGGTAATGCATAGTTTACCCTTCTGTGGTGCATCTAAAGCCAAAGTTGGACTGGCCCCTCTCTTCAATTCCTTTCCCATCTCAATGTCCCTCACTGTCTCACTCATTTTATATTCCCCTGCCTTTTCATGCATGCTCACTCTCCTTTTCTCTACCATGTCTAGGAAAGCCTTTTCTTCTTCTTTCAAACTGCAAGTTAAATTGTTTCTAAAAATATAATCTAATGTTAATTCTTCTGTTTCAATAAAAATCTCACCAAAAATGTTAGCTTCTTTTGCTGGATTCAGTTTTTTATTCATAGGCAATTGCCCAAAAATGTTATCTTTATTAGACATCTCATAATCTATTTTCCCTAACAAATAAAAAACACTACTTAACACACTACATGAAATCCCATATGTAGCTGGAAGATGGTGATAAGTAACTCCCTCTGAAACGGATGCAGGCAATTGCATACAGACGTAGCAATCCCTTACTTCCATCGTCTTTACGTATTCGTACAACAATTTTGAAAAAACATTACTAGAAAAATCATTAATTGACCTATCTTTATGTATGTAAATGTTACTAACTCTAGTTGGAACTACTTTCTGTGAACTCCTCTCTATGTTAGTCACATTCTCAGTATGTATTCCAAAAGTGTCTATTGTAACTCTAAAAGTAACCAATAAAGCAAGTACACTCCATAGTAGCATTAATAATCCTGTACAGCAGCAGCATATTCTACACCATCTTTTCAAGAAGGTACATCTACTTTGATTATTTTCTGTGTTAGCCATCTTATTACTCTGGCAGTGTCTTTTGACTTAGCCTCTACTACTCCACTACTGAATTTCTAGAACTCTAGATTATTTCAAACAGCTAATTTTAGATTTTCTTCTTTTTTCACTCTTCTCCAAGTGACTCCTTCAGTTCACTCAATTTGGATTTTCATCACTTTTCACTTCTTCTTCAGCAACATCAAACTGTATCAGATCTTCAATATCCTGAGCATCTGACTCTTCTCCAATGTCAGTCAAAATAACTTTCAGGATTCCAACAGTTTTCTCCTCCTCAACCACTTCTCGTAAGGTCCCCTCTGGATTTCCTTGACTTTCTGCCTCTTCTTCTTCAGACAGTGCCACATACGTCCATTCCGGTGACCTATACTTCTGGTTAGGCTTTCTGATTCTCTTGATTTCCTCCGGTTCTTTTGATTCCTTTTGTTTTTCACCCTTTGCTTGATTATGACTAGACACCTCGTTCACCTGTTCAGCTTTCGATGAATTCGCTCGTGTCAGTCTGTACCTCAGCCTCTTTATCTTGTTAGGCCAAAGATCTCCTTTTACACTCCTTTTTGGTCTCACTTCTTTATTATTTCTTTCTCCAATCCAAGTTCTCTTTCTCAGAACTCGACCCTCTGGTTTCTCATTCTCACTCTCATCCGATTCTGTCTCATTTGCCTCTGGTTCATCAACAATTTTCTCTTTTTCCACAGACTTCTTCTCCACCGATTGAGATTTCCCTACTACTGTCCCTCCTCGGGTCTCCGACACGCAATCTTCTTGCTGTCTACTTGTCCCTTCACCTAGCTTATCAGAAATGTTCCCTACACCTCCTCGGGGATCTTCCGCAATCTGTCCCTCTCTATCTTCTTCTGACCCTACTTCTTCAGGAGTAATCTCAAGTGGATTCTCAATCTCTTCATCTGACTCAGGTGTAGTCTCTGTGGAATTACTCTTTTCTCCTCTTTCTTTCTCACCGCTTGTTGAAACTTCAGGCACTTTTCCAGAATCCGAACTCTCCTCTGAGACTTTCAATGTTTCCCTTGAAGCCTCTCTCGGGAAGAAAAAAGAATCACCTGACTCTCTCTCTCCTTCCCCCCTTTCAGGATTCTTTTTTCTTCTCACTGGTTCAATGTCTGCATCATCACTGGAATCTGACTCTTCAAAGTACTCTTTACCAGTCCCATCCTTTGGATTAGGAACTCTCAGAGTATGACTTGCATGCACCCAGTTTTTCACACCAGCACACTTTACAGCAGTTGTCGTAGTCAGAATGACTTGTCTTGGCCTTCCCCACCTTGGAACCAAGCAATTTCTTCTTCTGTGCACTTTTATTCTCACCCAGTCCCCTGGACTCAGATCATGGGCTTGCTTCTTTTCAAGTGTGGTGGCGTCTCCTCCAACCTGGTGAAACACAGAATGAACTGCGTCAGCCAGGCCTTTACAGTAATCCAAAATCATGTCATCAGTTATTGTCACCAATTTGTTGACAGGCACGAATGCATCTCTCATTGCTTGTCCCATCAGTATTTCATGTGGACTCAACCCTGTAGTTCTATCTGGAGTAGACCTAATAGTCATTAGCACTAGAGGCAAGACATCAGGCCATTTCATTCCAGTGGCTAAACACATCTTACCAATTCTATTTTTGATTGTGCCGTTCATCTGTTCAACAACACCAGAAGCCTCTGGTCTGTATGCACAATGTAGCTTCTGCTGTATGCTCAATGCTTCACAAATTAAACCCATGAGCTCATTGTAGAAGTGTCCACCTCTGTCTGACTCAATTGTCACTGGGAACCCGTACCTAGGAATCAACTCTCTCAACAGTAACTTGGCCACTGTTATTCCATCATTTCTCCTAGTCGGATAGGCTTCCACCCATCTTGAGAACAAACAGACAACCACTAGAACATACCTCAATCTATTCACTTGGGGCATTTCAATGAAATCAATTTGCATTCTGGTAAAAGGACCTCCTTCCCTGCCTATTGTTCCTAGGCTCACCACTGTTTTCTTTCCAGTATTGAATTGCTGACAAATCAAACATCTTTGACAGATGCTCTCTGCAATCAGCCTGAACTTTGCATTGTACCAGGTTTGTTTAAAGGACCTAATCATAGCGTCCCTCCCCAGATGTCCCTGGCCATGATACATTCTTGCCATTGTTGACAACATTGAGTTAGGCATAACTGGTCTTCCATCTCTATAGATCCAAACATGATCTTTCTCTCTCGGGGCACAACCTGCCTTGATCCAATCTCTCATTTCCTCATCTCCTGCTTCATCCTGCAACTGTTTCACCTCATCCCATGTTTCCAGGACATTAGTAAACATCACAGAACAAAAAGACATTTCCCTTTCTCTTCCCCGGTTAATCGAATGATTGTTCTTTGCACAATACTGTGCTATGTCATTTGCAAAGCGATTACCAAGAGTAACAAAATCATCTCCTTGTCCATGAGCAGCACATTTTACAACTGCTAGTTCTTTAGGCAGCTGTATCGCCTCAAGCAATTTCCCAATCACTTCAGCATTCTTTATAGGAGTTCCACTCGACGTCAAGAAACCTCTCTGCAGCCAAAGTTGGCCAAAATCATGAACCACTCCAAATCCATACTGACTATCAGTCATCACAGTCACTCTCAAATTCTTCCCAATCTTGCAAGCTTTTGTCAATGCCACCAATTCAGCTACTTGAGCAGATCTAACTCCTTTCAAAGGCGAAGCTTCCATCACTTCTGAAACCTTGCACACCGCATATGCTGCACTTAGCACACCATCTTCAGTTCTCAAACATGATCCATCCACAAACAGCACATGATCACTCTCAGGCAGTGGCAGATCTCTTATGTCTGGTCTGGGTTTTGTGCAGTAGTCAAGCACATCCAAACAATCATGATCAACATCGTCCCCCACATTCACATTTTCAGCATCTGGCAACAGAGTTGCTGGATTCACATTCACACATCTCTCAAGAGTCACATTTGATGCTCCCAGAATGATTTTCTCATATTTAGCCAGCCTACTATGTGACATATATTGAGTCCTGCTTCTTGTCAAAAGAATTGCCACATCATGAGGTACGAACACCCTTACAGGATATCCCATTATTATACCCTCACTCTGTTCCAAGCTTCTGCATGTAGCAGCTACTGCTTTCAGGCAACCTGGCAAACCCACAGCTACGGGGTCAAGTGTTGATGAGAAGTATGCAATTGGCCTTCTCAATCGCCCATGTTTCTGGATTAACACTGAAAGTGCACATCCATTTCTCTCACTGCAGTACAATTCAAACTCCTTCTCATAGTCTGGCATTCCCAACGCAGGAGCTTCACACATTCTGCTCTTCAATTCTTCAAATGCTGCCATTTGTTCTGCATTCAGTTCCAATGGGTCTCTCACCTCACTTTTAGTCAATTTAATCAGTGGCTTTGCTATCAGGGAAAAATTACTTATCCACTGACGACAATAACCCACCATTCCCAGACACATCCTCACTTCTCTCTGGGTCATTGCGGCTCTCATTCCTCTGATAATTTTGATCCTGTCATTGGTCACCTTTCTCAGACCCTTTTCAATATTGTGTCCAAGATAATGTACTTCTTTCTTTCTTTCTTTCTTTTTTTTGTCTGACAACCTTCTGCTGTTGTTGCTGATGATTACACCCCTCGTTCTGCACCTGTTGATTCAATGATTTATTCTCATTACTCACTAATGGTGGATTCGTACACTCGGATCTCCAATGCCCCAACTGTCCACAGTTGTGACATGGGAACTTCTTTTTGGCCTCCTCTAAATTCCCCTTTCCTTTTCCTGTTCCATATCTGGGCCTATTTCCTGGATTATTTGCTTGTTCCACCAGCTGTGCTTCTTGCCTTTCTGCAACTTTCACCTGTGCCCACATTGCTTTCTCCTTCAGCTTTCTTTGTTTTGCCTCAATTTCATCACTGAAGTATTTCGCATGTCTCAAAATCTCATCAATCTTTTTACTCTGCCAATCAACTGTGTGCTCACGAATCCTTTCACTGATTTCAGGTCTTAAGCCATATACAAACCTGTATACAAAATGACTCAAATCCTTATCACCCAGGTGTTCATCTCCGCTGAACTGTTTAAAAGCCAGTATCAACCTTTCATAGAAAGCATGAACTGATTCTTTTGCTTCCTGATGTGTTCGATCTATCTTAACCCAGTCTGTCTCTTTAGGGGGTACCTTATTCTTCAGGAACACAATAACCTGCTCATACTTCTTCATTACCTCCGGGTCTGGTGCTCCGGTTTTCAGATCTCTTGGGTCTTCCTTAGCAGGCCAATCTATAACTATTTTACACTCTGCTGGAACAATTATATCAAACAGACTATTCAGGTCAATCCACAGTACTTTTGACAATTTCACAAACCTGTCTACCTGCCTATACCACTCGACGGGCTTTTCTCTCAGTCGAGGGAAATCATTCGTAAATGACAAAATATCCTGTCTAGTCCATGGGACATGTATATATCCTCCTCCAGGAATCTCTCTCATAGGATAAGCATCCACTGTTTTTTCTTTTTCTCTCATGGGAAATGCTGAGTAAGTCCTGTCCACTGAATCTTCCCTTTTCTTGTACCACCTATCTTTCCACTTTTCCACATCACCCCATTTTCGCAATAAGGAAATCATTTCCTTAATCTGCCCTGTTCTGCCAACATCATTTAGATTCTCAATGTCCTTATCAGAAAAATCCACCCTGTAAGGCTTCTGCAAGGCTTTCACCTTATCCATATCAACTCCTAGTTCACTCGCTATTCCTTTTAACCTGTCATGTGTACTCTTAGCCCTCCAGGTGATACTCTTGCACATAAATAACAATTCTCCATCATGATTTTTCAACATCTCTGTAGGAATTGTTCCTGCAATAAGCTCCTCCAATTCTATGCGCAACCTGGCTACATCAATTGCCTGTGAATCTTTATCTTTCTTTTGAAGAACCTTCAACCAATCATTCAAATCCTCAGCTGTTATTTCTGTAGACCTTTTCACTGCACCCACTTGTTCTGCCATCCTCTGTGGTTCCAATATTGATCCTCCTAAACAACCAGTATTCAATCCTGAATTAGACTGTACATTTAACTCTCCACCACATGTATCATGTCTCAACCGTCTCAAATTATTTTCTTCTGTCCTCATTCCTGACTCTCCCAAAGAACAAGAACCAACCAAACCATTTCCTACATAGGGAACCGTCAAACCATTTTCACCCATTCTCTGCTTATCAAAAATAGGCATAACCGGACCTATGGTTACAGGCACTGTAACAGCTTCTAGATTCTTTGTTAGCTCTCTAATTTTCTCAGTCAACTCAGAAGTCGTTCTTGCTAATTCTCTTGTTTTCTCATTCCCAATTTGATTTTCTCTCTCTCGCTCTCTCTCTCTCTCCCTTTCCGTAAAAGAGCTACCACTTTTCAGATCAGGTGTCACAATTTCTGTTTTAACAATTCGCAAAGTATCTCTTATGGGAGTAGTAACTGGTGTTCTCTCTTCTGGTTCTGGTCTATATGGTGGCGGTCTCTTGTAAATCATGTCATCCAAGACTTCATCCTCATAATCATTAGGCCCATACCTTCTCAATTCTGTATCAGGTACTTTTTCCGTACCCTTTCTCCCTTCCGTCTCTTCAACAGTCCTCATAGGATATAGTCCCTCTGACATACTAGCATCTCGCCATCTCCTCATTCGATCATGATGAGTTTCACGATCATATTTCCTCCCGAAAATATACCTATAATTACCTCCACTCCTCTGCTTTTCTCGCTCATGCACCTCATCTTCCCATTCTACTAGCGCCTCAAACTGTGTCGGCCTTGGTCTAGGCTCTAGACACATCATCTTTTCCCATAAATTTCTCAACACGGCCAGATTAAATGAACCATGTTCCGGGAACGCTAAAACACCATCCTCTTTAGTGTACTTAGCCCAATTGTCTAACCAAATACAGGTATGATACCCATATTTCGCAACCATATAGGATGCAGGAGTTCTTGTCGGAGGTAGTAATTCACCCTCTCTAGTTATTGTGTCCTTATCCTTGTCAAACCACTTTCTAATTTTACTGAACAAGGATTTCTTCTTCTTTTCCTCCGTTTGGTAATACATTTTGGCGTTTACCACAACCCTCTAATCCTTTTCCGCAACTGTACGATCTTTTGTCCAATAACAGCGCGACTCACACTAACGCACCAATCCTGGAGCGTCTACGTCACCCTGTACTCCTTCCAATCCCTGCGCGGGTCACACCAACGCACTAATCACAGCGCGAGCACTGTTCTAATCCACCGTCCAATCACAGCGCGGTCTTGTCTGACGTCAGTAGTCGCTGCAGTCGCTTCTACTCTGTCTTCTGTCACTCGTCTACCCCTCCTTTACAAAGCCTTCTCAGTAGACTCTGTTTCAAATTCTACAAAATCTATTAGTTACAACATATAAACATCTCCATTGTCTGCTTCGCTAACCATAGAATAGTAAAGAAAGGTCTTTCTCACAAGAATCCCGCTTCTCTCTAGAACAGCGCTTACCTCTGTTCCCCTACGGAATTATTACTTTCGTTGACACAGTAGTACATCCCTCTACTCTGCCCTTCTAACATGCATCCATTAACTGTTTCCTCCTGGAATGCTCCAAAGAGTCTCACAATCAACTAAATGCGCATACATTCACGCACTTTCACATCCTCTGCTACCAGGAAACTGCTGCAGATCAGAGCATATAAATTCTCCCTACTTCCACGGACAGAGTAATTCCATAGTCACACGCACATATACTCATCATACGCTAGGGCCCATCACACTAACATTCATTCTATTACTCTATCCACACTGAATATACGGGAGAAATCCTAAACAATCTGCATCTAAACTGAGGTCAATGCGACCTAATTGATCAGTCTTGAGTCATGATTTAAACCATAAGAACACATTTGGAAACCCAATAAATGATTATCGTTCAAGCGCGAAAAAATCTGCCGAGGTCAGATTTTTTCGCGCTTGAACGATAATCAGAAATAACAAAGCTCTTGAAAAAAGAACGAGCAAGGACTTCTCCCGTTTAATCTCCGGGTATGAGAAAGTTCGTAAATTGATAGGCTACAATATCAACTAATACGCCCTGACAACAACAAAACAAACAAAAAACAAGTTACGTGGGATTCCTTGAACTCACGAAGGGTCTAATTATGCAATAATTAACTGTCCTGAAGATGGTCTGACGGACTTCTGCCACCCAAGACCGAAACGTCGACTCCATCATCTAATTCCACAACATTAGATAAATGCAGTTGATTTTTTCTCATCAATGAGATTAGTCTCTGTTATAACTATTTGGAAATAGATGTCGTTTGATGAAATGTGGATCTGATTTAACCCGCCTTTCATGTTCTATTGCTTGAAACCAATGGTTCTTTTGTACTCCTTTTTTACTCTGATTTATATAAAAAGATTTGTGTTTCATTCACAAAAAGAATTCCCGTGTGTGTACTTTTTATCTAAAAATTGCTTATTGATAACATTTATTGTTGGTGTATAATTTGTTTAAAATACACCCCTGAAATGAATCACTAAGAAATAGAACTAAGTTATCACAAACAAAATCCCTTGTCGGCAACCTTACTGTATCTATATGGAACGAGCTACAACCCTTCTATCATTTCAGACACAGACACAGAGACAGAAATGTAGCATTTACTCCTTTTGATAAAATAACCTCTGAAGAAGTATAAACATGTAAGATATGATGGCGTGGGGGGCTCCTGCGAGGAGAAGAGAAATGAAAACGTTCCATAGATCGCCCACCGTCGCTTTTTTCCGTGCCTAACATAATACCTGAAATAGGTTAAAAAAAACATTTCCAGGTTCTGCGCTGCTAAAGAGACAGGGACAGAGTGCTTAATAAAGGATGGAGGAGTGAACAGGGGAGGGAGAATTGTATAGCGAAGGAGGAAAGGTAAACAGTGTATCCAAACTGCTTTTGTGTGTAAAGTAGAGATACCATGGTATTCCGTGTGAAAAGCTGGGGGGTATGGCACAACGTCAGTGGCACCGGAAGTTCTGTTGTATGTGTAGCTTAGTGCCAAAGCCTTACTTTTTTTTAATGTTTATGTGTAATGTAAAATAATCCCAGAAGTGAAACAGAAATAACGTCCACTATATTGACCGAGTTCCAGCCCTTCCAGCCTTTCAGAGACAGAATGGTAGTATTTACTCCTTTTGATAAAAGAACTTTTGAGGAAGTGTAAAAATGTCAAATATGATGCCATGGGTGGGGGGGGGGGGGCGAGGGGGGGGGGGAACCTGCGAGGAGCAGAGAAACAAAAACATTCCATAGGTCGCCCCGCGTCACTTTTCCCAGTGCCTACCAAAATAGCATAATAGGTCAAATAAACCATGTGCAGGTTCTGCGCTGCTAAAGAGACAGGGACGAAGCGCTGAATAAAGCATGGAGGGGTGACCAGGGGAGGGAGAATTGTGGAGGGAAGGAAGAAATGTAAACAGTGTATCGAAACTGCCCTTTTATGAAAAGTGGAGATACCATGGTATTACCTTTTTAAAGCTGGAAGGGTTAGTACGTCATTGGCACAGGAAGTTCTGTTGTCTGTGTAGCTTAATGCCACAGCCTTACTTATTTTTTATGTTAATGAGTAATGCAAAAAATGAAACACAAATAATGTGCCCTATACTGACAGCGTTCCAGCCATTCTAGACTTTCAGAGACAGAAAGGTAGTATTTACTCCTTTTGATAAAAGAACCTCCGAAGAAGTGTAAAGATGTAAAATATGATGCTGTGGGGCGGGAGGGGGGGGGGCTGCGAGGAGCAGAGAAACGAAAAAATCCATAGATCGCCCAGCATCGATTTTCCCCGTGTCTACTAAAATAACATAATAGGTAAAATAAATCATGTGCAGGTTCTGCGCAGCTAAAGAGACAGGGGCGAAGCGCTGAATAAAGCATGGAGGTTTGACCAGGGGAGGGAGAATTGTGAAGGGAAGGAAGAAATGTAACCACTAGTGTATTAAAATTGCAATTTTGTGAAAAGTGGAGATGTCATGGGTATTCCGTGTGAAAAGCTAGAAGAGTTGGGACAACATCAGTGCCACAGGAAGTTATGTTGTATGTGTAGCTTATTGCCACAGCCTTACTTGTTTTTTTATGCTAATGAGTAATGGAAAATAATGCAAAAAATAAAACTGAAATGTCCCTATACCGAGTTCCAGCCCTTCAGCGACAGAAAGATAATACTTACTCCTGTTGATTAAAGAACTTCTGAAGAAGTGTAAACGTGTAAAATATGATACCATGACGGGTTCCTGAGAGGAGTAGAGAAACGAAAACGTTCCATAAATCACCCACTGATGGTTCTTCCAGTGCCTAACAAACAAGCATTTACAATGCAATGGTCTCGGCATTGGTAAAGTTAGAGCTATTGGCATTGCTCATGACATTTATTTTTGTTTATGTTTTTGTTTTTAAAAAAGAAATGGCATTGCCATGAACAATGCCAATAGCTCTAACTTTAATAATGCCGAGACCGTTGCATTGTAAATGCTTGTTCATGTATCCAGTAGAGATGTTACCAGTCAGGTCCTCTTTACAAGTTGCCACATAACTCTACAGAGAGATACTAGGGCCAGAATTAACATTACCCAATGATATCCCTCTGTGATCTAAGAGCAATTATGATTAAAACTCTCTTGAATGGGGAATAACTTGTATGACCTAGAATTGCTGCGTCCAATAGTGTTTAGCAGGAATGGCGGAAGCCATCTTGGAATGGGGGCTAGCCATCTTGGGAGGGTGGAGGCTATGCACTCTCTGGGGGAGCATGGTCTGCTTCCTCAGTAGTTCTGCAGGGGACGGAGTCATCTAGTTCTGCTTGGCCAGAGTCCATAAACTCTTCAAAAGATATTAATTTGCACTGCTTTCTTCTCTAACACCATAATACAGATTGCAGTCTTCTGCTCGTTTATCGCAAAATAGTCCTTTTTGCCATATAAAGAAAGGAAGCAGTTACGCTGGGATGCTGTTTAGCACCATATGATATTGTTATTTTGTGCTCCCGCCCCTGTGAGACTGGGCTAGCCTCATGTCGATGCATGTTTTACACCCTATAAATACCGATTGTCTCACTGTTATAGCATCGTCAGCGTAATCGCAAATGCAGATGCCTGTCATTGCTTGTCAAGTGCTGGCCTGTCAATACATTTTCTTTGTGATTTTATTTTCACTCTATCCTAACATGCACATGCAAAGTTAGCACTCGGACACCCTAGAAGGGCGGCATAGCGTTATATCAAAGACTATAAATAAACAAATAAGTAAAATTGCCATCTCGTTTCATGACTTTTTTGACAGTCACCGCTGTTTTGCTGCAGCAGAGAATGTCCGTATTTTGTACATCTAATGCCCGCAGAATAAACTGTAATACAATAGCTCCGGTTTGCAATATTTAATAACGTGGTAGATAGATAGCATAGCACCACGTAGTCAGGTTGGGTAGTGCAGGCGGGACCTCTCGAGTCCACCCCTGCCTCTCTGCCCCTCCCCATGCAGGGATTAGGCGCCGGGGATGCTCGCTGACAGTGACTCAGCTCGCGGCACGTGTTGTTGCGCCTCTGAATCAGGAGCGCGTGACGTTCCGAAGTGGCAGAGTGGGAGGAGTGTAATCACAGCTTGAAATAGAAAATGTCTCCCAGCCTTCCAGGGCCTTCACGTGAACAGCAATCAGAGGTGCAAGCTAGAAAACCCTGTATACTTCTACCAGCGTGGGTCCCACCTCTGCCTTTCATCCTTCCGATGTCAAAAAACAGTAGCAAGCGAGTCCAGCGGGCAGTAGCAGCAGAAATCTCCAGTTACTTGAGGTCATATGGGAAAAGAGCATTCAGTCTGGTTTACGTAAGCACCAAAATGCAAAGTTAAATCCAGGGCCGGGTGGGCGAACTTCACCCGATCCGGGTAAAATCAAAGCAACTACCGCCTTAAATAGTTTAGATTTACACAAACAGGATATGACGCGTTTCACAAGCACATATCACAATAATTATTACTAACTGCACCTGGAGCAGGCACAGGCCACGCAAAGACGTTAAAGCCGAGGCAGGATTAGAAAGTTAACAAGAAGGAACTGCTAAATAAAATACGACCTTGCAGAGCAAAAACAAAAGCAGCTGATATTTAAGGCGGGGTAAACGGAGGGTTCGAAACAGGCCAGTGGAAAAACAAGTAAAGAGGAACGAGGGCACCGGAAGACACCACCGCCTTTCTCCGAGGCAGCAGAAATGCCTCGGAGAAAGGGAGCGTCCTTTTCGGATTCGGGGGCGTGTTTTGCTGTTGTCTCCTCCCTGAGACTTTTCGCAAAAAACACGCCCCCGATCCGAAAAGGACGGGGCATGATTGGAGTGACGGGACCTCTTCTCCAATGGCTGGCCAGCATTTACGAGGCCAGCCAATGGAGAACAGGGGAGAAGAGGGGCGGGTTCAAGCCCCTCTTCTCCCAAGTCATTATCTCTCGCGAGCGAGACTGCGCAAGCGCAGCCTTCGCTAGCCGAGACCTAAAAAATACCAAAAATGAGTAAAATAAACCATTTGCAGGTTCTGCGTTGCTAAAAAGACAGGGAGAAGGTGCTGAACGAAGCATGGAGGATTGACCTGGGGTGGGAGAATTGTGGAGGGAAAGGGTGGGAGAATTGTGGAGGGAAAGAGAACATGTAAAAGGTGTACCCAAACTGCCCTTTTATGAAAAGTGGAGATACCATGGTATTCCATGTGAAGAACTGTAAGGGTTGGGACAAGGTCAGTGGCACAGGAAGTTCTGTTGTATGTGTAGCTTAGTGCCACAGCCTTACTTGTTTTTGTTATGTTAATGAGTAATGTAAAATAATGCAAAAAATACAACAGAAATAACGTGCCCTATACTGACCGAGCTCCAGCCCTTCCAGCCTTTCAGAGACAGAAAGATAGTACTTACTCATTTTGATAAAAGAACTTCTGCAGAAGTTTAAAAATGTAAAATGTGATGGTGTGGGGCGCTCCTGCGAGGAGTAGAGAAACTAAAACATTCCATACATCGCCCATTATCCCCGTGCCTGCCATGTAAAAGGTGATGCTGTGGGAAGTTCCTGCGAAAAGCAGAGAAACGAAAACATTCCATAGACCACAGATCGCCTAGTGTCTGTTTTCTCCCTGCATACCAAAGTACCAAAAATAGGTGAAAGAAACCATTTACAGGTTTCGCGCAGCTAAAGAGACAGGGACAAAATGCTGAACAAACAATGGAGGGGCGAGCAGGGGCGGGAGAATTGTGGCGGGAAAGAGGACAGCAGATGATAAGAAGCATGTAGGCAGCGGATAGAGGCGGGAGATAATGAGCAAGCTTTTTATTCCGAAAGCAGTTGCAGATATAATATCGATTGCATCGTTTGAGCGCTTGCAGCATTGGTTTACCCGTGCCTACCAAAACAAGAATAATACATAAACAGAAACAGAAAAAGAAGTGCAAAAATGTAATGAAATAGACAGTAGAGGAATAATTCTTGTATCAGGGCCAATCGTCAGGGACAGGAACCACCCACCAAAAGGAGGGACAAATGTGAATTAAAAAGAAATAATAATATTTTAAACTAATTTTATTGCGTCAAGTGTCAAATAGAACGCAGAGCCCTGTAACCCAGACGCTGTCTGCTACAGTTTAAAGCACAAAATATTGCTTTGACATTTAATATAAACGATTATCAATAAGAAATAATCATATGTACCCAACAAACTTCCCTCATTGTATCTACACTACATCTCAAACGTCCGCTCCACACTCACTACATCTAGAACACATCCTGCCTAGCGGCTGAACCCCTGTATCCCAGCTCCACCCACCTGTCCCACAATCGCAACATCTCCAGCAGGAATAGGCTCCAAGGAAAGGCCTCTATAATCTGCCCAGCGCTTCCAAATTTTATCATGTTTTTGCGGGCACCCTCGTGCTTTAAAGATAGGAGTCTCCAGACCCATGTTAAAATCCAGACCATTCTTCCATGCAGACAAGGAGGGCGGGGCCTCAGCCTTCCACTTCCGTGCAATGTTGCGTTTGGCTACGGTGAATCCCAGCAACATCAAGTGGCGCTTATAGATATTTCCCCCGATCCCCTCCATTATATGAAACAGCACTAACTTATGGGAGAAAGGGAGCTCCCACCCCAAAACCTCAGCAAAGCAGGCCAACACCCCGCGCCAGAATTTCGCTATCAAACTACATTGCCAGATTGTATGCAATAGGGTACCATCCTCCTGACCACATCTGAGGCAAAGCGGGGGCTCAACTAGGCCTGCTCTTCACAATCTGACTCTAGTATAGTATACTCGGTGTAAGTAATTAAATTGAATTAGTCAGAGCCGCATGGCGATTGCAGCCCCCCTAAGGGGTGGCTAGCGCTTCCGTCCAGTCATCTCCATCCACCGGGCCAAGGTCCTCCTCCCACGCTACCCTCAGTTTATCTAGTGTAGTAGGATAGTTCGTCACCAGGGACTGGTAGATTTTTGAGATTTTATGGTCTTGTAGGTCTCCCATTAAACAATTTAGCTTCAATAGGGCTAAAATCAGAGAGGGACTCCAGATCCGTGACACTGGGGAGGACGGCATGCCGAAACTGAAGATATTTATAAAATGGAGTCTTTGGCATCTGGTATTCTTGCTGGAGGTCTTGAAAGGACTTAAGCACTGTGCCTTGCATCACATCTCCCAGGGTAGAGATCCCTATGATGTCCCAATCTCGGAAGCCCGCTAGACCAGCTAGCTGTGGCAATCTCCCATTGGACCAAAGCGGGTCTCCTTTGCCAACTTCCCCCACCACCCCATCCTCCGCAAAGCCTGCTTCCACACTTGAAACACCACCCTAGTGGCAGACGGCAGGGCATTTCGCACCGGGCCCGAGTAGAGAATAGTATGTAATGTAGTGGTCCCCATGCATCTCCACTCCACCGCATAAGCAGGGTCAGACTGGTCCCCATACCATCAGTCATTCAATATCAATAATTGCGAGGCCATGTAGTAGGACTGGACATCCGAGGTGGCCAAACCGCCACATTGTGCCGACTGGAAACATGTCCGCAGCGACACTCTAGACGCCCTCCCTGCCCACAAGAATTGCTCCAGTGCCAGGTTCACTTGGCGAAACCACAAGGGGGTATGGGGAACAGGTAATTCTGTAGTTGATAGAGCAGCCGCGGTAGCGATACCATCTTGAAGATGGCCGATCGACCTGAGATGGAAAGAGGCATATGAGACCAGGATCGCAGCTCTTTGCGCACATGTTTCCATACCGGCAGAATGTTACGTTCCCAGGACACGGTCGGTGAGTCCAATAGGAAGACTCCTAGGTACTTTATCCCCATCGCAGTGACCTGCACTGTCGATGCCCAAGCACCCAGGTCCATCTGTGTCCCAAGGGTCCACAAAGTGGATTTGCGAGGGTTCATAAATAATTCTGACGACTCACCAAAAATTTGCATGATACAAAGCAGCCTCTGCCCTGTTCTGTTAACATGTGTCAGAAAAAATAAAACATAATCGGCGTATAAGGCTATCCGACAATCCCTGAGCCCACTCGAACCCTGTCACCTGCACATCCATCCGGACCCAAGCCGCCAAGGGTTCCATGGCTAAGGCGAACAGGAATGGCGACAGTGGGCAACCCTGCGGGTACCCCGTTCAATGGGGAAGGTGAAGGAGGCATATCCCGCAACGTGGACTGATGCCGTAAGATCCGTTTAAAGCAGCTTTAAATAGGACAGGAAGCGCGGGCCCATATTCAACCGATCTAACAGAGCAAATAGGTACGTCCAGCTCATGGAATCGAATGCCCGATCCATGTCGGCCAGAAAGAGTGCAGCTGGCACATTCAGGCCCCAGATAGTATCAATGGCGATGTGTGCACGACGAATATTATGGCACGTCGCTCTTTGTGGCATAAATCCGGACTGATCCGGGTGGACCAGCAATGTAATATGGGACTGGAGGCGATTCGCCAGAGCCTTGGCCAAGATCTTAGCCTCTATATTCTCTATATGTCAGGATTGCTGCGCGCAGGACGCAGTGAGCAGTGATCCTACGATCACACATGCGCAGTAGCGGCGCTACCCTAGAAAAGGTTTGAAGCGCGATAGCTCAGGGCTTCGCGTTCTAGTGTTGCCCCGTAGCTTTGATGTCTATTTCCTGTTTCCTGTCTTCAATCCTGCCTTCCCTCCGGACAACGCCTTTCGGTGTTCTCGTACTCGGGACTGAAGTTCTATTGAAGAGTCCTAATTCAATTGCCCTGACAGAGCTCTGTAATTGGGGTAGAAGTGCACCGTTGTTTTCCGTGCCTTTGCCCCGTACTTTGCCCCGTGCCTTGCCCTGTGCCTTGCCCCGGTGCCTTGGCTCAGTCCCTTTGCCCCGTTCCTTTTTCCAGAGCCGGTGTATAGTGCCTTTGCCTTGTTCTTCGCACGCTACTTGGATTTCTATTCTTGCGAAGGCAGGCAGGTCCCTTTGTTGTGCTCCGCTCGACTCTCTGCTGGTGATATCGCCCTTTTCTTTCTTGCCCTTGCTATTGGTCCCGCATACTCAGCGCTCCGCCCGCCTTTCCGGAGTTGTCTCCCAAGGGCCGGCCGGGTGTCTTGGGGTGCATCTCCCCCATTTCCCCCATTTATTTGTCCCTAGCTCTCTCCCTTATCTCCTCTGGAATCCTTCTCAGCTTGGGTGGTGTGCGTCTCTTGCCTCTCTGGACTTCGCATATGAGGCGCTGAGACCTATCTCGACCATCTAGACTGGGAGGCGCAAACAACACGTCTTCATACCGTCTGCTGGGAACTGGTTACAGCCGGACTGTAACTCTCCCGGTGCTACGATGAACATTTGATCTACGCCCTACATACAGAACCGGAGATCACATGTAGAAGGGAAGATCTTCTCCACAGATTGCTCCCATAAAGTGTTCTGGCAACTTCACGTAGATATTAGATATCCTGTACCGCGAGTTTCATTGAGACCAGATACAATCCGGGTGGTGACATACAGAGGAGGCAGCTGGTTGAGACTACAGAGTTTTCTTCCCCTCTTTCCTTGTTTTGTTTCCCTGCTTTCCCCTATTGCCAGTGCTCTCTAGAGTCTGATAGAGGCATTTGGTGGTGGTGGAAGGCAGGGGTTAGCAACGATTTCACCACCAACTCCGTGGCGCTCCTGCAGAATCTATTCCGGGTAAGATCCTTACACTATATTCCTCTCCAGTCCTGCAGGAGGCATCCGCGCTCCCGTGCCTCTTCCACCACCCGAAGAAAATGGGGACCCAACTTCATAGAGTATCTCTTGAAGAACTTGCAGGGGTACCCATTAGGGTCTGGGGCTTTTCCAGAATTAAGGTCGCCCAGAGCTGAGCTCAGCTCTTCTTCCAAAAGCGGAAGGTCCAGCTCCGCCCGAGCCGCATCAGAGTGTGTCTGTGGTGGAAGGTCCCCTATGAAGTGGTGTACCATAGCTGCCGGTAGGGATTCTTTCAGAGTATAGAGTTCCGCATAGTACTGCGCAAAACTCTCCGCGATGGCAGAGGGATCCCTCAGGGTCCTCCGATCGAGCCCCGAGATCTCGGGGAGGACCAGAGGGCGCAGAACTCCCTGGCACAAGCAATGTAATAATTTGCTAGACTTGCCCCCATTGATAGATCCTACTACGGGATGCCGTCCATGCCAGACGGGCCTCCTCCATCAACAAATCCGCATGTGCTTGTCACGCCACTAGCAGCTGCTGATGCGCCACAGCACCACCTTCCCCCCTACTGACCTGCTCGAGTTCTATAATAGGGGCCTCGGACCTCAATAATGACTCCTTCTTGGTTCTACGCGCTGCGGTGCAATATGAGATATCGACACCTCGTATGGTTGACTTCATTGCCTCCCATAGGGGCTCGGCCGCTGCCACCGACCCCACATTGAACTCTAAGTATTGATCAATAGCCTGCCCTATATGGTCTCTATACTGTTTATCCTGTAGGTTCCAGGGGGAAAGGCGCCATCGAAAGGGTGGCTTCGCGGAACCAAGCTGTAACTTTATCACAATCAGAGAGTAATCCAATAGACCCCTCTGGAGAATTCCTGCCTCTCCCACTCTGCCTGCCACCCCAAGTGGTATAAAGAGATAGTCCAATCTTGAGAATGAGTCGTGTACCGCCGAAAAATATGTATAGCCCTGTTCCTCCCAGTGCAGCCGATGCCAAGGATCAACCCAGCCCAGACCCGACACTAGGGTACGCAATTTGGTGGTTGGACTAACAGCGGCCGGGCCTCCCCGTCTCCATCTATCCATAACCACATCCATCACATCATTCCAATCGCCTCCCACAAAGGCCACTCATTCCGGCACCTCTGCCCACAGCGTCGTAAGGCGTTCAACTAGTGACCAGGACAAGGGAGGGGGGCATATACACTACACAGCACCACTGATTCCTTGTAGATAATACCCTTGACAAATACGTACCTCGCCTGCTGATCTACCCACGTCTTAGAATGTACATAGGGTAGCCTTCAATGGATGAGGATAGCGACTCCCCGGAACCCCCTTGTGAACCCAGAATGGAACACCTGCGGGTAACCATATCTAAGAAAGCATAGGGCCTTGGTTCCCAAGAGGTGTATCTTCTGCAACATCCGGATATCCGCCCAATGGCGTTTAGCCTGCTGGAGTATGGCCCCCTCTTCACCTTGTCCAGCGCACCCCTAATATTCCAGCTCACTATCCGGATATCTCCAGTAGGGAGCCGCAGCCCATCTATATGGGCCAACATTCATAAGGCCAGTAGCATCAATGAACAATACAGGCGACAGCCGACCAGGAAGCAGCGGCTCGAAGTAGCGGCAATGCAGTGCAGTAACATAACCAGAATCTCCCAGGGCAGGGTGCATCAAATGTGTATCATCTAGAGTGTGGACAGTGATCCAATAGAACAAATATACAGTGCATACAAGAAACGTGATCACTCCAACAAACCCCCACCCCAATACCTCAAAACAGCTGAAGTATCTGTCGCAGCGAATGTGGCACAAGGGCCCCAACGGGAGCCCTCCGCCCTCCCCCCCCCCACCAATGGATCCCATGAAATCCACTCATAGACTATGGGCATTCCCCTGACCACAGAGGTTCAAACGAGGGTTCTAGCCCCTACACTCGCCACATCGGTCAGAGCAAATGTTCTCGAGAGGTCCCCAAGGGAAAGAGTGACAATACATTTACGAGCCCAAGTCCCCGGGTCGAGTCACCGAGGCAGATCTGCTGGCGTCATTCTGGACAAATGTGAAATTTAGCCACTGTAAGTTAGTTAATTTAGACAAGCACACAAAGGAACTAATGGGGAGTGAGGGGTGTGATTAATTCCCCTAGAGGAGAAGCAGCATGCCTCGCAGCGCATGCGCTGCTAGGCTCGACCTAAAAGTCATTCCTGTAAAGCAAGCAATAGAAGCATAGAAGCCATTTAAACAAAAGAGATGGTAAAGAGGTTATGCTCAATGGGTATGACAAATACATAATTGACAAGCTGGGACACAAATAAGAAGTAGACAAATGAAAGTGAAGGGAAATCCAACCAATGGTAAGCAACGGGCAGGCTCTAAGCCCCTGCATGTTCTTGGTAAGCTCACAATACATCTTGCAGCAGACAATGCATGCACTGTCTAGTAAGCGCGACCTAAAAATGAATCTAACCCTGTGTAACTTAATCTGATACTCATGAAAGCACTCTAATGCCCTTGGGTCATGTTCATACTATATAAAACTGCACACAAAAAAAGAAATGCTCTCCCTGCATTTCTGATCCACATCTCTGTATTTTTGTATGGCCCTTCCTGGCGTTGCCCAACAAACAGTATGTTCTCACCATAAACAACAATGAATTTATTTACGATCCTCTATTGTAAGACCAACCAGGAGCGCAACAGCCATCTGGCTAAGAGGACTTTAGCCCTCT
The DNA here is from genome assembly GCF_964204655.1 of Triturus cristatus. Classification (NCBI taxonomy): domain Eukaryota; kingdom Metazoa; phylum Chordata; class Amphibia; order Caudata; family Salamandridae; genus Triturus; species Triturus cristatus. The sequence goes on along the minus strand of NC_140579.1, from coordinate 1,064,475,517 downwards.
CCCTTCAGATTCCTTGGGTTGGGCTCGATGAGCTTGGTCTGCCAATCGCTAAATCTATTCATAGGCGCTGGAAGAAGGGGCAAGGGGGTGCTGCAGAGCCCCTAAAATAACCATGCTGGAGTTCAAAAGGTAAATGAGTAATAAAGATGCCTTTAAATTTCGTTTTAACTTATCACATGTGATGTGGTGTGTGTTGAAATGCAGAGGTCAAATGTCAGGTTATGTATTCTCAGAAATTGCTGCTTAATCATTTAACAAGAGATTTATGTTTACTTTTTTCTCTCTGACTACAAAGTAAGAGGATTTTGTAAAGTGAACTATCTGACAACGTTGCTGGGGTAAAGGGAGAGTGAAAGTAAAGGCTGTAGAAAAACACTTTTTTTTAACTCAACAGCAACATTTAAATACCTACAAATTGACAGAACAAATTATTTCAAAATATATCAGCAGTTGGAAAAGCACAAATGAAGAACTTTTTGTGTAATTCTGAAGTGTTATGGAAACAAAGATTTTAGTAACATCAAAACAAATCAAGACACTATATTTGATGATATGCATATGGTAAATATTTGATGAAACCAAATTTCCAGACATTTGTGCACTATATAGTTTAACTGTAAGTCAATACAAATCTTATGGCCATTTCAATGGAAAATGTGCTGTCTGTAAATGACAGTGTGCTACCAAGCCATGCGTCAGTAATATATTTGTAACAGTGTGCTCTAAAAGTCATCATGACCTATACACGACACCATTATTACACTCCTGCTGAATGGGCATTGCTAATTTGCTACACTTGTTTTATGTGTAACGCTTGGATTTTTCGCAATCCCTATGACTTCAGTGATGTACCTTTGATGGCAGGACCACCACTCTCAAAATTGTTCCTGCACTACTGAATCCATTGCGTCTAACTTAAGTCTCTCATCCTCGGAAAGTGTATAAGGAGGGAGATGAGTCCTTTTGCTTTTTTCTTCTTTTATTGTTTGTCATGCCCCGTACAGTCACTTTTTCTCTGCTTAATGGCTTCACTTGAAAGATAAGAAGTAGTACAACTGGAGAAATTCAAGCGTCCATTGGAGTAGGTGTGAAGTCGGGAGGATACAAGTCCACACCGAAGTACCATTCGCAAGTAAACAGAAGGGAATACGGCAACTTGAGTACAACAAAGGATAGACAATAAACTTCAATTGCAATCTGAGTAAAAAAGAAAACAAGAATATAACTGAATCATGCCTTCCGAAGTTAAAACATACGAAATAAAAATAGTTGATAAATCTCAAAGAGAATTTATATTATTTCCTTAGTGCTGTGTAGACCTTCATAATATGAAGCCAACAAATAAATATTGCAATCTGATAATAAAATTAGTATGGTCTATCAATCCTTCAATTTAATGTGGGATTAGGTGCCAATAACGTGTACTATCGAAAGATGGTGTGACACCTGCAAGCTGTTGAATCTCAGCAGGGAATACCTTAGCGTTTCATCCTTCTAATTATGATCAAATTGTTATTACTACTTTACTAGAGAACATTTGTCTGTTACAAAGCTGGAAAAGTTCACAAAATGCTGTTAGATAAAAAGGCAAAATTCTCAAAGAAACTTAAGGTATGATGGATACAGGCTACAACATTTGAGACAAGCATTTGGAAAGCCAATAGGTCAGGCTTTACCATGCTAATGCAAAGAAACACATGCATTCAAAATGGTGTTTTATGTGCTGAATGCACAAGTTCGGTTTAGCACATTAAAGTCAGTTCTGTTGGCTTTGCCAATGCTGGGGGGAAATAGCAAAAACGCTTGCTTTCTGTACAGAACACATATAGGAGGTAATGAATGTCGCAAACTGGATTATGACTGAGTTTACTTTTCGGCTACAAAATAGTTCGCCATGCATTCCAATGAAAGCACTTCATGTAAGGCAGAGTGAAATGTCAAAAAAACAAGAGCATGTGAAATAGAAAGTTGTACTGCTCTGGTGGGACCCAAAGTACATTCTATGTATATTTTACAGAATAAGTGACAATATGTCATCTAGACAGCTGCATTGTCAAGCCAAACCTAAAGACATTCTCAAAAGAACTGCAATATATCTGCAAATATGTGTTTATTTTAAAATATTACTAGCACTATACAAGTTGCTTAACACTGTTGCAGGGATTCTGCTCATGCACAGAACTATGCGCAGGAAACCAGGACCTCAGTGAATTGCGGTGTACCAAAAACTCACCTCAGTACCCAGAACCCCTATCCGACCAGCATCAGTGTCCCGTTCCTTATCCGTATTCTCTCGGAGGTCCCAATGTATAGACAACCCAGAACAAGCGACTTAGAGTACTCTCAGGAATGGTGGGAATCAGAAATACCTGTTCGTTATTATTCTCATATCAGTCCACAACAAGAGTAATCAGAGACACAGTAAAGTTTAAAAGGTTTATTTTATAAACTACGTGTCCTAAGATGCAGTACTTTGGCTAACATAAGCAGACAAATGATTATAATTAAAACCATCAGCATTGTTACAATACCATAGAAAATGAATGGAGAAATCATATTACAAATGACAGTGGAATACAGCCACCTTCCCTTCGCTAGTATTATTAGACTAATAGAAGGTCTCTAGGCTTGAATGGGGAACCCCATACCGTAAAGATCAGCTTAGGTGAATCACATCACAGGATCAGCTTTGCTCTGTGCCTGGAAATGTTCTTCTCCAGAATGTGTTTCTAACGCATGCAAACTGTAATATTAAAGGCTCTCGACATTCAGGTATTTGCAGCTGTGTGCGTATTATGGCTAGAGAGTGGGCCGATCAACCTGAACTCAAAAACATACCTTGTCTGGCGGCTCAGAGTGTTTTGCACACAATGTTCAGACCAAGGTCGCAGTGCACGTCTAGGGATGTGAACAACAGACAGTTCTCATGTGAAGAAAAGGCAAGCAAGCAGTTTTCAAATAATAACATGTCTCTGCAGTGTCGTGTGCAAAAGCAGCAAAAGTGGCAAGATGGCTTTTCTAACATCTAACGCGCTTATGCTAACATAGCAATGTATGTATCTAAATTGCTGCCTTCACTACACCCATCCCTTGATCGGACCACGAACAAATAGGGATACAAAAAGGAACGCAGAGTTGAAATTCGACAGAGCGGAACCAAGTGCATGTATTGGAAATCCAAATAAAGAGGAGTGAAAGTTCGAAAAAAAACGTTAAAAAAAACAAAATGAAGGGGAAAAAAAGAAAATGGTAAGTGTGTTTTGTGCAAGGGAAGCTTGGACGCTATTCAAGTTAATCCATCAATGTGTAAGCATAGTACATAGCGACAGCTTCCAAGAGGAAGTCATTGGAACGAGTTGCGAAAAATGTCCGCCAACCAGTCTAATAAGGTAAACTGGTGTGTTCTTCAAGATAACTTCTTGCCAAGAAGTCATATGCTGCCGTTCCAATGTCCCAATTCCCGAGGACTCCATGTGCCGCTCCATCGGCCAAAATCCTGACACCAGAACAGTCCAACTCATGAGCCACTAATGGACTCATCAGTCGATCATAAACCGGGGCAGGAGACACCGAGTTTGACAAGCATAAGTCCAGAGCCCATTCGAAAGGACAATCTAGGCAATGAAAAACAGGTTGTACGCATGTAAAGTAGGAAAACCGGAAGGATAATCCATAGGCTATGCTCAGGGTTGCCAGTGGTAAAGTTCCATAATATTCAAGCATCCGGTTACGAAGATGGAGCAGCCGGGACAGGCTGTCACGTGACACAAATTGTGCAGCCATTGCGCAGTAAGCAGACCAACAGCAGCACACCAGCCGCGAGGGCGAGAATCAACGGGAGCCCTCCAAAGATGCTGGAAAAAATAGAATGAAAAAAGGCTGGTATCACACCAAAAATAGTTTGGAAGGAGGTCACGAGGCTGGAGCCCACAATTTTGAAAAAATGCACCAAGCCAGTTGTTGACGAGGCATTAAATATAGTTTGAATCAGGGCACCAAAATGAAGTGGGAGATCAGTATTTAAAAACGCCTGCACCTCTGTGCGGGTGTTGGCTACGTGAAGGACAAATGTTTCACAAGACGAAGTCAGAGCGACTTCTTTTTGAGACAATAGAGCCCTTATTCTGCTCATCTTGTTGAACTCTGCTTTCAAGGTTGGAATGGAAGGCCAGATGGATACATCCAGCCGCCCATGCGGGGGTGGGAAAATGACATTTTTACAGCAGACTACTCACTGTGATACAGTTACAATGTAAGGAATCCCCACTAGCATCCCACAGCAAGCCTCATTATTTAAAAGCAAATGACTACCGTTAGCTAACAACGTGAAAGAGGGTGTAATAGCTGGCACTGGAATCCCCTTCAGGACGCATGCTAGATTAGGCGCTTGCACATTGCACGCGCCATGCAATTGGATGTGCCTACAGACTACAGAGTGATCAGGTGTGGAAGAGCATTCCTCGCCCCTCAGCTAAACTTCTTTACCTTCTCTCATGCACCTGTATGTAAATGGGAGTGACCAAACTTCATGCAGGAAAGCAGTACCCAACGGTTCATATCTGCCTAGGGCATAATGTTTCATGCACAAACTGAATTTAAACAAAGAAAATGGCAATGTGATTAACCCGTGGATAAGCCACACAGCTGAGTTCAATTCGGCCACAGAGAAAGGCAAAGGTTCTAACTTTTCAATATGCAGTAATGAACATGTTGCATCTTTCATGGACATGAATTGTTGTTTCGCAGTTAGATTAAAAGGAAGGAATAAAGATGATGTATTCATGTAGTCCCAGGAGACTTTCCCAGCCTTTAATGCTTGCAAAGTCCATGCAAATTGCATTATAGAACGCAATTGATTCTGACCATGATACAAAACAGACATATCATCCTGCACAATATCAACAACAGATGAAACAATATTATCTAATGTGTAAATTCTGGAAGAAAGGGTGTGAATGCTATTATCTATAACAGCTACCACTTTTTCCATATTGGCTTGATCAATAGCTCTCAATCTGGAAGCAGCTTCAATTTGTGATAACTCCCAAACCTCGTTATAAATAGCATACACCCATCTTTTGGACCTGCCACCCACAGGACCCTTAACAAAATCATTCAAATCTATTTTGTCATGTAATTTAGATAAATGAACTTTAACAGATGCCATGGTGGAATGTTGCAGCCAAGACTGGCATAACTTCCCAACAGAGTAGGTAGTAAAAGAATGAGAAGATTCAAAGCGGGGGTCTACGCGAACCTGCGTATACCCAGGCTGCAGACCCAAAAAACGATGTTGACAGGAATCTGAGCTCGTCTGCCAAGTCAAACATCCTTCCGAATTTAATTTGGAAATAGTGAATGATGTGTTAGTAATGTATGACTGCAACGCATCAAGGGACAGATCTGTATGATTATCCCAATTTGGATAAGCACCCAGATCTGGAATAGAGGGGGAATTCAGCTTTTTAGAAGTAGCCAATCCAAAACAGGTGGTCTGAAAAATAGTTGAATTCAAAAATAATATGTGGTTCGGGATTAGGCAGGCACGATGCAAAGCTTCTGTTCCTTGTACCTGCCATGGTTTAGAACCCCAAACAGATTTAAGATCAATAGTGGCTTTCCACAGATCATAACCCCTGACCGCTAAATCATCCATAAAGGATTTGGAATACAATAATTTGGTGTGTGTCAGCCTAACCTTTGAGGCAGACTCCGCTGCCACTTTAAAATAAAAGGCGGCAGGTTTTGAAACACTGAAATCAGTAAAATAGGCAAATTTGTTCACCAATGTGTTGGAGCTGCCTAACATTGGCGTTGGGCAATGTTCCCATTGTGTATAATTCACAAAACTACGATACGTATTGGCTTTATATAGGAAATGATTGCCATAATGTTGATAGCAAAACAACTCCCCGTAGTTAGCAGTGTCTAAATACAAATCTTCAGCATCAAAAGCGGCATAATATTTCAAATCAGAAAAAAGAGCCTCTACCGCTTGGACATCCCAATCATCAGAGCGGATATTTTATTTCACAACATCCCCCATAGAAACACGAAGTACATTGGGGACATTAATCACCTCTGACGGACCCTGAATTTGAAATTTAACAGCATCCCATACAATCCCATCTAACACAGGCCAGGCAGTAATATTCACAAAAGTCTGGTCACACTTCATGACGTGAGATGAGGAGTGGGGAGCCAAAGTTCCATCAATTAATCTAATTGTAGATCTTTCGGTGAGATAGTATCCATTTACTAGACGGAAAAATACAACCACGAATCCAATGGACATAAACAAAAAAATAGTTATGAGCACCAGCCAAATGTAAGTCCAAGGGGGGGAATTAAAAAATGTCTTTTAAACCAAGCAGCAAAAATAGAAATGGGGCATTGGAAGTCAGAGTTAGTGTCAAATGAAAAACGTGACTGGTCAACTGCACTTGAATGCAAACCAGGCAACGACACATCTGTGGGATAAGTATACTCAGTATCTTCAACTGGTCCACCAGCCGGTGGAGGCAATAAAGGATTAGTAACTTTATGCATCTCGATGGCAAACATCCCAATCATCAGAGCGGATGTTTTGTTTAACCGCATCACCCATAGAAACATGAAATACATTCGGAACATTAATAACCTCAGTGGGTCCATGAATTTGAAATTTAACAGCATCCCACGCAATCCCATCTAACACAGGCCAGGCAGTAATATTCACAAAAGTCTGGTCTCTCTTCATGATGTGTGATGAGGAGTGGGGGGCCAAAGTTCCATCAATTAGTCTAATTGTCGATCTTTTTTTTAGGTAGTGTCCATTCACAAGACGAAAAAATACCACCACAAATCCGAAGGACATAAACAAAAAAATACATATGAGCATCAGCCAAATGTAAGTCCAAGGGGGAATCAAAAAAATTTCTTTTAAACCAAACAGCAAAAATAGAAACTTTTGATGGGGCCCTGGAAGTCATAGAGTTAGTACCAAAGGAGACACGTGACTGGGTAACTGCGGTTTATTGTAAAACAGGCAATGTTACATCTGCAGGATAAGCATACTCAGTATCTTCAGGTAGACCATCAGCTGGTGGTAGCAACAAAGGATCAGCAACTGTATGCATCTCGATAGCAATATCAGGCATGGTGGTAGGAGCCAGAGCCAAAATAGAATTTCTCAGCCTCGCAGGGCAAGAGACCGCTGGAGTCATACTAAGAAGAATCGGCCACTCGCTGTAGTTTGACATTGTCAATGGAGATGTACCTGTTATCCTTGCGACCAGGAAGTGGAGGTAAAATGACTGTGCTTGTACCCTGCACGCCAAGCACTGGAACCGGGGCCAAACTCCTTCTTGTTCTCCACCTTCTCATGGACCAGGTCACCAACTCGAGGTAGCCAGCCGACTACCGGAATCTGAAGCGCAGCATCAGATGTGGAGGGCAAGTGTTCCTTCGCGAGACTGTCTCTGGTCTCTTGTAGACTCTGTAACACAGCACAGTGATCATCTACGTCAAAGGGTGCGGCAGACGCCGCCATGTCTAGACCATCAAGATCCGGGACAAACCTTTTTATGCCAAAGAGCATCATGTATGGGGTCTGCCCACCCAGAGACCTTCTAGGGAAATTATTAAGTGCACGTTGTACGTTATACAAATGGGCAAACCAGTTCCTCCCAGTGCCTAAAACCCTAGCTGTCAAGGATTGCTTTAAGTCACGGTTCATTCACTCCACTACACTATTACCCTCAGGTCGGTAAGGAGACGAAAATTTGACTTGGACCCCCAATGATTTCATGGCTTCTTTGTACGCCTTAGACGTGTGCAAAAGCTGCAAAAGTGTCAAGATGGCTTTTCTAACATCTAACGCGCTTATGCTAACATAGCAATGTATATATCTAAATCACTGCCTTCACTACAAGACGTTCTCAATTATGGCTACTTGTGTCATGCATTGTAGAGTAACATTGATCAGTCAGAATTAGTTAAGGGTTTTGTGTAGCATGTATGTGTGTTTTATGAAGAAACAAGTTGTCCAAAGAATTTCCCCAACCGCACTCCTGACCTATATTAAAACATTATGTTATGTTATTCATAATGACTAAGGACCTCACTCTCTGTTTTGCACAAATCCAGATGTGACACAAACTGGAATTCGGCATTCCAGTATGTGCAGAAAAAAAGGCAAATCCAACCACTTTTCCTTGTGCAGACATAACCAAGAAAAGATTGCTAAAATCAGTACTGGATGGAAAATGCCAAAATCAGGAATTCCGACCCGGGACAGAGAACCTTGTGGTATCAGAATTTTCCTGGTGATACTAATAGGCCCATAATGAAGATCTAATGAAGAGCTATGTAGTGCACAGGTGAGAGTTATGGAGGCTGCTTTAAATTTCATTTCTGTGTTTAGCAGTGTAAATGTAAAGGTAATATTGTGTTTTGTCCAAGTGAATACGGCTGTTTTTTTTGGCCCTTTAGATTGATACATATTTAGTTGCCTCCTGTAAATTTGACATACTGCAGGAATGTAATTAAGCATTGTAGCCCACTGCTGAGGGTTATAACAGTTAACAGCCCTAACCACTGCGCCAATAATGAGGGAAGGTCTTTTAACAAAAGGTATAACCTGAGGGAAAAGGGCTATGATGCTATTAGAACATTTCACCCACTGAGGGTGGAATGTTCTCAATTAGAAAAGGACAAACAGAAATACAAGCATTTGAATGTTGGTGCTGAGGATCTGTAACATCTGTTATTATCCCTAAGCCACTCAATTGTCTTCAATGGAGCCATGAACTTTTCAATATCCTACATTTCTTCCTATGAATGTACACTCACTCGCCCAAATAAACACCTAGGCACAAATGTACACTGTTCAGTTCAAATGTGATTTGTTGGTTCACAACGTGGCAGATATGGAAGAAGGCTTATTGGGTAGGTATGAGTTTAAGGCCCAAAAGAATAACTTAACGTGTTCGCTTTTAATTTTATCTCATTATTTGCTACTCAGTCAGCAATCTTATGCAAGCGTGATGTTAAGCATCGGATGGCAGAGATGCTGAGTTAAATAAATTAAACCTGGCTTGCTGTGTCTCTATTTTTTGTAAATAGGTTAATGTGCTTTGAAAGCATTACTTTTGTATTAGTAGTATACTATAAAAATCTCTTTGTTCAAAACTGTGATTTATAGAGATAATGACATAGAATCCAATGTCATTTAGTGCAATATGGGCTTGGAAACAGATGCTGAAAGAACATGATTATATATAAAGTCATAAACAACACGGATCTCTGTCAGTTTTGGTTAACCATGGTACCTTAACATCCCCTAATTCACTGTTCATGTACTTAGGAAATATTCTGCACACAACACATGTGCCTGAAATAATATTTGGATATGACCTGTGTTGGTTTTGATAATATATGAACATGACCTGTGTTGGTTTTGATAACGAATTCTGTAATTTGAAGACTGAGCTATGTATACGCCAACGCGACTCATATGAAACCAAGAGACTTTTTTTGGCTACAGTCGAAAGCCATTGTGGCCTTAAATGGTAAAATTTTGGACCAGTGGAGAGTCTGATTAAGAGGTAGAAAGAGTGAGAATTGTGTTTGCCACTTTCTAAGTGCTGAAGCAAGATATATTAAAGCAGGTGATATAAAAAGAGGCTGGCACAAGAAGACGCACTTCACGAGTCTCTCCAATGCACTACCCTATGTTTCACCCTTTATCTCTCTCAATATATCCTCTACCGTCACTCTCACACTCATTTCAAACCTCATTCTCCTACTATGAGCGCTAAAGTAACACTTTCTAGACTCTTCCTTCCTCTATCTCTCATTGGATCATCCCAAACCTAATTGTACTACTATGATCTCCCAAACAACCCTTTCTAAATTCTCCCCTCTTTTATTCCTCCTTAGATCTATCCGAAAATTCATTTTACTACTATGATCTCCCTAATCCATTTCTAGAGACTCTTCTGTCATCCATCTCTCCTTTACTAATCCCAAAACTCCTACTACTACTATGATCTCCCCAAAAACACTTTCTAGACTCTTCCCTCCTCTATCCCTCCATTATCCTTTTCAATCCAACTAACAGGCTCACATGTCCAGCGTTCAAATTAACTTGCATTCCCCTACACTAATTCACCACTAATCCTTTTTGGGTTCCGGAGTAGCGTGCTACTCTCCGAAAAGCGATTTGATGTCCCACCAGGCGTAGTAAGCGCTAAATAAATACAATTACAATAATTTGCAAGACCAGATGCCCCCTAATTTGATTTCTGTACTTCGTAGACTTAACTCTGCAGTGCCATATGCACAGGCTAGACATGCTGAAGGCAGGATACAATGCACAGAGGTTATACAGGTGCTAGGCTTGAGAGTGTAGCGAAATCTCTGTATAGACTAGAAAATTATGGAGATTGAAAGAAGTGAAATTAAGAAACAGAGAAAGGATGAGTAAGTCAAAACATGAAATAGGGAAGGATAGCCAGAGAAGGGAGTAAAGGAAAAAAAGAGAAGGATACATAGAGGACTGTGTAAGGAAGAGAAAGATGGTTGTATGCTTTTGAAATAGCTTTACTATAGAGCAGTGGTTCTCAATCTTTTGACTTCTGGGGACCGCAATTTAATCATTACTGGAACCCGGGGACCCCCACTGTATCATTATTGGAATTTGGGGACCCCCCACGAGTCATTACTGGACCCCGGTCTAAGCATTGTCGAGGATGAGAACGGCAAAACAATACACAAAAAATACAGGAAAAAACATTCATCAGACAAATACACAAATGAGGAAAAAATGTATTTATTTCGCAAACACACAAATAAAAGAAATTTAGATTTAATTTTAATAGAAAGGTTGGAGCTTTTCTAAATTCAATTGAGGCCACTTACCGTCCGTACTAATTCTGTTAGATGCACCTGCGCTGCTCCCACTAATCAATCTGAGGATATTAATTTAATTTTTTGCCTCCAGTTTCAAATTCCTTCACATTTACAGTATGTTTTAACATTTTCCAATGTACATTTAGCTTCTTTATTTATATGCACTTTATTAATCTGTACATATTATTTAATTTTCCAAGTATTTATGGACCCCCTAAGGAGGCTTTGCGGACCCCCAGGGGTCCTAGACCACAGTTTAGGTACCACTGCTATAGAGGTAGTGAGTGCTTTGGGAGGCACCACGTGCCTTAAGCTCCCAGCAGACTGGTGGCAGATGGCATGCCAACCACCTAGCAATTTGCTCCCCCTACTGTTAGGCTGACCAAATTTCTGACTATGGGACATGTAGTGTATGCAAAAATTAAGTGCTGTTCATCCTGGAGATCTGCTCTTAATCAGGGTTTTTTTTAGGTCAGGAAGCGCTGTGTGGTGGAGGATCAGAGGAGAAGGCTGGGAGATATAGGATGAGGAGAGGATGGCTGATGGGAGAATGATGAAGCATGAAAAAGCACAATGGTTTGGAGAATAAGGTAACAGGAAGGTCTGAGGGGAGAATTGAGTTGAAGGACTGTGGGATATGATAAATAACTGCTGAAGGCAGAATAGTAGGATGAGAAGACACGAGGTAAGAGGGGAGAGGCAGGGATGGGGCAGAAGGTATTAAAAAGTATGTTTAGCAGCAGATGAGGAAGAAAGACCTGAAATGAGGAGCATTGGAAGTGTAGGGCTTCGGGGAAATAAATGAGAGCATATTAGAAATGATACACAGTCTGGTGAAGTGTTACGGATGTAGAAAAGAAGGGGTTAGGAATAGCTGTGTGATAGAGAGGAAAATCCACTGCAGGGCGATTGCAAGAAAGGCCACAATTATTGTATGGTTCTGCTCACCTTCTTTTATGACAGCCTTTTGCATTGTATCTCCTGCTGCCATGTACAGTCTTAACATCAATCATTTTTTAACCCCTTGCATGACGAGTCCAGCTCGTCATGGGCACTGAAGGGGTTAAAGAGAGATCCAGACAAGCAGAGGAAGAAATCCAATAGTTCTTTAAAGGAGTAGCGGCTGGTGTCAGGGCAAAGTGGTGGGTGGACTAAACAAAAAACAACAACAACAAAAAATACCTCAATGCCCACCACATTCCCTCACTGCCACTCTTCTGGCTCCACTGCAGGTACAGCCTCCCAGACTGCCCTGTGGCCAATACTGACTATGCTCTCAAGCATGAGAGCAGCGTCAGGATTGGCAGAGCGGCCTGGATTTGTGCCCCCAGAGCCTGTGCCTGCTGTCACCAATCCAGCAGCGCAGTTCGGGTGGAGACAGCTTCAGTGCGCAAATCCGTTTGGCCATCCTGAGACGGCCAGCCAGCCAAACCCACATGCGCGCAGACAACAGTGCAACTACCAGTCCCCCTGGGCCTGTCATCCCCATGGCCGTGGCACCCTAGACTCGAGGCTATGGAGAAAAATAAAAAGATAATAAACATGCTTTATTATCGCTTTATTTTTCAAGTTTTGCAGATGCTGCTGGCAGGCGGGCGGCGCTCCTCTGCCATAGCGGAGGAGCCGCCACTCATTTAAAGAAAATGCTAACTTAGACTTTTAGTGCGAAGGGACTTTAATCTTTGATTTTGACCGTTGTAAGATATTACACTACTTATTTGTATAGCTACATAAGCCACCATAAGGCCTCCTATGTCACTGTGGGAGAACTGCAAAAGATGGAAATGGGAATAGGAAGCACTAGACACAAAACAGCGGTAACAAGGAAGGAGCCTTGTAGATGGGGTGACCCTTCACCAAAATGTTAGTATTTCATTGGTCCGAGTAACAGTTCTTTAAGTTTGACCAGCTTTAGAAAGATCACCAACAGACAGAGTGGGAAGTAAATTAAGACATAATAACCAACAGGAGCAATCAGGAGAGGGAAGGGAATGAGATGAGAAAGAGTTAAACATCATGGTACACTATTTAAGAAATACTAAGAAAGACTGGTGGGAGCGCCACCTGATTGACAATATGTAAAGTCAGAACTCTCATACGTCTTCCCCAGATAGTTATTTGTAGCTGTGTACCCACCGCTGACCAGGGATTGGAGGGACACCTGGACTTCTGGGATGACAGAAGCCATAGGTATTAGAAATAGTGAATCTTTAGTAATGGTTTAAGGAAGTGGGAAGGGGAGGGTTAGCAGGAAAGGTAGCTCTGAATGTAGAAAAATTATTGGCTTGTGGCAAATGGTTCCAGATCAAAAGAAGGGGTTTTTGTATTCCTGAAAATCATATGAAGCTGAGACCAGGTTTCTAAGGCTACCATTTGAATCTTGTTTCCTGCCTACTACACAAAATAGGCATTAGTACATCTAAAACTCACTCTCTGCCTCATACTACTGTTACAATTATTGGTCCAAAACCCTTTCCCATGTGTTCCTTTGGAGCCCGTCAATTTTCTTTTAGAAGTCAGGTCCATGTATTTACAATTCTTTCTTGAAGTACTTTGTAATACTGCTAGTGAGTATTCCTCCAAAAAAGTCCCTTTCATTATCCATTTGCCTTACACAAGAATTCTATTGAAAAATGCTCACTGTGCCAGTTCTAAAAAACTATTTTGTGTTTTGCTGCTAGTAGAGTTTATGTGTATGTTGCAAGTATGGGTATCAGGTCTGTCATGGATGAACAGTCTCCAAAATGTTAGTGAAAGGAGAAATGGTATCAAGCACAGATTGGTAACTTGTGCCTAAAATGCATTATATGCTACAAATTGCGAATTTCCTTTGGAGGAAGTATGCCCAAACGTCTTGTAAAAGTTGTTTCAAAGTATTTTTAATGTGAGATCAATGCAAGTGACCACTGTGATTCCGAGTACACAATTTAACACTGATTATCTCTGCAACTAGAACCCTATATTTCAAATTCTGCTGGGTTGAGTGTCCAATATATATTAAAATGCAACATTTGACATTAAAACAGCAGCAATTTCTTAAGGAAGAACTATTAATATAGAGGTCAAAACGGGCAGGGGAACGATGTTCCCAACATTTATTAGTTACCATACGGTTTATTAGACAACAGCCATTCTTGAACGGTTGAGCACCCGCTGTTTGAAAAGTAAGAAGTGTCTCTTTTAATGTGAAGTGAGAGAAGGGAGAGGCAACTAAAGAAGAAACAAGCCTTCTCGCTAGGCTGCCTGCTACCTGAAGAAATGTAAATGTGTGCAATTGGTTAATCAGCAAATCTAAAGGCTATTTGGGAGCCAGTACTAGATTTGACAGAATTTGCCCTTTTAATGGAAACCTATTAAAAAAACAAAGTTAACACAAGGGACAGTTTGCGTCTTACTAAAAAAAAAAGTTTGAAAACAGAAAGCACGGTAAACAGTTAAACAATCTTTTTGCACATTTTATGACTGCCCATTTATACAGTGTACAACCATATACTGTGTGTAATATATATATGTATTCAACTAATAGCACATATTCACAGTCCTTTCGGTCTCAGGCTTGGACCACTTAACACTATAAATGCACCTCACTATTTCCCCAGTACACCAGCCAGGGTTAAAATCAGTGACAGTCTGGTTACTCCCAAAGACACCATAAATTATTGCATTAACTATCCGAGCTTTCCTAGCAGAAAAATGCATTCCCACAGATAAATTTAAGTTGCATTTATTTTTCATTTAAGGCGTGTGCATTACATTTTATATGCAGATACCTGTAGAGGAAAGGCCAACAAAATAAAGAATATTTAATTTTTCAGCTCTCACCCCCACTGTTCTCAGGATCACAGTTCCCATACTTTTCTTTACGCACTTCTATTGCTGCCCTAATCCCCATAAAGAATATTATGCCTAAAATCAATATTATTGGCCCAAGTTGTCTTAAAATACACCATTTATCACATATTGCTCCGAATTTATTTTTTTGGGGGTGTGCCGTTTTATATAGCGTGAACTCAACTTGAAGGTATTGGAGCGCTTTACAGGAGCACCAGTTACATTACACAAGTACACTTTCGTTTTTGGAAGGATCGGGGAGAATAAGTGATTTGCCTAGAACCACAGGATGTTGAGCCTGCGACGTTACTCAAACTTGGTTCAGCTCCAACGTCGGCTGCTCTGGTGGTGCCACATACTCTCCCTAGTAAGTTCTGAAGCTTCCAATTGTCAAACTGTTTGAGCCCCTTTATCTATTGCCCCAACCAACACAACTGGGTTGCCACCTTTCCAAAAAGAAAAATACTGGCGATTTGGCTATGTTTTATCTGCAAAGGCCCGGATATGACATTTAAACAGGACTTTTAAAAAAATGGTACCTAGTCATTAGGTCGAGCCTAGCTCAGCGCGCATGCGCTGCTCTAGGAAAACGACTTCATGTAATCACTCTGGGCTTTCCACATGCGTGTTTTTTTTTTTGCATTATTTTAATTGGTCTTGGCGTGTGTCTTTCTTAAAAAGACAGCACATAATTGGGCGAAGGCGGCTGCATGTCCCACCATGTATCCGCCCACAGTCTACGGCTTGCGGTTACGAGCAGGGGCGCGCTGTGTGCCATCTGTTCTGTTTCGTATTTCAAAGGCTTTGCGTTCACTTTGTGGCCGTGCGGCCGGGCACTGTGTTCTGTAATTGCTTTCACTTTGTGGCCGCGCGACCGGGGTCTGTTTTCTGTGATTGCTTTTGTCCTGAATACTGCCTGACACGCTCTTCGGCAAAGCTCCTCTCTCTCGATTACAAGAACGCCCCGTCTCCCCAAGAACGTATGTTTTCGCAATGACAACATTCCTTTGATTCACACTTGCCTCACTGTACCCTGTCCACTGCACGTACTGGGTTTCAAGCCCTGCTCAGAAAGGGATTACGTGTGCCCCCATCTCACTGCACTCGTTCACTGAACACGAGCGTGAACGCACGATCAACTACCCCAGCGCACACCAGTTCACTGCACGCCGCAGGGATACAATGGGCACAACTGCATCCAACGCCGCTACTTCTCCACAGATCCCACTTCCAGTGAGTGCACCATCTCCCAGCGCACCCCTATATTGTGCCCCACAGCACTCTCTACCGGATGTATGACGTTACAACGCACACTATTACAACGCATGCACTTACAACGCATTTTTTACAACGCATAATACATTACAACGCATGACATTACAACGCATGACACTACAACGCATTTTTAAAAAATACCTTTACAACGCACTACCATTACAACGCATACTACCTTTACAACGCATACCATTACAACGCATAATATTAAATTACATTTAAGGTAAGTATTAGATAGTATAAGGGTAAAAATTACTATTCTAACTCCAGGGGGTGCAACAGTAGGGTAAGTGTTGGATAGTGTAGGGGTAAAAATTACTATTCTAACTCCAGGGGGTGCAACAGTAGGGTAAGTGTTGGATAGTGTAGGGGTAAAAATTACTATTCTAACTCCAGGGGGTGCAACAGTAGGGTAAGTGTTGGATAGTGTAGGGGTAAAAATTACTATTCTAACTCCAGGGGGTGCAACAGTAGGGAAAGTGTTGGATAGTATAGGGGTAAAAATTACTATTCTAACTCCAGGGGGTGCAACAGTAGGGTAAGTGTTGGATAGTATAGGGGTAAAAATTACTATTCTAACTCCAGGGGGTGCATCAGTAGGGTAAGTGTTGGATAGTATAGGGGTAAAAATTACTATTCTAACTCCAGGGGGTGCATCAGTAGGGTAAGTGTTGGATAGTATAGGGGTAAAAATTACTATTCTAACTCCAGGGGGTGCATCAGTAGGGTAAGTGTTGGATAGTATAGGGGTAAAAATTACTATTCTAACTCCAGGGGGTGCATCAGTAGGGTAAGTGTTGGATAGTATAGGGGTAAAAATTACTATTCTAACTCCAGGGGGTGCATCAGTAGGGTAAGTGTTGGATAGTATAGTGTAATATTATGCGTTGTAATGGTATGCGTTGTAATGGTAGTATGCGTTGTAATGGAATGCGTTGTAAAGGTAGTTTTTAAAAATGCGTTGTAGTGTCATGCGTTGTAATATCATGCGTTGTAATGGATTATGCGTTGTAAAAAATGCGTTGTAATGGTAGTGCGTTGTAAAAGTTGCGTTGTAAAGGTTGTTCCCCCTCTCTACCACAGCACTACGCTGCACGCCAAACTGCGGTGCTGCACGCCATGACCTCCAGCAAGATCGAGATGCCCAGAGCGGTGAAGACGGACCCCGCGGCCCTGATGGCCTCGCTGCACCTGCTGCCCTCCCCCACGGCCAACCTGGAGTTCCGGCACACCAAGGTAAGAGGTCATGGGGTCTCACGGCGATGGGGTGGGCGCACTGGCTGCTGTGACTGATGTTCGTCCACGCGTGGGCAGCTCCGTAGCCCTCACCAGCTCCCTCACACCAAGGTAAGACATTACAGGGTCTCACGGGGATGGGGTGGGGGCACTGGCTGCGGTGCCTAACGTCTGTCCACGCATGGGCAGCTCTGTAGCCCTCACCAGCTCCCTGACTGCGGTAGTTCTACAGACTTCATCAGGTCTGAAGTTGCTTCCCACGCAGCACGAGCTCCCCGCCTCCCGCACACTGGCCCCCACGAGCTCTGGTCTGTAGTTGCACTGCGGCCTGCACTACCCCCCACCCTCCCAAAAAAAAATGGCTTGCACGACAGCCGAGGCAGTGGTCCCCTTCCGCAGGTTAGTAACCGCCTCCATCATGCACACTGGTTTGTAGAAACGTCATACTCCGTAGTTGCCCCAGCCTGCACTGACCCCTCTGACACACACCGGCCTGCACGCGCTTCATACCCTGCAGATGCTCTGTGATCTGTTGGTCATCACGAACTCCCCGCCCAGCCTGCAGTTAGTTTCATGGGCTGTACTGAGTGCTTAGCTTGCACCAGATCCCAGCCTTTCCTAGCTCCCCACCCTTCATTAGCTCCTTAGCCTGCACCAGATCCCAGCCTGCCCTAGCTCCCCACCCTTCATTGGCTCCTTAGCTTGCACTAGATCCCAGCCTGCCCTAGCTCCCCACCCTTCATTGGCTCCTTAGCTTGCAGTGCATCCCAGCCTGCCCTAGCTCCCCACCCTTGGTTAGCTCCCCTCTCTGCACTAGTTCCAAGCCCTGTAAAAACAGCTCACCCGGAGTAGTTCCTCTGCCTGTAATTGTTGCACCCAAGCGTGCTTTGAACCTCCTGGCTGGACTGCAAGCACCGCAGGCATTGTATCTGATTACAGCCGGCACTAGATCCCACGCGGCACTTGTTGTTGTCTGCAGACTTGGTGATGAGAACATCCAGGAAGTGTATTTTTTGTTGTTGAACATTCCTGATTGGTGGAACCATGTACTAATGTACTGCAGGTACATCGACGACATCTTTATATTATGGACAGATACCAGAACCCATTTAGAGACCATGATCACTGAGCTCAACACAATTAACCCCAGAATACAATTCACTCATAATGTTCAACAACAAAAAATACACTTCCTGGATGTTCTCATCACCAAGTCTGCAGACAACAACAATTTTGAAACATCAGTATTCCAGAAACCGACAGACCGCAACAGCACATTATTCTACAACAGTTTCCACCCTAATAGTCTTTTAAGAAACCTTCCATACTCCCAACTACTGAGAGTGAGACGCATTTGCTCCAACCCTGCCACCACCAAGGTTAAAGAACAGGAATACATACAACGCTTCAAGGAAGGGGGGTATCCTGACAATGTACTGCAAGACTGTCATCAACGAGCACAACAACTTGGAAGAGAAGAGTTACTGCAACAATCGGCCGAAAAACCTTCAGAACGTCTAGTTTTTGTATCTAAGTTCACCACAGCATCTAAATCCATTTGTGACATTATCAACTCCCGATGGGAGATGCTAGCATCTGAGGATGATTTCAACAACTTATTTGTTAACAAACCATTGTTTGCATACACACGGGGCAAAAACTTGAAAGCATTACTATCGGCCCCCTCTTCTACTTCGTCTACCATCAAATTTAAAGGTACCACAAAATGCAACAATTGCATTCACTGCAACAATGTCATTCTAGGTGATAAGTTAACTCATCCCTCTTCAGGAAAACCAATAATTCTCAGACACTCAGGTGATTGCAATTCGATGAATGTCATCTACTGCATTAAATGCCCCTGTGGCAAGGCCTACATGGGCAAAACAGAAAGAAAAATGAAGGTCAGAATTACCGAACATAGAAGCAAAATCAGGAATCTGAGCACCACTTCACCGTTAGCGACTCACTGGAATGAAGCACACCATGCTATATCACAACTTAGGTTTCAGATTGTTGAATCTGTTAAACCCGCACCTGGAGTAGACATCTCTAGAATACTTCTTCAAAGAGAAATCTACTGGATCAAAATTCTCAATACCATGATTCCATCTGGCCTCAACGACCGTATAGATATGAGTTGTTTTCTGTAAACCTTTTTCACTCATCATAACTAGTCTTTCAAATTTATGAATCACCTCTACATTACAAGGTGTACATCAATTCCAGACTCATTTAGTGAGTTTCTTATGACTCCCCACATACCATCTCAGACCATAACGTTTGGCATACAATTTAATCTACAGAATTGTTCATGTCAGATTCATATAAGTATTCACAATCACGGGTGTTATCAGCGCCGAAGTAGCATCTATTTTCATATTCCACACTGCCTCTACATTTCCCTTCCATTTTTCTCTCTTTCTATAATGTCATCACCTATATCACCTCACAGTATTTGTCTCTTCATTCACTGGACTCTCGGTTTCTCCATCATTACCTTTCTATCCCCTGTAGTTCATGATACTACCGCAGTTTCTTTTCAGCCATTCATATATCGTTTTTTGGCTACTATTTTGTATATATACATTATTTCTACCTCGTTTCATGAACACGTTCTTTACAATTTGATCATTTTCAATTTTCCACTCGCATTTTTATTCTTCTCTTTTCTTGTTTAGTCTCTCTCGACATAAATATCCAACCACCACATTGAGTATTTCTTCTCTTTCCTCGTTTGCCATATCACATTGCTTCCATATTCACTTCAGCATTTAAACTGAGCGCGTCTCTTCAGCCAATCATCGCGCGACTTATTGGGATAACATCTTGTCTTTGAAAACTTCTGCATTTGCTGTATTAGGTAAGCCGCACAGGATCATCCGTATTTTTCCTGATACACACTCTTTTTACAACGCTAACCACACGCTCATCTTCCACAGGTGAACATAATTGTTCCTTGATGTCTACCATACATTCGCTTGGATACTACCTCCAAGTCTTTGCTATTTCTATCATTAAAGGGAACTCTACATCGCTTACGCCACGGTATATCTTAACATCTACCTCTGAAGGTAAGCCCCCTTTACTGTGAAATGTATCATGTTTCCCAGACTTCATTTCCGATTTTTGCTTAATTCATGTTTTGCCATATTTCCACGCAGGATTTTCACCCTGTCATTATCCGCATGACCGTTCTGGTCATTCCCATTACTTTCTGAATTACGCCACCAAGGTGATCTTTCTTTACCACTACTCCACTAACTACTGCTTGTTCGGGATCATCTGTGTCCACCAGCACTCAGTCACATTCAGGAAGTTCATTGTCAATCTGTGCAGACTTCTGGTCTTTCCATCTCTTCTTTTTCACCAATATCCACACTCACTAAAACGTATGGCTTTACTTCTTTTCCTTATTGTCGGCTTCACTAATGTGTTCCATTTTCCCTCACTTAACTTATTAACCTGGCAGCATAACACACTCACGAACCATCCACATGGACAATAGCATGAATATCACCATTCATCATTAACATTCACCACCATAGCACCTTTAAAACAACAACACACAGTTCAGGAAGTATTCATTATTTCCACATTTACTTTTAGGTTGGCCCCTGACGAAGGGATTTAAGATCCTGAAATGCATTGGGCACTTCTACCAACCACATGAAGAAAACTACATCACTACTCTATTATTTGCATTGTGTTTTTTATTATGATTGTACACTCTATTAAGAATCATTAATATGATGTACTTTACATTTGTTCCAACAGCATTGTAAAAATGAAGAATTGACAACTGTATTTGCATGTGTTTAACCAAATATATTATTGTAACACGTTATTCACCTAAGTTTGTTTTGAACGTAGTTTACTTACACGAGATAATTTTGTTTTTGGATAGTTTCCAATCCAGTGAACAGTGCGAGGCACAAAGTGGGTTTTCCCACTTTTTTGTTCTTGATGTTTTACTTATCTGCAGTGACAGCGGACATAGTACCTCAGCACCATTTCTAATCAGACGGTAAATCATTTAGATAAGTACAAAACAGGAGTGCACCTTCAACAATCATTTACTTTATACTTAAACTATCAGTCACGGCATCTAGAACGCATTTAAAGTGCTTTCTTCTTATGTTTGGTATTTTAAGTATACACACCAGAAGAAAAAACAAGCATTTACAATGCAACGGTCTCGGCATTGTTAAAGTTAGAGCTATTGCCATTGCTCACGCCCTGTCTGGCGTCCCACTGCTCGGGACACTACGGCATTTAGGGCCAGCACTCCAGCGTGCACCTGAACTGTCGGTCTGGGAGAGAAAACACTGGCTCCCAGATGCCCGCATCATCGTTTATACAAAACGTTAGAACAGGGTGCTCCTCGATTTCGCTGCATTCGTAACAGCAAATACACAGAATAAAAGGGCACGGGCGAGAAACGCCACACCCCGGGGGATATATGTGCGCCCCCACTCCCTCCCCAAGCACAATTACCAAAAATTCAGGTAGCAAGCTGCAGACCTGGTCTGCAGAGCCCCCTTCACTGAACACTGGGGGTGGGGCGATCAATAAACACGACGCACTGCTGGCCTGCAAACCACGTCTGGCGAGCCAGCCAGCCCACTGCGAAGCAAAACAAAAAAGCACACGCTTCCATCAACCACGGAGAAAAATGCAACCGTGTGCTTGCACCAATCTCACTCCACACCCCGACTGACTAAACCTAAAATCAAGAGGTAAACTGAGCATCTAACGTAGTAGACACCTGCCAAACAAACACGGCGGTGGAGGGAGTGAAAATGAAGATTCTTGTATGAAATAAACTGACTTGTCTGCCTAATTTGGAGATACACAAAACGATGAGTATCTCGGGGTCCACAATACAATCACACAAATGATGTGGGAGTAAAATGCAACAGTCTACGTGTAGCATTAAATGCGACCCATCTCTCGGCAACAAAAACAACGTCAAGGACCTGCTAATTTAAGCACCCATAATCTGCACATCGTTGAGCCTGTCTTGTTGAGGTCCAAGGCCGCCCACACACTCCGGACCGTGTATACACTAGCAGTAGCAGGCAGGGGGTTACCGCTCGCGGTTATGGGTCGGTGAGGGCTCTTAGCCCATCTTATCAGTCGGAGACGGCTGAGAGAGCCGCGCAGCCCTCTACGGACACCTCACGCACTCGGTGCTCCTAAAGGAAACTTCAGGTATACATCAGGTATAGCGCCTGTAACTGCGCGCCTTGCCGTCAGCGCGCTGCTTTAGTAAAGGGCGATTTCACGCCAAAGGAGGCGCATCAAAGGGCATGCTTTAAACTCAGGGCGCTGTGGAGGGCTGGGTGTAGAAATGGAAAGAATCTGATTCTTCAGATGATTAGGACGCGCGTTCCCTGCATGGGTGCGTCGTGCGTAGTTGCGTTTCGTGCACCTGGTAGTTTATTTCCACTCAGTCCAGGCGGTGTCGATGCGGCCGGGTGGTGTTAAGAATACTGAAGAACGTAGCATTCTTGTGTTTTTTTATTTGGTGGGGTGGCCCCAAGGCGCGGGCGGGGGGGCAGAGAAGGAGCACGGGGATTCATTCCAACTCTCCAAGTATCCCGTGCAGTCATGCCACAATGTCTGTCGCAAGATTGGGTTTGAAAACTGTCGGGAAGGAGGTAGTAGGGTCATTAGTGGCGTCTGGCAAAGGGTAAGAACACGGGTGGAGCCTTTCCCTGACATGGACCCTCAGCAGCCAGTGGGGAAAGGGGGTGCGTGGGCTGGGGTCGAGGAGAAGGGGCGATGCTTTAGAAAGAAGCGCTATAGGTGCAGAGGCGATATCATTCATGCTTTAATAGGCAGGTGCCCGGCTAGCGCTCAACATCCAATGGCGGCACTCGTATCATTTACATGTGCGCAAATTGCCGGCGCAGACACTTGCTCGGATCTGATCAGCGCAAAATTTACAGCTGATCAGCGCGCGTACATGTGGAAACAAGCCGAGGGCACCGGAAGACACCACCGCCTTTCTCCGAGGCAGAGCAGAAATGCCTCGGAGAAACGCAGCGTCCTTTTCGGATTCGGGGGCGTGTTTTTGCTGTTGTCTCCTCCTTGAGACTTCTCGCAAAAAACACGCCCCCCGATCCGAAAAGGACGGGGCCTAATCAGAGTGACTGACCTCTTCTCTACGAGGCCAGCCAATGGAGAACAGGGGAGAAGAGGGGCTGGTTCAAGCCCCTCTTCTCCAAGTCATTACATCTCCGACTTCCGGTTCTGCCTTTCGGCAGACCGGTAGTCCTCGACCTAAAAACGGTTTTAGGTGATGTTGTTAACCGATCGAGACATTAAAATACTAGCCACGCCGGTAAATAAAACTGACCAGGTGGCAACCCTACACCGCCCACCTCCTCCAAGTTTAGGTATTGTTGCGCCCGAGACCAGTAGTATATATTTTTACAGAAAAGAGCAAAGTAAAACACTGCTTCTCAGTTCGTTACACAATCAAACTTCTAAAGTGATCGCGGCTTTATCAGAAAATTGATGAGGTGCCTCTGTTGTGCAGTAGCCAATAGTTGAAAGCAGCTCGCATCCAATCGGAGCTTGCGTTGTTCTTGGGTCGAAATGGAGAAAAAAAACTCGACCGTGCGTCTAGTGACGTTAGGCGGCGTTGCGTTCCTGTGTGACGTAGTGAAGTTCTGCAGACTGTCTGCTGCCAACTGGACACGGAAGTGTGGAAGAGTTTGGTACCGAGAGGCGCTCGAGAGGCCCAGTATTCCGGCTCTATAGTCCGGTGGGCGGCGCTCACGGGACCGAGCCGCCATGACCAACGGTGAGGGGGCAGGGCGAGAGATCCTTAGTTTGGTCTCAGTGTGATCCTTTCTGTAAAATAGAGAGCACTCTTGTGCTTTCTGGCATTGGAAGAGGTGGTTTCTACTGTTAACTGTCAGGAATTGGGATCGAGGGTAGCACCTTTGTCGTATTCATTGGTAGAGGCGACTGGAGAAGATTACTATCGGATGTTGTAGTATGCATGCAGTAGGGAAGAGAAGAGAGGGATTTCTGTCATGTCCTTCTGAGTGTTTTTGTTGTGATCCACTGGGTGTTCTGTCCATAGCTGCCAGGGTTTCAAATTGCCATGTATGCAGTGGTCGAAGTGGGGGAGAAAAAGTAGGGGAAATGTGGATGGAGCATCAGGAGGCGGGAATAACCAGAGGATTGGGTCAGTGGGCGGAGTCAGAGGTGTGGCTAAAAATAGCAAAACATACCAATTTTAAGTATGTTTGGCATTTCACTGACCAGTTGCAGTGTATAACGTTAGTTAATACAACCACTGGATACACGTTTATTTGAGGTTTAATATATTAGTGTGGTATCTCACATGAAGTGTAGGGTGACCAGACGTCCCGGTTTTGCCCGGACGGTCCCCGTTTTTTGTGAAATGTCCCCGTGTCCCGACACTGTACTCCAATGGAGTCAAATGTCCCCGTTTTAGAACAGTGTCCGGGTTGAACAAAGAAATGTCCCGGTTTTTTACTGTTCCGGTTGCGCGCATGCTCTGTTTGCACAGCTTGGTGACGTCACTGAGGTGAGCGCTGTAGCAGGAAGGGAAATCCTTTGAAGAGACATGTTCTCTCGGGATTTCCCTTCTCTTTGTCTACACAGCGCCAACTACGTCATCATGCAGCTGGTTAGAACCACCTGTGACCGGCATGACCCTGATTTTACAGCCTGCAGCAATCCACCGTGACCCTGCTCTGCCTTAAAGCGAGCGAGGGTCGGACAGTCTCAAACTACAGCAGAATCCAGCAGCAGCTTCGTGACGCCTCCCCAGCCCTACCAGCACCGTCGGGACACTGCCTTGCATCAGAGCTGCATCATCCAGGAATCCTTGCCCTCCCAGCCTGCAAGCCCGCAACGTGTATTTTAACCCTGAGAGTTTTATCCGCACCAGTGCTGGCTTCCTGGGGGCGCCGTGTAGCGTTTCTTTCCCCCAGCAATTACCAGGCCTCACATAAATGTCAAGAGTGTGATTAATTATCTTCCTGGAGACAGATCAGCATTTTGTATAGTTGAGGTTTTGACTTGGCTGAAGTTAGTGCAGAGGGTTAATATGCCTGCTGCAAAGAACGTGTACCAAATAGATTACAGAGTGCGTATGATGTAAACAGATCAGCAGGGTTACTGCTTTCAAAAGAGACATTTTTTTGCTACTTGCAATTTATAACTTAAAGTCCTAATATAGAATAGTGAGCTATTAACTTTCATCCTAGAACTGCATACACACTGCAAAGTATACATTATTAGAACATTGATTAATGTTTCAAAAAGGGTTAATCTGGCTAGAAATCGATTCTTAATATTAAAGAAAACTCCCAACTATGCTGTTTCTTTTTCGACTCTGTGTTTGTGCTTCTCCACACCAAGCACTCTTAAACTATACTGCCTACCAGTATGGATGACATGTGACTCCTACACTTTCAGTCCTTTGGCTTATGTAACATTTCCTATACACTGATTTACACACTTATGATTGATTGTCTCTGTGTAATGTGTGTGTGATGCAAGGTGCTTGGACACCCTACACTGGTATGAGTGGCGCTATATATAATGCATCTGATAGTGTGGTTATGGTGACTTGGTCACTGTTAAAGGGTGCTAGTGAGAGAATCCGTGGTGGAGGTGGTCATTGGGGGGGGCGCCAACAAACATTGTCGCACAGGGCGCCACCAGCACTAAAGCCAGCCCTGTCTTATATGTTCTAAACTATTTACTATGCTAATGTACGTAAATGTTTCCACGTAAATAAAGCAAACATTATTTATATTTCAGTCAACTGCGCTGAACGTAGGGGGGAGTGCTTTATGGGAAGGAGTATTCTACAAACAGCAGTATCTGATTTTGACGATGACAGAATGTGTGTGTGTGTATATGTGTGTGTATATATATATCTATCAAACTCGCTAGCGATGCACTCGTTCACTTCCTCGTGGCAAAAACAAGAGCACAAACTCCTCTTCGATTGTGCAATTTTCTTTATTGTTCAGTTAACAATCCCAATATATATACTTATCTAATAAGAAAACAAACTTGGACTAAAGCAAATGTTGAGGCAAAGTCTGTTTAAATGGAATTAATGCTTACTGCCGATAAAAGACCTCTGATTTGTCATCTGTAATGCTTCATCTCGGTCTTGGAGGGAGCTGTCGTAGTCCTTTTTCTATGTTTATCACAGCTGTCAAATAGTCCTACTTTTATGTCGGTGGTTACTGCAAATCGTAGTCCTACTTCTATGTCTATGACCTGTCCCCGTTTTTTGTTTTGAGAATCTGGTCACCCTAATGAAGTGGCATTGAGGGGTGTTAGCATCTCATGGTAGAACCTGCTGATGTCATGGACTGTTGTACATTACAATGTTCTGTAAATCTTCAGTTACTGGATTGACTGCTGGCTGATGGATGGGATCTTCTCTATTGGAATAAATATCTCAACTACTGTCTACCTGGTTTATTGTGCAAGATGCTTCACTGGCGTAGTCGGCACTGGAATCTCTAAGAGAAGATCTCAACATAAGAGTTGATTTCTATAAAGACTCTTTTCCTCAACTTTGTGTGGATTTAAAAAAAAAAAATAAAAGGAAGAGGAAGACACAGATTTAATCGTATTTTATGCCATCAAGCGGACATGGTACCACGTGTTACCTGCCATGCATGGATTAAGCGGATCGTATTGCATTAAGCGGGCATTTCTTAGCGTGTGAGCTGTCTTGTATGGTGTGTATACAACTTCAAACAGCCTGCGCTGGATGTGTGCCTTTGCTTAACGTTTCTTTACATCTTTGGCGTGCGAAGCTTAACGAGTGAAGCTTTCACTTCCTGCGGGATCGTCGTTGTGCTTCACTCATCGTGTTTTCATTGCCATTTGTCAACTTGGTGGAACTATTTATACATCTGGTGAATCAATTTGAGAGGTGGCTTTTTGAACAATTTGCTGCACGAGTTTACTCAATATCCATAATGGCTATCGTTGTCATCTCTACAACGTTAATCTCTTGCGGCGGTGATCATCATAAAATTTTCAAAGACAAACATTGGTACTCCACCCGTTGAAGGGCGTCATACCTGGAACTTTCTTGTCTCTTGGAACGGGATCTACGATTGACTCTCTCTTGTATTCCGTACTGCGTCATCACGTATCATGCTATCGCAAGGGTGCGTGGTGGCCATTTTGTGTACGGTTGCGTAGCAACCGGCAGCGCTTCTTAACATCGCGTCTTCCTGGATTCTACAGCGTTTGCGTGGATCAGAGCATAAATATTGAGCATAGTACATGACCAGCGGCAACTCCGTGGATCATCGTCATTCTGTTACAGTATATGATATATTTATATTGTTAAAAAAAAAAGAAAAAAAACCTTAACTTATAATTGCAGAAGGAATATGGTATAGATACTGTTATAGAGTTTGTAATTTTATCTAAGTGATGTAAATGGTGGTTCAACACTGAAACAGCGATATATATTTTCATTTTGGGG
Source organism: Triturus cristatus (assembly GCF_964204655.1). Classification (NCBI taxonomy): domain Eukaryota; kingdom Metazoa; phylum Chordata; class Amphibia; order Caudata; family Salamandridae; genus Triturus; species Triturus cristatus. Next base: position 1,064,447,766 of record NC_140579.1, on the reverse strand, counting down.
TTATACCTGAGAAAACAATTGGCATTACATTCGATTTGGGCAAACGTATAGGTGAATCAATACCTGAGGGAACTGTGGGCATTGCATTCCTTTGGGGAAGCGTACAGGTGAATTTTGTTACTGGTATTTAGAGATTTGTTTTAAGAACTCTTGCAATTATGCAAAATGTTACAGCAGCACCATTTTTTTTTTATCGTGTCCTGGTTCTCCTCCAATTAAATGGAAAAAATGGAAGGTTGTTTTTGAGAGATATGCCAGGGTCTGTGGTCCCTCATTAAGTGCTGAAAGAAGGTCGTCCTTATTACTCCACTGTTTAGGATCTGAAGGTCAAGATGTGTTTGATAATTTACCAGAATTTCAGCTGATGATGCTAGGGGTCTGAATGATTATGAGATCTGCATTAAGAAGCTTGATAAGCATTATCTGCCCAAAGTCAGCACAATCCTTGAAAGTTATCAGTTTGCTAAGAGAATGCAATCTACTGATGAGACAATTGAGGATTATATAACCCAATTAAGAAAGCTTGCCTCCTCATGCAAATTCGAAAACTTAACTGATGAACGCATCAGGGACCAGTTTATGTTTGGTTGTAGCATGGAAAAAATTAGAGAAGAATTGTGGTTAAGAGACCAACCGTCTCTTGATGAGGTGTTAACTGTTGCCAAACGTATTGAACATTCTTTGAAATGTGTTGCTGTCATAAAGAAGGATGCAGAAAAGGGGGCTAATATTGAGATAGTAAAGATTAAAACAGAAAAACATGATTCTAACGATAAAATACATTCTGACAAAATAGTGTCCGAAAGAAAGTGTTATAGCTGTGGCAAGGCGGGACATTTAGCTAACGATAAAAAATGTCCGGCTCTCAGTCAAACATGTTCAAAATGCAAATTAAAGGGACATTTCACTGCTTTCTGCAAAACAAAACCCAAAACAAAGGTCAAAGAAGTAGAAATATATCAAAGGGATTGGGGAGAACCTAATTCTGCGAATTTGGTTTGTGGGCAGATCGTGGTACAGGTTGAAACAAAAACTAGCAAAAAATCATGCCCTTATGATGAGATTGTAGTAGAAGGAGAACGTACTAAGGTACTATTTGATTCTGGTGCAAAGATTACCATTGTATCAAATAAGTTTTATGACTCCAAGCTCAAGGGAAAGATTACACTTATGAAACCAGACATCATTCCTTTGGCTTATGGGGGGGAACCCATAAAGATACATGGATATTTTAATGGTTTAATAGAATATAAAAATCGGCTGATTAATGGAAAGATTTATGTTTCAAAGCGTGGAGACAGCATCAGTAGTTGGTTACATCAAGGGGATCTAGGGGTGTTTCTAGATCCAAATGCTGATTCTCCCATACAGTTGAGAGATAGAATTCAATCTGTGGATAAAAATGCTGATGACATGTATGCTCACAAACTGAAATCTGAATTTCTTAGGCTGTTTGAAGGGGTATCGACATAAGATACAGTTAACAGCAAATGCAGTTCCCGTGCATTGCAAGGTGAGAAGTGTTCCACTATCGGTTAGGGAAGACATGAAAAAGGAAATAGAAAAACTGAGTAGTTGTGGGATCATCGAGGAAGTTGAGGGATCGGAATGGTTGGCTCCGGTCGTTGCAGCACGCAAATCTAATGGGAATTTGCGTCTGTGCATCGACTTAAGACAACTTAATAAGTGTGTTGTGGTGGACAGATACCCATTGCCTAATATTACCGAACTGTTGACTTTACTTGATGGGGCAAAGGTATTCAGCACATTAGATCTTACTTCAGCGTATCATCAAATTGAACTGGATGAGTCGTCTCGAGACTGTACTTCGTTCATCACTCCATTTGGTACCTTTAGATTTAGAAGAGTGCCTTTTGGTTTGGTATCTGCTTCCTCAGTATTCCAACGGGTGATGAAAAGAATATTAAAGGATCTTCCCGGAGTATGTGTCTACCAAGACGACATTTTGGTCTTTGCAAAAGATGATATGGAACATGACAATAGATTAAGATCTGTGCTGAAGGGTTTGAGTAGGCATAACCTCACAATCAAGGTTGAGAAATGTAAATTTAAGTCCAATACCATCAATTACCTAGGACATAGCATTTCTGGGGAAGGTGTGAAGCCCAAAACTGAGGTAGTTGAAACTATCACAAAAATGTGTTCTCCTACCAATAAGTCTGACCTAATGAAATTTTTAGGGATAATCGAATATTATGCTAAATTTGTAAAGGGGTTTGCTGTAGCAACTGTGAACATGAGAAAATTACGTCGAAAAGGTGAAGAATTCTTGTGGTCTGATAGGTGTGAAGATGAATTTGTGGCTATAAAGGAAAAGCTTGGGCTAGCCCCTTCATTGAAGAGTTTTGACCCTTCTGATAAATCCATATTGGTGACTGACGCGAGTGAGAAGGGGCTGGGAGCTGTATTGAAGCAGTGTGGTGCTAACGGTCTGCAAACCATAATGTTTTTGTCCAGAAGTCTTAGAGATCCTGAAACACGATATTCTGTTGTGGAGAGGGAAGCTTTGGCTGTGTTTTGGGCGGTGAAGAAACTTAAGAAGTTCTTGTGGGGTGTAGATTTTGTGGTGCATACAGATCATAAACCATTGGTTGAGATTTTCAGCAAGAAAGGTTTAGATCTCGTTTCTGGTAGGATAACCAGGTGGGTGATTGGTTTACAGGAGTATAATTTTATGATCAAGTATATTCCTGGTATTGAAAATGGAGTCGCTGATGTTCTTTCACGTTTAGTGCCATGTGACAGTTTGCATGAGGACAATCCAGAGGATGATGAAATCGTCTGATTGGTGGATCATAGCATCATTTCGGAGGATAGATGGTTGGAAGAATTACAGAAGGATGCGACTTTGTGTGAGGTGATAACCATATTAAAGATAGGGTGGAGCTCAAATAAAGAAGTGTCGGATGATGCAAAATGTTTTTGGGGTGTACGGAATGAATTGTCAGTGGACAATAATCTGTTATTTCGTGGGACAAGATTAATTCCCCCTACTAGTCTCAGGAAAGAATTAGTTGACTCCGTGCATGTGGCTCATTCGGGGTTAACTAAGTGTAAGGAAAGACTTTGCATGTCTTATTGGTGGCCTGGTATGGACAGAATGGTTGAGCGTGTCATTAGAGATTGTGTTTCGTGTGCCATCAGTGACAAATCTAAGTGTACTTATGAACAACCCATGGTTTTGAGGAAACGTCCGAATGGACCGTGGCAAGAGATTGCTTTGGACATTGTTGGTCCTATACAAGGGAAAGAAACTCAAATATATCTGTTGGTTGTCATCGATATGTATTCGAGGTGGCCTGAGGTATTCTTCTTATCTACTGTCAATACTGGTAGTGTGATCGAGTGTTTGAAGTGCTTATTTGCTAGGGAAGGCTTGCCTATTTCTTTTCTATCGGATAATGGTGTTCAACTGATTTCAAGGGAAATGGAGCAATTCTTATCTTCTAAAAGGATTGTCCATAAGACTTCTGCTCTCTATCACCCAGAGGCCAATGGGATGGTTGAAAGATGTAATAACGTTGTTAAAGAGACCATTGCTTTGGCGAAAAGTGTTGGAATGGATTGGAAAAAAGAGGTTATTGGAAAAATTGAGGAATACAGATTGACTCCACATACAACTACTGGGTAGACTCCTTTTTTTTATTGTTTCGGGGTAGACTTCCCAATACGTGTGTTGAACCTTTCTGGGTCAATAAATATGAATTGTTAAGAGGTAAGGAGAAGGAGTGTGATGGTGAAAAGATGTTAAGAGTAGAAGAGGAAAAAGGGAAACTAAGGAAAGCATACTTTGATAAAAAAACATGCTGTAAAGAAAACTATTGTACGTGTTGGTGATTGGGTCAGGATTAAACGTCCTGGTTTGTTAGGAAGCTTCTTGTCTAAATTCATGAAACCTATTAAGGTGATTAAAACATTCAACAACGCAATCCAAACTCAGGATCATCGTATCTGGAACTTAAATAGGGTAGTTGTGTGTGTAGTAGGGTGTTGAAACGTGGTGTGAAGATTGATTCAGATAAGGACAATAACATGTCATACTGGTGAAGAAGTGAGTGGGAGTTTGAATTGTCCTAGGAAATCCTCCAGGGTGTCCATGAGACCTAGTTACCCTGCAGATTTAATTTAAGTCTTATTGTTTTGTATTTTGCTGATTTTATTTAATGTTTATTGATTTTGTCTTCTTTTGGGGAAGGGAGATGTGTGGTCTACCTGTCTGCCAAGTTTATTGTGCAAGATGCTTCAATTAGTTTGACATTAAAATACATTTACAATGTGGGATACGTTTTCAATCACAGAATGTCCCAAATACGCTTATAAGTGGAACCAGGTGCCATTTGTCTCCAACTCATGAGGGTTCTTTCATCAGCACTTCTCCCTTTTTCTAAGCATTTCTGAACATAAAAGTTGGGTTTAAATGTTATGACAGGAGGCCCCACATGTTGGGAAGCACTGTTGAGCACATCATTCTGAGCCCCTCGGTCCATGCAATATTGTAGTCCTACGTTTTTTGTGCTTCATGCAACATGTCATGACGCCTGCATTAGATGCCTCCTGGTTTCCTGTTATTGTATCTAGAAATGGCACTCAAAAATGAAAATATACACCTAAAGTAACCTAGGCGTGTTGATTTTGCAGATGCTTTTAGCAATATCAGATGAATGAGATACAATTATTATATTAGTAGTTTGTGTAATTATTATTCAAGTTTGTTAGCAATGAGAAATGAAAATGCATCAATTCTGAAATTATGAGACTCAAACATTGCTAGAGTCAGAAATAGGCAGAGGTCCTCTGATTATCTCAATCAGTTATTTTCTCCCCTTCAGACTACCATCCTCTGACATCACTATTAGACACCTTCATCCTAACCGTGAGCACTGTAGATGTCTAGAAATACCACCCAACATAGACTGCATGAGGAAGTTCAAACATGAATCGCAAAATATCCTAGTTTGCAAATGTTTTCCACATAATAATAGCTTTGTCATATTTTCGACATAAAACATCATCGGCCGCATAATCTGATGGTTTTAACTAAGACATCTTTTTTTTTTGTTGTTGTACAGAGCTTTATATAGCACAAACTTGACCCGAATCGGGTATCAGAGCACTTTAAACAGCACCACCGTTGCATTACATGAGTACACATTCACTTTTGTTAGGCACAGGGAGATTAAGTGAATCGTCATTGCCGAGACTCGAACCCGGTTCCCCAGATTCAAGGTCGACCACCCTAGCCGTTAGGCCAACTCCTCTCCCCAACAACAAACGGATAAAAACACACGACTTGTGTTGCTGTAAAGTAGAAGGCCCTTTACAAAGGTTGACTGGTCACCGTTCTCGCTGCTGCACTTGTATGTTAAACTGGTGTTAATGAGGCAAAAGCTTTACAGAGACTGTTAGTATGTGTAAAAAAGTCAAAATAATAAAGTATCAGAAAATGTACCACACATTACGCAGCAGCCTTTCTTTGCTGCATAATTTAGCCAACACTGCAACATAATTTTGTCCTTCATTGCTGCATAATTGCAGTGGCCCCAAAGCAGGCAGCACATGTTAAAAGTGCTTGTGCATGAAGCAGAGAGACTGTGAAGTTGCAAACTTAGAGGCATATATACAGGAATGGTGGCACAGGGCAGCACAGCAGTTATTTTGCTATGCTGCCCTGTGTCACAGGGAAAGGGCAGGAATGCCCCGTATTTATCCAATACTGTCCATTTCTGTCTTTTCCCCCTGTGCTGGCGCTGTTTCATCAGCCTAGCGCCAATACAGGCACCCGGTTGCATGCAGGATTTTTTATGTGCAGGAAGGGTCACCTTCCTGCACAAAAACAATCCTGAGAGACTTTTTCCTCTTTCTATGTGTGCTGCACTTATAGAAAGAGAGAACAACTGGGAGAAATAAAGATATTTCTCCTTGTTGTGCCTCCATTGGGGAGGCGTTAGATTTTGATAGATTCCCAGGTTTACAAGTCATTGTAAATCTAGGAAAGCATCAAAATCCACAGGAGTTGCATGGAATCACCCACTACAACATGTCCCTTGTGCAGAGGAAGGAAAAGCGGCGATTTGCACTGTGTCGCATTACTCATACTTATTAAACCATTCAAAGCCATGCAAAGTGGCTATGAGTAGCTTCATAAATATGACTTGGAGATTTGCATTGTTCATTTACCGCGTTCTGTGGTGCAAACAGGATGCAAGGTCCTCGTAAATATGCCCCTTAGTTTGGTGTACTTGCAGGAATTTGACTCATGACAACAAAACTCTTAACATCAGAATAAAAACGGGCACTGGCTAAGCTACTTTTCTCTCACTGTTCATCCATTAGACACACTGTTAAATCCTGCGTCCCATAACTGGGTAACCGCTCCTCCAAGGTCATCACGCATGCCAAGGAAGCACTTCCCACGTGGGATCAAAACAGAGATATCACTCTATCAGCTACACAGCCTGACAGGTGTGCCTGTGGGCAAGTCCTCCGGTCACGTGATTCCATCCGGGAACCGTGTGGAGATTTGGAACACCAGCGGGAGACTTCGAATAATTTTGCAAGATTTTTCAAGAAAAATATACGCCAGTGCGGGGTTGGTGATTCATACGCCCCCAGTGCATTTGTTTGACCCGGATGGCCATGGCCTAATAGAACAGTACTCGCCATGGATTCCATGTTGCTGGGTAATTAGACATCTCGGACGGCTGCGGACTTGATGTTGTGCCAGGAGATAAATCCTTATATACCCTTGTCCTGATGAGGCCCGCAAACAAGTTGGGCTGAAACGCGTCGACTACTGTTGAATATTAAGTGCCCCGGAAGAATTTAAATCATTGTTTAAATTGAAATACATAGTACTAATAAATTGTGGAAGAGGTATAACGGTTACTACCTCCTAGTACTATCGAATGGGGCGACTTCAAACAATGGAATGCTCACGATAATAGTGTCAACATCCATTATTATTTGTAGGGGAATAAGGAAAGGAGTAAATGCCTTTTGTTGTTTGTGTTTATGCTTTTTGTTTGAGTAATGGACCGATGTTCACTGAATTACGTATGAAATGAATATTTGGAACTTTATTTATATGTTGATAAAAGAGATTTATCAAATGAAACTGTGTCCAGACAATGATATGATTAGCAGATGATTAATTTCAATATATAAATAACTTTCTGTGAAGGAGTAATTTGAGGTTTCCTTCATATGTTGTGAAAAATATTATTTGATCGGTTCCTTCGCATCATCTTGTTTTTTGCTATGTGGGCAAGTGCTGCAGCACCTCCACACACACAGTGGTAAAAGCGCTATATAAATGCTACAATGTTACGCATTATCTATCTGCACATTTTGCAAATTGCACTCCGTGCAAGGTTTCTTGGCTTCGATGTATTCCTGTTTCACAGCTGGGCTGAGGAAGATAACATTGATTTGACCAATACCATTTTATGATGATAAATAATAGTGAGTTTCAGGTAAAACGGCACCGAAATTCCACCGACCATATTTAAGCCTAGACACAATGCGCTACGAACTTACAAGCAGACCCAATTTGCAGTGCTAATGCTAGCACTACAGATCCCAGAATGCACTTATTGTTTATACTAATGCTCCTGGACTAGTTACCATTATTTCCCGGTGGGCCTACCTTTAAATATATTTGATTACAGGCCATTGCTGGTCTCCCTAAGCAAGTGAGGGTGACTATAAGTGTCGCAAACAGCGGCCAAGATGCATTAGGAAACAGTGCGTGTCCCAGAAGGACAGTAGAAGATGTCACTCATCTGATTTATGGTGATACAGCAGTGTAAAAGGGCGAAGGAGTTATGGGTTATAAAGCATACTTGTCTAAATTAAAATTAGAAATTATGCGGTGTAACACAGTGCATCCTGTTATTAGTTTCCCATGCTGTTATTTTAACACTAATGAATTCTGCCAGGGTGTAAATTTCACCAAGTTAATACCAGTGTAATATCCGAATGCTGCAATCAGTAACTAAAGTTGATTGGTTAAGCTTTCCAAGATGTCTAACACTTAACAACACCACATTGGGCGCTTTCTCTTACGAATCTCACATCGGCTCGAGCTAGAAACAAAATTGTTTGGGTCACAGCTGTATATTATGCCTGAGATGTTCAATTATTATGCAAGTGCAGCATATTCATATTTATGAGGGAAATCTCCTCAGCAGTACAATCACGTACTTCCAGTAGCCAGCAAAAATGAACTGGATTGAGTAGTAATGTAGTTGACCTCGACTTTATATCCCGGGCAGGTTGAACTATGCAATTCTGTGGGTGTGTTTTTTCCGCATAATTATGGATTAGCCACATCATCCTTAACTTGCAGATTTTATCAAAACAAAATTCTGTTTCTATCGGGAACGCATCACAATTTACTAAAAAAACACGCGACGTGTTGGCGTACGTGGGGGGGGGCTTCGCAAAAGTTGACTGGTCACCTTTTAATTGTCTATTTCAGTATTTGAGTGCTACACTGTTAGGAAGAAGGTGGAACCTTTTCCAATTATTAACATGCACAAAAAGACATAATAATGTATATGTGCCGTTTTACACCGCATAACGTAACGTCCCTTTTCTTGTTGCATAAATTAGTCAACCCAGTTGCATAATTTGGTTCATCATTGTCACATAATTCCAGTAGTCCTGTCTATATCCCACGGTGAATGAACACAGTCCCATATACAGATCTGTACATTTTTACCTGGTTTGTAATTAGCAGATAAACACCCACGTTAAAGGGAATTTTACTCAACACAACCAAAATCGGGTCCCAACAATCTATGGACACAAAGTAGCTGCGATCTATGCCCAGATCCTAACAGCTGCAAGTGGGCAGACAGATCACATGACGGTTGTGGGTCAAGCAGGAAAATCACGGATTACAACCGTAATGGGATCCGTGGAATACTATGCATATGAACCTTTGAATAAAGAGCAATCAACACAAAATGTCTGCAAATGATTTCAGTGTGTGGCCGATTTGCATGCCCTCACTTAATATCAATCTCCTCACGCCTCCTTAAACCTTTCATAAACTATGTCTATTCTGATGGCCCTCTCGATTTGACCGGCAGTTTTTTTATGTTATTTTAAACTTACAAAACTATTGTTTTTGAAGTGTTAAACATACCTCAAATGTTATACGTGATTATCTTCATGGATGTACTTGTGCATATAATGCCAGCTCCTATAACTTTGCTCTGTATTTTGATTCATATTTGTTGGTTCCCTGGGGCAATGCAGGCCAGAGTGCCGAATTGGTTTTTTACTAAATTTATCAGTTGCACGCATACAAAGACATTATATAAGTGGTGAGTGAGAGGCGAACATGGGAAACATGCTGTTAGGGTAAATTTAATATTTACAGGTTGCTCCTGCTGACGCACAGTTTGGTAAGATGGAAGAGAGGTATTCCTAAGTTATCGGTTGTCAGTAGGTGAGTTCTCAAGCCTGAAGAATGAAGTTAGAGGGATGACTACCTACAGGTTGGCAAGGCGAGAGCTCCACAAAAGGGGCTCAAGCAGATTGGAAGACCAAAATAAGTGGTTTGGAGGAAACAAAAGACAAAGCATAATATGCGATGGGAGACGCACACACTTGCACATCTTATTTGGGCAATGTTACAAGCATCTACATGAAATTCCTGGGAACACACCTTATGAGAGAGACCTGAACATACCTTCCAACGAGGGCATAATTTGGGCATATAGTCCCAGTGTGGCATGTGGGGGCACAGAGCAAGTATAGATGGAACCGGTAACACTGTGGCTGCCTATGCTATCTGTCACTGATATGGCATTGTAGAGCTTTGGTGGCCACAGACGACTTTCCAAATGGTCTGAGGTTTCCATCCCACAGTGCATCAGTTTTGGCTGGTAGAAATGTCAGCACTGGCACTTCATTTCTATTCTGCACAATGACCAACTTCAACTAGCATTAACAATGCAATAGGTCTCACATTTGCGAGATTTTGAGCTATTGGTATTCTAAATAACAATGCCTTTTATATATGTTTAAAAAACCGTGCAATATTAAAAGATTTTGTCATTTACAATACCAATAGGTCAAAGTTTTAAAAATACGACACCTATTGCATTGTAAATGCTTGTTTTTTAAAGCGCCATGGTTTGGGCAAAGTCTGCCATGAGTTCTACAACGGAGTGCATTTCCTATCCTTTTGGCGTAGTCAGTCTGTGTGAGCCGAAAATAAAGGGCAGATGAGGTCAAGGGTGGTGCCTAAAATTCATCCTGTTGTGACTATTGTATTGGTCACAGTGGGGGCAGGCAGGGGCCTCCTCACTAAATGAGGTGTAAATCGCACTCTAGCTGCAGGGCCACCAGAGGTAGCCATTCTCGCTGCTGATTGATTGCTCCTACAGTGTTGCTTTGCAGGCCCCTGCCCCCAGACACCGAGGGGAAGGGGGAGGAGGTCGTGGCAACTGCAGATGCCTTCCTTAATGTGTAACTCACAGGGCTGGGCAATCACGCAATATTGTTTAAATTCGGACTGTTATTGTGTTCCAGGGACGCATGTCTAAAGTAAAGAAGTAGGGGAACGGACTGTGTTACATTTAAAAAGTAGGGGAACGCCGTGCCCTTCCGATCCCGCTCACTTCTATCACTGCATGTATGACATTTTAATAATTTTAGAGTAATTAAGAGTGACGTTTCAATGACTATGAGTGAGACTGTCTTGCGAGCAAAATCAAGCAGTGGAGACGAGGGAAACATAAATGGCAGAAATTACACCCAAATGAGTAATGAGAAACTAAGCTAACTGCTGCCAAGCGCAAGAATTTTAAATGACTTCCATTTATCAGAATCTAGCCAAAATTGCAGACAATAAATAAAGCAGACAGAAAGACCATCATAATTTAATTATAAACAGCTGAGTAACTCTCCGGCGTGAGCACGGCTGCATTAGAAAGCGGAGAGTGGGAGATAGCATTTAGGTCGCAGCTAGGCAGGCGGCTGTAATTTATGGGAAGGCACAGTGATTGACATGGTCCACACTTTACACATACAACTGGGTGGGCAGTTCACCTATGTTTTGACTGACCTTTTCCATTCGTTGCATTTTAAGAAGATGCCCTAATAAATCGAAAGTCACCATTTAATTGGACGCCTTGAATAAAATGGACACAGCCTACGCTATTTAACAAGACGCTCTGATAAATATTTGTTCCCTAAGGGAGGGGATTTGCTGTGCTAGCTTGTCTTGCTGAGCAAACTGAGGGTTTCTGAATTAAGACTCCACCTTCATGTGCTGCTTCTGACTTTTTTCCCCTCTGCTTGTGAGGAAGAGAGACCTGCCGCTGTCAAGAAACAGGGGAAAGATGGGGTCTTGCGGCTCCTTAACCAAGAAATAAAACAGGCCTCAAACTGCTTCAGAGACCCCCTCTCCCAAGGCTCCACAGAGAGACCCATGAAGCGAAGCGGAACACAGGCCATGAGGTGATATCAATCTAAAATAAACACTGACCTGACTCGGAACACGGATTACAGTAATTGGCTGTCCGCAAGTAACGACTGTGCTGACTACCGCGGACTGACTGGCTCAGTTCCGCAACAATGATTCTGCTGCTTAGCCCAGATTGCACCCATGTAGCCATGATGGTGCCGGTGGGATCAGGTCCAGTAGCAGCCGCCGGCGTGCAAGCTCTACCAAAAGTATTGTTTGCCGCAGCCACCATGGGGATGGGCTCACCATTGTTTCAGCAGCCATCTTTGAACTCAACTGCGTGGCGGCCCACCTGCTCCCGCCACAGGAGCCAGACCCGCCTAAAGTCACTTGCCATTCGGGACACTAGGTAGCAATTGAGCTCTGACCTGTCCTCTGACGTCCGGGATATCGTAGCGCATCAGTGTATTTGTAACATTGTAGCACTCCACCCTCTGTGCAGCTGAGCTGAGCTATAGCTGTGCCAAAGAGCCCCCAAGCCTGCCAGCAGCAGCGCACACCACGGCTGCCACTACAGCTTGTATGGTGCTTTTATAATTATAGCAGCACTCCCAGCTTTACAGCTGAGGCGCTGTAATGTGTGATTTTGCATTTCAGTGCGGTGATGCGGATCACGACACTGAAATGCGTTCGTCTAACGCCAGATGTGTGGTTCTTGGCAGAGCTGCCTGTCCGTGTCCAATGGTGCTGGGGAGCATATGCGATATTTGCTCCAAGTTTCTGTATGTTGATAAGAAGAGGGCATCTGACACATTCCTTTCAGTGCAGGTTCATGCCATTTTACTTCTTGCAGGCATTTCTATAATGTGCACCCACAGTGAAGAGTTCTTCCCGTTTTTCTGGTAGCTGGGGTCCTTTCACATGTAGGGGCAGTGGGGTCGGCGCAGTGTGTGTTACACAGTTCGGATCTTTGTTGTGTTTCTTTGCAGTGCAGGGTCTCAGTCGTATAACTTCATAGTGGGGCTTCTTTAGGTCTCGCGAGCCAAAGGCTCGAAGAGACATTTTGTATGTGGGATTTTCAAAGTGCTACCCACAGTTTTGGCTGGCCTAAACCTTGAGTGCACGATCACATGCACGTGCACAGCTGCTCCCACTCCCCCCTCCCTTCTCTATAGCTTTCTTTCACTTTAGCCGCTTTGACCCTTGCATTCCCCCCTCCCTTCTCACCCAGCCCTTTGATGCTCTGCTCGATTACTTTCACCGCTACAAACTTTCCACTCCCCCCTCCCTTCTCTATAGCTTTCTTTCACTTTAGCTGCTTTGACCCTTGCATTCCCCCTCCCTTCTCACCCAGCCCTTTGATGCTCTGCTCGATTACTTTCACTTTCGCCGCTACAAACTTTTCAAGCCTTTTACCGCCTTTGATTTTCTTTTATTTTGCTGAGCCTTGATTCATATGGCTTGTTCAGATTTCAAGGGAAGTCTTACCCATCTTCAACTAACAGCATGCAGCCAAGCGTGAAGGATTATCGCTTGTACTTTCATTTCATATCATCTACAGCGCGTGTCCTCTAACGCATGTAAATAAATGTAAAGGCACGATCAGACAAACGGTAAGGATAATCGCTTGTGCTTTCATTCAACTTTGTCTTCAGCACGTGTGTTTGTCAGCGCGCAGCAGATTTTCATGTTTCCTCGCTCATGACTATACATCGACGCTTGCATCATGTTTCTCCATCTCTCCCTTCCTCCTATGTTGTCCTTAGTTAACTTTACATCACTCTCTGCTCCTTTGCCACACACTCATTTGTCCTCAGTGTATCGCCTTCACGCTTTGCTTCCACTGATAGCATAACATAACATAGTATAGCATAACAAAACAAAGCATAGCATCACAAAACATAGCATAGCATAACAAAACAAAGCCTAGCATAGCAAAACACAAAAAAACCTAGCATAGCATAACAAAAAATAGTATAGCATAAAAAAGACAACAAAAAATAGCAAAGCATAACAAAAAATATCAAAACAAAACATAGCATAGCATAACAAAGCATAGCATAACAAAACAAAGCATAGCATAACAAAACATAGCATAGCATAAGAAAAATTAGCACACCATTACAAAACTCAACAACACATAGCATAACAAAACAAAGCAAAGCATTGCATACCAAAACACAACAAAACGTAGCATCGCATAACAAAACAGCATAGCATAGCATAGCATAACAAAACATAGCATAGCATAACAAAAAACAAAACATAGCATAGCATCACAAAACATAGCATAATAAAACATAGCATAACAAAACAAAACAGCATAGCATAAAACATAGCATAGCATAACACAACATAGCATAGCATAGCATAACAAAATATAGCATAACAAAACATAGCATAACATAACAAAACACAACAAAACGTAGCATAACTAAACACAGACACAGGGCAAAATGCAAAGTACTGTGGTGGGGGAGGGAGGGGAGCGCGCACAAGCTCAAAGACGTGCAAGCCCGCTTCATTCATCAGCTTTTGGATGTTATAAAATCCACAGTAGTTTAATACACCATAACATAGCATAACATAACAAAACATAGCCTAGCCTAACATAAAATAACAGCATAACATAACAGAACATAGCCTAACATAACAAAACCTACCATTACATAACATAATAAAACATAGCCTAACGTTGCATACCATTGCATAGCATACCATAACTTACCATAACATAACAAAACATAGCCTCGCCTAACATAACAAATCATAACGTAGCATAACAAAACATAACATAGTATAGCATAACATAACATAGTATAGCATAACAAAACAAAGCATAGCATAACAAAACGTAACAAAACATAGCATAGCATCACAAAACATAGCATAACAAAACAAAGCCTAGCATAGCAAAACACAGCCATTGCATAGCATACCATAACTTAACAAAACATACTATAACATAAAAAAACATAGCCTCGCCTAACATAACATAACAAATCATAACATAGCATAACATAACATAGTATAGCATAAAAAAACAAAGCATAGCATAACAAAACATAGCATAGCATAAGAAAAAATAGCATAGCATAACAAAACTCAACAACACATAGCATAACAAAACATAGCAAAGCAAAGCATTGCATAACAAAACACAACAAAACGTAGCGTAGCATAACAAAACATAGCATAGCATAACAAAACATAGCATAGCAAAACAAAACATAGCATAACAAAACATAGCATAGCATCACAAAACATAGCATAACAAAACCTAGCATAACAAAACGTAGCATAACTAAACACAAAATAGCATAGCATAACAAAACACAACAAAACAGCATAGCATAACAAAAAATTGCATAACAAAACAATACATAGCATAAAGCATAGCATAACAAAACATAACATAGCATAACAAAACACAGCATAGCATAAAAACATAGAATAACATAGCATATCAAAACAAAGCATAGCGTAGCATAACAAAGCATAGCATAACAAAGCATAGCATAGCAAAACACAACAAAGCACAACACAACAAATCACAGCATAGCAAAACAAAACATAGCATAGCAAAACAAAACATAGCATAACAAAACAAAGCATAGTATAACAAAACAACAAAACATAGCATAGCATAAAACAAAGCATAGCATAGCAAAACACAACACAACATAGCATAACATAACAAAACATAGCATAGCATAGCATAACAAAACACAACAAAACATAGCATAGCATAGCTAAACAAAACATAGCTTAGCATAAAAAACATAGAATAGCATAGCATATCAAAACAAAACAGCATAAAAGCATAGCATAGCATAACAAAACATAGCATAGCATAGCAAAACACAACAAAACATAGCATAGCATAAGACAACAACAAATCACAGCATAGCATAACAAAGCATAGCATAACAAAACATAGCATAGCAAAGCAAAACATAGCATAACAAAGCATAGCATAACAAAGCATAGCATAACAAAGCATAGCATCGCAAAACATAGCATCGCATAACATAGCATAGCATAGCAAAACATAGCATAGCATAACAAAACACAACAAAACCTAGCATAGCATAACTAAACAAAACATAGCATAGCATAAAAAACATGGAATACCATAGCATATCAAAACAAAACATAGCATAAAAAGCATAGCATAACAAAACATAGCATAGCATAACAAAACCTAGCATATCAGAGCAAACACAACACAGCATAGCTTAACACAACACAACAAATCACAGCATGGCATAACAAAGCATAGCATAACAAAACACAACAAAACATAGTATAACAAAACAAAGCATAGCATAACAAAACACAACAAAACATAGCATAGCATCACAATACATAGCATAGCATAACGACGCATAGCATAACAAAACATAGCATAACAAAACACAAAAAACATAGCATAGCATAGCAAAACATAGCATAGCATAACAAAGCATAGCTAAACAAAATATAGCATAAAACACAACAAAGCATAGCATAACAAAACAAAACATAGCATAACTAAACACAAAATAGCATAGCATAACAAAACACAACAAAACAGCATAGCATAACAAAAAATGGCATAACAAAATAATTCATAGCATAACAAAACATAACATAGCATAACAAAACATAGCATAGCATAACAAAAAACAACAAAACATAGCATAACTAAACAAAACACAGCATTGCATACAAAAACATATAATAGCATAGCATAACAAAACCTAGCATAGCATAAAAAACACTACAAAGCATAGCATAACAAAGCACAACAAAACATAGCATAGCATAGCTAAACAAAACATAGCTTAGCATAAAAAAAATAGCATAGCATATCAAAACAAAACGTAGCATAAAAAAGCATAGCATAGCATAACAAAGCATAGCATAGCAAAACACAAAAAAACATAGCATAGCATAAGACAACACAACAAATCACAGCATAGCATAACAAAGCATAGAATAACAAAACATAGCATAGCAAAGCAAAACATAGCATAACAAAACAAAGCATAGCATAACAAAAAACAACAAAACATAGCATAGCAGCGCAAAACATAGCATAACAAAGCATAGCATAACAAAGCATAGCATAGCATAGCAAAACATAGCATAGCATAACAAAACATAGCATAGCATAACAAAACACAACAAAACATAGCCTAGCATAACTAAACAAAACATAGCATAGCATAAAAAACATGGAATACCATAGCATATCAAAACAAAACATAGCATAAAAAAGCATAGCATTACAAAACATAGCATGGCATAACAAAACATAGCATAGCAAAACACAACACAACATAGCATAGCTCAACACAACACAACAAAACAGCATAACAAAACATAGTATAACAAAACAAAGCATAACAAAACACAACATAGCATAGCATCACAAAACATAGCATAGCATAACAAAACACAACATAGCATAGCATAAAAAAAATAACATAACAAAACATAGCATAACAAAACACAACAAAACGTAGCATAGCATAACTAAACAAAACATAGCATAGCATAACAAAACAAAACATAGCATAGCATAACGACGCATAGCATAACGACGCATAGCATAACAAAACACAACAAAACATAGCATAGCATAACAGAACATAACAAAGCATAGCATAGCAAAACAAAACATAGCATAGCATGGCATCACAAAACATAGCATAACAAAATATAGCATATCAAAGCATAACAAAACAAAACGTAGCTTAACTAAACACAAAATAGCATAGCATAACAAAACACAACAAAACAGCATAGCATAACAAAAAATGGCATAACAAAAAACAACAAAACACAACAAAACATAGCATAACTAAACAAAACACAGCATAGCATAAAAAACATAGAATAGCACAGCATATCAAAACATAGCATAGCAAAACACAACAAAGCATAGCACAACACAACAAATCACAGCATAGCATAACAAAACATAGCATAGCAAAACAAAACAGCATAACAAAACAAAGCATAGTATAACAAAACAAAGCATAGCATAGCATAGCATAACAGAACATAGCAAAGCATAGCATAACGACGCATAGCATAACGACGCATAGCATAACGACGCATAGCATAACGACGCATAGCATAACGACGCATAGCATAACGACGCATAGCATAACGACGCATAGCATAACGACGCATAGCATAACGACGCATAGCATAACGACGCATAGCATAACGACGCATAGCATAACGACGCATAGCATAACGACGCATAGCATAACGACGCATAGCATAACGACGCATAGCATAACGACGCATAGCATAACGACGCATAGCATAACGAAACAGCATAGCATAACAAAACACAACATAGCATAACAGAACAGAACAAAACATAGCATAGCAAAACAAAGCATAGCATAACAAAACACAACAAAACATAGCATAGCAAAACAAAACACAACAAAACATAGCATAGCATAACAAAACATAGCATAGCCTAACCTAACACATAGCATAGTAAAACACAACAAAACATAGCATACACAAAACATAGCATAGCATAACAAAACATAACATAAGAAAACATAGCATTAAGTTTGATAAACTCATAGTATCGGGCTAGCTAGCTTTAACGGGCAGTGAGTGTAAGCAACTCCGTAAACCCAGAAGCAGTCACTCGGTCACCTTTGCTCTTGTATTGCAATGGCTTCGTTTATTAAACAGTGCCCATATTTATACTGTTAGCACTTTACTTGTGCAAATTTCAGGGCTCACAAAACTTTGATAAATCGAAGTTCACAACAGAGGCTGTTAAGTTCGTGCTATATAGAACCCTAAGGATAAATAAAAAAACATTGCCATTTACAATGTGAATAGCTCCAACAAACACAAGACCTTTTTCAAAGTACAAAACATTGCCATTTACAATACCAATAGCTCCAGCTCCAACAAATGCGAGACCTATTGCATTTCCAATGCTTGTTTTCATGTTTACTTGCAGAATTTTGTCATGTTCAGGGTCCCTTGAATTGTTGTCTTACTTTTTGTATTATATTACAGCATTTGTGTAGTGTTTAGCACTCCTATCTGGGTCACCAACGTGCTTAACCATGCGGACGCACCCTGCACTGTGTGGATGTGTGTGATCTTTAGTTTGAACCTCTGTGGGAAGTGTTTGTGCTTTGCATGATGACCAGCTATATACTTTTATTGTGTTACGAGACTCAGCGCTTGGTGGTTTGATGGATGTGGAATCAGAGATTTCCCAAATAGACTGTGTTACAGTCCTACTTTAAATAATTTTCATTATGATACGTCAAGTAAATAGATATGCCAAGATGCACCGTGTTTATTTCAAAACGTTTTTATTAATTTTATACTTTGCAGGAAAGCTCTCTTCACTGCATGTCTCAATGCCTTGGGAATAAGGAAATACAACAATTAAGCATTGGCAAAGTAAATTAGTCTTGCTTATGTGGGATTTGTTGGCTTTGCTAATGTTTAGCTATGTTGCAAATGGCTGAAAGTAATGTAAAAAAGCTGTGTGACACAGCCAGCATTGTCCGCGTTATAGTGCTTTTTATTTTACTTTCAGCTATGCTGCACTTTAGCAATGTCAATGTGTTGGCTAAAAAACATTGACAAAGCCAATAGATCTTGTTTAAATGTGCCATATAAATGCGCTCACAATAACGTAAGTTGTAGGAGTACAGAAAAGTCCACTAGGTTACAACTTTTATTACAGTGATGCTTTAGGCAATGTGTTGCTTTGGGTGCAATGGATAACAAAAGAACCAAAAAAAGCACTTGTGACTGCTTGTTTAACAGTAAAATATAGCAATAATCTTTGTTCGGTGGGTTTCCTTGACATTGTGGACTCTGGCCTACTGCACCTGCTGTACCATTCAAATCATGGCCCTAGTACCTGCAAGGTAATTGGACTTGTGACTGCTTGTTTAGTAGTAAACTATAACAATCTGTGTAAAGTGGGTTTTCTAGAGTTTTTTGCCCCTGTGCTATTGCGCCTGCTGCACAATTAAAATCATGGCCCTAGAAATATAGCAATAATTGATGTTCAGTGGGTTTCCTAGACCTTTTGGCCCTTGTACCACTGCACCTGCTGCACCATTCAAATCATGACCCTAGTGCCTGCAAGGCAACTGCACCTATGACTGCTTGTTTAGTAGTAACGTATAGCAATAATCGATGTTAAGTAAGTTTCCAGGCGCTTTTGACCCCTGTGCCACTGCACCTGATACACCATTCAAATCATGACCCTAGTGCCTGCAAGGTTACTGCACTACAGACTGCTTTGTAGTAGTAAAATATAGGAATAATTGGTGTTCAGTGGGTTTCGTAGACGTTTTGGCCCCTGTGCCACTGCACCTATTGCACCAGATCATGACCTTAGTGCCTGCAAGGTAGCCGCACCTGACTGTTTTTTTGATAGTAAAATGTAGCAATAATCGGTGTGCAGTGGGTTTCCTAGACCTTTTGGCATCTGTGCACCTGCAGCACCATTAAAATCATGACTTTGGTGCCTGCACAGACAAACGAGTAAATCGTTTATATCCAGTAATATGTGTTCCAAAAAAGACAGAGTTGCAGACAAAATATATAATTATTGTGTAGCTAAACGTAAGCCCAAAAGCTTTTATAAAAAGTGCCTTTAAACTTATCCAACTCTCCAGAAAGAGTTGCCACAGGTGTCATAAAAAAGCATATGCCTTACACATCAAAGTGAAAACCAAGCATTGTTAAATTGTATTACAATGTGGCTGGCTCTTTCCTGTGAAAAGATCTGTTCCTATGCTTGACAGTGAACGAGCCGTAAACGGTGTAAATTGCCCAAGATCACCATACACTAGGCTGACACTGAGACTGAAAAGCAGTTTTGTACTTTGTTCCTAAAAGAAATGTTTCACAAATTAAATTAACTCCCCCCAAAAGAGGAATTTTGCAAAAAACGTGAAGAGCTAGATACCTCTTGAGATGGCTATATCTAATTTTTTTTTTAAGGGCACAAGCATGCTCCATGGGGATAGTTAACTGCATTCCTTTTCTATAAAAGCTTTCACCTTGAAGTCAGCCGAAAGCAAAATAACCACCATGCTCCCATGAAAACATAACTTGACATTTGACCTTGGTCTTTGAGTGCCCAGAAAATGTAACATGACAAGATAAGAACAAGATTTAAAGGCCTGATTAGTACAGAAAACGAGTTTGTGGAAGAATACTGTAAGCACGGCTTTAGCATGTGTAGGTACGAGCTCAAGCTTCCCAGCCTAAAGCCAGCAAATCAAAAGCCATACATCTTTATTTACAATGCCAATACCAAGCCACAGGCAGAATGCATTCCCTGGTCAACTTTCTAAAAGTCCCCAGTATGTCTTTCGCATACCTAGGCAGCTACATAAAAAAAGAACTAAGGTTAGTGCTGAGAGAAATGAAACTTAAGCAACAACACCAATTATGGACTGAATTACATGAATCGATTATAAAAACTCAAAGAAGTTTTGGTTACTAATTGGGTTTGACGAGAATAAGAAAAATAGTTCCAGGTATTCGTATATAAATCATAATAAATGGGATACTTATCTTGCAGAGTTGTGTGGTTCTGGTGGCCAGTCCCCTGCAATGTGGGTTCCCACGTTTTAAGTTTCAAAGTTAAAACGTGCATAGAGGAGATAGGTACTCTAATTGCTGAAATAAAAACCTCACTTGTCCCATATCCTATGGAATCTCTAATGCCATAATAAAGAAAAATGCAGCGAACTGGTCCATAGACATAGCGTCTACCTTTAATTCTGTGTTATGGTAGTATTCTTTTGTCCTGGAAAGGTTGCATTATGCAACCCTTGTATAAACTAGTTGCAAATGAGAACCCATTCGCTATTATTTTATAGCTGTAATGCGAATAGAATTTGTTTAAGCAAGCTATTAGTATCGAAATTAGTAGACTGGGCACAATGTTCTTCAATAATTACTCCCAATCAAACTGGTTTTAAATCTGCTTCTTCGACTATGGATAGTATGGTTTCTATAAACTGCTTGGTCAAAACATGCCTGTTTTATAGATTATTCTAATGCGTATGATAGAAATACATTGTGGTCAAAATTGGCATGTTGGGGGCTGGACGATTCACGTCTAAATTTAATTATTCAGCTATATTTGGATACCTGGGTTCAGGTTAAATTGAGTGACAGAGGATTAACACCACCTATTAAAACTGCAAATGATTTAAAACAAGGGTGCATAATTTTTGCCGAGTTGTTATTTTCAATATATTTTGCTAATCTTTTTTTTCAACTGTTTAAGGAGAAGGGCTTTCTGAAACTGGGCCGTTGTAGTGTTCCATTTTTAGCCAATGCAGGTGATCTGGTTTGTTTTCTAGAACTTAACTAGGTCTTCAACTGTAGTTAATGTCTTTTGGATTATAATCTAGCAGACTATTTAAAAAAAATGAACCATGAGAAAACAAAGAAATATATGTGCTTTGGGAAGTCGAAGTGGATGATCAAGCCCCAAAAAATGGACATTGTAAAAAGCTATATTTATCTGGGAATAGTTATACATGATACTTTAAATTGGTCAGAAAACTGAAAGGGACAAGGAGCGCTTTTAGGTCCAGCATACACGCTCCTTAGAAATGTATGTAAACACAAGAATGCAGTACCTATTGCGGTAAGAGGAAAGGCAAAAAGCTAGTTGGTTGGTAGGGAACTGAGCAAGCTGATCCGGGGGATCTGACTACACAGAAGCAAAAGAGCCCTCACACACCCAGAGGGGCGCCATGCTTCATCATCGGGCAGAAAATAACTAGGAGGTACCAAAGGAATATTTAATGTGAAGGTCCTCTTGTTATGAATAAAACAGAATTTTAAATTGGTCTCAGCAGATTGCGAATTTGAATAAATGTAGTAAGTCAGCAATGGCAATTAAACGTTTTGCTTCAAAATGACGGGCGGGGCCATTGGCTCGAAATACTATTGCCATCAAATCAAAATTATGATAATTCTTTCTTTATTCGGAAGCAAGTGCGACCATAAAAGATACAAACATACATTAAAAAGAAAGAGATCTACATCATGAGTTAAAACATTAGATAAAACTATTGCCATCAAGTCAAAATTAGATTCTTCACTCGTGTATGGGTCAAACATAATGAATTCTGCTTCTTTAAGGAGACTAGACATTGTTTTTGTTATAACTGTGTACGGAATTTATTTAGTCTTAGACAGTCTACTCCCCATGCTAGATGTCTATTCAGTCCTAAAGCAACATCAGGTTGCTCAGTTAGAACTGTAACTGTGTGTATGTAAAAGAGAATTAAGTAAAAGTCATGATTAAGTCAGATATTTTCACCACTAGTAGTTCAAAATATTTTTTCCACTCATCCGGTATCTACCTTGCTGACAAGTTATAATCTACCATCATTAATTAATCTTTCTAATATGAATAGACTGCAGCGTAAAAAGTGAATTAAGCAAGCAATTAATTCATCTAAATTTGAAGCTGCTGTTGTGAAATGGTGAAGGCTAAAATTATAGCTGTTATGTCCTAGATTCCTATAAACGCATACAACAGGCCTATTTAGATTCGCCAATAAATCCGTCAATGGTGAAATTTTTTTTTAAGGTTTTGTCTCCTGTATTCCACTCATCCAGGTCGAGGGTGTATGGAATAAATCACCAAATCATATGGTGTTTGTGCCATTTAAGTTATGAAACAATTGAAAATGCTTTCTGTAACTGTCCAAAACAGGTTGCTATTCGTAAAAGATTTTAAAAAGCATTGTTCAAAGAGAATGGAATAAGACCAACTAAGGATGCCACTAGAATCTGTTTTATGGGGACTACTGAAAAACCAATTGTACGTGTGATGAAATTTATATCCATTTTGGAATAACGTTTTATACATGTAATTTGATTTTTATTTCCTAGTTCTGTGATTTTAAAATTGTCTTTTATAATTTATGTATATTTTTATTGTAAATGATTTTAAGACATTTAAACAATAAGCAAGTTAGCTATTTAACTAACACTGTTTATTTTAATTGATTTGTTGCTCAGAGTATGTGTTCGGGACCTGTAGTATGGACTGTTTTGTTGTGTGTGGTAGATCTCGCCCGCAGGTCTGTGTGGTTACGTACCTAGGCTTCTATAGACTATCTGTGCCCTCCAGTTGCCAGCAATGTTTTGACATGTTCTTTCATACATTTTAAACCTGTTCCGTTGACGAGGGATCAGTTGATGAAATGGTGTATGATGGAACAGTAATGATTAGAAGTAGGGCAGACTTTGATTACTATGTCTGTGAAGTGTGGGGATGATTATGGTTAGAGTTCTTCATCTTACCAGTCTGGAAGGAGTCTTCTGGAGCGGAGTGGTAGTAAGTCTGAAATTGACTAGAAAGGCATATCTTATAGGTGGGATTGGTGTAGGTTATATATCGCTTCAGTATGTCTATATCATTGTGTTTCAATGTTGGGTGAAGGTCTGCAACACAGGTTTGGTGTCTGCCTGTCTTCTTGGTGTGGTATGCTGTTCAGGAGTCTTCCAGATCTCGGGACTGTACTTGTACAGATAAGCTGGATTCTCGTTCTACGTTCCGTCCCATGGTCAGCTGTTGGTATAAATATCTCAGGAACAACCAGGTTTTCAGCTCTTTTGAATCGTATAAAAAATGTTTTTCCCCGAATGCTTCAAATCTTACCTGGCAATATGTTCCAGAATTTGGGAGCTTGTACAGAGAAAGCTGCGCCTCCTATAGTTTTCTTATTGTAAGGCCGTATGTCAACCAGTGTTGCTAGCCTGGAACACAGTGTTCTACTTTGTGTTGTTTAAATTTAGTTTGTAGATATTGGTGGTCCATTTTCATCTGAAGGCAACACGAGTGCTGAACATTGATTGTCAGGCTACATGAGTGCTTGAAGGTCTGGCATCATGCGTCCTATAGGGAAAGGAGGAGGAGTCTTGCACAGTGTTTTGGCATTGTTTTATTTGGCAAATGATTAAACAGAGCGCCATGGTATAAGCTATGGGCATAGCCAAGCTTGGAAATCACAAATATGAATATATCTTGGCCTTTTTGTTGGTATCCAAGAAATGGGAAGACACAACAGTCTTTTCATTGTGTAGAAGTCGCTGTGTGTGACCTTGTTGCAGGTGGTGTCCGGGATAAATATGAGTCCATGTTTACCAATATGTTTCCTCTTGATGTGGCTGGCAGGTCATCAGGATCCTTGGTCCATTTGTTGTTCTTGCTATTGCTCGCAATTCATGATCTCTATTTTTGTGATGTTGAACTTAAGGTGGTCACTCATCATGTATGGCATGGAATCAGTGGTCAAGCCTTGACTTGTAGAGGTAATCTAGGCCACCCATTTTTGATATTATTGCATGTATCACCTGTATAGTTGAACAAGTAGGTTGAATGATCTTATCTGCTCCAGTAAGGGAACAAGTTAAATGTTGACCAAAAGAGATGATGAACTCCTAAGGAATGCCACAATGTTGTATGTGACGGGTGGATATGGAAGGTTATAATAACAGGTTGTCTGTCTTTGAGATAGGGGGCATTACCCTGTTGTGTTCCCTTGTAGAAGAGCTTCCCTATCACTTTTACTGACTGTGGGATACACTTGTCATTTTCAGTGGCAACACTGTTCTAAGGAGGTTTCATACAGTGAAAATTCCAACTGTGTTTTCTTTTAGTTGGGAATTGATGGTGCGTTCCCTGGCTGTGAGATGGGTGTAATTTATATATGTTATGTTATGTTATGTCGGGTATTTGTAGAGCGCACGGCTACTCCCAGGAGTGTCCCGGCGCTGAAAATGAACACGCTGAATATGTTCCTCCCTAACGCACACACTGTTGTGTCCGGTTTTAGTAAACAGTTCTCAAATGCCACTAATAGTGAATGCATCATTAGCATGAGGATCTGGGCTCGGTTTGGATTCAAGACAGCAAGGGGGCTGTTGGGCCTCCCTCTTGTGATTTCTGGAGTTGGTAGGGGTTTTTGTTGTATCTTTTGACAACAAAAGGTATGCTGGTTTGTTGGAGAGTGATCTAGTTGTGAGGCTTTGTCCTTGTCTCTTACCTTGACAATGTGCTGGTCCTTGTGCCATTTATGTAGATGGTCCATGCCCAGGTATGATTTGCGCCCATTATTTGTTCTCCCCTCCCTGTCAGTAGGGGCAGTGTAGTGAGGAAGAGGTTATTTATGCATCTTTGTAGTGAAGGGTTGGGTATGGCTTTAATAGAGCATGTCACTGCTGTCTGAGTTTTGTTCGCTGTACCATGGAGGGCTTTGCTGATTTATTTATTTATTTTTTCTTCTAGTATACTCCTTAGCTGGAATGCTAGTTTTTGGTCTGCTCTTCGTATGCACGTGTGCCCACTTCAAGAAGGTGCCTCGCCTGAAAAGTTGGCTGCTGTCTGAGAAAAAGGGTGTCTGGGGTGTGTTTTACAAAGGTAAGATGTAAACTGTAAAATAACAGGCATGCTTGTATTGAAATATGGAGAATCTGTCCATGTAATTTGAATGTCATTTTCTTTTTTCTCTTTACATAAATTCTTTAGTCCCATCACCCTTGCTAAGGTATTTTAAACTGTATGCCTTTGATTTAGAAGTGGCTTTGAAATCAGTCTACCGTATACCGTTTAGCAAATACCTGAGAAATGATCCCTAGCGTTCCTGACCATTGTGAGTTTTGTCAACCTGTTAAGCTAAATTTATTTAATTCTCGTAATAAATTCTCAGATTACAGAGTTATTTGGTACACCTTCAACAACAATGGCAAAAGAGCTTTGAATATACACATTTTTTCTATAGGAAGCCAATGTAATGTTCAAAGATGATTCATTGTAGGTTCATATTTCTTTACACTGAGTTAAGAGAATAGTGTATGCATACTTGATACATTGGAGTCTATAGAGGTGTTTTTGAGAAAGACCAAGGTATAAAGAATTGTAGCAGTCCAGTTTGGATAGGATGATGAATTGAATTAAAAGATTTCACCAATCATTGGGCATAAGAGGTAGAGCTTTTTTTATTTTTTTTTTATTTTGCAATTTCCAACATATGGAAACAAGTAGCGATGATGTTGAGGATTTGTTGTTGAAAAGTGAGTTGTCAAAAAGAATGTCCAGATTTCAGGAAGAGGTTATAGGGACAGGAGCTCCCCAATGAACAACACCAACATTCAGAGACCCAGATGAGCAAATTACCAGAAAACATCTCCAAGGTTTTGGTATAATTCAGCACAAGGGGATTGTTTTTCATTTGGTATCCTCGTATGAGAAATAGGTGAAGCCAAAGGAACAGATAATGTTTGCCAAAGGTGTGAAATGTGGATTAAAGAGTGGGCTCTAGACAGAACCCTTTGGAACTCCACATGTGGGCGTTGGAAAGTCTGATAAGGCTGAAAATGTACAGCGTGTGTTCTGTTGGAGAGAAAAGAGTGAAACCAATCAAGCACCTGGCTTCTCTTTCCAGCCTCTTTAATTCGATGAAGAAGGACAAGGTATGAGATTGTATCTAAAGCAGGAAAGAGATCTAGTAGAATAAGTTGGTGGAATGTCCAACCTCTAGGTATGATCTCATCTTACTCATAACAGTCAACAGGACTGACTCTGTGCTAAAACAGGATCAACAGCTGGGCTGCTGAGCGTCAAAATAGTTAAATATTTCAAGTAAAGATGATAGTTTCTTATTGACGCATGGTTCTAAGATCTTGGGTGGCACTGAAGTAGGAAGATAGGATGGTAATTTGAGAGAAGTTCAGGGTTGGTGGAAGGTTTCTCTAGGAGAGGGACAAGTAAGGCCTGATTCCAAACTTCCTGAACTGTTCCAGAAGTCAGAGAGGTGAGCACAGGAACATTTTGTGTTGACCGTTGGTGAAGGAATTTGGTGAGATATGTATTCAAAGGGGAGCCTTCTTTAGGTAAGGATAGTTTGTTTTGAATAAAAGAGTCCTCAATAAGAGCAAAATTGTCAAACTGAGGCAAATCTGTTGACAACATTTCCGGTAGAGGTACGTGTTAGGAGTTAACCTTAAAGGTGTTAAAAAATATATCTGAAAAAACATTTATTGTTACAAAGACGTTGAGCTGGAGAACAGGTATAGCAGCAACAATCATGTTTCTGGGAGACCCAAATATATAAAAAGTGGCCTTAGTTTTGTAATAGTGAGACAACAAAAGTTGAATTTGCCAGAGCGAACATTCCTTGAGTACTTTTTCAGATCCATCCGATAGTTGGATTGGATTAGAGCAGTAGGGTCTTCTCCAAGTAGGTTTGAGTCTTTTAAATGTTAGTTTACTTTCCTTAAGTTCATCAGAAAAATGGGTGCTGAAGGGTGGGTATGTTTAAACTTAATAGAGTTTTTTGGTGTAGGCATTCATCTAAGGATTGGGTAAGCCAGTTGTTAAAGAGTGACCATATCTGAGTTCGGAGATAATTTTTCAATGGGTGTAGAAGTTACTGGTATGGACAGCCAGGACGAAGGTCTGCCTATACTCCTGCTATTAGGCGCTGAGGGTCAGGATAAAGGGGTGGCTTGGGGAGAGTTAAAATTTACTTGATGATCAGTTCATGCTAGAGGGTAAGTTAAGCATTCTAAAATGGTGTCAGGGGCAGAGAAAATTAAGTTAAGTGTATGGCCTTTATTGTGTTTAGGGTCAACTACAACTTGATCAAGTTTGAGGGAGACCCAACTTTCCAATTAGAATCTAGCTTAACTGTCGTTTGGGCAAACATATTGTGGTAATGTTAAATAAATCCGTTGACGCCGGGGTATAGATGAAGAAGATGGTACTTTATTGAAGATGGTAGTAATCAAGTAAGCAAGAGCCCCACCAGGAGCAGCCTCCTTCCGGCTCAGCCCATTCTCTCAACTGACACTCCCCAGGCATCCCAACACTCTGTGACCTCACCACTCATACCAACATTCTACAGCACATCCACACTGGCTGAGCAGCAAGGACCATGAATCAGGAAAGATGCATTGCATTGAAGATCAGATACAACAAATCTTCCCCCTTATATAATAACAACTGAATGATCCATCAAGAAGTAAGTATAAGAATCATATCGATAACAATTACGTGAATAATAAATCAATAAATAGGCATATCAATCATATAGGTAACAATTACATGAAGAAGCCACGAAACCACTTGAAAGAAGCTCGCAAGCCAACCACAAAACATTAAATGATGATATGCATTAAATCGTATGGATGAAATGCTAAGAAACTTTACAGTGATAAAGGAGAACTAGAAAATGAGAATGACACAACCCTACAGTGATCAAGGAGAAGACATCGCAGAGCAGTATTAAATGAGAGTGACGCAAGACACACGCCTCTTTCTTCCCTTTTACAGGGCACCAGGAAAATAAGTAGAACACACATCTTCCCCCTTTTTCAGGGCACAATGGAAAATAAGTAGAAAGTATGCAAGGTGCAAACAAATAACAGCTAAAGTTTTGCTGGAAACAGGAAGAAGTAGTGTAAAGCAAAGAAAACACCTAAAAGGAGAAGCAAAATGAGAATAAAGCAAAATTCTCACAATACACAGCAAAACTGAATAAAAAGAAGAACGAACAAATTAAAGCGTTCACCACGACACACCAGTTGGCCGGACTAGCATGAAGATAAACTGAGAACAAAAATATTAAAAGGTGGAAACAACAACCAGAAAATACAAGAGATACTCCCTGTTTGTTTTATATTGTAGGATCTCCAGAGGAGAAGGGTGAGAAGAACACCCGCTAGGAGTACAAACAAAAGAAATTTGAGGAAACCTCAAATGCCAGACCCACAGACTTTTGCGTAAGATTGAAAACTGTGGCTGACAAAATTCATTTGGTAATTTCAGTAAATATCCCACATAAAGTTATCTTGCTATCTAATAATGTAAAGTACAAATAACGTGTAAAAATGTAGGTGACAACTCCACACACAAATGTAATATATAAAGTGAAGGTCACATAGCCAATGGCTATAACAGAGCATGCCTTAAACGTAACTGTGCATACTTCGCACATAACTCAATCAGTAAAATAAAGTGCACTAAAAAAATGTAAGTGACAACTCCACGCACAAATGTATTCTATAAAGAGAAGGTCACATAGCCAATGGCTATAAAAGAGCATGCCTTAAACATAACATGTAAAATGTAGATGAAAGGTCCGCAAGTAACATGTAAAGGTGGAAAAACACATAACATATGCCTACCAATAAAAAAAAATCCCTTCATAAAAATTTGCGGAAAAGGCGCTGGAACAAAGTAATATGTAGGAACAATGTAGGTGACATGAAAAGTCACATAGCTATAACTCATATAGTTATAACTCATATGTCTCAAACAGAGAAAATTCCCATACGGAACTTGCAAAAAGTAATGTGAAAACATTAACATGCAGAAAATGTCGATATTAACACTCTAGCAAAATGCAAAAACCTCATGTCGCCACAAAATACATTATAAACATCAAGCAAATGCAATTAGCAATGGGGTTCGCATGAAAATGGTGCACATTTCAAACTTAATGTAAAGTAGTTGTAAACGCTGAGATACCAAATAGTACATCTGGCAAAGTGAAAGGTGGCACAGCTTGATGAGTGACGAGTCAGCTGCACCCGAGGCAAGAAACGAGAACAGACAGTTGCTGTGAAATGTAGTAAGGGCAGAAGATTTACCAAGGAGGGAAAACAGTACTTGCAGTGACGAAATAGAGACAGCCACTCCGATGTCGTCAAAATGACAAAGCATATTAAAGGATGGCTGCAGGTAGAAAGAAGCTTACTGAATGGAAGTAGAAAAGGGAACAGTACCTGTGGGGAAAATGATGATCCAAAAGAGGCTCCAATGACCTTGAATGAAAAACCATGCGTCGGGAGAATGTTGAAATATTGCACCTCACACAAGTTTTATTGAAAAGGAAACGTGGTTGGCATGGGTGGCAGAATAACCACTTCGACTTTGATGTGCTCCGGTGGTGCCAGACAAAATGGAGGCACGTAGCGTGACGCCTTGCCGGGAGGCTCCAGGCATGTCGATGCATGCAGGGGTCCGGAAGGAGGAAAGCAGCTGTGAGTAGAGGAGACGTCACTAAGACATGAAGGCATGCGAGGCTAGGTGACAGGAATGAAGGTAAGAGCGTGAGCGGACTCTGTGTGTGCTCGAGCAACGCTTAAAAGTATGGAAAAACAGTTAAACTGCAATTGAAAGGCGCACCAGAGAAATATGGGAAAAATAAAAAATGATTAACTCCCCGCCCAAGTCTCGAACCACGCATGGAAAAGTGGTCGAAAAGTAAGAGCAAGACTTGCATACGTTCCTGATCGCGCATAATAATTATAGCAAGGCAGTTCACAGCAGGCACTCTCCCAAAATGTAGACCAATGTAGGAGTCCTCTCACTGAAAACATGAGCAGGGAAAAGGAAACTCTGGGGCAGTAGGTAGCATGAGGATGAAGCACTGGTTACACCAGGTGTAAAGACCGTCTGTAGGCATAAAGACAGCAGTGATCGGCTCAGTGAGAGTTCTGACGGTCGCAAAATAGAATAAAGTAGTAGTAGTAGTCCTTGACGCTCTTCCAAAAGGAAAAAGGTAGTGCCTTCCATGGCAGCTTGCGGCAGGCAGGAAGAAGCGTGATGTACAAGCAACAGGACGAGTAAACAGGAGGGCGAAAGGTAGTATAAAGAGTAAGGCAGGAACTGGCAGGAAAGCGTTGTGGGTGACCAATGGGAGGTCACTGGTGGGGCACACAGGGTGCCAGTATGCCTTTAAAATGAAGTTCATACCTTTAAAATGAAGTTTATACCTTGTAGTTACTTCAGGAATTTTCAAAATTTCAATTGGTCTGTCAAGAGGTACATGTAGATTCTTCCAGATCATCGCCAAATGTGGTAATATAAATAAGTCAATTGAAGCCGAGGTGTAAATGAAGAAGATGGTACTTTATTGAAGATGGTAGTAATCAAGTAAGCGAGAGCCCCACCAGGAGCAGCCTCCTTGCTGCTCAGCCCATTCTCTCAACTGACACTCCCCAGGCATCCCAACACTGTGACCTCACCACTCATACCAACATTCTACAGCACATCCACACTGGCTGAGCACCAAGGACCATGAATCAGGAAAGATGCATTGCATTGAAGATCAGATACAACACATCTTCCCCCTTCTATAATAACCACTGAATGATACATCAAGAAGCAAGTATAAGAATTATATCGATAACAATTACGTGAATAATAAATCAATAAATAGGCATATCAATCATATACAACACATGTTTGTTAAAATCGCCCAAAAGAATGACATTTTTAGTGTTTATGAGAGATAATGTGACTGTTGGTGATTTGGGAAATGAACTTGGGACATAGAGAGCGTACGCAACAGACAACTAGACCTTTATAAGCAAAGGTGTCTGAGAGTTTTAATTAGTCTTAAAGAGATTGTGCTCCAGAGATGGTGGGTTTGTGTGGAGCCGGAATGAGAATTTCATTTTAAATAGAACTGCCAGTCCGCCTCTGACTCTGTCATGTTAGTCCACTACAATGAAGAGGAACGGTGATTTTGATGCCAAGCTCTGAATTGGATTTGAACAAGTTTCAGTAATAACTCCAGGCCCTATTTGGTTAATGAGGATGAATTTAAGGGCTAAAAATGATTAAGGGCTTTAGATTTTTTAACAGAGTGCCTCTTAAGAAGTAAATTCTTAATTAGCTTAACCCCATAAATCTAATTGGAAGAGTTGGGCCTCCAATGGGGTCCAGTTAGTTGGTAACGTGCATTAGACTGGATCAGTGTATATTGCTACACTGCTTCCTGTTAATGTCTTTTCAGTTCCTTTTCTTTCAGGCTGTTGAAACAGAAATGTCCCCTGCATGAGGAACAGATTTGTATCACTATTCTTGGTGCACAACTGCATGTGAAACTGGTTTTGACTCTGACATCACTTTACCTTAGCATGTGTGCAGAGGCCTAGACCTTTCTTTTTCAGTTTGAGAGCCAGGACCTGTCCTGCAGGTGGAAAAGTGCTCCAAAGTGTCCTCATAAGCAATGGACACTTCTCCATACCCTAGATGAATCACATAAGGCAGTCCTAGCTGTGTACCGTGTGTTTTTAGGCCTCGCGCCTAGCGTTGCAGTGCGTAGCACTGCTCGCGCAGCGCGAGACATTTTGTAGGGCGGTTTCAGAAACTGACCTAGGAATCGCACACGCACATGCGTGTGCTTTTCCTTTTGGGGCACGCTATTGCCCGTTGCGTGCGTGTTTTTTACAAAGACAGCACGCAATAGGCCAAAAGCGAGCGCATTGCTCCGCCCATGGCCCATTGGTGTCTGTTACGAGCAGCATAAGTTTCCAATTATCGTGCCCAGGCACGGGCGCAGTAGTTGAAACCACTTGCGGGCTTCTTTGCTTGCCTTCGCTTTCACTTTCGCGATCGCTTTCAATGCCGCTTTTTAGGTCTCGTTATTTTTCATGAATGATTAGACAGAGTTTATGTGACATGACACAGCTGTGAAAATGAGAACGTTGGAGCGTGGTGCGCAGAATTCCTTCAGCCGGTGCCAGCCCTCCGCCCAGATGCAGCGCCTCCATTATGCCGCAGTATCGCCGGACGCTTTCTCACTCAGGAGCACTGCCTGAGTTTCTGGTGGTGGAATGTGGACTATCTGAGCCTTTCCCGAAGGGACTCTGGTGTTAATTACACCCCTCTTCGCAATTCTTAGTAAGGAGATGATCTTACCAGGTTAGTGGATTTCGAGCGTGTTGAGTGCGTGTGCTGTCCAAAGGGTAGGCACTGGTGTGCAGTGAGGTTTGTGGCAGCGTGCCTGGCTCTGCTCTGCTCGTGGTTCTCCAGCTGGCTTGCAAGCTGTGAGAATGGGGTATTTAGTGCGTTGGCGAAGGTTTATGTTTAGGTCACATTGTTGTACAGTGGTGCGGTGCTGGGTTTTTGTGGTTAGAATGTGTATTGTTTGCCTGTTAGCCATCTCTGGGCAGTTGGTGAGTGTGTTGTATTTTGGTCATAAAGCCGTCAGATAAGGCATTCGGCACCATAGAGGCCTTTCTTTCTGGGCAAGAACTAATTTCCATTTCATTAGTATGCAATTCCAACATGGCTCGGAACGTTCAGCCAAGAGAATTTAAGCAGCTGAGGAGACTGAGACTGACCAGACGTGGCTAGATTTAACACCTTGGACTTGAACAGCCTACCACAGATCGATATTCATCTTTAAGGGTAAGAATGTAATGTAATGTGATGGGGGAAACAACCTCTGGAAATCCCCTTGTCTGGCCTAAGGTGTATACACTGTCGGGTTCAAGACAGTCAACTTTGTAAATGTCTATTCTCTGAAAAAACATACTTGTGGGAACCTTTTGTTATCTGACTACTAGAAGGGTCTTGTGATGTTAGTTGACGACCATACAAGTAGCATGAAATATGTTTAGTTAAAGTGGAATTAAGCCTACAGAATTTAGTAGTTATCAAAGCCATGGAACCTTAAGGCTCCTGCTTTACCCTCTTGATTACACGCATCATCTGTAACATTACTGATGACCTCTCAGCACAAGCTAGCATGTGCACATTGGAAACTATCCTTTTTGTACACATTAGTGATACCTATGTGCCATTTATATACACACACCCATCATCTGTGTATTATCTAGACCTATGTATGAAGCAAGTACTTTTTGTCTCACATAGACACATGTGCAATACAATTTTATGTGCCAGTGTCAGGCCCCATACTCCTTCGATCTGCCACGTCACGCAGTCATCTAGTAGCAAGTAGCTTCTACTCCCACCTCTAGAAGGCAAATGCTGTTTGTGCATCCTTTTATCTCATACTTGCTTTCCACATATTTTCATTGCAGTCATTGAATCTTAACACAGACTCTTGGTGTTCATGTGCACCCTCCATCAGCATCCGTAATATTCATGTCCCTTCCACCTTTTTTTCTCTGTCAAATCTCCTCTCAGCATGCTTTGTCTCTCACTCTGGCGCATTGAGTACATTCCCTCTCTGCATGCTTGTAAAATATTTTTCTTTAACATGTAGCAGTGTTACCCTTGTCCTCTACACATGAATATTTTACTTCTGCAGGCATTCTTGTTGGCCGTACACTGCGGGTTGCGTGGATGGTGGGTTTTAGCTGCCTAGCCACAGGCCAGTCCCTGCGGCCAACCTCTGCTGCTCACAAG
The DNA here is from genome assembly GCF_964204655.1 of Triturus cristatus. Classification (NCBI taxonomy): domain Eukaryota; kingdom Metazoa; phylum Chordata; class Amphibia; order Caudata; family Salamandridae; genus Triturus; species Triturus cristatus. Next base: position 1,064,413,108 of record NC_140579.1, on the reverse strand, counting down.
CGCAGGGCATGGGATGCCCACTCTTGCTAGGTAAAGCCCACGGCCTGTCCAAAGTCCATGCACTTCTGGATTTGACTCACCACTGCTGCGCATGGATAATAGCACAGAGTGGCAGTAGGGATGTTATGGTTATGTTGCACTTCGAAAAAAGCATTTCTGATTTGCTAATAGCATTTGCACCTTTTGACAAATCTACATTAAATTTTGCTGAAAATTAGGGTATTCTGCTTAGTTTTGCTATTACAATTTTTATGCAGATCCGTCACAGGCAGTTAACATTTTAAGTCCCACATGCATTTCTGCTCTCCACAGTACCAAAAACTCCTGAATGGAATTACACCAAAAATGAAATAAGGATAGAACATTAGTCAGAACAAGAGACGTTTGTGGTTTGCTGTAAATCCATTCAATAGTTTTTTGGATACTTGCATTTTCATTCCAAACATGAGGTGGGTATTGATGATGATAAGGAGATCTTGACTGTCAGCTGATTATCCGCAGGTCCAAGGTTGTGAAATTTGAAAATAAAACCAATCTGATTTAGATAAGGAAGCGTTTTTTTGCAGTCTTTCATTGTGGGATCCACATATTTGAATCAAAACTGGGGTTAAGGTCAATATGATTGGCTGGCCATGACTGAAAATATATTTTTCATCACCATTATGTGTTGCTAGCTGTCTACAATCATTCGCACGCAAGTGTTACAGAAAATTGCAAGCAATATAAACAGGGATGGGGAACATCCCCATAGCCCAGTGGGAGGATGTGGCGGGAGCTGGAAGGACACAAACAACTTAAAAAGTGCGAATCACTGAACATGAGAGCCGTGATTCCCTATGTGGATACTCTGTGCTATTTTGGATCCTCCATAGATCCAACCTAAGATTCACAGATTTGTTTTTAAAAATATTTCAGCACCCTGCGTCAACCCATGCACAGTGGTTCTTTAGATAGAGGCTGGGTTCCAGGTATGTGCGACTGCAATGGGGGCTGGGTTCATGTGGTGTGACCAAAGGTCGCATCATGTTTCCAGGCCCCACTACGCCTAGACAAAAGATTTATGCAGTGCTTTTAGAAGACCAGGGGCATGGGGTGCAGACAGTAAACCCAGAGCCTGTTTGTTACACTTGGCCAAATGCCTCCCTATGCTCATATAATCATAAAATGGATTATTGTAGCCATGGCAAAGGGTCTGTTAAATGAGCTTAAATGACGTGAGTTATGACTTTTCCGCTATTCTGTGTGGTTTACTGCGTATTTAGTTTCAGCAATGCAGACCATGACATGAGGTTATACTAATCATAGCTCCCCACGTGAAATTGAAAGCCATTTGGAGATGGGCAAATTAGTATTTGGTTAACGCCCAGGATAATTGCTGAGGTCGCCTCAGATATTGCTCTCACACGAGGGCACCAGAGTACTCTTCCTCTAAGTCATTCAAGGAAAAGCTGCAGATGCACAAGAAAAAGAGGAGGGACGGGGACTTCTCAAAGCGTTGTGTGTTTCCGAAGAGTAAGTTGCCCCAATGTTCTACTTCCCCTGTAGGGACTTCCTCTGAACCAGAATTCATTGTTATCAGCCACTGTGGGACCAGCACTGTAGGCACTGTCTCCGGGGCCAGGCCCTGCTCCTCTGCAGGAACCATTACCAGGGCCCCAGGTACTTCAGTTGTTCCATGAGATTCTGACTCCGGTCTCAGACCCAGCATTCTTTTTTTTTTAATGCAGTCTATGAGGATTTTAAACTGGCCAAGGCCACTCATCTCGTGTGCCTTCTTCCTCCATGGGACCTCAACAGGTGTCATTTGGATTTCCTCCGGCGGGGCTTCCTACAATTCCCTTAATCCCACTTCTTTTGCGTGCCCTGGCACTGCCTCTGGTTCTGGAGCCTGCAGCACTGCAACTTGCGCAGTTTACGGCTCCAAGCCTGTAGACAAAAAAAAAAAAAAGTCATCCTATCGCTAGCTTCAAAAGAGAAAACTCAAAGGGTGATTGAGGAACACCAATACTCTGTCTAAAGTCTCAGGGTACAAGCGTGTGCTATAAGACCAATTCATGACTTACTGGCTCATTGGATGATTTCCCCAGGCATGATACTGATGACCATAGCGATATTACCCTCTCAGAGTTAATAGCCTTCAAAGAGGTTAGTGGTTTAGACACATCTCCTGATGCTGAAATTAAGTTTTCTGCAGGGCTCACTCTCTCTGACGTGGCATCCTACAATGCTGTAGTAAACAAGCATTGGCATAGCCAATAGGTCTCGCCTTTGGGACCTTATAGGTGCTTAGCCATGCAACAGTTGATGATGTTGCACCAAGGATATTGTGCTGCATAACTAAACACTTATAAGGCATCTGAAACATTTATTTTTCCTACCAATTTAAAATCGGAGTTTACATAAATGTGTTTTCGTTTTTAATAAATGGTAAGGTAGAGGCACAACGTATAGCAAACAGCTGATCTTTCTATTTCTGGGCGACGTTCTTTGCAGTCCCTTCCTATGAGTCTCGGTTGGGGATTGGGGGCAGGAGTGAGCGATAGATTGTAAAATAAAACAAGCATTGAAAATGCAATAGGTCTCCCCTTTGATTAAGGTAAAGCCATTTGCTTTGCTATTGGTATTGTATAGCAAAGCAGATCGCTTTAACTTAAAGGCGAGACCAATTGCATTTTTAATGCTTGTTTAATTTGTTGTGTGACCAACCCTTTTTGTTTGTCATTCTGAGCGTGGTATACTGTCATGTAAAATTCAACTGTAATGAGATGCTTATAACCTTGCACTAACATCCCATTTATAAGTTGTGTATATCCGTGCTTAATTTGTAAAATATGAAGTGCAGGTGCTCAAATGTTTTTGGGAGGCCACACCTACTTTTCTTCGGCTCCGCCTATTTCCTCCACTGGCTCCACCCACTCTATTAGTTCCTCACACATCCTCAACTGGTACTGCTAAAAGTCAGATGTAATACTCAATTGATCTGAATTTCAGCAAGGGAGCCTTCCTCATAGTAAGGTTTTGAGGGGAGGTTCCCCTGCCCTGTGAACACTTTGAAAAAGATTAAACCAAAAGTGCATTTAATGCAAGATTAAGTAAAGTATGTGAAATGTAAGCAGAAACAACATGGTTACCTTAACGATCTCTCACTCACTATTCAGAAATCAGCAAGCGGTTTTACCTGAAAACTTAAGAAGATGACTACAGGGCCCTGAAGGGAACCGTTTCACTGTCCATTGCTTATATCCTTGCAAAACATGAGCAGTATGGTTTAAAAAGACCACATCCATAAACATAGAGCTATTGCACACATTTTGTTTTCCAATCCACCCATCAACCAGGTATTGCAGTCCCTCCAGGAATGGTACACTTTCCCACCTGGGGACAACAATGCTGTTCACAGAAAGAGGAAAAAACAAAAGTAGCGCTTCAATGCAAGTCTGTAAAGTGAGGGTGAAGTTTTTGGATGTGAATAAAACCAATCTGGCCATTTTGCAACCCTCTGTCTTGCTTTATTTAGTTATGTATTTATTTTTCATATTTAAAACCTTTTACTTCTCTCCCGCCCGAGGATGCACTTTGGAATAGAAAAATTGTCAGAAAAAGGGCATTTCCCGCAAGAGTGTTTTTCTTTTTTGGATCCATTTCACAGCGAAGCAACATAATAAAAGAAGGAAAAAAAGGTTGTGAAACGTGTTTTCAAGTCACGGTTTTCAGTAAGTGAGGAGCAAGACAGAAAGAGAGGGAATATTAGGAAGAGAGGGGGGTGGGGGCAGCTGCCAGCAAAGAAGAGGACATTTGTCCTTGTCTTCTCTGGGCAGTAACGAAGAGACAGAGTCCTTTTCCTTCTCTGCCCTCCCCGAACGTCCACGAAAGCAAGCCGAGCCTTATCTGAAGGACTTTACTATTTCTGCCGTCCTAGGACACAGTTTTGAAAAGAAAAAGTAGGGGAACGGAATGCTTTTATTAAAAGAAGTAGGAGCACAACCATGCCCTTCCGATCCCGCCCACTTCGACCACTGTGTGGAAGCCATCAATAAGCATAAAAAGTTCTGCAAAGCAAATAAGGCACCCGGCTAGAAGCACTCTTCTCCCCACACAAAAGCCCAAAAAAGGGCTGCATGAAGTTCCAACATCTATAAATATAGGTGAGCTGAGTATGAACTTTTCCTCGTGAGAACACTAACCTCCATCCATCAACTTTCATTTGTTTTTGTCATCCTTTATCCCTCCGTTTGTCCAGGCGTCCAGCACCCAGTTGGCCTGCATGTTCAATGGAGCCAGAAAAACCTAACAATGGCCTGAGTGATCCCAGTCTGTGCTGTCGGCTCGCACACCTTTTAATTCCATGGATCAGACAGCAGCCTGCCCACTTTAACAAAGTGCTATCCTATGGGATACGGAGCTGCTCATCCGAAGTTACTAGATTTTAGCTGCAGGATTGCAGATCTCCATTTTACAGCACAGAGTTCATTCTAGGAGTGATCAGACACATGGTGAGAACATTTGGCTATGGTGTTGAATCCTTTTACCAGTTTAGGTTTTACCCTTTTTTAAGTCATTGCATCATGTTTCAGGAGTGTTCACAATCATTTAGTATACAGGCCAAGTGAGAGACCACCAGAAAGTGAAACCAAACCATACTGCATTTCGTGGGGGACGGCCCGAGAAGTGAAGAGTCAAGACAGAGTGCAGTCTTAAGCAACCAATGTCAACACTATTTTGGGAAGTACTTAATAAACATGGCAAAAAAATGCAAGTCACAAAAGTAGATCAGGCGTTTTAATAGCATCAGATATTTTTCAGAGTAAAATGCTTTATGGTAAAAATTGAGACTGTTCACTAAATTGTAACTTAGCAACTCTACTATGATCTTGAATAAAAGCCATACAATATGTCTAATAAAACAATATGGAAAAGCATTATTGTCAAACAATTACCCCAGCTTATATCTGGAATTTGATAACAATCTAAAAGAATATCAACATATAGCAACACCATAAGAACCTTCAGGTGAGGCCTGCATTTTGACCAGGTGTAGGCTGCTAGCACCATGGGACATGAACAAGGACAGGAGTTTTTCCTTCACAAAACAGCATAAAGCAGGTAGTTGCTTCCATCCTTCCATTCCTTCTATTCCTCCCAGGTTGTTCCATCCCATCCCTCCGATATTCTAATGGCACACACCATCACTGTTCTCTTTGGTGTACCACTTTGAGAAATAAGCTTTTATTGGCAACACCCTAAGTCTAGGCTTTAATTACCAACAGCGTCCACTCTTTTGAGGAACTAAATATTTTAAGAATCAAGATCTCTTCCAAGTGAGATAAAAGGCTTATGTTGTGCAGTGCTGTGATTTTGAACCTAATTCATCCTGCGTGGCCGCGGCTGCTGCGCACCATGTTTGGACAACAAAGCGGCTGTGCGTACACGTCGGGCAGGCCTTGGCTTTCTCTCTACTCGAGTCGTCTCTCTACATATAGTAGCGGCAGGCAGGTCCGTACTGCGGCAGGCCCCCGCCCCTATTGAAAAATCACATTGTGCGGATTGGCATTGGTTTAGGTTATGAACTTGAACCCGGGGATGGTCAAAGACAAAAGTGTGTGTGTCCGATCTACTGCCTACTAAGGCTCACCATAATCACAAGCAGCAGTACACACAAGCTGCTGGCTGGACTGCCGGTAGGACTTCTATCACAGTGACCGCATTATTTCTCTCTGGGCTCCACTAGCTAGACAAGGTGGAAAAGTAACAGAAGCTACTGCAGCAGAAAGCTCGGCCCTTAGAAGCTGCGGCTTGTAAGCCAGGCCTGCCCATTTTTTCACCTTCTAGCTCCATTGCAAGCTGTCCCAGACGCTTCAGTGACCTTCACTTAACATATTAGCACTTGTGACGCAACCCAATGCCACACCCACGTGGTAGAACGCACTACTGGGACCTATGCGGATGCCCTGGAGAAATCCTGGCTCAAGTAAACTAGCATTGGCATAGCCAATAGGTCTCTCCTTTGGGACCCTATAAATGCTTAGCCATGCAACAGTTGATGTTGTTGCACCAAGTATATTGTGTTGCATAACTAAATACTTATAAGGTCCCAAAAGCGAGACCTATTGGCTATGCCAATGCTTGTTTTATTTGGGGTAGGAGGGGGTATCTCGAGGGTTGTGCAGTGGGAGTATGAGGCCCAGTTTTTAAGTTTTTCTTTTTACATATGACATATAGCTCCCTCAATGCTCCTCTCCCCTGTGAATATGTTGGGAGCAGGGTCAGATGATTAGGGAGGGCCATATAGAACAAAAAACTATAGAGTGGGGAAAAAATGAATAATGGTGATGTTTTTCACTTTAGGGTTACTGGCATCCAGTCGTCGAAGTGGGTGGGATCGGCAGGGCACGGCGTGCCACTACTTCTTTAATTTAACCCCTTCCATGCTGCGCAGATTCCGCCGCTGTGCTGACGGAATCTTGCGCGGGCGTGGTCATGACGGAACGGTTCCGTCATGAGCACAGCTCAACCGTGGCTCATGACGGAACCGTTCCGTCATGAGCACCGAAGGGGTTAATACAGTCCGTTCCCCTACTTTATTATTTTAGATATGCTATGCGTCCCAGGACGGCCGAAATAGCCCGGCCGTTCGTGGCTGTTCAAGGACGGGCGGGCACAGAAGGAAAAGGGCTGTCCTTTCCTACTAGCCCAGAGAAGTCAAGGCCAGTGTCCACTTCTCCTGCCCCACCGCTAGCAGCCGCCCCCTCTCTTTCTCTTATTCGCTACCTTTTTGTCGTACTCCAGGTCACTTGTTGAAAACCGTGACTTTTCTTTCCTCTGCTTTCCTTCTTTCGTTCCCCTGCGAAATGGATCCAAAAAAATAGGAAACGCTTTTGCTGCATATGTCTTTTTGTGACATTTTTCTATGCAGCCTCGGGAGGAGAGAAAAAAAGGTTTAACATTTGAACAATAAATACATAACTAAATAAAGCAAGAGAGAGTGGTTGCAAATTGTATTTAAGCATTAGACGACGTGCATTGTATGAGCGTGTACCTCTTTCTTCGCTTTGCTTCCTGTCCTCAAAACACCAACAGTTGCTCGGGACACATTTGAACTGCATTTACGTCACGAAGCACGAGCGTGTTGTTACACACAGAGTGACCTCTATGAGAGAGATTCCAATCTCCCTGTATGTGCCCGGCTGTGTGTCTGGCTAAATGTCCTTCCGCACTTTCCATGTGATGTGGTACCTTTAGAGTGCTAGGTGGCCGGTAGCTCCTACACATTAAATGCCCCCGCTTCTGGGCGCCGAACACGCTGCTGGCTATGAAAGGCTCGCTGGAGGCTTGTGTGCTTGGAGAGGCTTCTCGAAGAGGACTTGTGGACATCAAAACGCACACAAGATTTATTTATTTATGCGTTTTTATATAGCGCAGGTTTTACCTGAAGGTGTCAGAGCACTTCACAATAAGAACAGTAACGTTACATGAGGAGAAAATTACAAGTGTGCATAGTACAAGAGCAAACGTTGCGTTACATGAGGAAAAAGTGACAATTGTGCAAGTAACAACAGTAAACAGGATACTGTGTCGGTGTCATAACTACTTAAGTTAACCTCAGTCTTACCCGTTTCCTGCTGTGGTGGGCCGGCCGGCAGGGACTGTGGACACAGCCGGCTGCGATTAGGCCTGGTCCGAACGGGTGCAACTACTGCTGGCTTGCTGCTGCTTAATTGTACTAGACAAAGTACTACGAGTAGTCTGGTGGCGCAGTTGAATTGAGGGCATCGAGCAGCCAGTACTAAAGTCGTCGGATCGGGCGCAATGGGCGCGGGTGCCGGGGCCGACTTGAAGGCGATGACTCGTCATGGTGAGCAAGCTCGGCTGCCTGTTGCACGCTGCAGTGGTTATGCTGGGGCATGCCAATGTGTAAAAAAATCTGGCACGCTGTCGCACAGCCCCTAACCAAAATCCAGCCCAAAAAACGCCCGAACCAGTGTACTCCTCCGGCCCGCCCACAGCAGCAAGTAAATGGCTAAGGACTCCACGGCACGCAGTGCGATGATGCTGCCATCATGACCTCATGTGATAAACACCGTTTATATTTGAATAATAATACAAACTGCAGTGTGTGTGACTGTGACTGACTGACTCACTCCTCGGGAGATGCATGCAATGCATAAAACACGCTGAGGCACGGAACGAAAGTCTGACAGTAAGTACAGACACACAGTAGTGTAAGTTTAAGTTAAATTGAAAAATGTGACGTGCGCCTGGTGCGCGCAGTGCAGCCGAGTGTACACCCGTCCCTGTCAAGTAAGTGCCGGTGCTAAGCACCGGAAAGCACCGGCACAAATTAAGCCCTGGTGTATGTATGTACATGTGTACTGGGGCCAATGGGATCCATTTTATATGACCCTGGTTTAGCATGGCATGAAATGGAGAATCAGGACAGCTTCCCCGATACGGAGTACTTGTATTGCCTGTGGCTGGAGGCCTAAATGCTGAAGAGAGGAGATTGACCAACTCCAAATATTGGAAGATAGCTTTTGTTAAACCCCGGGTGTCCTTACCTCCTTTCTCAAATTATATCTTGCATCTTGAATTAGGGTTACCTCCTATGGTAGACACCATTAGGGGAGCGCCAATTCTTTTATGGTTCTCTATATGGCGTAGGACCACAGTCACTTTAACACAAAATATAATTAAAGATTGTCTGTAATTGGACTATTATAATAGGATCAGATGGCTTAGTTATGTGGAGTCAGAATTAAGAGCAATTGGGCTGGGAGAACTATTCAAGGATCAAACGGCATGAAGGAGGATCTCCAAACAGAAATTAATTGAGACATATTTGCGGAGGGCTAACCATATCCGCAGTGAAAGGAATCATAGACAAAAGGCGGCCCATGCTTATGATCAGATCCCCCCCAGATTAGAGGGAGGACATTCCTACCTAGCAAGCACTACAATAGCGCAGCATAGATATGTTGCTGAGATTTCACCTGAACCTCGTCCCGTTGATGTTAGGGTACCCCCAGAGAAAATTTAAACACTCAGACTTGATACTGTGCCCTTGCGACAACCAATCCCCTCAATTCGACCTACATCTAGTATTGTTTTGTGAGTTTTACAAGACAGAAAGAAAAGCCTATATTTTTCCAATTTTAAGGCGCCACACTTTTAGCCAATGTCGGGTGGCACTTTACTTTCTAAAATCCCTACTTGACCCTTTTGTTTGTTTTTCAGTAGCCACCTTCCTGTGGGCCTGTATGAAAAAGAGAAAGGCACGAGGCTGATAGATGGTAGAATTACCTTAAGCAATAATATTTTTTATATATATATATATATATATTACCTACTGGCAGTCGCCAGTAGGTAGTTATAGTTAGGACCTATTTTCCATGGGAAATCCGCAACATTCTATTTGGAATAACGTTGGCGTCGATTGATGAATCTTTGCGAATTTTTCCAAACTTTTGGCCAGCTCCGGTCCGCTCCTATCCTGAAAATTTCACGGTGATTCGAAGCGGGGGCCGAGAAAAAAGGGGGGTCCCAAAATGCGTTTTCCCCATGCATTTTCCCATAAGACCTGTTGACGCAGCTACAGCCCGAAGTGCTGAACGGAATTACACCAAATTTGGCAAAGAGGTAGTCCTTAGTTCAGACTCGTGCCTTTTGCTTAAATGGTGTAAATCCGTTCAGAAGTTCCTGAGAAGATCAAAAGTAAAATCACATATATATCTGGGCGGAGCCTAACCACACATCTCATCGTGAGATCTGATTGGCTGTCAGCACTTCATCCAAGAAGTGTTGGCAGCCATCTTGGGACCAATATACATGGTAGCACCTCATTAAAAAGCATTGCAGTTAATAGAAGGTTTTAAGACTTTAGTTACATTATAAATCATTTGTTGATGGTACCATACTCATTTTAGGAATTGTGGTGTGTTCTAAGGTGATTTTACCATGTGAAAAAGCCTTCTGCTGGGATATCATGAATCATGTTTGAGAGAACTATTTTCTCATGCTTTTCCCACAGAGGTTTGGAAGGTGATCTATAAGCTAAACTGAGAGCATATTTTCAGTAAATTCACATTATCTTTCTCAGTCATGTAAGAATGAAGTCTGACATTCTCAGTAAAACATGTACATCCAACAAGGGCAGAGACTGTCACTTGATTCCTTTATGTTCTACTGCAGCTTCCCAGAGTGTTCTAAAGAACAACTAGAGCGCTAACAGTCCTACTTATGACATACGTATGGCACACCTGAAGCCATCTTGGTTGGAAGAAAGTGGTAACTCTTAAAACATTTAATTTAAAAAGGAACAAAATGAGGGGGTTAATTTTGCCATAGAAAGTATGATTAGTGCTGCAGAAAGAAAAATTAGGGCACATTTTGATTGACTTCTCAAATCCTCTTCTATTTCATTAAAAAATTCTGTCATGCAGATTGAAACATGTACTTTCAATACCAGCAGCAGACTTCCCTGGTGCGCAGTAACTTTACTACAATGATCTAATAAGCAACCAGAGTGCTAACATTCTGAATTTATGGCAAATGTGCGACACATCTGAATGCATTCTTGATGGAATCAAAGTAAAAACTGAAAGTATTTCCTACTGAGGAGACTGTAGTGAATGAGGAAATTAGGAAACATCATAACAAATAAGTCTCCCAAAATGGCCACCAGAGACAAAAGAGCCCAAATGTAGCCCAAATATCACCCAGATGTAGCCCAAGTATAGCCCAATGAAAGAATGTCCCAGAGTGTTCTAACGAACAAATAGAGCGCTAACAGTCTTACTTATGACAAAAGTATGGCACACCTAAAGCCATCTTGAATGGAATAAAGTGGTAACACTTAAAACATTTAATTTACAAAGGAACAAAATGAGGGGGTTCATTTTGCCATAGAAATTATGATTCGTGCTGCAGAAAGAAAAATTAGGGCACATTTTGAGTGACTTCTCAAATCCTCTTCTATTTCATAAAAAAATTCTGACATGCAGACTGAAACATGCACTTTGAATACCAGCAGCAGACTTCCCTGGTGAGCAGTAGCTTTACTACAGTGATCTAATGAGCAACTAGAGTGCTAACATTCAGAATTGATGGCAAATGTGTGACGCATCTGAATGCCTTCTTGATGGAACCAAAGTAAAAAACAAAGTATTTTCTACTGAGGAGACTGCAGTAAATGAGGAAATTAGGAAACTTCATAACAAATAAATCTCCCAAGATGGCCACCAGAGACACAAGAGCCCAAATGTAGCCCAAATATCACCCAGATGTAGCCCACATGTAGCCCAATGACAGAAGTGTGCAAAACACTTATTTTTTGTGTATTTGCAGTTTTATATAGTGCAGACTTGTCAGGTATTGGAGTGCTTTACATGAGCATTGGTTACATCACACAAGATAAAATTACTTTTGGTTGTAGGCATGGGGAGATTAAGTGATTTGACCAGAATCACAGAATGTTGAGCTGAAGCAGAAACTCCAACCTGGTTCCCCAGTTGCAAAGTCTGCAGCTCTGGAAGTAACACCACATCCTCTCCCCTAGGTGCAACATTTAATCAAGTGGTCAACTGGATAAAAAAAACATAAAGATTACAAATAATTTAAAAGTTCTTTGTCGCTATTTGAAAACTCAAAAAATATGTCCTCATTTTAGTTTTTTAGAGCACTAACCATAATTTTGATGCAAATAAGTCCCTCTCATATATGTAATTTCTAAAGGAAATACTCTAGGTATTACAGTTTTGATTACATCAAGATGACGTCAGGCGTACCACACTTTTGTAATAAATATAGAATGTTAGCAATCTAGTTGTTCATTGGGATACTGTTGAGAGGCAGAGGCCAGGGGCACGGACTCTGAAAATTGAAGGCAGGTCAGAGAGTGCAGATGCAACAATTTGACCACACTGGGCAGGCAGGAAGGGCAGTGGCAGCACAACAGACTATGGAGGGCAGTGGAAAGGGGGGCAGGGGCAACAAACCAACAATACAGGACTGGCAATAGAGGCTGTGGCAATATAATAGACCATTGTGGGCAGAAGGAAGAGGCAGTGGTAGTACAACCATACATGCCAACAGACCCGTTTCAGCCAGGAAACGTGCAATGTTTTTAAGCTCAAATGAGCTTTATTTGATCTGTCTCCAGTCTACAATCTCCTCTTTTTCAATGTAACTCAAAGGGGAAAATCAATACCCCAGTTTTTTTTTCAAAATCTCCCTCTTACCAAGTTCAAAATGTTCGCAAGTATGGTACATTGGATCATGGTAGGCAGGAGGAATTGAGGTAGGGACATGGATTCGGATAACAAAGGACAGGAGGGACATGGAGAGGTGCACCAAACTGACCCTACAGGGCAGGCATCAGGGTTTACAGCAGCACAATACACCACACAGTGCATGCGGGACGGGAGTGCAGCACAACAATCCATAGAAAGCAAGAGGGAGGGGATAGGACCATGCACATAGACAACAGAGAACAGAGGGGAAAGAGGCAATGGTAGCTAGCTGACCATAATGGACAGACAGGAGAGAAAGCTGCAGCATAACAGACCATAAAGGGCAGGAGGGACGGATCAGGGGCATTACAATGGAACAGACAAGCCAGGAGGGAGGGAATAGGGGTCTGCACTTGGAAACAGAGGGATGGGGGCAAGGGGGCAGGGCAGGAGCAGCAAGATGACCATGGAGGTCAGGCAGGATGGGCACTAGAAACAAGACACACCATGGAGAGCAACAATGAGACTATGATGGCATACACACAGACCATGGAGGGAAGGAGGGAGGGGGTCAGGGGCAGCTAGCTGACCACACAGGGAAGGTGGGAGGGGCCATGGCAGTACAGAACACCATGCACGGCAAGCGGGAGGGTTAGTGGCAGCACAGTGGCTATGATGGGCAAGAAGGAGGGTGCAGGGGCATGCACAAAGGACCATGGAGGATAGAAGGGAGGGTCAGGACCTGGGCACAGACCAGAGAGTTCAGGGGAAGGGGCCTCACAACAGACCGCGCGGGGCTGGCAGGAGGAGCAGTTGCAGCACAACAAACCAGGGAGGGCAGAAGGGTGTGGCAGTAAAATGGACCATGGAGGACAGGAGAAAGGGGATAGGGGCATGGCATGTAGACAGGCAGGGTGGAGGTGGCAGGGACAGGTTACAGTCATCAGGCAATGCTAGGCAGGTGGGAGGGGAGTGGCAGCTCAACAGAACACTCAGAGTAGATAGGAGTGGCAGGTCCATGGAACATGGTGGGCAAAAAGGATGGAGCAGGGGCATGCACAAAGACATCGGAGGGCAGGGGGAAGGAGAATAGGGGCAGCAAGCTAAGCAGGAGGTCAATGATGGGCCATAGAATTGGGTAATGGAGGGCAGGAGGAGTGGACTGGTACATCATGCTAAATGGAGGGCTGTGGCAGCACATCAGACCATGCATGGCAGGAGGGAGGATGCTAGTCCATGGATTCAGACAACAGAGGATAGGGAGGAGGTGGATGGGGCAGCAAGCTAACTGTTCAGAGAAGGTGGGTATTAGGAACTTTATTGTTTTTAAAATGTGTGTCTGTGAGAACTACTTAAAATATAAACAAGTATGCAGCATAATCTCACTTTTATTCAGGAAGAAGAGGACGTTTGTGACTGTGACTCCGGGCTCACTTGGCAGAAACCCCCCCTGACCCTCCATCCCCCATCGCAAAATGTAATGCCCGTGAAAAATGTAGGTGGACGCAGTGTTATATAGAACATAGTCCTGAGAGCACGATTGAAAATGAAAACTAGATATAGTATATGGTATAAACTATGCACCAAAAAGTGTGATATAAGATGAACCGGGGCGTGAAATATAATATGCAATTCATTGTGCGCAATGACAGATTCATTGGAGAGCGCGAGATAGCACAGGCACTAGCGCGTGCTATGCGACATGTGCCTTGGAGTGTAATATGCACAGGGCAGTGTTGTGTAACCTAACTAGTCTCTAAATTTGTAATATAAAATATGTGCTGGGGAGTGTAACGTTGCATATGCACTGTGACAAAGATATGGATCCCAGATTGTAATATGTATGGCATAACGCTGTGCGTTATAACATAGGCATCGAGGAAGGCACGTTAGATGGGGCAATATAACATGTGCGAAGGCAAGTGTGGCATGACATATTCACGGGGTGGTGTTACAGTGCACATGGGCTAGAGAGTGTCATAGCATACGCACTAGCTGGTGGAATACAACACAGAGGTGTGAGGCACTCGGCGGGCACTGGTGGGTGTAACACAGCATTGGGCTCAGCCAGGAGCACGCTGTGACTCTCAAGTGAGGTTCGTCTCCTTTCCAGAGAGTAAAATAAAAAGTATTACACATCCGGCGGTGGGTGTGTGTTTTATTAACCGTGAGGAGGGTTTCTTGCATAGTTCGGTCGAATCCCCTTTGAATGGCTTGGTGTGCGTGTATATTAAATGTGCCCGTCAATAGCTACCCATGTTTGTATAAATAAACAACAAGGGTGTCTACTTGGAGAGTACCCACCGGCGGGGGTGCCGGGATTAGGCACGGTAGGGCGTCAGACACGTCAGAGCTTCACTAGCGGTGTAAATACATTCCATGTGGATTCATTCTATGCATAGTCGCCTTTTAATGAATATCACGCAAATCGTCATGGTGATAGGTACATACGGTTTGTCCAGCATGTCCTAGGTGTTTCTATAAATATATATATTTTTAAAATAATAAAAAACAAAGGCCGGCCCCGGGGGATGGGGTCCCCGGGGCCATAAGTGGCCTGAGGAGGGGGGCAACGCAGCCCCCTCCTAAAGAATTTTTTTTAAAAAGGCCATGACCCGGGGGTTGGGGTCCCCGGGGCCGATTAAGGCCTTGGGAGGGCCAAATTTATTTTTTTCAACAAAACAAATTAGGGTGTAGGCCCTGGGGGATGGGGTCCCCAGGGCCAGTGAAAAAGAAGGGGGGCCACACAGCCCTCCTTAATAAAATAAAAAAAAAGACCGGCATCGCGCTGGAGGCCACGCCCCCTCCTTGCAGCACTCTGCAAACGCGCCCCCTGGCCACTTGTAAGTTGGGGAAATAATTCCCTTTCAATCCTGAGGGACCCAGGGGGCCAACTAGCCCACCAGGTGCTTCCAGTAAGCGCCACTGCTCTGCGTTGCAGAGAGGTGGTGCAGGCCGTGCCCCTTTTTACACCTCTGCAATGGCGCTTACTGGACGTAACTTGTGGGCTATTTTGCCCCTAGGGATCCTCAGGATTCAAGGGGACTTAATCTCCCAACTTAAAAAACGGCCACAGGGCGTGTTTACACAGTGGGGAAGGGAGGGGACGGGGCCTGAGGTGACGTGTGCAAACACGCCCTATGGCGCGTTTTAAGTTGGGGAAATAATTCCCCTTCAATCCTGAGGGCCCTGGGGGCTAACTAGCCCACCAGGTGCTTCCAGTAAGCGCCACTGAGCTGCGTTGCAGAGAGGTGGTCCAGGTCGTGCCACTTTTTACACCTCTCTGCAACGCAGCTCTGTGGCGCTTACTGGAGGTACCTAGTGGGCTAGTTGGACCCTAGGGACCCTCAGGATTCAAATGAACTTGATCTCCCAACTAAAAACGGCCACAGGGCGTGTTTACACAGTGGTGAAGGGAGGGGACGGGGCCTGAGTTAACATGTGCAAACAAGCCCTGTGGCGCGTTTTAAGAGGTAGTTTTAATCCCCTGCCCTATTATATACTAGGGGCTTACAGAGGAGGTCATGCTAATCACAGGGGGACGCCAACGCATAGTGTTCCCTAGTGTATGTAGGTGTTTTCACTGTATTCTGAGTGTCTTTTAACATAGCACTGGCTCTAGGACTGGTTAGTTAGACTCCGTTACCACCAGTATCCGTCTGGAAAAAGTTGAGGGTACAGGATGATTTTGCAACAAGGCTTTTTTCTGCTCTTCTGTTTGTTCTTTCTGCACGTTATCCTTCTTCCTGCACTTTTCTTCGTCTTTGAGGACTTCTGTTGCTTCTTTCTGCATTTCTTCTTTTTCTTTCTGTGCGTTTTTTCGTCTTTCTTCACGTGTCCTTTCTCTGTAGGCATAGTTAGAAATTAGCATTTAAAAAACCTTTGAAATTCACTGAAAAAACCATAGGTTTCAGGCACGTTAAAGTTAGGAATTAGCATTTAAAAAAACCTTAGAAATTCACTGAAAAAACCATAGGTTTCAGGGGCGTTATAGTTAGCTGGACTTTTCACTCGTACAAAACCATTGAAATTCCCCCGTTATAGTTAGTTCAGCTAACTATAACTCGCGCGCCCGCAATGCACTGCTGATGACGTCACATATTACATCACTCATGACATGGTCAGTGACATCACTGATGACCTCTCAAATGACATCACTGATGACATCATCCTTGTGATAAGAGTGGCAGACCTCCTCTCCCCCTAATATAACCTTTGATACACACATTCAAAAATAGAAACTACAATTTTCAAAACAATGGACATACCAATACCAGTTACAACAACCTATTCAGTAATTCTAAGATCCACATACACATCCACTCATTCACCAACAGTCCTATACAGTCACTCATACATGTACTCCCTCATCATATGTACTCATACACCTATACATCCTGTTACACAACGCCAATCATCCATAGTTACTCACACACATAGTCACTCATGCTAATAAAGAATCAAACATCCATTTACTTGCATATACAGTTATACACACACACCACCACACTTACTTCTACAGAAACTTACACATACTTAGTCTTTTAAACAATCACTTATAGAAACACATACTTATTCATACAGGAACGCTTCCAATCTCTCACTCTCACATATACTCACTTATATACACCAATAGCCACATATACAAGTTTAAAACATATGTAGTTACTCATAAAGACGCTATTGAGACAGTCATTCACTCACTAACACACCCATGCACACACTCATCCACCCATACAGTCCTGCACACATGCTGTCTTCAACACATACAAACAGTGAGTCACTCATTCATGCACCTATGCACTATGTAATACCCCCCACCAAACCATACAGACACTCAGACACTCATACTGATACTCAAAAAAATAACAAATAAGCTATATAGACACTCATGTAGCTACTCACCAACCCATGCAGCCACTTATACACAAAGTGAGAGACTGATACAGATATTTACATATTTAAACATTACTCACTAAGCCATGTATTCACTAAGATGCACTTAATCAGTCAGTTATACAATCAATTTTTCAAAAACAAATCATCCATTTGACACTTATATACCCATTTATTCTTCCATCGACCTTGAGATATACATATATAAAACGTATGTAATTTTCAGAAAAACACACATTCACTGACCATGTCATGAGTGATGTAATATGTGACGTCATCAGCAGTGCATTGCGGGCGTGCGAGTTATAGTTAGCTGAACTAACTATAACGGGGGAATTTCAATGGTTTTGTACGAGTGAAAATTTCAGATAACGATAACGCCGCTGAAACATATATATATATATATATATATATATATATATATATATATTTATGTATTATCTACTGGCGGTTGCCAGTAGATTATATATATATATATATTTATGTATTATCTACTGGCGGTTGCCAGTAGATAGTTATAGTTACAACCTAGTTTCCATAGGAAATCTCAAAATTCTATTTAGAATAACTTTGGCGCCGGTTGACGAATCCTCGCGAAATTTTCAAAACAAATGGGGCGCTCCGTTCAGCTCCTACCCTGAAAGTCTCGGGGTGATTTGTCAAGCGGGGGCCGAGAAAAAGGGTGGGTCCCAAAACGCGTTTTCCCCATGCATTTTTCCATAGGACCTTTAGTCGCAGCTACAGCCCGAACGGCTGAACAGAATTGCGTGAAATTTGGCAGAGAGGTAGCCATAAGGTCAAGGAAGTGCCTTTAGCAGGTCTGGTGTAAATCTGTTCAGTATTTCCTGTGAAAATAGCATTTAAAAGCATATCAATATCTATACGCGCGCACCGTGCGCGCACTGTGCGCGCACCCTGCCGTGCGCGAGCGCAATTCTGATTGGTTGTTAGATGTCGGTAAACATTCGAATCGGTCGAAACCAGGAAGTGTCGGCCGCCATTTTGTCTCTCGCAGTGTGAGGGGTGAAAAACAAAGGTGGAGAACGTGAAAAGGGGGCAGAGTGGACAGTTCCTGACCCCCTAGCCTTGGTCAGGGGGTCACAGAAGGACACCCAAGGGAGAAAAAAGCTTTTTTTTTTTTTTAAATTGCGAGATGCGCGCACAGCGCACCGAGTGCCCACAGCGCACGCACGGTGAAAAACCTGAAAAAAAAAAAAAAAATTATAAATACATAACTTAGCATTTAAAAAACCGTACAAATTCACTGAAAAAAACCATAGGTTTCACACACGTTATAGTTACGAATTAGAATTTTAAAAACCTTTCAAATTCACTTAAAAAACCATAGGTTTCACACATGTTATAGTTAGCTGGACATTTCACTCGTAAAAAAACAATGAAATTCCCCTGTTATAGTTAGTGCAGGCAACTATAACTCACGCGACCGCAATCCTCTGCTGATGACGTCAGATATTACATCACTGATGACATATGTGTCTTTATGAAAAATAAATATTTGTAATATATGTATAGCTAAAGATTAATGGAAGAAGACCTGGGTAAATAAGTGTCTAAATACAGTGATGTAATATCTGACGTCATCAGCAGAGGATTGCGGTCGCGTGAGTTATAGTTGCCTGCACTAACTATAACGGGGGAATTTCACATCCATTTACTTGCATATACAGTTATACACACACACCACCACACTTACTTCTACAGAAACGTACACATACTTAGTCTTTTAAACAATCACTTATAGAAACACATACTTATTCATACAGGAACGCTTCCAATCTCTCACTCTCACATATACTCACTTATATACACCAATAGTCACATATACAAGTTTAAAACATATGTAGTTACTCATAAAGACACTATTGAGACAGTCATTCACTCACTAACACACCCATGCACACACTCATCCACCCATACAGTCCTGCACACGTGCTGTCTTCAACACATACAAACAGTGAGTCACTCATTCATGCACCTATGCACTACGTAATACCCCCCACCAAACCATACAGACACTCAGACACTCATACTGATACTCAAAAAAACAACTAATAACCTATATAGACACTCATGTAGCTACTCACCAACCCATGCAGCCACTTATACACAAAGTGAGAGACTGATACAGATATTTACATATTTAAACATTACTCACTAAGCCATGTATTCACTAAGATACACTTAATCAGTCAGTTATACAATCAATTGTTCAAAAACAAATCATCCATTTAGACACTTATATACCCATTTATTCTTTCTTCGACCTTGAGATATACATATATAAAACATATGTAATTTTCAGAAAAACACACATTCACTGGATGATGTCATCAGTGATGTCATCAGTGATGTCATTTGAGATGTCATCAGTGATGTCACTGACCATGTCATGAGTGATGTAATATGTGACGTTATCAGCAGTGCATTGCATGCGCGCGAGTTATAGTTAGCTGAACTAACTATAATGGGGGAATTTCTATGGTTTTGTACAAGTGAAAATTCCAGCTAACTATAACGCTCCTGAAACCTATGTTTTTTTCAGTGAATATATATATATATATATATATATATATATATATATATATATATATAAACTGAATTGCAACAGAGATTACAAGAGTGCATGCTTTGGACTGCATTGTTGGAAAAATGGTTTGGGGATTGTAAAAATAAAAATGTCAATGAGCTTAAGGTAAAATAACATCAGTACTCTCATCTAAATGTCCATAAAGGCTTACGGTACTTTACCGCGAAAAGCTGCACAATTGCAAAAAAAAAAAAAAAAATGATTATAAAAATATTGAATATATATGATATTTAAAAAAAAATTCATTAACAATATCTCATTTTTGCACTTTATAAAGTCTGACAATATGGTATTTCACCAAGATTAAGATAAGGTTCAATGCTTGGATTTTAATAACAAACAATAGAACCTTAACCTCAGGGGACTGTTCACTTTGTGTTTGCATACAAATACTACTTTTCTCGTAAAAGAAGGAATTTGACTGGACAATCATTTATTGCTGCTACTGAACATACTTTGAGTCGGAAGCCGGTGTTCACTCCCCTGTGAACACCGGCTTCCTAATCCCAAAAAGCCTTGGACTGCTCGACCTGCGCTACCACTGAGAGTTTACTGCTGAAGGGGTTCTTAGCCCAGTTGCTCATGATCTGTAGTAGGCTAGGCCTTGGGACATCAGGAGTAAAAAGCCCAAATCTCCACAGTTTGGGCCCAGTAGTTCCTGTTTGCCCCGTATACCCCTGATATTATGATCAATGTCTGTGATTGCTGTTGTGCACATGTTTAGCATCATTCAAGCTCAAGCACTAGTGCTGACATCAATGCAATGTTGGTGCTGAAGTGATTGGAATATGGTGCATTTGGTAGGGGAAGCCACAGTATGAGTGTACTACAGTAATGTTGATTTACTCATAGTGGCCTATAATGCTCTTTGTGGTGGATACTCTAATGGTTGATTACACACCTTAGAGTACTCTCAGGCACCAGACTGGATCAGGAGGCATTTTACAACATGCTTGTGTGCGCCCGTTGAATCCCAGCCGCATAGAAGTGCCACCACACCATGCTGTCAGCTTTCCCATCTGGGCCCCTCAGGTGGAGCTTGTCAATAACTATTGGTACTAGAGAGCTGGATACTAATTTGAGACTTTTTTAGATGCTAAAAAGAGCCCACTCCCCAGAATGGGGAGATGGGAGCGCAATGAGGAATGAGGCAGTTAGAGAAAGCATCCACCAGAAAGAACGTCCGCAAACGTAAGTAACTTGTTCTTCTGATGGAGTCTTTTAAACACAGATTACTCACCTTGGAATATATTCCAAAAGAATAGCTTTCCAGGTGGAGGGCATGTGGAGAAACTCAGACCAAAAAGTATTGCAGTACCAAACGGGCAACCTGTCTTCTAGCTCAACCGGGCTGTCAGGGCAGTTATGCTTCCTGAATGCATGTATGGACGTCCACATGGCAGTCCCTCAGATATCAAGAACAGGCACTCTGTGAGACAACACAGAAGCAGCAGCCTGGTTATCACACATTCCAGGGGTTGCTTCTTGGCAAGTGTGTGGTAGATCTTAATGAAGAGGACTATCCACCACACCTGGGTCTTCTTCTTCCCAGCCTTGCCTTTCTTCGGTCCAAAGAAAGGCAAAAAAAAGTTGACTTTCAACTCTATGGTCATTGGTACACTCAATGTAAAAGCTCTTTTGCGGTCTAATCGAAGACTCGCCTCCGCTTTCAGAGGGTGAGGGGGAGCAAAGAATGCAGGGAGTAATGGATTGTCAAACATGGAAGGGGAAGAGAGTCAGAACTTTTGGGAAGAATGCTGCCTCAGTACGCAGCACCAATTTGTCCAGGAAAAAGGTGTTATAGAGAGGTTGTACTGAAAGTGTCCAATTTTCACTCAAACGTAGAGCAGATGTAATCACAATGAGGAAAACAGTGTCTAAAGTGCATCAGCTCAAATAGCGTACACATAAAAAAATGTCAAGACCAAGTTTAGTTCCAATCTGTGGCATCACAAACAGTGTAGTAGGAAACGTGTCAAACCATTAAGTAAATCTCATCACAGCAGGTGATTTAAACAGGACAATTGGTTCAGCGAACCACAGATAGGTCGAAATGGCTGACATTTAATAGTGTCCACTACCAGACCTTGCTGTGCCAAAGATAAAACAAACAAAAGAGTATCCAACAACTTTGATTGTAAAGTGTTAGTCTTGCAAACACTGCACCAGGGAACAAATCTGTCCAAGCGAGTAGTATGAATGGACTTTGTGGAAGAGTGCCTGATGGCAAGGACGACATCCACTTCAGGCTGCAGATCAAGCGCAGCCAATTTCCACTGCTCAATCAACATGTATGCAAGTGTAGATTGCACAGATGCAGTTGGACCTGGCCTTGTTGCTGAGACAGGAGATCCTCACAAAGTGGTAGCCTGATGGGATGACAGATGCTAATGCTGTAAAGGTCTGGGTACCACATTCTGCTGGCCAATCCATGGCCACTAGGATGACATGGACCCAGCAATTTGTGATGTTTTTCAAACTCTGAGCATCAGGAGTGGGAATGTGCACAGGAGTCCCGTGTGCCAATCTGACCAGAATACATCTCCTAAGAAATGTTTTTATGGAAACTCCAATGAGAAAAACGTTTTACACTGCACATCAATGATGGTGAATAGATCTAGCCAGGGTTCTCCCCACTTTTGAAAGATTTATTTATAGAGTTCCAAATTGTGTGGGCATTTCCAGAGAAGGATCGGTTGTAGGTTTTACTTTTCTTGAATTTTTGTGGCTTGAGTAGTAAGGAAATTGTGCTTCTGGAGGGTCTGTTTCCACATAATAAGGTCGATTTCTGGGTCAGGTAGGAGGGAGTATTGTGGTGCAGCGCTTTATGTCATACAAGCAATCTTGAGGTGAATCCTGGCCTAAAGGGTAAGTATTTCAGAGAATGCCGGTCAGGAGTGACCTGATCACTCTTTTTTTGACCCAGTGATGAGCCTAGCAGCTGCATTTAGGGTAGCCTTTGGGGTGCAAGTGCGATTTTCGGAAGGCCAACAGGGTGGGATTTCCGTGGTCTAATCTCAATAGGTCAAGAGTTGATCCGCTGTTTGGAGGTCTGCCAAGGGGAGTAAAGGTTTAAAGTTTCCTTCGGATGTGTAAATGATAGTTAGCTCCTCTGGGGCTGGAACTGTGTTATTGCATTGAGAAGGCTTTGTCAAAGGTTATACCTAGGGATTTAGCAGAATCAATGATATGTGGGGTACAATTCAAGGCAGTAAGATGATGGAGCCAATCTTTGATAATAGGGGTGATGGTGGGTGGTGAGATCACTAGGAATTCTGTTTTGAGGGCAGTGAGTTAGTTACAAGTCAGCCAATGTTGCGCTTGTGTCATGGGATTGTTGAGGATATTGATATCCTCAGGAGAGGAGATTTCCGGATAAAGTTGGACATCGTCGGCGTACATGTGATAGGAAATGTGTGTGAGTTTGAGGATTTTAGTTAGGGCTTCCATATATAAGCTAAACAGTGTTGAGAGAGTAAAGCCTTTGGGTTTGCCCAATGACACTGGTGACTGACTGGAGATAGCATGGTTCATTAGGATGCGCTGAGATCTGTTGTGGAGAAAATAGGTGAACCATTTTAGGGAGAGGCCCATCCTGTGTTCTATAAGGTTCAAAAGGGTATCATGAATGACAGAGCGGAATGCCGCTGACAAGTCAAGAAGGATAAGTAACCAAGATTCATTCTGGTCGAGTGAGCGCAGTGAATCATCAACAATGTGGGCCAAGGCAGTTTCGGTGCAACAACCCGGTCGGAAGCCAGACTGACATTGGACGAGGATGTGATTGCGAAGTGGACACATTTTATTAAGAGTTTGGCTAAGGTATGGATGATGCAGGTAAGACGGTAATTATTGAGATCAGACTGGTCAGAGTTTTATTTTTAAGGGTAGGAGAAACCTGCCTGCTTTTGAGGCAATCAGATAAGATGCCCTGAATGAGTGAGGCATTGATTATCATGGTCCATATGGGAGTAGGAGGTGGATGGATTCATTGTGGAATTTGGAGGGGAGGGGGTCTCTTAAATAGTTGCAGTATTTAAAAGAGGTCAAAAAGTTTAGGATGTCACTTTCTTTGAAGGTTTTAAAGCTTGGCCAGACGGCGTTATTATAGGTGAGCGTGGGGAGTTTCCCAGTGAGCATTCCTGATCATGAGGGGTAGGGTATAGGAGGGGTACAGGTGGTAGTTGCATAGCGTTCTGGAAAGTTTTTGAGATAAGCATGGTTTTCTCAGCAAAGGTCTCGCAATTTGTTGTCTGAGGAAGGGAGAGTCACTTTTCTAGATCATCTGTTTTTTGATAATTTGGAACTGTTTTTTTGGTTGATTAGTTGTTTTGTGTAGTTGATGCTGGAAGCAGGTTACTTTAGAGTCCCTGATGTGCCTATTGTAATCGCTCCTTTGTGTCGTAGAAGTTCGAGGTTAGACAAGGAAGGGGTATGTCTCCAAGCTTTTTCTGCAAGTCTGAGGTGACGGCGTTCCTCGTTAATGTCACAATTGAACCAGGTATTGGTTCGCTTAGTCTGGATTCTTTTTAGTAGTTTAGGTGAAAGGGTGTCCATGATTTTGGACATACAATTTATATAGTGCTTGGTGAGGTCAAGAGCGTTTACAATACAGGTGGGTGGGAGCAGGATATTAATACTTAGAACCGACATAGTGAGTGGTTTAATGTTGTGGGTATCTCAGACCCAGTGTTTGGCGTCCTTAGGCTGGCCCCTAGAAATGGTTGCCCATACTAAGATAAGGAAGGTGCTGCAGTGGTGGTCAGTCCAGTTGCAAGGCAGGATGGATGCAATATGTATTAAGGTCTCTTTTGCAATGATGAAGTCAAGAGTGGTCCCTTTGTTATAGATTGGGCTATTGCATGCTTGGATACGGTTAAAGTCCTAGAGGAAGGATTTGAAACTGTTCACAAGGTGGTCATTAGAGTTGTTCCAATGAATGATAAAGTCACCGAGAAAAATCTGGTTGTTGTGTTCATCATTGTTTGGGGAGGTAATCTCCATGATCTGTTTGATGAACGTGTGTTTATCTCCTGGTAGGTGGTAAAATGTGTGAAGAGAACATCTTGAGTTGTCATTGGTGGTGGTGATAATCATTAAGTATTCACAGGAAGGCAGTGAGAGAGCTTGTGAGTTTTAGAGAAAGTGTGGATCTGCACATACAGGTTAAGCTGCCCCCAGAATGGCCTAAACTAGTCTGATGTTATGATGGGGGGGGGGGGGGGGGAGAGATGGGGACTAAAATGTCAAGGTTTGAGGTAGAGGATTAGTTTAACCAAGTTTCAGTGAGCGCATGGATGTCAAGGTTAAGAATGAGTTCTGCTAAGTCCGCCTAGTGTTTCACAGCTGATAGGCATTCGAGTAATGCACATTTTAGGCCGGTTTTGAGTGTGGTCAGGGGTGTATGTGCGATACCTGCACCACCACAGGATGTAGATGCCACTCATGATCAGCAAAACATTACCTGCTCAGTTTATCCACTCTGGCATTCAGGGACTCTGCTAGGTGGTTCCCAATCAGGATAATGCCCCAGTGCTCCGAAACCTCTAGCGATGCAGAGCATACTGATACAAGACCCCACTCCATCTTTTTTGTTGCTGTACCATTTGGCACTGGTGGTGTTCATGAGAACCTGTACCAGCCTGCACTTCATGGACAGTGAGACGGCCTTCTGAGCCAGAAACTCCTGCAGACTGATGCGCAGCTGGCCCTTCGCCACAAACTACGGTACCCCAGATCTCTATCTCCCCAAATGACCTCCCACGCCTAACAGAAATGTGCTTGTCGTCACAGTCAGCTCTGGGTGGGAAAGGGAGAGGGTTCTGCCACTGGCACAATGACATTCAGTCAGCCACCACTTCAAGTCTCAACCTTTCTCTTCCAAGACCAGAATGACATCAGTCAGATTGGCTTGATGCTGGGACTATTGGAATTTCAAGTTTCATTGCAGAGTCCACATGCACCACCTCGCATAGCTGACGAGGAGGATGCAGGAGACTAAGAGGTCAAAAGGCCTCAAAGCTGCTCTTACCATGATTCAGGATTGAGCATAAAACAGGATCATAGCTCAAATTCCTGGACTCACTATGGTGAAAGGAAAACCCTTGAACACCACTGCGTCCAGGATTGCTCTTCTGAATGCATACCTCTGCTAAGGAGTCAGGTGGGACTTCTGCTCATTGACAGTGAACCTCTACAATATGGAGAGATTTACTATTGTCCAGAAGCGGTCCACGACCCCTTCAACAGCCAGTCATCAGGATATGAGAATACAGGTATCCTCCAGCTCTGAAGCTGGTCCGAGACCACCGCCAACGCTTTTATGAATGCACGAGTGGTACTGGTGAGGCTGAAAGGCAGGGCAAACAAAAAGTACTCTGGCCTGCTTTGAAGTAGAAATAGGGTCTGTAGGACTGCAGGAGGGGTATATGAATATATCCGTCCTGCAGGATGAAGGACACAATCCAGTCACCTTGATTTAAAGCAGACGGAAACTAGACTATGCAAGTCCAACGACATGATCCAATTTCCCGAATACAGGACAGTGTAAACATTTTTCTTTTGTCCTTCCGAAGGAAGGCATTCAGAGGCTGGAAGTCCAGATTAGGCCTGAGGCTGCGGTCCTTTTTCAGAATGAGGAAATCGCAAGAGTAACAACTGCCTCCTCTTTCCAGGTCTGGAACTCTCTTGATGTTCACCTTTGGAGAGCAACAGACACACATCTTCTAACAGGATTGACTGGTGCTCAACGGAAATCTGCTCTGTTGTGGGAGGAATGGCATGAGGGACAGAACGGAAAGGTAGAGCATAGTCATTTTGAACAATCTGCAAGTCCCATTCGTCTGACATAATGGATTGTCTACCTGGCAGGAAATGTTGAATACTGCCCCCACTCATTGGGCATGCTCCACTAAGAGAGAACTAAAACTATTTAGTGGAAGTTGTAGCAAGGGAAGAGGAAGAGGAGTTACAGGAATGAGGCCCCCTGCTAACCTGCACGCTGCCTATTAGACCGCATGTACTGCCTCAAAGGGACTGGGGTGCCTGATGGGCTGGTTGAGAAGATTGTCTTTGTCTATATGCCAGCCCCATGTATAGCCTCTCGTAGGCTTGAGTTGCTTACATCTTACCTGGGCTTTGTTGCTGGACCGTGGCTCACCGAGGACCCTTCCGAGGACGCTCTGCTGATTGGGGGGTGTTTTAACCTTGAGCATACCACTCCGGGACTGCGAGGACCAGGCTGCTTGGCGGTGTTCGCAGCTGTCTCCTCTTCCCGGCCCCTCCCTCCTCAGCCTCTTCACGCCTCGCGGCCCCCGCTTCGCGGGAGACGCTCGTAGGCTTGAGTTGCTTACATCTTACCTGGGCTTTGTTGCTGGACCGTGGCTCACCGAGGACCCTTCCGAGGACGCTCTGCTGATTGGGGGGTGTTTTAACCTTGAGCATACCACTCCGGGACTGCGAGGACCAGGCTGCTTGGCGGTGTTCGCAGCTGTCTCCTCTTCCCGGCCCCTCCTCTCCTTCCCCCTGTCTTCATAGCGTAGCCCTGTTTCCGCGCGCGCGCGGGACGCGCGCCGGACATAGCCCGGGGCGAAGCCCGGGCAAAGGGCGGGCCCTCTTAGGCCCTCAGAGGCCGAGCGAGGCCGGGCTGGGCCCGGTTATTAACCTGTTAGTTCCTTGTAGTGCCACCGGACGCGCACATCCTGCGTTACTTTCCTATCATGTCCCACAGCTCTACTAAAGTTGTACATGAACTGACGGGGGCTATGTCAGCTGGTCCGTTAGATATTTACTTTAAAAGGGTGACACCCGAGGAGGAAAAGGACAGTACCTTGGCCAAACGCAGAACTGAGCGTCATCGCTCTGTTGAAAATCTAAAGCTTAGAGCTTTCGAAAACTCTAGCCTCCAGGCTCCTTTTTGTGTTGGTGACAGTTGTAATGCTATGGCTGACCCTCTTATACAGTCTAGCGATCCTCCCTTGCCAAGAGAATGTGCCCCCACCCCTACTGTTCTTAATGAGCAGGACACTTATGAAAATCCTGGCTCTAGTTCTTCTAGCTCTCCCCAAGTTGTAAATAAATTCACTCCATCACTTGGTAAACAGGCTAAGAAGTACACCAAGTCGTCTAAAGTAGTTAAGGCCCATGATCCACCCCCGAGTAAGAGAAGATGTAAGAAAGGGGGAGTTTCAGCTAAACTTAAGACCAGCCACTCTGATTTTGGGAAACATGCACTGAAGGCAATACATTTAGTAAAAGGGAAAGCAGATGAAGCGTTCATTATATCCAAATCGCCCCCCCCCCCCAGCTTCAATAGCTACCCTAGAACCCGAAGCGCCCCGTATTGACTCAGGTTTTATTTCTGTTGATCCATTATCATTAGCTGCGCCTTCTGCTGCCCACCAGGATGTCTGGGGCCATTTGATCAAGTCTCTTATTGCACCGCTTATTGAAAGCTTATTAAGAGTTGAGAAAAGACTTGCGGATTTAGAAGCCGCTATAAATAAGAAAGCAGAACTGACTATAGGACAGGGGAAGGTGGTTGTTCCGAGCGGCTTAGACCCTACAGCTGAGGTATCTAACCCCAATCCCCATTCCACCAAGGCTAGAGTTCAGCCACCTAATCAGTTAGCTGCTATTCCTCACGGGTTACTGCCCCCCATGACTGAGAGCCCCCAGGGAGCGACCACATTGGATGGTTTAGAGGGGGGTGGATTAAATGCCAATACAATTGACATGCGGGATAAGAGGGAAAGTTCCAGTATTAATAAGCCCATAACAAATAACATGCCACAAGTTGACCTGCCTCCTGAAGCCGTGCCCTTGGTGGTTGTTTTGACCGGGGTTCCATCCTTGATGAATAACAAAAGAGAAGGGTATACTCAGCTAAAAAATAAAATCATGTATTGGCTTAGTATTCATAGACCAATTGAGGAGAACATCAACGGGGAGATATTACACGTCAGACGTCTCCCATGGCTGGGTGGTAAAAGTAAAAATATCGAGGGGGACATTGTGGTAGTAAATTTTAGAGACCCACGAGCAGTTAATCACATCCTGGATTGGCCCCACGTAAGCGGCAACAACGGTATTATCCCACGCGCGCTAACTTATTTTTACCCTAGATCATTGGTGTTTCCCCCTACCCATATATCCAAGCAGGTCGCTTCATTTCCCAATCTAATAGGTACATCTATATCTAGCTATTCGACACACGCCCCACATAGTACCCGTGTTGATGATCCTCCAAGGTGGAATCACATTCCCCTTAGATCCACCAGGAACTATAAGAGAGGATGGGACCATTTGAGGCCCTCCACTCCCTTGGAGACAACGAACCGGTTCGAAGCCCTCTCTAGTGTGGCTGACTGTGATTGAAGGTTAATGTCTCCTCAGGGGCGGGAGGGACAAGTAGGCTCACCTAGTCATGAGGCTGGCACCTGCGAGTTGTGCCCAGAGGCCTCTGACTCTGTTTCTGTGACCATAGGTTTAACCCCGCAAAATGGGGATGTCACTGGCAGGACTGCAACCTCCAACCCACTGGCGAATCGGGTCACAGTGCCGTTGACTCCAGGCTGTTAGCCCTACCAACTCAAATAGACTCTATAAATGCCCCAACCTCGCACGATCCGGACATGAATGTGGGGGTCCCTTCCAAACCGCATTTAGCAGATAATAAGGTCATACATCTGGTCTCATGGAATGTGGCCGGCCTGCAAAGAAAGCTGGCCCTACCTGAATGGAATTTTTTCATCGAAAAATTTGATGTATGTATGCTCCAAGAAACTTGGAGCACACTTCCACTACATAAATCTGGATATACCACTTTCTTTATACCTGCTCAGAGTAGTGGAAGGGGTAGACCAGCCGGGGGTCTACATATTTGGATCAAGACCGCCCTGAATTGGGCAGTAATTACTCACGACTTGGGGTGTTGGGATATTCAACACATTTCTTTCGAGGGATCAAATAAGGGCAGTAGGATTGAGTTATTTAACATCTATGCAAGAGGGAATACAGGGGATACAAATTCAAGCACTATATCCATTTTAGATCAGGCATTAGCCAATTGCCCCCCTTCCACCAAAAGTATTGTGGGAGGGGATTTTAACTGTACCTTTGAACCACTCGAAGGTGACGATCCTTTGGGTACTGAGGAGGCGGACTCTAGATGGTCTATTCCGTCCTTGTCCTTGGCCCCAATTAAAAAATGGTCAACAAAGGTTATACAGATCAATTCCCTTATTGTGGAATATAACCTTAGAGCTCTTAACGGTAGGACTCCCTCCGACCCCGACGGTGCAATGACCTTTAATAGGCTAAGTAGCCCGTCAAGAATTGATTACATCTTATTAGATGTGACACTGTGGTGTGACTTAGTAGATATGGAGGTGACTCCTTCACAGGACAGTGATCACAACTCTTTATGTATGACTTTAAGATGGGGGAAGTGGAACAGCAACAGGAGGCTATTCCACCCGCGGTCCACCAATGAGGTGATTCCATTCCAGGGTAACCGTAGGTTGAAATGGGAGAAAGTTCAATCGCAGGTCCAAAACTTGGTAAAAATCAGGGCGTACGTTGAAGATTTGACTACAGAATTGGCGGTGCTTGACCAGGAATCGGCGACCACCCAGGGTACGCTCTTTGTACAGGCGTACAAAAACACTGTAGAGGAAGTTGGGAAATTCTTTTTAATTAAAAATAAAAAGGGCAGGGGAGGTAGCAGGGAAAACAACACATCAGTAGCAAGTAATCCCTGGTATTCGGCCCATTGTAAGGTTAAAAGAAACGAGATTAGAATTGCCCTGCGTAAAAAGAGTCAACCTCTGGTTAGCGTAGCAAGGAAAGAATATGCAAGGGCTCTGGAGCAAGCTAAACGAGAGTGGGAGGAACAACGCTGGCAAGATCTCAAGGCAGCTTCGGAAAGAAAGAACTCATTGCAGTTTTGGGAGCTGATCAATAAAGCAAGGCTGAATAGTTCTCGCCCCCTAGACAGCCACATTACCAGCCAGCAATGGCACTCTCACTTTTCTACCTTGTATGGTGGGTTAGAAGTGTCCCTTTCTCCCCCCGTCTATGTTCCTAGGACCCCTCCTTTGCATCCAGTCAAGGACCCCTTTTTGACTTCTGAGGTGGTGCTGGCCATCAGACATCTTACCCCGAAGAAAGCTGCCGGCCCAGACGGGATTCCCGGAGACCTCCTCCTGGAGGAACCGGAGATATGGGCCAAACTTATTGCTAAAATAATGAACCTGATATCCAGTGGATACCCCGTCCCAGACTCGTGGAAGGGAGCGGAGGTAATCACGGTCTTTAAGAAGGGCGCCAGAGACGACCCTGCCAACTACAGACCAATCAGTTTGATTGATGTGTTACAAAAGGTGGTTGGCAGGGTAATTATTATGAGGGTAGGCATCTGGTTGGAAGAGAAGCATGTTCTGTCCCACCTCCAAGCTGGGTTTCGCCAAAAGGTGGGCACGATGGACCAGGTCTTTCGCTTCTTTGCAATCTATTGGAAGACGGTTACCATCAATAAAGGTAGTTTATACCTGGCTTTCATAGATCTTAGGATGGCCTTCGACCTGGTCCCTCGTGAGAGGTTGTGGGAAGTTTTGGAGAATATGGGGTTCCCAGGGCACCTCTTGAGCTTCATTGTGCAACTCCACGAGGGGAACTATGCTAGGATCAGGTGGGGTACCCAAGGCCAACTGACTGAGAAGATACCCGTGAAGCGGGGTGTACGCCAGGGATGTGTTATGGCTCCAACGCTGTTCTCTCTCTTTGTAAATGGAGTGGTGGACCACCTGAAAGGGGAACCGGCTGATGCTCCATCCCTGGCAGGTGAAAAAATCCCTACACTCCTCTTCGCGGATGACACCATCTTGATCTCCAAGTCCCCGTCAGGCCTCCAAAAGCTCTTGGATCGTTTCAGCTCATTTTGTAGCGATAGAGGCCTTATTATCAACACTCTAAAAACCAAGCTTATGGCCTTGGCTCCTTCCACCAGATTTAGGAATAATTTTCTACTCAATGGGGAGCCCTTGGAGTTGGTAGACTCCTTTGATTACTTGGGTATCAGGGTTAACAATCGCATGAGCTGGAAGGATCACTTGGCTAAAATGTTGTTAAATTATAAAAGAGTTTCTGGGGCGGTTTTGAGAGAACACCGGAAATCTAAGAGCAAGCCTTTATCACCGCTCCTTACCATCTATGAGGGCCAAGTTCTCCCATCCGCCCTATATGGCTCTGAACTATGGGGGTTTGAAAACACCACAGAGTTAGATAGGTCGGAAAACAAGTTCCTGAGAGATGCGGTTGCCCTCCCAGTCTCTACCCCGTTAATCCC
The DNA here is from genome assembly GCF_964204655.1 of Triturus cristatus. Classification (NCBI taxonomy): domain Eukaryota; kingdom Metazoa; phylum Chordata; class Amphibia; order Caudata; family Salamandridae; genus Triturus; species Triturus cristatus. The sequence goes on along the minus strand of NC_140579.1, from coordinate 1,064,381,034 downwards.
CCTACGCGCAGACATGGGCAGGCGCCCTCTTAAGGCTCTAGTGCGCTTGCGCCCGTTACTCTTTTGGGTTCGTTTGCGAAGGACAAGGGAGCTTCAGGATTACGCCGCCGCACTAGACGAACTAATCCTGCTTAATTCAAATAATAGGATTAAGTGGCTGAGCGACCTGAAGCGGATGGTAGTTCTTCTGGGTTTGAGCGACTCTTGGGAATGTCAATCACCTCCACCCAAGTTAGCGATCAAACAGCGGTACTGGGATCTAGTTCAGAAGGAGACCCCCTCTAGCAGCTCAGGGGGTTCTCTAACAGAGCGATTTTTGTCATTTAAATGGGTTAGGAGTTTCGAACCATTCCTGGATTACATCGAGTTGCCCTTGGACAGAGCTCTTTATCTGAAGGTTAGGTTTGGGATCCTCCCAGTAAACGATTTCACCTCTGGGTGGAAAAAGCAAGGTGGTCGATCGAACTCATGCCCTGGCTGCGCAGCCCCCCACAGAGTCTGTGGCGCATTTCTTTTTTGCTTGCCCAGCATACAGGGTAGCCAGGAGGATCTGGTTAAAGCCGCTATGCAAGGGGTTGGGCCTTAGATGCCATAAAATGGCCCTGCGGATACTTAGCACTGACACTTCCTCCATTGCTCTGGTTTGTGGAGTCGCAAAATTTCTGGGCAGTGCTTGGCGGTCACGTATGAGGCGTTGTAAATCCCCCCCCTATTTCCATCCATTAGCAAAAAGTCAATGGCTAGGATTTATACCATGTTCGCTTGTTCTTAGCATCCTTTTTAGCCTATTTTATAATGGGGCATTGAAACTAGATGAATATATTTTATAATTTTTGTCTTGTAGCTTTATATTTTGTATTGTATGGCTTATTTGTTTTCTTTTATGATGAAACTTTTTATCGAATAAAGAAATTTGGTTTGATGTATAGCCTCAGATCTTTCTGAATTGATGCAGGAATTATTTAGCAGGGGGTGAACAGTCCCTAGAGGGGCCCATCAAAGGGCATATCTGTGAGGGAGGCCTGTACATCCCCAGAATATTCTGTGGAAGTACAACACCAGTACCTACTGCCCTCCTGGGACAATCTGTAGTATCCAAACTTGTGTGAATGACATATTTGACTGCACCCTGTCCATCATGAGTCATCTGAGACAAACAAACAATCTGGTTTGTAGAGCGCGGCTACTCACCCATGAGGGTCTCAAGGCACTGAGGGGGGGCTGCTGATCTGCCTGGGTGTGGGGGTTCAGTCGAAGAGCCAGGTCTTGCGGTCCTTCCTGAACTGTGCCAATGACGCGGATAGCCTGAGGTGGAGGGTCAGGGTGTTCCAGGTCTTGGCGGTGAGGTCAGAGATGGATCTTCCTCCGGTTCTGGTCTTGTGGATCCGTGGGATGGAGACCAGGGCAAGTTGGGCAGAGTTACCTGGTGAGTTTGTGACGGGCGAGGCAGTGGTTCAGTATTCTGGTCCTGCCTCCTGTAGAGCTTTGCAGGCATGTGTGAGGAGCTTGAAGGTGATTCTCTTGTTGATAGGGAGCCAGTGGAGCTGTCGGAGGTGCTGTGTAATGTGGCTGCGTAGGGGGATGTTGAGGGCCAGTCTGGCTGCGGCGTTTTGGACGTTCTGTAGTTTCCTGAGATGTTTCTGGGTGACGCCAGCATAGAGTGTGTTGCTGTAGTCCAGTCTACTGTTGTTGAGCGCGTGAGCGAACGTCTTTCTTGATTCTGTGGGGAACTATCTGAAAGTCTTTTGAAGTAGGCGGAGCGTGCGGAAACAGGATGAGGATACTGTGTTGATTTGGCAGTTTATTGAGAGCGAGGAGTCTAGTATGATGCCAAGGTTGCGTGCATGGTCCGTGGGGGGTGTAATTCGGCTTTGTTCGAGTTGAGCTTATGGCAGTTGTCTTGCATCCAGGTAGCGACTGCCTTCATTCAGTTGGGAAAGTTGATTGTGTAGGTGTAGGAGACGAAGTCAAGTCCATGGCTTCTGACGATGGCTGCAAGGGGAGCCATGTAGATATTGAAGAGGGTGGTGCTCAGGGGCACTCAGCAGCTGATCTCTGTAGGTTCCAAGAGGAACTGGGGCAGTCTGAATCGCTGTGTTTGGCCTGCCAGTAAAGAATCGATCTAGTCCAGCGCCTTGTTCGGATGCCGGCGTCGTGGAGTCTCGTGATTAGGGTGCGCTGGGAGACGGTGTCGAAGGTGGTTGAGAGGTCCAGTAGGATAAGGGCTGAGGTTTCTCCCTGGTCTAGTAGGGAGCGGATGTCGTCAGTGGCGGCGAGGAGTGTGGTCTCTATGCTATGGTTGCTTTGGAAGCCCGATTGGGAGGTATCCAGAACGTGGGCCTCTTCGATGAACTTGGAGAGTTGAGAGCTGATGGCCTTCTTGATGACCTTGGCTGGGAAGGGGAGGAGGGAGATGGGCCTGAAGTTCTTGAGGGCTGTCGGGTCGGGGACGGTTTCTTCAGCATTGGGTTGATCTCTGCATGTTTCCAGTCATATGGATAGGTGGCAGTTTTGATGGAGCAGGTGATGGTACAGCAAAGTTGGGGGGCCATGGAGGCCTTTGCTGTGTGGAAGAAGTGGTATGGGCACGGATCCAATGGGGCTTCTGACTGGATGCTCTTAATGGTCTTGAGTGTGTAGTCTGTGGTGAGCGGAATCCAGACAAAGAGGCTGTAAAGTCCTGTGGCCTCGCATGTGTATAGCGACACAGCAAACAAACCGGATTTACATATTGCAATGCAAAACTGGCAGAGAAGATAAACTGCTTAGCTCCAATCCTCTTGGATTCCATGTCTGGAGGAGTACTTTGAAATTAGGACTCATCTTATTGGCTGGGGCCTGCACAATAACGCTCTCTGGAGTGGGGTGATGGTGGAAAAATACTGATCACAAGGCACCAGTCTGTGACATCTGGCCACCTGCCTATCCACAGGCAGGCAACAAGCCTTTGTTCAAGCAGCCATCAAAGTAGAGTATCAGTGAGAGTATCATTAGATGGACGCAAGGGCTCAGAAGTAGCTGGCCCAGGCTGCAAGTAGGTTCGGAGTCGGACACTGGCCTTGGATTCTTTTCCGGCATCGGTGTAACAGGGACTAGCGTAGATTTTGTTCCCACAGTAGAAGTCTGTACAGGAGTCCGTGCAGGCCTCGTAACAGATTACAAGGGGGCAGATTGCACCAGAGATGGATGTACCAGCATTAATCTGACTGTGGGACCCTCCATTACCGTGGGGCTTGAAGGCGCCGCCAGAGGAAGGGAAGCCCACCGAATATGTGCAGAATATTGTCGTTTAGGCCTCGATTTGCTGTAGGGTCGACAATGGCCTGAGAAATTTGGAGCACATTAAGACCAGCTGAGGAATCTGTTCCGTGGTTGGAGGATTTGAAAGGAAGCGAATTACATCATGACACCCTTGTGTCTTCTCTTTTGGGTCAGCATGGCAGGATGTGGTTTCTTAGGTTCCTTATACTTGGACTTGCCAGAGGACTTTGAGTGCAGTGTTAAGCGGTCGTTGAAACAGTCTCCACATCAGGGACTGGATATGTGACTTGGATCTGGACCTACACAATGACCACCACTTCTTGTGTTCTGCGATGTAATGCTTCACCTCCTGGTCTCATATCGCCTTCTCATGCATGAAGGAATACTAATCATAACGCTTAGAGTTGTGGCCTGAAACCAAAGACACACCTCATGCAAGTCCGTGACAGACATCTGCTTCGTGCAGTCACAGCATGGCGTGAAGCCTATTGTTTTGCGTGGGGACATCGTTTGGTCGCACACTTGAAATTACGTAGAAATTTACAGCAAAAAAAGAAAAATTGCCAGCAGCAGCTCCTCCGTAAAGGCAGGAGTGTGTTGTCCGACTGCTCTCAGCAGTGCAACCAGGAAACAAATAAAATGATAATAAAATAATGTTATTATCTTTTTATTTTTCAGCACCGAGGCAGGGCAGGACGGGGCTGGGCTAAGCTATCGTGAAGGAGCAGGGAGGGGGAGTGGTGGGCAATACAAATGCGCATGAGAGTTTGGTCGGCCATCTTAGGATGGTCAAACCGACATGCGCACTTAGCATTTCTCCACCCAGCTGTGTTGCTCAACCGGGTGTAGAACAGTCCCAGGCACTGTCTGAGCAGCAAACCAGGCAGCTCAGACCAATCAAGCCACTGCTGTCCTGCTGGGAATAGAATTACCAGCATGACAACAGTGTCATGATTGCCTTATAGGAGTCTGGGAGCCTGTGTGCTGCTGGGAGTCGACAGGAACAGAAAAGGACGGAAATGACGGCAGGCAGGCAAGTATCTTTCTTTTTTTACCATGCACTGCCCCAACAAAGGGACAGATTTAATTTTGCACTGCAAATTTGGGAACAGAGTTCTGGATCTGCATCAGAAGACACAGAAAGAAAGAAACAGATGTCCGTGCAGGGTATCATGTTTCCCATCCTTAGAAGAGTGGTCCCTCCAAACCCTGTGGAGGAGGAGCAACAATAGCTTTCTCTGGGGTGGATATTTCCTTTAAAGACTAGTGTACTGAAGTTAAAAGTTGGGAGTGAGGCAACAGCTCCATAGAGTTGGGGTATGGAGTTGCCCTTTTAACCCCTTCCCCGCTCATGACGGAACCACTCCGTCATGAGCCCCGGTTGCGCTGTGCTCATGACGGAGTGGTTCCGTCATGCTGCGGCCGTTGGCGGCCGCTCCGCCCACGCGGCGCTAATTCCCCGCCTGTGCGGGCGATTAGCGCAGTGGGCGGAGACGTGACGGAGCCACTCCGTCATGAGCACAGCTCAACCGTGGCTCGTGACGGAGTGGTTCCGTCACGAGCACAGCGCCACCGCACCTGCCCCCAAAACCCCCCGGCGGAATTCCTGCCGCGGCGAAGGGGTTAATTTGTAGGTACATGTAACTCTGGGATATGTTTGTTACCACAAAGCAAATACCTAGGCCAGGATCAACATAATTTTAGTACAAATCCAGGAGTAGGGAAGCCTGGTCATTTTATTAGGAGTAGCTAACCCTGGTCACAAATGACGTTACCATTTTCAATATCTTGTTTGGCGCATTCCAAGAAGAGGCTGCCTGGAATGAAAGAGGAGTTCTCTTCTCACTCAGAGAAGAGTTTCTGTGTGCCTGCCTCTGTACTGGAGAAATTGGCCTCCAGATCGGTCTTGAACATCTGGTCTAGGATTTTGCTCACGGACTGCGGATGGCAGTCTCTTGCTGGCCACAGGGCTAAGGATAGTCAAACTGAGAATAGTAAAATCTATTTTGCACTTACCTTTAAATATTTTTGTCCTCGATATCTTGACTACGATATTAATGCATAACATACTCCATACTTAGCGGTCAAAGGAACTGTCTAGGAGAAGACTGTTTTAAGGGTTGTAGTCTGGAATACTAAGTGGTCCTTTTCAAAAAGTGCACTTTTTGCCACAAGTTAATGAAAGAGGAAAACACTGAATATCTATGCATGTACTCTGATAACAAAATAGAGTGTAACTGTGGCAAATATGTTGTAAAGAAGAACAATAAAAGCCAAGGCATGTCCAGTCTGTGATGGTGACTGTCCTCTTAAGTTGGTTTCTGAATGGGAAGTACCCTCCAAAAGGTAAAATAGCTGAGCCCAGGTTGTGGCGAGTTCTGTCCACTCTCCCCAAAAATTCAGATGATGTGTATTCTCTTGTAAGGTGTGATTGCCCTCAACACATGTATGTTCTGAGGAACTGTGCCAGGATGTTGGAGGACTGGAACTGAGAGATCATGAAGGCTGCTCCTCAGGAGGGGCTACACTAGATGCCCATTTCAACTTTAAGTTTGCCTTTCATAGTACTGACACTAAGGGCACCAACGGCTCCTTACCTGAATGCAGAGCAGGTGGCTTTTGTACTATTTCCCAAAATAAGTGTACATCAAGCCACCAACCAGTGCTCAATTTGTAAAAGATTAAGTGCCAGATCCCTCACCAGTAGGCCACTGCAGCATACACCACCCATTTCCATTGCCAGCACTGCCAATGACCGTACCAAACCAACTACTACCCATCACACTCATACAAGTGTGACAATTCAGACAATTCCTGGCCCCCAAAACTATAAGATTAGCATGGGCGACAGGTAGTAGTCTTTTTTTACGTATATGGAATTAGTAAAAAACTGTTGCTGCGCTCACTCTAAATCAGACAAACAGCCAACCATGTGGTAGACTGTAATAAGTGACGGTGCTGCCAATAAAGTGCCGGTACCGAGCACTGGAAACCACCGGCTCAAATTAAGCACTGCCACCAACACAGAATCGTGTAGGCAAAATGGTCCCAGCACAAAACAAAGCATATAGAATAAACATCAATGAACACTTGGACGAAAAAACTGAAAAGAGTTCAAATGTTGTTTAATCACATTGAACTAAAGTAAGCATGTAATTGATTCAACTATTTAGACAAAATCTTTTAAACAGATAATGAATGTGCCCCGAAAAGGAGGGAAAGGGAGGGGGGGGGGGGTTAGTGATTGAGTGTGGAATTTAAGGGAAAAGTGAAAACAATAATATATCCACTTAATAACAATCAAATTGGTCGGCATTATTTAATCAATGCCACATATTATACATAGATCCAATCGTAAGATACAATACAAACAACTTAGAAGAGCGCCATGTATAATGAAAATCACAGTGCACCATGTACTGGTGATGATACTGGCAGTAATGTTGTGTCGACGTTTCGACCCCTTGATTGGTGTAGGTATTCACTAGGACCTTACAAAGTGGGGTCTTCCTCAGGACTGGGGTGCGTGTGGAAAAAAAGGGAGGGCACCGTATCTGCCAGATGGCAAGGTTCTAAGGCGCATAAAGTCGTCAAAGATAAGGGGGTTGCAGAGCCTCCCAAAGGTACGAACGGAGAGAGTGATTGCCACTCAGCCTCTGTCGTATAATCCAAAAGCCGTCCAAAAACAGCCTTGTTGGAGCCGTGGCCACTAACACACGTGCTGGGGTGAAAGACGGGTCTGGGCCTCCGCTGGATCCCCGAAGGGGAATGAATCCTCATTGTTTAACCTCGCTTCATGAATGAGAAAGGCGCTGGTGGGAGGAGCAGACCCTCCATGGCACTCTGGCCAGGGTGGTTGACAAACAAGTTTCACATTGGCATAGATATATAGACGTATTCTTTATTTGGAAGGGTGACCATGAGAGTGCTTTATTATTCATCGATGAACTCAATAATAACACCTGTAATCTTAAGTTCACTGCATCGATTAGCTCCTCTGAGGTTCCATTTCTTGATACTAAGATTTACATTCATGAGGGTCGTCTAGAATCAACACTCTTCAGAAAGCCTACAGCAGGAAACGCCACTCTTCATGCAACCAGTTCTCACCCCAGTCATCTGATACGGAGTATCCCCTACGGGGAATTACTCCGGTTGAAACGCATCTGCAGTACAGATGGGGAATATATCAAATGCTCTGAACAGGCATTGTCCCGATTCAGAGAAAGGGGATATAAAAACAATATCCTTCGACAAGCTCAGGCAAAGGTGGCTCTCAAATCTAGAGAGGACCTTTTATCCCCCAATAATGACACTATAACACCATTGACGAGCAGTTCTGATAACATCAATGCACCCCGTGTCATTATCACATTCAACAAACAACATAACCAGCTCAGGAGGATAGTTAATCACAATTGGCCAATACTAAAAACAGATGCAGTACTGGCACCCAGATTACCATCCATACCCACCATCACCTTCAGACGGGCAGTTTCGATGAGAAACCAGCTGGTGTCTAAATACACAGAAACTTCCACCAAAACAAATTGGTTGCAGCCCACTAAAGGTTTCTTTAAATGCGCTTCATGCAGGGCATGTAAATTTGGATTGAATACTTTACAGTACAACACTCCTTTTAGTCCCACCCCAGTACGTTTTAGGGGGCATTACACCTGCCGTACTGAGTTCGCAGTATATGTCGTAACATGCACCTGCGGTCTCAAATATGTAGGCAGCACCAAACTGCAGGTGCATGCGCGTATTTTACAACACCTCAGGGCCATCGTAAACAATGATACAACTTATCCTGTGGCCCGTCACTTTAGAGCTGTTCATGACAATGACTTAACCTGCCTCTCATATTTTGTAATAGATGCAATCCCCAAGCTCAAACATGGGGGAAACAGAGAGCGCATGCTTAGACAACTGGAGACTCGGTTAATTATTGAACTTGATAGCAAGACACCACTCGGGCTCAATACAACGGAAGACTTGCACAACTTTTTATAAAGTTTCATGACAAACTAATTAATATCGAGTACTTTGGATCTTTTCACATCCATCCATGATGCTTTGTTTGTGCATAAACTGTGCTCCTTGTACTGACATATGCTTTAAATTTGATAATATGCCCATCTAGTTTTAAGCCTGGTGGGTTTTATAGGGAGATGTCTGCAACCTCACCATCTTGGTCATTATTCAGAATAGACAATTAATATGCTTTTTAAGAACACTCATATATCTAGACAATTAGATAACCCTATTTTAAGTGACATTAGGATCCCATCGGTTTGCATCATTTTAATGTTTGTACTCTATGAGCGTTTTACATTTGCACATTTACTGCGCATTTGCACATATGCTTGATTTGCACTTCTGCACTATTTGCACATTATTAAATTGCACTTATATGCACTTTTCGCACTTTAAATCAATGAACTTATATAGTATAATATACAAAAATATTTATATAAAAATATATATAACATTCAAAAAAATATATATTAAAAAAAATATTATGCATACCGAGAGCACGTCACATAATATTTCTTGATTGGACAGCTTTAGAATTGCATTAAATACATGAGGTACCTGCATGTTGGATTTTATCCAGGTGATAGTTTTTGTGGAAAACGTAATATGCTGCTAGCAATATTTGCGCATTCAGCTATAATTATTTTGTATTGGAGGATATGTTTGAGATTGCCTATTTACTCCATATGATCTAACTTATGCACTATTTTGGTCTCATGTGTTCAGAGTTTACAATTATGCACAGTATTCAGACTGGTTATTAAGTGCACAACTCGGGCAGGTTAGATCAGGAATAATGTATTTATTTTATGTACATACACGAACACAATCATGTATTTACATGTTGCAAATATTACGATGTTGCTCTTTGCAGGTTACTGACTTTTCAATTGATAGTATTTCTTCTATTTCTGTCCATCATGTGATACGGGTGTCAGCATTTTTAAAGACCGTCATACGCAAAGTTTGTCTCATGTGATGAAGGCCGTTCGTCGGCCGAAACGCGTCATGACATAAGGGAGACTTCAATACTTTTGAAAATAAACAATAGTATTTACCGACGAAGAGGAGTTCGTGCATTCTTTTTTCCCGGAGAAAACGACGAATGCTCTGTATGTGTATGTGTATATATATATATATATATATATATCTCTATATCTATATCTATATATCGTAATCGCCGCGGAAAGCAGGTTGCGAGCCCCGTAGGCGCGTCCACATCCTGTGATCGTGGGCAAATCACTTATTCTCCCCGTGCCTGAATGGTTAATGTAACCACGGAGCTATTTAAGGCGCTCCATACCCTCGGGTGAACTCGCGCTATATATAATATGCCGCAGAAAACCAATTAAGATTAGTTTTGAGTCCTGCGCCTCCGGGTGCAGGTCTGGTTCTCGGCAGCCAAGTAGCAGGATCGATGCCCGCACTCTCCATAAAAATTTGGAAAAATTTGTGAAACCACGTAATCTCCTTGCCTGAATGTGTAATGTAAATGCGGTGCTATTTAAGGCGCTCCAATACCCTCGGGCGAACTCGCGCTATATATAATATGCAACAATCAATTAAGATTAGTCTCGGGGCCCTGCGCCTCCGGGTGCAGGTCTGGTTCTCGGCAGCCGAGTAGCGGGATCGATGCCTGCGCTCCATAAAAATTTGCAAACATTTTTTAAATCACGTAATCTCCTTGACGGGGGTGTGGTCCGTCGGCTGCGCTGCCGCCTCTGGTGCGGGAAAGCAGGTTGCGAGCCTCGTGGTCGCGTCCACTCCTGTGATATTGGGCAAATCACTTGTCTCCCCGTGCCTGAATGTGTAATGTACAGACGGTGCTATTTAAGGCGCTCCAATACCCTCGGGCGAATTCGCGCTATATAAATATGCAATAAAAAACAATTAAGTAGTTTTGGGGCCCGCGCCTCCAGGTGCAGGTCTAGACCTCGGCAGCCGAGTAGCGGTTAGCGGGGAGGTGGGGCGTATGGGTGCGCGAGCCTGCGTGAATTGACCCCTCAACGCCGCAGCAGCCGCATGCGTGCCGCGGCTAGACATTGCGGGGGTGAGAAGGTATCCCCCCCCAAATCACTAATCTACCCGTGCTTGAATAGGTAATGTAAACACGGTGCTCAACGTGCAGCTGTTCACTTTGTTGCAGGAAACCAGGGTTCGAGCCTCGAGGTCACGTCCTGTGATTCTGGGCAAATCACCCCCTGTGCCCGAATAGGTAATGTAAATACGGTACTCATGTACAGCACTCCAATACCTTCGGGTCGAGTCCGCGCGCCTTGCTGACTGAATGTCGAATCTAGAAGGTGTCGCTTCTAGTACAGAAGACAGTCACTAGTTACAGGCTTGCCCATGTTGCAAATGGTACGCCACCGGTTGGCACTGTGGCTATGCTGTACCATCACTAAGCCTGAAAGAAGTGGTATAGGGGGGAGATATGATGGAATTAATTTCCGTTGCCGTGTGCGGCGCTGTTGACTAACATTAATTCATAGATGAGCATGTCTATTTAACAACAGTCCCATAAGATCGATGTCAGCACAGTTTACTACATGTGTTCGAGCAGCCACGACATGAATCATGCTTCGCAGATGCCTCCACACATGCCAAGTGGGATTTCGTCCCAAATATGGAGCTAACTGTTGGAGCCATCGAGAGAATTCGAACTATACCAGCAGATTGCATCACGGGTCCCGCGGCCCCAACCTTTTGCTGAAAAGGGGCTTAGGTAGGTTGTTGTTGTTGTTGTTGTCTTGACATCCATCCAAACCCCCATTGCTCAAGGCCTTGCGCTCCCAAGTTCATTAGTCCTTGGGCAGGGCGGACCAGAGTGGGGATAGTCCTAACGTAAAACGGTCATTGGGCTATGTTAGTAACAGTTAAACATGGAACGCTGCCGACAGTCTAAAAGAGGTGTGCTATAAGTCCGCAACTCTGCCCCTCCGACAGGTGGGCCTTGATCTGAGCACGGTGTTGAGATGGGATTGACACGCAAAGGAGCAATTTACAGCTGTGGGGCTACTGCTAGCCAGGCCTATCATTAACGGTCACCATTGTCCAACTAGTCAGAGCTACGAATTGTCTGGCCCAGAGACTACCGTACACGGGTATGTTCGTGCAATTACTGATATCAATAGGCCTGCTGCATCTGCGTGGTTTGGTTTTGCTCGCAAGAAAGTGCCAGCCTTAGGCCTTTAACTGTCACCTAGCCACCCAGGTGCATATGGCCATGTCTGAACTGGGGTGGTGTAGTGGGCAAAAGAACGATGGATTTAACCCAGATCTCTTGACTGGGGGAGAATGTCTGCATTGTCAGCATTCCGTCCATCATTTGTTTGTTGTAACGCTTTTCGCCCTAAGTGGGATGGGTATGCCCAGACGTGGGTCCCGTGCTCACTACGCCACTGGAGTCAAGCTATCCTGGCTGATGACGGCTGATAGCCAGAAACCGGTCCTAGGATGCTTGATTCCGGTCCAGGGAAGACATGGCTTGGCAGTTCGGGCTGGACTGTTCCCATGAGGCACAGGGTCAAGACTGATTTGCATATGGCCATGTCTGAACTGGGGTGGTGTAGTGGGCAAAAGAACGATGGATTTAACCCAGATCTCTTGACTGGGGGAGAATGTCTGCATTGTCAGCATTCTGTCCATCATTTGTTTGTTGTAACACTCTGCCTACAGCTGGCATTGCGGTACGCCTGCCTTGGGGGTAACCAGACAGGGTATTTGTCCCTTCACTTTGAGGAGCGATTCATTCATGCTTTTCTTCATAGAACTATTCTCACCGTTATTTCAGTGTTTTGGAGGGTACCTCTGTCTCCAACCCACCATTAGTTCATTGTTAAGCCGATTATTTGCTGCCCACCGGTCCGTGTTCCAGACCGCCTCATGGCGCCCGAGTTAAATCTTGGACCATGCAGGCTGCATTATTCAATACAACTTCTGTCTGGGCAATCAACCCGACCGGGTTGCAAGTGATCACTCAGTTGGTCGTTGTTTCCCAGGACCCCCGCCCCAGCATCCGGGCAGGTCAGTGGGAACAAGAGGGGCCTCCAGAGAGGTACACCTCCTCCCCAGTAGTGTGGGATTTCCGGGGGTTTGCCGTGCAGACTGTCCATGCGCGGGCTTAGAGGGCCGCCATTCCCACACTGATAGTTCAAGCAAAAACTTTACGAACACTAGATTACCTGGGAATCCCATTTATCTGCATGCGAAGAGGGGTCCCGCAGTGAGGAGCAGTGGGAACTGCGTGAATAACTTCTGTCTTGGATGCGGCCTGGAATTTTAGAAGGCGTACATTGCACAGGGCAGGCTGTAAGCACAGCGCTCTGTGGGGTGTCAGGCAGAGAACATTAGCATGGGACTACCCACATGCCACGTTACTTAGTATAACGTTGGCCGCATGGCGACGCGGTGCCCGCTGCACATGCCAGGGGTGAGCTTGCTATTCACTGAAGGGAGACACCTAAGGCTTATTCAACACAGAAAGGTGACAGTCCCACCATTTCAGAATGGAAGCAATTTTGATATGCTACCAGGCGAAGCCAGAACTGTGGCTTCGGTCATCTTCTACAACTCACAAGCCTTGTTAAGCCATCGGCACTGGGGTGTTATAGGGGTAGTGTGAGAAGCCGTAAAACACCAGCCGGCAGCACACTGAGCCGGGCACCAAAATCAAGGGTTAGGCCTGCAGGAGGATCAGCTGAAGGCACCATATAGAAACAGGTCCAGATGTACACTGGGGGGGAATTCCCCTGCAACCAAAGGCAGGTTTCGGGTTGCTTCAATGAAGACCTATCCACCCGCGCTTTAGCCAGGGCGGTATGTGGGTGGTATAGTTGTTATATAGCAAGTGTGCGGTCGTTCAAAAAGTTTGGTAAACACCACGTAGAGCCTCGTGGCTTCAGGGCATTATTGACCATGCAGCATTCCCAACATTCAGGATAGGGCCGGTATTTGCACCAAAGTTTCCGGTTGGTTCCCACAGACTTGTCTGCCCCCAGGGTTATCCTCTATGGGTTAGAACTGGAGACTAAGGGGGCATCTCCTGCTTCGGCGTCACAAATAAGTCGATAGCTACGCTGGGGTGGAGGTACCATGTAGGTCCTGTCCACCACTGGGTTCTCCCCAGGCGATGGGATCAATCTAGGTGGGACCACGAAGTCTACGGTTCTTGGGAAGCTTCCAGTGGTAGGGCATTTAGCAACAGATAAAGTATCAGCGAGTGGGTAACAGACATCTGCTCTCCAGCAGCACCGTGCCCTGGGAGCACGCGCGTTGCCCAAACTCTGAGGCCTACCCATAAGGGGGCCGAGTAGCAAAAAACAAGTAAATAGGTTTCATAGGCGGGCCTCTGGCCTTACAGCTGTGTGAAATCACCATCATTTAGGGATAGGACCAGGTATGAATAAGGCATTTCTTAATGTCCGGAGGACCATTGCTGTTGGTGGTATCCCCCAGAAGAGTCACTGGTCGCATACTGCAGCTGCAGGAAACTGGGAACCTGGTTTACGGACCCTTTTAGCTCGCTTAGGGGATGCGGCCAGCCAACATATGGTGCTGCCGTCCCAATAACTGGGGTGTCAGCGGGTCAAACACAAGGGGACATTATGTCAATAGAACATTTGGCACGCCCAGGGTGTCACTAAAACTCTACTTCAACGGAGCAGGAATTTGGCACCGCAGGGGATGCTCTGGGTTGGCGGGAGGGCACCCCCCTGCCACCGGGGAGCATGATGGGAGGGGCGAAGTAGGACTTAGTCAATCCTCAATGCTTGAACCATACAGACAGCGCGCACTGCTCAAACCAGACAGATTCCCGAAGCTGGTATACCTAGGCGGTTTCATCACTGAGGGGTCTGTAGGGGCATAATTCCCATAAGGAATAAGGGATGGTGGGCAGGGGCAAGAGTCGCCCCTTGCCCATGGTCACGCGCTGTCAGCTAGGAGCACTCCTGTGCACCAGGTTTAGCATACAGAGGGGACTGTCCAAAGGTTAAGTAAAACCCTTCTCGCCATAATGGCCAAAGCAGGCAGGCGGGTGGGGGAGTGGTCACCTAGCAAGTGGGCTGCTATCCCAGAGATGGGCATGCAGGTTCAGGCACACCCGGTGCGGAGGGCGACAGCTAGGTGAGATCATCAATTTGATGGGGCTTTGCGAGCCTGGGTGCCGGCATCCTCCCGCCCAGATTTGTGGAGAGGTGTAACTTTCCCGCAGGGGGGCGAATAGTTCTTGGCACATCTTCACAGGCCCAACGGGTCCTTTATTTCAGCAGATCCTATCCGACCCAGGATAGCGTCTAGGGCTTTGGGGACATAGATGGGGCCATCTACAACACCAGGAGCTATAGCTCACTGGTAAGTCGTGTGCCTGTGGTTGTAAAGGTTCTCACAGAACAAGGGTTTGAGTCCCGCTAGCGCTGTCAAAGTGTCATAAGGTGGCAAATTTTCAAACTGTTCTTTCTGCAGGGATGGTTCCCTTCCAGCTAGTTGCAGGAAGCCATAGACCGAAGAGGTTGCAGGTAAGACTATAGCGGGTTGGTGGGGGGCCCTGGCTGCGACGGTGAGCCGCCTCCAGGGCTGTGGTGGAGTTACAGGGCGATCTGGAAGCAGGCCGGTACAAAGGGTACCTCTGCGCGGCACCATAAGGGGTACCTGAGCCAAAACCGAGGAGCCTCAGGGGAGGGTCCCGGAAGCTGTGTCGGCGCCCCACTAGTCCTGCGGGCGGTTGTGGGCCTGAACAACCGGGGGTTTGCTAAGCGACGCTCTGCCCCGAGAGGGGGGGCGTGAGTAGAAGTTACCAACGGCACGTGATCGTAGAAAGAATCACATGGATGGCAGCAACGGTGGGTATCGCTCCCGCGCTGCCCGGCTCATCAGGCGGGCAGGCGGCCCAGTTGGTTGCCTGCCCTTGGATCGCCCGTAAGATAACCCACCCATTACATATTCTGGATTATGTAATAAACCTGCAGCAATTTTACCCAACTCAACAGTCTGTGTGTGTTATTTGGGTATGCATGTTGGGGGAGGGGGGACAGAGGGGTGCCCCTGGGGGTACTATGGGAAGCAGACGCCATCTTTGAAATGTCAGTGGGCAGCAGCGCCTTGCAGCTGCTGCCTAAAGCTTAAATTAATCTGCAACCGGCAGGGGAGCACGGTGCTCGCTAGCTTTGCATAAAGAGTTTCTAAGCACATACTTGCAAATTAAACTTCTTATTGCAGATATTTCAAATGTAAACTACTCACGAAGGCAGGGAGGTCCCTAGAACCCCGAGGCAGCTCTGAAGCACAATGTAGCACAGGGAAACAAACGAACATTAACAATTGTATTTTATTGTAATTGCATGTATATATAGTGCTTACTACCCCTGACCAGGCGTTGAAGCGCGTTACTCCAGGCAGCACTCTGCTTTCGAACCCAAGGTTATTGGCTAGTAGTCTAGTGTTATTGGTATTGCTGGTTATTGAACCAATCGTTTGGCTTATTTACACTGAACAGGGTTTACAGGGATTCATTAAGAAACGGCACTGGCACGGGATAAGCCAGTGTAGGACAGGAATCGCCAGCACACACATCCCTCCAACACACACAACTGATACACAGTGTGTTATTTATATTTTCGCTCTATCTCATCCTTCTTTCTGTGCCTCTGGTGCAGTGGCGAGATAAAGCGACATGGACGTCATTAAGGGGTCGACAGGGGCCGCTGGTGCGACACCTGGCATGCCCTTTGTGACCCTTGGCACTGCCTTTGAGACCCGTAGCGTCAGCAGTGGCAAAATCAGTGCCAGGAACAGAAGCAGCTGGCCTTTATGGACGTAGGCGGGCGCTTCACACTCCTTGTTTTTTGTCAATGTGTTATTATACTAATAGTGAATAATATTACATTATTCGCTATTAGTTTAATTTTAAAAAAATGGAGTACAGTACAAATACATGGAATGTGACTTTTCCAGGCAGCTGAGGTAAGTAAAAAATGTGTGCGTGCTTGCAGTTTTCATTGTGTTTATGTAAGAGTATGTGTGAATGTGTGTGTGTGTGTAGGCAGAGTGTGTGCGTGTGTGTGAATACGTGTGTATGTGTAAGCAATGCATGTACCATAGATGGAAAAAATGCTCTCAGTCTAGATTTCGCCAACAGCTACGCTCAATGAGATCTCAAAACACCAAGCGCTTGTCAATCCACCATTTTAATAAACAGATTTTGAAGTAGGACTAGCACAGCTACGAGCTCCTGTGAGGAGACCGCTCCAGACTACAGCTCCTGCATTTAAATAGATGCCACAATCTCGGACCTTCCCAGTTCCTCTTCATAGCAAGTGCTCTGAATCTGCCACTAGTTGCCTGCAGCGCTAAAGCAAACCACGGATACTAGCACTCTATGGTTAGCAGTGGTTGCCATCCATATAGCCCAGTTTTCATGCCGCACTCAAACAGAGAACACGGACAGGGGGTTGACAGGGTGAAAAGACCCCTTTCCTGAGACAGACATCAGGGTGGGAGTCAGGGGTACACCCACTTTCATGGTTGAAACTTAAGGTAAAAGCAGGAAAAAACACTAGGACGGGTCAGTGTGCACAACTAGGGCACGCGCCCACAGCAGTGATGTCAGATTAACCAGCATTTATGGTCAGACTGTTGCCACCTTCTGTCTTGTTCAGCAAATACACTAGCACTCACTGGCCCATAGGGATACTGGGGAGGCCTGTAGCAGCTGACTGTCAAAAATCACAATACATGACTGGTATTTCACACACAATCATAGTAGACCGTCAATACACTTACTTCCTACTAAAGATTGACAGTGGCATTCAGTTATGCGGTTGTTCCTGGGGAGACCAGAAATATTTGTATTTATATATAGTTCTCCTTCTTTCGTCTCATAAAAAGCAAACAAGGCACTAGTTTATCAGAGCCCTGGACTAAAGAAGTACGCTCTATATAGGAGAAGGTGCATGCCTGTCGCGTTTCCCGGAGAGCCCTTGTAATATAAAGTAAAGAGCCACTTAATTAACTGGGATGAGCACTTTAGTCTAGAGACTAAGAGGAACACTCAATCCCTGGGGCAGGAGAGGGAGGGTGTGATCAATCCATCAAAAGAGAAGCCGGAACCAGGGGCACCAGCTGAGTGGGGCGGATCACTAATTGGCCTCAACGTTAATCGCTGCCCCTGTTGTGAGACATGAGTCATGTGCAGAGACGAACACGTGAAAGCAAATGACGATCTGTTACCGAAGAGCTGGTACAACTATAAAAAGCTCAATAGAAGAATGTGACAACATGCAAAATAGTTTAATGTAACCTATGGACTGGAACAACTCCTGCAAAATATGGTAAACATGCAAAAGGCAGGCCAGGCGACCCAGCAACCGGCGGAACAGCAAACAGACGAACGGGAACCTGGGATAACAGCAAAATACTTGCAGGTAACCCAAAGACTGCTGCATCAAATAGACCGTCAGAACAGGGGGCAGCATGTGAAAGACGGAAACAGAAGCAACACACGACAAAAAGACCACGAGGAGCCAGGGATAAAAAGAGAGGATGTCCAAACATCTATAGGTGAAACATTCAATACACTGACTGATCCTAATACAGCAAATAGGACAATGCATGCATGCGTTCATGTGAATCAGCATATAGACGCAGATCAACCTTGTGTGTGTGTATATAATAAATTCGACTGTCCAGTTAAGAATCTCAAAACCAACATGTATTGCCACCATCAGGAAAGGAGAGTGCAGAGAACAATACAGATAGACTGAAAGAAAGAGGCCCACAGAAAATGAGAGAGATACTGAGTTGAGAAAGAAAGAGGAATAAAGACAGACAAGGCAAGGGAGCGAGCGAGGGAGGGAGAGGGAGAGAAGTGTTTGATGTACATACAGCAGGGACTGAAACTACCAGACGCGAAAGGTATCATGAACATGTTCTTCGAGTATTAACTAACAGAAGGCGACCTGAGGTCCGAAGAGGGATTGTCAAGATAACAGTGGGACAAGATGCAAATCAGAAAATGAACGAATAAAAATAAAAAATAAGCCACGGACTGCTTTATGAAACAAGAAGGGGAAACCATTAGACGGGCTTGAGCACTGCACAGAGATAAGGACGCTGCAAAATCAGTCCACAGGTGTGGAGGGAACTGTAGCTACTGCTCCAAGACGTGGGTGAGATGCATCTGCCTCAGCACTAGCGTGAAATTGTTTGCAAAAAACACCAGGCAGCTGTGGAGAGAACTAACAGTAACTATACACCTGTGGAGGGGCCTACCTGCCACCGCCAACATGCGGGCATGAAGGAGAATATATCAGCCCCCTGTGGCCACCACTGTCATTATGCAGGTGCAGACGGCATTTCAGCTACAACAGGCAACTGAGAAAGTTAACTGCTACCTCAGCGCGCAAGAGCAGGTGGCTGAGCAACACAAGTCGCGGCCAACCGGCACAACAAAGTGCATATAACACCTGCATAAAATTAATAGGCCCCTTTCTCAACACAGCGCAGTGCGAACCCTCTCCATCCGAAGGGTTGTCAAGGCAACCGACCTGCTCCATCTCCATCAGACTGAGATCAGTACCCGGCCCTCCCTGCTCACGCAGATAATTATACGGGCATTTCTCTTCTAAAACACATACCTCCAAAAATGAAGAATACTCCAAACAACGTTGGCACGCGTCTCCTGCCGCTACAGATGAAACAACGCAAACAGGTGCCTTTCCCGGACAAGCTCATCGGGCTGGGCCTACTGGCGAGCGGTGCCTGAGCCATCACTGTACCTGGTCATGTTAGTGAGGGATGTCGTATCCTGTCCTGCATGCGCTCCCTGGATGCGCCTCTATTGTGCCGCGTGTGCTGGGATGGCGATGGCAGAGGGGGCGGAGTCTCGCCACGGGCCGACTTGCCGGTGTATGGCGGGCCTTGAGGAAAACGGAGAGGGGGTAGGAGAGGCATCTTCCACACTGGATTCTTCAGATGCAACATCTCTGCCAAGTGCATTATTGGAAATGATGTTGGTCCCTCACACACACATGCGCACACCCTGTCCACCTCACAACAGCAGGTAACGAGCACCGGCAAACACAGGTAGTACACCAAGACAAAGCTTCGAGCCGGAGGTACGCGTTGTAGTAGATCTACGTGATGGCGCTTTAGAAAAAAAACCATCAAAACAAAAATTAAACTGTGAGATCGGCAATGTCCAAACACTCAGCTCTGACTTGTGTTTCTGTTGGATATCCCATGAGGTACCCTCTCTGCTCTTAAGATGTTGTCCTGTGTCTGATCCCAAAGATAACTTCACAGGGTACTCTGTACTTCTCCGTTAGACGTGCGCCTGGCTGAGCTGCTAAGGCACGGTCTTCTTTCACTTTCGTCCGTTGTGAAAGCTTTCTTGTCTATATGGGGTTATGTGTTTGAAACACATGGCCCCATAAAGATAAGAAATCTTTCACGATGCACGCAAGTCAGACGAGCCAGTCCAAATGGGACGGCTCAAAAAGCCAAACGAAAACGTCAGGAACAGCTCTTTTCCAATGGCTGGCCCCCGTTTAGCATAAACTGTGACGCTGGCCAATGGAAAAGAGGGGCGGGGCTTAATCCCCTTTACAGAAAGTACCCCAAATCATTAAATCTCACCAGCGAGACTAAGCATGTGCGCAGCCCACGCCAGGCGAGACCTAAAAACTGCCATTTAGCTCTCTGATAGCAGAATGGTGATAGATAAACTTAAAACTACAATATGAAGAACTGTTCATACCGTGTCTAAGCAAATTGTCCTCCTCTGGCGAATGATGGTATGTGGGTGTGTGATTTTTAGGTTTACTCCAAGCAAAACGAAATCTGTCCCTTAGATAATTTTGCTATAGGTCTGCCTTGAATCTGTAGCTGTCTGCTTGACCTAGTATTACCAATTCTTTTAAATATACATAGAGAAGGTCAGAGGAGTATTTCTACTGGCTATTTGGCATATGATTCAAAGTGCTTGCATTGCAATGCTTAAGCGTCTAGAATGTATCCTAAGAGTGCACTAAATCCTCATTCTTAGATCTGGCATTAGCAAAGACCTTTCCTTTTGATTTTACTAAAATTAATTATGTGGGTTATACACTTACTTATCAGGGGCTTTCGGTCAGCCCTCTTCACCCATTGGTCTTTTATTGTGTCACTCATACTTTTATTCCACCCATTACAGCATGGGGAAGTGAATCAGCCACTGCTTCAATAGGAGTGACAACATTATGTTCTTTGTTAAGTAACATATACACACTCAAAGGTATTCCTTTCAGTGCCAGTGACGACTAGGGCAAAGTGGTTTTTTGAGACCCAAAAATATTTTTCGCTTGTAGCCAATGTTGTTTTCCTTGGATTGGTGAGTGCCCTTCAGCTTCTCCAACATTAAGGCTTTGCAAACAACATGGTAAAAACAAGCATTGAGAAAGTCAGAAGGCTGGCAGCCAATGCCAGACTTACTGACTTTGCCAGTGGCAGTTTGCTTTATATTTATTTTCAATGAAGGAAGTCTTTCTTTACTGTTTTAGCCAAGATTGAAAATGCAAACCAGATCTTTGCCCATGCTGGTTAATCAGGTCTACAGAATAAGCAAACAGGTTACTCAAAGAGGCAGTATAAAATGTGAGTAGGGAGAGGGAACCACTTTATAAGATCCTTGAATTTTACAGGGAAGGAAAGAGAATTAAGACTTAATGCCTCTTTCAGAATAGCAAGAGAAATCTCTCATATTCATATTCTGGAAGGGGAGAATTGGTCAGGTGAGAGTTTTTCTTATTGAAAAAGTAATTTTCTTTTTGTGTTGGTAAGGGGTGCAGGGGTCTGCAGCCTTTATGAATCTCAATACTAGCCACTAGAGGAAAATAGTATAGCAGGGACACACTTGCGCAATGCCCCAGATGACTTGAGGACAACAGGATAAAAGGCAATAGCCCAGTTTGCAGATACTGTTGAAACATAAGCAGCACTACGGGTTCTGGGCATACTGGCAGATGTGAAGGAAGGTTGCAGCAATTGAGCATGTGAAAGAAATATAGAGGCCAACAGAGCAGGTGAACTTCCACAGTACTTAACTCCAAAAATGGCTCATTAGGCTTTGGCATTATAAGTACTTCCCTTTGAGAAATGGATATAGAAAGGGAACCTAACACCATAATTGTAGCAATAACCTACAGACAGGTGGGTGCTGAGGCATAACAGAAACAATGAACAGCCCTAAACCACACAACCACCAACTATTTTCAGATAAGGAATGCCTAAACACTGCTTATAGTGAAGAAAAAGCATAAGCATAAGCAGAGGTAGGTTGTAACTAGGACCTAATTGCGGGGCAATAGTTATGTCTTGCAGCAGAACTACTGCAGATGTTAGAAAATGAAAAAGGATCTTGCGATAAAAATCTTCTACTGACGCAAGCACAGCAGGATGAGAGAACAATAAAGCCACAGTTGCAGAGACAGACACAGAGGTGAACCCCCTCAGACACATTATCTGTCCGTAAGAAATCATCTGTTCACAAGGCGGATATTCTTGTCCTAGAGGGAATACACAAGGTGGACATTCATATTCTGGAAGGAATACAAAGTGATGCACGGTACAAGAGCACCACGAGAAAACAGATCTTACTGACACGGAAAGTAATAACGCTGAGTTTGGATATGTTCCTTGGCAAATGGCATAATGTTGTCACTCCTACTGAAGCAGTGGGCTGACCCACTTCCCCCATGATGTATGCTGTAATGGGTGGAAGAAAATTATGAATAAAAGACCAATGGGTGAAGAAGGCTGGCTGAAAGCTCTCAATAAGTAAGTGTATAGCCCACATAATCGTGACTCAGAGAATAAAAGCAGCAGCAATATTAACCAGAACACTGGGAACATAAAGACCTATGAACTAAGCCAAGAAGCAAAGCCAGGTAAAGAGGAACAGAAAGGAACATATATCCAGGCAGAAGCTGTGGTGCAATCTGAACAATTACAAATGAGAGGGAAAGGGTTGGAGACAGGGAGTGCTAAAATGAAGGGTATGAACTGATGATATAAATGTGCATTTTCCACATTCCTTGAAGGAAAGTAATGGAAAGGTGAGGCGATATTCATGGTGAGCTGGGTGCCAAAACGTACATGCTTAGAACTTTTCCCAGCACACCATATGTCATAACCAAATGAAGAGAACCACACTAGATTGTTTCATTATATGTCTATCAACACACCAAATTTACACAAAAAGACCAAAACAAAATCAACCTCTTCAAGTGCAAAAATACATGCACAGATTTATAAAAAACGACAACAGAAAAATAAGACATCTCCTAAATTTAAATTGACACTCCAGAGAAGCAACATCAAATTTAGATTGTTTGATCCAGCAAGGGC
The DNA here is from genome assembly GCF_964204655.1 of Triturus cristatus. Classification (NCBI taxonomy): domain Eukaryota; kingdom Metazoa; phylum Chordata; class Amphibia; order Caudata; family Salamandridae; genus Triturus; species Triturus cristatus. The sequence goes on along the minus strand of NC_140579.1, from coordinate 1,064,358,354 downwards.
ATCTATAACCAAAGACAAAAAACTAGGCTGTCTGGTGAGCAGAAGTCCTACAAGCCTTCTCAATGCTTCAAAGGGGCACACAACACCAAAGGAACAATGATAAAGTGAAACACCATGCAGAGGTGCAAAAGGTAAAGATGGGACCAATTTTGTTATAAGAGTAACAAATGGCAAATACACCATTCACAGCATAGAGACTTACATGGGCTATCAAAAAAGGATAAGCATGCTAGAGACCAATGAATATGTCCAATTAATGGAAATGGGGAAGCCTCATCACCAAAATACATACACTCACAGATCAAAGCTAAGTTGTGTAATGTTGAGGGTAAGCTTCGGCTGAGGTTCAATTTCACATGGTTGAAAGCATGTTCAAAGGTAAAGTATAGAACGTTGGCACAGGTAGATTATCAGATGATTGAAAAGGAACCTATCCATGGATGCTTGTGAAAGCTTGGAAACACAAGGACAACCTCAGACTCATCCCACACAATGTGAAAGGTCTAAACAATTACATTGAAGGGGGTGGGGAGGGGAGTGCTTCAATAACTCAAATGGCAAAAACGTGCTGCATCAATAAAAGGAGATGTTTGACAACAACTGATGCAGCAATAAAAGAAAAAGGATGGGTAAGGTTATTCACTGCTGCTTGATCCAAAAACAAACGTGGATAGCTATCCTGATAGGTACTTGACTGCAAGGTGCCTGAGCCACCTGGAAGGTAACGTGATAGTGGCAAAAATCTAGAGAAAAAGAATAAAAGACAAGAGAGACGCATCAAGATGCATTTATGTGCCAAGAAGTGCTCAGACGGGGTTACTCATTTCAGAACAGGTTCATTGGGAACTAAAAGTGCTTTTTACAATTTATAATTACCTTTACAAATCTCAATTACCAAACTGCGAGATACTAGAGAATGTGCTGGCTACAGCCCATTCCTTTCCCACTACAGTTCACAATGTTATGCATAAAAACTTGGCAACCACTTTTGCGGTTACAAGGCATGGACTGGTTGGCGTCTGCCGAGGGCAGCCTGAAACTATTAGCAAAGTGTAAGGTGACAATAGCTGACACTTTCATTATGCTTGAGCATGCTATGGACAACAGGAAAAGCATATAGTGGTCCCATGATTAAGACATGCACTCCCAATGTGAAATTTAGAATGTGCCACTGTTTGTGACTCTGCGATGTCTGTCCCTTGAAAGAGGCAAGCATCACAATGAAGGCAAACGCTGAAATGGAGGTCTGCTATGCCACGCAGCTCTCGCTTCCCGAAATCTCTTATCTTCTAGATGAATCAAGAACCAATTCCTAAACTACCAATAATAATTAAGTTGGTGATGTGTCCGCCTCACCACCCACGCAGACAACCTCTTGGCAAACATGGAGCACCACCACTTCCAAGTCCAGACCAACCTGGATACCACCCTCCGTAGCACCCTGATCTACAGAACCCCCTGGCTTGACTACCCCCCCCCCCCCCCCCCCCTCTCCTCAGCACCTCCCCAGCACCTTGAGACCCTTACGGGAGAGTAGTCACGCTTTACAAGCAACTGATTGACTGACTATGTGGAAAGTTTCAATGCACATTAAGGATTTGGAGAATCCCTTTCACCAAAAAGGGTGAGACTGTTTGCAGAACAAATAAAAAGATTGGCTGCAACCAGCCTCTTTGTGCATGAGGCCCCAGATGTTTACACCAAGAAAGGCCATGACATTATAAGAGATCTGGGCCTCATCAAGTCACGTTAAAATATATTTCCGACCAATCCGGAGCATACATACCAGTCTTGTGTGCACGCCATTATCCTGGATTAGACGGTTTTCCACAATCTTGCACGCTTAGAAACCACATCGTACTTTATTGCATATCTAACCACTTATTAGTACAACTGAACATCATCTTAAACCCAAATAAAATGTATATGATGCAGGAAGCAGATGAATTTAAGTCACTGTATCAACCCAAATGCCAAGCCCACCATGAGAGACTGTCTGAAAGACTTAATAATTCTGAATGGAGTTATATGCCACCCAGCAATAATGTCATTGCCAAAGCACAGATGAGAAGCAGTAGCAAATTGAAGACAAAGAAACACGGACATCAATACACATCCAAAGACGTTGCAGCCCAACAACTACCAAAACCAAAATAGAAGCATAATATTTTTGCTGAATAAGCCCAATACTCATGGGAGAAAAATGGTATTGGAGGAAAAACTTATCAGGACAAATGTTTGACCAGCCCAATTGATATCCCCAGTATACCTCTTTAACCCTAATTTTATATGTCTTAGAGAAAACAGGATTTCGAAAAGGCATATTCTAAATTTACTCAAGATGTGTAAATTTAGAATATAAAATGTTGCCTTAAGTGAAGATAAACAATTTGAGGCTGAAATAAAATAAGATCTGGAGGACTTGCCAATAGACAATTTGAGAAGAATCTAACTCAAGTTCTATCAGGCGTAGAGAGGACACTTGGCAGAATTCAAAATGGTGATATCAGGGGTTGCAATTATGGTTCACGCTGAGAAATAGCCAGGCCCTCAAACATTAGGGCACCAAGATCATGGCAAAAATACTTAACAGGTCTCAGAAACATAACACCATGCAAATACGCAGCTTTTAGCTAGATATTGTTCTGGAATAGAAATACTGGCTTTAAGTGGTGGTGTTTTGTGTGGGAGAACTCTGTTTAACAAACCTTTTGATGCACTCAAGTCCCTTCCCGTTGAGTGCTTGAAATCTATTGATATTGTGAGACTTTAATATATGGGTTGACAACATTATCTTCAAACCTCCTTGCCTTTTGTGGTTTAATGGATCTAATGTAAATTGATTAATAATCCTACACATATCACCGGACATGTATTGAATTTGACATTATCTTTTGGGGGGATTATCTCCAATATTAAGGCGCTCTGTTGAATTGAAGAGACCATTTTGCTCTGATGTTTTCACTTCAACTTAATCACCTGGAGCCCTAATCAACAGTTTCCAACAACTATGTGCAGAAACATAAACTAAGACACAGCATATCAAAAATTTTCAACAACAATGAGGGTAACACTTTGTATGCACTGGTGAGATATTTCTTTATCAGTCCAATCAAATTCTTAGCAGTTTAGGCGCTCCACCTCCTATGGCCCACTCTTAAGACCAATAACGTGCCAAAAACAAAAATAGTTATGAAAGGAGCATCTGATTCACATAGAATCACCAATCAAATATTGAAGTCCGTATCAGTTTCTTTCTTTTCAATTTCTTTATTCGCCAAAAATATTTCATACAGGAACTCTTTATATTTATATATATATATTATATATATATATATATATATATATATATATATATATATATATATATATATATATATATATATATATATTCACTGAAAAAACCATAGGTTTCACACGTTTTAGTTAGCTGGGCATTTCACTCATAAAAAAACAATAAAATTCCCCCGTTATAGTTAGTTCAGCTAACTATAACTCGCGCGCCCGCAATCCACTGCTGATGACGTCACATATTACATCACTCATGACATGGTCAGTGACATCACTCATGACATCACTGATGACATCTCAAATGACATCACTGATGACATCATCCATTGAGTATGTGTTTCTGAACAATTTTAATATGTTTAATATATATAGGGAAAGGCCTGTTGAAGAACGAGTGGGTGTACAAGTGTGTAAATGGATGATTTTCTGTGGTGCGTAACTGACTCTATAAGTGAGTCATTAAATGTATCTTACTGCAGACTAGTGACTAAACTGTGTAAATGTTTGTATGTGTCTGTATGTTGGTGTATAAGTGGTGGCATGGTTTTGTGAATACATATATGTGTCTGTATGAGTTATTGATTGCTTGTCTCAGTATCTGTATGTGTTCCTCAGTGTTTGTGTGGGTAGGGTGTGTGTGACTCTATGCATAGATGTGTGAGTGGGTGATTCTATGGGTGCATGGTTTTAAGAGTGCATCTGTGATGGACTGTATTGTTGAGTGAGTGTATGTATGGGTGTGTTAGGGATTGAATGTATATCTCAGTGGTAGATTTGTCACTAACTACATATGTGAAAGGCAGTATATATGCGTGTAAGAGTATGTAAGTGGGTAGATGTGAGAGTGTGTGATTGTGAGAGTGACTGTATGGATGAGTGTGTGCTTGTATCAATGATTCTATAAGAGTTAAAGAATGTGATACTATTTTTATGAGTAAGTGAACTTGAGTGTGTATAACCGCATAGGTGAGTAAATGGGAGTGTGATTATTTGGATGACTGAGTAGGTGTGAGAGTACCTCTATGGATGATTGGTAGTGTGTGAGTGTCTATATAGGTGTATAAATGCATATTTTTTTTTGTATGGAGTGACTGTAAGTATGAGTGACTGTACAGGTGAATGAGTGGAGGTGTATGTAGACCTAAGAGTTAATAAGTGGGTATGTAGTTATTGGTATTGCAGTATGTATGGTTTTGAGAATTGAACTCTTAAATTATGAGTCGGTGTATCAAAGGTTACATTAGGGTGTGAGAAGATGTGGTAATTTATCACATGGATGACGTCATTAGTGATGTCATCAGTGATGTCATTTGAGATGTCATCAGTGATGTCATTTGAGATGTCATCCGTGATGTCATGAGTGATGTCACTGACCATGTCATGAGTGATGTAATATGTGACGTCATCAGCAGTGGATTGCGGGCGCACGAGTTATAGTTAGCTGAACTAACTATAACGGGGGAATTTCATTGGTTTTTTATGAGTGAAATGTCCAGCTAACTATAACATGTGGGAAACCTATGGTTTTTTCAGTGAATTTGCAAGGTTTTTTAAATGCTAATTTATGAATGTTTTATTATATATATATTTTTTTTTACAATATGCTACCTATGTATATAATTATAGATTTACTGTATCCTGCAATATGGAATGGCTCATCTTTTTTTATTTTTTTATTTTAGATATAGTTCAACAGCATAGTTAATATCTTCTCTAAACCTCTAAACATTGTTTTTTTTAGTTTTTTTTAAGGGTTTTTGACCGTGTGCGCACGTGGCTTGCATGCGTACGTGCTCAGTGTGCGCATGCGTACGTGATCCACGTGCGCATACTTCGTGCGTGATGCGTACGCGCGTGCTCCGTACGCGCATGCGCGCGTGCTCTGTACGCGCATGCGCACATGCTTCGTACCCGCGTGCTCCGTGCGCGCACAGCAAGTCATGTGATCAAAAAACATCACTTTTAATTGGTTTATAGTAGTTTCAGTTCCAGAAACTTCCAACACCACACCCACTCCCCTCATTATTACTTCTGATTCCCTGGGAGAAGGAGCTGAGCAGCTTTTCTAGTACTTCAGTACTTCAGAATGGCAGAGCAGCAGTCATCTTCTGGGAGTGAGCAGGAGACCCTTGTGAGACAGAGACAGAGGAAACAGAAAGACTCTTTTATATGGCAATTTTTTACATTTCCACTGGGGAAGAAGAAAGTGAATGCTCCCAAAGTCACCTGCACTCTTTGTGATTGTGTCTTATCAAGAGGAGATCCTAAAAAGAAATACTCTTTTAGTATCTTCACTATGATCAGGCACGTTAGAGATGTACATCCTGTGGCTTATGCTCTAACTGCTAGAGAAAACCCTCCAGCAGCTCAGCCGAGCACATCATCAGCAGCTCAGCAGAGCACTTCATTTGCGGCGGCAGCTTCACCTTCTTCGGTTTCGCTGGATATACACCCTCTGTTTGAGAGGGTGCATATACGGTGTAACTTGTGTAATGCTCTTATCTCTTATGCGGACACCAGCATTCCGCTAATAGAGAGGAAGATACAGCAGCACACGTGTGACACCCTATAATTTTTGCCATGTCTTTTTTTTTCCTCTGTCCCTCACTTAACACAACGGCTCTTTTTAGAGCCACCTAACATCTAAACACTTAAATGTTTTTTTTTATTCTATTTTTTTTAATGTTTTTTTTTCCCCACCGTGCGCGCATTTTTTTTTATAACAAATAAAATGTTTTTTTCACCCTTCATGGTCCTTCAGGGACCTCCTGACAAAAGCTAGGGGGTCAGGAACTCTGTACCCTACCCCCTTTTCACGTTCTCCACCTTTCTTTTAAATGGAAACACACATTTCTTTTTTTTGCATATTTTAACCCTTTCCAAATGATTTTTACCCCCAACATGACTTCTGCCTGCTAGCATAGCATTAGATCATGGAACACTGGTGTGTGCAGAGACGTCAGAAGTTCAGCACATAATGTTTCTTATCCAAAGAGCAAGATTGCTTAACTTTTCAAACCTAACAGCAAATCCAAAGTAATGTTCTGTGGGAACACATTTTTCTGGACCAATAAAAAACATGCTTTTAAAAAATTAAACATACAGCCTAGTTTTTATTGTAAAATGGTCTGAAACAGCCAATGAGTTCTTTTTATTAAAAAAAAAGTATATAAGCCTCCATTTTACAACTACCTTTCTTTTCATTTTGTCATTCTACTGAAAGACACCTTCAGAGTCCATCCAGGTCTCCTCCTCACTCCCTGAAATACACTGCTGTTCTACCATTTTCAAGTAAAATTGATTGCTGCTCAGCTCCTTGTCCCAGGTAATAAGAAGAAATAGTGAGGGGAGTGGATATAGTGTATGAAGATTCTGGAAGAGAAACTACTATGAACCAATGCTTCTGAGTGCATCCAGATGTCCTCCTCACTCCCTGAAGTAGATTGCTCTTCTGCCGTTTACAACTAAAATTGATACCTGTTCTGCTCCTTGTCCCACGAAATAAGAAGAAATAGTGAGGGGATTGGCAAGGCATTTATAGAGTAGACGGTGTACATTTCACAGATGAAGGGAACAGTCTCTTCCTCTTGATCTTTAGACTCTGCATCGATACTTACTTATAGGTACCAAAAACCACTCAATTAACACAATGGCTCTTTTTAGAGCCAACCAACATCCAAACACTCCAAACACTTAAACTTTATTTTTAATACGATTTTTTTTGTCGCATCTCTATGCTTCCCCTGCGCAGGCGTACAAACTGCAGCCATGCACCGGCGCAGGCTCCCTTGCACCATGGTTCAAGGATGGCTGCGTGGTGGGGATATTGTTCTTGTGCAGGAAGGGACACTTTCCTGCACAAAAACTATCAAAAGAGGCTTTTTCCTCTTTCAATGCGTGCTGTAGAATGGAGGACTCACTAAAAGAGGAAAGAACGAGGAGAAATAAAAACATTTCTCCTCGTTGTGCCTCGCAACACCACCTCTAGGGTGGCGTAGCATTCACACACATCTCCAGAGTTACGATTTCTCATAAACCTGGAGATGTCTAGTTCTTTGTGTGTTGCGTGGGAACACCCACAACAACACCCATGGAACGCCCCTTCAACGCACAGTGCTGCGTGTGAAGTGGCTGTATTTATGTGGAGAGGAAAAGTCACGCAGGGTGGCTTTTCCTCTCCTTGTAAATATGGAGGAGCTCCCTGCGCCACCAGTACATTATGAAAAGTGACGTAGTGGTGGCGCAGGGGCCTTGTTAATCTTCCCCAGAGATGTTAAGCAAATTAAGTGTAAGACAGACAAAGGGAGAGAGACAGAAACAGAGACAGAGAGCAAGGAACTGAGAAGGAGTAAGGCAGTTAGAATGACTGAGACACATGGAGACTGGGAGAGATACATGGTTGAAAAAGTAGTGATGGAGGTAGTAGACCTAGGGGAGTAGTATAGAAGGAGTGAGGGAGTTACGAAAGAGCAGTAAAGGAAGAAGAGAGAGAAGGGGAATGAGAAAAGCAGAGTGAGGAGAAGTGAAGAAAAGGGAGCATGAAAGTGAAGGGGTGAGAAATACAGATATTTCAAACTTACCTGACCAACAAAATAACTTAATTATAAATAAATGGTTTTTTTTAATTGCTAGAAAAAAGGATTACATTTCCTAAATTTTCTTTCTCGATCTGAAAAAAAAGAGAAAAAGTAGTAATATTTAACAATACATTTTAGAATACAGTACACATATTTTCATATTTAACAAAGAAATTTTTTGCCCTTTTTTGCTGTTTTCAGAATATATTGAATTTCACTGCAAATTGTGAAATCAATTGCATTCATCACTTGACAGCGGACAAAAAAATTAACAATCTGAATGATTGTTTAGAAAAAGCCCTGAATCTCTACTCAGTAAAACATACCTTGATAGAAATGTAACATATATATTAAAAATATCATCTAAGAACAATAACTATTTGCAATAAATAACGTCTGTAAATTTTGTTGCTTAAGCTCATACACCAAAATAATATCTGTGAAAGAAGTCCACAATAGAAACAGTTACCTTTCCATGAGGCCAAATGGTAATTTTTGTAATTCTTTTTTGGTGAAATATCCAATGGTAATCCTATAAAATCGAAATAATGGTTTCTTCAGATGCTGCAATTTGTATCTAAAATTTTGGTTTTAGAAAAATTAAGTAGGAATTTGGTAATTCTGCAGGCAAACGTTGCTTGAAAATCAATTGTGAATCATTACACAGTGTCCAGCCTTTTTCACATTTTAGATAAACTGTGTAATGACCAGAAGTTATAGAATGTCCATCATGGAAAATTATTGCAACTGCAACAAAAGTTTTTCCTGATATTGATAATTGATTTCCTGTAAACTTCTTTATTAAAGTGTCCAATTTTGTTCCATGAGCTCTACAACGTTGCATCATTAAAATTACATACTGTCCATATTTCTTTAAAAATAACGTTGATAACATTTCTGATTTACATTGAGAACATTCCATGTTGTGATTTGCATCTTTAACTAATTTACTAAAAGTCGCTGATTTACTCTCTGGTAATGTTAAATATATGAACCTTTCAGAATCAACATCAGAGCTGCATGTGTTCAAACAGTTTTCACAACTATGTTCCCATTTATAAGAGAGACCAAACATATTTTCTATTTCTACCCCTTCATCTTCCAGTACCATAAGCATATACATTAAGAATTCCTGTGCATCTTGCTGGACATTTTGAGTAAACTGTGTACATCCTGAATATACATCTAAAAGATTTCTAACATCAGAAGCACTTTCTATTTTAGTTTTATCATTACTCAGCTTCTCATAAAGGAAACTCAGCAGAGAACAGAATCTTTTTTTCATGATTTAGTATTATCTGCTCTTTCAAACTTTCAAGATACATTAGCGTAGCAGTTGACACCAGAGCTATTTTCAAAATGACAACCAACAACCTCTTCAGCATTGTCCTTTTTCTTTTTGCTTGCAATCACATCACTCTCCTTTTGTTTACTCTTCTGTACATCCTCATTACAGATATTCTCAATTCTCCTTTTCCGACAAACACGTTTTTCAAACACAGGATACTGACCTAAATGAGGAGCATAGCTTCTTCTTAATCTATTATATTCCTTTACACAGTTTGCATCAGCACTAACTTTTGACTCATCAAAGTCTATCATGAATAAACCAGATATTTTTTTCACGCGTGACAAAGCAACATATGCCATACCTTCTTTAAACACAGTAGATCCAATGTTTACAAAAGCACTATCTACAGTTAATCCTTGAGATTTGTGAATAGTTACAGCATATGCTAGAGAAAACGGAATCTGCTTCCTACGTACATATAAGTCTTTCACAAGCAAGAAACGAACTGAACAACGACTAATGTCTTTAACCTCTTCAATCTGATCAAATTTAATTTTTAAAAATTCAATTCCATCTTTTTTCTGGTAATTAATAAAACCCACAACTTTACCCATAGCTCCATTCACTAAACCTTTTTCTACATCCAAATTCCGTCTTAAAATTACTCGACAGTTCATACATACATAAAGATTCTTTTCCAAACCAGCTGTTTTTGATATGTTTTTCTCTAGAGAATCCAATTTAGTTGTCAATTTGCTTGTCAATATAATAGTTATTACTTCATGCTGTATTTTATCCACAGCTTCCAGTTTTATAATCTCTTCATTTTCCAATTTCAAAAGTTCTTGATTGAATATAGAGCATTCATGTAGTGTTGGCATTAAGCAGATTACAGTATTTTTTCCAGCAATTTTCTTGTATATTTTCTCTGGAACTATTTGTTCTGTTGGAAACAAATTACATAGCAATCGACTCTGTAAAGCTTTTCTGCCATGTTCTGTGAGTAGTCCAATTCTGATATCTTTGAGAATACTTGCATAATCATCATCATTTGCTTGCTGCATATTGATAATGAGTTCTTTGTACTCAAAGTATGTCCAAATATTCACATTACCTATACTTCCTAACGACTTTTTCGTGTCTTCATGTGTAAGAGTATGAAATACTGGTTGTCCTTTAACTGGAGTGAGCTGCAGTAGATCCCCAAAAACTATAACCTGTTTTCCTCCAAATAGCACGTCATAGTTTGTCTTTAGCATTTGCTGCATTCTTAAATGCACAAAGGCAAGCATTAAGTTTGATACCATGCATACCTCATCAATAATGAGAACTTTCATTTTTTTCAATACTCTTGAAACTTCAAAACATGCTTCTCCTGTTAGCTTGTGGTATTGTATTTTGTTCTCGTGCTCTACTGGTAACATTAGCAAACGATGGAGGGTAATTCCTTTTATGTTATATGCTGCTAACCCAGTTGGAGCAGTAACAACACAAGACAAAGTTGAATCAGTTTTTTTCTGTAGGTAGCTTCTAATTAATTTAATTAAGAAACTTTTTCCGGTTCCAGCTTGTCCACTCACATACATTCTGATTGGTTCAAATGATGTGCATGAGCACTCTTTAATTTCATGTAGTAATCCATGATCAATTTGTTTTGTGACTTCCTCATAAATTTGTTGTTGTTCATCATTCAGTTGCTGTTCCAAATTTGGTAAGTTTAATAAATCTTCCTGAGCTTGATTCATAGCTGTTTCCACGTCAGTCATGGCTATTGCAGCTTCATTTTCTACGATTGGTTGTCCTAGGGGATCTTGACTGAGCGTCCCAGAACTTTGACTGTCTTGAGAACTGTCTCTAGCTACTTCAGCTGCAAGTGTTGCTTCTTGTTCAATTTCTTCATTTAACATTTGTACATAAGTTGTGAAAGTACTGCATTCTATGGTATCTTTGCATGCATTAAAGGAATCTTCATAGCTCTGACAATGTCCAAGTAATTCATCCTCTGAACGCCATGGTTTAAACAACTGTAAAAGTGCTAAGAGGTAAAATTCCTTCTTGTCAGTAGTGTCTCAACTCAGCTTTCTGTGATTAATCAAACTTCCTTTTGTTTGTTTTACCAAACATTCTTCCTCACCAATGACTTTATATTTACCATTGTTGATGTCTTCTGTGGTATTCCGTTTAAAAATGTAGTTTTGCAGCACTTCATAGAGACACATGTTCTCAAGATGATGACTTCTCTTTGGGTAATATGTGTCCAACATGTTTGTTCTTAAAATGTCAGTACTTTCTGGTTCATACTCTGCTAAATATTCAATTTCTCGAATAGAATTCAATACCCGATTTCGCATTTCTGCAAGGCCTAAACTTACCCAAATTATTCTTCTGAATTTGGAGTACAGACTTGCAGATGATAACCTATCTGAGCATTCGTAAGAGCCAATTTCTCGATGCGATAACATCTTTAAACTGAAACTGTATAGCTTTTTACTGACAGTCTTCTCGTGAGAAATCTCTTCCCACATTTCTTTCAATTCCGTTTTCTCAGATTTAGTGATGTAAGATGTGACATACCGAGCAATAGAATTGTCAGCTACATACTGAATATCCATGTTAGCATTCCACATGGATAAAATGACTAGGTTGTAGTCATTTATATATTTTGACTCTTCTTTTCTTCTTAGGTTGTAGGTATTTTTAGGCGATTTTCTTGTAATAGTATGTCGCACAGCTGACATAAAACTGTTTACTCTTCCTTTTGAAAGAACAGGTCGTGGAAATCCAAATCTACATTTTGTGTAGAATTTATCTTTACTCTTGTACTTTCGTCGACAGTATTTTCCACACCGATGACTTTGGAAACGTAAAACTTGCTCTTTTAAGTTTTTTTCTTCTGTGCTTTTAGGTATAGCACATGTTGCATATCCTTCAATGAAAGATAAAACTGCATCATCAGAATCTGTTCCAAATTTTGGGGCATCCTTGATCCACAACAGCATATGAATATGAGGAGCACCTCTTGCTTGGAACTCTTTTCTCCAAAAGAAATCCACAACTTCTCCAAGAGGTGGATTTTTTTTTATTGCAGATGAAGGACATCATAGCCTCAAATCTATGATTGAAATATCTGCAAACGTTAACCGGATCCAATGAGCACAATTCTCCTGCTGTCTTGTATTGGATGTTTTCAATATTTGAATTTGTCTCTAGAAGAAAATCCAGTAAATCATCCCAAGCGTACTCGGCACAGCTTAGGGTAAGGAACCATGTAGGAGTTCCTAAATTCCATAACATACATTTCAATTCTCCATGGCGTCGGTACCAATATTCATTAGTCCCACGCTGACAAGCCATCGGATTAATCAATTGTGATTCCAAATGATCATCTCGCTGTTGCACTTTGTTCAGAAAATCCTTTTCAGACACATTATGTAGATGTACTCCAGTTTTTAAAATGTGATTTACTGCATAAGATAGTGCAGATAAGTCACTTTCAAATAAAAGATGGAACAAATAAGGAATACTTTTACGAAATCTTGGATCTTCTGCATATAATCTTGTAGTCCGATACTCAGAAGCAGGAATCTGTACTGGACATGCATCATATCGTCCACCTTTTCCTGTAGGAAACAGCTGGGGAAAACAACGAGCTTCCAAGCTCTCCTCCCATACACTCACGGGAGTTCCTTTTGCTTTTTTCATCTGAAACAGATCAATAGTGTTTCCCATAACTTCTTTAGAATGAAGAGGATGTATGCTGAAATGTTCATAAATTTCTTCTTCTTTTGACTTATCCACTTTTTCAATTTGCCCAGTTGGTATTCCTGTGTCTGCTAGTAAAACTTCTTCATCTTCATCCATATAAATTGATTCATACCATTTATTATTTCTTTTCAAATATAAATTTGCTCTTTGTACTTTTCGTACATCTACCAGCTCCTACCAAATTTTCTTATTCTTTGTAGGTACACCATTAACCAGAATAACTAATGGTTCAGTTTCCAAACTATCTGCATCAATTGTTTCAATATTTTTTTTCAAATCTAATGGCAAATAGACAACTCTTCCTTTTAAACCTCTTTGTAAATCTGAAGGAGGTAATTTGCCTGTTTTGGGCTCCATACGAACTATAGTCTGAAACGGATGGACACATTGAATGAGTATAGACTCATACGTATTTAAATCACTAAGTTCTGCAGGAATATCAACCAATTCTAAATTATTATGTACAGCTCTAGCTGGCATTTTATTTTTTTCTAACTTGTTATAACAGTATTTACAAATACGCTGATCTTCACCCAATTCAAAACAATTTTCCAGAAACAAATATGTAGCAAAATCCTTACACTTAGAATTATTTTCTTTTTCACTTTTTTTATAGAGATCAACATTCCTTGTTTGAGTTTTATAATCGCTTCTCCGGCAACAAATACAAGTAATATTTGGTCTTTCATTAGAGATGATAGTAAATTTTGTCATTTGATCTTCAAATGTTTTACTAACAGTGGGTTCTACATTCTCTTCCACATTTTCTTCAATAACTGTGTCATTTCCTGCACTTTCTTGCTCTGGACCAAAGTAACAAAACTCAATATCCTCACAAACCTTCTTCACATCTGATACAGATCCACGGAACAGAGCACTATTCAACTCATGTAACTTTAGTGCTGGACTTTTAGCAAAATACAATCTTCTCACAAACTTTCTCATTTCAGTATGATGAACTGCCAGCATCCTAAAATGGTGAAAAACACTTTGACAAACTTTCCTAGAAAGACAAGCCAGAGAATGTCCTTGCAAACCAGTATTCTCTCTCACTCTGCATGGATCTAGTCTTTGAAGCACCTTAATCTTCTGTTTAACACTTTTTTTTACTATATTCTCTTAGAAAGTCACGAAATTTATCAATAGATTCTTGTCGTACAGTACAAATACTACTACAATTCCAAGTGTACACTGGGGCTTTAGGACGTCTCCCCATAACCTCATCAGCTAACACTTCTTCCTCATTTCTTGGAACCATTTTCTCCTTTTCCATTACACAACCATCCTTAACTTCATATGCTCGACCACTGGTGTCAACTGCATGCAGCAAACTATTACTTTGAAGATAACTCTCTTCATTACAAAATGGTTCAGTACTTGAACTATGCTTCCATTCACCTAAGAACACTTTACAAAAGTTTGTTTTTTTCACTTCTCTTTTTCTTTTTCTTTTTGACTTCATTACATTCACTAATTTATCTAATGTACGGATCCTGTTCAAAATTAAAATGAATAGTTTTCTTTTTAATTCCAAAGCCTTTGCAACAATTGATTCAATATGTTTCTTTTTCTTATAATATTTGGCTTTCTTCCTATATTTTTTCACATCCTTTAGCAAATTGAACATCACTCTTCTCTGAAACATTTTTCTACAAATGTTTTTAAAATCTATTTTTCTTTTTAAGTCATTCTTTCTTACTTCTGATTCTACATTAGCCTTTAGTATATTCTGTCGATTGTCTTTTTGTTTTCTACTTGAAACACTATTTCCAGTGGATATATTTTTTACATTTTTTCTTTGCTTGCGGATATTTTTTATAAAATCCTTAGTCTGCTTACCAGAGGGCTTTTTCTTTTTTCCAACATGAGGTTCTTCAACTAATTTTTGTTGTCCAGTTGTCTTCAAATATAGATGTTGTTGCTGTTCTTTTCTCTTTCTTGATTTTATAGGCATCTTTAATTTATTTCAGTGTTGTTCAGCAATACCTGAAAGAAACTAAAAAAAAAAATACCTTTATGTAATTTAAATATATTACTATATTTTTTATGAGCTTTTCAAAACCTATCATATGAGCTGTCCCTTTCCTACGACTGCAAGTCTTACACAATAAAAGCTACACAAATTAAATCTCTGACAACAATTCCTGTGTGCACACAGACTCATGGTGTGATTCTAGGCAGAAAACGATATTTGATTGGTAATTTCAAAGCACATTTACTACTGTGGTTTTGCAAGTGATAATTACTGTAACAGCCTCACACATTTTCCTTATAGTTTAGAAAAGCAGAAAGGAGCACATGTCCTAACAGCTACTTGAGAGCATGAGCATGTGGAACCTGGGTGAGTGATTAGACTAGAGCAAAGGAAATGAGCCTTGGTGATGAATGTAGTAGCGTTACACACTACTATCTAAAATACCACACAGTGCTGAATAGTAAGCATGGGAGTGCAGGAGAAGCACCTGCCAGTGTGCTAAGAGTGTGCTTCTGGAGACTGTATTGTCAGGTGCAAGAGAGATCTGCATGGACGCTTGCACAACTGCATGAAGACTGCAGAGATGTATGTGAGAGTACATGTATGGTAAGGCTTACTTGGAGTTTGGAACATGTAGGAACTACCTCACTCATGGCAGGAGTGGAAGGAAAATCTACCATGTTGATTTCAAATGTGTTAGCATTTGCCTCTCATTTGTGAGATATTGATTTGTGCTGAATGCTAGCCATCACACTTCAAGAAAACAAGCTGCCCCTTTCCTACGAGTGCAAGTCTTACAGAACCAGACCACCACGAATTAAATCTCTGACAACAATTCCTTTGTTCACACAGACTCATGGTGTGATTCTAGGCAGAAAACAGTATTCCTGGGTGATACCAGTACACCTTAACTTATGGTGAAGACATACTCCATAATATCTTACAAGTTCAAGGCAGTTAAATATCTTCCAAAACATAAAATGTAAAACACAACTTTAAAACAAGAATCACATTCATATTTTTCATATCAAAATGCACCACATACATCCCCTCTCAAATTCATAACTCGCCTTTAAAAGTAGTTAGTTGAGAAAGAAATGTGGCACTCACACAGCAGATTATCAGAGCCAGAATCTCTGAACTGTACACCTCTCAGCAGAACCAGTAAATGGCATTCTTTCCCTCTTTTTTTCACACATATACATGTTAACTTCAAATCACAGTGCTTCCCACATTTTTTCAAATGGAAACACACATTTCTATTGGTTGCTAATTTCAGCCCTTTTCCAAATGATCCCTACCCCCAACATGACTTATGCCTGCTACCATAGCAACAGGTCATGGGACACTGGTGTGAGCAGAGAGGTCAGAAGTTCAGCACAATGTTTCTAATCCAAAGAGCAAGAGTGCTTGACTTTTCAAACCTAACAGCAAATCCAAAGTAATGTTCTGTGGGAACACATTTTTCTGAACCAATACAAAATATGCTTTTAAAAATTTAAACATGCAGCCTAGTTTTTAGTGTTGAATGGTCTGAAACAGCCAATGAGTTCTTTTTATTTAAAAAAAAAAGTATGTAAGCCTCCATTTTACAACTATCTTTCTTTTCATATTGCCATTCTACTGAAAGACACCTTCTGAGTGCATCCAGATCTCCTTGAAAGATGTTCACAGTGTGGATTGTAGGTCATAGCTATGTCTTCTGGAGTGAAAAGTATGCAGAAAAAAGAGGTATTTTGAAAGACCTTGCTTTGCCAAATGTAGACATTAAATGGATTGGTCAGAGAGGGTTAAAGTGGCACCAATTAATGCCTTTGGTGAAATCCTTTCTACATCTCCCACAGCCTGACCTTATAATTGTGCACTGTGGTGGAAATGACCTAGGCACTTTAACTGGGGTAGGTCTGGAAATGCTTGTTAAGGACACCTTTGTGCAATTGATGTCACTTTTTCCACAAACTACCTTTGTATATTCTAATATATGCCAAAGGCAAAAGTGGAACTGGTCCAACCAATATTGTCCGCAGATTGACAAAGCAAGAAAGCACGTCAGTAAGTCTGTTTCTGCTTTCCTCAGAGACTATGGTATGGGTTCTATATACCACAACAACTTGCGTTACAACATGCAAGGCATTTATAGAGGAGACTGTGTTCATTTCACAGATGAAGGCAACCGAGTCTTCCTCTTGAACTTCAGACTCTGCATCGGTACTTACTTGTAGGTACAAAAAAACTCAATGAACACAACGTTTTTTTTTAGAGCCAACCAACAACTAAACACTTAAACTTGATTTTTAATTCTATTTTTCTATGTATTTTTTGCCCTAAGGGGTCTTTCGTGGTCCCCCTGAGACGGCCTAGGGGGTCAGGGACTCTCTACCCTGCCCCCTTTTCACGTTCTTCACTTGTGTTTTTAGCTCTCTTCTGCCTCTAAAACTCAAAACGGCGGCTGGGGGGTGCGCGCACCCTGCAATTTTTTTTGAAAAAAAAATGTTTTTTTCACCCTTCGGGGTCCGTCAGGGACCCCCTGACAAAGGCTAGAGGGTCAGGAACTCTCTACCCTACCCCCTTTTCACGTTCTCCACCTTTCTTTTTCCCTGTCACACACACAAAATGGCGGTTGACACTTCCTGATTTCGACCGATTCGAATGTTGACTGTCATGAATCCACCAATCAGAATTTCGCTCGCGCACGGCACCGTGCGCGTACCGTGCACGCACGGTGCGCGCACCATGCACGGCTATAGATATTTATGTGATTTTAGCTGCAATTTTCTCAGGAACTACTGAACAGATTGACACCATCTATGCAAAAGGCACATGCCTGACCTGAGGACTACCTCTTTGCCAAATTTCAAGTAATTCTGTTCAGCCGTTCGGGCTGTACCGTCGACTAAAGGTCCTATGGGAAATTGCATGGGGAAAACGCGTTTTGGGACCCCCCTTTTCTCTCGGCCCCCGCTTGACGAATCACCCCGAGACTTTCAGGGTAGGAGCTGAGCGAAGCGCCCCATTAGTTTTGAAAATTTCGCGAGGATTCGTCAACCGGCGCCAAAGTTATTCAAAATAGAATTTTGAGATGTCCTATGGAAACACGGTCCTAACTATAAGTATCTACTGGCGACCGCCAGTAGATAATAGCTGGACATTTCACTCGTAAAAAACCAATGAAATTCCCTTGTTATAGTTAGTGCAGGCAACTATAACTCACGCAATCTCAATCCTCTGCTGATGACGTCAGATATTACATCACTGTATTTAGACAATTATTTACCCATGTCTTCTTCCATTAATCTTTAGCTATACATATATTACAAATATTTATTTTTCATAAAGACACATATGTCATCAGTGATGTAATATCTGACGTCATCAGCAGAGGATTGCGGTCGCGTGAGTTATAGTTGCCTGCACTAACTATAACGGGGGAATTTCATTGGTTTTTTACGAGTGAAATGTCCAGCTAACTATAACATGTGTGAAACCTATGGTTTTTTAAGTGAATTTGCAAGGTTTTTAAAATTCTAATTCGTAACTATAACGTGTGTGAAACCTATGGTTTTTTTCAGTGAATTTGTACGGTTTTTTAAATGCTAAGTTATGTATTTATTAAATTTTTTTTTTCAGGTTTTTCACCGTGCGCGCGCTGTGGGCGCTCGGTGCGCTGTGCGCGCACCTCGCGATTTAAAAAAAAAAAAAAATGTTTTTTTCTCCCTTGGATGTCCTTCTGTGACCCCCTGACCAAGGCTAGGGGGTCAGGAACTGTCCACTCTGCCCCCTTTTCACGTTCTCCACCTTTGTTTTTCACCCCTCACACTGCGAGAGACAAAATGGCGGCCAACACTTCCTGGTTTCGACCGATTCGAATGTTTACCGACATCCAACAACCAATCAGAATTGCGCTCGCGCACGGCAGGGTGCGCGCACAGTGCGCGCACGGTGCGCGCGTATAGATATTGATATGCTTTTAAATGCTATTTTCACAGGAAATACTGAACAGATTTACACCAGACCTGCTAAAGGCACTTCCTTGACCTTATGGCTACCTCTCTGCCAAATTTCACGTAATTCTGGTCAGCCGTTCGGGCTGTAGCTGCGACTAAAGGTCCTATGGAAAAATGCATGGGGAAAACGCGTTTTGGGACCCCCCCTTTTTCTCGGCCCCCGCTTGACAAATCACCCAGAGACTTTCAGGGTAGGAGCTGAACGGAGCGCCCCATTTGTTTTGAAAATTTCGCGAGGATTTGTCAACCGGCTCCAAAGTTATTCTAAATGGAATTTTGAGATTTCCTATGGAAACTAGGTTGTAACTATAACTATCTACTGGCGACCCCCAGTAGAAAATAAATAAATAAATATAAATATATATATATATATTATCTACTGGCGGTCGCTTATTACAGCAAAACCAAACATATATTTTACCTGTCACAACGATGCTCATCATATGTCCTCCATGTGCGCACGGTGCGCGAAGCGCATCGTGCGTTCATGGCCCATCTAGCGTAACGTGGTCACGCGGTGCGCGAAGCGCACCGCGTGCTCACTGTGCGCGCACGGTGCGCGAAGCGCACCGCGTGCTCACTGTGCGCGCACGGTGCGCGAAGCGCACCTTGCGCGCACGGAACGAACTGCGTTAAGTGGGCGCGCACGCCACAAATGGCGTAAAGTAACTTAGCATTTAAAAAAACGTACAAATTCACTGAAAAAACCATAGGTTTCACACACGTTATAGTTAGGAATTAGCATTTAAAAAACCTTGCAAATTCACTGAAAATACCATAGGTTTCACACATGTTATTGTTAGATGGACATTTTACTGATAAAAAACCAATGAAATTCCCCCGTTATAGTTACTGTAGGCAACTATAACTCACGCGACCGTAATCCTCTGCTGATGACATATGTGTCTTTATGAAAAAAAAATATTTGTAATATATGTATAGCTAAAATTTAATGGAAGAAGACATGGGCAAATAAGTGTCTAAATACAGTATTAGCATCAGCAGAGGATTACGGTCGCGTGAGTTATAGTTGCCTACAGTAACTATAACGGGGGAATTTCATTGGTTTTTTTATCAGTAAAATGTCCAGCTAACTATAAACATGTGTGAAACCTATGGTTTTTTCAGTGAATTTGCATATATATATATATTTATATATTTCAGGGGCGTTATAGTTAGCTGGAATTTTCACTCGTACAAAACCATTGAAATTCCCCCGTTATAGTTAGTTCAGCTAACTATAACTCGCACGCCCGCAATGCACTGCTGATGACGTCACATATTACATCACTCATGACATGGTCAGTGACATCACTGATGACATCTCAAATGACATCACTCATGACATTATCCAGTGAATGTGTGTTTTTCTGAAAATTACATATGTTTTATATATGTATATCTCAAGGTCGATGGAAGAATAAATGGGTATATAAGTGTCTAAATGGATGATTTGTTTTTGAAAAATTGATTGTATAACTGACTGATTAAGTGTATCTTAGTGAATACATGGCTTAGTGAGTAATGTTTAAATATGTAAATATCTGTATCAGTCTCTCACTTTGTGTATAAGTGGCTGCATGGGTTGGTGAGTAGCTACATGAGAGTCTATATAGCTTATTTGTTGTTTTTTTGAGTATCAGTATGAGTGTCTGAGTGTCTGTATGGTTTGGTGGGGGGTATTACATAGTGCATAGGTGCATGAATGAGTGACTCACTGTTTGTATGTGTTGAAGACCGCATGTGTGCAGGACTGTATGGGTGGATGAGTGTGTGCATGGGTGTGTTAGTGAGTGAATGACTGTCTCAATAGTGTCTTTATGAGTAACTACATATGTTTTAAACTTGTATATGTGGCTATTGGTGTATATAAGTGAGTATATGTGAGAGTGAGAGATTGGAAGCGTTCCTTTATGAATAAGTATGTGTTTCTATAAGTGATTGTTTAAAAGACTAAGTATGTGTAAGTTTCTGTGGAAGTAAGTGTGGTGGTGTGTGTGTATAACTGTATATGCAAGTAAATGGATGTTTGATTCTTTATTTGCATGAGTGACTGTGTGTGAGTAACTCTATGGATGAGTGGCGTTGTGTAACAGGATGTATAGGTGTATGAGTACATATGATGAGTGAGTACATATATGAGTGACTGTATAGGACTGGTGGTGAATGAGTGGATGTATATGTGGATCTTAGAATTACTGAATAGGTTGTTGTAACTGGTATTGGTATGTCCATTGTTTTGAAAATTTTAGTTTCTATTTTTGAATGTGTGTATCAAAGGTTATATTAGGGGGAGAGGAGGTCTGCCACTCTATCACAAGGATGATGTCATCAGTGATGTCACTGACCATGTCATGAGTGATGTAATATGTGACGTCATCAGCAGTGCATTGCGGGCGTGCGAGTTCTAGTTAGCTGAATTAACTATAACGGGGGAATTTCAATGGTTTTGTACGAGTGAAAAGTCCAGCTAACTATAACACCCCTGAAACCTATGGTTTTTTCAGTGAATTTCTAAGGTTTTTTAAATGCTAATTCCTAACTATAACGTGCCTGAAACCTATGGTTTTTTCAGTGTAAAAAATATATATATATATATATATATATATATATATATATATATATTCCTTCTCTTCCAAGTGCTTCGGTATGCCTGCCACCTCCTAAGCAGAGGGCGCGTCGGCAAACGGACCGCCAAAGCCCGGCCCGAAAATATCAGGAAACAATTCCTTTTGAAAAAAGGAAAGCCGACGACTTGTCTGTTGCGCTCAGTTTTTTATTGTCAGCACAAACGTTAGACGCGTTTCGCCTGTGAAACAGGCTTGTTCACTAACAATTCACATAAAGTTTTCTCCCATTTTTAAACACAACAGTGATAACGTGACACGTGATGAACTACACCACAATGGATAGTGACAACAGACTAGTAGTTTTTTACGAAAATTTCTCGCGCGTCAGTTCTCATAATAATATTACAACAATGAATGTACCATCCAGATTATTACGTGTCTCGGAACCAATTTAAATTAAATACGGTCATTAAGTAACGATTTTAAAATTTAAACAGACACTTCAAATTCTTGAATAAAATTTGCTAGTATATCCGGATGTAAACAATGGTCAAGTGTGTCAACAATCATACTCCGGCCAGCCCCTGTGGGCTAACCTATTGCCAAAAATAGACTAATTGGTATGCATAATTCTTGAATAAACCATGGTTATAAACAGTCTAGCCCAAGTGGGCAACCCTGACATTGCGCTAAAAAGATGAGCAAGTTCATCAAAACCACCTTTAATTTACATTGATCTGTGTAAAGTGCATGTGCTAAAAAAGTTTTTGTAAAAAGCTCACCAAATTTAATCTTTAAAAAGTTACTTTACAGATAATAGGGCCATCTGTAAGACCCCCAAGGGGAAGAGGAAGAGGCAGAGGCAGCGACGGCGCAAAGGCGCAAAACAATTCAAACAGTGGCAGCAAGAAATCAACGATAACCAACAAATAGAACTGAACCAGGTTGCAACAGTTGTTAACCTCACAGACATTGTACTATCTAATAAGGAACAAGAGATTCTGAAATTGGGTTTATCCTATTGTCCTAGAGCTGATATTGATTTATGTGCAGACCAGAGTGGACATTTTTAAGTTCACAAGAACACTAAAACTTAAAAAATTCTTTGCTGGATCTTCTAAACGCCCGGCTGGGCATAAGGAGGGACTACCGGATGATAGTCCTGTCATATTAGCCGTGGATGATATGAACTTGATGCTAGAAATAGCAAGTTTGAATAATGACACTAGCCAGGATATGCATAGTGCTGTGGAAACATCGAGTACATTGCAGCAGGCACTCAATCTAGCACACAATGAGAATCTAGAGATTGAGCGAAGGGCTCCGACTAGTTTCAAATTAAAATCGAAATTTACCCCATTGACTGGCAGGGATTCGGTAGATGTGTACAATGACTTAGTGGTTAATGATGTAAAAAAACTATGTTGCACAGCAAAGGCCAAAAAACAAGCATTCAATAAACGTGACAAAGAGTATCATGCTTTAGTAAAGAAATTAACTAATAACAACGCATGTATTGTCCGGGATGCAGACAAAGGGGACAAAGGGGGCAATGTGGTTCTGTGGGGAAAAGACCAATACCTTAGAGAAGCGTACAAACAACTAAATAATAAGTCTAACTATGTGAAAGTTTGCAGTAGTACGATGAAGGCCAGTCATGATAAATATAATGATCTTTTATTGGATTGGTTTAAATGTGGTTTGATTAGCAATGATGAAATGCTATTTCTTAAAATCAATAACCCTACAACACCAGTAATGTACCTAATACCCAAAGTGCACAAGGACATAAAAAATCCCCCTGGTAGGCCGATTATTTCGGCAATTGCAAGTGCCTTTGAAAACACCTCTAAGTATGTTGATTTCTTTTTAGCCCCCATTGTAAAGAAACTCCCGTCCTTTATTCAGGATACGGGTGATTTTTTGCGCAAAATTTACGATATACCATGGGAACCAGACTACCTTTTGATGACAATCGATGCTACAACCCTGTACACGAGCATTAGGCATACAGATGGCCTTAATGCCGTGAAACACTATCTGGGTGATAGGCCATTACAGCTATGGCACCATACCCAGATGTTGTTAACAATGATCTCCACTTGTCTAACTAATAACTACTTTCTTTTCAATGGCGAATTGTTTCACCAGATTTGCGGGACTGCGATGGGCACCTGCTTCGCTCCCAGCTATGCGAATTTGCATATGGGCTGGTGGGAGGAGCAGGTGGTCCAATCGCGGTTCCCTGGAGAATGGCAAGACAATGTGATTTTTTGGTGTCGTTACATAGACGACTTATTTGTCATCTGGAAGGGTTGTCGAGACAGTGCCAGCAACTTCGTTAATGGACTACAGGCCAATGAGTTGAATCTCAAATTAACATATGATATCAGTGAGGCTAGTGTTAATTTTCTGGACGTAACTGTTTTTATTGCAAATAACAAGTTAGAGACAAAACTCTATCGCAAAGCCACAGATGGCAATACCCTGCTGCATGCCTCCAGCTTCCACCCGAAGAACTTAGTGAGAAGCATTCCTTATGGTGAATGCCTTAGGGCCATGAGAAACTGTAGCAATGCCCATGATTTGAACTTAGAGCTAAGATGTTTGAGGGAACGCTTCTCAGCAAGGGGTTATCCCCAGGCATGGGTAGAAACAGCAATCATGAAAGGCCAAAAGAAATCAAGGGAACAAATACTGTTTAGCCGGGAGCAACAGTTAGATAGCCGAGCTACTGCCAAGGATGATCAGTGTAGACTAATCACTAACTATAACACACAAGAGGGCAGTCTTCGTAAGATCCTGCAAAAACATTGGCACATCATTGCTAATGATCCCATTCTCAAGAAGCAAGTGGGACGCAAACCTCTAATAACATTTAGAAAGGCAAGATCCCTGAAACAATCTCTGGTCTCTAACATGCTACCAACAACACAGGCTCAGGCACCCACAACATGGCTTAAAAGGAAAGATGGCTTTGTAAAATGCGCTAAATGTAAAGCCTGTATCCATGGCAGAAACACTTCTACTTTCTCGGGTGGCTTACTACCCCATGTAAGTAAGATTAGAGGTCAATATTCGTGCAGGACTGATTTTGCTGTCTATGTACTGCGGTGCCCATGTGGCCTTCAGTATGTAGGCAGTACGATCTTGCCTGTACATAAGCGCATCCTGCAACATTTAAGGGCCATCAAGAATGGAGACAAGACCTATCCCGTGGCCAGACATTTTGACCAATACCACAATAGAAGCACTGTGGGCTTTGAATATTGTGTTATTGATGCAGTCCCCATGAGTATTAGGGGAGGCGATCGATTGAAAAAGCTGAGAAAACTAGAGTCGAGCTACATTATTCGTCTAAACACTAAGATACCTGAGGGTCTTAATATGGAAGAAGACTTCCATACCCATCTATGAATATGGTTCCGCTTCCTCGCCAGCCCTATTATCTGTAAAGTAACTTTTTAAAGATTAAATTTGGTGAGCTTTTTACAAAAACTTTTTTAGCACATGCACTTTACACAGATCAATGTAAATTAAAGGTGGTTTTGATTAACTTGCTCATCTTTTTAGCGCAATGTCAGGGTTGCCCACTTGGGCTAGACTGTTTATAACCATGGTTTATTCAAGAATTATGCATACCAATTAGTCTATTTTTGGCAATAGGTTAGCCCACAGGGGCTGGCCTGAGTATGATTGACACACTTGACCATTGTTTACATCCGGATATACTAGCAAATTTTATTCAAGAATTTGAAGTGTCTGTTTAAATTTTAAAATCGTTACTTAATGACCGTATTTAATTTAAATTGGTTCCGAGACACGTAATAATCTGGATGGTACATTCATTGTTGTAATATTATTATGAGAACTGACGCGCGAGAAATTTTCGTAAAAAACTACTAGTCTGTTGTCACTATCCATTGTGGTGTAGTTCATCACGTGTCACGTTATCACTGTTGTGTTTAAAAATGGGAGAAAACTTTATGTGAATTGTTAGTGAACAAGCCTGTTTCACAGGCGAAACGCGTCTAACGTTTGTGCTGACAATAAAAAACTGAGCGCAACAGACAAGTCGTCGGCTTTCCTTTTTTCAAAAGGAATTGTTTCCTGATATATATATATATATATATATATATATTTTTTTTTTTTTTTTGACCTGCTCTATAAGGCACACAAAGTACTGCATGATTTTAAATGATTTAAAACGTTTTTTGAAAAATTTTCTAAATGTATTTTTAAGTGCATCTTTTCCTCTTGGGTTTTTTAACTTGTTATATAATGGGGTGCTTGGTTAAACACTGATTGAATCTATGCTTTTATGGTCTGTTTCTAAAGAGATCGAATAAAGTTTTTATTGAATTGAGTCAGATACCTGTAGAAATTCAGGGAGGACCTTGTTAGCAAAGGACTGCTGATTAGTTCTTCAAGAGCACTGCTATTTGGTAAATAGAAGGGGTGAAGGGTGGGACAATAGTTTCTGTTGTTCAGGGTGAGGAACTTTCTAAGCAGGCCCTGCCCTTTTGTCTGTCGCTGATTACTGCTTAAATAAGGTGAAGGCAGCCAGATGCCCATATTTTGGATGTATTTGCTTTGAGCCAGTCCCATTGTACTTGACCACTTTGCACAAAGACTTTGTCTGGAGATCAGGCTGAAAATGACATTTGAAAGAGGACAAACTCATACCAATTCTGAAACCTTTGGCAGTGGCTCCACATTCGTTTTTTGGAAAACCTATATTAAAGGGCAATCCAAATGACCCTTTTTCAATTGCTTTTGACCTTTGTATAGTAGTCCATTTCCTTTGGCTAGATTCTTGCTATACAAATACCACATACATACAGGAGCAAGTCATCCATGTCTAGGTTTCTGAGACACAAAGATCACCGAGGTGAAGCATCTGAAGGAGCCCTGGAGGAGGTGGAATTTACATACGGTGAGAAAGCCATACTCTAATCCATTAATTCCATGTGTGGTAACCTTCATTCAAAAATAGGGGAGACATTGCCAAAGGCGTGAATGCACATTTGGTATAGCTGGAAGCTTAATCTGAGAAGTTGGCTGTTAAAGAAGAAACAGTGGGTCCTGCAGAGAAGAGGCATCGAGCTTTGAAATGCTGTAAGGTGAAGTTTAAATTCTCTTTTCTGACCTGAAAGATTTCATGACTTACACATTTGAGGCCATTCTGAAGTTGGACACCCTGATGAAGGTTTTGGACCATTTACACAGAAGGACCGACATGAGGGTTTTCAGAATTCCTCCCAAGCAACCTGCAGACAGACTGATCACTGACATAGATTAAGTTGTACAACGCCTATGTGACGACCCATATTTTAACTGGGAACTGTCTGCTGGCCTACAGGATTACTGCAGGGAAGTTGAATGTTGGCAATCACAGAGGCACTTTTAAGGTGGGTTTGAGGTTTGTGAAGGTGAGGGAAAACATTTGAGGGAAGTGTTCTGGGAAAACATCTTATTTTCCCAGATTTCAGCCTAGAAACGCTGGCCAGAAAAAGCCCCTCTAAATATGAAAAAGGACCCGATCCCTGTGTGGCTGTTGGCAACATTGAGTACCCTGCGAAGCACTGAGTGGTCATATGGGGACGTAGGCGAAGGATAACTTGTTAGGTTCCCTCTTAGAAGACCTTTACATGAACTATTCACAAATCCCTCAGAACAGTGCTACTCGCACTTCCCACCATTAAATCCCCTTGGGGACGCCTATGGTGCCTTGTTTGCTCTCCAGTCAGTAATTGATTTCATTTTTAGGTCTCGCCTAGCAGCGCGCATGCGTTGCTCTGCGAGACTTATTGTAAGGGCTTCAAAAAGCTCACCACACTCGCGCTCGTGCGTGTGTGGCCTATTGCTTGCGGTTACCCGCACGGCGCATATGTTTTGAATTACCGTGCCCGGACTTGATTTCTCTAGGGGGTGAATTCCTGGAACAGGAGTGATGTCACTGCTGCCGGAGTGCTACAGTAGCAAAAGGCGGGGCGCTCTCTTCGCATCGAAGGGAGCTCTCCCCAGGTATTCACTGTTCTCCGCATAAGTTGTTTGAGACGTGGTTGCAAAAACCCACTTTCAGGGAGAATATTTTCAGGAAATAGAATATAGTTTCTAAATTTAGTGTTGAAGGAAGTGTTCCGTGTGCACGATTCCCTGTAGTGTCTTCCATCTCACGGTGTTTTACGTTCCTTCCTCTCTCACCAAGGAATCTTTGCGACCAAATCTAGGAAAATTTGTTTAAATGCAGCAATTCCGGAATCCCACCCAATTACATTGCTGCGTGGTAATTTCGGATATTCATGTTTGAGAGCTACCCGCGCGCGCGACTTCCGTTACAACTTTATAGCGCTGTTCTATTTTCGAGTCAATTGCGAAAAAAAACTAGTTTAGAACTAAACCTAGCTTTCAAATAAATACTTTTAATTTCAGCCTGTCTTAGCCCCACCACTTCCTCAAGAGTAAGAATGGCATCATTTTGGCTTGCACTAATTTGCCTGTAGAGGGTAACCTTTCGAATGTTAAACAACATTACAATTTTATTATATAATTATACGTTTCATAGAAAGGCACCACGGCCAATATTGCACCCTGCTGCTCGGTCCGTAGCGAACTCTATATCAGTTTATATATTTTATAAAGCGTTCATCTGCCACCAGGCTTAGTGGCGTTATCTGACTGACGTATCGAGCCAGTCCGAGCCTAGAGTCTGACCAGCGGAGAGCCAGGTCTTAAGATTTTTAGAAAGTGAATGGTTAATTGGCTTTGTTTAATATCTGTAATGTGCAAACGGTGCCAGGGGCAATGAACAGAACGAACTGCAATACAAAAATAAACAAATCGATGAATCAGATGAAATGGCAAATCCGCATCCACGAGGGTTCTTGCAGAGAATAACATGTTATAATACAAGCATTGGCATAGCCAAAAGGTCTCACCTTTGGGACCTTATAAGTTTTTACCCATACAACAGTTGATGTTGTTGCACCAAGGATATTGTGCTGCATAACTAAATACTTATAAGGTCCCAAAGGCGAAACCTATTGCCTATGCCAATGCTTGTTGAATTCTAGCATTTCACAAGTAATGTTTAATTGATAGCTCTGCCTGGCATGCTGGTGCAGCTCAGGTCGAATAACCAAATGATTTCATAATAAGCCCTCCTGACAGCAAGATTTATGCTTACCGCAGTGACTATCCATGTTTTACATGGAAGTAGAAATTTTTATCCTCACTACTGGCACCTTATCTAAAATATACGCGTGTGTACGGGATTTTGTGGATTTTTACCCTTAAAACTCTGATGCTTGTTCTTAATCAGTCCAGATGATGACCTTGTAATTTAGAAACGAGGTTGAAATGTCACAGACAACCAACAAACAGCCTCTTTCACACTAAATGGAAGCAGTGCTCTGTAGAGTGAATATTTCACCTAGCTTCTAAATATTGGATTGATCGTTGGTTGATTGTTTTCATGTCTGCACACATAAGTAATGATTGTGTTTTGTGTGACCACAGGGGACACTGAACATGTGTTTCCTAATCTATATGAGTTAATAAATATGTTGCATTAGCATATGTTTTCACAATTTTCTAGAAATTACATAAAGATTATTATTGTTAACGTCTGAAGGCTAATATGACTTCAGATTGGCATCTGTTTGCACGAAATTGCCATGCCTGCAAATGATAATGTTTTTCAAACTGAGTCCCCAGTGAACCAATGATGTTTGATAATTGTATGTACTTGGGTTAGAATGGGGCATATTGAATTGCTCTTGTACATCTCATACATCAAAGGCCTATACTAGCTGAGGCTCTTGCACATTACATAAAGCAAATTGATAGCACTGCTTTCTTGTCTACTTTCCCATTGACAGGCTGGCAGGAAAGAGGAACAGTTGGTCACATGCCAAGAGACCCTGTAAAATGCTGAGAGGCTTGTAAGAGTCTGTCACTTGACCTATTTGGTTCTGAAAGCCTGGTCAGGCTCATTTAGGTTCGCTCGCATGTCATTCAAAGATTAGTATTGTTGGGCATGTGTTACATGTTAGGATCAGCATAGGAAATACTGGCTTGGCAAGCATCCGTCATACATCAGTCTTTAAGCTTAAATGGCGATGTAGTTGGGACAGTCAGTCACATCCTGAGCCTTCTCATCTGCCTGCCCCATCACTAATCTATCCCATGATGAAAATCCTTTCTTTTAGTGCTTTCTTTCACCGCAAGGATCTTTAGTGCTTTTGACTGATGACTCCTTGTTGTTGTTATCCAAATCGGTGGCACCCATCTAAATCAATCTTGGAAAGATAAAAGAGTGAACCAACCTGTGACCATGGGATTCAACACAGATCATTGCAGTGGATTCACCCCCAGTTGAATTAAGTATTTTTGACAAATTAGAAAACTCCTACCTGAAATATGCATGTTATTCCTATTTTAAGAAAATAATGCCAAGTAAGACCTGATAGGTCTAGTAAGTTGTTACTCAACCTATAGGATTAAAGTTACTTTGTTTTCTTTTCAGGCAATGAAGGATACCGGTAATCCGTTTACACAGAACTTCTTTGCTCCGAACTCTTGTTATGCTTCTAAACGGCTCTCTTGATCCCTGCTCCTCTCATCCACGTCTTCCAAATATCCATTACAACCTTCTACATTCAATGACATACTACTTATTAGCCTAGTCTACCCGTGTTACTACTACTTGAAAACACTTGTGTATTAATTCTTTTAGGATTTTTGTGTCCACTATTTTCAACCGTCTTTATATTGTTCTCTGCAAAGGCACATGTGCTGAAATGTACAATCATATATGATCCCCATACTTTTTATGCCATTAACAAGGATAATGGGCATGCAGGCCTGTGAGGTTCTCTCATGCCTATCGTTCTGCCCAGATTGGATTATTCTATCTGACTTTACATTGCCTTTCTGCATTATGCAGTTGCCCACAAAATCAGAACTCGGTGCAATCGTCAGACTATAATCCAGAGATCACATCATTCCTTGCGCGGTCTTTTGGCACTGGTTCCCATTGCAGCCCAGCTCAAGTTTATGGGCATAGTTTTAACTTATTAAACAATTCACCAGACACAACTTAGATATTTGAGGCATTTACTGTTGCTTTATGTGGCTGGACTCTGCTTTAGCTCCAAGGTGCCTACACTCTGCCCCTCCATTGTTGTGCCCAGATTTTGAATAGCAGAGGTGGGTGCTGCCTGAGGGCCTGTGAAGCCACTTTGTGGTATGGCCTAAAGAAGTATCTTTGCAAAATAAAAGTAGATCTGAAATGAAAAAAGGGTCCCAAAGTCTATCTTTTTGTATTATGACTTCAGTATGGCGAGTGGTATGCTGATGATGGCCGTCCCTTGTATTGTTATATGAGACCTCATGGGGGGTGGGAGCTCAATCTGTACACTGTGAAGCAGTCCTTGTGGTGCAGCTGTTAAGGTAGCTGAAAAGGTTTTATAACTAACAATAAACCCAAGAGTTGAAATTTACCTGGTTACTATACATAAACACTTTGCTGTGAAAAATGGAAGGACGTGTAAGCGTTGCATTATCTTGTTTCACTGGAGTGTGTTGGGACAAGAATCCTGTCCCTTAACTTGGAGAAATCTGTAGTTTAATTTCTTGTACTGGTAATTCTCTTTAATAATTTTTTTACAGAATTGACAATCTGAATTCCAGTTGCTATATCACTTTATTTGTTCGCCAAGGGTTTGCTTTTCAAAGCAAGTTCACGTGCAGCAATATCAGATAGATCAAGTAGTGTTCCCCACCTCTAGCCTCACTATCAAGATTTTGCATATCTCATGTTGACACCTGAATCTGTGTCCCTTATCCTGGCAGGTACTCAGCATTGCAAGTTTAAATATAAGAAGGTAACCCCATTGCTAGATACTTCAAGGTCTGGGTACGGGGGGAAAAACAACAAAAGAGAAAAGAAATGTACCCACTTGATCTGTATTTCTTCACCTTAGCTACTATGGGCAGTTGGTTCTGTTCCAATTATAAGCGGATAATTACATATGTAAAGTTTTTCATATGATCATATTTATTATGTTATTTTCATATCTTTTTCAGACTAATTAATTTACCAGTAGAACAATTGTTTGCAGTCTACAAATACATTTCAACAGTTCATTCTATGTATTGTGACATAGCCATTCTACCAAATATCGTACTTTTTTTTATATTAAAAATCACCATTACAAAATTTCAACTTCCCTCATAACTCATCCTCTCATTCTGACGAGCACCCTGACTCAAACACTAACATACTAGACGTTCATACTAATAGCCCAGCGTACTGTACATACATGAAAGCAAGTCTCAACAGCGGTACAAAAAAAATTATTGTCCGCTGTGATGTTGTGGGCTGGTATATTTTGTCCAACAAGAGGTCGTCGTATGTTTCGGTGTGGGCATAAAATGCCAGCTATCACCTTCTTCAGGACCACACAACAAGAAGAAAGTCACTTCCAGGGGTGGGTATGGAGGGAAGAATCTATTGGGAACAGATAATACATGGAATCAGAACCAACAAAAATACTCCAGAAACCTGGAGAAAAAACTTTGCATTTATAATATTGGCCATGCGTAGTGCCATTAATTACACCAAGTAAAAACCGAGCATTCATGTGTAAGAAAGAGGAATTCTCCCTCTCCTAGAAAATCAATGGGCCACCCCATAAGGTGCTCTTATCATATTTACAGTGCAAGGAGTGATTTTTAAAGAAATCAACTGTGTAAAATGAAAAGTGAAAAATGTATGCCAGATGAGCATGCCCAAAAAATCTCTTGTGCTAACTTAGTGATGTATGCATCCATGCAGTTAGCAGTATCGGGGCACTTACTAATATTGCCACAGCAATGCACCCTATCACTAGGTGCATTTGTCTTTATAGGTTGTGTCCAGACTCAAAGGCAAATCCTCACTCTTATTTTAATGTGATGGGTACCTTGAATGAGCCTCTGCGTTATAGTGCCTAATTCAGGGAGACAAGTAAGAAATGCAATGTTTAATTTAATTCTATAGTGTGTGAGTTCTTGTTTTATTAAATATACCACTGAATGTTACCTTAGTCGGGTTCACCATAAGTTGTGGTCATACACCTATATAGATGCCAAGATTTTTTAATTTCAATTTAACTGTAAATGCTCCTGATTCAGATAAAGGATGTCATATTAAGTAAGAGAACAGGAAGGAATTTATTATTTATTCTTTGAATGATACAAAAGTTAGCCAAACTAATAGGGGTACTGCAGATGAATAATCCATATAGCCCCTATTGATCTTAAATTGCAGAAAACCTGGTTTGCATATGCTATCTCTATATAAAGTCACGGATCGTTTAGCTGTCATGTGTATTGCTGTCCATGTCTGACTGACAGGATGACGAGATATTACAATCAACTCTGGATTTCACAAAAAGGTAAAATATATTTGAATTAAATTAAAATATCTCAACTAGTCAGAGCAGCATATAACGGGCAGGGGAAACAAGGATGTGTACAAGTTCTTCTCCTAATCGAATGTCCTGCTGAGCAAACACCATTGGAGCCCAGCTCTACCGATACAGACTGCATTTTACAGGTGAAAATCACTGCGGGTCAAGGCTTAGAGATCAGCTATTAGGCTAAGGTATTTTATATACTACAACCACTATGGTGATAGCGTACCGATAAGTGCTATCAAACAATGTTTTTTTTAACTTTTAAAACCACCATAGTGAAATCGTACTAATTATACCACTTGGCCACAAACGTCTTGCGTGTTAACATATGTAGAAGAACATCTCTCTCACCGACGGAGGTCTGCAGGCGTCTGATCATCACAGAAGTTTTAAGGACTGTTGATGGTCGATCTGACGTCATGCGGTGGAGGCATAAGCATGGCACAAGGCCAGCAAAAGGCAAATGTGGCGCCATCTTGAAATGGCCCCCCCCAGATGCGATAAGCATATCTATGTATATAACAGGCGGGATCAAGTCCATCTCAATAGGGAAATGCCTCTTCAAGCAGAAAGGGGTAATTCTAAATAGAATTATGTGATAAATAAAAGCATATGGCTGAATAAATGAATGTCATAAATTCATGTAAGAGGGGGGTAATTCCTTAATGATTTATTCACTGCCAAAAGGCATGCGGGAAAAACAGCGGGCGGGGGAGACCCTCAGTAAGCATGTATAACCTTGTCTTAGAAGTACATCCAAAGAGAGTTTAGGCATGACTCTCCATATAGACTGCAGGCAGGATCAATACATCACTGATGGTAAAAAAGGAGATGGTGCATTCTGTTCTTATAGATAGTGTATATATATTCAAGACAAAAGTTATTATTTTGTGCAGTGTCCCGCGGCAGAGCTTTCGCCTGGACATGATGAACATAGACTTGATCTATCTTCCTGTTGAAAGCCTTAGTCTGTGTGACTTTCCATATGATTTCTTCATTCAACCCTTCTTTAAATGTGTTCAGGGAGAAAATCCAAATGGTCTTTTTCTGTATGCACTTCCATTGTGTTGCGTCCTAATTTGTTTCACCACTTCCAAAATCAGCCATTTGATGTCCATTTCTGAATGTTTAGAGGCCAAAAAGTATTGTACCAATGGTGCCTGGGCCTTTTTGGTTCTGATTGCGGATTTATGTTCTCCATACCGAGTTTGAAATTCCCTCCCTGTCCCACGTACGTAGCCCAGACCACACGGGCATCCAAGAAGTTAGACAATGTTTTTTCTTCTGCAGTTTGTCATATCTTGTGGCATGTGCCACATCTGTGGTTCCCTTTTACCAATGGGACATCTGCAATGGTCTTTTGTAGTGCTTCTGTTTTGGTACTTAGTCTTCAATGCACCAGTTTATCTCTCAAGTTCACATTGCGTCTACAGGCAAAAACTGGTTTCTCCAGTGCTGGATCATTTTCTTTGACTTTGAAGTTAATATTTGAGTGATTGGTGACACAGATGAGCTTTTCTACCTTCTTTTTGATCTTTTCTTGTAAGAGGGCATCTCGGTTATAATATCAAGCTCTCTTAAATGCTTGCTTTACCAGTTGTTTTGGTTATCCTCTCTGTAATAGGCTCATCATAAGTTCTTGTCCAATTTGAATATATATTGTTACAGTGGTGTAATTGCGTCTTATTCTAAGGAACTCATCAAATGTAATAGAGTCCTTTTGGCTGTGAGCGTTGCAGCTTTTTTTTTTTATCTAGAGAACAGGGGTCCCTAGACAGTTTAGAATTAGTTTGGGAATAAATATAGTCTAGATAGAAGCTATATTCACTGTCCAGCCGGACAGGGTTATAATTGCAAGATAACTATATACACAAAGTATACACAAAAATTCAAGTGGGACATATCCAACGTCCTATTTGCACATGGAAACTAGGAAACAAACACAGATAAGGAAGAAAAGGTTCAGGCAAAACAAAACGTATCTGCGTTGTATAAATTATGGCAGAATCATATGACGTGAAAACACCATTGCACATTAAGTATTTGCAGTATATTAATTTCATATGATGCAAAGACTGTCGACGGCGTTTCGATCCCTTGCTAACATTAATGGGACCATCTTCAGGACATTTTAATATACATGCCTGTTTACAATTGGCGTACAATTGGATAATCTCACCAGTGATTGTACAATGAAATATACTAGATCGCGAAAACCAAAAAGATAAAAGCGGGTTTAAAGAGAGTGATGGAGCAGGTAGAGCAAAATTTTGTATACCTCCTCTATTTGCATGAAAATATTAACTATATAACCTACTGATTATAATTTTATTAACGGTTTGCTGTGTGAAATTAACTCAACCTTTGCATACACAAACTATATGTAGGAAATTTCTATTTGCATGGCAAAATAACTCAAATAACTAAAATACGTACGTATATTAATAGTAGTATATTTGGTAATTAGATATCGCACGATTTATATTGCTTACGTGATGTTTGCGTTCTAGGTTGGATCCAAAAGGTAAATTTTATCGCTTTAACTGTCGCTATAAGCTAGGAAAATACTAATACATAAAGGGATTAGTGAGGGTATAACATTAGACACATCATTTCGTTGTATTAATTATTCTTTTGTGTGTGTTTCGCTTAAGTTAGCATTTGGGCCTACCACAAAATGGCGGCGGAAATAGAGTTCAGAAGTGGCCACCGTCTCATGAGCACAATACCTACTGCGCAGACTCGGATGGCTCCGTGAACTTCCTAACTAACTCTGTACACCATAATCCTCTATCAAGGATAGGATCTTGGTGGACTGCCAAAACCTCGGACAGTAAAATTCGGTATAAAATGAACAATTGGATCATACAAGCAAACCAAGAAATATTGTTACATAAGGACTGTCATCTCTGGCAGTGAAACAGCAAAATCCATGGGAAATTATGATGAACAAATATCGGATGTTTTCGATTAGCCAATCACAGACTTTCTCCGCCTAAAAAAATGTTTAATGTTATTCTGAAATTTATTATAAAAAGAGTAGTAGAATAGGGAGGGGTTATGGCATTTGGCGGTTACTATGAATGCATACCCTCTTTGACCCCACAGGCGATGACTGATGCTTGCACGACTTCTGGTCCATTGGCGATTTTTGGGACTGTGACGTGCTGAGCAAAGAACTTTTGGACCTTAAGCTTTGGCCTGCTTATTTGGACAATTTAACAGCTAATTCGGTTATGCAGAGCCAAAGAATTGGAGAAATCCAGATAGCCAGAATAGGTAAATATAATGTCCTGTGATTTAAATAAATTGATCTAGAAAATTCTAAAACGTTTGATGAAATTTTAGATAAACAAATATTGATTAACAGAAATTGAGTTTGTGGTCTTTCGTTAAAGAGCATAAAGGATTCTGAGTCCTAAAATGTGTTTTAGCTGGTTCTTAATCACCATCAACCAATCCAACTAATTGGTCCGTCGACCAAGTGGATAGAGTGCCTTGATATTTGCGATTAGGAATCTATAGGTAGCGAATGTTAATGTATATTCTGTAAAATAACTTTTCTTTCCCTATAGGTTATAAGGTACCCCCCCACATGTCCAGCGCGATATCGTTATCCATCCTGTGTGCAGACTCGTGAGTCAGAGACGTGTGAGTGTTGGTGTTATGGGCCTCATCAATGACTGCATGAGTGAATGAGCTAGTGTGAAGTTGGGTCTGCGACGCAGGGAGGATAGTTATATGATTTCCTTCTTTTTCTCTCTCCGGTCTCGAGCTGGATCAGTTTTTCTGGTAGCAGGATGATGGTTCTATTGCATTGGTTTGGTGATTATTGATTTTCCTATTGAATATTGATTGTGGATGTTGGATAAGTATTGATTTATGTATTAACACTCTATGTTGAGTCGCGTTGCGTTCCATGTTTGACGACTTCTGGGATGTAGGAAGTTGGAAGTTTGTAACGATTACGTAGTAGGACAGACAGTTCGCTGTTCTCGGGAAATACGGACTTATTGTTGTGCCCTGTAGGTACACAGGGAAAACGTGTGACGATTGAAGTTGCATGACGCATTGTCTGGGTTCGATTTGGTAACCTCGTCGTGTGTTGCCATTAGGGATATTTTCTGTATGAGAGAAGTGTATGGGTAGCGAAGGACACCTGTGAAATTTTGGTCTTAAGTACCAGAAGTCCAAATGGCACTCTGATTACACTTATCACTGGAAAGGTAATAGGTGTTCCTTAAGCATGTTAGAAGGATAAAGCAGAGGGAAGTGCTACTTTATTAACGAGTGTAACAATCCTGTAGTAGGGCAGATTGTTCGCTGCTCTCGGGAAAGACAGGATTCTGTGTGAATGAACTACATTTTCCGTATGTGTGTGTGTAAATGAAATAGCTTTCAGGTTAATTGTGAAACTCTGGTTTTAATTCTCAGGAGCATTGGGTCTCCAACAGGTGTTTTATTTCTAGAGAAACGGTTAGCTAATGCTTGCTAGAAGGGTAAGGTAGAGGGAAGTGCTACTTTATCGGCGAATGTAATAATTCCGTAGTAGGGCAGAGGTAAGCGCTGCTCTCAGGAAAGACTGAATTCTTGTGAGAAAGGTCAAGACTATCTCTTGGTTAGCGAAGCAGACAATGGAGGCGTTTTTATGTCGTTACTAACAGAATTTCTGTAAAAAAGTGAATGTAAAAAGTTTGCCGATAAATTTTGTAAAGGAGTGGTCTGCAGGAGTAGCGAGAAAAACTAACGTCAGAAAGACCGCGCTGGGATTGGACAGTCAGTAATAGACGCAAGGCGCTCCAGATTTGTGCTTTAGTGTGCGCCGCGCTAGGAGTGAAGAATTACAGGGTGACGTAGATGCCCCGGATTCGTGCATTAGTGAGAGTCTCGCCGGGATCGGAGAATTGTAAAAGTGACATAGATGCTCCAGATTGGTGCGTTAGTGAGAGTCGCGCTACAATTGGATACAACAAACAAAATAGTCGTAGAAAAAATCTAGCGATACAGAAAAGAGAAAATGATGTATTACGATCCACCAGAAAAAGAGAAAAAGTCCTGGTTTGGTAAAATCAAGAACTTATTTAGAAAGGACAAACCGATTGTGACTAGAGAGGGACAGTTACTTCCTCCAGCGAAATCACCTGCATCCTTTATGGTTGCGAAATATGGTTATCACACATGTATATGGTTAGACAATTGGGCAAAGTATACAAAAGATGATGGAGTTTTGGCATTTCCGGAACATGGTTCATTTAATTTAGCGGTTTTGAGAAATTTGAGAGAAAGAATGATGAAATTAGAACCGAGACCTAGACCTACACAGTTTGAAGCATTGACAGAATGGGAAGATGAGATGTATGACAGAACGGCAACGGACTGGCGGATGGTACAGATATGTTTGGTAGATCATATGGACAAGAGAATCATGATGATAGAATGAAGAGATGGCGAAGTGCAAATATGACTGATGGGTTGTTTCCTATGAGAAATATTGAAGAAACTATTAGTAGAAAATGTACAGAAAAGAGAAATAATACAGGAGCAGAAGGTTATAAGTATGGTGTGCATGAGTCGGAGGATGATGTTCTTGAGGACATGTTTTATTAAAATCCACCTCCGTATCAACCAAATTCTACATTAGTGACACCAAGTGCCCCAGTAAAAGAATCACCACAGAATATAACATTTGAAACAGTACCACATGAGGTAGGAAGAAATAATCCCTTCAGAGAAACAGAAAATACTCAACCTAGTAAAATGGCAAATGAAAATTCAGCTGAACTAGCTAGAACTACTTTAGAATTAACTGAAGATTAGAGAATTAATAAAAAATATGGAAGCTGTGACGGTTCCAGTAACAATAGGACCTGTAATGCCGATTTTTGACAAACAAAAGGAGCATTGTCTGACGATTCCTTATAACGGTAACAGAGAAAATGAAATACAAAGAAGAGATACAAGAGAAAATTCATGGGGACAAACGGTAGGGATTTCCGAACAGAGTACTCCTAAAAATTTGACAGTAAATCAGAGTCTAGCAAATAGAGCAATAATGACGACAGAGTCAGTACCAGGATCACCAAAAGGTTTTGAACAGACACGAAATGATTCCCGTAGGTCCTACTTCTGATGAATTAAGTGAATGGCTAAGAGGTTTACAGCAAAAAGATGCTGAGCCTAGACCTTTAGATGTGTCCAAATTAAAAATAGTGTTAGAGGAATTAATAGTAGGGACTATTCCTACGGAAAAGTTAAAAACTATCAAGATGAAGAATTAATGTTCTTATGCAAAGGTATAACATGGAGAGCGAGAAATTTACATGAAAGATTAGAAGATGTAGCAAATGAAATGGGTATTGACTTCGAAAAGGTAAAGTCATTGCAAAAACCATACCGGGTAGATTTTTCTGAAAAGGACATTGAAATTCTGAATACTACAGGACAAACAACTCCTGATTAAAGATTTAATTATTTTATGGTAGATGGTTTCGAAAACGAGAGGATGCGACCGATACAACGTTTACAGCTTACCCGGTAAGAGAAATGGAGAAGGTAGTAACTGAGTGTCCCATGAGAGAGATTCCAGGTGGAGGCTATGTACATGTCCCCTGGACCACACACACGATATTTTGTCATTTACCAATGATTTTCCACGACCGCGCGAGAAGCCAGTCGAGTGGTATAGGCAGGTAGACAGGTTTGTAAAATTATCAAAAGTTCTATGGATTGATTTGAATAGCCTATTTGACGTAATTGTACCAGCAGATTTATGGGCAGAATGTAAAATAATAAGCTGGCCTACACAAGAATACCCTAGAGATCCAAAAACAGGTGCCCCTGATCCAGAAGTAATGAGAAAATATGAACAAGTGATTACCTTTTTGAAAAATAAAGTACCTCCTAAAGAAACTGATTGGGTAAAGATTGATAGAACTCATCAAGAAGCGAAGGAATCCGTACATGCTTATTACGAAAGGTTGATTCTTGCCTTTAAACAGTTTAGTGGTGATGAAAATTTGAGTGAGAAAGAATCGAGTCATTTTGTATATCGATTTGTGTATGGGTTATGACCTGAAGTAAGTGAAATGATTAAACAACATACAGTAGATTGGCAAAATAAAAAGATAGATGAAGTACTAAGACATGCAAAATATTTTAGTGATAAAATTGAAGCAAAGCAGCGTAAATTAAAAGAAAAAGCCATGTGGGCTCAAGTAAAAGTGGCAGAAAGACGGGAAGCTCAATTCATTGAACAGGCAAATGGTACAAGTATGAAACCAAAACTTAATATTGGGAAAGGACAATTTAATATAGATGAAGCCAAAAAGAAATGGCCATGTCATTGCGGAAGGATAGGGCATTGGAAATCCGAGTGTAAATTTCCCCCCAAGTGCTAATGGTGATAATGCATCATTGAATCCACAGGTGCAGAATGAGGTGAGTTGTCAACCGCAGCGACAGCAGCAGGTTGTTGCCCAACAGAATCAGGCGCCAAAACCGCCTTTTCCACAGAGCGTAAATCCTCAAATACAGTAATGAGACAGGATTCTACAATGAAGAACAGGTAACTAAACTGGCGTGTGCTAGTGCTGTTTCGCAGTATTGGCTACAACGCGATGAGAGTGAGTCAGAAGAAAGTTATTAACGGTGCCGAGGGGAGAAAGAGGAGTGCGTACTTGGCGCAGCTCTAGAAGTAGACCGGACAGGCCCATTTGTGGATGGAAAAGTAAATGACGAAAACATTACTTTCCTAGTAGATACTGGTGCTACTCGTTCAACTGTTAGGTCAGCTGATGTTAAAAATCTTCCTCTCTCGGACGAAACAATCCAAGTAGTTGGAGTATCCAACAGACAGATAAAAACGTATCTCACTGAACCAGTTAAAGTTCACATAGGGAAATTTTCTGAAATGCACCGTTTTGTCGCGTGCGATTCAAGCCCTGTAAATTTGTTAGGGAGAGATTCACTGTGTAAGATGAATTGCACAATCTTTTGTACCCCAGATGGTATAGCATTTGAGACTCCAGATGAGGATGTACTGTATAAAATGGCTAATATGGAACCTTAGATTACTGAGCATTTGCTGTATTTAATCCCGAGGAGCTGCCTCAAGAATTTAAAAAGGCAGTAAAGACAGAGGTATGGGATTTCACAGGAGAAGATGTAGCATTAATGAAAAATGTAGATCCCGTAAAAATTGATGTAAAAGAAGGAGTAAGTTACCCAAATATTCCACAGTACAAATTGACACTTGAGATAATTACATAATAGACAGGAGGATTAAGCAAGGTGTTCTGAGAGAAATAATGAGTAGTCCATGTAATTCACCAATTATGGGCCTGAAAAAGCCTAACGGAACATTTAGAATAGTGCAAGACCAGAGAAAAATAAATAAAATTGTTGTATCATGTTGTCCCATTGTACCAAATCCATCTGTGATTTTGTATCCGATTCCTCACGATGCGGAATGGTATACAGTGATGGATTTGTGTCATGCTTTCTTTTCCATTCCATTGCACCCTGACAGCCAACAGATTTTTGCATTCCGGTTTGGCGAACGTATTTTGGCATGGTGCCGTATCCCACAGGGGTATACAGAGAGTTCCTCAATATTCAATCAGATATTGAAAAAGTCCTTAGAAGATTTAAAAATGCCCGAAAGTTCAGTTATGGTCCAATATATAGACTACCTGCTTGTGGAATCAAGAACTCGAGAAGCTTGTGTAGTGGATACCATTGCATTGCTGAATCATTTGGCAGATAGAGGACTTAAAATATCCCCATCAAAATTGCAATTCTGTCAGAAAGAAGTACAATATTTAGGCCACAAAATTGAAAAAGGACTGAGAAAAGTAACTGCAGATAGGATCAAGATAATAAAAGGAATGAGAGCCCCAATGACGCAAAGAGAAGTGAGAATGTCTCTTGGAATGGTTGGATATTGTAGTCAGTGGATAAGTAACTTTTCCCTGATTGCAAAACCTTTGGTACGCTTGACGAGAAGTGATGTAAAAGACCCCATTGAATTAAATAAAGAAGAGTTAACAGCCTTTAAACAATTGAGAGACAGTTTGTGTGAAGCACCAGCACTTGGCATGCCTGACTATGAGAGAGTTTGAACTCTATTGCAGCGAAAGAAATGGATGTGCACTTTCTGTATTAATATAGAAACATGCAAAACTGAGGAGACCAAGTGCATATTTTTTAGCTATACTAGACCCTGTAGCTGTAGCATTGCCTGGTTGTTTGAAAGCTGTAGCAGCCACTTGTAAGAGTCTGGAACAGAGTGAAGGAATTGTGATGGGATTTCCTGTGAGAGTGTTTGTACCTCATGATGTGGCAATCCTTTTAACGAGAAGCCGCACTCAGTTCATGACGCATAGTCGTCTGACTAAATATGAGAAAGTCATCCTAGGTGCCACAAATGTGAGCCTTGTAAGATGTCTGAATGTGAATCCTTCGACGTTATTGCCTGACGCTGAGAATGTGGAAGTCAGACGATGTGGATCATGACTGTTTGGAAGTGCTCGATTTCTGTACCAAACCACGTCCTGATATAAAAGCTGTACCCTTGACAGAAAGTGACTGTGATGTTCGTGGATGGATCATGCTTGAGAACGGATGAGGGAATTCTGAGTGCAGCATATGCAGTATGTACAGTAGCAGCTGTATTGGAAGCATCTTGCCTAAAAGGAGTAAAATCAGCCCAGGTTGCTGAACTTTTTGCGTTAACAAGAGCATGCAAGTTGGGAAAGAATGTGAGAGTGACTGTGATAACCGATAGTCAATATGGCTTCGGTGTAGTGCATGGCTTTGTGCAAATTTGGTCCCAAAGAGAGTTTTTGACATCGGGCGGAACTCCTATAAGGAATGCTGAAGTGGTTGGAAAATTGCTTGCGGCGATACAGCTGCCTAAGCAGTTAGCGGTTGTGAAATATGCAGCTCACACAAAGTCAAATGATTACGTTTCAGCTGGCAATCAGTTTGCCAACGATAT
The DNA here is from genome assembly GCF_964204655.1 of Triturus cristatus. Classification (NCBI taxonomy): domain Eukaryota; kingdom Metazoa; phylum Chordata; class Amphibia; order Caudata; family Salamandridae; genus Triturus; species Triturus cristatus. Next base: position 1,064,315,419 of record NC_140579.1, on the reverse strand, counting down.
GGCCCAATATTGTCCACAAAATCAGAATTCTGTGAATCGGGGAAGAGAAAGAGAAATGAATTCATGTCCCTTGTTGTTTACTAAAACTGTGAATACATGGGAAGAAGTGAGGCAGTTGCAGGAAGAAGCAGGAGATGAGGAAATGACAGTGGGTAAAAGCAGGATGTGCACCACGGGAAACCAATCATGTGTGGGTTTATCGGGATGGAAGACCAGTTATGCCTGATGGCATGGTTTCTGCCATGGCACGGATGTATCATGGACAAGCACATGTAGGAAGAGATGCTATGGTCAGACTTTTCAAACCAACATGGTATAATACAAAATTTAGACTTGTAGCTGAAAGCCTTTGTCAAAGATGTCTTATATGTCAGTAATTAAATCCTGGAAGAAAAACCAGTGGTACGTCTGGGAATGATAGGTCGAGATGGAGGGCCTTTCACCAGAATGCAGATTGACTTCATTGAAATGCACCCCTGTAACAGGTTGAGGTATGTTCTAGTGATGGTTTGTCTGTTCTCTTGATGGGTGGAAGCATACCCAACAAGAAGTAGTGATGGAATTACAGTATCCAAGCTATTATTGAGAGAGTTCATTTATAGGTTTGGTTTTCCAGTTACGATTGAGTCAGATAGAGGAAAACACTTGCATAATGAAATCATGAAATTAATTTGTGAAGCATTAAATGTACAACAAACTACATTGTGCCTATTGCCTAGAGGCTTCTGGTGTGGTGGAACAAGTAAATGGCACCATTAAAAGCAGACTGGGAAAAATGTGTTTAGCCACAGGTCTGAAATGGCCAGATGTCTTGCCTCTAGTACTCATGACTATTAGATCTATTCCAGATAGGAATACAGGCTTGAGTCCCCATGAAATCGTCATGGGAAGAACAATGCGGCATGTTTTCATACCAGTCAACAAGTTATTGCCTATATCTGATGACTTGGTGTTGGATTATTGCAAGGGGTTGGCTGATTCCGTTAATTCTGTGTTCCATCAGTTAGGATCGGATGCCACCACTCTTGAAAAGAAGCCAGCTCATGACCTGAGCCTAGGAGACTGGGTGAGAATTAAAGTGCACAGAAGACGAAACTGTTTGGTCCCACGTTGGGGAAAACCACGTCAGGTGATTCTGACCACAACAACAGCTGTAAAATGTGCAGGAGTAAAGAACTGGATTCATGCTAGTCACATTTTGCGAATTCCAAACCCAGTGGATAACCAGGAAGGAGAGTACTTTGAAGAATCAGATACAAGTTCGGAATCAGATACTGAAGAAATAAGAACAAGACAAACTCCTGAAAGGGGGGGGGAGTTAGGACCAAGTCTTGTTATTGCACCAGAGAATCTTCCTCTAAGGAGAAAATTACAGATTTCTGACACCAGCTCAGAATCAGACACTGAGCCAGTACAAGCTTAAGAGTGGGAATATAAACAGCGAAGAGACGGTCAAAGAAATCCTTGATAAAGAAGTACCGAGTGAACATTTGAGAGAAATTCCACCTGAAATATTAAAATTAGATGGTAAGGTACCAGACACAGAGAGTGAGGGAAAGATTTTTGCGGAAGACCCCCGAGGAGTTGTAGGGAAATCACACATCCAGGTTGAAGAAGAGACAGTCAGTCAGCAGGAAGATTGTGTGGAAGAAACACGAGGCGGGACAGAAGTAGGTAATAAAAGAAGTGGTGGAAAGAAAGACTACTGAAGGTGAAGGTCAAGTTGGGACTGAATCAGAGGACAGTGATGAAGAAATACCAGAGGTCAAGTTCTGAGAAAAAGAGCATGGAGAACTGAGAAAAATGAAAAAGGAAATAAGTTGAAAAGGCCAGCAGGGGATGTAATTTGGCCAAACAAGATAAAGAGATTAAGATACAGATTGACACAAGTAAATTCCTCTAGAGCAGAACAGGTGAATGAAGTGTCTAGCCAAGAGAAATCAAAAGACGTAAAACAAACACCAGCAGAAGAAAGTAAAAGAACGAGAAAACCTAAGTAGAAGTATAAGTCGCCGGAATGGTCATATGTGGCATTGCCTAAGGTAAAAGAAGAGGCAGATAGCCAGGGGGATCCAGAGGTGGCTGTACCAGAAGTGGTTGAGGAAGACGAGGATTCGGAAATCCTGAGTTATCTTGTCCGACATAGGAGAAGAGACGGATGTTCAGGAAGTTCTGTATCAAGATTGTGAAAAAAAAGTGAAAGACGATCAAATGCCAAACTGAAGAGACCAAAAGTGCTCTAAATAGAGAAATAAAAAATTACCGGAAAAGACCTAATCTGAAAGAACCAAGTAGGTGCTTAGAACCTTGGGTTAGACAAAACTAGTTGTGAAGTAGAAGAGGCCAAGTCAAAAGACACTGATCATTTTTCGAAATGGCAAACACAGAAAGTAGAAAATCGAAATGTGTGTTCCTTAGAAGATGGTTTAAAATGTGTTGTTGTACAGGATTATTAATGCTTCTGTGGAGTGCGTTGGCTTTAATGGTTTCATTTACGGTTACATTAGAAACAATAGAAGGACATAGTGAGAATAAGACTAATGTAGAAAAGATTCAAAAGATTTACCCGACTAAAATAGATAGAAATTTACATAAAGATAGGTCTATAACTGATTATTCTAACAATTTTTTTTCAAAATTACTGTACGAATATGTAAAGACGATGGGCGTGAGGGATTGCTACTTTTGCATGCAGTTTCCTGCGTCTGTATCTGAGGGAGTGACATACCATCACCTCCCAGTAACATATGGAATAACATGTAGTGTATTAGCAAGTTTCTTTTACAAAATAGGGAAATTAGAATATTACTTTTCAGATGTAGATAACGTATTTTCACAAGCACCTGTAGTTAACAAGCTGAATAAAGTAAAACCTTCTAAAGTGTTAGGTGAATTTGTCTTACAAACTAAAGAATTAACATCAGAATCAATATTTAGAAACAATCTAACCTGTAGTTTAAAGAAGGAGGAGAAAACTTTCTTAGATATGGTAGAAGAAAGGAGATTGAAAATGCAAAAGAAAGTACCTGAGGGAAAAGAAGAAAAGACAGTCTGGGATGTTGAAAGAGAAAAACATTTGAAAGGAGAAGCTAGTCCAACAATGTCTTTAGATTGGCCTCAGAAAGGGAAGTTGTGTATCAGAAGGAATCAAACTGCATATAATTACTTTGTAGGCACAAGTGATTGCCACGATACTTATAGAATCATGGGTGGATGGGGATTTAAAGGAGGAAAGGATCCAGTTTTTCCTGGATTATATTTTATCTGCGGGTACAAAGCATACTATCGATTGCCAGATTACTGGTGTGGCACATGTTATCTAGGCCTGGTTTTCCCAAAGATATTTCATGTGGGAAGAGGAAAAGATGGTGCACATGAGATAGGTAGACAACTAACACGTAGAAGAAGAGAATCTTGGTCAGAAATAGGAGACATTTTTGGAGCATTGATACCAGCAGTGGGGATATCTCTGAATGCACATAAAATTAGAAAATTATCAACAGTAGTGGATCGCTTGTCAGCAACCACCGCTGGAGGCTTTTTATTGGTAAATACTGAAATGGTCGCCATGCGTGCCATGGTAATGCAAAATCGACTTGCCCTTGATATAATTTTGGCAAAAGAGGGTGGGGTTTGTGGAATGCTGAAGGTTCTACATTGCTGTACATACATTCCTGACGAAAGTCAAGATTTGAAGACTTATATTAAAAATATAACTGATTTGCATGAGGAGATTGTTCCACTGGAGGCTGAAGGTATTTTGGAAAAGATTGGGAAAAAGTTTTCTACTATTAAGAACTTTTTATTTAAAATTAGGTAGTACCTTTATTGGTAAAATTCTATTTCCAGTAACATGTGTGATTATTTTAGCATTAATTTTAAGATCAGGATGTCTATGTAACAAAATTACGAAATAACATAAAAAGAGAAACTGTAAAGAAAAGAGAGAGAAAGAAAAGAGAGTTTGAAGAAGTAGAATTGGGAGTGGAATGACAATATGTATAGAAAAACAAGAGAAGAAGAGACAGGTGAAACAGTAAGGTGATCTAACAAAAGTTAAGAGAACTGAATTCATTGCCATTTACTAAATTTTTCCAAAATGTAAAGGTAGTGTGGGGATTTTAAAAATCACCAAATGAGGGGTTGATGGAGCAGGTAGAGCAACATTTTGTATACCTCCTCTATTTGCATGAAAAGATTAACTATATAACCTACTGATTATAATTTTACTAACGGTTTGCTGTGTGAAATTTACTCAACCTTTGCATACACAAACTATACGTGGGAAATTGCTATTTGCATGGCAAAATAACTCCAATAACTAAAATACGTACGTATATTAATAGTAGTATATTTGGTAATGAGATATCGCACGATTTATATTGCTTACGTGATGTTTGCATTCTAGGTTGGATCCAAAAGGTAAATATTATCGCTTTAAATGTCGCTATAAGCTAGGAAAATACGAATACATAAAGGGATTAGTGAGGGTATAACATTAGACGCATCATTTCTTTGTATTAATTATTCTTTTGTGTTTGTTTCGCCTAAGTTAGCATTTGGGCGTACCACAAAATGGCGGCGGAAATCGAGTTCAGAAGTGGCCACCGTCTTGTGAGCGCGATACCTACTGCGCAGACTCGGATGGTTCTGTGAACTTCCTAACGAACCCTGTACACCATAATCCTCTATCAAGGATGGGATCTTGGTGGACTGCCAAAACCTCGGACAGTAAAAACCGGTTTAAAATTGGATCATACAAGCAAACCAAGAAATATTGTTACATAAGGACTATGTCATCTCTGGCAGTGAAACAGCAAAATCCATGGGAAATTATGATGAACAAATATCGGGCGTTTTCGATTAGCCAATCAGACTTTCTCCGCCTAAAAAAAATGTTGCATGTTATTCCGAAATTTATTATAAAAAGAGTAGTAGAATAGGGAGGGGTTATGGCATTCGGCGGTTACTATGACTGCATACCCTCTTTGACCCCACAGGCGATGACTGATGCTTGCACGACTTCTGGTCCTTTGGCGATTTTTGGAACTGTGACGTGCTGAGCAAAGAACTTTTGGACCTTAAGCTGAGGCCTGCTTATTTGGACAATTTAACGGCTAATTCGGTTATGCAGAGCCAAAGAATTAGAGAAATCCAGATAGCCAGAATAGGTAAATATAATGTCCTGTGATTTAAATAAATTGATCTAGAAAATTCTAAAACTTTTGATAAAACAAATGCTAATATTATTTGCAATGAAATTTTAGATAAACAAATATTGATTAACAAATTATGAGTTTGTGGTCTTTCGTTAAAGAGAATGAAGGATTCTGAATCTTAAAATGTGTTTTAGCTGGTTCTAAATCGCCATCAACCAATCCAACTAATTGGTCCATCGACCAAGTGGGTGGAGTGCCTTGATGTTTGGGATTAGCAATCTATAGGTGGCGAATGTTGATGTATATTCTGTAAAATAACTTTTCTTTCCCTATAGGTTATAAGGTACCCCCCCACATGTCCAGCGCGATGAATGAATGAATACAGACTTATATAGCGCATGGCTACCCGAAGGCATCCCTCCTGTGTGCAGACTCGTGAGTCAGAGATGTGTGAGTGTTGGTGTTATGGGCCCCACCAATGACTGCATGAGTGAATGAGCCAGTGTGAAGTTGGGTCTGCGATGCAGGGAGGATAGTTATATGATTTCCTTCTTTTTCTCTCTCCGGTCTCGCGCTGGATCAAGAGAATGAGAAAAAGGGGGGGTGGGGGGGGAACGTATTAGAGTTGGCGTGGGTAAAAAACACACACTACATTTGTTAGTGTAAAATTCAAATCGAGCTATGCGGAGAGGTAAGTAACGATAAATGAATACTAAATCAGATCGTGATAAGAATTGAGGAGGCAGACAGCAGAGATAGTAAAGCAAATAAAATGTATGGCCGCGTCGCGAGGAACGGCAATGGGAGAAGGAGAGGCGACTGTGCTCACAAGTAAGTATGTGCTGGTAACTGATTATCTAAAGGGCATGCATGCTTACTGTATGGGGAAGAAGGGAGGACAACAAATGGATTCCGATGTTGCCTCGGGGGAGCCAATGCAATGAAAACAACCTCGGATGGGATGAGCCTAAAAGTGAGGTGCAGAATAGAAAAGTGAATTTAGAAAACGCGCTGTAGCATAATTAACACAGAGTCCATGGGACGAAAGGACCAGCTTACCGAGTAGGTAGGAGGGACGGGGGAGATAGTGGCAGATGCGACAGAGGGTGCCGTGAGGATGTGAGATCTGTGATAAGGATCAAGTACTTCGGGTTGGCGACTAGCGATGGTCGGTTCCCAATCCAGCGGAATTAAGCTGTAGACGAAGAGCCATATTTTAGAAGCTAAAATGGGGGTGGGTAAAGTATTGATAGAAAACTAGCGCCAGGTATAGGTGTTCTCTTTTTACTTAGGAACCCGGCTTCAAGGCCATCGTTGGTGACCTGGGCAATAAGTTTCTGTATTTCCTTAGTAGGATTGTTAGCGAGTGTGCAATAATGATCCGTATTGCTCAATTGTCTTAGAATTTCATTTTTATATATTTCTGTTTCTTGCAACACAATTCCACCTCTCTTGTCAGCAGGTTTAATGACCAAAACTTTTTTTGTTTTAAGGGCAGAGAGTGCATTTTTCTCATCTAATGAGATATTATAGGGTAGGAAAGTTCTGCGGTTTTCAAGCAGAGTGATGACATTGAGGACTAGTTTCTCAAAGGTCAGAATTTCCCGTGGAACCATATTGGCCGATGGTGAGAAAGTGGAAGGTGGTTTGAGGGGCGTATTGTTGTTAGTTATAGGTCTGGGGTTTTGCAAGAAGTAACTATGCAGATGTATTTTTCGAAAAAACCTGAGAATTTCTGTTTGAATGTCAAGAAAATTGGGACGAATTGTGTGTACAAATGACTATCCTTTACTTAATATGGATTGTTCGCACATTGAAAGTTGGTTCTTAGACAAATTAAAAATAGGGAGCGTGGTGTTGGATGAAGTTCCAGTTACCATTGATAATGTTGGCGGCGTGTATAACGCTCGCCTGGGGGATTCGGCCATCGTTGCTGTTGTTTTCCTCGTCCTCTCTTGGGAGGTTCCCCTTGGCCCCGGCCTAAAAAAAGGTGTCCTGTTAGTGGTACTGGGACCGTCTCCTTGATCTGAGCTGTCCGAGAATTCTGCAGAGGTGTCTGAGAATCCAACCAAATTTTGGCGTCGATTGAAGCGTCCCCACGGTCTTTGGTTCTGAGGGGCACTATATGTCCGGTTTGTATAGTAATCTTTAGCCAAATGGGGGTATGCCCGTTCTTGTGTGAAAGCTTTAATGTCCTTCAGCACTTTGTTTGATTTTTTTACTTTGCTCTAGTCTATGAAATTCGTCTATGGTCTTTTGTACCTCTTCTTAAAGTTTTTTGCTCTCACTGATGGGGGTATTCTCTTTAATAAGTTTCTCAAGATCCGATATTTCAATAGTCAATTTTTTAAGCTCCTCAGTTGCTATGTCAATTCCTAACACCATACAGTGTCTAGAACATGTGGTGCTGATATAGCTGAAACCTGTGGTGTATTTGGGATTATCAGTAAATACTCCAGGAATGTTTAGCACTTGTAGTCCTACTGGAATAATATTTGCCTTTAAATATTCTGTCAGTAAACGTATCATTAGCTGTAGACGCACACATTTCTTTTTACTTTTCTCTAATTGTTCACCCAGGGATGTGTTCTGATCTCCCAGTGTGTCAGTGGATTCAGAGAGTAGGGAAGGACCCTCTAGAATATTTTTAATATAGTCATCAGAGTAGAGTGGTGTGTGGTCAGACATACCCAACTAAAGGGAAGGATTTAGAAAGAAGGATGGGGCGGTTATAAAAGAGGGGAGAGGTGGAGTAGTGTACCCACTTGCAAGGCAGTGGTAGGGGTGCAATTCCCTTGCAATCAACTGATTGCGCTACATAGTGTTTTAAAGAACAAGGGAACCCAATTAGCAATAGGTCAGGGACATTGGGTAAGCATTTTATTTTTTTTAGAGAACAGGGGTCCCTAGACAGTTTAGAATTAGTTTGGGAATAAATATAGTCTAGATAGAAGCTATATTCACTGTCCAGCCGGACAGGGTTTTAATCACAAGATAAATATATACACAAAGTATACACAAAAATTCAAGTGGGACATATCCAACATCCTATTACACATGGAAACAAGGAAACAAACACAGGTAAGGAAGAAAAGGTTCAGGCAAAACAAAACGGATCTGCGTTGTATAAATTATGGCAGAATCATATGACGTGAAAACACCATTGCACATTAAGTATTTGCAGTATATTAATTTCATATGATGCAAAGACTGTCGACGGCGTTTCGATCCCTTGCTAAGATTAATGGGACCATCTTCAGTACATTTTAATATACATGCCTGTTTACAATTGGCGTACAATTGGATAATATCACCAGTGATTGTACAATGAAATAATACTAGATCGCAGAAACCAAAAAGATAAAGGCGGGTTTAGAGAGAGAATGAGGAAGGTCTTTTCTGAATCAGAGGAGAGGAGAACTAGATAAAATTACTGGACAGCAGGAAATACTTAAGAATTTTTAAAAAGACATGATATTTGTGAAAATTGCAAAGAGAAATACGTACTCTATATTCAAGTTGGGCTAATCATCCTGAAACATTGCACTGATTCATTTACAAAAGAGAGTTCCAATCCTCAAGTCGATTAAGGCCATCATGGATACTGTTAGTTTTCAGTATCCATTTCAGTTCTTCTTTATTCAACAACTTGTGCATGTCACCCCCTCTTGGTGGTATTTTGATCAGTTATGATTGTCCATTTCAAATCCGTTTCGGAGTGTCCAGTAGCAATGAAGTCATCAACCGGGGGTGCGTTGGGGGTTCTGCAGTGTATTCTGCTGCGATGTTGGCTGATCCGGATGCGGTCCTTTTATGTTGTCTGTCCAACATATATTTTGTTGCAGGGGCAGAAAATTGCATATATAACATTGCTGGTGTTACAATTAGTGAAATTTTTCCTTTCAAACTTGACTTGATTGAACAAAAAATATTTACCTTCAATAGTGGTTTCACATGCAATACATTCACCACATTTCACATGGCCTGTGAGGCGCGGTAGCCCCCAAAGGTCATTAATAGTTCCCCTGGTTCCATTGGTGGGCAGTGCTGCACGAATCAAGAGGTCTTTGACATTTTGGGCTTTTTTGAAAGCAAACAAAGGTCGTTCTAGGTTCAGTACCCCTGCATTGATTACTTTCCAGTGTTTCATGATACTTTTTCTTATGTCATGCGAGACCGGTGAGAAGGTCGTAACGCAGACCAGCCGGACTTGCGTCTTTTTGGGCTTGGGCTTCAGAAGTACGTCTCGAGGGCAATACCAAGCCCTTTTGAGAGAGTTTCTTACAAGTCTGCGGGGGTAGCCTCGACTACAGAGTTTGTCACTTAGAGTTTTTGCTTCAGTAAAGTAGTCTTCCTTACGGTAGCAGTTTCTCCTTATACGTAAGAACTGAGAGTAAGGGAGTGAGTCCCGAAGGGCACGGGGGTGATGACTATCATATCTGAGGAGTGTATTTTGTTCAGTGGGTTTACGATTCAAACTCGTTATCAACCTCCCTTCATCGTGTTGTATTTTTAATTCTAGAAAGGATGTGGTTTCTTTATCGTTGGATAGGGTGAATGTGAGGCCACTGCAATTATTATTCAGCCAGTGAGAATTAACATCGCCAAACAAGGAACCTTCTCTCCAGAGGGAAATACCCGTGGCGACAACTAATCAACATACATCAATAATAAAGGCAAGCAAGCATCCACTCAGGCTAAACTCTGAAGAGGGGGCCAGAGAAAGACCAACTGGCTCAATGCTAAGCTCAAACCACGAAGTCCAAAGGAGAGCCACACCAATCATGACCACCCACTCTGCTCCAATCCAACTAGAGCACTTACAAGTAAATTGGCCATCTGAAACAGGAATAATATCAAAGCAAACCATCCCAACCAAAGTAATAACATTCATGGCTAATATACCAGGCAAAGGCTCTAACCTGGCACTTCACGAAGCACACCCAGGCCAAGGTTCACCAGCTCGCCAGGAGGAAGGAAACAAAAAACAATCAACAGAGATCTTGGTTTTCTATCCAGAATATACGTCACAAGGGCAGCATGACACGCTAAATCGTGGCAACATTCTTAAACTTATGGAATGCATCCCCAACCTGGGGGGGATAAGCACTAAGGACTTTATCTCGGTCGAATTCCTACCCGCTACAAACTCAAACTCCCCAGAGGCGACCAAGACTACCTGGTGCTCTAGCAAAGTCGCCGACTTAATCGCAGCAGAAGCAGCGCAATTTAAGGTTCGAGGCATGTGGGCTGCTGAATTCATATCTGTGCATAGATCGCCGCCTAGTGTTGGGTCCGGATGATTGCACATTGTTGTCCTGGAAGAGTCTTCGAAGTATCCTGAGATGGGTTACTCCTCCCCTGGACCACAGTGCGCATGGGCATCCTCTCCATCCTCAGATTGTTTTTTTCCGCCATTGGGTTCGGATGCAACTATCTTAGCTCAACTTCGGAATACTTAGTTTTAGGCCAAAAGGCCTATAGTTTTCGCCGGTACAGTTACCGTTCGGTGTCGACTACTAGTTACAGTGCTCCACACCCTTTTTCACAATTTCGAATCGAATTGGTCCAAACTTCGACGCTCCATCGACGATGGAATCGAGAACTCCGTTCAAGAGGTGTCCGTTGTGCCACGCCAAGTACCCTCACATCGATGTCCACCCGGTCTGTAATAAATGCCTCTCGCCGGATCACGACGAATCAAAGTGCATGGCCTGCGCGCGGTTCCGATCCAAGAAAACTCTACGGAACCGACGGGCAGCGAGGCTCGAGGCGCAGCAGGCAGCACCCGCACCCACCAACATATTCAGCACCGAGGACGAGGACGCCGAGAGCGTGGAAGAAATACTAACTAGCCCCGCTTCGGAGCATGGTTCCCAATCGGACGACGATGACGAAGAACTCTTTCGACGTGAAGAAGCCGTCGACGAGGTAGGGGACATCGACGAAGCCTATGGGGCTGAAGAAGACAGCTCTCCCGAGGAGTTAGGCCAATCCGTCGAAACGGAGGCCGAAATTAGTCGTCAGGCTCCAGTCGAGGGATCGCCTTCGGGCCTTACCCAAGACCTAATCCATGGTTCCTCGGCCCCGCCTTCCGGCCCGGCACTGAACACTATGCAAGAGCCAATATCACCCAAGACGACCGGGTTGTTAAACCCTAAAACATCCATCGCTCCAGTCCCTTCCAAATCGAAAGCGAAACTGGTGTTGGTCGGATCAAAGTCGTCGAAACAGTCCACTGCCTCGGCGCCGACGCCGAAGAAAGTCGTTGGCTCCGAACGCGCACAAAAAGACTTCGGCGCCGAGCTCACCGCAGCAGACGCGGTCGACGCACTGAAGAAGCGCGCCCCCGTGCACCACAAGGCACCGACACCTTCGGCGCCGACACCGAAGCCCGTCGCCTCCACAGTCAAAATGGCCGCCTCTGCTACGTCGACGCCTAAAGCACCGATGCCGAAGAAGTCCTCGACTACGTCGACTATCGATGCATCCCTTCAAGCCAGTGACCCCCTTCCGACAAAAAAGTCGGGGTCGGCCTCCACACCTACTACCACGATGCCCACCAAACCACCATCTCAGTTTGCTGTGCAACAGGTCTCTGCATCTCTCCAACGTATCCGGGACCAGGTAGCCCTCCACTCTACCTCGGGTCCCCACACTACCTCACACGGTACAGTGCACTCGGAGCCCACCAACATTACCTTTGGGCTGCCACCGACATCGGCACCGAAACTCTTTCAAATTCGGACACGTGTCCTCCACACACAGTCCACCACCTCTGGCCTACCAGAACACGAACCTTCAGGGCCACAGTTTATCGACGCCGACACTGGCAGGCTCATGCTCCACAAGCGCAAGATCACTCCAGTCAGGGAAGAGGTGCCATACAAAATTCCTCTTAAACGCAAGCTACCGGCGGAGCAGCAACCAGTGCTACAAGAGCACCTCCATCCCCTCCACTTAGATCCGCAGTCCTTTTCTCCTACCCCTTCTGAATCGGACCCAATGCAGGAATATGGCGGGGACGATGCCATCTACCCCGGGGACGCAGATCCCGATGAAACACAGGATCCTGATCAGGCATGGGATGACCCCACAGACCCAAGTGTCACGCCACATGCTCAGGACGCACAACTCTACAATATTAAAACTTCCCCTACAGAGGACACGGCCGCATTTAATGCCCTTATCGAACGGGCTGCTGCTCATCATGGGGTGGAACTGCACTCTGACGCCATTGAGGAGGACTTCCTGCTTGACACTTTCGCATCTTCGGAAAGAACTGTCAAGACCCTACCCATGCTTAAAGGGGTTCTGAAGCCTGCCAAAGAAATTTTCAAAGACACCACAAGAGCCCGAGTCTTAAACCCCAGGATTGAAAAGAAATATAAGCCTGCACCTGGTGACCCTAAATACATTAGGGGTCAGTTGCCATTAGACTCTATGGTGGTTGCCAACGCTCGCAAAAGAGCCCACTCACAGACAACTGGTGATGCTCCTCCCCCAGACAAAGAGTCTAAGGTCCTTGAAACATCTGGCAAACGTGTGGCAGCGCAAGCAGCCAATATCCTGCGCATTGCCAATACACAGGCACTCCTGGCACGTTATGACAGGTCACATTATGACACGCTAGAGTCACTGCTCCAACACCTACCAGAGGAGTATAAAGAGTCAGCGGAGCTCCTCATTAGAGAAGGACAACTCCTCACTAACGCGTCCATAAAATGTGCCCTAGACGCAGCTGACACAGCGGCCAGGGCAATAAACACTAGTGTCATGCTACGACGCCATGCCTGGTTACGCATCTCAGGCTTCAAACCCGAGATACAAAACAATATCCTCAACTTACCGGTTAACACGGAATTTTTATTTGGCCCAGACGTTGACACTACCCTGGAGAAAATAAAAAAAGACACAGATACTGCCAAATCTATGGGGGCGCTACAAACCCAACAATTTCGTAGTGGCTCCTTTCGTCGCACTGGAAACAGGGGAACATCAAGAGGCCAGGGGTCACAACAACAGTATGCCAAAGGTGGCACACAAACCACCTACGACAAAAACAACAGGGGTGGATACCGTGGATCCAGCGCCAAAGGCAGGGGACGTGGATATGGCAACACCAGGTCCTCCCCAAAAAACAAACAGTGACGCCCTCTCCCTACCCCCCGACCACTTAACACCTGTCGGGGGGCGACTCCAGCTGTTCCTGCCCGCATGGAAGAACATCACCACGGACAGGTGGGTCAGGGACATCATTCAACATGGGTACTGTCTGGAAATAACTTCCACTCCACCCAATATACCACCAAAGCACCGCCCAGCCGAACACTTACATTTACTCCAGCAAGAAGTGCTTGCTATGCTCGCAAAAGGGGCCATAGAAGTAGTGCCCACCACCCAGCAGGGCACAGAAGTGTACTCTCTGTACTTCTTGATCCCAAAAAAGGACGGCTCGCTCCGACCTATCCTAGACCTGCGACCCCTAAACCTATATATACTGTCGGAGCATTTCCATATGCTCACCCTCCAACAGGTTCTCCCACTACTCACTCAGGGGGATTTCCTAGCTACACTAGACCTGAAGGATGCATACTTCCACATACCAATACACCCTTCACACAGGAAATACCTCAGATTCACCATTCAAGGGAATCACTATCAGTTCAAAGTTCTCCCCTTCGGAGTAACAACAGCGCCCAGGGTCTTTACCAAGTGCCTGGCGACAGTGGCTGCGCATCTACGAAGACAAAATATTCACGTCTTGCCTTATTTGGACGACTGGCTAGTTCAGGCCAAATCAGCACAACAATGTGCCGCCCACATGTCCCACACCATTCACCTTCTTCACGATCTGGGATTCTCACTAAATTACCCAAAATCAAGTCTCCAACCTGCGCACGTACAACAGTACTTAGGCGCGACAATCAACACTCTGGCTGCCACAGCTCAGCCAACTTTAGTGAGAATCAACAGCATGCAACTGCTGATCTCAAAATTCAAACCTCAACACTCCCTTTCGGCGCGAGTGTTCATGCAGTTGATAGGCATGATGGCCTCCTGCATCTTCATAGTCCCACACGCGAGACTACATATGCGCCCACTTCAGGAGTGCTTAGCACGTCAGTGGAATCAGGCTCAAGGATAGTTGAAAGACCTAGTGTTGGTGAGCGGTCGGGCATACAACTCTCTGCATTGGTGGAATCCACAAAACCTTTGCAAGGGCCGACCGTTCCAAGAGCCTGTCCCACAAATAATACTGACAGCGGACGCGTCTCTCCAGGGATGGGGAGCTCATGTACTCAATTACACAGTGCAGGGACTATGGACTACACAACAGAAAAAGATGCACATCAACCTTCTGGAACTGATGGCAATCTTCCTGGCAATGAAAGCATTCAAAGTACACCTGTGCAACAAGGTCGTGTTGATCCGGACGGACAACATGACTGCCATGTACTACATACAGAAGCTGGGAGGAACACACTCTCCACAGCTGTCTCATCTGGCTCAGAGCATGTGGAAGTGGGCCATCCAGAGGAACATATTCCTCATGGCGGAACACCTCCCCGGCAAGGACAACCAGATGGCGGATCTGCTCAGCAGACACAGCCACCAAATGCACGAGTGGGAGTTACACCCATCAGTACTCCAACCGTACTTCCAGCAGTGGGGTCATCCAGAGATAGACCTATTCGCCACAAGGGAAAACGCAAAATGCCAAAGCTTTGCCGCCAGGTTCCCACATCCGCAGTCGCAGGGCAATGCGATATGGATGAACTGGTCCGGCAGATTTGCGTACGCTTTTCCCCCAGCGCCGTTGATACCGCTGGTGGCACGCAAACTGTGACAGCACTCACTGACACTCATCCTGGTTGCTCCAACATGGGCACGCCAGCCATGGTACACCACCTTTCTGGAACTTTCCGTGGTGCCGCATCAAAGACTGCGGATCAAACCCGCGCTTTTGACGCAGAACCATGGAGAAATTCAACACCCAGATCCGCAACAGCTGAACCTGGCAATCTGGCTCCTGAAGTCCTAGAGTTTGGCTACCTAAACCTGCCACCTGAATGTATGGAAATCATTAAGGAAGCTAGGAGACCCACTACCAGAGCTTGCTATGCAGCCAAATGGAAGCGGTTTGTCGTTTATTGCACCAACAATCACATTAACCCGCTAGACGCATCTATTCAGAACAAAATCTGCTATCTATTACACCTATACCGATGCAATCTAGCATACACCTCAATACGTGTCCATTTAACCGCAATAGCAGCCTATCTCCAAAACAGGCAGCACCTCTCTTTATTCAGAGTGCCTGCCATCAAAGCCTTCTTGGAAGGCCTTAAACGGGTGATTCCCCCAAGGCACCCCCCAGCCCCGGTGTGGAACCTCAACTTGGTCCTCACCAGACTAATGGGTCCACCCTTTGAACCTCTCCATTCTTGTGAGATTCAATTCCTTACCTGGAAAGTGGCTTTCCTGGTTGCCATCACTTCCTTAAGAAGAGTTAGTGAACTCCAGGCACTAACCATTCAAGAGCCATTTATACAAGTTCACGCAAACCGGGTCGTACTGCGTACCAACCCCAAATTCATGCCTAAAGTAATATCACAGTTCCACATGAACCAAACCATCGAACTGCCTGTTTTCTTTCAAAACCCACAAAATGTCGCTGAGAGGATGCTCCACACACTAGATGTAAAGAGGGCCCTCATGTACTATATTGACAGAACTAAAAACTTTAGGAAGACTAAACAACTCTTTGTTGCCTTCTCTCCACAACACAAAGGCAACGCCATTTCCAAAGCAGGTATAGCCAGATGGATCGTTAAATGTATCCAAATTTGTTATCAAAAAGCTAAACGCACATTAACGATTCCACCACGAGCCCACTCAACACGGAAGTTAGGGGCCTCCATGGCTTTCCTGGGAAACATTCCTTTACAAGAAATATGTAGAGCAGCCACATGGTCCACTATACATACATTTACAAAACACTACTGTGTAGATGTACACTCAAAACAGCAGGCAGCTGTAGGACAGGCTGTTCTCAAAACTCTTTTTCAGACTGCTGCAGCTGGCACGGGTAGCCGCCGCTAATAGGAGGTACTGCTGTGTATTCTATGCACAGATATGAATTCAGCAGCCCACATGCCTCGAACTGAATATGCTACTTACCAGTATGCATCTGTTCTTGGCATGTAGGGCTTCTGACATTCATATCGCCCACCCTCCTCCCCGGCGCCTGTCGCAGCTGCAGCTCTCAGAATTACTGTATAGCATGGTCATCACTTCCTGTATCTACTCCATCACTGCCACAATGGGGAAAAACAATCTGAGGATGGAGAGGATGCCCATGCGCACTGTGGTCCAGGGGAGGAGTCACCCATCTCAGGATACTTCGAAGACTCTTCCAGGACAACAATGTGCAATCATCCGGACCCAACACTAGGCGGCGATCTATGCACAGATATGAATGTCAGCAGCCCTACATGCCAAGAACAGATGCATACTGGTAAGTAGCATATTCAATATGGGGCATCAAGCTAGTTCCTTTACAAAGACCAGCCTACCCCTCACCACTTCAGAGGAGGACAAGACCGGAACCAGAGTCACAACAGGTAAATACCCTCAGCGTCCTTAGAGGCGCCTTGGGAAGCTCGCCCAAAACAAGAGAGATCAGCCCCTGGCAGCGACCAATCGACAGGCCGAAGGAGCCAGCCGGATTCGAGCCGGCACCCACAACGAGCCGGCGGGGCATAGCATCAAAGGACTATCAGTCTCTGACTCTCACCGTCACTAAGTCCCCGTGAGGAAGTCCGCCAAACAAACACACACACAGCCCCTGGGGACGTACAGTAGCTTGTGCAAGGGGAGTATCCTATCAAAATCGAGCACTAACAAGAGAAATACTATCTCGCACAATCTTCACATGTCCCGAAGAGGCCTGATGCTACCAACAAATTAGTGACGAGCAAAAGGGAAGGCTACCAACCATAGGCATTTGTTATTGGAACATAAATGGCCTTAACTCAAAAATGGACGATCCGGATTTTCAAAAATACATCTCTTTATTCGACATAATAATACTGCAAGAAACCTGGCTCACAACCACACCACACAACATATCATGGGCTTCACATGCTATTCTACAGCAGCGGTCAGAACTAACGGATTCGGTCACCAATCTGGAGGCTTGGCTACATACATATCCACCACAACAATACCTTCGGCAGTCCTCATGGACTCATCCACAGCCACAACATTAACAGTGAAGATAAAAAACAGCTAGGCAATAAAGAAGAAGAGATATGCCTTGTCAACGCATACGTTCACCCCAAACACAGAGCCAAAGACTCTAACACAATCAGCAACCAATTGACGGAGTATGTCACTCAGATGGAAAAGCCTCTCTTCCTCTTGACAGGGGACTTCAACCAAAATTTACTTGGTTCATCAGCAGAAGAAGAGGCTTTAGCCCTCAATAAAATCTACACCATTCCACCACAAAGCTCCCCGCTACATAGGAGGAAAAATCAAAATAACGCCTTACTTAAAGATCTAGAAAATCAAAATCTTCGGGCCTTAAATGGAAGATATGTCATCTAAGGTTTGCACCACCAAAGGCCTCAAGCAAGGGTGTGTGCTTGCCCCAATATTGTTTAATCTGTACATGGCTGACCTACCAAGTCTACTCAAAACATGCAACTCCCATTCCCCGAGGCTGGGAGGTAAATCTCTGAGTAATCTTCTGTACGCGGATGACGTCGTACTACTCAGCCACACCTATATCGGCCTCCAGCAGCTTCTGATCCAAATGCATAGCTACGCAACGTTAAACAATCTAAAAATAAACTTGAGTAAGACCCTAACCATGTCAATCAACACCAAGAACAAACATCAGAAGCCATGGGCCCTAGGTGGCCAAAAATTAGAGCCAGCGTCTGAGTACAAATACCTTGGAGTTATCTTCGACAGAGATGGCACATTTGCACAGCATAAACTAGAAATAAAAAGGAGAGGGATCTGCATTGTCGTCTCATTGAAAAACTTAGCCAACCATCTGACGGGGCCAATTTTGACTCTTTACTTGAGGGTTATTCAGGCTAAACTACTCCCTTCCATCTGCTATGGCAGTGAGGCACTACGAGGAAGAGACTCTAAGAACCTGGACACAACCCAAACAAAAGCCTACAGAATAATGTTTTCGCTCCCGCACTACACTTCGCCTGCCCAAATAAGGCTGGAGTTTGGTTTGCTAAAACAAGACCTTGCCAGACAGGGAGCCTACATCATCTGCTGCCACAAACTCCGCTCGGCCATGGCTAACACCCTAAATTCGCTGCTATGGCAAGACATTCAGAGCAGGGACGAATCTCAAGCAAGATCTTACTTGAAGGCAGCCCTGTGAGTCACCAACCAACTTGCGACTTGGGATATGCAACTTAGGCATAACACTTTTAAAAAACTGGTTTGGAAAAACGTAAAATCTCTTTCCTTATTAGAGGACAAGGCCGCATTTACAAAAAGAAACCACGCATGGATGACCTTAAACTCATACAAAACCCTGACACCATAATCATACTTTAGTCAGGGCTATCCCAAGGCCATAAAACTGCGGTTCTTGAAACTCAGATTAGGGGTCTTGCCGAGCAGAGAGCATCTTCCACCATGGCTCAGGAGCAAAGGCCAAGAAGCCTGTTGTAACGCCCTGAACGTCTCAGGATCGTTTAACAGACACTACAATGAGGACGCAACCACTTGTGAAGGGTTAGTTCTTTTAATGAAGGCAAATAAAATACAAAGAACAAACAAAAGTTTTAGTCACTGGAATCCTCCAGGCTAAGTACGTTACCAGCCCACAGCACGGATGGTCCTAACCGTCCTCTGCATATACGCCGATCCCGGCGTATGCCAACAGAGGGCAGAAATGAAATGGCCGACAATGCCAATCGGTAGGCTGTGAGGGGCACGAAGAGTGTTGGGGAGAATCGAGGAGTCAGGGAAACACCCAGCCGGGGTCTCTACCTGAAGGGAGCAGCCGCTCAACCTCTTCCTCAGACTGCACCGGGACGCGGAGTCACCTCCTGGTGATGCGTCACCGATACCCCAATCACAAGCAAGAAGACTGAACCGAGAGCAGCCGCTCGATCGATCCTGTGGACTTCCGAGTCTGTAACGCGGCAAACACCTCCTGGTGTGCGTTACAGCTGGCAGTCCCTGTGTCTCTGGTCGGGCTGGGAGTTACGACTCCAACCAGCAAAAGCGCCACTGCGCTTGGACTCAGCCGAGTCAAAAAGCGAAGCTCAATGGTTGACCGGTAGAGCTTCCGGGTCCTTCACAGGTGACGATGGGGCAAGACACGGCCCAGGGAGTAACGACTCGACCTACCTCCGTTCTTGCCTTACTGGAGCACCACTCCGGAACACTGCTCTTCACGAAGCAGGTACGTCGGTGTAAACACAATATCCGACAGCCTTGTACCTCCCGGTTCCTCCCTTTATAGGGCGTGTTTTCCTTGAGTTATGTAACAGCTCTCCTGTTTACATAAGGGCGTGTTTCCCTTGAGTTATGTAACAGCTCTCCTGTTTACATAAGGGCGTGTTTCCCTTGTATGACAGGAATTCTTGACAGTACATCCTCCCTCTCAGCGGCTCCCCACGGGTCCAGCGCTGGCAGGAAAACGCCGGTGGAACAAGGAGACCAAGCGCGGAGCATGAACCCCTTCAGCCGGTTCCCATGACTGCTCCTCCGGGCCATAGCCTTTCCACGCAACCAGGTACCACAGCTTCCCCCTGCGCCATTTGGACGCCCGTATGCCCGACACTTCATACTCCACCTCCGACTCCACGCATACCGGCCTAGGTGTCCCAGACGGCTTGGAGGGTGCTGGTTTGAGCAATGATACATGAAAGACAGGGTGTATCCGCAATGACTGGGGCAAGCACACCTTCACGTTCACGGGACCCATACACTTGGTAATTCGATAGGGGCCCATGTACTTGGGATGGAACACACTGTTCTTTCGAAACCTCATGTTTCTTGTGGATATCCAGACGTAGTCTCCAGTGCGGTACAGTGGCCCGGGCCTTCTCTTCCTATCTGCCGCAGCCTTGTATCTTCTCTTGGCCTCTATTAGGACAGCCCTTGAGCGCATCAACGTGTCTTTTATGTGTGCCACCCTGTCCACTGTGGCGGGAATCCTGTCCTCTCTGAACGGATGTAGAAATGGCAAGAACCTGGGATGTTGGCCATAGTTGCTATAGAACGGAGATGACTGTGTGGAGCTGTGAGTGGCGTTGTTATAGGCTATCTCTGCAACCCATAGCAAGTCGACCCATTCTTCCCTGCCCTGGTCCACAAAACATCGCAGATACTGTTTGAGCGTTTGGTTCAGGCGCTCGGTTTGGCCGTCCGTTTGAGGGTGGTAGCTGGTGGACAGGGCGGTCTTAACATGCAGCGCAGTGCACCAAGTCTTCCAGAATTGCGCAGTAAACTGCGACCCCCGGTCCGACACGATCACCCCAGGTAATCCATGCAGTCGTACCACATTCTTTAGGAGTAGTGACGCCAATTCCCCGGCCGTAGGGACTCTCTTGCAGGGGATGAAGTGCCCCATTTTCGTCAAGTAATCCACCACCACCAGTATTGCCGTCATCCCCTGGTCTACCGGTAGGCCCACCACGAAGTCCAGTGATATGCTATCCCATGGTCTATCCGGGGTCGGAAGTGGATGTAAGAGCCCTTGGGTTCGGCCATGGTCGGCCTTCATGGTAGCACACGTAGGACACTCCTGTCCCCACCTCCTGACATCCACTCACATGGTTGGCCACCAGAAATGCCGTCCCATGCTAGCCACCGTTTTTTCAAAGCCCAAATGACCTGCGCATGGAGAGTCATGGCACCAGATGAATGCTTGTTTCCTTAGCCTAGGCGTGGGTATCAATAGGCACCTGCCCTTCAGGGGTATCCCGTCCTTCAGCTGCCATTCTCTGTGACTGAGGAGCCACCTCCACCATGCGAATGACCTGATCCCTCTCTTTATTCCCCTCAGGAAAGTATCCGGTTGGATAACCCCCAATACCATCCTCGGGGAAATGATGGAACGCTCGGTTGCAGGCAATGGTTCCTTAACTGCAGATTGACGGGACAGGGCGTCCGCCTTCCGGTTTTCCGTCCCCGGCCGATATGTGATGCGGAAGTTGAACCCCGCAAAGAAGATCATCCACCGCAGCTGCCTGGGAGAAAGGTGTCTAGTGGCCGTCATGAACTGTAGGTTCCGATGGTCCGTGTACACCGATACCACATGTCTTGCCCCCATCAACCAATGCCTCCATTCGGTGAAGGCGTCCTTGATTGCGAGAAGCTCCTTCTCCGCAATATGGTAGTTGCGTTCGGCGTCGTTGAGTTTGCGGGACATGTACGCAACGGGATGAAGCACCCCTGTGTCGTGGTTGCGTTGGGACAAGATAGCCCCCAGCGCCACATCCGACGCGTCCGCTTCCACCACGTAGGGGAGATCCGGATCGGGGTGAGCCAACACCGGCGCCTTACCAAAGGCGCTTTTCAGGGCCTCAAAGGCTTTGTTCGCTTCAGGGGACCAGACAAACTCCTTGGACTTCCTCAGTAGCTGTGTGATTGGGGCCACCACTCCTGAAAATCCATCTATAAACCGCCTGTAAAAGTTGGCGAAGCCAATGAAACTTTGGACGTCCTTCACGCTTTGGGGCACCGGCCATTCTTTCACCGCCTTGATCTTTCGTTCTGCCATCTCCTGTCCCTCTGGACTCAGCATCACTCCGAGAAATTCCACGGATGTGACGTGGAAGTCACACTTGCTGAGTTTACAAAACAGCATGTTTTCCCTCAGCTTTTGGAGCACAGCTTTGACGTGGTGTACGTGCTCCTCCACACTGGACGAATAGATGAGGATGTCGTCGATAAATACGACCACGTAGATATCCAACTCCTCTCTGAATACCTCATTCAAAAAGTACTGAAAGGCTGCCGGGGCGTTGCACAGACCGAACGGCATGACGAGGTACTCAAAAAGGCCGAACCTGGTCTTAAAGGCGGTCTTCCACTCGTCTCCGTCCCTCATGCGCACCAGATGGTATGCCCCTTTCAAATCCAACTTGGTGTAGATACGAGCTTTCTTGACCTGTTCCAGAAGTACACTGATGAGAGGCAAGGGGTACCGATTTTTTATGGTTATCGCATTCAATGCCCTAAAGTCCACACAGGCTCTCAGCTCCCCATTAGCCTTCGGGATGAAGAAGAGTGGCGAGGCGGCCGGAGACTTGGACGGGCGGATGAATCCTAGCTTGAGGAGTTTATCCAGGTACCCCCGGAGATGCACGTTTTCAGGCTCCGTCAGGGCATACAGCCAGCCGCTGGGAACGCTGGCCCCTGGCACCAGGTCGATCTGGCAGTCAAACTGTCTATGTGGTGGTAGCACTTCCGCCTTCACCTCATCAAATACATCCTCAAAACTGTGATAAGCCTGGGGGAGAGCCACATCTTTTTCTGCCGCTGTAGCCACCGTCTGACTCCCGCTCTCATCTGCGTCAAGGGATTCCGTTCCTATTCCACAATGCAGGATGCAATACGGTGACGTCATTTCGATGCGATGTGTTGGCCAATCCACAAAGGGGTTGTGTTTCTGTAGCCACGGCAATCCCAATATGACGCCATATTGGGGCGCTCGGATGATGTTAAAATCGATTTGTTCCAAATGGTTCCTCCCATATCTCATCGGAAGGACCCCCGTGTGCTGTCCGATGGGCCCCGTCACCAATCGCCTTCCGTCTACCGCATAGACGTCTTCGGGTACTGCTTTGGGAAGAAGCACTAGCCCTAGCCTGCATGCCTCGTTGTGGTCCATAAACATGCCAGTGGCCCCTGAATCCACCATGGCCACAACGGGTATCCACTGGTCATGCACTCCCACGTGCACCGTGATAAACAGGTGTCGTTGTCCCTTAGTGACCGAGTTGGAAAGTGAAGGGATGGATGAGTGACTCCGAGATGCCCCTTCTCAGGTCTTGGAGTCCTCTAGTTTTCCGCCGGTATGTCCACCACGGCTGTTACCGACCGGTTGGCCCGATAACGTGACGTCTTCGGTTTGGCAGGGCATTCACGTACGTAGTGGCCTTTTTTGCCACAATATAGGCACAATCCTTGTTTACGGCGTGACTCTTTCTCCGTGGCTGTGAGGCTCGCTCGTATTGCGCTGATGTCCATGGGTTCTCCCTTGGATGCGGTGGAAGTTTCAGGACTTCCCACCGTCACATAGGATGGAAGGGATTTTCCTTTTCTCCCATGATCCCCCTTTCTTTCACTTAGCCTATGTTCCAGCCGTAATACCAGGTTGATAAGGCCCTCACATGTCTTGGGTTGAGGGTCAATATGAGCCACGGCGTCCTTGAGCTCATCGCACAGCCCTTGATGGAAGAGCGCCGTCTGTTTAGCAACAGGCCACTTGGTTTCCGCAACCAGCCTTCGGAACGCGTTGAGATACTGCACCAGGTCGTTGGATCCCTGTCTCAACTCAAGCATTTCACGGTCCGCCGTGTACGAGTCAGCCCTTCTGTCGAATACCTTCAGGAATTCCTCGCGAAAAGCACCCCAATCACATAAGAGGGGGTCGTCCCTGCTCACCAGAGGTACGGCCCATTGTGCCGCGTTTCCAGCCAAATAGGATATAAGGAAAGCCACACGAGCCTGACTCGTGGGGAACGCCTTTGGTTTGCACGATAAATGTAGCGCCACTTGTGTGAGGAATACCTGCACTGTGTTAGGATCCCCACTGTACCTCTCTGGTGTTGCCAAGGGGATGGCTACCGGCATTTCCACTACTACCGCAGGGGTCTGGTTCGTGAGGGAGGTGCTGGGCGTGAGCGGGTCCAATTGGATAGCATCCAGTCTGGCTTTTACATCGGCTGTTTCTTGCCTAGAGGCAGCCACTTCAACTTGCATGGCCGCTAAAGCAGCCACCACATCATCAAGTGTCGCCATGTCTGTTATCGACCGGGAGACAGTTAGTGTTATTAAGGTCGGATATTTTGTAACGCCCTGAACGTCTCAGGATCGTTTAACAGACACTACAATGAGGACGCAACCACTTGTGAAGGGTTAGTTCTTTTAATGAAGGCAAATAAAATACAAAGAACAAACAAAAGTTATAGTCACTGGAATCCTCCAGGCTAAGTACGTTACCAGCCCACAGCACGGATGGTCCTAACCGTCCTCTGCATATACGCCGATCCCGGCGTATGCCAACAGAGGGCAGAAATGAAATGGCCGACAATGCCAATCGGTAGGCTGTGAGGGGCACGAAGAGTGTTGGGGAGAATCGAGGAGTCAGGGAAACACCCAGCCGGGGTCTCTACCTGAAGGGAGCAGCCGCTCAACCTCTTCCTCAGACTGCACCGGGACGCGGAGTCACCTCCTGGTGATGCGTCACCGATACCCCAATCACAAGCAAGAAGACTGAACCGAGAGCAGCCGCTCGATCGATCCTGTGGACTTCCGAGTCTGTAACGCGGCAAACACCTCCTGGTGTGCGTTACAGCTGGCAGTCCCTGTGTCTCTGGTCGGGCTGGGAGTTACGACTCCAACCAGCAAAAGCGCCACTGCGCTTGGACTCAGCCGAGTCAAAAAGCGAAGCTCAATGGTTGACCGGTAGAGCTTCCGGGTCCTTCACAGGTGACGATGGGGCAAGACACGGCCCAGGGAGTAACGACTCGACCTACCTCCGTTCTTGCCTTACTGGAGCACCACTCCGGAACACTGCTCTTCACGAAGCAGGTACGTCGGTGTAAACACAATATCCGACAGCCTTGTACCTCCCGGTTCCTCCCTTTATAGGGCGTGTTTTCCTTGAGTTATGTAACAGCTCTCCTGTTTACATAAGGGCGTGTTTCCCTTGAGTTATGTAACAGCTCTCCTGTTTACATAAGGGCGTGTTTCCCTTGAGTTATGTAACAGCTCTCCTGTTTACATAAGGGCGTGTTTCCCTTGTATGACAGGAATTCTTGACACCTGTCCGCTCTGTAATGAAGAAAAGGGCGATATTCTCCACCTGACTTGCCTCTGTGAAGAGCTTCGGCTAGCCCGCCAACACCTCCTAAAGGACCAGTTCAAGCAGTTAGGGACTAGCACTAGAAGGCAAGCAGTGCTTGCCTGCATGAACCCTGCAAACACGAAACTGAACTGCAGATATGTTAAGTTCCTTGCGATGACTGAGCACAGACTGTTAAACTCACTAAAACCGGCGATCAACTACACAGACAACAAGTAGGAGGTCATTAGGACGCCAAGGAACATGCTGCCCTGCATCAGGGAAAAAATGCGGCTGGACAATTACTCTGGGTTTTTTACTGCACGTTTTTAAAAATGATGATTATAATGAACAAAACTTTTATGCTATTTTAAATTTTTGTAAAATGTTTGCACTGGTTTTAATTAACTATGCATAATAAACTTACTACTTACTATTATTCAGCCAGTGGAGGAAATGCGTCATAGTCATAGGAGTCATGCCAGATCATGAAAACGTCATCTATATACCGCTTTCACAGTGCTGTGCCACTGTGGAAGGGGTTGGTGGGGGTAAGAATGCGACCTGTTTCTAGGTTGTCCATGTACAGAATAGCTAAGTTAGGAGCGAAAATTGCTCCCATGGAAGTGCCTCTAACTTGTCCGTAATATTGTTCATCAAAGAAGAAGTTCTTTGTTGAACTGTTAGCGTAACAGCTGGCATGTTGGAAAACAGTATTGTGAGCAGTAGGTTTTCTATATAGGCTGACTTCGAGGAGACCTTGTTATTCTGAGATCCAGAAATTCTACTGTGTCCATCGGAAGTGGCGGTAAACTTTAGATTGTTACTAGAGTTTAGCCATCTGATGAATTCATCAAGTTTTTCTTCTTCTCCCCACCATATGAAAAATATATCATCTACGAATCGTGACAATCGCCTCACGTTTTCATAGAAAGGTGCTATTTCAGTGAAGATATGTTTTCTCTCATATTCACCCATATAAATGTTAGCTATGCTGGGAGCACAAGATGCCCCCATGCTGGTCCCCTTGATTTGTTGGTAAATCTTTGCATTTTATTCAAAAAAGTTAAGACAATTTCTGAGCAGCCAATAATGAATTGATTAGGTCTGTCCCCTGGTGTGTGTGCCATAACTTGCTGTACGGCTTCTAATGCTTCCAACTGTGGGATGTTAGTGTACAGTTGTTCTATGTCAAGCGTGACTAAGATTTCTTGTTGGGGGTTAGATGCCAGATTCTCAATTTTTGAGATCAGATCTCCTGTGTGTCTGATATAGCAAGTATGTAATTTGGTCAAAAGGCAGAGGAAGGCATCCATATATTTTGATAGGGTTCCCATGATAGAGTTAATGGAGGAGATAATGGGCCAAAGTGGTGGGTCTACTGTATTTTGTGTTTTGGGTGCTCCTTATAGCACCGGAGTCACTGGATTCTCTTTGTTGAGGAACTCAAATTCTTTTTTGCAAATGTCTCCATTCTGTAGCGCCCCAGAGGTCAGCTGTTCTATTCTGGTTTTCAATTTCTCAAGTGATTTAATTAAGGCTCTCTTGTAATGTTCTGGAACTTTTAACATGCTTTGTATTTTAGTAATATATTGTGCAGTGCCCTTAACCACAATGCCTCCCCCCTTGTCACACTGTTCAAGTGTGGTATTGTTTTTCTTCTGTAAGCTATGTAATGCAGGGTTCTCACTTTTTGTGAGATTGTGTGCTGCTGGTGGGATATATTTAGTAATGTTCTTAAGATCTTTTAGGACTGCTTTTTCAAAGATAGATACTTCTGGGTCCACCATTTTAAGGGTGAGGGTGAAGATGAACTTAGGTTGGCATCCCGAAGGATTTAAATCTGTATTCTCTGACATTATGCATGTATTACTATTTAGTCTGATCTTTCTGAAGAATGCAAACACATCCTGGTTAAGCTTAAACACGTCTGTGTTTGTACTCTGTACAAAAGATAATCTTCCTGTCCAATCTTAGTGGATGTTAAATTAAAGATTGGGATAGTGTCCAGACTTGTTGTCTTTAATTTGGTTGTGGTCTCCAGTATTGATGTTTGCCAGTTGTTGTGTACTGATGTTGAGGATGGAAATTTTTCACTCTGTCCTGTCTTTGGTACCTGTATCTCCCTCTGTTCTGGCCTCTGGCTAAAAAAAGGGGACTGATTTGGATCCTGTTCATTTTGTAATAGTGGGGCCCTATATGTTGTATGTGATCTACCTCCTTTACTTGAACTCTAGCACCATCGGAGTCTAGAGTAGGTGTTCGAGAAGGTGATCAAAGTTATATTCTTCCTATTCGTTGGATCTTTTGGCCCTACTTCTTGTCTCCAATCTTGATAGTAATTCGGTGTCAGGTAAGTATATGCCTTCTCCTGTGTATACCACCTAATGTCTTTCTTTAATTTGTCTGTTTTTTTCTTTATTAGATATTCTTCAAAATCGTGTAATTCCCTGTTGATCTCATCTAGTTTACTTTTCGCTTCTTCTAATGCTTGTGTATTTTTTAGTTTTTCCTCCAGCTCAAGGATTTCCTGGTTAAGTAAGACCACCACTTCTCTGGCTGTTTCGACAATTAAGATCATTCAATATCGTGCACATCTACTGGCTATAGGTGACCACCTTTCCAAAACGTTTCGGATCTCTACAGATAATTCTGGGGCTTTTCTAACTCTAAGGCCAGATGGTATTGCTCCTGACCTAAGGTACTCAGCATTGTACAGTAATACGCTGAGTGCCTGTCAGGACTGAGCTGCTTTGAAAAGTAGACCTTGGGCAAACAAATAAGAAATTGAGATATGAAAAGAAGGATGTGACTGTGCTAGACATAAAGTGTTTCTCTATTTGAATAAGCAGAATTGAACTGATACGCCCTGAAGAAGTTCATTTTTCAACTGAACGTTTTGGCTGTAATTGGTTTTACTTGAAAAAAGAATATAAGTTTTGCAATGAAATAAAGGCGGCACAGGAATTCTGAATAATACTATTGGACTTAGTTTTATTATTCTGGGTGCACCACTATTGTAATCTTTATTAAGTAGTATGAATGTCGTTCTTTAGGACAAGATTACTAGGCATCACTTGCGTCTCGTTGAGAAAGACATATTGTAGGTCTGCCAAGAATATACAGGGGCTGCAGCATGCCCATTGCTTAGCATTGGTTGGGTTTACTGTCGCGCTCCTTTTCCTCATTCTTATGTAATGGCATTTCATGTCCCATCTTACCAGTCTTGTGTTTGTTCCACCATAGAGCATAGCCTCCTTACCATCTCTCTCTGATTGGCTAGCTTCCGATGCTTGCTTTAAGGGAACTATTTTTTTCTGTTTATTTTGGCACTCAGAGTTTTTCAGCTGTGTCTGTCGTGTGCACCCCCTCCATGTTGCTCTCTCTCTCGCCCATGTGCTTCTATCCCCCTGTCTGCACTCATGTCTCTCACACCTGTATGCTCCGTCCTCCTTTGCTCCTCGCTGCTCCCTTTCACTCATCTGTTCCTCCCTTTGCCTCTGTGTTATCTACCTCGTGTTGTTTCTTCCCTCACCCACTGTGGTGCTTCACCTAACCAACCGCACCCGCAGCCCACTCATCCTTTTATTTATTTTTAAGCACTTTCTTGCTAAGTTTAAAAAAAAAGGCTTTGGCACAACTTTTTTTAAATTTACCGATTTATATCAGATCGGTAAATGAAAGGAAAAAATATCAAATGTGTGCTTACCTATGACAGTGTTTGCATCATTGTGCTTTAAAAAAAAAACACAGTACAGTGCTATACAGCATGGCTAAAAATAAGTCTTAGGCGAAACATGTTGGCTTTGCCAATGCTTGTTTTGCTTATTGTGCTGAGCGGGATGATGTACCTCAGTCAGGCGAGCTGGAAGTGGGTTCCTTTTGTGATCTCATTGAATTGGCAACCACCCTCAAACCCCATTTAAAAAGAACACTAATATTGTGTTGCGATAGCACTATGGTCATTTCATATGGGGGGGGCGAGAGGGGATGTGAGAGTGTTTGCAACTGAGATGGATCTCCAATTAAAAAACTGTCAGTTTGACGCCTTTATGTGCACAGTAAGCTGTCTCATGTTTATCCATGGGTCTTTTGGAGGTATTCCAAGACATTGAGAGTCTCTGCGTCACCTGCCATCTAATGGGATCTAGGTGTCAATGTACATTTAAAATGCATTGTTGATTCAGAATGATTGACATGCAGTGTCAACAATTCATCTTTATTCGATTCACAAAGTGTATCATAAAAGCACACATATAATGACAATGTATTGTAAAATCCAGACACAGAAGTATAAGAATGTGGTCACTATTTAACATACAGCAGGATTTGATTTTCTTCTGCTTAAAACATCCCTGAGAAACCTTGCTAGTACCACACATGTATACAAATTAGGAAGTAATTGCAAATACAAAAACCCTGGTCTACATTACTTAAAATTTAGAGATTTCATTAAAGGTACAATAAAAGATCTCCTCAGATCAGATTAAAATTTTTAAAAAAAATATGTGAATCGTTGATTGATTAGACATATTATCACAGGGACATAACATAACATTAGTTCCCTTGACCAGTTATTGACACTTGGAAAAGATGTCAGGCAATGAAATATGTCTAATCTAAAACGCGTTAAAACAAATCTGTCTTGGGCTTTACATACAGTGCACATACGAATATATCTAAACAGGTGAACTGCTTATCCTTCGGTTTTGTGTGATGTATATTTGTGAACGGATCGTGACTAGTTGTGTGAGCCTCCCTTTTTAGGAGGTATCTCAATCCATTAAGAGGTGCCAGCTCCTCACAAACATTCAAATATATAGCTTCACCATGCAATGAGGTCATGCATTGAAAACGGGATGGACATCACTGACAACACCCGTAGGATATATACTTTTGGCGTCCAGGTTGACAAAAAAACTGGTAAGATTGAAATCCAGATTGTAGGCAGATTGTAGGCAGATGTAGGGTACATCGTAGAAGCAGACTGCTAAGAGGCTCTGGCACACCATAAAGCGGTATCTTTAAGGTCAGGTTTTCTTCTGTTACAGTAAAAAATACCACACAGACTATGCATCACCAGAGTACATCTTTGACATGCTGTCTGAGAGGGACATTTGTACATACTCTTTGCTTCTGCTCTATAGTAATGTGTATTGGTTTGAAGGCCTAAAATCAACAGATGAAGTGATGGGACTAAGGCTGATGCTAGTAACACCCCCAAATATTCGAGAAATGTGGAAACCAGTCCATTATGCCATACCAGAAACTTTTCATGAACTTGCATCTAATAGTGCTAAAACAAGACCTGGCATAGCACTGCTGCTTCAAGAATGGTCTTGCAACTTGAACTGATGCATGGTCACAGATAGAGTAGTTTACACTGGGACGGGCTACCTAAAAAAGAAAAAATGTTATGGGGTGGTTGGATGATCCAACACAAATCAGAATAGAGAACAGTATGGAGGAAAGCGAGAAAATTAAGACTCCCAGTCAACACGCATTAAGGGTTGATAAAGGGGGACTTATGTAAATAGGCAGTTGCATATTGTGACATTCATGGGACAGTCTGAATGAATGTCGATTTCTCCCCCCCCCAAACACACAGCCATAGTGGGCTGAAAATTAATTCTCTTTTTATTAAAGACACGGAAGCTAATATGCAGTAAATCCTTCATTGCTACCACTCAGCAACACCTTTAAAGCAAATAGATTTTGGAATTCAAAAGATTCCAAAGATAATAAACCCCCCAGCAACCAGTCCTCTTCCACCTTTTATAAAACTGCTCACTCAAAACTTAAAGATGTCCTTAAGGTAACATCCTAAAATTAGTACAAATTTCTTCTTTAACAAACTCTTCTACCTCCATCAGAATCCAATTAAAAAAACACAAAGATCTTAAACTTGACCTGTATAAAAAATATAATATATAAACAAAACATTAGTGAAGGGTTCAGTCTGGGGGGAATAATATTACCCTCTGTGTCTTTAATAAAATCTAGATTTTCAGCCCACCAATGCCGTGAAAAATCTACATTTTATGTCACGACTCGGAGGCCATTATTATGCAAGTTTAAAGCTTAGCAACCAAACAATTTGCTGCACTCGCCACCGGCTTAATGTAAAATCGTCTGGACATGGAATCTGATGACCAATCAGCACAATGCAAAATGTCCTGCAAAGTGCCACCCAACATAAAAGCTTTTGAAGAAGCTGCTAACCTGACCAAATGAGCGGTAAACAAACTTATAGCCAAGCCAAATCTTTGTATTATCTCTTTCACCCATCTTGCCAAAGTTGGCGAAGAAACTGCCTAATGAGGATGCCTGAATGTAGTCAAAGGCTGATATAACCTTGACTGTAATAATAAACAATTGATGATGAATGTGTCTTAATTCTCTGTTTCAAATGAAAACATCCCTTCTGGAGTGTATGAACTACAAGATACCTCCAAAGCCTGCACATACGATATACTACTGAAAGACACCAAACACAACATTGTCAACTTAAAAAAACAAATCTCTCAAATTAATATTTTCATTGTTATCTTAGCTGTCCAGAAATTTCAGAACCTTTGAATCATCCCAAACGGAAGAGGACAAAGAACCTGGAGGTCTAGCAATCCTAATGCTCCTCAATAATCTTCTCACCATAATATCCTGACCCACTGATGAACCATCCACCAAAACGTGTCCAGCTGCAATAGCTGACCCATACATAGCCACAGTCCTGTAAGCGAGGCCATTTGCAAACAATTCTGCCAAAAAAATAATCACTTGAACTACATCAACTGAAATTGGATCATGACCCCCTTCCACACACCAGCATACCCATTTAGTCCATGCCAATCTATATGCCGATTTTGTCCCAGAAGCCCAAGATTCCTCAATAAGCCTAGAAGCCTCTGATGAAAGCCCTGGCCTCCTCCATACTCTCCTGAAAGTTTCCATGCCACCAATGTTAATGGATCTGCACTGTTCAGACAGTGAACCTCTCCCTGAGGACCTTGCAGTATTCCTGGGAATGTTGGAAGCAACACTGGAAAGTCTACACTCGTCTCCAACGTGATCGGATACCACGCTTGAGATCTCCATAAAGGAAGGACCACCACCACTACTTACTCCCTCCTTCGGCGAATCATCCCACTTACTCTTTCAATCGTTGTAAAAGGAGGAAAAGCCTACGGGTGAAGCCCTGTTCCATCCTGGAGAAAATCATCTACCCCTGACGCTTCTGGATTTGGGTGCCAGCTGAAAAACCTCTCTACCTGAGCATTCAGCCGGTTCGCATAGAGATCCACCTGAAAAGGATCCCACAACCTGTTCAACTTCCTGAAAACACGCCTGTCCACCATCTAATCACTCGAATTGTGAAAAGTTCTTGAAAACCAGTCTGCCACTGAATTAGTCAGTCCTGGAAAATGTTCTGCCTGAACTCTCAGACCATTTTGTAGACAATACTCCCCAAAAAATGCTTGCCAGATCTGCCAGTCCCTATGAAAGTGGACCTCCCAATCTGTTTACATACCTTACAGTTGATACATTGTCCATCCTTGACACCCCTGAACATTTGACAGTTTGATCTGCAAAACATTTTTGTTGCAAAGGATCCTGCTAATAACGCCCAAAAATGTATATGCAAATTATTTTCCTGATCTAACGACCATCAGTCCTTGACAATCCACAACTTGCACCCCATCCTTAAAGCTCTCATCCGATTTCACAACCTGTAGTAGGTCGGTTTGTGTCGGCCGCCCACGGTCTCTTTTTATCAAGAAGACACAAAATGAGTAGTAAGTATGGAAGAGGGTTTATTTTATTATTTTGATTCCTTTTTTTTTTCTTCAACGTTCCCCAGTACTTCTGGGTAGAGGGTCTCGTGGGGAAGGCAGAAGTAAGGTATATGGAAGAGAGAAAAAAAAAAGCACACACAGGGAGAGTTTCAAATGGTGGCGTCGTCACTGTCCTAGAGTGGTCTTGGTTTGATCCTTTCCCAGGGTCTTGGGCCGGTCTTTCAGTGGACTTAGTCCGTGCCCGTAGAAGGGAACCGGGTAGAAAGAGAGAAAAAAAAATCTCAGGCTACTGTCTTGAAACTATATGCACATGTGGGAATAGTGCTCCCCTCGTATGGTCCCTACTCCCGTGATGTGCCTGGGTGAAGGGGAAGGGTGAGGTGCTCACAGTGAGGTGCCCCGTAGTCCCGCCCACCAACCCAGAAAACAAACCAGGCACTTGCCTGAACCCACGGTCCTCCTGGACCGCGGGTAGGGAAGTCTCAGCCTCTGCTTCCCTTGCTGGAGTACTGGACTCGGGGGCACTGCTCCAAGAGCGGACAAAGTCGTCGTCTTCTGCCTCGTCTCGGGGTGGTTTCCTGGTCCGTGGTGTCTCTGTCACTCTTCTCTCCTGTACCCCTCGGGTTCTGTCTACTTCTTCTGGGTCCGTTTTCTCATGTTCTTTTGGTCCCGTGCGCACAGCGATGGTGTTATCCGGTTGAAGACTGGTGTCTTTGGTCCCTCCTCCGGTGTTTGTAGTTACCGGCGTGTGGCTTCCGGCGCATTTGTTGTCTAGACCGTCGGGCCCACTTTCGGTCTGGGGTACTCCGTCCGCCATGTTGGCATGGTCGGGCCATGCCGCTGTGGAGGGGAATCCGCCCCACAACCAAATCGGCATTTTCACCAGAAATCGCATGCCTATTCCATGCTTCCATATTTCTCAGTCACCATGTCAGCTCTTCTCTTGCCCCAATGAACAGCAAACTGTTTCAGAGTATCTCATTCCATTTTGTGTTCGGTTTTAAACCTCTGTAAGGCCCGATAATGTAAGGGACCTGGGAAAATACCCTGAATAGTAGAGGATAAAAGACCCACATTAGGTGCCAACATCTCTTTCCGAATTCTCTTCATCTTCTCCTTCGGTTACCTCAGCAAACCTTCCATCGTATCTATTACAAAGACAAGAAACTGGGTTTGTTGTCCTGGAACTAAATCGGACTTCCTCCGGTTCACTACAAATCCCAAATTCTCCAACAGCTTCACCAACAACTCTGTATGAGAAATCAACTGTTCCCTGTTCTGATACATAATTCATATGGCATCTAATTAGAATATCATTCAAATTCCTCTCTCTCTTGGATCCGCAGTGACCAGCTGAAGTACCTTCGTAAAGCACCAAGGTGTTGACGAAAGACCAAAATGTAGGCACACAAACCTCCACACTTTACTCTTCCAAATAAATCTTAAAAACCTTTGACCATAACAAATTGGAACTGTTTGATATGCATCCTCTAGATCCAATTGAGTTATCCAATCCAATTTCTGCAAAATATCCTTTAACAAATGTATTCCTTCTATTATGAAATGATGGTAAACCACCCAATCGTTCAAATCTTTTAAATGTATAACTGGTCTCATTCCCTTGTCCTCTCTTCTCCCCCAGAAAAATATTGCTCACAAATCTGTTTGTGATCTTCTAACACAACCGCTCCTTTCGAAATCAACTCCTGTATTTCTACATCTATCAACGTCATATGATCTGCTGTAAAAGCTAGTCTCCTTGTCAAACTTTTTTTTTAACTGGACTCACCTCAAACACTATTTGAAACCCACCAACTGTCTCTAAAACCCAAGGTTCCTTTGTAATCTATATCCATTGTTGGTAAAGCTGGGCAAGTCTGCCACCCAATTCTAAGGGGATAACAGAAGGGTCTTGGCTTACCGGACGATCCTCTGGTTCTCCTTTCACCTTGGGCAAACCTACCCCAAGCTTTCTGTCTTTATGGGTAAAAACTTCCACCCCTGTAGGTTTGTTGACCTTGATAGCCTCTATAACCTTGTGAGAAGGAGTCTCTGGTAATGCCTTGGCCACAGCTGGGAACCGACTCCTTGCTCCCCCGACCATCACAAACACACGATCCTAAAACACTTTCTTAATATCCTTCTGGGACTTTTAAAGAGAAAAAAAGCCCCAACAAAACTAGATAAATCCTTATTAAAGGCTTCACTGAAAAGCAACCCATTAGCTGAAGGCCCCTCTTTTTATTCACCAGATCCACCAATTTAGGATCAATTTTAAG
This sequence comes from Triturus cristatus, assembly GCF_964204655.1. Classification (NCBI taxonomy): domain Eukaryota; kingdom Metazoa; phylum Chordata; class Amphibia; order Caudata; family Salamandridae; genus Triturus; species Triturus cristatus. The sequence continues at coordinate 1,064,280,120 of NC_140579.1, read as the reverse complement.
AAGAATGCTTTTCCGTCTCTTATTAGAGAGTGCTGTATTGGTGCTGGCTAACAAGCATAGAACACCTTAGATCCACGGGCGCAATTCATCCACATCCACGCTTATTGTAAACCTATGCCTCCTCTGCCAGGTCAAAACTTTTGGTCAGTGGACCCACGACATCCAAAAGCCTATCTTGACAGGATCTCAGACCCTGCTCCAAACCATTTCTAGGGTGATGGCCACCTTTGCCTATAAACGCTATTATCTTAGCATCTAGCTCTGGGGTTACCATAACCTCTTGGCAACAGAGGGTCTACGGCACTCAGACATCAGCCTGACTCGAACATCCATGGGATCTCCTGTCTCATCCAAAAATTAACATATTAGCCACATGTTCCAAGGGCGTCCACTCAGGTGAGAGTGGATACTTAATGTGTAAGGGGTCAAAAATATGTTGACCAAAAGAATACGTAAGTGCCTCTTCACCCTTTTCCTTACTATGATGCTTGGAGAAATTTTCTATCAGAAATCCATGGTCTAAATCCTCTGAGTCAAAATCTGAAGAACAACTGATCTCTACCTCTGCACTTCAAGAGGATTCATCACAGATCTCTGTCTTATGCTTATGGCCCTTTGACCCCCTATTTCTATCTTTCTCGGGCCATTCCCTTGCCCACCTTGTGTACCCTCAGCACCATCATATTTGTTGTCAACACAGAAATCATGCTCTGCTTCAGCAGATCTCCTTTTTTTGCCAGACCCACTTTGACAATCATATGATTTCTTTTTCTGGTAGCTTTACCCCCTTATTTTACATTCCCTTATGCTTCATGATCAGACCAAAAGCGTTCCTCCTCCACAGGAATGCTTTTACCAATCAACAAATCCAAGTTCTTGTCCATCCTAATTGATATTTACAAAGTAATTTTTTCAATCGCTCTGTCAAGCTTCTCATTAAGAGTCATCTCCTGCAAGCCTGCACCTTGCTCCATGAATCTAAGATTCACACAAAATCGTACTGTGGGAAAAATGTTTTAATAACTAATGTGCCTACTAAAACCACCTAAAACCGTCACAACTTCTACACTCGATTAATGCCAGTACCTCCTGAAACTAACTAAACTCCTTCCATATACTCAAACAAATGCCGTCCCACAGAAATACCTCATGTCTCACTACGGGAATAATACGTGGTCAATTCCTGGGAGCAAACCCTCTCATTTCGTGACTATTCGCCCGCAATCAGGTCGGCGTTTCAGCCTTCCACCAAGATGGCGCTGCAATGCATGGACACGTTAACGTATGGAAGACTGTTGAAACAACTGTCTTCCTCCAACGTTCGGCTTGAGCCGAGGTCAGTGTGAGAAGCTGGCCTGGGAAATAATGTCCACTAATGTAAGTGGTGTTATAGAGAACAGTGGTCCCTATTCAGGAGGAATACCGTGTGATGGATAACCATACACTTAGAATAGAATGTATGTCTTTTTGTCCAGCCGGACAAGAATTTATTTTCATAGTATTTTTCAAAAGTAGTATCAAATAAAACATTCAAATGACAAGTGGGCACAGCCGTGACCAACAGAACACAAGACAGAACAATGAACACAGAATTGGCCAAAAGGAAAGCCAAAATGGGTCTGTACAGTTGTTCTCAGTATAGACAGACACAAATTAATCATTTATCACCATTGCACAATGTGTTATAACTTGAGTCTAGACCCATTTTGGCTTGCTTTTTGGCCAATTCTAAAAAGCTACCCAAGTGGGAGTTGTGGAGTTTAAAGCCGCTTTTTTCACCAAAATGCAATCTTACGGTATAGATTAAATGGAAAAAGAACCACACAAGGTATTTATAAAAATATGTATTTATTATATAATACTTTCTAGTATCTCCCACACAGAGATGTACACAAAGCACACAATACTATAGCAAAGAAATCACAGTACAAACAGTAAATAGCACTAATGCACAGTGGGCCCCAGGGGGGGACCAAACCATATACTAAAAGTGGTATAAGAACCACGACTCGAGTCAGGACAATGTCGACCGGTTGTAGAATCGCTGGGGACTCGGTAAACCACCCAAGGTTAGTAGACAGGAACCCCACGGAGGACACGTACAGTGTGAGAACAAGACTGCGGGCTCCATACAACTCTATGTGTAAGTCGCAGTTGGATTTTCAAAGATTAGGGATCCCTGAGGAAACCCTGTGGAAGACAGAAGGTTGGAGAGCCACCCCACCCGTGGATACAGTCGTACCCAAGTTACCTATCCCAGGAGAGCAGGGTGCATAGGTGTAAAGTGGCGTCGGAAACTGCAGTCACACCCAGTGGAGGACTTCAGGAAAGTGCCACTGCTGGAGAAGGAGAAAGTGTATGTGGGAATACAAACGTGTGTTCTTTAGGAAGAGTACCTGAAAGCAGAGGGGACAGTCTGGGTCACTTGAGAGTGATGCCCACCGATGTCGGGCGCCTCTGGATAGATGTTGATGACCTTGACTCTGGAACAGTGGGGACCAGGCAATGCTGAGGACGACCAGGAGCCGGCTATGAGCTGTCCCACGAAGGATGTCGAGTGCTGCAGGGTCGGTGTCCGGCGGAAGCACCAACAAGCCTCGGCAAAAGCAACCCACGCAGGAGGTCAAGAATTTGCAGGAAGAGGACCAGCAAGGTCCAGGAGACTCACCACAAGCAGGGTAGTCAGGGCAAGCCCAGAGCAATCAGGGGAGCCCAAAGAGAACGTAGTTGACCCTCCACAGGACGCACAGGTCGAAGACACTGTAGTCGCAGTAGGACCTCGTGCAGCTTTACAAAACAGGCCACAGAGCACACAGTGCGATGTGGGTAAAGATCTTTGCAGGAGAAGTTGCCAGAGGTTGGGGCTACTTGGAGCCCAATGCACTTGCTGCAAAATTGCCAACAAGCATTTGCGCTTGCAAAAGTACGCAGTGCACAGGGGTTTGGGTACTGCAGCCCCCACGAGGGATTCTGGCCTCAAACTGGGTGAGAGGGCAGCTCTGGCCTTGAGGTACGTAGGAACCCACCTCCTGTGTTGTTGAACCCTTCGAAGTCTGTAGGAGCTCGGATCAGCAGGCCAGTCAGCAGCGTTGCGGTGCCTGCAAATGCAGGGGAGTGACTCCTTTACTCCAAGGAAGATTATCTTCAGGTGTCTTGCATGCCTCACAGGCCTTGCACGGATTCTGTAGGGTGCACAGACGAGGCAGCAGACTGAAAGGGAGACGAAGCCAGGCCCAAACGAAGTCCAGTGTGCCCAGACGGTAGAAGTGCAGTGGTTTCAGTTCTGAATCTTGTTCACGACGAATCTAGGGACCTACACCCAGGTAAGCCCTTAAGTACCCTAAGGAAAGGCATGGGATGTTTCAGGGGACCCTCCCAATGGAGGTTCTGGACAGGGGGAGGTTACTCCCATGTCCTTTCTCCAGTTTCACGCCAGAACGGGAGCCAACGGCTCCCAGGACTTGTTTGAACTGGACTATGCACAGGGACACCAAATGTGGCCCTCATGCAGACTTTCAGGCGCTGGCAAGCGCATCCACCCAGCCCTAATGCACTAAATACTGTCTGGGAGGTGGTCACACCACCCTGTGACAGGATGCCTATTGTCCTGCCTTCCCCTGCTCTAGCTTGGCTCAGCAGCAGGAGGGCAGAAATGTCTCTGGTCGGCAGTAACCATTTTGTGCTGTCCAGGACTAGAAGGCTGGTACCGGGAACACAGAGCCTCACGGAGGGCTCTCTCGGTGGGAGGAATCATACTTTGCACACCGTTAACGGTGTGGGGGTATGATTCCAACATGTTTGACACCAAACACGATTAGGTTCGTTGCAGCCGTTTTCGAGATGGTAAGTGCGTGGTTCACGTAATGCCCCTTTATACTAGTATATGGCTGCTTCACTGACAACCCAGGAGAATGGACTCCATAGGCTGCAGGTATGTCCTGCTCATGCAGGGGCACCCTCTCACTTAGAACCAAGCACCCTGCCCTCAGGATAGTAAAGGCCTGCTAGAGGGGTGACATAGGTTTTAAGTGCAGTGACCCTTAGAAATAGGAAACCTATATCTTTCGTAAGTGGTGCATGCACCAACTTACACAGGCTGCAATGGCAGGCCTGTAGTTACTTTTTGAATGGTCTCCCATGGGTGGCATAATACATGCTGCAGCCCATGGGAGACCTCTGGGGTACATATGCCCTGAGTACATGGGTACCATATACTAGGGACTGACAAGGGTACCCCAGTGTCCAATCTGGGATGTACCTCGTTACTGAACACAACAGTTTAGGCAGAAATCAGCTAGACTGGGGTCCTGATCAGCAGGATCCCAGTCAGACAAGTCAAAAACCAGTTTAGCAGCAGGCAAAAGGTGGGGGTACACATGCAGAAGGATCCTACCTTCCTACAGTCAGTGTCTAAGATATTTAAACAGAACTTTTATCTTAATTTATCCTATATTTGCAAATGTAATCAAATCCTAGTATACTTTCAAAACAAAATGCGTTTCTGCGCTTGCGATGCTCAATATGCAGTCCAAACACTATCTTTTCTTTCGCACAAAAGAAACTGCACCACCGCGCCAAGACTACCAATGAAAATAATATGAGCACTGCTTTGATCTACGCAGCACTAAGGGGTCCGCAATTAAAATAGGCTCCACGGCCTACCTCCCCAAACCTAGTCTGACTTGCACTGTCTCATAGAGTAATCGCTCTCAGGACACATCGCCGTTCTTCCCCGATACAAAAAAGTTTAAAATCAGGAAAATAAAAAGCAACTTGTCCACCAGTGACCGTATGACCGAATCCTTACTCAACCATGCTATTCTATACAACTAGTTACGACCCAGTGTTTTATATTTAAAATAACAGAAAGCGCCAAACAGCACTTACACTGTCACAAACTATGTTTCAATCAGAACACACCATAGTACAATATGTAACAACATATATCATAGTTAAACCGAGTGAGCAGCAGCAATAAAAGAAGGAAGAGGACTGGCTGCTAGTGGGTTTCAGTATCTTTGGAATGTTTCGAATTCTAAAATCGGCTTTAAAGGTGCTGCTGAGTGGTGGCAATAAAGGATTTACTACATAATATTCTGGCCAGAATATTAACAGTATATGGTTTGAGTTGATCACTGCACATTTTATGCTGACTGTGCTATACTTCACTTATTGGCAGAGCCATTAGAATTACGTAGCATGGCAGGGCCAAATTATCTGGCAGGGTTAACTAAAATATGTGGCAAAAAAGGCATATTGTGTGGCATAATGCAGCACATTTAGTGATACATATTGCATCATTGTTTTGGAATTTGTACACGTTAACACAATGGGTAAAAAAAAATGTTTTTAACTTTATTTACCTTTTTAAAATATCGTTTACAAACATGTATAATAGTTACTCAGTGCAGCAAAATAACAATTACAAGAAGGAGTGACAGCGTTTCGTTCATACAACATTCTGTGAGAGCAAGTCTGTAAAGACCAAGTGACCAAAAAACATTTAGACAAGAGAGACGACGTGGTATAAAGTTCCATGAATTGAACAATCTTCACACAGCACTGAATGCACAATATAATACCGTAATAGTTCAACCCACGCCGGCAGGGACTATCCCATCATGTAACACAATGGGTAAAAATGTCACTTTATTACTACTCCTTTAACATCTAAATCGAGAAATAAGCTAGAGAAAGCTAACTTGTAAACCTTCGTGATATACTTCCACTGTGCGGCAACACCTGCCTTTAGTGTACTTTTGATCCGTGTGAGCTAGATGCATTTCTTTTTGTCAATTTGCAAACTATGCAGCCGATGGTGGATTATGTGCCATATGAAGCAAATCTATAAATATGCGGAAAACGCTACAGCTTCAGAATCTCTTAATTCCAGTGGCTGTGCTAATTGGTCATTTGAGCACTGTGTTCTTCATCAGTCCCGTTTCTTGAACTCTAATCTTGAAACAAAGGCCCTCATTGAAAGTGACCCGTGTAATGACCTGGATTTTCCCCTCCCCTGGAGATACCTAAAGCTTAGGTACCGGTAATTCTGAAGTTGGTGGCAATCTAGCCCATTACGTGTTAAACCCTGGCAGTCCACTAAGAAATTAGGGTTTATCTGGGGAAATCTTCATTTTGGGCAGGGCTACAACTCCAGATGAAAATAAATAAAAATCTCATACTTCTGATGGGGCCGGAACTTGTATTACCTGGCCCCAATTGAATTATGAGGCCATTTGTAATAAGGGCTTAAACAGTGTGGTTTAGCAATGTCACTCACTATGTACAGCTTTGTGTGCTAGGTCTGCCATCTAACTTGCTTCTGTCTTTTTACCCTCCAGCTGCTGTCATCGGATCTCGACTCCACCTGGCTGTGGCAGTTTCATGCATTGTGATGGCATTTTACGTCTTGTTTATAAAATAAAACAAAAACATTAAAATGCATGATGGCAAGACCAAGGATGGAGCAAAGGAAAAACTGTTGGATTCTGCCAAAGGGACTGCATTATTCTGGCTACAAGTCAGACAGTGGCAACCTACATCCATGAGGCCCTAAGTAATAGCTTCCCCTCTCCTCCCTTCCTTGCTAAGACTCCGTTGCCTGATGATCTGCAATGAAAGGAAGTGGCACTTCATTCTCACTTCAGCAGGAGCATCTCGTGGATATTTCTGAATGTCTTCCGTGCTGGATCGGTTGTTGAGGTCTATGGAGCCTGGATGAGCATGGGATTTGTGGCACCACTCCAACGCCTTACGTCATTTACCCAGGTCTTCATCGAGACGTAGAGACTTTTTTTCAGTTATGAACCATGATAACCAGGTCTTTCCTATTAACCAGACTGCATAGGTTGACGATGAGATCCGAAATGAACACTACATGATACCTAAAAATAAATATGACTTGTTACCATAAGTAAAAGTGTGGTCTATCTACAGTGCAAGTATAGCACCCACTGTTGTAATACATTCTTGAAAAATGGCACAGTTGTGAATTCCACCTGGGATCTGTAATCACCTGGCAGTTCTATTCTATAAATTGCCATCAAAACTCTATGTATGATTCATCCTTGCATGTACCTGTTGACAATTTCACTTTCCTTCTCAACACTTACAGTTGCTTTATTGAAGTTTTGTAGTGAGCGCGTGGTAGAATGGGATGCCTCAATCACGTTGGCTAGCATGGAAGATGCTTAGGTCAAGCAGCAGGATACTTTGGAAGTGGTGCATAAATCATAAAGTTGCTTCTGGGTATTTTGTCAACCCACAGCTAATTCATACACTTACTTAACTTAAATCCTTCTCAAAAAACCATGTTGGTTCATTAAACATTCCGTCTGTACCCACCTCAAACACACAAACCTCTTGCATACTTAATTGATCACATTAAACATTGTCTTGGTCATCCAGATTATAAAATTGGACTTAAACCAGACTTGTTTCTATAGTGTGGAGGAGACTGAGTTTTACCATCTCCAATCGAACTCCTTCCCAAATATAGCTAATGGGCAGTTGCCTAGGTAAACGCTTGTTTGTGTTGTGTAGTCCTCAAGGTGTGAGCAGCAAGTCTGTTTTCCATGCTGATAAATGTTTTTTCCCACTTTGCCCATTCTGGTCTCGTTCATGTGAATCTTAGTTTTCAATGATGATCTGTGGGCCATTGGCTTCCTAAAATAGCATTGAATGATATATTGGTGGTGTAGTATTTATAGGTGGTCTATAGGTGTGAAACACACGAATATTGGGTAGTTAAACAACCAAGTAGGGTTGGGCTAAAATTGTCACTCATTTGCGAAAGAGGTGCACTCTACCTGTTACATCATTCTGACCAACATGAAGGAAACCAGGTGACTCTGCACTTGATATTTGCAGTACCACAACCGGCCACCATCCATCCTGCATAGTATAGACATGTGACACAAAAGGCACCTTGTTCCTCTGAAAATCTGATTACCTTCAACCTTTTAGTTAATTCTGATTGTTTGTAGTGCAGTGTCTGAAACTACAAAATGTTTCAGGCAGTATGATTAGCTGTCCAATCGGTATGGGCTGCAGTTTGGGCAATTGAACTGCTTGAAGATACCCAGCAGTCATCCTTGATCTGTATTTTGATCCAAGATGGCCTCCAGAAGTCCTTCACAAGACGCTTTGTTTCTTTGTGTGCCTCTGCCTTTCTTAACCGCGGAATTCCACCATACGCATAATTCATCCTCGGGTGGCATCGCCAAATGCAATTTTGCCCACATCTCACACAGCACACCTGAAGTGAAATGTTTAAAACGGCCAGCTGGTTGATTCGTTTACAAATATTAGGAAAACTTTTGGGATCTTTAATTTAATTTAAATAACTATTTGAAGAATTTATATCTGCTTTTTCTGAAACTTATAAAATAAAAATGCTGAAAAGAAATTGCAAAGTCGTTTTATTTATATAAATAAATTAACTTATGCATCGGTCTCTGGTTGTTTAGGTGGTGTCTCCTACACCAAAGATTAGCTTTGACCCGAAAAATTGTTGACAAACTATTTGCAAATGTCTCGGAATATAGCATAGTGTGCATGTTTGCAAAGTGTTTCCATAGAAGTCTAAATTTGGATGTGGTCATGTTAACGATTTTAAAATCCGTTATTTGTGGGGGTGATATTCTTCCTGGAAAAGTGGTTGCTAGAGTGAGCAATCCATGATGTGCCTGTGTAAAATTTCTTAGGACTTACGTAACATGAAAGGGAAACCAGGAACTTGTTAGGTTTGAAAGGCTGAAAAGCAGAGAGTTCTGCAAAAGATGGGTTTAATCATGGATGGTAAAGCATATGATTTATAAAACGTTTAATACTGACTAAAAGACAATAATGAAGAATACCAGTATCAAATGTTATGATAAGTTGCTAAAAACCAAATCTACGTAAAGTTTAGGGAAGGGCGTTTCTATCCTTTTAATGGTTTAATTTCTAAGTGTAAAAGGTATTAAACATATTTGACAAATGTACACTAGTGAAAATTTCAATAACATTTGTAACATAAAATTACTATAGTAATTTTGGAAAAATATTCACAGTGAATAATTAGTCTAATTTTTTTTCAGCAGTGGCTGAACAATCTTTTGGAGAACAGTCACAGTTATGCCTTTGTTGAAAACTTCTTCAGTGGATCCTGTCATTTTTGCCCATTATAGACTGCTTGCTGGTAGCCCGGTTTTTACTAAGATCCTGGCAAAAGTGTACACCAGATAGGGGCAATCTTATTTCCTCGGCCCTTTAAAAATTAAGGTTTCACTTAGACACTGGGCCGAATCTTCTCTTGTGGACGTCGCTCACTTATGGAGATGTTCGCTGCAAGAGATCTAGTGCATCTCTCCAGCGTTTTGATATGGTGGACCATGGGCATTAGTAACTGGATCATCGAGCCTGGCTTAAATACTTTCTCAGTAAGCTGAAAAGAAGCATTGGCAAAACCACTAGGTCTCGCCTATGTAAGCCGTGTTGTACACCATTGTGGCTACTGTTCAGCATGGCTAAATGGTAGTGTGGTAAAGGAGAGTGGAGTGATATAAAGTGGAGTAGATTGCAGTGAGTGGCATGGAGTGAATTGGAGTGGTGTAGAGTGTTGTGGAGGGAGTAGAATGTCTTGGACTGTCGTGGAGTGGTATAGAGTGTCATGGGGTGTTGTAGAACAGAGAGGAGTGGCATAGAGGGTGTTGCATAGATTGGAGTACGGTGTTTTAGCATTGAGTGGAGTGGGTTTTCGTAGGGTGGAGTAGTGTAGGATAGTGGAATGGAATAGAGTAGAGTCAAGCAGCGTAGAGGAGTGGGATAGATTTTCAGGGTCAAGTGGCATAGAGTGGAGTAGTGGAGTGGTCCAGAGTGGAGTAGAGTGGTATAGAGGGAGGGGAAAAGAGTATTGTGGAGTGAGATAGTGTGATGTAGTGTCATAGTGGAGTGGGGTAGAGTGGCCTAGAGTGAAGTGACGTAAAGTACAGTGGTGCAGAGTAGATTGGCATAGAGTGCAGTGGCATAGATTGCATTGGTTTTGAGTAAGGTGGTGTAGACTGCATTGGTGTAGAGTAGTGTGGCATAGAGTGGGGCAGGGTAGAGAAGCGTAGCGCTCAGTTGTGGGGTGCAGTGGCGTAGACTAGATTGTTTCAGAGTAGAGTGAAGTAGCATAGAGAGGACTGGTGCAGGGGTAGCGAAGAGTGCTGCATGAAATGCAGTGGTGCAAAATAGATTAGAGTGCAGTAGAGTGGTGCAGAGTAGACTGCAGTGGCATGAGGGCAGTGTGGCGGAGAGTAGAGTGGCCTAGCAGTTCGGGCTGGACTGTTCCCTTGGGGGGCAGGATCAAGACTGATATGCATATAGCTGGGCCCAAACTGGAATGGTGTGTTAAGCAAAAAAACAATGGATTTAGGCCCAGATGTCTGACTGGGGGTGAGTGTTTGACAGCATTCAGTCCATCATTTCATTTGTATAGTGCAGTGGAAGGATGTAGAGTGTACTGGTGTACAGTGCATTGACGTAGATTGCACTAGAGTGGTGCAGAGTAGAGTGCAGTGGCGCGGAGTAGGGCGGCGCAGAGAGCAGTGTGGTGCATAGTAGAGTACAGTGGTACAGAGTTGGCATAGAGTGCATTGGTCTAGAGCACAGTGGCATACAGTAGAGTGGTTCAGCGTAGAGTGCAGTGACAGTGTGGGGTGGCTCAGAGTAAAGTGGCGTGGCGTAGAGTGCGGCGGTGCAGAGTAGATTGTTTCAGAGTAAAGTCAAGTATCAGTGGAGTGGTGCAGGATAGAGTGCAGTGGCATAGAGTGGAATGATGCAGCGTAGAGTGGCGTAGAGTGTATTTGCATAGATTGCAGTGGCGTAGAATGCAGTGTTGCAGCGCTGACTGGTGTGGAGTGCAGTGTTGTATAGTAGAGTAGTATAAAGTGCAGTGGTGTACAGTGTTGTATAGTGCAGTGGTTCAGATTGTAGTAGCGCCGAGTACAGTGGCATGAAGTACATTTTCAGAGTACAGTTGTGCAGAATAGAGTGACATCGAGAGGATAGGCATAGAGTGCACTTGTGTAGAGTATAGTGGAACAAAGTAGAGTGAATTGGCGTAGAGTTCAGTTTTGCAGAGTAGTGTGGTGTAGAATGCAGTAGAGTAGAGTGCAGTGAAGCAGTGTGGAGCGATGTAGAGTGGAGTAGGATAATGCAGAGTATGCATCTTTAAGTGAAATGACCATTACATTTGAACAGACATACGGTTTTACTGATGAAGATATACAGCCCACAAACAATGTGTGGAAATGTCATTACCTAGTGTATTGATTTGTTTTAATCGTATGAAAATATTTACGACCACATTTCAGAATTACCAAAAAATGTGCTTTGTTTGTGCTGTTCTATTATATTCTGAAATACCTGCACAGTTTATTTACAAACATTTCATTTTGTTGTGTGCTAGAAACAAATAACATCGGACAGCCTTCCGATCAGCACAACTCCAGAACCAAGCAGGATTGTCACATAAATCTTCTAACTCAGAGAAAGAATAGTAAACACCAAGTTCCCTGGAAGACGCAGCCTGACATTGACCTCTGTCTTTGACTGCACAGCAAATGTGACAAGATAAGAACAAAATTGAAAGACTTGTTTACAGATATTCTGTACGGATGGAAGAATACAGTAATTAAGGGTTGGGCAAGGGAAGAGACTAACTCAAGCTGGACAGTCGAAAACAAATAAAGTCAGCAAAGAGAAATCAAGCAAATATGATTTACAAAGCCAAAGGTAAGCAACAGGCAGAATGCATTCCTAGGGAAACATTCTGAATGTCCCCAAGAGTTCGTTAGCAAACCAGACAGTTGTGCTGTCTGGTAGGCTGCGACCTAATGAGCCTTTTTGTGTCCGAGTGGTTTTATATTGGGTATAAGGTGCCTCAAGACTCACTTCTCTCATGGTCATTAATGTTTATAAAGAGATATTGAAGAATATCATTTTGTGGAATGTTTTTCACTTTTATTACTATGCCAGAGCTTGGTTAAGATACAAAGGGGCGATGGCAGATTGTATAGGATTTTTAATGCTTGCCGGAGATTAAATTATGAAAGGCTAAGCTGGCATCAATGTAAATGAGCAAAGACAAAGTTTATCATTTGTAGGCCCCCTCTGAATTTTTGAACACACCATAGCACTAGCATCCAGAATGGAAAATCTTAGGGTCTATCCAGATAGGACTAGATAAGACTCTGGTAGCAAAGGTTTTGTTAGTGGCAAACATTTACTTTCTCCTTGCCTGTTTAAGAATAGATATCAAACTTACCTCACGTAGGTGATCAGCTGTCTTTATTTTGACTTCTTAGGTCTTCTTGAAATGGTCATAAATTATTTCCAAAGTCTACACTGACCTTTCTCCTGCTACCCTGGGGACAAAAGCATTGCCTATGTGCCTTAGAGGAGGTTATGATCTGCAAAAGAAACCTGCTACCCATGACCCTTACAATGTGAAGACCCATGGGTGTTAGAAAGTAAGCATGCTTAGGGTCCTATGAAGCTTTTTTCTAGAACACCTTGCTAGACTCATTGTAGTCCAAACTAAACTTCTTTACTAAAAGTGATTTTGAAACTGTTACGGGAGAGGTTGTGTATGAGGTCTCAGATTTTGATGGAGTGTTAGGTGAGAGCGTAGGTGTTCCGTAGAGGTCAGGCTAGTTGAGGGGTGTTGCTCGGTGCAGGAGTGCAGTGTAATGAGTGTGGGGTGTGCTGGCGGGGTCACAAAAGAAGGGGCAGGCGGTGCAGGAGAATGCACCTTCATTGTTAGAGCGATCTGACATCACGTTGAGATGTGTCCAAAGTTCAGGGCATGGAGGGATGAGGCAAGACCAGACTACACCAGATTGCCAGTGGACATGGGGTCCTGGTGTGGACTGGTGCTAGTGGTGCATCTGTGCTGCAGCCTCCAGTAAGAAGGTGTGGGAGGAGGAAGAAGTCCTAAGGATTTGGTGGTGGGATCTTGGCTGGGTGGGATGAGCAGTTATTATTATTATTATTATTATTATTATTATGTGTTCTTATATAGCGCTCAACTAACCTTGGGCATCTTGGCGCTTGCATTGGGAACCCGTCCTGGTTTTTCCCTGTGAGATAACCCGTACTGGGCATCCCCAAGGTGAAAGCCAGGCATCCCGCCGCGGGGGGGCCGTTGTGGAGATTAAGCAAGCTTGTTGCCCAGAGCTGCATAGTGTGAACTCGTGCTTAGAGTGGGCACCGAAGCGAGAATTATCGAGTCCGTGGACAATTGGGCTCCGGACCCTGCCGCGTCGGGAATTGAACCCTGGTCCCGGGTCTGACCTCTGCTTCAGGGTATGCCTCCTCTAACCAGTGAGCTACACTTCTCCTCTAACCAGTGAGCTACACTTCTCAGTAGTAGGGAGGCAGTTGTGGTACAGAGCAGATGAGTGTGGTGCCGGGTACAAAGGCGGAAAATCAGAATAAGAAAGAGGCAGGAAAAATGGCAAAGTAAAAGTGATGCAAGCAGGGAAAAAGGAGCAAAAAAGGTGCTAAAGAGAGGCCAAACATGTGAGTGCAAGAGTGGTCAGAGAGAGAAAAGCGGGGCACAAAGGAGAGCAGCAAGTGGGAAACAGTAATCAAACAAGGCAAAAAGTATCACAAGAGAGGACAAAAGGGTTGGAGAAGGAGAGTGGTAGAACGGACACAAATCAGGGGAACATGTCAAAAGAGCGAAAAACTGTTAAAAGTATTGAAGAAAAAGTTGCAAAAATAGAGGCAAAAGACTGAGAGAGCAATTGAATGAACCGACAGAGTGAGGCTGGACGTGTTGAAGTCTTCTTAATCCTGGACTTGGCTTTCTTTCACATGGTCAGTACTAAGGTGTGAAGTGTTGGTGTCTGCAAAGTAGTATCCGAGGACCAGAAGAAAAAACCTCTCCATTAAAACCTTCAAATAACAAATGGTCTTCACCAAAAAGTAAAAAAGATTGTTGTCAAGCATTGAAAATAATCTGTTAAATGGTTTTTACTGGGAAACATGAACACTTGGATGACTCTTCTAAGAAGATGGTAAATGTAAGCAAAATGCCACCGAGTTAATTTGTTTGGTGATAGTAAGTGGTCCAAAGAATAATGTATGTAAATTAACCAGTTATTGTCAGGTAGGTATACGTCGAGAAGAAAGCTTGAAATCTGGAGCTAGTCTTCTGTGTAAATCTGCATTAGCTTTCATGGTAGTTTAGCTTGACTTAGATTTTCAGCAACTGGTTATCTTTCAGTATTCCAAAACTTTCTTTAGCAGTGAGGACTAGAGGTATTTGTAGTGTGGAAGGTAAAGGTTGTGAGTGAAATCCTTAAAGGCTAAGAAGGTGAAACTTTTGCTGCAGTCTGGCATTTTTATACGCAAATTCCCATAAATGTTAAAAATGCAATACAGCTACTTTGTGAGAGTTTATTAAAGCATCCTGAATATTGCTGTAGAAATAGACTTGCCATCTCAGTCTGTCTATTGGTTTGGAGGTGATAAAGATTGTTGAATACCAAGAAATAAAAATGTCCCCAAAATTGAGAAATATACTGAAAGCCTCAATCTTAGATTGGGTCATGTGGCAAACCGTGTAGACCGAAAATGTCTTTTAGAATTTGTTTTCCTTTGGTATTTGCCAGTGGAACAATTAGCAACCACCAAAGGGACAAAAGTGAGCTGTCTCGGAAAAGACAACAACTATTGCCATGATGACAATGTATCTGAGGATGGTAAATTCATTATAACATATATTGATACTATATGCCAGGGTTTATGTTGGTACAGGCACAGTTTGAAGGCATCCAAAGGCTTTTCATGAGTAGATTTCGCTTGAGCGCAGATCAGATAAGAACAGACATGCTGTTCAAAATCTTATTGGACAGATGGGCACTAGAAAGATTGAAGAACCAATTAAACCATAGATTTTACTCCTCAATTACCTTCTACCCTGGTATCGTAGCACATTCTTAAGAATTCTTCCTGCAATTTGGGTTGTCCTTACGAGTTCCTGTTGATCGAAGTTAAGTTCTTCTAATGTTTCGAAAGGCGTTAGTGCACAAGCATGTCTAAGTCTCTGAAGAAAGGTTTCAACGAGGCCAACCACTTGGTTGGGTGAAGAAGGCATGTCTCCGTATAATCTTCAGTAATATATCATGATGAGATGTCACCATTCAGTACAGGTATGCTACATGGCAAACGTTCTTGTTCTAAAACTTTCTCTTTGTCTTTGCGTCACAATGGCTATAAACATGGGCCAAATAAAAAATTAAATGTTTCAATCCATCGTGTGTTGAAGCACCATGGCTCCTACAACTGAATCTGAAGTATTTTTTTTCCATGAAGGATCCGGATGGCAAATAATGGGAGCTGTAGTGGAGACTTTTTTTTTAGGTCTGGGAAGGATAAGTTTTCCTTATCAGCTCATTGAAATCCTTTTAATAAACTTTCCTTCTTTAAGGTCTGAGCGATGTCATATAAAAAAAAGTCATTAAAGGACTGCTAAAACATTATACTAGACACTGAGTTTCCTGTATTGAAGTGGAGGATGTCTGCTTAAAATTAGTTATTTTCTGATGATCTGTAGACCTCTGGCAAGCTGAGAGTCGATATCCCAAATGCTAGTTTATGCTAGTTTATCCTTTTTGAACTCGCGCTGCTCTGGGTTGCAAATTACTTGGTTAAATACAAACTAGGAAGTACTTAATTCACATATTAATAATATTGACATAACGTCTTAATGGACAACTGCGCATTGATTCTGAAAGTCCGCAAATATGCTATTCATAAACGTTTGAAAGAGGGCAAGGGTGTTACAAGACCAAAGGGCATCACCATAAATTCAATAGCCAAATAAATGGCCCAATGAAGTATGAAAGGTCATTTCTTTATTTGTCCCATTCCTTCACACAAAAAGATGGTATGCTCCCCCAAATATATGACTAACCTTGCATCTCTTGTCAGACACTAGGTCAATCTCTTCTCTCCTTGTAGATTAACCCACTTCTGGTGTTGGCAGACCTGTACTGTACTCTCAGGCTTAAGGGATGACACAGCATCACAGTAGCAAGGTACATAGCACGACTGATCTTTCAAGATAGAAAGTCAGAACCCATTAAGTACATGGTGATAAACAAAGGTTTCCGAGTAATAGGGATTAGCAGAAAACACATGGAACATTTACCAGATGAGGGGAGGAGCCACACTGTGGTTAGCCACTAGGCAAACCTGGAACATCGTGAAAGTGCTAAAGTAGGGCAGAGCTCCACAGCACCGAGAAGCATCTTTATGGTAAATACATAGAAGGGGGTCCAAAGCAGAATTTCAATATACAGGTTAAATGGGTACTTAGGAAATGCTGGAAAGGGAAACGCCTGAAAATTAATGCACCCGGCAAGGGAAAAACAGCAAAAGTGAGTAATCAAAACACAGGTCTGCACTGGTAGGAAAAGTTAAGTAGTTGGAACAACCAATGTTACCAGACAATAGTCTATGGATTAGATAACATTATAGGGCTCTGCCTCATCTGACCTAAAAGTCAAATACCGGCCTTGTAGTGGTTGGGGACCAACTTCAGAAAGTCTCTTTCCTCCATGAGTTCTGCTTCCATTGCCCTATCCTCTATGTATGGTGTTTCCTAACTTTCTTATGTGGTGTTTTCTTAGTTCCTCTTAAAGACAGCAAGATATATTTAAAGAGAGGAAGAGGATAATGATTCTTGATGGAAACTAGGGTTGTGTGTAATTGATGCAGACTCTTAGCTGTTGTGATATTTTCAGGCACAAAAACATGAAGGCTTCTTAAGGTCCAGTGTGCCAAGTGCTGGTTGCAAACCTTCTTTGGCTCAGACAGGGAATAAATCAATCTCAATGAAATTGCAGTCCCAGTGAGGTGGTAGGGAGCGAACTGCAATTTTCAGAAATACAGCGGACAAATTGTGATATTGTGGTAGTATCGAAGATAATGAAGCAGCAAATACTGAGGAAGCAGAATAAGCAATGTTCTCTTCAAATTGAGACCAGAAAGTATCCAAGGCGTAGCCATTATTCCTTCAAATTTGGGATGATAAAAAAGATGCTTTGGATTGACCAATCAATGTATTGTTCTCGCCACAGAATTCAAAACAATGTCCTTGTGATAGTCCAGAATAACTTGGACCGCAATGGTCGTGTTTACCACTCCAGACAACAAGGATGAACCATCAACTGTTTGCACTTGTTCAAGTGAGTGTTTATGCTTAGCTGGATTCTGTTCTTTATGGGTCCAATCAGAATCCACATGCAACCAGTATCCCAAGAGTCTATTAGGGCTTAGGGCTGAGACAGATGTGGTAGATCTCATCTTCTGTTGTAGCATGTGACCAAAATAGATGGGAACAAGAACTTTCTTAAGAATTAGAGATTCCGAGTTCAGGAATCTGAGCTTCTTCTGTCCTCTCCATTGCACAGGATGGAGCTTAACATTCCCCTGTTTCTGAAAAGGTCTTAGAAAATAATGTCTGACCAGATAATTTTGTTTCACATAATACAAAGTCCATTAATCCGCCTATGAGCTTTCTCTGATTTAGATAAGCGTCCCCTATTAATATCAATTTTCATAAGCTTTTTCGACGAGGCTGAGGTGGTATCTAGAGAATGATCTGCTTACTTGACACATAAAAGTTGAAGTGAAGTACCTGGTGTCAGCCTTTTAACCTCAATGCGCAACGTCTGCTGCAGTTTTTCTTCAGGTGAGGAAACCGGTTTAGCAAGTGACTTCAAGTAATGTTTAGTTATTTTTCTGAACACATTGCTGTTCATTTCATCTCCCAGTCACTAAGTTTGATTCTTTGTTTTCCATCAGAATGCAACGCGTTTTGTGGCTGTGCTTGTGTTTCTCCTCGGATAGTTATTGGGCTTGATGTCAAAACGCAGGGAAAGCATCTGGACGAGAGTTAAAATTGAAGACATTTGAAAGTATTACATTGGGAGTTGGTGCCAAATTGCATTAATTATTATTCAGTTTTTCGTTTGCTTTGATGACTGGGCCCATGAATTGCAGGTAGAGATTCTTTTATGACATGTTGAAAGTTTGTGCTCGAGAGTTTTACAGGGAAGATTTGGCGATTACGTTCTAGTTGATTGCAAGGCCAATTGAAAAGATTTCTTTCAGTTTAGTTTTCTTTTCCTTGCTGTAATGTGACTCTCCTTTTGAAGTCTGGAGGCAGCGCTAACCTGGATGGTTGTTTCAGAGTGTCAGTTCCACTGTGTTACTGGTTGTTGTGGGTGCTATTCACATCCAACATTCTTGAGTCATTTGTTGATTTTGCCTGTTGTTCTTGATTTATGGAGCCTCCCAGTTGCATCTGCAGTTCAGGCTGTACTGTGCCAATGTGGCACTGTGTCAAGACTGATTTGCATATAGCTGGGTCTGAACTGGGGTGGCGAAGTGAGCTAAAGAACGATGATGGATTCAACCTCGATCTGTGACCGGGGTTGAGTGTCTGAAAAGTTTCAGCGCTCGTCCATCATTTCCTTGTGTTTGTTGCTTTGTTTGACCTAATTTGACAGGGTATGCCCAGACGTGGGTCCCTTACTCACTTTTCACTGGATTCAAGCTAGCCTGGCGAATGAGGTGTGTTACCCCGAAACTGGTCCCAGGGTGCTTGTTTCTGACCCAGGGAAGACCTGGCTTGGCAGTTCGGGCTGGACTGTTTCCATGAGGCACGGGGTCAAGACTGATTTGCATATAGCTGGGTCTGAACTGGGCTGGTGAAGTGAGCTAAAGAACGATGATGGATTCAACTCAGATCTGTGACTGGTGGCGAGTGTCTGAAAAGTTTCAGTGCTCCGTCCATCTTTTCCTTGTGTTTTCTTTGCTCTCCCTAAGTTGGTAGGGTATGTCCAGATGTGGGCCCCTTGCCCACTTTGCCACTGGATTCAAGCTAGCCTGGCTGATGATGGGTGTTACCCCGAAACCGGTCCCAGGAGGCTTGTTTCCTGTCAATGGAAGACCTGGCTTGGCAGTTCGGGCTGGACTGATCCCATGAGGCACAGGGTCAAAATTGATTTGCATATAGCTGGGTCCGAACTGGGGTGGCGAAGTGAGCTAAAGAATGATGGTTTTAACCCAGATCTCTTGACTGGGAGCGAATGTTTGATTGATTCAGCATTGTGTCCATCATTTGTTGGTGCAGCCCTTTTTGCCCTAAGTGGGATGGCTGTGCCCAGACGTAGGCTCCTTGCTCACTGAGCCACTGGAATCAAGCTAGCCTGGCTGATGAGGGGTAATCCCAGGATGCTCGTTTCCTGTCCAGGGAGGACATGGCTTGTTAGTTCAAGCTGGACTGTTCCCATGAGGAGCAGGGTCAAAACTGATTTGCATATAGCTGAGTCCGAACTGGGGTGGTGAAGTGAGCTAAAGAATGATGGATTTAACCCAGATCTCTTGACTGGGAGTGATTGATTGATTCAGCATTGTGTCCATCATTTGTTGGTGCATCCCTTTTTGCCCTAAGTGGGATGGCTGTGCCCAGACGTAGGCTCCTTGCTCGCTGTGCCACTGGAATCAAGCTAGCCTGGCTGATATGGGGTAATACCCTGAAACCTGTCCCAGGATGCTTGTTTACGGTCCAGGGAAGACCTAGCTTGGCAGTTCGGGCTGGGCTGTTCCCATGAGGCACAGGGTCAAGACTGATTTGCATATAGCTGAGTCTGAACTGGGGTGGCGAAGTGAGATAAAGAACGATGATGGATTCAACCCAGATCTGTGACTGTGGGTGAATGTCTGAAAAGTCCCAGCGCTCCGTCCATCATTTCCTTGTATTTGCTTTGTTCGCCCAAAGTTGGCAGGGTATACCCAGACGTGGGTCCCTTGCTCACTTTGCCACTGGATTTAAGCTAACCTGGCTTATGAGGGGCGTTACCCGAAAACCGGTCCCAGGATGCCTGTTTCCGGTCCCTGGCTTGGGATTTCAGGCTGGACTGTTTCCATGAGGCACCGGGTTTAGACTGATTTGCATATAACTGGGTTTGAACTGGGCTGATGAAGTGAGCTAAAGAACGATGATGGATTCAACCCAGATCTGTGACTGGCGGTGAGTGTCTGAAAAGTTTCAGCGCTCCGACAATCTTTTCCTTGTGTTTTCTTTGTTCTCCCTAAGTTGGCAGGGTATGTCCAGATGTGGGCCCCTTGCCCACTTTGCCAATGGATTCAAGCTAGCCTGGCTGATGAGGGGTGTAACCCCGAAACCGGTCCTAGGAGGCTTGTTTCCTGTCAACGGAAGACCTGGCTTGGCAGTTCGGCCTGGACTGTTCCCATGAGGCACAGGGTCAAGACTGATTTGCATATTGCTGGGTCTAAACTGGAGTGGCATAGTTAGCAAAAGAACAATGGATTTAACTCCTATCTCTTGACTGAGGGTGAATGTTTGATTGATTCAGCATTCTGTCCATCTCTTGTTGGACAGCCCTTATTGCCATAAGTGGGATGGCTATGCCCAGACGTGGGCTCCTTGCTCACTGTGCCACTGGATTCAAGCTAGCCTGGCTGATGAGGGGTAATACCTAGAACCCGATCCCAGGATGCTTGTTTCCAGTCCAGGGAGCACCTGGCTTGGCAGTTCAGGCTGGACTGTTCCCATGAGGAGCAGGGTCAAGACTGATTTGCATATGGCTGGGTCCAAACTGGGGTGACGTAGTTAGCAAAAGAATGATGGACTTAACCCAGATCTTTTGACTGGGGGTGAATGTTTGATTGATTTAGCATTCCTTCCATCTTTAGTTGCAGCAGCACACACGCTGGCCCACTAGGAGCATTTAGTTTGCAGACACCGGGTACATGGAGTACCACTTTACTCAGGACTTATATCTAAATTAAATGTGCCATGGGTATAAGCCAATTTTACCATGTTTGGCGAAGACAGCTCTAGCACTGGACAGCAGTGGTAAAGTGTGCAGAGATCTAAGTCCAGCAAAAACAAGGGGATGGAAGGCAAAATAGTTGAGGGAAAACCATTCCAAGGATGTCTGGTCCAACAAGTGAGTTTTATTATGGGAACGCTTCACTTGTGCTCTACATTAGACGGAGGCTGAGTACATCATATCAGGTAAATAAAAGTACATAACTAGACATAGAAAACAGACTCGTTAAATTCAGGCAATGCAATGTTCAAGGCTAAAAGTTCAGGTGGGAATAGTAAATCCGACTCATCAAGAGTCTAACACTTTCCTCAATGTTGCTTAGTTAAAAGCAGCAATAGTAAATCTCACTGCCCCAGACTTCAGCATTTCTTCAGTGTTACTTACTTTAGGAGGGGCTCCCCTAGAGCTAGTGAGCACTTTTCACTATCTAGGAGTCCAACTTTCCGACAAAATGACCTGGAAGTCCCAGCTTACCAAAATGGTACTGGCTCATAAGCGTGTCACAAGGGCAATAGGGAAAAAACACCGCTCCTCCCATAGCAGACCTGTTGCTGCTGTTTTGCAGGTCTAGAATTTAAAAGCAGTCAGCTCAGCTCTGTACGGAACTGAGCTATGGGGGTTTAACAACATTTCCGAACTAAGTAAATCAGAGCACAAGTTCCTAGGGAACTTGGTGATGCTGCCCCCAAAATACCCCATCATCCCCTCTTCTGCTAAATATGGAGCAACGCCCCATAAGTGATATTGCCAAGTTCCGCCCCTTGCTGTTCTGCGACAGGATTTTGCCAACCTCAGAGCTCCTGTCTTATGCCAAAGCTCTAACAGAGGTAGCCCGCTTGGATACAGTTAATAAGGTGGGGTGGATTACAAATGTAAGGAAGCTTGCATCTGACGTAGGGCTCCGAGAAGTGTGGGACCACCCTGCTTCTCCCCTGCTACAAAAAGATGCAGTAAAACGACTTTATTGGGAGTGGGTCATACAACAAGTCTCCACCAAGCCCGACCAAGGGAAACTTACTATAGAGTTCCTAACACACAAGCACAATAGATCATTGGAGCCCTATCTAGACTTAATCCAGGTTTCACAGTACAGGAAACTTTAAACACAATTCAGGCTTGGAACCCTACCTGTTGACCGGACACAAGCTAAGTGGCATAGCAACGGCTCATATTCTAGCAACTGTCCAGATGCATGGCAGTAGTGGAATCCGTTGCCCACATGCTGTTTGCATGCCTAGCTTACATGCGCCATAGATCCAAATGGCTAAGACCCATCTGCCAGCAACTGGGTACATGGAATTTCTCGGATGCCTTGCGAATCCTAAAATCAAATGCTAGACCTCCCTTGGTGCAGTAGCTAAGATTTTAGGCCTTATGTGGGCTACGAGGAGAAAGGCTCAAGAGATTAGTATTGTTGAATGTAGTAGGCCAGTTCTAAGCCACGAGCATTAAGCACTACTCCCAACTGTAACTTTTTTGCTG
Organism: Triturus cristatus; assembly: GCF_964204655.1. NCBI lineage: Eukaryota > Metazoa > Chordata > Amphibia > Caudata > Salamandridae > Triturus > Triturus cristatus. Next base: position 1,064,257,735 of record NC_140579.1, on the reverse strand, counting down.
AATTGATGCACAAGCACTTTTCTGTTTTTATCAGCCGAGCTGACCCCTCATGCTGCCCTATACTATAAGGCCCTATTGGGCAAACATTAGAGAATTAGTAGTGGGGCAATTTAATCTGGCAATACTGCCCCTTCGAACGACTGTAATATTTAGATTGTGGTTTTCTTATCTATTTTGCATACCTGATTAATCTTAACTCTTATAAATGTATTGTATTATTGTTTTTTATGATGAATTGTTGTTCTAAACAATCTGGATAGTTGGGCTTTTTTCTAAGGTACATTTGTAGACCCAATTTCAACCTCATTTTCGCACTTATTACCGATACGGAGAGCCCTCTGCAGCCATAGCATGAGAGACAGATTTCTGACAAACATTCAAGAGGCCCCATGTTGTACGCAGTATTGATTTCTTCCCCCTAGGAGCAATCCTTTGTGTACCATATGACATGTCTCATGAACTGTTGTTTGTACCTGTTTTACAATTGTATCTTTTTGTATAACTGCAAGAAGGACTGATGTTTAATGAACACCAAAAGTCTTTAAGCTCCAGGGCCCATGTATTTTAAGATTTCCTCTCTCTGGGAGTGACTCTCCCCACTTTGACGATCACAAGGTCCGATTTTGAAGGAAGCTCTACTTTCGATCTCACTCGTACTTGCTAATATGATTTGTTTGTACTTTAACTTGTTCCTACTGCACCAAACTGAACAACCTATTTGTACTTATGTTCATTATCAATTTGTACTCTTCTGAACCTCATATATGCCACATATCTATATGTAGGACCCTACTAAAATGTTCTTGCATTTGTTGCTCTGTACAATGAAGCGCTTGATAGCCTACTCAGGGTCTTGCTCCCAGTATAGAAAACATTAAAAATTAATAAATAAGGTAGATCATCCTTTCTATGTGCTTTTAAGTGTTTTTGTATCCTGTTTTTATACTCTTTCCTGTTTCTTGCTTTTATGACTCAAGTTGTCGAAATAAAGCTTGATTGATTGACTTCTTAACCTTAACAATTAATTTGAATAAATGTATTTAAACGTTTTATGCTATATTTTGGTTTTCAGTATTTTTGTTAATTCTAGTCTTAGTTTGAAACTTTCGATATTTTTGCTGGAAGATATTTTGGAATCAATATTTTTGATTTTGATTATAAGGATACAGTAAACAATATTTTGGTAGTTAGACCTGGCATCGGTGGCGTGGTTTTTCCTGACTTTTCGCCTCTACCTCCTATGTTTTTGATGCTATGCTGGATTTCGTTTTTGCTGGTTTAGATGCTTTGGGCACTTTGCCACTGCTGATCATTGTCAAAGTGCAAGTGCTCCCTGTATAAATTGTTATGGTAATTGGTTATCCATGATTGGCATATTGGTCTTACTAGTAGGTCCCTAGTAAAGTGCACTAAGTGTGCCAGGGCTGGTAAGTCAAATGCTACTAGTGGGCCTGTAGCACGGATTGTGCCACCCACATGAGTAGGGTTGGGCAGACTTTGCACAGCGCCACTACGCAGAATTTTGAAAAAAATTGTGGAAAACGAGCGCACGTCCTGAGTAGGGCTGGGCGGACTTCACGTAGCGCAACTACGCAGAATTTTGAAAAAAATTGTGGAAAACGATCGCACAACCTGAGGGACCGTGAGCCCGGGACAGGGGTCCCTCGTGCTTGGGCAGGCTCCCCGATCTCCCCGGCCTGGCTGGGTTGAGAAGCAGGGACTGGCCCCGGGCCTCCTGAGTTTTGGTCAGGGCCTGGGAGCCCACGTCCTGCGGCCTGCCAAGTGTCCATCTGCCCGGGACAAGGGTCCCTGGTACAGAGCCCCGGAGCCCTGCAAGGGCTGGCGGGAGCCCTACCGCTATGGCTCTGCGCGGGCAGATGGGAGTCCTTTCGGTCCCGGCCATCTGGTCGCGCCTATCCCCTCGGCCATCTGGTCACGCCTATCCCCTCGGCCATCTGGTCGCGTGCAATGCTTTCCAATGGGGCGAACAGATGGCCGGGTTTGCCTGGAAGTACCGATGGGGGTTCATTCGCCTCCCCGATCCCAGCCAGGGCTCCGGGAGGCTGGGTGCGTCCGGGCCTAGAGTCCCCTGAGTGTCTCGGTGCGCACGGGTTCCCAGAAAGAGGGGTGGCTTTCCTTCAGATTAGTAGGGGCAGGGTATGCCAGAACACCAACCCCCAGGCTGGTGGTTCTTTGCCGGGGACCAGATGGTCTATGCCCGGACAACACCTCCCCTCCCTCCGCGCCATGGCAAAGTGCCCGGGAAGAGCTCCATGGGTCCCGGGGCGTCCGGGCCCCGGGAGCTCCTTCAGGCCTCCCCATGCCTGAGGCCCAGCATGGGGTTTCCGAGCCCTGCAGCCCTGGAGCCCCGCAGCCCTGCAGTCCCCGAGCCCTGCGGTCCCCATGCCCTGCAGCCCCCGAGCCCTGCAAGGGCAGGCGGAAGCCCTGCCGTGAAGGCTCGGGCGGGCAGATTGGTGTCATTTCGGTCCTGGCCATCTGGTCGCACCTCTTCCCTCGGCCATCTGGTCGCGCGCAATGCTTTCCAATGGGGCGACCAGATGGCTGGGCTGGCCTGGAAGTCCCGATGAGGGCTCATTTGCCTCCCGGATCCCAGCCAGGGTTCCAGGAGGTCGGGCACATTTGCGCCTAAGGTCCCCTGAGCCTCGCGGTTCGCACGGGTTCCCAGAAAGGGGGGTAGTCTTCTTCCGGATTACTAGGGGCAGGGTATGCCTGGACAACCCTCCCGGGCTGGCGGTTCTCTGCCGGGGACCAGATAGGCTATGCCTGGGCAACACCTCCCTAGGCGTCCAGGGCTCCCTCCTCCGGCCAGCGGCATGGCAAAGTCCCTGGGACTGGCTCCATGGTACCCGGGCAGTCATCCCCGGGCGTCCGGGCCCGAGAGCTCCGGTGGTCCTTCCCTGGGCTTGAGTCCCAGCCGGGGTCCCTGAGCCCCTGGGAAGCGGAGCCCGCAAGCCCTGCGTGGGCAGGCGGAACCCTACCGCGAAGGCTCGGGTGGGCAGATGAGAGTCCTTTCGGTCCCGGACTTCTGGTCGCACCTCTCCCCTCGGCCATCTGGTCGCACGCAATGCTTTCCAATGGGGCGACCAGATGGCCGGACTGGCCTGGAAGTCCCGATGAGGGCTCATTTGCCTCCCGGATCCCAGCCAGGGCTCCAGGAGGTCAGGCACGTTCGCGCCTAGGGTCCCCTGAGCCTCGTGGTGCGCGTGGGTTCCCAGAAAGGGGGGTAGCCTTCCCTCGGATTACTAGGGACAGGGTACTCTGGCTGCCCCGGATGGGGTATGGCAGGCCTCCCCCTGCTGGACTTGGTCCAGGGGCCTGGGGAGGTCGGCCTCCACACCCCAGGCTCCGACCTCAGTCCTGCCATGTGGCAGGGTGCCCGAACGAGGTCCCGCGGGCCTGGGGAGGCTTTCCCTTTGCCTCCGGGCCCGGGAGCCCCGGCTGGGTCCAGGGGGCATGCCGGGCCCTGGCTCGTGTGCTCCGGCCCTGGGCCCGTGTCCCCAGCCTGCTGCCCCACCAAAGGCCCGGGACGGGGTCCATCGTCCCCGGGGAGCCTCGCCTTGCTCGGTTGGGTTCAGGGGCTCCCTGCGGCCCTGGGGGAGGGTGACCTCCCCACCCCGGGCTCCGTCCTCTGTCCCGCCGCGAGGCTTCACCTGCGCCTCCGGGCCTGGGAGCCCCGGCTGGGTCCAGGGTTCCTGGTCCTAGGCCCCGTCCCCCGGCCTGCGGCACTGCCATAGGCCCGGAACGGGGTTCCGTTGTGCCCGGGGAGCCTCCCCTTGCTTGGCTGGGTTCAGGAGCTCTGGCCGGGACCCTGAGGGCCCTGGGGAGGGTGGCCTCCCCACCCCGGGCTCCGGCCTGGGTCCTGCCGCGTGGCAGGGTGCCCGGGACGAGGTCTCGCTGGCCCGGGGAGGCCTCCCCAGCGCCTCTGGGCCTGGGAGTCCCGGCTAGGTCCAGGGGCTCCGGCCCTGGGCCCCATCCCCCGGCCTGCGGCACTTGCAAAGGCCCGGGACGGGGTTCCGTTGTGGCTGGGGAGCCTCCCCTTGCTTTCCTGGGTTCAGGAGCTCTTGCCAGGCCCCTGAGGGCCCCGGGAGGGTGGCCTCCCCACCCGGGCTCTGTCCTGGGTCATGCCGCGTGGCAGGGTGCCCAGGACGGGGTCCGGCGGGCCCGGGGAGGCTTCCCCTGCGCCTCCAGGCCTGGGAGCCCCGGCTGGGTCCAGGGGCCCCGGGTCAGGGGCTCCGGCCCTGGGCCCCGGCCTGCGGCACTGCCAAAGGCCCAGGACAGGGTTTTGTTGTGGCCGGGGAGCCTCCCCTTGCTTGGCTGGGTTTAGGAGCTGGGGCCCTGGGCCACCGGTCCCCCATGCCCTGGGGCCCGCTCACTCTTTCATTGGGGCACATAGCGACCAGATGGCTTCCCTTTCGAGCCCGGCCATCTGGTCGCGCCTGTCCCTTCGGCCATCTGGTCGCGCCTGTCCCTTCGGCCATCTGGTCGCGCCTATCCCTTCGGCCATCTGGTCGCGCTTATCCCCTCGGCCATCTGGTAGTGCACAATGCTTTCCATTGGGGTGACCAGAGACCCGATGAGGGTCCATTTGCCTCCCCGATCCCAGCGAGGACTCCAGGAGGTCGAGTACATTCGCGCCTTGGGTCCCCTCTGTCACCTCGTGTGCATGGATTACAAGAAGGGGGATAATTTTCCTCCGGATTACTAGGGAGAGGGTTAGTCCGAAACACGGGAAGGCAGAACCTGGGCCTGCCCGGGTACGCACCTGCCTCTCAGCCCCTTCCCGATGGTCCTTTTTCGCCGGGTTTGCTGGGTCAGATCTCCGTGAAGTCTGACGATCCCGAGACGGGGGAAGGCAGCACCCGGGCCCTCCCGCTGGGGCCCCCAGGGGCCTGGGTAGCCACCTGCCTCTCAGCCCCTTCCCGATGGTCCTTTTTCGCCTGGTTTGCTGGGTCAGACCTCCGTGAGGTCCGGCGATCCCGAGACAGGGGAAAGCAGTGCCTAGGCCCGCCCGGGCCCCCGGGGGCCCGGGTCTGCACCTGCCTCTCGGCCCCTTTCCAAAGGGCCTTTCCTACGAGCCCGCTCGCCCGGGAGCAGGCAGGGATGTGAAGCCGCAATGCCCCACGTGCAGGGCGGCCTGCGATGGGATGCCCGGGCCGTACTCTGAACGATTGGGCTCTCTCGGTCCGTTTAGGGATAGACTGCTTGGCCAGCCTCGGCTGCTGTTTCAAGCAAGGAGCCTCCTCCCCACATGGACCGTCCGACTCGAGGGCCTGCCGGGAGGCCCTTCACCCTACGCAGCAGAGCGAAGGCCGAGTGGCCCCAGCAGCTCGTGCCCCCCAGTGGTCTGACCCCGAGCGGAAGGGGTCGGATGGCGCCAGGCCCTCGGACGCTGCTGCCCAGCAGGTCCATTGGCCTTGTGCACCACGCAGTCACCCCTCTCTGCCCAGCACATTTCTGCAGCAACTCGGAACGACCGTTCTGAGGGGTGCCACTGCCGCCAGGCTCCGGCACCCCTGCGTCTCGCTCAGGCTGCGCATCGACCCGCCTCTCCCTCCTGGGGGAGACGGCTGGGCCTGCCGGTGCCCATGCAACCTGCCACCTCTCCACCCTTCCGGTGAGCCCTCCCGCCCAGGTGGGTGGGCTCCTTTCCCCCAGCAGGCTCCCGAGAGGGAGGGGTGCGTGAAGGTGGTCCGGTCGGGGAGATGGCCACGCGGCCCCCCTAACCCTGTCAGCAGGTGTGGCTACCTGGTTGATCCTGCCAGTAGCTTATGCTTGTCTCAAAGATTAAGCCATGCACGTGTAAGTACACACGGCCGGTACAGTGAAACTGCGAATGGCTCATTAAATCAGTTATGGTTCCTTTGATCGCTCCATCTGTTACTTGGATAACTGTGGTAATTCTAGAGCTAATACATGCCGACGAGCGCTGACCTCCCAGGATGCGTGCATTTATCAGACCAAGACCAATCCGAGCTCGCCCGGCCGCTTTGGTGACTAGATAACCTCGGGCCGATTGCACGTCCCCGTGACGGCGACGATACATTCGGATGTCTGCCCTATCAACTTTCAATGGTACTTTCTGTGCCTACCATGGTGACCACGGGTAACGGGGAATCGGGGTTTGATTCCGGAGAGGGAGCCTGAGAAACTGCTACCACATCCAAGGAAGGCAACAGGCGTGCAAATTACCCACTCCCGACTCGGGGAGGTAGTGACGAAAAATAACAATACAGGACTCTTTCGAGGCCCTGTAATTGGAATGAGTACACTTTAAATCCTTTAACGAGGATCCATTGGAGGGCAAGTCTGGTGCCAGCAGCCGCGGTAATTCCAGCTCCAATAGCGTATATTAAAGTTGCTGCAGTTAAAAAGCCTGTAGTTGGATCTTGGGATCGAGCTTGCGGTCCGCCGCGAGTCGAGCTACCGCCTGTCCTAACCCCTGCCTCTCGACGCCCCCTTGATGCTCTTGGCTGAGTGTCCTGGGGGTCCGAAGCGTTGACTTTGAAAAAATTAGAGTGTTCAAAGCAGGCCGGTCGCCTGAATACTTCATCTAGGAATAATGAAATGGGACTTCGGTTTTATTTTATTGGTTTTCGGAACAAGGGCCATGATTAAGAAGGATGGCCGGGGGCATTTGTATTGTGCCGCTAGAGGTGAAATTCTTGGACCGGCGCAAGGCGAACCAAAGCGAAAGCATTTGCCAAGAATGTTTTCATTAATCAAGAACTTAAGTCGGAGGTTCGAAGAAGATCAGATACTGTCGTAGTTCCGACCATAAACGATGCCGACTAGCGATCCGGCGCCGTTATTCCCATGACCCGCCGAGCAGCTTCCAGGAAACCAAAGTCTTTTGGTTCCCGGGGGAGTATGGTTGCAATGCTGAAACTTAAAGGAATTGACGGAAGGGCACCACCAGGAGTGGAGCCTGCGGCTTAATTTGACTCAACACTGGAAACCTCACCCAGCCCAGACACGGAAAGGATTGACAGATTGATAGCTCTTTCCCGATTCTGTGGGTGGTGGTGCATGGCCGTTCTTAGTTGGTGGAGCGATTTGTCTGGCTAATTCCAATAACGAACGAGACTCCTCCATGCTAACTAGTTACGCGACCCCCAGCGGTCGGCGTCCAACTTCTCAGAGGGACAACTGGCGTTCAGCCACACGAGATCGAGCAATAACATGTCTGTGATGCCCTAAGATGTCCGGGGCTGCATGCACGCTACACTGAACGGATCAGCGTGTGTCTGCCCTTCACCGACAGGTGCGGGTAACCCGCTGAACCCTGTTCGTGATAGGGATTGGGGATTGCAATTATTTCTCATGAACGAGGAATTCCCAGTAAGTGTGGGTCATAAGCTTGCGTTGATTAAGTCCCTGCCCTTTGTACACACCGCCCGTCGCTACTACCGATTGGATGTTTTAGTGAGGTCCTTGGATCGGCCCTGCCGGGGTCGGCAACGGCCCTGGCGGAGCGCTGAGAAGACGATCAAACTTGACTATCTAGAGGAAGTAAAAGTCTTAACAAGGTTTCCCGACTGACGTGTGAGGGACAGGGGGCGGCCCCCATCCCCTGTCCCTCTCCAAGACGGAACCCAAGCTCACCCAGCACGACCCCCCCCCCCCCCAGCGGTGAGGGGGGGAGAACCGAATGGCAGTGCATCCCTTGGCTGGCACCACCCCTCCCTCGAAAAGGCCCTGGCGCCGTCTGGGCACTCTGGATTCCCGAGACCCAGCCCAACCTGACCGGGTTTTGGGCGACCGAGGAGCAACACTTCTCACGCGGCAAGGTGGCCTGGAAGAGATGGGGCCGAGGGCCTGCGAGGGGACCCCGGCTTCTCTCGGTGGGAGACGTGCGAGATGGGGAGCCGCCTGACTCTTCCCTTCTGGTGCCTCCGACCCAGGCAAGGGTGGAGGTGGGCTGATCGCCAGCCCGCTGGCACGGCTCGGGGCCGCCCGGTGACAGACAGCTGATGTGCAGGTGGAGTGACCCTCCCTCCTTTCCAGGTACCCGGTCCGACCCGGTCCCGTGTGGCCGGGCTGAGGGGTTTGAAGACTCGCGTGGTCCCTCCTGGGTTACCCCAGGAGGGACCGGTGGCTGCGGGGCTGCCTGCTCCTGTTGCTCCGGGAACCCCCTCCCTAGCCCCCGGATGGGTGCGTGGGGGCAGGCTCCCAGGCCGAGCGTCTGGCAATGTTTTTTTTCGTCCGACGGTGCTGTCTGACTCCCAGACGGAAAGCCTTGAACAGGGCGCACCGGGCCGTCTCGCCGTGCGGGCGGCGGACGGACGGCGTCACCTTCCTCCCTCCTCTCCTGCGCCCACAGGTAGGCGAACGTTCTCAAAGTTGCCTGTGACTCTTGGCGGTGGATCACTCGGGTCGCGCGTCGATGAACGCAGCTAGCTGCGAGAATTAGTGTGAATTGCAGAACACACTGATCATCGACACTTCGAGCGCACCTTGCGGCCCTGGGTTCCTGCTGGGGCTACGCCTGTCTGAGGGTCGCTCGATCGTCAATAGCCCCGGGGCTTCCCCGGGACGCGGCTGGGGTCCTCGCAGGGTGAGCTCCGCTTCCCCTTCGTCCCCCCACAAGGTCAGAGCCCCTGATCGTCCGTGGCAGGGTCCCTCGCCGGGTCCTACCGCTGAGGTACGCCGCCGGCGCACCTTGCCACCCGAGAAGGGGGCCTGGCGACTGGTCTGCCCTGGGCGCCTGGCTGCGTGGCTGTTTGTGGTGTCCCACCGGCTGCCCACGCACGCGCCTCGAGCACCCTCCTCCGCGGCCGGCTTCCTGGGGGAAGAGGGCGTGTGCTGCCGGGTATGCCAGGCCCCTGCTCCGGCAGGGGGCTGGCCTTCCCCGGCTCCCCCTTCATGCTCCGGCGTTTTCTTTCTGACTACGACCTCAGATCAGATGTGGCGACCCGCTGAATTCAAGCATATTACTAAGCAGAGGAAAAGAAACTAACCAGGATTCCCCCAGTAACGGCGAGTGAAGAGGGAAGAACCCAGCGCCGAATCCCCACCTGGCAGCGGGCGCGAGAAATGTGGCGTACAGAAGACCGACTCCCCTGCGTCGCTCAGGGGGCCGAAGTCCTTCTGATCGATGCCCCACGAGGACGGTGTTAGGCCGGTAGCGGCCCCCGACGTGCCAGGATCTGGTCTTCTCGGAGTCGGGTTGCTTGGGAATGCAGCCCAAAGCGGGTGGTAAACTCCATCTAAGGCTACATACGGGCGCGAGACCGGTAGCCAACAAGTAC